>NW_024467122.1:66753579-69253579 GCF_017591425.1 Ochotona curzoniae
ACTGTGGCCATTTGGGGTCTGAACTAGTAGGTTCGCAATCTCTGTCTCTATTATATTGCCTTTCCAATAAATAAGTTAATTTTAAAACAGCAGCTCAGGTCTTAGAATCTGTAACAGATGTGTGTATTAGGGTGGTGTTTGACCAGCAATGTATTGTGATTTGTGCCGTGTGTGGCTTCATCCAACTTCCCCACATTGAACACTCTTTCCCCTTCTCTGATGTGTTTTAATTTACCTTCTTAGTTTTTCTGTCAAGGCTTATAATTAAGAAGCAAAATTCACTTCCCAGTATGTTTAATTATCAATGATTTTTTTTTTTCAGAGAAACCAGAGAGAAAAGCCATTTGACAGCTTTTCTGAGACATACCATTAGGTTTGGGTTAGTTTGTGGCTAGAAACTGGAAGATGCTCTGGCCTAGGGACAGAGTGTGTTGCGGTCAGTTTCATTTCACTTGTGGATTCCTAAACTACCAGGCACGCCAGAATCTGCAAAGCCAGCAACTTTCCAAGTGGAAGTAACTCAGTTCTGGAATGGGGCCTTGTCCAGCAAGGATGGTTCATGCTGACAATTCTTGTGTTTTCCTGGGAAATGTCATCATGTCTGCGTAAAAGTGGCTTCCCCAAGGTTGCCGGGTAGGAGTTTTATAGTATATTATAAGTGTGTGTGTACCAGCAGTGTTGGGGTACACTTAACTAGCAGACTGATGGAATTATAATTCCTTATGAAAGATTATACCAGTGTAATAAAATGGAGAAAATCTGTCAGGGGGTGGGAGTTTGGGGGGGTGGAAATCTCAGTCTATACAAAATTGTAACACATAATTCAAAAATTATATATATATATATATATCTTTAAAAAAAAAGAACAGAGACCTTCCATCCTCTGGTTCACTGCCAAAATGATGTCATAGTTGCAATGGCACCAGATTGAAGCCAGGAACTCCATCCTTGTCTCCCATATGGGTGGCAGGGGCCCAAGTCCTTGGACGTTCTTCCACTGATCTCTCAGATACGTAAGCAGAGCTGGATCAGAAGCAGAACAGCCAAGTGTGACTGTAACTAGCACTCCAGTATGGGATGCTAGTGTCACCAATGGCAACTTAACCTGTTTCCCTTCAGTGCCATCCCCAATGTTACGTTCTGAACCTGAGATAAGAATAGCATAGCCTTGGGGATAAACACCTATTTTAGGCCCAGCTTTCCGCATGTATTGATGCATAGATTTTGCACAATGCTGACATATTAAGCATGAAGCTAGCTAATTACATAATTAGCAGAATCTATGGGATTGCATAACTATGAATTGGATTCTTCTGCTTGTGTGTGGCTTCTCTGGCTTTGTGACTGGAAGGACCATGAGTCCTGGGATTTTGAACCCAAATATTGACAAGTAGCTGCTTGAGTTCAGTGGTTTAAGTTTTGACAAAGAAGGAATCTTACAATTCTCAGAAAAGATGGGTCTGTGTAGCTTTCTTCAGCTTACCCTCTTTGGAAAAAAAAAGTTTTAGGGGAATGAAGGGAAAATTTTATCAGCTGTACCTCAGATGAAAAATATAAGAAAAGCTTCTAAAAATGGAAGACTAGAAGCTTAGGCATATGTAGCTCTGTGCTCAGCTCAAACTTGGTGTTGATGGTTTTTGGACTCCAGCTCATGTGACTGTCGGGAAGAGGAGTATGACTGTCGGGAGCAGGTGAACTGATCCAGGTCTCAGGCCAGGGACTTTGTTGCATGGACATGTTGCTGTTTCAGGTATAGAATGTAGGTGATAAATTCCCTTGTGATCCAGAATTTAACAGACCTCATCTTGGTGTTGAAGCAAGGGGTTACTGTATGTGTGTTTCAGTAAATCTTTTTACTTCCTTTTTCTGTCAGTGTCTTCATGAGATTTATCATCAGGGGATATCTCTGGAAAATATTTAGAATCAACATTGTAAGCCTCTGTTTGAGGGGAAAAAATGCTATAAAGGAATATCAGCTTGGGCCATATCTGAGCAATACACACTTGGGTTGAATTTTCGGCCCAATGGTTAAGACCCTGGACAGGAGACCTACATTCCACATCTGGTTAGTATGTCTGTCTCCTGGTCGCAGCTTTCTGCGTGTAGAGACCCTGAGAGACACTGGGTGATGGCTCAGGTTGTTGAGTCTCTGCTACCTGTGTAGGTGATGTGGATGGAGTTTCTAGCTTCTGGCTTCCTCCTGGCCCATTCCTAGCAGTTGCGGGCATTAGGAGAGTGAGCTGGTGGATGGGAGCTCTTTCTGTCTCTCATTGTCTCTGAAGTCAATACAACAGATAACAAACACGCTCTTAGTTTTCTGGATGGTGGCAAATCCAAATGCACTTAGAGAGCATCATCTTAAAGAGTCTTCCTCTGGAATGGCGAAGGAGTGAGCCCAGCCTAGCAAGCCTTTATTATTATTTTTTTTTCATAACATTAACCCATGCATGAAAGCTGGGAACTTTAGATCTAGATACTTTCTAACCTGTTCCAATGGAAACGGACTTGGTTTCCGTTGCATGAATTTGAAAGGACACCTTCAGACAGTGGCGATGACCTAGCAGGACAGGGCAGCTAGGATTGACTGTGAGTGAATGTTGTAATCTAACCATCCTATAGAATTGGGAAGAAAATATTGAACTCTGTCTTGTGTGTATTTCCAGAAAACTTGTATTTTATAGAGTTTAACTCGTGAATTTTTTCATTTGCTTACCTAAGTTGAGGAGTGGTGCTGTGCCAGGCCCCATGCTTCAGCCACCCCTGAGTTAGGCAGGAAATCCGCAGAGTGCTATCTGGAGATAACTGTGTGGAGAAGCTTTCTGAAAATAAGCAGAAGCATGTCAAAGTGTGCCACAAGTGTTTTAATTTAATTTTGCTTATTAACACTTGGAGGTTTAGGTTCCTAGAGGTCAAGAAACTGTAGGAGGTGTTTTATTGAGTCTTTACTATGTTCTTGGCAATTGAATAGGAGTTGTCTGGCTCACTTACATGCTTATGCTTAAAACCAGTACTTGGCCATGCCTGATTTAAGGCCCTTTGGTTTATGCCCTAGTTGTCACATTTATAGACTTTCCATGCTTCTTGTGAAACTTGCTGACTTCAGAAAATCCTGTTCATAACTGGTTCTATTTTCCCCATGAGCCAAGGGGGAAGTCCTGCCAGGCAGGAGTTTGGAAGAACTTGCACAGATGTGTTTGACATTGTTTCGGAAAAACAGACCGCAGCCTGCATCATTTGGTTTCTGTGCAAGCGGTTGTGTTGACAGAGGTTTGAATCCCCAGCGGAGGGGAAGAGGTGGGAGGGTGAATACTGCTGGTTGGGAAGTTGGGTATCTCCACCTGGTGATGTGAGGTGCAACTCCAAAAATGGACAGCAGTGTGTTCTGGGAAGAAAGCTGTAGTCTGATGAGGTTCTGGTCATAAGGTGTAGCTATTGCTGACTGCTGGACCCTAGGGGACAACCCGATATAGAAGATGTAGGTGTTTTGCTTAATCATTTCTTGTATCTCTGTGAAACCCTGTAACTGTGGTGACTTTCTGTTTGCATGTATCCCTGTGCTCTTGAAAAATTCCTCAATCTCTGAAATGTGATGAGTACCAGAGGACTTATGCTATATCAATTGAGGGTCCCTAGTCAGATCCCTGGGCATGGCCTCTGTTTCTAGCTTTGATGTTGGAGTTTCTTTTATGTTTGCATTTTATTTGAAATGCAGAGAGAGAGAGAGAGAGAGAGAGAGAGAGAGAGAGAATCTGGAATCTGCTTTGATTTCCAGTGTGACCACAAGCACTGAGATTGCTGTGGCTGAAATCAGGAACTCAGAACTCCATCCAGGTCTCCCAAGAGGGTGGCAGGAAACCAAGTACTTGAGCCATCATACCTCTTATGCTGTGTGTTAACAGGAAGCTTGATCAGTGTCAGAGTAGCTAGAGGATTTGAAACAGGCATTCCAATATGGGATGCAAGCATCTGAAGTGACAACCACTGTCCCAAATGCCTGTCCCTGTATTTGCATTTGATATATTATTCAAATTAGCACTCTGTCACATGCTGTAAGCAGTTTCCCCCTTTTTGTCTTTGCGTTATCATTTTTTAGATTTTTTTTTGTTTTATTTGAAAAGCAGAGTTACAGAGAAAGGAAGAGACAAAGAAATCTTCCATCTATTGATTTATTATCCAAGAGGCTGCAGTGTTTGAGGCTAGACCAGGTCAAGCCAAAGCCCGGAACTTCATCTGGGGCTCCCACCTGTGTGACAGGGACTCATGTATTTGGGCCATCTTCTATTGCTTTCCCAGGAGCATTATCAGGGAGCTTGATTGGAAGTGGAGCAGCTGGGACTTGAACTAGCAACTATATGGGCTGCTGGAATTGTAGGCAGCAGCCTAACTGGCTGCAACACAACTTTGGTCATTGTATTGTCTTTTTCATTGCAGAAATGTTACATTTTAATGTGGTAAAATTTAATGTTTGCTTTTTTATGAATTCTGGATTTTGCAATGTTATTTTTGTATTCTCTATTATGTCAGGATGTTTTTCAGGCCTAATTAGTTCAAACATAGATCATGGACACACGGTCTTCTGAATTCCTACTTCCTCTCTATCACAAATCTACTTGTGTTATAATTAAGTCATCTGCATTATTTATTCATTGATCTGTTAATATTGCCTCTAGAGTCCAGGCAATGAGTTCTGAGTACTTCCTACTGTGACCAGAGTGCTTTATCCTCTCTTCAGAGGTCGTGGAGTGTTTAGCCGGGAATGCTACCCTGGCCCAGGCTAGGGTAGTCAGAGGGTGCAGGGGTGGGGAACATTTTTTTTTTCCTGCCACATGCATTTGGATACACACACACACACACACACACACACACACACACACACAGGCTTCTAGAAGCTTGTTACAAATTGACTAAATGTCAGGTGCTGCCTGTGGTTGCCTGTCCAGGTCCTGACCAAATGATTTCAAGAGCCTTCACAGGCTTTCAGGCCAGTTGCTCCAAGATTTCCTGGAGGGGGTGGGTGACAGGTGTCATCCCCTGTGAAGAAATTGGACAGGAGCTATTGAGTCTGAGAAACCAGTGAGGGCCCACATGGCTCATGAGTAGAGCTCATAGGACTTGGAGGAGTCAGGCTCCAGGAGGCATATCTTCAGGTCTGTGTTGCAGATTTGCTTGTTTGCTCCGTGACTCTCTGATTCCATGCTTTGTCTTCCATAGGCGTCATCTAATGTTCTCATGAAATCCCTGGTGCATTTGTTCAGTGTACTTTTATCTCTTGGGCCTTTGTTGTGTGTGTAGCTCTGTTTCATCTCCTGTTGATCATGGGCTGCTTTAGGAACAGTACCATCAAGGGCTTCTCAGAGATCATTTCTCCTGCTGGTCCACAGGCTATCCATCTAGGGATGCTTGCTGATAAGTTCACTTGTCAACAAGGCCATGAGGTGTTAGGGACACAGAAGGGGTTTATCTGCAGCCATCACTCTGGGTAATGGGCAGTGGCTGCTGAGAGGATTGGGATGAGGAGATGAGGAGGCCAGGGTCACCTGAGTGAGTGGCCAGGAGTATGCTAATGTGGTGTATCTGCTGCATCCCTAGGCCGTGCTGACTGTCATGTTCTCTCTTGTTGGTCTTTTGTGACCTGGACTCTTAATTAGAGAAAAGTACTCTCTTGGACACTGACTGGTTTGCATGGCTTTGGACAAGTGTCATTGTGATAGTGCTGCTGTTTGGGGACATGTGGAACCATCTACTGCCTGAGATATCTTTCTTTCTTTTTTTAAGATTTATTTATTTTTATTGGAAAAGCAGATTTACAGAGAGGCGGGACAGAGAGAGAAAGATCTTTCATCTGCTAGTTTACCCCCCAAACAGCCACAATGGCCAGAGCTGAACTGAGCTGGAACCAGGAGCTTTTTGCAGGTCTCCTAAACAGGTGCAGGGTCCCAAGGTTTTGGACCATGATCTATTGCTTTCCCAGGTCACAAGCAGGGGTCTAGATGGAAAGTAAACAACCAGGGCTTGAACTGGCACCCATATGAGATCCCAGCACGTGCAAGGAGAGGATTTAGCCATTGACCCATCGCGTTGATCCCTGACATGTTTCTAATGTTTGCACCTGCCTGAGGATACTGATGTCTGTTTTGAATCAGATTCATTCTTTTCTCCTCTTTATAAAAGTATTTTGAGGAAGTCCCATGGTTTGTGTGTGCTTGTGTACACCAGCTTGGAACAGTGAGTGTTAATAGCTGTGTCTTTAAGAATGTATTGATTGACACAGGTATGCATCATTGATGCTGTAACTGGCAGCATAGTGCATTGATCTGCTGGCTTTTGGGTGCAGGAGGAGCACCAGACAGCTATAGTCCACCCGTTTCCCACCCCCTGTCTTGGTGGAAGCTGACAAGCCCTGGTCGTGACAGTTCATCAGGGAAGGCAAACGTTAGCAAGGATGTAGTGGGATGAGTGCAGGGCCAGACAGTGTCCAGAGCAGCATTAGCAGGCAGCCTTGATCAGGGAGCCCTGCTTACTTCCAGGCCGTCTGGCGGTGAGCCGTTGTTGGCTGTGCACGACATGACCTAATCCTGTAGTGATGATTTCACTGCAGGCAGGGGCACTGGGGAGCAACCAGACCACCTTTCTGCTTTGTGCACGTATGGTAAGATATTTAAATGGAGGCCATGATGCTTTTCCCCATGGAAATACACATGTCCTTGCAAGCTGAAAATAACCTTATCTGGAAACCCATGTCTATTGGAAAGGCCCTTTGCTATTCAAATTCCATTCAGCCTCATTTCCCACTGTCTGTGGAAGTGCAGCTGGTTGTGCTACCCTGTCTTTCTAAACACTGGTCATTCTGTTGAACATCAAAGATTTGGGGATCTGGTCACTTTGGGGCCTTTCGAACACTTATTTTTTTGGCCCAGATAACTAACTAGCCCTATGTTGTCAACAGTTTAGTAGGTGCAGCCTAGGAAGCTAGGATTTAGGACTGGCATTATTGCCTTTATGGCTGAGCCTAGGGATGGCCACAAGGCTACTGAGCTCACCCAATTCTCAACAAAAGGTCCATCTGTGAGTGACTCAGTGAATGTCTCAGCGGGTCCAGTCCTTCTTGCCCTTGCCCTGCCTTGCCCTTCGTGCCCTGTGTGTATGACCCTCCCCAGAACCTGGGGATAGAAGGGTCTTCTCAACAGCCAGGCTTTCATGATTATTGGATCCTCCAGTAACAGCTGTGTGAACCCATATTGGACTTAGATTCAAGTTGTACTTCCTACTCTAAACTTTTTTTCTTCTGTACTTTTAGGATTGTAATTTTGATGTCATGGTTGGTAATACAACTTTTCTTTCAAAGGATCATCATGCATGGTGTCTATTTATATATGGTTTAAATATGCATACAGGCACACATTTTGGAATCACAAACATGATCAGATTAGGATCCAGGGCAGGAAATGCACAGCCCCTGTGTGACCACTTTGGGTCCTGTTCTCATGGCAGACATTGCTAGATAATTGGAGCACTTGGTCACCTGTTTGGGGAAAAGGGAGCCATTGACAATAATTTGGGATTGCCACATGTGTTAAAAATTGTTTGTTATCAGGACCCAGACTGGTTCTGAGCCACAGATATTTCACCTGTCTCGCTCCATTTTTGTGGCTTAGGCCAGTGTGTCCCTGGATCCTGAAAGTCCTGCAGGGAGAATGTTTGTTTCTGGTAGATGACCAGAGTCAGGGACACTCAGAGCGAAAGCCCCTGGCAAAGGTTGTACTTTTTCCCTTTAGGTGTGTGCTCTCCCATGGGAACATTGAAAATTTGGCCTTGATTTCAGTGAGTCTGCAGTGGCAGCTGCTGACTTGGGAGGGAGCCATGGCCATCGGTGAGGGGCAGGAAGGTATTTGTTGGCTGTTTTCTCATCCATGTCTGGGTTAACCAGGGTCACAGTTATTCCAGGGCTCAGAACTGCCTGTGCTGGGACAGGAGCTCTGATGTCAGGCCTAACAGGTCTGCAGGGACGCTGAGTGGGTGGGATATCTCAATGGTCTCCACTCACCAAGTTCAGACATGATTGTGTTGACTCATTCAGCAGATAATCCTAAAGAACCTCAAATACACACAGACCCAGAGCTGTCTTTGTATTTCTGCTTGCTTATTTCTTCAACCTCATGGGATTTCCTATTCTTCACATCTCAATTTGGGCCTCTCGCTTTTTTCCCCCTGCAACAGATATCGGCTTTTTATTATTGGTTTATTTTTTACCTTTAAAAATTTATATAAAAGGAACAAATTTAGTGTATTTCATATGTCAGTTTTAAAAGCATAATACTTCCTACCCTATTTTCGCTCTCATTCCCCCCTTCTCATTTTTCTTTTAACTTTTGCAGTTGCAAGCTTTCACTTTGTTTTATAATCACAAGCTCAACCCTCCATTAAATAAAGAATTCAGCAAAGAGTAAGTAGAAAAACCACTGTTCCTCAAGAGTATCGGCAGGGCTATAAATAATAATTAAATCTCAATATTACTTAGGCATTACCTTTTTTGAATTCTGTATAATGGTTACCGCAAATCAGGAAAACATGATATTTGTCTTTTTGGGTGTGACCTAACTTCATGATGCATACTTGTCTCCAGTTGCATTCATTGTGTTACTAAAGGCAAGATTTTGTAATTTTTTTTTAATGGCTGAGGAGTATTCCATCATGTATATGTGCCACAATTTCTTTATTCAGCCATCAGCTGATGGGACATCTGGGATGATTCTATAGTGGGTTGAGCTGCTCTAAGCATGACAGGATATATAACTCATATGCTGATTTCATTTACTTTGGGAAACCTCCCAAGAGTGGAACGGCTTGGTCATATGGTAGATCTATTTTCAGATTTCTGAGGAATCTCTATGCTATCTTCCATTCTGGTTTTACAAATTTACATTCCTGCCAACATTGTATTAGGGTACCCTTTGCCCCACATTCTCAGCAGCATTTTTTTTTTTTTTTGGATAATAGCCATTCTCCCTAGTGCGATGAGAATCCTCATTGTGGCTCTTATTGCATTTGCCTGATTGCTAGTGATCCTGACGATCTTTTCATGTGTGTTGGCCATTTGAATTTGATCCTTTGAAAAATGCCTATCGTGTCCTAAGCCCATCTGGGCCTTTCCTGAATGTGGTTCTTTCAACTTTTCAGGGGTAGTTGTAATTGCTATGATTTAAATATGTTCCTCCAAAGTTTACAGTTTGGAAACTTAATCTGCTGTGCAACTGTGCCAGGAGGTGGGTTATACCAGAAGGTGAGGAGGCCCAGGGAATGCTTGGCCTTACAAATGAGTTAATGTTGTGACAATAAGAGTGGGCTTGTTGGAAGATGAGTTTGAACCCCTCTTGCTCTGTGTCTTGAACATGCTTGCTTGCTCTTCTGCCAGATTATGACACAGCTTGAAAGGTCCTCTTCAGATGCCAGTGCCGTGCTCTTGAATTGTGAAGTAAATAAACTTGTATTTTTTATAATTTTTCAAGTTTGTGATATTCTGTTGTAGCTACAGAAATGGACTAAGACAGTAATGTAGATTTCAGTGTCTGATTACTGCTGAATTGAAACATTACATCTGTAGTATGCTTTGATTTTTGTTTTAAAAGGATTTATTTATGTATTTTTATTTGAAAGACTGAGTTGCAGACAGAAGGAGAGACAGAAATAGAGAGATCTTTGATCCATTGGTTCACTCCCCAAATGGTCGCAGTAGCCAGGGCTAAGCTGATCTGAAGCCTGGAGCCAGGAACAACTTTTGGGTCTCTTGTGTGAAAGGGCTCAAGGATTTGAGCCATGCTCTGCTCCTTCCCCAGGCCACAAGCAGGGAGTTAGATCGGAATTGAAGCAGCCAGGACTTGAGCTGGCGCCCATATGGGATTCAGGCACTGGAGGCAGAGCCTGAGCTTACTATACCATGGCACTTGGCTCTTGATTGATTGATTGATTTGAAAGGATGATGGGAGACAGGGATGGGCAGAGAAAGAGCATGTAAACATTTCTCTCTGCCAGTTTACTTTAATGCCTCCAACAGTCAGGGCTGGTTGAGGCCAAGGCCAGGAGGCAGGTGCTCTAACCAGGTCTCTCTTATGGGTATCAGAAACCCGAGTACTTTAGTCATAATTTGCAGCCTTGTAGGAGTGTTAGCAGATACCAGGATTGGAAACAGAGGTAGAACTCAATCTCAGATTCTCTGATATGGGATATAGGTATTCTAAGCTATGGCTTCACTGATCATACCACAATGCCTGCCCCAGTCTTTCGCCTCTTACAATCTTTGGTATTTGAGTTTGAGATTGAAATTGTCCGTAAGTGTTGTGTAACTTCCTCTCCCCTTAACTGTATCATGTGTATTTCATTTGGGTGAGGTGCGTGGTGGGCTTGGTGAGAACATGGTCCTGTGTGCAATCAGTTAATAATAAATGACAGAGACCTTCTTTATAATAAATTCTAACCTCAAGGATGGCCTGGTAGGCTTTGTGACCGAGGACTAGGAAGATAGTGCCAGCCGCCCTCCTCTACACTGGTGAGCACTGATTTCCATGGCAACCTCTCTCTTGGTCTCTCTTCCATCCCCATTCCTGTCTTGCCTTTGGCTATAGCTTTCTGGATCATCATAACAGAAGTTACTGACCTTTTTGCTTCTGCTCAGGAATAATACCTCATTTCTAAAGTGGAGCTGCAATGCTAAGCTGTACATGAGACAGGTATCCTTCTCTTAACCCTTCAGAGATCGAGCTCCTTGAGGCCACTTCAGCCATTTTTGTATCTTTCCCCTGTGGTGCTCAGCAAATGCTAAATGACTGCGATGGCAGATTCTGCTCTAAAGGCAGCAGTCTATAAAACAAGACTGCTTGTGTCATTTGGAAAGGCAAGTCCTGTATATGGTCACTTCGGTGGATAAGATGATGTATTTAACAAGTGTTTTCTCATTTCCTGGTATGGGATCAGCATCCATTGATTTTTTTTTTATTACATTGCATTATGTGACACAGTTTCATAGGCTCTGGGATTCCCCCATCCCCTCCCTCTGCCCTCATCCCCCCTTGGTGGATTCCTCCACCTTGTTGCTGTATTACAGTTCAAATTAAGTCAAGATTTTTTCATTGCAATCATATACCAAGCATAGAGTCCAGCATCTTATTATCCAGATAAATTCAACAGTTTCTTGGGGAGACCATCTCTGGTCTGAAGGTAGAGCTGGCGAATATCATCCCGATCAATTAGCCCCAGCATGACATCAACAACAATTTACAACATTATGGAATTAATTGACATGGTATTGAGTAATCAATATGTTAAAACAATGCCAGTTGTTAGCCACATCCTGTGGCTACTTCATTGACACTTCAATTTTAGTTTGTACACAGAACCGGTTGCTATGCACCTGAAAGTGGCTATAGGGTACTATTCAGCTGTCTCGTGTCTATTTTCATTTTAGTATTTAGTTGTTTATTGTGTTGACGCATAATTTTGCTGAACTTTGCAGATTTTAGGATAGTCTAAACTGGCTTATAAATCTAACCAGGCCTTTGTCAACAATTGAAGTGCTAGAACAGTTTTAGGAGGGGTGTGCAGAGAATTCTTCAATACCCTAGTGAGGAGTAACTAATCTTTGTGTCCTACCTAGTAAGGTGTAAGTGGAACCACGCTGATCATTTCCTATTTGGTTCTAAGCTTTCCTTGTATTTCTCTGATTATTCTATTTTTTTTGGGGGGGGGGACCTCCAGAGTGACTCAGATGGCCACTGCAAGAGAGGGTGGGGATCCAAAGTTGGAACTAAGTAAGGACCAGAAAAAGCTCCTTTCCCTAGTCTCGAAGGAAGTTTACTCTTCTTCTGTTCCTGCAGACCACTCAGGGCTCCTGACTGTTGTTTTGAAGCATCCATTGTTTTTGTGCTCCACTGGGGCAGTGAGATGTCAGATCCTATGAAGCTGTAATGTCAAGGATTCAGGAGCCTTCCGAGGCCCTATTGTTGATTTTATGTTCTCAAAGAGAGCACCACTGCAGAAAACAGGTAACTAAAAAATGGAGGCAAGTTGAAGATGAAAAACATCTTTTACTCTTCCTAAACCTGTTTTGTTGTTGCATTTTGTCCACTTATCAAGCAGTTTTCCAGAGTATTCTCCAGGAGCTGCCATCTGAATATTTGCTAATTTAGTTCTATTCTGATGCTGTGTCTGGTGATAGCATCAGATCCCATGGTTTGAGAGTGCAGTTCAATCAAATTGCTTCTCATCATTTCCAGGGAAGGGATAGGGGCATGGTCTCAGTGGAACACAAATGTTTAAACAG
Organism: Ochotona curzoniae; assembly: GCF_017591425.1. Taxonomy (NCBI): domain Eukaryota; kingdom Metazoa; phylum Chordata; class Mammalia; order Lagomorpha; family Ochotonidae; genus Ochotona; species Ochotona curzoniae. The sequence continues at coordinate 66,765,893 of NW_024467122.1, forward strand.
GAACTGTTCCCCATGCGAATGAATACCACTTGGCAAGTTGGCATGAATAAGTAAGTTGGGAATGAAAGGTGGCAGAGACAGTTTCTACCCAAATGGCCACGGGAGGTGCTGGAGTTCCCAATGGTCCTGAATGCCAACCTGGAAATGCCTGTCTCTCAAGGATGGAGAGGAATAGCAGAACAGTGTGGCTGGGATGCTGAAATAAGGGCATGGTGGAGTGGGGCAGAGGACCTCACTCACTGTGCTTGAAGGCTCTCAGCCTCAGCTTTCCATCTTAGAAGGGCTCCATGGAGAGAAGTGACATCTCAAGTTGCAATTCTGGAAATCCAGGAGACATTAAATCTCCTGTTCCCCTTTGTCATACACCTTTATTGTTAGAAAGCGAGCAAACAAACAGAAACTTTTTATTTGTAAGGCAGAGAGAGAGAGAAAGAGAGAGAAGGAGGGAGGGAGAGAGAGAGAGAGAGAGAGAATGAGTGGATGAGAAACATCTGTCCACTATTTTTTTCTGCTCCACAGATGCATGAGGCAGTTGGGGCTGGCGCAGGCTTAAGCCAGGAGTAAGGAACTCAGTTTGGGTCTCCCACATTGGTGGCAGGTCTTGAGCCATCATCTACGGTCTTCCAGGGTGCATATTAGCAGGAAGCTGGAATGGAAAGCAGAGCTGGGACTCGAACCCAAGTACTCTGATGGTCCAGGAGGTGGATGCTTGGGGTGGTTTAAACATGATGTCTAATGCCCTACCCACTTTTTTTCTTTTTGTTCCAGTCACAGCAAACCCATGTCTGCCCTTGAGCTGTCTGACCTGCTTCTGTGAGTGGCCAGTGACACAAAAATAGAACTTGGCTGCTGCTCTGAATGGGCCAGGATGGAGCTTCTACAGGTTGGCCCTAGGGCTGGCTGCCTGAGAAGCAGCATTCTTCAGAGTGAGGCCCAGGAATCTGAATTTTCACTAAGCTCTAAGGCTGTGGACTTAGGAGATGAACTTGGAGCAGAATCAGTCTCCCTGGCTCTGGCCTCCCCAGTGAGCCTGTGCAGGCACGCCTGACCTGGCTTGTGGTATGTGCCCTTGGGCCTAGGACTGCCCTGCGGAAAACTTGGGATATTTCTGTGCTGTGGACTTAATTCCATGTACTGTCGTTCAAGTGAGGGCCTCTCAAGCCTTCTTAGCATTAGCTGGCAGGCAATGAACTGAGCCATTCTTTAATAGATACTGTTTTCAAAGTATACATGGTCATGTTAGAGTGATCCAAGAAGACAAGCCATGGGCCAGCTAATGTGCCTCTGCTGCATACTTGATTGCATTTACTCTTCCATTTTTATTTTTATTTTTTATTTAAAAAAAAAAAATAGAGAAGAGGCAAAGAGAGCTCTTCTATCCACTGGTTCACTCCCCAAATGGCTGCAGTGTCTGGGGCTAGGCCAGTCTGAAGCCAGAAACCTGGAGCTTTTTCTCGGTCTCCCATGTGGGTGCAGAGACCCAAGACTTGAGCCCCATTTTAGCTTTCCCAGGCCATAAGCAAGAGGCTGGATGGGCAGTGGAGTAGCCAGATCTTGAACTGGTACCCATTTGGAATGCTGACACTGCAGGTGAAGGCTTAGCATATTATACCATGACACCATTTCCCTGCTCTTCCCACTTATTTTTTAAAACTCACATGGACTTCTTCATGGAGAGAAGATAGCCTAATTTCTTCTCATAAAGGACAACAGTACTTGAAGTCCTTGGGGGAACAAAGTTTATGTTCAGTCCTATGGCGCAGCTTATTTTTAATCAGAAATGCCGAGTTTGTTTTTTGTTAGGAGGACATAGCTATTTGACTGATACAAAATGTTAGAAATAAACTCTCAAGTGTTAGGAATAATAATTCAGAAGGATTCTTGAGTTTGACTGCTATCTTGAACCTGAAATTAGAAACCAGGTCAAAGGCAGATTCTGTATAGTAGGTTGTCAGTCTGAAGAGCCAACATCCATCCTGTAGGGGTTCTGATTCTTGTCCTGGCTGCTCCACTTCCCTTCCAAGCTCCGTGTTTATGGTTTGGGAAAGCAGTGGAGGATCTCTGAAGTCCTTGGGTCTCTGTAGCCATTGTGGAAAAAAGCTTCTGGCTTCAAATTATCTCAGTTTCAGCCATTGTGGCCATTTGGAGAGTGAACTAACAAATGGAAGATCTTTCTGTCTCTCCTTCTCTCTATAACTCTGCCTTTCAAATAAAAATAAAATAATAAATCTTAGAAAATAAAAGTCCCAAGGATTGACCTAGTTCAAATATTGAAATGTAATTGATCTGGGACAGGCGCTTGGATGGTTAAAATATTGCTCGGGATGCCCACATTCCTTATTGTAGTGCTGGGTTTGAGTGCTGGCCCCACTCCTGAGGTGATGGCTTAGCTACTTGGATCCTTGCCACCCACATGGGAGAGCTGACTGATGTTCCAGACTCCTGGCTTCAGTCCTGGAGGTTGTGGCTGTTTGAGGAATGAATCAGTGGATTTCTCTTGCTGACATGCATGTTTCTCTCTGTGTGTCTCTGTCTCTCTGTCTCTCTTAACCCCCCCAAATATCCTCAGTGACTAAGGCTGGACTGGGGACAGAGGCAGGAGTAGGGAACATAGTTGCGTTCCCCCATTTGTGTGGCAAGTGCTTAGTTATTTAAGCCATCACACAGGGTCTATGTTAAGAGGAAGCTGGAGTCAGGAGACTGGAGTCAAGCTCAGGTGCTCCAATAAGGGACAGTGGTATCTTACCTGGCATCTTAAAAGGCAGGCTGAATACCAGACTCTGATACCCTTATGGAGAATTACAGAGGGAGAAGGAGAGAGAGAGAAATCTTCCATCTGCATTGGCCGGGACTGGCTCAGGCTGAATCCAGGAACCTCACTCAAATTGTATCCATGTCTTCCACAGGGGCACAAGTACTTGAGTTATCTTGTGTTGCCTTCTCAGGCATATTTACAGGAAACTCAATCAGAAATGGAGCAGCTGGGGCTCAAACTGCCACTCATATGGCCCTTTATTTTATATTTTCAATGCATGATTTGATTTTCCTATGTTTAGACTTGCCTGAAGTTCTTGCTGAACCTGGAGATGGCAGAGTTCCCCTGTACACCGAGGGTGAAATTCAGGAAGGGAACTAGGACTCACAAATGTGATTTTGAGTCCCAGATGCCCCAGAGCTGATCCCTGTGAGCCTAGCAGGACATTTTGGGGCAGACAAGAAAGGGCCACTGAGGAAGCTCTGAGTTCCTAAGAGGAGTTGTCCACATGGCCTTGCCTGTCTGTCCACCAACATCAGCCCAGATAGGCGGGGTGAGGGGCTCTTTGCTGCTACTGTCTCCAGCTGACTTTGGCACCTTTGCTCCAAGATTGCCTTCCAGCCCTTGGCTCTGTCTGTAGGTGTGTTTCTGGTGATGGGTGTCACAGCCATGTCTGCAGTCCCAAGTCTGACACCCTTTAAAGCAAGTGACCTGCATTTTAGATCACACATTACTTTGTTGTAGCACGTGCTCTCAGGTGTCCAGAGTGGGGGTGAATGTGTCTGTGAGTGATGTCTTCGGGATAAAGAATGTATCTGCTACTGCAGAGCCTTGGGAGTGGGGACCTGTCTCAGGTGCCTGGATTTCACCAGGCCACACAGCTCCCTGGAGCCAGTGGTGATGGGCTTTATTGTTGTTGGTAAATTCTGTTCCTGGAAGACTAGGCTCTCCTGCAGCTTAGCCTCGGACAATGCTCAGCTTCTGGGACACACTGAGGGCTTCTGCAGGATGTGCTGGGGCCCTATGGATAGGAACCTACTGGTTATGCCAAGTATCCCCCAAGCTGTGAAGCCACTCCTCCTTAGCTAGACTGGAAAACAGAAGGAATTGGCTTGTTGTAAACAAATTACAGTGAAATATACGTAACTTGTAATTTATCACTGACCCATTTGTGAGTATAGGTTAGTGCCTTAAAGAATGTTGCCTTGCTGACATCATTATGTAACTATTTTTACCACCTACCTGCAGATCTTCATCCCCTTCATCCCACCCCAACACTGTCCCATTGCCCTGTGTACTTCCCAACCTTCACGGAAACAAGATACTGGTCTTTTTTTGGGGGGGGGGCGTGCAAAATGTGTTGAGATAACAGCATATGGAAACTTCATGGAAAATGCATACTAGAAAAGAGGATGCATGAATTTCAATTCCTGCACTCACTCTGTTTTGCACCAAAGTAAAATTATCTTTTAGTTCCCATTCTCCCCCATACTTTCGATGCAGTATTTAGCCTTTGGTGTCTGGCTTGTGCTTTTAAGTTGACATTTTTCCATGTACCTATTTGATGCTAGCAGAATGGAATAGCCTCTCCTGTGGCTTCTTTATCCCTTCTGCTCATCCTGGTTGTCTTCCAGAGAGGTGGGGACAGTGGAACACATTAGCTAATCCTCCATGTGGAAGGAACCAACAGTTGGAGGCTCCCTGAGTTTGCCTCCAGCTGTCCCGAGGCTCCAGTGTTCTCTGTGGAATGACTGTGACCTAAGATTGCCACATAAAACACAGGCTGCCCAGTTGAACTGCAGTCTCACCAACAGTGACTGATGCTTCAGCAGGAGTGTTTCAAATGTTTCATTGAAGTCCTTATGCTGAAGAATTAGCTAAGGTTTATCTGAAATCTGGGTTCAGGTATCTTGAAATTTTACTTGTTGAATCTGGGTAATCTGGTGGTGAGAGCCAAAAGTCATGTAGTTTGTCAGGGAAAGGCGGGCCATGGAGTTGGCCAAGAAAGATTTTGGCAGGCAGGTGTTTGACACAGTTGTTAAAAATGCTTGGGGTGTCCTCACCTTCTTTGTAATTCCAGCTTCTTGTAGTTGTGCAGCCTGGAAGGAAGCTGATGGCTCAAGTAGTTGGATCCCTGTCAAATGTCAAAATGTTAACCCAGATTGATTTGTGAGCTCCTGCTCTGGGCTCAGCCCAACACAGGCTATGGAGTATTTGGGGAGTGGAGCAAAGGTAGATCTGTCTCTGTGCCTTTCAAATACAATGAAAAGCAATGGAAATTCAGATGTAAAAATAGAACATTCCGAAGATGGGGAGATTGAGTGGCACAGAAAGAAGGGTGATTTGGTTTTATAAGTTTAAAACGTAGGTTTTGGGTCTTTTTATACATTAAGATTTATTGATTGACTTGAAAGGCAGAGAGAGAGATAAATCTTTTACCTGCTCATTCACTCCCCAAATGGCCATAATAGCTGCAGCTGGTCTGATCCAAAACCAGGAACCTGAAATCTGGGTTTTCCATATGGGTGCAGAGACACAGGTACTTGGACCATCTTTTGTTGCTTTCCCAGGCACATTAGTAGGGAATTGGATCAGAAGGTGAGCAGCAGCTGACCTTGAACTGGTTCCCCTGTATGGTACTGGCATCACAGGAGGTGACTTTATATACTATGCCACAGCACCAGTCCCCAAACTTGGGTCTTAAACATAGTATTGGTGAGTAACCTTGTAGTGAGACACTGTGTGTGTGTGGCACGTGCTGACAACATGAGCCCTTGGGAAGGTCCTTCATGCCTGTGTGGATGCCGTGGTGCCCAGCTGCCAGTAGGGACCCAGGGAGGAAGGTGGTGAGCAGCTCCCAGAGCTGGTTGTGGATCTGCTCCTGATTGTTGTCTGCCTTGGTGACTGACTGAGCCAGCTGTGGGGAGGCGGGGCCTGCAGTGGGAGTAACTGAAACTTGACTCTGACTTTCCCTCTTATCCCTTCCTGTTCAACCATCGACTGTCGCTTGATTTATTTTTTCAGCACTGCTTGGAGTTGGCCTCCTGTGTGAGAATTCTAAAAAGAGGGGCAGATGCAGAGTGTCTGTGCCCAGTAGGCTGGCTCTGGCCCTTACTTCTGCGGCTGCTGGGCCCCTCCCCCTCCACCGCCGCTCTGACTCGTGTTTTTGCTCTGTGTTTTAGAGGAGGGAAAATGATTCTCAGCGTTTACAAACAGTGTGAGCCCTCCCGGGACATAAAATGCTGCCTCTGCTAGAGCTGTTTTCCCTGGGTCAGACCCACCTCCAGATAGCCCCTGCAGTGTGCTGGAGAGAGAGTGTGGATGGGCTCTACTGCTAGGGGTCTCCCTACCAGGCTCAAAAGAGACCGAGTGCACAGGGTGCTCCCTTCAGCTTGGACACAGACTTGCTGTACTTTGGGGTTTCGGGAGTTGCAGCAGTTTGTGGCTTGTTTTGGCTGTATTCCCTCCTCTGGAGGAGCTGCACTTGGTGACTCAACTCTGATTGTACTCCGGATGCTCCCTTTCCACTGGTATCAACTTACAGAGCAGCAGGGAAAGGGCAGGAAGCGGGGCAGGGGCCCTGGGGACCTCCTGAATGAACTTCAGCTGTTGGTCCCACACGCCAGGGAGGCCAGGTCCTCATACATGAATATGTCCAGGCTGGCTGCAGGCTGGGCTGGGAGGAAGGACATTTGGGGTCTGTCTCTTGCAGGGATGTTGGCCCTCTGGCCTGGGGCCTAGCTCCTCAATTGGGCTGTCACCCTGGAAAGCTGCTTTCCTTCCTCAACCCTTCAGAGGTGGTATGACTAGGGTAGTCTAGGAAACACAAACTCCCTGGGATAAAGGTTTCGGTGATAGCTTCCGGATCAGATCATTCTGCCCAAGGCCTTGCCATCCTCTGATTGTGGGAGGGGTCTGGGTGAGGAGAGAAAAGACTGACACTGGTCTTGCCACTGTATCCCCTCCCTGTCCCTCACCGTGTGCAGGCGCAGCGTCTCCTCTGCTTTCCCAAGGGCTGAAAGAATCCAGCACACTGGGGAGGAACTCGATATTGGGGTCAGGGTGGGGGCAGTTACATTTGTGACTAAGGAGAAGGAATTTGAGTGAAGGTAAGGAAAGAGAAAAAAAACCATGTTACTCAGGTTGCTGCTCTTTTAAAATTTTTGTTAAAATTTTTTAAAAAAATTCTAAAAAGATTTCCTTTTTAATTTTTTTATTTGAAATGCAGATTTTACGGAGAAGAGTGATGAAGAGAGACAAATCTTCTATCCTCTGGCTTACTCCCCAGATGGGTGCTATGGCTGGAACAGAGCCGATCTGAAGCCAGGAGTCAGGAACCTCTTCCATCTCCCATGTGGGTGGAGGGGCTCAAGGGCTTGGACTATCCTTCACTGCTTTGTTAGGCCATAAGCTGGGAGCTGAATCAGGAGTGGAGCAGCCAGAACTTGAACTGCTGCCACTGTGGGATGCCAGCACTTGAAGGAGGAAGACTAGTGTGCTGTATCACCATGTTGGCCCCGATTTACTCCTTTTTTATATTTGTGAATGTGTGTTGCCTACACATACATTGAAGAAGACCTTGCTCTGGCCAGCGTCTGTGATTAGATGGAGAGGAACAAACCAGTGTTCGGCACATCAGGAGAGGCATGTCCAACAGGAAGGGGATGTAAGGGGACCCTGTGGAGGGAGTTCACAGAGGTGCTGTTTCAGCTGAGCAAGCCAGCAGGTCTAGAAGTTGTCAAAGCATGAATGGGAGACTCAGAGTGAACAGGCACAGGGCAGGAAGGCATGGTAGGAGAAATCAGCAGAGTTTGTGGGAAGTCCAGGGCTGTGATTCTTTCGTTGTGGTTGGGTTTTAGCCATGAGCCTGGTGTCTGCTGTGAGATATTTATTGACAAACTGTTAGAGTGACCTCGGCTTCTGGTTGTCACTGCTCCACTTCAGCAAAGACTGTTGCACTGGAGAACACAGCTTGGGAAGCCCTCCACCCCTCCTGCGGCAGTCAGACCTCACAGCTGCCCCTGGAGGCTACTGTTTTCATCCTCACAGTGCCTTCTCTCCCTTGTACCTCTGGTTGCCTCCACAACCCTCTGTCTCTGTCTTTTAGGGTTTCAGTCTCAAATCCTTCCCCACCCTCTCTGAGCTGTTCATGGTGCCTGGCTTCACCTTCCCACCAACCTGTGGGGAGCTACCTGGCTCCATGCTCTTCTAGGTCAGTGCAGCCAGCCTTGTTCCTAGGGGTTGGGATTTCCCTAGAAAACCCAAGAGCTGAAGATGTTGTCACATATGTCTCTTAGAACCTACTAGATTGCAAGTCCTGGTGCACAGGTGGTGATGCTGGGTCCTCCAGGGAGCCCCTGCTGCTTCTTAGCTTTTAGCTGTGAGTCAGATGTAACTAAGAGACCTTTTGCCCTTTTCTGTCATTTCAAATTTGTGTCCTTTAGCCTCATTCCTTAACTTCCTTTTTCCCCCCCAAAACTTATTTATCCATGTGAGAGTCAGAGAGAGATTTTTCCATCCATTGACTCATTCCCCGGGTGGCCACAAAATAGTCAGGGCTGTGCCAGACTGAAGCCAAGAGCCAGGAGCTTCTTCTGGGTCTCCTGCTTGGGTCCAAAGACTTGGACTGCCCTTCGCTGCTTTCCTAGGTATATTAACAGGGAGCAGGATTGAAAGTGGGGTGGCTAGGGTTCAGTGTTCATGTGGAATGCTGCTGTCGCAGGTGATGGTTTTACTTGCTACACTACAAGGATAGTCTTATGTATAAATTTTGTAAGTCAGAGTTATAGAGAGAGGCTCAGAGAGAGACCTTAGAGTTCCTCTTGCTCCTGTTGGGTGGAAGATGAGAAGATCTACAGGGCAGCTGCATGAGAGGGCAGTGAGTTCCATAGTCCTGAGTCCCGCCCCTGGCTTCAAAGCATGGCTGGGCCCCAGGGATGGGTGTGTGCTCTAGATCTGCATGTTATGCAGGAGACTTTGAATTTGACACCTTTGTCACACAGCCAGTGCCTGGAAACCCTGAAACCATTCCTGGTATTCATAGTTCAAATTGGGTAGGCTGAGGTGGTATTTATAGCACTCCCAAGATGGGTTACTGCCAATGAGGGTAGTGACACGTACCAGGGCTGCGTTGGAGACAAAGAGCTGAGTAGACTCTCTTGGGCTAAGTTTAGATTCCCCATGTCAGGAATGGGACAGGCTTAGCACGTAGGTGGTGACTTCCAGAGGCGAAAGACACATAGGTTTTGTGGCCATGTTGATTCCTTTGCAGCCCAGCTCTACCCCCTCATGCTGCCCTCTGGCAGGAAAGAGATTGTGCAGGGAGAGCTCCTTGACACCCAGGCCGTAGAGCACCAAGCTGTGGGATGGGGACTTGAGGGTTGGAGGGACCAACACAGCAAAATACCACAGACTGTGAGGCTGGAACAATAGCAATGACCTTGCTCTCAGTTCTGAAAGCTGGAAGTCTAAGATGCATGGGCTGGTGTGGTGGTGTGATTTTGATGAGAGTTGCCCCTCTAGTTGGTCTCCTCTTGTATCCTCACATGACCAAGAAGGGCAGAAAGTGGGGCAGAGATAAGAAACATCTTACCCTGCTCTTCTCCCCTAATGGAGAGCTCCTATCTCTATGCCATCCTACAGGGTTCAGAGATGCTGCATCAATTCTAGGAGGCCACACAGTTCAACTGCAGTAGGGTGGCTTAAATGACGATGACCTTATGGTCAGGCTTTGGCCAGCTGTCCCTCAACAGCAGTTGTGGATTTTGAAATTCTCACAGAAGCTCACAATGGAGCCTTTATGGGCTGGCAGCTCCCAGAGTGGTCCTGCTGTGGCCACGCTGGCATCGCAGTGGTCAGAGCTGGAGCTCATTGGTTCCAGTTTCTTCCCATGCTGAGGGTCAGGTAGGGTCATTCCTCTTCCCCTTAGCCATTTCTTAAGGTGGGTATTAGGAATGGCAAGTCTGAAATCTTTTTAACTTGGGCTACCTGATTCCTTGTATGCTCATAATTTCTTGCTCCGAGCTGGATATATCAATCGCTAATAGAGACTGGTTGGTCTGGCTTCCCTGTTCTGTTCTGTGTTCAAGGAGGACATGGGTTCTGAGGGAAGATTCTCGAGAGCCATGTGTGGATGGGTGGGCCCAAACCTACTCTTCCTTTTATTCCCTTATCCCACCCATGGACTCTTCTCTCTGGTGATCAATGAGCACAAGGGGAGGCATGGTGGCTAAACCATCATTGCAGCAGGGTTACTGATGACTGTCCCCTTGACTGTAACTGGGAGGCAGTAGACTCTAAAAAATTTTCCCGAAAACAGAATTGAAGATTCTTCTCTTCTCTTTTCTTTTCTTTTCTTTTTCTTCTCCATGAATGTGAGACTTCTTCATTCATTATTTAAAATTTTTTACAATCTTTACATAGTTAATTAGGATAAAAAAGCTCAAGGGCCACAGGAAAGTGGGCAAGACTATTATTCCCATATTGTTTCCTTCATATTTAAAGGGGGGAATTAAGGGAGAAGGCCCACCCAATTTCCCACCCTCCCCAGGTCCTGGATGTAGGGCATGCTCCAAGGTTCTTGCTCAAGTGGTTTTGATAGTTCACCAGTTATGAATCACTGTCAATCTTGCCACTCTGAGCACGATGAGGTCCATCATAGAGTCTCTGTCTGCCCCGCATTTCGCTGCCAACATATAGCTGAGATGGTTGATTGACCTGTTCTGTCTTGTGTCTTTTCTTGGTTAGGGTTCTGAGTCCAGCATTTCGATTGGGGAGATCTCCAAAGAAACTTTGTCTGAGGTGTTCCCAGTCCAGATCTTGTATGTACTAGCAAGTACAGGGCCTGGCATAGTCCATCGCCTCGATCAGCTGGTGATTGCAATCGCTGGGTTGGTTCTGTTTTCAGCCCTGACTTCCACCCGAAGGGAGCAGCCCCCGGAGCTCAGGCAGGCCCGGGGACAGCTCACCACCTGCATGTGGTGGCTGGCATCAGTATCCAGGCCTGAGACGCCCTGTCCTAAGACCCACCAGCAGCCTCCAGTTTTCCTTTTCTTTTCTTTTTTAAAGACATGTATTTCCCAGCTTCCTTTTGCCCTTTCCAAGCCAGAGCTGCCAGCAGCTTTGCTCTTTTCTATGAACTCTGGGGTTTGGGTACTTATGTTGGGGGCTGTCTGAGCGGGCCTGAGATCACACATGTGTTTAGGTCCCAAGGGAAGGTAGGGAGGGGGGAGGAAAGGCCCCAGTTAGCATGGTGTGCTCATGTGGCATCCTGGGGTCTCACAAACACTTTTTGTTCTGGGCAAGTGAAAAGGTAAGGTCCCAGACTTGCATACGTGCTAGACTGGGTCTGGGAACCCATCTGTGATCTTGAGTCTCTGATGGGCAGGCAGAGTTTCAGGCTAGCATGCCACCTTACCAGAAGACTGGACTTGGGAAGATTGGGCTAGGGGTATGGGGATGTGAGAGAGGGAAGAGCTCTGAGAGAATATGTTGCAGGTAAGGAATGACTTCTGGGGGATGTCACTGACAAGGCCACTGTTCTTGCAGGTAAGCAAGGGAGGCTGAGGCTAAGTGGTTGGGAGGGGGAAAGCTGGAGGACCTTTCTGGGTCACACTGATGTACCAGCCCAGAGGGGAAAGCTGAGTTGTAGCATTGACCACAACTGACTACTACCCACCAGTGCACACAGAGCTAGGGCTGGGAGGCCTACCTGGCAGTGCTAGATCACAATGCCTCTCAGTAATTGTCAAAACAGGGAATAGGTCATATGAGGCTGGGCCATGACACTAACCAACATGCGAGAGAATCAGGTCTGGGAGCAGAATCTGGGGGTGGGGAGGATATGTAGGCTCACCCTTGTGGAACTGCAGTTTCCTCTGGTTTGCTTAAAAGCTCGGGGTGGTGATGGGCTGAGCCAGGCATGACCATGGAACCCTCCAACACTCATGGGTACTGGGGTTGGGAACTGACTGGACAGGTTCAAGCTCCAGCACCTGCAAGTACACCCAAGAATAGGGTGAAGGACAGGCCAGCCTACAACATCCAACAGCTTATACAAGGGCTGGGACAGAGGGGAAAGACTGCCAGATAAGGGCCTAGCACCTGCTGGCAAATGTGAGATCTGAGTCTGGAAGTGGGCTTGGTGGGACAACTTGGGAAACTCTCCTGGCGGGCCATAGCTCCTGCTGGTGAGCATGTGATTCAGGCTTGGGAGTTGATCAGGCCAGGCAAGGTAGCTCCACCCATCGGCAATTGTGTGGATTGGTTCTGGAGGGGCACGGATCAGGCAGGGCTAAACCAACCTTAGCTCACTTGCGTGTGCAGGAGCCAGCTGGAGTGCAGGTCATGCCGGGAGAGGCTATCATACCACTGGTTTGCATGAGCTATAACACTCAGCAGTAAGAATCAGAATGGATGTGAGCTGGTTGGGCAAGGCCACTGTTCCATGCCAGGATAGGAGGTGAACTAAGCCGGTCTGGGACAAGGATGTACTGATGTGTGTGAGATCTGTAACTGGGAGGTGACCTGATAGAAGAGCTTAGGGAACTTCTCTGTCAGGATGCAGTTCCTGCAGGTGAGTGCAAGAACCAAGGCTGGGAGCAGCCTAAATCAGGCCAGGTTACAGTAGCTGTCAGCATACATGTGGGTCAGGTCTGGGGCGCACTAGGCTGGGCCTTTCCATAGCACCCAGTGGCAGATCTAAGAATCATAATGGGGTGCAGGACAGGTCAAGTTGGCCTACAACACCAGCCAGTCCACATTAGGGCAGAGGACTGGGAGCTGATTAGGCTGGGCTAAACTGCAGCACCACCAGCATGAGCTGGAACTCAGGGTAGACTGGACTGGGCCAGGCTACAGTAACCACTAGAAAATGCCAAGGATAGGCGGCACCCATCAGCACACATGAGATCTAGGGCTGCGGGGTTTGAGCCCGCTAGGGGGCTGTGAGTGGCTCCCTTGCTGGGCTAGTACTACCACTGGCAAGTGTTAGAACTAGGATTGATGGCAGACCAGGCTGGGCAAGGTTACAACACCTGTTGGCCTGCATGTGAGCTGGGTTTGGGGAGAGCCAGGCTGACTGCACCCATTGGTACATGCATGAGTCAGAGTGAGTACAGGCTGGATGGGTTTTGTCACAGCATCACCTGGCATGTACTGAGACTGGGGGGCAAATCCTGTCAAGTTAGTCTGCAGAACCACCTAGAGAGTACAAGATCTGGGACTGGGAGTGGATATAGTAGGGAAACTGGGTATCTCTCTGATGGGTTCCAACTCCCATTTGTGAGCTTGAGAACCAGAGCTGGGTGCAGGCCTAACCAGACAGGCAGTGGCATCCGCCAGCTTAAGTGTGAGCTAGATAGTGGGGTTGGTTGGGTTGAGCTAAATTTCAATGCCCATTGACATGTATGAGAGCTGACTGGGATGTGGGGCAGACTGCATAGTCTGCTGTGCATACTGGCCAGCGTAGGAACCAGAACTGGGGGTGGGCCTGGTGGAGATTACTGGGGGTCACTCCAACTAGGCTGCAGCTCCCTCTGATGTATGTGAAGGCCAAATGTGTGGTAGGCAGTGTTGGGCTGGGCCTGCAGCATCCATTGGTGTGTATAAGAGATAGGGCTAGAGACAGAACTGACCCAGCAATTGCAACTGTCATTGCATGCATAGGCTGGTGTGTGGGACAGACAGAGCTTGACCACGTACTGGCAAGTACACATAAGAGTCCGGTTTGGGATCACCTCAGATAAAGTTTTCTTTGGAGATTCCCCTCAACTGAACTATTGGACTCAGAACTCCAACCATGGGAGGAACTGTAAGATCTACAGTCTGACCATGAATTGTTTGTGTCAGCTGGGCCTCCTCACTGGCTTAGATGGAGCAGTGGATGGCATATCCAGATTCACATGGAGGATATGGCAGTCCATTGGAGCTTGGAGAGGACATCTGGAACCATAAAAGAGGAAGGAGGGCAGATCAAATTGGTCAATCACCCCAAACAAGTGTTGGCAGCAAGTATCTGGGTGAGTGAGACTTTTAAGGTGGGCTACGTCAGCCAATGTACCTTGGAAGGATTTCCTCATATTTGGATTAGTGTGATTAACAGCATTTCAGAACTGTTGCACCACTTGGGAGAACCTTCAGAACATGCTCTACATTGGGGACCCTGGGATGGCATCAGGTGGCTGTTCCCCATCCCTGGGTACTAGGTAGTTAGGAGGCTGAGTGCAGCTTCTTCTCTCATCTCCACACTCCCTCTCCCTCCCCTCCCCCACCCCATTACAGGAAGAAGAAAAAGAAAATTTTGAAACAATGATTTCACCCACTTTCCTCTAATCCTTGATCCTCCCCACCACAATCAACTATGTAAACATCATCAAAAATAAAATTCTAAAAAGAAAAATGATACATATTTTCTTTTTGTATTTATTTATTATTATTATTATTATCATTTTATGGTACAGTTCCATATGCTCTTGGAATTTCCCTTATCCCCTCACCAATTTCCCCCCCCCCATCACCTAGTTCCTCTATATCATTACTAAAGTATAGTTCCTCATACACAGTCATATATCCATCATTGCGGGCATGGATAGTGGCAGAGTCCAGTATCGTATTGTCAAGATATAGTAAACAGTTTCATTGTAAGTCCATCTTTGTCTGGAAGTGGAGATGCATGCTACATTGTACCCTCACATCTGGATATGTTAGTCTCCATTTCACAGTTACTGTACATCCCCTTAAATGAAAAGTCACAATACAAAATCAACAATAGGAAGAAAAATAGAAATTTACAATGCCATACAGTTAAATAACATGTTAGATACAACAGTCTCCGTTTCACAGTTACTGTACATCCCCTTAAATGAAAAGCCAGAATACAAAATCAACAACAGGAAGAAAAAAGAAATTAACAACACCATGAAGTTAAATAACATGCTACTAAATGATTAATGTGTCGCTGAAGAAATAAGAAAATCAAGACCCTTCTTGAAGAAAATGATGCTACTGTATGATCTATGAGTCATTGAGTAATTTAATCACAAGAAACTTTTGAAGAGATGAAACTAACAAAAACATCAAAATCCATTGTATAGCTTCTGATGATTTTTATTGGTGAAATCTGTCTCTTCTAGACAACAAATAGACAAATAGATGGGTTTTGTTTCTTAATCCAGTCTACTAATCAGTGATGTTTGATTGAGCTTAAGCCAATTACTTTCAGGGTTAATATGTATGAGTGGTATTTTGGTCCTGTCATTTTAGGAATGGGTTGTTCATTGATTTAGTCTTCTGTTGTCATTTTACTGGGATGTTCTTCACCTTTTTCTTTGGTTTTAGTAGGTGCTATTCTTTTTTCCTGTCAGAGAACATCTTGAAGTATCATTTGTAGGGCAGGTTTGGAAGAGGCAAATTCTTTTAACTTTTCTTCACTGTGGATGAATTTTATTTCATTTTCAAAGACAAAGAAAGCTTTGCTGGATATATTATCCTGGGCCGACAATTTTTTTCTTTTAGAATCTGGAATATGTCACTCCATTCTCTTCTTGCCTGTAGAGTTTCCTGTGAGAGGTCTCCTATGAGTTTAATTGGCATTCCTTTATATGTCAGTTCATTTTTTTCACATGCACACTTAAGGATCTTTTCCTGATGTTCGATTGAAGAGAGCTTGATGATCATGTGTCTTGGTGAAGATTGCTTTTGATCAAGCTGTTGGGAGTTCTGTGCCCCTCCTGGAGGTTGTTTCCCAATTCTTTCTCCAGATTAGGGAAATTTTCTTTTATTATTTCATTAAATATAATTGTAAAGCCAGTTTCTCTTTCTACACCTTGTGGAACTCCCATAATTCTTATATTTGGCCTCTTAATAGTGTCTTTCAATTCTTGAATACTTTTTTTTGGCCTGATCCAGCTCTGCTTCCAGCTTTTTGTTTGTTTTCCCCTAGTGACAGGAAATATATTCCAATTCTGAGATTCTTTCTTCTGCTTGCTTCATTCTGTTTTCGAGACTCTCCTCTGTGCTTTTAATTTGCTCTACTGTGTTCTTAATTTCTGATACATCAATCTTGATTTGCTTTATTGCTGCTATATCTCTTGCATAACATATTCCTTAAATTCTTTGAACTCTTGTATGTGCTTTTCATTGTTGATAAGAAGCTTTATAATGAGTTTTCTGAATTCTGTGTTCCCCATTTTGTCGATGTCTTCCTCAGTTAACTCTGAGGTTGGCATAGGGTTTTGCTCCTTTGCAGGAGAGTTTGCCTTTGTGTCTTCTTTTGCTCTTGATCATTGTACTTCTAGTTATCAGATTCTTCTCCTTGGGGCAGGTTTCTAAGCTGTGTCACCCACAGGTCTACAGTTTGATTTACTTACTGCGGTTGGTACACAGCTTTTTGCTTGCAGTCAATTGTGTCATTCCCTCCAGCAAGTTCCAGGTCTGGGTTCTTATGTTAGGTTTTTACCTTGGTCTCCGACTCCTGGCTCACCAGTCTCCACCTCTTGTGATACTGTGCTGAGGCTGCACTGTTGTCTGTATAGCCTTTCTCCAACTTCCTGTTGAAGCAGTTTCCAGGATTAGGCAGACACCAGGTGTCCTATATAGCTAGGTTGTTGGTGGTGCTGATCTTGCTGGAACCTGTTGGACATTAAGTCTGGGTGCCACAAGGACCTATTTTGACCCATATGATGCCACAGTCGGTATTGTTTTCTTGTAAGACCAGTGCAATCCACGGAACTCAGTGAGTTTTCAGGAGCTCAGCACATGCACAGTTCACCGTTATCCCCTGCAGTCCTAAAGTTTTGCCACAGTGTACAAAATGGCACCTGATGTGCCACTACTAGAGTTCTTGATCTGCTGGCCATCAGGTCTGAGGGCTACCCAGACCTATCGTGGGTGGAACCTATAGAATGTCACATTGCTGCAGTTCACTGAGTCAGAAATGAGTTCACTCCCAGCTCAGCGTATGCTCAGTCCTTTCCCTTGCCTTTGCCTCCTTACACACAATGGCACCCAGTTCGGCTCTAGAGCTGAATGGGCTGTGAAATCCACCCTGTCCTTGCACTGCCTGTCTGGGATCTGCTGCTTTGTCTCTGCTCCTGGTCAAATCAAACAGACCAGCAGGATGGACAGTTCTTTGTCTGGATTCACCTCCCAAACTCCCAGATAAAATCCCTTCCCATCTGGTTGCTGGTGAAGTTCAGATCGCCTGTTAGCTCAATGCTGCTGGATTATCAGTCATTGTAACACCACACTGTTGTGTCCACTGCTTTCCTGTGTCTGACAGTCTACAGGTACCCCTCTGCTGTTGTTCTGTCCTTTCCTGTTTCCTGGAATGTGTCCTCTCTGCTTCATCCTAATTAAATGTTTCTCTATCCGTTTGAACGTGTCCTTACCCTATTGTGCCATCTTGATTCTCCAATATATGTTTTCATTTGAAAAATTTACAGAGATAGACAGAGAAGGTTTCCATGCACTGGTTCACTCCCCAAAAGTTGGCAGTGGCCACAGGTATGAGCTGATCCACACCTGGGTGCCAGGAGCTTCTAGATTTCACATATGGGCCCAGGGTCCTGAGGACCTAGACCATGGTCTGCTGCTTTCCCAGGCTGTTAGCAAGGAGCTGAACTGGAAATAGAGCAGCCAGGACATGAACTGGCACCTATATGGAATGCTGATGCCACATGGTGGAGGATTATCCTGTTGAGCTATGACAAAAGCCCTAGTTGACTTTTGAACGTTGTAGGGCAGAAACAAATACGATGATGGAATGTGAGTGCACTTGATTAAAAGTCAGTAATTCCACCTTTATACCATTCCTCAAGCCCTGAGTATCCTATGAAATGAAGTTCAAACAGAGGAACGAAGATTCACTAGAGTTTGTAGCGGGGATACATGCCTAAGTGGGTATGAGCATATGCATGAACATGCATAGGTATGCTAGCTAAGTCTGGGGTTGAGCTTTAGCGTTGACATTAAGACAATGGATCTTACTAGCACTTGCTGCCTGAACCTGTTGATGCCAGAGAACTTGCAAACCTGTTGCTGGTTGGATTGCCTCTTGCTAGGTAACCTGGAGACCAGTTGGGCTTTCTGTGATACTGTTTTTCGGCTATCCTTCTGTTTGTCATTGGCCTGGGGCTACTGAGGTCTTAACTTTTGATCTGAACCAAGAGGCCATTACTGTTTTATCATGTTTCAGTTTTCTGTACAAGCAAAGAATTTCTTGTTGAGAAGTAGCTTTCATAAAATATGAAAAGAGGGAATTACTAGAAAGAGTCAGCAAGTGACCATGGAACCTTGTTGTCTCCGTCTCATGTGACCCCAGCGTCTTGAGTCATTAGGCTCTTAGCAGAGTTGGGCTCGGATGCCTGTCCAGCTGCTGTGTCAGCCTCAGGCAGTGATATTCCTCCACCTGTTTGCATTTATGGTCATTGGCTTTACTAGGGTTTAGGTTTCTCTTTCTGGGGTGGCCTGCCAGGTATGGTGCTTCAGATTCAGGCAGCCTGTTGTGTGTGTGTTCAGACCTCATCTAGACAGCTGCCTGTATGGTCCTGTGTGGAGGGACAGGTGCTGCTTTCCATTCAATCAGGGGACACTAGATGTCAGATGCCAGTCCAGCAACAGACTATATAACTGGTTCTTGAAGAAAAGAATGTCATGGTGACTGCATATGTGTTTTCTTTGTAATGAAGTTTTGTTGAAATAGAACATAGAGAAGTATGGAAATTGCAGTGTTACCACTTGATGAGTTTTCACAAAATGAACATCTTGAGACAGAGAATTTGACCCTCAGTAGATTCTTGGCCAGTGGCTGCACCTTCTCCCCAGAGTCATGATCCTGTTTTCCTTGTATTTGGCTTTGAACTTGGTGACAGTGGTTTCTGCAAGCATGTCCTCTTGTTTGTGGTTGCTGTTCTTGAACATAACATGCGAGATCCATGGACATTGTTATGCTGTAGGTTGCAGAGCAGTCATTGTAGTGAGCCATTGCTTCATTGTTTTGTGACTTTCTGTTCTTTTGTTTGTGGGCATCTGGTTAGTTTCCAGATTGTACCTCTGAAGAATAAAGCTGATGAGAACAATCTCAGGTATGCCTTTTGATGAGAGTGGGTTTTTGCCTTACTCTAATATTTCGGATAGGTCTACTTGTCCTAGCATACAGCTCATTGATTAAATAATGTCAGTATTTCCTTATTTGTAGGGGTTGCATTCTGAAATATAGCTAGTGCTAAACCCCATGCTAAAACCATCATGGTTTTCCCTCATACATGCATATTCATGAAAAAGTTTAATTAGTAAGTCAAATTCTTAGTATGAGATTCAGAGTAAATAATGTAACAATATGCCTGTTATAAAAGTTCAGTGAATGTGGTCTCTGGCTCCTGAAAATAAGACAGATTAGGCTAACATGTTTGAACTGTGGTTAGCCAGGGGTAACTGAAACCATGGGGGGTGAAATTGTGCACAGGAGAGGTTTACTGTGATAACTGAGAATCGGAGGTGGTTCAGGCTGTGCTCCAGGCTCTAGGGAGGCAGCAGGAGCAAGACTGTCAGGTCAAGTCAAAGGAGAGGCCAGAGAGAGAGCCATGTCAGAGAACAGCTTTTGGGGTGTGTCTCTGAAAGAGTTGACCTTGAAGTAGAGGCTGGGAACAAAGCCAGCCAGGTATAGCAAGCAGCTGGGGAGGAATATTCCTAAGTGGTAGGTAGGTACGTAGGTAGGTAGAGGTGTTTGTGTGTATAGCAGGCACAGATAGCTCTGTGTGTGTGTGTGTGTGTGTGTGTGTAGCATGCCACAGAACCCTGTAAGATAGTTGGTGGCTTAAGTGTGGCCTGATTGGCACAAACAAGTCCAAATGTTGGCTTGGACCCTGTCAAGCTAATGAAGTTAGAACCCAGGATGCTTAACTTTGCTTTGTAGGAGTCAAGAAGGAGAACTGTTAGGCTTGTTAGTTGGCTTTAATAAAAGGTAAGTAAGTAAATAAATAAAAATTTAAAAAGCACAGTGCATTGTTTGACCAAAGCCCCCAAAGAGGGTAGGCAGCACGCGCAGGGCTGAGCTCCGTGTGCTCCACCATTGGCCATGGGTCTACCGAAAAGCTCAGAGGCTATACACTTGCGGAGGACAGCCAGCTGTGGGACGAGAGCTGTCTGTTTTTAAAACCAGCTCTATTTGTTGGGTTCCTGGTTTTTAACTAGTGACTCATCTTCCCCAGGCGCCAAGGGCCCGGATTCCCAATCTGGGAGTTTGCCAGGCCCGGTCATCAGAACATTGTCATTCCTCAGGGATGTAGGGAAGTGTGTTCAACCAGAGGTGACAAGGTGACACCTTGTTTTTAGAAGGGTGGAGCAGTGCTCTAGGCTGGAAAAAATGAGCCCTTAGAGCCAGAGGAACAGACACAGAGCTCTGAGTGTGGCTCTTGCTCGCTGGTCCAGGACTCTCTTGCAGGACCCTTGAATCTGAAACCAGCCTGAAGGAGCCTCTGCTGGAGGCGCCAAACACACAGAGGCTGCATACAGAGTGGATGGTATTTTTGGGAACTTCTTGTTCTCTGGCTTTGCCTCTTGCCTGCTCTTGGGAAATTCTCTAGCTCTGGTGAGAATTTACTGAGTGAAGTGGCCCCCTCGGCATGGAGGAGGAGGAGGATAGAGGAGGAGATGCAGAGGCACTGAAAGGCTCCAGTGAGTTTGCTGTCTTGTACGGCTCAAACCTTGTGCATTGTGGGGCAGTGATTCGTGGTGCTTCTCACCCAGCCTCAGGTCTCTGCAGCCAGTTTTGGAATTTCAAAATGGGTTTCTAAATGCCGCTCTCTTCTCTGCCGTTTTGTTGGTGTGTAAAGGTGATAAAAAGCTCTTCAGTATGTCACAAACTTCTAAGTATCCCTCTATGGGAAACAAGGCTGCAGCCACCCACTGACTTCTCTTGCGCACCTGGTGGCCAAGGAATTCTGAGACCCTCTCTGGGTTTCCTCACTGCATCTCTGTCTCCTATCTTCTCTTCCTTTAAAACTGAGATTGCTGTTGTAGTTTTTGCTGGAAGTGTTGTGAATGTGCACGTCCTGGAAGGACCAACTGTCCCCTTCCTGACAAGGTGCCCTTGGGAAGTTTGCTGACAGCCAGCCACTGCCACAGACAGACCCCAGCTCATTATGGTGGAATTAAAAAGCACCTTCCAGATTTCCCAGCCACTTGTTTGCTCTTTAGTTCTCATACCCAACTTGATTTCCTAATACAATTTGAACATGGGAAATGATCACCAAAGGGAGTTTAAAAAGTTTTGGGGACATGGGATAAGAAGATGCACAGAAATGTTGAAATCCATGCCTGCAAGGGATTTGCATAAAGTTCATGCAACAATGCATGTTATGAAAATTTCCCTCATGGGGTTTATGATTTTAATTATTTTTTTTGCTCCAATCTCTGCCTGATCTTTTAATTCCATTTTTCTACAGGCTTTCAGAAGTCCTTGTATAGGCAATGAAGTTTGATGCTGAGGAAGCCTAGGGACTCAGATGGGACAAAGGTGGCTTTTGTTCTTGTGGCGTTCATGTGATTTGCTAGTGTTGTGTGAGTGGACCAGGCACCGGGCTTGTATGATGCACTTGGCTGCTAGTGCTGTTTGCCTTCTTGGGTACCCAGAGACTTTGGTTGGAATAATGAGACTTTGGGATCGCTTTTATTCTTGTCTGGTGGTAGCAGCCAACTGGGGAGCCTTCTTGGAAGAGCTGATGAAATGTTCATTTTAAATGCAAATTCTCTGCACAGTTAGGAAAAGGCAATGGCCCTGGCTTGCAACACTCGCTCTGCATTTTTGCCATTCCTTCTGATGGCTGAGGGAAGGACTCAAGACTAAATCCCTCTACATCTTTATTATGATTTCAGATTTGTGCCGCCTGAGCCCCAGGGTGTTAACTCTCTGTTGCCCACTCACAGAGTGTGCCTGGGTACCTGTGTGGCTACTCTGAGAGTTTTCCCTGCTTCCCCTCTGTGCTCTGTGCATCTCCTGTCTGCATTGCTTGACTGGTGGTAGAGGTGAGGGAACACTTGAGGGGAGCAGAATTTTGTGTGTGTGTTGAGCAAAGGCAGTGTGCTCAGGGCTTCCGCCTGTCTACTCAGCAGCTTTGAGCCCCACATGGCTTGTTAGGTTCCCTTCCTTTTTTTTTCCTGGGAGACTTTGTTTGGTTTTCTCCTTATCGTTACTGCCTCCCTCCTCTCCCCTCTGCTCCTGCCCCCCAAGTAGTCACACATGCATGTTGGAGATGGCAGAATTCCCATGCAGCATGTCTAGGAAGTGGTTTACTCTCTCAGAATCCTCCAGAGAGGGAGCACTAGGACCAACTTGTGGAGGCTGTTAAGATCATGAGCTACTCTCTACTATCTCTTGAAATGAAGAATTCTGACAAAATAACTAACTCATGTATTCTGTGGTTTCAGAGTGGGCTTTCATCAGGGAGGGGAACTTGGCTTTTCTCTCTCTTTTAAAATGTTTATTTATTTAATTTTATTTGAAAATCAGATTTACAAAGAGAAGGAGGGACAGAAAGAGCAATCTTCCATCATTGGTTCAGTCCCCAAATGGCTACAATGGCTACAATGAGCAAAGCCAGGAGCGTCTTCCAGGTCTCTCACATGGGTGCAGGGTCCCAAGGCTTTGCGCTGTCCTCAACTGTTTTCCCAGGTCACAAGCAGGGAGCTGGAAGAGAAGTGGAGCAGCTGGGACTAAAACCGGCACCCATATGGATTGTGGCGGATGCAAGGCAAGGACTTTAGCCACTAGGTTATGGCACCAGGCCCATTAGCTTCACTTTTAGGCTTCACTCCTTCACAGTACTTTGTATAGGAGGGTACTTCAAAAAGTTAGCAAGTGGTGGGGATGGGGGACATGGAGATGCTGTGGACTGGTGGATATATGATGCTGCCATCCCATATCAGTGCCTGTTTGTGTCCTGGCTGTTCTACTTCCAATACAGCTCCCTGCTGATTTGCCTGTGAGAGGCAGCAGAAGATGGCACAAGTGCTTCTGCCTCCATCACACGTATGAGAGACCCAGATGAAGTCCCTGGTTTCTTGCTTCAGCCTGGCCCAGTGGCTATCTGGGGTGTGAACCAGCAGATAAATATCTCTCTCTTTATCTGTCTCTCCATCTTTGTAACTCTTTCAACTAAATAAATCAGTCTTTTAAAAGGCACAAAATGTTGTTGGAAAAGTAGAAAAATGTTCTTATGATGCAAAAAGAATTTGAGATCTGTGCTTTATTGGGGGGGGTCTCTTCAAAAAGCTCATAGCAAATGCAAATTGTGAGAGTTCTGCATGTATTGGAAAAAGGTATATTTTGGTGCCAAGAAAATCTTTTAATTCCAGTTTCAAAGCACCCTTATGCAGCCAAAGCCAGAAGAGGTTTTGGGAAACGGCAAAACTACAATTGTGGCTTGACACTGTGACTGCTGGGCTGGGAGTTGAGAGCTGGTTTCAGGTTTGCTAAGTATTACGGAAATGCAGGCTCCATAGATGTTGTTGAGTGAAGTTGCAGCTGTGCTGTTTTCTGTTTGGTTTTATTGTGAAGTTGCTCTTTTTTTTTTTTTTATTTCTTTGCTTGTCATGTAACATTTGGCTTGTAGGTTCCCTCCTGCTTTCAGGAGTGAGGGCAGAGATGTAATTGCCTGCTTTCTAGATAGGACTGTAGTGCTGAGTGGTGAGCTTGGATTTATAAGACCACAACAAAGCAGCCAGCATGGTGCTGTAGCAGGCTAGGTTAGTTCTCTGCCTGTGGTGCCAGTACTCCGTATAGGTGTTGGTTCTCATCCCAGCTGGTCCACTTCTGATCCAGCTCCCTGCTAATGGTATGGAAAAGCAGCACAGGATGGCCGAAGTGCTTGAGCCTCTGCATGTTATGGGAGACAGGAAGAAGCTCAGATCAACCCAGCTCTGGCCATTGTGACCTTTGGGGGATTGAATCAGCAGATGGAAGATCTCCATCTCTCTTTGGAATTCAGGCTGTAAAGTTTTTTTTTTTTAAATTTTTGTTGGAAAGGCATATATACAGAGAAGAGGAGAGACGGAGAGGAAGATCTTTCGTCCGATGGTTCACTCCCCAAGCAGCTGCAATAGTTGGAGCTGAGCCAATCCAAAGACAGGAGCCAGGAGCTTCTTCCGGGTCTCCCACATGGGTACAGGGTTCCAAGGCTTTGGGCTATCCTCAGCTGCATTCCCAGGCCACAGGCAGGGAGCTGGATGGGAAGCAAGGTCACTGGGATTAGAACCAGCGTTCATTATAGGATCCCAGTGCGTTCAAGGCGAGGACTTTAACCGCTATGCTATCGCGCCAGGCCCTAGGCTGTAAAGTTTGATAATTCTTGGGCTGGGGTATCTCCAAGTACCTTTTGTATCTGAAATATCTGGCTAGAGCAGAGCAGGTACTAACTCTTTGGTGTGCATTCTTGGATCAATGTGCCCACCCATCCTCAGAGAGGGCATTAAAAACAATGAACACGAGAGCACTTAAATTCTTCCCATGCTTTGGTGTGAATTAGAATCCTTGCACTTGAGTTTCCCTTCCCATGTTTTGGTGTAAAGCTCTTGGCTTCCGAGCTGGAGTATGAGCTCATGACCCAAACAGAAAACAGAATGGGCCTACTTATGGTGCTGGATGTGGCACGCTTAGGAGTTGATCTCATCCAGGGAGCATGCCAGCAGGGGTATCATGTTAAGTGAACTTTGTTTGAAATTCCTCTAACAGTGAAGATGGAGTTTGATCTGTGCAGTTGAGCTAAGTGTTACAGCTTCTGACATCTGTCACAGCTGGGCTGGGATAGACTTAGCTAGGAAAGGTTGGGATGCATAATCACCCCATCCAGTCAGTTTTGGCTTGCAATTACTGAATGTTACCAAGAAATTGCCTTTTGCCATTGAAATCCATGATGATTCTTAAGAAATGAATGTGAGAGGCCATAGACAGGAAGGTCAGCCCTGTGGTGTTTTCTTGGGAGAAAATAAAGCTGAGATCTGGCTGAGAAGCAAAAGAAGACCTCTGGATACAGAACTTTGTCCAGAAAATGGCTGCTGCAAGCCTTTGTCGCCAATTACACTGTGTGAGACGTTGGCCGTGTGACGTAATGAGGATAATTTACAATGCTTTCATGCAAGCAGGAGTAGGTTGGTAGTGGGGTTTTCTTTGTCTGTTCTTGGCATGTAATTGAAACAGAGCTTTGCCCAAATGAGAAACATTTGTACATTGTGGAAAAAAGATTCCAGAGACTTCTTAACTGGGGTCAGATATTGCTTCCTTATTTTATTTGGAGCATGGAAGCAGACTTCCCATCTGAGAAACTGGTAAATGCATTTTCTGACCTAACAGCTATCTAAATTCTAGACCAGGCAGTCAGCCCGATGAATCAGAAGAAACAGGCTGTGTGCTGGGCCTGTCTCAAAAAATCCATGGCTTTGGGTAGACTGGCAAATGAAGTTCCTTTCACAGTGTTGCTTACCCAAAGGCTATTTTTCCTAAAACAAAGTAGTCCCCGTGTGTTCTGAAATTGTGAATTTCTGGGATTGGTCTCTGAGGAATGCTGGAGTTGGCAGGGAAAATCTAGTTATTCAGTCTTTGGAAAGTGGAGCCTGATACAGTGGACTTGCCTAACTGAGTCCTTTGTGTTAGTGCAGTGTGCAAAACCACCCATCCTTTGTCCACGCTGCTTGTATGCTTGGTGAGATTCTCGAGCTGGCTCTTGGAGAGCTACTCACAAGCACTGTGAAGCACTGTGACCAGGGAGTTCCTAGGTATTTGAGTCTTGTTTGCTCAAGTGTACATTGGATGCAGTCTAGTGGGCAAAGGTGAAGGTTTCCTTGCCTGCTGGGAACTCCCTGTGCTGCAGGTAACAGGGACACAGTAGGAGACTGCTCAGAGTTGGGCAAAGATTGGGAGGCTTTGGGTGGTGGCGTGGAGTCAGTTTGCCATCAGGGATGTGGGGTGGGGAGAGTAGGCTCTGATCCCCCATGGGGTGAGGAGACTGTGGTCCGGAGACTGGAGAATCCCGGTCAACCGGGAGGCGCTGTGGTTTGCGCTGATTGGTGGGGTTGGGGAATGAGTGTGGGAAAGATAGGGGTAGGTGCTGAGTCAGGGGAATGGGATGAGAGTGGAAGCATAAGGGCCATCACTTCCTGAGGGAGGAAATTTGAACTTCATCCTGAATGCCCAGGAGATTGTCAGGCAGAGGAGGGAAGCAGAGGGGCGGTAGAAGAGGCAAGCCTGCAAGCAGTGCAGAAAAGCAGCGCCGGCCCGTCTGTCTGGCCCTTATCTTTCTGCTGCTGGCTGATGGTCTGCTGGGGGAGGCCGGGGTACTGTTATGTGCCAAGCCTTGGGGCAGGCTGCTGCCTTGTTTCTTATAGCGTTATTACCGTGCGGAGTGTTTCACTCTGAACGTGGAGTTCCTGAATCCTGCTGGATTCTGGGGAGAAGGTCCACTCACACCCGTTTCACTCCCTCTCCAGAACTGATGACTCATCTTAGTTCCCTGCCAAGTCCTCCATTAAAAAAACTGCCTCCCCCTCCCCCTTGCAAACTTTCTGTCCTTATCTGCAATCTCTCCAGGGTGCCAGGCACCCTAAAGGTGTTCACAGGACAGGCGGGGCAGGGAGGGGGCACTCTTTTGTTCAAGAGATTTATTTATTTTAAAGAGTTATAGATATCTTGCATCTACTGTTACACACTCTGACTGGCCACATCAGCCAGGGCTGGGCCAGGCTGATTCCAGAAGCTTCATCTGGGTTTCCAACGTGGGTGCCAGGGGCCCAAGCACTCAGGCCATCTTCCGCTGCTTTTCCTGGGTCGTTAGCAGCAACCTGGATCAGAAGTGAAGCAGCAGGGCCATGAACGAGTATCCATATGGGGCAGTAGCATCATATTCAGAGCTTCATCTGATAACTCATCTTCCACAGTGCTGGCTGCTGGAAGGACATTCTGTTGACCCTCCAGGAACATCTGGTTGGAGAGGCAGAGGAAAAAGGCTTTTGAACAGGATGGGGAATGCAGTGGGGACTTGTCTTCAAGGGGAGTTGGAGGTTGGAGGAAAGCTGCATAGCAGGTGTAGGAGATGACTACTGTCTGCAGGGAGGTGAGAGGAGGAATGCAGATGCATATTCACCAGGACCTAAGGCTGCTTACCATCAGTGTGGCCTGTGAGCATGTGGAAGGTGGGAGTTTTCCATCTCATCCCTACCCCTAGACCAATTTGAAGCAGAGGAAAGGTTCTAGTTTTGGGTTGTGGAAGTTACTTCAGGGTCTGTTCATCTATATGGGTCCAGTGTTGCCTTAGAATGAATTAATAATGCTTTTGTATGTATGGCTCTTGGGCCTGATGTAACATCTACTCATTTAAGGGAGTTTTTATATTGATATATCTTCTCTGTGAGGACAAAAGAGATCCAGGTATTCCTGTGTGTGGGCTGGTGTCTGCAGAGCTTGTGAGCCTTCAAAGGTAACTCATTCTTGGTCTCCCAGCACTATGCTTGATGCCTGGCACATATGCATGTAATAAATAAAGAGAGTGGGGCAATGAACCCCTACATCTCAACTCCCATCTCCCCCCAGGATTGTATGCCATTCACATCACTGTATTGTCCAGGGTACTCTTGGGGCTGCTGGTGTTATTGCATTGGTGACAGGGCTGTCATAAGGCTGCCTCTATTCATTGAGACACTTGAGAGGCCTGCTAGAATGAAACACTAGTAAAAAAAAAAGGCTTAGCATAATCTAATGCCTTGGATAGTAGTAGTATGGTAGTATTGGAAGGTCCACTTGCAGTCCTGGACCAGGTTGTTAATGGAGAGCTACAGCCTGCTGGGTGCTGTGATAATGCCTGAAGATGCACAGGTTCTCACTGCTTGCTGCAAGGGTCAGCTCCCTCTTTGGCTGGGAAGCATAGGGTTGGCCCATTGTCTGGAATCATATAGGGTGGAAATGGTGTCTGTCTGAGTGAGAAGGACCCCGCAATGGGCAGTCTGCCTGGGAAGGGAGCCAAGATTAGGACATCTTCACATCAGTAGAAACTCCAAAGCCTGCTGTCCTTCTGCAATTGACAGGCCTTTACTTTGCCTGAACTCTGACCAGGGTTTTGAGTCAACAACTCTGACAAGCTGTTGTCTGAATTCATGGAGAGGAGAACATCAGGGTGTTCAGTGGGTGTATGTGATCAAATATGTGGTTGAGCAGAAACCATGTGCAGATTGTCTTGGGCTCATGGTAGAATCTGGTGGGATGGTTTTCTTTTGATTATGGTGACATTTTGGCAAGTAGGTTCTCTCTTCTGGATTCAGTTTTTGCTTTTTTAAACTGAAGAATTGAGCTTGGAGAAAAGT
The DNA here is from genome assembly GCF_017591425.1 of Ochotona curzoniae. Classification (NCBI taxonomy): domain Eukaryota; kingdom Metazoa; phylum Chordata; class Mammalia; order Lagomorpha; family Ochotonidae; genus Ochotona; species Ochotona curzoniae. The sequence continues at coordinate 66,793,992 of NW_024467122.1, forward strand.
AGAAAGACGACTTTAAGTGTGAACTAAAGGACTGAAATATTGCCTTCAGTAAGGGGAGTGCTTTTGCCCTTGGTTCCCGTGCTGGGTATGCAGTCATGTCAAATTGGCTTCTCAACATGTTGAATGCTCTAAGGTCAGTCCTTGAATGCTGTAACTTCTGTAGCATGAATGAGTCCCACCAAAGTCCATGTCTTGCAGTCTTGATACTCCAGGTAGCAATGCTGGGAGATGGGACCTAATAAATGGTAATTAAATCATGAAGCTGAAGCTGCCCACGTGGGTGAGCGTCCAGTGGGAGTGGGTTAGTTAGTGCCAGAAGGGGCCTGTTATAAAAGCAAGCGAGGCCCCCTTTTGTACTTTTGCTTTATCTTTCTCTTTATTTATAAGTATTTATTTATTTAAAAGTCAGAATTATAGAAAGAGAGCTCTCCTACCTGCTCTTTCATCCCCCAACTGGCTACAATGACCAGGGATAGGCCAGACAGGAGCTAGGATCTTCTTCTGGGTCTCCCGTGTGGGTTCAGTGATTCAAGCTCTTGAGACATCATCCAATGCTTCCTCCAGGCCATTAGTGGAAAGCTGGATCTAAAGTTGAGCAGCCTGAACTCAAACAAGCACCCATATGGAATGCCAGCAGTTCAGACTGAGGCAGAACTCTTTGTACAACAGTGCCAGCCCCATGTTCTCTTTTTCTCTGCCTCTCTCACCCTTCCACCTTCAGTCATAGGACAGACAGTACAGCCAACAAGACCCTTGCCAAATGCAGACCTCCCAACCTTGGACATAGAGCCTCCAGAAGTAGAAGAAAGAAATTTATTCTTTGTCTTAGGTATTTAGGTATTTTTGTTATAGGATAACAAGATGGACTAAGCCAGTAACTAGAAAATTGAAATGATGGCTTTGTCTTTTAGTAAGATTACAAAAGACCTTTTCTTTTTCTTTTTTTTTTTTTTTTATGACATGTTCTTGGACAAGTTATTAACAAAGGAGCATGCTTTCCTTATTTGGTCAAGATAATATTGGTGAGTATGGGAAGAGTTAGGAATTGAAACACACTAGTGTGGTCTCCCTTCTGCACGTATTTTTCCTGGCCAGCAGTAACTTCACCATTTGCTGACTGAGCTGAACTCAGGAGGAAGATGAAGATGGGAAGGTGATGAGAATCTCCTGAAGGGGAGACAGAAGGAAGTCAGGCCCCTGTAGAAGGTGGTCCAAGATTCCTCCCACCTCTGCAGAAATGGCTGCCGGCTCCCTTTACAGATTTGCAGAATGACTCAGTGAGTTTGTTCCTGGCATTGGAATGTGCTTCATGAAATAGCCCTGCACGGTGAGTCGGGGAAAGATCATTGTATTTGCAGAGACCAAACGCTAACTTTCCCTAGATGACTTCAGAGTTCAGTGTGGCAATTGCCCCAGATGTGGACTTGAAAATGTGAGATGGATTTATAGAGGATGTATTGTGGCCACAGCTCCAACTGACAGGTACTCCACTGGGTCTTCCACTGAGCCTGGGAACAACTCCTAGAGATCCCTGTCTCCGACTTAAGTCTGCCTTCTCCCCACTCCCCTTGTTTGAAGACTGTTTTGCTGTGATATGCCTAGAGACTCCTAGATGAATAGGTATCATTGAGTCTGTGAACACCCATGTGGCTCACAGCTGGATTACAAAGACCTTACACATCTGTCCCAGTCCCTCAGAGGTGACAAGCATCCTCAGTTTGTGTTGTAACCAACTTTGCTTTTCTTAATGTATGCATTCCCCAGCAACATGTGCTTTTGTTTATTGTTCTTATTTTAGTTTTGAAAAAAAAAATTGAGTCCTGAGCCCAAACTTGGCTGCATTGGTGGAGGCCCCTTTTGAAAGCAAGAGGCAAAGGAAGGGTCCTGAAGCAGAGATTGAGCAGCTGTGAGTGTTGCTGGTTGAAGTCTCACTGGGCGACTACCTGTCTCACAAGAGATCAGGTTCCCTTTGTAAGTGGGGTTACCAATCATAACTGCTTTTACAAAGGGATCCTGGGAAATCACATAGAATTGAAAAAGAGGAGTTGGGTGGATATTTGACCTACCTGTTAAGGTACCTGCCTCACCTAGCAGAGTGCCTGAGTTTGAGTCCTGGTTCCATCATCTGTTCTAGCATTTCTGTGAATGCACCCTAGAAAATAACTCAACATGGAGGACCCAGGTTGAGTTTCAGACTTCTGGCTTCAGCCTGAGTTACCCTTGGTTGTTATGGGCATTTGGGGAAGTAGAGCAGCAAAAAGGAAATCTGTGTTTGTCTCTGCCTTTCTATTTCAATAGAAAACAGGGTTCCTGATAACATGCTAGTTAACAAGAGTTTCTAATTTCCATTACAGAGGAAAGTGGAGGGAGCTCAGAAACCCTTTGAGCCTGAATGCGTAACTCTGGCTGTGTTCTTCTATAGGATGAAAGGGTCCCTCCCATTTCAGAGGAGTCTGTGATGCTCCTCTGTCCTCCTGCTCCACCGATGAACATGAGGACTAATGTGGATGTTGTCGAAGGGGGGGTTTCTTTTTCAAAGACCCCAGGGAAGTTGAAGATTTCTTGAAATGAGTTTGATTTGCCCATGTGAGTCTTGATGAGTCTCTTGCTTGTGAAGAGCACCTGGTTCTTAAAAGGGACACACACAGTATGCCAGACCCATGCTTTTCTGGGTGGAATCCTCGACCATGCTGTGGGTGGCCTGGCAGCTTCGCTCTGGCTCTGAAAGCTTTGTCTTCCTCTCTTGACCCAGAGTTACGAGACTGCTAAAATGAAGGGGGAGAGAAACTGGAGTGGTTGCTGTAGTTTCAAAACAAATGAGCTCATTGCCTAAATCCTGCTTTGTGCAAAAGAAACCATAACTTTTGCCTTATAAATAATGCTGGACCTTTGGGGACACAGATCCAGATATCCATTTAGTGAGGGTGAAGGCAGGCTGAGAAACAGAATCAGGCATTGCTACACTGACTCAGTAGTTACTGTCACCTAAATGTATAATGACTGGCACTGCTTCCTCAAGATAAGCATGCTGTTATACTTGGTATGAGTTCAGATAGTGCTAAGTATTTTCAGTTGTGTTCCAAAGGGATGAGGGTGTTTGCAAGTTCTCCCAGATGAAGGACTGCAGTTTTGTCCCCCACACGCTCCTTTTTGGATAGCTGAGTTAATTGAAGATCTCTGAGGTCAGGTGATTTCTGCCTGAAGCTGTGCTGATTGATTTTTGTCTGGGGCAGTTGGGACTAGAACCCCAGGAGGAAGATGCATCTACTTAGATGCGTATGTTAAAAGAAACAGGTGAAGGAGCCAGTGTGATGGCTCTGTGGTTAATCCTCCACCTGCAGGCTCTCACATCCTATATGTGTGCAGGTTAACATCCTGGCTGCTTCACTTCCCATCTAATTCCTTACTTGTGACTGGGGAAAGCATTAGGGGATAGCCCCAAGCCTTGAGACCCTACACCCACATGGGAGCCCAGAAGAAGCTCCTGGCTTCAGATTGGCTCTGCTCCGGCTAATGTGGCTACTTGGGGAATGAATTGGCAGATGAAAGATCTTTTTATCTTTTTCTCTGTATCTCCTTTTCTCCGTAAATCTGCCTTTTTAATAAAAACAAATCTTTTACAAAAAATAAACAGGTAATGATTTAATTTAAAAAGCAACTATAACCATATGCCTCATTTCCTGGAGAATCACCATTTTGGTCACCTATTTCCTATTCACCAACGTGAAATGTTGACATGAGTCTTAGCCATTCTCCCTTTGAAATTAACTCAGTGCTGTGATGTGCAAGGGTTGTGGTCTCTTGAGGTAACATACTTCATCTATGGAAAAGGAGTTTCTGTCTGGCACCTATGCTGTTCTCTGCTTCTCGGAAACTCAGGTGGGTTTTTCTGCTCCAGATCTTCAGGGTTTCCTTCAAAGCTTTTAGATTTTCTTCTCCCACTTCAGCACAAACGTGTATGTTTTTGTTTGAGTTTCTTCTTGAAGAAATCAGGGGCTTGACTGGTGAAAGTGTACTGAAATTAGAGAGAGCTTATCTGTTCATATTTGGAATGGCAGGCTGCTCTGGCTTCTCCTCTATTACAGAGGCCGACCCAATGAGAATACAAATTGTTTAGAAACTGAGTTTCACTAGAAAGGTAATTTACAGGTAGAACTGGATCTTCAGACATGGGACTATGAGATTCCACTCTTGGCCTTGCCATACTTGTCGATTTCTATATCTGGGCTTTTCTCATCTGGAAGAGGAGGGAATTGGACCTGATTTCCAAGGCCTACCCCCCAGTGGTCCCTTGTGTGGACACCACAATTGAGGTTGTGGGGAGGGCTGTGACTGGCAGAAAGTTGTCTTTTTGGTTATCAGAGGGGCTCCTGGCTATGCCAGTGCACATTTCCTTGCAACTATTAACACTATGTGTCATTTCCTTCTTGGGACCTATCTATGATTGGCACCCCATCCATGTTGGTCACTGGCAGAAGAATGTTGCTTACCAGCTAACATGGCCACCTGCATTCACATGTGTCGTTTTTGTCTTTTCTGCCAGTGCACTGCTGCAGGGTGACATCTGGACTGGGCTCCCGGCCACTTGATTGCTCAGCTGCACATGTGTTCCTGAATCAGCTTGCTGAAAACTGTGAGTGATATCTGTGTTTCTGTTTGGAAAGTGCCTCTCTGCCTGGATGGGTATGCACTCAGCCTGGTCTGCCTGACAGTCTGCTTTCTCCTGCAGCCTGCCCCACTCACACCCAGCCCTTCAAGCCTTGGAGATGGTTCCAGACTTAGCTTTTCTGTCTCTTACAGCAGTTATTATGGTTGTGGGCAGGAATATCTCCCCTTGCCTTCTTGCAGCCTCAGCGTTCTACTACCAAGGAATCCTGGCTCCCTTCATGGCTGACTTGTCCATGCAGCCCTACTGGCCTCTCTGCCCTAGACTGCGAGAAGATGCTTTCATTTTGGGGATAATGCCTATGCTCCAGCTCAGATCCCGTTTCCTTATACCTACCTGCTTATCACATCCGTTATGTGTAATTCTGATCCATATTCCTTTACCCCCAGGCCTTAGCTGATGACTTTATTTTAATGTGTCCCTTACCCCAGACATTGATTCATTCTCTATGTCTCTGGGATTCTCACTGTCATCTCTCTGCTCTGAAACCAAGATTGATCTCTTGGGTTGGTGGAAGTCCCCTTCCTCCATGCCGCAGGTGTTGGTTGAGCATTTGCTATGTGCCAGTGGCTTCCAGTCCCCCAAGACAAATGAAATCAAGTCAACTCCTAAAACCATGATCATAACCTTCTCTGGGTGGTTTGTTCCAAACACCAAGACCATGTGGCAAAGATACTTTGTTAATGGCAGCAAAGGTGCCTGACTCAGTAGCTGTTTGGGGCCTTGTGTTCTGCACTTCTAAAAAGCCCCAGGTGATGCTCCCATGTTTGGTTCTTGATGATGCAAAAAAGCTTTGGCCTTAGATGTGAGTCTGTGAGCTATCCGTAAGGTGGTTGTATATGTGTGTGTGTACATGTGTGTAAAGCCACTAGAGACCTGGTGAAATTTTGACTGGGCTTAGAATCTCCTTCAGCCATGTGAACCTGACTGTTCTGACTCAGGAACCCAATGGTGTTGTCAAAAATTAGTTGTGGCTTAATTTGCTGTGCCAATCCCCAACAACCTCCCTCCAACACCCCACCCCTCATCAGTGGTTGTGCCAAGTGCGTCTCCTGCTCAAGCTGCTTTGTTTTTTAAGAGTAAATGTATCAGGAGGGCTCCTGAGGCACTTGTCCTTGCACTTTGAGAGATCACAATAAAAGCTGTGAAGTGGTTGCAGAAGTCTACTAGCAGGTGGAGTGATGGTTCACGGGCAAACGGTTGGGAGGGGATTGGGGCGCTGCTATAAAGGACTGAGTCTTGAGCTCTGCCAGTGGCTTGGCCCTGGGCTGGGGAATGTGCTACAGGTTTAATATCATCAGGCTGCTGCCCTGATGCTTTCTAAGGGCTCATCCTGGCAGCAGCTAAATGGATTCTCCACTTGAGTGAGCAACAACTCTAGCAGCTGTTTGCAGAGCACTCTCAGTGTCCTAGGCTAAGTGTGAGGTAGTGTTCTTGTGACTTCAGTGACCCAGGAGGCAGATGTTACCACTGTGATTTGGGGATAGAGACCCAGGGATGAAGGAACTGGCCCCAATGAGGGTATCACAGTCAGGATCTAGGCTGGACTGTTAGATCTCATGTGTTTTACTGTTGATGGCAAAACTAGGTTGCTGCTTATTTATAAGCATAGGTCATCAATTTTGTTCCCTTTGACCCTAAGCCTTACCCTGCGATATAGCCTTATTCTCCGTGACACCTTTAAAATATTTCTATGGGTGGACATTTGGCGTGGTGAATTAGCTGCCACTTGGGACACTCACATCCTCTTTCAGAATGCCTGATTCACTTCCAGTTGTTCTTCTTATCTTGCTTCCTGCTGATGCATACCATGAGAAGTAGCAGATAATGAATGAGTCAAGTGCTTGGATCCCTGCCATCCATGTGGGACACCAGGATAGAGTTCCTGGATCCTGGCTTTGACCTAGCTAGGCCAGGCTTGGATATGGTAGGTATTTGAGGAATGAACCGTGGATGGGGGATCTCTTTTCTGTTTCTCTGCTTTTTCAAGTACAGTGAAAGTCAGTATAAATTTATTTATTTTAAAGATTTAAGAACTGGGTGTGTGGTGGGGAAGAAATATATTGTTTGTTGGTTCATTTCAGACATAAAAGCACTTCCTTCTTGCTTCTTCAAAGTTTAGGTTGACTACTCCATCTACTTTCAGTGCTCTGGAGCTGTACATGCCACCTCTGTGGTGTGATAACTTCATGCTGGGCTCGGTTGCTCACATGGATACCTATGAATAGCAGCCCTAATCTGGGAGTCTGTTCAACAGTGAAAAGAAGGAGAAAGTTATAGTGTAGGGTTCTTGTAGACATAAGCTCTTAGATGGCTGAATACTTACCCTGGCCATTTACTCTTAAGGACTGGCTGAAGTGGTCCCTGTATGTCTTCTCTCTGTTGTCTGAAGTCGAATTCTGTGTTTTCAGACAATGAACCCTCTGTGGACAGACATGATGTTACATCTGTCATGGTATCCATGGTCTGTCTCTGGACCCTTAGGAAATGAATATATCAATAATTTCCTTCTTCATCTGCATACTGAAAACCACTGCCTGTGGCAACACCTTTAGGTTTGTGGATCTGACCAGGCAGCCTCTGAAGAGCAGTGAACTAACAAACCCTGAAAACCCAAATGTGGTACTGATGGCCAGCCAATAATTCCAAGTATGGTCTCCTGTAATTCCAAGTCTATAAATGAAATCAGATACTGGAGAGTTGGCATTATGGTACAACAGGTGAAGCTACTGTTTGCAATGGCAGCATCCCAGTCCACAGTGCCAGTTTCAGTCCCACTTACTCTGCTTCCCATCTAGCTTCCTACTAATGCACCTGGGAAGGCAACAAGTGATGGTCCAACTGCTTGTGTTCCTGACCTAGGAGGGAAACCTAGGTGGAGTTCTTAGCTCCTGGCTTCAGCCTGACTTAGCCTTAACTGTCATAGCCATTTGGAGAGTATACCAGGAAATAGAATGGTTTTGATTTTTCTCGCTCTCTCTGCGTTTCACATAAATTAAATATCTTTTTAAAAAAATAAACAGGTGGTAGTTGTTTCCTTGTTTCATGGGTTTCAGAAGTGAACACTTTTCCAGGCTCTCTAATTATTTGAGGTAATGGCAGAGAGCAGGTGGAAGATGTTTGAGGAGTAAAAAAATGTACATTCTTTTATAACCCAGGCTGGGTTTGTTTCTTTAAAATGTCTTCTTACTTTACAAAGTTATAAAAGTAATTTACAACCTGTTGACATTTTTTAAAATGAGAAAGAGGAAAGATTTCTACAAGTACAAGGCAGCTTCCCCATCATGATCATCACCACCTTGATTGTCCCTGTCCATGCTTCCAGCATTTTGATGTAAGATTAGGATTCTTGAACCCACCTTAGGGTTGACAGACTGGGGATTATGCCCCATCATTGTGCTAGGCTATATATTCTCTGTTACAATGATGATAATATATATTAAACTTTGCAGGGACAGACACACAGCTACAGATAGAATGCTAAACAGCCTCCAGATAGTTCCTGAATTGCTGCTTTGGCTGCTTGCCTCTGTTGGAAGGCACTGTGCCCTGCCAGGCTCCTTCATTCAGAAACTCCCAACCCCAAAACCAGCATTGCTCACGGAGTCAGCCTAGGAGGCCCAGAGGGGGATTTTGCCCATGGCCTCTGGCTGCATATATCACATTGTATTCCTGAATGGGGGTGAAACCCCTTGGTGTTTTATATTGTTATGCTGTCTGAAATGATGGGTCTGTTATGTCCAGTCATAGTTATGCATCTCATTTGAGCAATACTTCTTTTTAAAAAATTTAAAAGTTAAGAATGCATGTTTCCTGATAAAAGAAGTGCCCTATAGAGAGACATCTTGTCTGGCTCAAGGACAATTGTAACAGCATCTCAGAACTATCAAAAGCACTTAAGCAGTATCCTCAGAACATGCTGCACATCTGGGACCCTGGGCTGACATTGGGTGGCCTTCCCCCACTCCTGGGTACTGATGCAGTTGGGTTGCTAGGAGAGGCTTTCTCTCCTTCTCTCTCCACTTTCCCCAAATACCAGAAGAAAAAAGGAGATTGGAGGCCATTGTTTTATCCACTTTCTCCCATTCCTCGGCCCTCCCCACCCTGATTGGTGGGTGGTTCATATCATTCTCAACAATGTAAATATCATAAGAAACAAAATTGATTTATTATTATTTTTCCAAAGATTTATTTATTTTTATTGGAAATGTGGATATACAGAGAAGAGGAGAGATAGAGAGGAAGATCTTCCATCTGATGGTTCACTTCCCAAGTGGCCACAACGGCTAGAGCTGAGCCAATCCAAAACCAGGAGCCTCTTCTGGGTCTCCCACATAGGTTCAGGGTCCCAAAGCTTTGGGCTGTGCTTGACGGCTTTCCCAGGCCACAGGCAGGGAGCTGGATGGGAAGCAGGGCCACTGGGATTAGAACCGGTGCCCATTCGGGATCCTGGTACGTTGAAGACGAGAACTTTAGCTGCTACACTATTGCGTTGGGCCCTGAATTTATAATTTTTTTAAAAGTACAGTATGCATGGAGAGAGGGAGAAAGAAACCATAGTTAGTAGACTAAGATGTTAATAATAGGTGAACCTGAGTAAAGGATACATGATAAAACAATTGTTACCCCTGCATGCTATTTTGTGGGAGGGAGAATAAATTTAAGGTGGTAGATGTGTTATATGAGCCTTTGTGACCGTTTGTATACAAGTGTATTCTTTCTGTTTTGCTTTTCATTTGTTTGTAAGATAAACAGGCAAGGAGATCTTCCATCTGCTGGTTTACTCCCTAAATGCTGGTTTACTCACAGTGTGTATGGCTGCGGCAGGCCAAAGCCTGGAGTGTGGAACTTCATCCTCTCCTGTGAGCATCAGGATCCCAAGCACTCACGCCATCACCTGCTGCCTCCCAGGGTGCACTGGCAAAAAGCTGGAATCAGGTGATGGAGCCAGGACTTGAACCAAGTTTTCCAATACAGGATATGGATGTCTTAAGGTGGGTCTTAGCTATTGTGCCAAATGACCAGTCCCATAAAAATCTACTCCACATTTAAAGACTACATGTTTATTTTTTATATCAAACAATTATGGAACCATTTATTCCCCTGTTTGTGGGAGTTTTTCCCCACTCTGCTGCCTACCACCCATGAGCAATGTCATGAGCAGTTTTGTAATACTCTTTTATAGACTGTTGTGGGCAGTTCTGTGGAATTTCAGAGTCAGGACATTTTCCCTTTCAGGGGTAGGCATTGGGGCACAATGAGTAAAGCTATGTTTTGGGGATACCTGCATCCCATACTAGAGTGCCAGTTTAAGTGCTGGCTACTTTGAATCTGATCCAGCTTCCTGCTAATGTACATCTAGGAAAGCAGCAGGTAATGGCTCAAGTTCATGGGTTTCTATTAGTCACTTAGGAGACTCAGATGGAGTTCCTGACCCAGCCTGGCAAGCCCTAATTGTTGTCGACATTTATAGATAAAGATTGATCTCTCCCTCCCCCCCCTCGCTTTCTCTGTTCATCACTTTCTAAATAAATAAAAACATTTTGCCCATTTCAAAAGATGAACCAATTTGATTGTTGAATCATGAGGACTCTTGCTAGCTTAGAATGTTAGTTTTGAGTTTTTGGAGTTGCAAAAGCTAGAAAAATAGAAGAAGCTGTCTTTAAAAAAAAAGTGACTCAACCGGTCTGAGAACCTATAGAGTTATGAAGCCTACTGATTAGCAGACCCAGAAGTTTCTGGAGAGCCCTTTCTGGTATTGCAGTTCAGCCTTCAAGGCCTCATCCCTGTGTCTCCTCATCCCTCCCTGCCGTGTGCTTTTTTCTGTAGCCTTCTTTTTCTTGTGTCTGGAGGTGCTGAGTGTTGGTCCAGTGCTCACCAGGTGTGCGGGGAGAGGTAATGCATGTGCCAGTACAAGCTCAGGATACAGCCAGGGCCCGCCCCCTAGCCCAGCTGCCCCCTGTCTGTTTTTACTCCTGTGGTAGTTGCTGTGGCCTTGCTGGAGGTGACAGGTGTCTCCCAGGCACCCTGAATTGCTCTTTGACGTTTGTTCAAGCCACATTTCCGTAGGGCAGAGTCCCAGTCCTTGTCATCCAGTAGACATCTGTGACATGAATAGAGCATAATAGGGTGATAAAAGGCTGATAAACTTCCCTGTGGAAGTTCCCTGATAAACTTCCCTGTGGTAGTTCCCTGCCCAGCCTACCCCAACAAGCCTACCCCACCTCTTGTGGTGTCCTGGGCCTTCTCTAGCCCATCCCTGTTTTAGAATGCTTGGAACAGACCTCTTGGATCAAAACCATTTCTAATGTAAGCTGCCAGTTTCCCTGTGCCCTTTCCTTAAGAAGTGACATTCTCTTACCTGGGCAGTGTACTTGGCAGAGGCCTCTGTTTTCAGCTGAAGGAACACAAGACTAAGGATGTTGCATTGTAATAGTTGCCCTTGTGCTTCCAGGGCTGCCTCGCTCTCTCCTGCCCCTGGAAGTGCTCTTGCAGGAGGTGCAGCATCTACAGCTGTCAGTAAATGAAGAAGGGGGAGCTGTACACAGCTCTGTCATAAGACAAGCCATCCACACAAGTCTTAGTAGCATGGCAGCATAGGAGTCAGCATGGTAGCTATCACTGATAAAAATACCCTCCTCCCTTCTGGGAGCAGAGGCCATGAGTTAAGTAGCTCCTACTGTGTAGCTGGAGCAAGTCACCTACCCATGGATTCCGCTTGGCAGCGTGTCCTTCAGCCAGCTGCATGGTTCCCAGGAGGATGTTAGGGAAAGTGATGGGGGAGGAAGTAGGGAGGAGACTCTGTGCAGCAGCTGCCTTCCCAGGGCTGGTGTTGGGCTCTGCTGCCTGGAGTGCACTGACCTGCTGCTGCTTGGGCCTGCAATGGTTTTGATGACTCAGAAATCTGGAAACTGGCGATGCTGATTTCATTCTAGGATCAGAGTAAGAGCAAAAGCCTGTCTGGGTTGAGTACAGTTACTGAGGGTGGGGGGTGGGGGAGAGATTATGATGAAATGGAGATGACCTAGGGACTTGGATACTGGTGATTGGAGTCAGAAGGACCTGCCAGGTACTTAGTAGCAGAGGACAAGTTATATTTTTATGACTATTAAAAATCAGAGCTTTGGTGGCAGGATGGCATTCAGATCAATGTATCCAATAAACTCAGCATCAAAGTCTGAAGTTTTGTGATTGAATTGTCCCTGGAGATCAAGTGGTTCAGGAACTGCTGGGAAGTAAGGAGACAGACTTTAGGGTTAGCTACCCATTTCCAGAAATGAAGAGGGTCTGTGTGAGCTTCCCATGGCTGCTATAACAATAGTCATCAGCTTAGTGAGTTAGGGCAATGTGCCTCTATTAGTTTGAAATTCTATAGGTGAAAAGGTTGATATGAGTGTCACTGAGCCACAAGGCATGGGTAGAGCTGTGCTAAGTGGGGAGGAGGTCTAAGGAATATCTGTCTCATTCATTGTCCAGAGTCCACCTGCTTCCCTTACCTGGTGGCCCCACCACCTCCACTTTCATACATGAGTACATCGTGTTTCCCCTTTGTCCCTTCTGTTATCTTGAGGTCTGTAGTTGACCTCAGCTGGGAAAGGGTTTATGTGTTTAAGGACCTTTGTGATCACCTAGATGATCCAGGACACCCTCTCCATCTCAATATCCTTACTGGAAAACACCTGCCAAGTCTGCTTTCTATGTGAGGTAATGTGTGGAGGTTCTGGAGATAAAGATGTAGAGTTTTAAGGAGGGTCAGTCTAGTGTGATTGATCACTAGGTGGGCAGGAGGCAGGCAAATGGTGGAAGCAAGTCCAGCAATCCAGATCTGTCAATGGGTCAGAGACCCATCCGTCCATTGTTCCCTGCCATTGGCTGTACTCTATGATGCTTGAGGTGTGGTCTCTGTCACCTATCTGTCACATATCTGCCAGTTGGTTCCTGGAGCAAAGGCCAGTGAGCATGAGGACAACAGAAGGAGCCGTTGATTCCTGGAGGATAAGGGCAGGAGCCATGGGTGGGTGAGGGGCTAACAGTACCACTGTGCTGTGATCTCCTTCCTAGTAACTTTGATCTTATCATGTTGATGGAGCTGTTACCAAGGTGCTCAATGCATATGACGTGGAGACTCAGATGTGAAGCTCAGACAGTGTGATGTGGACTCTCCCTTCCAGAGAAAGTGTAACCAAGAAAGTGGGTGTTATGCCAGAGAGACACACAAGAAAAGAATGGGGGAGAGGGGCACAGACAATCTGAAGCATTATACTCATCAGGGCTCGTTTTTCAGTAGATGTGCTAGAAAAGCTGCTATAAGCTTTGTATTCAGAGAGAACCAGGCCCCATAAGCTAGGAAAGCTACAAGAGACCAGTCTGAATCAGCATTTGGAACATGGTGATAGGCAAACATGTGTGTTGCTCTCATTTTTCTCAACCCCAGACACTTCTCTCACTATTGCTATAAAAGTCTAAGCAAACTGCTTCTAGGGAGGCAGTTTCTTTGGGCAGTCCTGTCAGCTTCTCTCTCCTTTCCCTGTCCCAAGTCAATACAGCTTTCCTCTGAGCAGTTCCTGCTTGAGGCTGGTGAAATATGTCTTGTGCCTGTTCCCAGAGGCAGCTCCTGGGTGATTCTGAAAAATGCTGCCACTCTTGGCTTGGCTAAATCCAAGAGGCTGCTTGGCCTGTACTTACCACAGAGACCTCATGCTTTTCTCCCCTGTTTGTCTCAGCAGTACCTGGCTTCCTGGCTCAGTCTGTGTCTTGCTTTTTATTCCTACAAGGTGAATCTGAATGGTCAGGTGTCCAGGTTGCTTGATGGTGGATATAGGGTGCAATTAATAAAATCTGGGAGTTACTAGTATGTGACAGGTGACTTTCATCTGGGGACCTTGCATTCTTAACTTGTTATTCTAGAAACACTATGTACATTGAATTTGTAAAAGATTTTGTTTTGAAATTTTAATTTAGTTTCAAAACGTACTGAAAAGCTAAAACAATACAAAGAATATCGGTGTGATGCCACCTAAATTCATCCAACGTAAATGCATTGCCTTGCTTGCTTTATGAGTTAGGGGTTCCAGATGAAGTTTTTGAACTTGGAAAAGTTTTGATGCACCATGTCCCTTGACTGTGAACTCCTCAGGCTTGTCTTTCTCAACAAAAATATGTTTGTTTTGAGAATCACATTCCAATGAGTAAAAATAAGATTTGAGATACTTTGATCAATCACAAAATTCATGTCCAAGTTTTGTCAGTTAACACAATCATGAACCTGAGACCAGTTCTCTCCCTGCATGGAGTCCATCCGAGATTGTCCACACTCTGCCTGATGGTTGTCTGTCCGCTGTTTCCTTTGCTTTTGTTTGTCACTCATGTCCTTAATGTTTTTGAAGAATACAGGCCTCTTGCTTTGTGTCTGGATTTTGTGTCTTCTTACAGACTTTTCACAATTTCATGTGTTATAGGCAGGGATGCTGGTTAAATGATGTTAGACAACCTTTGCGTTTATAAGCAAGCACATGATTTTGTCTCGTTATTGATGAGGTTAGTTTTGAATCCTTAGTGTGTTGTTGGATTTGCATAATTTTGTCTGTCTTTTCTAGAGGTGCTGAGAAATTAAGAACTGGTATGTTTTCTTATTTATTTATTTATTTATTTATTTGGAAGCCAAGTTAGAGAAAGAATCGTCCATCCCATAGTCCACTCCCCAAATGGCTGTGTTAGCTGGACCAGGCTGAAATGAGGAACTCTGGAACTCTATCTGGGTCTCCTACAAGCTTGGCAAGGTCCCAACTATGTGGGTCATCTTCCACTGCGTTCCCAGACACATAAGAGAGCTAAACCTGAAGCAACATCTGGGACTCAAATAGGTGTTCCTCTGGAATGCTGCTGTCTGTGCCTCAACATTGGCTCCTAAAATGATGCATTTCAAGAAGGCATTCTCGGCCAGCCGAGTTGCGCGCCGGGAGGTCCGAAGGACAGAGAAGACATGGCTTCTCTGTCCAAAGGCAGTGACCTGTTTTCGTCCGACAAGGCGGGCCCCGGGCCTGTGGGTGCCCACGGGGCCGCGGAGGAGCGCCGCATCAAGGTCTCCAGCCCGCCCTTCAGTGTGGAGGCGCTCATGTTGGACAAGAAACCGCCCAAGGAGGCGTCCCCACTGCTGGCCGACAGCGCATCAGTCGGGGTCACCCTGCGGCCACTGCTGCTGCCTGGACACGGCGCCCAGGAAACACACAGCCCCGGGCCTCTGGTCAAGCCCTTCGAGACAGCCTCGGTCAAGTCGGAGAATTCAGAGGATGGTGCAGCGTGGATGCAGGAACCCGGCAGATACTCGCCGCCACCCAGACATATGAGCCCTACCACATGCACCCCAGGAAGCACAAAACCAACCAGAAGCCACGAACTCCCTTCACCACCTCCCAACTCCTGGCTCTGGAACGCAAATTCCTCCAGAAACAGTACCTCTCCATCACCGAGCGTGCCGAGTTTTCCAGCTCGCTGAACCTCACAGAGACCCAGGTCAAAATCTGGTTCCAGGACCAAAGGGCCAAAGCAAAATGACTGCAGGAGGCGGAACTGGAAAAGCTTGAAGATGACCGCGAAACCCATGCTGCCATCCGGCTTCAGTCTGCTCCATCAACTCGCCCCTGCAAGCCGCGTCCTGTATGGAGCCTCCTACCCTTTCCATAGACCTGTGCTCCCCATCCCGCCCGTCAGACTCTATGCCACGCCAATGGGATGTGGCATGTACCACTTGTACTAAGGAAGACCACTGCCACAGACTCCAGGCTGGATGTTGGCTCCAAGGGTTCCCTCTCCCTCTCCTGGAAGGCAGCAGCAGCCCAGGGCTCCTGAACTGGGTGCCTGGGTTTCCCTACCCTAAGGGGCCAGGCCCCTCCCAGGGTCCCTCCACTAGTTAGAATGCACTCTTTAGGGCAGAAGCCCCCTGATGCCCCCAACTCCTTTCACCAAGATTGGCTCTGATGGTCTTTTATTAGTAGTATTATAAATAAGTATATACAGCTATAGAAAATGAAATATAACAGCTTTATACAGTAGATGTAAAATTATTTTGGAAAGCAAAATTTATATGCGTATATATGGATAGATTCTTCTCTCTATATTTCATCATCCTAAAAGAGACTTTCCATTTTTCTTAAAGGGGAGACCAAAATGTGACATTTTTCATAAAACAAATTGACTGTATATGGAAAACACATGAGAGGAATAGACGCTACTTGCCTAGGAAGTGTAGATAGGGGACTTATCACATGTTTGCATTGTACCTGTGTGTGACTCAGGGATTTGGCCCTAGCTGCTGCTGTTCTCACTTGTTGGAGTTTTTCCTTGTTCTGTTGTAAGATCAAGGCACTGGGATGAGCAGCATCCTGAGAATGCCTGAGGGGCAGGTAGGATCTTTCCCCGATTCCTCTCCCGGCGCAGGTCACTCCACTCCCCTTCAGAGCCTTGTGGATTAGAGGGGCGGCTCATTTCTCTAATACTAGGTATGCAGCCTTCACACACTGCAAAGATTTTTTTTTGAATGGGGGAGGGAGGGAGGGACACAGCAACTTTCTGCTTAAAAAGAAAAAAAAAGTCCTGTAACCATGAGCTCTATATGCTAAATATTGTTGGGCAATATGTAGATCCAGAAAGAAGAAAAAAATCATGCTTTCTCTCTGTGTGTACCTTTTATATGTTTTAAACTTATTAGAGAAATGTATACACTTTTTCACATTTTGGGCAGGAGGTATAGACGTTTCAACTTGAGAAAGATGGTGTTGTCAAACAGCCCACTTAACCTTCTGGAACTTCAACATCTCCGGCCCTATCTCTTCTCCCTGCCAATATACAATTTATCCCTTTGAAAGGGTACCTTGTACAATTTCATATTTTTTATTGAAGAGTTAGTTCTTATCTCTTATTCTGAATTAAATTAAAGGTTTTGTTTTATGCCATCAAAAAAAATAAAAAAAAAGAGGGCATTGTCCTCAAAGTTGTATCTGGTTTGCTTTTCATAGCTTGGATTCTTCCTGAAAAGAGTGTCCCTGATCTCTGCAGAGTGGTTGTTTGGAGCCTAGGGAAGAAGTTCATGTGCACTAAGAGTTCCTTGGGAGGCATACGTTGCCTGGGCTGAAGCGGTCACTATCCCTGTGCCTGGAATGCAGTGAGGCCGGTGACAGAGTAAAGGTAGCATGTGGGGTAGATTCCTTTGTGTCATGACTGTGCTTGTAGCGTTGGAGCTTCTAGAGTAGACAATATAGGCCCAGAGTGATAGGTAGTGGCTGAATCCTCTCCTTGCATCCATCTGGATCCCATATGGGCTTGGTTCATATCCTGGCTGCTCCACTTGTCATCCAGCTCCCTGCTTGTGGCTTGGGAAAGCAATAGAGGATGGCCCAAAGCCTTAGGGCCCTACCCCTGTGTAGTAGACTGGGAAGAAACCCCTGGCTCATGCCTTCAGATCACCTCAGCTCAGCTCTGGCCATTGCAGCCACTTGGGGAGTGAACCAGCAGATGGAAGATTTTTCTCTCTGTATAGCTCCCTTTCCAATAAAAACAAAAATAAAATGAATCTTAGAAAATGTACATTAGAACATGGAGATATCATCACATCCCTCCTTTGTTTTTTAAAAACAAAAATGTATTTTCATTTCGTTTGAAAAGAAGAGAGACAGATAGAGATCTTACATCCACTGTCACTCTCTAAATGCTCACAACAGTTGAGAAGACCCAAGACTGGAAGTCAGTCTGGTTCTCTGATGTGAGTGGCAAAAGACCCAACTACATGAGCCATTACCTGCTGTATCCTAGGTATGCATTAGCAAGAAGCTGGACTTGGGAACAGAACCAGGGCCTAAACTCAAGCACTCTAGTATGAGGTGTGGGTATTCCAAACAGTGTCTTAACTGCTGTGCCAAATGCCTGCCTCTTGCTTGTACATTTTTGATAGTGGTGTCAAGGCTGAGAGATGTTGTCCAGACTGCTGTCCCCACATTCTCTGCCTTGTGCATCTCTTCTCCCTGAGAGCAACTTGTTAGCCTGTTTGGTCTGATGGGCCTGCATGTTGTGTGTGAATCGTGCTGGTAATTGCTGCTGTGGTTCCTCTCTGCTGGACCATGCGAGTTCTTGAGCAAGGGAGCCTGGGGGGCTGCTGTGTGGGAAGGCTGGGCTTCTGGTGCTCTGTGAGTTGTCAGTTTGGTGACAGTCACTCTTGTTCTAGGCAGTGCTTCTCCTGTGGCTTCAGTGGATGAGCTGTTTTATGTTGGCACTTGACCTTACTGACCCTGGTGCCTGTTGTGCTATCAGACGCTAGCATAGTGGGATCACACAGTGACTACTTGTGATCAGCAGAGAAAATGGTAGTTTATACAAAGAAATAGGGTCAGTGACTCACAAATACTAAACATACATTATGAGTAATGGTGTGTCTTGAGCATGCTCTTTTATACACTTTGAAAAAGCTGGGAAGAAGGTGTGACGTGATGCTGTAGCACTCAAGCCAAGGACATAAGAACCACCTGGGAGCAAGAGCCACACTCGGGAGGTGGCTAAGGTGAGATGCACTGAGCTTCCTAAGAGAGTGGGAGGGGGAAAGACTCAGCTGGAGAGTTCTGGGAAGGCCTGGTCAAGCAGTGGGTCTGAACTCTGCTCAGTGTGGGAATTATAGGTAAGATCTGGGTAGTGGTTAAAGATTCATAATTTGGTAGCAAGAACTCTCCCTTGGAGGCCACTAGTAGATCACTTGGGGTGAGACTAGGAGAATGACTGTAGGATGGCTGGACATGGGATTTGTGAGGTGAATGTGAGTAATTATTGAACTATTACTCAGCATTACCAAGGAAAACATGCTTGGGTGAGGTTGGTTTTCAAATTCTGTCTGATGAGACATAAATTGAGATGTTTATAGTGTCATAGCATTGCTGGAGTGATTAATTTTGGAGTGTGATGATCTGTCAAAAAGCCCCCAAACCAACCCTAAGCACTGTGTGTTGATTTTCTTCCTTTTATATATTTTTTAAAAGGATGTATTTATTTAAAAGTCAGAATTACAAAAAGAAAGGGAGAGGTGAGAGAGATTTTCCACCCACTGATTCACTCCCCAAATGATCACAACAGCTGGAGGTAGGCCAGTCTGAAGCCAGGAGCTTCTTCCAAGCATCCCACATGGATGCAGGAGCCCAAGAACTTGGGCCATCCTCTGCTGCTTTTACAAGCAAATTAGTAGGGAGCTGGATTGGAAATAGAGCATCTGGGACTTAAACTGTGCTCATATGGAATGCTGGCATTGCAGGTGATGGTTTTACCTGCTATACCACGATGCCAACTCCTGGGATGAATTGGATGATTAATGAACTGATGATTGATTCTGAAAGGAAGACAGGGAATATGGTGACTGGTGTATATCTAATGAGATGCAAATGTTGTGAGTTTTTTAAAGTACAAATACAAAATGCACAGCTCCATGAAGGATGTAAGGGCGGACACCAAGAAGCCTATATCCTGTCTCCTCATGTTTGCTGCAATGATATTTTGCCATTTTGAATCTCATACCAAGCCAAAGCAGACAGATATATATCAGACATGGATGGACTTTTCAGACATGGCACAGGTATATGGTCCTGAATAATTTAACAAAATAGCACTGTGGAATGTGTGTGTTGTGCTGCAGTAGGTTGGGCTGTTTCTTCAAACACCTGTATTGCACTGCACAGTGCCTGCTTTGGGTCATGGCCCTGCTTCCAGTCTAGTTTCCTGCTGTGCCTGGGAGAAAGTCCTTATGTTACCACTCACATCTAAGACCTGAATGGAGTTCCAGGTTCCTGGCTTCACTCTTGTGTGTCCCCAGCTGTTGTTGGCATTTGGAAAGTAAACCAGCAGATAGAAGATCACCCAGTCTCTGTCTTTTCTTCTCTGCATCTTGCTTTTCAAATGAATGAATATTCTTTAAGATTTATGTATTTATTTGGAAAAGTTGGAGAGACATTGAGAGATCTTTGGTCCTCTGGTCCGCTCCCCAGATGGCCACACGGCCAAAGCCACAAGTCAGGAGCTTCTTTCATGAGTACCGGAGCCCAAGAACTTGAACCATCTTGGACTGTTTTTCTCAGGTAATTAGAAAGGAGCAGATCAGAAGTGGAACAGCCAGGACACTCACTGGCAACCATACAGAATCCTGGTGTTCCAACTGGTGTCTTGCCAGCTATGCCACAAAGCTGGCTCCTCAAATGAATACATTTTTTAAAAGTTTTTAGTAATATTATGAAGCAATTCTATCCCAAGAAACATCCCTTGCCGCTTTCCATGTGGCTGGCAGTTCTGGAAAACTTGGAGTTCCTGGATCCTGACTCAATTTTTTACACTTTCCTTTTGCTTTTAACACCAAATACCTGGTTGCAGGGCTGTCAGTGTTTGCAGATGTTTGGTTTTCTTCCCTTCAATGACAGAGCCCCCTTCTCTTCTCAGTCAGTGTGGGCCACACTTAGGAGTGAAAAGCTAATGCAAAGAGAGTAAAGGGGAAGTGACAGTGGTGTCCGCAGACTGTGTCATAAAATGTGCTGTAAGGTTTTCGTTATGTTCTTGTTCTGAATTGAAAGAATACTTCAGCAAGTTCATGGCAGATGATGATAAAAGATAGATTTTTGTTGCTGCAAAACATTTGGGAAATCTACTCATAGAGTAACCTTTTAAAAAAAATCATGGATAAGAACCATGCAAGATCTTTTTTTTTTTTGCAGCAATATATACTTAATTATTTTCCCCATGAGCTAGTTGAAGTCCCCTCATAAGCCAGCTGCCCTGTGGTGACAGCACTCAGGCAGTCCCTAGAGGATCCCAAGTGGCGAGGAGCCATGTTTGTCAACACAGTGAATGTTACTTGCTGGAATGGGTCTTACAGCCTTGGGGATATCTGAAGATGCACGCAGCATTCTGAGTGCAAGTACCTGCAACAGCCACCATGCTAAGTCCCTCTCCAGTTACTGCCTGGAATCCATGAGATAATGTTTATTTTAAGCCTCAGCCATTTGGGGTAATTTGTTATGCAACACTCACAGTCACTAGAGAAGTGTATTTGATTGGCTGTGATTTGGGCATCATTGTAGTCAAAATCGGTAGCATTGAGTCAGGACCCACAGACCTAAGAGTTATTTTGCAGCTTTGCTTTTTGAAGCAAAAGCTAGCAAGATGAATATGCAGGATTTCTGTTAACCACTGTCTTCCCCTGGTCATTCTTTTAAAGTGAGTGTTACTGAAACCACTTTGATTTATAGATTCATTTGTTTCCCAATATTCTTTTTCTTTGTGTTCTGTGCGGTTGTTAATACTTGAGCTTCTCTGTGGGGGTTATTTCTGCATGACTTGGGATGTGTTTGTCTATATCCTCAGGGGAGCTGGCCATGACAGGAGGCTTTGAGCACATCCCAGAGACAGCTGGCTGGGAAAACACATCTGCCTGAGCATCCATCCCCAGAGTGTATGCTTGGGATTGCAATAGGAATGGTAGGCATCCTTGAAACAAATGAGTTTGGAGATGACCTGTCTCCTCTACATAGAGGTTCATAAGTTACTTCCTTATCTTGGGCCTTGAGATCAGCAGAAGCTTCTTGGTGCTGTGTAAGGTGCAGATAAGTGTCATTTGCTTTTTTATCTCAAGAATTTATACCCAAAGAAGAGGCTTTGGCCAGCAACAGATTGCCTTTTTTGAGGGGTGGGGATGGGAACTCCTTGGTCCTGATACAGAAAATGCTAGATAAATGTGGTCTGGAGTGTTCTTAGTGGGGAGGAAGTGGGTGGGGAAGCCGAGGTCAGTGGACTCTGGTATAAAATGTCCAGGGAATGCTGA
This sequence comes from Ochotona curzoniae, assembly GCF_017591425.1. NCBI lineage: Eukaryota > Metazoa > Chordata > Mammalia > Lagomorpha > Ochotonidae > Ochotona > Ochotona curzoniae. The sequence goes on from NW_024467122.1 coordinate 66,815,495, forward strand.
GAATCAGGTTTTGAGAAGAGCTGAAGTACACATGAAAATGCTAAGGTGCCTCGTCTACTTGCTATCTTCCTGGAGTAGAATTCACAGTGAGTGAGCTTGCAAAGAAATTGGGTTTTTACTTGGACAGAACCCTTGGAATATGTACACATTGATGATATGAGGAAGCAGTTCCTAATCCCTGGGTACTGGGACATGTGGAAAGTCATGAGTGATTTCCCCCTTTGTCTCTCCTCTCTCCCCAGAAACAATAAGAAGAAATAGCAAATTTGGAAGCAGGGAGTTCACCCAATTTTCCCTAAACCTTGATCTTTTCCACCCTGATCAACTGTGTAATTATTATGAAAAATAAAATTTATATTTATATTAAAAAAGAAGTTGAGTTTTTAGGTTTTCTTGTGGGTATGTGAATGCCTTTCATGCAAGTACTTTGCCAGTGAAGGAAGTAGATGATGCTTAATCACTTTTTTTCTTTCCCTGTGACATGGGCATCTGTGCTTGGCTTGTTAGAGTGCGTGTCTTGGACCTGTGTTTGAATAACATCTTTCACTTAGTCAGTGTGTCTGTTCAAGGATGTTCTGATGCCTGTGGTGTTGAACTAGCACCACAGCTCCAGGCCAAGTGGGTAGATCCTAAGCTCAGAGAGATGACTGCTTCCTCTCTTGACTTCTGGTGTGTAGATTTCCTGATGATGGTTGGTTTTGTTATGTGGAAACCTGTTCTGATTGCTCTGGCTTAGTGGCTCCTCTAGTCCCAGCTCTTAGTTTATAGAAGGGTGAGTGATGGCACAGAGAAGCCAATGTCATGGAAAGCAGAGTTTGATTACTTGGGTTGCCTTTGTTGGGCAGGGTGGTCATCAGGCAAAATATGGAATCAGAAGACAAAGGTCAAAGCCATTATTGGGGTTTCTATGGGGAAGGCAAGAATTGGCTGTTCTGTAATCCCCCCAGTGTGTTTGTTGGTGGAATCAAGGGTCTTTGCTTGGGGAGTTACTTGGAGGAAAGCTTATTTTGTTTTAATAAGCATGGGAAAAGTGGGAAGATACAATCCACCAAGAGAAGCTGGCTTCCCTAGTAGCACTTAGGACAGTGCCTGGGGTGCAGAAAAGGGGGAGCATGAGTGTGCTCCCTATCCCCTGCTTGAACATCTTCACACACTGCGTGTTGCATACCTGACTCACAGTGTTCTATTGTAGCTCTTCCTGTATGAGTTGCTCTGGACCTCTGTGAGTACAATACTGCAAGATACACTAGCTCTGGCAGACCTGAAACCTCCAAAAAACAGGCTAAAGAGAATGTGCATTATCAAGTATTTCACACTCTCTGCCTGTGTTTCCATATCTAAAATCCAACATCCTTTGCCCTGTAGAAGTAATATGCTTCATGATACCGGGCCCTGTATATTTTGAGGTAAGGACACAAGGCAGGTGGGAGTTAAAGTGTAGACACAGGGCAAGTTTTGTCTCACAGAATGGGGCAGCACTGAATAGTCCATCTCATTGTCATTAAAGCTTCTAAAAGAATGTCAGAAATACAAAGACTGGTGGGTGATGAGTGTAGCACTTAAGAGACTTCCTGAGGCACCTGCATCCCACATCAGTGCCTGAGTTCCAGTCCCAACTCTACTCCTCATTCCAGCTTCCCCAAATATGTACCCTGGGTCTCTGCCACTCCTACAGGAGATTTAGACTGAGTTTTCAGCTCCTGCCTTTGGCCCTTGGCTGATCTAGGTATTTGGGAAATGAGCATAAGGTGCAAATCTTTCTCTTCCTCCCTGTATACTTTTCAAATAAAATAATAGTAAGTAAACAGAAATTTACAAGAAGAATACAGAAACAAATAGTTTATTTAGTTGGCCTGTGTAGACAGATCCAGACTCGGGGAATACACAGAACCAAGGTTTAATGATAGCTCAGTGGATGTTGCTGAGTGTCTGACTTCTAGACAACAGTCACAGGGCTCTGGGGTTACCACATTTGACTCTGGGTAGCTTCACGATGGTGAGCCACACACCTCACTACCTGCATCCTACTAGAAGGAAGGTTCCCCAGCCTTCGGTGGAGAGGGTTTCCTGTGTCTTTTTTCCCTTGTTTTGGAAGGTTTGGATTACATCATTTAAAGTTCAATAGTGTGAGGACTGTGAGGTTAGTGTTGTGGTGCATTGGATTAAACTATGGCTTGTGATATCCATATCCCATATTGAAATGCCACTTCAGTGTTCTACACCAAGGATGCAGCAAATGATGGCTGGTATTCTTGGGTTACTGCTATTTATGTGTAGTTCCTGGCTTGTGTAACTTCAGCTTCAGCCTGGCCCAGACCTGCTTTGTTATGGCTATTTGGGGGAATGAACCAGCAGATTGAAGGTTTCTCTGTGTTGCTTCTCTCTGTGTTATTTCTACAAATAAACAATTAAATGAATTATTTTTTAAAAATTCAGTCATAAAAGTAATTAATGATATTTATTCAAGGCAGGTGAAGTTTAAACTCACAAAAGGTAAATAAGCAGATGACTGGCCTGGGGAAACTGGGGCCTGGCCTAGAAGAAGACCCTGGCTCCTTGCTTTGGCCAGGACTGGGCCATTATAACCAATTGGGAAGTAAACCAGTGGATAGAAGCTCTCACTGTCTTTCAAAAAAAAATGATTTATTTATTTTATTTGAAAGGAAGATTTATAGAAAAAAGGAGAGGTAGAGAGGTCTTCCATCCACTGGTTTAGTTCCCAAATCACCACTGTGACTAGAGCTGAGCCCATCTGAAGCCCAGAGCCAGGAGCCTCCTCTAGATACCCATGTGGGTGTAGGGCTCAAGAGCTTGGACCATCTTCCACTGCCTCACAGGTCATAAGCAGGGAGCTAGATCAAAAATGGAGCAGTTGGGACACGAACCAGCACTCATGTTGCATGCCAACAATGCAGGTGAAGAATTAGCATGTTACGCCACTGTGCAGGCCCCTGTCTCTCTTTGTTACCCTCTCTTTATAACTCTGCCTTTAAGTTAACTAACTAAAATTTTTTAAAAATTTACACTAGTAAAAGAAAATAAAAACTATGCAATCATCCTACCATATGGAGACAGCCTCTGTTTTTAAAATAATGCTGCCATGTATAAATTGCTCTTTGTGATTCTTTTTCCAAAAACATTGTCCCTTTTAGATTCAGAACATCCAGAAATGGTGAAATTCATAAATGCAAACATGCAGCTGAGTTTCTACTTTACATTCATTTATTTGTAATAATTACTTTTCTCTTGCAGTGGAATTCTTGGAATTGCAGATTTCTACCCCACAGAACCCACAGAATTGCACAACAGAGGAAGCCTTGTGATTCCACACGATGGTTGGCTTGGGAAAGAGTGTCCCAGCAGCAGGGTCAGGTGGTGCAGCTCTTGCTGCCATGAGTGACTTTGTAGAAGCTTTGTGGCCATTCTGTCCGGAGGCTGCTGGACTGGAAGGATTGAAAGTCTGGCAAGAATGAAAGCATTTGGTCTGTGCTCTTGTCTACCTTCTTTGGGGTTGCTGAGTAGGATGTTTGTAATTCATTGCTGCAGAGCCAGATAATGGCATAAATCCTGCTCTGGGAAGTCCAGTCCCTGAACAGCTGTCAGCCAGCTGCTATGCTGGCAACAGCATAGACAGATAGTGCATTTTCATCTGAGAATCTTAAATCTTAAATGCAGCAGAGTCATACTCAAGATGCTTGCTTCACATTAGATCTGAGTTCTAATCCTGTCTCTGTTACCTAACAGCTATTTGTGTGTGCAGGGCAGTCATAAAGCTTCTAGGCTTCAGATTCCTCCAGAGTAAAAATGCTGGATATGGGGCAGCCTCAGTAGGATTGTTCTGAGAGGGACATTAAGAAGCATGGCGCAGATGACACATATAGCACCGTATTGGGTTTGGAATAATCACTCTAGGGGTTTCTGCCCCCATGCCCATGCTGATGTTATACCACAGAGTACATGCTTTGAGCAGGTTATTGTCAGGCATGATTCTGCCCCAAGCTTGTGTTACCAAAGACCCCATAGATCTGCATGGTTTAGACTTTTTTTCCCTACCATATATGAAAATGATGCCACGCAGCATGGATGACAGCTAATGCCAGTTAGACAATTCTGAATCTCCTTGCTGAAGGACTAGTTTTCATTTAATTTTTTTTTAAAAAAATTCCATTTTCATCTATTTTGTTGGAGAGTCAGCTCCTTTCCACTGACTTACTTCTCACTTGCTTGCAATAGCAGGGGCATGGCAGGGATAGAATACTGGAAGTCAATTCAGATCTCCCACATGGGTAACAGAGACCCAATTGCTTAAGCTGTCAATATTGCTTCCCAGGCTCAGCCTTGGCAAGACGCTGCCAGCAGCAGCCAGAGCTGGAAACTGAACCCCATACACTCTCATTTGTTGGATGTGGGTGTCTTTACCAGACTAAATACCTGCTCTGCCACCATGAAGTATGCTTCTCACTCTGGTCTCAACGACGCTGGGATTCTTCAATATCCAACTAAATGGTAGGAGATCCAGCAGGAAATGGGTTACTAGCTTTCACATGGCCTCACCTTCAATGTCTTTTAACTTAATTTTGTTTTATTTTAAAGGTTTATTTATCTATTTGAAAGGCCAAAGCTGGTTGGGCTACTACTTACTGGTGGCATCTCATGTGAGTGGTGCTTTCAGTCCCAACTATTCTGTTTCCAGTCCCGCCCTCTGCTAAGACAGTGGATGATGGCCCAAGTTTTTAGGCCCCTAGCACCTACATGAGAGACCTAGATAGAGTTCCAGATGCTTAGCCATTGCAGACATTTGGGGAATGAGCCAGTAGAGGAAAAAAAATCTTTTTCTTTCTCTCTCCTTATCCATCTCTCCTTTAGTGGCTGCTCTGTTTTCTTGTCATGCTGACTTTCAAGTAAATGAAGCACATCTCTTATAAAAAGAAGGCAGAGATAGAGAAAGGCTAGAAAGAGAGACAGAGATCACATATCTCCTGGTTCCTCTTTAAATGTCTGACCAGCACTGGGTCGGGCCAAAGCTGGGATCCAAGAACTCCATCCTGGTCTAACACGTGGGCAGTAAGCACTTGAGTCAACAGTTGGTCCACCTTCTCCTGTCTATCCAGGTGCATTAGCAGGAGGCTGGATCTCAAGTGGAGTAATAAGAACTTGAACCAGCATTCTGGTAATAGAATACTGACATTGCAAACTACAGATTCATGTGCTGATCCCCTCTTCAATCCACTTACGCCGAGACCTCTTGGTCTCCTGTTGAGTTTTGATAGCGACAGCCCCAGTCTTCATTCAGCAGTAATGTTTCCCAGGCTGGGGGTGTGGATCCTGTATAAAATTTAATTACAGCCTCCGCTTAGGACTGGACCTCAGCTGCTGGCTGTGTCTTGGGAGTTTTAAACAAAAGCTGAAGCCCCCCCTGGAAGTAGATTAGGGAGCTGTGCATTGGAGCAGGGGTTATGTGCACACAGCTAATCCTCCATGGAACAGATGTCTGACTGCGTGAGGGTTGTATGACCTTATTTAGAAAAATGGCTGTACTTTGTTAACCTTTATTCCCTTAAGAAGGAAAAATCATTAGAAGGCAAAGGTTCAGGCCCCATGGGGGATTTGCTAGATGCCTCTCCCTTGTAAGAGTCATGTTTCCACAGATGTGATAAAATGATCAGTGGCTTCTTATCCCACCCACCCCCAGCCCTGTTAACTTTAATTGAAAAAAAATACTATCTCTTTCTATATTTCTTGTGTATCCTAGTCTTTGTTTCTTTTTAGTGAAAAGATGCCTTTTTTTTTAAGCAAGAGGAGCAAAGACAGTTATGTGAAAAGACATTGCCTTGAGCACCAACCTCCCTCCCCTCTTGTAGCCCACACAGCCCCTGCCAGCTTGGCTGGGAGGTTGCCTGTTAGCCTATACAGTCTCAGCCATCACCTAGCCGTGCTGTTATTCTGTCCCTGTAACACTGTGCACCTGGCTCACTGAGCATGAGGGTGGTGGCTTGCTGAGCTGCGGTGGAAAGAAATGGATCTGAACACAGACTTTTCCATCCTCTAGCTGGTCAGCTAAGGGCTTCTGAGCCTGCCCACCTTTCCCTACACTTGCAATTAAACTGTTCAAGGCCTGCTCAGTCTTCCAGCTAGAAAACTTGGCTCCCTGAGGACAGGATGCTGTTCATTCTGTTACTTCTGGTCTTTTGTCGATCATTCATTGCTTGAAAAGGTTACCTTCCCAGGTAGGACTCAGGGAGAGAGGAGCGAACATAATTCCCATGGAGTGTGGCAGGGACTGAAAGCTGCCCTACTTTATTCATTGATTTTCAAGTGATCAAATAGGACTGGCAGAGCATGCAGTCTTTATCCCCAGAATGTGCACTAGACAGAAGTGGAATGGCCCTGCCCATTGACCCTGACCGCAACCCTCCTGAAACCAATCTTGGGAAAGCCTCTCCTGGGGATGAACTTTTCTAGGCTGAGAGGGCCAGCGGGACCTCTCTGTTGAAGTTATCCTGCCCTTACTAGCCAAGCATTTGTGGAGTAAGGGAGAGTGAGGGAACAAGTGAGACTATGCAACCTAGAATCGAATGACAGACACAGTCGGGAAGCCCAATCCACAGGAGAGAATTTCAAGAACCTGGATACATTTTAACTGGAAAGCGGTGCAGGAAGAATGTCAAATTCTGGCATTTCAAATGGGCACAGACCCATCAGCTCATACACATGGGGCAGGTAGACTATTATTACTCTTTCTTTGCCCAGAAGCAATTCTGGGTGTCAAAGCCCTGAAGGACCGCATTCCACTGATCCCTTTTATTAACAAAATTGTGCTCTGCAGCCAGGTGGGCATGGCTGGACAGCCCTCTCAGGATGGGAGCCTGGGGGTACTGCCTGGCTAATTGCATCTTGGACTTTTGGTGTCCTGCAGTCTCTCATCAGGATGACCCCCTTGTCTGTCATTGCTAGATGTCTCTCCCCCATCCCCTAAATTCCTTTTTTGCTGTTTGGGCACTGAATAAGCTAACCAGACTGTGAAATAATCTCAGCACTGGCTGTGCGAAAGCAATCGCTGTGACTGGAAAGGGTTGAGACAAATTCCAGGGTTAGCCGTGGAGGCTGAATCTGGGTGGCGTCATGGTGGAGCTGACCACTCCGGCATCCTCCTCCTGACTCAGTGTCGCTATGGGTGTCTGCAAAGCACCAGTTTTTCCTCTTTTTTTTTTTCCTTTAGAGTTTTAAAAAACTCATTCAAAAGGCTTCAGAGCTAATTAAAGAGAGTGAGAGGGAGAGATCTTCCAACCACTAGTTCACTTCCCAAATGGCCACAATGGGCCAGGCCAATGCCAGAAGCCAGGGACTTCCTTGGTCTCCTGTGTGGGTGCAGGAGCCCAAGGATTTGGACTATTCTCTATTGTTTTCCCAGGTGCATTAACAGGGGTCTGGGTCAGATGTGGGTAGCTGGGACTTGAATCAGCATCCATATGGGATGCTGGTGTTACAGGTGATAGATTTATGCCACAATACAAGCTTGAGATGCCAATTCTTATCTGTCTACAACAAGGGGCTCCTTTCCTGGAGTCAGAGTTGCTGATGGGATCCCAAGCCTGATAGTGCCTTCCACTCATCTGTACAGCTTAGACCTAGGCTCCTAGAGACCCTATTTCAGTAGATTTCAGGTAAGCATAGGGATGCATATTCGTAAAGAGTCTGACTGGAGATGGTCCAGTTACTTCATCTCAGCCACCCATGTAAGAAACCCAGATGAAAGCCTGGTGCAGTGGCCTAGTGGCTAAAGTCCTCGCCTTGAACACACCAGAATCCCATGTCGGCACTGGTTCTAATTCTGGAAGCCCTGCTTCCCATCCAGCTCCCTACTTGTGGCCTGGGAAAGCAGTCAAGGACAACCCAAGGTCTTGGGACCCTGTACCCATGTGGGAGACCAGGAAGAAGTTCCTAGCTCTTGTCTTTAGATTGGCTCAGCTCTGGCCATGGTGGTCACCTGGGGAGTGAATCATCAGACAGAAGATCTTTCTCTCTGTCTCTCCTCCTCTCTGGATATCTGACTTTACAATAAAATAAATAAATCTTTAAAAGGAAAAAAAAAAAACTGGATAGACCAGCCCTGGCCATTGCAGTTGTTTGACCAGTGAAGCAGCAAATAGAACACCTTTCTCTTCTTTTGCTCTTTACTAGATTTCTGCCTTTTACATAAATAAATAAGTCTCTAATAATAAAAATAAAGAGCCCTATAGATGATATGCCTGGCTGATCAGTACCAAGAGTACCCTGCATCACCCATGCATGTCCCAGGCTTGATGAGAGAGAGGTCCTCTTGTTCATGCAGTCTAAAAGTTGTTGGTGTGCACAGAAGGTAGGAGAAGCCTGCTCCAGCACATTGTGTGTTTTGCTCCATGCTGATTGCTGCTGGAAATGCAGTGTTGACCCTGTGCATTTGTGTTTTGGAGTTTCTTACCATCCCTGGGCTCCCACAATGATGCACAGATACCATGTTTAAAACAATGACAGTGCTAATAGACTCTTCTCTGAACTGCAGCCAAGTTTTGGATTCTAAGTTCATTTAAACTGTGTTAGTCCTGCGAGCTGTGTCCTGCAGGACACCAGGAGAGCTGTTCCTTGCTCTGCGTTTGCTGTATTCTCCTCAACTCTGCTTGCTGTCTTGGGACCTAGTTGCTGGTGATATTTGTCCCCTGCCCCCGCTTCTGCTCTAGATGGAGTCCATTTCCTCCTCTCTGGCTTGTGCTTATCCCCTATGGTCAGAACTCTGACTGCGCTTTGCCTGCTGTGTTGGAATTTTTTGTTAACATTTCTGACACCTGTGAGGTTGGGGCTCATTTTTATTCATAACTGCATCCCCTGTGTTGAGGACATGCTGAATGCACAGTAGGGATTCCAGACGTGTTCATAGAGAGGAGGAGTGAATGAGTGGTGGTGATGATATTAAGAGCTTCTGGAAATAACAGTAATGCACTTGGGGTTTCACCATTCTTCTCTTCTAATACATGTGGGTGGAGGTTGAGAGTCACTTCATGTTCTGAATAAAATGATACTACTTGATTCTAGAGATTTAGATTTGTGAGAATAAAATAAAATTAGACTAAAATACATGGTCTTTTTAATTTGTGAGTTTATTTATTTGAAAGGGAGAGTGACAGAGAGAAAGAGGGGGAGAAACAGTTCTGTCTGCTGCTTTGTTCTCTACATGGTTGTAATGACCAGGGCTGAAGCCAGGAACCTAGAACTCCATCCAGGTCTCACACAGGATTAACAGGTGTCTGAACACTTGAGTCAACTTCTGCTTTGCCACACACATGATCAAGGAGCTGGATTGGAAGCACAGTAGCCAGGACTGAAACAAGCACTCTGAAGGAGGCCAGTGTTTGAAACAGCAGTGTGATCTGCTGAGTTTTGTTACTGAGCCTTATGTGCAAGAGGTGCTATGGTGAGCTTAGAATAGGTTGGTACAGATTGTGATTTAGAAGATAAATTTGGAGTTGAACATTATGGGGAGGATTCATGCTGGTGCTCCCCTAAGTGCTGGTTGCAGTGGCGAGGATGGCCTGCTCTTACATATAGTCTCTTGGTGCTAATGACCTGGCACCAGAAGTGGAGCAGGCAGGACTTGAACCTGAGCTCCAATAAGGGATTACCAGTGTTGCAGGTGCTGAGTTTAACCAAGTGCACAACACCAGGCTCCATATTTCCTGTCTTAAGGATATTTAAATTGTAGAATTTCCAACCTGTTAAGATATTTAATTTTCAATTTTTAAAAAGATTTATTTTTATTGAAAAGGCAAATTTTACAGAGAGGAAAGACACAGAGAGAAAGATCTTACATCCACTACTTCACTTCCCAAATGGCTTCAAGAGCCTTAGCTAAGCCAATCAGAAGTCAGGAGCCAGGAACCTCTTCCAGGTTCTCTCATGCAGGTACAGGGCACAAGGCTTTAGGCTGTCCTCCACTGCTTTCCCAGGCCACAAACAGGGAGCTGGATGGGAAGTGGACACGAACCAGGACCCATATGGGATGCCAATGCTTAGCAGGAGTGATAGTACCCAATTCAGTCACCGTGCTAGCCCCAGGCTTGCAAATTTTAACATAGGGGTTGGCATCTCAGTGCAGTGGGTTAAACTGTAGCTTGTGAAGCACAGCTGTGCCAACTGATATGTGGAGTTTCCCATATTTGCTCTTCATTGAAGGGTGATATTTCCTCAAATATTATTTCAAAATCACAATTCAGGCAAGACTCGGAGGAGACAATGTCCAAAACAGACAGTGGCCCTTGCCTGCTTTCTTCTATTGTGAGTGAGTGCATCAGATTGTGTGGAACTATGGCTGTTGTGGGGCAAGAGCTCATGGTCTTCAGTGCTCAGAGTGCAGGGTGGCACCGAGTCAAGCCTCTGTTGCTCATAGCCTTCAGGCATAGTTGTTGTGGGTAACAACTTTTCATCTGGGTTCCAGGAAGGCAAGAGCCCAGGCTGGTTTGCTTTGGACCCTGGTGCCAAAACAGAGTTGGGTGCATAGGAGGCAAACATAAAGCCAGACAAGGAAGAGCAAATCCTTAAGCCAAACACTGACAGAAGTGGCTGAGAAAGAGCTGACCATTTGGTGCAGCACCTAGGCCAGTGCTTCAGTTGGCTATATCAGAGTGCCTGGTTTTTTTCAGTCCAGCTCCACTGGTTCCAGCTTCCTGTTAATGTACACTCTGGGAGGCAGCAGGGGAGGAAAAGTGTTGATGGGTTCCTGCCACTCAGCTGGGAGATTGGGGTGGAATTGCTGGCTCCTGGCGTCAGTCTGGCACAGCCCTGCATCTTAAGGGTATTTGAGCAGTGAACCAGCCATAGGATGATCTCAATCTCTTTCCCATCTTTCTACCTTTAATATAAACCAATTAAAAAAAAAAAAGCCTAGGAAGATCTTAGTGTCACTGTGGCAAGTTAAGGCTCCATTAGTATGTTCTTGGAGTTGGGGGATAATGTGAAAGAATGCTGTTGGGAAAGGAATTTTGCTTTAGTTGGGTAACTTTCCTCTGCTATTTAATATGCATAGTCTAATACAGTTAAAGATGCAGAAGAATGATAACATTGTTCAAAGACAATTCTCAGAGGCCATACTTGGCCATCTCCTGCAAGCAGCATGCAGGCCCCACCACAGCCCATATGTCAGCACAAGTGTGCTTGCTTAGAATTTGAGAACTTTGAGGGGGCCTGCAGCCTTGCCAGAGCATTTCTCTTACTCACAAATGTTGCCACTAAATATGCCTCTTTTGCAAGTTTGGAGGTTTAGAACTAGCCTGCTTAAAAGGACACTGGGCTAGAGATTAAGCTAGGGACCATCCCAGTGAGCAGAATACACAGGATATTTCTCAGAAGCCTGAAAGAGCCCGGAACAGGTAAGCCTCCCTGTCTCTGTTTATTGTTCAAGAAAGGAGGAACTTGAATATCCACTCCTTGCTTCCAGTTGGCTCAGAGGTGGCATTGGTTGACTTTTGGCACTCTGGGCTCTTCCCCTTTTGTTCTTGATTCTATGAAGGTCATATGTGTTCTTAGTCTGAATTTTTCATTCCTCCAACTGAGGCCAAGGCCAAGGCTAACATAGATGCCTGTGAGTGGCCCTAGAGAACCATCATCATCTCCATCCCCAATAGGTTTGCACTAACGAACACACTGTCCCATGGGTTTCTGGATACCCTGTGTTTGGTTAGCTCTCTAGAAAGGAAGATTGCAGTTACACTGTCCTGGAAAGCCTTCAGTTCTTGGTTACAGTTGTTCATGATGCCTCAGCCCTTGAATGTAAGAACACCTGCCTTGTGGCCCATGACACCTGCATCTTAGAAGGGGCAGCAAGGATTCTTTGGGAAAAAAAAGAGGCTTAGTTAGAAGGATCTTTCCACACTGATATGACTGAGTCTTTGGAAGCTGATTTCATTAATTGGGCAGAGTTGTGCTGGGAGGATTTTAACATGGCAGAAGCTTTCATGCTCTGACTAGTGAAGGCTCACAGGTGTTTTTGTGTTTTTTTTCTTTGATTTTTAAATATCTATTTTGAAGAATTTCATAAGCCTTATTAACAGATGTTTGAGATGACTATTTCCTACATGGGGGATTGTTTTGTATGTGGGCGATTTATAAGTGGGCATTATTGCCGTGGAGGGCCAAATACAAAGACATGACTGAAAACCAGTTGAGCTGTGGTTTGGGCACATGGGTTGGATGTGGAGGCACATGGCATCACTTCATGGTCTTTGGGCTCAGTCCAAGATGGGCCACTGTGCGAACCAGTCACAGTGGCCTCGCAAACCCACCCCCCACTACCAATCACCGCTGTCTTGCTTTCTTGCTGTTAAACTTTGGGTAACAACTTTGAGGTCAGTCCTTTGCTTTATCAACTGAAGAATTCAGAGATAGATTGGAAGATAATAGTTTTCTGAAAACCAGGAGATATGTATGTGTTGCATTTTCCGAATTATCTATACATTCTTCCAAGGCCAAGGGCATTGTGCTTTGGATTGTTGTGGACAGATCTTGGGCTCTGCTGTAACAGTCAATGAACTCTTTATAGCCATTACCAAATATGTAGTGTGGGATATATTTTTTTGAGTTATGAAAGTAACGTATGCACAGCATAGATTACTTATAAGATGGAGAAAAATACAAAGAACAGCATAAAGATCATTCACTCAGAGTGGAACCAACAAACGCATCCGCCTAGGAACTGGTCCTTGGTCCTGGGTCAATAGCAAGTGGCTCAGAGCTAGCCACCTGCCGAAGCCTGGCTTCAACAGGTCAGATCCACTTTGTCATGTGTGGCTTGTAGTCTTCCACCCTGTGCTGGAATCCACCTCTTTCTGCTATGCTGACTCCTCTGTTTCATCCACACGTCCCTAAGTAAAGCCTGTCTTGCTCCTTAGCTTTTTCCTTCTTGGAATTTCCCAGGTCTACTGGTGGCCCTGCATGTACCTTTAGTGTCCTCTTGGCTATGGTCTGTGGAGCCTGCATGGCTGACCTTGCTCCATTTCCTTTCTTTGTTCTTCTCCAGCTTGTGCTTTCCTAGGGGGACTCTTTTCCTGCTCTGATTTTTCTCCATTCATATTTCTTTTTTTGATTCCTTCTCCATTATGTGAGTATCTTGCCTCCCAGGAATAAATGGCTGTCCTGTACCTGGGCTCATGCCTTCCCCAAGTGGTCTCTTTCCTGTCAATTTCCCTTTGATTGTTAGTTCCTAGTGAGCTGTGTACTATCAAAAACCCCTGGGATCTAAATTGAGGGGAATGAGCAGATTTACGAAGAGAGGAGAGACCGAGAGATCTTCCATTTGCTGGTTCACTCCCTGATGGCTACAGTGACTGGACCTGGGTCAGTCCAAAGCCAGGAGCCAGGAGTTTATTCCAGGTCTCCTGGGAGGGTGCAGGGGCCCAATAAGTTTGGACATTTTTTTAAAAAAAGATTCTATTTATTTTTATTGGAAAGTCAGATTTACAGAAGGAGAGACAGTAAGAAAGATAGATCTTCCATGCATTGGTTCACTCCTCAAGTGTCCACAACTGTAGGAGCTAAGCCAATCGAAAGCCAGAAGCCAGGAGCTTCCTCTGGGTCTCCCACAGGAATGCAAGGTCCCAAGGCTTTGAGCTGTCATCCACTGCTTTCCCAGGCCACAAGCAGGGAGTGGAGCAGCAGGATTAGAACCAGCACTAATATTGCGTGCTGACACATGCAAGGCAAGGGTTTTTAGCCACTAGGCGATGGCATCGGGGAGTTGGGCCATCTTTTGCTGCCTTCCCAGGTGCATCTGCAGGGAATTTAATCAGAATTAGAGTAGCCAGGGCCTGAACCAGTGTTCATATAGAATAGTAGCAGCACAGGCAGATGCTTAACCTGTTACACCTAGATATTGGCCCCGATCTGTCATTTTTGAACATGCATTTTTCAGCTGGTCAAATCCACTACATGCAGGGTTTCTGAGTGACATAGGTCAAATTGTAAATTATCTTACAAAGGTTTGCTTTCTCCACCTCTTCTTTCCTTCTTGACTTATAAGGTTGTGGCTCAGATTTTGTTGTTACTGTTGTTAAATCTGATGAGTCTCTTGACTGCGTTTATAGATAGGAAGGCTTAGACGTTGCTGTGATATTCTCTTCCCCTATTGTTCCCACGGTGAAAGCCACTTCAGGCTAAATTGCCAAAGGGATGTTTGTTGTTACAAGTTTTAAGAAGTTGAGTATAAAATTCACATGGCCATGCAGAGAATTCAGAATAGCCATACCAACTGTGGAAGTGAACTTGTTTGGAACTCTTCGCTTCTCTGATTTCAGGGTTTACTTTAAAGCTGCAGGCATCAATACAGTGTGATATTGACACAAGGAGAGGACAATTTAGATTCATGTGTGTTTTTAACAGATTTCCATCTAAGTGCTGAGGTAATTCGTGAGGGAAATCGATGATGCTAGAATAGTTGGGTTTCCATATTGGGCAGAGAGAGATGCCTTCAAGTGTAAGCTCTCAGGCTGTTCAGTCTGTGTAAGAGGAAGCCAGAGAGCTGAGGGCTGGGAGGGAAACAAGATAACATGGTAGTTTTTATTTGTCTTTTTAGTGCTGGAGCACCCTACACACTTCCTAATGCCTGCTTTGTTGTTGTTGTTGTTCTTGGAAAATACATTGAAATACAAAAGCATATTGGTGATTGCCTTAGAGAATATATAGATTTTGATTCTTCTATCCTTTCTTCTTGCTTTTCCTCTTCCTTCCTTCCTTTTGAAAATAAAACTTAATTGAGCTTCTGTTCTGAGTTCACAAAAAGTTGTCTTAAATGCAATTTACGTTAATTTAAAATCTATTTTAGAATGTACTCAGGAATCTTAGCATTAAAAATAACTCAGTGGCATCATGTGAGCAAGGAATCTCTGTTTAACCAGTGGTCTTCGGGTGTCCCTATCCCATGTTTCTGCCCACTGGAGCCTGCATCCTCCTAGGTAGGTTCTGGGGGTAGGGGCCACAGCTGAGGGGCATGTCCTGACACAGCTCTGTGGCTTGTCTAACATAAATTAGAGGGGATCACTGAAATTTCAAGTCAGTTTCAGGAACTCTCCTTCATGCCCTGTTGAAGATCAAGTCATGACATCTGTAGGCAGCAAATTAAGGGTTTTGCAGTGAATATTTGAGGAAGAGTGAAAGAAGTTCTCTCTAAACTGAATCTGGAATACACTGTTTGGGGCTTGTGTTCCTCTGCCTTTTTGGGTAGCCTGAACTTGGACCTGGCATTTGTCAAACCTCATGGATCCTTTGTGTCTTGAAGCTGATTACTTGAGGGTGAAGTCATTCCTTCCTTTATTCTTTTTATGGATCATATACATAGTGCACATTTCCTTTCAGCAGGCACTATTCTAGATGTGCTGTAAACAACGTTGAACAAGATCCCTAAAGATTCGATCCTTTTGGAGCGTTACACTCTGGCAGCCCAGCTCAACTCTAGCCAACCATGATGTCTCCATAAGGAAGGGACTCTTAGGAAGTCACTTGTGCGTTTTGCAGGGCCCTCAGGTACGGCAGTTATTGCAGCAAGTCTTCTGGTAGTTGCTTGTGTCCCTCTTCCAAAAACAGGGCTGTGTGATACCTTTTGGGTGTGGTGGTTTTGGGTAGGGAAGGAGAATGAGGAGGATTCTTTCAGTGCCTTCCGAATAGGAAATGTTGAGCAAATATTTATGGGGCCAAGGCATATCTGCATGAAGTCATCACATGGATGGTTACTACAAACACTCGCCTAGATTCTGACTGGTTTGGAATTCCCAGCAACTCAGTTTGGCCTAGTGAAGATGAGAGCCCTCCTGCCGGGATACTCTTTCTTTGATTCTGGAACATTCCTAGTAGAAAAGTTCTTTGGAGGATTGGGAGAAGTTTTAGATTGCCAGTGCATTTGAAATGAGTGACATTGTCTCATGACCTTACTCTAGGGTCCAGCACACTTTGATAGTACAGAAGCTGGCATGGTTGTGCAGTTATAAATAACTGTGCAACTTGAGAGCTACATTCCAGGGCCCCAAGTGAAAACAGCTGATTCCAGTCCTGCTATAGTGCAGAGAAATCTTTGCATAGTCATAGGTGAGCAGTGTGGCATTTGCACAGGATGTTCATCTTCTAGAAATGATCCCAAGAGAGCAGAATGTGTCCTCTTTGGATTCCCCCTGCTTCTGCTTTTCTCCTGTTGCCGTGTGTGTGTGTGTGTGTGTGTGTGTGTGTGTGTGTGTGTGTGTGTGTGTGTGTGTGTGATTTTAGAGTCTGAGAGAAACGAATAACGTTTTGTTTCTGTATTTACTGAATACAAATGATTAAATGCCTCAGCTTCTTTGTAGCTTCATAACAGTTACTGAACTGCCATGAACTTGTTGGAAATGTTAGGGAAATGTAACACTGTGTAATTCAATATTACTTCAAGAATTGATTTAGGAATTGATATAAAGCTGAAATGATGAAATGAGGATGACATTAAGATAAACCAAGTCCAAGGATTGTGCTTTATTAAAAGCTATTGTTCATTATCATTTATAGGAGTTAAAACTGCAGTTTTCAATAAATGGAAAGTCTGAGATTATTTCAAAGAAGAGGTGAAAACTAAGGTTCTTTGTCAGCTCCTTTGGGGAGGGGCGGGGGTTCTGCTCTGGAGTACTAGGATCTGAAAACTCTTCATCTGGTAGCCCTCCTGATACCAAGCCCCCATCCATCCATAGATGTGTTGATACCGGGGGACCCTTGCTCCATGCCTGATTCTTCCCTGGCCATCATTGGCTGAGGTTGGAGAAGGATGGATCTTCTGAGAAAGTGATAGCATTGTAACACTGCAAGTGCCTGGGAGGCAGGGCACAAGTAGGAGTGAATAAAGTGCAGGATGGGATATGGACCAATTGTGCGATGATTTCTGTGGCAAAGGCAGAAATACCTGTGAGTTCATGTTGGTGCTGTGATAAATTGCTGGGTAATGAGATACTGCCATGCTGGATCATAGGAACTGTGTAATTGAAGCATAATAAGGTGTGGCAAGCTTAGTAAGCCATGGAGTTGTCTTCCCAAGGAGGCAGGCGCTGTGGACAGCAAAAGCACAGAGGTCTTCGACAAGCTGTTCCCTTGTACAAGTTTTGCCCTTTCGTCTTCTAAGGGAGATGTGTGAGGCACAACTCTAAAATAATGAGCCAGATCCTGCTGCTGTACCAGAAAGATAGATTTATAATTTCATATGAGATATTTTTGTGATGCTTTGCATACTGAATAGTTACTTGTTAGTGTTGATGAAGTTTCCATCCCCCCCTCCATTTTTTTTTCTATACATCATTGAGTGGGGAAAGCTCCAAGAGGATTTCATGGAAATTTTCCGTAGCAGCTCTCTCAGTTGGTCTTAATTAGTGTATTTCCTGGAGATGCATGAATATACAACTTAATCAAAGCAGGAACCTTAAATATATGATGTTTCCTTATAAATGTCTGAATAGAAAAGCCCTCTAGATGATTATCGAAGTTGATGTTTCTTTTAAAGAAAAGTATACATTCTGGAAAAAAACTGATTATGTTTGTTATCATGTGGAAAGCAAATTCAGGGAAGTATAATTATAGACCAAAGTCCCTTGAATTTGAGAAATTAAGTAAAATTTTTATAACTGAAATGGTGGCTATCTTAAATTCTCCTTAAAAATGTGAGGGTAAACTTTGGACACATATTTTTAATTTGTATAAAGAATTCTACTCTGGTGTTTTTCTGTTTGTTTTTCCCTTGTAATATTGCTTTTAGACTTGTCAGGGTCTGTATATAGCTATCATTTGCCCTTCCTTCTACAAATAGAATAATGATATATTACTTGTAATTAGTATTTCTTAGTTGGCCCTCTTGTGCATACATGTGATAGGAAGAATGCTGATACTATAATTTTAAAGATTGATTTATTTGTGGGGCCAGTACAATGGATTAACTAGCTAATACTCCACCTGCAAATGCTGGCATCCCATGTGGGCTCTGGTTTGTGTCCTGGCTGCTCCATTTCCCATTCAGCTCCCTACTTATAGCCTGGGAAAGCAGTGGAGGATGACCTAAAGCCTTGGGACACTGTACCCATATGGGAGACCCACAAAAAGCTGCTGGCTCCTGGCTTTGAATAGACCCAACTCCAGCCACTGCGGCCATTTGGGGAGTGAACCAGCAGATTAAAGATCTTTCTCTGTCTCTCCTTCTGTCTGTAAACCTGCCTTTCCAATAAAAATAAACAAATCTTTTTAAGAGAGAAAAAGAGAGAGAAATTTGGGCCTGGTGCAATGGCTTAATTGACTAATCCTCTCCCTTTAAGCACTGTGATCCCGTATGGACACTCTTTCATGTCCTGGCTGTTCCACTTCCCATCCAACTCCTTGCTTGTGGCCTGGAAGTCAGTGGAGGATGACCCAAGGTCTTCTACCTGCTCAGGAGACCTGGCAGAGGCTCTTGGCTTCAGATCAGATCAGTCCTGATCTGACCATTGTGGCCACGAGGGGATTGAGCCACTAGATGGAAGATCTTTTTCTCTGTCTTTCCTCTCTGCAAATTTACCTTTCCAATTAAAATAAATATTTTTAAAAGGAGAGATTTATTTAGTTTTTCATTGGAAAGGCAGAGTTATAGAGAAATTCTCCATCCCCTGGTTCACTCCCAAAATACTTTCTTTCTGCACTTACTACTTGTTCCGACAGTGACGACTTTGAAGTGGTTCAGTATCTTTGAAAGAGCTGCTTCATATGTTGGCTAACTTTCTTGTACAAATGTACCCTTACATATGGCTGCCTTTGTTTGATATTAGAACCTGTTTTGTTAGCCAGTCATGGATAACGGTGTTTGTTGCAGTTACTCTGCTGATTGAGCTCTGTCTGTCTTGTGATAGCAATGAAAATAGACCCAGTCGTCATGTTACATCTGTTTCAACTTAGCAAATTCTCAAGATGTCCTATAATAAAATCTTGATTCCGTAGAACTGTGTAGCCTTTGGACCGCATTTCTAATAGGCTTGGGGGATGTGCATCTGTCCCCATTGCCTATCCTTTGCCATTTGGACTGGAATGTGCAGTGCTACACTAAGACTGGTTTTTCTGGGAGTTTGGGACCATGCCCCATAGTGTCTGATGATCACAGAGCCAGGGAAAGTAGGGCTTAGGAGGCCTGTCAGGGCTTGGCCATCCATGCCCCTCGCTGGTAGCCAGTACCACTGGAGCTGGAGGAGGCAACCTGGCTTGCCTGTCTGCCAGGCATGTCTTCCCTCTGCTCTGCCCTTACTGCACTGGCTTCTTTGAGACAGGGACAGCCCAGTAGTTTTGGATTGTATCTCTGCACTCTGTTGTTTCCCAATTAGAAAAAAGAAATATTTAACTTGAGGTTTGGATAGAGACTTTAGCTTCAAATTAGTTCTGTACTGAAAACTAGTATTTCTGTACCAAATGTGAAAAACATCCCATGTTCTGGACATAGGAGTTCCTGAATGTTGGGCTGTTTCCATGGATGCGTATTTTTGCTTTCTTTTTTGGCATCAGTGGCAGCTCTAGTCGAGCATCTCCTGGAGCGAGGGCTGGGAAGATGTAGTCCCATTGTTCCCATCTTGGCCCATGTTCATTGTCTTTGTTTGTGACACGTGTTACCCTGACCCTTCCAGTTAAGCACTGGGGCACCTCCAACACATGCTCTTTTCCTCAGGTGCCCAGGAATGGGGTCAGATATGTTGGCTTTTGCTGGAGTATGCCAGAGGAAGGGGCTACTGGGTCTTGGCGCCAGTTGGAACTGGATGTTCTTTATTAACTTTGTGGCTTTGAGTGGTGATTTGATTTCTCTGGAGTTGAGTTTCTTCTTAATGTGTGAAAACAGGACTCTCATGCTACTCATCTGTATATAGTAGTTGAGCTGATTAGGTAATGAGATGGTACAGAAATAAGTATTGATGATAAATAGATAAAAAGTATTTCATAACACAAATCTGGCCAGACACACAGTAAAGCACAGAATTCTGAGCTGGGTCTGGGACCCAGGATGCTGTTTAATGATGTTATCTGGGCGCTTGCATGGAGCCCATGTTCCTTTGTCTGTACTAAATTGTGTGATGACACTGTGCCACCCCAGGGCGATGCTGTGCTCAGGTCATGGGAAGGGTGTGTCCTCTGACCACTGGGTGCCTCTGGGTCCTTGGGGATGACTTATAAGAGCACATTCCCTGCTCCTCCTAAGTCATGGAAGGGGAGGTGCCTTTAGAACAAGCTTAATACACACAGATTGTCCTTGGCTCCTTGTTCCCACAAATGAAGACTTCTGTGCATTTGGACAAGAACTTCTGACAACTTGAGCGAGATCATCATTTGTTTCTCCTGGTGTGCAGTTTGCTGAGTGGCCTCCAACCTTGTTGTCTCCTGATGCTGTCCTGCTTCAGGCTGTGGTGCTGATGTCAAACTGGGGCAATGGCACCACAACCAGACAGCTACTAGTAGCACTTGGTGTCTAGGACAAACATCCCACAGGTATCTGTGTTCATGTTTAGGAGTGTTTCCCATAAGAAGGGCTTATGGGAATATAAAGATTACCTTGCATGTTCCCGTGAAAGCTGCCCTACCTCCAAATTGTCTACTGTGGGCTGCTGACAATTTCTTTGACTTCTGTGTTTTATTTATTTATTTTTGTTTGTTTTTTCCCCTTTTGATCAAAAAAGGGGGCAGCACAGTAGCCTAGTGGCTAAAGCCCTCTCCTTGCATGTGTCATGATCCCATATGGGTGCTGGCTTGTATCCTGGCTACTCCACTTCCCATCAAGCTCCCTGCTTGTGGCCAGGGAAAGCAATGAAGGATGACCCAAAGCCTTGGGATCCTGCACCTGTGTGAGAGACCTAGAAGAAGCTCCTGGCTTTGGATCAGCTTAACTCTGATCCTTGCAACCATTTAGAGCAAACCAGCAGATGAAAAAACCTTTTCTCTCTACTTCTCCTTCTCTCTGTCCATCTGCTGTTCCAACAGGGGAAAAAAATCTTAAAAAAATAAACTTTTTCTTTCAATTCTTCTCATGCTAATTTTACACTGTAGTTGTTTAAAGGTAAGAATATTTTCCCAAATGTTAGAGGAGGACTGAGTGGCATGGGAGAGATGCCACATGTGTCCTAAAGCTTGGGGATACCCTTACCCCCACACTTAGTCTATGGAAGTAGAGTCATTTTTTTGCCCTGACAGACATTTATGGGTGCATATAGCTAAGCTTCAGGGTATTAACCTCTGAAAGTTGAGGTTTTGCTCCAGTTGCCATCATCAGTAAGGAGTTTGTAGTGGTTAAATTATCTAACTCAGGATAAAGCAATATGTCTTTATTCTGCTGAACCACAGTGGAATGAGCAATCCCATTTTCTTGGATTTCCTGTCTTCAGTTAAGACAAAAATAGCTCCTCAATTTGCCTTCTGATGATCGCTTTTGGATTTCTTCTGAGAAGCTCCTGCCATGAACCCGCAGTAACCCTGGTTCATTTTGTACCATTTTATGGGGGAATTGTGGCTGAAATGCTTCCCGTGGTGTCCTGGCTCTCAGTGTGCAGCCCTGGTCACTGTCCTCAGGAATCCAGTTCATGACCTCCTGGCTACTGCTCTGGGTCAGAACTGCAAGTTGAAATTGCTGGGACTAATAAAATCAGGCTGACTTCTTTTTTGTGCATTGGCAGTGTCACACGTACATAACCTTGCAGCATTTTTCTGTGTGCTTTGAATCTGTCATGGCACTGGGGAATTGTAGACTTTTGTTGGTTTGGTTTGGTCCTTCACAGGAAGGACAGCATTTCTTGGGCCTCTGCCTGTCTGTTGTATCTTGTCTCAGAACAGCCTGTTTCTGTGCTTCTTTAGGTAATCTTGCTCTCCTCGTCTTTGTTTCATCTTGTCTTCATTCTGGATAACGTACTGATCTTCAGAAGTGTGAAGGCACTTCTGAAGAAGATACTCAGACTCAAAGAAACATGACTGTTCGGCAAGCTTTTCTTTTCCTACATTGATCCTTCTGCCTTGCCCTTGGTTATACTTCATGGTATTGCTGAAAATATACACATACTGATTGCTCGGGTCCATGATTTCTGTTTCAGAATATGCATTTTCTTTCTTCTGATGGTCAGTTTTTGAAGTTGTGCACTGGTAGTAACTAGACACACATAGAGCCAACCATTGAAATTTCTTGAGTAGCCCTGGTATTAAGATAAGTTAAGGAAATTAGGCGATATTTGTCCAGGTGTGATTTATCCAATTTACCGGTTTTTTGGAAGGAGAAACAATTTTTCAAAAATAGCCGACTCTGCTTTTGCTGGTTTGGGATGCCAAATCTCCAATTAGCCCATTTGTGAAACTGCCTCTCTTGTTGTGTTCGGTGAAAATATTTGTTTCCCTTCACCTGACTTGTAAAACTGAGCAGTCTGTTCACATCCTCTCTTCTCAGCCCTTATTTCTTCATGCACAAAGCCATGTCAAGCCTTCTCTGACATCCTAATGCCAGGGCATTGCTTCTTCCTCTGTGCCTCTGGTTGGTGTCCCAGCTTCTGGTTTCTTTATCATCCCTGTGCTGTGTGTCCCACCTACAGCTGCTACAGGATGACTTTCAGCCTGTCCCAGCTCTTCTTGTTTCTTCAAGGCCTTGTGGAATTCTTCCTTCCTGAAAAAACACATTGCAAATTCAGTTGGTCCTGGCCAGTCCTCATAAAGCAGACCTGAGTCATGTTATCTTCCCCTCGTCTGCCCCTTCACATTACGCAGCCAGTGATGCCCTGTACTGACTTACAGGCCTGCACCTTTGCTGTGCTTTACCTCGGCTTGCTGCACTGGCCTGCCTGTCCCCAGCACTGGACATGCACCTATTCCAACGCCAGCTCCAGCAATTCCCCTTTGAGGGATCTTCCCACCACCTGACCACAGTGTCCCAGTCCTTTCCCTCCTGTGGCAGCTTCTCTGCCATGTTACCTTCATCAGTGGCGAGGATGTATCCTGGAGCTGGGGGACAGTGGAGTGAGTGTGTCCAATGGCTACTGGGTTTGCTACCTGCTGCTTCCCTCAACTATGTCCCCTTGGGCCTGTCACTTTATCTCTAATTAGCCCACCTGTGAAACAGGCCATCATTCTGCCACCATGAGGTGACTGAGAATGAAAACAGTGAGAGTTGGGCCCGGCGCGGTGGCGCAAGTGGTTAAAGGTCCTCACCTTGCACGCCCGGGATCCCATATGGGCTCCGGTTCTAATCCCGGCAGCCCCGCTTCCCTTCCAGCTCCCTGCCTGTGGCCTGGGAAAGCAGTCGAGGACAGCCCAAAGCTTTGGGAACCTGCACCCGCGTGGGAGACCCAGAAGAGGCTCCTGGCTTTAGACCAGCATAGCATCGGCTGTTGCGCTCATTTGGGGAGTGAATCATCGGACGGAAGATCTTCCTCTCTGTCTCTCCTCTCTGTATATCTGCTTTTCCAATGAAAAAATAATAAAAATAAATCTTTAAAAAAAAAAAAGAAAGAAAACAGTGAGAGTTGACAGACACCAAGAGGCCTAGCAGCGTGTATGGAATGGGGAGCAGTTGATCAATGCCAGTTTCCCCTCAGGTACTCAATCTGAGTAAGGTCTGAAGGGAAGAAGCCCTGCCTGGAACTGGTAAGTTTAACGGGTACTGATGAGATCCTGGGGGCTGCCTTGTGTTCTGCAGTACCAGGTGACATGGGTGTAAAAACCTCCTAGCCCTGTCAGAGATCTGGCTCTGTGCACTGGTTTCTGTCTCTAATAGGGGCAGGGAAGACATCTGCCTTCCATGGTAACCTCTAATTCCTACACTGACCAAGGCACAATAGAGGGAGGGAGGGAGGGAAGGAAGGAAGAAGAGAGAGATCTGGTTAAAAGACATTGGAACCCTTCACCTCTGCTTGGCTGTGTAAGGTATGCACACGGGACAGAGAGCCTGACCTGTTTTGCCCACTCACCATATCCTAATAGCCTACTGACCGTCTCACTCATACACCTCCACTGTTTTCCATTCCTGGCCAGCGACTAATGTCTTACAGGCACTGTCTTGTTACTTGAGAAAAAGCTTCGTTACACTACAAATGAAATTCCACTGGAGTTCATTATATCAGTAGCATTATGAAACTTCCTATCTTTTAAAATTATTTTTTGATACAGTTTAGTTGGTACTGGGGTCTCCCTTCTCCCTCCCCAAGTCCTTCCCCTCCTCTGTTCTCCCCTCCAGTCTTTTTTTTTAAAGATTTATTTTTATTATTTTTTTATTGGAAAGGCGTATATACAGAGAGGAGAGACAGAGAGGAAGATCTTCCGTCTGATGATTCACTCCCCAAATGAGCGCAACAGCCGATGCTATGCTGGTCTAAAGCCAGGAGACTCTTCCGGGTCTCCCACGCGGGTGCAGGTTCCCAAAGCTTTGGGCTGTCCTCGACTGCTTTCCCGGGCCACAGGCAGGGAGCTGGAAGGGAAGCGGGGCTGCCGGGATTAGAACCGGCGTCCATATGGGATCCCAGGCGTGCAAGGCGAGGACCTTAACCACTTGCGCCACCACGCTGGGCCCTCCCCTCCAGTCTTAACAATGTGTGTCTTTCATGAATTTTCACAAGTCCATCGTGCTGCCACTGGAGCATCTCCTAACAATGTAGGAAATTGACACTTTCTGTTCTGAGTCCATCCTTGTAATGCATGCATGACGACTTACTTCTTTTGGTTTCTACCTATGAATATATTAATTTCTGCTACATTTCCATGGTGTATCCCCTTGGGTAAGTCCACCATGGGGAGAAGAAAAAAAAGACGGTGAACCTTCATCCACATGAGGTTACTGAGCATATACCAAAGATATCAATGTGACACTAGGGTGGTGAAAAAGAGTGTCCAGCATCTTCGTGTAGGAATAAATGTCACTGTTGTCCCGAGGCACTAATGAAGGTACAGTGAAGACTTGATTCTTGTTACTTATGGACACTAGCAATAACAGTGATAAAAGGTCCATTAACAATCTCAGGTGATTATAAACAATCAGTCTCATGAATGGTTAATGAATTAATCACAAGATCTTATTACGAAAGGTACAAGTAACTAGGAAGTGAAATAAGGTAAAAATCACATCTTACAATGGTGAAATTCACTTGTGTTAAAAAGGTCAAATCTTTCTTGGGGAAAAAAATGCCAAGTGTATTCTACAAATATATGTGATCTGTTTGGAACAAGGTTGTTATGCAGCTTTTTTTTTTTTGTCGTTAATTGCTGGGCAGATGAGTTTGTTTAATGAAGAGTGATAATTAATTCAAAGTAGTCATTAGTGTATAAACAGAATCTGACCTTTAAGTGCTGAGGAAAGAACTTTTGTAGTTCCTGGACATTAACTTTTGACTGAGGAAAGAAAACAGGAATTCTATCTATTTCACAACATGGAAATTAACTTTCTGTCAGGTTGTGATTCTAATTGAAGTGTTAAAGATGTGGAGAGTGGTAAATTGCATGTAATCGCTCAGTAGTCTTTTGGTGACCACCTCTGAATAATTGGCATTGCTAACCAGGATTCTTAAGTCAGCTTCTAACTTTATCATTTGGGGTGTGGACTGAACCAAGTGGAGAAGTGAAAACTTGCCCAGAGCAGAATGAATATCCAAGATGCCGTAGTCCTTACATGTCTCTGCCTCCCGGAGAGCAGTTATGTAAGAAGAGACTGCTTTGGGCTGGGGAGCAGACATGGAGCAGGGGTACAGACCTGGGCCCTGAGCATCCCTGTGACTGTCCTTCTGTCCTTACCTGTGTAGTGTTCTGTGTAGCACGAAATCATGAATATTGCCTCTGATGACAAGATGTGACTTCCGGTTCTCTAACTTGGTGATGTTCTGTTTAAATCTATTTGGAAAGGAAACTATGCCCACCTACCATCATCTCAATCCTGTTGGCTTTGGCTGGCTGTTTGCTTAGCAGTGTGTCACCGAGAGTGTCATGGTTTGCACATCATGAGATTGTTGACTTTTTAGCATGTGTAGTATTCCACCATATGCATGTGCTATAATTTATCTGGTTTCACTGTCTCTGAAAATGTGCGTACTTTCCAGGCTTGGGTTATTCCAAAGAGCCAGCTGTGTGTGGTCTTGTTTGCTGGCATGTCTGAATGTAGGAATTTAAGCTTTCTCCTTCTCCTCTTTTCAGGGTATGAGAGTACTTCAGAAATTTCACGGGGAAATGCAATTAAAACATGTTTGCTTTGGTGCCAGAATTGTTTTTTTGAGATTGATGCATACATACCAGGCCATCTTCATACAGTTCACAGAAAAATCTTCAAACAACTCACAGGAAAAAAAATGTAGTATCAAATAACCATGTGTGGATTTTCAGATTCTTTTTGCCCCAAAATAAACATCTTTTAATTCAATTTTCCCACCAGATTTTATTTACTGCAGCTTGATTTTAATTACCATGATTTCAAATTGTCAAGTGTAGGAAATTTGCTGCTCAGTGTTTTCCCTTTAGAAGGCCGTGCTGGAAGACTCAAAGCATTATTTGTATACAGGAAGTTATTCTTGGTTACTTTTTTTCAAGAAATTATCCATGCTACCAATTTCTAACTGTTGATATATTACAGAGGAAGCACATTTAGCATTTGGTTTTTCTAGTGTCTTCATTTTAAGTGTCTTGTATCCTTGTGTGTGTGGTTGGTTTTTTTCCTCCCCATGCATCTGTGTTTGTATCAAACCCCCATGAATTCTTGGAGCAGTGGACAGGTCATACAGTATAAATAAATCCAACAGAACATACTTGACATTCCTGGTGTACACGCCCTCTGCCTTTCCTAGTATCTTGTGGTCCTGTCGCTGCCAGCACAGCTTGCTGCCCTGAAGCCGCTCATCCTGGCTGCAGGTCCTGTCGCTAGCAGAAAGGGCAGCAAGGTGGGCCCTACCCTTAATTCTGGAGGAGCCATTCCATTCAGAGGTAGTGGTGCCGCCCCAAATGCAAAGCATTTTACAAAGTGATTCCACCTGGTGGATTATTCTGTTCCATCTCTTCCTACAGATAGAGGTGTGAGGTTAGACAGGCAGAGTGGCTCGTCTGAGTAGCATCTCTGTCTTTTCCTGCCTCTGTATTGTATCTTATATGAAATTATTATTTATTGATCAACAGACAGCCATATCAAAAGAGGGCTTCCTGCGCTCACCATTAGCTATTGCTTTGGGTCATGAGAGCTGTTAAATGAGGTCTGCCTTACTGTCATCTCTTCTGCCAGTGACACAAAGTATCTTCTTCTTGGCTGTGTTCTTGGTGTTTTAATGTGCATTGTGGATTTATTTTTGTCTTAATCATGTTACGCTGACATCTAGTTAGGCATTTTGCTGTTGGGTCTGAAGAATTCCAAATTTCACTGGATTTTGTTTTGACTACAAATAAGACAAAATTTATGTGGCAGGGATGGGAATGCATTCACCGACTGATGGGGGCAGTAACCTCTAATTATCTTGAGGCCTCTGGTTTCCACTTTGGGCATGTGCTGCAGCTTTGAAATGTCCCCTTCTGTTTCTTCCCATGGCTGAGGGTCTGCTGCCCAGCATTCAGCACTCACAGTGTCTGCCTTCATTGGACTGAAGGTCTGATGGATAAGTGATGACATGTTTCAGTACTCATTTGCATGGTGCATTGCCATGTTCCTTAGGAGCAGTGCCTCGCACCCTTTAGATAGCAGAAGGGGCTGTGGTGTGTGTTTGCCTTTTGGCTCTCTGTGTGAGATTTCAGGTAGAAGGTAAGGTAAGCACTTGCATGATAAAGAGGTAACATGTTTTACTCAACTTGATTCAGGGTTTTCCTGTGAAAGTTTAAGTGTACTGAGAAGAGGGAAACATGATTTTGATTTGGCCTGCCCCCAGTGCTGTTCCTTTATCTGGACTGCTGTAAAGGATAAGATGCTGCTGACCCATTCGCTGCTGCATCATCAGGTGGACTCCTTGGCACTGCATTCATTTTGTGGGAGATCAGTGAGAATGGATGTGTGAACTAGAAAGATGGTGGTAGAGGGTGGAAACACTGAAGCCAAGAGTGGCAAAAGTAGCTGCTAGTGCAGAATACACTCGTCCCTCTTACCCTTCTCATTCTGTGTTTATGCCCTCTCTCTCCTTTCCTCTCTTGCCTCCCTCCGTCTCTCTCACTTTAAGATTTATTGTAGAGTCAGCATAATGGCTCAATTGGCTAATCTTCCACCTATAAGTACTGGGATCACATAGGGGTGCTGGTTTGTGTCCCGGCTGCTCCACTTCCCAATCCAGCTCCCTGCTTATGGCCTGGGAAAGCAGTAGAAGATGGTTCAAAGCCTTGGGACTCTGCACTCATATAGGAACAAAGAAGAAGCTTCTAGCTTTGGATCAGCTTAGCTCCGCTCATTGCAGCCATTTGGGATGTGAATCAGCAGATGAAAGATCTTTCTCTGTGTCTCTTCTACTCTCTGTAAATCTGGCTTCCCAATAAAAATAAAAAATAAATCATTTAAAAATTATTTCATATGAAAGAGTCTTCCACCTGCTGGTTTATTCCTCTCAAAGCTACAACAGCCTGGAGTCTGGAACTCCATCTGGGTCTCCAGTGTAGCTGCAGGGACCCAAATATTTGAGCCATCACCTGCTGCCTCCCAGGGTGCTCATTAGCAGGAAGCTGGACTTGAAAGGAGAGTCAGGACTTGAACCGACATGCTCAGATGTGGGGTTCAGGTGTCCCTGTGGTGTTTTGACTACTGTGCCAAGTGCTTACCCTCTGTTTTGTTTTTAAATTTGTTTGGAGACTGTATACTTCCACATTCTGTGGTTTGGCTGGAGAAAAATAGGAAGTGATGACTGCTGTTGTGTAAATAACTCCTCTCCCTTTGATTTTTGCCTTTTCTCTAAGCAATAAATCATTTTGTCCTCAAGATTATTTCAAGACTCTATATTCTGATTTGTTAAAGTTAAACACCTGCTAAAGTTTTATGAGAACTGAAGCTTACTGACATGCCGTACTACCCACTCAGAAAAACAGACTCATCTGTGGAACATACTGAATTAATGGTTTATTGAAGATTGGTTTTATTGGACAAGTCTGTTTCTTTCTCTCTCTTACTATGGAAACAATTCAGAGGTTTCCCAACCCTTTAATAGCTCTCCTACCTCGTATTGTAAGGAGGCTTTAGAAAGCAGGTAGAATATGGAATTAGAAGGTTAGGTTTATCGGGGTACAGGAAAGTTTGGAAATGCATACTATAGTTTTGTCTTTGATAAATATCATTTTAGATGTATGGCTTTACAAACTGTTATTTGTTTATTTTTTGCAACAAAATAAATATTTGGTGCTGTTTTCCTTGAATTTTTTGAAGTACCTTCAAATGTAAGCCTAAGTATTGGTGCCTCAGTTTTTTTATTTGAACAGTGGGAAGAATGGTATTACTTATCCATGTGATTGCCATTTGCTGTGTGGAATGAGTGTAGGTATGGTCCTCACACCACACTTAGCAGGCAGAAAATGCCAATTGGATGCTGGCTGCCTTCATTCTTTTTCAGTGATTTGTGTCTAAGACTGAAAGTGCTTCAGGGCAGAGGGAGAGAGGAGGAGCTTAACTTTGGAAGGATGCTGAGAGTGCAGCAACCAGGGTGCTTGTTAGTGGATGCAAAGGGTCTACCTTGTTCAAGTGTCACTGAGTGGAGAGGAAAGCTCTGCTGTGTTGGTAGAGCAGATACTGGGTAGGGGTGGCTGCCCAAGGGAACCTGCCTCCTCTCTCAGTGGTTTGTCAGGGCTGTTAGAATCAGGGTTTGGGGAGGGTCCAGGATATAATAAAGGGGGAGCAGGAGAGTCCTTGCTGCTCCAGCACTGTACCTCTTCATACATTGTGTGTTACAGTGGACCCAGGGACAGGCCTGGCGTTTGGCACAGCAGTTAACCTGCTACTTCGGATGCTTGCATCCCATCCTGAAAGTGCCAGCAGTTGAGTCCTGAATATACTACTTTCTACTCAGTTTCCTGCTAGTGTACATCCTAGGAGACACCAAATGATGATGCAAATGCTTGGGTCCCTGCCACCTATATGAGAGACCCCAGTCACTGCTCCTGGGTTCACCCAGCCCTTTTCTGACTGTTAGGGGCATGAACTAGCATGCTAGGAGACCCCTCTGTGTCTCTGCCATTGAAATAAAATGAAATGAATAAATATTTAAAGCTCTGAATCAGACTGATTTCTTTCTTCTTCTTAAAATCTATTTAATTTATTTTAGAGGCAAAGAAGAGAAAAAGAAAGAGAGCTTCTACCTGCTGACTTATTCCTCAAATAACAGCAACAGCTGGTCCTGGGCCGGGCTGAAGCCAGGATCCAGGAGCTTCTTCAAAGTATCTGGAAGGTCTCATGTGGGCACAAGGCTCAGACACTTGGGCAAACCTCCACTGCTTTCCCTAGTGCATTAGCAGGGAGCTGGATTGGAAGTGGAGTACCCAAGACTAACGCTGGTGCCCATATGGAATACCAGCATCGCAAGCATCTTTACCCACTATGACA
The DNA here is from genome assembly GCF_017591425.1 of Ochotona curzoniae. Taxonomy (NCBI): domain Eukaryota; kingdom Metazoa; phylum Chordata; class Mammalia; order Lagomorpha; family Ochotonidae; genus Ochotona; species Ochotona curzoniae. Next base: position 66,846,012 of record NW_024467122.1, read on the forward strand.
TAATGCCCACCCCTAGACTGCTTTCTTGCAGTGTTTCTTTGTTGACTGGTGATCAGCTGCCCCTGAATACAGGGCTACAAGATCAGCCTTCCTAGAACAGCCTCTGAAAAGCAAGCCCTGAGGAGTAACCTGCTGCTTTGGTTCCTTTCTCTCCTCTTTGCCTCCTTCTGGGTTCCAGTCCCAACCTCAGGGTCTCACTTTCTGATCAGAATGTTGGGAGGACCAGGGGGGTTAATGGTTGTACAAATGCAGTACACACTAGAGAGGCAGTGAATGCTAGCCAGTAAGTGTTAATCTTGTCTCTTATAGACTAGGGTAACCATATAAGGCCAAATGAACAAATAATAAACAGGGAGTAAGATGTCTTGAGCACATAGGTGTGACAGAGATTACTTAGTCAGAAATATTCAGTTACTTGAGACTCAGAGAAATTTAAGGAGGTGGTTGTCACTATTGTTTCCATTTTGCAGTTGAACAAACTGAGGCATCAAGTGGCTTAGATGTTTAAGGCCACTGAACTTAATGGAACTTATAAGTAAGATTCCTTTCTCATGACTCTGACTTTTTTAAGGTTTGTTTTTTATTGAAAAGTCAGATTTACAGAGAGAAGGACAGACAGAAAGATCTTCCATTTGCTGATTCAATTTCCAAATGTTTACAGTGGCTAGAGCTGAGCCAATCCAAAGCCAGGAGCTTCTCCTGGGTCTTCTATGTGGATGCAGGATCCTGAAGCTTTGGGCCGTCCTCTACTGCTTTATAAAGCCATAAGCAGGAAGCTAGATGGGAAGTAGAACAGGTGGAATGCGAGCAAGTGCCCATTTGGGATCCCAGTGCTTGCAGGTGGAGGATTAGCCAGATTGAGTCATCATGCCAACTCTTTGACTTTGGTTTTTATATTAAAGATAGACATTATCTCAATAGTCAGTTTTGGCTTTCCCAGGACCTTTATGGGGAGGGGGTGGTGGGGGTTAAATATTTCTCCTTGAAGTTGGTAAATAAGTCATAAATATGAATGGAAACCAAGCCAATGCATTTTGGCCCGGGTTTTGAGGATTTTTCTCTAACTGCTCACATCTTTATTGTCAGCTATGTCCCTTGGGACTCATGAGGCACTTAGGTAATTTGCTTCCTGTGCCTCTTCAGTATAAATCATTAGCAAGGGATGATGATAGCATGGGAAGTCCTCTTGCCCTTGGAAGTTCTGCCTTTTTACTCAGTGGAGGCTGTTGACAATGTTTGCTTCCCCCCACCTGTGTGCCGGCTATGAGCAGCAGGCTGAGAAGACACAACAAGCGATGGGTGATGAGCATGTGCCTTCTCAGTGCTACACAGGAACCAGTGTGGTCTGGCAGCTCACTTTTGCTGCTGGTTGAAGTCTTTAAAATGAGCTCCACTAAGCACGGGCTCTAGAAGGGTGTGTGTTACAGACAGGTGCAACTGAAATGGCATTTCCAGAGAAATGTTCCAGAAGCTTTCGGAAGATTTCATAGTGCCTGACATCCAACACTGAGGAGTACCTACCGCATTGGTGGGCACAGCTCAGATATGCCCTGTTGCAGAGTTGTGTGTCTCCCAAAGATACCTTTGTTGTCGCTTCTCAAGGGACGTGATGTGCATCCTCCTCCCCGCTTCTTGGAAGAACCGGAAAATTCTCCTGGATGTTTGTGAGAAGCACAAAGACCAAGTAGTGTTTACACGTGTTTGAAGGTGCATCCATACACGGGCACACATTGTTCCTTTAAGGACTGGAGGCAATAATCTCTTAGCTTCCATCTTTAATGCATGAGAAGACAACATTGTGAACAGCTTTGGTGATTTCTGTCCCTTTCTTGGCAGTGGAACAGTAAATCAAACTTTCCCTGTTTCTTGGAAACTAGACAGGCTGCAGCATCAAGACCAAGACGGAAAGATGGGCTCTGCGTCTCAATAAGTTGGGAAGAGAAACCATTTGATTACAGATGAAGGAGTATGAGTTTTTTTTTTTTTGCCAATGAATAATATATGTTTTTGTTTGTTTTTCTGTCTGCTTCCCTGTTTTGGAAGGCCTTTCTCCAGAGACAGAAGGGAATCAGTTGGATTTCTGTCCATTCTTGCTTGGTCGCTTTCTGCAGTCAGTCCTCTTACTTTATGTACTTGTTACATTTGTTGAGAGGAGTGTGTGATTAGTTTCTTACATAGTTTAATTTTGTCCTTGGTAGATTGAATTGTTAAATTAGAAGAGCTTCAATAACTTGCTTTTCCCACTGTCTCAGGTGGAATGGACCTCAGACTATTCAGTTCTAAATCTTCCCTTCACCCTCTCTTTTCCTCTTTCTGTGTCATCCCTTTGGCCCTAGTATAGATTGACAGTGAAGTGTGTCTGCTTCTTTGAATTCTGGGCCAGAGACACTTAAATTGCAAATCTGAAACTTGAAGGAGAAGGTGATGGTGATTAAAAGTACAGTTAGTGTTTTTTTCTTTTTTTCTTTTTTTCTTTTGGTGAATTGTACATTATATCCCACTGTTGTTTTTGTTGTGCTGTATTATTCCCCTCCTAATTTCTCACATCTGCTCAAGAGTTTTTGTTTGTTTATTTTTGTACTTAAACGTGGTTTTCACCTTAAAATACCTGCAATTACCAGAACTAGGCTGGTGTGGTGGCTTACAGTCGAATCAATCCCCTGCTTGTAGTGCCAGCAACCCATGTGGACACTGGTTCCTGTTCCAACTACTCTACTTTTGATCCATCTCTCTGCTTGTGGCCTGGGAAAACAGCAGAAAATGGGCCAGGTCATTGGGCCCCTTCACCCATATGAGAGACCTGAGGATGCTCCTGGTTTCTGGCTCCCCATTGGCTCAGCTTTGGTTGGTTTGGGCCATTTGAAGAGTGAAGTAGTGGATGGGAGATCTTTCTCTCTGTGTCTCCCCCTCTCTGTGTAAATTTCCCTTTCAAGTAGAAATAAATAAATCTTTTAAGATCGGGATCAGATTGAAGCTGGGAGTTTTGATACAGGCTCCCACGTGGGTTGGCAAGGATTTGAGCCATCATCTGCTGTTTTCCAAGGTGTGCATTAGTAGGAAGCTGAAATTGGGGATGGAGTCAGAACCTCAACTCAGGCATTCTGATATGGGACCCAGCTGTATCATTGCTGAATGTTTTTGAGGAAACTCATGTGGGGTTGGGGATGTGTGAGCACTCATGGAAAGGTGGCTGATATGTCACCTCCTGGCTCTTTGCCAGATGGTGGCGGGCATCTCAAGGATCCACAAGAGCAGGATGTGACAGTACCTGAAATTTGGGTGGAAGACAAAAAAAAAAAAAAAAAAAAAACCCGAAACAAAAAACAATAAAAGAGAATCCATTTCAATAAATCCTTTTTTAAAAAAAACTGTTTTCTCTGGGTTTAACAAGCTGTACAGTTGGTTGAGCTTTCTACCTCCTTACAGGATTGATGTCTACAGAATGTTTTAGCCTTTGTTGGCCAATTGGCCATGTTCTCATAAATGAGACAGGGCCTGCCTGCCAAGGCACTGCTACAACCCATGTATTGCTGGGTTGTGCTGGGTCCCGCTGCTGGACCAGGACTCTTTTGCATACCCAGGGGATCTTCAGCAGTTACCTATTTCTGATGAACTGAAATTGAAAATCTTGGTATGAGAATTGCTTTTCAACAGGTATGGCTATTTTCTTGCTTTGGTTGTTGTTGTTTGAAAAATGCAAATTTGTGACTTGCCAACCACTAAGTCTTTCTAAGAATGTTCTGTGTGACAAGTTTTCTTGCTGGTTTATTCTGCCTTTTTGGTTATATATTTTTTTCTGCAGTTGACATTTTGAGGGCAGAATAACTCTAAAGTGTCAGTTTCACAGTTCAGAAGCCAGAGAAGAAAATTGCATCTTTTTTTCCTCTGGTGTAGAATTAACATTGACTTTGACAAAGATTCTTTCCCAGCCCTGGAACGTGGGAGGGTGTTATCAAAGAACCAGAAGCTGCTAAGGACCATTCTTCCACACACATTTCTTTCCCTACACTGTTCCCTCGCTCCCATGGCTGGGCTAAGTCCTCAGAAATTATCTAGAATTTGGAGATGGGGACTTGAGCTTACTTTACACAAACTGAATGTTTCTCAAAACCATAGTTTTTAAAAAGGCATTGTTCTGCAGCCATTTCAACAGGGCCCTTCAGCAAGCAACAATGGATTCCCCAGAGGACAGGCTTAACTGGGCAGTTAAATTGAAGGAGCTTAAGTGATGAATGGACTAGGGACTTCCTGGTGCTGGTGTGGTGTGCATATGTTGGTGTCACTCAGCTTCCCTAACCATACAGTCCTGATAGGAGCACTTTCCACAAATCTGCCTCTTGCCCCTCCCTACCCCTGCCTAATTGACCAGGGTGGCTGGTTCCCTATTAAGGGTAGCTCCTAGTGAATAGTATGATCCAAGGCGAGTTGTTGATCTTCTGTTGACAAAACTGGGGACTAGGCTGAGTATATTATAGGTGTTTTCATGTTGAATCCTCATAAGAACCCTTGTCATGTAAAAGAGAACTGGACTTTACTAATGGCCTAGGGGTTAGCCATTTGGTATAGTGGTAAAGGTCCATTTTGGAGTACCTGGCCACTTACTTGACTGTAGCTCCTCATTCCAGCTTCTTGCTAATGGAGACCCTGGGAAGCAGCAAGTGATGGCTCATGTAGTTGGGTTCTGCCATTCATATGAACGACCTGGAGTGATTCAGTTTGTTGCACCTGGCTCTGGCTCCTGTCCTGGCCCAGCTATTATTACCTTTTATAGGTATTGGGGTATTGGACCAGCAAATGGAACTTAATTTTTCTTTATTTCTGCTTCTCAAAATAAATAAGGAAGATGATCAGAGCTATGACATTGTGAGCCAATCTGCTACCTGTGGCACCATCTCATTTGAGCACTGACTCAAGTCCTGGGTGCTCCATTTCCAATCCAGCTCTCTGATAATCTGCCTGGAAAAGCAGTGAAGGATTGCCCTCATCCTTGGGCCCCTCCACCCATATGAGAGATTTGGAAGATTCTCACGACTTTGGGCCAGCCCAGCTTTTGCAGCTCTTTGGAGAATGGAGCAGTAGATATAAGATCTCTCTTCCTCTATTTCTCCTCTCTAACTTGTCCCTTCAAACAAATAATAAATAAATAAAGAATATTTAAAGTTAGAAGTTACACTCAAGTCTGTACTACTCTGAAGCTACTTATGAAATGAATGCTTTGCCTAAAGCTGTGTTCTAAGTCCTCAAAATGCCCTTAATAATACAACTTTCATACATGTATATATGTATACACCCACCACAGTAAAAATTGTTTCAGTTGACAAAAACATTGCTTCGTGGGGCAAATCTAACATAGGTTTCTAAGGACATGATTTATAGAACAAATAAACACAGCTACACATAAACATTCAGATATGGAAAGGCTAACTTGATGCAATGGGCATGCATAAAACGTCAGCACACATTGTATATTGCGCAGAGTATTCATGTACACATTGCACACTGTTGACTCAGTATCATGAGAGACACAGAGAAAGAGCCATCAAAAGCAGTATACAGACATAAAAGACCACAGGCATATAATTGACACAGTGCTATATGCCTGTGATGTGTTCTTTAATTCTGTTCCGTTATTGGGTACCCCCAACCAACTGGTAAGAACTCACAGCCTTGAGGGCTGGTCTGTGGACCCCTCTTTTCCTTCTTCTGCTCCATCCTGAGCTCCTGGGATTAGAAGCTGATCCTGTTTCCTTTTTGAGAGGCCTGGGGACAGGGTTGTTTAGTGTGTGAACCACTCTCTGCTTCCCTTTTAAAAAATTATTTTAAAACTTTGTAAACTTTCTTTCTAATGTTTATATAGTTGAGAGGAATACATGAGAATGTGGATCTCTGAATAGAGTGGGGAGTGTCAGGTATGGAGGAAGGTGGGTGGGACAAATGCTTCCTTTTTTTTTTTCCCTCTGAGTTCACAGATTCACAGAGCAGGGAGCAGAGGGGACAACCCCTTTCTGACAAACTACATCATTCTCTGGGCATGAGGGACAGTCATTTGATGATTTCTTAGAGACCCCGATATGGGGAAGAGTGTTCTGAGGGTGTTAATTGAGTGGTTTTGCTACTTCTGAGTTGTTGGTTTTATTGCTCCAGGGTTGAGAAAAGATTTCCAAGCTCTATTGGTTGACAAAGTCAACATTAGTGCATCCACAGACGCAGGAACATGCTGCAAAGTTTAGCCAACCTGTTCTACTTTCCGTTCTCTGACAAGGTGGTCAGTGTTCTCCTGCTGGTCTAGATGAGCTGACTGTCATGGCTCCATGTGCATCTTGGCATTCTGTCCACTTCACAGGCATCAGCAACTAAGGAGGGCCAGTCTTGGTGTGTGCACTGCAAGGTGGGATCACGCATCCTATGATTTTCCCTGTGGCTGGGGTCTGAGTCTGGAGTACCCCAAGAAACCTCACCTGGAGTGACCTCAGACTTGACTCTTACGTGTACCAGCCAGTACAGGATCAGATGTGGTTCATCAGCTGCACCAGCCAATGCACGTATCAGTGGATGCTTGCCTGAGCAGTGTCGCCCCAGCCCAAGATCTCATGTGTACTAATAGGTACAGTGGTTCTGCTTAGCGTGGTCTGCCCTCCATTCCAGTCTTTGCATGTGCCAGCAGGTCTCCAGCCTGGCCCTGCCTGGCCTCTTCGTAGTCTCAGCTCTTGTAAGTATCAGATGGGTTTCTGTCAGATGAGTCCTGTGGTCCAGCCTGGCTTAGGTCATCACCACCCCAGCTCTTCATGATACAGGTGATATCTCTCAGATACAGGCGAGCCACAAGTCCACTGCAGAATCTGCCCTAAGACCTAGTTCTCTTGTGTTCTGGTGGGTGTTGTGATGCAGCCTGATGCAGCCTGCCCCCTGCTCTGACACTTATGGGTGGGTACTATGGCCTAGTCCAACCAGACATGCTACCCAGTCCCAGCTTTAGGCCTACAGTCTGGGTACGTCCCTTTTTGTAAATATAAATCCTAAATTCTTTTGCCTCCTGGAGAGGCAGAATTCTGCCAACCACCTGGCATTTTTATTGATGACAATTGGGCAGTTCCAGCTTCACTGTGTCCTGATAAGGTAGCCTTTTCACTGCCAGAAAATAAAAATATCTTGTTGCTAAATAAACTAAAATCATGGGCTTTCATGATGTTGTGAATAGGAGCTTTGTAAATTGAGGGAGGGAGTGTTTTATTCTTGAGGCTTTCTTTTAATGTCCCATTTGTCATCTCTGTGGTGTGTGTGTGTATGTAGTGTGCACATGCATATGTAGGAAGCAGTTCTGGTTCATGAGTGGTACTAAAGCAGCTTGACATGCAGAGAAGACCTAAATTTGAGAGCCAGATAGAGCTGTTTCCTGAGACAAAAGCAGTTGTTTTTTCTTGGACAGGACTTCCAGCCTCTACTGTGATACAGGCTTGCACGGGATAGATGAAATCATGTATGTGATTTATTCATTTGAAAGGCACACTGACAGGGAGAGAAAGAAAGCACTTCCATCTGCTGGTTCATTCCTTAAATGTCTGCAAAGGCGCAGTATGGGCCAGGCTGAAGCCTAAAGCTGAGAAATTCCATCCTTGTCTCCCTTGGGTGTGGCAGGAATCCAAGCACTTGAGCCATCATCTGCTGTTTCCAGGTGCATTAGCATGGATTGAAAGCAAAGCAGCTAGGATTTGAACCTGCACTCTGTCAGTGTCACAAGCAGTAGCTTAATTTGCTTTGCGATGATGCCTGTCCTGATACCATATAGTTTAAGCAATTCTGGGCCTGGCATATAGTCAATCCCAGTAAGTGTCATCTGTTAAGATAGTTGGCGCCCACCGCTTGTTAATTCAGACTGAAAGCTTTAGAATTGCAATCTGCGCTTGCTTTTGTGCATTCTCTTTGAGGAGTTACTGGAGGAACTGGGAAGCTCATGTTGTTTTCTTCCTCCATGATAGCTCACCCAAGCAAAAGGAAAGAGAGGAGCTTAGTGTCAAAGAATTTTGAATATGGAGAGGATTTTTATGCTTTCATTTTGCATTTGAAAGGAGCAAAGGTGCACAGAATTAAAATGGTTTACCTTGAGTCCTAAAGGTACCTGGAATGGGCCAAGGTAATGTCATGGACATCATCAGTAGAGTTGCATCTGCACATCCATTTATCTCACAAGACCCTTGTGACAATACTGTTGCTAGGATGAACGTGCAGGTGAGGGAACTGCACTTAGAGAATGTTTGTCCTTGCCCAGCGCCATGGGCCCACAGACACTGTGCATCCTGCCCTGCCCTGACTAGCAGCAGGGCCTTCCCTCCCACTGAGTTCTACTTTTTGTCATGTCTCTGCAGTGATTCAGCCTCTTGTTAGAATTGATTGGCCGTAGTCATCAATATGTCCTCAGGCAAAGCATCATCCTGAATAAAATGAGGGTGATATGGCAAATGTTCACATCTTCCTGAAGTGTGTATGAGTCTCTGAGGGAGAACTTAAAACTGGCACACGAACTTAAACGTGCAGATTGATGGCACTTAGGACTACTGGGATTTATTGACTGCATCCATGGCTCCATGGCTCCATGTCTGGAATGAAAGTTGTTCACTAGGCCCCTGGGTGCCTCCCCACATCGCTTCTTTCAGGTCCTGTTTCCTCAAGTCCTTGGTAGAACCATAGTTAAGTTAGTGTTCTGCCTTACCTGAGATAGTATTTAGAATTGAGTTTGGTCTTTTCCTTGGATAGAAGCAGTGGATGAAAATGTACTGCAGTTGTCCTTTTCTCACCAGGTTGCGCTGCTTCTACTTTGTTCCTTGGTCCTACCCCTTGAATGCCAAATACCTTGGAGAAACACTTTACTTAGGATTCTGAACCATTCTGTCTGAAAGGACCTGGGGTTGTAGGAGGGGCTAGGAGACTCTGGGAGGTGATGTCTCTTCCCAGGCTGTGGCTTAGCATAGGTGAGGCAGTGGGTCCTGCCCTCACTCCCTTGCTCCATCACACAACCTAGATCAGGTCTCAGGCAGCATGTCCACATGCATCCTGCTTAGGAACTCAGAGAGCCTTTGTTGGCCCAAACTGCTGGCTGTGCAGTGTGGGATCCGGCTAACTTCTGCAAGGGAAGCTGGAAAAGATCTACAATGAAGGCTTTGACCTTGAGTTAACTAATGGTAGAGGTGAGGTGTGGGAATGGGTGGGCCATGATGGGCTTGTTCATGTAGAGTATACATTCATTGCTTTTTTCTGACATATGCTATGTTCAGAATGAGACCCTAACTCATATGAGAAGAAACTCACTGATCACAGTGCAAAGTTGATGCTTTCTGCCTAGACAAAGCCACACATGCATGTACAAGAACAGCTATTCTTTGGCTGTCTGACTCAGTGGTGGGTGCACATGCAACCTGTGGCTTCCCTTTTACAGGTCCTTGGAGTCCCTTCTGAGGCCCAGGAAGCAGAGCCAGCACCTGGCTCAGGAGCCTGGTTTGCGTGACCTCTTAGTTATAGTGATCTCAGGGTCCTTCCTTCACTGGGATCTTGGAGGGTTCTGTTCTCTGACAGGCGGGGTTCTTTTTGAAAGATGATACTCTACTTCGAAGCAAAAGAAAAAATGCTCAGACTCATGCCTTCTCTATCAGGTGAAGTTGCTGGCCCCAAAGCATCTCTCACATGCCTTGTTTCCAATGATCTTGATTTTTCTTTGGAACCTTGACAGTGGTCTGCTTCTGTGTGAGAGGTGGTACAGGGGTTACAGATGCCAACCTGCTGTTCTCAGGGAGCTTGCCCAGTGTATGTGCTGACAAGCCATGATAACCAGAGAGTGCACTGGTGCTGTATGTACGTGTTCTTTCTCTGTCCTGCTGACTTGTTTGTAAGGCTTCCAACTTGTTTACTGTACTTCCTCATGTGTCTGAAGATTTGCACTCATCATACTTGTTTTTATTTTCTTGTCCTGTAGAGCAGGACTGAATATTCTTTAAATATGCATTGAGTTGGTTGGTTCTAGTTCCTCACTGGTGGATGTAATGCTTAGGTGAATATCTGTACAGAAAGCTTTCTCAGTATTTTGGACTATATTTCTAGAAGAGAAAGAACTGTGAGAAAGCCACCATTTTTAGGACTTTTAGCACATGCATGTAGTGCTCAGCCAAGGTATAATGATAAAATGGAAAATTCCAGAAATGAAGAATTCATGTTTTATGTTGAGCACTCTTCTGGGTATTAGAATGAAATCTTATATCATCTAGCTCCATCCCACCAACTATGAATTGTCACTTTGTCCAGCATATCCACTCTCTGTATGTCACCTGGCTATTTGTCACTTAAGTAGCTGTCTGGGTTATTAGATGTATGTTAGCATTACCACAGCACTCCGCTTTTGGGTAATCCTTGTTCACTTAATAGCTCTGAAGAGAGGTAACCCTGGCAGTTTTCTTAAAGTTTATCAGTATGACTGTTGTATATTATTTTCAGTTGTTTATAAATTAAACTTTGTTATAATTATATCTAGGAAAAACATGATACATGCAAGAGTTGGCACTACCTAAGGTTTCTGGTTCTTCTGGAGGATCTTGGAGAGTATGCCCCAGTGGAAAGGGAGGCTCATCACTGAAAAATCACCACTGAATGGGCCAGGACTATGACTGCTGCTTGCCACACAAGCACCCTGTTTTATAGCACCAGTTTGAGCTCTAGTTGTTTGGCTTCCTTTTCAGCTCCCCTGTAATGCACCTAGGAAAGCAGCAGAAGGTGGCCCAAGTGTGTGGGTCCCTATCACCCCTGTGAGAAACCCAAATGGAGTTTCTGACTCTTGGCTTCAGCCTGGCTTGGCCCCAGTTATTAGAGCTGTTTGAGGAGGGAATCAAAGAATGGAAGCTCTCCTGTCTTTCGCTGTTTGTCCCACTCTGCCTTTCAAATAAGTAAATTCATTTTCAAAAATGTATCCCTGAAGCTCGATGCAGTGGAGAAGAGTGCTCCCCACAGTCCTTGTGCCATCTCCAGTTCCCTGCCTCCAGTGTCCCAATGGTCATCTCCTGTTCGACTGAAGTGAACCTTTATGTATTGATTTTGAACGAGCACTGCATTCCCACAGGGCAAGTTTGTGTGGGAAGTAAGGAATTCTACTGCTCTCTCTTAGGCCCTAGTTGCTTTCCTCATAGGGAAACTTCCTTGTGTTTTATGTGTATGTTTTTAAGCCTTAGAAAATAGATTGCTGAGTTTACTTTCAGCATTTTGCTCTATAGTTTGGAGATCTTTGCACTTAAGTAAATATAGACTGCTCTCAGTTGAATTTTTTTTTTTAATTTTTAATGGTTATTTTGTATTCTATTCTTGTGGATGCATAGACTGTAACTTACAAACCCAGACTTCTGTTGTTTGGTGTTTTTGGATCTCTTGCTGTATTTGTCCTAATGCATACCCATGAACAAAGACTTTGCCCATATGAAAGCTTAGCTGTAGGATGAGTTCAGAAAGATAGGTTTGTTGGGTCAAAGCAGTATAAAAGATACAGCTGAATAACATTGCTGAATCTGTCTTTTGGGAGGAAAAGTTTAGAAGTCCCATTTCCTTGCTCCTTCATCCACACTGTTACTTTTTAGTCTTTATCTTTCCAGAGAGGAAAATGTTACTATGGTTTGACTTTGGATTTCTGTTGAAATCCAGAAAGGCTTACAGCACCTTTCTGCCTATTTGGTCGAAAACCCTCTTGTTTTCTTTTGTGTCTTTTTACTGTCAGGTTCTTGGTCTTTTTCTTATTTATTCCTTAGAGCTCTAAGAAAGTCCTGTGTTACTAAGTATGAGTAGTTTTTCCTAACTTATTTGTCATAGTCTCTCTTTTTTTGTAGTCTATTTGTGCAGATTTTGAAAAACTCAAATTTAAATCTAGCAAACTCACTTCTCTGCATTTACCCAAAAGATTTGAAGTCACTGTGTTGAAGGAACATCAGCACTCCCATCATCATTGCAGAATTCTTCATGATGGTCAAGTTATGCAATCAGCCTAATTGCCCAGCCACAAGTAATGGAGAAAGAAAATGTGTGTGTGTGTGTGTGTGTGTGTATCTATGTGTGTAGCCACAGTGTATTAATATTCAGCTGTTTTTAAAAATTTTGTTACTTGTGGCAAAAAGAATGGAATTGGAGAACATGATGCCAACTGTGAGAATCTGGTCCCCAGAGACAAACACTGCATCCTGTCCCTTACACGTGAGGTATGCAACAATCAAACTAAGGAAGAAGAGGTTACAGTGGTGGCTGAGGAACTGAGGGGAAGGGAAGAAGACAATGCAGTGACAAAGTGGTCCCAAGCCACGATTAGATGAAAGGAATGCATTGTTGGTTTTTTTTGTTTCAACTTTGAGGTAGTTTGCACAGTGTGTTGAATATCATAAAAAGAATGTATTGCACATTTCCAAATCCCTAAGAATACATTTCAGATGTTCTCACAGCAAAAAATGCTCAGTATTGGAGGTGATGGATATGTTTAATTATTTCACATTGCTGTGGAAATTATTGCCTTACTTTGTACCCCATAAATATGTTCAACTATAACTTGTCAACTTGTAATTAAATTTAGATACAGTTGAATTTATCCATCTTTTGCTATATGGCATCTACTTTTCATGTTCTTTTAGATCTTTTCCACTCAAGTTGAAAATATGGGTTTTTTTTGTTCCCTGCTAAAAGGGGGGCTTCAAATGTTTGTTTAAAAATGTGCATTTTTAAAATTTGATCTTTTCACAGACTTTTGGAAGCCCCCTTGTGCTATAATGGATTTGTTTTTTACTGATGATTCTCCAAGAGGGGTGGGACAGAATCATCTGCAATTAGAGCCAAAGATGAGGCTGCTGGAGTCAGTCTGTTTGGGAATCACTGCTGTGATGTGGGGGTCCCCCCAGAAATGGGTGGCCCCTGGAAAGAAACATTGAAGCTCCTGAGATGGTGAGGATTCCCTGGGAGTAATTTGAACTCACAGGAAGCTAAGGGAGCTTTCATAAAGTCAGGGAGACTGCATTGGGTGTTTGTACTCCGCTCCTAGCCAACTGTTTGATACCATCCCGCAACAGCTGTGTGCAGTTCCCACTGGTAGCCATGGTCACATCCTAGGAAGTTGGGTCCAAAGCAGCCTCTGAAATACAGGAGAGAACGAATCTTCTTCTTCTTCTCTTTCTTCTTTCTTCTTCTATAAAAGTACTGTTATTGCTTCACATGGAAAGCATGATGCAACAACAGGACCACGTGTGTAAGCATCCTGGTTTTGTGAATTTGCTACCCTGGTCGAGTTGAAAGGGCTTCCTGTTGTGGTTTAGCCATGGTTGCTTACCTGCTACCCAACCTTGGGCAGAGCATACCATGTCTCTGGTTGACTCCGGCTCAGATAAATGGGAATTGTGATGCCTGACAGTTGAGAAGGTTAAGGGATGAGTGATGGTTGCCTTGTATCTGTGTGCCTATAACACATGGCAATGGCCTCCAGTTTTTATGTGTGCGGGAATATCAGAGACAGGATTGTGAAACATGTGGAATCTGCAGCTAGAGTTGGAGTTCAGAGATTAAGCCCCTACCTGTAATGCTGGCATCACATATGAGGGCCCTTTCAAGTCCTGTCTGCTCTGCTTTTAGTCCAGCTCCCTGCTAATGCGTATGAAAAAGCAGCAGAAGATGGCCCAAGTGGTTGGATCCCCTATAGTCATGTGGTAGATCTGGAAAAAGCACCTGGCTTTAGCCTAGCTTAGCTCTAGCAGTTCATGATCCTTTGAGTGTGAAATAGTACATGACAGGTACATCTCTCTCTCTCTCCCCCTTCCTCTCTGTAATTCTGCCTTTCAAATAAATAAATCTTTTTTTTAAAAAATCAGATGTGTTAAAAAAAAAGCATGTGGATTCTAGGGCTCAGAATATGCACTTTAGTAGTCACAAATAGTGGGGAAAAAAAGTCATTAAAAGTGATTCTCAAGCCAGTGAACTATGATCTACTGAGAATCTTGCTTGATGACACTCAGGGAAAACTGGTTGGGAGGAATTGCTGGATTGCTGATGCTGGCCCTTTTAGGGTGAGCTCATGTTTAGTTTCAAAAGCCCTAATTCAGATTGTCAGGCTAGGGAGGACTGTTAAGGATGGAGATACAGATTGCTGCAGATAGATTGATTATCTATAGAAGAGACAGACTGGCAGACAGTAACATGATTATCTGCATTTTGTCCTGAGAATAATAGTATTTATCTTTGTTACCTCATTAGTTAAAGGTTTGCTCTCTGTCGCTGTTAAGAAGAAGAAAAGAAGAAAGAAATGCCAGGGATTCCAGTCCCAAGGGTTTGTAGCTGTTTTGTGGATGTGGTGCAGGTGTTAACCTCAGGTCTGTTGATTTCCCTGAGCTCTGCCAAAGGAGTAAGGTTGGTCTTTCTGGCTGCAGGCAGTGGGCAGCTATTTGAAAGGGCCTGTGCAGTGAACACCTTTGTTGTGAGTTTTGGAGATTTCAGGAGTCAGCTGTTGGTTGGTGTGGTGACCCACGGGTGTTTGCTGACATCTTAATCTGTGAGAAGTGACAGGTCCCTGAGAAGGTATGTACTCCATTCCTTCCCGGCTGTCAGTGTGGACGTCAGCTCCCACAGACCTGGCTGTGACATTTGGCAAAGTGGTTAACCTGTGCCGTTTGGGTCATCTGCCTTCCACCTTGGAGTGCCTGGGTTCAAATCCTGTCTATTCTTCCAATTCCAGCTTCCTGCCCATAAACACTGGCAGGCAACAGATAATGGCTGAAGTCCTTGGAGCTCTGCTTCCCATGTGGAAGAACTGGATTGAGATGGGAAGTGGAGCCACCAGGCTAAGAACCGGCGCCCATATGGGATCCTGACGTGTTCAAGGCAAGGAATTGAACCACTATGCTATCATGCCGGACCCCACATTCTTGCTTTTTTTGCTCTCTTTGTGTGTGTACCTTTTGTATACAATACAGTAGACATATATTTTTAAAAATCCAGGAATCCACTAAATACACACAAACACAGATTCTGGTTCCACAAATCTGTGTTGGGACCTGAGGATGCATTTTCAATACTTCCCAAGTAGAGACTTTGTTATGGAGGGATTTGGCTCAGAGTAGTGAGGAGAGGTTAGGAGTCAGATCGACCTAGGTTTAGAGCCTGGCACTATCATTTCAAGCTGTGCTATCTTGGGTGACTTTGTGCATTCCAGTTATCTTGCTAAGGCTGTTGTCTTTGCAGGATAAGACCAGTAGAGTTGAGTGAGATCATCTGCATAAAGCGTCTAACTGAGCGGATGGCAACAGTGCTCTAGCTAGACACTGGTTAGTGAGATGGGAAAGAAAGAAGGAGCACCAGTAACTGGTGCAGCATCAAATGTATTGGAGTAGCTCATCAGAGCAAACCAGGAGGCTGGCTAGCCGAATTGATTTTTTTTTAAGTGCCAGAGGAAAGCCAATTTGCCTCCTAATACATGCATATTGTTTACCCTTTCCTGAATCCTCTGATAAGTATTTAACCCATGCCAGCTCTTTCTGCTGGCTAATGTAAGCTTGCAGAGCGGCCTGAGCAAAGAGAGTAGATTTGGAAGCAGTTAATTTCTGATGGCCACATTTTATAATTTGATATCGACAAACTGAGTTCTAATGGATTTTTGGGTAACCTCTAGCATTGGGGGTTATCTGTGAGGCTAGAGAATAAAAAATAACTAAAGTTTCCACTTTTCTCATCTCACAACAACTTAACACGAGAGTAGTTTTATAACTTTGAATCTCTATAATACTTGAGGATTTCTCCCCACCAAGCTAACATGCAGCAGATTTTCCAACACTCAAGGCTGGGTGCACCCTAATTATTTCAATTTAGTTCTATTGTTATCTGCTCCAGGATGGTCAGTGATCCCATTGGTTGAGAGCTCAGTCCTACACAATTGCCCAACCCTCCACCCCGTTTCAGGTGCCAGTCAGAGTGCTGGGCAACCAGCGGTAAATGAGGAGTTTCTGTGCCTCCTCTCGTTGGGTTTGGTTAGCTTGCTGGAGCAGCTTGCAGATCTCAGGGAACCTCTTGTATATGAACAGAAGCAAAGGGCGAGGGGTAGAGGAAAGCTGCACAACTTCTGGGTCCCTCTAAGAAACTCCAAGAGTTTGGCTCGGCTACACGGCCTAGCGGCTAAAGTCCTCACTTTGAATGCGCCGGGATCCCATATGGGCGCTAGTTCTAATCCAACCACTTGCCATCCAGCTCCCACCTTGTGGCCTGGGAAATCAGTCGAAGATAGCCCAATGCTTTGGGACCCGGCACCCGTGTGGGAGACCTGTAGGAAGTTCTTGGCTCCTGACTCCAGCTCGGCACAGTACCTGCTGTTACGCTCACTTGCCGTTGCGCTCACTTGGGGAGTGAATCATCAGATGGAAGATCTTCCTCTCTCTGTTTCTCCTCCTCTCTGTATATCTGACTTTGTAATAACAATAAATAAATCTTTAAAAAGACAAACAAAAGAAATTTAAAAAAAAAAAGAAAAAAGAAACTCCTGAGTTGAGCTGTCTGGATGTTCTCTAAACCCATTCCTTTTGGATTTTGACAGAAGCTTCACTTTAAGTGGCTGTGGTTGACTTATGACCGCTGGTGATTAACTCACCCATCAGCCCCTTGCCCTGGTAGTAAGTTGGGTTGTGGGACAGAGTCATCGTGTTTAGTCTGTGTAGTTATTGGCTGTGCAACCTGACCGCAAGCTGCAGCCGTCTGGGAACCCTTGGCCTTGACTCATTCCATGAGCGTCTATACCAGACATTCATCCTTCCCAAGATCCCTGGGAATTTAGGGCCTGGGAGTCTGGATTTCTAGTACTTGCTCAGGGAGGAGGCCTTGTTGGTGAAGGGATTTTGCTGTAAGCATGGGGATTAGAACTCAGACCTAGGAATGGAAGTACTGGGTTTCTTATATACAGTGCTTAGATAATGTCCATCAGTACTTGTGTTTGGAATCCTGCCTATTCCCATTGCTGCCTTGAGGCCGTCTCTAGAGCTACTTTATGGTGTGGATGGTAGTGGTGTCATCTGTGGTGCAGGGCCAACTCCGTGAGTTCCCCATTGCATGCTATGGTTTACTATGGGCGAGAGGGGGAAGCTGAATGCTCTGTGCTTTGAGCTTGGTGAAGGCAGCCAATGCTTTTCTGATTTTCCTGCTGTCATTGTCACTAAAAAAAAAAAAATTAATTAATTAATTAATTAAAAATTATGTTCCTGGAGCAGCTCCAGCTGATTCTTTGAGATTCGTGGTTGGGATGTGATCTTGGGCAGTGTTTAATCCACAAGAAATATGAACTCATCCAGTGGTGCTCCATTATTGGGAGATGGGCTAATGCCATGTTTTATATCATGTTTCTGAAATACTGTGAAAAAGACAGTCTCATTTGTTGTTTATGAAAACACACTCATTCCATGAATGAGAAAATGGCATCAAGGTGAAGCGAGTTGATTCACTGAGTCACTTAGCTAATTGCTACCATCAGCTCACAATCTTAGATCGTCTTCCCAGTGTTGGGTGGTGTTAGGTTCATCCAAAAGGATAGATGGTCAGTGAGAAGGTAGAAAAAAGGGCTTTTAGGGTGGAATAGGGTTAGCTTTATTATATTCAAACCTGGTTGCCTGAGTCCTATACTCCAGACATGTCTTGGTCCAAAGAGCCCAATTCGGATGAATCAACAGGGCATCCATTTCTTGTGGTATTAAGGAGACCCCATTTTCTGGCATGCTGTTTTTCTTCTAGGCTAAGAGCGCTACGTTTTCCTTTGTCTTGATCATTCTAATACCACTTCAATTCTCTTGCCTTGAGTTTTTTTTTTAAGATTTATTTTATTATTATTATTATTATTATTTATTACAAAGTCAGATATACAGAGAGGAGGAAAGATAGAGAGGAAGATCTTCCGTCCAGTGATTCACTCCCCAAGTGAGCGCAATGGCCGATGCTATGCTGATCTGAAGCCAGGATCCAGGAACTTCTTCTGGGTATCCCACATGGGTGCAGGGTCCCAAGTCCTTGAGCTATCTTCGACTGCTTTCCCAGGCCACAAGCAGGGAGCTGGATGTGAAGTGGAGCTGCCGGGATTAGAACTGGCGCCCATATGGGATTCTGGTGCATTCAAGGTGAGGACTTTAGTTGTTGCTAGGCCACGCCGCCAGGCCCAAGTTTTTTTTTTTTTAAATATGTATTTTTATTTGAAAGATGTAAAAGGAGAAGAAGAGAGAGAGAGAGAGAGAGAGAGAGAGAGAGAGAGGTCTTCCATCTGTTGGTTCACTCACTTCCTGAATTTTTTTTAAAGATTTATTTATTTGTATTGGAAAGCCACATATACAGAAAGGAAGAGACACAGAGAGGAAGATCTTCTGTCCGTTGATTCACTCCGCTAGTGGCTACAATGGCCGGAGCTAAGCTGATCCGGAGCCAGGAGCCTGAAGCCTCTTCTGGGACTCCCACATGGATGCAGGGTCCCAAGGCTTTGGGCCATCTTCAACTGCTTTCCCAGGCCACAAGCAGGGAGCTGGATGACAAGTGGAGTTGCCAGGATTAGAACTGATCTCCATATGGGATCTTTGTGCATGTGAAGTAAGGACCTAACCCACTAGGTTACCACACTGGACCCTTGCCATAAGTTTTTAAGACTAATGTAGTAACAGTTGTTGAATATTCCACATCAAGGAGCACTTCTATTCCATTAGCCATGATTGTTACAGGACTCTTATGGAGTGTGATGGTCAGGACAGAAAAGGAAATAAAACTTTTCTAAGGCTTCAGAGTTACTATTAGATTGGAACTTGGCTGAATCAGAGATAAATTGTTCTCAAATTTGACCAAGAAGAGTTCATTTCAGTGACTCGGAAGTACACGTACCACATACCCTAAGACACACATTACCTCCTGGTGGCCAACAGGCTGTTTCAGAATGTCTTCCTGGGTTTTGGAGTTTGTATTGCTGCAATCTCAGTGTTCAGTGTGCAATTTTTTTTCAAAAGATAAGTAAGTTAGTTTGAGCTATCAGAAGCCAGCTGTAAGTTGAAATCCTCTTTGTTCACTTCTTTATATATGTGAAAATACATCCCTACTTGATAGACCAAGTTCATTTGTGAATTCATAAACCCAAAACTGTCAGTGTGAAAAGTTGTTACAACTTCTAAGAACAAATGGAATGCTTTAAAAAATTTTCAGAGGAAAATACATCACATTTGATTTACTCTGGAGGGAGGGCGAGTACTGTAACCTGCAGATTACCATAATAAAACATCTTTATTCTTCAGAAAAACGTAAAGTAACAGTAGATCTTAAAGTATAGGATCCTACAGCTCGCTTTGGTAGTGCATGTGTGTGATTCAGTTGTCATGACTTGCAAATAGAGAATATCTTATGATCTAAATCTGAGATTTGACTCTAAAGTGAAAACCATGGCTTTCCTGCTGGGTAAGATTTGAGGACTTGTTCTGCCTACTTTCTTGCTACACATAGTCAGATTATAAGTAGACTATTTAGGGAGCTTATGAGATGAAATTCCATTAGAGTGAGGTCTGCTTTCTTGAAATGCAGTACAGCAGCTAGGTTTTCATTGCACTATGTTTGTGAATAGATATGCATTTATATAGTTTTTGAGAGTGTAGATATCTGGTATAACTTACAGGATGTCTATTTATGTGTGGGATGCAACCTCCCTGACCAGTGAAAATCAACATTTTAGAAAAGAAAAAAAAAGTGTCAACTTTACTTCTGGCTGTTTTATCTACTTTGCTACCTTATGAGGCAGTGACTGAGTCCTTGGCTTTGGGTGGCCAGTGTACCAAATGGTGCCCGGCTTTGCCTGCTGGCTGCCCAGCGGCGACCTCTGGGGTTTTTAGGATATGAAATTGCTGCTTAGGGACACCCATGAATAAGGACAGCTTTAGTGTAGGTGAGAGATGAATTCTGGGTGTTTCCCAGTAGCAGGGTCATGAAACTTTCTGGCAGGTGTGGGGACTGAGACCTGATGGTTTGGAAGGGGGTGTCCATAAGATCTATTTGGGCCAGACTGATTCACCAGCCAAATTAAGAATCCTGAGATGGTCTGTTCGCATGGAGCATCACCAACTGCCACACACCAGTCCACATGAAGCTATGGATGGGGTCCTGTCTGGCAGGGCTAGGTACCATTACTTGACTGGGTGGTAGAATAATGGACTGGTCACATTTTGCAGGGTCAAGACACTAACCAGCATGCGAGAGAACTTGGTCCGGAGGTAAACTCTGTGAGGGAAGTGTGGGCCCAACCCTGTGGAAATACAAGTCCTGCAGGTTAGCTTGAGGCTGGGTGGTGATGGGCTAAGCTAGGGTGACCATGGCACCTGCCATCACTTATGGGTTAAGGAACCGATGGCAATCTGGGCAGGTCAAGGCAGCACCACCTGAAGGTACATCCTAAAATAGGAAGTGGGGTGGGTCGAGCTACAACTGGAAGGGGGCAGACTGGGCAGGGTCAAGCAAACTTCAACTCACAGAAAAGGAAAGAAATCAGGATGGAGCACATGTCATTCTGACCTAGACTCTAACCCCTACTGGTATTCATGAGGCAGGGATACTATGGCACAGCATTGAAGGCAAAGGTTGAAACAGGTGAGAGGCTAAGCCAACTGAGTGAGAGCAACCACTGGCATGTGTGCAAATCTAGGGCTCGGAATAGACTTGGTTTGGGAGCTGTGAGAGAACACCGTTGCTGGGTTGGGATTCCCACAGAAGGGTGCAGAGGCTGGAGTGGGGACTGCGTTCTGGTCTGGATATAGCTGCAATCTCTCTAGGCACAGTTGTGGACTGGGGCTGGGCACACCAAACTGGGCTAGATGCCAGCACCATCTGGCAGTCTGAAGAACCTGGGTAGATGTAGGACAGACTAGACTGGGTCTCTGCCCCTACTAGGCCATGTGTGAGCCTGGGTATGGACACACTTTGGCTGGAGTGAAACAGCCAACACCATGAACTGGAGTGGATTGAAGGCCAGCAATGAGGGCTGGCCCATGGAACCACCAGTACTCGCAAAACTTGGCATAG
The DNA here is from genome assembly GCF_017591425.1 of Ochotona curzoniae. NCBI lineage: Eukaryota > Metazoa > Chordata > Mammalia > Lagomorpha > Ochotonidae > Ochotona > Ochotona curzoniae. The sequence continues at coordinate 66,867,069 of NW_024467122.1, forward strand.
GGAGAGGTTCTGAAGTAGGAGCTTGGGAAACTCCTCTGTTGGAACACAACCCCTACAGGTGAGCATAAGAACCATGATATGGAGCAACCCAGACCAGACCAGAGGAAGATACCCACCATCATACATATGGCATAGGTGGGGGCAGACCAGGCTAAACCCGTTCACATCAACCACTGGCGAATCCGAGCGCCAGCATAGAGTGTGGGTCAGGCCAGTTTCGGTCACAGCACATACCAGTGCACATTACAGAATGCCAAGGTGAGGTGAGCTGTACCAGATGTGGTTGCAGCGCCCAAACAGCACATGTGAGAATCGTGGGGGTGGTGGAGCAGGCAAAGCCGGCAGGGGAATGTGGGCTACCCTGCTGGACAGCCACTACCACTGGAGAACATGAGTTTGGATGGGGACAGACTAGATCAGGCAGGGCTACAACACCTGTAGGCCTCATGTGAACTAGACTGGGGAAGGGCCAGATTGGGCTGAATATTCTGACTGGTGCAAGCAAAAATTAGAGTGGGTGAGGGTTGGTTGGGCTTTGCCACATCATCAGCTGGCAGAGGCTGGCACTGGGGGCTAATTCTGTTAAGTTAAATGCCAGAACAACCTGGAGAGTGCTTAATCCAGAAGTTGGAGTGGCCTAGTAGGGAGATAGTGGGCACCTTCTTCATGGGTAACCACTCCCACTGGAGAGCATGAAAACCAGGACAGGGGCAGGAGTGCCTAGACAGAAAGGCACCTGCCAGTATGTGTGTGCGCTGGAGAGTAGGGCAGGTTGGGTTGAACTAGGCTTCAGTGCCCATTGACATGTACCAGAGCTAAATGGGATGTGGGACAGACTGAACAAGCCTGCGGTACATACTCGCATGCATGGAACCAGGTTAGGGGGCAGGCCTGGTGGGAGTTGTTGGGAGTTGCCCTAACTAGGGTGCAGTTCCCATTGGTTTGCGTGAGGACTGAATATGAAGTGGGTAGGATTGAATTGGACTACAACACCCATTGGTTCAAGTGGATGACAGGACTGGAAACAGAATTGACCCAGCAGTTATAATGACCAGCATGTGCATAAGCTGATTGGGGGCGACAGACTGTGCCAGACATTGTACTGGCAAATTCACACAAGAGTCAGGTTTGGGATCATCTCAGATGAAGTTTCTTTGGAGATCCCTCCAATTGAACTGCTGATCTCAGAATCCCAACCATGAAGATACTATGTCAGCCAGTGGCTACTGAATAGGTTTCATCACGATTGGAACGGTGAGATTGCCAGCAATTCAGACCTGTTGAACTATCAAAACTGCTTGAGCAGGACCCTTAGAGCATGTCCCACATTGAGGACCAGAGATGGATAGGAGGCTGGGTGGGGCTTTTTCCCTTTGTTTCTCCCCTGACCTCAGATACAGGGAAAAAAAATTACGTTAGTGTGGAAACAATGGTATTACCCACTTTCCTGTAGCCCTTGATCCTTTGTACCCTAATCAACTAAGTAAGATAATTTTAAAAATAAATTAATATGAAAAAAGGAAAAAATTTTAGATGAAAAAATGAAAGAAACTCCACAGTGAGACCTTTCATAAGAAGCAAAGATTTAATTTACTTAAGGCTTATTAATACCAGACTATGTGCTCAGCCCTTCCTCATCTCCTACACTCCGTGTGATGCCCTTTTGAAGTAAATGTTACCTCTATTTTTACTTTCCTAAGGTCACACACTTGCACATACCAGGATTCTTTTGGTTTCAAGTGAGAGAAAACCCACCCTGGACTGATGTTAAGGAAGAAGGAGTGTTCTGTGACTATGCCATCTAACCACTGGCAGTGCTTCAGAATCCGTTTGATCCAGAGATTCAGGTTGGTGTTGGCGATCCGGTTATGGATATAGGACAGGTCTGCCCTCCTCTATATTTGGGCCTTACCCTTAAGCTTCCTTCATTCATGGTGGCACAAACAGCATCAAACTTGATGAATGAGTGCTGTGTTCACTGTGGCAGAGCCATCAATTCTGAAGCATCATTGCAGACAGAAGGCTTAAAATTCATCAAGATAGGACGGATGCAAGTCATGTATTTGCCTTATACCAGTCATTGTGACCAAAGGGATGGATGTCATTGCTTGGCTTGATCGAGGGCACATGTTTGGAAATAGAGGGGATAATGTCCACCTTTCAGGAGCGAGAGCAGAAGCTGGGTGCCAGTATGCAATGAGTGCACAGGGAAACCATTCACAGGGGATGCTACAGGACCAGGGCTAAGGTGTGACTGACATGTCTTTGCTCAGTTCCAGAACCTCCAAAGCCAAGTATCTGCCTTAAAATTTCTTTCTCTGAAACAGTGGCTTATAACTTTCATGTTCAGGAAAACTTGCACCTTACTCTTTGTCACATCACTGTCTAGAGGTGTGACTTTGCCCACATTATCTAATTGTTCATAAACTCAAAATTCATCACTCTAAGGAGATTGTATTTGTATTAATTTAGTATGTGTTTAACAAGTGCAGACCATGACAGACACTATTAGGGGCTGAAGTACCATTACAATGCTTGTGGATATGACCTGTGACCTTCTGAGGCTTATTTACTGGCGGGAGAAACAGGCATGAGATCATGAGACAATGGTAAGCTGGAGCTTCATAGGGTCTTGGCAAATAGTTACTCTGAGTGACATAATCACACAAATAGATGGCTTCCTGCTGTGTTCAGTGTGTCACCAGGACTCTATTTAAGTCTCTATGGGGAGTAAAGACATTCAGAGCTTGGAGCTGGTGTGAAGGGCAATGTGACCTCGAAGCTTCTTCCAACTCTTAACAGCCTCCATGTCCTCCTAGTCCTAATATTCTTAGCGTTAATATGGAATCAGGGTAGTTCCCTTCTTGCTGCTGCTGTCTCAGTATGAGCTTTATGCTTACCTTGAATGATAATCATATGTGTCCTAGAGTTCGTTAGTCTCCATTGGAACCTACTGTTCATGTTACATGATTCAAACTCCTTAAAAGTGATGTATCTTGTTGCCTCAGATCTTTCAATGTAACAGGGGAAGATTCTTTGCTGTAACAAGTAATCCTGGCTGGACCAGGTATAGCTTGGTGCCTCTTCTTAGCACCTACCTTCCTTACTTTTCAATTTTGTGGGGCCCTTGCCACTGGGCTCTGCCCTCTATGGGACATTTGCATCCTCAGCCATCCTTCCACAGCTGTTTGATCTAAAGATTATAAGCCATCATAACTGGTAGAAAGGTATAGTGTTAATCATGGATTCTTGGAATTGACACAACACGCACGTGGCAGAAAACCTGAACAATATGTACAAGGAAAGCTCAGGTTTCCCTGAAAAGAACAGATGATAAATCCTAAACCTTGCCAAGGCTCTCTGTTCTGATGTGCTTGAGAAACTTAAAGACTGTTAAGCCACATTACATTCTTGCCCTTCAGCCTCTGGTCATCTGTTTTTTGTGTGTTTGATTTGAAAGACTTAGGTCACAGACTGAAATTTCCATGGAGATTGTGATGGGAGTTAGAAACGACATCAGGGTGAGTTTGTTCTTTTTGTATCTTCCATGTTTCTTGTGAATAGTGGCAATAAAGTCATTGCATTGATAGTCCCAGACCTGGGGATATTCTGAGGGACAGTTTGTGGTGTCATGATCTTAATCTGTCTTGTGGAAAAGCCAGCAGAGAGCAAAAGAGAGGTGGGGAAGGTAACTTGACAGGAAAGATTCCTAGTGAGACATTTCTTTAACCTTGCACTTATATGGTGTTTCTTAGCCTATTCTCTGTGTTGATGCATTTTTGCCTGAGTTTCCTGGTTAGTTTTCAGAAATGGTAGGGCTCCGTATCTCCAGCAAATGTGTATATCCCTTTTGTACTCAAGGGAATCCATAAGGAACAATTATTCTGTGTTCTTGGGCAAGGCCTGAAATCTCTGTTGTTCTGTGTGCACTGAGAAACCTCATCATCTTTGTACTCCCAGCCTCAACTGGCTAGGAGGTATTGGTACAAGGTATCATATTGGGTTGGCTGGGCAGACAGAATATCAGTTCCTAGCTCAGGCTGTTTGCATCCTACACTGATCCCATCAGTTCTTTCAATGTGCTTTGGGGAAAGAGCTAGGAGAGCACCTGGCTGTGTGTGTGTGAAGCACATGGTTGGGTTTTGTTTCTTCTCTGTGCTCTGCTGGTTCTCTGAAGAAGGAAATCCAGGCATGGAAAACATAATGGATCTGGAACATTCTAGGTGACTCTAAGCTTGGCAAAGTGGGAGCAGCTGGTTCTACTTTGTAGAGGAAGAGGACATTTTCTACTTTGGTGTGATAAAGCTCATCTGCTTGGCTGGCATTGTGGGGAGGGAAGGTTTGATTTTGGTCCTGACAACCTCCAAAGGGGGCTGTTGGCTGACTTGCTGGTGACAAAAGGAGTTGCTGCGACCACACAGATTTGCTCACCTGAAGTCCTTTTGGCGTTCCCTCTTCCAAAGCAGTGGAACAGATAGACTGGAGCTTGGTTGATCTATCTGTGAGTTGGGGGCCAGGAATGCATTAGAAAGTGTGAATGGGGGTCAAGTGCAGTAACCTAGTGCCTAAAGTCCTCACCTTGCATGTGCTGGGACAAGTTTGTGTTGTGGAAGCTTCACTACCCTTCCAGCTCTTTGTGGCCTGGGAAAGCAGTACAGGATGGCCCAAGGCATTTGGACCTTGCACCTGTGTGGGAAACCCAGAAGAAACTCCTGGCTCCTGGCTTTGGATCAGCTCAGCTCTTGCCATTGTGGCCACTTGGGGAGTGAACCAGTGAATGGAAAATCTTTCTGTTTCTCCTTCTCTCTGTAAATCTGATGTTCCAATAAAAATAGATAAGTCTTTTTTTTTTTAAGTGTGAACAGAAATGTTGTGGTTCTTGGTTTGCTTGTTGTTCTCCTGACTCAAAAGTAGTTCTTTGGAATCCACCATTTGCCTTTTCTGTATTAATTTTGGTATTTCATTTCTTGTGGAACAGTTGTAAGTGACTAAGATATTTTTTAAAGGAGAAGCAGAAAGCAAAATGGTGTTGCAGACACAGTCTTCCCAGAATCAGACAGTCAGTGAGAGTCTAAGCAGTCCAGGAGGCAGGTTTGGCTCCATGGCCACTGTGGAAGGAAGGACAGGTGCAGGCTGATTACCGGTCTTAGCATTGAAACAAGAGTTCTTTAAAGCAGGGAACCTTTGAGAACCATCTTGAGCAGGCACATGGCTGGTGACAACATTCAAATTTAGAGAGTAAAGCAAGGAGACAGCTCCTCATAGAAGCAGGGGCCATGTGGAGGGGTGTAGTATTTTGACTGACAGGCCGTTGAAGACTAAGACAGGTTGAGCAGTCCTTATCCTAAATGAATGGGACCAGAAACATTTTGAATTTCAGATTTTTAAAAAAATTTTTGGATTATTCACACATACGAACACATAATAATTGCTTGAGTGAGGGACCAGAGTGTAAAACCAAAATGCATTGATGTTTCAGTTATTTTTACATCTGTATATTTACCTACACTATATACCTACAGTGTTTTTGTATACTTGTGAGGTCAAATGTAGAAAATTCTTTTGGTGCTTGCAAACTTGGGAATTGTGGATCATTTTGGGGTTGCAGGTTTTCAAATTAGGGTTGCTCAGCCTATGCTGGGGTTTGCTTAAAAACCACTGCAGACAGTCTGAGGACCTCTATAGAACTTATTTAGGATGCAGGAATAAGGCCAGGGAGGGAAGAAAGAGCATAAAGAAGCAGTATTGAAAGACTAACTCTGGCCACTTAGTAAAGAAATCGCTGTTCCTTAGGAAGAAGAGATAGACTGCTAATGAATGCTCAGTCATTATAGCTTTGGATGTATTTGTAAAATATTGCTTTATTGGTTACTCTCTGTAGTATTTTAAATTTTGTCAGGCAGGTCTTTCATTTCTCTTACCAAAAAAAAAAAAAAAGAACTTGAGTGTTGTTATATGTGCCCTGTTTATGCAGATCAGGCACAAATGCACAGAATGGTGGGACTTTGAGCAGCCCAGATTTGACCAGTCTTATGGTTGTATTGATATCTTGAAAACACACACACACACACACACACACACACACACACACACACACACACACACACACACACACATTCTCTCCCTCTCTCTAACAGTCTTTATCTCTTTTGCCCTTCTGTCATGCTTTTGCCTTCTTGGTTAGAGTTAATGCACTGAGTCCAGACATGACTCTTCTGTTCATAACTTTTTGGCTATGTCTATAATGAATATATCTGCCAACCAGCTTATTTCTTTCTTTCATTTAAATCTCATAGATGAGCCTTCTAGCTTTCTATAGAGACCAAGGGCCACAAATTTGAAAGGCGATATAAAAGGCCTTAATGGGTGGGGTGGGTTTTGTTTTTTCAATTCTGTAGATGATTTGACTGTGTTTTATGGTGTCTTCCCTTTTTGATGTTGCCTCCAGGATGGTTTTGTGTAGATGTTTGAAAGGCATGAGTCTTTATAGAATGTGCTGGATATGCATGCATCTTCCTTGGAAGGACTTCAGCAATCTGCAGATGGGAAAGTAGCCTGATAAATTTCTGCTTCCCATCCAGCTGTTCCTGCCAGTCTGGTTGTGAAATGTGACAGGCCCATGGCCAACTGTGTGCTGTTGAAATATGTTGTGTCTGGAATTACTTTCTATTCTCCACATTGCCGTGTGAATTAGGAGGGAAAATGACTGGCAATGATCAGGAGGTCTGAGTCCCATTTGTAATTTGCCTAAACAGGATTTATTGGTTTTTTCCTAATCACAAAACATTGTTTGAGGGAACATGTGTGTGAGAAGAGTCACAGATGTGGGGAGCTTGCATTCCAGTTTGGGCTGTGCTTGCAAAAGAATAGCTCAAAGTAGAAAGTACGATATATAGAGGACAATATTAATCTTGTGCTCCAGGTTGGAATTCATATGAGGCAAGAAAATTAGGGTCCTGGATCTCTGCCCTCCTTCCTCATAGAAGACCAGACAACATTGGAATAATGGGAGGGAAGGAGAATGTACATACAGATGTGCTAGTGGGGATGGATGAGCTGCAGCATGGCACATTGTATTGTTGCAGTGGAGAGTTTGTAGTCTCCTCTGTCTCCAGAGAGTGGGAAAAGATGAGGTTGGAAAGCAGGCATGGGCACGTACCATGCTGCTCTGGCTAACAGGAAACCTAAATCGGTGTAGGCAATAAAGACAGTGCATTGACTCAGGAGCTGAAAAGCCCACCCTTCAAGTTGTAGACCCATTTCTCTAGGTCTGTCATCCTTCTTTTTAGATTTCCTGTATTCACAAGAGGATTTCTGCCAGTAACCAGAGCCCCATAATTTTTGCTTCACTCCCATTAACATCAAACAGAAGTCCTGAAGTTGGTTCCCGCCAGCTCATCTGTAACCATCACGGTAGCCAGAAGAATGTCTCTTCTTAGCACTGGGTTTCTGTTCATCGTAGATCTGTTCAGCATGGGGATGGAATTGTGCTGTTTTGGTTTATACCAGTAAAAGTCAACTTGTGGAATTTGGGGTTAATATCACCTATGCCTGATCTGTAATCATCTCCCAAAGGAAAATGCAGGAATGACCTATGGAAGTTGGGTTAGCAACAAAAGAATGTCCACTGTTGATCTCAAGTGATCCTAGACTTCTCTTGATCTTTGGTGATGAGAATGATAAATGATTTGCCACAAGTCTCAACAAATCTGTTTATAGCATTAAAAGTTCTTTGAAATCAGTTTACCTTTTCTTCTCATGGTGTGATTTTGCTTCTTATTAAAACTGCACATGCTCGGACCTGGTGCGGTGGCCTATTGGCTAAAGTCTTCACCTTGAACACACCGGGATCCCATATGGGCACCAGTTCTAATCCCAGCGGCCTTGCTTCCCATCCAGCTCTCTGCTTTTGACTTGGGAAAACAGTTAAGGACCGCCCAAGGCCTTGGGACCCTGCACCCGCATGGGATACCCAGAAGAGCTCCAGCACCTGGCTTCAGATTGGCTCAGCTCAGCTGTTGCAGTCACGTGGGGAGTGAATCAGCCAGCAGATAAAAGATCTTCCTCTCTGTCTGTCTTCCTCTCTACAGACAAATCTGACTTTACAATTAAAAAAAAAAAAAAACTATACATGCTCAGTTAGCTGACTTCTGCCCAGCTCTGGAAGAGTGCCAAACATGTGGCTCTAGTGGGTTTCTTCTCTGCCTTCTCAAAGGCCTTCCTGACAGCCATACCCACTTCCTTAAGATTCCTCTATTCCAGTTTATTCCATTGTGACCCCTCCATTTGTTCTTGTTAACACTGATCATGAATTGTGTGGTCACTGCAATTTAGCAGTGTCATTTAGAGGCTGATGACCATCCATCTATCCATTCATTAACTTTCTTCTATATGCTTTCAACTTTTCTGTCTCTAGGATGAATTCAGGGATGGCACAAGCTCCTTACTTGAAGCTACTGGTGTGGTTGATGTTGTTACAGATCCACCTTCTGGTATAAGTGATGCATACTGCTGCACGCTGTGGGAGTTTAGAGAAGAGGTATTTCTCTGAGATAGAAGTGTTGGCAGAGATTGTATCCTTGTGGAGGAAATGCTAGGGGGCTTGGAAGGTGGGATGGGTAGTAGGCAAATGTTTAAAACAGAAGAAATGTGATAAATGGATCAAAGGTATGAAGATATTGCCTGTAGAAAGTCACAGCTGTTACTCTATGACTAGTTCTATAATTCTTAAATGATTTGGAGGTGGAATTGAAATGTAGATTCCACAGCCTTCCACTAGAGATTCTAATGCATGCACTGGGAATGTGGTCCAGGAATTATACCTGAACATCCATTTCCCTACTTGTTGTGTTGGTGATAGACTTAAGAGTACCATCCTGCAGGATACCAGAGTACCAGGTTGCAGGAAGAGGCTGCCCATGGAGGATGGGTCAAGGGAAGAGAGGAAGTCTGGAAAAAGTGGAAAGTAAGATTAAGGGACAAATGGAGACAAAATTCTAAGTCAGCAAGTTCCCTGGGACCCTGGAGGAAGTTGAAGGGATCAGAGTACATAACGTCTAACAGATCTCATTCACCAAAGGAAGTAATATCTTGGGCTTACTTTTGCATAGTTGAGGTGAAACATGATTCCAGGAAAAAACAAAACTCTCTGGAAATAATGACTTGGCTCAAAGCACATACAGCCAAGAGTTAAGGTTCCAAGCTTGAAGTGCAGTTTTTTGTCTGCTGGTTGGCCTCCTCACTGGAAATTAGTCATGCTTGTGACATTAGATCAGTGAGTGTGGGATGCACTTGAGGAACATTGGAGGCCACTGTACTAATTGCTTGACTCACTATTTAAAAATATGATCAATGAAAGACTGAATAAATGGGTAGTACTAAACTCACGTAAGGGACATGGAAGAGGGCATACGACATTTATAAAATTCGTATTTTGGAGGCCACTTAAATATACAGCCAGAAATACTCATTAAGAGTAAACCTTCTCAAACTATTCTCGACATTTTCTAGAAACTTCTTGACACCAGCCTTCTGCATACAACTTAGAGAAATTAGTAGTTAATGAATTAAATTTGAAGGCTGGACCATCAAACAAGAAAGCATCAGAGCTGCTGCATCCTTGACATTTAATTGTTTATTGTCTTATGCGTTAGAGTGGAGTTTGATAGAAAGTATGGCTAGGGGCCCAGCATGGTAGCCTAGTGGCTAAAGTCCTCGCCTTGTGCACCCTGGGCACCAGTTCATGTCCCAGTGGCCCTGCTTCCCATCCAGCTACTTAGTTGTAGCCTGGGAAAGCAAATGAGGATGGCTGAAGCCTTGGGACCCTGCTCCCACTTAGGAGACCTGGAATAAACTTCTGGCTCCTGGCTTCAGATCAGCTCAGCTCCAGCCATTGTGGTCACTTGGAGAGTGAATCAGCAAACGAAAGATTTTCCTTTCTGTCTCTCCTTCTCCCTGTATATCGTAATTTCCAATAAAACAAATAAATCTTTTAAAAAAAAAAAGAAAGAGAGAAAGTATGGGAAGATGCCCTCAAAAATATACTGACACTAGTAGTTCAGGTAACAGGATTCTCTTGTAGATATTATAGACGTATTGGACCAGATAATTCTTTGTTGTTGGGGAAATGACTTTTGCATTGTTTGGTATTTTGCAGCACCCCAATCTCTACCTTTTTAGATCCAGTTTCAAAATCAACAGATTTCTATAGAAGCACCAGTTGTCCTCTGGAGAACAAGAGAAGTTGAGAACAGAGTTAGCAGAGACAAAAGTAAAACAAAAAGTTAGCTTGTTAGGGCTATATTTTTATTTTCCTCTTAACTTATGTCCTGTGGGTTTTAACTGTTGGATCTCATTATTTGAATATTCTGCCTTTGAAGATTTTCCTACTTAATAAAATCAATTTACAATCCACAAATGAATATTCTTGCAATCATTCACAGACACACTGAGCAAAAATTTTGAGTTGACTTACCATATTGTCAGCTGAGATCCAACAAGAAAACTGTATTCTTTTCCAGTTATCATACCGCAGTTGTCCTTTTCAAAGTGTGTTTAGTGCCATAGTTTTCACGTTTTTGTATGTTTTGTTAGTTCTGAGGTTAAAAGTGCAACCCCCATGTGGGCAAGCATGTGGTGCCATGGTTATAACATGGTTAGGCATGACCATATCCTGTATTATAGCATGTTGGTTCTGGTTCTGGCTGTTGTTTCTGATCCAGCTTGCTGCACAGGTGTGTCCTGGGAGGCAGCAGATGTTGGCCCACATGCTTGACGCCTGACCCCGGAGACTTGGGTTGGGTTTCAGGTCCTGACTTTGCCTGCTCCATCCCTCACTGTCTTAAAGCAACTGGAAAATAAACCAGTGGTTGGAGGATCTCTGTTAGTCTGTCTGCTTAGCTCTTCCTCTAGTCCTTCCTCCTTCTCATGTTTTCAAATAAACAGATCAATGAAACTCTAAAATAAATGACTCCCAGGAGTTCATAAGTACCAGAAGGTTCTGAAGTATGTAAAGAACCCTGATTAGACAAGCTTAGTGCAGGCCTCACTTGACAGTACTATTGGCTACAAGTTCAGTATTACCAAATGGACAATATAAAGTGAATGTTTTTAAACAGAATCCCACATGTAAAGTAGATTTATGTATTGATCAGTTGAGGAAAATATCAGGATGAGAGGTTAGCAGCATCCCAACCTTCACTTTCTTTTAGGAGCAGTGAATTTAATATTGGCTAATTGAGTGTTTATGGGGACTTTATAGAGCGTGGTTATTGCAAGTAATGAGAATTGATTATATTTTTGTAGCCTGTATTTTAAAAACCTATGTTTTAAAGATTTAATGCAATTAAACTTCATTTTCATTTTGAAAGATAACATAGCTACATTGTGAAAATTTATAAAACAGATAATTGCTGTCTCAAAGGATATAAACACTTTTATAGCTGTTATGTAAGTGGTAAAAATGCTGTACTGATTGACTCAACCAGCATCAGATGAGTCCTTGCCAGCATGATTTTTAGCTTTTTTATAATACTTTTAAAATGAAAAATTCATATATATTTGAAATCAGATGGGTATGCTTAAAATACAAACTTGTCTGACTTCTCATCTTTTCCTGCTTTTTCCTCAAGAATAAGTATTTAGTATTTTAATATTTGGTATATAATAAAATTTGGTATACATCAATTCAAGCTTTTCTTCCACAAAATACATATAAAACAGATGCATTATGCATATAATTATTTTTTCTTAAAGATTTGTTTTATTTATATGAAATGTAGAGTGGCTGGGGTGGGGGGGGGGGTGGAAGATCTTCCATCCACAAACTCACTTCCTAAGTGACTACAATGGTCAGGGCTGATCCAAGTTGAAGCCAGGAGCCTGGAACTCCATACGGGTCTCCCCCATGGGTGGTGGTAGGAACCCAAATAGCTGGACCATCCTCTGCTGCATTGAGATCTGTTAGCAAGGAGCTGACTTGAAAGAGCAGCTCTGGGAACTCTAGCTGGCACCACAAACATGGGTTTTAACCACTGCACCATAGTGCTGATCCTTAATTTTATTTTGATGGGTCTGAATCTTGGGCCACTGTGTGCCCTTGGCATGTTCATATAATTAAAATGAAAAACCACTTCCTTGTGATTTATTAAATGCTTTTCAAGAGAAATTATGTTGAAGATGCCTCTGCGTAATAGCTGTTACATAGTTTTGGTGCTGTGTGATTAACTTGTGTCCAGTATTTTTTAATATCTTTTAATGTAAATTTTCTTTTATTTTTGCACACCCCCACCTCTTTTTTTTTTCTTACCAGTAGCTAAAATTACAGAATGTCACATAGTTGGCTGGTTTTATTTTCTTTGACCAGGCTTGACAGAGGATTTCAGGAATCCAGTTTTCAGAAAAGTGGTTAATGAGGGGATGCCACTGGGTAAACATTTCCCTGGGGTCCTCAGGATGCTGCAGTGGAGCAGATGTTAAGGGAATGAGGACAATGTGAGGAATGCTGGAGTGTCAAAGTGATCCTCCCACCTCTGCCCTCTCATCAAGGTAGGGGAAGAGAGGCCTGATGGGGACAGCTGATGCTCACAGGCACTGGTTGGAGTATGACTTAAATTCTTACAGATGACAGTCTCCTGGTCTGCAGTGAAGAGGCAAGCCCTTGTACCAGCTGTTGACACTAAAATTTTGGGTGAGTTTTAAGCACCACTTAACTCATCAGAAAGCTCTAGTGTTAAGATGATCTGGAGATGAGACATTAAAAATACGACTGGGAAAGAGACAACAATGTACTAGTTTTGGCTGATGCGATCTTTGCATATCTTTGAAGGAAGAAGGAAGATCTTTGTAGGATGCGAGGGATAGGGAAGTTGTGAAGGTTTGGGCTTACCTGTTGACATTTAGAAAGAAATAAAAAAACTATAAAGGCACTTCGGAAAATTCCCAGAGCAAGTGGCCCAATGCATCTAACAATGAGGCAGGTCTACCCAGCTGAGGTTCACAGTTGTTCATGTCCAGTGAGGAACTGTTGCCTTATGCCCCACTTCCAAGAATCTTTAGCAAGAGTCCCTTAGTTCTCTTTGCATGTGCCAAGAAGACTTAAGGGTTTGGCAGAGATATGGGTTAAAAAAATTTTTTTTTAAATACTCAGTTTGCTATGAAGAAGTCCACAGAATTCTTAAAGACTGAGAATTCTAACTTATAAAGAAAATGGGTTAGGCATGCTAAGAGTTGTTTTCCTGTGCCTCTTGGTTTATTCCTGAGATGGTCATTTGTTTGTTTACTACTACCAGCCCTTAGATAACCATCAGAATCCTAGAGACACACCCTTGGAAATACAGAGTTTCTCTCCCTGGGAGAGGCACTATGAAGAATGTTGCAGGGAAAATATTTTGGGTAATTATCCATGTTCGTCTCTTATTTTTATTTTTGGAAAATAGCAAGCAAAATTTTTAATTCAACCTTTTTGTTGTATTTATTTTTTACTACCTTATTTATTTGAAAGGGGGAGAGAGAGCTAGAGCAATAGAGACACTCATGGAGCAAGGAAGGGAGAAGGATTTCCTATCCATAGTTTCACTCCCCAAAAGCCCTCAACAACTGGGACTGGACCAAGCCAAAGGCCAGATCCCTAACCTTAGTCTGTGTCTCCTCGTGTATGGCAGGGAACCAACTACTTGATGCTCTTGTCGCAAGTTATTTCACACTCAGTGCCTTGGTTTTTGCTTCTCTCAAAAGAACAATTTTCACGTGGACAGTTTCAGTGTATAATACAAGATTTATTAAAGATATTAAAGATAGAAACTTCCTGTGCAGCATCACAAGGGGAACTTTCCAAAGAGAAAGACCCAGGACAGTGGTGGAAGTGGTGTCTTTTAAGCACGGTTCCTGTGAGCAGGACCACAGTTAAGAATCAACAAAGGGGGCTGGAACAAAGCCCATCAGAAGGCCACCACGGTAATCTTCTCTAGCTTGCTCATGATAAAAGAAAAAGCCAGAGTGTGACTAGTAACTTCTTTGCATTCTAATGATAAGCTAAAAAGTCAGAAGAGTGGGAAGATAATTTTGGTCTTGCTACCTTCTGGGCAGAAGCAAGCATTCTGTAAACTTGTGAAGAAACTCTCCTTTTCTCATTCCAACAGGGAGGTGACCCTGGCTCCCTAGTAACCCATCTAGCTGTCACATTCCCTTACTGGAAACATTCCAGTCAGTGTCTTAGTCACCACACCACATAACCTGACAGGGGGACTTGTTTTGACCTGTGTTACAAAACAGCTTTAACAGCTTTAATAGTGTTTGCCTGTCTGTGAACTTTCCCTTCTGTCTTTCTGTATAATTTTTTATATTTTTTCAGATAGTTTTATAACTCTTTGATAATTATATGTCTTACCGACCTGGTAGAATTTGCTCAAGTGTATATAATAGTGATAGAATTGTAACTTAATTATTATTATTACTATTATTTATTTTCCCAACCTAACATGTCAACGTAGATTATGTTGATTTTTATGAAGGGTACAGATGATATCTTTGTTGTCTCTTAAATATGTGTGGTCATGCACCATGTAATATACTTCAGTCAACGGCAAGTCACGTGTGGGATGATGATTCCCTGAGAGTATGAAAGAGCCAGAAAATTCCTGTTGCCCAGTGCCATCATACTTTTATGCTCACGTGTTAGTAACTATGCTAATAAAAACTTGCTATGCTGAGAGTTGAATAAAAATATGGCACATACAGTTTTGTAGGTTATATGTAATAGTAATAAGCAACAGTATCCCCAATTTAAATATTTACTGTACTAGTTTGTACTTGCTTTTCTAAAGTAAAACTTTCTCTTGTATTGCACTGGTTGCCACTTTCTGCATCTCATCATTACCTCAGAATTAACTGATGCATTGGAAACTCAGAAAATCCTCATTGTCAGAGTCAACTGGCCTTTGAGGGTGGCACAGGGAGAGTGAATTTTTTTCTTGTAAAGAATCAGGTACCAGGGCTTGTGCTGTGGCAACTTGGGTTAAGCTATTGCTTGAGATGCCAGCATCCCATATCAGAATGCTGGTTTGAGTCTTGGCTGCTGTGCTTTACATGTAACTCCCTGCTAATACACCTAGGAAGGCTGTAGTTGATGGCCTATGTATGTGGGCCCCTGCCACCAATGTGCAAGATCTAGATGGAGCTCCTTGCTTTGGCCTCACCCAGCCCTGACTGTTGGAGCCATATGAGAAGTGAGCCAGTGTATGGAATAACAATCTCTGTCCCTGCCTTTTTTGTCTCTTTCTTGCTCTGCTTTTCAAATAAACAAATCTTAAAAACAACAACAGCCATAGTCAAAGCAATAACGAGATATCAGAGACTGAGAGGATCACATGCAAGGTAAAGGTGACAGCTCAGGACACTAGCATGCTAATGAGTATCTGAAGTGCCAAAGATTAGGAGTACAGAGTTAGAGCCACAGCCTCAGAAGCTGGCCCCACACCCTGTAAACCAACTGTCTGTTCCATTAACATTTTTTCCTACCTGCCAGCACTCTCATTAGTGGAGTTTCAAGTTCAAGTATGATGTGTGCCACACAGTCAGAAACCCCAGTGCCTTCCCAGGAGGGATTTTGGCAGTGTTGACTCCTGAAGCCCCTTATATCTGCAGAGGTGCCTACAGCCTGGGTTTTTCCAGAAGTCATCCTTCTGCACCGTGGGAGCCACTCTGGCTTTCTCAGCCTCTGTGGCTGGCTGGGTTTCTGAGCAAAATTACATTTGAAGAGAAAGACTTTCATGCTACGAAAATGAGAAATCCATCACTATAATTTGTTTTAAATCATATATGCACAGTAGTATGATCTTATCTGCCTAACTTGGGCATTTTGTATTCTAATTCAATTGCATCTCTTAAGGAAAATGTCCTTGCATGTAGAACTTGGAAATGACTTCCTTACCCACAGAGTGTAGACTGCATAGGCTTCAGAGTGAGCAGGTGTGTGATTGGGCCCCTGGTGTGCCTGTCACACTATTTAACAAGCAGCAAACTTGCTTAGTACCTGGTTGTGTCTTAGTTATTGTTTGGCACTTCCTCGACTGCTCTCACCCCAAGCACTCATTCCAAAACGAGTTCAGAATGCAGTTTCTGTAATGGAAGAATTCTGTAATGGAAGAATTCCGTCACTCCAGAATGAGTTCAGAATGCAGTTGCTGTAATGGAAGAAAATTAGGATCCCTGTATCAAAAGACAAAAGGCACAAGTTAATTAGTGTAAATACTTAACATCTATTGGGCAATATCAGCCCATGAATAGTTCTCAGAGAGGTGGCCTTAAGGTGTAGACTGGATAGCTTTTTCCACAAAACACTGAAGTGTTAGAAGAGTAACAAACCAAAGGAAAAGGACTCTTGGAGTCTCTGCAAATGGCAGATCACCAGAGGCCAGTAGTTGGCTGATAGAGACAGTGTGTGCAGCCTGTTACTGTGTGTTCCCCCACTACCATCTCTGGGCTGATAAGAGCCTGCAGTTGTCCTGGGAGGTTGGGCGTTTGTTCTTCCTTGTGTGTAAGAGGAAATCAGATAACTCTTGTCTTTGAAAATCTACATCCTGGGCCTGGCGCAGCAGCCTAGCCCTCGCCTTCTACGCGTCAAGATCCCATATGGGCGCCAGTTCCTGTCCCAGGAGCCCCACTTGTCATCCAGCTCCCTGCTTATGACCTGGGAAAGCAGTAGAGGATAGCCCAAAGCATTGGGACCCTGCACCCATGTGGGAGACTTGGAAGAGGCTCCTGGCTTAGCTCTAGCTGTTGCAGTAACTTGGGGAGTGAACTAGCAGACGGAAGATCTTTCTGTTTCTCCTTCTCTCTGTTAATCTGCTTTACCAATCAAAAATAAAGAAATCTTTTTAAAAAAGAAAGCAAGGAAGGAAGAAAGAAAAAACAAATCTACATTCTGTTGTGAGACTACAGAAGGAAAAGTCAACTCAGATCCATTTCTCCTATTGTATGCTCACAGTATGGTCACAGCCCCAGTTACTTCTGACACCTAATGTTTGGTTTTTCTTTCCTCCATGATGCCAGCAACAGGGGTTGGAATGGAATTGGGAGCTCCTCTCATCCAGGTCACCTCTGACATGGTTTGCACAGAAGCTGAGCTCAGTCCTAAGGCTGCCCACCCCACCCATCTTACCTCATCACATACACCTTAGATCCCCCTGGGACGCCCTATTGGTTTTTTATTTTTTAAAGTTTTAATTAATGAATTAATTGATTTTATTTGAAAGTCAGATATACAGGGAGGAGGAGAGACAGAGAGGAAGCTGATTCACTCCCCAGGTGGCTGAAATGGCTAGAGCTGAGCCAATCCGAAGCCAGGATCCCGGAGCTTCTTCCAGGTCTCCCACATGGGTGCAGGGTCCCAAGTCCCTGGGCCATCCTTGACTGCTTTCCCAGGCTACAAGAAGGGAGCTGGATGGGAAGTAGGGCCACTGGGACATGAACTAGCACCCATATGGGATCCTGGTGCATGCAAGGAGAGTACTTTAGCTGCTAGGCTACCACACTGGCCCCTCCCCAGGTGGTTTTACACCATGCTTCTGACTCACCCAGTGTAAGTCAGGGTGCCCAGGACGCCTTGTTTGGGGATTGGTTCATTTGCTTGAGTGGCTCCGATAACTCAGGGTAAGGTATTCATTGGCTTTTGATAAAAGGATAATACAAATAATTTGGATGGGCCTGGTGCAATGGCCTAGCAGCTAAAGTCCTTGTCTTGAACATGCCAGGATCCCATATGAGCGCCAGTTCTAATCCTGGCTGCCCTTCCTCCCATCCAGGTTCCTGCTTGTAGCTTGGAATAGCAGTTAAGGACGGCCCAAAGCCTTGGGATTCTGCATCCACCCACATGGGAGACCTGGAAGAAATTCCTGGCTCCTGGCTTCGGATTGGGACAACTCAGACCATTGTAGCCACTTGGGGAGTGAAGCATCAGATGAAAGATCTTCCTTCCCCCCTCTCTCTCTTCCTCTCTGTATATCTGACTTTCCAATAAAAATAAATAGATCCTAAAAAAAACTAATTTGAATGAAGACATGCAGAGGGTGGGTTGTGGTAGAAGAAGGGCAGGGCTTCTCACTCACCCCGTTGTTCCACCTTCCAGGAACCTCCACATCTTTTCTATCTAGAAGCTCTAAAACCTTTTGGGTGTTTTATTGATTTTGTCCTAAAGGCAATGGTTGCTTTGAATTAAGTAGGGACAGGAGGTTGTCTAGTTAGTCTGGTCTACATTCCTTCCTCGAGGATATAGGCAGATTCCTGTGAACTGGGAAGGAGCTTATGATCTGAGGGTGGGCATAAGGCAGCCCTGGGGAGGCAGTTCAGGACCAGGAATCCTGGATGAAAACCAGAGTGTCCTGACTTCAAGTATATGGTCACACTATACCTGCCTTTAACCAAGTCATCTCTGGCTGGCAGAGTTTTCCTGTATCTGCTGTTGCTTAAATGCCTTTTTTTCTTTTTCAAATTACACTTTGAGGTGAGAATTTTCTTTTGTGTTAAGATGTGTTTATTTTTGTTGGAAAGGCATATTTTCAGTGAAAAAGGGAGATAGAAAAGCCCTCTACCTGTTGGTTCACTCGCCAAATGGCTGCAATGGGCAGAGCTAAGCCAATATGAAGCCAGCAGCTTCTTCCGGGTCTGCCACATGGTGCAGGGTCCCAAGGCTTTGGGCCATCCTCTACTGGTTTCCCAGGCCACAAGCAAGGAGCTGGATGGGAAATGGAGCAGCCAGGACATGAACCTATACTCATGGAATACCAGCCCTTGAAGGTGAAGGATTATCCAGTAGAGTCAGTGTGCTGGCCCCTTAATTGCTTTTGAATGCATGGATCCTTCAGATGTTGTGGTGGCACATCTTGCTCTCTCCTGTCCCTTATCTTGTTGGACTCCCTGGGAGGGAAGATCTGCTTTCCCTAGGGCTAATGATGTCACTAGCAAGAGGGCGGAGCCCTGTGACAGCTGAACTTCCCTAAATAGCTTGCTAGGAGATTGCTGAGCTTGACTGGGATCACCAGTGCTCCAGGCTGGAAGGCCGGTCAGCAGAACCTCTGCCTGTTCTGCGTGGGCTGCAGTCACAGAGGCCAGCGGATGTGGAATGAGCC
Source organism: Ochotona curzoniae (assembly GCF_017591425.1). Classification (NCBI taxonomy): domain Eukaryota; kingdom Metazoa; phylum Chordata; class Mammalia; order Lagomorpha; family Ochotonidae; genus Ochotona; species Ochotona curzoniae. Next base: position 66,886,193 of record NW_024467122.1, read on the forward strand.
CAGGGGACTTGTGGTAAGGAAGCCTTGCTTCACAGTTCGATGATCAGTGTCATCTTGAGTTTGGCTACATCCTTGCTACTTCTCATGACTGACATGGAGACTTGCATCTTCTACGGAGCTCTCTGTGGCTAATGTAGCCCACAGGCATTTGGCCAGACTATGTGAAGTCCTTTGTCTAGACTATGTACAGAAATTACCAGCACTTTCTTATACCCTTGTTGCCATGTTTTACACTTATCCGGTAAGGGATCTTCTCTGCCATACTAGTTCTGAGATTGTGTTTGCCACAGCACCTGACTCAGATTTAACACTTACTTTGGTAAGATCTGTGTTGGCCATTGTTTGGTTAGTGGGATCGGAGGAATGGACTGAGGTGGCAGGGTCTCCTAAACTCCTACATCTTTGGCTGCTGTTCTGGGATACGCTTTCTCTTGTTTTACAGTTGAGCCTGCAAGGCCATGATCACTTGCTACCAGTGTACTAAATCCCTCAGCAGCTGCTTGTAACCTTTATGACTTCTATTATTCTTAACCATGTCATTCCGTGTCCACTAACTAGAGCTGGCTCAGTTCCTGGGAGGAACCCCTGTGGCCAGAATTGACCCATGTGAGCTGCTCTACTGTTAGGTCCCTTGAGAATGGGTTTAATACTATGTTAAGTTGTTTAGTTTTGGTGCGACTAGAGAGGTAGGACAGGTCCCAGGCCACCCAAGGGACCCCTTTAGGCTGATTAGATCACAAAACATTTCTCTTATATTGTTCAAATATGTACTCAATAAAATCATTGGACCTGAGTTTAGGTTCTCCCCAAACTCCTTTTGTTTGGTTGTAAGAATCAGCAACCTATCTGGAGTATATCTTTTAGCTGTCTGTACGATGACCTCTCCCGCCCACCCCTGTCACTCCTGAACCCTACTGAATGGCATAATAGAAGCAGCCAAGGGACATGACAACCCAGAGATTCCTCCCAGGGCAGTCCAGTCTGCCTTAATGTTTCCCACAAAAATTCCTGTATGGGAGGCTTAATCCCCAAATTTCATTTGTTAATGGAGTTTGGAGACATGAGTTTTCCAAGATCAGATCAGTTCACTGGAAGACATTGATGACTTGGTGAGACAGTAGCCTTCACCTTGCCATAGGGCAGCAAGGAGATACAATAATCTCGAGAACTGTGTACCACATGTTCATGGGCATTTTATTATAGCAGCAGAAAATGGGTTAAGAAGTTAAGGCTGCCTTGATCCCTTTGCACTGTTAAGACCAAGGTAGCTGGAGCCAGGCTGCCAGGGACCCAGCCTTGACTGAGCCCTGACTCCCAAGGCTTTTTCCAGAGAGAGGAGGGGTGCTGTGTCTTTCTAGTTTGCAGAAGCTCCTTGTTGCCTGGTAGGAGAGCAAAAAGAAATCAGCATTGTAAAAGGAAAAACTTTAGGGAAGTCCAGTTTCTGGCTGGGCTGCCTCTTGTGGCTCCATCAGACCCACAATTATTTCTGAGTGGCAGGAATAATAGGACTTGCACCTAATCAGGGACAGGAATTCCAAACAAAAGCTGGGGTGGAGTTTCCTGGGCAGGAGTGTGATATTGTAGTCAATGGGAAGCCCAATTCTGCAGTCAGCCCAGTCTCTGGTCTGATTACACAAATTAAAACTGGGGCCTTGTTTTCAAAGGAATGTAGCACACCCCACCCCAGCCCTCCTTGCCTGCAGGGCGTGTCCGCCTTTGCTCCAGCCCTCCCGGATTGCTTACCCTGGAGGAACCTGGACTGGATGGGGAATGATTATGATGCCTTCCGCAGGGTCTCTGCTTGGGATCTTGTTACAGGTGAGCTGCCTTCTGTTCAGGGTCCTTGGAGGGACTCCCTGTGGCAGAATTCCATGCTCTTGTCCTGTCCGCAAGCATCATAGTAACTTGGAGGCGTTTCTAACACTCAGGAACCTGGTGCTGTGGCCAGAGTAGAGGAAAGCAAGCCAGAAGCCTTTTCTTGCTGGAGGGGCTCTGGCATCTGACTGCCCGGGCCACCTCTGCCTTTACAGCCCTTGGGATTTCCACGCTGTGCCTGGTGTGTGTGTGTGTGTGTGTGTGTGTGTGTGTGTGTGTGTGTGTGTGTGTGTGTGTGTGTGTGTGTGTGTGTTTCTGCCTGCTCTAGGCTCTTTCTTTGCTGCTTCTTCTTGTGTCCTGTCCCTCTTTCTCCCTTTTCTGTCCCTGGTTCTTCAGTCTTCAGAATTAAACATCCCATTCCTAGAGAAAGCTTTCCAGCTTGACCTTTAGAGCCCTTAGACATTCCATTTCCCTGCGTCCTGGGTTCCCTTTCTTGATCCTTCTCACCCTGTGTTAAAGGACACTTTCGTTTTTTTTGTTTTTGTTTTTTTTTTTTGTTCTCTTTAACGTACAGGTTCCTTGAGGCCAATATCCGGGCATCTTCTGATTCCTGATACCCAGTGCATAGGAGACACCCCTGTGTCTGTCGTTGGGGTCACTGACTCTTCTGTATGCATCTTTGTTATATTTCTTTAGTAGGACCAATTAAGTCCCTTATTTGATACATTTCCATCATAGTCATATTTAGTACCTTACAAATGCTTTTCTTTATGCTGTTTTGTCTTGTTCTTATCCACATGTCTCCCTGCCTTATCTTTTTCTTGTTGAGCTTACAAATGCTGAGAGCCCAGTAACTATGTGGCAAGGAATTGTTGGGACAGTTGCTGACTCCTGGTATTTGTGTGGAGTGCGACTCTCATTTCCCCCTGGGGGTTTGTCCTGTGGACAGCAGCATGGACAGGGTTGTTTAACAGCACACAGATGTCCCTGCCTGCCTCTCTGGGATTCTCCTTTTTTCTTCTTGGTCCTTCTCCCTCCAGCCTTCCTAAACTAAATTCTTTACAATCTTATTGCTTCTCATGCTGCTCTGGGCAGGTGTTATGCCTTGGGTCTGACTTGCTGTTGTCCTGCTGCTCTGTTCTAAGAGGGAGGTTTACCTCACAGCCACCAGGAAGCCCTCTGTGATTGTTGCAGCGCCCTCCACCAGGACCCACATCCCCAGCACTTCAGAGGGAACCTGACATGGCACACCCCATAGTTGTACTCATCCATTTAGGGGTTGCTTCTGCCAGGGCTTGGAGAAGGGGGGGAGGGACTCTCAGAAGCTTGATCATGTACTTTTCAACAAACATTTTCTTTTTAGAGAAACGCAATTATAAGGAGACAGACAGACAGACTGCTATCCAAATGCTCAAAGCAACCAGAGCTTTGCTAAATTGAATATAGGAATCTGAACTCAGTTGAGTTTTCCTATTTGAGTGGAAGGGATCCAAATGCTGGACCCATCACTTACTGCCTCTCTGGATACACATTAGCAGGATGATGGAATTGGGAGTAGAGTTGGGACTGTAACCCCAGCATTACAATATGCAATCAGGTATTCCAAGTGACATCTCTACATCAAACTCCCTCCTCCCCCCCCCCCTTTTTTAAAAAAGATTTGTTTATTCTTATTGGAAAGTCGGATATACAGAGAGGAAGAGAGACAGAGAGGAAGATCTTCCATCTGATGCTTCACTCCCCAAGTGGCTGCAGTGGCCAGGGCTGAGCAGATCCAGGAGCTTGGATCCTCTTCCAGATCTCCCACATAGGTATACTGTCCCAAGGCTTTGGGCCATCCTTGACTGCTTTCCCAGTCACAAGCAGGGAGCTGCATGGGAAGCGGATCTGCCAGGATTAGAACTGGCGCCCATATGGGATCCTGGCATGTTCAAGATGAAGACTTTAGCTGCTAGGCCAACATGCTGGACCCTCAAACTGCTCCTTTATTTCTCTGTGTATTTCTAGCTGAGTGCTAGGCATGTAATAACTGCTTGCCAATCCAGTAAGTTGCTTCATAAAGGGTTTTTCAGAGGCTGGTGTTGTGGCTTAGTTAATAATGCTACCACCTGAAACTCTGTCATGCCATATAGGCGCCAGTTGGTGGCCCAGCTGCTCTCCTGACCCAGCTGTCTGCTAATAACCTAGAAAAAGCAGAAAGATGTGGCCTAAGAGCGAGGGCTCCTGCATCCACATGGGAAACCCAGATGTTGATACTGTGTTCAGCTTGGTCAGCTTTGACCATTGCAACCACTTGGGGAGTGATCCGATAGATGGAAGATCTCGCTTTCTCTCTTTTATCTCTTCCTGTCTACCTGTAGTTCTGCCGTTCAGATAAATAAATCTTATAAATTGTGGGAGGCAGGAAAAGGGAAGAACATTCTTTTAATTTTTGAATACATTTTTATAATCTTAGAGATGATTTTTTTTACATTTAAAATTATCGTATACATTCTTTAAAGATTTATTTATTTATTTTTATTGGAAAGTCAGATTTAAGGAGAGACAGAAAGATCTTCCATCCATTGGTTCACTCCTCAAGTAGCTGTAATGACTGGAGCTAAGCTGATCCAAAGCCAGGAGCCAGGAACTTCTGTGTCTACCATGCAGTTGTAGAGTCCCAAGGCATTGGGCCATCTTCCACTGCTTTCCCAGGCCACAAGGAGAGAACCAGAAGGGAAGTAGAGCAGCTGGGATACGAATTGGCCCTCAGTTGGGATCCTGGTGTGTGTAAGGCAAGGACTTCAGCCACCAAGCTACCATGCCAGACCCTGCATACATTCTTAATAGCGTCATATCCTGCTTAGCCAAGAGGGTGCTTTCTGGGAAACATATTGTTGGGCCATTTCCCTGCTGAGCAATCTTTGTGGAGGGCCCTTACCCAAACTGGGATGCCTGTGGCATTGCTAGGCAGGGTACCATCATGGTTCCTCTGTCACATACGTGGGTTGCCATTTATTGAGACTTACACAAAAGTTGGGCTGTAAATGATATAAATTGTATTGTAAGATGAGGAAACTCTTGTGTGAAGCTGGGCAGTGCCTCAGCCTTTGCAATCCTTGTCTGTTTTTTTCCCATGGGAAACAGATGTGAAAAATTCTTGCAGATATAATAAAAATCCACACTGGTGGGTGATTTGGGGTCCTTTGGAGGGCTAAGAATGGGATAACAGGGAACAGAAAGCAGGGCTCAGATCACCTGTGGAGGAATGTGAGCTGGCCTTGTGCTATGTTGTTGGTGCAGTAATTGTTTCAGTCCACAAACTGGAATGATTTTAGAGATTGGTTGGGCATTGGGCAGTTGGTGGAGAGGATGCTGGAGTGTCCATGTACTGAATTGTCTGCGGTTTAGGTCCTGGCTCTGTTTCCAATTCCAGCTTCCTATTAATATGTGTCCCAGGAGGCAAATGGTTCAAATACTTGGGCCCCTGGTACCCAGGTGGAAGGCTAGGGTTGAATTTGGATTCCTAGTTTTGATCTGACCCAACCCTGACTATTGGAGAACACACAGGGGAGTGAACCAGCAGATAGATGATTTTTTTTTTTTTGTCTCTCTGCCTTGAAATAACTTGAAGTCAATTTTTTTTTAAATGCAGATGATTGAGAATTGGGCATGTAGGAGTTATGTAAGCTGTACTGAAGGTTAACCTTTTTCCTGGATTGTGGACAAACCTAAAGATTTGTTGTTTGTGTTGTTCTCTGAATAAATTCATTTTCCTGTGCTATGTAAGAAACTGCATTTGAGGGAGAGGGAGGAATTCATCCTACATAACTGTATTATGGAAAATAATAATAACAATTAAAAAAGAGATTGCATATCCCTCACTGACACACACGCACTTAGAAATGCATAGAAATATGCCGTTGTTGCCTTGGAATTAGCCCCAAGGAGGAGAGAAGTATTTGTAGAACCTGCTATTTTGTGTGCATGTCTGCTCATGAAACAGTCACTAGCAGTTAACCCTGACATACCATAGGATCTGCATTCTGGGTGATATCAAGGCCAAATTGTTTTCTTGGAAGTCTCTCTTGATTGCTGGGGTCAGTGTAATTCTTAAATGCATATTCAAGAAGTGTTAACAGTAATTTTTTTTAAAAGATTTGTTTATTTATAAGACAGAGTTCAGAGGGTGGAAGAGAGAGAGAAGCAGATCTGTGATCCGCTCTTCACTCTTCAGATGGCCACAATAGCCAGGCTGGGCCAGGCTGAAGCCAGGAGCTTCTTCCAGGTCTTTCATGTGGGTGCATGGATCCAACCACTTGGGCCATCTTCTACATCTTTTCCCAAGTCCATTAGCAGAAAACGGGATGGGAAGTGAGCCGTCAGGATTCGAACCAGCATCTTTATGGGATGCCAGTGTTTCAGTTGGCAGCTTTACCAGCCATACCAATGCCAGCCCCTACAATATTCTTTGGGTAAAGTTTCATTTATTAGGGATGATGGAACATCATGTAACTTAAAGAATTAGAGGGAAATTTAAAAAGCATTATTCAAAACATAATAAATTTCAGTAGGCTGACAGATGATAGGCTGAAGATAGGGTTTTGAAATGCAATCTGTGACACAAATTTAAGGCATGATCGCCCTGTTTTCTGGGCATCTGTACTAATGGATGTTTAAGAGCAACAATTAACATACCAATTCATGATTAAGCACTTCTGGATTGCTCTAGGGGCACTGTCTAAATTCCTTGCAGAGCGGAGTGTTAATGTGAATAAACATGCAAGTATTTTTATTGCACTTGTTTGGCTAGGCAGATGCTTTAAGCTTCCATCTGTGTAGGTCTAGGGTCATCTCCTTTTATGAGTTAGGGCAGTCTCTGTGAGTGTCATTCTTCTAAGTTTCAGATCTTTAAGTGTTTGAGTGTCTGTGTGTCCATGAAGTGGGGTTTAAAGAGTAGTAAAATGTCTCAGTTGCTCTCAAGAACTCTCTAGTGCATTCAGTAACACAGATAAGAAAGCTGGCATTGGGTGCTGATAGAGTATTATCAAATTCTGGGTTTGGGAATTGGATGGTCCCGCTGCTTCCTGGTCATGTGTGTTCCTTCACTTCTTAAGTTCCATATTTTTCACCTGCAGAATGGGATTGATGATGCCTGCTATGGTTATTGGGAGGAAGTAAGGGGACACACGTTAATTCTCAGGTATATGTGTTCATGTGGGACTAGCATGATGAGGAAGTTCCTGAGCTAGAAGAAGGTGATAAATGGTCTGTTAGGCTAGCTATATTCCGTGTTCCATGAGAACAGAGTGGGGTGAGCAGGTACCTGCTGGCTGGGAGAGGCTACTGACTGGAAAAGGGCTAAGGAAGTGGCTGCATAGGAAATAGCTGTCCTCTGTTCATTCATGGAGTGATGAGGAAGTGCCTGAGTCTTGGATAGGCTCTGGGATTACTGGAGTGGGTGGTGACAAGAGGAAAGCCCATCCATCACCCTTGGAGTTCCCATGGGAGGGAGAGGGGAAGCACGCCCGTATGTGTACAACACTGGGGTCAAGGGTGCAGTGCAGTTCCTTTGAGTCGGAGGGACGTAGGTGGCAATGGGGGGAGTGTGTGTTGAGGGGGAAGCATGAAGTGTATACTTGGGAAAGTGCTTTTTGTCTTCATGAGTAGCCCTGTAAACCTTGATGTGTTAATTTTTAAATAATGTTTATTTTTAAAGATTTATTTTTTTTAAAGATTTATTTTTATTATTTTGTTTATTGGAAAGGCAGATATACAGAGAGGAGAGACAGAGAGGAAGATCTTCCGTCTGATGATTCACTCCCCAAGTGAGCGCAACGGGCCAATACTATGCCGATCCGAAGCCAGGAGCCTCTTCCGGGTCTCCCACGCGGGTGCAGGGTCCTAAAGCTTTGGGCTGTCCTCGACTGCTTTCCCGGGCCACAGGCAGGGAGCTGGATGGGAAGTGGAGCTGCCGGGATTAGAACCAGCGCCCATATGGATCCCGGGCGTGCAAGGCGAGGACTTAACCACTTGCACCACCGCGCCGGGCCCTTAAAGATTTATTTTTACTGGAAAGGCAGATTTATGGAGGGAAGGTGAGACAGAGAAAATATCTTCCATCTGCTTGTTCACTTCCCCCAGATGGCCTCAATGGCCAGAGCTGAGCCGATCTCAAGCCAGGTGCCAGGTGCCTGTGGATCTCCCATGTGCGTGCAGGGTCTCAAGGTTTTGACCATTTTCCTCTGCTTTCTCAGGCCATAAGTAGCGATCTGGATTGGAAAGCAGAGTAGTCAGGACATGAATCAGTGCCCATATGGGATGCCAGTGCCTGGAGGTGGAGGATTAGTCAAAAGAGCCATTATGCTGGCCCCTATTTGTTGTAATGTTTGTTTTGTTTTCATCTGCTTAAAAGGCTAAATGACAGGGAGAGATCTCCCATCTACTGATTTACTTCCCATATGTCCTCTATGTTGCCAGCCGCATCTGCATGTACTGGCCACATGCCGTACCCAAAATAGCGCTGGCCGGAAAAGCCACACTTTGGTTCCTGGTGAGCTTTCCCGGTACTGCGCAGTGAGCTGAGGCGTGGCCGGCGCATGAACACTGGGACTGACGAATCCAGTCGCCCAGGACCCTGCGTCATCATGACGCCGACCTATCATCGGCGGAGGCGGGGCCAGTCAGCACATAAGAGCAGACAGCCTGCCGGGGTCGGAGCCTTTTCCCTCCTCATCTTCGTGCGCGCAATAAAGATTACCGCAGAAGACTTCACTCGCATCTGCCTCTTATCGCCGGGCGATAAGAAACGTTGGCGCGACACCTCTATAGCTTGGGTGCCGCAATAGCTGAAGGCCAGAGCCTGGAACTCTGTCCAAGTCTCCCATATGGCTGGCAGAGCCCAAGTACTTGGACTACCTTCTGCTGCTTCTCAAGTTTTTTAATAACAGGAACTTAGATTAGAAATGAAACAGTGGAGCCTGGTGCTGCAGCATAGTAGCTAAAATTCTTGCCTTGCACATGCTGGGACCCCATATCTGTACCGGTTCTAATCCCGACAGCCCAACTTCCCATCCAGCTTCCAGCTTGTGGCCTGGGAAAGCAGTAGAGGACGGCTCAAGGCCTTGGGACCCTGCACCTGCGTGGGAGACCTGGAAGACTCTCCAGGCTCCTGGCTTTGGATCTGCTCAGCTCTGGCCTTGGTGGCCACTTGGGGAGTGAATCAACAGATGGAATATCTTCCTTTCTGTCTCTCCTCCTCTCCGTATATCTTTCTTTCCAATAGAAAGAAATAAATCTTTTTTAAAAAAAAAAGTGGAGTAGTGAATCCACACTCTAATATAGACACTCTAGTATCGGCTGAAATGGTCAATAATTTGAAATAGCTTGTCAAAGTACTTCCATGAAAAGCTGTACCAGCCCCCAAGGGTCTTTTAACCTTGATGTATCATTCCTGGAGACACTGGGTGGCAAGCTATAGTCAGGTGAGTTGGAGCAGAAAGAGGTAATGGGGAGGGAGAGCAGTTAGCAGTGATGCCATCCCTAAATGCAATGTCATTTCTGGGGGAAATGGTGTGACCTTGCTTGAATGTGAGACACACAGGTTGATGGCCCAGGCTTGTGGTTAACTCAGGAGAGAAGTCAAGGAAAGCCAAATATCCATTTGTAGCTGAAGATGAACAACTGGATATCAGATTTCCCTCTGGCTTTGTCCCTGGATTTCTCAAGTTGTAATTGTTTGCTTAAATGTCACTATTGAATGGAGTTCTCTGAGTGTGTGATCCAGACAGAAGCATTTTATACAGCTAATTAATGTTTTATTGAAGTCTATAAAATATGGGAGAAAAAGGAAAGGGGGCTTGACAGGAGGTATCCCAAGTCTGAAGCAGAACATGCCCTGTCCCTAGTGGCAGAGCTGGGGGCACACTCTATGGGTAGGGGCAGGCCTCCTGGACCAAGGCTATACAGGTGCTGAAGACCTGGGCTCTTGCTTCTCCACTGACCCTGAGTGACCTGGGATGAACTGGACAGGCTCTAAAAACTGTATTTTCTCAGGAGGCAGGCAGGTAGTAACTTTTTTCCCCCAGTACTTCTAAAAGTCTGGAATGCTTCATGAATTTGAATGTCATACTGCACAGCAGTCTCTTCCCATGTAACACTAAACAGTTATTTGTAAAAATATATGTAAGAAGCACCAATGTTTTAAATGACAGAAAATGTGAAACCAGAACTCAAAAGCAGGGGTCAGAGTTGTGGTTTAGCCAGTTAAGCCACCACTTGCAAAGCCTTCTGGGTCAGTGCAGATGTCAGCCTAGGCTGCTCTGCTTCCAGCCCAACTCCCTGTCAGTGCACCTTGAAAATTAGTGGAGAATGGAACAAGTGCTTGGACCCCTGCCCATCTACACCTGGATGGAGCTGTAGGCTTCAACTTAGTGTAGCTCTGGCCAGTGTAGCCATTTGGGGAGTGAAGCAGAAGGTGGATGATTTCCTTCTGTCTTCATTCTGCCTTTCAGATACATTTATTTATTCATGCATGCATACATGCATACTTTGAAATAAGTGGTTATCTGCTCCTGTGCTTGAGAGCACTGCTATTGGCCCATGTTGGCATGTCCAGTAAGTGCTGATTTGGGGATAGGTGGGAATATGCACTTACCTGGAATGCAGACATGGAAGTTACCCTGGCCTTTGTCCCTTCTGGAAGGGTTTGTTTCACTGCTTGGGGCTCTGCTCCAGACAGATGGAAGCTTTTTGTCTCCCTGGCCATGGTCAGGTCTGGCCCTTAGCAAACACATTTGGGTTGCATTTTTTTTTCTTGCTTTCAATTTTATTTTTGATAATGTTTACATAGTTGATTAGGGTGGAAAGGGCAAGGGAAAAGTGGGTGAGACCATTCCACATTTTCTTTTTCTTCTTCTTGTATCTAGGGAAAGAGGGAGATAAAGGGAGAACCCTTACCATCTCAGTACCCAGGGATTGGAAGCGGCCACCCAATGTCATCCCAGGGTCTATGTTGTGGAGCATGGTCCAAGTATTCTGCCTAAGTGAGTTTAATAGTTTGATAGTTCTGAAATGCTGTTTATCTCACCAATCCTGGGATGAAGAAGTCTTTCCAAGATCCATTGACTGACATAGTCCACCTTAGAGTCTCCATTGGCCTAGATATTTGCTGTTAATACTTGGCTCAGGTAGTTGACCAGTTTGTTATGCCCTCCTTCCTCTGCTTTGACAACAGATGTCCTCTGCAGGCTCCAGTGGTCTGCCATTTCCTCCATGTACATCTGCGTATGCCGTCCACTGATCTGTCCAAGCCACTAAAGAGACCTACCTTTGACACATGCACTCCATGGTCAGATCATGGATCCTGCAATTCTTCCCATGGTTTGAGTTCTGATTCCAGCGGTTCCAGTGGGGGTATCACCAAGGAAGTGATCCCAGACCTGACTCTTGTATATGCCTACCAACCAGTATGAGACCTAGCTCTGTCTTTCCCCCACATCAGCCTATGCATGCACCGGTATTTGTAATTGCTAGATTGGTTCTGCTTCCAGCCCCATCTGTTAAACTAATGGATGCTGTGGTCCATCCAAACCCACCACACACTTAGCCCTCAAAACGGTGGAAGCTACAGCCTAGTTGGAACAACTCCCAATATCCCCTTCTAGGCCTGTTCCAATAACCCCCACTATGCCTTGCCCCTGCCCTGGTTCCTGTACTTGCTGGTATGTGCAGCAGACTAGTCTGGTCTGTCTTACATCCCATTCAACCCTCGTACACGTCAGTGGGTGTTGAAGCCTGGCTCAACTCAACCGACCCAGCTATCCAGCCCACACTCAGGCTGGTGGGTACTAGTGCCTGTCTAGCCAGGCCCGATATCTCCCTCAGCCCTAGCCTCCCAAACTCTTCTGTGGCTGAGGGATGAAGCATCAGGAGTATGCTCGGCTGGCTGTGACCTGGCCATGCTGAGAGCTGGAAGCTGGGTTGGTGGTGGTAGATCACGTTCTGTTACTACCTTATCAAGTTACCACAGACTGGGTGGTGTCCATCAGCAGCAATTTACTCTCTCCCAGTTCAGGAAACTGAATGTTAACAATGAGGGCGTCTGAAGAACCACACTGCATCTAAAGACCTCCACGGGGAACCCTCTTTCACCTTCTGGTGGCTCCAAGTGTTCCTTGACCTGTGGTCATTTCTGTCCAGAGTTCACATTTGTCTCTATACAGGTGCTCTTCAAAAAGTTCATGAAAGGTAGAATTGATTTATTTTCATGTTGAAAACTTATGAAAACCCTGTGTCATTTCTCATGATACACATTTTCCATGAGCTTTTTGGAGACTCTTTTTGTCCATGTGTAGTCTTCTCTTACCTAAAGCTGTTTATCATTAAGCTTAAGATTAACCTGTGTCAATCTCTATGATGTTGTCTCCATATCCTTCATTACACTCACAAAGATGTTCTTTCTGAATAAGATCACGTTCATAGGTGTTAGGAATTAAGATGTGGATGTACTTTCTTTATAATAGAAGCTGGGAAACTGTGCTGGTCCCCACTAGGAAACAGGTGTTAACTGGCATTTGATGTCCTGGAATGTCAGGATATGAGGACCTTTCTTCCCATGGCACTCAGATGTCCATGGAGGGGTGATTTCTGAAGCCCACAGTGATGCTGATGTAATCCTTAGACTGGAATCTCTGTCTCTTATAGAAGCAGGTGAAGTTGTGCCAGCAATCCTAGCTGTGATGCATGTTGTGATCAAGGGGAATGGTCATACCTAATAGAAGCACAGTGGCTTGGGAGAGAAATCTTGTGATCATGTAGAATGCATTTCAGTTATTGGTTATTTTATAAACATTTGACACATAAGAAGGTAAACATGATTCCAGTGAGAAGCTGGTGGTCATGGTGAGAAGGTGACTTGTGGGTTATAATTCAAAGTTAGTAATCAAGATAAAATGCATCACTTCTGGCTTCAAATCTCCCCCTGATGAAGCAGTAATGTTGTGTGAGTTTTCCCATGGTGTCTTCGTCAGGTCTTAAAGCTCTGTTAGATTCTTGGGGAACTCTGAACTCTGATTCTCTTTCTCTGGGCTATTCTGTGTTTTCTGAGCACCAGCATCCCTTTGTATGGGAATGATGCAGGATTGATTTATTCAGGTTTATATTTCCAAAGTAGATTCAAAGTGGCTCCATTCAAAACCTTAGGTGCTTTTGAGGAGTTGTCCTTCTGGGGCCCCATTTTCTGCCCTCCCCTTCCAGAGGAAAGAATTCCAGGCTGCCCCAGGGCTCTGGTCCAAGTGTGCCAACCACCAATTGGTTTCCAGTTCCCCAAGAGCAGGATAATCTTGGGTAAACATAGCCGTTGGGCAAAAGCAAATATTGATCTTGGCAGTTGTAGCTTTCCAAGCGTCAGGACCCTCTCGTGTTAGGGGCAGGGTAGGCAGCTGGAGCAGAGGGCCTGGCATCAAATGCCACATCTACTTAAAAAAAGAATGCTAGGAGAAATATAAATAAATGATCTCTAAAAGGCAGCGTCATTCTTCGTATCTTTCTCTCTCTCCCTCTCTTTGTTTCTCTGTCTCCTCCTTCCCTGAATGAGTCAGAATATTTCCTGCCTTTAATGTAGTGACCTAAGTGACTCATTCCTAGTTATACCTGGTGATCTTTTATGCTAAATGCATCTTTGTGTTGGAGGCGACCTTGTGCACCTCAGCATATTTTGCAGGGTCCTTGGCCTTTGCCATCAGCTGCAGACTGCACCCTTCTTAGTTATTTGCAAACATCACAAAATGTCCCTTTGGGGTACAGGCCTGTCCATGGATGAGAAGCACTGATTTGAGCTAATGTGCCAAGTGTGGCATTGGTGGTGTATACAATCTGACTTTGCAGATGAAAGGAGAGACTCTGTATACCTATATGGGGTAGACAGGAGTGGCATTGTGTCTCTGCACCTTGGAACTTTTTATTTTCCGTTTAAATTCAAGAGGCAGTGAGACAGGTTTATTACTCGCATGCTTGCAGTGGCCAGGACTAGAACAGATTTAAGTTGGGAACCATGAGATTTTTCTTCCACCCATGGTGAATGGTAGAGTCCCAAGTCCTTGAGCCATCACTCCTGCCTTCCAGCACCCATTCTAGCAGCAAGCTAGAGTCAGGAACTGGGGCTGGGACAGGAACCCAGGTCTTCTGAAGCAAGGAATGCGGATGTCTTCACTTGGTGTCATCATTGCTGGGCCAAACACCCTCCACTGACTGTTGCCTCTCAGAACAGGTTTCAGAGCTGCTTTCCTTTCCAGGCCATTGCCATTCCTTCAGTGGTTTGAATGCCATTCATGTGGAGAGTGTTGCGGCCTGACACCTGGCACTGGGTAGCCACATGATTCCTCAGCTGGGCAGCAAAGCATGACAGGAGGCTCTTGCCCATCTCTCCTGTGCATCATTTGACTCTCTGGGTGGTGCTGGAGGGGCAGGCGCTGAACTCTGGTGTCAAGGTACCACGCTGTGTGGGCAGAGAGTTCCTGGGTCTGCTCAGGCATGACTGCCCTGGTGTCTAGCCTGCCTGTCTGTGTCTTTTGAAATCTTAAAAAGACTCACTCCCCATGGAATTTCTGTCTACCTTGAAAGCCTGCAGCATTTTTTAAAAATCAGTTTTTAAAAGTGTCCTTTCAGGGCTTAGAGTTGGTTGTAATCATATCATCCCCACACAGATTAAAAAACACTGGCATCTTGTGTTGGCTTCTTTTGGTTTATAGCTGCTGTTTTATTTTTTTGAGAACATAAGCCCTGGCAGAATGTTGTTGTGGGCTCCTGTGTGGCTCTATCCAACTTTGATGAGTATGTGTCCGATACCTATTTAATTTAACCTGATTATTCTGGAGTCACCTTATGAAAGCAGAGTCACACTGCCTCCTCTAAGTGCATCTAACATGCAACTCTGGAAGTTTGGAGCTCTTAGTGGAAGTATTGTAAGCCAAGTAATTAAACAAGCTGCCATTCCACCTAAACATTCTTCCATAGTAAGTATCTGTTGTATGGGACTTAAGTCACCACTGCAGCCCCAGCATTCTATTTTGGCATCAGTTCGCATCCTGGCTTCCCTACTTCTGATCCAGTTCCCTAGTGATGTGCCTGGGAAAGCAGCAGAGGATGGCCTATTTGGGCCCCTGCACCCATAAGGGAGACCTGGAGGAAGCGTCAGGCTTCAGACTTGCCCAGTCTTGGCTGTTGCAGTATTTTGGGTGTGAAACAGCCAATGGAAGGTTTCTTTGTCCCTTTCCCTCTCTCAGTAACTTGACTTCCAAAAGAAATCCATCTTTTAAAATAATCTGTTGTATTTGGTTGGTCTGTCTCTGACATCTCCTGCAGTGTGTATGATCCCTTCTGTTAATCAAATTGCTTAAGGGCAGGGCAGACACCAAAATGCATCTTTTTTCCATCTTTCTTCTGGTGTACTAATATGGTGGTGCTGGGCCTGGCACAGGCAGGCACTGTTAGGGACCTCCAAGACACCTGATCTGCCTCTGAATCTGCCTGTGATCTTCCTTCCAAGAAATGTAACTTTGCATGGGTCTGGCAGTGTCTCCAGGAAAATGCTCAGTTAGCAGGTTCCTTGGCTTGCCTCTCAGTGCCTCCCCCCTACATCTGCTCTTGGTGGCTGTATTGGCTTTATTCCCACTTCCCCTTTAGTCGAAGCATTTTTTTTAAACCTACTTGGTGCCAGCCTTTTGGATGCCAGCTTCTGAGGACCCAGCCAGAGTTCTGGAAGTGAATGGAAGTGTTGTGCCAGTTTCTCTTGAGTCAGCTAGACTACTGCTGTCCCTCCTCTGTCCTGTGCACTGGTAAGGTTGTGAGGTAGAGGGAGCAGGTCTCTAGGGGCACCTGACTCCTCCTCCTACCACATTGTATGACCAGGTTACTCCTTCTCTGCTAGGACCTGGCGTCACTAAGGAGCTGGTTCCTACCCACAGGTCTTTTGCAGCTCCCCAGCTTCTCTGAATTGGTTGCAATGTCCCTGCAGCTGACCCTGGGGTCTTGGAAGCCTCTCTGTCCTGTCACAGGCTGGTTGTCACCTTCGGCCTTGGTCAAGTGTGGCTTTCCCAGCAGTTGGGCCCCTGTTGACATTTTCTTTCTGACCTGATGACTCCTGGTTCCTGGCCCCTTGACTTCCCTGAGGCTGGCCAATGAGAGCTGCTCCTGGTCCTTGCTTTCTCTGTGGCACCCCTGCTTTTACTCCTTACTCAGCCACGTTCGAGAGACTTTGGCTTTGCTGTGTCCTTGGCTAGAACTCTGAAGGATGCAGGCATGGTGCATCAGGTCACAGGTATCAACATGCGTGACCACCTGAACACCTGTGTCTTCTTTCCTCACAGAGTCCTTTTAGAGCCCATGGTGTATGCTCTCTTCCTCTTTTTCCACATTCAACCCTCACTAGAAAATAGCAGGGAGCTCTGAGGTGCCAGCAGCTTGGCAGTTCTCCTCCCCTCATGCAGCTCTTCCAGTCCAGGAGGAGCACATGGTTTGGGATACACTGTCCCTTCCTCTCTCCAGGGGCTCCTTCCTCCAGGAAGCCTCCTCTTCCTAGGTGGGGATCTCTCCCCTTCCTTTTGCCCTAATCCCCAAATCTTTGTCTTAAAGATTATTTTTAATTTTTATGTTTTTGAAAGGTAGAGTTACACATACACACACATACACGGAAAAGGGAGGGAAGCAAAGAGAGAGAGAGGGAAGGTAAGAGGGAGGAAGGGAGGGAGGGAGGGAGAGAGAGAGAGAAAGAGAGATGGTTGAATCCACTGGTTCACTCCTCAAATGGTCACAATGGCCAGGCCTGGCCAGGCTGAAGCCAAGAGTTGGTAGCTTCATCTGGGTCTCCCACATGAATGGACTTGGGCCAACTTTCACTGGCTTCCCAGGCACATCTGCAGGGAGCTGGATGGGAAGTAGAACAGTAGGGACTCAAACCAGTGCCTGTGTGAGATGCCAACCTTGTGGGATAGCTTAGCCCACTGTGTCACAATGCTGCCCTCATCCCCAAACTGCAGCAAGTAGAGCCTTCCCTAGAGCCTGAGAGGTGTGCCTTATTGTTGAATTCACTGACGGCAAGCAGCTGCTGGGCACAGAGAATGCTAGTTCAGGTTGGAGGCAGAGCAGGAGCACAGCTATCCAAGGCTTACCTCACTGCCCTCACCCTGAATCAATGGCAGGGAGAGGAAGCCCTCTTTAGAGCCCCTTCTTGGTGCAGGGTTCACATGATGTGAGACTTGGTGGAACTGGGGGGCAGTCAGTGTTGACACTGGAAGGTGACAGCCGCTTACCTCCATCCTCATCTAGCTGCCACCCATCTCCATCTTCCCTTCTTGACCGTGGATTCTGCAGGGACTCTCAATTCATTTTCCTGTCTCCCAGAACACTTTGTACATCATTGATGCTTAATAATGGACTCCTCATTTGGCTAGCAGTTATTAGCTTTTAACCTCAATTTTGAAAGCTTTTTAAAAAACAGTCTTCCTGCATGTATTATCGATACTTGACAATTTTACTTTGGTGAATTAAAATACTTAAAAATGTGCGCTTCGGTTTGTGTATGTTTTCATTTCTAAAACCAAGACCAGAAAATAATGTATTATATCTCAGTGTAGTGGAAAGGTCAGGTATACAGAGACGAAGAGAGACAGAAAGGAAGATCTGTCTATTCATTCAAGCAGTCGCAATGGCTAGAGCTGAGCCAATCCAAAGCCAGAAGTCAGGAATCTCTTCTGGGTCTCCCACGTGGGTGCAGGGTCCCAAGACTTTGAGCTGTTCTTGACTGCTTTCCCAGACCATAAGCAGGGAGCTAAATGGGAAACAGGACTGCTGGGATTAGAACCAATGCCCATTTGGGATCCTGGCATGGGCAAAGTGACTTGTTTAGCTGCTAGGCTACTGTGCCTGACCCATTCATGACATGTTTTAACTAAAAAAATTGATAAACATATTTCAGTTGTAGATGTGAAGCTAGGTAGCTCATCCTAAGGTAAGCTGTATCATATCATTCTCTGACCTCATTCTGAGGTCTTTCTCCTAAAAACATAGAGGCATTTCCCTTTGACTATTTGTTTTGATGCCATAGAGGGAAGTCATCTGAAAATTGGGTTTATTGTTGAGTTGGTCCACACACAGTACTTTTGACATCACCTGAAAGGAACAACAAAGTTTTTTTCTGTTTGTTGCTTTCTTTTCATAGATGTTGATGTATTTTGGTAAGATTCAATAGATAGTGACATTTGGGAGGAAAACCTGCAAAGTACATTGCATTTTTTAAAAATTATTTTTGTTGGGAAGGCAGTTTTATGGAAAGAGAGAAGGGGAGAGATCTTCCATTCGTGAGTTCATTACTCAAATAGCCACGATGGCTGGAGCTGGTCTTTTCTGAAACTGGGAGCCAGGAGTTTATTCTGGGTCTCCCATGTGGGCGCAGAGGTCATCCTCCTGCTTTCTCAGGACATAAACCAGTGCCCATATGTGATGCTGGCACTGGAAAGGCAAAGGATTAACCAATTGAGCCATTACACCAGCCCCAATACAATGCAGTTTTAAAAATCAGATATTACAGGCCTGGCGCGATAGCATAGTGTTTAAAGTCCTCACCTTGCACACACCGGGATCTCATATGGTCGCTGGTTCTAATCCCAGCGGTCCTGCTTCCCATCCAGCTCCCTGCTTGTGGCCTGGGAATGCAGTCGAGGATGGCCCAAGGCCTTGGGACCCTGCACCCATGTGGGAGACCCAGAAGAGCTCCTGGCTCCTAGCTCCTGATTGGCTCAGCTCCAGCCATTGCAGTCGGTTGGGGAGTGAACCATCGGATGGAAGATCTTCCTCTCTGTCTCGTCTTCTCCCTGAATATCTGCCTTTCCAATAAAAATAAATAAATCTTTAAAAAGCAATCAGATATTACTACTATACATTATTTGGCCACATTTCCAGGAAAGTTCCTAAACATTAATCTTTGATTTCTGCAGTTGTATTGTTGCAGATCAGTCTCAGACTGGTGCAGGCCATGCATTGGGTAGCTCTGGGCCAAACAACAGAGGTTTCCCTTAGTTTATCTAATTCCAATTTCTAAAGAGTCCCTGTTTTTTTTTTTTTTTCCTCTCTTTTCAAACCAAATGAGTACAATTTCTTCTGATTCCTGCTGATCTTGACGAAGCTTCAGGTAGCCCTCCTCCCACCCCCAAGCCCCCTGTCCTTTAGAGCCCTGGAAGTAACTTGTGTGTAACTCACCTTTAAAAAGATGATCACGGGCATCCTCTCATCCATTCAGACCACTGGGAGGCAGGTGAGGACGGCCATGTTTTGTGTGGAGTGCCCATCCTCTCTAGTCTTGTGGTACTGTGGCTTTGAATGTTTGCTCAGCTGTACGGAGTCAAATTCCCGTATCCTAAGTTGCAACAGTGAAACATAATTTTATAATATTCTGATTGTGAGATTAAAAAAAATAAGGATCAGAACTGCTTTTCAGATAGCACAGCAGTTGAATGTTTTGACTTGGCTTTAAAAGGGTCTCTTGTGATTCTGTGATATTTTTATGCTCAAGTGGCTGTGGTTATCTTGCTGAGGCACTTAATGCTTACATCTTAATAAAAATTGTGAAAATAAAAGAATTAAAGAAATACAAGTAAATTGAATTTTCTTTTAGAATCACGTTCAACTAAGATTATTTATGGTAACTGACATGAAGCATGTTTATGCTGTTGTGGATAGAAATTAAAGTCAAATGGAGCAGTTATTCTCAAAATGCAGCATTAAATGCATATAATTTTTTAAAAAATTTTTATTTATTATTGGAAAGGCAGATCAGATTTACAGACAAAAGAAGAGACATAGAAAAAGATCTTCCATCCACAGGTTCACTCCCCAGTGGCTGCAGTGGCCTGAGCTGAGCCTATTTGAAGCCAGGAGTCAGGAACTTACTGGTCTCCCATGCAGGTGCAGGGTAACAAGACTTTGGGCTGTTCTCTACTGCTTTCCCAGCCCACAAGCAGTGAGGTGGAAGTAAAATGGAGCAGCTGGATACAGGTTTTTGCAAGGTGAGGCTTTAACCCTTGAGCCATGGTGCCAGGCCCATAATTTTAAATTCCGTATAGCTGTATAGCTGCATGCAAAAGGTAAAAATAATTGTAACACTTTAACCATCTGAATACCATTTCAAAATATAATGAACCTAGAAAACATTTGAGGCTTTTTTTTTTCTTTTTGGCTGAAGTCTTTGAATTCTGCCATGTACTTGAGGGTTATCATGTGTCTGAATTTGAAGCAGCCCCATCTCTATTTCTCTGAACTGCTTGTGACCAGTGGCTGCCACACTGGGCAGGTCAGAGCTGGAGAGTCCTAGTCCACTCTGAGGCCAGTAAATTTGCACACTTAAGTAGTTTCTGTTGGAATTATGATATGGCCCAATAGGAATTTAGAATGACATCATTGTTAACTTGGGGTCGGGTGGGGGAGCAGCATGAATCTGCCAGAGAGGCTTCTCTTCTGCTGGGGTCTCTGGCCAGCTCAGCAGGTGGCCTTTTGGCAGCTGAGTCTTACAACACTTACAAGTGTGTTTCCTTTTCTCATCCAAAGGCGGGGGGAGGAGAGCCTGAGAACTGTTTTTATTTGTACTACCAGGAGAGAAACTCAAGCATGAGCTCACTTGGTATTTTCTTGCTTTTCCATATCAAAGAATCCAACAGGGGTGGTGTTGAGGAGGACAATGGGATGTTTCTTCCCCGTTTCCCAGATATCAGTGTTACAAAGGAAACAGTCCAGGGCCGACTTGGCTTTTTGGGCATATTATATTCTTTTTGTTTTTGATAAAGAACAAGCAGAGACTCAGTTAATCAGGGTGGGCAAGTTGCGACTGGGAATGACAGGCACAGAGATACGGGAGACACAAGAGAAGGAAGCAGAAAAGCCTGTTGTCTTGTGAGACCAAGTGGCCAGACAGGCTGTCTGGGGCACCAGGACCTGTGTTCAGCTAGCCTCTTCCCTAGGTGAGGGGTTGGAGTGGAACTGTCCTGCCCTAAGTTACCCAGCCTAATCCAAGGCCACCAGGCATCCTAACTCTAGCCTCCAGAGCTTTTCCTAAGTTACCTGTGCCTTATTGGGTACAGAGGGATAGCAAGAACGTGATCACTGTAATTTTTAAAAATTTTTAATTTATTTTTACTTGAAAAACAGAGTTGGAGAGACAGAGAGACAGAGAGAAAATTTTCAATTTTCCACCTGCTGATTCATTCCCCAGTTGGCCTCAGTGGGTGGGGCTGGACCATTAAGCCAAAGCCGAGAACTTCTGGATTCCCATATCGGTGTAGGAACCCAAGTAGTTGGGCCGTCTTCCACTGCTTTCCCAGCCTCTTTAGCAGAGCACTGGATTGGAAGTGGACGTGTGAGACTTGAACAGGTACCCATATGTGATGCCCATGGCTTTTCTTCCTATGCCCCTGTGCTGCCCCACCGCTGTAACTATTTAATAAACATACAATCTGTCTTTTTTCTGTTTTAGTGAAAGCAGCTTTATTGTGCTTGTGCTAGTTTTGTGAATTTTTTTTTTTTGATTTTGGGGCGGGCATTGTGGCAAAACATGTAAAGCGATTGCCAGTGATGCCAGCATCCCATATGGGTGCTGTTTTGAGTTCCGGCTGCTCCATTTCCAATCTAGATCCCTCCTAATGCACCTGGAAAATGCTAATATGCAAAGGAAGGCCCAAGCATCTGGATCTCTGAACCCATGGAGAGACCTGGATGAACCTTCTGGTTCAGCATGGCCCCAGCCCATTTTTAAAAGATTTATTTATTTTTATTGGAAAGGCAGATATACAGACAGGAGGAGAGACAGAAAAGATCTTCCGTCCGATGATTCAGCCCCCTTAGTGGCCACAATGACTGGAGCTGAGCCTATCTAGGGCTAGGAGCCAGGAGTCTCTTCCTGTCTCCCACGAGTGCAGGGTCTCAAGGCTTTGGGCCATCCTTGATTGCTTTCCCAGGACACAAGCAGGGAGCTGGATGGGAAGCAGGGCTGCTAGAATTAGAATTAGTGCCAATATGGGATCCTGGCGTGGGCAACGTGAGGGCTTTAGCTGCCAGGCTACCACACCAGGCCCATAAAAATAAATCTTAAAATTTATTTCCCAACCATATTGAATCTGATCATTACTTCCATTTAATCTGTAGAGAGAGTTCAGGAGAAAATAAAGCAGATCTGAATTCAATAGGACTGGCTGTACGTTGCTTACTATTGAAGCTGAGTGAGGTGCAGTTAAGGTTGTATTAGAACATCTTTCTTTTGTGTATGTTTGATTTGTTAAGAACAAAGGTTGGTGTTGGGAAAATTAGTCACCTGGTGGAAGATTCCCCTGTTTTTATTATTATTATTATTCAAAAGGAAATTAAAAACAAAAACTATTTTGGCTCATGAGGTTGGAAAGAAAGTATGTTCTACAGTCTGCTATGGCCTGGAAAGCATTGATTGAAAACCATCCATGTGAGTAAAGCCCTTGGTCTAGAGGCTAAAATGATGGTTAAGATGCTCGCGTGCTTTGGCTCTTGACCTCGGCTTCCTGCAAAAGCATACCCTCAGAAATGGCAGTAATGGTGTGAGTAGTTCTGTTCCTGCCCCGGAGGTGGGAGACCTAGGTGAGGTTCCTGACTCTGACTATAGCTGTTGTGGGTATTTGGAAAGTGAATTAGTAAATGGGAACTCTCTCTACCAAATACATTAAAAAACGAAAAACCACACAAGGCCTCGATTCCAGGAACTCCATTGGATTCTCACATCCACAAATGCCTGAGTACTTTGTTTAAAAGGGTGTGATCTTTGCATGTAACCATATGTATCCTTTCAAGTGTTTCCAAATCATCTCTAGAATACTGAAAGTGTCTAGCGTATGTAAATGCCGTTTAAATAGTTGTTCTATTGTATTGCTCAGAGATAATAACAAGAAAGATAGTTTATAAAGTTTCACTGTAGACATGATTTTTTTTCCCCAGGCATTTTTGATCCACATTTAGTTGAATTCATAGGTGCAGAAGCAGTGAATACAGAGGGCTGTCCTTATAGGATATTCCATACAGTAAAAATGCTTATGGGAGAGGTAGGGGAGGCTTGCATCCTGATCCTGTTGTCAGAGATTTTTTCTTTTCTTTCTTTTTCTTTTTTTTCCTTTCTCTCTTTCCTTCCTTCCTTCTTTTTTTCTTTTTCTTTTTTTTTTTTTTTAATTAAAAAAGAGGGAATTCTTTTACCAGGTGATTGACTCTCCAAATGCCTTGGGTTTAGTGCTTGGGTTGTCTGAAGCCAGGAACCCAAAGCCATGCAGACCCAAGAACCTGAGTCATCACTACTGCCTCCAAGGTGTGCATTGGCAGGAAGCTAGAATCAGAAGCAGAGCGAGGCCTCAAACCCAGGCAGTCCAGTAGGGGAGGTAGGTAACCCAAGAGTCTTAGCCGTTCTACTAGCTATCTACCCCTTTGACAAGGATTTTGTTCTAATTAGAGAACTGATAAAATGCACAAAAGGAGAAGAAGCAGTCAGTGTGGGTTTCAGGTGTCAGCTTGTGGAATGCAAGGAGCTTTCTATTTGCCTGTCCTAGAGGAGCCAGTGACCCAAACTGTACCTAGGCCCTCAGCAGATATGAACAGGATGGCCTGGCCTCAATGACCTAGCAGTGTACCTCATCTGCTGAAGTCCTGTGTGTGGACAGGTGTTAGAGAGAATACAGCATATATGAATTATCAAATTAGGTGGAGAAACCTACAAGACCTATGGAAATTCCAAGCTTGGCAAAAGCAGGGAAAGACCCTTGGGTTGTCAGATCAGGGACAGGAAGGAAATGGCATCAAGATAGGGAGAATATTGAGAGGAGGAGGAAGAACACAAGTACAGCTTACTGGAGCGGGTGTTTGGGTTTTGATTGAAATGTACCCTCATCAGTATGCAGAGAATTGCTGGCTATGTCAGGAAAGACAAGAGACATTTTGATTTCTAAAATAGAGGTGGGCAATTTATGAAGAATCAGTTTTTTGAGCTAAGAGATTGTAGGGCAGCAAAATTGCTTTCAAAAGGTGCATTCTGAATGTTACAATAGCTGCTAATCAGGGCCAAGCAGTGACAGGTTCTTATTTACCATGAGGAAGAGTCTTTGATTTCTACATTCTGTGTACCTAAGGATCTAATTTGGTCTTGTTTTGCCAAATGATTGTGTGGAATGACCTCATGTTCTAGTTTGTGATCTCCAGCTCGGGTTACTGATGAAAATTCACGGTGCACTGTGACTCTGCCTTCTTTTGCTTTATGTGGCCATGTGTTGGCTCATAGCAGCCAGGTGGTTGGGCTCTGAGGGTTGAGCCATTGCGGGTGATCCTAGGCATCCACCTGTACCTTTTCTAGTTGCAGCTAGAAAAACTGGATGAGGTGTTGCCTGAGAAAGTGAGGTGCCTCTAAGTGCTTCAGCTGGAGCTCTTCCCTGGACACCAGGGTTCGAGGAGTGACCTTCAGGTTCAGGTCAGGGTGATAGTTAACTAAGACTCCTTCCAGGGTCAGATCAAGCGACATGTGCAACGTCATCTGTGTGCTCTGGCAGAGGCGTATGATCTCCGGTTGGGGCCTTCATTAATTCTCCAGAGTGAACCAACTCATGTCACTTCTGACTTCTCCCCACTTGGCTCACAGTGAAAGAGTATATTTCCTTAACTGAAGATAGGCCAGGTCCCAGGTCGTTAGAAACTGAGGTGCAGAGGAGAGTCTCAGCTGGAACCTTGAGGGCAGAATCGGGAGCCTGTTCTGTGAGTTGCATGCATTTCTGCACACATGCACACACACATACACACCTGACCCATTGTGACTCACTGCTTCATTCTTTGTCTTGAGCCTCCTCACCCCCCCACCCCTCCACCCTGTCTGCTCTACTTTCTTGGAGATGCCAATCATTCAAATACATCTGTGACTTCCTCAGACATTTCCTCAGCACCTGCTGTGTGTTAGGAACTGTGCTCTGAATGGAAGGTAGACAGTTAGAGAAGCCACAGCTGTTGCTCCCTTGGGCTGGCAAGAAAGGTAGGTACCTGATTCCAGGATTTCAGTATTTAGGAATGATGGACAGGATTGGTGGAGGCTTTATTGGGCAGATGGAGGAATGGAGGTGTAGGGAGGCTGTGCTTGACGTGGAGGCATGGCCTCAAAGGTCCTTTAGGGAAAGTAGGGCATGGGGAATGCTGGCTCACTGGTGCCAGAGCACAGACTTCCACGGTGGACTGTGCTAGAGGTGAGGAAGAAGGCACAGCAGACCTACAGCCAAGAACCTAAACTGGTTTTGGTAGGGATTGAGGACCCAACTCAAAGAGTGGCCCAGCTGGTTTGTTGTGATGGAGAAAGCTGGCAAACCATGGAAGTGGGAAGCACTGTTGCACAAGAGTGGCCTAGAGCCCAGTGAGAAGCTGGGATTGCCAGTTAGGCACATTCTAGACACACGGTGCTTTGCACACGTGTACAGGCTAGGAACGGTCAAATTAGTAAGATTGTTTGAATGACTTAGAAAATGTTAGGAACAATTTTACCTCACTTTCTTCCTCTTAAAGAAAATCATTTTTCTAAAATGCATTGCCAGATTTTATCAGAGTGAATTGAGTTTAACAGACACATTGGAGTTTGTGTTTGTTCATTTAAAGATGTTGCAACATTTCAGGGCTTTTTCAAACAAAATGTTCAGAATATTAATTGTGAATTTGTAATATTGGCTATTTCTCGGTATTTGTACTGCATGCTGAGTTGCTTTTATTTTTCAGCACACCAGTTACGCTGCTGACTTTTGTGGCAGAGCCTCCTCTAAAAGATGAATGTATTTTCCTTGCCTCAGAGGAAGCACTGTGTATGGCTCTGATTAATTGAACATTCTTCATTGTTTACATGTTAATTAAGCGTTTATTGGAAACAATGGGCTGCAGTGATACACTTAATGTGGTAGTTAATCTAAAGACAGAAAGATTTTTCTTGCACAGAGGTCATAAGGAAAAATACTTTCACCACTTTTTTTTTGTTCGTCCTGAATCTTGCAAGAAGTGGAAGACTATGTTGGGAATCAAATGGGAAAAAGAAAAGTTCTTTAAAAAAAGAGAGAAATTGTGATGGCTCGATGGTTAAATACTTATCTTGCATGTGCCAAGATCCCATATGGGTCCTGGTTCATGTCCCAGCTGCCCCACTTCCCATCCAGCTCCCTGACTGTACTTGGGAAGGCAGAAGAAGTTGGCCCAGAGCCTTGGGCCACTGCACCTGCATGAGAGACCTGGAAGAAGCTCCTGTCTTCTGGTTTCACTTGGGTTCAGCTCTGCCCAGAGCAGCCACTTGAGGAGTGAATCAGTGTATGGAAGATCTTAGTCTCTGTCTCTCCTTCTCTGTAAATCTGCCTTTCCAATAAAAATAATAATAATAATAATAATAACTTAAGAATAGGGGTCTGGTGCAGTGGCCCAACAGACTAATTCTCTGTCTTGTAGCACTGGCATCCCATATGGGGGCACAGGTTCATGTCCTGCCGCTCCACTTCCCATCCAGCTTCCTGCTTGTGACCTGGACAAGCAATGGAGGAAGGCTCAAGTATTTTGTATAGTCACAATCAGGTTTCTTTTCTTTTTTTTTTTTTTTAACATTTATTTAATTTTATTGGAAAGGCAGATTTATAGAAAGAGGGAGAGGCAGAGAGGAAGATTCTGCATCCTCCAGTTCACTCCCCAAGTGGCTGCAATGGCAGGAGCTGCGCTGATCCAAAGCCAGGAGCCAGGAGCTTCTTCCAAGTCTGCCACTTGCATGTGGGGGCTAAAGGACTTGAACCTTCTTCCTCCACTGCTTTCCCAGGCCACAAGCATGGAGCTGGATGAGGAGTAGAACTTCTGGGACTTGAACCTTTGCACATGTAGGATCCTGACACATGCAACATGAGGCCTTTACCCACTAGGCTACTGTGCTGGGCCCACAGTCAGGTTTTTTTTTCCTTTATGTTTTTTGTTTGTTAGTTCATTTTTACAATCAAGTTTCTTAATGGGCATTTTATTTATTAGTGCTGTTAAGATCCTAATAGTAGTTGTGTCATTTTTGGGGGTCCAGATATCAGGCAATGATCTTCACCTGTACTATCTCTTTTCCTGCCCATGGTATCCAAAACAGCAAAGTGTTCCCATTTGTGCCCTGACAAAGGGCAGCCTTGTACCCAAGCAAATTAGAGTTGCAGAACCAGTTAAGTCATGCTGGTAGTGACAGGCATTTTTGGCAGTATCTTCTGCTGACTTAGGGCTTCACTGACCTGTGCTTCTTCAGATATTCCAGAAAAGGTATATGCAGGTTTTTTTTTTTTTTAGATTGATTTATTTGGAGAGAAGGAGAGATGGAAAGATTTTCCATGTGCTGGTTCACTCCCCAAATGGCTACAACGGCCAAAGCTGAGTTAATCTGAAGTCAGGAGCCAAGAGCTTCTTCTGGATCTCCCTCTTGGGTACAGGATCCCAAGATTTTGGGGCATCCTCCACTGCTTTCCCAGGTCATGACCAGGGAGCTGAATGGGAAGTAGAGCATGTAAGACATGAACCTGTACCTATATGGGATCATGGTGCTTGCTGGGGAAAGAACAACCAATTGAGACATTGTACAGGGCCCAAAGTCCAAGCTGTTTTAATAAATAGATGTGCCTACAACAACCCATACTCTTCTCTGGACTTGAATGGTCTGTGAGTTTTTGTTGTGATTCTTTTCCATCATTGCTCCCTTGAGCTAGAGCCCATGTGAGCTCAGTAGTGCTGATTGCATTATTTACATTATCCAACCAACTGTCCTTTCAGTTGATATTACTACAAAACAGGAAAATGAAGATTGGAGATTGTAAGATGTACTGAAGCCAAGGGGGAACTAATGGTTGAATGATATGAGACTCCTTTCCGTTAACCACTGAAGAGTTGCCTTCCCTGTGTACAATGCTTTTTCT
Organism: Ochotona curzoniae; assembly: GCF_017591425.1. NCBI lineage: Eukaryota > Metazoa > Chordata > Mammalia > Lagomorpha > Ochotonidae > Ochotona > Ochotona curzoniae. The sequence continues at coordinate 66,913,969 of NW_024467122.1, forward strand.
CCAAAGTTTTCCTCAACCTCCATCTCAGTCTTAGATCTGATTGTCACTGAGGAGGGGTGGGAGCGGAGTCCAGCAGCTGCGGGTTTCCCTGGGTTGTGCCCTGTGGTCCTGGTACTTAGTGTCTGTCAAGTGTCTTGGTTGTTCATCTCTGAAAGCAAAGTGGTCTCTGTGCTTTGCCTGCCCTTCTCTGGGGCAGGGGAAGTCTTCAGCCAGAGAAGGGGTTTAATTGGCCTTGTCATTTACATCCAGCCTGCCTATGAAAGGATTTGAGGATCTGAAAGGAATTAAGACTTTAAGCCAAGCTTATAGTTGTGATGTTATGAGGATATGTGTATTACTCTCCCCAAGCTTTAAAACCAAGGGGATGAGAGGAATCAATTTGTTTGTTAGAGAGAAAGTGAACATAATGGGCTCGTTGTGGAATGCATTTCTGTATTTTATAATGGGAATATTTACAATAGGAAGCAGTCTTTTGCATATAAATGTCACCCAATAAAAACTATGGTGGTTGAAGATATCATAAAGGAGGATATTTTAGCCTTCGAAATTGCCCATGTGGACAATTAAATCTGCCTGGTTTTTATTCTCCAATAGTCTCTATCAATCCCCTTGTTAGACAGAAATAATTACCCCTGCCTTTTGAAATAATGTTTTTGCAATTTTTTTTAACTAGCTTTGAGCTTTTGGCTTCATTTACTTAAGCTGTTGATCAGAAACATAAATTGAAATTGTGTGCCATAAGTCTTCATTCACCTGCTTGTGAGATTCATTATTCTGTTTTCAAATGGAACAGGATACTGAGAAGATATGAAATGAAAAAAGTCCTGTGTTAACCTGGATTTCTTGAGTCACAGGTAACACAGCTAGCTTGAGTCAAAATGGTGACAAAGAGCAGTGAGTCATAGGCACCTGAGGGCCAGGTGAAGTGGCAAATGCATGGATGCTGGAGGTGAGAAAAGGGAGTGTTCCCAAAGAGACGTGTTGAACCAGCTTGCCTGGGGCATGTGTGTGCGGAAAGTAGAGGGAAGTAGAAATTGATGTAGTGTTTCAGTAATTATTGAGCATAAGATTTAAAAAGTTACATTGTATTCTTTTTTAAAAGACCTGTTACTGATTATTTTATTGCAACATCAGATATACAGAGAAGAGGAAAGACAGAGAGGAAGATCTTCCCTCTGTCTGCTCTGCTGATTCACTCCCCAAGCTACTGCAACGGCTGGAGCTGAGCTAATCCAAAGGAGCTCTTCCAGATCTTCCACGCGGTTGCAGGGTCCCAAGGCTTTGGGCCATCCTTGACTGTATTCCCAGGCCACAGGCAGGGAACTGGATGGGAAATGGGCCACTGGGATTAGAAATGGCGCTCATATGGGATCCCTGCGTGTGCAGGGTGAGGACTTTAGCCACTACGCCACCGTGTGGGCCCTTATTAAGTTATTTTTAAAAACATTCTCTTAGACACCTCTCTAGATATTCAGAATCACACATAGTATCATTCTGCATGTGGTCATTTGGCTGTTATCAGAGCTGTCATTTTGTAGCCCTAAGTGTAGACTACTATCCTTTTCATTTGTTATATGGTATATGCCTTTTCTCGCTGTTATTATAAATAAGGCCAGTGCAGCATTATGCCACAGTAGGCAAAGCATCACCTGTGGTACCAGCATCCCATATAGGCACTGGTTTAAGTGCCAGCTGCTTCTTGATCCAGCTCCTTGCTAATGCAACTGGGAAAGCAGTGAAATCTGACCCAAAAACTTAGGCTCCTTCACCCATGTGGGAGACCGGAAGAAGCATTTGGATCCTAGTGTGTTTTTTCCCTCTGGAGAGTTCATCAGTCGATGAAAGATTTCTCTCCCTCTCTAATAAGTAAAATATAAATATAACAAAAAGCCCCCAAAGCCCCAGAGCAATGCCATCTGTATGTCTCTTACTCTTACCTACTGTGAGTATTGGAAGGACGTGGATTTCTTATTCGGATGCTCCGCAGGAAACTGTGCTGATGTACTTGTCTGTGTGGCTACAAAAAATTTTTCCTACTTGATATTCTTATCATGATAGTGGCTGTAATGTTGGCTGGTGTTAGTCTTCGGGCATTGTTATACTATGTTGGTGAAAATTGAGTTTTCTGTTTTGTAAAATGATGCCAGTGAAAAGTTCTGTAGTTGAATCCTATGAACTTTTTAGATTGCTATGATATTTTATGATTCTGTCATGAATTTTATATTGCTATTATGATTCTTACATCTTGTACAGGGTTTATTAATTTGCCATGAATTTTGAGGGGAAGATTGATTTCTGCACTGGTTTTTAAGTCATTTTTCTAAACCAAGAATAATAGCTTTCCTATGATTTGTTAATTTTTTTCTATTTCTTATACCTTTTGACAAAATCATGTGTCTTCTTTTCCAATGAAATTTATTTGTGAGGCAGAGAAAGTGGAAGAAGGAGAGGAAGGGAGGAAAGAGCACTCACACCCAATTACCTGCAGTAGCTAGCTTTAGAATGCAGGCCATAGTACCTGTAGCTAGAACACAGCCCAGATCTCCCATGTACCCAGTTACTTCAATCACCACCTACCTGATGTGGGGATGCAGGTGTTTAAATGCATCTTATAAAAAAAAAAAGAGAGAGAGATTGGGCCTGGTGGTGTGGTCTAGTGGTTAAAATCCTCGCCTTGAATTCGCCAGGATCCCATATGGTCACTGGTTCTAATCCAGGCAGCTCCACTTCCCATCCAGCTTCCTGCTTGTGGCCTGGGAAAGCAGTTGAGCAAGGCTTTGGGACCCTGCACCTGCATGGGGGACCTGGAAAGAGGTTCCTGGTACCCAGCTTCGGATCGGCGTAGTACCGGCCGTTGCGCTCACCTGGGGAGTGAGTTATCGGATGGAAGATCTTCCTCTCTGTCTCTCTCCTCCTCTCTGTACATCTGACTTTGTAATAAAAATTAAAATTTTAAAAAAGAAATTTATTTATTTATTTATTTCTAAGGCATATTTGCAGAGAGAAGTAGTGACAGAAAGAAAGATCTTGCATCTGCTGATTCACTCCCCAAATGACCACAACGACCAGACCATTGCTCATAGGATATGCTGGTGCTTGTGAGCTGAAGATTAGCCTGTTGAGCCACTGCATGGGCCCCTGTGTTTAATTCATCTTAACTTCTAAGCCATGCATCCGTGCCTCAGAAAATATTTGTTAATTTCAGATTTTCAAAAGCTATAGCCCACCTAATACCTGTCTTTTTTTTTTTAAAGATTTATTTTTATTGGAAAGGCAGATATACAGAGAGGAGAGACAGAGAGGAAGATCTTCCGTCAGATGATTCACTCCCCAAGTGAGCTCAATGGCCGATGCTATGCCAGTCCGAAGCCAGGAGCCTCTTCTGGATCTCCCACGTGGGTGCAAGCTCCCAAAGCGGTTAAGGTTTATTTCCCACAAGGCCACAATGGCCGGAGCTGAGCTGAGCTGAAGCCAGGAGCCAGGAACTTCCTCTGGTTTTCCCAAGGCTTTGGGCTGTCCTCAACTGTTTTTCCATGGCCACAGCAGGGAGCTGGAGGGGAAGCAGAGCAGCTGGGATACGAACTTGAGCCCATATGGGATGCAGGTGCATGAAAGACGAGGACTTTAGCCACTAGGCTACCACACCAGGTCTCTCAGTGTTTGCTCATTTAAGATTTTGGTGTGATACTTCTGAAGACGTCTCCTCTTCCTGTATTATAGAACTGTTCAGGAGTGTTTCTCTGGTCTTCCCTAGTTCTGTTCTAGATTTGTTTGTTGAGAATGGGACTTTTTCTCTTCCTAGCTAGCTGACCAATAGGGTCTGTCATTATCCTCCTCAGCCTTCCTCAAGTTGAGCGCGATGTACTTGGGTATGTTTCTTATGAATTCTGGGTTCAGCATTTGGATGTTGATTTCTTCCTTATTCCAGCTGCGTTTTCTTACCATGACTCTGGTTGACTAGCTCTTGAATTGCTGTTTTATTGATTCTACAACTTGCTAAGGCCCTTCTCCACTTTAGAGCAGGGTTCTGTGGAGCAAGATATCAAATGGTCAGTAATAACTGGAGTGACATGCACAGAGCTGAAGTAAGGATATGGCCCTGGAGGAGTAGTGTAGGGCTGGCCGAGCTGAGGTGTGCTGGCTTCTAAGCAATCAGTTCAGTGCCTCAGTTGTTTGATTTTAGGCCTGCTGGAGGTGGGTGCAGGAAGGAGGTTGAGTATTTAGTTTTTGTTGAAATTCGAAGCCATTAAAGTATTGCTTCTACAATGAAGAAAAAATGTTTTTTGCCTCATGGCCAACAGTAACATAATTATAGTCTTCGAAGTAAATGTCTTGGGACCTCAATTCCCTATTGGTAAGGAAAATTCTTAGAGGATGTCTTCTGTAGCAAATTCATTGTTTCCTGAGTTACTTCCTTTCATGGTGTGTGTGTGTGTGTGTGTGTGTGTGTGTGTGTGTGTGTGTGTGTGTGTGTGTTTTACAGGCAGCTGGGGAGGTTGGAGAGAATAAAATGTATACATTGAGCTGTTAAAAAAAAGTCTGCAACAAAACCATCATCTGTAACATGACTTAATTCTGTTGTCTTGCTATTCTCTTAGGCATTCCTGCTGGAGCCTTCACACTTGGTTCAGAATATCTTCAGGAACAGTGATCCTTTTCATAAGCTGAGAATTTAGGTGAGTATTTTAAAAGAATGCCTTATTCTTATAAGTTGCCAGTCCTTTGTCTTGGTACAGTTTTAGAAAGTTTTATGAAGTGTTTTTTGAACTGTTGTCTCTGCTTCTGATCCTTGCCTGATTCTTGGAAGGCAGATGTACAGAGTGTCTGGTTGTCTTTTTCCCAAGGCTGTTTGGTACTTTTATCTGTTGGTTTGGTGGGATGATGGTATATACCTCAAAGCAGAATTGAATAGCTGACTGTTGACTCTACTGTCTCTTATTGTATGCATTCTTGTTCATTCACACCTGTTTCATTTATAAACTTTTTTTTTTAAGGATGGACGGGGAAAAGTGGAGGGAGAAATGCTAGGTTCAGAATTATACTAGAAACAGTCAGTCATCTTTGAACTAACACTGCTGAGTGGCTCCTGGTGCTCTCCCAGATGGAAAGACAGGACACTTTGGTTCTAGATCTTTGGTTTTTCCCTCTGGTTATTCCAGCTGGAATTAGTGCCCTTGTCAGAGCAGGGGGCATCCTTGTGGATCTTGGGTATGCCTGGATCGAAATCTGACACGTTTCAGAAGTTTGGCTTATGATGCCGTCTTCAGTAGTATCATCATTTTTGTTGCTGTTCAGCTACTCAGTTGTGGACAGGTTAGTTAATGTGTTAGTCTCCTTGCCTTTGTGAATTATGTAGCTCAGTCTAGTCTAATTGAGGCTTCATTTCCTGATTTTGTGGAATAGGGAAAAGATTTTGGACTAACATACAGAGTTTGGCTGTGTATATACAAAGTTGTTGCTTGTTAAAACTAGATGAATGCAGGAGTTCACTATACAATTATAAACTCTTATCTCTTTGTTTGGAATGTTTCATAATACATTATTTTCACAAAATAGCTACCATCTGTTAACATTATGTCATGGAAGAGTAAGTAGTATAATACGAAAGCAGTTGGAGTGTCCCAGGTTTGTCTTTGAATGATCCATATTTGGCCACATGAAACCACTCTTTGTCTTCACCCTGTTATTTCTCTTCAGAATAGTGACTCTTAGCCACAGATTAAGCATCACCATGACTCTGAGGAATTGCACTTTGGAAAGACTCTGGGACATGGCCCGTCAGGGTTCTTTTGCCTCCAAAATTAGATTATTCTTCAGTGAGCAAGAAACATTCTTCACTCACATGCCATCTCTTTCCAGAAGATGCAGTGAGATGTGGTGTGATTGAATCCTAAGTCAAAGGTCATAGAGAAGCTAAAGGCCAGTTCTGACAGGAACTCTAAGAAAAAAATGTCCTGAGGCTGGTGTTGAAGAGCAGCAGATTAAACTTCCTGCAATGCCAGCATCTCATATGGGCACTGGTTTGAGTCGCTGCTCTGCTTCTGATCCAGCACCCTGCTAATATGTCTGGGAATACAGCAGGAGAAAGCTACCCATATGGGAGACCCAGATGGAGTTCTCGGCTCCTGGCTTCAGCCAGGCCCAGCTATAGCTTTTGCAACCGTGTGGGGAGTGAACTAGTGAGTAGAATATCTCTCATTTTCTGTCTTTCACTTTCTCACTGTAAGTCTGTCACAGGGTGGAGGGCAAGAGGTTTGAAAGGGCTAAACTGTTTCTAGGGCAATCAAACCATTTCCACCCTCTCCAAGAAGCCTACACATTGCAGATTTCTTCTGAAAGTCCCTGACGTGCTAGCTGTGGTTTGCCATGGTGTCAACATGGTGGTTCTATCCTTTGGGATTTCTAACTTAGTGATTTCTGGCTTAGGTTTGTTAGAATATTCCTGATTTGATGAAAAAGTTCAGTGAAAATAAATAGATTTACCTGGTTATTGTCTATTCTGCCAATCCAACTCTTGATTCCCTGTCTAACCCATTTGTTTCAGTTAAATTCCCTCTACCCTGGAAATGTTTATGCTTTGCCCTTCTTAGGAATAAGTGACACCAAGCAACAGCAGAAACATTTGAATTACATGTATGGGAGTCTGAGAGATGGCCTGAAATCCCAGCATTGATGAAAATATAAGAAGTCATGAGTAAATGCTGGCAAGAGTGTATAACTTGACATAAACCAGACGGAAGGGAATTGTTTTAATGGAGCTGGACCAATCCAAGTTTGAATAAAGTGTAATGAATGAGCAGTGTAGCCAGTCATTCCAGAGCCTTCCAGAGGTAGTGACATTCTGAGATCTTCTAGGGATGAGCAGTTGAACATTTGAAACTGCCATGCTTCACAGAAAAAAAAAATGTGATGCTATAAAGCTTTGTGTGTAGGGTATGTGTGTGTGTAGAAAAGATTGATAGGTGCTGTCACAGGAAGATAAATGATTTGTTTAGCGCCTTACATAATGTCTTGTGATATAATCTGGGATTTGAGAATTAATGCAATATTCTGAATTCCCTGCAGGCTTATAAGAAAGAATTTTAGACACATTTTAAATGAAAAACATTGTTTTTGGCTCTTTGAGAATTATTAGTACCCACTGCTATTTTTACTACCCGCTGCTATCTGTAAGATTCTAAACTACATTTGTGGAGCTAGCTGTCATTAGATGCCAGTCATGTAAGGATGGTGATGGCAGTAAAGATAGGCTGTTCCTTGTTTTTTTTTTTTTTAATGAAAAATGCAGTTTTTATGCACGTTTACCTTCTTGCCATTCTTTGTCAGCCAGTTGCTCTGGATCTCTCTTGTGGAGTGTAGACTCCAACATTTGCACCCCAATCTCCACCCCATATCCACACCCCAAAAGCGAGTCCCAGTTAGCCCTGTCCTCTTGACTAGAGTCTCTTGTGCTGGGGTCCTTACTCTGCTGTCTCTGCTTAGTAAACATTTTACAACAATAACAATTTCCAGGCCATTTTTCATAATTAAACTTAGTAATTCATGATGCAACAGGATGCTGTTTCCCTGTGCTTGTCAGCTAATTATGTTCATCAGTTAATTTCATTGAATGTTAAAAGGTATCTTAGAGAACTCTAGATTTGAGGCTTTTCTAAGAATTGATTGGCTATCATGGATTCCACACCTTGGCATACTTGACCTGCATTTTAATATTCTTCTGTAGACGGGCAACCTTTGAAAGTCACTCTTTTTCACTAAGAAATACCATATTTTGAAGTTTTAAATGGGCAACATCCTGTTCTCTTCACAAAAAATCAGGATTGGACAGCTTTCCAAATCCATAAAATAACTAGTATTCTTAGAAAGTTTAAACATGTCTTTAGTAAAATAAAGTAAACACACTGCAAAGCCAGCTGCAGTTGTCTTAACAAAATGCTGTAGAGCCTGGGAAAAGGTGAGAAAAATCCTATGAGTATGTGCTATACAATGGTCATACATAGGGTCTTTCATTTAAACAAAAATTTAAGTTGGAGTTTTACATATAAACAGATAAAAGTAGAAAAATCCATTGAGAATCACAAAAGACTACAAAAACCATAGCAATCTCGAATAAAAAGAAGGAAGCTGAAGGCATCATTTTCTGTGTACCTTCAAAAATATATACAGAGCTGTGTTCAAACAGCATGAAGTTGGCAGAGAAATGCACCTCTTGACCAATGGAATGAAATAGAGAACTTGGAGGAAGATACATGTATTTATTGTTGTTTGAGTTTTGATAAGGTGCAGAGAATACCCAATGGGGAGAAAACTATTTCTTCATTAAATGCTATGGAGACAACTGTGCATCTAGATGCAGAAAAAAAAAAAAAAGAATAAAATCAGACCCCTTCTCATCCCATATAAGAAAAGAACCTCAGATTGATTAAATACTTAAATAAAACACTCAGTGGGACACTCCATGACATCAGTCTGGACAGTACGTTTTCAGACATGATCTCCAACCAATAGGCAATAATGGACAAATGGGACTGAATTGAACTAAAAAGCATGTATATAGGAAAGAGAACAATCAACAAGGTGAAAAGACAACATGTGGAATGGGAGAAAATATTTATCTGTTGCGGGGTAAAAATGCAAATACATGGAGTACTCAATCGTAAGAAATCAATTAAATGAAAATGGATAAAGGATATGAAAAGACATTTCTCAAAAGAAGTCATGCAATCGGCCAACAGGTAAATTAAAAAGATAAAAATTCACTAATTATCAAAGAAATGCAAATCAAAACCACAATGAGATACTATCTCACACCTGTTAAAATGACTGTTATCATAGAGATGAAAGATGACAAGTATTCCAGGAGATGTGGTAAAAAGGAACCCTTGGGTACTATTGGTGACAACGTACAGCTGTTATGGAAAACAGCATGGAGATTCCTCAAAAAATAGAATTTTCATATGGTCCAGCCATCCCACTGTCTAAGCAAAAGGAAATGGTTACAACCAAGAGCTATCTGCAGTCACGTGTCTTTGTGGCCTTCTTCACAGTACACAAAGCAGCTACTCTATCAACTGGTGAGTGACACGTACATACAGTGCAATGGTGTTGAGCCCTTAGGAACACCTACCTAAGGCACCAACAATAACTCAATCTGGAGAATGTTCTTCATATGTTAAATGAAGTGATCCAGACAAAGAAAAAGCTGCACCTTTTCACTTGCATGTGGAATGAAGAAATTGAAGTCACAGATGCAGAGGTAGAGCCATCGCTACCAGAAGCTGAGTGAAGGACAGAATTTTAGTTAGGAGGAATAGTTCAAAGACCTGTAGTACAACGTATTGAATATAGTTTGTAATCATGGAAAATTCATGTCTAATGCTTTTTGCTTGAACTGTGTGTTAATTTACTTCATTTGCTTTTTCATAATATGTACATATCACAAAACAACACATTGTATATGATAAATACATGCAATAGTTAATTGTCGGTTAAAAACTAGAATTCTATGCCCAAGTATTATATGAACAAGATTAGAAATCAGAAGTATTACAGAAAAGTTTGTGGAAAGCCACATTGTTGTAGAGCTGTTTTTCTTTTCTGATGGGGATTTCCACATGTGGAATATTACACATGCAAAACCATTTCCCACTCTGTCAGCTCCTCGGTATTTTGTTGGGATCACCAATGAGCTCACTGCTAACATCTCCAAGTCCTTTCCTCCCTGCAGCTGCTTCACTTGTCCAGATCCTCTAATTCCCTCTCTGTATCCTCAGATGCTGCTAGTAACCTCTGTTTCATGTTCTATTTAGATGTAACATTTCTTGTTTAAACCTAACATTCCCTCATTCTAACTTCTCAGTTTTGGGCAGTTGTACCTTGAATCTTTGGTATATTGGTGCATATTCTATTCTTTTAATCCCAGTAAAGTCCATATTCCAAGTGTTCAGAACCCACAAACAGCATTTTCCCTATTGTGCTGAAGTATATGCTATTCCCTTTGAGGCCTACGTTAGGAGTGGGGTTCCCATCACAGTTTTGCCCTCAGTGGTGTATGGTCATGGGCTGTGTAATGACGTTTCAGCCGTGATGGGACACATACATAGAAAAGTAGTTTCATAATGAAGCTGAAAAATTGATATCATAGCTGTCCTAACACTGCAGCAAGTTTGTCAACAAAATAGAACAGGCATCATCATAGCTTCAAGCCTATCTGATAGGCTGCCAGTTATCCGAAAGTTTAGCACACAGAATAACATTCCATACTCTTTGCTAAATAGCAATAAGGAATGACTATTTTACCTGTTTATATATTTACTATACTTGTTACTTTAGAGAGTTTTTCTACTTACCAAAAATAGTTAGTTTTACACTAAAACCGTATGTCATTATGTCAGCAACATTGCATCATGTCATACTTCTTATGTTTACTTAATTCATATGCTATCTGGGTTTAGTGAGTACTCTCAGATGTCCATGTATTGATGAAACAACTCTTTCTCAAAAAAATGTTGTATCATTGACATGGCTGCATTTAAATGGTTCTCCTTTTTCCTCTATACCAGCTGTCTTAAACCTAGCCTCATTTTTTTCCCTAAGCTCTCAGTCATCCCATTGCTTCTCCCAGGAACACACTTGGATATTGGAAGCTTTACTCCCACTTCCCTTTGTCCTTGGTCAAGACAGTTGATTTTTAGGGACACAGCACATTTTCAAACTCATTGGTAAAGGGCAAGAAAGATGTATGGGGACTCAGGATAATCCTCCACCTGCAACATTGGCATCCCATGTAGGCACTAGTTCGTGTGCTGACTGGTCCATTTATGATCCAGCTCCCTGCTTATGAACTGGGAAAATAGTGGAAGATGGCTTAACTCCTTGGGTTCTTATGCTCACGTGGGAGACCTGGAGCAGGCTTATGATATCTGGTTTCTGGTGAATGTGGCCATTTGGGGTATGAACCAACGGGTGAAAGATTTCTCTCCTTCTTTCTGTAAGTCTGACTTTCAAATAAAAATAAATTTTTAGTTAAAAAAAAAGAAAGATGTGCGACTATAGCTGGAACAGCAGCACAGTCTTGGATGTAATATTTTTTCCCCTGGGAAATACTAATTAGATATTTCGGCAGGCTGCAGCAGCCTCGGGCATGATCGCTACCACAGTTTCTTAGCTTGGGAAAGAGTTGCTTATCAACCATTCTGTAGTATTCCTCTGTGTTCAACACAGAAAGCCACTGCTGCTATAGGGAAGAGTCAACTCTGCCTAATTTGGTTCTTATCCTTATGATGAGTGTGACCAGGAGCTCATTAGAAAGAATGCTGCTGTGATTAGACATGGGAATATCTTCTCTCTGTAATTCTCCCTGGGTGAAATTGAAGTGGGAAACAGGGCTTCATGCCAAGCCCTGCTATTAAGTAGGAAAATATGATTTATTAGTGATGATTATTGTTTTGAATGTCTTCTTCTAGCCTCAAATGTGTGTGTGTGAGTGAGTGAGTGTGTGTGGTGTGTGCATTTGATGAATGAGAGCAGAGTACATTTGATTTTTTTTAAAACATGATGTGTTTTTATGGCTACCTTGCAAAAAGGAAGGTTGGGAAGATAATGGAATTTTGTTTTAATGCTTCCATCTTCTCATTTCAGGGTTTGTCTGTATCTTTACATAACTATATTTGGTGAACTATCTGCTTTGGTGGTAACCAAATGCATGGCAGGTGCCCTAAACAGAAAGTCCCTTTGTGTATTGGTGTTGCCCCATTTGCACTCTGGGTTCTTAGCCCTCCTCACTAAACAGAATCCAGGCAAAGACTTGACAGTACAACCTGGAAATTCTCACAAACATGTTCCAATACTTTGTTCTTCTGCCTTCAGCTCAAGGCGTGGGCAGCAGTGTGTAGATTTCTCCCTCTTTCCTTTTAGGTCAAAGTGATGACATGGCATGTGCTTCTCCAGTGCAGATGGTGCTTATTTTACAAACCTCCTATTACACGTATGTCCCTGAATCTATATTTTATAAAAGAAATTTTTTAAGCTGGCCTCATTTAATTACTTTATCTTTGGCATTGGTGACATTCGTTCTTCAGGAAGGGATAGGAATCACTATTTACCTTGTTGCTTTGATGACCCATGATGATGGCATGCATTTAAACTGGGTAGTGGTCAGCAGTCCAGGGTTGCTTTACTGTCATTTTGGCAGAATCTAATTGCAACTACAACTTTTTGCTTTAATTTTGATTGCTTGATATATGTTTTTGGCATCATAGTATAGTCATCAACCCTCTTCATAGTTACAGAAGTCCAGTGAAACTTGGATAAGAGTCATGTAGGAAGGCAAATACATCTGGACAACAATTTTTAAAACGTGACATAGAAGTAACAACAGAGAGAGCCAGAGTTTCCATTTGTATACTCATTTCTCAAATTATAGCAACCAGGGCTGAATCGGGCTGCAACCAAGAGCTAGGAAATCCAACCAGGTCTCCCATGAGAGTGGCAGAAGCTCATGTGCCTGGAGCATCCTCTACTACTTTCCCAAGTGTATTAGCACCAAGCTGAATCTAAAATGGAGCAGTAAGGGCTTGAACTGGTGACCATGATGTAGGATGTCTACATCTTAAGTAATGGTATAATGCATTGCGTTATAATACTGACTGCTATTGGAACAACTATTATCCAGCACACACTCCTGAAACCTTCTTAACAGAAGGAAATAAATGAAATTTTGAAAGTCCTTGGTATTCCCTGATCCTGCATGTCCCCTGGTTTTATACTATTCAACCTATTGATCTGTATGGGATGACCATTACTCAATCTTCATAGAACTTGTGGCCCCAGGGACATGGGTTGTCAAGGATACTTGGAAAAATTAAAGCAGTTGCAGGGGACATAATGCGTAAACCTGAAACAGAGTTCCTTGTTCTGTCTGTTGGCCATTCTTCTTCTTCTTCCTCTTCCTGTTCCTGTTCCTCTTCCTCTTCTTCTTATTCCTCCTCTCCCTCCTACTCTTCTTCTTCTTTTTAAGTTTACTCATTTTTATTGGAAAGTCAGATATACAAAGAGAAGAAGAGAGAGAGAGATCTATCCGCTGATTCACTCTCCATTGGCCACAACTGCTGGAGCTGAGCTGATCCGAATCTAGGAACCCAGAGCTTCTTTCAGGCCTCCCACATGGGTGCAGGGTCCCAAGGCTTTGAGGCATCCATCAATTGCCTTCTCAGGCCAGAAGCAGAGAGCTGGATGGAAAGAAGATCCCTGGGACATGAACCAGCACCCATATGGGATCCTGGTACGTGCAAGGCAAGGACTTTAGCCACTAGGCTACTGTGCTGTGCTTGGCCATTCTTGAAGTGGATACAGAGGTAACAGTTTTAATATCCGAGATGAGAAAGGAAACACAAGGTGGCGGAGGGTAGGGGTTATTATAACTGGGGCATCACTCTGTTTTGTTAATGGGTTTTCAAAACATTATAGTGCAAAGGATTCTGTGGCAAGTGACAGATGCTTCCAGAGAGTTCAGGGGAAGAAGAGATCTTACTAGGGGGATCCAGTAGGTTTCAAGATCAGGTAGAGTTTTTCCATTCACTGATTTGAGTTTTTGCTGCTTACAGCCAAAAAGACTGCATGCAAATCGTAGTCATTTGAACCAGGTAGAAGTCTGTTTCTCTTGCCTGCAATGATGCTCTTGAGGTGAGCACTATAAGGCTGGTGGAGCAGCTCATGGAGATTGAGCAGGGACTGGGTCCTCTTCCAGCATGAATAATAATATATCATTGTTATGCTCTCCAATGGGGCTGAATTTCCAAATTCACACAAGGCAGAAATGCTTACAGATGTCATCGCTGTTGAACATCCCTGAGGAGGGTTCACAGCACAGGCCAGGACTCTACCTCCTGATGAGTCCAAGGCCAGCAGGTGTTTCTTCCAGTTTTGGGATAGCTGGCTGCTACGGAATTGGTATCCCGTGTTTAAGGACCACATTGTAAACACTGTACTCACTCTTGATTTCAAGATAGGATCCCAAGAGGCACTTAGTAAATGCCTTAGCCCAGAGACCTATAAATTCATGTGTTTTCTCCTGAGGTTTCTGTGGGGCTTATATAGTTACTAAGGGAAATGGTGTCAGATTCATTTAGACATAGTATTTTCTGTTATGGAAACTTTTAAAGATGTTCAAAACTGAAGGGAAGCATACAGCAAACGACATGCTGCTCCCCATGTTCAACAGTGATTTCGTCCTCACTAATTTTGGTTCATGTGTGTACTTTTCTGTCCCCACACATAGTGTTGCAGCAATTTCTTCTCTCAGTATTCACTATTATGTCCAAAAGACAGAAGTTTTTAATGTATTTTTTTTTTTAATATTTTGCTGCCTTCTCCTCAAATGTAAATATTACAAACATGTATACATGTGCTCTTCTTTTAAAATGAATAGTAGTATCAGAGTGAGAGACTCAGGACAATGATCATAATATAGTGGAAAAAGAGGTTGTTGTCATTTTCATGATGTGCTAATCAAATATCCAGTGATTTCAAATGTATTCATGTGTTTGAGAGAGACAGAAAGCTCCCATCTGCTTGTTTATTCCACATATACCCGTACCAGCTGGAGATGGGCCAGGCTAAAGCCAGGAGCCAAAAGCTCAGCCTCCGTCTCTCACAGAAGTGCAGACACTCAACTCTGAGCTGTCACAGCTGCCTCCCTCTGTGCATCTAGTTGATATGTCTAATCTACTTTTAGTCTAACAGGTCTCCCTTCCATGTAGCCATGTTGCCCTCCTTCATGTCCAGTTGCTCTCTTCTCAGCGTGTACACTGCTGATGGATGTTGGGCTGGTTTCTGTATTTGGCTGTGCCCTAAGAGTTTGGTGGAGGAGAGCCATGCATTATCAGTTTTCTTCCAGAACCTCATGAAAGTGAAATGGCTACATGATGGTACTCCTGCTGTGAGGATGCAGGGAGTGTGTCTATATACCTTTGGGTTTGAATAGAACCTTGGAGCAGGAAGTAATGTTTAGGAGAAAAAAAGAAAGCATTTTGCAGGAGTAGAATTAGGTCTTCAAGAAGAACTAGCTACAGCTTTTTAGGAAGGTTGGGTAGATACAGCTTGTGATGACATATCATGCCAGGCCAAGGGGTATGGACCCTCTACCATAGACTGGGAATTGGCAAACTTAACTAGTAAAGGACCAGACTGTGTAAATATTTTAGGCTATGTTATTTAGGCAGCTCCTTGGTTGTGCTGTTGCAGCATAAAAAAGTGCTTCATAAATGAGTGTGGATTTCTTCCAACAAAGCCTGACTTATGGGCACTGAGATTTGAGATCTGTATAATGTTCAGGTATCAAATAGAATTCTTCAAGATTTTTTCTTTATAAAATTTTAAAATGTAAAATCCATTCTCAGATTGAGGGTTAGTCCGGCCAATATCTGCTCTGGGCATTTGGGAGCTATGGAAAGTTCTCGGGGTTAGGAGGGACCTGGTCAAAGAGGATTGTAGACTGTGTCATCAGAGGAAAGAGCCCTAGCCCAGGTGACTGCAGATGGTGCATTGGAAGTAGGCTATGAGATGGATTTCTTCTTTTGTTTTTGTTCCTTATTTGGTAATATTGGAGAACTATTCAAAATTGTAGAGCTCATTATCTTATTTGATACTGAACAGCTTTAAAGAAAGCACATCACAAATTCATGTTTCATTTTTGCAGAGTGGCCCTCTGATATTTCCCATATAGTTCTAATTTTAGTTTATGGGTTGCCAAAGCAAGCCCATAACTTTTATTTATTTCTCACAACTGTGTTCTCCAAGTTTCCATAGATTATACACAGAAAGAGCCAAACCCATCATCCTGTGTAGTGTGGACTTAAAAGTCGGTTCATTTTATGTCTCCTTCCCTACCCTCTTTCTTTCCTTAAGGAGAAATCCCATTCAAAGCTAAGCCTTAGGGCATGCATTTGGCCAAGTGGAGAAGCTAGCTCTTCTGTTTTGAACTTGGTTTCCTGCTAATGTGTACCTTGGGAAGCCACAGAGGGCAGCTCCAGCAGTTGAGTCCTTGACATGCACAGGAAATGCTTGAGTTGACTTTTGAGGTCTTGGGGTTTGGCCTGGCCCCAACCTAGGCTTTTAAGGACATTTGGGAAGTAAACCAGTGGATATCTGTTTGACTCTGCTTTCAAATAAGATGAAAAATGAATAGGTTAAGAATTTGTTTTTAAAAGATAAGCCTTCTATATCAATTGTCTTATAGGTCTGGTCTCTTCTTACATTTGCAACGTAACTGCAGAGAAAATAGTATTTTGTTTGTAGGAGGAAAATCAAAGATGATGTAAATGAAAAGTACATTTTCATATGATGGAAATTATTAGAGCAACTTTTAAAATGTCACTGCAGATTAATGCAGACAAAAAGAAGCTGAATATGTTAGAAACTAGGTCAAGTTACTCATGTTTATGAATGAGGTGAATTACAGTGTGGGTTTAGGTTTATAAAATTGGGCATTACTATAGTTTATTTGAATTATCTTAACCCAAATAGTATTATAACAAAAAATAATTAAAATAAATTGAGTTTATTTTTTATCCTCTGTGGCTGAATATCTTATATCTTCTATTTCATAAATTTAATAAACCAGTTTAAAAAAAGATGAGCTTCTTGTTACTGTTCATACTTCCTGGATTGGACACAGAATGCACCCTGGGGAATTAAAGCTGGAGTAGATTTATTCCTGGGGGTGATACTGCCAGAATCCTTGGAAGGTTTAGAGGAAGTAGCTGAGCTTGCAGGACACTCCTCACCCACAGAACCACTTCTTCTTTGGAGAAGCAGAAAGTCTGTTGTGGCCATAAAGAGCTCTTGCTTCCAGTGGATGCCCTTGCACTCTGGTTTCTTCCGTGTGATCTGGTCACAAATCCCAGCTTCATTAGAGGCTCATTTGATCAGTGGACTCAATCATGCTGGGTGTTGAAGAGCAACGGGCATATGGGTCATATTGGGCTCTGCAGCCTCGTCATACTACCTGTGAGCTAGTCCATGGCATTGGCCACTGTGTCCAGCTTCATAGAATGTCTTTGAAGCTGGGTGCACTCCTGCCATTAAACCATCAAAAGTAGAGTTCTAGAATTTTCCTTCCTTAAAAAGCTGTGATACATTTGGCAGACTTGTGAGTGGTAGTGGTAACTAGCATTAGAGCAGTGTCACCAGTAGCTAATATTGATTAATAGTGCTGCCAATGAACAAAGTGCCTAGAAAGGTGGAATTGGCCATTTCAAAATAATCTTTTATTTTAGGTTGAAATTATTGTAATACTAACAAAAGTATCTTTAAAATGTCACTTAACATTAAAAAAATAATTCTATGCTTGTGAAATTCAGGCCTAGACGACAGCATGAATTTTTTGCCTGTGTGTAAGATTAGGTCTGAACAGTGCCCCGATGATCCATTACTTGAGCATTCATTGTGATCCCTGTGGCATAATGTGTCTGTGCGCCTCAGTATTGCCCACTGTGTCCTGACTACAAGACTATTCTGTGAGTGTTCAGGTGGAAGCCGACTTTTTTTCTTTTTAAAAATACAGCAGTTTCTTTTGAGAGACAGACCAAATACACACACACACACACACACACACACACACACACACACACACCAGAGAAAAACAGAGCGAGAGTGCACTCCCATCTAATGCCCACAATAGTCAAGGCTGAATCAGGCTAAAGCCAGCAGCCAGAAATTCATTCTGAGTCTCCCAAATGTGTAATAGGACCCAGTTTCTTGAGCCATCACCCTCTATCTCCCAGAATGCACATTAGCAGGAAGCTGGAATTGGGACTCAAACCCAGGCACTCCAATATGGGATACAAATGTTTTAACTAGTGATTTAACTAGTGATTTAACCAAATGGCAAATGTCTGCCTCTGCATTATTTTTTTCTGTCCTGGATAGGAAGATTCTTTCATGAATACAAGATTAGAAATGCTCTTTTAACTGGAAAGTCATTGATTTTAAAGTTGAACAGACTTGAGTTCAAGTTCTGACTCCACTGCTGAATAAGCTTGTGTACTTTTTTTGGCACATGTTGACCTTCCTGGACCCCTTTCTTCGGCTGTTTCAAATGAAACATCCACCTCTACCCACCATGTTAATAGTAAAGCAATGCTCAGCAAAATGTAGCAGAAACTGTGTGACAGGCTGCTGCTGTTGGTGGGGTGACATTGTCATCAACTTCATTTCTGCCTTCACTGTCAAGTGCCTGGAAGGCTTTCTGTCCTTTCCTTTCCCCAGTTGTTTGTCATTTGGTCAGGCAGCTTGTCTCTGTCTCTCTTTTTAAAGATTTATCAATTTTTATTGTAAAGTCAGATTACAGAGAGAGGAAGATACAGAAAGATCTTTTATCTGCTGGTTCACTCCCCCAAGTGACCACAACAGCCAGAGCTGAACTGATCTGATGCCAGTAGTAACCAAGAGCTTCTTCTGGGTCTCCTACATGGGTGCAGAGTCCCCAGCCTTTGAGCCAGGCCACAATCAAGGAGCTGGATGGGAAGTGGAGCAGCCTGGACATGAACCAGTGCCCATGTAAGATCTCGAATGTGCCAGGTGAGGATTTAGCCAGTAGGCTATGTCACCAGGACCTGCTTGTGTCTCTACAGCATTCGCTTTTATATTTGTGGTCCTGGCTGTGTGGGTTGTTGCACTCTCTTTGTGCTTGTGGGGCTTCTTTTGCCCTCCGTATACCTTTGAAGTCTTATTAGACTTCATCTTTCCTCCAGGGAAATATCCCTCTTTATGTTTAAAGGCATCAGAACAGCCATGAGGTCAGAGAAGTTACAGTAGCTTTTTGTTTGTCATCCAGACATCCTTCTGAGGCTTGAATGGCTGCTGGCAGCCCACTGGCACTCCCCACCTTCCTCATTAGATTACTGTACTGACTCCATCTCAGTAGTAGTTGTAAGTCACATAGGCCTTATTTCTGTTGCATTGCAGTTTTCTTTCTTGACCCTGTCCCTCCTCTAACTTCCCAGCAATACTTAAAGAAAGTGGGCAATAATCAGTGGGAATATTTTGCCCAATTTTCATAACAATGCCCCTGGAATGACTGTAACTTTGTGGAATGTGAGAGAACTCAAGTGAATAATAAACCCAAAATTCAGAGTCATCTTTGTGTGTTCTTGTGTCAGGCGAGGTTCTTAAGATAGTCCCTCTTTGGTCTTTGTTCCTTGGGGTCCAGTTGACCCCTTTGTGAAGCAGCAATGACTGCCACTTTTTTGCTCCAGGATGTTTGTGTGCCCCTGAATGGTCTTCCTTACCTTCTCCTTGGGAATCTATTGTAAACACACCATGGGCACTGTGCCCTACACATCAAGTCTAGTGAGATCAAGTTATGCTGTGGCTTGAACACTTTGTGCCCTGCTGTGAGCAAGTCTGCTTCCCTGCTTTTCTCATAGCTGACCTCAAACAACTTGACCTTGAGCTCTTAATTATTCTGTGTGAACTCTCCCTGGTATTTTTGTTAAGCAATTGTCATGGATTTGAGTTGTGCTTAATACTTCAGTATATCAGAAGCCTTCAATTTGTGTGAAAGAAATTGTTCAACTTTCCTTCTTCTTATTGGTTTATTTATATGTCCAACAAACATATTTTAAGTGTCTGAGAGTGCCAGGAATTCTACTGGATGTTGCAAACACTATTATCATAAAGATGGAAATAGAAGATATTTTAGGACAGCTGAGACAGAGGGTTTAATAGAGTTGGGATTGGTAAATATGTCTTGCCCTATCCAATATCTGATTTAGAAATGGTCCAAGGAACAGTGGCATTCACAAAAGGATGCAAACTGTGTGAGTTTGAATCAGATGGACTTTTCAGGAGAACTCTGGCTGAGATGTGGACAGTGTGTTGGTATGCAAGTGGGGAGTGTACCTGGGAACCTCCTACAGGGCTGTGGGAAGGAGAGGATGGGATGATGATATCCCATGTTATTTAGAAGTTGAAGTTGTCAGGATTTGGGTGATTGGATATGGGGATGTGGGAGGGGATGGTGGCAAGTCTGATGCTTCTATTTCTGGGTTGGGAGAGAAGGTGAGATAGACTTGGATGAGGGAGGCAGGGCACAGGTCTGACCTCTGCCTGCAAATCTGGTGATGCAAGTCTTGCGAGTGGATGCAACTGGCCAGGTCAGTATATGGAGACATAGAGGAACAAGACATTTAAGTGGAAAATAATCTGAAGTTTGTGGAATGGGAAGTGGAAGGAGGAATCACAGTGATGAGGGGAGACCACTTAGCATAACTGCTTTTGTCCAGGGCTTTGCAGACAGGTGTGGACTAGTAAGTGAACCTGTGCATTGTCAGCAGGGAAGAAATGGGAACCTTGACCAGAACAGGTTGCATATGAGTGCTGACCACAAGCCAGATGAGAAATAAGATACATTGCAGGAATTGCAGGTGCAAGGGAGAGGACAGAGGCAGGGCAGTGACCTGGAGGTTTATAGGTCTGTTGGGAAGGATTAGTTTAGGTGTCAGAGCCAAATGCATCTCCTAAACTTCTTTGCCATGCTTGCTACTCCATGTTATTATAGTCTTTTCTTTTCATACTTTAAAAAGTTTTCTAAACTATCATCTATCTACATCGAAGCTTAAAATGCTGTGTGAAGTTTCCTTGTACCATTTGTTAAGATGGTGACCTAATGCAAATGTATTTTTGCAGGTTTTATTTTGATGACCACACTGTTTCTGATATAGGTGATGAGAGCAGTTTCAAACAGGTTCTTGTGTGCTGTGCTAACTTGTTTCTATCTTCCTTTGAGTAGTTCTGTACTTCCTGGCATAATAAGCTATGCTAAGGTCATTTTGTACTTAGCCTTATTTTAAAAAGAAAGGATAGAAACTGAGGAAGGAAGGAAACAAAAAGGAAAGGAAGGGAAGAGAAGGAAGAGAAGGAAAGGGAGGAAGGAAGGAAGGGATGGAGGAAGGAAGAAAGGAAGGAAGGAACGAAGGAAAGAAGGAAGGAAGGAAGGAAGGAAGGAAGGAAGGAAGGAAGGAAGGAAGGAAGGAAGGAAGGAAGGAATCGTTAGAAACCAAGATCTGGGCATGATGTGTGCTTTTGGCTGTTGGGTGTGGTTCATCCCAGACCCACCTCTGGGAATTTAGCACTGGGAGTCAATTGATTCTTATTATTAGCAGTAGTTACATTCTATAGTCTCTTTAAACATGGGATTTGTGAGTCTTGAGCCACTGTTCCTCAAGGACAATACAGAGTTGGGTTCTTAGGGGCTTCTGATCACTATGATGTTTCTGTTCTTTTGCTCATCAGTTCCTTACCTAGCTTTGAGTGTTTCTGTTCAAATACACCTTGCTGAATGCACATGGGGTTGAATCACTAACATGAACTGAAGGCCAACATCACTGTAATTCATGCTCAAATGAAGCTTTTCTAATATATGTCTTTTGTTTCTAAGGCACATTACAGCCTTCTGTGATCAGGAACTCTAAACAGCCCTTCAACACTATGCTTTGAATCCTTTTGAAACAGTAGAATCTACAAAAGGCAGAAAAAAATGCAAAAAATGTGGCACTCACTAGACTGTGAATAGGGTACTTGTTCACAATATGAGAGCCCAAATAAAAAGGCAGAATGTGGCCAAATGACCTCTGCTGGCAATGTGTAAGTTGAACAACTCCAATTATTCACTACTGTGTGTATGTCCAGGAAAACATGCAGAAGTGCCAGGAATATTGAATTTAGAACTGCAAATGAGCATTAACAAATGGGTGGATTTGCAGGTAGGAATCTGCAAATAGTGAAAGTTATCTGTCCTTGAATACTAGTATGTATATGTGCACACACACACAAAAAATATTCGTCTTTCTATTTTTTTTAATATATTGTGAAACTTACTAACTCACACCAGTACTTTACACTGTAGAGTTTTTTCTTGTTTTTTTCTGTTCTGAGCTGTATGACACCAACTCACACACCTTATTGACACCTACCTCACTGTTGACCACTTGGTGGCTATAAGGGAGAAGGGGAAGGGGTAATGTAACATTTTAAGATTATATTTCTACTATATGATGATATTACCATATTTATAAAGCCTCCTTTTAGTCCTAGAATATAAAACAATGTCAGAATTATATTTAAGAAACAAAAAGCTGATCCCAGCATAGTAGCCTAGTGGCTAAAGTCTTTGCCTTGCAAGCACTAGGATCCCATATCAGTGCTGATTCATGTCTCAGTTGCTCCACTTCCCTTCCAGCTCCCTGCATGTGGTTTGTGAAAGCAGTAGAGGATAGCCCAAAGCCTTGGGTACCTGCACCCACATGGGAGACCTGGAAGAAGCTCCTGGCCCCTAGCTTTGAATCGAGCTCAGCTTTGGCCACTGAAGCCACTTGAGGAATAAACCAGCAGATGAAAGATCTTTCTGTCTCACTTTATCTCTGTGAATCTCCTTTTCATCAGAAAGAAAGAAAAAGAAGCAAAAAGCTAGTATGTCAAAGTTAGGGAGGCCCAAGCATTGGAGATTGACGCAATGCTGTTGGCTTGAGGTAGAACCATCCTCTCTGGGAAATGTCAACACTCCCTGTTTTTTCCTAGACTCAGGTGGGAATGGATGGAGCCATTGTTTTTTTGTTTTTGTTTTTAAGATTGATTTTTATTGGAAAGTCAGATTTACAGAGAGGGCAGAGAGAAAGATCCCAGCTGCTGCTTCACTCTACAAGCAGCCGCAACAGCCAGAGCTGAGCTGATCCGAAGCCAGGAGCCATACACTTCTTCTGGGTCTCCCACGCACGTGCAAGATCCTAAGGCTTTGGACCATATTTATTGCTTGCTCAGGCCACAAGTAGGGAGATGGATGGGAAGTCGAGCAGCCAAGACACAAACCCATATGGGATGCCAGTGTCACAGAGGAGGCTTGGCTCACTATGCCACGGTGCTGGCCCCAGCAGGGTTTTCTTAATGCAGAGGGAGAATAAGGGAAGAAAGGGATCCAGAGCTACCTGAGGCTATCTCACAGGGCCAAGCCTGCTACCTGCTGCCCTGGACTAGAGCCCTTTCCCCATACACAAGTTGACAGCAGATGTTCCTGGCAGGTGCTAGTATGTTAAGTCCTCAGATCTGGGCTTCTCTTTATTCGTTTTGGTTTCTTTGCGAATGATGTCGGAGGATTAGGTGTCTTGTTGTCTATGAGAAGCATGGATTCTGCCACCATATGGGGTCAGGGGTGATGAGTACATGAGCTACAGCTGACTTCTCCCCGGGGAGGTGTATGTCTATCTTCTTAACACATTCTGTTAACTGATTCTTGTGTCTCCTTTTCCACTTAGTGCTCTGGCCAATGGGGCCATGGGGAAGAAAGTCTTGCACATTTCCTACAGAGGCTTCTCAGGAGAAAGTCAAGTTCCTTGCTAGAATGCTAGAAACCAACACTTGTTGAAGGTGTCTGCCTTCCTTGAAATAGAGGGAGTCCTCAGATGGTGAAACCAGGTCTTGATTTATTTGTTACCACGTGTCCAGGGGTACCACAGCTCAAAGAATGGTTGTTTGGTCTCTTTTTGTCTTTTTTCTTCTCCTATAATGTCCTTTCCTTCCATTTTCCATGGAAGCCTACATTCAGGAAGGAAGTTACCCAGGCCATGACAGACACAGAGGGAGTTGCAAAAGGCTGGGGAGAGCTTGTAGAAATACTCATTAAGACCCTCAGCAGTCCAGGTCCAGCACAGTGGCCTAGCGGCTAAAGTCCTCACCTTGAATGCGCCAGGATCCCATATGGGTGCCAGTTCATGTCCCAACTGCTCCACTTCCCATCCAGCTCCCTGCCCGTGGCCTGGGAAAGCAGTCGAGGATGGCCCAAAGCTTTGGGACCCTGCACCTGTGTGGGAGACTTGGAGGAGACCTGGATCCTGACTCCTGACTCCAGATCCGTTTGCACTCACTTGGGGAGTGAATCATCGGATGAAAGACCTTCCTCTCTGTTTTTCCTCCTCTCTGTATATCTGACTTTGTAATAAAGACCCTCAGCGGCCCAGGCCGACAGAACCACATGGAGTTCCCATCCTGACCCCTGCTAGCTCCGGGGTGAGGAGCAGCAAGTCACAGAACTTTACCTCATAGGATCCCTCGTGGGTGAAAGGGAGGTACAAGAATGGTTTTGTGATGTTTTGGAGATGTTAAGCAAGTGACAGTGCTTAGTTGTTAATAACAGAGGTTAATGGTGCATAGCCAGCTCTGTGGGATTGAGTTTGGGGGATTGCATTTGTCATCTGTCATAGGCCTTTTCCCTAACGTAATAATCAACTCTAAGTCGGAGCTTTTGTTCCTAATCCCTTTCTCCCTCCAGCATGATGCAATACTGTGTACCCAGTAAGGTGTTAACTGTGTCAATTTGTCAGTGGACAGTCCTTCTTCTAATATCTTCCCACCTATACATGATCTTGCTAATTGGAGTTGTTTCCTCTTTTGTCAGAGCCCTGGGAGTTACTAATGATTTTTTCCCAATACTTTACTATTTTTTTCTTAGGACTCAATGTTCTACGCTGCATGGTCAGTATCATGGTCCTTGGCTGTTAAAAAGCATTATCTGTGTTTTTACTTTAATGTAAATGATGCCTGTGGTCCCCTTGTACTCATTCACTTTACAGTGATGTTCTATTTTGACTCTAAAAACTATGGCACACTTAGACGTTTCTAAAACACAGCCCATTGCTGGCCTGTTGATGGCTCAGCCCTGGGTCTTTCTGGTAAGACCTTTTAATAATTGAAATAGATTTTGTAAAACCACAACAGGAGGAAATAGAGTGGATAACAGGTCAGCCTGCTCATGCGCTTTTTTGTGTTTGTTTTGTCTTCCTTCTTTCCACCTGAAGACTTCTGTTCTCACTTATTGGAAAAAACTTTTACACTTAATATGTGGTGTCCACTAGATGGATTCAACATGAATTTTGGATTGTACACAAATGCTAATGTCAAGATTCGGCATTTGCTTTGACTGTTAAGTTGTAAGTGGTATTCCAGTCTTTAGTCCATGTTTTTCTTAAAGGTTTGCAGTCAGTTATCCCAGAGTTAGAACTGGAAGGGAATGTTGGGTGTAGTTCTTGAGTTGGTCAGATAGTTACACAGCATTTGGGAATGTATGGATGGTAGTTGGGATGTGAGTAGCAGAAAAGAATTGAAACACAGGGCTTAGAACTCTAGGCTTCAACTTTGGCTCCAACTCTGGGTTCCAACTGGGCTGCAACTTTCCCAGTTATTCATTAGCTCATAGACCATAGGTAATTTATTGTCCTCATTTGTGTTGCCTATAAAGTGGACTCAGTTGTTTAATTTTTTTCTACCTACATTTACATGGTTATTATAAGGTAGTTATGAGGTGGAACATACAGAATTAGACACATGGTGGTTCAACACTCCGTAGACACAGGCGTGGGTACTTCAAGAAGTCAGTTGAAATGAAAAGATACGTTTATTTTGAAACCCAGGCTTAGAAAGCTTATGGAAATGTGTTATAAAAAAAAAAGGCTTAAAAAAGTACTACTTTTTTTTTAAAAAAAAGGTTTATTTATTTTTATTGGAAAATCAAATATACAGAGAAAAGGAGATACAGAGAGAAACATATTCTGTCCACTGGTTCATTTCCTCTGTGGCTGCAATGGCAGGCACTGACCTAAACCCAAGCCAGGAGCCAGGAGTTTCTTCCAGGTCTACCACATGGGTGTAAGGTCCCAAGGCTTTGGGTTATGCTCTAATGCTTTCCCAGACCACAAGCCGTGACCTGGAAGGAAAGTGGAGATCCAGGACATGAACCAGTGCGCATATGAGGTCCTGGTGGTTCCAAAACGAGGACTTTAGCCACTAGGTTGCCTCATTGGGCCCTACTTACTGTTTTTGTTGTTGTTGTTGTTTGTTTTGTTTTTAATTTAGCTTTTTATGTTTTGGCAGTTTTAACAAATTTGATACAGCTCATAGATACAATTCTAAGAGTATAATGATCTCCCCCAAATAAAGTTACCTTTTAATTCCAATTTTTTCTTTCATGAACTTTTTCAAGTATACTCCGGGTTATTCTTACCCAAGTAATGTGCTATTTTTCATTATAATGTGTGCTATAGAAAAGGGGCAGAACACAAATATCATCCTTCAGGTTTCCCACATGGTGCAGGCTCTCATACACATCAATTAGCGTTGCAGCCTGGCTCAACCCAACCAACCCAACACTGCAACCCCACTCAGGCTGGTGGGTACGACTGCCTGTATAGCCAGGCCCAGCCAGAGTCCTGGTTCTCCTGCTCACCAGTGGGAGTTGCAGCCCATCAGAAGAGTGCCCACGGTTTCCCTACTGGACCTACTCCCAGTCCTGGATCTTGTACTCTCCAGGTGGTTCTACAGTCCAACTTAGCAGGATTTGCTCCCAATCCCAGCACTTGCCAACTGATTTTGCAACCAGCCTTCACTCGCTCTGACTCATGCATGCGCCAGTGGATATGGATGATTAGCCCAGCCTGACTCTTCCCCTAACCTAGCTCACATACAGACCATCAGGTATTATAGCCCTTCCCAGCCTGTTTTGCCCTCAGTCCCAGTTCTCAATCTCACCAGTGGGAACAGTAGCCCAGAAGTAGAGGCTGCTCTGCCTCACTACAGGGGCCTCAACCTCCCTCCCTTTAGCTCTCTTGTGTGCTGGTGGGTGCTGTGGCCCTAGTCTGGCATGGCCCACCTCACCTCCGCATTTGCCAGTGGGTGCTGTAGCCCAGCCTAGCCCAGAGTGCTTCCATCTTGACCAACCTGGTCCACCCTCCGGTCCTGGGTGTCATGCTCACCAGTGGAAGCTGCAGCCCAGAAGATGAGTACCCATACTTCCCTACCATGCCTGCTCCCAGTCCCAGATCTTACATCTGCCAAGAGGTACCCCAGTTCATCCTAACATGACTTACACCTAGCCCCAGCATTTGCCAGCAGGTATTATACGCTAGCCCAGCCTCACCCCTAGACCTGGCCCACATGGCAGCTGATAGATGCTACAGCACTCCTTGGACTGGCCTACCCACATTCCTGGCTCTTATGCTTACCAGTGGAAGCATAGGCCCACTCCCAGCCCCGTATCTCATGCATGACAGCGGGTGCCACAGCCCTGCTTTGTATGGTCTGCTCTCAGTCCCAGCCTTTGTATGTTCTGGCAGGTGATGCAGCCTGGCTCCACCTGGCCTCATCTTAGCCTGTGAGTGGTTCCGTGGTCCAGCCTGGTTCTGCCTGTCACCAGTTCCAACTCTCCATGCAAACCCGCAGGTGCAGCAGTCCCACAGAGGCAAACACATAAGTCCCCTATTGAATCTGTCCCTAGATTTTGTTCTCTTACATTCTGGTGGGTTCCACCTAATGTGGTCCATGCCTTGCCCCAACAATCCTAGGTAAGTATTCTGGCCTAGCCCAGCCAGTCATGCTCCCCAGCCCTAGCTCTTATGTACACAAGAGGGTGATGGGTAATACTATTTACCCTATCCCAGATTGCCCATGTGTGTAGATGCCTCAGCCTGACCCAGACATGCCCTCCAGTTTCTCCTCCTCTAAACCACTCCATCTCAGCTCCCTCTCGATCTGCAAATGCAGTGGCCTGGTCTGTGGAAGACCCCAGAAACCATTCTCCCTCTGTCAAACATGCTCTCAGCCACTCTCACTCCAATAAGCCCCCAAATCCACTTCCCTAGGCAATCTGCAACCCCACCCCCCCAACACATGTGCAGCCCTGGGGGCTGGGTTGGTATGTCCTTGCTTGGTGTTCCCTGCCTTACTGACATATCTTTAGAAAAAAAAAAAGAAAAGCAAGTATGCTGGCATGCTGATGTAGTTAATATGAATTTGGCATTAACCAGGCCCAAAGTAGCTGCCAGTAATTGGCTGCTTTTTTTCCCAGCAGTGTAACACTTGCCTAGGTACAAAAGCAACCCAGGCAGTTGCCTAGCGCTGCAGCTGTGCCTCAGCATTTTTCCCACACGGCTAAATGAGGTTTGGCTTTGCATGCAAATATCTAAGGCAGGCCACTGGACACAAGTATTTGTTACTCCAAACTCTGTTCTAGGAGTCCCAACCTGGCAACTATCCAAATGTCCTTCCACATGTGATGGGATCAATAAGTTATACTAGTTTAGTTTCAGGAAATACAGCTGAAGCAATGAAAACAAGTGCACTATTGGCACATGCAACAGTAGGGTCGATCTTGAAATAATTATGCTGAGTGCAGAATTCCAGGTCCTCTTTATATAAAATCTGGAAAAATGCAAACTATTGTGTAGTAGCAGGAAACAGATCAGAGGGGAGTAAGGTTTGGGAAGGAACCTCACCAACAGGCAATAACATTTGGGGGTGGGATGGAGAAATGACTGTGATTATTGTGATTGCCCTGATGGTTTCACAGGTAGAGTTCCATAAAAATATGCTTACATACTTCACATATGGCTTATCCTGTGTGTCTGTTATGCCTCACCAGTGATGCTTACAAAAAAAACCAAAAAACAAAAACAAAACTGGGCTTACTGTATCCAAACATTGGTGTGCTTGCTCGACTACTTCAAGCACAAGATTCATCAGCTTACTTCAGTGAACGCTCGCTGAATCATTTCTTGGCTATTTTGTGTTCTTTTGGAACTTGCAGTACTTTATTTAGGAGTTTTTATTTGGAACACTCTGTCCAAGAGAATTTGAATTAATGACTTTTCTTTTGATCCACTCCTCTGAGTTGTTGTACTATACTGACCTTATAATTAGCTATTACAGCAACTAAATGTTCTAAAAGCTTTTTTTGCAGACTTTGAACTTGGCTGCTTGGAACTCTAAGTAGCCTTTTGCTTTCTTTGGCGTTTCTGCTTAGCTTGCTTTTTTCCTACCTCAGCTTGTCTATACCCCACCACCTTTCAGCAAATGAGAAGGTTTCCTCCTCCATTGTAAAAGAAATGCAAAGGAAATTCTCTCATTTCATATGACCAAGTTCATACTAGGATCAAAATTGTTGTATTATTTTAAAAAACAACTAAGAATCATTAAAACATTTAGGCTTAAATATGAACATTTAATTTTTACTTAAACCTCATATAGGGCCCGCTGCGGTGGCCTAGCTGTTAAAGTCCTTACCTTGCATGCACCAGGATCCCATATGGGCACCAGTTCTAATTCCGACAGCCCCTCTTCTGATCCAGCTTCCTGCTTGTGGCCTGGCAAAGCAGTCAAGGATGGCCCAATGCTTTGGGACCCTGCACCCACATGGGCGACCTGGAGGAAGTTTCTGGCTGGCTTTAGATCAGCACAGTGCTGGCCGTTGTGGTCACGTGGGGAGTGAATCATTGAACAGAAGATCTTCCTCTCTGTCTCTCCTCCTCTCTGTATATCTGCCTTTCCAATAAAAAAAAACATAATAAAAATAAATCTTTAAAAAAAACATCCTTCTATACACTTGCATGCATACAAGGTATGTGCATAAAGTTCATGGTAAATGTCTGTGATGAAGAAAATGTTTGGTGTGCAAAAAAATTTTTGTTTGCACAAAAAAATAGATATGCACCAAAACAACTTTTAATTCCATTTTCCATGATGCTTCTGTATGGGTGTGTGTGTGTGTGTATGAATAACTGACCTCTTTGAGTATAGGTGTCTTGTTTGTATTTGAAAGGCAAAGAGAGACAGGGTTCTCTCATTGGATGCTTCTCTGCCAAATGTCCTAACAGCTGGGACCAGCCAAGCCAAAGCCAGGAGCCCAAAGCTCAATCCAGGTCTCCCATATGAATGGCAGAAATGGAAGTACTTGAGCCATCATCTGCTACCTCTCACAACATCCACAGGAAGCTGGATTTGGGGCAAAGCTAGGACTTGAATCCAGGCACCCCAAGATTACATACAGACCATCTAGAGGCATCGCAACTGCTGTAACATGAGTGAGGTTACTAGAACTATATTGCATTTTTGCAATATTTTTCTTGTTTTAAAAGATTCTTTGAAAGGCAGAGTTACAGACAGGTGTGGAAAGATGGTGGTGGGTGGGGAATAGATAGATCTTCTGTCTGCTGGTTCATTCGCAAATGCCTACAACAGTGGGGCTGGGCCAGAGAGAAGCCAGAAGCTAGGAGCTTCTTCTGGGTCTCTCATGGGTGTAGGGGCC
The DNA here is from genome assembly GCF_017591425.1 of Ochotona curzoniae. Taxonomy (NCBI): domain Eukaryota; kingdom Metazoa; phylum Chordata; class Mammalia; order Lagomorpha; family Ochotonidae; genus Ochotona; species Ochotona curzoniae. The sequence goes on from NW_024467122.1 coordinate 66,944,093, forward strand.
TAAGCACTTTGGCCATCATCTGCTGCTTTTCTAGACACTTTAACAGGGAGCTGGATTGGAAGTGGAGCAGCTGGAACTTCAACCAGTTCCCATATAGGGTCCTGGCGACCAGCTCTATCTGTGCCACAGTGCTGAACCCTATGCAACCCCTTTCACCCTGAATCACCCCTAAGCTTCATGTCCCATGATTTCTACTTTCATTTCTCTAAAAGAGGGTAATATAGAGGGTAATATATTTGAGAAATAGTATGATTGAATAATATATAAAGTTCATTTTATGCTAAGAAGAATGAACACATGTCTGACATAGCAGTTGAGATATTCCATATCAAGTGCCTTGGTTTGGTTCCCTGCTCCAGCTCCTGGCTCAAGAGCCCTGCTAATGCAAATACTGGGAGACTCAAGTAATTGGATTGCTGCTACTTGGGTGGGAGACCTGGAGTTTGATCCTAGATGCTGGCTCTGGCATGACAGGAGGGGCCAGTGCTCTCTCTCGCTCGCTCCCTTTCTCTCTCCTTCCTTCCCTCACTTCCTTCCTCCCTCTCAAAAATAAACAACTAGATGGGAGAAATCTTCCCAGTCCATTTTGATATGGCTGGCCCTCACCTACTTGGGATCAAATTTTCTTTATGAGAGATTCACAAAAAACACTCTATTGAGTTTTCCTAACAACAGCAACTCTTCCTCTTCGCTCTGGCCCATACCACAGTTAACTATGTAATTATGCAGTGAGCGCAGCTAGCATGGAGTTTTAGGAACAGACTGAGGCAGGCTCCCTGCTTCATGCTGGGTGCAGGCCACTCTCTGAAGAGTAGCTTTGGGTTTTCAGGTTCCTCAACAAGAGATTGGTGATGAGGTCATTCATAGTATGGGAGCCTCATAGGAAACTGAAACACAGAAAAATGGTAAATCACTTATCAAGACAAAATACCAAGATGATCACATTCACTGTTCACGTTTAGACAGATTTTCTTTCAACTTTCTTGCGTGTGTATGGTTAGGAAGGTTGTTCGTATAGCTTTGTATCCTGCTTATGAACAGAGCAATGGTGAATGCCCTGGAGCTTAAACATCCACTTTTCCTTAATTACTCGCTTCAGTAAACTGCTAGAAATGAAATTATCACTGCAAAGAGTGTGACCACACTGATGACCTTTCATGAACAATACCACGCTGATAACCACAGATTTTACACCTGCTGTAGTGAGGCGTGCGTAGTTCTCCCTGTTTTTTGGCAACCTGATGTGTGTTCAGACCCTGATAAGTGACAGAGAAGATCCTGTTTGGGTTTGTATTTTAAAACTGTTATGCAGCATTGTGTGGCCTCTCCCCCCAATTTATTTCTTTGCCATTTGCAATTCTTTCAAGAAACATTTATTACAGTCCTTCAGCCACTTTTTATCAGGGGTTCTGTTCTCTTAAGATTTGTAATTCTCAGTAGTCTATGATAGACTAGCCTTTTGTTACAACCTGCAAAAGTGTTTCATTTGAACCTTTCTTGGAATGACTTGGGAAACTGAGTTTTATGAGCATATATATGAATGTGAATATTGTGTGTGAAAAAGGCTTGACATGTTTGATTCATCTGTTATATGCCAGTGTGAGGATGTGATTATTGCAGCTTTGTCAAATGTCTGGGTTTTTTTTTCCCAACATTTTAATAGCTAACTTTACTATATTCTGAAATGACTTGTTCTAGATGGGCTGTAACCCAGGTTCCTCATGGTGTGGCAAGTTTTTCTTGTTTTCAGAACCTGTGGACACTGTATTTGGGGGAATCTCCTGGGGAAGAGAGAGAGAAAGACAGAGATGAACCATCTCCTGGTTCACTCCCTAAACGCCCACGATGACTGATTGTGAGCTATGGCTGAAACTGGAAATCCGTTTAAAATCCAGTCTACCACACAGGTGACAGAGATACAGTCACTTGAGCCATCACTACAAACTCAGTATTGATGCTGGAGTCGGTAACTGAAATCTGCACTGATATAGGATGTAGCCCTTTTAACTGCTAGGCTGGATGCCCACTCCCTTTCTCTTTTGGGTCTCTGATCACTTTTATTTACATGTCTTATTTGAAAGAAAGAAACAAAGCTTTCATGTACTGGCCCAGTTCCCAGATGCCCTCAACATCTAAGGTTGGGCCAGGCTGAATAAAGCCAAAAGAACAAGTCAGGTCTCTAGATGTGTGGCAGGAACCCAAGTACTTGACCATCACCTGCTGGACCCTAGGGACATGAGCACGAAACTGAATCAGAAGTGGAAGAGGCAGGCACTCTATTTTGGGACACAGATAAACCAAGTGACAGCTTAACTGCTGGGCCTAGTGCTCACCCCTGCTCCCTCTGCTTTATTTTATTTGCAATCTTTACTTTCAGAAGTGCTTTTTTGGGCCTGGCACAGTAGCCTAGTGGCTAAAGTCCTGGCCTTGCACATGCCAGGCTTCTAAATGAGCACCAGTTCATATCCCGACAGACCCGCTTTCCATCCAGCTTCCTTCTTGTAGCCTGGGAAGATAGCCAAGGATGGTCTAAAGCCTGCACCCATATGGGATACCCGGAGGAAGCGCCTGGCTCCTGGCTTCGAATTGGCTCAGCTCCAACCATTGCAGCCACTTGGGGAATGAATAATTGGATGGAAAATCTTCCTCTCTGTCTCTCATCCTCTCTGTATATCTGACTTTGCAATAAAAAATTAATAAAACCTTCTAAAAATAGTTTTTTTTTTAAAAAAGGTGCTTTTGCTGTCAGTTTTTTTCCCGTAAATTTGAGTTGTCTCCTTTGTCTTATATTCTTGGAAAACATTAGATATGTCGCCACCTTTTGGTTACAGGTCTTGAGTGACATTCCCACTTGTGGTCAACAGCAGGTTTGCCTGTGGACTTGCCTGGGCAGCGAGGAAGCTGTTGTCTTTGTGCACATTTTTTTTTTAAAGATTTATTTTTATTATTTTTTTTATTGGAAAGGCAGATATACACAGAGGAGAGACAGAGAGGAAGATCTTCCGTCCGATGATTCACTCCCCAAGTGAGCGCAACGGCCGATGCTATGCCGATCCGAAGCCAGGAGCCTCTTCCGGGTCTCCCACGTGGGTGCAGGTTCCCAAAGCTTTGGGCCGTCCTCGACTGCTTTCCCGGGCCACAAGCAGGGAGCTGGAAGGGAAGCGGGGCTGCCGGGATTAGAACCGGCGCCCATATGGAATCCTGGGCGTGCAAGGCGAGGACTTAACCACTTTCGCCACCGTGCCGGGCCCAACACATTTTTTTTTTAATTGGAAAGTTAGATATACAGAGAGGAGGAGGCACAGAAAGGAAGATCTTTTGTCCAATGATTCATTCCCCAAGTGACCACAAAGGCTGATGCTGTGCCCATCTGAAGCCAGAAGCCAGGAACTTCCTTCGGGTCTCTCACATAGGTGCAGAGTCTCAAAGCATTGGGCCGTCCTCGACTGCTTTCTCAGGCAACAAGCAGGGGGCTGAATGGGAAGTGGGGCCACTGGGTTAGAACTGGCACCCATATGGGATCCCGGTGTATTCAACGTGAGGACTTTAGCCACTAGGCCACTGTGCTGGGCCCTTTGCACATGTTCATGCAGGATTCCCTAACATCTCCAGAAAGGAACCAGGATCATGTGCTACCTGCTTAGGAAACCTCCCTTTTGGGGTAGGGAGTTGAACGTAGAGCTTCTCAGAGCTCCGACTGTTGGGACAGTCCCTAAACATCGCAGTGCAGGGACATTATCAGCAGTAGGATTGGCTGTTTTAGCTTTGTAGCCTGTCAGCTTTCTGCCTTGGAGAAAGTTACATAGCAGTGGAACTGTATAGAAGCAGAAAACAGAGGTGAGCTGGGCCACATCCTTTTCACCTGCGCTGTGTGTGATGGGTTTCTTCAGAGGGCTTCCTTGAAAATGACTGCAATGACCTTCTTCATATGAGCCTTCCCAGAACCGTCTCTTGGATGCTTCTGGTGACCACTGTCTGGTTTTGGCTGCTTGGTCTGGCTAAGGGATGCTGATGCTGTACCTTTCAAATCAGAGGTACTGAGGTTCATCTATATACAGCTGCACAAATAGAAAGAACCATTGGAGACTGGCACTGCTCAACAGCAGAACTGGGCTGAAATAGCAGTGGGGGCATGCAGCAGCCACTCAGAGAACCACCTGGCACGAACTGTCAGAGATGCCTCTGAGAGGCCATCTCAGTGGCCACAGGCTGCTATTGCCCTTCAGCCACTGAGTGCTGGACCAGGCACTGCGTGCCTGAAAGGCTAATGGGCCTGGATTGGAGTTTCTGTGGGTTGTCTTGAGCTTCTATATCAGATACACACAGGGAAAGGGTATTGTGGCTGTCAACATGAAAGAAGTGAGAAGCCCACATCCCACACCAGAGTTCCGGAGTAGCTGGCACCTGCCTCCATCTTCCTGTTGGTACAGAGCCCAGGAGGCAGCAGCGCTGGCTCCCATGATTGAGTCCCCGACTCGCATGTGGGAAACCTTGCATGTTTTCTGCTTGAAGTCTTTGAGAGAGTGGACTAGTGAAGACAATGATCACTCTCTCTTTGCCTCCTCCTCTCCTCTCTTCTCTCTCTCTCTCACTCTGTTTCTCACTGGCTTGTTCTGCTTCCCCGAACCGCCCTTCCTTCTCTCCCTCTCAATAGATAAATTTTATGAGGACTTAGGAGAATGATTTGTGAAATTAAAAACCAGTAGGAGACTGGGAACAGAGTTTGTACTCAATGTAAATAGAAAGTCCTTCCTGAAAGCAGTGAGCATTTGTGAAGGAGATGCCCCTTTTTCAGCTTTTCCAGCGAATGCCAGGTGGATTTAGTGGCCATTACTTTCTTGATAATGAGTATTCTTGATAAACTTTTTTGAAGACACTGGGATGCATGGATTTTTCATTTTTTTTTTGTTTGCCTTCTACTTTATTACCAGAATCATCTTTTTTTTTGTATTAATTACACTGTATTATGTGACAGAGTTTTATAGGGACTGAGATATTTTTTTTCTTCAAAGCCAACTTAGGTTTTAAGTGAATTTTTCATGAACTTTTTGAAATACCACTTTTTAAAAAAACATTTCACCACATTTTTATTGTGCACAGAGAAATATTTTTGTAGTGTCCCATTTAATTTGGGATTCAGTTTGAATGTTTTCACATATTCCATTCTGCACATTTTATTCGGATAATCTTGCAGAGCTGTGTCTAGTTCTTTCACTGTTTTGGTAGAAGATTTGCAATATTTTTATATAGTTTTCTTCCCCTCTCCCCACTCCTCCTTGCTGCTCATGACATAAATGCTGCCTGGCAGACCCATGCACCTGCTGCTGTCTTGAGGACCAAACAGTGGGCCTCCTTGTATTAAGCAAAGGCTCAAGTTTCTGGAATAATGGAATTGAAAGATAAGTTTGTTTTGATGAAAAAAAGATAAAAGAAAGCTATGTACTTTTTTGTATAATAAGCATCCCTGAATTTTTTGTGACTTCTTTGCATGGATTTCAAATTTTTTTTTTGCATTAAAGGGAGCTTCTGTTTTATAAAATGTTTGTCAGAGAAGAGAGACGTATCTTCCATCTGACTTTTTAACTATGTACAATAACTGGGGCTGGAGCTGGGACCAAGGATGGCTCAGGCCGAAGTCAGGAGCTAAAGATTCACCCTGGGTCTCCGTGTTAACTGGTTACTTGAACCATCAAGCTGCCTCCCAGGTGTGCATTAGCAAGAAGCTCGGTTACAAGTGGAGGTAGGGGCCCGGTACAGTAGCCTAGCGGCTAAAATACTTGCTTTGAACACGCCAGGATTTCATATGGGCGCTGGTACTAATCCTGGCAGCCCCGCTTCCCATCCAGCTTCCTGCTTGTGGCTTGGAAAAGCAGTTGAGGATGGTCCAAAGCCTTGGGACCCTGCAACTGCATGGAAGACCCAGAAGAAGCTCCTGGCTCCTGGCTCCTGGCTTCAGATAGGCGCAGCACTGGCTGTCGCAGTCACCTGGGGAGTGACTCATCAGATGGAAGATTTTCCTCTCTGTCTCTCCTTCTCTCTGTATGTCTGACTTTGAAATAAAAAAAAATTAATTAATTAAAAAAAAATAGAAAAGGAGGTAGGACTTGCACCCAGACTCTTGGTATGACATCTCAAGTGGCAAGCTCAACACCTTTTTGCCAGGTTGCCGTCAACTTTAATTTAACATTGAAGTATCTTCATACTTTTTTTCTTTTGTTTTACTTCAGTTTGTGGTGTTGGTTTAAATGAATACATTTTGTGTCTGAGTTGTCTGGAAGCATGTTGCAGAGGTACACACGGTATCCACTGAAGCTCCAGCTGTTGCCATGCACTGCTCCTCTGGACTAATGCCCTGGAGGAGGCCTGGGCCTCTCTTCCTCAGAGGGAGGAGCAGAGGAGCCAAGCCAGCAGAGTGAGTCAGACCTTTGATGGGATTTCCTTCTGGCAAACACTTTGTGTTATCAGGATGGGGGTTGATTTCTTGGACGTAGAGAATGTGTGGCTGTGTAAGGATTTTCTGAAGCTTTCTGTTTGAGATGTTAGTATTTGGAATGGAATATTGCACTAAAGATGCTGGGAACCTTGTGCAGCTTTCTGTGCACAGAAGAAAATTCATTTAGAAAATACGTGTTAAAGCAGCTCTCCTGCTTGAGTTACTGTTCATGCTGCAAATTAACTAACAACCCATAAGCCAGTTTACACAAGGGAGTAGTTGAGCTTTTAATCTTTGTAGAATAACTTGAAGGAGCAAATAACCATTTCTAAATACGGCTTATACTGTGCCCTGTTTTCTATCCTTAGTCTAGATTCATTTATGTTGCTTGGATGCTGAAATGTTTGGTTCTTAATTGAGCATGGCAATAAATCTAGGTTTACAAAATGCAGTGTGTTGGGTACAAATCATTCTTGGGTTGGAAATACCAGGGAGGCAGTTTTGTGTGTTTCTCCTAAGAAATTTCATTGACTCTCATGAGGGGCTGTGATGAGATAACCCTGCTGTTGAATAAAGAAGTTGGGCTGCTGGAGGAGCTGGTGGTGTGGGCTCCTTGGCTGCTGCTGCTTTCTCAGCTCACCTGAGGTATACTCCATAGATGACAATCCACAGACTCCAGTCTCCTGCTGCAGTGCTGGCTGTGCATATTGAAGAAAATGCATTTTTAGAGAAAAATATAGTTATTTACTACAAAAGCAAAAATACAGAGAAACAGACATATTACAGGAGATTTTCTGTCTGCTAGTTTGCTCCCCCAATGGCTACAGTGACAGGGGCTGAGTCAGGCTGATGCCAGGAGTTTGGATATCCATCTAGGTCTCCTAGGTGTGTGACCCTCCTCCACGCCTTGCTTCCAAGGTGTGTTAACAGGTATATTGAAAACAGTGTGGCTGGAACCCAAACCAGTACTCACAATGTCAGTCCCAGAATAATTCTTGCCATAAGAGTTCCATGTGAGGTTTTCTTCAGGACTGTTATAGGTTGTGTTCCTCTTCCTTCATGCCCCACCCCACCCCTAACCATTCATGTATACCTCCCACCTCAAAATGGAAACTTCTTTGGAAGTATCCTTTGCATATCTAACCAGTTAAGGATGGAGCTGTGATCACAGAAGATTAGAGTAACCCTAAATCAGCAAGGGGAGTCTATCTGAAAAGGAAGGGACACAAAAACACAAAGGACACTTTGGGCTAAAGATAGAGCCCCCAGTAAACTGATAAGACTGATTTTTTTTCCTAGAACTTTCTCCTTGGACATGTCATTTCAGAATGTACCTTCCCTCACTTGGAGAGAATCAACTTGTGTTGTTTTAAATACCACATTTGAGGTGACCTTTTCTGGAAACTGGTGCAGCAACCCTGATGGCAGTGATTCGAGGGCAGTTTCCTCTTGACTTTGAGTTTCAGGCACTCTGAGTCTGTCTAGATAGGAGATGGCAACACTGGCAGACCAACATTGTCAATTTCCATGAGCAACATATCTGGAGCACCTTTCCTTTTAAAGTTGTCCGCATATGCAAATACAGGTTTTCTGGAATCTTCTACCTCCAGAAGAGGTTTCCATGATCCTTGGGATATGAACCTTTGAGTGAAGGCCTGCCCAGATACATGATACAGATATATTTGATGTTCCGGGGAAGTGATTTTTCAGGTGCTTGAAGCCTGCTTCCTGTAGCACCTCAGGACTAGAGCAATTGATCCTGTCTGAAGTGTTCATTTGTTTCCTGCTGTTATTCTCTCAAGTGAGAGCATCAACAGGGTTGCAAACCCTGCAAAGAATAGAAAATGCTGCTGTATGGCTGTGTGCCTTCCCAAGTTCACTGGGAAATGCAACATTTGGGGTCCAGTTGGCCTGTTGGCCCACACTATCGAGATGAAAACAAAGCAAAATCGATAGAGGTGTCTAGAGCAAGAAAAGCTGGGTATTTTAAAGGGCAAAATGACTCTCTTGGTTAGCAGAGATAAATGCACAGATTCTCCAGGCCATTGATTCAGCCCTTGTGTTTTCAAGTGTATGTTGGAAGCTTTAGTCCCGGTGGTTCTGTGTTTAATGCTGTGTGACTGTACTGTGGAGCAGTGATTACAGGGCCATGAATGGCCGAGGAGGTCCTTCTTTGGGTGAGGAGTGTGACCACCTGCATTTTTGCACTTGGAGATGATGCTTTTGGCTAGACTTCTTGGAACATGTGCTTTTTTGTGACCTATGAAGACCTCCCTGGCCAGTCTAAAGGGAACCTCATGTTTCTGATGCAGTACTAAAAAGGAAAGGCAAACTCAACACAGTATCTCCATGCAGTTTGTAGCTAATTCAACCAAGGAACTCTCCCAACGTAAGTGAGCTTGAGACACAAATCCAGCTTAGAATATAACATCAATGCTGCATTTAGGTATCACTGATGCACCTGTAGGAAAGTCTTGATGGTGCCTGTTAGAAAGCACCCCTTTTATCCTCCTTCCCAGGAGACACCATGCATGAACCACATCTTTCTTGGTTTAAAGAACTAAGTATTATTGTATATGGTGGGAGAGCAAAGGAAAGATAAAGAACATTTTTTTAAAATGTGAACCCAGCAAGGTATTACCTATTCTGTTTATTTTCGTCTTCAGGGTAATACTGTGCATTGCATACTTTGACATTAATAATGTGGAAATGATAATTGGTCTTGACTTGGAAACCAAGGCTCAAAATATTAAAGTGACTCAAGCCAGGTTGTGCAAGGAAGTCATCAACAGGGACTTCTTTTGGGGAGCAATGTGATGGAATGAGCATATACATAAATCTGGAAACATTGGGGATATTTTTTTGGCTAATAATTTCTAATATCAATCATTCCATTACAAATTTGGAGAATTCCTCTGGCCCAGAGAAGTGGGAGTACTCTGGATTCAGTTTCCATTCAGGCAGTGCTGTACTAGAAAGGCTGACTTGTGATCTGCGATTCTTCTATTTACCAGATTAACCAGGTACACCTTGGTAAGTACAGTGCAGGTGCACCAAAAGCTATGGCTCCACTTTCTTCTCCAGCAGCCATTGAGCAATCTCATTAATACTACAGGATAAGCAATATAGGGTAAAATACTTTTATTTGTACTTATTGGAGAATTTTATATGTGCCATCCCCAATTTAAAGTGCAAACATGTAATATTCTGTAGTTGCTGCTCTTGCACATCCATACACATGTGCTGAGTGAATATATAAACTGATTTTTGTTCCACTCTGTGCCTGTGTCAGTGATAACAGAGATAAAAGCTTCTTGGGTTCTGTAGAGTATCAAGGACAATCCAGCTTTATCTTAATCAGAGAAGATGGAGTAGGGGATTTCTCCTGGGCAGTTCTGTCTCCTCCTTAACATTATCAGCTACCCCAGTACATCCATCACTGCCTAGGCCAATTGCTTGAATGCCATGGATGTTGCCCATTGTCCATGTGTGTGAACCCTGCTCAGCTGACCCTGAGTACCATCCAGTCTTTATTCCCACAGCAGACAGGGCCAGTCAGGGTGATCAATAGGGCACCCCTCTCCTCGTGGCAGTCACTAAGTGGATTTACCTTCCTTAAAATTCATATAGAGTCACTGTTTGGACAATGGAGACTTTAAGTAAGCCCTGGGCTCATTAACCTCAGCTGGAGTGGGAAAGAATGAGACTCTACTGTAGCAGTAAGAACAAAAGCTCTGTGGGACAGAGCATCCCAGTCTAGTGAGTGTTTACAGATAATACAATCCTATACAGGGCTGATTTTGTGGATAATTTTACATGACCAAGCATGCATAAGGCTGTTGGCCTGAACAGCTTGAAAATTCTGTCTTATTTTGATAAATTTCAAGATCCTCAATGGGGAAAATGCTTACTTCTTATGCAGCTAACCTGATGATCTGGTACTGGTTCCATTTACCAAAATCAATGTGTGAGCATCCTTTTGCTGTGTTGCTAAGGTGATGGTTGTTAAGTTCATTCTATGATTGTTTCTTTGTTTTTAATGGACAGATAATTGAGCATCTTAATGGGGTCCCGTTGATGCTTCATGTAATGATCAGCATAAGAAAATAAGGTTATCCTTTGTCATTTCTTACATGAAATTCTAAGCCTTTATGGAGTATGGTTACCCTGTACCAAAATTAATGTTAATAATTAATGTATAGCTCTTCTATGCCAGTGTCAACTGAAATCACCATGGCATGAAGATATTCCATTTTGTGGGTTCTTTTAACAGTGATTTAGAAACAAAAAATTCAGCTTTACGTTTTCGTACAACCTTCTATTTCTTAGCACGTTGTTTATTTTCCAGCAGTTTTCCCTTTGATGCATAATATATCTATGCATGGCTTTACTGTTTTGGATTTATGTGTTTCATTTGAGGCTGGCAATAAGCCAGGAAGATGGTGAAATATAAGAAAAAGGTGTATAGTCTCAGGTTTGGGACATCACTGGATTTATCATTCCGTCAAAGAACAAATTAACCACTAATGTTGGCTCTGCCCTTAGTTAGCTCTTGACTGGGATGTTGTCATTTTTCCATTGTTGTCAACAGGAGGATGGCTAGAGTCCAAGATTTTTCTATGTCACTTAGTACAGAAGGGAGTAAGTCATGTGGCCTGCAGGCTCCTGAGGATGTACCTTCAGGGCTCTGATCCAAATGATTTCATGTCAGTTTTATATTCCATTCAAGTAACCCAGTTGATACCAGTTTTAAGTGGCTGTTCTAACTCTTGCCTTCATTAGATGTGGGAATATTCATGCTGTTTCATTTGCATGTTTGTTTCAGGTTCAAGAAGATTGGTCTTAATTGCCTTGCAACATCTTGGGGAGTGGGTTTAGAATGTACTGTATGATTGTAGTGGTTCAGAGCGTGTTACACCTGTCACCTGCTGCAGTTAACACCTCTGCCTTCCAATGAATTCTGCTTTTGGAGGATCCTGGCAGGCAGATGGAGCATTCTGGTGAAGCAGGAGCATCTCTAGCATAACAGGATTGTGCAGATGCTGTTCAGTGACAGCCTTCATCCTCATTTTGAAAAGTGTACGATTATCTCTTCTGGTGTCAAAGAGGAAAGAAAACTCGGAGTTGAGAGAGAAGCACAGAGAATGACAAAATAGACACCCTCATTCTCTGCTGCTCTGCTGGGTTGTCTAAACGCACTTTTCCAAAAGCCCTGGAGTGCTGGTAGTTTCATCCGTAGCAATCCTGTGCATGCTATCGAAAGTCACCTGTGTATTTGTGTTTTTGAGTGTGTGTGTGTACATAATTATGTGCTTAAGCACACGATGGGAATAAAGACAAAGAGAGGACCGTTTATTTTTCCTTTTAAAGGCAGATTTAAAGAATGAAAGTACCACATTATTACGAAATCTACAGACCAAATAAGAAAAAACAGTGCAGCTCAGATCAAGGCTGTATTAATCAGCCCTATTGGCGTGGTCTGCTAGAGCATGGTGACCTGCAGGCAGTGTGTGCCAATAACATCTTACATTGCATTTTGTTTTCCTCCTGGTTGCCTGAGAGGAATAGTGTTGAGCTTTCTGGATGGCTGGAAGCCGCAGGGGTGACCTTGTATTGTAAATCAAGATGGATTGGGGGCTGCAGGGGTGGGATTTGTGGGGCTGTTGCAGGAGGACCCATCTACAAATGTCACTGCTTACATCTTGGAAACCACATAAAACTTAGCCTTTCCCTGGTGCACATGCATATCAGTGTACAGACTGTGACTCAGGCCCCTGACCTACTTCCATGGTAACAGAACCCTGAAACAACCATTCCAAGGTGGAGTCACTCTGTTGACACCTGGAACCGTTCAGAGCCCTGGCCTGTAGCAGAACTCGATGAACTGAAGTATGGTCAGACTTGGGTGGCTGCAGTATAAGCTTGAGGATTTTCCAGTACCAGAGAGGTAGTAAAGTGATCTGTGCAATTTAAAGGAAAAAAACAGAAGTTGTGGCTAGAACAAGAAATGTGATATAGTGCCTAAGATTGTGAGATGATCTTGGTTGTGTTGGCATCCGCTGTGTTGAAATGAAGTCCTGCTAGAGAGCCAAGAGGTAGTCAGCAACTGCTGAGAACAGCTAGGCCCCTGTGCCCTGGAGGACAGGAGCCAACAGAGGACAGGTCTTCCCACATCCTATGTTATGGGCTGGCTGGTGAGCCTGGGCAGAGGCTGATGGGCAGGGAGGAGTTTCAAATGGAGCCAACTGTCTTTTTGAAGAATAAGTCTCTTTCAAATGTGACTAGTTCTAGGCTTCCTCATCACCCTCTTAACTTTCTGATTGCATTCTATTGCTGTCATTTGGCTGGAGCCTGTAGGGGTCTGAATGGACAGAGGGGTGCTAAGGAAGAAGTGTGGCTTGTAGGGCAAGGAGGCAGGAATGAGCCAAGCAGCAGGTAGGGTAGGGTCTGGGTTCTTATGAGATCTATTTACATTTTGCCCTGGGACCTCTTGACATATTCTTCCGGGGGCCAAAGGGCAGGTTAAAAGTCTATGTGTTCTGTACCCTTGACTTCAAGCCATTCATCTTGGTGATTTGTAAGCCTTTGGAGTAAGAGCATGTGTAAGAGCACACACGAGACAGAAGTGTATATACCATTACACTGGATTGGTCATGTGGTGCTGTAAAAATGATTGGCTTAGAATGTTGCAAATCAACAATTTTGTCTTGTGTTTGCTCGAGTTATGTTCTTTGTGGCTTGGGGAAATACAGTTTTGGTTACCATTGTTCCATTAGAACAAACAAAAGAAAGCAAACCAAGTATTAACGGGTGAGTGTTTGGCCTAGCAATGAAGATGGTGGGTACGATCTTTGCATCTCACAGATAAGAATGTGAGTTCAAGTACAAGATCAACTATTGACTCCAGCTTCCTGCTACTGGGAAGCCTTAATGAGAGCCTAAGTAAGTAGGTTCCTGGCACACCCACATGGGAGACTGGATTCAGTTCTACTTCCAGCAGGCCTAGTCCCATTATTGCAGGCATTTGGGGAGTAAACCAAAGAGGTTTTGTTTTGTTTAATTGGTATTTCAGGTTCACTTTGACTAAAAACGTAGAGTTGACAGGCAGCTGCCTCTTGGAATAGTGTAGTCAAGGACTCAGAGGACCCAAGTGCTATTGACACTATTCCTTTCATTTTTCTCCCCATTCTCCAATCACAAAATCCTGAATCCCTTGAGATATTTGAACCCAAGAACCAGAGGCTGAAGTTGGCTTTCCCTTGCCCTGGGCAAGTGTTCAATGGGGAAATATACCTGCACATAATGGCACTAAATGGCAAAAGTCTACTCTGAAGACATCAGAACTCAAAAACATTTGAGCGTTAGTATTGAGAATATAAGTCACCACTTACTTTATGGGATGAAAGGGAATTTCTGATGATGAGTTTCTTAATCAAGGACCCGCAAATGCTAGAGGCCTGTTTATTGCTATGTGGAAAGTCAAAGTGACCTTTTAGTTTCACAAAAGTGTCTGTGGCTGCTGGTATGAACTTGATATATAGATGAAGCCAGAGGCAGTGTTAGTGGGGTTTGATGCTGGGGAGTAGATGCAGAGGAAAAGTCTGGAGTTTAGGGTTAGATTTGGCACAAGGACAAATGCCAGCATGTTTCCTCTCATCCATTCTGTTACCATGGGTGTTTAACCACTGCTCTGGTAAAATAGGACTATAAGCCTATTACAGAGGTAGAAAAAAGGAATTCAGGAAAATATTGGTGACAAAAGAATCAGGGAACATCTTACATTCTGCCTGTTTATGCTATTCGTATCTTCTTGACACACACGTTTTACTTATCTCATTATCATTGAAGACTTGTGCCATTCCAGTAGTTAGACCATTTTTGCTTCCTGGCAAAAGGGAATTTGTATGACAGTAACCTCTTGGATGTATAGGAGAAAGAACAGATTCTTGATTTTTCTATCTCATTCTGCCTTTTGGTATGGTGGAGCTATATTCCAACAACCTCATTTGCTTTCCTCGTGAGAAGAATTTATAGGCATTCCATTTTTGTCTAGCTCCCTTTGTCCCTCCTATTAGTGGGAGTTGTTGAATGTTGGGAGTGAGCCAAGGAGGGAATTAGGTAAGCGAAATCATTACATCTACTTTGACCTTATGTTCATGGAGTACTAATATTGAATAATTGCAGTTACCCTTGAGATAAGCAAGGAGACAGAATCATATTATAGAACATTGATGTGTGCCTTTTAGGGACGATGAAGAAACATTACTGCTCTGTGTGACATTCATTATTTTTAAAATGAAAGCAGCCATATTAAATGTATGCTGTGTGCTTTGTCCAGAATCACATCTACTTATTGGAGTTTTAAAAATTGGTTGTATCAAGTACACTAATATTGTTTGCCCCCTTTTAAATATTTCTTTTCTCTTTAAGAAATTATCTTGTTAAGACTTCCAGAGTGAGTGGTTTTTGTTAGGCAGTTTCCCACTTGCTTATTTCCCCTCTCTTGATTCCTTCTGGGTAGATAACTGCATTATGTTTCCTGAGCCTTTGGTTATGTGGAGTTTTGAAGTATCCTGCATTATAATTTAATCCAGTAGAACTGCTACTCTGTTATGACTTTGGTTGTCAATATAGAAAACCACAAAAAGGGTAAAATCACATATAGCCAATGAAATTGGAAAGTATACATGCCCTTTTCCAATAGCCCTGGTGTATAAGCCAGAATTTCATCATTCTACTAGAGGAAAAGTCTTAAGTAATTAAAAGTCTTAAGTAACTTAAGTAATTTTCACTGAGAAATCTAATATTAACACTGATGCTAATTGTGAAGTGTTGTTGTATGTAAATCTCAGGCTGTGGCTATTTTGTCTTGGTTACATGCTGAGGACTGTTCTGTCTCTTCTGCTGATATCTCATTGTATCATCCTGGGGAAAGACTAAAATGGTTGTTATTTTGAAACTATTCATGTGCCCACTAGGGCTTCCTCAGCTTTGGAAAGTAGCAAATACTAATTGCATTGTGTAATCACCCTCAGGTGTCTTGCATAGGAGATATCACAGTTAGACATTTCCATTGAAATTGGAGCAAAAGGTGAAACAATACTTGTATTAAAACACTGAATATAATAGACATTCAATAAGTGATTAAATGGGATATGGTAAATATATATGAATTATAATGAAGACCATATGATAAATTTTTCATGACCTGAGATTTGGCAGTGATATCTTAAATATGACACTAAAAGAATAAGCAATGAAAGAGAAAAATGAATTGAACTTAATCATATGAGCATTAAATGTTACTGTGAAGAAAGCAAGAACATATTATAGTATGGCAGAAAATATTTGCAAAGAATGTGTCTGAAAAAATTCTAATATAGAGAATATAAGTAAATCAACAATAAGAAGGAAGCTAACCAAATGAAGTTGTTGATATAGGATTAGAATAAATATGCCTTTAAAAAAGGCCAATAACTAGATTAAAAATGTCATCAGTAGTCATCAGGCAGGTGTAAATCAAAATGACACTGAAATGCAGCTTCACCTGCTGGGATGGCTAAAATGCAAAAATAGCAAATAACAGCAAATACCTTGCAGTTGATAGATAGACCAATAGGACCTGTTTCATAGATATGGGAACAGCTGTGGGAACTGGGCTGCAGCTAATCATAATTCCCTCTGACTCCCAGGTTGGGAAGAGAATAGGCCATAGTGGGAAAGTCAGACTTCAGGTGACACAGAAAGGTCTGAAAAGCAAACCTGTGTTTTAGGTACCTTTTTGTCAGCCAGTGGAAGAGGGCTACACCCAGATTTTGGGTACTGGATGAGGACTTGACTGCCTCCACCCACTCAAGGTATGGCGTTTTGGGGACATCTCATTGTGTTCACACCGTTCCTTGTAGCTGGCAGACATGCAGGGGCCCCTGAGCCCTAAAAGCATACGTCTCAGACAAGGCATTCCACACAGGTGGGGACCTGTCATCCATCTCCAGGAAATAGCCGTGTGCCCAAGGTCAGGCTTGACGTTGATTTCTGGTTTCTGTTGCTGCTTTCTCTGGACATTTCAGAAACAGATTTGATGAGTAATTTTTTTTTCTGGGTTTATAAGGTAAGTGATTGGGGCACTTGAGTTCCACTATTACCTTTCTTTACTTTCTGTTATTAAGTAGCCCATAAATCAATAGAGAATGATAAAAACTGTTCTATGAAACATTTTAGGAGTGAGGGAGTTGTGCTATCTATAAATATTTATATTTGCTTGAGACAATTCCAGTTTTGTTTTTGATATTCTGACTGGTTCACTGAGAGAAACATCACTGAGTGGTGATGGGAAAGAAATGACATTTTTCCACTGTAAAGTTATCTACATGTCTTTTAAAAGACAAGTTATAAAGTATAGAAAATAATTTTTCTAATAGTTTTTTTTTCTTGGAGGTATTAAAATAGTTAATCAAACTTTTAAATTTTTTAGAGACTTATTTATTTGAAAGTCAGAGATGGAAGGAGGGAAGGAGAAAGAGAGAGATATCTTGAGAGAGAGAAAGAGAGAGAGAGAGATCTTTGAGCTGCTTGTCCAGGGCTTGGCCAGACTGAAGCCAGGAGCCAGAAGCTTCATTCAGGTCTTACATGTGGGTGCACAGTCCCGAGTGCTTAGGCCGTCGTTTACTATTGTCCAAGGGACACTAACATATTAGTAGAGGTAATTTGGAAGTAAAATACCAGGAATCAATCCCATATGCAACTCAAACCCATAATGAATGGGATTTTGGTTTCAGAGCTGGAGGCTGTATATGCAATGCCACAGCACTGGGCCTGTGGGCAGCTTTTTTTTCACTCAGTGTACTGACAATTAGGGGAGATATGAAAATGTGAACAAATGCTCCCAAAAAGCCAAACAAACTTCCTTGACTTGGAGCTTGCTTGACTTGGAGCTTGCTCTGAGCCTCGTAGCTTGCCTTTTCCCAGGCCCAGTGTCTGCCTTTTCTTTTATGCCTTGTCTCTTCAAAGCTGACCTCAGTCCCCTAAGTCTGTGCTGTCTCTGTTCCTTCTCTGAAAATCTCCAGAGTAGGCAGAGCAACCCAGGGCCCACCTGGGGCAGTTATCTGCCTGGGGAAGAGGAGGCCCAAGCAGGGCACTTGAAGTTTCCCCTTCTTAAGATCTACATCAACAGTGTGAACATAAGTTAGAGGGGTCCAGCAGAGAGAGGAAGCTGTGCTTCTCCTTAGTGCCCATGGGATTGCCTTCTGAATTCCAGAGTCCTGAAGACATATGCAGAGGGGTGTCCTAAACTTGGACTTGGATAGAATTGAGAATCCAAGGAATGACGGTCATGCATACTGCTCAGATTAGATGTTTGACCATAAGACAGCAAGTTGACTATTGTAAATGTATGCAGGTTAAGGGTAAGTAAAATATTTTTTAAACACAAGGGGCTATGAGATTTAAAAAAAAAAAATAGAGGAAAACTCTAAAAAACACAACAGATCCACTAATACTGAGTACCTGCTGGCCCTCTTGGTGGTAGACCCCAGTGTTAGACAATGGTATTGTGGGGACTTAGTAATGAACAATGACCTTAATGAAGTGTTTTAGTCTCTTCCTGGCTGATATAACAAAGTATTTGAGACTGGATACCCTATAGATAATAGGAATCTCTTTCCCACAGTTGTAGAGGCTTGGAGCTGCTGGCTTGAGAAACCAGCACATGTAGTGTTTAGTGAGGGCTACACTCTGCTCCAGAATGGTGCCTCCCAATGCTGTGTTCTACCATGGCCAAGAGGACAGAGGGAAGGTCCACCCTCACACCCTTAGTAGGAAGCTTTCATGGGCTCCTCCAGCTCTTATCTCTTCATACTATTCCTTTGGGGTTTAAATTTGAACATGAATTTTGGAGGATAAACAAATACTCAAATCGTGGAATTCTATCTCCAAACTCCGAAGTTCATGCATTTCATACAAAACACATTCAGTCCCTGCCAACAGCCCTCAAAGTTTTAACTTCTTCCAGTGTCACCTCAAGATCTTAAAGTCCTAAGTATCAAGGAAATCCTGGATAAGGTGGACATGGATGAGACTCAAGGTGTAACTCATCAGAAGCAAAATTCCCCTACAACAGTGAGCTTGGGACTCAGACCTGCTCGCTGTCTCCAAAAGACTACACTGGGACAGGCATGAGACAGACACTCCCATTCCTAAAGGGGTGAAGAAAGGGATAACAGGTCTTAAGGAAGTCAACACAAATGATGTTAAATTCTGTGGCTTGAGAATCTTCATCTTTGACTCAGTGTCTTTTCTTCTAGACTCACTGAGGTAGGGATCAACCTCCTGGTGTGAAACCCATGTCATAGTTTGGCTGGGTACAACATATTTAGCAGCCCTCACGAGTGGGAATAAGGTGCCTGCAGCTCTCCCAGGCTAGTCTTATATGTTGGTGGCACTAAAGTTGAGGTCTCAGGGGTGCCCCTTCTCCTAGAATGCCACTAAACATAGTCCCAGGAGAGTTTCCCTATATGACCCCATGTTTTTGCTGAGCATTGTACTGGTGGGAACTCTGTTTGGTGTCCCAGCCCTGTGGCTCCATCAGGTTCTGCCCTGATGCGGGCTCTCTGAAGCAGTTCTGCCTAGGCATAGTGGCTCCTGTAAGTATCCTTTGAAACCAGAAGCAGGTTTAAGAGCCACACCTCTAAAACTCTTTCTGTTTGCCCTGGTTTTTGTTTGTTTGTTTGTTTGTTTGTTCTTCATTTTCTGTGCCCTCTCTGTTTGCTGGGAAAGCACCCTATAGCCACTGCAGGGCTTTTGCTTAACCTCTCTCCTCTGGGGCAGCAGCCTGGACCATAAGTTAAGGTCAAGGGGTTAGATGGCTTGGCTGAGACTTGAGATAACCCTGGACATTGAACCCTGAAATATGGTAGATACTCTGTCTGGGATGCTCCGCTCAAGTCTGTGCCTCATTGGGTCTGTGATGGGAGCTGCAGCACTCATCAACTCTGGAACGCCTTTAGGGCTAGTTTTATATCACCTCGATGGATGACATCTGGATTGCTTCTGCTCATACGCATCTCCTTACACTTGGTGACTTGGTCACACACCTCTCCCAGATTGGCTTTTTTTCTTTTTGTTTTCTATTCTGCACAGACTGGATCTTTATGTTCTGCAGCCCTTTCAGTGATTAACTTTTTCTTTAGTTTCTCTCTTTTCATATTTAACGGTAAGTGGTCAAGACAAGCCACACAACTCCTGCAACACTTTGAGTGGCTATTCTTCTGTCATATTTCCTATTTTGTGACTCACAGGTCTTGCCTTGTACCCTAACTATGAGGACACAGGCACAATTCGGACAAGTTTTTCACCATTTAGTTTTTTTTTTTCAAAGATTTATTTGTTTTTATTGTAAAGTCAGATATATAGAGGAGGAGAGGCAGAGAGGAAGATCTTCCATACAATGATTCACTCCCCAAGTGACCGCAACGGCCAGTGCTGAGCTGATCCAAAGCCAGGAGCCAGGAACTTCCTCTGGTTCTCCCATGCAGGTGCAGGGTCCCAAGGCTTTGGGCCGTCCTCAACTGCTTTCTCAGGCCACAACAGGAAGCTGGATGGGAAGTGGAGGTACTGGGATTAGAACCAGTGTCCATATAGGATTCCAGCATGTTCAAGGGTGAGGACTTTAACGGCTAGACCACTGCATGGGGCCCTCACCATTTAGTTTTAAATATAGTCTTTCCTCCAGTTTTCAGTGTCTTCTTCTTTATTTCCAACTATGCCTTCTCATAATTTCCTCCCCATCCATGTCTTTCTTTAAAAAATAAGTATTTTTAAAAATTTATTTGAAAGACAGAGGGAAACTGAGAGAGAAACATCTTGTATCTACTGGTCCACTCTTCAAACAAAAATGTACAAAGGCTAGCAATGGCCAGGCTAAAAAAGATGAACCTAGAATTCAGTCTGGGTTCCCCATGTGGGTGCAGAGACCCAGTCCCCTGAATTATCATCTGCTGCTTCCCTGTGTCCACTTAAGCAGGACGTAGGAATCACAAGCAGAACCATGACTTGAACCTGCATGCTCCAATATACAGTGTAGGCATGCTAAGCTGCATAGTAACCTCTTCACCAAATACCTGCCCTACCTTGTGCATTTCTAATGACGTTTGGCCCCTGTCACCTAAGCACTTACCCATAGTGGTCCATTACAGCCAAGAAGAAGATGGTGTAGAGTGCAGTAATATATACAGACCACATTCATATGACTTTGAGTGTGGCATATAGTTATAATTGCTTTATTTCTTTTAGTGTTCTTACTATGCCTTATTTATGAATTAAACATTATCATAGATATATAAGGAAAATAATGGCAATGCAAGGTTTAAGGTTATCTGTGAATTCAGACATCCACTGGAGATCTTGCACTGTTTCCCTGCAGATAAGGGGATGATCACAATCATGTCTAAGAAGATTTAGGTTCCCCCAATAGCTTTCCTCTTCTCTGGAGCCCTCCGCAGAATATCCCTGTGCCATCTGTTCATGACTGCTCAAGCTTTTTCTAGCCCGTTCCTCTGACTTTAATGTGTTTCTTTCTAACTTTTCTTTAACACATTAATTATTTTTATTGGAAAGGCAAATATACAGAGAGAAGGAGAGACAGAAAGAAAGATCTTCTGTCTGCTGGTTCACTCCCCAAGGGGCATATATTTTCCCTATTCAGCCATCTTGGCTCTCGGTGCATTCTTAAGACAGGATGTTTTCTGGAGCATTGATGAATCATCATCTCTTGGTTTTGTAAGCTTTATAGTATTTTTGTTTTAAAGATTTATCCATTTTTATTGGAATGAAGATTTTTACACAGAGGAAAGAAAGATGCTCCATCTGTTGGTCCACTCCCCAAATGTCTGCAGCAGTCAGAGCTGAGTCAGTCTGAAACCAGGAGCCAGGAGTCTCCTCTGAGTCTCCCACTTGGGTGCAGGAGCCTAAGGACTTGAGTCATCTTCCACTGCTTTCCCACATCATAAAGAAACCTGAATGGGAAGTAGAGCAGCCGGAATCTTGACTTGATATCTATGTGGGATTCCAGCACTTGCAGGTGGAGAATTAGCCAATTGAGCCATCACACCAGCCCAAAGCTTATAGTTTCTCAAACTGTTTGTTTTTTTTTTGTTTGTTTTGTTTTTTACTTGAAAAGCACAGTGCTAGGCATGTGTTTGCAAGCAATGAATCTCAACTGAACTTGAACTATGGTTATGCAACAAGGTGGAGGAATCCACCATGGGGGGAGGGGTATGGGAGGGGTGGGGGGAATCCCCAGCGCCTATAAAACTGTACTACATAATACAATGTAAGCAACAATAAAAAAAAAAAAAAAACAAAGAGAAGGGAAGAGAGAGAGAATATCTTCCATTTGCTTATTCACTCTCTAAATGGCTACAAAGTCCAGAGCTGAGCCAATCTGAAATCAGGAGCCAGGAACTTTTTCCGGGTCTCCTGGATGAATGCAATGGCCATCCTCCACTGCTTTCACTGGCCATAAGCAGGGTGCTGGATTAGAAGTGAAATAGCTGGGATTCAAATCGATGCCTGTGTGGGATGCTGGCACCATGAGCAGAGTACTAACTCACTGTATTACCCAAAGTGAGTTTTACAGTTTTTATTAAAATTTTTCTTTTTAATCATCCTCTCTGAATGTTGTAGTTGTGAGGATGACATTTGTCCAATTGGACTCGGAGCTTAATCACATGAGTGTGTCCAGGAGTTAAAATCAGTGAAGCCATTGGACCAGTGTTGAAAGAGAGTGCACACTTTTCTGAGTGCTGGGTGGGAGATATTTGAGTTCTCCCCTCCATCCTGCATACAGGTTCATTGTCTTAGCTTAACACACTCAGCAGCTATTTTCGGGCCTTCAGTTACTATAAGCAAAGAACAAACAGTGAAGGTTCTCTTGCTGAGGATCTAGGATACTGTGGAGGTCAGTAAAGCTTGCTGGTGCTGGAATTGGTTAGAACTGGAACTCCAGGCCACTAGAACCCTGGCAGCTGTGCCTTCATCTTAGGATCTCAGCTATTGGAAGGACTTTCACAAGCGGAGCAACTTGGGCTCTTGCCCAGACTCCCAACCTGCATTGCTCATGGACTTGAGGGGTTGGAGGGCAGGGCTGGGCTCCTCTCTGTGCAAACAGCATGTGGCCTAGTATGTCGCACGCTGTAGCTCCACCTGGATCACATGTGGGCTGTGTAAGCTTAAACCCCTTTAGCAGCAGACCTGCCTCACTTAATCCTCTTAAGTTCCCCAAAGTGCTCAATGTAGTGTCCAAGTAGCTGATAAATAGGTATTGATTCTGTTTCTGTTGTCGTTGCCATTGCCCTTGGAATCAGAGTATTGTCCTCTCTGTCCCTGGGATGCCTGGGTCCTGGATACTTGCGTCGGAGATGTGAAGTGGTCATGTTGAATGTCAGGGTGAATTCCACAGAGATGCTTCCACCCCTTCACACCAGTAATAGGGAACATTTTTCTTACCAAGGGACATTTCAATATTTATGACATCATTCACAGCTCATACACAGTTATTCACTTACACAATTAGCCTATCCTGGATTTTAAAATTTCTTGTAAAGATTTTATTAAAGAGAGTAGATATCATAAATACAATTCTAAGAACATAACCACATCAAATCCCTCCTGCAGGTACCTAAGCAGGGCCAGACCAAATGACTCCTGCAGGCCAGACATCCCCCACACCTATGACACACAGTAAAAGGTTAATTGTACAGGAAGAGAAGCAGTAACTGCCAAGTGGGCTGCTGCTGAAGTTGTTTTTGTATATATGTCCATATGCATATGCATGTATGTGTGCAAAGATTTATTTATTTCACCAGCAGAGTGACAGAGTGGGAGAGATGTAGTGAGATCTTCCATTTGCTGACTCACTGATGGGTTTGGACCAGTCTGAAGCTAGAAACCTGGAACTCCATCCAAGTCTCCCACGTGGGTAGCAGAGACTCAGGTTGTTGGTTTGTCATTTGTTGCCTTTCCAGGTACACTGGCAGACACTTGGGTCAGAAGTAAAGGAACTGAAACCCAAAGCTGAAGCCTAAGGTTGAATGCAGGATGTCAGCATGGAAGCTTAACTGTACCACAGTGGTGCCCACCCAAAAATTGCTTAGTACCTGAAAAAGTATACATTTTTAAAAAATTTTTATTGGAAAGGCAGATATGCAGAAAGTAGAGACAGAGAAGAAGATCTTCCATCCGATGAGTCACTCCCGAAGCAGCTGCAACGGCTGGAGCTGAGCCAATCCGAAGCCAGGAGCCTCTTCCGGGTCTCCCACACGGGTACAGGGTCCGAAAGATTTGGGCCGTCCTAGACTGCTTTCCCAGGCCACAAGCAGGGAGCTGGATGGGAAGTGGGGCTGCTGGAATTAGAACCAGCACCCATTATGGGATCCCGGGCGTGCAAGGCCAGGACCTTAATGACTATGCCATCGCGCCGGGCCCTAAAGTATACATTTTGACAAAATTTGAAATAAACCAAGAAATACAGCTTGATACCACTAAATAAAAAATCACTTATTAAGTCTCTCCAGGGTTTTCTGTGTGCTCTCTAAGGTCTGCAAAGCTCCATCCATCCTGTTCTCACTGTCACAGTGCAGTAGTTCTATTGGGTGGTATGCTCTGATGGTGATGCTGCAAGACATGGACCTTAGTGACAGATCTATCTGGCTTAGTGCTTGTCTCCCATCAATCACTGACTCTATTCTTCCAGCACAGTACCTCCACTGCCGTTGCCAACTTAATGTCAGAGTTATCTTCTGTATCTTTGCCTGTATGATTGTGTTCATAAACATGTGATTGTGACTCCCCCTCTCAGCTTACTGCTTACATCTGACTACACTGTAGGTCCATTCATGTTGAAAAACCTACATGAACAGTATGCTAATTACAGTTCTAATTGGTCTCATTAGCCTTACTAAATAGTTTGCTGCAGCTGCCGTAGATAACATAGACCAGCTGTCTAAGAAACAGAAACGCATGATCTCATAGCTCTGGAAGTGAGAAGTCAAGTCCAAGATCAAAGTGTCAGCCGACCTGACTCATGAAGGTTGTGGGGAAGGTTTGCTCCTGCCCTTTCTCAGCCTGTGGTTGGAAGTCTTCTTCTCTGCATCTTTGCATGACCTTTCCTGTATGCACATGCCTCCTTTTAACCTAATAACTTATGTAAATAGAGTCACAATCTGAAGTACCAGGGATTAGGATTTGCAAATGTGAATTTGTTTTTTGTTTGTTTTGTTTTGTTTTTCAGAACTCACATTTTTATTCATATGCAATGCCAGCCTTTTAGGTGGGCAGCTTAACCCACTTGATAACAATATTGACCTTTTCTTATTTAGCACAGTCATTGCTACTTCAGTTCTCAAACTACATAATACATTCTTTTTTTTTTTTTAAAGATTTATCTTTTTTTTTATTGGAAAGGCAGATATACAGAGAGGAGAGACAGAGAGGAAGATCTTCCGTCCGATGATTCACTCCCCAAGTGAGCGCAAAGGCCAATGCCATGCCAATCCGAAGCCAGAAGCCTCTTCCGGGTCTCCCACGTGGGTGCAGGGTCCCAAAGCTTTGGGCTGTCCTCGACTGCTTTCCCAGGCCACAAGCAGGGAGCTGGAAGGGAAGTGAGGCTGCCGGGGGATAGAACCGGCGCCCATATGGGATCCCGGGCGTGTAAGGCGAGGACCTTAACCACCGCGCCAGGCCCTACATAATACATTCTTTCAGGAGATCTACACAGAAGGTTGGACTTGGCAGAAGAGCAAGTGAATTTTAGGCACAAAACTAAGGTAGAAATTGCCCTGGAGACAAAGAAGAAAGTATGACCGAGAAGGACACTAAGGGCACAGTGCTGGTATCACTATTTCTTCCATAATATGTCTTGGCGTGGGGCCAGCATTGTGCCATGGTGGCTAAAGCCACCGCTTGGGACACTGGCATTCCCAAATGGGCACCAGCAAATGTGAATTTGAGGACACTGTTTCAACCCAGAATACTATGTTGAAATGTTCCATTGGAGGATGAGTTACAGTTGTATCACACAGGCTGACTGGTATCATAGGATGCCAGCACATTTCCTATGAATGAGATACTTTCAACGTTGAATTCTTTTTTAAAGAATTTTTAAAATCTGTTTGAAAAAGTTACAGAAAGAAAGGGAAAGACTAAGAGAAATGTTCTATCCGCTGGCTTGCTCTTCAGATGACTACATCTGCCAAGGCAGGACAATATTGACCAGGAACTTCTGATCTCCCAGTTGGTGTGGCAGGAATAAAAACACTCAAGTTATCTTCTGCTACTTTTCCCAGGGAGCTGGATTGGAAGTGGGACAGGTGGGACATGAACCAGCACTCATAATGGATGTAGGTGTTGCAGGCAGAGACTTTACGTGCTATGCCATCATGCCAGCCTCAAGGTTGGAATTTTTTAAGCCAGCCATTTCTCTGTGCATCGTTGTTATTTTGTCTCACTTTTTTTTTTTCCTGGACTGTTCTCTACATTTCTTCTTTTATTTTTCTCACTTTAGCTTCAATTTTATGATTGTGCAGACTGTGGAGATGTATCATAAAAGTGATAGTATCTTAGAGTGATTATTTTAGCTACTGTGCTGCCCCCCTACCAGGTTCTCATGGTTTCATCTTTTCATCATCTCTCCCAAGGGGTCAGGGTCACTCTTCCTTGTACTTTGATGGAGTGAAATGTATGTGCACAGACTTTTTAGTTTTGTTGTTGTTAGGAAATGTCATTCTTACCTTAAGTGACTGAAATTGGCATGACTTTAGATGGGGGTTAATCTTACTGAGTTTAGGAAGATGATCCGGACACTTTCCTTCAGTTCAAAGCTTTTGTATAATTTCTGGTTCTTTCTGCCAGGCAGTTCCAGCAGCTGGGACTCAAAGACAGGAGAGTGCTGATATTGACCAGGCACATCCTTATGATTTTCCATAGTCTGCTCCAGTCCTTTTTTACTCTGTCATTTTGATTGCTGGCAATATATTTTTAGATTAATGTGAAGCATCCATCTTTCCCCTGCCTCTTTTCTGTAAATCCAGTTTATTATCCATGACAGATGGATATTATTCCTATTATTATTCCTCTGTCAATTCTTTCTCTTGATCTGTTCCCTTACAACCTGTGCCCTGGATGGCAGGTTCATTCTGTGTGGTAGATTGAAGTATAAAATCTGAATTGATGATTGACCTTCCCAGTTGTTAATGCATATTCATTTAGTTAACACATAAATCATACTGCTGATATCTGTTTCTTGTTGGCATAGTGTCTTCTGGATTGCACTCTAAAAATTTTGATGATTCATTTAAGAAAGGGGAATTTAACTGAATATAATCTGAATAAACAGAAGAGGTTGCAAATGGAGAAATGCTTATTACAGCTTTATTTGTAATAGTGAACGTGTACAAACAGCTAATGTACAATAAAGATGCAGCCAAGTAAATGATGGGTCCTTACATTGCAATATTATGTGTCTATTAAAACTGTTTCTACAGAGTTGAGGGGTGGCATAAAAATAATTTTTAATATTATAGAAAGCGATAACTCTGTTATAAGAATGGTGAAAATTGATAAAAAAAAAATAAATCGAAACCAACTGTACTGTCTGCACCAGAAGAAAACATGCTTCAGTATTTGAAGCGGATGTGTCAGAAAGTCATCTGTACATACTTTTTTAATTTGGACATCTATTTTATTTTTATTGGAAAGGCATATGTACAGAGAGAAGGAGATATAGAGAGAAAGATCTTCCATCTGCTGATTCACTCCCCAAGTGGCTGTAATAGAGCTGAGCCAGGAGCTAGGAGGTTCTTTCGGGTCTCCCACATAGGCACAGGGTCCCAAGGCTTTGGGCCATCCTCTACTGCTTTCCCAGACCACAAGCAGGGAGCTGGATGGAAAGTGGAGCAGTTGGGACAAGAACTGGCACCCATATGGGATCCTGGCCTTGCAAGGGGAGGATTTAGCTGTTAAGCTATTCTTTTGGGCCCTGTACTTAGCTTTTTAAATGCTTAATTACACTTATTTGAAAGGCAGAATGAGAGGGATCAAGAGATTCACTGGTTCGTTCTCCAAATGCCTGCCTTAGAGCAGAGACCAGGCTCAAATCTGGAGCCTGCAGCTCCATCCTGGTCTCCCCTGTGAGTGGGAGGTCCACAAGCACTTACTACGGCATCTGCTGCCAGTGTGCATCTGTAGGAAGCTGGTTATAAAACAGAGCAGTAGGCAATCTAAAACGACAATTTGATGTGAAATGGTGAAGAAACCAAGTGATGGCTTACCCTGATGTGCCAGCAGCTCTTATTTGTGAGTGAGATGGGGTGTCCTGTGTTAATTACAAGACGTAACCTCCCTTAAGCCTGACTTATCCAGAGCAACAAGGGCCTTTCCCATAGGGTCATTAGATGAGGTGCTTAGATCAGTGTGTGACATTCAGCAATGCAACAAGTGCCTTTTGGATGGCTAATGCAAATGTTATCATAATAAATGCTTCTTACGCAAGCCCTGTACTTATTCATGTTGCCTGTTATTGTAAACAGTGTATGGCAGAAGGCAGAACTTCCACCCCATTGTCTGGAACTCGTAAGCCTTGTGCTTGCCCTCCTTGCATGTGAGTTACAAGAAGATTCAGATTAGAGTCGGTATCAGGCACATATCCCTTACACATTTTTAGCTTGTTGTGTTTTAAAAATTCAAGATCCATACACTGTTAATATTACCTCCTTTCTTCATGAGAATGGGAAAAATTACAATAAATTCTTACATATGCTATAGAGAGCTGGACTGAGTAACTTGTAAGGTTAAACCAGGGATACTGCAACCTGTGAATACTTTATCTGAAACATTGCAATTTTTTTTTCTTTTAAAGTATTGGTTTGAAAGGCAGAGTAACAGAGGAAGAGGAAGAGACAGACAAAGATTGATTTTCCATCTGTCTACTTACTCCCCAAATGGCCACAATGGCCAGAAGTGAGCCAGGCCAAAGCCAGTCCCTTGACCTCCATTCAGAACTTCTGCATAGGAGGCAGGACCCAGTACTGTCCCAGACACATTAGTAAAAAGCTGGATCAGAAATGGAGCAGGGGGCCAGCACTGTGGTTCAGTAGATTAAGCCTCAACTTACAATTCTGACATCCCAGCAAGTTTGAGTCCCTGCTGCTCCACTACCTATCCAGCTCCCTACTAATGTGTCTGGGAAAGCAAAGGAAGATAGCCCAGTTGCTTATGCCCCTGTACCCATGTGGGAAACTCAGAAGAAGCCTCCGACCACCCAACTCTGGCCATTTGGGAAATGAGCCAATAGATGGAAGATCTCTCTATCTCTCCTCTCTCTCCCTGTACTTCTGCCTTCCTAATAAAAATAAAAATAAATACATTTTTTAAAAAGAAAAGTGGAGTAGCCAGGTCTCAAACTGGCACTCATATGAGATACCATTATTTTTAAGTGGTAGCTTAGCCCAAGATGTTTCATTGCTGGTCCTAAGCATTGTATCTTTAAGTGTAAATTGGAAGTGACCTCGCAGTGAGTGCAACAACAATGAGGCTCTTTTGGAAAATCTCACCTCTTCTGTTTCCATGTGATGATTTGCAGATGAACTTGGAATCTGCAGAAACGTGAAGTTAAGTCGAGTTCCTTGTTAGATTTCAGTTTTCCAAATATTTGCCAGATTTTTAGGTCTGCTTCTAAATGCCCTTTGGGTTTGTGGTTATGGGACGGATATAGATGAGTGACAAGAATAAGTTTTTAATTTTCTCTCCTAAATTCCTGCTTGCCAGGACCGTGCACTACAGCCCCTTTGAGTGATGTGTGGTCTGAGTTTTCAGCCTTGATTCGCTGGTTCCTGGGGTAGACCTGGGAGGGGGGAGACTGTCTTAGTTTCTTAAGTGAAACCAAACATCATCATGTGGACGTGCATGGTCACTCGGAATCTGAATCCACATTGCTTTAGCAGATGCTCTTCTATTTTACTTTAGCATCAAGTTAACCACAGGCACAAGGAAGAGCCCTGGAGAAGGAACTTGTATGTTCTTCTCACACATCCATCCAGGTTCCATCATAAAAGTGTTGAATTCTTGTCCCTTGAGTCACACTATAAGGGTATTTCAAAAAGCTGTGGAAAACAGATTAGTTTATGTAGGTGAAGAATAAATTTGAACTCATGCATATAGCTATAATCTTCAGTTTTGCATGAAAACACATTATAGTTGAAAGCTGTGTGGGTTTTTTTTTCCCCTCAAATAATTGCCAGGGTATCTGGATCTGCCTCAGTGATGTGTGCCTTAATGGATAAAAATTGTTGTATATTGGCCTCAGCAGAGTTTAGAGCACCTGCTTGCCTGATATTTTATGGGCTTGCCACCAAGGGTCCCCCAAAAAAGAAACAAATAATGCATGGGAAGAATTATCCTCAGTTACCCACATGGGTGGCAAATAATTTACAGTTCTCTGGTCTTGCCCTTCACTTTAATTTCTCTTCTATATTTTTTTCCCTAGACCTGGCTTTTTACTTTCTTATCGTATTCCTTCCCATAACTAGCATATTTTCAATCATTCAAATGAGCTCAGGTATAAAAGAAATCAAAATCAGGTTTTAATTTGGAGCCATCACATTTTGTTAACTTGTCACAAAAAGAAAAAAGCAGGACTGATAGGGAGATTGCCAGAGAACCAAGTTGTATCGATGATGAGTTCAGCTGTCTTGGTAGCTACAGGTGAACCCAGAGATTGCTGGGGATCCAACTCAGGCCTCTTCATGGCACAGTTGTAGGAAACAACAGAGTATCCCACATTCAGGCTGGAAGTCCTCGTATCCTCCAAACTTCCCATTTTAACATGGGAGAAGAGGCTGTATCTTCCTCTCTACCTATTGTATACATCCTGTGAGCACAAGCAGGTGGAAATGCCATGGGACTCTGCAGTGCCTGTGGTCTTCAGCAGGTAGCAGCAGTGACTCAGCCTGAGAAGGCGTATGCTGGAGGAGGTTATAGCCAGAGGACCCCAGAGCTGAGGGGAGGACAAGGATCCTTGCTGCCCAGGATGTTGAGAAGCAGAACTAGATGCTGAGCTGAACTGGTAAGGGACTGGAGAGCAGATTGGTACATCTCAGCCACCCTGGATGCAGTATTTGAATGGGAACCAGAAGACTTCAGGTTCCTCAGTGGCAGAGTCCTCTGTGATGTGAGTGGGAGATGGAAAGTGGGTAGATGAAGTTAGGTAGTGCGTGGACACTACCTGGGCCCTTGGACTAAAAAGTTTGAATCTGACTGCTGATATATTTCAAGGTGCTGCATGCATTTTAAAAATATGCAAAAATGATGGAACTGTGAAACTCTAAGCATCTGTTCTCTTTCCTTTCCATAAGTCTTTTCCCCAGCTTCCCTTCTCCATGCCTCTGCTCAGCAGTGCTGGGGTTGAAGATGCATCTGCAGCACACAACTCTTTCACCTGCAGAATTTTTTCTTAATTATGCATGGTTGTTTAGTGAAGGGCAACTGTCAGCTAATTTACCAGAAGCCTTCTGAATCTGATCATTTGGAGACAGTGATGGATGATAAATGCCCACATGCAGTTTGATAGCAACTGTAACTGGGAACAAATCTTTATGACTGGCAGTAATGATGATGACATTTCAGGGGCCAGTGCCAAGAGCTCTGTGACCAAGGGATCAGGCATACTGGAGGGGCCTTGGAGTCTTCTGTGCACCTCATGTGCACAGCACTATCTCTTCATTGTGGCAGTGTGAGAAGGTCTAGTGGTGGTGTTCCAGGAGTGTGTCCTTGGGAAGGGATCTTAATGTCAAAATTACAGGTTGCTTCATCTGAAAATGGAAGCAAATGTCACAGGTCTCACTGTGTGTTCATGTTGTGGGCAATCTCTTTGGTTCCCCTCATGGAGGCAGACATGCTGCCTTGTGCCTCCATTCATGCATTCAATAAATATATTCAGTACTAGGACCCAGAGACCCATGTGTGACTCTCATAATGATCCTTGCTGTGAAAGTCTAGGGAGGGAAGGTGGCCTCCTAGTGACAAATTTTTTTGTGACTGAGTGAGTGTGTGTGTCTTTGCTGGCCCATTCGGAATAAGTAAAGATAAGTAGTGGTATTGTGCTTGGAATGGAGAAATTGGCAGCAATTCGTAATTGTTGAACTATCAAAACCACTTGAGCAAGACCCTTGAAGCATGCCCCACATCAGGGACCTGGGATGGGTGGGAGACTGGGTGGGGCTCCTCTCTTTATCTCCCCCATACCCCAGATAGAGGGGAAAAAATGTGGAAATAATAGAAGTACCCACTTTTCTGTAGCCCTTGAACCTTTGTGCCCTAATTAACTATGTGAAGATTGTCAAAAATTAAAAAAAAAAAAAGGAAAAAAAAAGCAATGGTGACATTGTGGGTTCCTAGGTAGTTGCGCATCAGCCCTGAGTGCTAGCCTCTTGCTGGAATTTTCATTGACCTCCATGGTTGGCTGCTACATTCACACCTGTGTGTGGGGATAATCATCTCCTGTGTTCTTGTGCCACTTTACTTTTTAATAACTGTTACTTGTAACCTAAAGCTTTTGGAGTTAAACCTTAATCCTGGCCTCCATGCCTCTTTGAAGGAGAAGGCATGAAGGGTTCTTGGTGATTTTTCTCACTGAGCTGGCTGCACAGGAAATGGAAATCATCTGGATCCTTTGCTCGAATGGGAGAATCATGTCAGCTGTGAGCATGGCTATTTGCCCAGTGCTTCCTGTTAGCTGAAGCTGTCACAGTCATGGGTGTAAGGTGAGGGACATCCTTCCACTCAGGCTGCGTGCTCTGGGTTCTCACTGATTGTGAAGAGAGCCAAGGGTTCCCATTGGAAGATAAGAGGATAATGGAGCACCTGGTAACTCTCAGAATGTGTGGCTCTCTGAGAAAGCTGGGCTGGAGATGAGACATGTAAGGACCTTAGCTACCTCTCCTTGCATTTAAAGACAGATGGCACCCAGGGAAGGGTTGGCTTGGCTGACCTCCCTTGGGGATGACATACAGGGTCTTGTCTATGCCTGGTCTGTTCATTGTAAGTAGCCCAAATGGTCCCAGGGAGCCCAAGGTAGAGGGCAGCAGCTCAGTCTCTGCATGCGCACTAGTGCATGGTGGTACTCAGCTCCCAGAGGAGCTCCAACTTTTCCTCCCTTGCAGAACAGCAGGTAAATGGCAGAGAGAAGGGGAGGCTCTGTCCTTGGCATTTCTTGGAAAGGGCAGAATTACTCTTATGTGATTTAGATGTGAATAAATCATGGTTACTTTATAAATGTCCACATGTGCTGTGATGTAACAGGTTAAGCTTCCATATATAATGCTGACATCCCATATTGGCATCACTTCATGTCCCGGCTGCTCCACTTCAATCCAGCTTCTTTCTCACACACCTGGAATGCGATGAAAGATGGCCTTGGTTCCCTGCATTCACATGGGAGGCTTGGATTAATTTTCTGGTTTCTGGTTTTGACCTGGCTTAGCCCCAGCCATTGTGGCTATTTAGGGAGTAAATGGTGATTGAAGATCTCTCTCTTTCTTCCCTTCTTCTGTCTTCTCCTCCCACCTCTGTAATTCTGCCTTTCAGGAAAAAAAAAATCAATAAATAAACTCCGCATTTTCATCCTGGCATTTGATTTTGTATTGCATGCTGTATCAGACAGTTCATAAGAAGGCACTTCACAAAGTTCATCCAAAAATGGAACTGAATGATACATTTATTTTGGTGCCAAAAATGTTTGGCAACCATGCATAGTTTTGTTTGTTTTTTTGCTATACATGTTTGTCTTGAGCTTTTTTGACACCTCTCATATAACACCTACTAGGAGGGGGACTGATACGGAGAAGGTGGTGAGTGTAACCCAGTGGCCTTCCAGTGGTCATGGTAAATAGCCAACCAGTGAATCCAGGGATAGGATGGGGTAGTGATCAAGTCTTCATGGTCACCATAGAGATGTGTTGGTCTGGTCCTGTGATCTTGCTAGGTGTGCATAATGCCTCTGCTACACAAAGGAACTTGCAGAGTTCCCATAGCATCTCCACCTGGGCAGAGTCAGTTGACAAACCTCAGAGCATGAACCCATTGTAATGGGTTTGCTTGCTTGCTTGCTTCCTTCCTTCCTTACTTCCTTCCTGTCTAGCTGTCTGTCTTTCCTTTCTTCCTCATCTGTTAACCTGTAACAACCTAAGTGACCTGCACAGCAGCAGCCTTGAAGTTCAGCATTACCTGCTTCTCAAATGTCCTCAACCCTACCACTCATCCTTAGAAGATCCTATGCCCAGAAGAACACATGTGATGTGTGTTGAGCAGGGACCAACAAGGGGCCTCCTGGAAGGTGAGCTTTGTATAGATTGGAATCTCATCTGTCCTTGCTCCCTCGTGTCTAATATAGTGCCACAATATTTTTTAAGATTTACTTTTATTGAAAGGCAGATTTACAGAGAGGAGAGAGAAAGATTTTCCATGCTCTGGGTCACTCCCCAAATGGCTGCAATGGCCAGAGTTGGGTTGATCTGGAGCCAGGAGCCAGGAGCTTCTTCTGGGTCTCCCATGTGGCTGTAGGGTCCCAAGGAGTTGGGCCATCCTCTAATGTTTTCACAGGCTATAATCATGGAGCTGGATGGGAGGTAGAGCAGGTGGGACATGTATCAGTGCCTGTATCGGACATGGCACTTGCAGGGGAGGATTAGCGTTGAGCCACCCTACTGACCCCAGTGCCTGGGTTATAATCCATACAAAATAAACAGTAGAATGAGCCCGGTGGCCAAGGTGGTAGCTACAGACAGCTCACTGCTTTGAAGGTTTTTCTACCTCTCATGGCAAACATTAATTGTAAAAAACCTTTACCTTGCATATGATGTTGTTCCAGGGTGCGAACGAGATCATGCCAAACAAGTGTAGGGTTTATTAAGGAGTCTTTATTAACCAAGCTTGGTGATAACAAGGCCCACTAGCAATAGCAGATCATAAGCCCATATGATCGAAACTCCAAGAGGAACAAATGGTCATTACCCTGAAGTCCATCTGCTAAACTGAAAACCTAAGTCCCAGTTTCCCCAGCAATATAAGTTATCCTAAGAGACATACAACAAACAACCTGGGCACACTTAAAATACTGCAGACATTCACCTTTCCCTTGCTTCTCTGTCCACATTCCATTACTGCTAGGCCTCACCTCTCCTGAAACTCTTGAAAGTACACAAGTTAGAAATACAGAGCATCTTAGCATTGCTGTCTTTACTGTCCCACCCAAGCAGTGGACAGAGGGTGAAGAATACAGACTTACAGAGACTTTGCTCAGGGGCTACCTATCCTCAGAGTCTGTCAGTGCAAAGCCAGAGAACAAGCAGGTAGTGGAGAGGCCAAGAGTTGGAGTGCCAGAGCAACAGAAGCACATAACCAAAAGAGAGAGTCCCTCCCTACCATGGTCCTTTATGGGGGGTTGTGAGGGGTGTGGTTACACAACAATAGAATACTACCCCCTCTCAGGTTCCAGGTGATGATAGGTGAGCATCACAGATGTGCAGGAAGGAATACCTAGGTGGTGGTGGGTGTGTGGCTTCAAAGCTTATGACCCAGAACTAGCTGCCTATCCTACAACAATGTGCCTTTGATGTACACTCATGTAATTTTCTAGCAACTTTGTAAGTCCATCTATTAATATCATCCATTCTTTTTTTTTTAAAGATTTATTTATTTATTGGACAGTCAGATATACAGAGAGGAGGAGAGACAGAGAGGAAGATCTTCCATCCAATGACTCACTCCTCAAGTGAGCGCAACAGCTGATGCTATCCGAAGCCAAGATCCAGAAACTTCTTCTGGGGCCACAAGCAGGGAGCTGGATGGGAAGCGGAGCTGCCAGGATTAGAACCGGCTCCCATATGGGATCCCGGCGCATTCAAGACGAGGACTTTAGCCGCTAGGCCACGCCGCCGGGCCCCCAATACCACCCATTCTTTAGAGGAGGAGATTGAGACAGATGGAGATTAGATAGCTAACTCCCTGGGTGCAGCTGGTAAGGCAGGGATGGGTTAGAGAATCTCATGGCCCTCCTCACAAGGTGGAGTTCTTGGGTGTGACTGCTCATCTTGGTGGGAGGTGGGCATTCGTTTCATAAAGTAGCCTTGGCTGCAGCTGGACTTGTTTGTCTCTGGGCAGACTGCAGTGGGCCTGGGTCTGTGCAGCAGTCATGCAGGGGCTGAAAGGTGTTTATTCTGAATGACAGATGTTTGAGTTTTACCACTGATTCCTGTAAAAAGAAAAATAATATGTTTTTTTTTTAAAAACTATATCCTGTCTCTTAGCAGAAAAAGGAAAAAAAAATACAGGGACCTAAAATTCAGGAAGATCATGTACCTTCAAACTGAGGTAGATGAAAAAAAGAACTACTAGGATTGCATTATAAAATAGAGGCAAGGATTGAACTGTTAACACTATGAGAAATTGTGCATAGATTCAGCCATGAGCTATCTTGCAGCCAGATAAAAAAGGAAGCCTGATTATCTCTCATGGGCTCCAGCAGGGCACAATTAAAAGTTTGCAAAGGCAGGAATTGGCAGAGGGCTTATGATTTGAGAAGTGCATGCAAGGACCCCTCGCAGGAAGCCTCTTTGCTGTGCTGTCTTAGAAACTTCACAGTGGGGAAGGAGCGTAAACCTGGATAAAGATGGTAGTCTGAGCTGCATTGTTGTCTTGAGGCTTTAGTGGGTATAAGTGTGGTTTTTTTTTTTTTTATTAGTTTAACTGCAGTTCCTGAAAGGAGATTCTTGGGAAGAAAACAGTTTATTTTGACTTACAGTTTGATAGTTCACAGGTCAAGATTCAGTGGCCCCATCAGTTTGGCATAGGGTGGAGGAGTGATGTTGGTGTTTTGGGGAAGCAGGCATAGAGGCAGGACCAGAAGCAGAGAGAGACACACACAGAGCACATTTTTCTTTCTTCTGTGTGATCTGATCTGTAGAGCCATCATGGTTTGGCTGTGGATCATCACTGTGGCAACCTAACGTACTCTAGTCCTTCCCACAGGCTCTACCTATAGGTGCCATAATTGGACCAATCGTTTGTTCTCCATCAACAATCAGCATTATTTTGTTAGTAGTGAACCTAAGATTTTGAGGATTTTTTGACTACATGTTTGGTTTTTTGAAGAACAGAAAGGGAGAGTCACTCTTCCATCTGTTGGTATGCTCTCCAGTTGGTCACATGGCTGGTGTTGGTACTAGGATGCAACCAAGAGCCAGGAACTCTAGCATTGTCTCTCGTGTGTGTGGCAAGGGCACAACTAATGGGGCCATCTTCTGGTGTCTTCTCCAGTGCTTTAACCAAGAACTGGATTAGAAGCAAATCAGCCCAGCTAGGATTTGAACAGCAACTTAACCCTCTGTACCATCATGTCTGCCCCAATATTTTGAGGTTTAGACATCTGCAGGAGTGTCCATCGTTGTGGGTACACTGGATTAAACTGCTGTTGGTGACATCCATATCTCATATCAGGACACCAGTTCAAGTCTCTGCTGCTCTGCGTCCAACCCAGCTCCTCACTAATGATCCTGCGAAGGCAACAGAAAATGGCCAAAGTTCTACCCTCCTGGGAGACTCAGATGGAGTTACTGGTTCCTAACTTTGGCCTGGCCCATCCCTAGTCTTTGTGGCCATTTGGAGAGTTAACTAATAGATGAAACATCTCTGTCACTCTGCTTTTGAAATAAATGAATGAATGAACAAAATCTTAAAAAAAAAAAGTCCATATAAGATTGGGGAGCCAATTCCAGTTCAGTCCATGACAAGTTCAGTGAGTAACAATATTTCTCACAAATGTTGGAAATATACACACGTCTCTTTAGTTAACATGTCTGAGTTATTGTAGGCTTTATTCTCACTTTTTTTTTT
Source organism: Ochotona curzoniae (assembly GCF_017591425.1). NCBI lineage: Eukaryota > Metazoa > Chordata > Mammalia > Lagomorpha > Ochotonidae > Ochotona > Ochotona curzoniae. The sequence continues at coordinate 66,981,465 of NW_024467122.1, forward strand.
TCTTTGCAATAGGGTAAATCAAGAGACTTAATTCCAACAAACTTCCATTTGTCAAAATGCTGATTCTATGTGATTGGACAGCTCAGGACAGCTTATGGCTGTGGTTGTTGAGGAAGGGAGATGAAGCATGCCCTCTGGTGTCAGACCTTATCCAGGTTTCCCTGTAGGTGTAATTATCTTCTGTGGCATTTGTGGGGAAAACAAAAACACCTGTCTTTGTACATACACTTAAAGCTTATCAAGCATTTCTCTGTTAGAAATGTTCCTATGAAGGAGATTGCTGGTCTCTTGTCATGATGGGGCACATGGAATCTTATTAAACAGAAATAGGAAGAAGACAGCAATGGAACCTTCTAGTCTTGGTCTGGTGAGCAATACGCTTTGAGGATAATAGGTTCAGGAGTTTCTTATTTCTTTTTCTGGAATGGGTTTCCATGTGGTGATCCTGATACTTTTTGAGGGATTGTTTTCGGGTGACAAAAAAGTTGAGAACACAGATGTCACAGTGAACATCTGGTGTCCCTGATTCTGTAGAACATTGGCCTTAACCTAAAACAGTTGCCTCTATTTCATACTTCTCTGTGCACTATTAGGAGGGAGAAATGGAAGGATCCAGTAAGAGTAGTTGACCCTACATCGGATCTCCTCCAGGAAATGTCCTTGCCTTGGAGCTAGTACTTGCTGCTCTCTGAAAGATAGGATATAGGAAATCCAAGGCATTAGTAGTCCTGGAATTGAACCTCAACCTTGGACTCCTTGGTGTTCTCCGTACCCAAAGCTACTCACCTGCCCCTTTTCCTCCAGCACATGGGCAGGAGCCTGAGTGGAGATCATGGGTGGTGAAGAAGGATGTCTGACTGTAAGGCCACAGTACATTGGAAGACTTGTCTGTATAGAGGAGTTCCTAAGGAATTCCCAATACCATGCAGACCATGCTCTTGGATACCAATTCAAAGTGTCAGTCAGAACTCATACCTGTGGCTCTGTTAAATGACCAGGCCCTACCTGCTCTATCAGCCTCTGCCTCCTCCACCATTCTACCTGCTGCAGCCTCTTTATTGAAGCCCTGCTTGTCTGGAGGCCCCACAGCTTCCAGATGGCCAGGCTCCCTTGAGTCTGGAGCATCTGAGCCGGAAGCTGCTAGCACTGCAGATCTCTGCCTTCTGCCTGTCTTCCTGTCCAACCTGCCCTAGGCTCCCTTTGCCCCTTCCTTTTCCTCTTTATACTTCAGGGCATCATTCCCAGAATGAAGCCTGAACCTCTCTTCTTTCTCTCTGGCCTTCTTAGTCCCACCCATCCAGGTTGTATCTCCAGGCTATCTAGTGCTCTACCCTGCCTCCTTTCCCCTGAATGCATCACCACCCCTCCTCCCTCCCTTCAAGGGTGTGTCTTGAGGGCCTTTGTTTTCCTGGGTATTTTGAACAGAGGTTCTCCTTCCCACCTCTCCTCACTGACTGTGCACAAGGCAGCTGCCATGTCCAGCAGGCTCCCTGTTTCTCTCCGCTCTGTGTCCTGTGTATGTTCTGCCTCCATTGCGCTCACTATTAGGTCTGGCTGTCCCATGTGGTGCCTGGGCCCCTGTCCTAGCTCTGCCTTTCCTGTTGATGGATGCTCCCTGAATGGCTGCAGGGAAACATTTGATAGCTCTTGAGATAGCTTAGTTTCCAGCCTGGCAGGGCGGCCTTCCTACAGTGACACTTGTAATAACTTTTCTCAGCAAGCAGAATGGTTGAGTTATCCCCTACCCTTTCTGGTGTTTTTCAAACACAGCATCCTTGGCAACAGGGAGCCCTGGGGTTCTTCCTACTGACTGTGTACACTCACGCACCAACAACCAACTTTCATGGGTCTCGGAACTTCAAAAATCCCTGCCATCATCACAGCTCCAGTGGACAAATGGGAGTGTAGAGTGTTCATCACAGCAAGTTGAGACCACTTATCTCTAGAGTTTAAATCTTAAAACTGGAGAGTCTGTTGGCTCAATGTCCCTGATTTTTTTTCCCTTCTTTTTTTTTTTTTTTTAAAGGGGAGATGGTAGGTTATGCTCATTGAAATAAGCCAATCCCATGGGGCCGGGGCCACCAACAGCTTCACTCTCTTCCATGAGCTCTGGGATCTGTGGACTTGCTCTAGGGGCTGACCTGAGATTGCACACATGCTTAGGTCCCAAGGCCAGGTAGGGAGTGGGAGAGAGTCTAGCATGGTGTGCCCATGGACCATCCCTGGGGTCTTGTGTATGCACTTGTGTTCCAAACAAATGGAGAGGTAAGGTCCAGACCTGCACACATGGTGGAAGACAGGGTCTGGGAACCCATCTATGATCTTGGATCTCTAGTAGGCAAAGAGCTCCAGGCCAGCATGCCACTTCACCAGAAAACTGGGCTTGGGAAGATCAGCCTAGGGAACCCATGTGCTCCTGGGCACTGGGACTATGGATTTGTCAGGGAAGGGGTATGAGGATGTGAGGGATGGGGGACCACTGAGGGAGTGTTGCAGGTGAGGAATGACTTCTGGGGATTTCCACCAATAAGGCCAATGTCCTTGCAGGTAAGCAAGGGGGCTAAGACTGAGTGGTTGGGAGAGGGAGAAACTAGAGGACCTTTCTGGGTCAGACCAATACACGCACCCAAGTGGGAGACCTGAGTTGGGTGGCCTACCTGGCAGGGCTAGATCACAGTACCTTGCCAGTGAATGTTGAAACAAAGAATGGGACATGTTAGGCTGTGCCATGATACCAGCATGTGGGAGAGTCAGGTCTGGGAGCAGAGTTTGTGGGGGATATGTGGGCCTACCCCTGTGGAACTGCAATTTGCACTGATTTATGTAAAAGCTGGGAGTGATGATGAGCTGAGCTAGGCATGACCATGGAACCCTGAAACATAATGGGTACTGGTGTTGGGAACAGCCAGGCTGCTCAGGGCTGCAGTACCCACAGGAATATCCAAGAATAGGATCTGGATCTAGGAACAGACCTGGTGGGGAAGCTTGAGAAACTCCCTAGTTAAGCCATTGCTCCCGCTGGTGAGCCTGTGATTCAGGCCTGAGTATTGATCAGGCCAGGTAAGGTAGTTCCACCTGTTGGCAAGTATATGGGTTAGTTCTGGAGGCGGGGGAGATCCAGCAGGGCTGGACCAACCTCAGCTCACTGACATGTGCAGGAGTTAGACTGGAGTGTGAGTTATGCCAGGCTATCATGCTAGGCTATTACACCTATCAGATTGCATGAGCCATGGTTAGGAGCAAATTGGGCAGGGCTAGGCTGTAACATCCACCAGCAAGAGTTGGGACTGAGGGGCCCGATGGCGTGGCCTAGCGGCTAAAGTCCTCGCCTTGAACACGCCGGGGTCCCATATGGGCACCGGTTCTAATCCCGGCAGCTCCACTTCCCATCCAGCTTCCTGCTTGTGGCCTGGGAAGGCAGTCAAGGATGGCCCAAAGCTTTGGGACCCTGCACCTATGTGGGAGACCTGGAAGAAGTTCCTGCATCCTGGCTTCGGATCGGCGCAGTACCAGCCGTTTCGTTCACTTGGGGAGTAAATCATCAAATGGAAGATCTTGCTCTCTGTCTCTCCTCCTCTCTGTATATCTGACTGTCTAATACATAAATAAATGAATCTTAAAAAAAAAAAAGAGTTGGGGCTCAGGACGGGCTAGGACAGATTAGATTGCAGCATCTGATTACAAAGACCAAGACGGGGGATGAGCTATGCAGAGCTTGGTCAGAGTAATCACTGGCATGTGTAAGCTCTGTGGCTGGGTACAGGCCTGGTTAGGGAGCTAAGGAAACATTCCAGCTGAGTAATGTTTCCTACTGGTGAGTGTGAGAGCCAGAATGGGGGCAGTGTTCTGGGCTGGACATGACTGCAGTGTCCCTCAGCATGGATGTCAACTGGGTCTGGGGTGTGCCAGACAGGGCTAGACTCCAGTACCTGCAGCTGTCGTGGGAGTCAGGGAGGTGTAGGACAGGCTGAAGTAGGTCTTTGTACTCCCTGAACCGCAAGAAACCTGTGCCTGGGCTTGTACCTGGGGTGGTTGGGCAGGGCCACTGTTCCTGCCAGGACAGGAAGTGGACTAAGTTAATCTGGCCGAGGACGCACCAGTGTGTGCGAAATCTGTCACTGGGAGGTGACCTGATTGAGGAGTTTGGGGAACTCCTCTGTCAGGATACAGTCCCGGCAGGTGAGCACAAGAATCAAGGATGGGAGTAGCCCATTCCAGGCCAAGTTGCAGTACCATCAGCTTAAATGTGGATCAGGTCTGGGGGTGGGCCAGGCTAAGCCAGTTCATAACACCTACTGGCAGATCTGAGAACCAGGATGGAGTGCTGGGCAGGCCAGGTCACTTTAGTGCTGAGATTGGGGGCTAACTGGGCTGGGCTGGGCTAGGCTGCAGCAGCAGCACCCACCAACATAAGCTGGAACTTTGAGCAGACTGGCTGGGCAAGACTACAGCATCCACCAGCAAATGCCGAGTGGAGGTGGGCTATGCCAGAATGGGCTGCAACACCCACCAGCACATGTGAGACCCAGGGCAATGGGGTTGTGGGGTGTTGCAGTCCCTGTTAGGGTGCTACGTAGGTTTCCCTTGCTGGGCCACTGCTCCCACTGGCAAGTGCGAGAACTGGGATTGGGGGCAGACCAGGCTGGGAAGGGCTACAATACCTATTGGCCTGCATGTGACATGGTTTGGGGGAGAGCCAGCTGGGCTAACTGACTGTACCCATTGGTGTACACATAGGTCAGAGAAAGAGCAAGCTGGTTAAGCTTTTGCCACAACATCATTTGGCAAGTACTGGGACTGGGGGGCAAATCCTGTCAAGTTTGGTTGCAGAACCACCTAGAGAGTACAAGATCTGGGACTGGGCCTAGTAGGGAAACTGTGGGCACCTCTCTGATGGGTTGCAGCTCCCACTGGTGAATATGAGAACCAGGGCTTGGGGATGGGCCTGGTTAGACACCCGTGATCATGAGTGTGAGCGAGGTAGTGGCGTTAGTTGGGTTAAGCTAGGCTTTAACACACATTGATGTGTATGAGAGCTGATACTGGCAAGAATAGGAACAAGGGCTGGAGCCAGGCCTAGTGGGTATTACTCGGGGGAGGGTCTCTTCGACTAGGCTGTAACTCCTGGTGGTATATGTGAAGGCCAAGTATGTGGTAGTCAGGGTTAAGCTAGGCCTCGACATCCATTTGTTTGTGTAAGAGACAGGGTTGGAGGCAGAACTGATCCAGCAATTGCAACTACCAATGCATGCATAGATTGATGTGGGTGATGGACAGAGCCAGACCTTGTATTGGTAAGCATACACAAGAGTCAGGTTTGAGATCACTTCAGACAAGGTTTCTTTGGAGATCCTCCCAGTTGAACTGCTGGAATTAGAACTCCAACCATGGGGACAATTGCAGGATCTGTGGTACGACCATGGAGTGTATGTTTCAAAACTCGACCTCCTCAGTGGCTTTGACAGAGCAGTGGAGAGCATACCCAGATGCACATGGAGGATATGGCAGTCTGTTCAAGCCTGCAGAGGACATGTGTTGGTATAGCAGAGGAAGGAAGGCAGAACAAATTGGCCAACTATCCCAGCAAAGCATTGACAGCAAATATCTGGGTGAATGGAGGCGCTAAGGTGGACTATGTCCGCCATTGGACCTTGGAAGGATTCCCTTATCCGTGGATCAGCAAGATCAACTGCATTTCAGAACTATTGAAACAATTAAAGCACAACCCTTGGAACATGCTCCAGATCAGAAACCCTGGGATGACACTGGATGGGCATTTCCTATCTGTGGGTGCTGAGGTGGTTTGGAGGCTGCATGCAACTTCTTGCCTCATTTCCACCCTAACCCCCACCAATACAGGAAGAAGAAAAAGAAAATATGGAATCAGGGCCTAGCACGGTAGCCTGGAAGCTAAAGTCTTTGCCTTGCATATGCCAGGATCTCAAGTGGGTATCAGTTCTAATCCCAGCATCCCTGCTTCCTATCCAGCTCCCTGCTTGTGGCTGGCAAAGCAGTGGAGGACAGCCCAGGGCCTTGGGACCCTGCACCCATGTGGGAGACTGGCTTCAGATCGGCACAGATCTTGGCCATTGTGGCTGCTTGGGGAGTATATCAGCAGATGGAAGATCTTCCTCTGTCTCCTCTCTGTATATTTGAATTTCCAATAAAAATAATAAATCTTTTTTTAAAATTTGGAAATAATGGTCACACTCACTTTTCCCTAATCCTTGACTTCCTCACCTAATCAACTATAGAAACATCATCAAAAATAAAAATAAATTTAATTTTAAAAAGGAAGAAAATACATTTTAAAAAGGAAGACTATATCCTTAAAGGATATAGTCTCTCTGATTTAAAGCAACATTTATGCTAAATATAAGACATAGATACATAGGAAAACATGAATATACATATATTCTCATAAATGAACTACATAATGGAGACCAGCATACCAGGAAGTGATGATACATTGCAGTAAGCATTTTTTTTTAAAGATTTATTTATTTTTATTGGAAAGGCAGATGTACAGAGAGGAGGAGAAACAGAGAGGAAGATCTTCCTTCTGATGGTTCACTCCCCAAGCAGCTGCAATGGCTGGAGCTGAGCCAATTGGAAGCCAGGAGCCTCTTCCAGGTCTCCCACACTGGTGCGGGGTCTCAAGGCTTTGGGCTGTCCTTGACTGCTTTCCCAGGCCAGAGGCAGGGAGCTGGATGGGAAGTGGAATCATTGGGATTAGAACCGGCGCCCATGTGGGATCCTGGTGCGTTCAAGGCAAGGACTTTAGCCTTTACGCTATCGAGCTGGGCATTTCTAATCCTGTATTCAGGAGGATTCCCAATGAAACTGTTAAATGTATCTTGACAGTATGATCCAAGATATTCGACCATTGCCTATAGCTGTAATGCCATGATACACTTAAATAGTAGAAGGTTGGACTTGTGACTATTCCTGAAGGACTATAATATCATAATAAGGGGGGATAAATAAGAACGTGGGGATGGGAAGGGAGCAAGAGGAGTTTGATGGGGAATCCCCCATGCTTACAGAGTCATATCATGGAAGATAATAACAATAAAAATACAAAAAAAAAAAGGCTAGTTGGGTACGTGGGAGAGGTATAAATGGCTTTAAAATAGGCTTTGCTTTCCTAGGTGGAATTTTGGAGCCTCTTTGCAATGTCAGCAGTCCAGCTTCTGCCCAGGCTTTACAAACGACGTCTGTTTTGACAGATTTCTCTTACACTCAGCTGTTGTTTGTTGAGGAGTGTAGCTTGACATTTCTCTAAAAAGAAATATTTTCGCAGACAGGATCCATTTGAAATGTAAGCAGAGGTCAGAGTGAATTTACACTGGGATGTGGGAGTGGTTGCTTCCTGAAACTGTGTGTAAGCTGCAGCCACAGTCACTTGGGCATCTGTTTAAAAACAGCCTCTGGGGACAGGCATTGGCCCTGGCTGTGTGGCCCAGATTAAGATGCCTGTGTCCTGTACCAGAGCACCTGGATTTGCTTCCCAGTTCCAACATCCAACTCCAGCTTCCTGCTAATGCAGATGCTGAGAAGCAGAGATGGTAGGTAACTCAAGTGATTAGATTCATGCCTCTCTCATTGGGGACCTGGATGGAGTTCCTGGCTCCCAGCCTTGGCCAGGAGCCTAGTCTTAGCTGTTGTGGGCATTTGGGGCGTGACTCAACAGATGGAACTACTTTCTCTATGTTTCTGTCTCTCTGTTTCCCAAATTTTAAAAATCGTGATGCCAGCATCCCCTGTGCCAAGGCATCCAGTCATCTGTGATTACAAAGACATTGGAGAGCAAGCCTGCTGAGAAGCCTCATTCATCACAGCTGGATCTGGGTCTCCCCTGGGTTCTTTCCTAGGAGTTTTGTGGGCGAGGATCATGTCACTGGAGTGCCTTGATTGGTGGGGGAAATTATAGCACTAAGCAAGTGACTTGCTTGACTTGATGCAGGTCTCTGGTGTTGGAGCTGGGCCTCAAGGCCAGAGCTTCTAGGAAGTGACAAAGCTCTGTTGCCAGGAAGTGCACCTGCGTGAGCATCCATGAGTCTTTCTGGTGCTGGGAGATGGAGGAGAGAAATCCGGAATATTGGAACATTGGAGCACCAACAGAAGCATCTTCACAAGACAGCCTGGTGTACTATAGGCTCTCTGCCTTTCATCTTGAGAATATGAACCTAGAAATCCTAACCCTGGGACCCCCTTCAGAAAACTCCAGGTGGGGAGGTCTATTGAGGGAAGGGACTTGGCTGAATATTTTCAACTTCCTTCTCCTAGAGGAGTCTCTTTGTCCCCTTTGATTGTCACCTTCCAAAATATGACTGTCGTCACTCTTTGATTTTTTTAAAGCTAATTTTAAAAACCATGTTACAACTAAAAATGATCTCAGTAACTATTGTTGTGTTGTCTTTTGATTTCCTTTTCTGTTGAAAGTGGAGTCCATTGATGGTTGTTTAACTAAATGCCTGTGAGGTTTCTGGTTTTTTCCATCTCTGTGATCACCAGTGAGTTCATACTCACCAGTGTGAATTTGCTTCATCCTCGTAGTTGGGGATTTAACATTGATTTTCTCCCAAAGTCAATGACTCTGATGGTTCTGGTCCTGGCTGCTCTACTGATCCAGCTCTCTGCTAATGCACCTGGGGAAGCACTGGATGACTACGCAATTACATGTGGCCATGGCACCCCTATGGAAAGCCTGGATGGAATTCCAGGCTCATGGATATGACCCGGCCCAACCTTGACCACTGATGCTATTTGGGAAATGGATCTATAGAATGAAACTCTATGTTTGCGTGAAATAAATATGTTAGAAGCCTTGGTGTTATTCTCCCAGTGTTCATGTGCACTATTAGAGTAACATGGGAAAATGTCAGAAAGAGCTCTTTTGATATTAAGTTGACTTGAGAGCTGAGCAGTACTCCTCCTCCCTCCATGACAAATTATTGTCTGCCTTTTTGTTTTCCAGAAGTTCTAAGTGAGACCCTTCTAATCATCAAAGAAAATGGTGGCCCTGTCTTTGAAGATTTGTGTCCGCCACTGTAATGTGGTGAAGACCATGCAGTTTGAACCATCCACAGCCGTGTATGATGCATGTCGGGTTATTCGGGAACGGGTCCCTGAGGCACAAACTGGGCAAGGTGAGTTGCTGGACATTCATCAACATCTTAAAATATGTTTCCAACTTCTTTACCTTTTAACTAAACAGAGGCTTGAGTGGTGCACTTGCCCATTAGTGTGCATGTTCTAAGTGGAATAATTTCTGAGATAGACATGCTTTGTTCCTGGGGTAAGGTGTGTGATGAGAATGACCCACCATGTCCACCTCTTGAGTTGCCATCATTGCCACACTCAGCACCTTGGCCCTAGCTTGCATCGCTTTCACACTCTGCACTTGGAGAGCCACGTCTGGATGTGTCAATAAATTTGCCCAGTAGCATGCCAACCAAGCTGTTCTTACAGGTGCATGGTTGTGTCTGTATGCTGAGCACTCATCAACCATGCATGAATACCTGCCACTACCATTAGCACCCAGAGCAAATTTCTGGTTCAAGCCCATAGACTATATACTTTGTCTTAAACCCTTTAAAAGGGGATGGGGAGGCATTTGTTTGATATTCAGTTCAACTACTGATCCCCAATAATCTGAGTTTAAACAAAAGCTATTTGGGTCATTTTATTTTGTCTTTTCTTTTGTCCTATCACTGCATTTCCTTCCTTCAATTAATTTTTTTTTCACTGACAGTTGGAAAATTGAGACAACTCCTAGTAGGACAAGCCATTAGTATCCACATGGGATGAAACCTACCTTCAAAAATTGCAAAGGTCAAAGTTACACCTCCTATCAGGAGTCATTGTAACTAGAAATGAGTCAATTTTGCATGAAACTCTTGAGGTCTTTTGTTTCAGTAGGGTTGTTTATAGATTCATAAAGCTATTTTTTAAATTTTTTTTTATTACCTGAACCACCAACCTTAGCCTTATTCCAAGATTCATTGGCCTCGTCATTTTGGGTGCCTTTTCTTTTCATTCATGATTTCTGAATTTTCCCTTGGCTGCTTTGCTGTACAGTTCTGGTGGAGGTGGGGACTGTAAAGACTTTGCAGCTGTTTTTTCTGAGAAACAGCAGGAGCTTAGACTCCGCCTCTGGGTCGCCTAGGTTTCTATGAATTATAATAAGGAAAGCCACAAGTCCTTGGTAGCACTTGATGCTGTTCCCCTTCTGCTATGTGCCCCTGCCCTTTGAACTTTCAAGGGTTCTCTGGGGTCCAAGAACTTAACCATCCAGGCTGGTTCATGATTTGGTAGTCTTGTGTGCAGGGGCTTCATCTTAAAATGATCTATACCTGCCTTGTGTAATGCTGTGCTGGGATAATGAAGGAATCCCTCTCATGTAATTCATCTCCCTGTGCCTCGGTGACTTTGAACTTAGGGTACACCTTCCTTAGCTTCTGTGGGGGGCCTTGCCTGATTTTACTAGCAAGGGATGAAGAACAAAGCCACCTCCTGATTGAGAGGGATAAGGAAACTTGATGTTTCCTTAAATTGGACACAGCAATGACATGTGGCTCTTTACAGGCTTGTGCCTCCTTTGTGGGTACTTCTACAGCTCGACTCTCGGTCCCACTAGGCTGATGTTAGAATGAAACCTCTGTCTCGAGAAGGGCTCCCACAGCCCTGCCAAGTCAGCAGGCTGAGTCCCTGATGGCTTCACCCCATTTTGTCTTCTCTGCTTCTTTCTTTTTATGTTCCAGCTTCAGATTATGGCCTGTTTCTTTCCGATGAAGATCCCAGGAAAGGGATATGGCTGGAAGCGGGCAGAACACTGGATTACTACATGTTACGAAATGGGGTATGCTACTGATTGCATTTCTTTCTTTTTTTTTTTCTCCTTGTCCCTGTTCCTCCTGTTTTTTCCAGCATTATGACTGTGTTTTGAGTCAAGGTCATCTTATTAAGATTTCCAATGTGGTATGTTTTATACAGTAAGGGCTGTCGTAACGATTACATCAACCCAAATCTTTAAAATCCACAGAGGGATTGCCACAGTTGGGGCTACATTGTGTGTGTGTGTGTGTGTGTGTGTGTGTGTGTGTGTGTGTGTGTGTGTGTTTCTTCTTCTTTTTTAAAAAATATTTTTCTAATGAGACATACTGACAATGTATGGTGCAGTTAGGTATTTTAGGATCCCATTGATTATTCAAGGCCCTGGAGTAAAGATCTGAGTCCTACAGGTTGAGGGCTTTTGCATCAGTCTATTTTATCAGGGCTCTCTTTTCCTAGGCTCTTCTGTTTATTCATCTGAAAAGCAGAGAGAGGGAAAAAGAGACTGTCCGTTTTCTGGTTCACTCCTCAAGTGCTTTCAACAGCTGTGACTGGGCCAGGCCAAAGCCAGAAGCCTAGAACTCAATCCAGCTCTCCTGTGTGGGTGACAGGGCCCCAAATTCTGGAGCTGTCACTTGGTTTTTCCCAGGATCTGCCTTAACAGGCATCAGGAATGGATCAGAGACTCAGGCACCCCCATATAGGAAGTAGGCATCCCGAGCATGGTCTTAATTGCTAGAGCAGTGCTGCTTCTTTTAAATCATTTCAGCTTGTTGCTGGGGCGTGGCAGTTGTGAGATATGACACAGCATATTCTCATAAGTATGTAGGAGTCATTCCTATGTCTGATGATGCAAAGTAAGAATATAGGAGAGAAAACAAAATATAATTATAAAGGTAGTTGGAGACAGAGTGGGAACCAGTGTTTTGTTTGTGAAGAAGAGACTTCAACTCTTAAATGTGAATTTAGTAACTTGTCAGAAGAGTTGCAGTATTGTAGGTCTCGTTATATATAGATTTAAAATTTAAGTAAAATTTTGACATACATTTAAAATTTTATATGTATGTAGGAACATTTGCTTGTGACTGTATAAAATCAATTTGGAGACACACACTGTGAGTTTCTTGCCTTTTCTGCTGCTGATGTTCATTACAACAGAGCATTCCCTCCCTGCTGTAGGACATATCCCACCTTCATTTACACAAAACTTAGTTTTTTGTTCATAATGAGCTATATGTGTAACTTCTTTGAGTGTAGTTGTATAATCAGATTTTTTTAAAAAAAAATCTTTCTGAATATAATGATTTAGCATCAGAAATTCTGCCTTAAAGTAGTGGCAACAGCCCCATGAAATATGAGAAAGACTTCAAATCTATTTTGAAAGAAAGACAGTGGGTTTGCTGGGAACTCACATTGTAAAGCAAAGGGCCTGACTTGGTTGCATATATACACCGAGTGTGATCCATGTGCGTGATTGTGCTCTAGGATATCCTGGAATATAAAAAGAAGCAGAGACCTCAGAAAATCCGCATGTTGGACGGATCCGTGAAGACGGTGATGGTGGACGATTCCAAGACTGTAGGCGAGCTGCTGGTCACCATTTGCAGCAGGATTGGTGAGTGTTTATTTGCCCTCCTTACACTTCCTGCTCAGCTTTAGTTGCAAGCTTCCTGTTCCCACTGCCAGGTGGGGTCTGGAAAATTCTGTATGTATCTTAGCACCCTGGGACCCTTCCCAGTCCCAAGAGAGCTAGTTCAGTCCCCTGATGTGCCAGTCTTCACTCTGGTGTTTTACACATGTGACCTCTGCCCAAGTCACAGATGAGAGCTTTTATATCCCTGTGTAACACTAAGGGATTTTTCTAATTGAAAGCCATGTTTTGAAATTGTGTCATTATACCTTACTCCCCATTGCTGGCCATGCCTACAATCCACCATCTCCCAGGTTGTTCCTTGGTTGGCGGTGTTTTGACTGACAGCTTTTCTTCCTGCAGTTTCTGTTAGTCTCCCTGGAGAGCAAGTCTACTCCCTTTATGCAAGAAGCCCTTCCAGTGTGGGAAGAATATGACCCTGCCCAGCCTTCATGCACAAGAAGCTCATCTCCCCAGTTGCTCCTTTTTGCCTATAGTGTTTCTGCCTCCCATATGATCTCCTCTTTGTTGCCATTTCTTAAAAATTTGTCAAGAGATTTGGGTGTAAAGATGCCAGGAGTAGCCCAAGAACCATGAATATAGCCAGAGTGATTTGGTATGGTGGTTACCTCTTTCTCTCCATTGCTGCCCTACATACAGCATTTTGAATGAACTCCTTATTTCCATTGCCAGGAATAACCAACTATGAAGAGTACTCTTTAATTCAAGAAACTATGGAAGAGAAGAAAGAAGAAGGGACAGGCACACTTAAAAAAGACAGGACGCTGTTACGAGACGAGAGAAAAATGGAGAAGTTGAAGGCCAAGCTCCACACAGATGATGATTGTAAGTGAAAAGGAAGCTTGGCTCAGGATGTGGCCTTGTTGAGCCTGCCTCTCCCACTATGTGTAGGAGCCAGGGAAGGTTTTTGTTCTGTGTGTGTTTTGGCTTCTGTCACTAAAACATAGATTTCAAAGGATATAAAATGTAGCTATAACACCATCTCCCAGCTAAAAAAAAAAATAATCCCTTAGGGCCCAACATAGTAGCCTAATGCCTGAAGTCCTCACCTTGCACGTACCGGGATCCCATATGGGCGCTGGGATCCTATATGGGTGCTGGTTCTAATCCTGGCAGCCCCGATTCCCATCCAGCTCCCTACTTGTGGCCTGGGAAAGTGGTCAAAGTCAGCCCAAAGCCTTGGGACCCTGTGCCCCGGCATGGGAGACCCAGAGAAAGCTCCTGGCTTTAGATAGGCTCAACTCTGGGCAATGCGGCTGCCTGGGAAATGAATCATTGGATGGAAGATCTTCCTGACTCTATCTCCTTCTCTCTGTATATCTGACTTTGCAATAAAAATAACTAAAATCTTAAAAAAAAAAGAGTAAAGTGCATGGAAGATCTCCCCCTTGATTCTCTCTCTCTCTCTCTCTCTGCCTTTCAAATAAATAAAATTAAAATAATAATAATAATCCCTTAGTGTCAAATACATAAATTTTGTTCACAGTTTCTCCATTAACTTCTAAAATTTTTTAAAATTATTTTTAAGATTTATTTATTTAATTTTTGAAAGTCAGCATTACAAAGAGATTTTTTTCATCTGCTGATTCACTCCCAGATGGCCACAATGGCTGGTGCTGGACCAGGCCAACGCCAGGAACTTCATTAGTATCTCCCACATGGAGGGCAAGGGCCCTTGTCTTTGGGCCATCTTCCACTGGTTTTCCCAGGCCACTGGCAGGGAGCTATGTAAAAGTGGAGCAGCCAGGACACAAACCTGTGCCATGTGAGAAGCTGACATCCCAGGTGGGGCTTTATCTACACTGTACCACAACGCTGGCCCCTGTTAAAAATAATTTTGGTATTTTGAACTGCGACCTTAAATGATTATCTATGATAGGTAAACTGAGGAGAGTCCATTTCCATACCTTTTATTTTCTTATCATTGTGTGCATGTGTGAGTGTGTGTGTGTGTGTGTGTGTGTGTGACTCCAGATTGTAAATGGCATCCCCTTTTCTGCACTGCAGATTTTGTGGATTGCATACCCATGGCATCATTTAACATGTTCCTTCGTTCCTTTAATTTATGGAACTTTAGATATGGAACCTTAACTAGATTGAAGGTTATCTATTTGAATTTTATCTTTTTCTAAAAGTAATTATTTATTAATTACTTGAAAGCCAAAGTGACAGAGAGAGAGACAGTAAGATCTTCCATTCATTGATAAACTTCTTAGATGTCCGCAACTGCCAGGACTATATCAGGCCAAAGCCAAAAGTCAGCACCTTCAACTGGGTCTTCCACATGGACAACAGGAATCGAAGCACTTGAGACATCTTCCATTGCTTTCCCAGGTGCATTAGCAGGGATCTGGGTTGGAAGTAGAACAACTGGGACTCCAACCAGCACTCTGATTTGGGATGCTGATATTACAGGCAGCAGATTAACCCATTGCAGCAGAACACTGGCCCTTCTCTGTGTGTTTAGATAAAAATTCCACAGTGGCAGTATGTACTTCAATGGGGGAGTTGTTTCTGGTTGCCGTTTGGCACAAATGAGAGAAGGGCAATATTAGCCATTGATGATTATGGCATAGATATAAAATTTCCTAAGCAGGTCAGCATGGTGATACAATTCTTGTACAAAAAAGTCATCCTCTATAGCCCCACAGTGACTCTATGGAAAGGTTATTGTCTAGTCATAGGTGCACCCACCATGTACACCTTGCTGCCTAGGCCTCCGCTCAGAGAGCCTTGGTTTGTTACAATGCTCCTAGACCTTTCTGGCTCATGGTCTTTCCTCACTGCCACCCAGGGTGACACCATGACTGTCGTTATTTTAACAACTCTTTCCTGGGCATGTCCACTTCCCTGACCCTTTCTTCACTCTCTGTTATTTCTGCCCTGTTTGGTTTCCAATTGAACCCAGAGAAGTCCTTCATGTGTGCACTGGGAGGAAAATGGGATACACACTGTGTGCTGCAGTTGCTAATAGCTTAGTGAGGCTGGGCAGAAGCACTCTTCCACAGCCTTGAGGTTGGGCCTGGAGAGGAGTGGGAGTGGAGCTGTGCAATGTGCAGAGGCTTGTGACCAGCTCCCAGGCATTTAGGTGTGAGGACAACATTAATGGCTGGGCCTTTGTATTCTCTCTTCCCTCTTCCCTCCCTTACTTTTTTCCTTTTTTCCCTCTCTCTTACTTGGGTCATAGGTGACTCGTTCTGCCCCATATCTAGAATTGACTTCACTTGATGAGACTGAAGTCTCTGTACTTATTTTGGTAAGATTATTTATTAGAATGAGAGAGAGAGAGAGAGATTCCGTCTACTGATTTACTCCTAAAATGCTTGCAATAGCTAGCAATGGGAACTCCACCTGGTCTCCCAATAGGTGGCAGGGACTCAGGCATTTGGGAGATCATCTGCTGCCTTCCCAGGTGCAGTAGCAGGAAGCTGAATTGGAAGCAGAAGAGCTAGGACTTAAACCAGTACTCTAAAATGGCATGGGAACATCGCTAGCAGTGAGTTTGCCCCCTGTGCCACAACACCTCTTCCCTAAAATATCTGTTGCTGAATTCAAGAACAATACTGTTTACAGCACAAGACACCAATGACTTTATTCTCTCTCCTGCCCTACCCCCAAGGAGGGGGATGTTACAAATTCATTGTAGGCTTTAGCCAACTGTAGAAATGACTGGAATTTGTCCCCTTCACTTCTCTGTTTGATCATTCTTAATTGAAAAGTGCAGTCCTGATGTAAGCAGTTGCCTTAACTATCTCTGCATCTGCTGTTTGGTTAAATTGTCTTTAATTGAGAGGGAACATGAGCACAGTTCTTTCATGTGTCTTGTTGTGTTGCAGTAAATTGGCTGGATCACAGCCGAACATTCAGAGAGCAAGGAGTAGATGAAAACGAGACGCTGCTGCTTAGGCGGAAGTTCTTTTACTCTGATCAGAACGTGGATTCCAGAGATCCCGTGCAGCTGAATTTGCTCTATGTTCAGGTATGGTACTTTCTGCTCAAACACTGAGCTGGGGGACATCTCAGCAGGATGTGCTTGGCTGTGGCTTGTGGTCCAGCTCTGGCTCCTGACACATTTATAATGTTCAGTTTGTAGTGGGCACTGCTCAGGGCTTCATTGTGTGTGTGTGTGTGTGTGTGTATGCTGTAGATCTCTAGTGGGCAACACAGAACCTTTTTTGTATTCTCTGTGGCTTCTCAGTTCAGGGCCCATAGCCAGTGCTGTCCCTCTCTGCCTAGCCTTGGGAGACAGTTGTGTGACATTTAACTGGTTTACCATTACAAATACACTAAAGCTTTATTGGCTGGCATTTTAGAATGCAAGAAAATATTGGTCAGAAAATCAGTATTACTCGTTAACTGCCAGATAAGCTCTCAGGAAACCTCAATAGCAAAAGCCTTTATGTTTAACTATTTGCTGAACCCTAGACAAGTCATTTACTATGTCTGAATTGCAGTTTGTCCCTGGGAAAGACATGGAGTGTGCCCACAGTTATCCCAAGATTTCTGGTTGCTCAAGGAAACAGCATCCCTCTTTTACCCATCCTGCCATTTTTCTTTCCTCCTCCTTCTTCCCTCCCATGCTCCCTCTCTCCTTGCTTTCCATCCACCATTCTTTCATCCATACATCTGCCCTCTCCTTCCCTTCCTTCCACTCATCTGTTCATCCATCCATCCATCTCCTCTTTCCCTCTGTCTTTCCCTTCCTCATTCCGTTGTTTCCTCTTCTCCTCCTCTGACTTCTCCTATCATTTGTCTGTCTGCTATAAAAATAATGCAGGACCAGCAAACTGTAGCCATGCCCCCTTCCTGCATGTAAAAATAATGCTATTAGAACAACTCATTCATCTCAGTGTTTCCTGTTGGTGCCTGCTGTATAATTGTTGGTGTGTGTTCCATGGCTACTCTCAACTTGTAGTTGTTGAGTCCAGAAGTAGCAGCACAGACTCCATGGCTCACCATGTCTGAAGCATTTTATCCTGTGGCCTTTCTGAGGCCAAATTTGCTGACCCCTGAATTTGCAAGTGGAAGAATAACATAGAGTGTGAGCTGAGGTGGAGTGAGGCCAGAGGAAGGGGGATACCCAGACAGTGACTCAGAGTGTGCATTTCAGGGTGATCTGAGTTAGAGTGAGAAATTGTGGGAAGAAGAGGGATGATTAACCCCAGCAGGGAGGCATTGGGAACAGGGAGAAGGACATCTTCAAGCTCCACATTTAAGAACTGTGCATTTGCCTCTCTTGTATTCTAAGAATCCTTGCTTCCCTGTGTATATTCATATGTCTTTCTCTTTAATTAGGTTGATCTTTTGGGAGACAAGTGTTGGGTTGTTTTTGCCACTAGGTGTTTTTTTTCCCATTAACTTTGCTATTTGTAAGCCTATACCATCCATCCATTGGGGCTGTTTTGGCCCCTCTGAGTCTGGTAATTTCATAAAATTTTCCATTTCCTTTTTGTTTCTGTCATGGCTTGTGCCTTCCTAGCTTACTGTCAAGTTCTGCTTTTGATAAACCAGAATCCCTCTTCTTTGCTTCCCTTCTGTAGGCCTTTGGACTAGAGGCTTATTTTCCTTTTGCCTTAATTCTGCCATATTCCGCTCAGCTGTAGCATTCTGAGTGGGTTTCTGTGGGGTGGGTGGCACCTTTTTGAGCTGTGTGGAGAACTGGTAACGCTGCACAGGAGTGTATCCTTGAGGACAGATATGCCCCCAAGTCCCTGATGCTTCTTCTCCTCTTGTGTTTCAGGCTCGAGATGACATCCTAAATGGCTCCCACCCTGTCTCTTTCGAGAAAGCATGTGAATTTGGTGGATTCCAAGCCCAGATACAATTTGGACCTCATGTGGAACATAAACACAAGCCTGGATTCTTGGAGTAAATTATCTTTCTTTCTTTTTTCCTTCTCCTGTTCTTGTTTTTTTTTTTTTTTCCACGTGTTCATGTATTTATTTGTCAAGATTTCTTTTTTGAAAGAGTTACAAAAAGAGAGATTAATTTTCCAAAATGGCCACAACTGCTACGGCTGAGCTAGACCAAATCCAAAAGCCTGGAACTTCATTCAGGTCTCTGATGTGGATGGCAGGAGCTCAGGTACTTGGGCTGTCTTCCTCTGCTTTCTCAAGCTCATTATCAGGGAGCTAGATCACAAGCGGTATAGCCAGGATTCAAACCAGTGTTCATGTAGGATACAAACATTGTAGGTTGTGGTTCAGCCCACTGTATCCACAACACTGGCCCCTTGTTTTAGAGCTTGATACTGCCTTAAGTTCAGTCAGCTGGAGATTGTTAGCTTGTACTTGACTGAGTCCGTGACCAAGTGTATGAACCTTGGTAAAGGCAAGCATTCCCAGAAATGCACTGTGGAGGGCATTGTCAGGGTCATGTCTTTCAAGCACTGTTTGTCTCCTGTCCTGGTATACCCCAAGTGTTGAGGAGCTCACTTCCTTTGTCTGCTGTAATCTCTACCCATTGGAAATCCCTCCTTAGTGTTAGAGCAAATTCTGTCCCCTTTCACTTGTTCTTCTGTTTATTTTAGTGACAGCGTATTTTTTTGATGTTGCTGTTGTTATTTTGCAAGTGTCATGGGGAAATACCTAGTCTACTCTCCACCCATTTGGCCTTAAATTCTCTATTATCAAGATTATGCATGGGGATTTTTTTTCCTGGTTCCCAACTCCATGATTCAGGAGAAGGCCTCACCCTGTGGAGTCACTGGGGCTGCACAGAATATGGATGTTAGAACCAGGTTGGTGGGAGATGCCCAGCTGGAGGCTCAGGTGTACCTCCTGTCTGTCGTGACTCTTCCAAGGGCTTGATCACATCCAGGTAATACTCCTTTCCCTTGTGTTGAGGTGCCAACACAAGGCACCCTCTTTCCCTTCTATTGATATGTTCCATCATGTAATCTTGGAATAAGAAAAAAGAAATCACCTCAGAAACTTGGAGGATCTCTTGTGTCAGTGATGTGCTCTTACCCGAGAGAGGTTTGGAAGTGGAGCCTGGGTGTGGGTGTCTCCTGCCCGTGGGAGGGACTGAGCTCTGGATGGCCACTGATAGGGGAACATCTGAACTCTTCTGTAGCATGTGCTACCCAGCATGAGATGTGCTGGGTGGGTCATCTGTTGTACTGATTCCAGTTGCCTTTAGGGAAAGGTGTAAGGAAAGGGAGAGGTCTTCTGACTTTTTACGTGGCTCTAGCATTTTACAAAGCCTTCCTACCTCCTGGCTAAGCTGCCCCTTTGGTTGGCTTTTTAGCATGCAGCAGAATTAGGAATGTACTTAAAAATGTCAATACAAGGTCCTTGGCACTCTTTCCTAGTGTCCTCAGTGGCACCAGCTGGTTCCTGGTGCATGTTACTGAATTGCTGACATCTTGTGTCAAGATTACAATCTAATATCAGTCCATTGACATTGATCTTCTTAGCAACATATACTGCAGTTTATGGTTCTCCTAACTGCACCATATTCTTACCTCAGTACAAATGTACTTCTCTTAATAAACTGAGATAGTGAAAGTTAAGCAATTCTATTGAATCAGTTTTGTTTTTCCGAGATTATATAGTAAAGCTCATGATACATTCAGATTCCAAATTAAAATAAGCTTATTATGCCTGGTAGCAATGATTTCTTTTTTCTTCTGAATTTGATTTACTTTTTAATTAGACCAAATCTAATCTAGGTAATGAGACATTTTAATTTAATGTAGATATTTAATTGTGTGTGCTTGCTTAGAGATGGTACAGGTAAAATTTCCTAAGGAGATATGAGTTTCCTCTTAATTAAAACAAAATAGCGATGCCACCTTGCCCTGCTTTGCAAGTTGTATAATTTCTTCTGGATTTTGCCTGGGATATCCTGGTGACTCACTGAACTGTTTTGTTCTCTGGAAGTCTTGCTCCATTGGGTTTTCATGTGGGTCATCCAATCCAACAATGGAAAGGTTAAAAAAAAAAGTAGTAATAAGGGGTACATATTTATTGCAGCAGTTAAGACACTGCTTGGGATGCCCGCATCCCATATTGGGGTCTCTAAGTTCAACTCCTGGATCTGCTTCCTTTTTCAGTTTCCTGCAAAAACCTAGATTGAGTCTGAGCTCCTAGCTTTGGCATGTGCCAGCCCTAGCCTTAGGGCAATTGGGGATTGAGCCAGTTGATGGAAGGTCTCTGCATTTCAAATAATTTGAAAGATGTAGCAGAGCCAGACGGAAGATATAATCACCAAAGTTTCAGTGACATAGGTTCTAATAAGGTACACAAGGATGTGTTTAGCAAGTGTATTGGTTTTAATCTTTACAAAATGCATTTACTTTTTTTTTTTTTTTTTTAAGATTTACCTTATTTTTATTGGAAAGGCGGATATACAGAAAGGGAGAGACAGAGAGGAAGATCTTCTATCCGATGTTTCACTCCCCAAGTGATTGCAACAGCTGGAGCTGAGCCAATCCAAAGCCAGGAGCCCGGAGCTCTTCCAGGTCTGTCCCATGCGGGTGTAGGGTCCCAAAGCTTTGTGCCATCCTTGACTGCTTTCCCAGGCCACAAGCAGGGAGCTGGACTGGAAGCAGGGCTGCGGGATTAGAACCAACGACCATGTGGGATCCCAGGTATGCAAGGCGAGGACTTTAGCCACTACACTATCGCACCGGGCCCATAAATGCATTTACTTTTGAAGTTCTGTAAAACATTAATATTTTTATGAGATTTTCTTTCATCTTTCTTTTTTTTTAAGATTTATTTATTTTTATTACAAAGTCAGATATACAGAGAGGAGGAGAGACAGAGAGGAAGATCTTCCATCCGATGAATCACGCCCCAAGTGAGCGCAACAGCTGGTGCTGTGCTGATCTGGAGCCAGGATCCAGCAACTTCCTCCAGGTCTCCCACACGGGTGCAGGGTCCCAAAGCTTTGGGCCATCCTCAACTGCTTTCCCAGGCCACAAGCAGGGAGCTGGAAGGAAAGTGAAGTTGCTGGGATTAGAATCAGCAATATGGGATCCTGGTGCTTTCAAGGTGAGGACCTTAGCTGCTAGGCCATGGCACCAGGCCCTCTTTCAACTTTCTTTAGCATCTTTAGTGATTACTGGAATCAATACTATCTTAGTGAAGAAATTCCTTTAGAATAATGAAAAACACTCAAAAAGAGTTTTGAGAAATTTAGGGTTATTTAATATACCCTTCTACTTCGTAGATGGGAGAAATAGGTGCTAGAGACCATGACAGATATGAAGCATAACACTGTCTAGAACTAGAAGCCAGAAAAAAGCCAGGTCTCTTGAATTAGGTCTGATGTGTCTCTAAGAGGAATGTTTTATTGGGGCATAAAATGGAGATAATACATAATTTAATAACAGGTATTTACTTTATGTTCCTCCGTGTTCAGCAGATGCTTGCAGAAAACATGCCCTGTGTTCTTTAACTCACTGAGGATGTGCATGTGTGTCCTGTTGTGCCAGACAGAGGGAAGACAGAAGGGAGCTATTACTTATCAGTTCCTTGCCATCTGTGAATCTGTAGCCTGTGTGGCCGGCAATCCTGTGGCCTGGTTATTGTGGAGAGCCAAATCACAGCTCTGATCATTTCAACACAGTCCGTCCTTTTCAATAAGTTTTCAGTGCAGAATGGTCTGGGTGGCTGTGGGGTCACTGGAACTGTTCCTAGAGGGATGGGAAGAGTGTAGGGCACAAAGCAATGTTGAGGACATCATGGAAAGCTCATTCTAAAGGAAAGTCTTCCAAACAGCAGCAATAACAAACCCCATGAATGGTTCCTTTCAGGGGTCTCAAACAGTTGGTAGAAAACTGAAAGTGACAAGAACCAAGTCCTTCTGTGGACCTTACAGTGCTGGGATGTTGAGGATTACTAAAAAAAACTTAAAACCTTGAGTAAAAAACTGATAAAACTGGAGGGAACTCTAGACAATGGACACAGAATGTTCATTGCCAAATGTGTTCATTTTAGGCTTAGTGCATCTGAAATGTTTCAAAATAAATCTGTTGGGAAAATGTTAAAGATGGCCCAAGAAAATACAAACAGATTTTATATGGAAATGGGGGAAACTAGACTTGACCTTTAGTAAGATTTTAATTACTGTTTGAGACAAAGAGCCGTAGACTTTTTAACTTAGGTTAAAGGTAGGAGTGATTCATAAAGGGTAAATTGTGGGAACAGAGCTGCAGCTTGGTCCATGCAATCCAGAGTAAGGCAAATATTTTCTATATATATTCAGCAACATATCAAATACAAGTGAATCAAATCCAGCACTTGCACTTTCTCATATTGAATTAAAAGTATTGTAAAGTCAATGTTTGTACTATTTCTCGGAGTCACACTTAAAATTGTAGGACAGAAAAAAGCTTTAAGTTAATTCACTGAAAATGATGCACCCATAAATTACTTAAAGAAATCAAAGCCGGGGGAACTCCTTTTAATGTGACACAAAGTAAACCTTAAAGAAAATCAAGTATGAGTCAAGATTAAAGATGAAGGGTGGACATAGTAGCCCAGTGAAAGATGGCACTACTGGCATGCCGTATGGTTGCTGGTTCAAATCCTGGCTGATTTACTTCTGATCCAACTCCCTGCTAATGGCCTGAGAAAGATGACTCAAGTGTTTGGACCCTTGCCACTCACTTGGAAAACCCTGGGGGAGTTCCTGGAGCCTGGCTTTGGCTTGGCTCAGTCCTGGCTGTTACAGCCATTTGGGGATTGAACTAGCTGCAGAAAGACTTCTCTCTCCCTGCATCTTTCCCATTCTCTCTGTAACTGTGCCATTCAAATAAGAAAATGCATCTTTCAAAAACTGTAAAGATAGCTATAATGCAAAAAGGATGGTTTTTGGAGGATGAGATCATAACTTAAGCCTGTATATGCAGCTACCAGTACCTAAGTACATAAAGGAAAAAAATAATAAAGCAGTATAACAAAAATTCAAGATGTACTAGTTTAGTGAACTAATTCTACATACCTCCCAAACGAGTAATTGGCAGAACATGATCAACAGTTGAAAGACACTGTTTAATAGCAAGTAATGAAGTGGAAAACCACAGAGACTTTGTAAAACTGAAGTCTAATTCTCTGAAATAATTAGTCAATTTACATATACCCTAAGAAATTTTGAGAAAGGAAAAACCAAGAGGAAAAGACAAAAAATATTCAGCAATCTCATTGGAACAGAACTGCAGTTAAGGATTTTCAAAAGCATTAAGAGAAGTAGTGAAAACTGAAACCCTCCCTTCACACTGAGAAAAGGGAAAAGTTTACACGAAGTAGGTTGTTACACAATCTGAATAGATCTATCCTCTGAAAAGAAGTTAACTTGTCAGTTTAAAGTGCAGCAATTAAAAAAAAATAGCCTAGGTTCTTTTCAGAAGACAAATAGAAAAGTTAAGCTCCTCAGCTCTATATTCAGCTAGCAGCACTGTTAACCTGTCTTGACTAATAAACGATATTGATAACCAGTATAAGAGTTAAAAATCCAATTTTAGCCACATTCCTTTTAATGGTTAGAAGGTTGTATATTCCCAGGGCTTCAAGTTCACACAATACTGGATAAGCTATCAAGTACAGTGGGAAAGGAAAAATAAATAAATAACTTCAACTTGCAAAAACAAAATTACCATTTCTGCAGAGGGTTTGAAGCTATATAAATAATCTATTCGATATATAGAGACACTTATTAGAATTAACCACAGCTTAAAAAAAATGTCTATAGGAAAAAGATCAATGTCTTTAGTAAGCAATATTCTCAAACATAATAAAACAAAGTGTAAGTGAAAAAAAGGATAACTTTTATGTTCTGAACTAAAAGTATTAGTTCAGCTAAGAAGGAAGCTAAACAGTCCACAATGTCTAACCAATAAAATGATAAAAGTATATAAGTATTTTGAAGAACATAAAGAAAGCCTGAAAAAATGGAATGATTGGCTGTGTGAATGACTAGGAACCTTTTTTAAAAAAAATTATTTATTTTTATTGCAAAGGCAGATTTACAGAGAGAAGCCACCCAAGTGGGTGCAACTACATGAACTGAGCTGATCTGGAATCTGGAGCCAGGAGCTTCTTCTAGTCTCCCACGCAGGTGCAGGGTCCCACGGCTTCAAGCCATCCTCTACTGCTTTCCCAAGCCACAGTCAGGAAGCTGGATGGGAAGTGGAACTGCTGGGACACAAACTGACAGCCATATGGGATCCAGGTACATGCAAGGCAAGGATTTAGCCACTAGGCTATTGTGCTGGGCCTTAAATAAGAAACCTATTTCATGTGAAACAGTTCTACCTCAACTTTCTTTTGGTTTCCATTTCATTCCTGTCAAAATTTCACTTGAGTAATTTGAAAAGTAGTTTTCAATATGGGTATCTCAATAAAGCTGATAAAAAAACCTCAAGAGTGGCCAGGGCTAATTGATGATGAGTAGAAGGATTTTTATAACCATCAAAAAAAAATTTTTTTAGGGCCCAGCGTGGTGGCACAGTGGCTAAGGTCCTCGCCTTGCACGCCCGGGATCCCATATTGGTGCCAGTTCTATCCCGGCAGCCCCTCTTCCCTTCCAGCTCCCTGCCTGTGGCCCGGGAAAGCAGCAGAGGACGGCCCAGGGCCTTGGGACCCTGCACCCGCATGGGAGACCCGGAAGAGTCTCCTGGCTTCGGATCGGCTTAGCATCGGCCATTGCGCTCACTTGGGGAGTGAATCATTGGACGGAAGATCTTCCTCTCTGTCTCTCCTCTCTGTATATCTGCCTTTCCAATAAAAAAAATATATATAATAAAAATAAATCTTAAAAAAAATTTTTTAAACATAGGTAAACCTTGTTGTGATGCATTGACAAAGTAGGTCAAATTATTAAAATTATTTTTAAAGCAAAATATATCATCATGTGAAGAGTAAAGCCCAGATTAGAAAAAAAAATTATGTTTGCAATGCATACTACCAAAGACAAGTTAACATAAACAGGTAATTGTTGAAAAGGAAAAACTCCCAGAAAAATAACATGAGGCATTGTATACAGGAGAAATTTCAGTTGACTTTTAAAAATGTGAAAAGATAATCAGTCTTGTAAGTAATTCAGAAAGTACAAGATTAATAAGGGCATTGTGTTTTATGGTCATTACAGAGGCATGGGTGAAAATGTAGGAAACACCAACCTACTTTATTTCATAATCGCAATTTGTACTTAAAATATTCAGAGCAAGAGGTGCAGCATGCATTATTATAAAAGAAGAAGACATTAAAATAGCCGTGGAAACCATCTTCAAGAAAGGCTTCTCCCAAGAGATCAGGGAGCAAGGAGGGACTTCAGTGAGACCTGTTGTCTGCTTCATCTGTAGGACAGGTGGCAGTCTTAAGAAAAATGTGGTAACACTCATTTCTCCTCGGCACTGTGTCTACTGGAGTGCTTTGAAAAACCTCATGGAAAAATGAAATTACATTTATTTTGGTTCATGAACAGTTTTCTGATCATAACCATTTGCTGTGGCCTTTTGAAAGCACTCTGTTATAAGTTATGGTTCATAGAATTCTCCATAATTTGAAATAGCTGACCACTACCATTTCTTTAAAAAAAAAAAAGAAAGAAAGACATTTGCAGTAGTCTAGGCTTGAATGCCTTGAGGTGTGGTATGTAACGTGTTAGATACCCTAAGTTAGTAGATGTTGAAAGCCAGAGAAAAAGTTCCATTTACCTGTGTTATGATAAGAAATGAGCCAGTGTCAGGTACTCACAGGCAGGTCCCTGGTGGAGATCTCTCTTATCCTTGATCATTGTTGCTCCTTTGTTCTGTTGGCTAGTGCTTAGAAGTCTTCTACTGGGCAAACAAAGCAAGCCAGGCCGTGGCTATTTGTTGTGAAAGAATTTAGAGCAGACTTGGAAAATTTCCCCCACAAACTCAAGATAATTCTACTGTCAACAAACAAAGCTTTTGACACAGTAGGAGGCCTCAAGTTCATTTTTCGCTTGGCATCTGTTCAAACACACATTCTCCCTTTGGAGTTGGTCCTCTGTGTGCTTTTGTCAGAATAATTTGGTTGTTGATTCTCTGCCTTCAAAGCAACAGTGAAGCAAGCATTTCAGTGTGGGTTTTTCATCGGTACTGTCTTGCCTGCTATTCCTTACCACCACCATCCCACTAAAAGCGGGATCCAATACAAGTAGAATGCAGTCAAAGGCCATGTGTATACCTACGCCCTGTTGTTTTCTGACTTTTTGCTGCTGTCATGTGGGTTCGGAGACCTCCTGACAGTTGATAACCACCTTATGTGGCACTGTTCGCTCCGAGCATTACCTCGTACATCCGAAGCCCACGTTCCTCACTCCACTAAAACTCCAGGTCTTGACCAGATGCTTGACCTCTGAATTTATACAGTCATGAGCTGAGTTCCTAGACAGCAGCCATCCTTGAATCAAAGGTCACTTGGGTTACTTGAGGATCACAGAGCTATTATGTGCTTGAGATGGGTCTTCAAACACAGGTCCTGAGCTTACACTATGTGCTGCGGTTTGAACATGTTCTTTCCCAGCACTGAGTTGTCACGTGATAGCACTGATAGGTGAAACTTTTCAAAGGCGATTAAGCAACAAGGACCTTTTCCTTTCTCCAGAATGGAATCCAAGCCTGTGCAGGAGAGCCTTGTGGGGTATGCATTTGATTCGTGTTGAAGACTGTAAGATACCCATATCACATATCTCAGTACCTGGGTTCCAGTCCTGGCTTTGCTTCTAATTCCAGCTTGCTTGACTCTAGTGCCTATTTCACTCTGTGTTTCAAACCGTATCATATCTTAAATATATGTGACAAGAGAGCAGCTATCCCATAAAAGTAAGATTGTAGTGAAGCATTCAAATCCAGATCCTGCTCCCTCCAGCATGTTCATTGGTAAAAATCTTTCTCCATGCTTCAGCTAGCTGCTGGCATTTCTAAAATTGTCACTCCATCACCTGGTCCCTGTTTTCATGATGTGGCTGGGTGTGGCTGGGACACTCAGCTACTCACCTGTGATGGCGTTTAACTGCAGGATCCTTCCGAGGGCCAGGAATGTACAATGGTGTACCGCATAGCTTCTGAATCCCACAGATGAGGACTGAGGCCTTCGACAACTCGGCATTGTTCACCTTATCAGTGTATAAAATGGAATTTTTTTCTTCTAGGGCCATTATCAGAATTTAATGAATCTGTTTACGTAGGCAAAGCACCAGAAACAGTCAGTGACTGGTTTGGACTTTTGGTGGGAAAATCCCAAAAGTTGCTCAGTGTGTAGAGTTGTAGCAGGTGCCACATACCTTTCAGAACCCTTCAACTTTGAACCTGGGCCTTCAGTTACTAATCTCTTAATACAGGGCTAGGATACTTCGTGTGAATAAACTGATTGGATTTTCTACACCGTCAATTTAGGAGGAAATTTAAAGGCAGTGATGTGGGCTGTGGCTCAGTGGGTTAAGCACCAACCATGAGGCCCACATCCCATGTAAACACTGGTTTTGAGCCTCCGCTGCTCTACTTCATTTTTGTGAGTGTGTTTTTAAAGATTTATTATTATTATTTTTCATTTGAAAGGCACAGTTACAGAGAGAAAATGAGAAAAACAGAGATTTTCGACCGATTGGCTCATTCACCAAAGGCTATAACAAATTCAGTAATGTATTCGTCTTTGTTGTTGTCCAACATACTCCTCGGTGGTGCTGTCATATCAGTCAGGAGGCCAGTCTGGTCTTGTTATCCTACTTTTATTTAATATTAAAAATTGCCAGTGACTTTGGTTGCTTTCAAATTGATCTGTTATAAAGTTTTCTATCAACTTATTTAATGGTTTTAGTGGCTTTTGAAGTTTGCTTTCCTCTATCAAGTTAAGATGCGATGATTCTGCTCTTCCACCATTGTTTCTACAAATATTAGCTGTGATTTTTCCCCACATCAACAAATAACAAATGTCTGCATAAATGCATGCTTATTGTTTTCAGGACGATTTGGTGCCCTGACAACTTCCTCGAGTGACCGAAGGCTTTAGAAAATCTATGTTTATATGTATCTGTTTTAACTTGCTCCTTTCATCTATTTTTCTGATGCTGAAATTACCCCATCACATGAAATTAGCCATGTGATGGCTGGGATTTGCTTCAGATTCATCCAGGACAGAGCCTGTGGGTGGAGAAGCAAAGGAGACATGATTGGCTGTAAGTTGGAAGTGGTTGGAACCAGGCAGGGATTTAAGATTCAGGAAGTTCATGAACCATCTGGAATGTTTCCTGCCTCAGACCTGCAGGCTGTCATTGCTCTGTGACTCTGGGTTCCTGATTGCTCTATGAACTCTGCTTCCTGCTAGTAGCAGTGGTGTTTACAACACCCCTGGCCATGGCCCTGGTTGTTCCCACCAACTTTGATTCATTCCTAGTCTCTTCCATGGCATAGGCAAAAAATATTTTCAGGAAATGAAAATTCATTGTACCAAGGCCTAGCTTTCCAGTTCAAATAAAAACCATATCATTTTTTTAGTAAAGCCTTTTTGTTTCTCATTCAACTTGTCTCTTGTACACTGAAAGTTTCTGTTTCTAAACCAAACATAATCACTTAGTTTATTGTATTTATATAAAATCCTACCTCCATATAATGTAATATCTTAATTTCATGCCATGTGTAGCTATAGTGAAAGGGAAGAGAAGATGTTAATTTTAAAATCTGATCCATATGTTTACCATGAAATCATTCTATTCTTAAGATATACTCAACCAGGGACAATACAAATGATGGTTCTCAAAATTATCATAAATAATTCTTCTCCTTGGAGTTACACTGTCAACATGATATATATATATTTTTAAGATTTATTTATTTTATTGGAAAGGCAGATGTACAGAAGAGGAGGAGAGACAGAGAGGAAGATCTTCCATCCGATAATTCATTCCCCAAGTGGCTGCAATGGCCGGTACTACACCGATCCGAAGCCAGTAGCCAGGAACTTCTTTCTGGGTCTCCCATGCAGGTGCAAGGTCCCAAGGCTTTGGGCCATCCTCGACTGCTTTCCTAGGTCACAAGCAGAGAGCTGGATGTGAAATGGAGCTGCCAGGACTAGAACCAGCGTCCATATGGGATCCCGGCACGTTCAAGACGAGGACCTTAACCATTACACTATTGTGCCGGGCCCAACATGATGTATTGTTAAGTTCAGTTGTTCCAATTTGCTTAATATTTTATGTATTCCTATTTTTTATTTTATGTGTGTGTATGTGATTTCACTGTAAAAGCGAATCCAGACATTGTTCAGAAAAACTTAGTGTCTGTCTTTTTTGCCTTCTTCCCATGGAATAACATGTTTTACTAGTGACAAGTATAGCAGCCAGTGTTTTTATGGAGCAGCAGCTTAAGCTGCCGCCTCTGATGCCAACACAGGTATTTCACGTTAGGAGTAGTTTCAGCGCCCAGCTGTGCCGCTTCTGATCCAGCTCCTTGCAGATGTGTCTGGGAGGGCAGCAGAGAACAGCTCAGGTAATTGAGCCCCTGTAACCTTAGGGAGGACACAGATGGACTTCCAGGCTCCTGTCTTTGAACCGGCCCAACCTCGGCTATTGTGGTAGTTTGGCAGATGGAAGATCTCTGTTATTTCTCTTTTTCTGTCACTCTGCCTTTCAAATAAATTAAACAGAACTTTTTAAAAATAAAACTGGGGAAAAAGTTTTACTTTAAAAACATTGTATTATTTTCTTTCTTTTCTTACAAAGAAAGCATACTGTATATTCTTGTGCTGTTTGTTTTTTTCATTTCACAATATATTCCAAAATTTCTTTTTCCTTCAGTGTGTTGCTTTGACTTTTCTTTTTTTAATAAGAATGGTCTTACCATGTCTTTGTCTAAATGCATTGTAGGATGTAGTGGTCTGTTATTAATTGCTCCATAAAATATAATGTGAGTTAGTGACTTCACTGAGTTTTATTAACAGTCTCTTTGCTTCTCTTCATAGAACATGATAAATTCCTTACCTTTAAATTTTTTTTTCTCTCTCTCTCAGTCTAAAGGAATTCCTGCCCAAAGAATACATCAAGCAGAGAGGAGCTGAAAAGAGAATATTTCAGGTATTGGAAATGGACAGCAATTTATTATTCTCCTCAGTCCCTCTCCTCATTTATTAGCACAAGGGACCCCCACACGTGATCGTTCTGTACGTTGTGCATGTGCTCCTCTGTAATAAATGGTTAGTGACTCAAGAGGAAAGAAGCTGACAGTTCTACTTTGGGCAGATTTATTATCTTAATCCAGACTTTCTTGCTAAAGGTTACTTAGCCCTTCTGAGAAAGATGTGCATACATTTCATTTCAAAGGCATTTTCTCTGTTGCGTTAAAACAAGGTGGTAGACCGTTAAGATGCTCTGGGGAAGACTTATAAAAGTAGCTTCTTTGTCTTCAGATCAGGGTTTAAAAGCCAGAATTTGGAAGCTAGTGCTTTTTGAAAATACAAAGTATTCTAAAATTGAAGACATGTCCATCCTCAGCAACCAGGAAAATAACAATAACAAGTCCTGTCAACAGTTTTGTCATGGGACTGTCACTTACCTGAATCCGAGATTTCAAAGCCTTCTTTGAAGTGTAAGAGTAAATCTCACTGTCAGTTTTCTGTGTTATCAGTCATGTTTGTTTCCAGTCACTGCTATGTAGCGGTATGTATCTGTCTTCCTCCTTGGAATGGATCCCTGATAGGACACTCCTCCCAAGACGCTGATTTTTCTATCATTTAAAGTATTGACTCTGAACCCTCTGGGGATGTGGGGTCCTAGGAAAATCTAATGACAGTAAGAACACTGTACCTACTATCTTGCGTGCATGCCTCAGTCACTGCCTTTGATGGTGAAGTACACAGGCTGAAAGGGGGCTATCTCTGTATGGAAAATCTGAGGTCGAGGTTTCTGTGTGCTTTGTTCCCTGGTCCCAAGAAGCAAGTGTCACAGAGGAATTATATTCACAGATGCCATCTCCTGATGGCTCATAGCCACTGTGTGCGCCACAAGTAGTAACTGCTTCTCACCAGTCCACCTGTTGGCATGGTTGCAAATCATAGGTCCTTGGCTTCTATTGCTTTTGCAGGAGCATAAGAACTGTGGTGAGATGAGTGAAATAGAAGCCAAGGTCAAGTACGTCAAACTCGCCCGGTCTCTCCGGACATATGGTGTCTCCTTCTTCCTGGTGAAGGTGAGTTGGGGAGGAGGTTTACCTCTGCCACCTCTTTTTCTTTTGTGACAGCATTAAGTGGAGTTTGTCATCTGTAGACCTTGAGCCTTGGCACATGTGGCTTTGAGCCCACAGTGATCTGATTTTAACTGCAGGACATACATGGGCTACCAGGCTGAAGGGCGATCTTAACTGTCCTCAGGCCTCTAGGCAGCTGTGCTGTGCCTTGGCTTGGGTCACTGTCCCTGTTACCTGTGACTCAGTATGACTTCCTAGGGTTCTCTGAACAGGGTTGTGTATAGTGGTCCCCCACTTGGGTTACCTGCATCCTGTATCAGAGGACTGGTGTTGCATACTACATCTGTTTTCAATCCAGCTTCCCGCTAATGCACACCATGGACTGGCTCAAGCACTTGTGGTTCTAATACTTAGGCAGAAGACGTGGCTGGAGTTCTGGTTCCCAGTTTCAGCCTGGCAGAAACCCAGTTGTTGCAGGCATGTGGGGCATAAACCAGTAGGTGATGGTGCTTGCTCTTGCCTTCCCTATCTCTCTGTCTCTGTCTCTTACACATATCTACTCTTTTTCTTTCTCTTTCTAACTTTGTATTTCAAATAAAGTTCATATTAGAAACAGTCCTTTGGACTAAGTAAATGAACTTGCTGACCACCAGAGAAATTCACATAGTACATACAGTACTTGAACTTGTGTGATTTTAGGTAAGTTGTAAGGGACTTTTGTGCAGCCTTCAACTCAGTTCCATGGGAATTCTTCATCTTCCTTCTGGGAGAAAAGAGATGCCTCTTTGCAGTTCAACCTTTAAGCAAGCCCACGTGGGCCTTCCATGGGTGTTATCCTTAGTTGATTGGTGAACCCTGCCTTTAGGTTTCTTCCTCCATGACCTCAGGTTCTCTGTTGAATCATCCATCTATTGAGTTTTGCTGATATCTATATATGTTAAGGTGAATCCAGGCCTCCTGCCCTTTGCCCTGGACTCTGGAGAAAGCCTTCCATGCTGTAACATTTCTTGTGTCACAGGAAACAGGAAGGGTACCACCTGTGTGGTAGCTGATCCCAAGGACTGAAGTTGGAGGCCCTCAATAGGGAGGCTTGAGGTTTCCTTGCTCACAGTTATGGACATTACAAAAGGAGGAAATGTAGCTGTTCCTTCTCAGATGTTGTTCTTGCATGTACCCACACTGGATCAAGCTGTTGTGTTTGGAGGGAGAACCAAGCTGTTAAACTTCAGAGAGCCCCTCGCTTCGTGCTAGTTAGTTTTGTCACCGAACAGTTCAGTTTTACATCAGAGAATGCTGCACTTATGCCAGCGAAGAAAGCACGTGACAATTGCCTTGTATTCAGGAAAAAGAACAAGGAGTTGAATGTCTGGTATTCAGTAGGAGTGAAACACTGGTTATGAATTATTGAATGGCACCAGTACCATCTACGTGGTTATGGCTCCCCTTGCCAATACTAAGAGTCACAGTCATTTAGTCAATAGTCGTGTGACCGTCCTGTCTCATTTTAATGTATCAATAACTCAGTGGAAGAGATGCTAATGTCCTATTTTTATAAACGAGCCTGCAGAGACCCAGAGAGTCTCAGTCATGGCCCTAGGCCGGCAGTGAAAGAAGCATGACTTGAATTTAGGTCTCTGGTTCATGGACCAGCTTTTCAACTGCTGTGCTGCCTTCACTGGGGTGTTGCGATTTGAGAGGAGGGTACTAGGCTCCATTATCCTGGCTTCCCACTGGTACCACAAGCGCGTGGGAAGATGTCTTTGTTTTGGAAGGATCACTTTTCATTTCTTATTGTGAAAGGCTGCCAGTAGCAGATGAGTTCCAGCACCTCTGAGAAACAGATCTTCAGAGCATTCACTGATAATGACATCTGTTGTCATCTGTTTTCTGCAGTTTCTTACTGTAATCCCTGAAGTGTGAAATAAAGCTTTTGAAATCACATCTTCTCATAATACTGTCTGAATTTATGCAGAGTTTGTCTTAGTGATATGCTCAAAAACAAACAAACAAACAAAAACCCATTTTGGGTCTTAGATGTAGGTCAGTGGATTTGGGGTCATAATAGGAAGCTGTATGTAATAACAAAACAAATAAATGTGTTCCCCAAAGACATTTTAGTGGGATATATCCCTGGTTGGTAGGATGATTAGAGGTGGAAAATAGATCTGCTGGTTTTTGCAATGTGTGTGGCTTTCTAGATTCTGGTCTGTTCCATTGATCTACGTGTTTGTCCTTTACCAGTACCATGTTGTTCTGATCACTTTAGTAGTCTCGTAAGCCTTAGGCAGAGAGATTGCTTCCAATTTGTTCTTCATTTTCAAATTGGGTTTAGCTATTTTCAAGTACAAGATTTTCCATATAGAAAACTTCACTGGAACTTGCATAGTAATTTCATTAAATTTATCCATCTATTTGGAAAGAAGTTTTGCTATGGTGGGTCTTTTAATCCGTGAATGTGTCATTAGCTCCATCTTTCAGCAAATAGATCCTATATATATTATACAAATATCTGCAACATTTTTAGATTTATTTTTTTTTATTAATTACATTGCATTATGTGACACAGTTTAATAGGCTCTAGGATTCCCCCAACCCATCCCCACGCCCTCCCCCCGTGGTGGATTCCTCCACCTTGTTACAGTATTATAGCTCAAATTCAGTCAAGATTCTTTCTTTGCAAACATATACCAAGCATAGAGTCCAGCATCTTACTGTTCAGATAGATTCAACAGTTTCTTGGGGAGACCATCTCTGGTCTGAAGGTAGAGCTGGCAGAATATCATCCCAATCAATTGAAAGCCCCAACACAACATCAACAGCAATTTACAACATTATGGAATTAATTGACATGGTATTGAGTAACTAATATGTTAAAAAAAAAACTACAAGTTCTTAACCACATCCTGTGACTACCTCATTGACGTTTCAATTTTAGTTTATATACAGAACCGGCTTCTCTACACCTTAAAATGGCTGTAGGGTACTATTCAGCTGTCTTGTGTCTAGATTTATTGTTTAAAAAGTAAAGTCGCAGGTTAAATTTATAAGAAATATGTCACTCTTATGAATCAAGCCCTTAATATGCACGAGTATACAGAAGTCACCAGAGCCATTTAGACTTTATGATAAGAAGAGATCACATATAGAGTGGCACCACACACACACAATGTGCCTTAGGGATATTAAGATTTTTAAAGAAAGTAGTAAGTAACAGATTTCTTAGACCTCAAACTTGAACATAGCTTTGAATTGTGAAGATTTGTTCTCATCACTTAGAAAATTAAAAATGAGTGTTTCCAGTTTTACAGTTAATGCTTTCATAGGATTCTATCAGAAACTTTAAATAAATCAATGACATTACAATTGACTAAGCATTTAAGCATTCATTTTAAAGTACTTCATCATCCTGTGTAACCAGGAGACTCACTGTAAGTATTCTGAGAAAATTTAGTTTTATAGGCTCATAGCTGCCTTCATCATTATTTTCTCTGTCCTCAAATTCAGTGTTGTGCTTTGTGTTATGATAATGTGTGCATTTGGCATGATGAGATTGGTTTAGGACCACAGCTGAACTCAAGAATAGCAAGAACTCCTGTGACGACAAGGGATATGGCTAGCTTTTCTGAAACTTAGTGTCTTCAGCTGAAAGCTGAGCCCAATGGCATCCCTACACCCAGTTCAGAATCTTTGATATGAAGAGCAGATGGTGACAGAATCGGTCAGTCTGCACACCTATGAGAAGAGCCTGCTCAGGATCTGACTTAACCAGAGCCGGCCACAGGGCCGAGCCCACATGCATGGTTGAGCAACATTTGAAAGAAGACAGGCTGGGCTCATTAAGGGTTCCTGCCTCCTTCCGTCTCCATGAGCTGCTTCCAAACAAAACCAGCCTAATTGGGACCCCCATCTGGAGGACAGCATCCAGGTGACCAGCAGGAGTCATAGCTACAGTCCCCTTTTGTGTGTTGGAATGTGAGATACATGGGTCTTCACTGGTGCCTGCTGTGACCTGCTTTCTGTCTCCTGGAGATGAAAGGATGCTGGTATGTGTAGTTGAAGGCTGGAAAGGGGAGATGTGTTGGGGACTGAGATCCATGGCACAGGATGGGACATGGAGCCTAATGACCTTGTGTTCCTTGTGCTATCTCTGGCCCCGATGATCTGAGGCAGACCTGTACCAGAGAAGACCCTACTGCACCTTTCTAGATCTGAGCCCTGTGCTATTTTAGCTTTCTCCAGCTGCTCTGCATTTGGCATATAGGTGCTAAAATAATTGCCTCTTTTGCTGATGGGCTCTAGTGCCAGCTCCAATATGTTTCGAGTTCTGCCTACTCCTTTTCCCTCAGCCATGACCCTCTGATGGAATTTCCACTGTCCATTGTCTGTCTGCCCTCCATGACATCCTCCCACAGGTTGAAATGATGAGGTACAAGAATCAAGGCCTTCACACTTCAGTATCCACAGAGCTCCTCCACTGGGAGAAGTGTTCATGAAAACAGCCAGGAAGGAAACAGCTGCAGACCATCTTCCACCTCTTATCCTCTTCCTGAATCCCAACAGTTCAGCCTGCACCAACCTTGCATGGCTTGGCTGGGTTCCCAAAGCCTCTCATCCTGGGTCTCTGCAGGGCTCCTGAAGGCAAATCAAGTTAACTGGCATTACCTGCCAAGCTTTGATTCTACCCTTTCTGGGACTGGCTTCTTTATTTAAAAAGAATCAGGGGCCAGCACCATGGCTTGACAGGTAAAGCTGCTGCCTGCAGTGCCAGAATCCCATATGGGCACCATGTCAAGTCCTAACTGTCTACCTAACTTCCTGCTAATGCACTTGGGAAAGCAGAATAAGGTGGTTTGACTCCTTGGGCCCCGTGCCTGTGTGTGAGCCCCAGAGGAAGCTCCAGGTTCCTGCAGCAGCCCATCTATTGAATCCAATTGGGGAATGAACCAGCAGATGGAAGATCTCTGTCTCCCTTCCTCTCTCGCTAAAACGACTTTCAAATAAATAGATAAATCTTCTTTTGGAAAAAAATAAAAAGAGGTAAAGAAATTGCAGTTCATCTCAGCCATTCACAACCTCCTAGTAGCTCCTGGAGAATGTGGAAGTGTGAACAGGCTGGTCTGCTTTCTGTGTAGTTCCACCAAACAATGGTAGACTGTGGTGTGGACATTCTGTTTTTAAGCTCACAGATACTTGTAGCAACTCAAATTATTGTCCAAGTTGTGGCTTTACCACCCTCACCACTGTTGGCTTTGGGCAAATTAATAGTCTTTTCATTTGCAAAATGAAAATCGATGATGGTCCCAATTCTTTGGAAATGCCCTGAGATGAATGGATAATGTTTGTTAAGTGTCTGGGTTGCTGCAGCCCCGTGTTAAGTCTCTGTGTTGGAAATTTGTGTGTGTGTATATGCATGTTTTGTATTGGGACGCACATATGTGTATGTGTACATAAACCTGAGAGCAGCAGTTGAGTAGTTAGTACAAAGTAGCACTTGAAAACTATTTTTTTCTGATAACACCAAAAAGCATCAATATTGAGTGAAACTTTAGAAATAAGGAATACAAGTCACATGACATGGTCAGTGCCACCATTATTTTCCAGTTGAAAGGCAAGTGTCTGTCTATATAACTCTATTTTGTACTATATTATAAATAACTGATTTGCCTAAACCCTTGATTTTCCTAGAATAGGATTTTTTAAATTTTTTTTAAATAATTTTACTTAGCTGATTAGGATATAAACGGTCAAGGGCTACAGGGTGAAAGTGGGTAATACCATTGTTTCCACACTAATATCATTTTTCCCCTGTATCTAGGGTCAGGGGAGAAACAAAGGGAAAAGCCCCACCCAGCGTCCCACCCATCCCAGATCCCCAATGTGAGGTGCACTCTGAGGGTCCTGCTCAAGCAGTTCTGGTAGTTCGGCAGTTCTGGATTGCTGCCATTC
The DNA here is from genome assembly GCF_017591425.1 of Ochotona curzoniae. Classification (NCBI taxonomy): domain Eukaryota; kingdom Metazoa; phylum Chordata; class Mammalia; order Lagomorpha; family Ochotonidae; genus Ochotona; species Ochotona curzoniae. Next base: position 67,019,051 of record NW_024467122.1, read on the forward strand.
TTGCCATTCCAATAGAATAGGATTCTTAAGAAACAGACTAGGGCCCGGCGCGGTGGCGCAAGTGGTTAAAGGTCCTCGCCTTGCACGCCTGTGATCCCATATGGGCGCCGGTTCTAATCCCGGCAGCCCCGCTTCCCTTCCAGCTCCCTGCCTGTGGCCTGGGAAAGCAGTCGAGGACGGCCCAAAGCTTTGGGAACCTGCACCCGCGCGTGGGAGACCCGGAAGAGGCTCCTGGCTTCGGATCGGCATAGTATCGGCCCGTTGCGCTCACTTGGGGAGTGAATCATCAGACGGAAGATCTTCCTCTCTGTCTCTCCTCTCTGTATATCCGCCTTTTCAATGAAAAAAAAATAATAAAAATAAATCTTAAAAAAAAAAAAAAGAAACAGACTAGTATGTTAGCTGGCGATCCCATAATTGGTGCACCATGTCCTCTATTACTGAAAACCTGAGTAACTGCAAGCCTTTTCACTGTGGCAAGCTGTGGTTGACCTTCTTCTGGCCTAATTTTGTATAAATTTGTATCACTTGAATAAAAAAAAATTTGTAAGAATGACTTGTGTCAAAAATAGACATATACTGAAGAGTTTGGATAGAGATATCTTCTACAAGGACTGCCATTTCAACTTCTGTCCACAGTGATCTGCCTTCACATTTTCCCCAAATCTAAGCTTTAACTTCTTAAAAACCTCTAGTATTTAATATATTTGTTTATTATTTATTTTAAAATCATTTTCATATGCTCAGTTATTTTTTGTTGTGTATGAAAATGTACCACAGGCGGTATAAGAATCTGTGCCTATTTATTTGTATTTTCCAGTTATTGGCTTTTTTTTTTTTTTTTCAGAATAAGGTTTCTTTCTTTTCCTTCTTCTCCTCCTTCCTCTCTAGGGGCGCTCCTGTTTCGTTGCCCTGTCTCAGTTTATATGAGTGTAGAGTTTGAGTGAAAGCTGTCAGTCTTTTGCTCTATGGTTTCAATATTTACTGTTTGTTCATCCTAAGATACTAATCTGGTGTGCATTTGTTTTGGCATTATTGTGAGGTATGGACCCTTTTTTTTTTTAAGGTTTATTTATTTTTATTGGAAAGGCAGATAGACAGAGAGGAGGAGAGATAGAGGAAGATCTTCTGTCTGATGATTCACTCCCCAAGTGACCGCAACTGCCGGTGCTGTGCCAGTCCAAAGCCAGGAGCCAGGAACTTCCTCTGGGTCTCCCACGCAGGTGCAGGGTCCCAGGGCTTTGGCCCGTCTTCCACTGCTTCCCAGGCCACAAGCAGAGAGCTGGATGGGAAGTGGAGCTGCCAGGATTAGAACTGGTGCCCATATGGGATTCCAGTGCATGCAAGGCAGGACTTTAGCCACTAGGCCACCACGCCAGGCCCTGGACCCATTATTTTAATAGGCACAATTACTCTGGCTTTAAAAATATTAACAACAGTGATATACAGTTAATTCTCTACCTGATAGTACCAGAATCCCATATAGGAACCAATTTGTGTCCTACCTGCCTCACTTCCTCTCTGGCTCTCTGTTCATGACCTGAGAAAAGTATTGAAGGATGGCACAATTTGTTGGGCACCTGAATTCACATGGGAGACTGAGCAAAAGCTGGCTCCCACTTCAGATTAACTCAGCTCTGATTGTTATACCTATCTGGGGAGTTAGACAATAGATAGATCTCTCACTCCCTCTTCCCCCTCTCTGTGTAAAATGCCTTTCACATAAAAATAAAATGTTTTTAAAATATTAAAACCAATCATAAGGTGCATTTTTAAAAGCCATTAGATACAGAAAAAATATCAGACCAAGAATCCAAGAGGAAATATGTCTCAGAGACCTTTAAAAAGAAAGGACTAATTTTTATCATTTTTTTAAAAATTGCTATGTTATTTTTTATTGGAAAGGCAGATATGAAAAGAGAGGGAGATACAGAGAGAAAGCTCTTCCATCCGCTAATTTACTCCCCACGTGACTGCAACAGCCAGATCTGAGCCAATCAGAAGCCTGGAGCCAAGAGCTTCTTCTGGGTCTCCCACACGAGTGCAGGGTCTCAAGGCTTTGGGCCATCCTCTCCTGCTTTCCCTGGCCACAAGCAGGGAGCTGGGTGAGAAGTGGAACAGCCAAGACATAAACTGCATCCATATATGCGATCCCGGTGGATGCAAGGCGAGGATTTAATCACTAGGCTATAGTGCCAGGCCCTGGGTTTTGTCTTAATGCAAAATTAATGCTGTAATTAAATTCCATTAATGCCCACTTGCACCTGTTCTGTGAAAAAGAGTCAGCTACTTGGAGTGATCGCATCTGGCATTCACCTCGCTGCTTTTTCTGGGGGTCTTTTTACTCCTACACCTGCTCTCTGACACCATGGTTTCTAGAGTAACCTGTTCTCAAGAATATCATCTCCTTCCAGGAAAGTGCAGCTCCACGTGAGTCTTTCCGGGCATCTATCTCTATTTTAGCTTCCATCTATTTGATTGTCAGTCACCCAGCCTTCACACCTGAGTTTTTTGACAACTTGCCTTGTTTTGAAGCCCATTGTATGCAGGCTGACCGCAGGTGATCATGGTAAAATGACCAATGGCTTAGCCAAAGAGGATATTACAGAGGATTAAACACTGACTCTTGGTGTCTTCAATTTCAGGAAAAGATGAAAGGCAAGAACAAATTGGTGCCTCGCCTGCTGGGCATCACCAAAGACTCAGTGATGCGTGTGGATGAGAAGACCAAGGAAGTGCTGCAGGAGTGGCCCCTCACCACGGTCAAGCGCTGGGCAGCCTCACCCAAGAGCTTCACACTGGTATGGGCTGCTGGAGGTCATGAGGGGACCACACAGGTCCCTGGCTGGGACAGTTGGGGTCAGAAGAAAGACCAGATTGTAGCTCTCAAAGTTTTCCTGGTCTCAATGAGCCTTGTGAACATTTCTGCCAGTTGCGGTATCTTGCTAAGGAATGTTTCCCATGAGGCCAAGAAAAAGGTAGAACAGATCAGGAATAAGTAAATTTGTCACAACCCTTTCACCTTGCTCCAGTTCCCTTTCCTCTCAGATGATTCATTTCCTCCTGCATAAAGAAGGAGGTCATACCTGTTTCACAGTGTCCAGGGTCAAATGGGAAGATGACGCTAAAAGAGGGCAAAAGTCATGCAAAATAGGGAGAATGGGTGTTTGTTCCTGACCTTAGGACCTCTGAATGCTTCCTTCCCACTTTGGTATTTGTATTTACTAATCTGTAGCCATACTTACAAGTTTGGTAGGGCAGGTGTTTTGTGGATGAGTTGAGCAAGAAGAGAAACAAAAAGTTCTGCAATTTGTCAGTTTCATTACAACACCTGAGTTTCTAATGAATGCTTAAAATGTTAGCTTGTACTAAGACAACATCTTGTAAAGGAAAAATGTTTTTAAAAGATGTAAGGAAGGGAGTTCAGAAAAGTAATTACAGGTATAATTTGATTGATAGATCCATGCAAATTGAAGAAGTCTAAACATGTACCTGTTTCCTAAGGTAGTAACCACTGTGTCTGCATGGCCTGTGGGTGGTTATACTTACTGAGCTACATCTTTGTCTTCCATTATCGAAAGTCATGGATAATTGCTCAAACAGAAGACTCAGAAAAGCCATAGAAGCATGTCGTTGTGTTATGATAGTTAAGCCACTGCTTCCTCCTTTAAGTGAAGGATGAAATACTAGAGAAACAGCCACAGCAGTGTCTTGTGGTAGATGATGGTAATCTGGGAAAGTGCTAGAAAATGAAGGCACAAACGGATGGGACAGAAGTATTTGGAGGTCTTCCTGTTGTCTCTGTTACTCATTTTTAGTTCAATTCCTTGATTGTCGAAGACCACATTCTGATTTCAGTTCTTTTAATATATTAGTTTGTTTTATGTCCCAGGATGGGAGCATTCATGATCAGTGTTCTGTGTTTAAATTAGAATATCTTTTCCATGGAGATTGTTCCATATTTACGTAATTTTGTTTTATTCTGTTATATTTTTTTGTCTTAAGGCCTCATCTGATATTTGTATACCACTCTTGCTTGTTGAAAGTGTTTGTCTTGTTTATCTTTTTCCTCGCTTTTACTTTTAGCATACATATTTTGTTGCATTTGGAGTGCATTTTTTAAAAGATGTATTTTTATTGGAAAGTCAGATATACAGAGCGAAGAAGAGACAGAAAAGAAGGTCTTCCGTCTGATGATTCATTCCCCAAGTGACCACAATGGCTGGAGCTGAGCTGATCCAAAGTTAGGAGCCAGGAGCCTCTTCTGGGTCTCCGACGTGGGTACAGGGTCCCAAGGCTTTGGGCTGTCCCCCACTGAATTCCCAGGCCACAAGCAGGGAACTGGATGGGAAGTGGGGCTGCTGGAATTAGAACTGGTGCCCATATGGGATCCAGGGACATGGAAGGCAAGAACCTAAGCCAATAGGCTGTTGTGCCGGGCCCTGGAGTGCATTTTTTATTGATACTATAATTGGTTGGATCACGTTGCTTTTTTAAAAAAATTCTTACTGTACTAGCCTCAATTGGTATACAATAGTTATATTTAAGCTGATTGATGTGTTAGGACTTGTGTCTATTGTTTTTATTTGTTTTTCTGCTTGGCCATTGTGTTGTCTCATTTTCTCTTGCTTTCCTGTGGGTTACTTTGAATATCTTTTTCCTTTTTTAAAGATTTATTTTTATTGGAAAGGTCAGATATACAGAGAGGAGGAGAGACAGAGAGGCAGTTCTTCCATTCGATGATTCACTCCCCAAGTGGCTGCAACACCTGGAGCTGCGCCAATCCGAAGCCAGGAGCCAGGAGCTCTTCCAAGTCTCCCACACAGGTGGGTGCAGGGTCCCAAGGCTTTGGGCCATCCTCAACTGCTTTCCCAGGGCACAAGCAGGGAGCTAGATGGGAAGCAGGGCTGCCAGGATTAGAACCGGTGTCCATATGGGATCCCAGCACATGCAAGGCGAGGACTTTAACCACTACACTATAGCGCTGGACCCTACTTTGAATATCTTAATTGTTCTTTATGTTTTTGGACATAATAGTTGTGATATCCTTAGTGGTTATTCTAGATAGTATATATGAAATTAATTATAGCCAACTTTTCATGCTTTACTCCTTTAATGAAGAATGAAAGGCTTACTTTTTTTTTCTTTAAAAAAATTTTTTTTTGATTGGAAAGCAGATATACAGAGAGAAGGAGATACAGACACAAAGATGTCTGAAGGTTCACTCCCCAAGTGACCATAACAGCCAGAGCTGAGCCGATCTGAAGCCATGAGTCAGGGTCTCCCATTTGGGTGCAGGGCCCCAAGGCTTTTGCTCATCTTCTACTGCTTTTCCAGGCCAAAGGTGAAGAGCTGGAAGGGAGATAGAGCAGCCAGGACCTGAACTGGCACCCATATATCGAATTCCAGCACATTCAAGGCAAGGATTTAGCCACTAGGCTTTTGTGCCTTGCCTGGAAGGCTTACTTTTGTTTAGGTCTAAACTTTAACTCCCCCATCTTTTGACAGGATGAAATTGTTTAATTTTTTTTTCTCTATACACTAAGAACCACATGGGTTGGTGTTACAGCTTTCACTGCTGACCTATGAAATTATTAAGAAGGCCAATAAGATAAAGGATTGTCCACTTGGTTTATCTGTTTTTATCCATTCTGCTTTTCCTAAAGCTCCTGTCTTCTGGTCATCATTTTCTTTTTTTTTTTTTTATAGATTTATTTTTATTATTTTTTCATTGGAAAGGCGGATATACAGAGAGGAGAGACAGAGAGGAAGATCTTCCGTCCGATGATTCACTCCCCAAGTGAGCGCAACGGGCCGATACTATGCCGATCCGAAGCCAGGAGCCTCTTCCTGGTCTCCCACGCGGGTGCAGGTTCCCAAAGCTTTGGGCCGTCCTCGACTGCTTTCCCAGGCCACAGGCAGGGAGCTGGAAGGGAAGCGGGGCTGCTGGGGTTAGAACCGGCGCCTGTATGGGATCCCAGGCGTGCAAGGCGAGGACCTTTAACCACTTGCGCCACCGCGCCGGGCCCCATCATTTTCTTTATGTTTGAAGAGTCTCTGCTAGCCATTCTTTCAGGCTAGGTCTATCATCAGTAACTTCTAGTTTTCATGCAGCTGAGAATGCTTTTATTTGTCCTTCGTTCAATGAAGAATGTTTTTACCCAATGCAACATTTTGAATTAGAGTTCTTTTTGAATTTACAAAATGTCATGCCACTTTGGTTTCACCTCCTTGGTTTCAGATGAGAAATTTGCTCTCTTTCAATTTGGCATTCGTTTATAGGGAATGTGTCATTTTATTCTGGCTGGGTTGTGTCTGCAATGCCAGCAGCCCATGTATGTGCTAGCTCAAGTCCCAGCTGCTCTGTTTCTGATCCAGCTCCCAACTATTGACTGGAGAAAACAGCGTAAGATGGACCAAGTTAAAGATGACCCAGATATGACTCTTGACTTCTGGCTTCATGCTGGTTCAACCCCTGAGGTTGGAGCCACTTGGGGAGTGAACTAGTGGAAGGAAGTTCTCTCTCATTCTCTCTCTAGTACCCAGCCTTTCTAATATTTTTCTTAATTTTCCAAATTATTTATTTATAAATTTCAAAATTCTTGTGTAAGGTTAATTTATTAGTGGTTCCCTCAGCTTTAATTTGTATGTTTATGTCTTTTACCAATTTTGGGACATTTTCAGCTGTGATTTCATTAAGAAGATGTTTTTTTTTTAAAGTGTTTTTTTTTTTTAAGCTCAATGGTTCTCCTATTGTTCTGGTGACGATATTGAAATATCTTTTGTTTTTGTTGGATCCCTGAAGCTGTTTTTGATTTTTAGCTTATTATTTCTTCATTGTTCAGATTGGCTTGATCTATTTCAAGTTTACTGAATCTGTCTTCTGTCATCACCTCACTACCATTTTGTCTGTCCCATGAGCTTTCTACTTTGGTTAGTGTACTTTTCAGTTCTGTAATTTCTGCTTGATTCTTAGTAATGACTTCTATTCCATTTTAAAAGCTTCTATTGTTTTCCTTTTTTCCAAGAGAATCAGTAATTGGCTGCTGAAGCATTGTAATAATGGCTGCTTTAAAATCCTTATGAGATAATTCCAGTATCTGATTTATTTCAACATTAGCATTAATTGATTGTCTTTTCTCATTCATCTTGTGGCCTTTCTGCTTCTTCGTCTGACTAGTGATTTAATTTTATCCTAGGCATTTGGGTTATTATGTTAGGAGACTCTTGATCTTACTTAAATCTATTTTGTCAGGCACCTATCTTGCTTAGTTTTATTGTGGTGTGTTGTGACCTGCTTTTACGGTCATTAGTTACAATGGCTTTTCCATTTCTCCAGCCGTTGCATTTATGTTAGAAGACTCTTAATCTTACTTAAGTCTATTTTGTCAGGCACCTGTCTTGTTTAGTTTTATTGTGGAGTATTGTGACCTGCTTTTACGGTCATTAGTTACAATGGCTTTATCATTTCCCTAGCCCATGCATTACTATTGCAGATTGTGTCATGCTTCTGAAGATCCTGGGGCTTGTTCTGAAACCTTGCTGCTCTGTGACTTCTGTTGAAAGAGGCAGAAGCTGCTGGACCTGGGTCTCTTTATGCTCCAGTTGCGGGGTGGAGAGACAGCCCTTCTGTGGCTGCTGCTGCAAAGGAATTGGTCCACCTCCCTGCAGAGCAGTTGGGTGGAGCCATCTCTCTGCTCCACTGGTTTGCAGCTGCAGGAAAGCACACCCAGGGCTGGGACTCCCAGCAGGATCCCTGTTGGACTCTGTCTTTCCTGGTTCTTGAGCCACAAAGCAGGCTTTTTTAGGAACCTCTTATTGGAGATTTACCTCTTAAGGGGCAATATGGCATGTAAACACACACACACAAGTACTGACCACATGAGGGTTCCGCATATCCAGAGACCATTACCCAATGTACTTTCCCATTCTCAGAACCCCTTTCCCTTTCATGAACAAATTTTCATTGTATTTTTGGAAGGAAGGAACAGGGAAATTGAGTTGTTCCAGTTTTGCAGATCTGGAACTCTTAAGACTTTAGAACTACTAGAATATCTGTTGTGGTTTATTTATCCTGGTGTTTTTTTTTCCCCCAGGATTTTGGGGAATATCAGGAAAGCTACTATTCAGTGCAGACTACCGAGGGAGAGCAGATATCCCAACTGATTGCTGGCTATATTGACATCATCCTCAAAAAGGTATCTGGCATTGCAAGCTGGAAGAGCTGGACTACATCATTTACAGCCTTTTTAGAGGATGTGAATGCATTTGGGAAAAGGAAAGTATTTGGAATACTTGCTACCTGAATTTGGTGTTTGACATTTAGGAGGCTTCTGTAAGAGGTCTTCAAGATCCTGCGTGAATTTCAGATGTTGGTGCCACATGTATTTGTATCGATGACTGCTGGGTAGGGAGCCGTGGTGTACCGCTTAGGTAATGAATGAACCCAGCTAATCTTACAACATCTTCCTCTCCATGGTTACCCTTCTAGTCTACCCAGAGGAGAGGGATAAAAATGGTTCTTTTTTTGATCAGCTATAATGCAGTTATATGTTACAGTGATACCCAAGAAGAGAATTTCCTAAGGCTGTAAGATGTGGCTAGTCCCTTCCGTTAACCAAATTCTCATAGAATGTTGGTGTATTTTGACTTTTTATGTATAAAACCTGTACCATAATACACAGAAGACTTTGTATACCTAAATATTGAATGTAAATATTGTATTTCTCTATTTTATTGTTATGATTTGATTCCCTCATTGCTTTTTTTTTTTAAAGATTTATTTTTATTATTTTTTCATTGGAAAGGCAGATATACAGAGAGGAGAGACAGAGAGGAAGATCTTCCATCCGATGATTCACTCCCCAAGTGAGCGCAACGGGCCGATACTATGCTGATCCGAAGCCAGGAGCCTCTTCCCAGTCTCCCACGCGGGTGCAGGTTCCCAAAGCTTTGGGCTGTCCTCGACTGCTTTCCCAGGCCACAGGCAGGGAGCTGGAAGGGAAGCAGGGCTGCCGGGATTAGAACCGGCGCCCATATGGGATCCCAGGCGTGCAAGGCGAGGACCTTTAACCACTTGCGCCACCACGCCGGGCCCCCTCATTGCTTTTTAAATATCCAATACAAAAAATTGGGGGCACACTTCAACTTTTTTTTTTCTTTTTTGCTATTGCATTTGCAACGGTCTTTGTATTGTCTTAAGAAGAGTTTTTTTTCATTCCTGCATCATGTTTTATCTCCAGAAACAAAGTAAAGATAGATTTGGACTGGACGGCGATGAGGAGTCTACAATGTTAGAGGAGTCTGTTTCCCCCAAAAAGTAAGTACTGACTCAGCTGGAGAACTGCTTCCTCCCTCCCTGGGCTGTTTCCTCCTGACAGCTCTGGGGCCTGTCCTTTCATGTCCATGACCTGGAGGAAGATGGTCCTGAATGGTCAAGATGAGCCTCACCTCTCTAAGTGACCAGCATTGGTGTTTTGAGGGTCTTGGTAGAGTGGCTGAGGATTTCAGGGGGAGGAAAAGAGCAAGGTGTGGTGTTAAACTCTATCCTTCATGAATGCTCTTGTGAATCTCCTTGTTGATATAAATCTCATGAATTGGGTTGTAATCATCATTTACCTCGGGACTGTGTTTGATTCAGGCCGTTTTAGGGGGAGGAATGTAGGATCTAGTCCCTGGAGAGGAGAGATGTTGTCTGTGAAGCACGTTCCCAAGTGTGCTTGCTTTCCTTGCTCTGAAACCTCAGGGGAGTGGTTAGAACAGAAGTCCGGATTCAGCGATGTTTGGCTGCAATGTGGATTCTGTGTTATCCTCTGCCTAACTTAACTCATCAGTAAAAGGAGCTGATGATAGTAGGCCTTTTGGGTCTTGTTTTGATGATTGAGTTACTACTAAGGGAGCCCATAAAACAATGCCTGGCACATAGTGTTTGACCTTACCATCATCGTTTAAAACCAGAACATTCTTAGGTTAGCTCCATTTATGGTCAAAGAAACAGACTTCCTAAAACTAAATAACCTCTAATAACTGATCCTTATTCGAACTCAGTAATGGGCTGCCCTTTTCTTGAGAGAATCACAATAACTTTTGTCTATGTCTTCCTTTGTGTGTCTCATGTGCCAGCTTATTTAATTCCAAAGAAAACTCCATTTGCAAGAGGGAGGAGGCTTTATGTTTCTCCCATTTGTGACTAAAGAGACCAGTGCTCATGAAAGCTGATTGAGCTGCTTAGATGGGATAGAGCCAGACTTTGCATTCAAATCTTGTACTGTTTTCTGTAGTGCACATAGAAAATTCCTGCTGTGTTCTACTGTGTTGAACTTGATTACAACATTGTATCTACTTAATAGAACTTTATTCATAATCACTGTGCAGGTACTTTTCCATTTGACCCCTTGTGAGTATGCCTGCTGGGGCTGAACTTGATGTGAACTTGGTACATTTCAAGTTCTTGCAAATTCTTACTTGCCGTAGTAAGGTACCATGTGTTGTTAGATATGTTAGTGACCACCAGATGGAAATTAGTAAGCTAGTGCTTTCTGATGGTGAGCTGTTCACACCAGCAGGCCCTACTGTGCTGTACTTTCCATAGGAGCAGCTCAGTGAGCATTAGTTCCAAGTACTAGAACTCTGATCTGCCAGAGACCCATATAACCCAGCCGTCAGTAGCATCCCTACAGAGTGTTATCAAGGCAAGCAGAAAGAATGGTCCAAGGTGGTCCCTATTGCTAGACCCTGAGCAATGCTGCTGATTTCTCAATGGAGCCCCCAGACCTACCCTCCCTAGTGTCAACCCCTCTACGGATTTTAGCATTTCTCTGCTGGTACCACTTTTTTGGGCTCTAGGATGGCTGCCCAGCCTTGCCCTGATCTGTGATAGTTTGAAGGCTTGGAAACTGAAGCCCTTGCCCCTTCCCACCAAAGATCCCTTCCCACCAGCACAACCTCTCCAGCATCTCCTTTGTGCCTTGTCTACCTCACTTCTGATGCTGTCCCACCCTGAATCTTCCCCACTTCACAGTTATTTGCATTTAGTATTCAGTCCATGAAATATCAAGCAGTGAAAGAATTACATTTTTTTGGTTAGACACCCCTAAGAGTCTTTCTAGCATTTAGTTAGAGTCATCTGGAAAAGGTGCCAAAATCAGTCATGTGGTCAGAACTCCAAATGTAATGCAACATCCTCCTTGTTCGAGGCACCTGGCCTGGTCCAAAGAAGGAGAGCTAAGCTCTGGGGGTTTTGTTTCAGTTCATTTCCCCATGTCTCCCTTAAAGCTCAGGTTAAATGTGCTGTGTCTCCAATGTCTGGACTAGAACCTCGTGTGAGGTATAGATGCTCGTTGAATGAATGTTCTTTTAGATAGACATTAGCAAGTAAAAGACCCATATAGCCTGAGCCTTCCTTTAAGCCAAGGCCATCATTATTGTAAGAATTTCTGCTGCTTTTTCTTTTCTCTCTCTCTCTCTCTTTTTTTTTAGAACTAATTACATCATGTCATGAACCTATTAAATAGAGTATTTAAGAGTAATGAATTGCACTAGTGATCATAAAAGGATTCATCTTGCAGCTCTCCTGCTGAGCATTCTGTGCTAGTTCCTCAGTGCCAGTGCTCTGTGTCCTGCTTGGTGTGAAGCAATGAACCCACGTGACATCTGTAACTTCACCCCAGTTTGCTCTATGTGGGTGCCCACCTTGCAGTAACCAGGCCACCTTTCTCCACAGGTCCACCATCCTGCAGCAGCAGTTTAACCGGACTGGGAAGGCAGAGCATGGCTCAGTGGCGCTGCCAGCTGTGATGCGCTCAGGCTCCAGTGGGCCTGAGACTTTCAACGTTGGCAGCATGCCCTCGCCACAGCAGCAAGTCATGGTCGGGCAGATGCACCGGGGCCACATGCCACCACTGGTGAGGCTTCTGGCTCTTGGGATTCATGTGCTAGTGTACTGCCCGGGTGTGCCAGTGTATTATACTAGCACGCTGACAGCTTGTTTGGGAGCTCTCAGGATCTCTTGCCTGGATGCTGTACTATTCAGACTTGCAATCTTTTTTCATTGTGCAATCACAGCCTGTTCCAGATCACAGGAATCCTCTATGGCAAAGAGCATGGAACACCTCTCAATGCACCCTGTGTTGGAGGGCCTGAGCCCTGCTCCCCTGCCTTTGCAACCTCAAGCTTGCCTGGCCCAGACCCCCCTCTGGAAGTCTGAGAAATAGACCAGCAGTCCTGACTCTTCAGCCATACAGTCATGGACTGCTGGTGTGTCCCGTCCAATTCCCCTCACTGCCTTGGGAATCCTATACTCTCAAGCAAGAGTGTTTGGAATGCTCAAAACTCCCTGTCTGTTGGTTTGGGTGGGATCTTTACATGTTTAGCAGAAGCATTCCCACTAATACCCACATACTCCTGGACATCAAATCTTTTGTCCTTAATGCTCAAGAACCAGATAGTTCCAGTACTCCGTCTGAACTCCCATCCCCTCTAAATAGACCCTTTTGAGCCTCCCTGGCAGCTTAATTAGGCTGTGCACGCTTGTCTGATTAGAACGCCACTCGCAATCACCTTCCTATTGCATACTATTAATACAATGCCATGTCTATTTCTGGCCCCTGAGTTGAAATGGGAGGTGGTATGGGTGCCCTTTGAGCTCAGTGCTGGGCTGCTGTGTCTCAAGCTCAGGGCTGAATTGGGCTGTGCCATGTGCAGAGGGCCAGGGTTGTCCTGGGAGAGTGCACGTAACCTGTGTTCCACCTTTGCAGACTTCAGCACAGCAGGCCCTGATGGGCACCATCAACACAAGCATGCATGCTGTCCAGCAGGCTCAGGATGACCTTGGTGAGCTCGACTCACTGCCACCTCTAGGCCAGGATATGGTAAGTCCCACTGAACAGTTTTCATTGCATGCCTCCACCCCAGGCAGAAAATAGAGTTGGGCACTCAGTCTGCACTCAACTAAGTGGATCCCTAACTCAAACAAGCTGTTGAGTGCTTCCTGCTGGTTTTGCCTCCAGGAAGATACCCGCAAGAATGCTTGCTGCCATGGGCCATGTCTCTTGGGGGTTGGCAACTTGGACTGTATAGAATCTTAGGTTGTGGGGTCCAGTTCCAGCTCTGTTGTTACTGCCTGTGTGAACCCAGGCACCTTTCCCTCTTGAAGCCTCTGCTTTGTCATCCATCACTTAGAGGTGTCATATTCTAATCATGGGTGGCATTTTTACCATAGCACCTGCATTGACTGAACAAGTCAACAAGTATGAGCTGTTATTTTATTATCATCAGTGGTTCTTTAACTTTAGCATGCATCAGAGTTCCCTGCAGGACCTGTTAAGCACAAACTGCTGGGTGCTGTCCCCATTCTTTCTGACTCAGTGGATCTGGGTTGAGATCTGAGGCTGTGCATTTGTAAGGAAACGCCAGGAGAGGCTGGAGCTGCCTGACTGGCATCTGACCTTTGAGAACTGCTGAATTAGTGCTGTTATACTCTCCCATGGGGCAGGAGAAGTGGCCCAGAGACCTTTTTGTAGTTCGTGCCACCTGAAATTGTCTAGTACCTCACCGCTCCAAACTGTGGTCCCTGAGCCAGCAGCACAGGCAGGGCCTTAGATCCTGGGAATGGCTGCAGAACCACAGCCTTACCCAGACAGCTGAGCAAGCCCACAGTGTAGCTGAGTCCCAGCTCCTTTGTGTAGGAACCACTGGCTAATGCTGTCATTCTCATCCTTTTTATGTACACCAGACTCCTTTGAGAAGCTTTACAAAGCCAGAGACCCTGGCTTGGACCAAGAAATGGGAGGGGACATCTATTTTGTCCTCCCCAGGAAATTCTGATGGACAGGCAGGGTTGCAAACCACTGCTCTAGGACTGAGAGGTCCCATCAGAGGAGCCAGAATTGCAATATCCCATTTGTGTTCATCTGCTGCAGCCAGCTCAACCATCCTCCAGATAGATCCCCCCAGACTCTGTTTATTTCATGCTTTGGGGTACCAAAGTTGCTGGTATCCCCAGTGCTGTTGCTCTCAGGTCCCTGAAATCATTCAATACTGAGCTTTTAGAGAACTTCACAGTGAAAATCTATTATGGGCATACTCCCATAATGAACCCATGAGACTATTTCAAAATATTTGGGTTTCACACACCTGCTTTACCAATTTTCAAAGAACTAGAATGCTATAAGCTATTCCTAGTACCATGCACGTGCTGGATTTAGATCTTTGTTGAAGGATATTTGGAGAAACAGCACCCCAGCATTGGGTCATCATCATTAGTGTAAGTGGTCTCTGAGTATCTACCTCCTGCAGGGCCAGAAAGCAGAGGATTGGTTATTTATAGGTTCAAAGAAACAAACTGTGGGAGCTGGAAAGATTTTTTTTTTTAAAAAAAAAAATAATGGAATTCCAAGAAGGACCTGGATAGAATGTATCTAAGCTCATATCAGCTGCTAGTGGCGGAGCCCAATCCAGAATGTGAGGCCTGGGCCATCACTCATTCCTGCCAGAAAAGGTGCCACATGTATATGAACAAGGTGCTTCTTCATGTTGAGGGTGATTCTTGTTGAAAACAAGAGACATTCCCTGCATGGATGAGAATCCCTGTGAACTGAAGCACCCCAATTCTAACCCAGCCCCCTGAAACACAAGGTGAAAATTTAACAGTAACTGGTGGTGTTAATTTGCAGTATGGTTATGATGGGGCATAGACCCCCCTCCATTGTCATTCTTTTCCAGTTGAGCTTACTAAATAAAACTCTTGACAGTTTTTCTACCTGTCATCTTAAAAGCTGAAAATAGTGGTAACTAGGATAAGACCCAGGGAGATTTTTGAATACCCTGCACTTTTTCTGATTAATGAGCCAGAGACCTGTTAAGGATATTGTTTTGGATGGTTCAGGGGCACCTGAAGTGCCGGCTCTGTGAGAGGAGCACAGCTCATATGCTGCTGATGGTTTGTGGTACGACATCTCTGGACTCCCAGGGAATTCCGAGCTGTGGTGTATCATGCTCATGTCTGGCTTTGCAGGCATCAAGGGTATGGGTTCAGAACAAAGTCGATGAATCCAAACATGAAATCCATTCTCAAGTCGATGCTATCACAGCTGGAACGGCTTCAGTTGTTAACCTCACGGCTGGTAAGTCCCTGAGGATTTGTGGTATATTGTGGCTGGGGATGGGGGTTTGATTGAAACAACAGATTTTTCCTATTATGAGAGAATATATTTTTAGATACTCAGAGTGCTTCAGGCATTTTCTCCCCATGACCCAGGAGACATATAAGTAGTATCACATTCATTTTCATTTTTATCATGCATCATCAGTATTTGTGGTGGCAGGCATTTGGCCTAGCAGCTAAAATGCCCACATCTTATATCGGAGTACCTTGGGTTCAGTTTCTGGCCCTGGGTTGCAATTTCAGCTTCCTTCCAAGGCAGACCTTGGCATGTGGCATATGATGACTCAAGTAATTGGGTGCCTGCTACCTACCTAGGAGACCTGGATTGAGTTTCCAGGTTGTAGCTTTGGCCCAGCTTCAGCCATATTGAGAGTCAATCAGTGGTGGGCGTCTATCTTTGTCTCCTTCAAATGAAAACATGTTAAAATTAAAACTATTAAAAAAAAAAAAAAACAACCACAGACATAGTTGTTCTCAGTATCCGCCTAGTAAGGATCCTGGGAGCTTCTGGTCTGACCATGGTTGTGAATAAACAGGATGGTCTCCTGGGCCTCATCCAGCAGTGCCAGCTTCTGGCATGGCATGACTTTTCAGCTGGCTCTTTCGAGTTAGAGCCAGGAGCTCAGCTAGCCCCTGCTCACAGGGTTCTCTCGAAAAGGGCCAAAGATGTTGAGGCTTCCTTTGGAATTTGAATCATCATGTGAACCCTGCAGGGCAGGTGAAGGGATTTTTTGTTTGTTTATTTGTTGAATTTGAGAAACTGAGCTCTTATCTGCTGGCTTATGCCCCAAATTTTCACAGTGGTCCCCAGCTGGCACCAAAGCCTGGTGCTGGAAATTCAGTCTAGGTATCCTCAATTTGGTGCGTGAATCTGATTACTCAAGCAGTCCCTGCTGAAACTGTGTCAATAGGAGACTGGAGTTGGGAGCTGGGATCAGAAATCCAACCTAGGTTCTCTGACGGGGACCTGTGGCGGATATCTTAACTGCTGTCTTAACCACTGGGCCCAGCACCCAGGAAGGATGGACAGAAACAAACAGAGCAGTCCCCATCCCTGTGCTCCTGCACAGCTTTGGGTCTGAGTCCTGCCCAAAGCTGGGGGATGAGTCCAGGCCACAGTGAGGCTATGCAAATTCTCATTAGGACCACTCCATCCTCACCCCTCCTGGCCCCTCCTCCTTTGGTGGTGATGATCCTTCTCTGCCCCAGGTGACCCCGCTGACACTGACTACACAGCTGTGGGATGTGCTATCACCACAATTTCTTCCAACCTTACGGAAATGTCCAAGGGCGTGAAGCTGCTGGCAGCCCTCATGGATGACGAAGTGGGCAGCGGTGAGGACTTGATGCGAGCAGCCAGGACCCTTGCTGGGGCTGTGTCAGACTTGCTAAAAGCTGTGCAACCAACTTCTGGAGAGGTGAGCTCTGGGGGCCAGCCCAGATTCAGGCTCAGAGGAGACAGGTGCAATCCTTTGGGGTCCACAGAGTGGTCTTGACTTCCTGAGCTTTTTTCTTCCATCTTCATCACCCTATAGTTGAAGTTGGAGTTTGTCAAACTGAATACAAAGTTATTGTTTAATCTTTGGGATTTGTTGAGCTCTTAGTGTAAAGGGGGCATGCCTTTGGGGTTCATTGAATGTGAAGGGGCCAAAGGGACAAGTTTAGATGGAAACCTAAGAACTAAAGCCATGTGGCAGATGCACACTTAAGGAGCATATGTGTTTGCATTGCAGTTTCCATAGAGTTTATCTCACCTTGACTAGCTGAATGAGGCTTCTTAATGGGACATCTTAGTCCTTTTACTTGTTGCTGGTTTATGAGATGGGGTGTTTCCTTGCTCCAATTTCACTGGAGCTTTGGGTATGTGTCTCCTCCCTGGTGGCAGCCCGGAGTTCTCATTTCCTGCAGGAGAAGCTAGCCATAGGGAGCTCTTTTTCCCGTCATGTCTCATGGCACTATGAGGACAACACGCTGTCTTTCCAACCAAGGTGTGTGCTCTGTTTCTAGCCCCGGCAGACAGTGTTGACCGCAGCTGGCAGCATCGGACAAGCCAGCGGGGACCTCCTGAGACAGATTGGAGAGAATGAGACTGACGAGCGATTCCAGGTAAGGTATTCAAAGCCCCATGATCATGGAAAGCAATCCAAGTGAAGGTTGAGACTTCAGTTAGAAAAGTAATGGAAAACACACCAAGTCTTCCTTGAACTATCTTGGGTAAGGTTAAGGTGGGTGTTCCTGGGGGCAGTGGGAGGATATTTTTCTGGGAATTTCTGAAAAATTGCATTTTTAAGGGCAGCTTCATTTCACTTTCATCTGGCACCATCCTTGTAAAAGCCCTTATTTAGCACTTCTGAGGGTGTGTCTGTATATCAAACATTCTCTTCACATAAATGTAGATAACATTGTGATGTTAAGTTGTGATAATGTCCATATCACCCAAATTCTGCAGTTATCCATCCTTGGCCAGTTTTATTTTACCTGTATAGAAGCAAGTTATCTATTTATTAATTTTTTTTTTCAAAGGAAGAGTTACACAGAGAGCTTCCATCTTCTAGTTTACTTCTCAAGCAGTCTAGAACTTTCTCCGGGACTCTGAAGTTCTTGGGCCATCTGCCTCTACTTTCGTAGGTGCATTAATAGAGAGCTGGATCAGAGTTGGAGCAGCCAAGACTCAAACTGGCACCCATATGGGATGTTGGTGTCACAGGATACAGTGATACCCCACACCGTAGTGCTGCCCCTAGGGGCAGTTTTTAACAGCATCACATGTAAGACTGGAAGTGTGTGTACTTCGTACTCTCAGACACATACACATAAGCACACACACACACACAGCACAGGCCTTGCTTTGTATTCAGAGGGGATTCTCGGCTCTGAGTCACATCCAAAACCACAAGTGCACTGGGGCCGCCTTTCTCTGTGGCTTTCATTTTCATCTCTGGGACTTGTGCTGTTTGAGCTCTGCCAAGCAGCTGTGGCTGCTGTTCACAGCTGGCTTGATGCACTGCCAGCTTCATTAGGCCACGACTCAGACGCTATCTCAGCTTGTCTGCCTCTGTTCTCGGCCCCCAGGGATAGGTGCAGGGGCTGGATTGGGCTGGCCACAGCCAATATGAGCTTAACTTGCATCTCATGTCCTTGTGTGATGATGCTTTTGCTCCTCCTTTGAAGTCTGTGATTGTGCAAGTAATTTTGTCAAGGCATCCTGTGTCACGTAATGGTGGTGGTTCTGACCCAGGTCTCTGCTGCCACCTCTATTGGCAGGAATTTCACCAGCCTTGACCTTTTAAAACATTCTTACAAATTACTAATTTTTATGTGACCTCTAAACAGTTAAATATCTGTGTAGGGGGATAAAAGAGAACTTTTTAAAGAACCCAGTCCGCCTGTACACGGATTTCACAAATTTTGCACCAAAATAAATTTATCTTTTAATACAGTCTTCCATGAGATTTTGAATTGCCAACAAATGTTTGTGTGACTTTTACTGTGCATTTGGCTGTTTCACTCTGGACCTAAGACTTCATCATTCATGTCCTACAGTGCACTAAGGCATTGAATCCATCCATATTCATGTCTTCATCCAGCAGTGAGTTCCTGGAAGCCATTCCTACACTGAGATGGCCAGTGCTAATTTCCTTTGAACAGAATTACCTGTAGAATGTGTGAATGCTTGCATAACCCACTTGCCCCAAGCTACTGTGTCCCCATCCTGACTCTCCTCCAGTTTGCCAAACTGCCCTTGCCTTTGCCTTCAAATTTTTATATTGAGCCAAGTAATTCTTCATAGACTTATAACCTGCTAGTCCATTGGAGATTCAGCTGCTGGTTTATAAGGCTTCCTGATCTTAAGGTGGTCTACTAATTGTCTTTGAAACATAATGCTTTACTACTTCCTTCTAAGAGTTGAATACCAAGTTGCATCTGTCCCTTAAGAGATGTTACAGGTTTGTTTTGGGGGGGCTGTGTAAATACTGCTTCCTTCCAAGTGTTAAGGACAAAGTTAGGTCCTTAAGAGATGTTCTGGCTTCGTTCTTAAAAGGAGTGTTTTTGAGAGCATCCTCTGCTTCCTGGTGTGTGTTTCTATTCTGTCTGCCAGGGGACGAATGTTCTGAGTGGTAGTTCTGTGGAGTCCCACCTATCAGCAAAAAGCCTGACACAAAAGTTTCTGTCTGGGTTGGGCCTCTGGGACCAGGGCAGTGCAGTGATCTGCCAACATGCAGTCATGGGTCACCCTGGCTTCCTGCTGCTGGATCTCTTGCTGTATTTTTCTAAATCTTGCAGGTCCTAGCTCAGAGCTTTCCTTGAGTTCTCCGTGTACCAAATGTTCCCAGAATTAGCAAGATTGGTTTTATGCAGGCTACATAATACAGGTCTTGTTGGAAAGGTCCGCAAAGGCCTTGACAGCCACCTTGTCAGCTGGAGTATCACATTTTTGTTTTTGTTGGTTTAAATGTAGATTGGGGGGATGAAATAATTGAAAATTTCTTTGAATGATATCAACAAGGCCCTTTAGAACAATGATGATTCTGTATAACCAAACCCCAGTCCCTCTGAAAAGATGGATTTATAACAAGTGAAGGAAAATCTTTTTGGCCATGACATTCAAGCTATGTTTGCACTTGGCATTGAGATGAGGGTCTCAAGCCTGTAGCTCTGCAGCCTGTAATGGGAGCAATCCCTAAAACCATGTGACAGATGAAGGCATTATCCAGTGTTGGTACCACAGATTTTATCTTTACTGTTGATCAGACCATCCACAGATCCAAAAACGATCAGATTGAACTGTTCCCTAAAGACTTAGTTCTTGCCTTTTTTTTTTTTTAAAGATTTGTTTATTTTTATTGGAAAATCAGATATACAGAGAGGAGGAGAGACAGAGAAGGAGATCTTCAGTCTGATGATTCATTCCCCAGGTGAAACTGAGCTGACCTGAAGCCAGGAACCAGGAGCTTCTTCTGGGTCTCCCACATGAGTGCAGGGTCTCAAGACTTTGGGCTGTCCTCAACTGCTTTTCCAGACCACAAGCGGGGAGCTGATGGGAAGTGGGGCTGCTGGAATTAGAACCGGCGACCCATATGGGATACCGGTGCGTGCAAGGCAAGGACTCTAGCCACTAGGCTAGCACACCAGACCCAGTTCTTGTCCTTCTTAAAATCAGCTTACATATTGGATTCTTGGACTTTTGATCTGCCTGGATTGCATGTTCTGTTAGCTCTGTTAAATCATACCAGCTGAATACTTTCTAGTATGTCTTCTCATAAGCTTTAGCCTCCTGAAGACTCTGGTGGTGCCCTTTGCCTAATAGGAATCCAAAGTGCTTTTTACTACCTGATGAATGAATAAAAACTGGTGACCATGCTTCCTCTGGAGGAAAAGCCTGGACCTATTTTGTTTTTAAAATAAAGATGACTCCAATGTTTGGGAAGACATTTTCAAATCAAATCAGCCTGTTTTAATAGGGAAAGTAAAAGCAAATTTAAATGCACAGAGGTGAATCTTCAGGTCAGACAGACGGAAGACAGTTCAGGTTCGCTAAATCAAAGTGTGCTGCTTTCTGCAAACATCATGCCATTTCAGAGAGGTGGAGTGGACACTGATCTTTGAAGACACTGAGCTCTATGATCAGGTAGTCTTGTAGCTGGTTTGTTTATGTAGGATTCCTTTCCACTCTGCATAATAAGTTAACTCCTATCCAGAAAGCTCAGATGAATTTAGCTCCAGAACATCCTGTGGTTGTTGAGCTGTAGGTGCTGGGGCTAGCTCTCTGTGCACGTCCAATATTGCCCTCTGGAGGCGGAGATGCAATTGGATTTCTGAGGATAACGTACATCCTTCTGCAAAGGAGAAATTCTTAAGATAAATATGTGAATCATAGTGGAGCATGTTCACTTGGAGGCCATGAATTGCAGCCTTGCCACAACATGTGGTGTTTGCAGCATCTGGATGTGTTTTTTACTTCTTTCCGTTCCTGGCATCCAGCACACACTCTGGAGACCTGGTCAAGACTCTGTGTTGGATCAGTGCATGAATGTGAATTAGTGGTTGCAATAAAAACCCTTCCCTCAAATAGCCTGGTTTAGATTTCAATCTATGCTGCTTAATAGATACATAAGAGACTATATCATTAAGATGCAAGTCGCCTGCCTTAATTATCTCTAAGGAGAAGTTGACATTTCACAAAATAAATGAAAAGAATTACTCCACAGTGCCAAAGGAAAAAGATCAAAAGAAATTGTAATAAAACGTTTAGGTGGATGATACATTTTCATATTCAGAATGTGAAGGATTATTGGAAAAAAGAAAGTAAATATTCTTTGATTCCCTTCACTTAGGATGTTTTGATGAGCTTGGCCAAGGCCGTGGCCAATGCTGCCGCCATGTTGGTGCTAAAGGCTAAGAATGTTGCCCAGGTGGCCGAAGATACTGTCCTGCAGAACAGGGTGATCGCTGCTGCCACTCAGTGTGCCCTGTCCACCTCCCAGCTTGTGGCATGTGCCAAGGTAAGCCAGATGACTCCCCTTCCCTCTGCCAGCTGCCACATGCTCTCATCTGCCTGTCATTTGGCAGAAGCAAGAACAGCATTGCAGAAACAGTCTGAGACATACAGCCTGCTTCCGGTGTTATCTGTGAGGTGACATGGTAGGATTTTAGTGGAAGCTAATTCTACTTTTATCATTGTTCCTTGTTCAAGTCCTCGGGCAGTTGGCACTTTTCTCGAATCCATTTCTACATGTAAATTGCTCTGCCTGCCATTCAAACTTCTTGGTGTGTCTCATTTATACTGGTATCAAAATTCTTGCCAATGGTGGGCTCAGAAATTATCTGTGGGCTATACAGGGCCCTTTTTACACTGCACAGTGTCTGATGGAGGATAGGACTTACTGACAGGTACACACCCTCTATGTGTCCTGCATCACCTCCTGTGGTCTCCCACCTCCTGTATATCACACTATTATCCCTATTATCACACTATTATCCCTAAAGAGGGAACCTGGGGCCCTGAGATGCTGGTAAGTAGTTTAAAGTCATCAAAGCACCAAATGGCAGAACTGGTGTTGTCACTCAGGTCTTTATAACTATAGATACCCTTTCCACTCCACCATACGTGAATCCTCAATGAAGACAAAAGTTAAGTTGGAGGATGTGCACATGTGGACTTGATGGGATTCCAGGTTGCATATCACTGGCTGTATCACTGGTAAATAATAGAGCAGTCAGAAGTCAATATCCTGCTTCCTGAGTGGTGAAAATCTCAGCGGGACAGCTGACATCATACAATCAAAGTGGGCTGGTGCTGTAGGGACACTTCAGTCATGGACTACTTGGGTCCCTGCCAAGGGACTGAAGCCCAGAGTGTGAGATTACTAGAGGGATGGAATGGGGAGCTGCTGGGCACATGGCAGGGGCTGAGGTGCTGTGCAGCACCCAATCCCCACTTCTGTCTCTCTGCAGGTGGTGAGCCCTACCATCAGCTCCCCTGTGTGCCAGGAACAGTTGATCGAGGCAGGGAAGCTCGTGGACCGTTCGGTGGAAAACTGCGTCCGCGCCTGCCAGGCTGCCACGGCTGACAGCGAGCTGCTGAAACAGGTCAGCGCAGCAGCCAGTGTGGTCAGCCAGGCCCTGCACGACCTCCTGCAGCATGTGCGGCAGTTTGCCAGCCGTGGTGAGCCCATCGGCCGCTACGACCAGGCCACTGACACTATCATGTGTGTCACTGAGAGCATCTTCAGTTCCATGGGTGATGCTGGTAAGGCACTGGGTGTGGGCACGCAGGGTTGGGACTGAAGGTTCTTGATGCCTAGGTGTAGGTGTTCCAAGGCTGCCAGGATTGCTGACTGCAGCACGTGTGCATTAGCCTCCACCAGGGACATCCTCCCTGACAATCACAAACATGGTCATGCTGAATGGCTTCTGCATAGTTCTCAGTGGGTTTTCATTACAGTTGAAATGCCTGGCATATCCCTCCTATTCTAGTAGTACATGTGTCAGATGAGGGATGACAGAATCACAGCTGCCATGGGAAGATGCAGGAGCAAGGCTTGAGGGATGTTTACTCATGGTTCTTCTAGGAGAAACACCTCACACTACGTGGAGTCACAGGGATGGTGCCAGAGTACTCAGGAAGCAATAGGCTCAGGGGACACCCTAGATCATGGCCTGTCTTGAGTTTTCTGGGTAAACAGTCTTGGATTGATGAATTGAAATGTTTTGTTAGTTACACAGGTGGTCACTCACAAAATTACAGGATGGGGGAGTCTTGGCTCTTGGGGTGTCTGGGTCAGAGAGAGGTAGAGGGCTGTAGGCCAGGTATTTGTTTTGCATGTCAAAGGCGTACTCCTGATTGGGCCCGTTGTCTGTCTGTGGGTTGGCTAACCCTGGAGGATCATGTCTCCCTAGCACAACGGATTGTTAAGGTATAGGAACATCACCAGTCAAAGTAAACTTAAAAACAAAGTGTAGCTTTTCAGCCTGTTATTTGGAAAGTCAGTCAACCTGCCCAGCATTGTGCTGCTGTGCTGTCCCCCAGAACTGACCACTTACCACTGACCAGGAAATGTTAACCTGCCTAGGGCTGTGTGTGAGGGATTCCGATACCTTTTGGCTTTTTATAGAATTGTCTTACAAGGCACATTAATGCAAACTTTTTAAAAGCAGGTTTTTTTTTAAGCTTTGTTCATTTGAAAGAGTTATAGAAAGATGGGAATGACAGATCTTCTATCCCTGATTCACTCCTCAAATGGCCATGATGGCCAGGGCTGGCCCAGACCATAACCAGGAATGAAGAGCTTCATTCTGGTCTCCCATGTGGATGTCAGAGTCCCAAATGCTTGGGCCATCTTCCACTGCTTTGCTGGGAGCATTAACATGGAACTGGATTGGAAGTGGAGTAGCTGGAACTCCAACCAATGAGCTCCAGCCTGTTATACTACAATGCCAACCCCTCTCTTAATATTTTATAACATTTCTGACCTCATGAGTCTCTGAGATGTTTTTCATCTGCACTTATATGGAAATCTGTTTAATGACAGCATACTATTCTACTTTTGGAAGCATCATAATTTACTTAGCTAGTTACTTGAAAAGGACATTTAGGTGATCTGCAAGTTATTTACTGTGTGTTTTGCATTTGCACAAAAAAAGATGATACCAGAATAGGCAATCTTGTAAAAATATCTTTGTTCACTTTTTGAAATCAGTGTGTAAATTCCTTTCAGTGAAATTGCTGGTCAGATAGATACATGCATTTTGTATTTCAAACATTTTTATGGAATCTCCAGAACAGATGCAGAGTTTTCACTTCTGAAAGGTCTGTTTTCCTACTTCCTCCCCAGCACACAACAATGGTGAATAATGAGTTTTTTGTTAAATAAAATTGCCTCATACCCTTCGGTATCCTTCTTAGGTGATTTGATTTAGGAAGGTATGATTGATCTGCATATTATGATTTTTTATTTATTTTTTTAAGTAAGCTTTTATCCTGGAAAAATGTATACTTACAAAGAAGCTGCAGAGGGGAACACCAAGTATTCCCAAGACCTTTTGCCTGTTTCCTTCATTTCTGATGTCCTAATGCAGAGTGTATTTGTCAGCACCAGGAGGTCAGCACTCGTACATGACTGTGAACTAGGCTATGGACAGGATTTGGATTTCATTGATTTTCTGCTGATGCCCACAATCCAATGCAGGACAGCACACTGAGTTCAGCACATTTTTATTTCAGTAAGAACTTTTTTCTTCTACCTTCAGGTTGTAGTACTTCAGCTTCCTGTCACTAGATCTTTGGGAGAAGAAAGAATCCCATTTATCTGAGTAGTTTTAAATTTAATGTTGATGATCATGCTCCTCTCACTTCCAGAAGGAAATTGAATGAGATTTTAATAAAATCACAGACACACTAAAATTAAGAAATTAGTAATGCAGGAACAAAACCAAGGCTGAAAAGAAGAGTAAGCAAAGAAAAATGTGATAGAGAAAACTGGTGAGTGTATGAACATGAATCCGGGGTTTGTGTTCCTCTGGTGACAACCATGTGGCACAAATGCAGTGGCTCATGCAATACAGTTCCTGTGGTACTAGGTAGCATAAAAATTAATCCAACCTGGAGATATATATTCCTATAACTGTTCTTCAAAGAGTTTCTAAGAAGGGATTTTCTGTAATTCTCAAAGTAAGGTAAGCAATAGTTTCACCTTACTATATAGGCAGAACCATCCACTGATTTATTTCCCAGAAATCTACAAGACCAGGGCAAGGCCAGGAAAAAGGCAGGAGCCTGGAACTCCATCCAGGTCTCCTAAATGAGTGGCAGGGATGCATGTTCTTGAGCCATCACCCCTGCCTAGTAGGAAGCTGGACTTGGGAGTAGAGTTTGGTACTTGAATTGAGGCATTCTGATATGGGAGCAAGTTCTTAACCACTGTAACACACGCCCATCCCACTTACATTTCCAAAGAATTTACTAAAAATGAATCTACATCATTTATTCTCTACCTCTCTTTACAGAGTGTTCTTCTTTGGCTCCTTGGGTCATATTTATCCTTCATTCTTTGCTATTTGGGCTTGGATGTATCTGGAAGTGCCCTCCTTGCAGCCAAATCACATGGTTTTGGTCTTGAGTCTGATTTGGGTACCTTGCTAAGGTATACGGCATGGAGGTTCAGCTCTCTCTGTCTTACTTGCCTGGGAAATAATAAGAACGACAAGACTATGCTAGCTCCTGAGGTCTACCCATCCTATGGGAAGTAGATGAATAGCTACATCTTCTGTGTCTCCCACAGGTGAGATGGTACGCCAGGCCCGGGTCCTGGCCCAGGCCACCTCAGACCTCGTCAATGCTATGAGATCAGATGCAGAAGCTGAAATTGACATGGAAAACTCAAAGAAACTCCTGGCAGCAGCCAAGCTCTTGGCCGACTCCACTGCCCGCATGGTAGAAGCCGCCAAGGTATTCTGTTGGAGTGGTTGATTCGAAAAGTGAATGCTGTGAAGTGTCAGAGTTTGGAAGGTACCTGCAAGATAAAAGGCAGGTGTTCAGCTAAGTGTGTGTTTGGGTTTTTTAAAAACCCATGCAACCATGCAGCGTGTTACAGAGTAAGTTGTTGAGCATAGCAGGGAAGCTCATCTGGGCAGTACTGCCAGCTCAGCAGAACTCCAGCCTTCTGCCTGGCCACGGTTGTCTTTTTTCTATTGGGTCATCACCATTGGATTCATGGAATGGACAAATTACCTTAACCCAGGGATTTCTAGTGGTACCTTCTGTCTTCCCAAAAGTATCTTCCATGTGACTTATTTACCCCCCACCAAGATGATGCATAATAGAATGTTTCCTACCTCACTGTTCTTAAAAATCCCTGTAGGCAATTTAAATAGTATATAGAATGAGCATCTTTATGCAAAATGTTTGAGCTCAGAAATGCAATGTGGGATTTTGTGGTTTTTAGAATATCTGCATAAACTTAACTGAATAAGCATTCCTAATGCAAATATCTAAAACTTTTGAACATCTGGTTAGCACTCAGGAAAGTTCTAGATTTCAGAGCATTTTTGATTTGGCATTTTTGGATTAGAACTGTTCAAGCTGTGTAAAGATTTGAGTAGAAACTAAGAGGCAGCTTTGTGCTTTTCTGACATCTGTGCTATAGCATGATGTTTCTAATAGCCAGTGGTTCGTTGTTGTTGTTGTTATTGTTGTCTTTAAGATTTATTTTATTTTTATTGGAAAGTCAGGTTTATGGAGAGAAGAACATGCAAGGAGAAAGATCTCCCATTCACTGATTCACTCCACAAGTGGCCACAACAGCCGGGCTGAGCCAATCTAAAACCAAGAGCTAGGAGCTCCCTCTGGGAGTCCCACAAGGGTGCAGGTTCCCACAGCTTTGGGTCGTCTTCTACTGCTTTCCCAGGCCACAAGCCGGGAACTGGATGGGAAGTGGAGCAGCCAAGACACATTCCCATATGGGATCCTGGCACATGCACTAGGCTATTGCTCTGGTCCCGCCAGTGTGATTCTTAACCAAAGTCTTTCACTGTCCTCTGTGAAACACATTAGAGTGCACAGGCCTTGTTCTCCCCCCAGATATTTCCATTCATGAAGACATCGGGAAGATTGTGTGTGTGAGACATTCGACACAGAGAGTTAAGAGTCCTACAGCATATACTGCATACCTGAGAGCTGTTTTGAATGGAGAAGAGCATAGTTTTTATGCTTTTTAAAATATGCTTCCAGCATATGTTTCTCATAGAATTCATAGAATATGCAAATAAGTATACAGAAGGAAAATAAAAACCTCCTTTCTCAGTCTCCCCTCAGCATAACATGTTGAATTCATTTCTGTTTATGTGAGAGTGATTAAACATCTCCACCCCTCCCAGGCCTTCAGCAGAGTGGTAGAGGAGCGCATGCAAACACAAGCCAGACTGCAGCATGGTGATGGTTCCATCAGCCCAGAGCCATGTGCTAAGACCCTTTGGCCTAGTGATGGCACAAACGTCTTATTTTACAGTTTGTGGATGGGTGCAACAAAATGTGCCGACATCACAGTTCTCAGGGGGCATCCCTGTTGCTATGCGGTGCCTGCCTGAATGTGGACCCCCTATGTGTGGGTCGTGATGTGCAGTAATGATGCAGAGGTGCTTCGTTGGCCCTAGTACCATGTCCATCACCTGAGGAATAGAGTTCTTAGTGATGTTCCTTGGTGTAGGAGGAGGAAGGAAGAGTTAGGGACTGGTCAAACAACCAAAAATACATATTATGGTTCTGAATGCTAGTTGATAAGTTTCTAAGGATTTTATCATCATTCCCCTTCTTTCTTCTTCCATGTTCACACATAGCTATCACACACATCTCATGATTGAAAGTTGTGACTTTGTTGTATTGATTTTTACTGAATTTTGTTGACAGCTAATAAAAGTGTGGTGCCTAGATTTTCAAAGGATATAGTTAATACATAGAAAAACTTTTCATCATCAGTAAAATATCCAGCCATGTAAAGCACAAAGCCTCATAGAATAAAAAATCATTTATTATGGTACAAGATTTTTTTTTTTTAATCTGTGCATGTTTCCCGTGGATTTTTCAAAGACTCTTATATCAATCAGCATTCATCATGAAAAAGGTTTGGGAGGAAGACCTAGAGAGTCCAAATCTTGTAAAGTGTTTTGTTTGCTATTGCTTAAAACACAAAATTAAGCTCATGTTCTACTCAAGCTCATGTTCACTACTCAGTGAAGGCATAACATAAAAAAATACCTGCTGATGCGAAAAGTAAAATGACTTTTGTGAACTTCCTAAAGAATATCAAAGGGACCTAGTCAGTCATTTCACAATTGAAATGCAAACATAAGACTTGTAATTGCTGGAAATATGAAATCCAGGTAACTATAATCAGATGGTTTAAAACTAGAAGGTTCTACTCAGAGAGGATATCCATAGTAGTTTTGTCATAGGTGTTAAAAACTTTCCATACAGTATGAATTGCTGTGACTTTCATAAATAGCTGAGAGAAATAGGTTCTTGTAAATTGGTAAATTTGACAAATGGGCCATTTGGAAAATCTAGACATTGGAAGAATTGATTTTCAATAAATCAGCGAGCTTCTCTCCGCTGTCTTCACTGCCTTGCAAGAAAATATTGCCCTACAACGTTCTTAGAAAGAAATGTGTTGATTTGTATGCACCAAGCACTGAAGGCAACACATCCAGGCCTGTGAGAAAAGTTTTCATCACTGCTTTTATGATCGGTGGGAGAGGAAGTCTGGATGGGCTGTAAGCCTTGGTTGAATGATTAGGCAATAAAATTGTCTCCTCTCCCTATGTTCCTTTTAGCTTTATCCTACTAGAGAATCCCACACATCTAAGTAAAACCTGAGAGTCCTAAGAAACTTTCTTCTAAAGCAATGTAGTAAAGGGGCACTGAAGCACAGTCTTGTGGCATACCTGTGCCTTCCTTCACACCCACTCTTAGGCCAAGGTTTTCAACTTTGTCTGCTCAGCCCATTGCATTAAAGTCTCAGCTCTGTTCTGCTTTCCAGATAGGCCCTGTAGGGTTGAGGTTTCTACATATGGTCTTTCCTTAACTGTGTATTCTCACCATCTTTTTGGGTGGCATTCTCATAGGGTTCCTGTTCTCTCCACCCCCCACCCACCACACACACACACCCAGCCCACCACCACTTCCACCTGCCGGTGTATTCATACTGGAACCTTGGTCCTTCACGTTGAATTATGTCTCAGAATGTCCCAATAGTGACGTGACGATGCATATATCATCATTGTGCTTGTCATGACAATTAAAATTAAAATTCTCCCTGGGATAGATGAAGGAAAGGGGACATTTGTCTGAATGTCATTTCTGACTACATGGTGATTTGTGTAGATTACCAAGGCTCTGATCCACAGTGTTTAATGATCACTACTGGATTTCTGTCTAGCCATGCAGTTAGCAAATGTTTTCCAGTGTGTGTGTGTGTGCGTGTGTGTGTGTTAAGAAGCATCTCTATCATGAAGACATGACTCCTAGCATTTGGCCTGCCCTTCCAGTTACTTCCTGTTCTTAGGATAAAATGAATGTGAGAGCATGAGTTGGGGCAACTGTGACATGCTGTCCACCTTGGACCATATGTGCTCTTTATTCTCACCTTGACAGGGTGCTGCAGCCAACCCGGAAAACGAGGACCAGCAGCAGCGCCTGCGAGAAGCCGCTGAGGGTCTCCGTGTGGCCACCAACGCTGCTGCCCAGAACGCCATTAAGAAAAAAATTATCAACCGACTTGAGGTCAGGGACAAGGCTGGACCCTTTTAGATGGCAAGGAGTTGCTTGAAAAATAGTTGGGCCAACAAAGCAGTGATGCCCACATTAAAGACAGAGGCATATCCAGGTTAACAATGTCATGTGATGGTTTAGGCACAGGCACCGATTACATGTCAAAGTTTAACGCTTGGGAATAGGTTACAGACTATTTTCCAGAAGGAAGGACTCAATTTTTGTTGTTTTTTGGTGTTTAAGGGTGAGATATTCAGGAAAAACCTTTGCTTTAAAATGTCAGTGTTTGGTTAGAGATAGCCACATCATTAGGGCTTCCCATGGAGAACAGCGCACTTGGAGATCCTGGGGATGACGGCCAGCCTGGGGTGGACAGATAGACATGAGAAATGCTTCAGCTTTTTTTTTTTTTTCAGAATGGCATGAGTTGAACATAGTAATGGACAAATTATTTCAGGAAATTAGTTCAGGAAAATGGTTGGCTCTGCTGAGTCTTCTCAGAAAACCCTAGCAGACAAACTAGAGGGGATGGCAGCTAGGCCCTGCCTGGGTAAGGATGTGACCCCCTCTTAGGAGGACTGCTGTGGTGTGGGAGAAAATGTGGCCCTGTGACTCTCAGAAGGAAGCAGAATACACACAAGATCGTACCTTAGGGGAACCAACTCGGAGTTTCCGAACCGACGCCCCTTTGGGGCCCTGAGAGGAAGGTCACAGACACCAGTGTTTGTACTTGACAAAGAAGTCAGTCTGTGGTGCTTCAGGTGGATCTACTTTCTTCCCCCCTAAAATGTTTAGATTGAGAGCAGCTTATGAGCACCACCATGCTCTTGGAGTTGTGCCTTGTCTTTCTGAGAAAGACAATCGAATGCCAGACCTTGAGGTTTTCTATCATTGATCCGAAAGGGGAGATAACAGGCCATTGTAAGGCCAGAGTCCTTGGTGATTTCTAGGAGGCAGACTCTGCTCCCAGGAGTTTTTGGCAGAGCCAGTCGTGTCCATTCCCACATTTTAGTGGAGGTGATGCATGTCCTATGTGTGTGTTTGCAGCTGCAAAGCCCGGCTTCTGTTTCCTGTATTCCTCTGCAGGTAGCTGCCAAGCAGGCTGCGGCCGCAGCCACACAGACCATCGCAGCCTCCCAGAATGCAGCCGTTTCCAACAAGAACCCCGCGGCCCAGCAGCAGCTGGTTCAGAGCTGCAAGGTGAGCTGCCGCGTGCAGACAGCTGGGTCTGCCCAGATGGCCCCAATAGCTTCAGGACGCCAGGTGCCCCGGTAACTCAGTTAGGACAGATTATCCAGGCCCCTAATCCAGTTTGCTCCAGACCCTATGTTCCAGGTGGATGCATGTCTGGTTTGTGTCCATTCACTGGCCAGCCTGTGTTGGGAGGGGAAAAGATGGATGTGTTTTTCTCCAGTATTGTCCTTGCTTTGTCTTTATCTTCTTCTCCATATTGGAGAGTTCCCACAACAGGGCCTTCTGAGGACTTGGAAGTAGAAAGGAAGCCTGGACTTTCCACAGTGGCTCGCTCCCTGAGAGGTGGAGCCTTCCTTTCCATCTTCACTGATGAGGGCAGGTTCCTTTGTGATTTTTTCTGTTCCTGTTCTCCTAGGACTGTGACCTTGATGCTGTGTTGAGGCTGACTTCACACCAAGCAATACATTCAACACCATTATGGTCTATCTGGGGATCTTTAGGATCAGGCACTAAATCCAAGGGCCCAGCCTTTGGCTGTGAGTGGGCAGAGTATCTACCTGGAGTCCCCTGACTTCCCTTAGCAACGGGAGCTAGCTGGGGTGGCCTGCTTAATTGCACACGAGTTGGAGAGCTCATCACTCTCTCTCCTAATTCTAAACTGTAAAAATGGTTCACACATGAGGGGTATCACTGCTTCAACTTCAGAAATTGCTTAAAAAAAACACATTCATTTATTTGTTTGCTTGTTTATGGAGCCGACATGATAGTTCAACAGGCAAATCTGCCTTGCAGCACCAGCATTCTGTATTGACACTGGTTCATGTTTCAGCTGCTCCTGTTTCCCATCCAGCTCCCTGCTTATGGCCTGGGAAGGCAGCAGAGGGTGACCCAGAGCCTTGGGATACCAAGAAGAAGCTCCTGGCTTCAGATCAGCTCAACTCCAGCTGTTGCAGACATTTGGGGAGTGAACCAGGAGATGGAAAATCTCTGTGTATTCTCTCTCTAACTTGGCCTTTCAAATAAATCAATAAATCAATAAATCAATCAACAAATCAATCAATAAATTTTTAAATTTTAAAAAGATTTATTGATTTATTATTTGAAAGATCAAGTTACAGAGAGGGAGAGAGACAAAGAGAGATCATCATTTGTTGGTTCAATTCCCAAATGGCTGCAAAGGCTAGGGCTGCACCAGCAGGTCTTCTGGGTCTCCCATGTGGATATAGGGGCCCAAATACTTTGGCCATCCTCTGCTGCTTTCCCAGGTGCAAGAGCAGGGAGTAGGATCAGAAGTGGAATAGCTGGAGCAGGAACTGACTTCCATATAGGATTTTGTACTATGTCCCAGTGCCAGCTCCCAGAAATGGCTTTGACTTCTGAGTAAGAATTCCTTGTCTCTTCCTATTTGTGCTCATTGCCAGTCCCCCTTTTGAGGGCTGAAATTGCCATGGTAAGACAAGTTCAGTGGCTGTGCAGGATCCTGGGCCCACTGTCTTTGGGAACTGTGTGGAAGACAAGGGTTTGCTGAGGGCAAGTCCATTGCAGTGGAAGGGTTTATTTTCCCTGGGGCTTCACTTTAGCTGCCAGCAGAGGTAGGAAAATGGCATTTGCCTATCTCTGCAGGCACCTGCTGATCATGTCCAGGGTGAACCACAGGACAAGTCCTCTTTTTCCTCTCACGCCCAGGAATATGGGTACAGAGGGGTGATGTGGAAGCACCATGGGGTAAAGTAAACAGATCTCTTGCTTTATCCTGAGTATGGGCTTTCTGCTTTGAGAAATGAAGAGATGGAGGGTATGAAAGCTGTGAAGGCTATGACAGTATGAAAGCTGACACCCAGGATGCGTGCTGCCCAGCCAGGGCATTGCAACCTGCCACCAGCTAAGCGCTCGCTGCCCTCTTCCGATCCCAGGGGTCTGTGACTGCAGGTGATCTGCCTGTGAATGGCATGGATTCTTAAATTCTAAGTTTGCAACACTAAGGAACCATGGAGTGAACGGCAGCCAGGGCAATTTTTTTAGAGACTTTCTGTGGAAATCATCTTCAGCCAAGGGTATGGAGCCCTTCAAGACCAGTAGGGGCAGTGTGTGTGTGGGAAAAGAGCATCCATGGATGGGGTTTGGTTTTGCTAAGGACCGAACTGTCTAAATATGCTGTGTAGACCCAGGGCTCAGCACTGTCATCCTCCAAAGTCAACACACATGGGTCATTGTTTCTGGCTGTGTTCAGCTTTAATCTCCTTACTCCTTGTAGGCAGTGGCCGATCACATCCCGCAGCTGGTCCAGGGTGTGAGGGGGAGCCAGACTCAAACGGAGGACCTCAGTGCCCAACTGGCTCTCATCATCTCCAGCCAGAACTTCCTCCAGGTAACACAGAGCTGTGACCTAATTCTAGGCAAGGACTGTGCTTATCCTTAAGGGGAGCAATCAGAAAATGAAGTCCACAGCCTTAGCTAAGTCTTTGCAGCAGACAGGCGTTTCATTTCCTGTTGCAGGAGGGGCAGGTAGCAAAGTAAAATGTTAACATGCCAGGGAGGTTGCCCTGGACATGTGGCCCATGATGCATTGTTCTCAGGAGCATCATATTGATTTGCACTCTGAGAGAGCAAACGTGTCATCTGACAGCACTTTTTGTTGAACAGTCCTGGGTTGTTCCTTGCTTGAGGTTCCACAGTGTTCAGGGTGCCAAGGGCTGTTCCTTGTGGGCAGAGGGCAGAGCTGAGATGAGTACACATTGGGATTGTACTTGGCAGCAGTTATACAGTTCGTCAGGGTATGGGACAGATTCATTGTGAGGAAAATTGAGA
This sequence comes from Ochotona curzoniae, assembly GCF_017591425.1. Classification (NCBI taxonomy): domain Eukaryota; kingdom Metazoa; phylum Chordata; class Mammalia; order Lagomorpha; family Ochotonidae; genus Ochotona; species Ochotona curzoniae. The sequence continues at coordinate 67,052,980 of NW_024467122.1, forward strand.
ATCCTGAGTTGTGAGGAAGCTCAATTTATGTGCTTTTTTTATTCAGATCTCCCTACCTTAAAACAGAGTTTTGGAATACCATGTAATATTTGTATATTTTGATGCAAGGCATTGCAGCATTTCAACACCTTGTAAACTGATTACACCAGGCAACTGGCTTTTCCACTTTCTTATCTTTGTGTTGAGAGCCTCCCAGCTCCTCGGCCAGTTCTTATAAAGAAGAGAGTAATATTATTGAGAACTCAAGGCATCTATCAGCAGTTTTTCACTATTTGAATATCCTAAACAGCTGATGCAATCAGGTCATTCAACCCCTTTTCCTTGTCCAGTTTCAACCCATAGCTGAGTTGCAGGACTCAGCGATGTATCATTTTGGTTAATATTTCAAGTCTTTTAACTCCAACATGCACAGATAAAACATGACAATTTTGATGTATTTCCTCAAATTTTCACCACATGCTTCTATGTAACAACACACTGCTGTTATTTTTTTATTTATTTTGAGAGGTAATGACAGATTACTCCCATCCATTAGTTCCCTCTCACAAATGCCTGGAGCATTCCATGCAGGGCAGGAAGCAGAGCCTGGAGCCAAGGATATTTTCTGAGTCTTCCACATGGGTGTTAGGAACCCAGAGACTTGACCCCGCCACTCCTGCCTCCCAGGGGATGCGTTAGCTGGAAGCTGGAGTCAGGAACCAACACCAGGCACTGAACCCAGACATTTCAATGTGGAATGTGGCTGTCTTTATTACCAGATCAAATGCTTATAACTACGAATATTTAAAATGTGGATTTATTACATATATCAGGTTTCTTCAAACAGTTCATGAAAAGTGTATATTATAACAAAAAGTTGCATGAATTTCAACAAGTTTTTTTTCTGTACCAAAATAAATTCCATTTTGGATGAACTTTTTAAAGTAACTTTGTTATATATTAAACACCTTAGAAGCAGGTATACTCTCATCTAAAATTCTACTTTTAAAAATATAAGCTACAAAAGCCTTTACTGTTTCTTACTGCATTGGAAACTGTGAAAACATTGAATAATAAGGACCTGAGAAACATGAGAAATATTAATGGCTATGTATTATGGACTGTTCTATAACTATTAAGAGGTAGGGTATGGGAAATGGTAAGACTATAAGAAAGAATAAATAGCATAATCCTATTTTTTGAGAATATGTAAATATACCCAGGCATTGTAAATTATTTTGCTCCAGAAGATGTGAATTACCTTATTATTTATCTGCCTTCATTTTTCCAAATAGTTTATTGAGTGTGTATTAGACTCAGTAAAATGCCATTCCAAGGAACACTCATTATTAAATAAGAAGTTCTCTTTGAAGTCTATTTTAGATGAGAATTTTAAGCTACTTTCCTAATTCTGTGTCTGACATCCCCTGAGGCATATTTTTATTTTCAGTGTTTCTTAGAGTGATTTGGGGTGTCTATTTGGGGAGTAAGGGCAGCAGGAAGGTAGCTGGCACTGAATGTTCTTAAAGGACAATTTCTGTCTGCCAGGTAGGTGCTGCTGTTCGGGTACCTACTCACTGATTCTTGCTGCCTTCTGGAGCAGCCTGACTCTGTGGTCCTCTTTCTACAGCCAGGAAGCAAGATGGTGTCATCAGCCAAGGCTGCGGTGCCCACCGTGAGTGACCAGGCTGCAGCCATGCAGCTGAGCCAGTGTGCCAAGAACCTGGCGACCAGCTTGGCTGAGCTGCGCACTGCCTCGCAGAAAGTAAGTGAAGCCGCCTTAGCCGCAGAAGGGGGCTCTGGCATGTGATGCCCTGTGCTCAGTCAGCTTGGCTGTTCCATTTACATGACTGTGAAGATGGCTCTATGGGTTGACTTCTACTGCCCATAGCCACATTCTCCATGTCACTGCCCTCCATTACATGGGACTCTTGTAGAACTATTCAAGCTTGCTTGTATCCTCTTTCTCCTCTCAGAGCCTCAGATGAGTGATGGTCCATTTTGCAATATTAGAGGAGACTGATACTTATCACTATCTTGGTGCCATGAAACATGTGGGCCAAAATAAGTGATCATAGCTTCCTGGAATCATCTTAAAAAACAGATTGTTAAGGAAGAAACTCTATTTTGAAGGTCATTTATAGCTAAGATTTATTTATATGTTTATTTGAAAGGCAGAATGACACAAAGGGAGATCAATCTTCCACCTGCTGGTTCACTTCTCAAAGGATTATAACAGCAAGGGCTGGGCCAGACCAAAGCCAGGAGTATGGAACTCCTTCTGGGTGTTCCACAGGGGCTTTAGAGGCTCAAACACTTGAACCACCTTCTGCTGCTTTCACTGGGAGCATTAGCAAGGAACTGAATTGAAAGTGGGACTCCCAGGACATGAACCAGAGCTCCTACAGGGTGTCTACATGGCAAGTGACAGTTTAACATACTCTACCACAACATAAAATATTTTTTTCTTTCTCCTGAAAAGTTATCATTTCTTATATGGAAGCCTTCAGTGTTAATAAGGTTCTCAGTAGAACAGAATTAGAGGTGTAAATGAATTCCTGTCTCTGGAATTTATTAATTACCAAAGGACCTTATTACTACTCTATTTATGCTATTAACATGAAGTTATACCATGAATTCGTTGTTCATCCTTGTAAAAGTCCTTGTATAAAAACAAGCAGCACTATGAATGGCTAAGAAGATAGCTGACTTGAATTCTTAATTTGAACAATATGTTACATTGCCAAAGAAAATTCTCCAGAGCTTTAGATAATCCCAACACACACAGACACACACACACACACAGACACACACACACACACACACACACACACACACACACACACACACACACTTTTTCAGATGCAGATTCCTGGGTCTGACTTCTAAGCAACCAAATTAGAACCCCTTGGTTACAGAATCTGCTCATATGCATTTTAAGAAGTTTCCTTGACGACAGTATAGTCACACAGCATGATCAAGCGGCATTTCTGAAGCTGTGAATCCCAATATGAACACACACACAGAACTGTCCATGGGGTGCAGAAGGACACTGAGAGCTTAAGTGTTCTTTTGATAGAGACTAGGGATTCATCTTGCAGGCTCCAGCATCTCACTGCCTGCCTTGAGTTCTGGTTCTGCTGTTAAATTTTGCTGTGACCCAAGCGATTTAGTAGAGGTCTCTATGCCTCAGTTTCCTCACTAAGTAATACTGGCACATGGAAATCAATTCATTAGTATCTGTTCCTGCTTTTGCTACTGTTTCCAAGAAGAGGGGAGAAATGATGCCTTAGCAGTATTCAGGGTGCTGATCAGTAATTGAGTGAGAATGTCACATATTACCAGGTGTTATCGGGAGCATGCAGTAAAAGCACTTGGAGGCCACTGTTACAAATGCTCGAGAGAATGAAGTCATTTGTCACTTTCTTTAACACATGACTAAGGGATAGATACTTGATCATCTTCCTTCTGAGAAGATAATGACATACATTCTAGAGATTTGTAAGGGCTGTGATAAGGTTGGTATAGACTTGGGCCCAGAATCCTGGATTGATTCTTCATTCATTGGTTTCTTCCCAAGCCTGTGTGCGTACACATACTGATCCAGGTATGCTATCTCTAGAACCTTGACCCTCCATGTCTGCAAAGCAAATGCATTCTAGGTAAAAATGGTTTCAAGGAGACTTTTTAATGTATTAGTTTATGAAATAGATGTAGAAGACGTTGACTGAGTATGACTTTGCTCTCTTGAGAAACACTTGCTACCCTTGTCTGCTATGGTAGGGTTTGGAAAAAAATCATGGGTTATCCTCAGTGTCACCAAGTGCTGGGGCTCTGTTTCCCCTGCAGATCATGTTACCCATGCCTCCCTCTGTTGCAGGCTCACGAAGCCTGTGGCCCTATGGAGATTGATTCAGCTCTGAACACCGTGCAGACGCTTAAGAGTGAACTGCAGGATGCCAAGATGGCAGCAGTGGAGAGTCAGCTGAAGCCACTGCCAGGAGAAACGGTAAGGGGTCTGCTCCAGTGGACCAGGGGCTCTAGCCATCATCAGGGTGGTATTGGGGAGGTTACAGTTACCCTGCTGTGAGGGTACACTGAGACAGGCATGACTCTGGAGAAGCCCCTGCTGCTGGGTCCATGTGATCTCTTGCAGGATTTGGCTCAAGGATGCCCCAGCCTCTGTGAATGTTAAGTCCTTTTTCATGAACGATGTTCTTATTACTGGCCAGCGTTCTAATCCTTGGTCCTTTTCTGGAAAAGAATGTGTCATCCAGCTGGAGGTGCTGGTTCGGAGCTAGGAGTATGGGCTTCATCAGCTAGCTGCATAGCAGTCCCCTGTGCCTTGAGACTTTGGGTATCTCACCTGTGAAGTGGGTGACAGTTAAGTCATTATAGTGAATACAGAAAAGATCAACAATCCAAATTTTTTTTTTTAAAGATTTATTTTTATTATTTTTTCATTGGAAAGGCGGATATACAGAGAGGAGAGACAGAGAGGAAGATCTTCCGTCCGATGATTCACTCCCCAAGTGAGCGCAACGGGCCGATACTATGCCGATCCGAAGCCAGGAGCCTCTTCCAGGTCTCCCACGCAGGTGCAGGTTCCCAAAGCTTTGGGCCGTCCTCGACTGCTTTCCCAGGCCACAAGCAGGGAGCTGGAAGGGAAGTGGGGCTGCCGGGATTAGAACCGGCGCCCATATGGGATCCCGGGGGTGCAAGGCGAGGACCTTTAACCACTTGCGCCACCGCGCCGGGCCCAACAATCCAATTTTTTAAAGAAATACTTGACGTAACGCAAAGTGTGATAGTATACAACAGCTTTTTAATAGAATGTTGCAAATAAAATGACAAGGTTATGTTATATCACCACCACCACCCAGTGCTAGTGTCAGTGTACTGTTGACCAAATTAATACTGCCTTCCTCATCTGCATATATTTGTTTTCTCCTGAACATTGCTAATGAAATCCAGTTTATTAATACTTGTTAAATCCTAACATGCACATAGTCAAGTTTATCCTGATAGTAAGCTTCATGATAAGTTCTGTGAATCTCCTTTACAGCCAAGGAGAAAACAGAAGCTCAGGGATTGTCACTGTTTTGTCCAACTTTACCTGTCAGTCACTGGCAGAACCACAGTCTAAATCCAGGTCTCCAAACCCCATGCTCCTCATCACACATGTTGGCAGTAACCCCCTCAGCTACTGCTGCTATTGAGGTGAAAACTCTTTCAGAATAATAAACAGCTTCAGGGGCATCTCACGTGCCACGCGTCAAAGCCTGGAACATGGGGAGCACTCAGAAGACAATTTGTTATGTCACATTGCCCTCATTCTAAAGATGAACACGGCTCTGGGAGGCTGAGTCAGTTAAATAAGCTCACCTAGCTAATGCCAGAGTGGAGATTGGCTCTAGGGGCAGCAACTCTGCAAAGACAGCTCGGAGTCTCTCTACAAACTCCTGTGCCCCTGCAAGCCTCAGAGATACTAGCCCAGCAAGAATTTTACCTTGACACGGGACAATTAGATTGGTTAGAATGGAAGAAACACTGTGTGACTTTAATAGAATTTGTTTCCTTTGAAAAATGTGTATGCTATTATAACACACTGTTGGCCAGCTGTCTTCTGCGAAGGCTCTTTCACCCTGGGGAAACAGCTCTTAGAATTTAAGAACATGTGGCCTCTGACTTGTGTGCTGTCATGGTGCACCTAGACATTCTCTTTCAAAATGTTAGCCTCATGTAGGAATCAGATGATTATCCACGCCCGAGGTCTTCATCAGTGTTCTCTGGATGATTTATTTGGCTTACAAAGCAGGATGGCATGCGTTTCATGGGAAGCAAGCACTTTGCCCATTTCTGTAATCATATTTACTACGCCTAACCTCTCTTTCCATTACATTTCCTTTCCCTTGGAACTGCTCAAAGTGTAATGATCCAATTGAGCAAGGTTGATGCCCCCCATACCAGGAAAGTGGAGCAGCTGGATATGTGCCCACTTCCTGCCAAGGCATAATTAATCCCCACTAGGGATGTGTTGCAGATCTTTTGAATTAGCTTCTGAAAGTATTATAGTAGTAGCTGCCATTTGCTGAGAACTTCCATTCATTTTCTGAAAACATTTTGAAGCTCAGTACCATGATGGTCTCAGAAAACAGACTTGGAAATACTGAATAACTTACCCAATCTCACCTAGGAAGTGATTGAAGGCAAGGGGGCAGGTGCTTGCACCAGTTGTATCTAAAGCTGGGCTCTCTCTCCTGTAGCCTCCTGTTGCTGCTGTTTACCACTGTAGATGGGTGCACGTTGGTGTATTTCTTCTAAGTTCTCTTCCTCCTTGGATATTCTTACAGCTGGAGAAGTGTGCTCAGGACCTGGGAAGCACTTCTAAAGCAGTGGGCTCCTCCATGGCACAGCTCCTCACTTGTGCTGCCCAAGGCAACGAACACTACACAGGTAAGGCTTATGTCCTTCACCATGCTGCTAGTCCAATGCAGAGCACGTGGGAGCTGGGACAAGGAGGTCACAGGTTCCACAGATGAGCCCGATTCAGTGCCTCACAGTTCACCAGACAAAATGAGCTCCAAAAAGTTCATGGAGAAAACTTGGATTAAAAGGTCATAGTTTGGGGCCAGGCTGTACCATTTCTGATCCAGCACCCCACTTATAGCCTGAGAAAGCCATAGAGGTTGACTGAAGGCTTTGATCCCCTGCTCACCCATGTGGGATACCTGGAAGCTCCTGACTCCTGGAATTGAACTGACCCATTTCTGACCATTGTGGCCATTTGGAGAGTGAGCCAGCAGATGAAAAATCTTTTACTCCCCACCCCCATCCCTTTAACTCTTTTAATTAAAATAAACAAATCTTTTTTTTTTTTTAAAAAAGGGAATGGTTTATTTTGGTGCAAACAGATTTGAAATCTGTGCATATGAGGTGTCTTCCACAAGTTAATAGGAAAATATACATATTGTATAAGAACCATGACATTGTTTTCAAAATATGCATTTTTTGTGAACTTTTGCAAGATCCTTTATATGCACATATTTCAAAAATTTTGGCATCAAAATCCTTACCATTTCTTTCTCTTTGTCCATGAACTTTTGGAAGTGCCCTCACTTTTCAAATATTCTACTTGTATTAGTCATTGGACTTCATGCTCAGTATTGAAAGAATCATAAAATACGATTCTCCTGAAGTATTTGTAACGGACTCCAATAGACTATTAAAAAATTATAATTGCACATGCCTAGAACTATCTCTGTTTTCTGAAATCCCACTAAAGTTAAGGAATGACAAAGAACAGATGACAGCAAATAAAATGACAGTGAAATTTTCAAGGATGGAAGGATACAGACAAGTGATAAGCTATGAAGCTGAATAGACAAAAACCCAGTCTCTCAGGATAGGGAGGCCACAAAAAGCAAACCTATTTGTGCTGCTCCATTTCAGACTGGGGACAGTGATTGAGTGTTGGTGATGTGTGGTACCCCTGAACGCAGGAGACTCCTCAAATGGGAGTCTCTATAAGGAACAGATTGTGTAATCATCAGCTAAGAAAAGTAGAAAGTTATGTAAAGTGACAAATGGTATCAGAGGAAGAAATCTAAGCATATGGAAGATTGAAAAAGATTACTCAAAAGTATAAAATTCTGAAAGATGATAAAATTGAGTGGCTCTAGAAGTGGAATTCAGCTGGGAAGAGGAGGGTTTGGTATTGCTTTTTATTATGTAATAGGACCTCTTGAGTTGTGCTTTTGAATTATAAGTTATAAAAGTATGAGAGACCAGAGATGGCATATATGTTAACTGAGTGCCTTCATGAGTGATCACACATTACATGCACCCAGGGACAGGTTTTTGGCATAGGGGTTAAGATGCTGCTTGGGACATTCATCCCATGTCAGAGCACCTGGGTTTGAGTCTTGGATCTCCCAGTTCCCACTCTCTGCTAATGCACATCCCAGGGGACAACAGCTGATGGCTCAAGTAGTAGGGCCCCTTCTACAACCATGTGGGAAACCCAGATTGGATACAAGGCTCCCAGTTATGTTCATTACAGGCATTTAGAGAATGAACTAGTGGATATAAGATCTCTCCATTTCTTTCTTGTAAATAGATGAATAGAATGCATCTAATACGCCTCTAGCAAGATTATGAAATAGAACATAATTTCTATGCAGATGTCCCCTCATGCCCTTCTGAATCTCTGTGTGTCTCCTTCCTGAACCACTAACAGTGTTAATTTCCTTTTGCCTGTTTTAGGATTCTGAATAGATGAGATCTTATAACATGTGCCCTCTTGTGTCTACTTTGTTTAGAGTGTTATGTTCATGAGGTTCAATCACAGGACGGTCATCTTTTCTCCCTCTGCTTTCTGCAGTGTTTCATCATTGTGCCTATTGTTTGTCTTTAAACTATGGGGGTATATTTGGATTATTTTTTTTTAATCACTACTAGGAACAGTTCTAGAATGTGTTATTTACAAAGGACAAGAAAGCATTTTCAAAATACATACTGGGAGTGGCATTACTGGGCCAAAGACTCTGTGTCTATTCAGCACACTTGGAGAATTATATGAAAAATTTCACTTGTTTCATTTAGTATTGTCAGTCTTTTAATTTTAGCTAGTGTGGTGCTGTGTTGAAGTATTACAGTAGGTTTTTTACTTGTATTTCTTCGATGAACCAAACAACTAAAATTTTACTATGCTTGATGACGATTTAATGGCAGGAATTCCTTATAGGCAGGAATTCTTGATCACTTTTGCCTGATTCTTATATCTGGCAATTTGCCTTTATATCCTCTTAAAGGTATTTTTGGATGATTAGGTGATTTTTTAAAATTCTGATGCATATTCACAATTCTTTTCTTATGTGGTTAATAGTCTTTGTGTCCTGTTTAGACATTTTGGATTATATGAGATCATGAAGCTATTATTGTTCTAGAGCTTTGTTATTTTATAGTTGAAACTGCTATCCCTGTGGAGCTGTTCATGTCTGTGCAGTAGGGGTTCGCCCTGCCTGTTCCTCCTGAATATCCATTTAAGACAGTAGTGCTGGGAGAGAAGAGCATTCCTTCCCCCAGTGGTCTTCCGTGAGACACACACGTGTAGGTCAGTTAGCGATTTACCTGCTTTCCATGGTTCAGTTGTCTGTTCTTTTTCAGCACCACATTTTCCTAACACCTGCCCTTCCATCCTCAGTCTCAGTGTCTGCTAAAACCGGCTGTGTTGATCTTTCTCAAGTTTCTGTTGCCTGTTCTTGCTTCTTCCTATTTTTGCATAAACTTTAGCATCAACCCGTGAATTTTAGCACACAAAAGCCCTATTGTTTTAAATTTGGATTATAATGAATCAGTGTGGGGGAAATTGGTTACTTTATATAACCAAATCTTCTAATCTGTGTATATCGGTCCATTTATTTAGGTATTTCTTTCTCTCAGTGGAGTTTTATCTTCTATGTAGCTGATTTGTGGCTAGTATGTATATGAACCAGCTTTTTTCATCTTTAGACTTTTCACTTTTTCTGCATACATATATTTCGAGTTTGTCTTGTGAGTTCGTGGTTCTTTGGATCTGCTGGGAGAGGGAGGATTACATGTTCATCACAACTGTAGTTATTTTGTTTATGCGGTTACTGATATGATGGGTTTGATCCTGTCATTTCAGTATTTGTTTTCTCTGTGTTCTTCCTATGGTAGGTTCCTTACTTTCTTTGCTAATGTTCTTTCAGATGCATTTGGTTAATTTGGTTTCCTTTCCCCTGTCTAGCTTGTTGGTTTTTCATTCATTAACTATGCTTTTTTGACTTACGTCCAGTGTACGTTATTCTGCATAGCTCTGCCAGGACAGTATAAGAATCTTGGTACACTTTAGTTTCACTTGGCCTTTTCCTGAGCTTATTTGTGGTTGTACATTTTAATTTCACACAAATTTCTATCTTGGTGTTGTTTCACAGTTGGTGTTTGCTTAGGTTTAGTCCCATTTGCCTTTTCTTTGTGTTTCCATCCAGGATAGTTTCTCTTCCACCTGTTTTTTCCTTTATTGTGAATCCACTGTTGACAAATGCTCTCCAATTTTTGTCTAAAAATGCCTTTGTTTGGCCTCTAGATTTGATAAATAGTTTCATTTAACATAATATTTTAGGTTGCCAGTTACTTTCTTCCAGACCTTTGAAGACATTATTCCATTATCTCTGGCTTCTTTATTTCTGTTGAGGAGTCAGCAGTAACAGTAATGTGGTTTTATTTTTCCCCTCTGCCTCCTTTTAAATTTTCTCCAACTTTGGCTTTCACGCACTGTGCCTCGAGGAGTTCTCTTGCATATTTATCTTGCCTTGGATTATGGGACTCCTGGAAAAAGGGATTTGGTGCCTTATGTCAGTTTGCAGAAAAAGCTCTTCAGATACTGTTTCTGCCTTATTTTCTCTCCAGATTCCAGTTACTCCGGGTGTTAGACCTTAAGATGATGATTTTTGAAGCTTCATTGTTTTTCTTCTGACTAAAACGATTGATACCCAGGCACATCAACGGGGGATGCAAGGACCTTAACCAGTGTTAAACCACTATGTCAAATGCATAAGATTTTAATTGCAAATGCCATTTTTTGTTTGTTTTACAATAATGTTTCATTATACAAGGGTATTTCCAAAAGTTTATGGGAAATACAATTTAAAAAGTAATTTAGTTTTGGTACACATTATTTTGAAATTCACGCATACCAAAAATGTTCAAAATATTTGAAGACACATTATGAAAAACCTACATGGATATAAAAGTTTTTCCTTTACTGAGTTCATTTTTTAATTATATTTTTGTATGAACTTTTAAAGATGCCTGTTTTTTTCTGTGGGGAATTTCTGTGTTTTATTATCTAATTTCTTAAAGTCTAGATTTAATAACTTTAATACCAGGATCACCTGTGGGCTTGTTTTTATTGTGTGGCTCCCCCCTCCTCCTCTTACTTGGTTTTTAGCCAGTAATCTTGTATTCTGGTGTTTGGGGATGTATACACACAGACACACAAATTCTTTTGTTATTTAATGCTGGCCATTGATACTTTAAAATATGAAAACAATTTGAAGCCCTGAACTGCATTTCCTTTTGTGCTTAGTATAGCATTTGCTTCTGTCATTTGGTTAATATAAAGACAGGAAGTGTTAAGTGTTTGCCCTAGCAGTTAAGACACCAGTTAAGAACCTGAATGCTGTATCAGGGTACCTGAGTTTAATGCCCACTTCTAATTCCTCATTAGAGTTTCCTGCTAATGCAGACCTTGGGAGACAGCAGTGATGGCTGAAGGTATTGGGCTCCTGTCTCTCATATGGGACCCTTGGATTGAGTTCCTGGCTCTTTAACCCAGCTTCATGCTGACCATTACATACAGGCATTTGGGAAATGAACCAATGGATGAGAAAATATTTTGTCTGTCCATCTATCTGTCTGTCTCTCTACTTCTTAAATATTTAACTATTTTAAAAGATAGGATCAAACCACCATAGGAATGCAGGAATAAGGTTGTCTAGAATTTCCAGTTTGGAATTCCAGTAGGCCTTCTTGAACATAACCCTCTGTGTGTGCTGTGGGGCAGACCATGGTGCTACCAGAGCTGTTCTGATTCTTCGGCTCAGAACTCTGCTGTTTTTCACCTTGACCCAGGCACCGCAGGAGGCTTTGCTCAGCTTCTCCACTTCTTGGCAGCAGTTAGCAAAGTAGCATTCCCCAGGGAGGAGCAGCTGTGAGCATGATCTCACTGTCTGTGCTATCATCCTTGTCAAGGTCTTGGCCCTCCTGACATCAGTGCCTTAGTATCACTCCCATGATGTTCTGTATGATGTTCTAGTCTTGCTGGTTACTTCTCTGTGGGTGAGATTAATTTGCAATCAGTTATTCTGCTGTCATGCATGCAAAACCCTTTGATCCTCAAGATATACATTTAATACTTTGAGAATAAATTTGAACAAGAACAAAATAAGTGTCAGGCTCTTGTCATAGTGGTGAAGATGCCACTTAAGACACCCACATTTCTTGTCAATGGGCCAGTTTTCAGTCCTAGCTCTTCCACTTCCCATCTGGCTTCCTGCTTTTGTGCATCCTGGGAGGTGGCAGTGAAAGCTGCCTCCAGAGTGCGAGATTCAGGATGAGTTCTTAGCTCCCGGTTTGGCTGGCCACTCATGGGGTGGAAGAACTCTTTGACATTTTGCCTCTGTCTCTCTCATTTCTCTGCCTTTCAGATAAATTAAATCAATGAATTTTAAAAATTGTGAAAGAACACCATAAAGATATAAATGAAGGTATGAAATATCTGCAATAAGAAGAATGTACAGTTCTGCCCTAATGGGAAGGACAGGGAATTTTCCAAGCATAATTAACACCTGATCATGTTTGAGGGATTAATTAGAACTCCTTTGGCATTTTGGGAGGGTGAAAGTGAATCACAGGACCCGGCACAATAGCCTAACGGCTAAAGTCCTCACCTTGCCTGTGCCAGGATCCCAAATGGGTGCCAGTTCTAATCCCAGCAGCCCAGCTTTCTATCCAGCTTCCTGCCTGCAGTCTGGGAAAGCAGTCAAAGACAGCCCAAAGTCTCAGGTTCTAGTGCCTGAGTGGTAGACCCAGATGAGGCTCCTGGCTCCTGACTTCGGATCGGTGCAGCTCTGGCCATTGCAGCCACTTGGGGAGTGAATTAATGGAAAAAAGATCCTTCTCTTTCTCTCCTCCTCTCTGTATGTCTGACTTTGCAATAAAAATAAATCAATCTTTAAAAAAAAAGAAAATGAATCAGGATATACTAGAAATATTTGTGTCTTATAAAACATAAAGCTCATAAGGTCTACTTACAACTGCACAGGTTTTCTGCACATTCCAAAACCTTGTAAGACGTTGTATGTCGATGAAGAAATGTGTTTGGTTTATGTGTTACATCACCTGATCTGTTAATGTTGGAATGGTAGGCTGAATAGTTGGTATCTGAAACAGCCTCAGAGTAAGGCTGGTATTTCTGTCCTGCTGTGGGAGTGACTACTGGATGTTGCTGTCTCATTGGTGGGAGAGCAAAGAATCTGAGGGTGGGATTCCAAGGAGGCATGTGAAGAGACAAGGCTGAGGAGGTAGCTAGGGTCATGTCCTCAAAGCAGAATGTGTGAAAGGAATAAAGGTTTCTCACTGTAGTTTATAGTTCAGTTGCTTTGTTTGCCTGTGAATATTCGAGGACTTTAAACATTTCATGAAAATTGTGTATGAGGTAAAACATGACTAGATTTCAAAGTGGTTTTGCACTGAAATAAGCTCTAATTCCAGTTGCCCATGAAGTTTTGGAAGCTTCTATAGGAAGTGCTTGCTCCCATGTGCAGAACACACTAAAGAGGAATAAAGCTGGAGAAGAGATCGACAGACAGGTTGTGGCATAAAGCCCAACAAGACCAGTAGTGTCCTGCCGTGATGACAGAAGTGATGGGTTAATAAACAAAGACCCGATAGTGCTTGATGACTGGTTAGAAACGGGCAGGTGTAGAGATAAGGAAGTTGAGGTAAACACTGAGTGCTGCACCTTTATGAACCACTGTGATTGTAACACAGCACTCTTGGTAGGAAGGGGGGTGGTGAAGGTCAAGGATGCCGGATTCAACTTCACACCTATTCAGTTTGATGAGTTAGGAGGACACACATCTAGAGAAATCATTAACCAGCTAGATGCTTGACTGTGGAATGCAGTAGAGAAGGCTGAGTTGGAGGAACAGATTGGAAGATGATGGGTAAAATGATGATTGAAACTGTGAGAAGGATACATTTGCCTATGAGGAATAGTACAAAAAGTATATTAGATGTGCCTCTGAAAAGCCTGGCCCAGCCAGTGGAGGTGGCTGAGCAATAGAAAGCTTAGAAGAAATTGAGAATTGCAGCTCCAGGGGAGAGGAATCCATGGAAGGCCACAGAGGTCAGCTGCTGCTCAGGTAGTCAGGCAGAAGAGGATTTACAAGGCTGCAGGCATCAGGAGGCCACAGTTCCTCTCCTTGGAGGCAGTTTTGGGAAAGTTGAAGAACAGGTGGGAAGCGAGGAAAGAGAATGAATTTGGCCAGTTTCTCTCCAGGACAAAGAGTTTCTGTCCGTGCCTGGTGGAGCATTGAGAAGCTCCACCTGAGCTGTCACAGGGTTGTGGCTTAATGCACATGCATTTTTGTTTGGCCAGTGCAGTCTGCAGCAGGTGTTTCTGCTACATAAATGACCTTTTGGAGTTATTTTGGAACAGATGACTTGACTGATGGATGTCACCTCTGGTTTTTTTCCCCCTCGAACTTGGCTGTGTAGTCCATGTGTAATCCATATGAACACAGACTGAGTTTGTGAAAAGGGCTCCTCTAGTTACTATCACTCAGAGTGTCACCCCGAGACTCTGCTCCTGAACATTCCAATGGCAAGAGTATTAGAAAAGTCATCTGTGCATTTCAGAGTCTGTGGCCATTGGACCAGGAGTTTGCTTGAGACTTTCCCACTGGTGAATCTGAAATTGTGGTACTCGTGACAGTCCAGTGTGGTGGGTGTTGTTTTCTAAGATATCTGACCCTGTCGTGATGACCCGAGAATGTTGCTCTGAGTTGGGTGATCTTATTCTATCCTTCTGATGGTGTGACTTCTTTCCTCCCTTCCTTTATTTATTTATTGAAAAGTCAAATATACAAAGAGGAAGAGAGACAGAGAGAAAGATCTCCATCTGCTGATTCACTCCCCAAGTGGCCGCAATGGCCAGAGCTACGCTGATCCGAAACCAGAAGCCCATAGCCTCCTCCGAGTCTCCCACATGGGTGCAGGGACCCAAGGCCTTGGGCCATCTTCTACTGTTTTCCCAGGCCACAAGCAGGGAGCTGGATGGGAAACAGGGCAGCTGGGACATGAATTGGTGCCCATATGGTATCCTGGCTCATGCAAGGTGAGAACCTTAGACTACCTCATCAGGCCTGTGACTTCTTTTTAAACCTCATCCTTCCAGAGAGCATCCTTGATGTGCCTTGAGTCTTTACAATGAGTTCTGGACGAGAATCCCATGGGGTGGATCAGCTTGGGCTTGTGTAAAGTAGTTGTCCAGTTTCTGCCTTTTCACTGCTGAGTTCATGAAAGTGTTCTCCCTAAATGATTCCAAATGTA
Organism: Ochotona curzoniae; assembly: GCF_017591425.1. Lineage (NCBI taxonomy): Eukaryota > Metazoa > Chordata > Mammalia > Lagomorpha > Ochotonidae > Ochotona > Ochotona curzoniae. The sequence goes on from NW_024467122.1 coordinate 67,068,100, forward strand.
TCTTTTCTGGTTGTGCTTGACAAGTGCTTTGTTCTAATTTCTTGTGCAGCTAAAGTAGAGTTGGAGCCAAGAATCTGTATGATAAATGGGAAAACGAGAGAAACATTCTAGGAATCTCAGCCTAGAATTTTTAAGGGTCACGGCTAGGATCTCAACTTCTCTAAAATCCTGGGGAAAGCTGAGACAGATAAAGCCAGCCAACAACAATGCCAGAGTTTAAGAGGGTCTTACCACCACATCTGCTGCTCCTCTAGAGAGCAATGACATCCTTCTGTCCCATGACAGAAGTTCAAATAAATAATGAATGATTGTTCTCCAGCTCTCACCTTCCTGTAAGCCTTATTTACCTGTGTGTTTCCTCTTTTGGGTTTCTCCTCTGCCCTAAAAAGAACTTGCTTTGCAAGTCTCTTGGGTTAGGTGTTGAGCCTAGTGTACAAGATGCACCTATATCCCACATGTGAATGTCTGGGTCATGTGAATGTCTGGGTTTGATGCCCAACTACAGCTCCTGATTCCTGCTTTTCCCTAAAGAGGCAGCAGGCAATGGCTTAAGAAACTGGGTCTCTGCTACCCACCAAGGAGACATAGATTGACTTCTTGATTCAGCCTTGATCCAGCTCTGGTCTTTTTGCACATTTGAGGAGTTGAACCAGCAGATGAAATAACCTCCTGCTCATCTCATATTTTACATACACACACATAGATTATATGAATATATATAGATTTTGTTCTACAAAATGAAAAGAGGTATCATGTGACCTGGAGGTAGAGTGGCAGCTTTGGGACCTATCTTGACTAGATTGTAAAGATGTATTCCATTGATGTAGCAACTGGTTAGTAAGTGTTCAGATCTGCCAAGTTGTCTTCTTTTGTGGACCCTAGACTTTTGTGGACCCTAATACTGTTGTATTAATGGGCTTCATCCTCAGTGAGGAGACCACTCAGGCACTTCTGCCAGAGCAGTCGTAATGAAGGGCTCAACCTTGAAGGGCTTATGCAGACCACCCCACTTGTCCTATCACAAACTGTCCTTTTGGAACTGAGTGAGATATACATTGATGCATGCCTTTTGCATGCACATCTTGTGTATTTTAACAAGAAGTGTGTCAGTTCACTGTCCCAAAGCACATCATCAAGGACATCAGACCTGGAGGTTAGGAAACCTCAGGCCTAGGAATGAATTTAAAGATCAACCGGGCATGCCTAGTAGCTAAAGTCCTTACCTTGCATGTGCCAGGATCCCATATGGGTGCCAGTTCTATGCCAGCAGCCCCACTTTCCATCCAGCTCCCTGCTTGTGGCCTGAGAAAGCAATAGAGGACAGCCCAAAGCCTTGGGACCCTGCACTTATGTGGGAGACTTGGAAGAAGCTCCTGGCTCATGGCTTTGGATCAGCGTAGCTCTGGCCATTGCAGCTACTTGGGGAGTGAATCAATGGGTGGAAGATCTTCTTTTCTGTCTCTCCTCCTCTTTGTATATTTGACTTTCCAATTTAAAAAAATAAATAAATAATAAAAAAAGATCAACAGGGCTTTCACATGAATGCTAAGTATATTTTTAAAAAGTGTTCAACGTTATTACTCATGATGAAGTATTCCTCATTGAAATACAAGTACTTGCTTACCAGAAAGTCTAAAATTAGAAATCTGATGAAAGTAAGTATTGGCTGTGATGTGGATTCATCTCCACCTACATATGTACTTTGTGATCCAGCAATTGAACTTCCCAGGTTTATGTCTAGTAGAAACTATTCTGTGTGTCCTATTCAGGAATTTCTGGGAAGCTTTGTTTGTAGTAGCTCCCACTGGGAAACACCCCAAACGTCCACTAACAGAAGGGATAAACAAATGTTGGTGGGTTTTTTTTTAATGTGACTCCTCACATGTGAGGAAAGAATGAACTATAATATAACAATATGAGTCTTATGGCATTGTGGTCTGAGAAGGAAAAACAACAGAAAATAAGAATACTTCCTCAATGGATCCAGTTCAGTAACTAGTTCTAAAGTAGAAAGTGATAGGTGCTAGATTGCTAGAATGATGAATTCTGGTGTGAAGGACCATCATCATGCTAGAATGATGAATTCTGGTGTGAAGGACGGGCACAGCCAATGGCAGATAGGAGAAGTTGCATGTGTGTGGTAAAGTGCACTGCCCTTGTGTACTTTATCATGTATAATTTATATACTCCAGCAAAGGCCATTGAAAAGAAAAGTGAACTTAACCTCCCATAAAGCACAGCCAGGTTTCTCCATGTGCATCTTTGCTCCCTTGTGCCTGGTGTTTGAGATTTAAGGTTATGGGAGCAGGGGGTGTCGATGGGAAGCTCTTTTTCAGCATAGCATTTGTTAGGTCTCTTTTGGATTGGCCCAGAAACATGGCAAGTATATTATAAAAATTAACTAGGAAAGCCCCCTCCCCCCAACAACACTGGGCTTGAAAGGACTCTGATCCTTGTTTCCCAGTGAAAGTGTGCCTTTTTGGATAGAATTTAATAGGATGTCTTTGGGCTTTTTTTTTTTTTTTAACTTTTAGGAGTGGCTGCTAGAGAGACTGCCCAGGCTCTGAAAACGCTGGCCCAAGCTGCCCGGGGAGTGGCCGCATCCACAAGTGACCCTGCAGCTGCCCATGCCATGTTGGATTCTGCTCGGGACGTGATGGAGGGCTCTGCCATGCTCATCCAGGAAGCCAAGCAGGCGCTGATTGCACCTGGAGATGCAGAGAGTCAGCAGAGGCTGGCTCAGGTGAGACTGGGCACTGGGACTCATGGTAGCAGGTGTTTTCTGGGCTCTTTCATGAGTGTGAACGTTTTGACACAGCAGGTGCTTTCAGAACCTTCTAACATGATATAATCATGTAAACTGTACACCATAGGCACTTGTATGAGCCTTGGCTGTGGTTCCCAACTTTAATGTGAGAACTGCCTAATTCACAGAAAAGAGGGGTTTTGAACTCTGACTCGAAAATTTAGGAGTCTAAATATAATGTGTTTGTTTTGGACCTCTTACTAGCCTGAGAGGCAAGGTCCATATGCTAAGTCTGCCCATTCATACACTTCTAACTCTGACTCTGCAAAGGATTCCTTCACTACGTGATCAAACCTTTGTTTAGGGACCAAGCAGGCAAAATGATAGAGATGAGACAAGAAAAGAGATGGCTTGGTTGAGACACAGTGACACAGCTTCCTCTGAAGATTTTGCTTGCCCCATAACTGAGGATATCCAGGAAGGAGAATAAGGAGCTGCTTGAACATCTTCCATGGCAGCCTGCTGGCAACCCCAAACCTGTCTGTCAAAGCTCAGAGCAGCCTTCCCTTGGGCAGAGCGAGAATTGGGGATGATGGCCCCAGGTAGTCACTGAGCAAGCAGGTATCACCCGTAAGCCTGGCTAATTGTGGCCCAAAGAACTCCAGACCTACCTCCACAACCACATCAGAGAGCCCAGGAGGTTGCCATTTCTTTTGTTATCAGTACCTTTGGTTTCAAACCTGACGTGTGCTTGCTTCAACAGAACATATGCTAAAATTGAAACGAACCTGACATTGTGCTTCACAGATCTGTGCATACATCACAGACTCTGGCTTTTGGGAGCAGGTCAGCCCCTTTGCTACAATGTGAGCCCCAACAAGAAAATGAGAACTCACTGGAGCAAAAGGTCTTGGGCTGCGTGGTTTACTCCAGGAAACCACATGACCTAGACACAGGGACCATCTTTCTTACCTGTCTTCACTCTGCATGTTGTCCATATTCCTTCCCATCCAATGTACAGTGTGACTTGTACCAAAAACTGCTTCCTCATGGCATTTTCCCCACCCCTATGCACACAGGTGGCCAAAGCTGTCTCCCACTCCTTGAACAACTGTGTGAATTGTCTCCCTGGGCAGAAGGATGTGGACGTGGCCTTGAAGAGCATTGGAGAATCCAGCAAGAAATTGCTTGTGGATTCGGTGAGAGACTCACAGATGAAGAAAGGACCCTTGGAGTATTGGGCTTACCTTGGGTGTGGGCAGAGTGTTCTCTCCTCCACGGGATGTCCAGACAACTAAGCATTGCTTGAGGAGTCCTGTGTTTCCTACCAGTTTGCTATTTCCTTGTTTTGCCCTGTGATCATTAGCAGAATTTTTAGGTGGAGCTTTATTTAAAAAAAATTTAGTTAGCTTCAATATAATTCATAGATATAGTTTTTATAATCATGCGCTGGAGCCTGTTGTGTTTGCTCCTGGTCATCCCAGCGAGACTAAAGCGAGAGGGTTGTGATGGACCTTGTATTAAGTCAAGTCAGACAGGTGCAGGCTGCCTGAGCCAGCCTCAGGAATTTCTCCCTGAGGTCTGCTGCCTGCCTTACTTGGTGAATTGGTCTGAGGAGGCCTCACATTTGTTCATTGTTGTTTCCTATCAGCGTGGATATTTGGGTGATCCTTTGTGGGTAATTAAGGTGCTTAGCTGGAATCTGGAACTTTTCATAGGAAGCTATAATTCAGCTAGCAACATGTATATTCTCTAAACAAAAATTATTAGCGGAGACCACTTAGAAGACAACATTGGGGCTATTAGTTCGGAAAAACTTGAGATTTTATAACATCTGCTTCTGAGTTCTGGAAAGTGAAAACATGGAGTCTCTTTCTTGAGACAAAATAGTGTAGTGAGGTGCAGAGAATGTATCCTGGAGGGGGTTGCCTGGGTGTGTGCCCTGTCTTCCTCATGGAAGGCTATAACGTCCTTGATTGTGTTTAGATCCATGGTATCCAGCATTGGGTTAGTACATTGCTCAGTACATTCGAATGAATGGATGCATGTATGTTGTGATGTATGTGAAAATTGACATGGGCTCTGATGACCCTGAGCCATGTAGTCTTGATGATTCAGTAAAGGCAACCCAGAGAGAACGTGTGGGCACTCCACAATGCTTTCCCTTGTCTTTGCTGAGCTGAGTCAAGCTTCTCATGGGATGTGCCATCTGTTTGCTGCAGCTACCTCCCAGCACAAAGCCTTTCCAGGAAGCTCAAAGTGAACTGAACCAGGCAGCAGCTGACCTGAACCAGTCTGCGGGGGAAGTGGTCCATGCCACCCGGGGCCAGAGCGGAGAGCTGGCTGCAGCCTCTGGGAAGTTCAGTGATGATTTTGATGAATTCCTCGACGCTGGCATTGAGATGGCTGGCCAAGCCCAGGTGCGTGTGATAGGGGCTGCACTGGTGTGAAGCTCGCTGGCCCAGTGCAGATGAAGGTAGCTACCTGAAGTTGATCATGAAGTTGATCATGACCTTGGCCTACTGCAATGACCTTTATAACCCCTGATGCTAATTGGCTGAACAAGCAGGTAATTCTTTCGTGATGGGACCAGGGAACCTGTCAACAGGCCAAAGTTGTATTCCTGGTGCTGCTTATGGATCTCCATGACCTCATAGGAATGGCATTCCCAAAGATGCTATCAGCTTCAGGGTGCAAAATTCACCCTGGTAAGAGGGATGACTTTTCCCATGATCTTCTTTTTATCTAGGCTCTTTGGGGAGCTGGGAGAGGAGGAGAATGCTGAGCAGAGACTGTGGTCAGGAACATTATAGTTTTTTTTAAAAAGTGTCTGTGGGAGGTCTTGCTGGCCTATTTGCATGCACTGCATCGGACTCTGAGCATGAAGTGATGTCAGACCGACTCCTTCCTCCAAACAGAGAGCAGCTTGTTTACAGCAGGGCAGCCTGACCACTCTGCTGTCCACTTGGATCACTGCTTTAGCCTAAGCTCCCAGGAGCTCCTGAACAGAGACGATGGGGTATGGATTGTTCTGTTAGGGACCGAGGTGGTGACTCTAACAGCCAGCGAGATGAGACGCATGGCCTCTCCCAAGTCAGGAACTTCTGGGATGCAGGCAGCTTTGAATAGCGGAGCAGTGCTGGCCATCTGTGCCAGGCCGGGATGTCCAGGCCCTGTGACAACTGCAGCATTGTTGAACAAGATGGTGCTCTGTGCCTTGGTATAGTCCCTTACTATCATCCCCTCCCCCTGCAGCCCCGCCCTCACTGCCTCCGCTTGTGAGAAAGCACAGCTGTTGGCCAATCCACTAGGACATGGATTTCTTTCCTGGTTGTGCACATCTTGGTCTGAGCATCCTTTCTGGGTGGAGCTGACCCTGATCGGTGTGACGCTTGCTCAATATCTATGCAGATAACTTGCCTTTGTCTCAAGGTGCTGCTCTGAGCTCTCAGTGTTTCCTAGGAGAAGTGGGCTTCTCCTTAATGACTCTGTCTCCTTTTGACCTTGCAGACAAAAGAAGACCAGATCCAGGTGATAGGGAACCTCAAGAACATCTCCATGGCATCCAGCAAACTCTTGTTAGCAGCCAAGTCTCTCTCTGTAGATCCCGGAGCTCCCAATGCAAAAAATCTGCTGGCTGCAGCTGCAAGGTAAGAGAAATGGTGAGACCATGCTTCCATGTGTTTCAGGAATGTTGTTGCCATCTGCAGGCTGTGCTCAGCATCTGTCCCTTTAACTGAGAAAGGCATTGGTATACTGTCCTTAAGTTGCTGGCAATGGCAGCCAGTCATGGAAACTGCAGTGTTTTGCAAAACTGGCTTGTGTCCACTTTCCTTCCATCTTAGTCTTCTCATTCAGCCTTTCAATAGGGACATACAGATTTTAAGTTACCATGGACTTGTAATATGTTTTTCACCTCATGGAAATTACATTTGCTTATTTACAAAGAAATCTAAAAACTAGTTAAAGGCATAACAAACAGTTCTCAGAGATTCAACAGATATTTATTAAACATGCCTTATGTGCTTGGCATTCATGCTGAATTGAGTTTAGGGTCAACTTTTGGCTCGATAGTGACGATTCCTAAGTCCCACTTCAGAGTTCCTGGGTTCAATTTCTGACCCCAGCTCCCTGGGATTGCAGACCCTGGCAGGCAGCAGGAATGGCTCCTTTAATTAAATTCCCGCCATCCACCTGGGAGACTTTGATTGCATTTCCAGCTCTTCTGCAGCCCCCATCATCATGAACATTGGATAGTGAACCATGGGATAGGAGCTAACGTGCTCTGTGTGTGTGTCTGCATCTCAAATCAATGCTTTTTTTTAAAAAAAACTAAACACAGTTCATCTATCACATGTGCTTGCACCCCAGTTCAGGATGAATGGAGTCACAATGGGAATAAATTATTTTCAGAGCTGTGTTACAACATGATTCTTGGTTTAGGGTGATGTCATTGCCCTCCTTTCCTGTTGCTTTCGCCCAGAAAGAGAATGACACAACATAATTGCCACTTCTTGGACTCAGTGACTGGTGATTGAATACCAGTGTTTACAGCAGCTGCGGAGATGGCCCTGAAAGGGTTTCTATTAGCAACCCCACATTCATTTTCTGAACCCCAGAGGGGAGTGCGTTTTATGATTTCAGTCTGTACAGATGTGTTCTTAGCCTGATTTGATATCAGGTTATATATATAGAAAGGAAGCTGACAGCAGTGAGATAGAGGTATAGAGGCGTCTTTAAAATGTGCAGAAGGGTGATTCTGAAAAAGGCTTTATTATGTGGCATAAGGAGAGTTTTATTTCTTCATATCTTGATGGGGGCTCAGCCTCTGAATTTGGGGTTTTGGGGGGGAATAGTCCTAAATGGACTGGTTTCAATCCTTGAAATTGAAATCCCTGGTTTCAATCCTTCACAGAGTCACATTGGTCAGGTGGCTCTCCCTATCTGTACTTGGCCATTTGCAAAGTGCAAGTATGAACTACAACATACTGACATACCATCTCTTGGGATTGCTAGCTAAAACCTACCTCTCAGCTTCTCTTAGTTCGTAGTGTTATTTTTGGTCGGAGACTAGACAAAGCAGCTCCTTTGCAAGCCTGTGTGTTTCTTCATTTTATTCCCTGGCAATATATTTTAGCTGCAAACAATCACTACAGCCACTGGAGAATTGGATAATTATCTTCTCATCTCCCCACCTCATCTCCTACTTGGTGATATTTTTTCCCCTGTAAAGTCATTTTCTCCTTTGATAATGGAGGGCATGGCAAAGGGTGGGGAAGACTGAGATTGCCATGATGGGGAGGGGTTGTTCAGTAGCTGATTCTGATTTAAGAAAACAAACAAAACAAAACAAACAAACAAACAAAAAACTCCTCTTGACAGCTGCTTTTTCCTACAGAGTCTTTGGCAAAGGCAATTGACATTTCTAGGTATCTGAACTCACATGCTGTTCATTTTCATTTTCTTCCCTCATTTCCAAATGACGCCTTTCGTCCTGGAATGTGTTCACTCTTTTAAACTCTGGGAAGCAGAAGAGAGTATCTGCTGGCCTTTTGAACACCAGACACAGAAGGAAGCCCTCCGGGAGACATGTGGGTACCTGCCAGCCCCCTGGTGGTAGCATTGAGGAAAACATCTGGAGACCAAGTCAGAAAGCTCTGTGTGTTTCTTCCCCAGGCTTGCAGCAGCTGACAGTTCCCACCTTTGTGGTTTTATAGCCAAGGAAGCACTTAGAAGTCACCACATGAAAACAGTTATTTCAGGATGGAACTCTGCAAGGCTGGTGGCACATTTTCCTTGGTTTCTTGGCACATGTTGCAAGACTTGGAGGGCATTTTTTTCCCAGTAGAAACTCCAGCCAGGTCAGGGGAGTCAGGTGGGCTCCTTGTGGGAGGCAGCACTGTGCCAGGCTGGGGTGTGTTTATGTCTTCATTATTTTTTGCAAACCTCATATGAGTGAGGCACAGCACCAGCTGTTGGTCACACATGGTGCCTATGTCAGGAATCCGGTGCTGATGGACACAGGGCAAGGCCCAGCACATCACACTCTGCCATCCTTTCTTTGGTCCTGACCTTGTGTTAAATGCACTGTGGAGTGAGTCACAGTTGTCTGATATCTTGGCCTCAATCTTCAGTTCCCTGCTCTCTATGTTCTTGAAACAGCCAAGCCCCCCTGTGTCCTTCATAAGTACACCTCCTCCCACCCTCCACTACACTCCCCAAAGCCTCAGGAATGCCACTGCCGGAGTCACCTGGACCCTGTCTCGCCCCTGTGTCCACAGACTTGAAACACTTTATGCTTGTGGTCTCTGGTCCTTGGTACTCTGTGAGAAAAAGGACAACATACCTTCTCCTCTGCTCTGAATTCTACCTTGGAGCCCAGGTACATATAGGAATCTCAGGCCCTCAGTTTTTAATGCTTAGCATGGAGGAAGTAATTTTCTGTTACATGTCCATCTTGTCATTCTCTTGGATGGACTCTGACCAGCTTGGGGGTACTAGAGACCCTTTGTCATCCAGTCATCCGACTTTTCCTCAACTAAGGGCTGGACTGGTGCTTCCTGAGGCTAGGCAAGGAGTTGTGACTTGACCTTGCAGCTGAAGAACAAGGGAAAGACCCATCTCAAAGCATCTTCCAGAAAGATGCCAAAACTGGGACATCTTTATGTCCACAGCTGCCACCATTGCTCCTGGCCCAGGCCAGTTTTCAGCCACTTTGCAGCCTTTCTCAGGGGAGTTCCTGAGGATTTACAAGCAACAGCTGACTCCCTAGGCACCCTTAGGCTTTTTGTGTTTTGCTTTTAATTTTTGCACATTTGAGAGGCAGAGAGACAACACATTCTCTTCTGTTTGCTTGCTAGCTCCCCACATGCCTGCAGTTGCTGGAGGACAGAAGTCGAGAGCCAAGTCTGGGATGTGGGAATGAACAGAACAATAATTTGAGCCTCCCAGGATGCACATTAGTAGGAACCTGGATTGGGAGCAGAGCCAGGGATCCAACTCCATACTGTGATTATGGAATGCTGGGAGCTTAACCTTAACTATAGATCAAGCACCCACCCTGTGCTTGGGTCTGCAGGACATGTCTACTGAATTTAGAAAGGAAGACCCCAAGAGCAACAGGAGGAGTGCCTCTACTCTAGCAAGGAGAGAATCGTAAGCAGGGCCTCTGCTTGCCATGGCTGTTTCATCTAGAATGTTCTCTTGCTAATTAGAGTCAACCCCAGCCCCGACCTTTCCAGTTATTCCAATTCACAACTGACACTCCCCTCTGTGCAGAACCCATTCCTCTTAGTGGGGATGAATTTTCTTTCATGCTGTGTATTTATTCTTTCTGTGATCCATTTTGTCCTATGTCCTGCCCTGATCATTGTATTCTTTGGTTCAATACCTGTGTGTTTTGTTGTCTTGCCTTTCCAGCAGGATCACCGGCATCTTGCTGTCCTGGGCTCATTTAAACTGTTGTACTTTTTAATCCCCTTGCTTCGTGCATAGCAGCACCTTAGGAAGGTTCAGGGTGATGTTGATTGGCTTTTTCTTCTCTTCCTAAGCATCTCTGCGTTTGAGGAAGGAAGCTACCTGGTGCTGCTATGTGTCCTGTAAGCTCCGTGTCCTGTGATCTGGACTTCAGAGGTCATTGGGCACAGAGAAGGCCTTGAGTTTTAGTTTTGAGAGTTATTTATTTTTACTGGAAAGGAAGATATACAGAGAGGAGAAGAGACAGAGAAGAAGATCTGTCCGATGATTCACCCCCCAAGTGACCGCAACGGCCAGTGCAATGCCGATCCAGAGCCGGGAACCAGGAACCTCTTCTGGGTCTCCCACACAGGTGCAGGGTCTCAAGCTTTTGGGCCATCTCAACTGCTTTCCCAGGCCACAAGTGGGGAGCTGGATGGGAAGTGGAGCTGCCAGGTTTAGAACCAGCGCCCATATGGGATCCTGGAGTGTGCAAGACAAGGACTTTTAGCCACTAGGCCACGCTGCTGGGCCCCATAATGGAGATAATTTAAACACTATAAAATTATATAAAATAATTTGTAAATAAACTTGTAAAGCTCTGCGCGATGGAAACATTAAAAGGAGAAGTTGAGGCCTATTTGGATTCACAATGAGCAGAACTATTTTCAATTTGTATTTTTAATGATACTATAAGTCCACTGATAACTTTTGAGTAGATTCGTTAAAACCTTAAAATTGTTTTCTTTAAGAACAACATGAAGTCATTGTCAGTCTTTTCGTATGTGCCACTGTTGCTTTCTCTGCATATCTGTAAGTTTGTTTTTAGTGGTGAGCTCATGATGTCGGTACCGTTTTATAAATATTCATACTGAGTCAGGTATCACGAATATTCTGTGATTGAATGGGCTTGAGACCTCTTCCACAGGCTGTCATTTATTGTTGCCCATTTTGGTTGCTGTTCCAGGAGCTACTGCCATTTGAAACAAAATATGCTTTTTTCATTGTCAAGTTCATGTGACCTTGTTGATTGTGTGGCTGTGTTAATACAGCCTCTGTGCTGAGTTAAAGGGGTCTGTGATGTCTCTGCAGTGCTTCATGGTCGCAGCAATATTACCAGGTGGTTCATTCCAACACATAACACTATGCGGTCACTCCCAGGGGTTACCCAACCACAAACCCTTACTTACTCTGTCATATTTGTGTTCCAGACCATTATTTGAAAAATTACTACATCTCCAAAAAGTTTAACAAGCAAGCAGGAAGCTTTCCCACTTAGCTATGTCCTCTGGATTCACCATTTGTAAACACTTGGGTCTGTAACAGAGAAACTAGGTTTTTGAAAAAACACAGGTGGCATTGGTATTGTTGCACAATGGGTTAAGCCATGGTCTGTGATGCCAGTATCCCACCTGAGTACCATTTGCTGTTCCAGCTGCTGTACCTCCCAACTAATTCTCTGCTAAGGTGCCTGGGAAAAGCAGGAGCTGGCCAAAGTGCAGGTACCTGCCACCTACATGGGAGACCTGAATGGAGTTCCAGACTCCTGGGTTTGACATGGCTCAGCCCCAGCCATTACAGCCATTTAGGGAGTGACCTAGCAGATAGAAGATTTCAATCAATCTTTCTCTCTGTATGTCTGTCTTTCCTATTGTCTCTGTAACCTGCCTTTCAAATAAGTATTTTTTTTTTTAAGAAACACAGATAAAATACAATGGAAAAACTCACTTGAGTGGGAAGCTTCTCTGTTGGGTGGAAATACTCTCAAACAACTCTGCCATCAGCACAGCAGAAAGTATTCTGCACTCATTATTGTCTTGAGGGAAACCAGCCAGTCCGCTCTGAAAGTAGGTCTTGAAGGCTACCTTGTAGGACATGTGATGGGCTCTCCGAGGACACTCCAGGTGCATACAACATGGGCTACACCATCCAGAATCCAAGAGCCAAACACCAGGTGTCTCCATCCTTCTTGGCAGAGGCTGCACCTTCATTGGAGCACTTTTCCCCCAATAAATGAATCACTAGACTTAGGCTTTGAATGATGGTGTGGGAATTCCTCCTGAATTCAAGAATGTTTTTCTTCTTCCCATCATCCCAGCTTGATTTAAAATCGCAAGCAGCCTTTCATCAAATAATTAAGCGGATTGCTTTTGTCCATTCACATTTGTCCCATCTAATTTGATATTCTGTGGGAAGCTGCAAAGCCAATTTCACTAATAAAATGAGGCATCTTTTTTTATTATACAGTGTTATGTTAGCAATTAACAACAACAATGAGCCCTACTGGGTTTTGTTTGTTTAAAGCTGCCTTGTGGTCACAGCGGTTAGAAACTGAAGGGAGTTGCAGGCACAGCCAGAAGCATGCACAAGTTTGACTCTACGAAAACAAACACAAACAAACAAGGGGGAAAAGAGGTAGAAGTCTGGCTCTGAAGTTAGAGATATAGTCTTGTGTCGGCTTCTGATTTATCACCTCTCCATAGGGAGTTGTTGCACATCTCTTAAATTTTTTTCATTTATGAAACACAAAATACTTAGTTTTGTGATTCGGTATAAAGGTGCAACAGTGAAAACAAGTGTGTTATTGGTGAAAGGTTAGACACACAGGTTAATGGAATGCAAAGAGCTCAGAAGTGGACCCTGGTAGACTGGAACTGGTATGGCCACTTCACAGTCAGCAGTTTTGCCAGAACAATTCACAGGAGAGAGTCTTTGCAACTATAGTGTTGGAACACTTGGGCTTCCATATACCAAAAGGAAAAAAAAAAGTGTTTTTCATATCCTGTGGAAAGCTAAACCAAAATGGAACACAACTTTCTACATTATCCACATTGGAGCTTCAGATAGGGCAAACAAAGCACAATCAGTAGTGGGTGGAATCTTTGTCCATAGAGGAGAAATTCTAGGATGCCTCCTACATCCTTAAAACAACAGAGTGACATGTAAAATCCTGTGGGAGTCTCCAGTTTATTTTCCTAATGACAACAAAGGAAGCAGCTGTTTGAATTGAGGTAGGAAGGGTAAAGACATTGTGGTACAGTGGTTAAGACTGTGTGCAAGCCCCTCTGTGGAATTGCCTAGGATCAAGTAACCCCTCTGCTTCTAACGCAGCTTCCTGCTGCTGATGTACATCCTGAGTGGTAGAGGATGTGATTGAAGGATCCAGGTCACTGCTGCTCCCAGGGGAGACACAGAATAATTGCCTGCAGGCTCTGACTTCATCCTGAACTGGACCCACTGTTGCATGTGGGAAGAGAACCAGCAAATGGAGTCTCTTTCACTCTCTGTATATATTGCTCTACCTTTCAAATAAATAAAACTAGGCAAGATTTTGAAAAATAATTAATACATTTACATAAGCTTCAAGCAACAAAATATTCATATAAAATTCACTGGATACAGTTTTAAAAATTATAATCACAATTAATATATGAATATTTTTCAATAAAATGCTTGTGAAAGATGGAGGTTTAAAGATAAGTATATTTTGCTGCAAAAATATGAAATATCTATGTAATTTTTTTGTAAAATGCCTTTTTAAATTTCATAGCCTTCTTTATTATTATCATTTTATGATACAGTTCCATAGGCTCTGGGATTTCCCACATCCCCTCCAATTCCCTCCTCCCCCCCAAAGTTCCCCTATATTATTACTATACTATAGTTCTTTATAAACAGTCATATGTCCATCATTAAGGGCATGGACAATGGCAGAGTCCAGCTTCCTATTGTCAAATTTCACTGAGAGTCCATTTCTGGTCTGGAAGTAGAGATGCATACTGCATTGTATTCTCACATCTGGATATGACAAATTTCCATTACACAGTTACTATACATCCCTTTAAATGAAAAATCACAATATAAAATCAGCAACAGAAAGAAAAATAGAAATTTACAATGCCATGAAGTTAAATAACATGCTACTAGATATGAGAGTCTTCATTACAATTACTATACATCCCCTTAAATAAAAGCCACAAAACAAAAGCAGGAAGAAAAAAGAAATTAACAATGCCATTGAGAACACCCTTCTTGGGTCCAGCACCATGGCCTAGAGGGTGAAGTCCTCGCCTTGAACTCACCGGGATCCCATATGGGTGCCGGTTCTTTTTTTTTTTTTTTTTAAGATTTATTTATTTATTTTTATTGGAAAGGCAGATATACAGAGAGGAGAGACAGAGAGGAAGATCTTCCGTCCAGTGATTCACTCCCCAAGTGAGCGCAATGGGCCTATGCTATGCTGATCCAAAGCCAGGAGCCTCTTCCAGGTCTCCCACGCAGGTGCAGGGTCCCAAAGCCTTGGGCCATCCTCGACTGCCTTCCCGGGCCACAGGCAGGGAGCTGGAAGGGAAGAGGGGCTGCCGGGATAGAACTGTCGCCCATATGGGATCCCAGGTGTGCAAGGCGAGGACCTTAACCACTTGCGCCACCGCGCCAGGCCCAGGGTGCCGGTTCTAATCCCGGAAGCTCCACTCTCCATCCAGCTCCCTGCTTGTGGCCTGGGAAAGCAGTTGAGGACGGCCCAATGCTTTGGGATCCTGCACCTGTGTGAGAAACCTGGAGGAAGTTTCTGGCTTCCGGGTTCAGATTGGCACAGCACTGGCCATTGCGGTCACTTGGGAAGTGAATCATTGGATGAAAGATATTTCTTTCTAGCTCTCCTCCTCTCTGTATATCTGACTTTGTAATTAAAAAAAAATTTTTTTTAAATCCAACACCCTTCTTTGAAGGCTCCTCTGTATATGGTGTTTAAAATTTTTAGCTCAATTGACTAAAATCCTCACCTTGCAAGTGCTGGCATCCCTTAGGGGCTCCAGTTCATGTCCTGGCTGCTCCACTTCACATCCAGCTTCCTGCTTGTGGCCTGGGAAAGCAGTTGAGGATGGCCCAAAGCCTTGGGACACTGCACCCGCGTGGGAGACCCAGAAGACGATCTTGGCGCCTGGCTTTGAATGGGCTCAGCTCTGGCCATTGTGGCCACTTGGAGGAGTAAACCAGTGGATGGAAGATCTTTGTCTCTGTCTCTCCTTCTCTTCATAAATTTGATCTGCCTTTTCAATTAAAAAGAAAAAAATTGGCACCAAGAAAAATTCATTTCAATTCCACTTTCCTTGTATGTCTGTAATTTTTTGTACGTTCAGGATATTTAAAATATATTTTGGGATTTGAGTTGTGGGTAAAGCTGCTGTCTGTGATGCTGGTTTCTCATATGGTTGCCAGTTAAAGTCCCAGCTGCTCCACTTGTGATCCAGCTCCCTGCTAATACACCTTGGAAAGCAGTAGAAGTTGGCCCAAGTGCTTAGGCTCCTTGCCACCTTTCTGGGAGATCAGGATGAAGCTTCTGGCTTCAGTCTGGCCCAGTCCTAGCCTAGCCATTGCAGCCTTTTAATAAATGTATTGACAGATCGAAGATACTACTCTCTGTGTGTCTGCTTTCCAAATAGATTGTGTGTGTCTCTGTGTGTGTGTGTGTGTGTGTGTGTGTGTACAGTACAAAATACTTTTCAAGATAGCCTTGCTAGCCTTGCAAAGATAATGTTATTTCTCTCATGATCTGCTGATGAAAGGTGTTAACCAATGTTAAAGAAATCTCTTTGGTATGTGTAACATTTAAAATTCTTCCTTATGAATTTATTAAGAGAGTCACACCTTAAGAGAACTGTTAGTACCCTTTAACAGGAAGTGAAATTAGACATCAGAGTCAAAGCAGTTATTCTCTAATATCTGGGCATGGTTTCTTTTTGGTTACATGGAGCCATTGGAGGAGTTTTTATGGGGACCTGGGTCTAAATAGTGTGTGAATTGCTTGACTGTTTCTGGTAAACCCACAAAGTCTTGTTGAGGAAAATGACTGTTCATCCTCACAAGAAATCAAAGAAACACTTTTCCTGTTTCCATCCCAGAGCTGTGACCGAGAGCATCAATCAGCTCATCACTCTGTGTACCCAGCAAGCTCCTGGCCAGAAGGAGTGTGATAACGCCCTCCGGGAGCTCGAGGTAGGTGCCTGTGCAGTTGCTGAGGATGGAACTGTGTGTGTATGCGCATGCATGTGTGTGTGCATGTAATGTGTCTATTCTTCCTCTGCATGAGTTAATTTCCTATCCTCTCTCCTTCTGTGTTTGCTGGGAGGTAAACATCCAATCCTAGCAGGAAAGGAGTGCAGTTAGATAGGATTGCCATGCCTACTTCCTCCTAATCCACAAAGATGAGATGAGTTTTGTGCAAAAGGTCCTTTATTTTAGACAAGAAGGGTCCTATGGGGTTTGGGTATAAGCTGAAGCCCAGCTATGTTCACCTGGAAAGTGTGGGGGAGATTATTCTAGAATACTTGGGAGAGACGCAGAGATTGGGGTAGGTGTGCTTTTGGAGTGGCGATGATTGTCTCAACATTACACTCTGCAAGCAAAAATTCTTAGTTTCTGAGCAAGGGGGCCACACAGCCCCCTGCTGGCCCAGTGGTGCAATTGTGGGCACGTATCTCTGTGCACTCTTGTTCATTATTTGTAATTCAAAGTTCGTACACACCCGTAGGATGCTTTTGGGTGAAAGTAAAATCAGCATATGGCAGCCCTAATCAGTGCAGGTTTTAGTCAAACATCTGGTGGTCCTTTCAGTAGGATAGGACTGGCTGTTCACAGTGTACCTTTAGATTCCTGAATGATCAGCATGGGTCTGGCATGAGGAGAACGCCTGCTGTGGCTTTCCCCAGGGCTGGACGGAGGCCCTGCCCCACAGTAGCAACAGGCTGTAGGGCACAGCTGGGGTGAGAGGGGCACTGTTATCACAGGAACAACACACAGGTTCTCTCCATGGTGTGAATGACTGCCCCATTCCAGTCTGTTCATTCCTGCCAGCATGAAAGTATGTGGGCTGCTGAATTGAGTGGTCCCATGTGGCCTAGGTACATTCTGTCCCTTAATGGTACCCTTGGTTGCCAAATGCTATTTTGGTATCACTGTTCCTGAAGCAGTTTTCATTATCCCAGCAGCAAATACTGGACACTCATTCTCTGCTGTCTTTCTTCCTTATCTTGAGCTGAGTAGTAACAGTTCCCATTACTTATACCTCCCCACTCTAGATAACTCTGATGACATTGCCTTCTTTTTCTAAGATTATATGTGTGTGTTTTCATTTTGTCTGAAAGACAGTGAGAAAGAATATTTTATGCACTAGTTCATTTCTACAAATGCCTGCCAAAGCCAGGAACCTGGACCTCACTTTGGGTCCCACATGTGAGTGGCAGAAACCCAAGTATTTGAACCGTCACCTACTGTCCCCCACATTTCCCTAAACAAACCCCATGCACTTTAGTTGGAAGCTGGAATCAGAAGCAGAGCCAGGATTCAAACCCTGGCATGCCAGAATGGGATTCTGATATTTTCTCTGCTGAACCAACCACCTGACGGTGTCTTTTTCTTGGCTGAGTTCCAGAGGCTGCTGTGCCCCAATGTACAGTCTCTGAGTGAGGAAGAGTTGAATAGATGCATCCCCAGATCTTCCCACACTGGAAAATACCCTTCTATTTAGTAATCAGAGGTAATGACAAGGGGAAACTGGTCATGTTTTTAGTGGCTTGACAACAATGACGCAGCATTAGGTCCCCTGCCCTATTCCATGATGGAGACCTCAACAAGAGTGTGCGTTTTCTTTACTTGTTAAATGAAAAACGAGTGGTGGTAGAATGTTGATGGGAAGTTTAAGGGAGAATTACCTTCCTTGATGCCTCCTATTAAAAGATTCCATAACTGGAGAAGAGTTCCTGGCAGTGGTAAATAGCAAAGGAATTAGTCCTTGAAATTCAAATTCCTTGAAGTGACTGGGAAGATCGAGCATCAGTGTGGTACCTTGCACTAACTTTGAAACCTTACTTTAAAAACTTCTTTAAAGCTGGAAGCAGACTCTTCTCAGGTCTGCAGAGTCAGCCTGAGTCACCCCCTCCCTACTCCAGCCTGTGTTGTGTTGCAGGCAAGTAATGTCCTCATCTGAATTCCCCTCAGGACTCTGAGTTAACGAGCAATCATGACCAGAATGCTGTGCATGGCTGGAAGTGGACAGTTATGTGTTATTGTCAGATTTCTCTCATTCTGTGACACCTGCTCACTGGTGAAATTGTGTTCTCCTACAGACCGTCAAGGGCATGTTGGACAATCCAAATGAGCCTGTTAGTGACCTTTCCTACTTTGACTGCATTGAGAGTGTCATGGAGAACTCCAAGGTAAGCCTGCCTGTGCCAGAATTAAGAAGTGAACATTGACTTTTGGGGTGAAGGAGAAACACACACACACTTATGTCTGCTGTGCCTATAGCGAGTCTGTGTGAATGCCCAACAGAAAGCTTTGCTGTGGTGCCCTAGGCTCAGGTACTGCTCACACTGTGTCATGCTTCAAATTCCCCCAGCGGGCTTGCAAAGTCAGGGGTTGCTGGGCCCCATTTCCAAGGCTCTGAAACAGATCTGGGCTGGAGCTGAGATTCTGTGCTCCCAGCTCACAACTCTGTGATCAGGAACCATCTTGTGAGGACGTCTGCTTTTGAATCACATCCCAGATGGATCATACTGGGACTTGAGTTATGTATGTCCTCCAGATCTGGGCTGGAGCTGAGATTCTGTGCTCCCAGATCATAACTCTGTGATCAGGAACCATCTTGTGAGGACGTCTGCTTTTGAATCACATCCCAGATGGATCATACTGGGACTTGAGTTATGTATGTCCTCCACTTGTGGTTGAACGACTGCAGCAAGCCCTGCATTAACCTTGGCATATATGAGAGGGTGTGTTAGTGTGTGCGTGTATGTGCATGCCACCCTTCCATAGCCTGCATTCCCAAGAAAAGTGGATATTGTTTTGTGTTTTGGGCATGGGGCAGGGACTGTAAAAATATGAGCTAATACAATGGTTTCCTTCACATTCTAAAATTACAACCCTACTCATGTTCCTTAAGATGTAATTTGATGGTCAAGGTGACTGGGGAGGATGTCTAAAGAGGCTGCTTAATGCAGCAGCAATTAAAGAAAAAAAAATCAGTTGATTAACACATCTCTATGGTAATCATTTTCTAAGAATGATTCTAAGGTAAGAGGTGGGAGTGCAAATGTGAGTGAGATGAACAGGTGTCAAGTTGTCATGGTCTGGCTTTGCACCTGGACCATCCCAAGTACCTGTTTGCTCACATCACTTACGTGTGAACTTTGGAAGGCCCCTGTGTGGCTGATGTTGGATGGACTTAGTTTTTGTTGCACTGAAGCTAGACTTCTCTCTGACATCATGTAGGGACTTTAGGTATGTATGATCTGAGATGGGAAGGCATATGTTTTATACACACATGTCCCAAAAAAACTGTTCTCTCCCAAAGAAAAACAGCGGATATAACATTATTTTTGTTTCTTTTATTCTACAAATTCTTACGGAATGGGATTATTTTGCATTTACTGTTTTTTTCTTCATTTGCTTATTTATTTGAGGGACAAGGAGAAAGAACAAACTACCAAAGATCTCCCACCCACTGACTCACTTCCACAGTGCTGTCCATAGCTGGGGCTGGGCCAGGCCAAAGTCAGGAATATGGCTCCAAGTATGGGTCTCCCACAAGGGTAGCAGGGACCAGACCACATGAGCCATCACCTGCTGTTTCTTAGGATGCACATTAACAGGGTATTGGAGTTGGGAGAAGAGCTGAGATTTGAACTCAGGTGCTCCAGCCCAGTGTGTTAACGGCTAGACCACACTGCCACCTTACTCTGTGTATCTAAACAACTTTAGAGAGTTAGTTCACTTCCCCATACAAAGTGGGTTATTAACAAATGGAGAATTTTCCATTGGATTCTAGGCTTGGCAAGGCCATAAATGTCTTCCTAGGGTAGATCAGCAGCCTTCAGGACATTGTCAGTGATTTTGACGTGCACTCCCTACCTCTTAATGCATGAAGAGACCCACAGAAAACAGGATACCAGTTCTTGGGTGGGTGTCCTTCCTCTGCCCATGTGGTCTCACACAAAGCTCTTGACCTGTGGACCGGATTCTCAATACCAACAGTCCCTTTGTTGCTTTGATGACCTCTGAGGAAAACACACACCAATAACATTCACAATAAGATAGCATAGTTGAAATATTTGAGAAACATCCTAAGGAAGATCTACTTTCAGTAAGGGAGTGATATGCTTAGGGATATGACTTTACTTGTGCCTCAGTAGACATGATTTTTATGTGCTAGGAAGTAACAGTACTCAGTTTATACACCTGTTATCCCAGGTGGCTTATGTAGATTTGATTTTGAATCTCTTCATATTACAAATAAAGGAAAGAACGGCAAATTAAATGGCCTCAAATGTGCACGTTAGGCTCACTCATGTCAGCTGTGCTGGACACCTTTGAGGCAGCACTGGGCAGAGTCTCACTGATTGTCTTGCAGGTTCTGGGTGAGTCAATGGCAGGGATCTCGCAGAACGCCAAGACTGGAGACCTCCCCGCCTTTGGAGAATGTGTGGGGATTGCATCCAAGGCTCTCTGTGGGCTAACAGAGGCTGCGGCCCAGGTAAGGAGTTAGTCTCTTTGCAGGGTTTTCCACCTCTATCGTTGTGAGGGATCATGGGTATCAAGAATGACTGGGTCCCAGGGGGAGGTCTGGAGGTTCCAGTGTTGCTCCTCCTCCAAACACCACCACAGAAATCACAGAAAAGATAGGTCGCTGTTCTGTCCAAATGACAGAAAGCAGAGACTTATGAAACAAGGCAGGCCCAGTACATGCACTCAGAGCTAAATATTTATTTTTATTGTTTTCAGTGAGCATTGTTATAGGTAGGTTATTTTTAAAGGAAAAATAAGGACTAGCTTAAATTTGGCAAGACACTACAGTTGCAGATATGGAATGCTTGTCTTAGGATTAGAAGGCAGAATCAATAGATGCCACCAGATAGAGACATGTCCCTTTGCCCTTTTCTGACCGCCATATGTGTTTCCAATAAGTTTGGGCTCATGGGTTAGAAGATTCAAAGATGTCAACATTTTGTGTGGGAGGATTTATCATTTGGCAGTTACCCGAATTTAGAAGATTTTACTGAGCCAGAGAAACTACCCAAACTTGGCAAATGGAATTCTCTACCCTTATTCTTCCTCTTGGTATCAGGAAATGAATTCAGATTAAAATTCCTGGTCATCATTTAAAAGTTTAAAAAAAAAATCTGCTCTCATTGGCTTTTTTATTGTCTTGGACCAAAATGTTGTCATCTCTGTTGTGGCTTTCTGAGCCATGTTACTCATTCTTAGTTACCAAGTTTAGGTTCTGCCTACTCCTGCAAGTGCTGACCTGAGCAATACAGGCCCAGCTATGAGATGACAAACCCTCACAGGGCAGGCCTCATGGTTGGATGACCCAGAACCTGCACACTATCAGTGTAATGCTACCTCTCCCGTTTGAGGCTAGGTGTCCTTATGGTCATAAAGTGGCTGCAAGGAGCAATTTGGACAGCATCAAGCTTCATAGACACTCTGCTAAGAGCAGGGACTTTGCTTACTGAAGCCTCCTGTGAGCTCCTGCTGTGTGGGCCTGTCAATCACTCCACACTTACTGGCAAGAGGGATGAGACCATCCTGCCCAGTTTGCACCAAGGAATGACTTAGGGTGAAAGTTGTTTGCACCTTCATTCCTGCAGGCCCACCCAGGAGCACAGAGCCTGAATTATGATTTTTTTTTCCCTTCCCTTTCCAGGCTGCATACCTGGTTGGCATCTCTGATCCAAATAGCCAAGCAGGCCACCAGGGTCTTGTGGACCCCATCCAGTTTGCAAGGGCTAATCAGGCAATCCAGATGGCATGCCAAAACCTGGTGGACCCTGGCAGCAGCCCTTCACAGGTAACCATGGGAGAGGGGAGTGTCAGGTTAGCACTTGGTGAGTTCCTGTCAGTGGGTTGTGGGAGATGGTGAGAAATGTGTGGACTCCTGTTGATTCACAACTAGCAACACCTGCTAACTGCCGTCCTGTGAATGGTGAGTAGGAGGGATGTTGCAGCATGGGGTGAAAGTGAAAAAATGTGTAGAGGTATAGAAACAGGTGCCGGCAGGCAATAGGAGTGGAATCATTGCAGTGACATCCTGCTGCCATGCACCTCAGGGCACCTACACAAGAGTTGTTTTGTGCTCAGTAAGCCCCAGTCTTCCACTCTTTTGGCTGTGAATCTGTTGAGCCTCATTGGAATGCAGTAATCAGAGTGTGGATTTTCTGAGAGGACTGTTGTGGGTCACATCACAGACATGACAGCTTTGAGCTGAGCCATCCAGTTGGGTCAGGATCTGTAGGAGAGAAAACACTCAGAGAGACAATTGAGGCAGCAGACAGTGTTGGGGGTCAGGGGATACTTGTAGTACCCTGTACCAGGGGCTCCCAGTCACTTGCTGTTGCAGTGTGCACTGGAAGCAAGGGGAACCAGCTGATGTAGGCGCACCCAGCGGTCTTAACAGTGGCTTGTCCACTGTGAACCTTGAAATCAGTATTCTGGAGGCACAAAAAGAATCTGAATCAAGAAGGCAGTCGAGGGACCACCAGGACTGAAGCAGGCCTGAGCGCTAATGTGTTCCTTAAGATCAGTAGGGATGTACAGTGCAGGGAAGCAAATGAGTTGAGGTCGGGGATGGAGCCCATAGATCCTTCCCTAGCCAGATCCCTTAGTAAGTTGCATCCAGCCCACCTGTGGATAAGGAAGGAGCTTACACATCTTGGTATTTAATTGACTGGTCTAGACCTGTACTTTTCAATGTGATGGCCACAGGCTGCATGTGGCTATTAAGCATTTAAAGTAGCAAGTCTAGATTGAGATGGATTTTAACTTTAAAATACACCCTGGACTTCAAAGACTTGGAAAAAAGATTGTAAAATCTCTGTAGTAATCTATGTAAATTGATTATATGATCAGATATTTTGCATGTATAAAGTTGGATACAGTATGTAATTTCCCTGGTTTCTCTACTTATGTTAATGAGGCTACTGGAAAAATTTAATTGCCCCTTTCTAGACTCTGGACCTCCCATCTGGGAGTTCCAGAGCCTTGCTCACTGCATCCCTTTGAGACTGTGGAAACCAGCCTCCCCTCCCTGTCATGGCATAAACACCCCATTTCCTTCCCCTTTATCATAGTCTCTTGCTTACTGCCTCTTGCCCACACTTCTCTCAGAGTGGGCTCCGGGCTGCAGAGCTGGCTGTACATGCAGCCACACACAGGTTTGTGTGTGTGAGCAGAAGAGAAATCTAGACCTCGTTGCACCCCAGCATGGGGAGGCTCCAACCTAAGCTCCCTCCCTGTGCTTTGTAGGTCCTGTCAGCTGCCACAATCGTTGCCAAGCACACCTCGGCCTTGTGCAATGCCTGCCGCATCGCCTCATCCAAGACAGCCAACCCTGTGGCCAAGAGGCACTTTGTGCAGTCAGCCAAAGAGGTCGCCAACAGCACTGCCAACCTGGTGAAGACCATCAAGGTAGGTCTCTATTGCCTATGGCCCTTTTGACAGAAGGGAAGAACAAGGGTTAACAGCTCTTCTCCTCTAAACCAACCTCCAGGGAAGTTTAGACTTCTGATTTAGTCTGATGATTGATGACACTGGGGAAGATACCTTAGCAGTGGAGAAAATAATCATAAAATAGCAATAGCTGCAGTCTCCACAAACCTTCTATGTGGTGGAGAGAAGGACCTAGCCAACTTCTGTAGGGGAGGCCCTTGGGGACAGATATCCAGTTAGGAAGGCCTGGTTAGGAGGCCTATCTGGACACAAAGCTTGGCTTAAAAGCACACTCTGCTGACTTCAGCTCCAGGAGGGTACTTCAGAAAGAGTGTGAAAAAGTGGAATTGAAAGATGAGTTTGGGGTGGGAGTTTGGTATAGAGATTTCTATACTGCTTGGTATGCTAGCATTCTATGTCTGAGTGCCTGGGTTCAGATCCCAGCTCTGCTTCCTCTTCTGGCTTCTTGCTCATGGACACCCCAGGAGGCAGCTGGTGATGGCTCAAGTGATTGTGCTCCTGTACTCAGGTGAGGGAAGAACCTGGATTGAGTTTATGATTCCTAGCTTTGGCCTGGAGTGGCTCTGGCTGTAGATGGCATTTAGGAAATTAACCAGAAGGTAGGAGTTCTCTGTCTCTTCCTGTCAAATAATTTTTTTTAAATTTAATTTTAAATTCATGCATTTTATGTTTTCCAAAAATGTTTTGAAGATACCTTATATGCATATATTTCAAGTTGTATTTGCCTTTTATTGTGTTTTCCCATTAACATTAAAATAATTTTTTTTTTTTTGCTGTTTTTGAAACATAGAGACAGAGATCTTCCATTTGCTGGTTTACTCTTCAGATACACACAATAGCCAGGATTGAACCAAGCCACAGCCAGGAGCCCAGAATTCAATCTGAGTCTCCCATGTGAGTGGCAAGAACCCAGGTACTTATATTATCACCTGCTGTTCCAGGATACATGTTAGCAGGAAGCTGGATCAGAAGTAGGGAAGTGGAAATTCGTATGAGGCCCTTCAGTAAGGGGGTGCAGGCATCACAAGTGGTATTATAATTGCTGTGCCCAATACCCACCCCCGTGACCCGCTAGAATTATAACAGTGTGTTTACTTGGCATGATTTTGAGTGGCTGATTGAGGGCTCTGCCATCATTGTTGGTATATCAACAGTGTGCACCAAGAATGTGGAAACGGGAGAAAGGAATGAGAAATTAAACATGTATATTAAGTGGAGAGGAGCTGGCACTGTAACATATGATGGATTAGGCCAACCGCTGACACCAACATCCAATGTGGGTGCCAACTCAAGTTCTGGCTGCTCCACTTCCAATCCATCTGCATGTGAATGCTCCTGGGAAAGCAGCAGCAGATGACCCAAGTGCTTGGGCTCCTCCACCCATATGAAAGATCCCAAAAAAGCTTCTGACTCTGGCCCAGCCCCAGCCATTGCAACCATTTAGGGGGTGAATTAGTGTATAGAAAATCCCTTTCTTCCCTCTGTCACTGTAATTCTGCCTTTCAAATAAAATACAGAAAAAATTTTAATGGAGAAATAAGCAAGAAATACCCTGTTTGACGGCACTAATAAGTAGATTGTAAATGAAGTCATCATTGAAGCTATTGCCCCGGTGCCTGTGCTGCTGTGGCAGCTGCCTTCATATTTCATCATAGACATTTAGCTGTGAACGCAGCTTACTGTTTAAAGAATGCCTTGTGTGTGTCACTCATTTGGTCCACACAAGCACCCTGTTCTCATCAGTCCCATTTTACTGAGAGGAAGCTGAGGTACAAAGTGGTTGAATAATTTTGCCACGGTGTTCCAGCCAGTGCGTGGTGGTTGGGAGTTGAGATCCAAGCTCCCAGACCCCCTGCTCACTGCCTGCCATACTGTTCCCCATACTTCTCCCCAGCCTGGGAAGAAGGAGACCCAGCCATGCTTATTGGGATTCTTGTATATAAATCTGGATCAGGCAGATAAGAGAAGTAAAGTGTATGGTTGAAAGCAGGGACATTATTATTGGGTGCTGCACATTGTACTTTGCTCAGTTGGAATCAGTGCTTTTCATTAAAGGTGTGAGATTTAGGTAAGGACCACGAAAAGATAAAATTGGGAAAAGATGTTATTCTATAGGTATTCTCAGAGATTCTCAGAGCTCTTTCTTGGCAACCACCTGCCTGGTTTTAAATCCTGACCCATCTCTCTATGTACAGCATCTCTGTTCAGATCACGTTTTCCCTTCAGATTCTGTTCACAGTGGCAAACCCCCTGCGGTTCTCTGCAGCAGTTGAGCATTTGTGATGGCCTCAAAGATAGGCCTGTGCAGAAGCATCAGAGGAGGCACGGAGAGTGGCAATAATGTATGGAGGACAGAGGCACATCTCCTGGGAGCCTACTGGGTTCAGGAGTGATGCTGAGCGACAAACGCATATGTGGAACTATACCTGATCTTCCAGAGTGCCTGATGTGGCAGGGTTAACCAGAAGCCCCAAGCTTTGTTTTCAATTTGCTTATCAGTGAATGCTAAAGAGGTCATTTCCCTGGTACATGGTGTGCCATATAGTGAATAGATTTCCTGTTTGAAGGGATGGTGAAGTATCCTGTCAAACAGAAAAATGAATATTTAACCCCTAAATACCTAGGAGAGTTGCCCTGGGTGCGCATTTTACTCTGAGTTGTGTGTGTCTTGGTGCAGTGCTTTCTCTTTATAATAAAGAGAAGTTGTCTAGGTGTAAATCCTACTAGCCACACCTATATAGTCAGAAAGGAGGGAGACAGATTACCTGGAGGGAGGTGAGCCATCTCCATAGAGACCTTGTTCATCCAAGCATCTTAACTTCCACCAGTGGCATCCCAAGACTCCAAAGTGCAGCTCAGCAAGAATGTTCTTCCGCATATCCACAGCTTCCCAGAGATGACTCTAAATGCCAAATTGAATAGGGGGCACCCACTCCTAGTCATGGCCAATATCACTCTGCTGGTGGCCATATGGGCAGCAGCCTGCATTTCTGTCTTGGGTCAGCTCATTTACCTAGCCTCGAATCAGATGCTTGGAATGGAATGTGGTTTCAAATGGGCAGTCACTCAGGTTTGAGTGCCAAGCAGAAATTATGCAACCCCAGCTTTTGTTTTTCCCAAGAAGTTGAAGTTTGGCCTGTCGCTCTCAGCAGTGCCTGAGCTCGGGACTGTGCCATGGAGCCCATCCAGCACACACTGCAGGCATCAGGCCTCTCTCAGCTCTACTTGGCTATGAGTAGATTTGCTCGGTCACCCTTGGGTTAAGGTTAGTGAAGTTGTTTTGTTTTGTTTTTGTTTTTTTTTTTTTTTGGAAGGAAAAAGAGGGAAAAGTTCTGGGGCTGCTAATATCTTGGGTTAGGATTAGTGAAATTCGTTTTGTTTTGTTTTTGAAGAAAAAGGTCGGGGGTGGGTGGGGAGTTCTGGGGCTGCTCACATCTTATTCTTGTTGCTGTTGCCTGTGGTTAGTAGGAGAGGAAAGGGGTCAACAGGAGTCTCGGGTTATGGCTTGAGACATGCCAGGAAGTAGTGGGATGGCTTTGAATATTCATGACATTCTCCAGGTGCTAGTTTTGTTATCTGGAAATTTGGAGATTTGAATTAAATTCATCCCGAAGACTTTTGACTCTTGTACACATCCAAGTGTTGTTTCACCCAGATTCCTGTGAGGTTCTACCAGCAGCACTCAGGGTCTAGCCCAGGAGGTCGAAAAGGAACCTCACCCTAATGTGGCCAGGAAATTTGACTTAGTGGATTTTGCCTGGCACAATGGCTGGCCTCCTGGATGTTCTGTGACCAGGAATGACCACCAGAAAATGTGTGCTTGCTTATACAATTTTACCCTTGGGCACATTTGAGAATTGAGTTTCCTTGGGTGGTTCAGGCATGCCCCGTGGTGAGAAAATTTAGAACGTAAAAATAGTACCTGTGAAAACCATCCTTTCTGGTGCTAAATATACCCTTGGAAGGAAATAGGTTTTTCTTTGCTGAAAATGGAGGACCATGGTTGTTGAAAGCCTGGTTCTGGCCAGGAGAAGTGATTTTTCTCCTTTACAAAGTCCAC
Organism: Ochotona curzoniae; assembly: GCF_017591425.1. Classification (NCBI taxonomy): domain Eukaryota; kingdom Metazoa; phylum Chordata; class Mammalia; order Lagomorpha; family Ochotonidae; genus Ochotona; species Ochotona curzoniae. Next base: position 67,095,867 of record NW_024467122.1, read on the forward strand.
ATTGTTTCTTTTAGTCTGCTGGTGTAGTCTGGTGAAGTGCATTAATTAGAAAACCATGGCTTGGGATGTACCCCTGGGTAGTCACGTTTTTAGTTTGAGTAAGTTCATTGACAAATTGGTAAGTGTTCCAGTGCCTTCCTTCCTGATAAACCAAGATGGTTGTGGGTGCTGGAAGAGGGAGAGGTCAGAGGCAGAGAGGCAGGAAGCAACAAGGGCGACTCACAACCTGCTGTAGAGCTGAGAGCTGTGTCATTGGCCACCGAAACAGGGTACCAGAAGTCACCCAAACAGCAGCAAAGTGGGACCAAGGTGCCCTTCATTCTGGGGCCACCTCTGGCTGTCTACCTCCTTCACTCAGTCACCTGTGCTCAGCACACTTGTATCAGGCTTTGCCCTGTGGTACCCATTAGCCTCCTCCTTGTGTTTCCATGTTGTGCTGCAGGCCAAACAGGCAGAATGCCAGCAGTACACTGACACTGGAAGGCTAGTCCAGATCCCTTCTGCCTCACCCATGCCAGCCATGTTGTCAATTTCTGCAGATTGCATCACTGGCTGTTAGAAGTGAGATTCTGCAAAGACCAGGTGCTCTGGAGCAGAGAGCTAAGCCACTGCTCAGGATGCCTGCTCCCCAGGCTGGAGTGCCTGATTTGAGTCCCAACTCCTGCCTACTTCCAATCCAGCTTCCTGTTAGTGTGTCTGGAATGCAGCATATAGTGCTTGAAGTTCTTGAGTTCATGCCATCCGTGTGCAAGACCTGGATGGAGTTCCCAGCTCCGCTTCAGCCTGGCTTAGCCAAATCGTGCATATTGAGGGCTTTGAGAAAGTAAACTAGTGGATGGAAGTTCCCTTCTCTTCCCTTCTTTTCCTTTCCTTCCCCTTCCCTACCCTTCCCTTCCACCCTCTACCTTTCAAATAAATAAATAAATATGTACATACGTAAATTTTTTTAAAAAAATAAGGTTGGAGGGTAACATTGTAGCATAGTAAATTAGGCCACCACCTGTGATGCTGACATCCCCTGTGAGTGCTAGTTCAAATGTCAGCTGCTCCACTTTCAGTCCAACTCCCTGATTGTACACCTGGGAAAAAAGCAATAGACAATGGCCCTGAGTACTTGGGCTTCTGTCACCCACATAGGAGACCTGGATGAAGCTTCTTCTTGGCTCTGACTGTTAGGACCATTTTGGGAGTGAAACAACAGATGGAAGATCAATCTCTCTTTCTTTCTCTCTCTCTCTGTCACTCTGCCTTTTGAATTATATTTGTGTGTGTGTGTGTGTGTGTGTGTGTGTGTGTGTGTGTGTGTGTGTGTGTGTGTATTTAAAAACATTGAGGCTCTATATATTAGCAAGGAGTAGCAACACTTAAGGTTTCTACTAGCCCTGGAGGAATGACAGAATCAGAGGTGAGGGTAGGGTCAGTGCCGTTTGGAGTGGAGTGGAGGGGGCAGGACCTGTGCCAAGGTAAGCCGGGCCCTGCATTAGCCAAGATGGTAAATTAGCCAGGAAATTAGCCAGGGAATTCTTCTGGAAATCTTAGCATTGTGCATGTGTAATTATTACCCCAAGCTGCCAAGGCTTGATTGGAATGTAGTTGTGACTGAGAAACAGCCTTCAAGCTGACCGTGCTTGCCTCTTCTTGCATAAATGCTCTCCTCTCAGACCTAGTTTGCAATGGAATGTCAGTGCCTCTGGCTTTTAGTTTCACTAATTGTCTAAATTGGCTTTTATATATTGCTCATAAAGATTAAATTAAAAGTTGAATTGGTCATTTAACAAGGACATTTACATTCTTCTGAACGCGGAGCTGTCTTGTCTATGGCTGGGAGGCCGGGTGCTATTGCTGGGTCACAGATTGTTGGCTGTAACAGTCTTAGTCTTGAGTGGGTGGAGCCCAGGGTTGTGCAACCTTGAATCTAAGTGTTAACCCTTGGTGAGGAAGCTAAGTATGAAACATTTGGAGCACAGCCCAAGTTCCTGGATTCTCATCTTCCCCTGCTATTCATCAGCTATGCCAGTGTTACCTGCTGCTTTTTTTTTTTTTTAAATTATGAAGCACAAGATAAATAGAAGGGGCGTGGTATTATGGTGCAATGGGATAAACCTCCTCCTGCAGCACCTACATCCTGTGTGAGAGCATCTGTTGGAACCACAGCTGTTCTAATTCTGATGCAGCTCTCTGCTAATGTACCTGGGAAGGTAGCAGGTGGCCCAAGTGCTTGAACCACTGATACCCATGTAGGAGACCAAGATAGAGTTTCTGGCTCCTGGTTTTCATTTTGCCCAACCCTGGATATTTATTCGCAGAGAGGTTTTAAGAAAGGTCCAGTTAGTTGTCTCAAGCTGAATACATCTTAGAAACTGTAGCTGATGAAAAAACAGAATAGTATTTATTAGTAGCTAGAAGCCTCCTCCCCACAGCTTGCTTCAGTCTTCCCATGCTCAAGGGAATGATTCAACTCCCAACATCCTTACTAAGGTAAAATGGTATAGTAGGTACTATTTTATGTCCGGTCTTTTAAATTAAATTTATACTGTGTTTACAAGACTTACTACTATAATGAGGGCAGTAATTCTAGTCTGTTCTAGTCCATTGGAGTCCACTACATTTGTTTCAGAATGCCAGCAGAACCTCTAGTCATTTAAGGGAAATCCAGGTGAAACATAGAAAGGTAACAAAGGTAAAAGTATCATACAGGATGGAGTGTTTAGAAATACTCTGAGTGAAAATGGGGGAGAAGGACCTAAAGATTATAGTCTCATGGGTAGAGAAGGAAGTGATACAGCCACAAAGGGCAGCACAAAGACTTGGAGGGCATGAATTTTTTTCTATATCGTATGAGTCAGGGGGTTGGCTAACCAAGAGGTCTGCAGTCCTGGTAGCTACACTTGCATGTTTTAGGGTGGCCATCAAGATCCCTCTGAATGGTGGCATCTGTTCGTTGTTGTTTGTCAATACTTCATTTTCAGTATTGTGATGGAAGTACCTTCCTTCACTCAGAAGACACTGCTGTGGTTCTGGGGGTGATTTCTGCTTTCTGGTGAAGTGAGATCTCCACGTCTTCTCCCACCAGGCCCTGGATGGGGACTTTTCTGAAGACAACCGCAATAAGTGCCGTGTGGCCACTGCACCCCTGATCGAAGCCGTGGAGAACCTGACGGCATTTGCTTCCAACCCTGAGTTTGTCAGCATTCCTGCCCAGATCAGCTCAGAGGTAGGGTGTTTCTGCAGCAATGGGAATGGTGGGATGTGGAGCTGGTTTTGTGTGGCAGTGAATGAGCATGGATAGTTAAAACTCTAAGCTGTCTCTCATGATGGATGCTAGCATTACTCCTATGGATGTTGTAAGCAGAGTTCTGAATCTCGCCATCTGTTCCTTTTTTGGGATATAGTATTCTGGCTGTGTGTTTTGAAGGCTGTGCATCATTCTGGGGTGAATTATTTCCTGGAATAATTTTGTACCACATTTACAAAAGCTGTTGAAGAAGTGTTGAAGGTGGATCCACTCTCCACCATCCAGATGCCACATGTCACTGCCTTCTGTGTCTCCTAAAGGGCAGAGGTGGTGACCTGGCGAGGAGCAGGACTTGGTAGTACCCCACTCATCCCGCAGGTCTATACAGCTTACCCTTGACTCCTGTGTTGTTTGGTCTTAGGGCTCCCAGGCACAGGAACCCATCCTGGTCTCAGCCAAGACTATGCTGGAGAGCTCGTCATACCTCATCCGTACCGCACGCTCCCTGGCCATCAACCCAAAAGACCCACCCACCTGGTCTGTGCTTGCTGGACATTCCCACACTGTGTCTGACTCCATCAAGAGCCTCATCACATCTATCAGGTCAGTTTCCCTCCTGGAGATTTTTCCCAGGCTTTTCACGTCATAGTGGTATGGCTGATCACTGTCTTCACCTTTTTTCTTTGTCTTTTTGACACTAGTGGTGATGCTAGTCTAAACAATAATTGCAATTTTTTTTTGGAAAAGACTTATTATTTTACTTGGAAAGACAGAATCTTCATTCCATTGGTTCACTCCACAAATAGATACAAGGCCAGAGCTGGGCCAGTCCAAACCTGGGAGCCAGGAATTTCTTCCAGGTCTCCCAAGTGAGTACAGGTGTCTAAAGACTTGAACCATCCTGTGCTGCTTTCCCAGGACAATAACAGGGAGCTGGATTGGGAAGTGGATCAGCCAGGATACAAACAGGCACCCATAGGTATGCCAGCATCATGCTAGCTGTGTAATAGCAAATTTAAGCACTTACTAAACGCATCCCTACATTTTACCTGTGATACTTTTAGTCATCAGCCTTGTTTTCTGCTGTTGTTTCCATTCCACTAATAAAAAATATCAGAAAGGATTTGGGTGACAGTCACAAGGCCACACCCAAGCTCCAAACTCAGCCTTTCTGTGTTAGTGCATTATGTATATGTAGGAACTTGGAGAGTGTGACCATTTACTTAGCAAGATTTGGAGTTTCCCTTAGTTTAATTAAAAAGACAAAAAGAACATTCTTGGGGCCGGCATTGTGGCACATAGGGTTAAACCACCCTCTGCAACACTGGCATCCTACACAAACACCAGTTCAAGTCCTAGATGTTCCATTTCCAATCCAGCGCTGTACTGATATGCCTGAAACAGCAACAAAGGATGACTCAAGTCCGTGTACCCTTGTGCCCATGTGGGAGCTCCTGGTTCCTGGCTTCAGCCTGGTTCAGTCCTGGCCCTAGTGTCCATTCGCAGAATGAACTGGCAGTTGGAAAATTCTCTCTCCTCTGTGCGCTCGCTCTCTCTCTCTCTCTCTCTCTCTGTAACTCTGCTTTTCTAATATATAGATAAATCTTTAAAAACAAAAAAGAGCAGTCTTGTACTTACAGTAACTCCAGGTGTCTCTGACCTTCTTGGGGACAGTAGAAGCCTGGAAAATCACCCCTTGGGTAAATACAACATTTCTGAAGTTGACCCAAGTTAGTATCTTACAGTATGCAACGTACCTCCTTCCTTAGCTATTTTTAGTTTCACAGTTGTTTTTGAAACTCAAAACTACCATTAACTTTTTTCTCAATGCCTTGCACAGAAAAATCTAAATATTTTTAACTCCTGTCATAACCCAGGGTGTTGTGATTACTATGTAATGTAGAGAACATAAGAAGCTTTTGCTATAAATAGCATTGGCCTTTTTCAAAATATAAGGGCCCTGCCCATAAGTCAGTAGACGTAGAACCCAAGTCCACATTGTGTTTTGCAGTTGTGTGTAATAGCACAAGACAGAGGACAGAACCATAACCTTTCCACAAGAAGTAAGTTCTGTTGTCTCAAGTGTTAAGAAATATATGGGCATTGTCCAGCAAGGATCAGGGACACACTCCTTTAAAAGGTGACTTTGTGTGGTGCAAAATAGACAGAGGCTCCTGGCTTACTGTGGCTGGAGCAGGTTATGGTGCTTGAGCCTCACAGAGTTTGTGCTTGACCTCCACCATCCCTTTCAGGGACAAGGCTCCGGGTCAGAGAGAGTGTGACTATTCCATCGATGGCATCAACCGGTGCATCCGGGACATCGAGCAGGCTTCATTGGCAGCTGTCAGCCAGAGTCTGGCCACGAGGGACGACATCTCTGTGGAGGTAAGCTGGGATGCTGGGGTGACTAGAAGTGCCGAGTGCTGAAGAATCTCAGTGTTAGGCTTTGGGAAGTTGAGTGAGTGCCGTCAGAATGTTTCTGTTTGCTTATTAGACCACCTTCCCCTGAGAGCCAGCTAACCTGGAGAGGTTTTAGAAGGATGGTACAGATGCTCAGAGGCTGAGTTGGGCAGAGACTATACCTAGTATGAGAGTGTGGCACAAATGTGAGGGAAGTTCTCCATGTGTGGTCATTTGGGGTGTGTCAGTAAAGCAAGATTGCCATATTCAGTTTAACACTTCAGTAAGCCTGCGCATGTAAATTGTGGGTGTTTCTGTTGACATTGGTGCACTTTTGTCTCAGTGGATAAGCCTGATGTTAACTCTATTTGTGCATTTGATCCACTCAGAAAAATTCTGACTTAATCTTTGGCATTTGGTTACTAATTTAGAGCCATTGTGTCCTTCCTAGCTTATTTTCCTGAAGCTTGGAATAGAATTTTCTTGCTTTTCTTCTCTGAGGTCCCCCTGCTCTCCTGCCCTTTAGCTGTGCGGAGCCTCTTGGTTCACCCTCCTTCCTGCATTGAAAGCGTGAAGCCTGGTTTTCAGGTGGTGCCTAATGAACGTGGGTGGTCTGGTTGCTGATGCTTTCCTTACTGCTCTTGAATTCGTTACCCAGGAGCTTTAGACACTATCATCAGGAATGTTGTCAAAGAGCCTGAATGTCTTATTGTTTCATTTTGCCAAGGTTTGCAGTTCCCTTCTATGTGACAGTGAGACCAAAAGAAGAATTTAGGGCCCAGATCACTTTAGACATCTGCAACATTCGTAGTTGCAGGAGCCTGAAAACCCGTTGCCTGAGTAGACGGGACATTTTTGAAGTCGGCCAAAGTTAGAATGTCACAGGACGGCATGTATGGAGTAATTAGATTTAGTTTCTTGGATATTTTAGAAACTCAAAGCCACTAATTGAATTTTTTCATAATGTCTTACAAAGAAAACTGCAACACCTGTTTAAACTCTGTTGTAGCCCAGCGCAGTTAGTATTGTTCACTTTTATGAATAAAACCATTTTCACTCTAACTTCCCTGCCACTCCCTCTCTGTCTAGGAAAATAAGGGAGGGGCAAGCATTCCCTTGCTGTGTGGAGCACTAGAATTACTCCTTGAATCCGTTATTTAAGTATAGTATGCATACAGAAAGGTGCACGTAAGTGCACAACTTGAGGAGTTATCGCTGACTGCATATACCCTGTATCCAGCAGCAAGATCAGCAGGCAAGGCCAAGCCCCGTGGGAGCACCCCACACTTGTTCACATTCTTTCCATATCTCTTCCAACATGGATCTTCTTTCTTGACTTCTTCACCAGGATGAAGGTCTTCCCTTTTAATTTGCTGTGCTCCCTGATTTTTCCATATATAATTTAACAAACTTTCCATAATTAAAAAAAACCTTTCTAGGATATTCTTGTATTCCTGGACTCTACTCACATTAAGAATCTGAGTACAGTCACTCATGGGCTAGAAGAAATCATTGAACTGCTCGGAAGCCTGTACCTTTCCCTGTCTTTCTCTAACTCTCTATGTTTTTCTTATCCTAGTCTATGTTTTCAAGTGTGCATGTCTGTATGCTCTGTCATTGAGTAAACTCTGTCCACAGACCTGCAGTGTTGTTCTCTGGGAATGTAGCAAGATATCAGTTCTCATTTTTGGTGACCAGGACATTGCCACTTTGTCAGGCATCACCTAGTTCTGCCTCGGTGTGTGCAGCCCTCCAGTCTTCCAGGTTGGAGCTTGTGAGTCCTGATCCTGCCAGCAAAGCTCCCAAGAAGAATCCTGCGGAAGGGTGGGTGCTCTCCCACTGCTGGCTAGTGGTATCCATCCCCTTGTGCTTCTGTCAGGGTTTGCTGTCCTACCCTATGTCTTTATGGAGCGAGTCCAGTTCTTCAGGGAGGAGCAGTTTGCCATCCAGAAACCTGAAAAGCAGCACCATGAGGGCTCTGTCCTCAGTATTGGCAGGCACATCACCAGGTGCACTGAGCAGGGAGATGAGCTTGGGGAGCATCTCTCTGCCTTGAGGGAGCTGGTCTTATCTTTACATCACCCTTCTCTCTCTCACCTGAAGTGCTGAGAACACAGTGACTTGAATGTTCCTCCAACTCCAGTTAGGGGTCTCTGAACCAAGTTGTCCTTCCTTCTTGGAAAGTCATCTGTTCCACATTTCCAGTAATTGTGCTGAATAGCCTAAGGGAATGCTGCCAGTAGCCTCAGTGGGCAGGGCTGGCAGGAGCCAGGAGGAAAAGTATTTCTGGGGCTTGGCTCTTATTGCCAGGAGGAATGATGGAGTACAGCCAGGGTGTGAGGCAGAGGGAGTAGGGGGCATTGGACATCATTGAGAAGGGCAGGGCACAGTGGCTAAGTGGTGTGCATAGAGCCATTGATGGCATCCCTGTGGCTGCCCGCACCTTGCCTATAGGGCTGTTTGAATTGGTATAGTATTGTGGGGAGCCGGTGTCAAGTGAACCTTACAGTTCTGTCCTTATCAGGCCCTACAGGAACAGCTGACTTCAGTGGTCCAGGAAATCGGACACCTCATTGATCCCATTGCCACAGCCGCTCGGGGAGAAGCAGCACAGCTGGGACATAAGGTAATGAACCACCCGCCCCAAGTGGTTGCTCTAGAGAGCCTGTATGTGTACATGAGACAGAGGTGTCTTTTGGTTTTGTTGTTGATTCTTCTGGAAGCCTGCAGGGCACGGATCAGTTTTGACTTCACCTGCAGAAGACAGCACTCGGCTCTCTCTGGCCTGTACTTCGAAGATGACCACTTCCTGTTCTCTGTTCCCCTAGGATAGAGATAAAACTGTAGTGAAATTTCTCAGGCTGTGGGTGAGACTCTTGAGGCACCAGGACTCATAGAGTCATCAATTGCCCTTGACCTTTGCTGAAGTAAGTCAGTGTCGGAAGTTGACAGTCCCTGCCTGGGGTCTATCTGCTGTCTTCTTCCTGGTGGGCTGGCTCTATTTCTGTGTGTGAAGGGTGTATTTTGAATGCAGCATGCTTGGGAGCAGGTGGACTTGCGGACTTGGCTCTGAACAGCCAGAGCCTCCCCATAGCCACTTCAAAGGAGTGCTTTCTCTGAGATCTGTCCCACATTGTTTGAAGTGCCAAACAGTGTTTAGACTGTTGGGGTTCACCTTGAAAGTCCTTCCAGAGAAGCCCAGTTCTTGCGCAGTCTGTGTCCCCAGAGGGAGAGGCCACCAAGTGCATTTTAGCTTCCAGGCAATTGCAGGAACAGTGCGTATGGACAAAGGCTTGAGCCAAAATCTTCTTGGCAGGTATTGATTTTAGAAAATCGATCTTTTTGCCTCTTCAAATTATAGAAGAGCTCCAGGACCCACTGAATTTCCCACTGGTTGCAAGGAGGGGTGTTGTGGGTAGTGCTGGATCACTGTATCTGCCTTTTCATGTGTGAACATTTTTGTTTTTCAACTGGGTTTCTTTACAAGTAGAAAAAAAAGGGGGGCGGTTTGGCAAACATTTGGTACAGCCGTTTGGTAATGCCCATATCTCATTTTCTTTCTTTTTTTTTTAAGTTAAAAATTCCTTAATTTGTTATTTCTGATAGCACTACCACAATTTACAGGGCAATATACCTGATGTAATGAAAAGAAAGAGAAAAGACAAAGCTACAAAAGATAAAAGACCTCAGGAATGTACATCTAATTGACACAACATTGCATTAATCAATAGCTGCACTTTTTGCAAACTGTGGCTGTAGCAGTCCTGAACAAGAAGGGTTTCCTGTTTAAGCTGGAGTAACTTTTCTGACTATGGATCCCACCTTCCACCACAGCAGCATGGACCAAGCGCTGGGCTCACTGTGCACCATAACCTGGGCTGGGCATAGGTCCCCACACTGTCTCCCCAATGCCTTGCAGACAGATTCCAAGCCAACATCACCTAGAAGTGATGAACACACAAACTCGCACACTCCATCTGACTGTGCCTGTGGCTTCCACCACTGGCTGGGCAGCTGAAAACAGATGTGTTCTCTTATAGTGCTGATGCCTGAAGTCCCCAGTCAGGGTGCTGCCAGGGCCAGGCTCCCCCAGGAGGTGACAGAACAGATTGTGTGGGGTCTGTGGGATCCATTCTCTGCCTTTCCTGACTCTCCTCCAATTTCTGACTCTGTGACTTCCTTGTCCCCTGTGTCTCATCTCTGTCTCTCACATTCATGCATTTTACTGGATGTGGAATTCACCCTGTTAATCCAAGAGGGCCTCATCTCAAAAGCCTCTCTTCAGTGCCTCTGCAGAGACCCCTTCCCTGAGTAAGGTCACCTTCCCAGGTGTCAGGGTTTAGGATGTGGCCCCTTCTGGGGACTGCCACTCAACTCTCAGGACCTCCCTGGACCAAGGGCATCAGCCTCATGCACCAAATACTCAACACGCTCTGTTTAACTCTGTGCTGCCTCAGATGCAAATGTATCCTATTCATTAAGAACATGTGTTAAAGTCCCTGCCAAGCTCCCTGGATAAAGGACAAAAATGCATCCCTTTTCTCATCACATATGTGTGACTGATGCCTTACAGTACAGGTCCCAATCCAGCACCACCTGGTGTTTTGCGAGCACTAATTCTATGGGTATTATTAGGCTCTGTGCTTTATTTTTTTAAGATTTATTTATTTGACAATCAGAATTACAAAGGAGGGGAATTCTATCTGCTGCTGACCACCTGGCCAGTGCTGCACCAGGACTAAGCATGTAGGTTGTCTTCTGCTGCCTTTCTCAGGCTGTTAGCAGAGAGCTGGATCAGAAGTGAAGCAGCCAGAATATGAACCAGGACCCCATGTGGGCTACTTTACCTGCCTCATCACAATACGAACCCCTATGCTAAGTGCTCTTGTGTGCATTTGTTTTATCTCTAAATAACCCCAGTGAGCTTGATGTAGCAAATCCTGTTCCACAGGTGAAGAATCTGAAGGTTAATGATGACAAGTTGCATGCATACTGTTTCTCAGTAAGGGACCACCCGTAAAGGTCCAGATCCACTGATGGATTTGCTCATCACACAGCCTTGCTGCTTTGGTGGGGACCAGGCCCTAGCATGGTGCTTGAGGTTTATTTTCCTTAGCACAGAGCAACCCTTGACATTGGACAGTTGCAGCCATGAAATGGTATTTTAAGTAGTTCATTTTGAAAATATGATTACTCTTATGCATTAAGCATGACACTTTTTAGGACGCAGAGGATGCATACTGAGCCCTAAATCCATAACTGTCCCAATTCCTTTGGTGGCAGCTCAGGTGTATTTCCCTGGGGAGAGGATGAAATCCAGTTCATAGGGGGAAGGCCTGCACTTGTGAAAACCAAACCCTGTGCTGAGCTTTTTGTAAAGTTAGCCATAATGGAGATAAGCAGGTGAAGTTGTACTCAGTGCTGGTGAGCTCTTTCTTACTGGTAGCTCTAAAGGACTGGTAACATTTTGGCCTTCTCCTCATACTCCTTGTCTTTCCCACCTCCATCACAGTCCTGATCCTCCTCCTCAGTTTTGTTTCTCTGCCACATCCAAAAAAAGAAAGAGAGAGAAGGAGAGAGATGAAAATTCCCCCAAGGAAGCAAAAGCTAAGCAGAAGTCTGAATTAGCAAGTCTTTTTAAGTCAACTGGCAAATCTGCCTAAACCTAAAACAGAGAGCGTGACCTGTGGCATGAGGCTCCTGTCCCAAACCCTCTCCCCACCAGAGACATCTCTTAAGGAAATGCATGTACTGACCTAAGGCTCCTGTGGCTTTTCTGTCCTGAAAGGTGACACAGTTGGCAAGCTACTTCGAGCCCTTGATCCTGGCAGCAGTAGGCGTGGCCTCCAAGATTCTTGACCATCAGCAGCAGATGACGGTGCTGGACCAGACCAAGACACTGGCCGAGTCAGCCCTGCAGATGTTGTACGCAGCCAAAGAAGGAGGAGGAAACCCCAAGGTATGGTTCAGGATGTCGGGGGCTCAAGTGGGACCACCACAAAGCTGTCCTGTATTCTTCCTGCACATTTCCAGGGGATTGCCTCTTCTATTGGCCTTCCAAGAAGTCTCTAGGGGCAGGAACCAGGAAATAGGTATAATTAATTATTATTTATAAAGTATTTCCTTCACATCGTGTATAGACAAGGGTCCTTGGGCATGACCCATGTGAGGTGTGGTTATTAAAGGACTGTGAACTATAGTATGTTATGGGTATCTATTCATTGTAACCACCTACCATACACAAACGAATACTCTTGTTTCCAGTGAATGCCATTCCTGTTACTAGCCCATAAGGACTCAAAGGCCAATAATTAAATCCCTGTTTGTAAGAGTAACATTTCTTCAGTCTGTTCTGTCACCCAGTTTTTTAACTGGCCGGAGATGTTCACAGCATGTCACAGGTGACTTGTACCATATTTGACTTTGGACTTGGGGACTAGAAAGAGGTAGGGTGGGGGAAGCCTATTGCAAAGGCATGGAAAGTATTATAGAAAGATTTTGGCAACAGACCATCTAACATACCTGAAACATATAGAGCATGGGGATGACTGAATAGGAACAAAGATTGGGGGCTGTGTTTTGATAGGTGTCAGCTTCCATGCTAAGGCATTTGGCCCTTGCTGCTTGTGGTAGGAGGCCCTTGACTATGTTCAAGCAGAGGATTGATACACCTGACCATATTTTAGAAGCACCAAAGAGCTAGCAATTTGAGTAGTGTCTTGGATCTATATATTTTTTAAGAGTTTTCCATTCATGTGCCTGACAAATTACTCAGATCCTAATTCTGATCTCTAATTTTAAGTGGTAAAAGTACTAAGGAGCCAGCCCCTGGCCCACAAGTTGCTCTGAGCTTTTGAGAAGTATCAGTATAGTTGCTGAAGTGCTGGGTGAGAGGGCCACCTTGACTGTGGGTGATTAGGCAGCGATACATGCCCTAAATAGGTTCAGCCCCTTGAACCTCCTCAGAGTAGAGAGCCACAACTTGCTACACCCTGGGTTGTGTCTTCTCCTAGGCTGTTGAGAGCCATCTGCCTCCTCCCTTGTGAGAGAGGGCTTCCGCGCCAGTAGGAGAGTTAGGAGTTGGAGTTTTCTTGGTTTGAAGGTGTTAGCATGTCTGCTTGGATGGCACATTCAGAGCTTACAGGGAACCTCATCTCTGGGAACAGACATTGTCTTCCTCAAGAGCTTTATAATGATATCTGGAATGGTTTCCAACCCATGTGAGACACTGTGTAGTGGACAGCCAGGAATACTGGACCGTGAAGTACAATCAGATGAGTGAGAGACAATCACTTCTGTTGCCTCAGTGGTGTCATTCACGCTGAAGTCTCTGTCTATCCTGATATAGCCATGTCCCCAGACATGCTTGGGAGGCTACAAGTTTGCTTTTCTCAACCCTTTCCTAAGAGGCCTGATGCATAGACTTCATCATCTTTGCTGTTATTCTTTGGGCAAATATCTACCAGGTCTTACATGCTGTACTCTAGGTGTTGTGTATCCCTGTTGACTGAGGATGTGAGATCACATTTTTAATGAGCTTTGGAAAAAAAAAAAAAAAGACACCAGCTTTGGGTCCAGACATAATGAGAGCCACATTCCAATTTTACCTGTTCCTAGATCACTTCATTCCTTTGTTTTGTTACCTGAATATTGAAGTTAATTAAGAGTGACTCCTTAGCATAGCTGAAAAAAGTAAAAGATAATATACCTTATGTCACAGATGATTTTCTTTTAATAAAGCAGAGGAGAGAGGAGGAAGCAGCAGCCCTAGTTCCTGAGGGCTGCTCTCACCCCTTGAGCTCCCTTCTGCATTTATCCTTAGTCAACCTGTTCTCTTTAGTAGCATCCTTGGCAACCCTCCAACACCTTCTACTTGCAACACCCTTGCAAAAACATAGTCCTATCCACTATTGGGCGTTTCTAGATGTTAAGGGGCTTTCCGCTTCACTGGAGTTGAGATCTCTGCCTCCAACCCTAGGGTTTTCTCCAGTTTTCCGTCCTCCTGTGACATCTGACCCTGCCACTTGAAACTGTATAGCTGGAGCCCTGTAATAAAGAAATATGGCCAACTGAGGAGTAGACTTCAGACATCTCCAAAACAAATGGAATCTGATTGTTCTTGTGGATTGTGCCATGTAAACTATCAATGAGGAACCCCACTAGAATAAAAAAGAACCTGGTGGCTGAGCCTGCTGACTCCACACAGTAGTTTGTCGTTGGTTCCCTCCCTATGCCTTCATTGAGATTCCACTGTGCTATTTGCTGAGGTGTTCAGCCACCAGGTATGTAGGATTTTGGATGTTTTCTGCACAAGCTGGAACTAGACTTGGAGCTAAGAAGAAAGGGTCTTGGATGCAGCCTCGAGCAATGTGAGGCAGTTTTATAGAAGGATCCTGTAGGGAACTATAACCCTCAAGCAGGCCTCCTAGACAATTCCTCAGTACACACAGACTGGGATAAGCAAAAGCCAGGGTATGCTTTTGTAATTTGTTTCAGTGACCCAGTACCTCGAAGGGATCCTTTAAATTTCACACCCACTTTGCAGAGTAGATTGTTTTTTACTGCAGCCACCCCCCAAATTAGCGTCCAATGCTTTCCTGAGCCCGGTGAAAGAACAGGTTGTTGCCATTCATTTCTCCCCCAAGCACACATTTAACATGATAGGTGGGATGGCTTGCTTATTGGTGTCACCAGCAGTCATCACATCCTAAGTAAGACATAGAAAAACACATACCTTTTATTCCACCTTCTGCAGAAAGGAGGACTTAGTTAAGTGATGTGCCCTCTCTTGGGGTCATGTGTAGGAGACAACATCTTTCAGATTTCTGTCATCAGAATGAAGCAAACTGCACATTTTGGCTTCCTTGCTCTGTACCATGAAATCAGCTATCAAGCTAAATGATAAGTTTGCTTCATTGCATCCCAAGCGAGCTGCTTCTGGGGTCACCACTCGTCACCAGTACTTTTCACGTCTCATCAGATGCTATAGTTGAGGGGTTCTTCTTGCTTCTCATAGCTTTTCAATTTATCCAGGGCCAGTTCTTTTGAGTCACATAGCTGCCTCTTAGAATTCTCTTTTATTTATTAAAAAAAATAACTCGAGGAGTAAGCCTTGTGGTGTAGTTTATTAAGCTGTCACTTGGAATACCAACATGCTGGGGTTCAAGTCCCAGCTATGCTGTGCTTTTAATTGATTAATTGTTTGTTTGTTTGTTTGTCTGTTTTGAAAGGCAGACTTACCTGGACAGAAGGAGAGACAGAGAGACATCTTCAATCCACTGGTTTATTCCCCAAATGACCACAATGACTGGCACTGAGCCAAGAGCCTGGAGCTTCTTCGGTCTCCCACACAGTTGTGGGATCCCCAGCACTTGGGCCCTCTTCCACTGCCTTCCTAGGCCAGTAGCAGTAGAGGTACCAGGACTCAAAATGGTGCCCTTAAGGAATGTTGGCACCAAAGACAGAGGCTTAGCTTACTACATCACAGCACCAACCCCTGCTCTTTGCTTCTGATCCAGTTCCATGCTAATACACCTGGGAGGTAGCAGAAAATGGCCCCAGGACTGGGGTCACTGCCACCCAAGTGGAAAATCTGGATGGTATTCCTGGCTTCAGCCTGGCACAGTCCCAGCTCTTGTGGGCATATAGAGCATGTCTAACAGATAGAAGATGACTTGATGTATCTATCTTTGTTTATCACTATCTCTCTGTCATTCTGCCTTTCAAATAAGTAAATCATTTTAAAAATCCACTCAAAAGGGAAAGTGACTGCCTGGCTTCTCATCTATCACAACAAAGATGCCATGTACCGGGCCTGTGGGAAAAAATATCTCCTCCATGATGGGGCCATGGCAGTACTAGCCACTATGTAGGCAGACCCAGCACCTGGATGCTGAATAGTTCTAACATAAACTACCTGTCATAAGGTCATGTTGTGCAGAGCAAAGGACCGCCTGTGTTAAAAGAATGTGCATGTACTTACTTCTTCAGTTCTGCATTTCACCATGTAGTATTATTACAGTTATTTCCATTTCAAATTCTGGACCTCTTGCATGAGTAGTGTTGGAACCAGAACTAGAACCCAGGAGTCAGCATTGTGGCGTAGCCAGTGAAGCTTCAGCCTGCAATATCGGACCATCTCATGTGGGTGCTGACTTATGTACCAGCTGCTCCCTGCAAACGGCCTGAAAAAAGCATAGAAGATGGCACAAGTACCTGGGCCCCTGCACCCACATGGGAGACCCGGAAGAAGCTTCTGGCTGTAGCCTGACCTAGCCTTGGCCTGTTGCAACCATCTAGGGAGTGAACCAGTGGCTAGAACATCCTCTCTATGGCTCTCCCTCTCTGTCTCTGTAATTCTGACTTTCTAATAAATAAACAAATCTTTAAAGAAAATAAAGCGAGAAAAGAACTGGAACTCAGGTTTCTCTGACCAACACTGTGGCCCTTTCCATTACTGTTACTGTCAAGACAGTGACACTGGTAGTCTTTCAGTGAGGCCTGCACTGGAATTGTTCCATTGTTTCATTCATTCATTTAATCAGCCTCTGTTCAGTGCATCATACATGTGTGAGATACCTGCGATTCTTTTTTTTTTTTAAGGTTTATGTAATGTATTTGAAAGCTAGAGTTACAAAGAGAAGGAAAGTCTATCTGCTGGTTCACTTCCCAAATGGTCTCAATAACCAAGATAGACCAGTCTGAAACCAGGAGCCCGAAACCCCTTCCAGGTTTCCTGCGTGGATGAAAGTGACCCAAGTATTGGGTCTTTTTCCACTCCCTCCCCAGTGCTTTAGCAGGAAACTGGATCAGAAGTGCTGCAGCAAGGACTTGCAGTGGTTCTCATATGGGATGCCAACATCATGGACAGTGGTTTAATCTATTGTGCTGCAATGCCTCTGACCCCACCTACAGTTAATAAAACACTCCTCCAAGGGCTCAGCACAATGGATCAGTGGCCGCATCTTATATCCCAATGGATCCCATATGATGCCGATTCATGTTCCAATTGTTCGACTTCCCATCTAACTCCCTGCTTGTGGCCTGGGAAATCAATAAAGGATGGCCCAAAGCCTTGGAACCCTGCACCCCTGTCAGAGACCTATAAGAGATTCCAGGCTCCTGGCTTTGGGACTGGCTCAACTCCTTCCGTTGCAGCCAAGTAGGGAGTGAGCCAGCAGATGGAAGAGCTTTCTCTCTGTATATCTGCCTTTCTAATAAAAAAAAATAAATAAATCTAAAAAAAAAGGCACTGCTGAAAGGATGTGTGGCCAGGAGCATTGCCTGTGGAAAATCTGCCTGTAAGGAGTCTTGCTCATTGGTTCCTTTCTCCAGCCTCATAGCAATACGATTTTTTTTTCATGCATATAGCTGCAGAGGTTTTAGTTTGTTCTGCAGTCTGATTCTCTTGCATGTGTTTACATTGGCATAATTCCATTTTATTTATAAACATGGAAAGGCATCTTGTTTAGCAATCTAAAGAGAGGTACATTTGTTAGGAATACCTTTTATGAGAAGGGATTTTTTTAAATAATAATATTAGTGTGTTTTTTTTTTTCATTAAATGGGCCAAACTTTGTGTTTAAGAACATATGGCATTCTCTTTCTAATATTCTGTGCTGTACATTAGTCATGTCATAAGACACTGTTTGGTGTTGAAGTTTTATTTTTTCACTTCATTGTGCAAAGGGGCCCTTTTCCTCTGATTTGTAGTGATGGTGCAAACAACAGTGCAAACATAATTGAGGAAAGGAGGACTTGTTCCCATGTGCCAATATGGAGCTAGTGGATGGCATTCAATTTTTTTAAAGATTTATTTTATTTTTATTGTAAAGTCAGATATACAGAGAAGAGGAGAGACAGAGAGGAAGATCTTCCCTCCGATTATTCACTCCTCAAGTGACCACAATAGCCAGTGCTATGCCGATCTGAAGTCAGGAACTAGGAGCTCTTCCAGGTCTCCCACACTGGTGCAGGGTCCCAAAGCCTTGGGCCATCCTTGACTGCCTTCCCAGGCCACAGGCAGGGAGCTGGATGGGAAGTGAGGCTACCAGGATTAAAACTGGCACGCATATGGAATCCCGGCGCGTTCAAGGCGAGGACTTTAGCCGCTAGGCCATGCTGCTGGGCCCTCAATTTTATAAAATGTATTCTTAAATGATCTGGAATGACTGGTTGCCATTTTCTTCTGCTTGAAGACATTTGTTGTCACTCCCTCCTCAGGCACAGCACACTCATGATGCTATCACAGAGGCTGCCCAGTTGATGAAGGAAGCTGTAGATGACATCATGGTGACGCTGAATGAAGCCGCAAGCGAAGTGGGGCTGGTGGGAGGCATGGTGGACGCCATTGCAGAAGCCATGAGCAAGGTAGGCCTGAGCCCCCCAGACTCCTCCTCTTCTTCTCCTATCTCTTTCCTGCTTTCTCTCAAGTGCTGACAGTCAGTCCTGGCCACTTCCAGCAAGGCCATCCTCTCCTTGGGTGTTCCAGGTAGCCTACAGGTGTGCGTTCAGATGGTCATTACTTTTTAAGTCACTTAACACCTTCCTTCTACTTGTGGGGAGAGGTATATGGAGAAAGACAGATAATAATATTGTTTTGAAATATGAACAAACTAATTTCAAAAGATGACAAACTATTTTTCTCTCCTGTTTGCTTTGTAGGGAACAAACTTTTTTTAATTTATTTTAATTATATTTTTGACAATCTTTACATAGTTGATTAGGGTAAAAAGGTTCAAGGGCTATAGGAAAGTGGGTAAGACTATTATTTCCATATTGTTTCTGTAGGGAACAAACTTTAAGATGAAAGTAATGCAGGGATTCTCAGGTGCTGGCCTTATGGGATCATGGAAAGCTTTTAGAATGTACATTTCCACACCTGAACCGGTCAATCAGGAGCTATCTAGAGTAGAACCTAAAAAATTTCCACTAGTTACTAAATGTGCTCATGGTACTGGTAGCAGGTCACATGAAGAACCCATTGAAAAGGATGTGTTGTTGCCATTAGTGAACTCTTGCAGGGGGCAGATCTAGATGATAGCGTGAATGTCACTCATTCAGTGACACATCATTGAGATGCATCAGCAGGGAAATGGGACTGCAGAGAGTTCTCACTGCCACTCTCCTACTCTGCTCCCCAAGGCATCCATCACTGCTCATATCAGTTTGACAGTCATTAGAATGGGCAGTTGTTCTTAATATCTAATTTCTGTCTGGTGATAGTGTAGCCAAGAATCTCAGACATTTGTATTTGGAAATGTCCACTGTCAGCTTGTATTCCTATGTATTCCTATAGTTTTTCAGGATAGTAAGTTGCCTTTAATTGCTCATTTAAAGCAGACTGGTTGTTTATATCTCCACAAAGAAATGATGCCCTGAAACTATCATTAGAATCATTCTCTTGACTCACCAAGCAGCCAGTGCTCCAATTGAAGACCCCAGGCTTCTCTTTGTCAGTGAGATTCCCAGCCTTCAAATATGGACAGTTTGGCATAAAATGGGATGAAATACCCTTTTTCCCAAGGCTCTTGGATAAGTACCAGTGGCTTTGTTTGATTTTTAGGACATTAGAATAACAGGATTTTGAAAGCAAGCCATGTGTCTACCAAGGATGTTAAAGAACAGAATCCAAGATTGCTTGATACAGATTAGAAACTCAACTGATAATCCTTTTGTTCTTGGGATTTTTTTCAGTCATTCTAATAAAAGGGATATATCTAATCAAAGGGATTTAATATATACCTGGAAAATGAAAGCTAGATCCTGGAGTCTTTGGCTGATATGCTCTGAGTCTTAAGGATCATGATGGGCTATAGACAAAAAAAGCAGCTAATGCCCCAATCTGATGTCAATGGGGTAACTACCGCTCACGAATTCCAGAACAGGCTGGGTCCTTCTGGAAGGGCTTTGAAGTCAGTGTGGTATTATGTGGCCATAGGAATTATAAGCTATTGAGGACATACACCAAAGAGGTCCTAAATAAAGGGTTTCTCTTCTTTGGTTATTATGTAATGTATACAAGTAAACTTGCGTTGCTACTGCTTAACTCTCATCTGCCCTCATTGGATATCCACAGTTCTTCCTCATTCCGCCTTGCCCCAGATTCTTGGAATTTTATGTTAGTCACATTTGTTTCATCTGAACTATAGTTTCTCTTTTTGGGACAAGAAATAAAATTAAAAAGGGAAAATAAACAATCAAACAAACAAAAACCTGCACTTTCCTACAAGAAAGGGCATATTAATATGAGAAGAGCTGGTTGGGGGGGTAGTTATCATCTCAAGGTGAACAAAAAGATTTTATTGAAGTTTGAAATCCTAAAACAGTTACCATTTGATTTTTCACATTTTCTTTGAATTGGTTGAAGGGTCATGGTGGTGGCCTATTACTTCCCATAACTCACAGGTTTGCCATAATTACCCATCTTCTGGGAGAGTCCTGGCACATTGCATCACCTGACACCTAAAGATGCTGAGTTTGCACTGAAGAGTGTGTTCACTACCCAGTCATATTTAACTTGCTTAATGTGCTCCAACCTATGGTGGGAATATTTAGTAGCATCCAAATTCCTGATAAAGAAACTGGGAAAGAATGGTGTAGAGTTTGTGCTGAAAGTTCTGGGGAAAAAAGATCAAGGCTGTATGGCCCCATCATGAATAACTCTTGACCAGATCTGTCAGTTTTTCTAAAACCATGTGGTGCTTGGGAATTGCCAAGGTTTGGGATTTTAAGTTACCAGCTTTGAGGCTCACTTACAAGCTCCGCAACCAGGTTTGGGAAATGCAAGTCTTCTGAACCAGCATATCCCAACCCTTCTGGGGACACAATCACTCCTTGAATGTCCAGCTCTCTACCTCATGGTGATCTTGCCCTTCTGTCAATTGTGGTTGCATTTGGGGTCAGACAAGCGATGGATTAGTGTATTCTTTCTATTCTCCCTCTTTCCAGAGTAGAGATATCTGTGGAGTGTACCACTCCTGAGGAAGCCCTCTGTGTTATAGATTCTGCCTTCCGTACTACTTTATGCCCCCAAGGAAGAATCAGGCTCACTCCCACCTCCACACGCAAGAGTGACATTGCCATCTCTTAGGACCCTTTACCCATCCTTTATGTGGAACCTATTCCTTCTCACCTGGGAAGGCTGAGCTCAAATTTCATGCTTCTGAGACACCTGCTAGGGGCTTCTTCTCACCTAATCCCCCAGATGCCTTTTTTGTATCTCTATTTTAGTCTTTATTATAGAAGTTGGTTCTGTTAATTCCAGTCCTCTCCATTCTCCAAAGTTCAGCATTCTTTTCTTTTTAAATAGCTATTTTTATTGGATAGGCAGATTTTCAGAGAGGAGCAACACAGAGAAAGACCTTCTATTCACTAATTCACTCCCCAAGTGGCCACAGTGTCAGAGCTGAGCTGATCCAAATCCAAGAGCCAGGAGCTTCTTCCAGGTCTCCCACGTGGGTGCAGGGTCCCAAAGCTTTGGCCTGTCCTCTACTGCTTTCCAGGCCACAAGCAGGGAGCTGGATGGAAAGTAGAGTAGCTAGAACATGAACCGACACCCATATAGGATGCTCGTGCTTAGTGGTGGAGGATTAGCCAGTTTAGCCATTGTGCTGGCCCCCAGAGTTCCTCATTCTAACCAATACAGTTTATACTTTGAAATTCAGCCTATGACTTTTGGGTTCTTTCTCTCTTTTCGGTAGCTGGATGAAGGTACTCCTCCCGAACCAAAAGGAACATTTGTCGACTATCAGACAACTGTGGTTAAATATTCCAAAGCCATTGCTGTGACAGCTCAGGAAATGGTAAGAAGCAAAGAGCTTCCCTGCCCACTGCTGGTTGTCCCCTTTACACACCATCACCCCAGGGTGTCAAGTCTGGGCTTCATATTGGGACACAGACTCGTGTATATTTCCAGGGCCTTCAAGTTGCAGTTTGTATCCTCTGTCTCTGTGTTTTAGAAGGCTAGTTTGCTGGGATCCTCATGAAAAACTGACAAGAGGAAATTAGAGGTGACAAGACCTGCACATGAGTATGGATGAGGAATGGAAGGAAAGAGAATGAGAAGCAAAGACAATGAGAAGGAAGGGAGTTGAGCAGAAGTATGAGGGCAGTGTATGGCAGGGAGTCCTCTCCCTCTTCACCTCTCAGAGGACTTGAGGGGCTTTTAGGGATCTAATTTGTTGCCAAGAGATGTTTTCAGATAAAACAGAACAAAGATCACCCAGCACAGGCTTGTCACTTTCTGAGAATTTTTTTTCTAAAACAAAATCCAGCGGAATTGTGTCGTATAGATCATTATGTTAAAATGGTATCATATCAAGAAACACCATTTTTTTTTTCATTTATTAAAACATTCATTCAGCTATGACAAATGACATCCTCCAAGATGAAAATTCAAGGCAAGTTCCCCTGAACCTTTGAAGGCTCAAATGCCACTGGATAAAATTTCAGAGGATGCCTGTTTGATGCCAGCCAGATAAAACCTGAGTAGAGAGATTGGGTAACCGTTCCAGCCCTGGGGGTGGCAGGATAGCAGAATGAGCCCCACTCACCTCATGTGGATCCTGGCTTAGCAGCCCAGAGCAATGCTCCAGATGGTTCTGCCGTCATGTAGCCGTGTGTCCACTAGAGGTTGAGCTTGGATCATGAAAGCTGCCCTGGCTGATCTGTTCATTCTGAGACAGTCTGTGCTTGTGCCAGGCTTCCTGCTGTTCAGAGGCTGTGGAAGGAGCAGAAAGCAGCTAGATGTGCTATGAAAAGTTTAGTCTGCCCGGTTTCATCGGTCTCAGGGGACAGACCTTGGATGCCATTGAGGAACTGTAATGTACCCAATTCCTGGTGAGCTGAGAGCAGGCACAGCCATGGAGACAAATATTACTGGGCAGTCTCCTCATGTGTCTGCTGTCAGACTTTGAGCTTTCTTGTTTCCACTCTTGATGTCTGTGGTCTGAAGGGGCCCAGCCTTGGGGTGATGGCTACTCCTAAGAGAGTTCAGCTGGTTTCTTGGGCAAGAAGGAGGCCAGTGTACCTCACCTGTGTCACCCCCAGTGGTTTTGTGCCCTTGATGGCAGAGCACACATGGAGCACCCATAGCACCCTGTTGCTCTTGTGAGATATGGTGTGTTTTCCTTGGGATCCATGACCAGGCCTGAAACCTGTGCTGTTCCTTGAAAACAGGTTTTTGATGGAATGGCTGTTCCCATCCATCTCAGTAAAAGTGGCATTATTTAAAAGCCAAGTTTTTTTTTTTTTTTAACTTTTAAAAAATATGTGTCTGCAAGGCAGAGTTAAAAAGAAAGAGAGTTAGAGGAAGACACTTTCAACTGTTGGTTCATTCCTCAAGTGGCCAAAATGGCCAGGGCATAATCAAGCCAAAGCCAGGAACCAGGAATTCCATCCAGGTTTTCCCATGCAGTGGCGTGTGGTTGGCCCATCTTCTGCTGCTTTCCCTAGACCATTAGAAGACAAGTGGAGCATTCAGGATTAGACCCAGTGCCCAAGTGGGATGTGAGCATTATAGGTGGAGTGGCTTTACTGGCTAAGTCACAATACCTACCCCTAAAAGAAATTATCGTGTCAGAGGGCCACAAACACAGCCAACACTGTGATCCAGAGCCAAAGAAGAGGTAGGGCAGGAGGACAGTCCCTTCATCGGGCACTTTTCTGAGTGACAGGTTTAACCTGTTGTGAGAATCAAGGCATAAAACTAGACCTTAGCGTGTTAGCTAGGTAAGATTGATGAGACACGTTATTCTGTGATCAAAGGAAAATGCTGTCTTGATGATGAAGAGGTAAGACTGGACCCTTTCAGCTATGGAACACGCTTAGCTAGACCTGCAACTGGAAATTTCTCCTTTAGGGGGCACAAATTCACTACAGTGCTTTGCTCTCAGAGTTGCTGGCCATAGCAGTGCCTCCACCCTCACTTCTCGCGCACAATTTCCTTAACAGCCCTATTCATGGGCCTACATACCTGCCCAGGGTGGGGACTGGCTTCTGGGGACCCAGAGCCTAGAAGGGTTCTCTGCAGCAACCTTGAGGCTTCCAAGGTTTCTCAGGGCCCTGCTTCTGGGGATCCCATAGGACAAAGCTGGCATAGGTTGCCACTGTCACCTGCACAAGTAAACCTGAAGGTCCAATTCCACGCTGCACGGCCTGAACGCTAAGCATGTGCCCCGACCTGGCCTGGCCAGAATCTGCTGGCCCAAGAGGGGCCCTGCAGGCCTGCAGGGTCTCTGGGCAGCCTCTTGTGTGTGCTGCAGCATGGACTCTGCTTGAACCGTCCCCTCCAGTGTCCAGTCCCAACTGCAAGCCTTGACCTTCATTCCATCAGGAGCTTAAAAGTGAATGACACTCTTTTGGCTTCTGGTAATGTTAACACAAGATTCTCATGCTTTTCTCTGTGTATGTGTGTGTGTTTGTGTCTTGCTTGTTTTCTTTTTCCAGATGACTAAGTCGGTTACTAACCCGGAGGAGTTGGGAGGACTGGCTTCACAAATGACCAGTGACTATGGGCAGCTGGCCCTCCAGGGCCAAATGGCAGCAGCCACGGCGGAGCCAGAGGAGGTCTGCCACCTTAAGGCCCCTATGTGTAGAAGCACACACACCCTGATGCCCACTTTCCTAACCCTGCTGGGGAAGGTCCTAGCCACACTCTGGGATTCTGGGGGACCCCAGCCCTGTAGCCAGAACCAGATGTAGTTCCTAGTAGTCTGCAGTCAACCCAGCAAGTTTCCAGCTGATAACCCTAGGTGGTACTCTTCAAGATGGGGCCTTCTGAGAGCTAACAGCAGGATATTGTGTACAGTGTCCTCCCAGGCTCCTGTGCTTGCTCCCCCACCTGTTGCCTCTGAGTATACACAATCCAGGGGCTGCCACTGTATTCTCATGTATTCCTCCTAAGGAGAACACCCCTCCCAAACATCTATGTTTTCCAAAGGCTCACATAGGTGTCGAAAGAGCCTAGAAGGGGACTTGGCTCTCCCTGTCTCTGTAGCCACATTCAGGAAACACAGTCCTACCTGACTACCCTTGGGGCTTTCTCAAAAGTGGCCCAGATCCCTTCCTCTGCCTCTTTCAGATACCTCTTCCTTAGCTCCTAGTATAGTTATGGCCTCAGAGGGCCTGTTCCCTTCCTAGTCATACAATGGCAAACATTAGGTCCCTAAGCCCACTTCCTAGCAGCCCCTATGCCGGGCATGTCTGCACAGTGTGAGTTTCAATGGACAGTGCACAGAGTGGGTGGAGCTCCAGGCAGCTCAGTGGCACCTGTGACATGCAGAAGGGAATCTGCAGACCCTGGAACCCATGGCTCCTTAAAGAATTCAAATTCCTTCTGAAGTACAGAATGCAGTCAAGTGGGTGGCAGGCACACTGGTAAGATCAAGGTAACTATGCCATGGGATTCAACCAGCTGTTTATTGAGCACAAATTGTGCAAGGCACTCCTAAGAGAACCAGGTTGTCAAACCAGAATGCTGGACTGAGCTTCTCATCTGCTTGCAATGATAGTCATAGTCCCCCAAGTTTCCTCAGTGCTGCCATTTCTCCCAGGGAGTCAGGCTTGAGCATGTCCTAACGAAGATTGCCCATTGCAGGGTGGGTATAGGGGTGGTGTACTACAGAAGCGAAGACCCAAGGCAAAGTGACTTTCTAACGTGTGTTGTGACAGTGCATGTGCCTAGGGGCATCATATATGTGCCTGCATACCTACGTTGCTAGCATGGGATGCCTCAAATTCCTAACAGTGCCTGCATTGGGGAGGTCGCAGAAGGATTATTGAGGCTGCAGCATGAACTGTTCTCTTTGCAAGGAGCAATTGAAGTTACTACCAAGAAAGAGCCTTAGCAGAGACCTACACCAAGGTTGTTGATGCTTGACTGAAGCTCATCATTTTTTTTTCCAAAATAGACTCCCTTTTTTTTTTTAAGCAAGACTAGACTGCAATTCTAGTCTGTCATTTATCTAAGCATGTGATCCATTTGATTAACGTTTGATTTGTGAATTTTATAAACAAGTGTAGGGAGACTTATGTTGCAGTCAGGTATAGTTGGGATGGGCCAAAGCAGGAAGGATGGGCTCTGAGAGGGAGAATTAAAAGCAAGAAAGAGATGTTGATTACAGCAAGGTTTGTATCTTTATCCCTAGAAACTATAATTAAATGGTATGGATCCCCTTCCCCCACCCCCTTCTAAAGCCCTGTCCAACTTTTAATTCTGAAGAATTACCAAGCTCATGAGTAAAACAAGTAGGTTTTTGTTTTGTTTTTTTATTGCAGCAGACATCATTGAAGCAAAAATATCTCATCATGCAGAGCAGCCAAGAAAGAAATTGTGTAGCTAAGAGTGCCAGGTCTGGTTGCTTGGGTTCCTGGCCCTGCGCTGGGAGCAGCTGATGTTTTCATTAAGGTTTTCCTTTTCCATCGTTGCATCTTGAGATGTAGTTTACAGTACTGAGGCAAGCATTGTGACCTAGGCCAGAGTGGGGAAGAAGAATATAAGACTACCAATGGTTTGTGAAAGAGAATTCTTTATGTGCATTTGCCAGATAGATATTTGGAGGGAAGAGGGGTGTACTAAGAAGATTAGGCAACCCCCAAAGCGATGTAGTGTTGTTTTTGACTCTAAGACCATGGAATTATTTGTGTAGCCACAAGGGTCCCACATCCCAGCGCTGGCAAATGCTTATGTCCAAGGCAGATAGGAAGCTGCCGTCTCGGCAGCAGCCATGTAGTCTGCTGCATGGAGTCAGCATTCTGGCCTTTCCCAGATTGTGGCAATTCTAGGAAAGGCCATAGCTGTGCCCTCAAACATCACCCGGGAGCTTTATCTGCTTGTTTTTCCACGGGAAATCTCCTTTGTTAAGAACGCTCTGAAAATGTCTGTCTACGGAAAAGTGACAGCCCTCTGGCAGCTGTGCAGTTCTTGAAGAGAGGAAAATCGAGATTGTAGGAGCTGCAACCTCTCCTTCTAAATCCTGGGGCTGAGGCTGAGCCACTGAGCTTTGTCGCACCACCATTTGCCATTACTGCTTGCCATACTGGCTGTTCTCAAAGCTGGTAGGTGCCCTGGTGGAGCACCTGTGGCTAACAACACAGCCCATTGTCCACATGAACTGGATGCCTGCTTGAGAATTGTCTAAAAACTTTCCACTCCAAGGGCACACTTCCTTGAACAGGGAAAGTGCCAGACAACCTGTCATCAAACAGGGACAATATTTGGTGGGGGAGGGAAGAGGAGTTCTTTGGGATTCAGAAAACCTTGTGATCTGTGCAGCTTTTTCCAAAAACTCTTAGGAGACCACTACCTCCCTCTCCCTGCAAAACACACTTTTTGTTCCCTTCCTTTTTTTTTTTTCTAAGTTTGTCATCTAAATTCTCTTATGGCCTTCTCAGCTTTCAAAGCTATCCCACGCAAATGGTATTTGCCCAAGCTTTAGAAGTCACTGCTTTTAAGTACTGGGAAAAATCTATGTTTCCCTCAATCTTGGGCAATAAGGAAAGATGATCATTATTTCTAGTCTCTCTCCAAGTGAAATCAGATCTGAAACTTCGTAAAACTGCGTTTTTCATTTCCCTCAAGGCACAAAACCAACAGACATTTTTCCCCATTTTCTTTTGATTTGGGCAGACAGTGAATTGAGGGTTTTTCTTGAGGCTCAAGTAAGACTTCTCCAAACTTGCCAATTGAAAACCCCAAATCCAGTGTCTTTGAGCAGCATTCCATTCTAATCAACACTGGTATAAAGTTGGATCACTCTGTGGTCTCACAAGACCATGTTTGGGTCATGTTTAGAGACACAGTGGTGCTTTGAGAAGCTTCAATTTTTAAAGACCTTATCTGTTTGATTAGTTTTACAAATGTAATCCCTGTCTAGGATGTTCCTCTGTTGGCTCTGCACATAGATTACTATGTATTGCGGATTGCACCCTGGGCCATCTTTGTGCCCCTGGAAAATAATAGTAACTTGTCAATCTGCAGCCATGGTTCAGAAGCTGCTGTGGATTCTGTCCCTTCATCCCAGCTGCTGCAGTGTGTGACATAAGTCATTTGTCTCTCTTTCACATATAAGCTACCTGAGGCTCCAGGTGCATATGTTTTTGAAGGCCACTCAACTCCAGTAGTTAGTAACCACTTGAAATCACTTGAACTATAAGGGTTTTTTTTGTTTTGTTTTGGTTTGGTTTGGTTTGGTTTGTTTGTTTTTTATTTTTGAATTTTCAAGGTGTTTCTTGCCCCATGTCCTCCTCCTCTGGCTGTTCTAGAGGTACTTCAACATAGAGAGATCTGTGATCATGCGAGCTCTTGCTCAGAGATTAGCTCTGACCTTCGAGCACTAAGGGTCCACTGGATGTACCTGGAAGGTGTCAAGAACCAGGCCAAGTCTGAAACTTGAATGCAGCATCCTGCTTCGGCTCAGCCTTGTTAATAAAGCAGCCAGCCTGTCCAGCCCAACAGATAGATTGAAGTGGCATTTTACTGCTGTGTGTGGGGGCTGGAATCCAGGTCTATTCCCACCTTGGCCACAGAGGCTCTGTGACTGCACTAGTGCAGACCTCTTAGCAGAGCTGCGCAAGGAGATTATCCAAGGGATAGCTTTGCCTGGTGATGACGTCTCTCTAGCACCTGATGAGCAATATACAAGATGTCCAAAAAACAGAAACTCACCTTTTTGACTCATGAGCGTTTTCTAGGACATAGATTGGAAAGTCCTTTGGGCCTTAAGAAATGAAAAGATCTTTCTCCCCTAATTGCAGTGTGTATTTCAGTCACAGGAGAGAGCCCTTTTAGACCTAGGTGAGCTCTCTAAAGTCTCAGACTCTAACATGATGATGCCAGAAGATGGCGTCTAGGTGGCCATCATTGCCTTGATCACCACAATCCCTGAGATCTCATGAATAGTATTCTTGAAAGATGCTGGAATTATAAGTCAGAGCTTCTAGCTGTTGTAAAGGCTTGAAAATAACCAGGCGCATGTGTAAAGCACTGTGTTCTGCTGTGCTGTTAATGACTTAACATGGACTGAAGGGAAAGATTGTTTCTGGCATCTGTGTTGAAAATGCAAAGTGCTATGAAACCAAACCAGAGGGGCAAACTTTGGGGAGGCAGCTGGCAGCCTGTTTAGAGTGGGGTTCATTGGGCTTCTCTTTGTCCAACTGCCTCTTCTAATCCAACATCCCAGAATGCGTGACTGCTGAGCCTTGACTCTGCAAATGAACCTTTTAACGAAAACCTCAAGCCCAGCTTGCTAGAAGGGAAGCTAGGGTCCCTGTGGTCATCCTCTCCATGTGCTTCTACTGAGAAAGGAAATATTCTGGTTGGTAAATACACCAATTTTATAGGAATTTGAGCTTTTAAAAATACACCTAATACTAAAGCTGTATTTTAAAACTTATAGTTAACCTTTAGTACTATTGTGAGGAAAAAAGACATTGCCTGTTTCAAAGAGGCTGTGACATACAGTAGGGACTCAATAAATACTTGTTGAATGGATGCCAGAATTACCCCACAGAGCCCATCTAATTAAATCTCTTATATACAAGGTAGTTAACATGGGGGGGTGCGTATACTAGTGTGCTTCATCAAGGCTGTGGACATTTCACAATCTCTTTTAAAGAGAGAAGCAAAAATCAACCAAATTCCATACTTTACCAGACAGAGGCTTCTCATAGGAGTGGAATTTTCCTAGCCAGGTGCCCATAGGACACAGGGAAAAATTTCCACCCAGGGAAGGCTTCAGTGGCAGGGGCCATCACCGCTTCTCCACCCCGGGCTTGCCTCTGCAGATCGGCTTCCAGATTCGCACACGTGTGCAGGACCTGGGCCATGGCTGTATCTTCCTGGTACAAAAGGCGGGAGCCCTCCAGGTCTGCCCCACGGACAGCTACACCAAGAGGGAGCTGATCGAGTGTGCCCGCGCAGTCACAGAAAAGGTAAGAAGTACTCCTGGTGGCCAGGCCCAGCCTGTGGACAGGTCCAGGTAGCTGTAATGGAGAAAGAAGCAGGAATCCCAGCTAGCCAAGACAGCTGACAGGTATGGAGACAGCAGGGGGCTGAGGGCATTAGCTAGGCCTAGAGAAATCCACTTCCTTAGAGAGCCTGGCTCTGACAAGCTGAGGTTCTTGGCTTCCCTGACTCTTAAAGAACCCACTTGCAGGCAAACTGGATCCAACTCCCCCATAGCTGCCTCTTGCTGACACTGTATGCCCTTTTTTCTTTCTTCCCAAGGAGGCTCCTGGGTGCTATGGACTGAGTCACAGGGATCTATAGTTCTTTCATGTCATCTCCTGATGTGCAGAAATTGCCTTTGTGAGGAGTGCAGAAGAACACTCGATTTTTTTTTTTACTGAAATAGTTTGTAAAGGGAATTGCAGTGGAGTTCACTAGAGTCATATGTAAAATGATGAAACTATTTAATGCCTAGCTCAGAAAGCAAATAGGGATTACGTGCAGTGATGTGTGTCAGAGTGCTTGGCCCTGCACCATTCAGGGAGTTAAACATTGAGTGATTACAAGCCACTGTCCTCCGTAAACTTTGTCCTAAACTCTCTTTCTCCCAGGCCGTTTGGTCTGTTTTCAGTAGCACTCTTGATCTTGCCTAGGATTTGGGAGTTCTGTGTTACTCCTGTCGCTGCCATGTTGCTCAGGGTAGCAGTCTCATCAGCTGTGAGGAGCATGGGCTGTATCAAGGCATATGTGCATGGGTATTCTTCGCCTTTCCTTTCACTTTGGTTCAGAGCACACACACTGGGAAATGGAATCCATTGATAAGTTTATACTGGTGCAAAGAGGTGTTCGAGACATACACCACTCTTGTATGATATTCATTGTCCTTGAACATCCAGAAGCCTCCTAGTGGACAGCTCTCGGAGGCATGGTGATGAAACTTCAGATGGACAGGGGTGACCTCACCTGGAAGCAGCTGCCACACTCCTGTCCATGACCCCACACTGAGGCCAGGCAGCGCGCAGGAGTGCCTGACCTCCATGGACAGTAAGGAAATAAACCTCTGCTCAAGGAAGATGTTTTCTCATGCTTTCAAAGCCCTGGCTTGTTACTCTGGCTGATTTCTCTTGGAGAAGACCTTGAAGCAGGAGTGCCACAGACAGGGGAAGGTTTGTTGGCGAGCATGGCTGAGCATTGCCATCCTCCTGAGCTGGCCTTCACCTTGCCACTTCGTAAAGCAGAGGTCTCTAATGTCCTATGCCTGCAGGAACACCAGGGGTGGTGAGATGGCCAGTTCTTGGTAGCAGACCCTCCATGCTGGCTTCTGGCTCTTCCCCCTCCCACCAGCACCCACATTACTTTGGGACTTCCATGTGCATCTTGGTAGTGATGTACTTAGTGTAGCCCCAGTGAGAAGCCCCTGGACTTCCCTCCCTCTTTCTCTCCAGCCCCAAGGGGCTGGCAGATACTCTTTGAATGCCTGCTGACCTGTGTGGCATTCACAGTGACCAGGCCTCTGTTTTTGGACTCCTTTTTCTTTAATCATGGCTAAAACCAGCTCCCCCACCCCCATAACTTGCTGTGGGTTATGTCAACCATCCTTTTGAGAGTCCTTTCCAGAAATTGGGTTCCTTCTCCTCCTCTCTCCCCACCAGTTATGTGCCAGTCTGACTTGTCTTTTCCTGGTGGCACCTGGTGGCTTTTAAAGGAAGATCAGCCCCCCAAAAAAGAAACTGTTGAGGCTGGACTGGCCCTGGGACAAGGCCAGGGAGTGGGGGTCCTGGGCAGACTTCCCAGTGCCCTGCCTGCTGAGGTCTGAGCAACAGAGAGGAGAGGATGACCCAGACACAGTGCTTTTTGAGCACTGTGGCCAGCACGTGGCCAGCATATCTCAAGAAATGTAATCACAGAATGTTTTCAGGGCAGCTAGTCTGGTGTACCCAGAAATGGATATATGACCTCCTGGCCTCACAGTCTCCAGCCACTCACCTGAAGCAGCCCTGGTTTGCTTTTGTTCTTGTTTCTCTCGGGTTTTGCAAAGCCTATTTGAAGAACAAATGAAACAGCTACTCATTGGTTCTTGCTCAAACACCTGACCAGGCCTAGGCCAGGACAAAGCATGAATCTGGGAATTCAACCCAGGTCTCCCAAGGAAATGGCAGGTATCCAGGTACTTGAGCCATCAGTGCTGTTAGCTAGGAGGTGTATTCGCTGGAAGCTGGCATTGGGAGCACAACTGTGTCTTGAACCCAGGTACTCTCCACTATGGAATGCAGATGTCCCAGTCAACAACTTAACCACTAGGCTGAAGTCCCCCAAAGGCTGTTTCTAACCTTTGGGCAGTGGGCTCCTCCAAGGGCCAGGAGACAGGGCTGTGAACTCCTGGAGGCAGAGCTATGTCTCTGCTAGAAGAGAGTTGGGGATGTATTCCAAGGGAGTCTTTGAACTGTGTCTTGTGGGTGAAGGGTCTGTGGCTGGGCAGGAGGGAGGGGCCCAGTAGGCAGGACACAGACTCAGTTTGGCCAGCTGGCTATGTCTAGGGAAGTGGTGGAGAGCAGGGCTGGTGGACACATGCTACAGACACTGTTGAGCAGGGTGTGGCGGGGCCAGATGTGTGTGCCAGGGAAGCTTACCTGCAATGGTAAGGGTATGCTAGAGAGTTGAAAGGAAGCATACAGTGAGACTCACCCCTGGCCAACCTGCTGGACCTCAGTCCCTGGAATCTTTATCCAGTGGTGGATGATGATTTGGGGCAGGTACTTGTGTGGATCCTTTCTGGATCCCATCCTGAGGCATCCAGTGGAAAGGTACTATAGGAGCCTACTTTCTTCCCCATCTTGGTGGTTTCAGACACTTGTTTTTCCCTCTTACTGCTCTCAACAACTCTGGTCAGAACTAATAGCCCCATTTTATAGACAAGGAACCCAAGGCTTAGAGAGGTGAGGCATGTGGCCCTTATGTGGGGTTCAGACTGAGGCTGTGAATTCCTAAACTATGTTGACTCATGGGGGAGAATATAATTGAGTCCACATACTTGTGGGTCATTTTTTCTCTTTGTCATACTCCAATTCACACACTTTTTCTATCCTCAGGTGTCCCTGGTACTGTCAGCGCTCCAGGCTGGGAACAAGGGGACGCAGGCATGCATCACAGCCGCTACAGCGGTGTCTGGAATCATCGCCGACCTGGACACCACTATCATGTTTGCAACAGCAGGAACACTGAACGCGGAGAACAGCGAGACCTTCGCAGACCACAGGTATGTGGTCTCCTGGACGGAGAGGTCTGGGCTGGTCTACCCCATGACACTCAAGGTTGACTTTGGAGCCATAGCCAGGAGCCAGAGATGCAATTCCCGCCATTCCAATTCTGGGTTAACTCCTGGCTGCAGTTGCCTTGGAAAGGCCAGACCATGTGATTTCACAGGCCTTACACAGGCCACAGGTGGGACACCCTCCACAACTGCCACAAGATGAGGAGAAGCACCACCCTTTGGCCTTCAAAGCCCTTAACAAAAGCCCCTGGGAAAGTTCCCTTCTCTGCACTACTACAAGTCCTCAGGTTTTGCCCTTTCCCTGTACTGTCCTGACCTCAGGGAGAACATTCTGAAGACAGCCAAGGCCTTGGTGGAAGACACAAAACTGCTTGTGTCTGGGGCTGCATCCACTCCAGACAAGCTGGCCCAAGCAGCGCAGTCTTCGGCAGCCACCATCACCCAGCTTGCTGAGGTAGTTAAGCTTGGGGCAGCCAGCTTGGGCTCCGACGACCCTGAGACCCAGGTAAGCATATAGCCTGGGGAATGCCTTCCTTGTGTTCCTATGAGCGCTGGATGACAGGCCTCCATTGGACATTGGGGACCCTTTGAAGACAACAGGTTACATGATGAAACTTTCTGAACCTGTGATCCAGGCAGCATGAAGGCAGGGCCTGCCAAGGAGTGTGCTATGGGATTATAGATCTGGGAAAAACCTCCAAGGGGGCCTCAACATATCTGGTGCTGGATTGGATGCAGTAGGCATTGGGAGATAAGGTGAGGTGCAAGTGTGGTCCCACCCTCAGGCTGCAGCAGTGCATGTACTGGAGCTCCATGTACCTACATAGACCTCTCTGAAAGCAGGGCTGCCCTGGGAGGAAAGTGGAAGGTGAGTACCTTTCAGGGGCAGGTGGAATTAGATGTTCCAAGGAGATGTGCACTTGGACCTAGTAAGTGGTCATGAGCCAGCCCAGGGACAGCAATGTGGATTCAGGAATCATTGCCTTCTTGACAGAACTTGGCAACCACAGCAAGGAAAGCAGGGAGGAAAAGAAGAAAGTCATTCAGGCAAAGAGCCCCTTAGGAATCCAACTCTGAGGGACATGTCCAGGGGAGATGCACAGGGAGCTAGTGAAGCAGCTGCTGCCACTGTGAAAGGAAAGTCAGAGGCATGGCACTGAGGAGAGAGGATCTGAATCCACCGTAGATGGTAGAGAATTGAGAATATCCAAGTCTACATGCAAGCCTTGGGTCCCAGGGCTGGATGAGGCAGTGGGGTGGCAGTCAGATGTAGGTGAGGAAATGAACTCTGCTGTTGTTTACGTCAGCCTGGAGAAGTTTGCTTGTTCCTTGGGCCCCCTTTCAATAGGTTCCTTAAAGACTATCACCCTAGTTTGTTCTATGGAGTCTGTGTACCTGGCACAGCAGCACCTGGCATGCAGTGGATGTCCCACAGATACACATTGAAGTGACAGCCAGCCGTGGTCATCCTTGCATAGATGTTACCTGCTCCTAAGTATGCCAAACTTCATAGACCCCTGTTCTCTGCATGCTCAGCCCCAGCTCTCAGTAGACACTTGTGCTTTCATTGATAAATTGATCCTGTTTGAATAAAACTGAACACAGAACTCAGGTGAATGGCAGTCACTGTATTGGTTGACCTGAAGCTGCAGGCTTTGGTCCCACCTGGCCCAAGCCCACCCTTCCTGATATTCTTGAGTGAAGCTGGGATCCACAAGGAGACCTTCCTCATGTTGTTGCTTCTTCCCTGTGGCTGGATTTCTGGTAACCTCCTAGAACATTCTGACTGCTCTTTGGAATGCTGAGCATTTTCCAGAATCCCTGCCTGCAGGGTTTGTTCAAAGCCCTCCTAGAGGCATGGAAAGTTTATTAACATATCCTTAGAATTGGCCCACATGGCAAAAGCATGTGCTCCTGACCCAACCCAGCTTGAGGAGAAGCACGTTGGCCTGAAAATGTAGAAAAACGTCCTGGGTTGGTGCAGGCACTTCCTCTTCCTGTTTGCTTCCTGTTTGCTTTCTTCTCTGTTCGCACACAGAGAGCAGAAAGAATCATGAACTAGGGCCATGTGGATCCACAATGCTGCCTCAGTGCAGGTCAGCCTGAGCCTCCTCCCATGCCTGCTTGGAAGTTGTGTGTAGCATAGCCCTGTCCACGCTGGGCATACAGCCATAACTCAGATTCTTTACTCTCACTCATCTTGCGTGATTGACACTTCATATCCACCTAGAGAACTCTGTCCCCGCTCTCACCACCTGCAGCAGCAACCACTGTGCTCCTTGTTGAATTTGAGTTTCAGGCTCATCATGTACACAGAAGCATGATATGTCCTTCTGTGAGTGGCCTTGTTTCACTTAGGCACCTGTTGTGGTGAATGTTAGAGTTTCCTCCTTTTGGGGGGCTAAGTATTATTCCATTGTCTGTGTTTTCCCTGTTTTGTATATTGGGAATGATCCTGCTATGAACATTGAAGTTCTGATAGCTTGTTGAATTCCTGATTTCAGTTGTTTTAAGTAAATGCCAGAGGAGAGATTGATGGATCATAGGTTTATTTATTATTTATGTTGATTTATTTGCTGTCCTATTTTGTTTTGTTTTGGAGGGACCTGCATACTGGTTTCCAAACTACCTGGGCCACTTTGCATTCTCACCAACAGTATACAGTATGCACACTGGGTCTCTTTCTCTACATTCTATCCATACCTCACTGACTTTTAGTTTTAGTAATGGCTGTCCTTGCAGGTGTAAGGAGGCGCCACTGTGCTTTTGACTACATTTCCTTGATGATTGGTAACATTGAGCTTCTTTACATAAAACTCTTAGCCAGTTTTTCTTTTTTGGAGAAATGTCTCTTAGTCCTTGGTCTTTTTTTTTTTTAGGATCTATTTATTTATGTGAAAGATAGAGTTATAGCAAAAGAGAGGGACAGACAGAAAGAAATGTTTGATCCACTGGTTCATTCCCCCAAGTGTCTGTGATGATCAGAGCTGGGCCAGGTCAAGGCTAAGAGCTAAGAACTACATTCTGGTCTCCCACATGGCTGTGGCCACCCTTACCAACTGCTTTCCCAGGCTCTTCTCTTGAGCAGAGAACTGGATTGGAAATAAGACAGACAGAACTTTAAAGGTCACTCAAATATGAGATGCCGGCATGGCAAGTGGCAGCTTTACTCACTCTGCCACAGTGTGGGCCCCCCAGCCTGTGTTTATTTTTGTGCTATTGCTCTAGGATCCTACTCTTAGTAGGTCTCTACATCTTGAAGTGCCAACTTCAAATGAGACCTTGCTTGTCAGTTGTCAAGTGGCAGGGGATGGGATGGTGTGTGCTGTGGGTTTGGGCAGCAGGTCCTGGTTGTCCATGACTCTGTCTGCCCTTGTCATCCCTCTCCCTGCCGCTGTGACTTCAGGAAGGAGTGCAAATGCACCTCCATACCAGTGCTTTTCTCACGTGCCCTGACTCACCCTGTGGGCTCTAAGGCTGAGGTTGCTGGTCCTTGACAAAGCACATGAGGGGCTGGCAGAGGGTAGGAAATGCTAAATTGCTTGTTTGATTTAGCTGTCTGGGGCTTTGGGTCTAGTAGGGTGTCATGTCTGTTACCCCTACTCATCCTCAGCAGGTTTTGGCAGGATAGGTGGGGCTGAGTGATAACTCTGAGCCTGGTGTGTGACGGTGCTTTACACATGGAATTCTAAGATATTTGTGGAAGCAGTTGTTCGGCACAACAGTTAAGCTGCTGCTTGGAATGTGTGCACCCCACATCAGTGTGCCTGGTTTGAGTGCCAGCTTCTCAACTTCCAACCCAGCTTCCTGCTGCTGCTGACCCTGAGAGGCAGGAAAGGTGTAAAGGCTTCAACACTGGAGATGAGACTCAAATGACCAGAAGAGCCAAGTTCCAGGTAGAGAGGATAATAAGAGCCGAGGCCCTAAGCAGGAATGATTCAGGATTGACCAAGGGAAGGAAAGAAGACACCTCTGTCTCCGTCACATATTGAACACTGAGCAAGGCAGGGAATCCTCCCAGCTAGAGCCAGAGGGGCAGGAATGGTAGTGCCAGTAAAGCCTTGCAACCCAGTGTAGGCTGAGGAATGGGTTCTCAAGAATGAAGGCATCAGTCTGGGAGGTGAGTGGTGTGTCTCCAGGGCTGCAAGTTGTGAGGCTGTAAACATGCTCTTTTTAGACCTGTGTTCCCAACCTTTCTCAGCTGCAGCTGCCCCTGAAAGTCCTCATTCCTACACCAGAACTCCCAGTGGTGACAAGCAGGCTTTAGAGCTGCTCTCTTTCATACCTATTGTCCCAGCCTGCCCTTGGTCTGCAAGGTCCTATGGAAACCAGCCAACATCTGCTCACTTAATTCTGTGCTTTCAGGTGGTGCTGATCAATGCTATCAAAGACGTGGCCAAGGCCCTTTCTGATCTCATTGGTGCGACCAAGGGAGCTGCCAGTAAGCCAGCTGATGACCCTTCCATGTACCAGCTCAAGGGGGCTGCCAAGGTACTATGCAAGCTGGAGGGGTGGGAGAATCTGTATGAGAGCAATGGGAGAATACACATCAGGGTCCTTTTTTCGCTTAAAAAGAGCTGTCTTTGCTTACAGTGTTCATAAAAGCAAGCATTTAACCTAGTACTTGGAAACACCATTTAAGACCTTGTATGACACAGCAGAATGCCTGGGCTTAATTCCCATCTCTTGTTCCCAGTTCCAGCTTCCTGCTAGTGCAGGCCATGGGAGGTACTAGGTGATGGCTCAAGTGCAATCACGTGGGAGATCCAGATTGCTTTCCCAGATTGGGCCCAGTCAATCTAATCCTGGCTATTGTGGGCATCTGGGGAGTGACCCGACAAGTGGTAGCACTCACTCTCATACATTTGTGTTTTCGCCCTCTCTCTCTCTTTAAAAAAAATGTTTTAAACAATTGAAAGGGGCAGTCTCTTCAGGCAATATTCTGTTCTCTCTTGCTCTACAGGTGATGGTGACCAATGTTACCTCTCTCCTCAAGACTGTGAAGGCAGTGGAGGATGAAGCCACTCGGGGCACAAGGGCCCTGGAGGCCACCATCGAGTACATAAAGCAGGAACTCACGGTAAGGAGCCCTCCTGAGGCCAACCCCAGAGTTGAAGCATCAAAATATGTCACCTGGAACCCCGAATGAGGGAGGCCTCCTCACCTGCCTATAGCAGCCTTGCGATGTTGAGACCCCAGCGGGGACACAGAGTCTGGCTAGGAGTAGTCTGTCACTGTAATTAGGGACTTCATTGGAATATTTCATGTAGAATGAATTCAGGCTCCAGCCTGAACCCAAAGCCTCATGGAAGATTCCTAGATCAGGCACATAAGACAACTGTTGCCAGTTGGCCTGAGCTTTATTCATGAGTATGTGCCTAAGCTTCCAGAATTTATACTTTGGCTAACAGCTCACACTGCTGCATGCCTGTGGAATTTGGAATCTGAGATTCACTATTAAAGGATTACTCAACAGATGCAGCTGCAGCAGGAGGGCAGTACTGGGGAGACTGACTTGTTCTATACCTTTGGCAGGGGGTCAGGATCACCTGTCAAGTGACCTGAGGATCAGAACCAGAAATAAGCAATAATGTTGGGCTTATGTGATGGGGGCTTGGATTTGGGGATCTTGAATGGATCCAATTGTAGTTGGCAGTATGCTAGGTTCACACTTGAATGAGAAAGGGAGAAATACAGGTGCTATTCTAGGCTGGTGGTATTCTTATACTCTGCTGCCTGGCACCTTTTTTTCATGGCTGTGTGGGCTGGGTGTTTCCTACTACAAGTCTGGGCGCAGGCCCTGATAGTTGTGACACCCGATGGTGCCAAAGGAAGATGTGAACTTTGGAGCTCTCCTAGGGAGTGACTGATGCTTGCCTTTCCCAGCAGGCTGATGGAATCTGTGATTGACCTCAAAGCCGTGTTTCTGGGGGAGGGGAGGAGGCAGGTGCTCAATGTGGAGCACACTATCCAAGTGGCCCACCAAACCACAGCATTCAGGAGTGCACCTGGGAGTCGCAGTCCTGGCTGCTTCATCTGCCCCTGCCTATTTTGAGGCTGCAGTGATATTTGGCAATGGTGCCATGTGTCCTGGGTGCTGACTGGGTCCTTCCTCTCTGCTACCTCTGGGAAGCCTTCCCGTGTGCCGCATAGTTACCTTGCACTGAAGATAGCCACAGCTAAAGGGAGAGTCATCTTGTGCAGGCAGAAGAGCACATTCAGCCCACAGTCAGGACACCCATCCCTCTTGTTAGGAGTGAAGCTTGAAGAAAAATGAGCAAAAAAAAAAAGAGAAAAAAGAAGAAGTGAACAACTTGACCGACAGGGGAAACTTCAAACTCTAAAGGGGTGTGTGTGTGTGCGCATGAGCATGCATGTTAAAGAATTCACAGTGTCAACATGACACACTCAACACAAATAGCTCTGCACAATTATGCAGTTCTAATTATAAGCTATGCTATGGATAGAAGGAACTGATGCTTTGTTTCCCCTCCCTCACAGCTTCTCAAAGAGGGATGTGAGGGTACAGAGTGATACATTCAGGTCAGTCCTGCCCCAGTACCAGCACTGGGATTACTGAGATTCTGGAAACTGCCAAAGCACCAGCATGGACCCTGGGGCTGGAGTGAGAGATGGAGAGTGAGAAAGAGAACCAAGAGGATATGCAAACACCCTGAATGAAAGGCATATAAATGCTGGGAGTGAGTTTCCACAGATGAATAGGTTCATATTGTAGATGGTTCTCCCCCATTGTTTCACTCCCATGAATGTCAAGTGTAGCCTTAAGAATGTTATTCATGCAAGAATCTTGAAAACAAGAACATTCCTGTACTTCAGTTCCCAATTTCCTGCCTTTGGACAGGCTCTTGCAATAGCTGGCTGTGTTTTCAACCCAGTTGGAAAAGAAATAAGGGGTTTTCACCCTTTGTGATTCTTTCTTTTTTTAAAAGATTTGTTTATGTTTATTACAAAGTCAGATATACAGAGAGGAGGAGAGACAGAGAGGAAGATCTTCCGTCCGATGATTCATTCCCCAAGAGAGCTAGGAGCCTCTTCCGGGTCTCCCACACAGATGCAGGGTCCCAAAGCTTTGGGCCGTCCTCGATTGCCCTCCCAGGCCACAAGCAGGGAGTTGGATGGGAAGTGGAGCTGCCGGGATTAGAACCAGTGCCCATATGGGATCCTGGCACGTTCAAGACAAGGACTTTAGCTGCTAGGCCACGCCGCTGGGCCCCACCGTTTGTGATTCTTATCACCTCTTCTCTGCACGACTTCTAGGTGTTCCAGTCCAAAGAGATCCCTGAAAAGACCTCATCACCTGAAGAATCCATAAGGATGACAAAAGGCATTACCATGGCAACAGCCAAAGCTGTGGCGGCAGGGAATTCGTGTAGACAGGAGGACGTAATTGCGACCGCCAATCTGAGCCGCAAAGCTGTGTCAGACATGTTGACGGCTTGCAAGGTAAAGGGCATTGTCCTTGCCCCTGCTGGACAGCTTGGTGGCTGTCAGAGTTGTTTGTGGTCTTCTGAAGGAGGAGGAGGGTTGGACAGTATGACAGCAAGCAGTTTAGGACATACATCTTGGTCCTAAGAGGCAGACTAAAGATAACATGTGCTGGAGCAGGTGTTTGTTACAGCAGTTAAGCACATCCCATATTGGAATGCCTGGGTTCAGGTCCCACTGGGAAATCTAGCTTCTACTACTGTGCACCTTTGGTAGGAGGCAGCAGGCATGGGCTTAGTTACTGGGGTCTCTGCCATCCTTGCCTGAGACCTGGATTTAATTCCTGGCTCCTGGCTTTGGACTGGCCCAGCTCCAGTTGTTGTGAACATTGTGGGAGTGAACCAGTGGATGGAATATCTTTCTCTCTGTGTCTGCATTTGAAGTGAAAGGAGGGAAATACTTAAAAAGATCTAATTGTTTTTAAAAAGCAGTATAGAGGTCCATCTGTAGGAAGACACTCATTCAAGTACTTTGTGGTTGTGAAGGATGGGGCCAGTCCTGCTGACCTAGCCTTTCTAGTTTGTCACTGGGCAGCAAGCCTTGCAAGCAGAGGCTGCAGTGCTAATTCAGGATCCACCTCTTCCACTTGCCCCCTTTCCTGCCTCCGTACATCTACCATTTTGCCCCAAGTGAGGTGTTGCCACCACTGGTTGAGAAAATGAGTTAGATCAACACCGCACAGCTTGGGGAGCTACCCTCTCACCTTCTCTCCTTACAGAATGTTCTTGAAGACTTATGATCCTCTAGTAGATGACTGGAGCAGCTGGCCTGAACCTACACTTAGGGAGGGAGCCCCATGACCTTGATTTTACTTTGTTGTTTTAGGAAAATGACTGGCCCAGTGATGGGCATTTGATCCAGCAGTTACGATACTTGCTTTCCCTATCAGAGTCCCTAGATTCCATGCCAGCCTCTGCTCCTGCACACCCTGAAGTCAGTCAGGGATGGCTCAAATAGTTGAGTCCTTGTCACCCACTTGGGAAACCCAGATTGAATTCTCAGCTCCCAGCTTCTGGCCTACCCTGCCCTTGCCATTGTGTGCTTTCCAACTGGGGAGGGAAGCAGTAGATGGGTACTCTCTCTGTGTGCCTATGTCTCTGTGTATGGTGTCTGCATATTTCTCTCTCTGGCACTAAAGTAAGTAAATTTTTTAGATAAGGTCCCCTGTAAGGGCTCTCATGGAATCCTACATCCCACTGAGTACCCCCATGACTCTGGCTTCTGCTCTGTGTCTGGTTGGTGATTACCACCATGGTGAGTGTGGGGTGCAGGGATTAACCACATACTTGGAAAAGTGGCTGTTATATAATGGCCATCTTTGTGGTGAAGTGAATTCTGTTGGGCTGGCCACTGTAGGAGCCAATTCTGAGGCTTCAGCGGATACCCCAGAGGGGTGAGGTGACATGGAGGCAACTAGTAGGGAAGGGAAGAGGAGGAGGAAAACAGAATAAAAATGATGTACAGGGACCTGGTCACCAGGGCAGCAGCAGTTGCTGGGACTCTTGTGCCCTGGGGAGAAAAGAGTGAGCATGAAGGCAGGAAGGTGGAGGTGGGAGAAGGGAATGAATACCTCCATAAAGGATCATGAGGACTAGGCCAGGAAGGTTGGGCTCTGTCCTGAGGTAACCAGTACTAATCATTTTGACGCACTTGGTGGATGCCACCTGTTGGAAGAGGTAACTTCCCTGGGGGTTAGTCTCTGAATTAAAGAACAGTGTTTTACAGTAGGACATGCCCCTCAGGCACTGGGATCCCCAGGCACCCAGTACTGTGGAGATGCTGTCACCTGCATTCTGTCATGTGCTCTTAGATGACAAAGATGAAAGTCATTATTCTCATTTTTCAGATGATAGAGCAGAGGCTCAGAGGAGTTAAAAGATGGGGCTGGTGTTGTGACATAGGGATTTAAGCCACTACTTAGGATACCTATATTCCCCTTCTGAGGGTCTGCTTGAGTCCCAGCTACTCTGCTTCTAATCCTGCCTCCTGCTGATGCTCCCAGAGGCAGAAAATGATGGCCCATGTCCTTGAGTTGCTGACATTCGTATGGGAGACCCTGATGGAATTCCTGAATACTGGCTTCAGCTTGGCCAGCCCCAGTTATTGGAGGTGTTTAGGAAGTCAACAAGCACCTGGGCTATTTCTCTCTCTCTCTCTCTTTTTCTCTCTCTCTCTGTTTTTCTCTCTCTCTTTCTCAAATTAGCCAATGGGTTTTTGTTTGTTTGTTTGTTTTTTAAGGGAGAGGTTTAGTCCCACAGCTCTTGACAGTGAGGACCAGAACTAATGCCAGCTCTTCCAATTGATTGCCCATGGCTTCCTAGCCACAATGCTCTGGGTTTCTTCCATGAATGAATGACAGGCTCCTTTGGGCCATGTCACAAACATGAAATAAAAGGGGAAATAACAACAAAAATATCATAATAGAGGTGGAAGTGGAATGTAATTCATATTTTCAGGTCTCTTCATCAGAGGTTGCTGCCTTTTCAGGGGAGCAGATCATGTAGCAAAGCGTTTGGCACTGTGTACTCAGCCTCAGCTCCCTTCTGGGTCACATCTGGGTTTTATAGAATATGTCAGAACCAGAGCCCTTTACATGGCCAAGCTGGACATGAGGACTAGAGTCCCTGCCAAACCTGAGGCTGTTCCTAGGATGGGACTTATTGCTCAAATTCCATTAACACTTCACTTAAAAGAATTTTTAAAATTTTTTTTATTGGAAAGTCAGCTTTGCAAAAAGAAGCAGAGAAAGATTTTCCATCTGCTGGTTCACTCCCCAAATGATGAGAATAGCTGGAGCTGAGCCAATCCAAAGCTAAGAGCCAGGAGCTTCTTCCAGGTGCAAGGTCCCAAGGCTTTGGGCCATCCTCCAATGCTTTACCCACAAGCAGGAAGCTGGAAGGCAAGTGGAGCTGCCAGGACATGAACTGGCACCCATATGGGATCCCAGAGAATGCAAGGCAAGAACTTCAGCCTCTAGGCTACCATGCAGGGACCATCCATTAACACTTCTATTTCCTTTGGTCCTCCTGCATCTGTAATTGAAGCAGCTCAGCCAACAGGGTTGCATGCACAGCACACACAGAAAACCAGGATGCCAAGGGATGGCCCAGAAGGAAGTCTTTTGGCCATGGTACCATCTTGGAGCGTGGAGGTTGAGCAGGATAGCCAGGGGCAAACATGAGGGTACAGGAAGTTATCTTCTGGTTCATTTTATGGGAATTGAAGTTATGCTAACTCCTCCAGCAGAGTCTTCCCTGGGGCCTGAATTAACACGCATGTGTGTTTCTTGCTGGTTACTTGCCCATGCTTGTACAGGTGCAGTTTCTTGGCTGCTGTCATCAGTGATGTCACAGGGCTGTTCTGTGGCCGGGAGTCATCAGCAGCACTGATGTAATGACTGCAAAACCCTCTGCCAGTGAATATTATCTTCCCCCTGCTAGCAATGTTTACGTCATCCACATATTTTGTAATCGTGACTTTGTTAAAAGTGTCTGTAGGCATATCTGTTTTTGTCCTGTGATTCAGGTTATGTCTTCAGGCAAGAATCCCAGAAGTAACATTTGTGGTTCAAATGGGATGGTTTTAATCAATGCCAGATTGTTCTCCCAAAGAGTCCTACCAAGTGACACAGTCACTAGACAGTAGTAGACAGAAACACCTGGGTTCCTCTGCAGGAACCTTGCCTCTTGCTGCCAGAGGTGACTGAGTGGTGGTGTCACCTGTGTCTTCCCACAGTGATGTCTTGGTAGACACTGGCTGTAGCCTCACCCTCCAAGGCACTGGGCTTCAAGGCTGAACAAGCATAGGAGTGCTGGAGACAGGCTCCTGGCTGCTGCTTCTGAGAATGCAGATGGGTCATTCCTGCTCCCAAGTCACAAGTGTGGGCACCGTTCGTTGCATGGGTGGGGGTCAAGTCAGGTCCCAACTGCCCCTAATGTCACTCCACAGGAAAGGGGCCACACTCGTGAACCCTGGTCCCTTAACCACTTCCCTCTTGACCTTTCATACAGTGTATCATTTGTGTCTGTCCCCATTCATGATTTATGTATAGTTCTCTATTTTATAGATTTCTCTCAGCCATTGAAATTCTTTCCATGAAGAGGCTATAAAAGGTAGAATGACTGCATGAATAGGGTTACCAGGTTTCTCAAATGAAAAATAGAGTATCCCGTCCCGACACTAACATTTGTTTTTCCATACTTATCTGAAGTTGAGATTTAACTGAGCATGTTTTATCTGGCAGCCCTGTGCATGGGTATGCCGTGGGAAGCAATAGCTCCTAAATGACTCCAGGTGCCAGGTCACAGTGCAAAGCAGCAGCACAAGATGTTGTGTCCACCCCATGCCCTAGCTCGCTTATTTCAGCCTTCGCAGAATGCGAGATGAGTTATGCGGCCTCCGAGGGTGCTGGCGTTCTTGTTATCTCCAAT
The DNA here is from genome assembly GCF_017591425.1 of Ochotona curzoniae. Classification (NCBI taxonomy): domain Eukaryota; kingdom Metazoa; phylum Chordata; class Mammalia; order Lagomorpha; family Ochotonidae; genus Ochotona; species Ochotona curzoniae. The sequence continues at coordinate 67,140,656 of NW_024467122.1, forward strand.
CTCCCAGGAGCTGCAGGGTCCTGGTCACCGAGACCTCACTGTGACTGCAATGTGGTCAGGCTCCAGGAGGCAGGGGAGGGGAGCCTGGGCTTTCAGGAATCCTTACTCACTGACCCCAGGTCAGTCAATCTCCTCCCATGAGCCCTCACATTGCAAACCTTCCCTGGGATCATTTGTGCATGTGCAATCCTGCCCTGCACTGCTGTGTATGTGTGGAATTCTCTGAATTTCAGCGAAAGGGGTGTGGGAGAGGGAAGGAAAGAGGGAGCAGAGTGAGTGGTTTCTATCTCCCGGCCTCGAGGCACTGTCACACAAGCTGGAGCTGCAGGATTTCAGGGGCAGGCAAGGGTGCAGGAGGGATGCCTCTTCTCTGCGAGGTGTTGGGATGTGTTTGTCCATGGTGTCCTGTCTTGGAGTCTAGGCTGCTCCGCACACTGCATCTGGGGGTAGGTGACTGCTGAACTGGCTCCTCCCACTTTGTGATGGCTGCCTTCTTTCTCCCTGCAGCAAGCATCCTTCCATTCTGAAGTCAGCGAGGAGGTGCGAACTAGAGCTTTGCGGCATGGCACCGAGTGTGCCCTTGGCTACCTGGACCTGCTCGAGCATGTGTTGGTGGTAAGGAGGGCAGGGGTGGAGTGGGGCAGGTTGCACTGGGCAGCAGTTGCCTGTCTCTCCTGCCTGGTCTCATAGAGTTCAGCTCAAGGCCTCCTTTCCTCAGGACAAGGACCTTCTAAAGTTCAGTCCACATGCTGGGTCTAGATTGCATGGAGGAATCACTACATCACAGTGGTCCAGCATGCTGAGCTGAAGGTGACCAGAGAAAAGTGGCACGCAGTTTTCTCTTGCTCCAAGGAGGCAAGACTAACACATAAGTAAGATAGGGCAGACAGAGTGACTGGTGAGGCAGGTAGACTGCCAGGGCCACTCCTGGAAAAAAGTCAAGAGGGCTTGTTAGGAAGACCCCAGCACATCCTATGAGAACATGAGGGCTTCTGTAACAAGCTTTGGAGACACTCATTACTGCTACAAATGATCCTCTGGCTCCTGATCATGTCTTGTGTCTTTGAAAGAATGCTCTGGGCCAGATGTTTGGCATGGGGCTGGGCTAAGAAGACAGAGATAAGATGTACCAGTTGGAGGGGCATAGTAGTGGTGGAAGGTGGGTTGCCCATGTAGGCACCTCAGATCTGTGCAGACTGCTGGTTGCTGAGGAACTTGACACTCTGCAGGCCCTGAGAACAAGACTGAGGGAAACCAAAGCAGGTGGACACTATCTTGAGGTCTGGAAGCCACACTTAGAACCATGCAGACTCTCTCCATGCACCGCCCTTAGAGGGTCTGCCTAGAAATCAGGAGCATGCCAATAAGGGAAACACTGCCGTCTCCCCTGCATCACTTCCCCACTCTTCCCAGACCTGAAACTACAGCTGCAGCAGGCTGTCCTTGGGTACCCAGTTGTGTGCCTGCAGAGGCTTAACATGCATTTCCTTGGCTGGGACATTCTCTGTTTTTCTCATTTAGTCCTTGTGCCAATTGAGTGATCCAAGGCTTGGCAAGGTCTGAATTGGTAAAGCTCACCCAGCCTTTCAGCTACAGAGCTGGGTCCGAATCTCCCCAAGCCTTACCAGTCCCAGCTCTCTACTCCAATCTGGCATTTCACATGAAACTGTCTTCTGAGGGTGAATATTCTAGTGCTTTTGGGGGGGTCTTTACTCTTCATCCAAGTAACTGTGATCAGTGCTGGAGCTTTGCTATGGGGAAAGTAGCCAGGCTGGGGCTCTGAAGTTTCCAGATCCTAGATCCTTAGAAGCAGAAATCCTTGCATTGCATGGGGATCAGGGAAGGACTATCTGAGCTGGGCAGGGTTCCCGGCAGAAGCCTCTGTGATCAGACTAGCAGATGTGCGGGGTTAGGAAATATTCATCCCATGAACCCACTAGCAGGAAGTACATGGGAGAGGGAGGGAGAAATAACAGCAAGAGAAGACTTCCAACAGGCCTCTTTGCCTGGAACAGTGTTTTCTGAGGTACATAGGATCTGGACTAGAATCGGGCAGCAGAATAGAGCAGTAGGGTTCAAAGGCTTACGGTTGGAAGAACTGACTTCAGTCTGGCTCTGTGATAGATCCTTCCTTGGATTTACTATAGAACCAGAGCGTTTAAACCTTGTACATTGCAAACTGTGGTTTCTTTTCTATGCTCTATGTTATTCTTGTCATTGCCACCTGAAGTTATGCTAGACATTTATATAAATGTTCACTAAGGTTGTTTGGAGGTTTGTGGTACTCCTTGCTAAGCTTAAAGCACGAGCAGAGGAAAGCCAATGATAGTAAAAACACATTTAGGAAAGTAAACAGAAATTGTCACACTGCGGTAAGAACTGTTTGGCCCACAGGGGTAAGGCATGCTGATGGCTTTGACTTCTAAGGATAATGTGAAGGAGCTTGGTAGAGTAGTGTGTTTGCATTTTGATTTGATTCTCTTTGAAAAGCTGGACACAGTCTTGCAAGAGTGTTTCTTAACAAATACTGAGGAAGAAAACACCCCTATTTATAGGGAATTACCGTGAACCCACGCAAAATAAAGGTTCCTAACAGAATAGAAAAGAAAGTGTGCAACACTATTCTGCTACTTAAATCATGGATGTTTCTTGTTGTGTTAGCGCTGGAGCTGAAAGTAAGATCATGAGTGTTGCATTAGTAGCCCCAACTCCTACTCAGACTGGGCAAATGAAAATTGGCACTGTGAGGCCTGAGAACCACCAGATAAGTGGGGCAAGAGCTGAGAAGCAAGACAATGCCCAGACATGGATCGTGGGTTCCTTTTAAGAGCAGATTCTAACACAATCAAAACCAGAGCCAAAACTGATTTACAGGAAAAAATGAAATTTTTTGTTTCAATTTTTCTATAGGCTATAAGGTTTTGGCCTGGCTCAATGACTCAATGGCTAAATTCTATCCTTGTGTGCGTGGGATCCCATATGGGTGCCAGTTTGTGTCCTGGTTACTTCACTTCCCATCCAGTTCCCTGTCTGTGGCCTGGGAAAGCAGTAGAGAATGGACCAAATCCTTAGGACCCTGTACACATGTGAGAGACCTAGAAAAGGCTCCTGGTTTCTGACTTCAGATCAGCTCAGCTCTGGCCCTTGTGACCACTTGAGGAGTGAACCAGCAAATGGAAAATCTTTGTCTTGTCTTCTCTCTGTAAATCTGCCTTGCCAATATGAATAAATAAATCTTTGAAAATGGCTTGATTAAATATTAACAGATAATGGGTTTTTTGAAACAATTGAAAGCTAGATATTTTCTCTCTTCCTCCCTCCCTCCCTCGCTCTCACTCTCCTTCTTTCCCACACCCTGTTTTTGGTCTTAATTGAAAACCTGGGTGTGATCAATGACCACTCTGAAAAGAAAGTCTATACCAGAACTGTTAGCAAGAAACCTCAGGATAGGCCTACCCCTCCAGAATGCTTGAAAATTTGTTCCTGTGTTTTGTTTGTTTGCTTGTTTTAACCATGGAGAGAACATTGATGGGATAGTCCAGTAATTGCTTCCCACCCCCAAAAAGGGTGGGGGCAAGAACACTGTAGGAAGCAAGGTTTGGAGACCGCATCCGACGATCCATGCCACTGTTCCCAGGGATCTTCTTCAGGGGCTACTTCTGCTAAGGTTAGAGACATTACATGATGGGTGCCACTCCACTGCCTAAACATTATTCAAAGGAGGTGCTGTCAAGCCTCTTCTGGCTGGTTGGTCTATTTTGGTCTTACCTTGGAAAAGCTTTTAAAATGCAGACCATGATAAAGCCCCTGTGCCTGCTCTCTGTGTTGTTCTCTTTGCCTAAGTTTTAATGAACAGTGTTAATAATAATTTTGTAGCTACTAAAGTTCCCCTTCACTTTTCCCCCCTGTGCATAATTCCAACAGGCTCTCATGAATTTAGCTTTCTTCATTTTTGTGAATCTTAGGCCTCTTTGAAATGAAAGCCTTGGGCCATCCCCTACTTCCCCCAACCCCTCTCCCATCAAAAACCTTAAATCACTCTGGCAGAACCATCCTTCAGCTATGCAAAGATATCCCAGACCCACATGTCCATTTCCGAATGTTTTGCTGTTTAGAGACTTGTTGCTTGATGAATTCTGTGGAGAATCTGGTTAGCTCTCACAAAACACAGTACTGGCCTTGGGCACTTGCTGCCCTGGTGCTGGTCTAGGAAACTTAAGAGACTGAAGATGCCTGCTGGGGCGTTGGCTTGAGGCTTGTGAGCAGGGCAGGCTGCAGCCCCCTTGCCTGGGCAGTCCTCAGACTTCAGGAATTTTGCAAAACCACAATACGAAGTCTTGGGCAGGTCTGAAATGACTGTCTCCTCCACCAGCAGAACTTTCATGTGTATCTGTCTGTCGTTTGCCATTAGAAGTCATATTGACTTAATAGCAGAATAAAAATAGAACCCCTTTCTTCCTGCCTCCTGGGAAGCCAGAGTATTTTCATTTAGGCTGGTCTCTGTCTGAGAAAGCCCCCAGGGTACACAGGAGGGATCCTTTCTCTGTCTACATCAAGGGCTAGCTCTTTTGCCGGCAGAAAGTCTTTAATCATTCCGCTTTGAGGATTTAAATACTTCCTTCCACACCTGTAGCCCTTTTTCTAGTTGTGTAGCATAACTAATATGCAATAACCAGCGCCTATTTAAAGTATACAGTTTGGGCATTGATATGGTTATACATCTATAAAACCATCACCAACCATCAAAGGAATAAATTTACCGTCCCTCAAAATGTCTAAGCAACCGCCGATCTGCTTTTTACTGATGTTGATGTGTTGCATTTTCTAGCTGTTTCTATAAATGGAATCACATAGCATCCACTGCTTCATTCAGCATCAGATTTTCAGTTACAGCCATGTTATGTACAGCAACAGTGTATCTATAGTGAGTGTTTCATTATATGGAATGGCTATGTTGTTGTTTATCCATTCACCTGTTGGGTCAATCACATTGCTTGCATTTTTGTTACTCAAATGCAGCTTTGAAGAATATTTCACACTCAAGTCTTTGTACCAGTGTGTGTTCATTGAATATCTACCAAGTAGGTTTATTTTTAACTTTTTGGAAAACTACCAAATTGTTTTCCAAAGATGCACTATTTTCTGCTATCAGTGTGTGAGAGTTCTTGTTCTACATCCTTGTACCAATCATTATTTGTTTATTTGTTTTTTTTTATTTGTTACCTAGTTAGTTAAAACCGAACATGGTTAATGTTGTGGATATATAGTGATATCTTGTGTGATTTTAATTTGCATTGTTGAGTGTCTTTGTGTTCCTGTTTCCTTTCTGTATATCTGTTTCAAAAATGTCTGTTCCGGTCTTTGTTCTTACTGTGTTCTTTTGTCTTATTTTTGAGCTTTATAATTCTGTAAGTTTTCTAGATGTAAGTTCTTTGTCAAATGTGTTTTGGAAGTAGTTTCTCCTAGGGTGTGGCTTGTCATCAGTTTCATAACAAGTCTTGTGGAGAGAAGGGAGACAAATATATGCAATTAAAAAAAAAACAAAGAAAATGACAGAATTGGGGAAAGTACTTATGTACAGTTACAACCTTGAAAATACAAGTTAAAACTGAAATACTCATTTATACCTTAGGCACTAAACATTTAGAATGAACTGAATGTTTTGTTTTCAGAAATAATCAGATTATTTTATGATTATATCCCTGCTTCCTGTTATCTTTTTATTTGGACAGCATGCTGATGTCTGCTTTTAAATGGCCTTATTGAGACGTAATTGATATATGACAAAAGTCCATTCAAAGTATAATGCACTAGTTTCTAGTGAAGTTTCATTTGTCCCACTGTTGCCAAATTCTGATGGTAGAGCATTTTGTCACTCTTATAAGCAATCATTCCTGCACTCCTCTCCCCCAATAATTCTCTCTCTCTATTCCACCCAACTATATACAGAAAGGGCTACTGTTGTACTCAACTGAAACATGGATGGTTGGCTAGCAAGTGCACTGGCATTGGCTCCAGAACTTACACTTACCCAAATTGCCTCCCCACTGATTGTGTTAGACCTCTCTATTGTTCTAGTCTTTTCTTACAACCGGTCTCGAAAGCCATCATTCTAGGACTTGTCCTAGGAGTGTGTTTTTCTAATTTTCACTCATTTATTTGTGCACATATTTGAGTACTCATTCATTGGTCTGTACTGAAATCTTAATTTCTGTGGAGTGATAGAATTCTAGGGTAAGAAAATGAGAACTTAGCTGGAATGATCAAGCATTAACAAATATAAAATAAATATAAAGGAAGAAGGAGAATGAAAATAGAGGTGTGGAATGCTCAAAAATTGGATCAATCAGTAAAAGTGTAACATAAGTCATCTTTGCAGCTGGGGCTGGTCCCGGTGTAACTAACTCCTCTAACTGAGTCATCTGTTAAGCCTCCCTTATAGTCATGTTGCTACAGGAATAGGCCCTGAGGTCCAAAAGCTGTGTTTTTAAGCCCCTGAGAAAGACTATGCTACTTGGCCAAGTAAGGCTAGGTATGAGGCACCAGGACATTGAGAATGTACACTTAATGAATGACTGCAATGATCCAGGCACTATATGAAGTATGTCCCAAGGATTATCCGTCTTTATCTTTATGCCAGCCCTGAGTGGTTGACATCCTGCAAGTGTTACAGATGAAAAAGCAGATGCTAAGGGTTCAGTAATCACAAACAAGTAACCCTGAAGCCAGATTTGAACAAAGGTCTGTCCTGTTCCAAAGCTCATGCCTCATCCTCAACTGGGAGTCTCCAAGATTTGCAAAGACCAGCAGCAGTCATCCCCAGCTCCTGACTGCCAAAACTTGTCTAATCCCAGAGCTCCCATCCTGGCACATGGGGAAGACATGCAGATGAGACTATTGGGAGAGACAGAACAGAATACAGTCCATTGGAATTGAACTTCATAGGCGTTAAGAGAGTTAAGGTGCTTTCAGCTTGTTTTTAGTTCCTGTCATGGGTGAATTGGAGCAGAAAGCAGCTAGGAATGTCCTATAGGTTGGGTTAGTGTTTGGAATTCCCAGTGGCTTTTGAATATCATGAAACTCAAAAAGTAGAAACCAATTGGAAAGCTAGTTCAACAGAGGACGGGTGCTCAGGGCTTCTCCCTGGCAGCCAGCACTCTGGAAGTGGATTGCTCTTTCAGGATCAGCCCTCCTGGTCTGTAAAATGCTATTTACATGGGGATTTTTTGTCTCCAAAAGTCCCATGAGTCACATGTCTCCAAGGACCCCACATGTGTGGTGTCACAAGTACTGGCTGGCCCAGAGCTTGAATCTTCTGCATTGACTCTGGCCCTTCACAGCCTGTGAGTACTTTCTTCCTGTAATTGCTTCTTGTACCCATAAAGGACAAGCTTTGTCCCCTCTCTGGAAACTGTCAGAAGGTACCTTCTAGGCACCCCCAATTTCTACTGCCTCACTTCTCATTAAAACAAGGCCATTGAGTTTTAAATACTTTCCTCCAACAAGTTCCTGAGGTCACTTTGGGAGAGACTCAAAACTCAGGTGTTGGATACCAGGTCCACCAGGGAATTCACTGCCTGTCGCCATGGTAACCAAATTCCTTCTACACTTGTTCTTCATCCCTAGATCCTTCAGAAACCAACCCCAGAACTCAAGCACCAGTTGGCCGCCTTCTCCAAACGGGTCGCCGGTGCCGTGACGGAGCTTATCCAGGCTGCTGAAGCCATGAAGGGTAGGTGAAGATCACAGATTGGGTGCGTTCAGGGTGGTATGGCTGTAGATAGGTGACATTCTCTTGACCTCATTGTGGGGGTGTTTCCTGGGACACACTAGCAGAGAGAGACAGACAGTACAGAGACTTTGTTGGCAGACGTGCAAGCACAGTGGGTACTTGTTTAAAGCAAGAGAGTATAGAGTTAGGTTTTATAGAGTAACTCCCAGAGTGAGGCCAGTCATCCCTCCAGCCTTTGTATGAAACAGGTCTTCCCCAGTGATACAACTCATGTCAAACTGCCTACTGCCCTGGGGAGTCTGGCTGTTTCCTTCTATTTGTTTGTGTTTGCCAGAATATATATCTCATTCAAGTAACACCCTGAAGGTCATGTCTGAGTGTGCTGTGGGCATTCCCCCTTTTGGCTTCCATAGAAGTACAGCTCCTCATAGATAAGGTCTTGCTGTCAGTATCCCTGCCTGACAGTGGAAGCCAGTAGCTATTCCCCCTGAGGTCTCTATAGAGAATAGCACAACTCCACCCAGCATGGGACATGATCTGGAGATGCTTCGGGTTGCCTGCGGTTGTGAGATGGAAGGTGGAAGTCAGAGCCAGGCTCCAGCCTTGGCCTGTGAGATCTTGATTTTTATGGGTACCACTGATGGCTGTTCCTAGATAAGACAGTTTGAGGGTGTTTTAAAATTTCCATGGAATTTCAGTTACATTTTTTGAACTTTTATTTATTTTTAGTTCAAAAGGCACTGGGTGGCGGGAGACATGACAGGTAGACAGACTCAGATCTTCCAGACAACTGAGTCAGACTCCAAATACTTGCAACAACCAAAGCTAGACCAGGCTAAAAGCCCAGAGCCAGGAACTATAGGCCTCCCATTTGGTTGTCAGGGACCCAAACATTTGAGCCATCACTTGCTGACACCCAGAGTGCACATTAGCAGGAATCAGAAGCAAGATTGGAGAGTGGGAATGGTCTTGAACCCAGGCACTCTGATATGGAATGCAGGCCTCTTACCCAGCTTCCTAACGGCTATACTAAACAATGGCTTCCCAAAATGAGACTAAAGGATATTTAGATATTGAAATCCATGCACTTATTCATTACACACATTTCCCATTTTTTATATATGCATGGATTTCAGTGTTTTTTTTTTTTATAAATTTGCCTTTAATTCTCTTTGGCCTTGAACTTTTCAAAATACCCTCCTACATACAAGTGATTGAGAAAACCAGGTGGGCCTCCCCTACATTCATGAGGGCTAAAAAGAGGACAATATAGGGAATGGGCCGTCAGCTCTCAGGATCTCCTTGCATGGAAACCAATATATTGTTTACAATAAAGCCAGTGCCCAGTTCTGTGGCTTCTGTGAATTGCCTTTGTTTTATTTTTTGTACTAATTTTAGGAACAGAGTGGGTGGATCCAGAAGACCCAACTGTCATCGCAGAAACAGAATTACTGGGGGCTGCAGCATCCATTGAGGCTGCTGCAAAGAAGTTAGAGCAACTGAAGCCAAGAGCAAAGCCAAAAGTGAGTGTTGGTTTGTAACTGCTTGTCTGACGTCTTCCAGTGAGTGGCTGTGAGTGGGAGCTGAGTGTGTGTATGTGTATGGTGGAAGGTGTCTCCTTCCAAACCCCAACCCCGACTTAGACTTGGAAGCGTCAGCCCTGTTCAACTGACCCTACCTGGCTTTCTTCCAGAAAATGGAACAAAAAGAAACACACTGGGTGAGTCTTTCAAGTTAACTGCCCAAGAAAATACCTCTGGGTGTGCAGGAAAATCAAGGCCTTGATGATTCTGATTTTGAATGAGAATTCCAGATTTTCATTCTCTGTAGTGGTTGTGGGATGCTTCGTGTTACTGGGTATGAGATAGTCAGTGTCTAGTTTTCTGGTTTCTAGGGTGCCTCTCATACAGAGAAGGCAGCATAAGGTCTCTGCTCATTTTGAGAATCAACAGAGAGCCATGCAAGCCTCAGCAGGGAACCCCTCAGCAGACTTCCTCAGTGTGTGCTGCCACCTGTGTGTGTTTTCTGGGTACCTGTTGAAAACTTAGCATCAGGTCTGCATGTTCAGAACCACAGCTGATTAAAAGAGAGAGAAACTTGTAGGCCGAATGATATGAAGGGCATTTCCAAGAGGATGGCAAACTGGTTCCGTCTCCAAAGGCAAACTCCACCCCCTGTGCCCCACCCCACCTCCTGTGCCAGAAGGACACTGGCACCAAGCACACCTCTTTCCTCCTGTCCAAGCAAGCCCTTCCGGGTGCCTGCAGTTCATACCTTCCCAAAAATACATGATTAAATTAAATCTGGGTCTTTAATAAAAAAGTTAGATCCCCTCCTCGCCACCCCATAATCTTGAAATTCTGCCTGTTTTTCTAAAAGCACGGGATCGAATCTGGGTGCTGCCAGTTCTAAAGCAGTGCCAGGCAAGAGCTTATGATGGGTCTGTTGCTCTAGGGAGCTTTGTTAGAGCCTTCAGCTTCTTTGATCCTATCCACCAACATTTGCTCTAGACTTGGTCATATTTCTTGTCAGAAAGAATTGAGGTGTTTTGGCATCTTATTTGGGGAATCACCATGGTTTTCTCTGCTAGCTTCTAGCCTCAGGGTCTTGAGTTGCCTGCTGTGGTCAGCGGTTTTTTCTTGAGGAACCTGAGTATGGGTATAAGGACAGCTCTGTGTTCTGCTTTATAATCATGTTAAAGTCTAAATGTACTTTAGACTTAACACTCAACCACTGACTAAGGTGAGCAGTTGGGTACTTCGTTTTCCGTTTTCCTTATCTGATGTGTCACCAGTGGCCTCCTCCTAATAGGGAAAGGTTCAGTCTGTTCTTGCCTGAAGCCGTGTCACCCTTTAATTCTGTAGGAATAGCTTGGTGCTGATTACACTTAATATTACACTTCATAATATTCTAACAGCTCCAATTTCGGGCACTTGCCCTTGGGCCTTCGGAGCCTCCAGATCCTGACTTCCCTCTGTCTTCATGAGTAATCAAATGAGATACTACAAAAACCCAGTCCTTGGCATATAATGCAGCTCAGTAAATGGTAACCATATCAGCATTGTTGCACATCTTTACCACCAGAAATAGAAATATGCATCTGAAAGTTTTATGCCTTTTTCTAGGAAACACCTCAAATACAAATTAGTCTCTTGGACAGGGCTGGGAGTGGACCAAGCTAACTCCAGTAGAGCACAGAACTATACTTAGCAGTCTTCAGGAATCTTCAGATGCATTAACTCATTTAATCTTCACACCCAAGTCCACAAGGACTGAACAATGCCCCAAAGATCAATGACTTGACTTGTTCCAGGTCAGGCCACTACCAAATGGATGAACTCTGAGAGGCAGCTTCAAGATTTGCCTATCCCTGTCCCACTGCCTCCCCTAAATCTGCTATAGTCACACGGGGACCCTCTGTATTTTTCTGGTACCCTAGAGCCATTCATCTTACCCTTGGGAATCTGTCCTGGGAAGGCAACCCAAGAGAAGAATAAAGTTGTGTGACTGTAAAAGGCTTGTTCTCACAGCCTTGTGTGAATTTGTGAGAAGCTAGGTGTGAGTGTCTCGTTGAAGGAAGACACTGCAGCTGGTGAGAGCCGTGGACACTAGGGCTGAGTGTCATGAAAAAGGTACTCAGGTACCCTGTTGCAGGGAGCACGTGATGCAGAGTCGTGGGTTCCTTATGGTCTGAAGGAGCTAAATGGGATTGTAGAACAATGATGATGAAATGGGGTTGGGGAAGATGGGTCTGTGTTTTTAAGCTTTATGAAACAGTGTTTTCACAATAGTAATGTTGTGGTCTGAGATTGGGTCTAATATTTATTTTCTAGTTTCTTGCCTCTTACTTAAAAACTGTTTAAAGCACAGGCACCAACATAGCTTAAGAAAGTGGTAAGGTTTATTCAGAAGATGAGGAATAGATACATGAGACTATGTGCAGGCCTAGTGGGCCAGAAAGGGACAGGAAGAGATTGCTACCTTCAACCCTGGAATCTGTCTGTAGGGACCAAGAAAGCAAGTCCCTCCTCAGTGTGGACTTTTAAAGGGGGCTTAAGAGGGGAGTGGTACATGACACTGCCCCAGTCAGGTCCCAGGTAATGACAACTAAAGTGTCATCTGACTCACAGGTGAGCAGAAAGGATTACATAGGTAGGGGAAGTGTGGCTTCCAAACTGGTGACCCTGAACTGCCTGCTTGCCTAAGTCCATATCAGTAACACTCTAAAAATTAGGGAGGGATCCTGCTGTGGGCAATGACATATGCTCCACCATGGTCATCCAGCCTTTGTGTTCAGTGAGACTTTTTACTGGAAAGTGGAGGAACCGTAAGCAAAGGTCTAGAATTCTCGCTCCCTCATCTATCCCTGACTTATGACCCAAAGGTTCCTGCCATGTGGATATCATGTAAAATCATTTCAGTAAATCCATAGATTTTGTGACTGTCTAGGCACTTTGTGGTAACATCTGCATGATATAGAATACTCTCCTTGCTCTTGTAAAGGAACAGTTCCCTCAGTTTAAAAAACAATCTAACACCAACATCAGTATTTTGAAGTTAACTGCATCTCTATCCTTGCTAAAAGTGTAAAAATCCTCAGAATCTTGCAAATGAACAGTTGCTGCTACATCACTGTTCCTATAACTCTACCCTCCAATGCGCGTGCATGTACACACACACACACACAACACACACCCTGCCTTCATTCTGCAGCTGGGGAATATTTGTGGTTACTTTGGGGAGTAGTTTCAGGCAGGGCTGATGACTTTGTTTAAATTGCCGTGCTAACTGCATCATCGGGTCTCTGTTGGATTAGGAGAATGGTCTGTGACTTATGAAAATGCTGTTGTTCTAGACCCACATCATACCCTTAAAGTTTAAGCATTTCCTTTTGCCTGAGATCTCCTAGAATGCAACGTTGACCAGGGGAATTGAGGAACTGACAGGAGAAAGCCAACAAGCCCTGGTGCACGTGCCCACACCATTGCTGATGATGCCATCTCCGCACTTGCGGACAGACCTGTGTGGCACAGACAGACAGGGATGAGAGTCGCTGCAGGGGTGATCACCCCCACAGCTGTCAGCTTCATACTCTGCCTATCCTCAAGCTTGGTCAAACCTGGATGCCTTTTCTGCAGGCCTCTGTGTGATATGTTTGATATATTAGGTTGTTATTTAATCCAACTATATATCAAACATATTCCTACAGTGTCTTGCCCTGTCTGCGGGGGTTCCTAGTAAAGTTCTGTAAGGCAACAGGAAAGAATACGTTAAAGTCACTAGTAGGCTTAGCACACCGAGCGCTCACTGCACTTCATGATGCCACTTCTTCGTGCCACATTGGAGACCTTGTCAGCCTTGCTGAACTTGTTGTTTACAATAGAAGCACGTGATAGTTGTTCATGTTCCGTAGGACCTTGAGCTGTTTTGTGCAGCTGAGTTTTATGCCATGATGAATCAGTCCTTCAGGAATATACCTAGTAGAAAATGGCAGGAGGTTCCAACCTGTGTTTGTGATGTTGGACCAAGATCAGAGTTACAACCTCCAAACACATCTAGATTTATATTTTGTTTGGATTTATTCTTATCCTGATCTGCAGTCTGAAAGTAATGTTCCTAAGTAACTTTTCTGTGAAAATGCAAGGAACACCAATTATCTATAACTTTCCTTCCCATGCATAGTAACAAAATGGGTAAACCAAATCGACCATACCAAGACTGAATGGATGAGTCACTGGGCTTTCATAAATCTTGGTTAGAACTGGATTTATCTAATAAAGATAACATAATGTGAACTTGACTCTGTCTGTTGAATTTCCTGTTATAGGTTGACTTGTCAGCAGAGGCTGATAATATTTAGATTAAGTCAAGAGTCAGGCCATAATTCCATTGCCTAATTGGCTGTAGCAGGAAATTTGGAATTGTGACAGAAGAACTTTCTTCTGATGCACAGTGGCCTGTTGGGGTTGGTTTTGACCTTTAAGTCATAAAAGAGCCTGTGAAATAAATGCAAGTTCCTTCTCAGTTCTCTTAATGAGACCTTAAGCACTGCTCTCTGAAAATAAAAAAAAGAGTTACTGTGCTCCTGACTCAGTTTTTGCAGGATTAAATGAGGCCTCTCACTAAGCATTGGAGAGTATGTAGGGAAGCACTCCCCACCAGAGTGGGGTGTTAGTCAGCTTTTCATTCCTGTAATTTAAATACGTGGGAGAAGCTAACGCATAGCAGTTTTGAAGCTTTGCAGTGCGAGATCAGACAGCTACCTTAGTCTGGCATGTGGTAAGGGTGATGGATGGCAGGCAAGTATGGAGGGAAGGTCACATGGTGAGCTAGTAAGTAGAGAGACACAGGAAGCATGTACTTGGTTTCATACCTGCTCCATGACCCAATCATGGGGTCCCACCCTAGCAGCCCAATCTAATCTAGTCACTTCCCTAGACCCCACCTTTATGCACCATAATTAGATTAAATTGCAGCTTTAATCCATTAGCATAATACTTTGGGAAACCAAATCCCTAACACATGAGAATTCCAGGGACACACGAACTACTAGCCAAATCTCAATGGGCTGTGATCCATTGATCTAAATAAGACCGTCTGGGGCTATGTCTAGACATTGCTGCCAACTTCCTCACAGGTGCTTGTATAGTAGCAGGAGTACAGAGAGCAGTGGTAGAGAGGTGATGACATGAGGGGATGGGCTGCCGTGCTGGGGCCCTGGCTTCAGAGTCATGCAGGGGCAACCTGTCACCAGGAACTAAAGAGAGGGATCTCTGTGCCAGCAGGGACTGGGTTGGGCAGGCATCCAGATGCTGCCACCTTCACACAGCTGAAGAACACTAGTTTGAGTCCAGTTAAAGTTGTTGGCTGAAGTAATGCATGGCCATGGAAATGAGACAACCAGTTTTTATGAATAAAGAAAACAAAGGTTTTTGGGGACCCTCGGTTGTCCATGTGTCTAAGTTGATGTGATTTTTGTTTCTCCCTTGTTGGCCAGCATACCCTCTCTGCTGATTAACATAGTGAAGGGGGAAAGGCTGCCAGATGTTTAGGGAGGAAGAGGAGTAGATGCATCATTTTCTATCTGGGGAAATCGTAGACTTAGGGTCATGCACACCTTGTTGGTTCCAGACCAGGAACCACGCAGAGTCTGAAAAGGCAAAGTATGGGGAGATCTCAACCAGCTGGCATTCCCAGGTGTTCCGCACCAATATAAAGCACTGGGTTGTCAGACCTCTCATATGCCAAAGGGGCTTAAGATAAAGCAAACCTGGGCCCAGCAGCTACGTTGGCTAAATCTCCCTTCACAAGTGCTAGAAACTTACTTGGGTACCAATTCATGTCCTGGCTGCTCCCTGCTTATAGCCTGGAAAAGCAGTGGAGGGGACAGAGCAAGTTTTAGCCTGGTGCAGTTACTCAATTAGCTAAGCCTTCCTTTATAAGTGCTGGAGATTCCATATGGGTGCCAGTTTGTGTCCCAACTGCTCCACTTCCCACCCAGATCCCTGCTTGTGGCCTGGGAAAGTAGTATAAGATGTCCCAGAGCATTGGGACCCTCCACCCATGTGAGAGACCTGAAGGAGCTCCTGGCTCCTGGCTTCAGATTAGCCCAGCTCTGGACATTATAACCACTTGGGCAGTGAACCAGCAGATGGAAGATCTTTCTGTGTCTGCTTCTCTCTGCAAATCTGCCCTGCCAATAAAAATAAAGAAATATTTAATAATAGTAATTTTTTTTAAAAAGGTAGAGCAAATTTATCTGATTGAATTTTGGAGAGAATTTTACTTTTATTTTGCTTTTGTTTTTGTTGTCCAGGCTTTCTTTACAGTCATTCAGTGTCCTTGCCTCCCTTTTTATTGAAAGTATGATGAAATCTGTAAGAAAAAATTTCCCTAAGACAAGTAGTGATAAAAAGACCATTTTAGTGGCATAACTGTTCATCATGAACATGACAAAGTAATAAACCAGTGGATAATAGGGAAAAACTATTCCCAAGGGTCAGATCCTATGAGCTTGGATATTTTCCAACGGATGCTGTGTGAATGTTGATTTACTCCACATCCACATGTGGATGCAGGACTTCCCCGGTAGTAGACATAACCATTTGGCAGGGCTTTCTTCTCTCTTTATCACTCAAAGCTTTTTTATTTATAGTCTCCCTGATTGTGGTCCTAAGACCAGGCCAGCTAGGTTGGGACCTTCCAGCAGTCCAGGACTGGCTTTTTGACAATTCCAATTATTCTGGGAAGTTTGCTTTATGTTAAAATGAGTCATGGCAAGGAGTCTGAAGCCAGCCCAGGCACAGCTGCCCTGGATGAGAAGCTGATCAAGCTCTTGTATGGATTGGACCTTTGGGTATGGGATAAGGGCTGCTCCAAGGCGCTTCTCAGTTCGGAATCGGGAGTGAGTGAGTTAGAGCCAGACTCACTCCAGGAAGAGGGGAAGCATGGCTGCCTATTCCCCAGGAGCTTCCAGCTGATAAGAAAATGCTTGGGTTTAGGGGAGCTAACAAATGTTGGCCTCTTTTTTTTTTCTTGAAGGCTATTGAAATTCTATGCAGAATGTTCACACTTACCAAAAAAGGAATGATAACTATGGATATTTTTTTGTAGTTTCTGTTCTGCGACTTTTTGTTGAATAACAGGCATTCTGCAAGACTTCAGGAACACAGAGCAATGCACATGACCTAAGTGGAGACATGACACCAGGAGTTGCGGTTGGGTTTATATAGCCAACTGTGACAGAAACCATTCTTGCAAATTGTGTAAGAGACAGAGAAATTTATAAAAAGAGACCTCCCCTCTTATCAACTTCCTCCCCAGATTTCTGCAACAACTATGGCAAAGCTGTGGCTGAAGCCAGGGAGCCATCATTCAGATCTACCATGTGTTGGCAGAAATTTTTTCATTTGAACCAACACCCACTTGCAACATTAAAGGAAAGCTGGAGTTAGGAGTCAAAGCTGGGGATTGAACCCAGGTGTTCTGATGAGGAATATGGACAGCTTAACTGCCAGACTCAGTGCTGCTATTACCATTCAGGCAGCCCCTCAGAGGAGGTTAGCGGGGAAGGAGGCTAAAATGGAAGTACTGATGATCCTGTGGCCAGTTCTTATGTCATGGGCTCCTTCACCTTCAGGTATATATGAAGAGGGGGCTAAAGGGTTACGCTGACTTAATTTATAAAGAAGATGGCAAGGAAAAGGACAGTGGAAGGGAATGCTCTCCCCCTTCCCAGCACATACCAGGTACCTGTCCTGGAGGTGGGTGGATGGTGGGGGCAAGGCAATAAAGGAGAGAGGGCAGGCTGAGAAAGAGAAATGAAGAGAAAAAATAGCTCATAATTGTTTTCACCAGTGCTTCATAAGAAAAGGTGAATGCAGACTTGTCATGCTTCTAAAGCTGGAGATTGGAAACAAATAGAAAACTGATCAATTGCTATCTAGTAAAAAGGGCATTGCAAATCCAAAGTCATATGGTCAAAGAACATGGAGCAGTGACCAAGGCCCAGGTGGCCAGACTTCAGATTGGGGGTACTGAGCAAGAAGCCAAGTGAGTACCCAGCTACACTGTTTCTGTCTTGGCTGTTGTTTTTAGTATGTAGTACTTTTAGACTATAATCAAAATGAGCAAGTAGAGTCTTAGAATCATGATCGTAAAACAGGGTTCAGACAAGCAGAATAGCTTCACCCAAAACATGAAAAACGACTTTTTATTGTTTCTTATGTTCTTGAAAAGCAGAGAAAGAGATGTCCCATTTCCTAACTCACTTCTTAAGGGCCTGGGAGCCAGGAACTCCATTCAGGTCTCCCAGGTGCATGGTAGAAGCCAACTGCTTGTGCCATCATCTGCTACCCGCCAGGATGCATAGCAGCATGAAGCTGGCATCTAGAGCAGAGGCCCTCCAGTACAGAACACAGACATCACAGTGTTCTCACTGTGACACCTAACACCAATCCCCAGGAAGAAAAATGTTAAGTAGAAACTGCAATGAAATTAGTAGAGGTTGAATTGATCATGCCTTTGATGCACTTTTTATTCACTTTTAACAGCCCTACCAGGTGGATAGGAGGGAAAGAAGATTTAGAAAGTAGACTGAGTCAGAGTGGAGGTGACATTCTCAGAATCTCTCAAAATCCAGAAAAGAAAATCTCCTTTTCCCTCTCCTACTCATGTAGCCTGAGGCGCTACTCTGCCAAGCACGTAGCAGACAGAGAGCCAATCACAAGTGGTAAAGCCCCTAGATTTTTGCTTTTTCTATTTTAAGATTGACTTGTTTATATGAAAATCAGAATTAAAGACAGAGAAGCAAATTTCCATCCACTGATTCACTCCCCAAATGTCTACAATGGCCAGGGCTGTATCTAGCCAAAGCCTCCAGCTGAAACTCTACTTGGCTCATCATCTGCTGCTGTTCCAAGTGCATTTGCATAGAGGTGAGTTGGAAGCAGAGCATTCTGGGTTCAAACCAGTGGCTTAACCTGCTGGACCACAACACCAGCTCTCTTTGCCTTTTTAAAAGATGAGTTCTGCAGAGGATCAGCAAGCAGAAATACACCATGGAGAGGGTGCTTGCACTGTTCTCATGACCACCACAAAGTCTTGCTGAGGGTAAATCTGTCCCCATCTGGAACAAGGAAAGACGGCTGCTCGGAGCTGGCTGATGGTGACCTAGCCAGCAACTCTAAAGCAGCACAGACAGGAGGAGTAGATGGCACCCAAGAATGAGGGAGTGTGCCCAACACTCAGATACTGCAGCAAAGGCCTTTCTTAGGCAGAAGTTCAGCTGACTGCAGCCTTCCCCAGAGCAGGAGACTGCTCGCAGCTATGTGTCAGCCCTGCCTGGAGCAGGAGTGAGTACTCTGTGCATGTCTTCCTGTCTTACAGCTTGGCCCCTGTTTGAACTCTGGAGCTGAGAAGACTCAGGCTGAATGTATACGTGCACATTTATCACACACACTCCTCTTCCTGATTTCATACTAGAGAAATGTAAATTAGATAAGACATGATCTCTGCCCTGGCGGAATTCACTCGCTGGTAGGATTCACTTAACTGGCTAGGATTCACTAACTGTTATTCCGGCTAGTCCTGTGTTTCTTATGGCACAGTCCATGACCACCACTATCAGAAATAAAAATTCTCAGGCCCCATGCCAGCCCTACCAAGGCAAGAGCCACATCTTTTATATTTTGATTTATCTATTGAAAGGGAAAAGAGACACAGTGATATTTTCCACTTGGACTAAGCCAAAGCAAAACCAGAAGCTGGAAATTCAGTCTGGGTCTCCCATATAGGTGGCAGGGACCTGAGTACTTGCCTTTCAGGGTGTGTATTATTAGGAAGCTGGAACAGCAGCAGGGTCCAAACCCAGACATTTGAGTATGCAATACAAGTGTCCAATGTGGAGATCTAAACCACATGCCAGATTCCCTCTGCAAGGTCTGCATCATGAGCTAGGTGTCCACATGACCCTATAGCAAGGGCTGCCTGTTCAGCCTGTGTCTTGAGAGAATTTTGTGAATCCATTGCCTCTCCTTGATGCCAGTGGCTGTCAAAAGATATAAATAGCTGCATGCATAAGATGAATGATATCCTTTAAAGAATTATTTCAGCAATCACAATAGCTGTTTCTATGATCTAGTTCATCGGGTTGGGGGAACTGTGGGGAGGATTTCAGCTTCCCCAGTCTTCTATCAGCCAAGGGACAGATCTCACCGACATGGGTCTAGTTAGTAAAGTTGCAACCAAAGAGAGTCTCCATGGTTAGAGGATGGGAGTGAAAGTTTTCAGGAAGAGCCTGACCTTGACACTTCCTGGTGCCTGCAGGATCCTGGCCGGGGTCCCTCATGGCAGCTCTGAGTTGTTCTTACTCCCTCCCCAGTCCCAGCTACGGTGGGTGGTGTTCTGTAAACGCATCTTGTAGCTTTAGCATGATCCTTTGACTTAGGAAAATGTTTTGAAGATCAAGCCAACTTTGTTACTCTCCCTTCTGCAGAGTGATGACCTAACATGTCTGCCTCCTCCTTCCTGCTATCCCCACTACCCTTCCCCTGGTTTCCATCCTGCTTGCTGGTGGGAGCTGGAGGTAGCAACAGGTGCCCCCAGTCATTTGGGGGCTTTGCACCAAGGCTCTCTCCAATGGGGGAAACCCATTTTTAATCTAAGGTTAGAAGTAGTGGCCAAAACTTCTGAGCCCAAAAGGCCTCATTTACTGACAAGATGATGACTCATGCCTCTTAACATCTGGGGGTGTTTGGTGGCTGTTCTGTGTTCGGGGTAAACCTGGTATAGAAAAAGAGAAAATGAGCAGACAGATGGGGTCTCACTGTGGGAATCTACCCAAATCACAACACCTAAGCACTTGCTCACTGCCTCGGATGCTGTCCAAGTTGGTTTCTTTCAGCCTTTCTCTGGAGAATCCCTAATACCTTCTCATCAGAGCAGGTCTTCCCAGAATGAAGATAGCTGTTGGTCCTGTTTTAAAGCATGGAGATACAATGGAAAGGAAAACTAGAAATCCTTGCAAGAACATTGCAGTGGTTACCATTGTTCAGAAAACCTGCGGGTATCAAAAATAACAAATTGATCATTTTTTTAAAACCATTTGTTTTTAAAAAGTGCGCCATTAAGGCAGCAGAAGACATGGGAAAGGGCCTTACAAGACAGTTGTGGTGAGAGGATTGGACAGATAGAGACCAATTGTGGCACAGAAAGTTAAACTGCCACCTGCAGTGCCAACATCCAATATGAGCTGTGGTTCCACTCTCCATCCAGCTCCTTGCCAATGCACTTAGGAATGCAGTGGAAGATGATTCAAGTTCTTGGGCCTTTACTCCCACACAGGGGATCTAGATGAAGCTCCCGGCTTCAGGCTTTGGCCTGGCCCAGCCCCAGCCATTGGTTCCATTTGGAGAATAAAGTAGCAATGGAAGTTCTCTCTCTCTCTCTCTCTCTCTCTCTCTCTCTCTCTCTCTCTCTCTCTGTTCTCTCTGTGTGACTGTCCCTTTTCCATGAAAAAGATTAGGCACTTAATTTTAAGGAATTTCCATATTTGCAGTTCTTAAAATTTAGGAAACTAGAAATCTGCAGACGGAACTCTCTACACTGTAAAAGGCCTTTGGGGTTTAGAAGCCAGATGTAACTGAGGCCAGAGAAAGAGTCTGGAAGACTTGAGGGGATCCTTGGGGCTTGCATGTCATCTTTTCTGTGAATGAGGCCTTTGGGGTTCAGAGGTTCTGGGATTTTCCTACTGCCCTCTTCTATAATATGTTGGACTTGGTGATGTAGAATCAATTCCAGGAAATCTTTTCGTCTAAAGAATTTTAAGGATGGATGGGTGGATGGGTGGATGGATGGATGGATGGATGGATGGATGGATGGATGGATGGATGGATGGATGGATAGCAGGGTAATTGATTTGGAGCCTATATAGGAGCCTTTGATGGCAGAGTGTATTATAATGAATCAGCAGATAATGTCCTAAAGCCTTGAGACCCCGCATCCACGTGGGGGATCCAAAAGAAGCTCCTGGTTTCTGGCTTCAGATCAGCTCAGCTCTGGCCATTGCAGCTCCTAAGGGAGTAGATCAGTGGATGAAAAATCTTTCTTTCTATCTCTCTTTCTCTCTGTAAATCTAATCCAATGAAAACAAATAAATCTTTAAAAGTCTGTTCTTCATTTTTCCTGTACTGCTTCGTGAGAGTGCTTCACGTTACTAAAAATCGGTTAAAGTACAGCATTGCTGTGCCTGACCACCAACTGTTGGTATCCAGGAGGCAGCAGGCACATCAACATGCTGTACCTAAGAATGGCTTCCCAGGTTGACATAGAGTCACTGAGTGTTGGTGCTGGAGAAGACCTTGGAGGTCACCTGCTCTGACATCCCTCCCCGACTCCACCCCAGCCAGCCTGGAGCCACATCTTTAGCCTTGGCTCCATCTTCTCAAAACTTCTCTTTAACTTTCTGGGTGGTTTGGGCAGAAAGACACACAATGAAGGTAGATTCAGACTAGAGTCGTATGGCCCTCGCAGAAGCTATGCAGTAGTGTGTGGGAGTCCTTCCTGAGGTGGAACCATGCTGTGTGTGTCCAGTGACAATGCAGTTATCACTGACATGCATCTTGGTTACCTTCCACCCCTGTCTGAGCTGTAGCTAACCCATAACTTCATTCTCAAGGATGCAGCTGCTGTCTTGCAAAAGAAGACTTTGAGAACTACTAACCATCTTTGCCATTTTTTATCTCCTTTTTTGAACCCTTAAGCTCCAGAAGAGTAGGACACCACCCAGTCTTTCAGTTTTGACAATTGCTTATTTTGATGCTACTGGAACCATTTGTCGATATCTGGTTCATAGAGGATTTAAGTCTCCTTGAGAATTCTGGTCTATAGAAATAATCTGTCTTAGAATTTTCTGGTTTGAAATGTGTAGAGAATGTTGGCCTTGTAGAGTGGGACAAGAATGGGAGAGAGAAAGAGGAAGCAAATGGAGAGGTCTATTGGCAGTTTAGGTCTCTCTAACCTGGATGTAGTTTATCCCCAAAGAAGCAGTAGGCAGCTGAAGAGCTGGGTGAACCAGCAGTAAATCACTTGGCAGAAAAAGCTCTGTGTGGATGTGAATTGCCTGTGACGCTGTTTTCTTTCAATTATAGCAAGCAGATGAGACCCTGGATTTTGAAGAACAGATCTTGGAAGCCGCAAAATCCATCGCTGCTGCCACGAGTGCCCTGGTCAAATCAGCCTCCGCAGCCCAGAGGGAACTGGTAGCCCAAGGAAAGGTAGGTGAACTCGCCTGGTCAGGTGAGGAAAAGTGTTCACCAAAAAAAAAAAGCTCCACAACCCAGGCAGAGGGGCAGTTCACCCAAGGAAACAAGGCCATAGGATTGCCCGTGTGTGTCCCAGTAACTTTGTTTGCTTAAACTTCACCCGCAGAATGAAGGAGTTGGCTTCTGGGCCTCACTTCTGTCTGTTGTTAAAGGAAGCATCGCATTTTTCAGGTAGTGGTTGGAGTCTGAACAAGAAGTGTATATACCCATCAAACCTTAGGCTGTTTAGATGGAAACTGACATAGCCTCTTGGGAGATGCTTCCAGGTGGTGCTGGAAGGGACCAGAATTACCATTGTCAGAGGCTTTTGTGATTCCTCCTGTCCAGATCCACAGAGCTCTATCAGAAATGATGAACTAAGTGCTGTCTAGCTTTGTAGTTGCCACTTGCTAAGCCTGTCAATCTGAAGGTCCAACTGGGTTGAGATCAGCATTTCTTCCATTGTCTTTATCTCCAGTCACCATTGCATCTGTTTAACATAAAAGCATTGTGATTGTTCCTGGGTCAAAGGATAACCAGAGCATTAGCGTGATGCTAGAGATGGGCCAGCAGAGGCTACCATGTGTCCTAACGATTCTCAAAATGCAGCAAGGGCCCAACTGTTTACAGAAAATCTATTAGATGTTGAGGCCCTGCAGGAACCTGGCTGTCTGGGTCCTTGGGAACTCTGCTAACCACAGTGGACAGGCACCGCTTCCTGATCCTAAAGGGATTCTGCTGTCACAGCACTGAGAGATAAGTGCGTCTTGACCCAAGAGCCTGCCACCCAGACAGGAAGTGGTGCCTGCCCAGAGGCAGGGAAGCTTGGCCTTGTCCTGTCCAATTCACGCGCCTTGACTGGTCTTCCTAAAGCTCTGTATGGTGCACCTATCCAATACCAGGATACATGTGTCTCGCCCAGTGACATGTGAGCCATCTCCACACACTGTCATTTGTCTTTGGGAGATCTAACTCGTTGCAGATACATCCATTCCCTCAGGACAAGGATCTACACTTGGTTTTGGGCAAGGGGACATACAACCCTTTCCTGACATCCTCTCTCAGGCATGTACAGTATGGCTTTTGAGGGACTCAGTATTGAGACAGCGGGGGATAGGAGGGATTTCATACTCCACCGGCCCTTAGAAGAGGAGAACTCGATGGCTCTCGGGTTCACAGGCAGGGCTAAGTCAGGAGAGAGCGTGAACGGGCAGTATAGCCCCAGATCCTGATTCTCCAACCATTTCCCAGGAGCCTGTAGTCTGATGGAAACTGCTCCCATGTCATCCCATTGGCTCATGTGGCCAGATGGGAGTCAGACAGGACTTCTGGGCCTGGGCATAAGGGGGTTGCTCTGTTCCTGAACAAGTGCTGTTGTTGCAAGTCTCCATAGTTACTGCCTGACTGGTCACGCTGGACTGGTCACCCTGGGCTGCCAGCTCTGCCTGATGATTTCTCTATCCCCTCTCCAGGTGGGCTCCATCCCGGCCAATGCGGCAGATGATGGACAGTGGTCCCAAGGCCTGATTTCTGCTGTGAGTCACCTTCTTCTTCCTCCCTTTTTTGCTTGAAGAATGCCCCCCAGGGAGGGAGGTAGTGAGATTGGGCTCTGGCTCACTTCCTCATTGGCCTGTCCCCAGGCCCGGATGGTGGCAGCTGCGACCAGCAGTCTCTGTGAGGCAGCCAACGCCTCTGTTCAGGGACATGCCAGCGAAGAGAAGCTCATCTCATCTGCCAAGCAGGTTGCCGCTTCCACGGCTCAGCTACTGGTGGCCTGCAAGGTGAAGGCTGACCACGACTCAGAGGCCATGAGGCGGCTACAGGTAATGGTCACTGATGCTGGTGGGAAAATACTCCTGCTGGAGCGGGTAAGTGTCACCCCCAGGGATGGTTTACCTTCCTTGGCATGACCCCACCAGGCCTTCCATCATCAGCCAGTTCTGTGCCACTTGCCAGCCTCATACTCTGCTACATGGTCCATGCATTCTGCACCTGCTGCCCTGCCAAGCTGGCTCCTTTGCATATGGGCCTACTCGTGTGCTTTGGAGCCCTCACCTAGGATGTGCTGGGTCTGCTCCTTACCAAGTCAACGTGCCAAACACCAACTCGTCCTTTGTGACTCATCTTCAAAGTCATGTCCTCTGGAAAATGCTCTATTCCTCCCAATGCTCAGGCACTCAGTCCCTCCTCTGTCCTGCCAGAAACCCTGGCCAAACTATTCTCATGGTCCCACCTGCACCTCAGTAAATTTTTCAAACATCTATTTATTTATTTGAAAGGCAAAGTAAGAAAAGGGGGTGGAGAGAGAAATATGACATCCACAGTTTCATTTCTCAAGTAGCTTCAAGAGCCAAGTTTGAGCCAGGCCAAATCCAACAGCCTGAAACTCCATCTGGGTCTCCCATATGGGTGGCAGGAACTCAAGCATTTGAGCCATCTTCTGCTGCCTTCTCAGGTATATTAGCAAGGCAGCTGGATCAGAAACAAAGGAGCTGGGATTCGAATCACACTCTGTAGCTTTGATATGGGATGCCGGTGTCACAGGCAGTAGCTAAACCTGCTGTGGCACAATGCTGGCCCCATCTCTATTCTTATTCTTCTGTCTGTGACAAAACCGAGGGCTCCTTTGGCATGGGCCCACCTCTTCAATTCCACTTCTCTCACACCTACTGGGGTGCCTATTTGAGAGGAAGCTGTTGGTCTGTGTTTGCTCCCAAGGGTGTTAGAATCCTGAGGAGTGTGTGGCTGAGCCTATAGCACAGGTTTCACAGAGCCCTCAGAGGAGTCAGCCAAGCTGCCCCTGGTGCACTTGTTTTCCCGATTGTTTTAGTGACAAAGTCATTGGAAACCCAACAAAACAAAGGAAATGTTTGGACAAAGAAAGCCCATAACTTCCACACCTTCACATACCAGCTGTTACCATTGTTTTCTGCTCCTATTGGTATATCTCTCTACCCACAAGACTTTTTATCTGTGATCAGAGCAAGGTACATTCTTTCTTCCCATGTGACATTGAATCATGTGTGTTTTCTTCCTTGAAGATGAAGCCTCATGCGTGTGTCTCTGCAGAGCTGACTGGTCCATTTCTCATGGGTCTCATTTTTGATGATTGCATGATATTCCATCACTGGTGATGCCAAAAGTTTCCTCTACTTTGGGTATTTTGTTTGTTGCCGATGTTCTAAAAATTCACTGTGTTAACTATCATGATGCTGATTGCTTATACTGCTAAAGATACATTTATGTAAGTTATATGTAAAATCATGAATGAGAGCCGTGTTTGACCAATTCTGCCCAAACTCACTTTGGAAATCTGGCTGCTACTTTCTGTAGGTATTTGTTATTTAGCCCTTTCAAGTCTCTCTGAACTGGCTCCTTGACCTTGCTTTGACTCCTGGGATAAACCAGGAGAAATTGGGGTGCTTCCTGGTTGTAAATATGCAATTCCTTGGTTGTGAGCATACATGGGAGGAAAAGAGACATGGGTTCAAAGCCTGCCCCTATTATATATCAAGTGCATCATTTTAAATGGAAAACTCCAAACTGTTGAAACCGTCATAGCTTTACCATAAGATGGGGGTTGAATACCTGCTCTGTGTCTTCAGAGATCATATCAAATAAGGGATACAACAGTTTCATGATACCATGGTTACTAGTTGAATTGGACTTAGCACCATCATCAGTGAGTCCCCAACTAAAGAACTTGGGAATTCTCTGGGCCTAGATGGACCCATGTCCACACCCCAGCTCTCTGACTTACCAGCTTTGGGTATCTCAGACAAGCTCTTGATCTTCAGTGTCCACCTCAGAGAAGTGGGCTGATGACTTCTGATCTCAGAAAACAATCAGCAGGTGGCTTCTGGTCAGCTGTTAAGGGGCTTTCCCTCCCCCACCTTGCCCAAGCCCTCCTTGTCCCCAAGGCTTGCTCTGGATTACCAGTCAGCAAGGCTAGTTAACTTGGAGTGAGTACAGCTCTCAATTCTCAATTAGTCACTCTTGAGCCCAAGCCCATGACTCAGGGCAACAAAGGCAGGAGGTGGGATGAAGCCTTGACCTATGAGTAGAAGAAAATCCAAACACCAACTTGCAGAGGACCCATCACTGAAACTACTTCATGGGCATTTTGAGTAAGCCAGCAAGGGTGATGGCCTTTAACATGCAGATTTCATGTGGAAAAGCCTGTCTTTTCCTGATCCTGACCTTTGAGTTTTATGTGCAGCCCACATGTGACTCGCAGAGTCCATGTCCTAGATCCTGCAATGCCCCCAGCCCCCTACTCAGGGAAGTGTTTGTACTCATGGTACTTTCATGGCCCTTCGTACCCTCAAGGCCTTCAGCAAGTGCTAACCCAGAGAAAACCACTGGGTCAAGTTCCAGGGGTGCAGATGTGTAAGCCACCGTCCATGCCCTAGGTCAGTCACTGTCTAGGCAGGAGACAGGCAAGCCGGGGTGTGGTCTGGGCTTTATTGAAGCCAGCACAGAGTGTAGGTAAGGCTGTGGGGGATAGCAACAGGTGGAGTCTGGGCTCGGTTTCCTCAAGTGTGTGCTGGTTTGGATGGCGGTAAGAGGAGTGGTTTTTCAGATCCAAGAGGCAGCCCCCCCACAGCACTCTTTGGTGAATGAACAGATCACATCCCTGCAGTCACCCATTTACATGATTGTGTGCTCCTTGAGGGACTAGGACCTGTCTCACGTGTGAGCCACCTACCATCAGGAAGGTGCTGGTGTTGGTGAAATCAGTGATTACAGAGGTCAGACAGAACACCCTGACTAGATAGCTGCTGTGTTATAACCGGATGCAAAGTTGACTCACGGTGTCATTAACTGTGTGTGTGTGTGTGTGTGTGTGTGTGTGTGTGTGTGTGTGTGTGTCTGCCAGGCCCAGGCAGCCATCTCTAACTCTGTCATCTGTGCCTCCTTCTCTCTCCAGGCGGCAGGAAATGCTGTGAAAAGAGCCTCAGACAATCTTGTTCGTGCAGCCCAAAAGGCAGCATTTGGCAAAGCAGATGATGATGATGTCGTAGTGAAAACAAAGTTTGTGGGGGGCATTGCACAGGTGTGTGAGTTGATCTGAAGTCACTTTGGGTGTTGTCATTGAGACACAGATGCAGAGACTTAATACAGGTTGTGGGCAGTGTGTCTCATCCCCTGTGTGGCAGCCTGGGTGTGAGCATGATGGTCCCGTCACTTCTGAGGCCCAGACTCTGTCTACCCCCCAGCTCTACCTTCCCTGACATGGAACCAGCCTCACCACAACCTCAAGGGCCCCTGTGTCTGTATTTGGTAGTGAGATGTAACTTAAAGAATCTAGAGCCTCTTCTCCCAACTGTTTATCCCCAAGAAAGCTTGCTGCACCCCAGATAAATGGGACTTTGAAGAGGATGTCCTTGGTAGGGTAAGAGGGAGCTACTGGGACAAGCCACGTGATGTGCTTCCCTGAGCTTGTAAGCAGTAGATGTCTACCGTGAACCCAGTGGCCAAAGGTCAGCCGTATTGTTCTGGGTCAGCTGAGACAGTAGCCTCCAATACCTAACCATAGCATACAAGGCGAGTCTAGCATTAAGGGTTCTGGAGGGGTGTGGGAAGAAAGGGTGTGCTGGACATGGTTGGCTCCATCAGCCTTATTGCTTTCCTTCTAGATCATCGCCGCCCAGGAGGAAATGCTCAAGAAAGAGCGGGAACTGGAAGAAGCAAGGAAAAAGCTGGCCCAGATCCGCCAGCAGCAGTATAAATTCCTACCCACAGAGCTAAGGGAGGATGAAGGGTAAGGCCAGGCCACAGTGGTGGTGAGTCCCAGAGGAAGGCCCTACGAAAACTGGACAGTGTTCCCAAGAGACTGCCTGCCTCCCCTCTGGGGTCTGCCCGGAGCCCTGAGTGCTCCTGCCCACCTCTCTGTCCTGTCGGCACCGGCTGCATGATCGTGATGTCACACGGTACAGTGTCCCACCCACAGCTCCTCCACCACCTCCCCCTCAACACCTCATGTATCTCAGGAGAGAGGGGCGCACCTTTTGTGGATTGTTACCAAAAAAAAAAAAAAAAAGAAAGAAAGAAAGAAAAAGAGAAGTCAGTATTATGTCATTCTCAGACACTTTTACATTGGTTGGTCCTTCTCTGACCTGCTCCTGGACCTCTCCTGGTAAAATTGTAATAGAAAAAGCATAAGGACTCGGGGGGAAATCAATGTCATCGATGTCCATCTCCCTCTTGGAGAAGATGGAAGTTGAAGTTGGACACAAGTCGATAAAAGCCAGAAACACGAATCCATGTGGACTCCAGGAAGGTGACTCAAGTCATTCTGTAACTCGTACCTAGAGCAGTGGCTCACCATGGGGTGAATAAGTCCCACCCATGTTTGCACGTTTCTTGCCTCCCTGTGTACGCTCCTTGTACAACCTGCACCCACTTGTCTTCTGTGGCCCGGAAAAATCAAATGTTATTTTTTTTTCTGCCATAACCCAGGGGGCAGAGTGTTGGAGGTGGTCAGGGCCTGGAATGAATGCAGGGGCTGTAATAAAACACATGGGCTCCTTATTTTTCAGAGGGTGTTTCAGTTCCTTAGGTTGATCCGCACATACCAGTGTTCCCTGCTATCCATCTTTTTACCTTCTATCTATCTTTTTTACCTTCTTGAAACCTAGCCGCATCGTGGAACCAGTTTGGACTTATTTGCAAAAATATCTTTGTCTATCACACAAGATACATGGTATTTTCAGAGCTTATTTTCTTGCTGCCATGCTTTCAGAATTTCACATTTCCCTCCCCCCCCCTTTCCTTTTCAGAGCCTTCTTCTGGGTAGGGTCTTTTTTGTTTCAACTTGGCTGGAATCTGAGCCTTGACCCAAGACAGGATGTGAAGGATGAATTGCTTGTGAGCTAGATCTTAAGGCCAGGCAGCGAGGGCAGACGAGCTAGAAGAGGTACAGTTTATGGTAACAGCCTCCCTCCCCTGCTCCCGAACAGTATGTTTTCTGGCCCCACTTTCCATCCACTGTGCAATTTCAGAAGCCCAATAGAAACCAGGTTCCTGCCCCAGTCCTCACAAGGTGTTGTGTTTCAACCTGGCCCCTCGATACTGCTGTAACCAACTATAGCCTGTGTTGTGATCTTGAATAGAGTGTAACTTGTGGAGAGTTTCCCATATTTCTAAGATACTTGCCAGTGGTGTGGACAGTTAGAGGGAATACAGTGCACATGGAGAGAGAGCCTGTGGGGAGTGAAGGTATGAAAGCACCTGGTGTGAGGCGAAATGGAGTTCGTGTAGCCCTAGGCTCACAGACAGAAGTGAACAAACTCGTGATTCAACCTCTTTGGCATGCAGCTAATACAAGCCTTCATGCTTGCCCCAGGGTCACCTTTAGGCAGGGCTCCTGATGCTTTCAGACACTTTGACAGATCAGACCCAAAGGCCCAGGGTCAATGAGTATCAGTGGTCTCATGCCCAGGAGTCTGGTAAGTCTTGACCGCTTACTCCACCCATATGTCTGTCTTCTTCTAGATTGTGCTGATGACAGCCACCCCTCTGTCCTTCCACATATTCCCTGTGCCATACTGGAATCCCATTTAAAACCTCTACTGCTTTGGGTACCAGAAGGTAGAAAAGCTCAGTAGAAAAGACCCATCCATCACCACAATGGACAGCAGGCATGGGACAAAGCTTGTGTCTGTAAGACCCACGTCAGTGCCCTCCTACCGGGTGGGAACATTCTGCTCAGAGCTCTTTCGAAGTTGGCTATTGGCTGTCATCTAGTGCCATCCTGGTTCCTCCTAGTCCACTCAACACGTGTATGTATGTGAGTGGCCTGTGGCTGGCTAGCTGTTTTGTTCCATAGGTGGCTGAGGGGCCATGTGTCCTCTGGGTATTACTTAATGGGTGCTACTGCAGGTACTCTGGATGACATCATGGCATTGGGGGACTTTTGGTTACCCTTTGAAGGAACATAATGCTAATATTGCTTTTAGGGGTGTG
This sequence comes from Ochotona curzoniae, assembly GCF_017591425.1. Taxonomy (NCBI): domain Eukaryota; kingdom Metazoa; phylum Chordata; class Mammalia; order Lagomorpha; family Ochotonidae; genus Ochotona; species Ochotona curzoniae. The sequence continues at coordinate 67,171,157 of NW_024467122.1, forward strand.
AACCTAGATTGCAGAATATCTACCAAGAAGGTAGTTTCAGAGGTTTTTTTTTTTTTTTAAAAAAAAAAAAGAAAGAAAAACTGTCTCAGACTTGGAGCCTTAACATGAAGCTGGGACAGGTGTATAGGCACACACCCTCTTCCCACCCTCTTTTTCTGCACCTTGAGGAGAATCACATCAGGTTTGATATTGTGGGGTGATGCTTGTGCTCAGAAGCTGTTTCTGGTGAAAAGAGGAACCTGAAGTAGACCTCAGAGCTGCCTGGTGATTTAGGGGTTTGGATTTTGTGTGGTTCTGCCTTGTGAAAGATCCTTGAATAAGGATGCTCAAGTCATGTTAGGTTAAACAGAGAGCCCTTGCCTAAAGTCTTTCTGGTGTGCTGTTGGGGTGATCCTGGTGGTCAGTGCAGACAGATGCCCCACATGCTGGCCAGCTGCCTTCGAGGGCCATCAGAAGCTGTCCAAGGCAGCTACAAGGGCAGCTGTCCCGCTGGCTGGCAGCCCATGCATGGGCCTTGAGAGATGATACAACTGCAGCCTTAGCCAGCAGGTGCTTTGTCATAGCAAACTGAGCTGCTGAGAGCTCTTCTTGCTTGCAAGTCTGTAAGTTTATAACAACTGTAGCCAGTTTCTAATGTATCAAAACCTTATAATACATGCTCATCATCTCACATGCACCCCACTCTCCAGGCCAAAACTTCACCCCAAATCCATGAAGGTGGTGAGGGAGCCAGTCACTGCTGGCTGGGAGCTCACAGGCGCCTCAGTGGGGAGCCTGTTTCCTTGTGTGCCAGGGCCCCTGAAATCTTAGCTCACAGTGCTGAGGTTCTAAGCTCTCTGGCAAATCCTTGAGATCCCAGCATGGACTTTGGGCAGGTTCTGTTCTCCGATTGCCAGAGGAAATGAACCCTTTCTGTGACCTGAGCAGCTTCTCAGCACCCAAGGAATTAGGAGAGAATGCCTCCCAACACCACCCTGGCAAGCTAAAAGGTAGCCACACCCAGAGGTCAGAAAGTAAAAGATGCTGGCATCTGTGTGACTCCAGTTCCAACTCTCCACAGGCTCTCCAAGTGGTGGCCTCCAGAGGTGGCCCCTACTGGCTTAGCAGTCTTTCCCTATATTCCACACTTACATTGTCTTGGGGCAGTTACCCTATTCTCCTGAGCTTGTGTTTATCGGGTCATTGTGTCCGCTTAGATCAATGTGTGGTCATGGGGAATGGCCATGTGACAGAGCTTCTGCTGGTTGGAAGAGCAAATGCCACCAAGAAGATTTTTGCTTTCCTGTCAAGAGCTCAGAGTTGGCCATCCCCTGAGCCATGTCCCATCTCTCCAGAAGCATCAGTGTGTCAGTGACGCTCGTCGGCTTTGCCTCATCCTGCAGTGCACCAGGCTGAGTCACATTCAGCCACCACCCACCCAACCCCACGGTCCAGAAGAAACCAGGCAGGTCTGCGCCATGTCATAGTGTCGAATCACATACTTTAATTTAATCGTGTAAATTTATTTTTTTTAAGTCACCGGAAATAAACTTTTAAAGGAATAAAGCTGTGTGTATTTTCATGGGAATGGACAAAAGGTAGAACAGTGAGGGAGGGCGATTGCATCATTACCTCATGTGTACTAGGAGTTTCTAGATGTGTGAGCGAGTGACAAAGGCAAGGCCAGAGTGATGGTGCATTCCCACAGCCTTCCTGGGGGGTGGCATTCTTGACCAGGTCACCTCCATTGTAAAATGCACAGCTAAATATACACATGTGTGTGACATACCTGGGCATCCATAGGAAGGTCAGTTCCTTCTGACAACTGAGACTGAACGTGCAGCATCCTGGGGTGGCCAGACTCTTTCCTGCTAGGGAGCAGGTATTGTTTACCCATAGATCCCTGTTTGGGGAGAAGCCAGACTTGGAAATCATGGGAGGCAGTCCCCATCTGCCACCAGAGGATGCCAGAGCACCCCCACAGCAGCCCAGAGTGGATTACTGGTGTGTTCAACTAAATAAGAGAAGGATTCTTTTCCCCCTCTTTCAAATAGTGATGGAGGATTTCTAGGCCAGTTATATTGTTCTTGTTAAATATCTGTTTTTAAAATTGTTTTTGCCTTAGAGAGACAGAGAAATAGCCACTAGTTTACTTCCCCCGGACCCCCAGTGGCCGGCCAGGTCTAGGCCAGGCTGACATGGGGAGCCTGGAACTCAATCCAGATCTCCCATGTGGATGACACAAGAGCTTTAGCTGTCTATTACTGCAGTTACCCAGAGTCTGCACTTAGCAGGGAGCTAGAGTTCAGAGCCAAGATGAGATATGGGTGTCCCAAAGCCAAATGTGCTTGATTTGGCAATGAAAGTGAGGCTGGCTCTGACCTTCACCAACACATAGGCCGCACATGCAGAGCAGCAGACATTCCCTGAGACACCTAGGTGTCCCCTCGAGGCGACTGGTCACACACAAAGCTCAGCCCTTGGTACCCAGAAGAGGAGCAGTTGGCCTGACTCCTAATACACAGGCATCTCTCAGACCAGGGAGCGGAGAGAGGTGAAGGCCTGGGCAGGGAACAAGGAACAATTCAGGGAGGGTGAGGTGTGTGTCATGGAGAGGAAGGCATTTGGGAGCAGACTGCAAAGAGCCTTGGACGGTAAGTGGGGGTGTTTCGAGTCTGGCTCCAATATGGGAGTCGTGCAGTGTGTGTGGCAGGGGATGTCCAGGAGGTCATGACCGGGGAGAGCTCCTGATGTCCTGCACACACCAAAGACAGCAACTGGAGGGAGCAGAGTCCAGAGCAGGGGAAGAGCCAAGCCACAGGGCTCCTCAGAGGGACAGGGTCTGGCAGAGGGAGCATCCACCCATCATGGGAGCTGGATGGAGAGCTCTGAGTGTTCCACCTTTCCACAGCTTGCCCTGGGAGCACATTTAGCTTGTTTGTTTATGATGATGATTACATGGTATATCAGGGCAGGAAGGATCGAGGATTAGGGAAAAGTGAGTGACATCATTGTTTCCAAATTTTTCTGTTTCTTCTTGTTGTTTGGGGGAAGGGGAGAGGTAAAGCAGGAAGCCACAAGTCTCTCAAATGGCTCAGGGGTGGGGAACTGCCACCCGATATCAACCCAGGTTCCGACTGTGGTGCATGTTCCGAGGGTTCTGCTCAAGTGGCTTGTATTGTTCTGAAATGCTGTCAATTTTGCTGATCCAAGGGTGAAGCAGCCCTCCCAGTGTCCATTGACTGACATATTCAGCCTCAAGTCTTCAAGCACATTTACCTTTATCACCTGCTTAATCCCCACAGTGACTCTACAGCGTGATGCACCAGGTGCTATGCTACCCTTATTGTGGAGTCGACTAGGCTGGCACAGAGAGGTTAGGTCACGTACCTGAGGCCACACAGCCACCACATCTGGGATCTTCCAGCTGCTGGATTAGGATCCTTTAGTGTGTGAGCAGCAAAGCAGAGGCTCCATTGCAATGTGGGCCCAACAGCCGTGGTGTGAACCAGGAATCTCCGGAGAACCTCTCTGTCAGAGCCTGGACAGCAGGCAGAGGTAAGGAGGAGGACTTGGGAACATAGGGAGGCGAGCCAGAGAAATTTTCATCCTTGGAACTGAAGAGCAGGGCAGTCAGAAGGGAAACATGTCAGAGGGCACAGGTGTGGGAGAGGAGTGACAGCAGGTGGCGCTCTCTCCCTACCCTCCAGAGCGGGGAGGTGCATAAAGGCACAGGCCTTGCTAAGGGACACTAGGAAGACAATGCAGGCCACTCACCGGGAAGAACCCACAGCCTCAGAGTGGTACAGGGCCTGGGGCTGAGGGCCTGGGAGAAGGTGGCTGGACAACAGTCAGCCACAGGGCTGCTGACAGGAATAGCAGCCAGAGCTGGGATCTGTGCAACCAGACAGGAAGGAGGGGAGGGGAAAGAACCAGGAAAAAAGAGACCTGTCTGATGGAGGCAGCCTGGCAGGGTTGCCACTGAGTACAATGGGGTTTTCCTGCCCAGGGCAGCAGACGAGAGACATAGCCAGCCGTTTTCAAGCTGGCTGTCCTGTGCCCCATAGCCACATGCTCATGTAGGTGAACACATCACCAGCTCCCCTGAATCACGTGTATTAGTTCACTGCCTGAAGCAGCACAACTATTTGTTCTCTGGTTTGCATCCTATCTGCAGGTGCTGACAGTTTACCCACAGTGAGCTGTGCCTGGGCTGCCCATAGGAAAGCCCTTCATACCCACCTTGGTAGTCCTTGTGGTTCTGCCTTCTGGCTGGTTTTGGCCACAAGGGGCATCATGGTTCCATGGGACATCAATGGATAGGTGCTTCAGGTTTTCCAGGAGGCAAAAAGGAGACCTTTCATGGGCAAATAAATCTAAATTGAAAATGTTGAATTAGCTTACTGATGGTGTCTTCTAGATACTCCATGTATCCGATGGCTCCAAAGAAGCACATGATATTTGATGCTGCCCCATATTTTAAACGTTGCACTTATGTGGAAGGCAAAGTGACACAGAAAGAGACCTTCTTCCATCAGCTGCTTTAGTCCACAAATGAATCCACAGCCAGGGCTTAGCCAGGCCTAAGCTAAGAGCCTAGAACTCCATCTAACTCTCCTTTGTCAGTGGCAGGAGCCCAAAAACTTGGACCATATTCTGCTGCTTTCCCAGGCATGTTAATGGAAAACTGAACTGGAAAGGGAGCAGCTGAACTCAAACCTTTACTCCACTGTGGTATACTGGCAAGGAAGCAGCTTAACCCAATGTGCTAAAATAACCCCGTGTTTTGTTCTAGAAAACTTACCTTTAAAATCCATGCTGTTGTCATTGATTGCGGGACATACATAGTAAGGATCCCATCTTGTGAACACATCTCTAAAATCCTACTGGCATGCTTGAGTGCTTCCCGTGCGCCTCAGTTCCCCCACCCCAGTCGCCTGCTGTCTAAGATGTGTGCCCCCTGGGAAACCAGGGTATCTGTGGCCAGTCCCTATTAAGTAAACATCCGGGGAATGTCTGGTATGTGGAATATGTGGTGTGGTGTGGCATGTTTTCTCTCTGTTCAGCATCACTGGGGATGGAAAGCTGTGATTGTTGGGTCTGGAAGCATTAGTTGGGAGTGAAGGCCTTGGGGAAAGGACAGTCCTGCTCTTTTTCCTGCTGCTGAGACTGGCAGCTCCCACCCTGGACCTCAATCACTCTGTTCAGTGTCTGACCCATCCTGGCTGCCGCACTGTGAAGCTGAATTGGGAGCAAAAATTGCAGTGGAGGGCAGGTGCTTCCTGGGAAGGGGAATGCTTACAAGCTCCCAGGAAGGAGGCAGGGGAGCCCTTGGCAAAGGGGCCAGATTCTGGGGTGCAGGAGATCCGACTCTAGTTCCAACTGGATGATCTTGGCACATTTCTTGATTTCTCAGAACTCCTTCCCATATCAACAGGTCATTTTGCCTTGACCTGAACTGACCCTAGATGATAATAGTCGCAGATCTTTGACAGCTAATGATTTTGTGAGTGTTGTATACACACAAAGTGCTCTACTGAGCCCCTTATATTTTTAGTAGAAAAGAATCATCACGGAAAGAAAGAATGCTGGGACAAGACTGCTAAATTATCTACAGTACTGATTACTTATAAGATAGCAAAACTACGTAACCTTAGAACTGTGATCTGTCCTACAAGAGAAAGTCACGAGGCTGCTCTGAGACAATGATCTTTTCATCATTGCTTTTATCTGCATGTTGACAGATCCATGTGTTAAGACTTTAGGATGGTGGAAGGACTTAGGGGATGTAGCCTAGTAAGAGGGCCTTACATCACTGGGGATGTGTTCTTGAAAGGTAGTTCTTGGAAGAGTGTGGTGTGTGTGTGTGTGTGTCTGTCTGTCTGTCTATCTGTCTTTGAGAGTATCTATTTCCTAGAAAGAATTACATGGAAAGAGAGACAAAGAGAGATCTTCCATCTGCTGATTCATTTCTCAGATGGCCACAATGGCCAAGACTGGACCAGATTGAAACCAAGAGCTTGATCTAGGTCTCCCATGAGGGTGGCAGGGGCCCAAACACTTGAGCCATCTTCTTATGCTTTCCCAGGAGCGTTAACTAGTGGGGAGCTAGACCAGAAGCAGACCAGCTAGTATTCCCATGGGGATGCTGGTTCAAGTCTGCTCCACTTCTAATCCCCCTTCCTGCTGATGGCCTGGAAAAGCAGCCAAAGATGCCTCAAGTACCTGGGACCCTGTAACCCAAGTGAGAGACCCAGAAGAAGCTCTTGACTTCAGCCTGGCCCCATTGTAGCTATGTGGGGAGAGAATCTCCAAATAAAAGGTCTCTCTCTCTCTCAAAATAAATAAATAGATATTTTACAATAAATTTAGAATTATTTAAATGGGCCTGACAACACTCTTCTCACCTCACCAAATTTTTACCAGGATCCTCTAAGAGTAGATGTCACAGGACTAGGCCAGTCCTTCCAGCCCCTGGTTTAAGGAGGACCAGGAGTTGGCCTAAGGCCATTCATGTCAAGGGATGCCTTGGATGAAAGCTTTTTAATGTGGCAGGGAAGACTGACAAGGCCCACCACACTCTGGGATACACCTGCAGACACTGTCCCATCCAGATAAGCATGTGCCACCTGTAGGCCACACCAGTGGGGCAGGGATTGCAAACACCTCCACAGTCCTCAGCCACAGCAGGGATTCAGAACAGCTCTGCAGGTAGGCTTCTTTTTCAAGATTTGTTGATTTATTTCAAAGAATTACAGAGAGGGAAGGAGGGCAGAACAGAGATGCTTCCTGCTGGTTCACTCCCCAGATGGCCAAAATGGCTAGGCCTGGGCTAGACCAAAGCCAGGGTCCAAGAGCTCCTTCCTGCTCTCCTAATCCTATATGGGTGCCGGGACCCAAACACTTGGACCATCCTCTGTTGTTTTCCCAGGTGCATTAACATGGAGGTGGATCAGCAGTGGAGCAGCCAGGACTCAAATTGTCACCATATGGGATGCCGGCGCTGTAGATGGCAATGCTGAACTCACTGTGCCATAGTGCCAGTCCCTGATGGGTGTTCTTGACGGTGAAACTCTGAGGGGCTCAGTGAGTTGGTATCTTCTTGCCAGCCACCCCAGGTGAGGTCAGCAGTAGACACATATCCTAATCTACATCAGTCTTTGGCAGATTTTTTTCCCTTAAAGGCCAGATGGTAGATAGTCTGGGCTAAGGGCCACTGGCAGCCTATGCCATTGCATGTTTTTAAATGTTTGTTCTTTTTTAACTTTTTTAAGAGGTAAAAGCCAGTCTCAGCTCCTTGGCTGTGCAAAAATAAGTACCAGGTGCCAGCAACATGGTATGGTGAGTTAATCTGCTAGTCATGCCAATATCCCATATATCCCAGCTGCCCCACCTGGCAAGGCAGCGAAAATGGCCCAAATACATGGATCCCCGCCACCCGTGTGGGAGACCCAGATGGATTTCTGAGTTCCTAGCTTTGGCGTGGCCTAGTCCTAGCAATTGCAGCCATTTGGAGAGTAAACCAGTAAACGAAAGCTCTCTGTCTCAATCTCTCTCTCTCTCAATGTGTCACCCTGCCTTTTAAATAAATCAATCAATCTTAAAAAAAAAAAAAAGCAAACAAACAAAAAATAAAAACTCAAAAGCAGCAGTCTGAATTCAACCAGGTTGCTGTGAAACAGACCCAACTGTGATTGGCCACTCTGTAGGCAGTGGACAGAGCCCAAGTTTTTGGAATGGAAAGAGTCATTTTTGAATTTTGCCATCTTCACTCGCCAACTGTGTGGACATGGATGTGTGCACACAGCTGCTAATCTTCTGTGTCCTCATTCATAAAAATCTCACATGAAGTCTTTGCTGCCCACCTATAACCTAGCCAAGCACAAACACGGGTTTAGTAGGCCAAATACAATTGGTACAGTCCTGGCAGAGCAATGTGGTGTAAGACACGCTAGCTCTTGTTTAAGCTCTGACATGGTTTGGGCTCCCAGGGCAGGTATTCACAGGTGGGAACTTTAATCTCATGACCATGGCCTGAAGTCGGGCAGGCAGCCTGAAGGCATCCGAGGGACTCAGATTCTTTTGTGGTCAGGGTTGGATCCTGAGCATCTGTGCCTTTACAAAGCCCCTAGCATGAGCCTGACTTGCAACTAGAGATTAAAAACATACACAAATCCACACACACATACAACAAATGTGTTGCAGTGCTGTGGTCCAGGTGACAATGTCATCCATTCAGCCTCGTTCCTGTCCACACCCAGCCAAACATAATACCCTTCATAGCAAACATCTTGTTCCCCCATCCACTAAGGAGGAACCAGGAAACTTGCTAGTTTCAGAATCACTAGAGGATGTTTGTTTATCTAAGAACACAGAGGTGGCTGCAGTGGTCACAGCCTGATGTCCCACTGTGACCCAGTAAGAGAGGAGTCCTCATGTTGACCAGGGGCGTCAACCTGGAGCTGCTCACAGACATTCCCTGAGATTAGCAATCATCAACTAGTGGCCCAAGGCCACAGGTATTCTAAGGGATTGGGGAACCCAGCATGATTTCTCCCATGAATGGCATCCTGCAGTTTCAATGACACTCCAATTTGTGGCATTTCCATTTTGGCCATAAAAATCAGAATTGTGGAGCATTTATTCTGGAAACTTCCAGGTGTCTTTTTTTTTCTGTTTTGATATTATTTTTTATTTTATTTTTAGAAATAATTATTTATTGAAGAGGTAGACCTAAAGAGAGATACAGAGAGATCTACTGGTTCACTCCCTAAGTAGCTGCAGGATCTAGTGCTGGGCCAGGCTGAAGCCAGGAGCCAGAAGCTTCCTCACAGTCCCGCATGTGGATGACTCAGGTCCAAGTACTTGGGGCATCTGCTGCTGCTTTCCTCAGGCCATTAACTGGGATCTACATCTGAAGTGCAGCAGCCTAGACCAGAATCTACACTCCCATATGCGAGTCCAATGTAGTGTCACAGGCAGCTGTGACCTAACTAGCTGTATCACAAAGTCAGCCCCCAGTGTGTTATTTCCAAGGCTCAAGGTCAACTCTTAAGGAAGAAAATCCCTCCTCTCCCTTGGTTCAGTTCTGAATTGGAGCTGCCTGAGCTGTCACTAATTCTTTGTTTTACCCAGTAACTATGTTCCTGGAGAGATGGCATAAACAGCCGTTACATGATTTCACATGATTATTTGTTTACTATCTGTCTGTGTTTTTCTCTCTCTCTCTTTTCTTTGTCAACAGAAGAATCCTTTACAATGAGAGCAATTTGCCTTTATTTATTTGGTTTGCAAATTTAGATTTGGCTGTATGGCGGTAAGGATTGTTTGTCTGTGATTTTCACTACTGTTTCCATGCCGTTTCTCTGGCAACAGCCTCTGATCACAGATAGTTTACACAGTGAGGAAATATGGACTCTAGCTTCCAAAAGGAAAAATGTTCATGTTTCCTGGGCACCTCCCTGCTGCTCACTGACAGAGCAGATCACTCCCCACCCCACAGTCTCATTCCTAATTGTAGGATCCCAACTGCATGATTGTAATGTCGCCAGTTTACAGATGACAAGATGGAGGCACAAGCTCTCAGGGAGGGCTATGATACCAGACAAGGATTTCCTCTTACTCAGGGGTTCTTCTTGCCACTGGCAAGCTCCATCCTGCTCTCCCCTGTTCCCCAGCTCAAGCCTGCAAGTGTCTCAGAGGAGCTCACCTCCTTTAATACATTGAGAGAGGAAGCTGTGTTGGACCCTCAGGGACCCCCGTGATGCTGGCCATTCATTGAACCGCTGGAAGCCTGGACTAGCCATGGCCAAGTTCAGGGTGGGCTGCACAATAGAGTGAACTTGATGTCCAGATGCCCTGCTGGGCCCTGACACTGCCCTGTGACACCTGCATCCCAGTCCCCTCACCTGTCCAGTGCATCTGCTACAACTGCTAGCACGGCAAGGTGGCCGGGAAGGCAGGGGCTCCCACATTGATCCATTCAACCCCTCTCCTCACACACATCCTGAAAGGCAGAGTTACAGAACAAGAAGAGACAGGGAAAGATTTTCTTCTAACCATGGTTCACTCTCCAACAATAGTAAGAGTTGGGTCAGGCCTGGAACTCCATGCAAGTCTCCTATGTAGTGGTAGGACCCCAAGAACTTAGACCACTTTCCACTGTTTTCCCAGGCACATTAGCAGGGAGCTGGATTGGAAGTGGGGTAGCCAGAATCATATGGAATGCCAGCATCACGGGCAGTGACTTAACCTGCTAAGAGCAACAGTCACTGCCAGGCTTTTACCTGAGCACACAGTGGCCAGGCCCTCTGCTGATGGAGGGGCTGGCCATGGGGACACTGAGGTGATGCAGGTTGTAGTAGGGCAGCTCTGAAGTGCACTTGAGGGGCCCTGCTGTCCCAGAGGCCTTGCTGGCTGTAAAGCTGCTTCCCTCCTCCCATTTCCACTTCCTCTACCCCATCCATTGTGGGCCCAGCCCCACTCTCATCCCAACACCTGTTACTCCTCTTGGGCACCTGAGAAAGGCAAAGAGCAAGTGGCACAGCTGAACTGACCTGGCATAGCTCACACCTCTCCTGGGGACCTGCTGGCTGACATGGAGGTACTGGCGTCTTTTTTCCCCCAGGGCTGCCAGGAAGATGAAAGAAAATTGACTATGCAAAGATTCTATCAGGGAGCAGGGATTCCCAAGGCTCACCATCAATCAGAAGGGTGTGCAGGACTTGCTCACAGTCAGAACACACACAGGTACAGGGCCCCACCCCACCCTACAGTCAGATTCAGTGAGTTTGGCCTAGGGCCCAAGAGTCTGATGCTATTGCATACCCAGATTTGGCTGCAAGGACCACACCAGGTGACTGCCACCGATGACAAGTCTTGTCCTGCTTGGTGTGTCTCCCTGCCAGGAGCTGCCAAGGGAATCAGCTCCTGACTGAGCTTCAGACCAGCTTTGTGGTTGGAAGTGTCCCTGTCTCAGATATCCTAGCCAGGCAAGAGGCTGTGTGCCTGAAGACCCCTACCATGTGCTCACACAAGAAGGAATCCCCAGCAGGAATACAAAGGGATAGTTAATGCCAACCTGCTGCTGGATCCACTGAGGAGTTTCAGAAAAATATGAATTAGGCATCTGAACCTCAGAAGGGCTGACTTAGCAGGCACTGGGTAAGGCCAAGCTGTAGCTGTTCCTGTGACTAAGCACTCAGATAGCTCAGCAACAGGTGCATCCTGGAGAAGCCTGTTCCTCCCCCATCACAACCTCCCCCTCCACACACACACACCCTGAGCTGGCTCTGGAGACAGAGGAAGAACGGAGCTCCATGTAGTCCTTTACTCTGACCCAAACCTGTGGACAGACAACTTCTATAGGTTTCTTCAGAGTCATGCAGGATAAGACCAGGGTATAAATAAACAAATAAAGAAACATCTAAGTTGGATGGCTGATTAGCTCTAACACCTGGTAAAAGAAACTTGCATTGGAATTCTAGCAGAATATTTTAAAGATTTATTTATTTATATTGGAGAGGCAGATCTTTACAGAGAAGGGAGAGAAAGAAAGAAAGATCTTCCATCTACTGCTTTACTCTTCCAATGGCCGCAATGGCATGAGCTGAGCTGATCCAAAGCCAGGAGTCAGGAGCCAGGAGCTTCCTCTGGGTCTCCCAAATGGGTGCAGGGTCCCAAGGCTTTGGGCCAACCTCTAATGCTTTCCCAAGCCACAAGCAAGTAACTGGATGGAAAGTGGAGCCATTGGGGCACCAACTAATGTCCATATGGCATGTTGGTGCTTGCAAGGGGAAGATTGGCCAATTTAGCCATCACACTGGGACCTTGCTGAATATTTTAACATCTACATTCCAGTTTGGGAATACATACATTTCACCTAACATCAGCCATTAGACAACAGCAAGTCCTATTCCTGGTGCTATGCAGTCTCTGTGTCTTGTTTTGAGTCTTGGTACCTGATGTCTCAGCAATGCCCAATCCCAACAACCAGGCTTTCCCCTGCAAGTAGAGTTCCCCTGGAGGTGATTCTTGGGAAAGAAGACCCCAAAATAAGCATGGCTCTTGGCAAATGGTTGCCCTCTGGGGACCAGTGTGTGTGTGTGTGTGTGTGTGTGTGTGTGTGTGTGTGTGTGTGTAAACTAGACACTGTCCATGGGAAGCCCAAATCTGCCAGGCCCCCAGGGGTAAGAGAGTGAATGAGAAGGGGGTCAGTATGTCCTTGTGGCCTTGCCAGGAGCTGGAGTAACCAGGGAAGGAGATAGGAGCCCTAGCAGCTGATGGGTCCCCACACCCTCCAAGGGCAGGGCTGTCAGGTATGGCCATGTGAGCTTCAAATCGCGTCATCCTGGGCTCAAAGGTCAGCCAGGGGTGGTACCTGACCCCCAGCTGGGACTCAACACATGTCTTTTAAAAATATTTTTATGTATTTATGTTTCATCTATTTAAAGGCAGAGAAACAGAGAAAAATCTGGCATATAGGGAGTGAAACACGGCTGTGACATAGGGCCATTGAAGGTAACCATGGGCCCACTTGGTCACAGACATTAGGGTAAGCTGTACGACAGACTCCTGCCCAGCAAACTGCAGGGCAGTGGGGGACATGTGGGAAATATGCAGGTTGAGACACTTTGCCGTTTGTCTGGGGAACTAGCCAGTTGGATTTCCTTTTTCCTTACTGCTAATGTGCACTGATTCACATGCAATATTGAGTAAGGCAAGACTGTTCATGACCAAGCTAGGGGTTTTAGAGAGCTGTGTGTAGGTGAGGGGCCTGTAGCACAGTGGTCAGGCCACTGCTTAGGACACTTGCATCCCCTATTGGCGTGCCAGGGTTCAAATCCTGACTCTGCTTCCAATCTCAACTGCCTGCTAAAGCATACCCTAGGCTCCAGCAGGTGAAGGCCCAAGTCCTCGGGGTCCTCTTCACCATGTAATTGAGTCTCAGTTTCCTGGCCTTTGCTCCTAGAACATGCCAAATGGCTCAAAGCCATGAGGGCAATACATACATAAAAGCTAGCATTTTAGTCATCTCTGAAATATTGGAGCAATCTTCCCGCAACCCTGTGAGGAATAACAGACTGTACCCACTTTCAGAGGAGACTGAGGCCCAGAGCAGGTGAGCACAAGTGCACAGCTAGCCAATGACAAAGCCAGGCTTGAACCCTGGCCTCCAACTCGATAGCCTTCACCCTTTAATCCTCCCAGTGCTTCTTTATCGGAGTATTCACCAGGTTACACAGCCAATGCAATCAAGGGAAACAGTTTTAAAAAATAGAACGCTTAATTCTTAGAAATACCTGAGGTTCTACCACCCAGAAATGATCCCTTGGCCAGCTGTCTTCCATGCCTGGGCTATATCTGCATGTTCATGTAAACACATGGTCTTTCTACTTCATTGGAATCATGACACATGTGAGCTTTATCATGAGTACCTACTTGTGTTGGATCGTGTCCCTTTCCTCTTTCAATACATATACTGAAGTACTACCCCCTCAGAACGTCCAGGTCTGATGAGATTTGCAGATGGAAACTTGCCAAATGTCATCCAGTTCAAGAGAGGTCTGTGTGGTGGGTCTTAGTGCTCTGTGACTAAGGTCCTACCAACAAGGGAACAGGTGGGAGATGCTGTGAAATTATCCAAGGAGAGAAAGAAAGGCAAGCCAGAGAAAATCATTGTCTCAGACTCGCTGAGACCTTGACTTTGCATACAAGCTGTGATGAAAGTTTTGTCCAGGACCTTGACTTTGGACTTTGGCTTTGATACAACCAGACAACACATTCCTGTGTGCTTCATCAGGGCAGCGCTGGCAAAGTCACTCAGGACCCTTTGTGTGCAGTCCTGACTGTTGCTTGTCTGCTTGCTCTTTATCTGCAACCTGTTTATGTGCCTTGCCCTGGCCCATCACTCTTGGATTCAACTTTATCCTTAACCACTGCATAAATGATTGATCAGTTGCTCGTACTCTGCAGAGCATCTGTAGATCCATCCTGGTACAAGGCATCTGAATTTTTTTTTAATTTTAAATTTTATTATTTTTTAAATTTTATGGTACAATCACATAGGGTCTGGGATTTCCCTATCCCTCCCCAAATTTCAACCTCCAATCGACTTTCCCCATAATATAATAATATAGTCCCTCATAAGTAGTCATATGTCCACCAGTCTGTTATTTAAGGGCAACTGAAATTTTTAAAAACTGGATTCATTTTGTCTTTAGTTCTAACTGTCTGCTCTGAGTAATGGGTCAAGAAGAGATTTTTGGAAACCCCTAAAGGAATGTCCCCCATGTGGTTCACAGCTGGCCCCCACTTAGGCCTCAGGTTTCCTGAGAGAACATGAAAATGAGAAGATGGGAAGGGCAACACTCAGTTACTGGTAATGGAAGAGACAGGATATTCCTTTAAGCTGCTCTCAGCATCTCAAAAGGGAGACAAATGCCCTGGATCTTACTCTTAGAAATAGCTGGTTCAGTTCTGGGCTGGCAAAGCAACTCCTTAGGCTGCTGGACTACCAAGCAGCCTGCCTGCATCTAAGGCCGAAGCAGAAGCTGCCAAGCTCTGGTCTGCAGCTCCTTATATGGCTGGTTCAAAACAAGTGATGCTGACAGTGTTCACAGGAAGAAATGAGAGTAAGAATTTCCACCAGCTCAGACACAGCTTGCCTGGGCTTCTGGGGCATGTGAGAGAGGAACATGCCCCTGGGGCACTCATGGGGTCAGAGGCAGGGACTTGGAGAGTGATTTTCATAGGACAGGTGAAAATGGGGAATGAACCACTTTCCTGAGTTCCAGATCCTGCCTCTCTGCAAGTGATCAACTCAGGAAATCACAGAAGACTGGAATGGGAAACTGTGCAGGTCAGTGTTTGAAAAGCCAGCCTCTTTTTAACTGCACAGTGGACTTTGTAATGATCTCCACGTTCCTAACTGTATCCTTGATGCATGTGGGGGAGCCATGTCACAAATGTCAGGAAAACATGTAATGAAATAATATATTTTCAGATAAGTTAATCTATTACATCCAATGTGCTTAGTAGTCCCTTATCTTGGGCATAAACAAGAAGAGTAATGGGGGCAGCCATTTGGCCTAGTGGTCTTGTATAGGAGTGCCAGGGTTCAAGTTCTGGAACTGGCTTCTCACTGCAGTTTCCTGCCAGTGCACACCCTGAAAGGTGTGAGGGCTCAGGTGACAGAGCACCTGTCACCTGCATGGAAAACCTAGACTGAGTCCCCAGCCCCTGGCTCTGACCAGCCTCGCACCAGTTGTTGTGAGCATGTAGGGAGTACAATAGCAGATGGGTGCTCTATTTCTGTCTCTCCCTTTCTGCCTTTCTAATTAGAAAGAATGAGAGAGAGAGATTGATAAAGTTTTATTCTGAAATTTCATCAATTTAGAAAGGCCAAGCAACAGTAAGCCACACACATGCTTCAGGTCAAATGTTAATAGTCAACAAAACCAGATGTCACAGATCATAGAAAATTTCATTTCTAGGATATGGGGGAGCAAAATTAAAATTTGATTTTTAAATGTACACTATTTTTGCAAGTTTACTGTGAAAACCTTTCTAGTTATCAACACTTTAAACATTGACATTATACTGTAAAAAAAAATACTATCCATTTCTAGATAGTTCCCATAGTTGGGTTTATATTACCAAGTGAATGTTCATGTTCAGCTGGCACCTTTCACTATATCACTCTCAATACAAGGCAGTATGGTTTAGGAAAATTTTCAGATGTGTAACTATCGTAGGTAGGGTAATAACTCCCCCCACCTCAAAAAAAGAAGTTCACAGCTTAAAAATAAAAACCTGTGAGTATATTACCTAATATGGCCAAAGGCGCTTTCAAAACATGATTAAGTGAAGAAAGATCTTGCCCTAGATTGTGCTAGATTATCTGGCTAAGCCTAATGGAATCACAGAGCCTTTATAAGGGAAAGAGAGCGTGGAGCCAGCAAAGTGGGTCTGACAGAAGGGAGATCTCAAGACCCTGCTGTTAGAGTCGGCATGTGGTGTGGTGTGCTAAGCCTCCACTTGCAACATTAACACCCCGTGGCCAGGGCCCTTGAGGTTTGAGCCTCTCTATTTCCAATCTCACTACCCATGGTAGATACCAGGAAGAAGTTGCTACATTCTGGCTGTGGCCTACCCTTGACCTGGCTGTGGCAGCCATTTGGGGAGTGAACCAGGAGAATGGAAATTCTGTCTCACTCTACCTTTGAAATAAAGAAAAAAATTCTTTCAGAAAGAAGATACTACCGTTGGCTTTGACTATGGAGGAAAGAGCTGCAAGCCAAGGAAGGCAAGCAGCCTTCCCAGAAGGAATTAAATCCTGCTGACACCTGGGACTCAGTAGGCCCCACTTTGACCTCTGACTTCCAGAAACGTGTAGTAAATCTGGGCTGTTTTAAACCATAATGTTGGTGATTAATTTGCTGTAACACCAATGGGAAAATCCTAAAATAATTTAGGGAAATCTTTTAAAAATGTTCACTCTTCAGTTTAGACAAGTGATTGATGTCCATCATAATCATCTTGCTAACTCAGAGCTTTACTCTTTACAATCCAAAATTATAGGGAGTGAGCTACTTAATGCATTTTTATAGAAATCTATGAGATATGATGATTGATAAGATAAAAAGATATTTTTTTCAAGATTTAATTATTTATATGAAAGGCAGAGTTTATAGAAAGGGAGAGCACTTTTATCCACTGGTTCTCTCCCCAGAGGACCATATTGGCAAGAATTGAGCCAGTTGGAAGCCAAGAGCTTTATCCAGGTCTCTCATGTGAGCAGCAGGAGCCCAGGCATTTGGATCATCTCCCACTGCTTCCCCAGGCACTCAGCAGTGAGTGAGATCAGAAGCAGAGCAGCCAGGACTCCAATTGGACTTCACATGGGATGCCACTGTTGCAGGCTGCAGTGTAGCCTGCATGCACAACCCCAGTGCCATGATGAAAAATATTTGGAACATCTCCTTTTTTTCCTAACATCTTTGCATTGCATTGTTTATATTCTCTATTATTTGTGGATTGAGGATATTTTATTATGCAAAAATAACTAAAATTACAACTTTTAAAAAATATATTATATATTTTATTTGAAATGCAGACTTGCAGATAGAAAGTGAGACTGAGAAAGATCTTACCTCTGCTGGTTCACTCCCCAAATAGCTGCATGGGCTGATCCAAAGCTAGGAGCTAGGAACTTCTTTCTGGTCCTTACATGGGTATAAGGGCATAAGCAGGAAGCTAGACAGGAAGTGGAGCAGCTGGAAAATGATACCTATATGGGATGCTGGCACTTGCAACAGAGGATTAGCCTGTTGAGCCACCAAACCTGCCCCTAAAATTGTAATTATTAATATTTAAATGCCAGTGAGTGATTACATACTATAAAGATTAGAATCGTCATGTTATTTTGTTTTTAAAATTTATTTATTTATTTATTTATTTATTTGAGAGCTTGTTTGGAGGTTCTAGCAGGGGTGCGCAGCTACTCATATACCCTTGGCCGAAGACCGGTCCTCCTCTAGCGGGGACGGTCGTCCTCTTCGACCGAGCACAGCTTTGGGAGGGACGCACATGGAGCGGTGAGGGAGGAAGGGGACACCCGCTTAGCCAGCTAGATCAGCCGAATCAACCCTGGCAATCAATGGGGTGACAGATGTCGCAGCCAGATCACACTCACATCCGTATTTATTTATTTGAAAGAGTTATACAGAGAGAGAGAGAAAGAGAGAAAACAGTCTTCTATCCCCTGGTTCACTCTGCAAATGGCCACAACAACCTGGGCTGGGCCAGGCTATTGCCAGGAGTCTAGAACTATATCCAGGTTCTCCACATGGGAGGTGGGGACCCAAGTGATAAGGCCATTCTCTATTGCTTTCCCAGGGACATTAACAGGAAACGGGATCAGAAATGAAGCAACTGGGATTTGAGTTGATACCCACATGGGATGCCAGTATCAAAGGCAATGGGTTAACTCACGGCACTACCATACCAAGCTCATTACTCTCTCTTATTAAGCTTAATATTATTGCACATATATAAATACAGATATTTTTATTATTTATTTCAGAGACAGAGAGTTCCCATCTGTTGGTTATCTTACTTTAGGCTTTTTTCCAACTTGTTAAAGTTTAGTGTTGGCAGCAAAACTGGTATTCTGCTTTTAATTAATCCCTACAAGATGAGATATTTTTAAATATATTTTGTTCTAAAGTATAAAATAACCAAGAATTATACCTTTTTATATTTAAATCTCTTAAATGAAGCACTTCCACAAAGATTAGAACTATGTTTACTAATCTCCACTATTAAGCTCAATGTTATTAAAATTTTATAATCATGACTACTTTTATTAGGCATTCTTTTCTAGACAAAGACAGACACACAGAGACAGCTGCCATCTCATTCACTCCTGGTTGCCCACAGCAGCTTGGGCTGGACTGGAACAAAGCTAAAAGCTGAGAAACTCAATCCACACCTCCCACAAGGGAGGCAGGAACTCAGTAACTTGAACCACCATTTGTTGCCTCCTGGAGTCTGTTAGTGGGTGAATTGGAATATGCAGCCAGAGCGGGGTATTGAACTCAGGTACTGTGACAGGGTATGTGAGCATCTTAACCCCCAGGCTAAACCTCTACCCCAATGGGAACATTTTTCTCCAAAAGCTTATTATTATTTCTGAGCCTATCTAGATAATGCATTTTCTCCTAATTTTGGTAATTAGCTCTTTCCCTAATTTTTAAAAGTATTTGAACCTTACGCAGTAGAACAGCATTCACAAGCATCATTAAGTTCTGCATTTTACTCAAATGACTGCATTTTTTTCAAGGAGTTGTTTTTCTATAAATTATTCACCTACAATGCTTATTAGCATTTGAGAGGAAATATTAGCAATGCATCTGGACGAGACACTTTTTGTTGACACTGTAGGCCATGTCCCACTGCTTGGCTTGGCTTTGCAGCTCTATAAGGGGAGCTATTGTTTGCTGATTTCCTCACCCAAGATGTCACCCAATTTGAGGGACAAGAAGTCTGGGGTCACTGCTTCTCTGCCTCCTGGGCTGTAGTCTTCCCGCCTGAGACTTCCTATGGGAAATGCCCATTTGTCTTTGGGTTTATGCCACGGAGGTAATACAGACAGATGCACAGGTGGCAACCATAGCTTCTGTGGGGTTTGCATACAGATTAGGGTAAGACTATTTACAGCCTCTTCTTTGGCAACTCTGTAGGTGGCTTTCAGGATCTGTCTTCTCCCTGTTCTTCCAAAGGTCACCCATGCCCTCCCTTCCTTGCTGTAAGCACCAGGAATGGCTTCTGGTTTTCTGACCAGACCCTGATGTATATACGCGTGACAGAATAACCTATAGTAGCCCTTTGAGTATTTGACCAAAGACAAAACAAGGTGGGTCTTGGCCAACTCTCAGGGCCAAAGCCATACTCCTGTTCATCCCCATTAAGTTGCTTCATCTTCATAAACAGCCAAATTTATTTGCTTATTACTGAGATGAAAGCATACAATGAGAAGCATTAGTGGGGGTGCTGGTAAGAGGCTGGCTGCCCAGGCACTTGTGCCCATGCCTAACAGCCCTATGCAGTATGAGAGAGAGAGCCATTGCTGGGCCTTCAGACTTGTTAGTTAGAATCTTCCAACTTGTGAAGGTGCAGCCAGTAGGGAATGGGAAGAAATGTATGAGAAAGTTGCTTCCTGTGTGGTGCCAAGATGGATGGCACTTGACTCAAGGATGGAGACACATATGAGGAGGACATTGGTGGCTGTGCAGAAAAAATCTGCTATATGCCCAGTGCGATGCTAGAATAATTGTTCTCAAACTTCCTGTCTTCAGGATACATGTTCTTTTTAAAAAAGAGTAATGGTCCCAGTTGTTCACCATTTTGTAAACTGAAACAGAAT
Source organism: Ochotona curzoniae (assembly GCF_017591425.1). NCBI lineage: Eukaryota > Metazoa > Chordata > Mammalia > Lagomorpha > Ochotonidae > Ochotona > Ochotona curzoniae. Next base: position 67,191,063 of record NW_024467122.1, read on the forward strand.
ATTTTAAACACACAGTACTGATTCCAACAGCTGTCAGAGCTAGTAGCCTTTGGAAAACGCCACTGTATTCCTCGGGACAAAATGAGAGTGAAAAAGTCAAATGACAATGCTGGTATTTTGATCAAAGCATTTCTACCAGGCAGTCACCCTGATTGAGTTCTGGGGTCTCCTGGACTATACCCTGAGAGCTTAATGCCCAAACGTTATAATACCATTTGGATCCTTTCCTCCTCTTAATAACCTGAAATGCACAAAGCATAATTTCCATTTTAAAGAGTGAGAAACTAAAGCCTAGAAAGGCCTAGTAACTGGACAAAGACCACACTGCTACTAAACAGCCAGTTGGATTCAATTAGGACCCCAGAGTCTGCTTAGAGCAAAGGCTTCACCAGCAGGAGGGGCAGATCCATGGACAGAGAAGCAATAGAGTCCTGGGGCCATCCTGACAGAATCCACCCTGGGAGAAAAGGACCCTCCCATCAGGGAGTGTCTGGCCACAAGGAATGCCCGGAGTGTCCAGGCCCAAGCCACTTCATGAATGCAAAGTGGGCACACACCCCAGGTGTCATGATCTCAGGGAAGAAAGAATGGTGGCATGGCAACTTCATTTCCAGGTAGACCTAACCCATCTGCTGACACTGCACCCTGGCCAAGTGCTCCTGACAGGGCTGGGCTGCAGGATGTATCATGGAGACTATCCCAGGCCCAGTTGGCAAGCTTGGGGTCAGCTGCAGGTGAGAGCCACAAACAGCTCCATCCTGGCTCCTGCCCTAGAGCTGGAGGCTGAGCCCCAAGCCACTGGTGCCCTATCCCGAACCATAATAGGGGACGGTGCTCTGAAGTCTCGCAGTAGGAGTATCCGTCTAAATGCACTGCCCCAGCATGTTTTATATTAGGACAGCATTCCAGCCTTCCACTGGGAGCTCTGTTTCCAATCTCAGAGATGTCAAAGTGTCTTAAAGGCACAGAGGCCCCCTCTGACATTCTAGTGCAGGTGATACATAGCCGCTGGTACCCCCAGACACTTGCCCCCCACCCAGATGGTTCCCCCACCATCTCTGCTCCAGCTTCTGGCTCTGGTCCCCTGTTTTGCTTCCCTACACCACGATTGGTTGGGAGGAAATTTTGGTCCTAACACAACGGCTGTCCCCAGCTACCTTATCGGAGCCTCTGTGTAGCTACTGAGTGTCCATGTCTTCAGGCACCTCCCACATTCACTCCTGGGCATGTGCACACTGTCTGGTCATCACAAGGGCCCTGCCAGCCAGGCATACCCTGCTTTGTGCCACTTTCCAGGCTGGGCAGCCTTGCACAGCAAGCAGGAGGGACACTAACAATAGCTCACAGTGTGTGTCTCTCAATACTTCACACTTCCCTGCAGGTGCCCTGGCTCCCTGCAGTATAACCAAAAAACAGACAAAAAAGCCTGGGGAACCCTACAGGTGATGAGGCATTGTCCATTGTGGCTTGGGAAGCTGAGGTTAGAGGGGTGACTGTGAAATTGCTGTGGTCCCTGGTGTCTCTCCCAGCTCTCAGTTGTACCTCCTGGATGGAGTTTGGAATTGGAATCACAGGACATTCAGCCAAAGTTGTGAGCAGCCATTGTCCCCACCTCACATGCATCTCATTGCAGGTGACCCATCTGCCTGTGCCCTCAAGAATTCAGTCTTGGAGGTTAGAGACAAGTGAAGCACCATTTTTTTCTCCTTTTAACAGAACAGACTATTGCATTCATTCTTGCTAAAATTTTAGACTTACTTCAGCACCTCCGCTTTTTAAAGATTTTTTTTTAAGGCAGATATACAGAGAAAAGGAGAGACAAAATCTTTCATCTGCTGGTTCATGCTCCAAATGCCTACAACAGCCATAGCTGAGTCAATCTGAAGCCAGGAGCCAGGAACTTCTTCCAGGTCTCCCAGGTAGGTGCAAGGACCCAAGGCTTTGAACCGTCCTCTACCACTTTTCCAGGCCATAAGCAGGGAGCTGGATGGAAAATGGAGCAACCAGGACATGAACCGGCACGCATATGGGATGGCAGCCCTAGCAGGCAGAAGATTAGCCTGTTGAGTCACCATTTTGCCCACCCCCCCCCCCCGCCCCTCTCTTTTTTATTATTGAAAGAGGAAGTTCCCATCTTCTGGGTCATTCCCCAGATGCCTAGTATGGCAGAGGCTGAGCCAGGTCAAAGCTCTAATGTGGCAGCTTAATGCAGATCTCCCACTGGGCAGCACTCCTGAGTGCACATCAGCAGGAAGCCAGAATAGTGAGTGAAAGCAGGACTGGAATCTCATCCCTCTGATGTGCCATGTAGGCATCCAAACAGGTGGCCTCCCCAGGAGGCAAGAGGTCTGTCTGATAAATCAGCAGTGTCTGTTTGCTGAACAATCAATCCGTTTCATTTCTCTCTCCTGTAACACTGAGATTTGACTCTCTCTCAATGCAGTCTGTTCCTGGGTGACATCACCCTCCTGTTTCTGGTATAAAGATTCTGTGTTGGGTCATCTTGGAGCTTTGGTGGCAGCAACGCTAGCCTTTGAAATCTTTTAATGGTGGCCACTCTGGGCAGTATTTTATCCCATGCCTATAGGAAGGAAAATGTGGCAATGTATCAGCCATGATGTCAGAAGCCCTGGGTCCTGGCTTCCTGGCATGGTACTGAGGAAGAGCACTCCACTTTACTTTTGGGACCCCAAAGGAAGGCTTTCCTGGGGACAGGTGCTTGCCAAAAACCAGATGGGATGCCCAGGGCAGGTGGCCCACAGACCTGGTTCATCCACCTCCTGGGTGCCTTCTGGTTCTGCAGGCCCCCGAGGGAACCCTCCTGGGCCTTCTTGAGTACTGGGCACAGAGCAGGCTTCAGGGAGGGACTTACCAGGCAGCCATGTGGTCCCTGGTCTCTCTCCCAGTTCTCAGTTGTACCAGGTTTGATGCAGGTGCAGCCATTTCTGAGCTGCTAGGGGGAGCTGGAGAGGTCATGGGGTGGAGGGTGAGGAAGACACACGGTTTAGCACAGAGATGACCCTGCAACTGAAGTAGTCACTGTCACTCCTCTCTGTCCTGTGCTTCAACATCCCTGTCCCCTCCTCCCCACTCCCACTGCCACACACACCCTGGTGGCACTGGGGTCTGAGAAATGTCCTCAGGTAGCTTCTTGCCACTGGTAATGTGTATTTCATTGCACTTGGCAGCTTCCTGCAACCCAAAGTCCTCTGCAGGGTTGTGGGAGCCACATGTTGGGACTGGATGGGGAGTTGGTGGATGACTTCAGCCATTCCCCAAATGTCTGCAGCAGCTGAGAATGAGCCAGGTCAAAGCCATAAACTGGCAACTCAATCCAGATTTCCTATATGAGTAGCAGGGTTCCTGGAGCCACGCACTTGGGCTGGATGGAGAGCTGGTGGCTGACTCCAGCCTTCCTAGGGAAAGCTAGCTACCTGCCCCCTGCAAGGGAAGGTCTCTGGAAACCATGTGGACTACACTATGCAAACTCCTGGTGTCTGTTGGGACAGGCCAGCCTTCCCATTTTTTCAAGTGCTTGCTCCTTTCAGACCTGCATTATTGGACCCCTGTGTAAGCAGGAGATGGACCCATGTTGTTCTTCACACATGGTTATCACAATACTGGGATCAACACAGATGCAAATTGCTTCCTGGGTCACCAGGCATGACTCAGTTGCTGATAGTATGTGGGACTGAGAAACTCATGAATGCTTGGTCAGTATACTTGAGGAGTGGGTGAGAATGGCATCTGTCCGCACAGGCAAGGGCCAGGTACTGGGCGAGTAGAGGTGGTGATGACTCAAGCATGTGGAGGACACAGAGGAGTAGAAGACACCACACCCCTCTCACCTGCCATGGTATTACCCCATCCAAGTCCAGTGCAATACTGGGAGGATGGCCCTGGGGAGGCACCTAAGAAGATGAGGACTGACAGATGGAGCCCAAGAGCTGACCCCAATGTGCTGATAACTTCTAGGATGGCTCCCTGGGTCCAAGGCTTAGCCTTCACCCACTCCTGAGACAGGGTTCTTCCAGGAGACACTTGATGGATGTGCAGAATGAGATAGTATCATTAGGTGGTTTTCTAGAAACCCATGGGCCAATGTAAGCAGAGAAGAAATACATGGAGGGGCATTGGGGTCCTCACAGAATCTGGAAGAACCGGGTTTGGCTGTGGGTAGGGGTCCTCACAGTAGCCTAAGGCCATGGGCATGTCATGGAGTTTTTGAGTGCATGTTTTTGGATAGTCTATGTGACTCAATGGGAAGCACACAAAAAGTACTTCTGAATATCAAGCTACAGAGGACATCTTAGGGCAAATCATTCATGTAATTTTTTTCCTTATTATTTGAGACAGATCTCATCTGCTGGTTCACTCTTCAAATGTCCAAAATGTCAAGGAGGCTAAAGATGGGAAATGGAAACTCAATCCAGGTCTCCCAGGGACCCAACTACTTTAGCCATCGTCACTGCCTGTCCAGGCCTGCGTTAGCTGGAATGGACTTCGAATCCAGGCACTCTGATACAGGATAAAGGTGTGTTAAACATTAGGCTCACTGTCCACCCCTGTGTGCTTCTACGAGCTCACAAATTGACCTAGCCATTTCCTGGTACATGAGTATGAGGGTTCTAGGCCTCAAGTACATGCATCTTCACCTTTATGAGAAAAGAGCAAACAATTTTCCAAAACATTAGTATTAAATCACATTCCTACAGAGAAAACAACTCCACTGTCTCTCTTGAGATTGTCAGAGTTCTACATTTTTTGCCCAAATGAATCATTACAAAATGATCTTTCACTGCAATCTTGATTTTTGCTTCCCTAGTCACTGATGAAATTGAATGTTCATTAGTCATATATTATGCCTGCCATTGCTAATTTTGAATCAGGCTAGTCAGCTAATGTCACAAAAAAACATCAACCTAAGCACATGTGGTACTAGCCAGGGACAGGAGAGGTGGTTTAGAATTACTGCATTTAATACATTATAAGATGCTATCAGTTGTCACATGCACATTTTCACAATATCAAATTATATAATTTGCAAACTAATAATAGTGTTCATTATTTAAATATACAAACATACCATTTTCTTCTTCAATATCACCATCTAAAATTGGCCTAAGTTTTCATTGAATTCAGGGTCTAAACATTCTTTTCAGTTAAGAAAAATGCTCACAGAGAGAGAGATTTATGACAACTGTTCTCATGATTTTGACCTGCGTATACTCAGTAAAGACAGCTAATATGTCAGGCTTTGTGTGCATTTCTTATTTGGTTAAACTTGAGGTTTCATTTTTTTCTGTAATCAAATTACAAACTGCTAGAAATTTGAAAGTCAGCCAAACGCTTTTGACAGATTGATGTGTAGTGTCTAGTGATAATCTTCCACAAGGCAGGAATCAGCCCAGGTCTCTATGATCTACTTGGAAAGATTTTGCTAAGGCTGCATAGCCAAGTAATGACAACAGTACCACAACTTACTCTTCATTTGCTGCTGAAAAATTGTGGTTGACATCAATGGTCAGATACAACACAGTCTCAAAAAACATTGAAGGGCATGGCATGGTGGCCTAGTGGCTAAAGTCCTCGCCTTGCATGCACTGGGATCCCATATGAGTGCCAATTCTAATCCCAGCAGGTCCACTTCCCATCCAGCTCCTTGCTTGTGGCCTGGGAAAGCAGTCGAGGATGGCCCAACTCCTTGGAACCCTGCACCCACATGGGAGATCTGAAGGAAGTTCCTGGATCCTGGCTTCAGATAGGCACAGCTCCAGCCGTTGCAGTCACTTGGGAGTGAACCATCAGACGGAAGATCTTCCTCTCTGTCTCTCCTTCTCTCTGTATATCTGCCTTTCCAATAACAATAAAATAAATCTTTTTTAAAAATTGAAAAGTGAAAGAATGTGCAACATTCATGGAAAGTGAAATTAAAAGATGCTTCTTTTTGAATCCCAGCCTTTACAAAATTGCACTATATAATTCAAAATAAAAATATTTTAAAAGAAGATGCTTATTTTTGGTGCAAAGCAGTTTTGAAATCCATGCAGGGCTTTTTATGTAAGATGCATTTTCATGAACGTTTTGAAGCTGCCTCATACTTAGATATGCATATATATATATATGCATGCATACAGGTAGCCAACATGTACAGAACATCTACCCCAGTAATGAAACTCATGGAAAGTCCTCTCCACTCATTATCTCTAATTTATACAATAAGTTGGGGAGGTAGGTAATGTCCTCATCTTAAAGGAAAACTGAGGTGCCACAGGGCAAAGTAATTTCTTGAGGACTTCTGAGGGGTACAATCAGAATTTATCTCCAATCCCCTCGCCATGCCATGGATCTTATAGGTGACCAACTCCATAGGTTACCAGTGGGTGAGACCTCGGGAAAATCCTGCCTGATCCTGCCTGTTAGGTCTGTAAGGCTGGAAGCCTCCCTTTATGAGGAGGTTGTTGGCAGGGACAATGGAGGGATTTATGAGAAAGTTGAGCTACGTTAAAAATATCAACGAGGTATTTACTCCTGAACCTGTTAAGCTCCCTTGAGCTCTGTGCAAGCTGAGCAGGACAGAGCACGTTACTTGGCCTGGGCACAGGTGGGTCTAAGGTTGCTGTTATTGTCTTCCTCATCTCCTCATCTCAGCCAAGGCCCTGGGTTTTCTTTTCTAGCATTGCTTGGTGCAAACCCAAACATTTCTTGTTATGTTTGAACAATCATAAAAGGGATGTGTTAACTGTCATCACCGAGTTCAAGCTGAGCCCTGGAAATGTACTTCTCTTTAGGAAGAGTGTCCTGGCCTATGAGTGGTTGGAACTACGGAGTTTGTGATTTTGCCCATGTCCAATCAACATGCAGGTCTGTTTGGAGCTCCTGCAGGCTGGAGGGATCTGGTGTGGAGGTGAGAGGGCCATCCCAGGGCTTCATTGAACTGTTAGTGTGGCTTTATCAAAGCCAAACGATCATTCCCATGTGAGTCTGTGGCTTAGATCCTTCTCATGTGAAATGCCAGAGATACAAGCGGCAGCTTTACTCAATGTCAGTGCTGGTCCCATGATTTTTTGTTGCTATGAAAATGCTGCATTTTCTATGTGAATTTTCTGTTCTTCATTGCTAGCATATAGAGCTAAAGTGTATCTTCCAACATTGCTAAACTTTTTTTGTTCTAATACCATTGGTTAAGATTTATTGGGATTTCCCATGAAGATATGTTGTAGGGAAAATGAGATGGTGATGGATCTGTTCCCAATTCTTTCCTCCACTTGCAGAAAAGAATTCAGGCAGGAGACATAATGGTGTGTAGGAGACATTTGTTGAATGCAGTAGTACACACTCAGATGAGAGTGCTGATGATCCTTCATTTAGAAGGAGGAACTGATGCCCCATATCATATATGGCAGGGCATGTTGTCCTCCTTGAATATGCAAATAGACCTGTTTGGATGGGCCTTACCACTTGCTTCCATGTGCTTTTGTTGGGGGATCTTTGAAGCACCGTGGCATCTTGCACACATGTGGCTGGAGCACACACAGGCTCATCTTAGGCAGATCTCACAGAGTTTCATGCATGACAGGGAATGAGTTTGCCAAGACTAAAGTCATGATGGAAATTTCTAGCCTTTGCACTCACAGTGGGGTACAGTTTGGGTACTGTCAGCCTCAGCTCCTCCTTGCTCACCAGCTACCTACATTAGACATTCATGGAGTCTACAGACAAGACCAAGTTTATATTTCCTTTACAATCTGTGGCTTTTATTTCTCCTTCTTGCTCTGTTACATGCCTAGAACCTCCAGTGCAAGGCTGAACCATGGACACATTGGTCTGAGTTAAGGTTTTCCCATCCCTATTAGCGAATGGTGGGGTTACTATTATGTGTCTGTGAAATTCTGAGCCTAAGAAAATGGCTGGCCACTCAGCTCATTCATAATATGTCAGCTGATTGCCTACTGTGGGAGGCCCTGTCCTCTGTCTTTTACACATGGTGTTTTATTTGCTCCTTGCACTGGCCTCATGAACTAGATATTTCAGCCTCCTTCCTTTCAAGTGAAGAAACTTAGACTGAAGTATTTTAAATTTATGTAAGATAACAGAGTTTACCTTTTATAGACAGTGAGCTCAGATCTATCACTTCTTATCTCCAAAGTCTATGTTCTTCTGTTACTCTCCAGTGATTCTGATGCAAATCAATGTTAGCAGGTATCAGCCCTGTCCTCGTACAAGAGGCCTCTGGGAACATTGTGAAAAATGATGGCTACCTAGGTTCCCCCTGGATCAACTAACTCTGAAATCTGGGTCTTGGACTTGGGCCTGAGTATTTCTTTTTTTTCAAGTTTCCCATTTGCTGCTGAGTCTTCCCTCCCACTGAGGCCTGCCAAAGTCATTTGGTAAGCAAGGAGCCCCAAACCTGCTGGAGATGTTGCTATAGAACCCGCAAACCTGGGACAGCTGCCAGATATGTAGAAAACCCGTCATTGGCTTGGGGCAGGGGTGATGATGGACAAAGCAATATTTATTACAAAGAGCAGAACAAGGAGCCAGGAAGCTATTGCTTAATTCCCTCAGCTCCCCAAGGACTTAGGGACGAGGTTCTTACAGACTGAAATTGGGGCCAAGAGAGGCATAAGCAACTCCTGTCCAAGTTTCTGGTTGATCAGTGGTGCTTGTGACCTACCTTTGATTGATTGGCAATGGTGATGTCATGCTCCTTGGGGAATGTATTGTGATGAGCAGATGGGCTCCAGTTGGTTTGAGGGGTTACAGGTAAGTGATCATATCTTCTTGTCCCAGAATTGGAATTTCTCCACCTGCACTTAGAATTCCCCTCCATACATCCATCAGGAGGACAGTGCTGGCCAACAGGATTTTTTTCTATTGGAAAAGCAAATGACCTGACTGATGAGTAGAACCTTGTCCGGCCAGCTGTATCACTCTCGTTGATGAATTCCTTTTGATAATTAATAGGCAATGACACCTGGAGCTAAGAAAGACAGGCAGGAGGCTCTGAGTCCCACCTTCATCTTCGAGGGGTTCTGTGTCATCCCTGCCCTGGCCATGCAAAGGTCCGAGGTGCCTGCTCCTTGATTTGGAAGCAGGAGGTATTGAATGAGTGCTTGATTAGAAGCAATGCCTAGACATGCTTTAGGCCTGGGAGGCCCTGGGCTATAAAAGGAAAGCTTTCTCCTTCTTTTAGTAAGTGCTAGTGAATACAAAGAGTGTGTCATGGTATTTTAGCATCAACTTATCACACATGTTTGTGCTGGCCGATGGGGGAAGCACTGATGGAAAACAGGTGAAGCTTCTCTGCGCCACTTTTAAGGACTTAATGGGTTACAAAAGGCAAAGTGGATTGAGAGGAATGTTTCCGAGGATATGGTGGGACTCCTGATTTCTCTTGGGGATTTGGCCTGCAGAGAAGGTTTTCAAAGCACAAAGTATACCTTACTGCCTGGTGTGACCTGTTTACCGAGAGCAGGAGCCTTCCCTTAGAAGCAGCAGACTGAGGTCCGAGGCCAGGCAACTGGCAGAATAAAAGAGTCTTGCTTGAAGTGTGCCTGTTAACGTGGCCCACCCACACTGGTGTCCTAAGTCATTTAAGCTTAGCTCTTCCCATTCCAAGGGTAGGACCTACACCATGGAAGCTACAGAAAATGCAGAGCAGCAGCCCAGCATGTGGCTAAGGCCTTCGTCTACATAAGTAGGTACCACTGTCATACATTTGCCCTTGTTAATCCTTGTAGGGACTCTCAGAGGGAGAGCACCACTTCTATCTTTAGAGGACCCTGGGGCAATAGGCCATTCCCCCACCTTCTTAAAATGCCCATGGAGGCAGGTGGTCTGCCCCCGCCCCTCCGGAAGCTACTTCTCATCCAAGTATACCTTGCAGCCATAGTACTTTTTGCAATTTTTCTGAAAGGGAGCAGCTAAAGTTAGGGCAACCTGGAACTCTTCTATCCCTTCATAATGATATTGTCTGATTTGCTATGTCTACATTTTCAGGATATCCCCATCACTTGCTAAGAGCTCACCATTTAGATATTTAATTGGGGTACCACACCCTTCCTTATACAATGAGGTAGACGGCAGAACAGAACCCTCTTTCTGGTCTGGTCTATGCTTATAAGCTTTTGTCTCTTTCCACCATGAAACATACACGCGGATGTCCTGCTCTCTTTGGCACTATCCACCAGGTACTGGTTGCAGTCAGACCTTCCCACTCTCCTGCTCCCACACTCTTTCACAGGGCTTCCCAACTAAAGGTATTGTTCTCAGATTTCCTTTTATCTCGTTTATGGGCAACTGTTTGGCCCACTCCTGTCAGTGAATTCTCAGGTTGAGGCAGTCCACACTCACGTGTGAGTAAACACTGGGAAGTAAGTTATCTTGTTATTTGTACACAATGCAGTCTGTGCTTAGTATTTCTCTTTAGGAGGCAAGAAATCTGGATTTATAATTGATACATTTGTTGCTTACATTACTTCCTTAGAGTCCTTCCTTTGTGCAAACAAGCGTTTTCATTAATTTTTTTTTTTAGGAGCTAGTATTGTGGCAAGCTATCAAGTTGTCACTTAAGATGCCAGCATGCCATGGGCACTTTGAAAGGCAGTGGATGGTAGCCCAACTGGATGGTAGCCCAAGTGCTTGGACACCTGATATACACGTGAAGTCCAGGATGGAGTGCCTGGCCCAGAATTGGCTATTGTGGCCATTTAGGGAGTGAACTAGTGGATGGAAGTCTCTCTTCCTGCCTCCTACCCTCTCCCAGTCTCTCTGTTCTTCCTCTCTTTCTGTTGGTTCTGTTGCCTTTCAAACAACAAATGAAAGTAAATCTTAAAAAAAAAAATCTTTGTAACTTGAGAAACAGTGTCCCTACCTGCTGGTTCATTTTCCCAAATGCCTGCAGTGGTAGAGACTGGGAGAGCAGAATTCACTGCAGGTTTCTCCTGTGGCTGGAAGAAACCCAATTCCTTGAGTCACTCCCAGAATGTACACTTGCAGGAAGCTGGAGTCAGGAGCCAAAGCTGGAGATTCAGGTGTCCCAACTTGCATCTTAACTGCTAGGCCAAACACCTGCCCAAGTATATTTATTCTGGATATGATGTTTGAGTTCCACGCTTTTGAATGCATGAAAAATCCAGTTTTGCTTCCAGCTTTACTTTTTTTTTTTTCCTCGAAGATTTATTTTTATTTTAAAGGAAAATTTTACTGAAAAAGAAAAAAAATCTCACATATACTGGTTCACTCACCAAATGGCTGTAACAACCAGAGTTAGACCAGTCTGAAGTTGGCCGCCAAGGGCTTCCAGGTCTCCTATGTGGCTGGCAGGAGTGCAGGGACTTGAGCCATCCTCCACTGCTTTCCCAGGCCATTAGCAGGGAGCTGGACTGGACGTGGAGCAGCCAGGATACGAACCAGTACCCACATGGACTCCCCATGTGTGCAAGGCGAGGACTTTAGCCACTAGGCCACCACAGCAGGTCCTGACCTTTCCACTGTTACATGGCAGGAAGGAGGAGCTGTGAGTTTCTGTTGGGTTATTTATTGTAGGGCCCCTCTTCCTTGAGCAGGCAGCAATGGTGGGAAGCAGAGCAGACAAGGCAGGCAGGAAACATCGGCCCCTGGAAGGCAGTGGCAGGACTGGGCTTCTGGCCATAATGACCCATGCAGAGTCTTAGAACCCCACGCTGCTATGAGCATGCATGATACTTCCTGGCCTGAGATGGTAAATCTCTTATATAACCTGTTTCCCAGGTGGGGGTGGGGAACCCTTTCTCCTCCCAAGGGCCTTGTTTGCAAGCCACACAAAACGATGGGCTTAGAAATCAGCAGACAGCAAAGTTCAAGACTTGCCTGCAGGGCCAGACTGAAGGATTGCCTGGGCCTCGTACCCACTGGGGGTCAAAGGGACAAACTCTACTGGTGTGCTTTTCTGGCCAAGGTCTGTCCTTGGCCTTGTTTCCTGTACAGTGGATTCCCTGACCCTTACTGGAGTTGGTGGGTGGGTACCATGGTTGTTCACACAACTGAGATGAATTCCCTCTGCTCCCTGCACCTCCAAGCCCCTCAGCTTTGCCTCCATTTAAGGGCTTGACTAATTTATTCTTAGAGCCTCGGCTGGGTGAGGGGCCCAGTTCTCCACTGCCTGGTTTTGTGGGTTTTCTGCCTTCCTTATTTCCACCCCCAGCTTTTTGGCTGGACTATAAAGGAAGGGAAATCTGAAATGTTTTTCTCTAATGTTCAAAGCCAGGATTCCTATAGGGTAGAATTTAAAACAAACCACTCTGGGGCTCTCAGCAGAAGAGGATGGTCATATCTCTGCTTGGAAATCTGCAGGTGAAGCCTGGAGCGAGAGCGATCATCTGTTTCTCATTAGAATTCTTGGCAAAGTGCTGAGAGTTCCATCTGCGTGAGAGGGAGAGAGCTGGTCAGGGGGAGCTTGGTTTCTGAGCCCTCTCTCTGCTCTTGTGTGCTGGGTGTTTTTCCCCCCTCCTAAGGTAGGACTGTGTTTGCACTCCCTCCACAGTCTCCATCATGTGTCTGCCTATGTTCTGGGTAGATGGTATAGAAGAAAGCGAAGATTCCGCCTAAGGAAAACCCATTTCACTCTCATATTTCTAAGTGTGAAGCCAAGCTCTCTCTTGGCCCAGCTTACTTTCACAGCTGCGGTGAGTTATCAAGGGGCATGACAAGAAGTCTCATGTTGAGACGGTTTGTAGGGTGATACCTTACCCATTGCTTTCCTCTGTGCATTCCAACGCTGGCTTAAAGCAGCAGATCTTTGTGGTAGTAATGGGAAAGTAAAATAAAGAAAAATAATGCACGGAAGCAAAAAAAAAAAAAAAAAAAAAAACCAAAAATCCCAAAGCTGAGGCTCCCATAGAAGAGGGGATGTATGCAAACCTCCCAACCAAGGGCAGTCAGAGCTGGGAGCTGGGCTCTGACCCTTGGGCACCACAGTGCACTATGGAGCAGGCCGCTCCCCAGGCCCCACAAGGGTCCTTTCCTGGATGTCTCAGGTCTTAGTTTTAATGTCGCTTTCTCCAGGAAGTTCTCCCAGATCCAGCCCCAAACTCTGATGAAGCTAGACCTCCGTGACTCAACTGGGACAGGGAGTCAGGGAGGGATTTAGAAACACAAGTCTCAGGTGAACTTCTGGGAAGACAGTCCCAAGAGAGATGAGAGGAGCGAAGCTGATTAACTGGGGTTCCCTGATTGTCCTCCATGGAACATCACACAAGGCTTTGCCAGGAATTCGAGTGAGAAAAGGAGTGACCAGTCAGCACCCTGTGCACATTTTCTTGATGGCACTTATGACAGTTTTTATTTGGGGTTGTGTCCAGTGAGATTGTGAGCACCTCCCCAGCCCACTGGAGGGAATTATGTCTGGTCTTAGGAAATATCATGTCTCTACCCCCTTAATAAAGCTTTTATTTATATTTTTCTGAGCAACTTCCACTTGAGGCTGCTTATTTGACAGCACCCCAAATCATCCAGCTCAAATGGGGAAACTGAGGCAGGTAGAGGAGAGATGGACAGGCCGGTGTTAGCAGAACTGTTGACTCTTTGATATTCTTTCCATCACTGCTCAGTCTGTCACAAGTATGCTTGGCTCACAGCGTGTGCTCAGTGCTATCTGAACTAGAGTCCAGATGGAGACAAAAAGTCTGGAAAATTCAATGTGTGGAAGAAGCCCAGGGCATGGTATACAGTTCCATTGTAGAGTGAAGCTAAAATGTTCCAGGGATGACCAATGAAAGAGTGTAGGTTTATACCATGGTGCTACACAAAGTATAGCACTCTAAGTGCTGAGGATTTCAAGGACATTGGGCAACTGAACACAGTACTACAATTCCACCTGCACTTACACTATGGAGAATTTTCTAGAGTCAGAAAGTCCTTGAGAATATAGTACCCAGGACCCACCATCATGAAAGTTCAACATTTAGGTTTGTAGCCACTCGTAGCTCTATAACCCTGACCTCTTTCATAACATGGGATAAGAAAATAAAGATGGGGCTGGCATTGTGGCACGATGGGGTTAAGCCATTGCTTGACATGTTAGCATTCTATATTGATACCCATTTAACTCCTGGTTGCTCCATTTCCAATTCATTTCACAGCTAGTGTGCTTGAGAAAACAGCAGAAGATGGCCCAAGAGCTTGAGCACCTATACCCATGAAGAAGATGCATAAGGAGTTTCAGGCTGTAGCTTTGGCCATTGCAGCCATATAGGGTGTGAACTGTCAGATGGAAACTCTTTCCCCCTCTCTATGTAACTCGGGCTTTCAAATTAATTAATTAATTTTAAAAGTATACTTCTCTCATAGGGTTGTTGTAAGAATGACATTCATATAATGGCTGATGACTGACATTGACATGCAATCCACCGTGGTTTCCAATAATAGGAGTAAAGCCACATGGAGGCAGAATGGGTTATCTCAGGCATGCTGTGACTCCACAGTCACCAAGGGTACTCTAACCTTAGCTAAAACTATAGAAGGCATTCAGTTCTCAAAGGAAAAAGACATTTAGGATGGCATTTAGGACTTTGCTCAGTTTTGATCCCCACAGGAATTCTCTGGATGCTAATTGGCCACTGAGAGTGGCTGTGTGTTGGCCAAGGGAGAGGAAGGGAAGGGGCATGTCCCAGGGCAAGGAGAGAACAGGGAAGAGGTTTGGAGGAGGAATGGAGCTTGAAGCCTTCGGACCTGCAGACCCAAAGCTTCATCCTACTAGGATTCTCTGGGCATCTTGTGGAGGGCTTCTTAGTAGCTTCCAGAAATCAACCAGGAGTTGCAATAACTCCAAGGCCTATTGCTCAGAATGTTGTAATATGATGTTGGCATGAATACAAGAGAGTGCTAACCCTACTTGCCAAGACAGTACTCTAGTAGGCCTCGATGGCTCCCTCCTGATGGCCAGCAGATGAACTTGACTCAAACATCCCACAATCCCCAAACATCCCTGAAGCTCAGCCATGCTGGAGCCAGAGCTGGACACATATCTCCAGGAAGAGGTGGCCTTGACACCTCACTGAGTGAACATGACCATTGTTTTTGTGGACAGCATAACATAGGTCATAAAATTGATGGGGGAAGCTGGGGGTTCTACCTTAGCCCAAACTGGAGACTTGGCTTCCTCTCCAGAGACCCAAGAGTCCATGCTGCAGGCTTTCAGCTTGGAGAGGCTGAGAACAGCAAATTTCACCTTATCTACAAAGGCAGGTGTGTGAGCAGCAGTTGAAGCCCCACTTGAAACATCTGTATCCCATATTGGAGTTCCTGGGTTTAAGTCCTTGCTCTGCTCTTGGTTCTAGCTCCCTGCTAATGCACACCTGGAAGTAACAAGTGATGGCTCAATTACATAAGTCCCTCCCACCCACTAGAAGACTGGGATTGGGTTCTGGGCTCCTGACTGCCCACACCTAGCCCCAGCGATGGTGGCATTTGAGGAGGGAATCAACATATATCTGTTTGCATTTCAGGAGGGAATTAGTGGGTGTCTTTTCTGTCTTTCAATCAAGTGATTAAATGCTGCTCTCTTCTTTTAAATCTGAGGTGCTAGCATTGTGGTGTAGTAGATTAAGTCACCTCCTACAGTTCTGAATCTCCTATCAGTACCCATTCAAGTCCCATATGCTCCACTCTGAGATTATGCACCTGGTAGGGCAGCCCACACAGTTCAAGTGTTTGGGCCCTGGCACCCAAGTAGGAAACCCAAATGAAGCTGGTCATTGCAGTCATTTGTAGGAGGTAAACAAATAGCTGGAAGATCTCTCTCTCTCTCTCTCTCTCTCTCTCTCTCTCTCTCTCTCTCTCTCTGGCTCTGCCTTTCAAATAAATAAATCTCTCTCTCTTTTTTAATCTGTAGGAATGTTTAAATAAGGAAACAATTGGAAACAACCTTGGCTGTTTTATCCTTTCATCTTAGCTACAACTCGCTGCATTATCTGCAGTTCTGACAGAACTGACAGCTGGTAACTGACGCCATGGTCAGAGGTCGGTTCTGCTGCTGCTCCAGAGGGTATGCAGGCAGGTCACTACCTTCCTCACGCTTACAGGAGTGGGGGCCTTTTAATTGCAGCAGCTTGCCATGCCTTGACGTTGAACACTAATGTGGGTTTGCCCTGTCCATCACAGCGTCCGTATTACCTAGTACAGAGCCAAGTCCACAGTGGACACTGAGGAAGTATGTGTGGTACGGGTGGGGTGGAAGGTGTTTTTAATCCCACTGCAGCCAAGAAACTGTCATGGGTGTTGGAAGGATCTGGGGACAAAGAGGGCCAGGGTGGGGTATGTTTCTTTGTTGCTCCAGAAAAGCAGGCTTTCTTGGACAAAGAGTCCAGGAGAAGAGCCCGGTGAGGACCTGGAAAAGCAAGCCGCACTCCCCCAAGTTGGACTCCTTCAGTCAAAGGGTGGATTTCCTCTGCGGCCCGTGCAGTACTCCCGCCTGTCTGAAGGGGGCAGCAGAGCATCCACTCGCTCCCCGAGGAGCCGTGCACGCTCGCGGGGCAGGGAGTGCGCAGGCGCCGGCTCGGCTTTGCTGCCCAGGGAAGGCCCGCGGCCTCCTCAGGGACCCTGCTGAGGGACCCGCGCTCCTCAGGGACCCTCAGAGACCCCGCTGTTCTCCACAGGGAAGAACTTGACCCTGAGGCACTTCCACGTCAGGAAAGGCCGCGGCTGTTCTCCACAGGGAAGAACTTGGCCTTGAGGCACTTCCACGTCAGGAAAGGCCACGGCTCGAGAGTTCCTTGGTTTCCCCCAGCGTGCCTACTCTCTTCCCCCTCTCAGGAAACGCCCACCCAAAGTTCCAAAGTGCCCGTGAGCTTGCCTGACCGGGAAGGTCAGGGAACTGGACCGTTCTGTTTCTCTCCTTTTACACACGAATGCGCAAACATTTGAAGAGTAAAGGTGGGCGCTTGTGGAGAGGGTGGGAGGCACCTGAACACAGTGGCGTCTTCGCTTGCTCTCCTAAGCCTTCTGTCAGGTGGTCCGCTTAGCTGTCTCAGGACGGCGTCGATGGAGTTCCTCTGAGGAATCAGTCCCCCTGCGTCCCAAACATCGGTTATTCCAAAAGGCAGTTAATGGAAAGTACCCTATGATGGAAAGTTCGGTCTGAGGTGCCTCTGTCCGTCCTGAAGGATGATTTTTCGGGACATTCGTCAAGAGTACCTTAGGGAAGAATGATGTTCCCTTGCTGTTGAAAGCTTGGCTTTCTTCCCAGAATGTGGGGGATTGATGACGGACCTCTCTAATCCTCGTCCTGGCACTGCGACCCGCCCACATCTGCCTGGACGTTTAGGTGAGTTGCTAAGATCACGTTCTGGCCATACAAAGTTCTGCTGTGCGTTTAGTTACTCTGAGATTCCCGACGTTATGAGCACAGTTTGCAGGGAGGGTCAGGGTTCCATAGTCTACACAGAAGACAAAGATCTTTCATTGAATCAGCCTGCTGATTTTGTCCAGGTTTTGGGTTGGAGCTTTTAATTCGTTTATTTACTATCTTGTTTCTCCAGTCACCTATTTTAAAGTTATAAATTTACCTCTAAATGTTGCTTCCTCTGCATTCCAACAAATTAGGTTCTGATTTTAATTGGGTCCGTTATAAATATTGCTAGGCATGTATATTGATTTCCTAGGGCTGCCATCCCAAATTCCTGTGTTGGCTTCCCAACAGATTTGTTCTGTTACATATCTGGATGCTAGAAATCTGGATGCTAGAAATCGGAAGTCAAAATGTTTGTGGGGTCATACCCCCTTCCTCTAGTGTTCTTTCATAGTTTCTCAAGCATAACTATTTTAACATCTTTAAGGATTTCCCTTTGCAACAAACCTAAAGGGATATTGGCTTCTACTTTAGTAGCACTTTGTATGGAAAATCTGGCTTGTGTGACACAAATTATTTGAAATGTGTTAAACACATGATTGGCATGTGTTTGGAAGGAATATATATTCTTTATTTGCCATATGCATACATATATTGGGTCAGATTTACTAAATTAGTTTGATATCTGCCATTTTTTAAACTTGCCAGGTTCTCATAAAAGCTTTAATAACACTGCACTGTGAACATAGATTAATATACTTCTTTTTGAAAGTTTGTTATGTTAAGTGTGTATGATGTCACAAATGTCACATATTCTTCATGGGACACCAGTTTTAACATTGTTGTGTCTTTCTTTTTTAAAAAATATATTTATTTGAAAACAGGAATAGAAACAGGGGGAGAGAAAGATTGGTTGATACTTCTGTTCACTGATATACCAACCTAAATGGCCACAAGGGCAGGGCTGGGCCAGAGTGAAGCCAAGAGCCGGAAATTCCATCTCTTACTTACAAGTTGGCGGGAGCTCAAGTACCTGGGCCACCTTCTCTTGCTTTCCCAAATTAACAGGGGAATGGATAGGAAGTAGAGCAACCAGGACTCAAAATTTAAGCTCATATGGGATGCTTGTGTCACAGGGAGTGGCTTTGACCACATCTTCTAATATTGTTGCCCTGATTTTAATTGGGTCCATTATAAATATTGCTAGGCATGTATATTGATTTCCTAGGGCTGCCATCCCAAATTCCTGTGTTGACTTCCCAACAGATTTGTTCTGTTACATATCTGGATGCTAGAAATCGGAAATCAAAATGTTGGTGGGGTCATACCCCCTTCCTCTAAATCCTATAAGAAAGGATCCGTCCTATCTCTCCCAGCTTCTGATAGCTCAAGGAAGCCCTTGGCTACAGAATACCAGGCTCTGCCTCCTGCAGGACACAAGTGTTTTCCTATGTGTGTTTGAGTCTCATCATGTCATAGGATACCAGGCACATTTGATTAAGCACCCGTTTGTTTCAGGATGACTTCACTCTAACCTAACTAATTAAATCTGCAGAAGCACTGTGTCTAAAGAAGAGCACATTGTAAGCTCCTGGGGTTATGACTGTAGTGTATCTTTTACGTAATCTGGGATTTTCTTAGTTTTATTTATTTGTTTGAAAGATAGAGTTTTCTTCCTCTCATTCACTCTTTATATACCCACATCAGCCAGTTCTGGGCCAGGCTGAAGTCAGGAGCCAGGAACTCTGTTCAGGTCTCCATGTGGGTGGCAGGAACCTAGGTTCTTGGGCCGTCTCTGCTGCCTTCCTGAGTGCTTTAGCAGGAAGCCGAATCAGAAACAGAGATGAAACTGCATCCTGGGCACTCCAATATGGGATGCAGGCATTCAAGCAGTGGCTTACCCTGCTGCTCCAAGCATTCCGTCAACATCTTTTTAGGGGTTACATAGTAAATGTGTTTCTTCTCAGTTATAATTGGACTCATCTTTCTAAAGCTTATTTGCTTATTTCAGTGGCAGGGTTACAGAGGGAGATGAGGAAAGAGAAAGATATAGCATCTGCTGGTTCACTTCCCAAATGGTTGCAACAGCTGGGGCCAGGAATTCTATCTGGGTCTCCTGTGTGGGTGGCAGGGACATAAGCACTTGGACCATGGTCCGTTGCTTTCTCTGGGACATTAGCAAGGAGCAGGGTTGGAAACAGATCAGCCAGACTCCAACCAGCACTCTGGTACGGGATACCAGCATGTCATAACTTGTACCTTCACCTGCTAAACCACAAGGCTGGTCCCCTTCTCATATTTTGCATCTGTGTGGCTGCTTTAGTTGTTCCTCTTACAAACTTTGCTTGTTTGTCTTACCTGCTTATCTTTCCCTAGCCATTATTTTACATGTATTCTGGGTGCAACATTTCTGTCAGATTTCGCTTGCTATCTACCATTGCTTTTTCTTTTGCTTTGTTCCATTTTTCCTCCTTTCCTAGTGTCTTAGCCCATTCTTCTTACTCCTCCTCCTCCCCCTCCAAAAAGCAGACTGATAAAAGCTTGTGGGCAGCTTTTCTATTTTGGGAAATGACTCAAGGAGTGAGCGGGGACAGGGCTGGGAAGAATGACAAATGGGGGGAGGGCCAGCTGATTTCCGATGTGGGTCAATAGCACTCAGTCCCAGCAGGAATCTCAGGGGAGGAGATGCCCTAGCCTTGTCCAAAGAGATGCTGATCCTGCCTTTTGGGTGTGACTATGTTACTTAATGTCCTTTTGCTATGTCACATATCATCATTGGGTGTTGGGAGTAGAGAGTACAGCTCATATTCTTCCAAGCATGGCTTTGCACCACCATCATGGCTATTATCGTCTCCATTTTAGAAGTGAGGAGATTGAGGCCCGAGTGGGGAGTACCATAGCTCATGCCACTTATAATCTGGTGTGTTTGGTTCCACAGCCAAACCTCCGACCATATACTCCACCATTACCATGATGTGAGGTGTGAGTCAGAGCTAGCCCCTGTGAACCCAGACTGCTAGTCACCCTCCACAGGGGGATCATTGCTACTAGACACCAAGATACTCAGTAGTCTCCAAGTGCATATAAACCCAGGTCTGTCCATGCAGGAATATTCTAGATTTTCTGAACAGTACAGAAGCCAAGAGATTTCATAATTTTATTCAAAGGGGATTTTGTTTTGTTTGAGTACCACAGCTCTGTATGTCTTGCTAAGTAAATCAGATAGTGATTGGCCACGTAGCTTCTGTGACTGAAAAATTAACCAAGTCTGTTTTTCTTCCTTGGGCTCACTGGAAAAGAATGTGGGTTTTCCCACCCCTCCCCCACCCCACCCTCCTCTCCAAAGCCCTTTGTGTCTTGGTGGCTGGGATTTTCTTTGGTTCTCTAAGGAACTAGAGGCCTAACACTAATTATTAAATTTAGTTAATTAATTAGGGAAAGAGAGAGAGGCAGAGAGGGAAATCTTCTGTCTTCTGGTTCACTTCCCAAATGGCTGCAATTGTCAAGGCTGGATTAGTCCAAAGTCAGAAACCAAGAACTCCATCTGGGTCTCCCTCTTGGGTAGCAGGGGCTCAAGCACTTGGGCCATCTTCTGCTACATTTCCAGATGCTTTAGCAGGAAGCTGGATTGGAAGCAGAGCAGCTAGGACCTCAGCCACTACTCCAATAAAAAATTCTGGGGTTAGAGATGGAACTTAAGCTATTATGCCCCAATGCCAGTCCCCTAACCCTCTCACTGTTGGAGATGGGTGGGTTGGGGAGGGAGCCCCGGGCCTGGAGATCATTCAGAGCTGGCAGGACCCTTGAGTACTGGGCCTGCCACCAGGTACCCTGAGGGTGGCAGGGCATTTGGAGAGTCCATCTCTGAGTTTCTGAGCTCCAAAGGCCTCAGGATTTTACACAGAAGCAGGAGAAAGAGGGAGAGGCCTGGAAAAGTGACTGAGAGCATAGAAAATCTATGAAATGTGTCATTTCTTGCCCACATGTTGTAAAAGTTTGTATGAATCATGTGAATAATGATCAATTCCTGCAGTAAAATTTTATTAACATTTGGGTAAAACTGATCTCAACATTTTGTTAGCTCTTGGAAATGATTGATCAATAACTGCTACAGTCTTACTGCTCCCAGTGCTCCCTGTGTAAAACAGATCCTCTCTCCCAGCAAATTTGAATGCCAAATCACCTCCAGATGGGGGTCTTCCAAATGGCCAGCAGCTGGTCTGCCCCAGTACAGTTTCGGTGGGAAATTTCGCCAGCTCCCAGGTGACCTGTGGTGGATTTTTGAAATGCTGGGGATCTAGAAATGTCACCAGGGTCCCAGAATCTCTTTTCTCTGTGACTCAGCCTCAGGGCCTGCGGGCTCTGGACTCTTGCCCAGAGCTGCACCACACACTGGAGGCGCCTTTGGCCAGTGGTGGGAGGAGAGCCTGAGGGAAATACCCTTGGAATCTCATGACCCCGCCTCACCTTCCCTCATTAAAGAGGCAGAGTCAGGCTGGAGCCTGCTGGGGGAGGGGGTGTGTGTGTATATCTACGACTCTGTCCTTCTGCGCCCATGTGTCTTTCTGACTGTGTGTGTCTGCATCTGGAATTTTGGTTTTCTAAGAAGGTGGGAGGTGAGCAAGCCCCCAACTTCGGGAGCTCCCTCCAGGCCCTACAGACCTTGTGGTGGGCAAAGAGGGATGTAAAAGCTGGATGTGAACTGGAGCTGAGCTCCAAGAGCGAAGAGACATGGGGGGAAGTTGCCACTCTGAAGAGGTCTGGGGGGAGCTGGGGTACCCAGCCGTACTACAGAGGGAAAGTTGCTGCTGTCTCCAGTGCCCCTCATCCTGCATGAGGGCACATGCAGAGATGCCATCTGCATCCCTCTCTCCTTCCCAGCCTGCTTTGGAAAACTCCTCTACCCCTCCCTCCAGGAAACATGGGGAGAGATGCTCTGATTTCCTAGTGCCTGCTTTGTTAGGTGAAGCTCTGGACATTCTCCACTGGTCCCATTTACAGATGAGGAAACTGAGGCTTGGAGGGGGGAAAGGTTCTGCTAAGGCAAGAGCGGAAGGATCTCAGGGCAGTGGCAGAGGCTAGTGAGCTGCATTGCAGAGCCAGCAGCTCCTAGCTGTGCTTGTTTCTGCTTTGCTATCTGTGTTCTTGGCCACACACACAGCCCCTTGATGGGCACTGTAGTCAGGCAGCTGGGGTAGCCACATCGCTTCAGTCTCTGTTTATAACATACACATAAAACAGCAACAGAGGGAGGCATGTGACACAACTGTCAAGTCCCATGTCAGAGTATCTTGTTTAAGTCTCATCTGCTGTTGTGCACACTGCAAGGCTGCCAGCAATGGCTCAGGCAGTTGAGTCTCTGCTACCTGCATGGTAGACTCTGATGGAGTTTCAAGCTCTTCCCGACTTTTGCCTGGCTCAACTCTGGTTGTTGGAGACACTTGGAGGAGTAAACTTATGGGTGGAAAAATCTTTCCTTGTCTCTCTCTCTCTCTGCCTTTCAAATAAAAATAAATTTCAAAACAACTACTACAAAACTATAGGTCTAGTGACAGTTAGCTGTTCGTCTGTACTGTGTCTCCTCTTTCCAGGGATGGGACAGAGACTCTAACTAGCACAGTGTGATGAATATGAGGTTTGGAAACTAACAGCCTGAGATTCAGTTTTTCACATAGTAACCCTGTGACTGTGCGTAGCACTCCATTGCTGCACACTTCCGTTTCTGATCTGTAAAGTGGAATTGTCACAATGCTCAGCCCACTGTCTGCTATCTGTGGGTGTACAACGTTTGCTACACAATAACCACCCAAAGTGAGACACTGTAATTCTTCATAATAGCAATAGTGGTAGCAACCTAACCGACCCAAATATCAGGATGATCAGTCCTAAGAAGCAAGGCAAACTTGGTTCTGTGATGCAGCAAGGACATGATATAGGCAACACAACAGGTCTTTGAGGGGGAGGGGGTTACCAGAACTATAGGAAAAGGGCAGCCAGCAGGTACAGACTTCAGGGAGCCATATTGCTTCACAGAAAGCTCTGGCCAGCTGTGTCTCACCTCCTCCTCTTCTGTTCCCAGAGTTCTAGTAGGGAACATTTAGTGTTTGGTTCACACAGATAGGACAAGTACCTTCCACAGACAGGGCTGGAAGCTGTTACTGGCAGGAAGGAGAGAGGGAAGAGATGCCTGATTTTAGGTGCCAGTGAAGGTATCTGCTCTCTGTCTCCTTCACCTGTCAGCTGGGAATTCTGCATGTCATTAGTTACTGGGACTGTGACCCCCCACAGTGGAAACCCTGTTACAGGGTAGGTGTTGTTTCTGTCCACACCAGTGTGTCTCAAGAAGGATGCATTTATATTTTAAAGTTTTATTTATTTAATTTACTTGAAAATAGATCTGCTGTGTGCAGATTCACTCCCCAAATGCCCACAACAGCCAGGATTGGGCCAGGCCAAAGCCAGGAACTAGGAACTCGATCTGGGTCTCACATGAGGGTTGCAGGGAACCAAGTACTTGGGCTATCACTTGCTACCTTTCAGCGTGTAAATTAACAGGAAGCTGGAATCAAAAATGGTACCAAGGGGCTGCATTGCAGTAGAGCAAGTAAAGCCACCACCTGTAGTGCTGCGTCCCATTTGGGTGTCCGTTCAAGTCCCAGCTATTCCTTTTCTGAACCAGCTTCTTGCTAATGGCCTGGGAAAAACAACAGAAGATGACCCAACTGCTTGGGTCCCTGCCACCCAAATGGGAAACCTGGATGGAGCATCTGGCTTTGACCTGGCCCAGCCCTGGCTCTTGTGGCTATCTGGAGAATGAACCAGCAAATAGATGATCTGTCTTCTTCTCTGTCTGTGCAACTTTGACTCCAAGGAGAAGTAAGTAAATCTTTTTTTTTTAAAGATTTATTTATTTTTATTACAAAGTCAGATATACAGAGAGGAGGAGAGACAGAGAGGAAGATGTTCGTCCAATGATTCAATCCCCAAGTGAGCGCAATGGCTGGTTCTGTGCCTATCCGAAGCCGGGAACTAGGAACCTCTTCCAGGTCTCCCACTCGGGTGCAGGGTCCCAAAGCTTTGGGCCTCCTCAATCATTCTCCCAGGCCACAAGCAGGGAACTGGATGTGAAGTGGAGCTGTCGGGATTAGAACCGGCAACCATGTGGGATCCCGACACGTTCAAGGCGAGGACTTTAGCTACTAGGCCATACCGCTGGGTTCAAAGTAAATAAATCTTAAAGAAAAATAGAAGTGAAGCCAGGAGTTGAAGTCAGGTGCTTTCATGTAGGAGGTGGGCATTCTAAGAAGCAGCCAAATACCTACCCTGGAGAGTCATTTTCAGCATTTTTTCATCTTGATGAGCAAAAAAAGATTCATGGATACTATAAAAAAATTAGTCTATTCACCCACCTCAAAATATGGAAGTAAAATAGAGGGATTGAGATCTTTCCGGGATATGTCACACGAACATGAATGTCCCTGGGTAGAGGATTTTCAGGCCTATTCAACAGTAGCAGGGCTAGCATGATGAACATCTGTGTATTCATGATCTATCCAACCAGGGTTGAAAAATTTATGACAGCAGAATAAGCCCTGATGTTTGTTGAGCAGTGACTATGTGCTGGGCTTTCTCCCAGAAACTCCTCTGTTTGTCTCATTGAATTCTCACACCAAGCTTAGGGTGCATGCTATGTGTCTCCCTCTTGCACAGATGAGGAAGCTGGACACACATGAGTTGAGCTGCTTGCCAGCCTCACACAGTTACTTAGAGGCACAGCACCATTCAAACCCAGGCTTCCCTGCTCCGGAGCCTGTCTGCCTCACCAGCCCACCAGTGGTTTTTCTGAATCGGGTGGAGCCCTGAGGCCAGAGCATAGCACAGACCCTGAGACAGCCTGCTAACAGAGGACTGGGTTGAGCAGGTGTCACAATGCAGCCCTCCTGGAAACCGGAGCTGGGCTGCTTGTATGTGTCACCTGCCACCAGGTGCCACAAAGTCCTGTGAGGACAGGACAGGGCTGAGCCCCACACATTCCAACCTTTAAAACCAGTCTGGACCTAACCTGAGCTGAAGCTAGGGATCATCAGGTAGCAGAGAAGCCGACCATCTGGGGCAGCATCCTTCTCATATTTGGGGGTTCCCCCTTCTCTGCCCTGGATGGCCCTCAGTCCTGTTGCAGCCCCAGAGGGTCCAGGAACACTTTGGTGGGTGTTTTTCCCCCTCCTCTCCCAACTTGCATTCCTATTTTCCTCTTTGTAGCTCAGACAAACCATATTCATTGTGGGAAAACTGGAACCCTGAGACAAGCCAAAAAAGAACATAAAAACCTCTACGACTTTCCCATCATCCCCTCCTGTTATGGATAGATGGGTAGAAGCACTTGCTCATATTGGAGAGCCATTTCTCCTACCTCTTCTCAGTGCCTATTCATCAAAGAATATTTATATTTAAAAGCACAGAATCCCCTCTACCCCCAAGACCAAACACTCCTTTGGGAAAAGCATCCTATGGATATATGTTACCCCCAAAGGAGGGCTTGTCACTCTGAGGCAGGTATGGGTGCTAAGCAGGGATAGGGACACACTGAATACAGCGTCTGGGTTCTGTAAAAGCATCTTCCTTCCCCACCATGAGGTACCCTAGTGCCTGCCTATGGTATGGTCTTTGGATAAGGAGGGAAGGGACCATGCAGATTCTGCCAGGTAGGAAAACACTAAAGCAACACCAGGAATGATGTTGAAGAGGGGAAGTTCTTTTTTTCATTTGTTATTTATTTAAAAGGCAGACTGTCAGAGAGAGGGAAAGAGAAAGAGATCTTTCATCAGCTAGTTTACTCCTTCTCAGATGACCGCAATAGCTGGGGCTGGGCCAGGCCAAAGCCAAGAGTCATGAATCCACATCTGGGTTTCTAACATGGGTAGCATGGACTCAAGCACTTGGTCATCTCCTAATGCTTTCTCAGGCATGGTAGCAAGAATGCTGGATTGGAAGCTGAGAAGCCATTATTTGAATCAGTGGGAATCAATGGGATGCAAGTGTTATAAGCAGTAGTTTAAACCACTGTCCGCAGTGCAGCCCTTTTATTAGGTACTGAGCAACACCTCACAACTGTTCAATTCTATTGTAGAATGAGACAGGCCTTAAAGGGTGCACAACCATTAGAATTATCCCCTGCAGATTAAAACAATTGACATTGTGGCACAGTTGATCAAGCCATTTGGCATTCCATCTGGGTACCAGTTTGTGTCCCAGAAGCTCCACTTCTAATCCACCTCACTGCTGATGCACCTGGGGAAAGTAGTGGAAGATGGGCCAAGTTCTTGGGCCCCACCACCCATGCAGGAGATCCAAATGGAGTTCCTGGTTCTTGGCTTTGGTTTGGCCCAGCCCCGGCTGTTATGGCCATCTAGGAAGTGAACCAACGGATGGAAGGCCTCTTTCTCTCCCCATAATTCTGCCTTCTAAAATAGGTAAATAAATCTTGAAAAAACAAAACAGCTTTGTAGAGCTGAATTATGAGGAGGTTGGTGCTGGGGATGAGAAGCAAAAATTTATTGTTGTCCAAGACTACTGCTATGTAAAACATCTTGCACTCCCAAGGCTGTGGGTCCCTGCTGATCCTTCTTTGTGTGGCTAGGGATCCTAAGGTGAGTATCACTGGCTTCTCTTAGAGCAGGGAAGCTGCCGAGGCGCTATTGCTAGGAGATTCCACTGCCTTTTCTGGGTTGCCAGTCAAGGATGGAGTCTGCATCTTGGGCTCCTGAGTGGGGAAGAACAGGGAAATGAGTCAGCTTTCAGAAGCCCATAGAAAGGCCCACAGCAGGTGTTGGGAGGAAGCTTTGAAGCCAAGGCACACATCATCCCTTCACAGTTTTACCTGGAACCTCACACAACTTCATGGATGATGGGCAGATGCAGTGAAGCTGTAAGCCTACATGGGAAACTCCAGCTGTAGTTGTTTCCAGCTGGTAAGAAACACAGCACTAGAGAATACTGATGCCCATGTGTAGGGCCAAGTCAGGGCACAATGGGAGGTGTGATTTGGGTGTTTGCCATTTCTGCCCCCACCTGTATCACCTGGAAGCTCACAGGGAAGGTTATGATGGGAGTGACCCACAAGTGGAGCTGTGGAGGGGTGTCGACCACAGCACCAGCTACCTGTTGTCTCAACAAGCAACACAGAACCTGCTTGCCAGCTCTTCCACCTGCAGATGAGATCATGGTGTTCATATGGCACCCATGTAGGGACCTGCACAGTAGCCATGGGAATTGCTTTAGAGGTAAAGTGTCATTTGGAGCCAAGAAGGCCATCTCATCTTCCAGCCAAGTTCTCACTGTGTGATCTAGAGAGACAGCGTGTCAAAGGAGAGGGAGGTTGCAGGAATGGGGGTGGGGTGCTGACCCTGTTTACCCTGGCCATGAGGGTCAGCAGGAGAGCTCCAAGCATCCCAAAGAGGTGATTATGATGGTTGCTGAGAGCCTCTGGGAGGCCTGGCTGGGGAGAGAGGAACATTTTTTTAAAAAGATGTATTTATTTGAAAAACAGTTACAGAGGGGAGACACCGAAAGACACTGGTACACTTCTCAGATGGCCATTAATGGCTGAAGCTGGGCTGGTCTGAATCCAGGAGCTTCTAACAGGTGTCCCTTTTTGCAGGGGCCCAAGCACTTTGTCCTCTGCTTCTCCAGATGCATTAGCATGGAGCTGTATCAAAACAGAGCAGCCTGGGTCCAGCATAGTAACCTAGTAGCTAAAATCCTCACCTTGCACATGCCAAGATCCCATATGGGTGTCGGTTATAATCCCAGTGGCCCTGCTTTCCATCCAGGTCCCTGCCTGTGACCTGGGAAAGCAGTCAAGGATGATCGAAAGCCTTGGGACCCTGCACCTGTGTGGGAGACCTGGAAGAAACTCCTGGCTGCTGGCTTTGAATCAGCTCAGCTCTGGCTATTGCGGCCACTTAAGGAGTGAATCAGTGGATGAAAGATCTTCCTCTCTGTATCTCCTCCTCTATGTGTATCTGACTTTCCAATAAAAATAAATAAATCTTAAAATATATATATAGCAGGCCCGGCGCGGTGGCGCAGTGGTTAAGGTCCTTGCCTTACACGCCAGGGATCCCATATGGGCGCCAGTTCTATCCTGGCAGCCCCGCTTCCCTTCCAGCTCCCCGCCTGTGACCCGGGAAAACAGTCGAGGACGGCCCAATGCTTTGGGACTCTGCACCCGCGTGGGAGACCCGGAAGAGGCTCCTGGCTTCGGATTGGCATAGTATCGGCCGTTGCACTCATTTGGGGAGTGAATCATCGGACGGAAGATCTTCCTCTTTGTCTCTCCTCTCTGTATATCCGCCTTTCCAATAAAAAAATAATAAAAATAAATCTTAAAAAAATATATATATATATAGCACCCAGAACTTGAACCAATGCTTATATGGGATGCAGGCAGTGACTTAACCCACCATACCACAGTGCCAACCTTGGAAGGACTCCTAGCTGAGTAAGATAATTCCTGTAGCCGCAGAACTCATAACCTTGTGTGGCAACCAGCGAGGAAGGCTGTGTTGCCTGTAGCTGTTCTCTTGCATGGTCTTCTGGTCTCTGCCATACTGTGCAGCCCTGGTCCTGCTTCTCCAAGAGCGCCTCCTGCCACTCAACAGGCTCTCCTAGCACACCCGGCACAGAGCCAAAGCCATCTGGCTCCTATCTTGTTGGAAAAACAAAATCAGGACTTCCCTGGCCTTTCTTGGCCTTCCCCTTGGCTTCTACAGCTGCCTCTGCGTTCATCCTCTTTTTCCAGCTGCTGCTCTGCAGGCTTCCTGTAACTTCTACCCCATCTACCTGCTGTTCCATTCCTCCCCAGGATGTCCATCTCCTTGCTTCTGGACACTGTCATGCTTGCTTTCTTGACTGGCCTTGCATCTGGGGCCTGACTAGCCACCTCCCACTGCTCTTCTTCATGACCAGATACAGCCTGTCTCTTCATGGCCAGATACAACCCCCTGGCTCAGGGGGTGGCTTAGTTGACTATTGATTGACTGATTTGATGTTGCAAAAGTTGCCTCACCCTTCCCTCCTCCACCTCCCATGCTTACTCTGCTTTCAGGCCCTAGCACAAAGGATTCCTTATCTGAGTCCTGGACTCCTGCTGGCCTGAAGTCTCTTCCTCCAGCCCACAGTCTGCTCACCAGCCTCACCTGAGGCCCAGGTGTGCTCTAAATTCTAAACATGACTCACCTCAGGACCCTTTGTGCCCTGGAACCCATTGAAGTCCAGCTCTTGTCGCTTCACACTGAGAGAGCACAGGTCATCACCAAGCCTCTGCATCCTGTGTTGGTGATGATGATGCCACCTGTTCACAGAGTTACTAGGAAGGCAGTGGCATCAAGCTAGTGGCCAAGCGCTGGACAAGATCAGGAACTCAGTACAAAAAGATTGAGGATTACCTGAAAGCCAGTGCAGCCTGCCCTCCCACAGCCCTGGTTGTGTGGCCACTCAGCCCTAGGCGACCCCTTCTAGGACCTGCAGTGAGTGCCTGAGACCATAGACCCGAGCCCCATGGGTGCTGTGCTACATCCTACTCACTGAATAGCACATGGAGGACAACATGGATGAAGCATAGGACTGATTCTGGTCCCAGGCAGCGCACAGCAGGAGGGAGTGAGAGTTCATGTTACTCTAATGGTATGATTTCTGTTTTTTAACCTTGTGGATCATTTATTTCTGGAATTTTCCATTTAATGTTTTCACACTGTGATTGACCATGAGTAATCAAAATTTTACAAAGTATTACTGCAAATGATCAGGGATGACTGTCTCTCATTAGGTACCCACTTTGTTGTTGGACATCACTTGGGTTTTAGCAAGTTTTCTCATTTTACAAATCCTGGCAGTATGTAAAATGTACTAGGTGTTCTCTTGAATGTGGTTGCAAGTTTAGTTTTAATTTATCTTAAAGATTTTTTTATTTGAAAGAGCTTTAGAAGAGGGAAGGACAGAGGTCTGTCCGCTGATTTACTCCCCAGATAGCCACAACAGCCAGAGTTGGGCCAGATTGAGGTCAGGAGCATGCAGCAGCCCAGACACTTGGACGGATTTTCTGTTGCTTTCCCAGGTGCATTAGCAAGGAGTTGGGTGAGCTGTAGAGCAGCCAGAAAATGAACCAGTGCCTGTGTGGGATGCTGGCATTGCGTATGGCAGATTTATCATCTAAGCCACAATGCCAGTCCTGCATTTCAAGTTCTGATTATTTTAATCATTGTGACACCACTAGGATATTCCCTTTCTTTACAGAGGACAGATATGGCACAGAGAGATGGAGTAACTTGTCCAAGGTCACACAGATGATAAGTGACAGAGTCAGGAACCAAACCCAGGCAACCTGGTCCTAGAACTCTTGCACTTAATTTAATTGAGCTTAATTTAAAAGACATTAACTACCTGCTTGTGGAACAGCTTTAAGGGAGCACAGAATAGTGTGCACATTGATCTTTAAAAAATATTTATTTATTTTTATTTAAAAAGGAGATTTTACAGAGAGTAGAGACAGAGATCTTGCATCCGCTGGTTCACTGCCCAAATGGCTACAGTAGCTGGGTCAGAGCCAAGTCAAAGCCAGGATCTCCTGCGTGAGTGCAGGGGTCCACGGACTTGAGTCATCCTCCCCTGCTTTCCAGCCATAAGCAACAAGCTGGACTGGAAATGAAACAGCAACTACTCTAAACTGGCACCCATATGGGATGCCGATGCCATAGGAGTAGGATTAGCCTGTTGATTGAGGCCTACGGTGAGTGAAACGGGCACGACCTTGCGCTCATATGGTGGCCAGCACTTATCAGTGGCTGACAGTGCCTGACATACAGCAGGCATTCATAAGCTCCTTGTGAATGTTACCAAGGGCTATGTCTTCTATGATAAAGCTCTCCTGGGTGACACAGCAGCCATGTCTTTCTTTCAGGGGCCACAGCAGGCACAAAAGGTTTCACTAGAGGGCACTGCTCAGAAGGCCTTCCCACAAGACTCCATTCTGTGCCAGAGGGGAGAGAGGAAGCCCAGTGTTGGGGAATCCCAGTGAGCAGTGGGATTGTTAGGAATCCCTCTCATTTCATCAGAGAGGACCAGCCCAGTTGTAGTTCTATTGAACTACCCCACCTGACCAGCTCCCCTGACCCTAGTGCAACACTAAGGGGAATGGGAGTGGGGAGTAGCTGGGCCCCAAGGAGAACATCGTACATAGGCACCAGTGTTTTGGGGTCCTGCTGGGCTGGTCCAGGGCTGACCCATGTCTCAGTATCTGCCCTTCCCTTCTCACGGGCCATGCTGAGATCAGGGCTGAAGGTAAAGAAACTGCTGGGTAGTGGTATAGAGCTGTTTGGTGTACAAGAACATCCCATCTAGTTCAAGTTCCAGCAGCACCACTTCCTATCCAGCTCCCTGCTAATGCACCTAGGAAAGCAGCAGTGCTTGGGTCTCCATCAAGTGGAAGACCCGGATGGAGTCCCTAGATCCTAATTTCCATCTCAGCCAGCTCTGTTATGGCCATTTGGGGGGTGAACCAGCAGACGGAAAATCAGTGCTCTCTTTCTGCCTTTCAAATAAATACATTTTTTTTTACAATGAATGTATTTAATGCCCCTGAAATATATATTTCACATGGTTAGGGTAGTAAATGTTGTATTACATATGCCACAATAAAACATTGCCTGATGCTGACAACATGCTCTGCTTGAGGGCTTGTTCTGTGGGAGACACTGCCCTGAGCACTGTGCATGTAGGAAATCATGTGCCTCTCCACATCTATTCTGTGAGATAGGTATCATCACTGTGCCTATTGTGCCAGTAAAAGAATGAGGATCCAGAGAAGCCATTTGACTCAGCCTTGTGAAAGAGGAACCGGAGTTTGTAGCCAGGAAGACAGCATGCTTCACTGTGAATCCACTTGTGGTCTAGGTTGCCCAAACTGTATAAGTTGCCAAGAAGGAATGATCCATCTTGTATGAGGATATCAAAGAAGGCTTCCTGGAGTAGAAATGTAAGTCAACCAGCCCATCACTCGAAAGTTGCCAGATTCCCTTGCTTTCTGCTGTGATTGCTTTGTTTGCCACCCATGCACTGATGCTTGTGAAACACCCACTCCACCACCCAAAACTTTCCAAAGGACCTGTGTGTGTGGTGGGTATGATCAGGAGTTAGGAAGGGTCACAGCTTGTGGCAGCTTTCCTTTTATCTGTTGTGGCCAGGGTCTTTCCCTGACCTGGGATGGCCTTAGCAACTGTAAGGGAAGAGGGTTTTGCTAGGGCACCTGTGCTCAGAGTGCAGCTGTCACCTCACACCTGCTGGCCTCCAGACACATAATAAGTCTGCTCTATGTGTGACCAGGCTGGGGGCACAAGTGGTAGTGTTTAAATTATGTCATAGGACAGCTGAGATGTCGACTTCTGTGGCCCTGGTCTCACTTTGGGCCCTAGCAGTGCAGGAGAATGAGTGCTCATGGCGGTGAGTTTTGTAATTTCTGGCTTTCTGACTCAAGCCAGAGAAATAATTACATTTTATGTTCCAGATCAGAGCTACTGTGGCAGTGGGAGGCACAAAGCAACCCCTGGCCCCTCAGACCTAGTCCCCAGAGAAGTCAGGGCTGCTGGGTCCCCCACACACATGTTAGAATCACAGAAAAGGAGCTGGAGAGTATGGATCACATGGGCAAAGTTATGGTCTTTGTCCCTTCCTTTCTTAATTTCTCTAATTATTTATTTGAGAGAAAGATTTTTCCATCTGTTGGTTCACTCCTAAAATGGCCACAGCAACCAGGACTGGGTCAGGTTGAAGCCAGGAGCCTGAAACTGCATCCAGGTCTCTCCCATGTGAGTGGCCTAAGTACTTGGGCCATCCTCCACTGCTTTCCCAGGCACATTAGCAGAGAGCTGGATCAGAAAGGAACAGCTGGGACTCAAATCTGAACCTACATGGGGTGGCAGTCATTTAATTCTCTACACCACAATACTGACCCCACACTATGGTATTTCTGTGTATGCAGACAGAGATTTCTTAGGTGGGTGGCAGCCCACCTGCCCCGTGGCCTGGACCTGCCTGGCAGACTGAGGATTCTCCTAGAGTGGAAGAAGTCTCTGAGTTCCCATGAGCTTTTGAAGAAAAAAAGTGTTGGCCCAGAAGTTTCCCAGAGGCAGAGGGTCAAATGAAAAGTTTGTGGGCCAAATCCTACCTCCCCATATGCTGAAACAGCACCCCTTCCTTTAAAGTAAAACTTCTGAGCAGACAGAAGAACAAGTCTTTGCCAGTTCTGTTTTGGAGTGGGTAACTTTTCTTTTACCAGGGACCATTTGGATATCTATAACATTCCCGGGCCACACAAAAGTATCAACTTCGAAATGAGCCTGCCATAAAGTGATTAGATTTTTGAGTTCATCTACATGTGTTTGGCAGGGCAGGACCAAAGAATTTCATTGACCTTGTATGGCTCAGTGGCCAGACATTCCCCATCCATGTAGAGGTATATTGGTAATAATAACCACAGGTCACACCTCTGCTTATGGGGGCTGCCACTGCATTGTGCATCCAACAGGACCTCCTGAGCAGAGCCTGCAGGGACTCCTGGTTTACAGGGAGAAGGGTGGAGGCCAGCATGGGTGCAGGAGGTGGGTTGGAGAGCATTATGGCCATCACCGGGCAAACCTCCACTGTTCACCATTCTCTTTCTCACGTCCAGACATGTCTCAACGTGCATGTGAGGTCTTGGCATTTTGCAATACTCAGAGAGAGCATGATTGGGTGAGTTGTGTTTGTGATGTTGAAAACCCACAGAAGGGCCCAGTGTGGTAGCCTAGTGGCTAAAGTCCTCACTTTGCACGTGCCAGGATCCCATACAGATGCTGGCTCTAATCCTGGCAGCCCTGCTTCCCAGCCAGCTCCTTGCTTGTGGCCTGGGAAAGAAGTCAAGGATGGCCCAAAGCCTTGGGACCCTGAACTATGAGGGAGACCCAGAAAGAAGCTCCTGGCTTCAGATTGGCTCAGGTCCAGCCATTGTGGCCAATTGGGAAGTGAATCAGTGGATGGAACTCTGTGTCTCTCCTCTCTGTGTGTCTGACTTTCCAATAAAAATAAATAAATCTTTTTTTAAAAATGCTAAACAGCAAGTTGAAGACAATTGAGACACTGGGAGAAAGGAAGAAGCTGGACATTTTAGTTGGCATTTTTAATATTCCTGCTTTTTGGACAAGTGGTTCTTTACTTGGTTTTTCATCCAAGGCTCTGAAATGTCAGTAGTCAGCTCTGGAGGTGCTGCTCGTGTCAGAATCTCACTTGCACTTGGTCTTAGGGACTTAGCACTTTGCACTGTTTCCATGGAGAAATGGAGGTGATCTTCTAGACATATGCTGAGTGTAAAAGGAAGCAGTTGTAAGGGCAATTAGCACTGCGATTCCCCAATGTAAACGTGCTGCAACAGGTGTGATACAATCGGCTCTCACTTGACTAACAGTGGTTCATGACCAACAGTGGTTGCCATGGCTGCCATCATCGCTGGAAGGGATTTCCGTAATGTTTTGGCCTCCAGTAGCTACACATGCCCTTGTCCAGTCCCATAGCCCTATTCTGTTGTGGGGAACAGCTCTGTCCTGCTATATGTCATATCAGTGGGATTGTCTCTTACCTTTTGTTAGCCAAAGAGAGGCCATGTGACCCCCCCGCAGTCCAGCTCTGTGACTCAGGAACTGTGGAGTCTGGGCTCTGTGCTCCAGGATCTGGGCTCTTGAAAAGGGCCTGATTACTCAACCCCTTCGCCCATGCTGGGGAGTTGGGTTTGGATCTGGCACCCAGGATCAGGATCCCAGAAGAAGCTCTGAGGCCTGAGGGTTTCCTGCCCTGTTACTGCAGCAGCTCCATCATCTGTTTCCCAATGCCTACAATGCTGAATCCCCAAATTATCATCCTCCATGCTGAGCCAAAGAATCCAAGCCCAGAGAGGGAAGGAGCTTGAGAGCCAGCAGTGCTTGTGACCTACAGGGACCTCTCCCTCTTGTGACCTTCTGTCATTGGAATATGATACTTGATTCTGTGTACCCCAGAAATGCCCCTTCCCCTCTTTGGTTACCCATTCACAGCTGGCTGCTGTTTCGGGCTGCTTGCACTCTGCCAGTACATATGGCTCTACCCCAGGTGCCGCCAGAACACAGATCCTCATCTTAAGAGTTCTTCACAGGGCCCGGCCCCATATGGGCGCTGGTTCTAATCCCGGCAGCTCCACTTCCCATCCAGCTCCCTGCTTGTGGCCTGGGAAAGCAGTCGAGAACAGCCCAAAACTTTGGGACCCTGCACCCACGTGGGAGACTTGGAAAGAAGTTCATGGTATCCGGCTTCGGATAGGGGCAGCACCGGCCATTGCGCTCACTTGGGGAGTGAACCATTGGATGGAAAATCTTCCTCTTTGTCTCTCCTCCTCTCTGTATATCTGACTTTGTAATAAAAATAAATAAATCTTTAAAAAAAAAAAAGAAAAGAGTCCTTCACAGAAGAAGAAGAAAAGGACAAAGTAAAGGTGGTGGACTTTTGGTATAGTTCTTAAGGCACCCTTTGGGGCAAGGCATTCTGTACTGAAGCACCTGGGTTCAAGTCCAGTGGCAATTCCAGCTTCCTACTGGTGTGCACCCTAGGAGGCAGTGGTAATGGCTTCAGAGCTTAGGTTCCTGCCACTCAACTGGGAAATCTGGATTGAGTTCCTGGGGCCTGGCCTCCTTGGGCCTCCTGGCCTGCCCCAGTCCTGGCTGTTATGGGCATTTGGGAAGTTGGAAGATTCCATCCCCATCCCTCCCCTATTCTCAAATGAAAAAAAAAGAAAGGGCATTGTTATGGCTTAGTGGGTTAAGCCATGGCTTGCTATGCCAGCATTCTATATTGGAGTACCTGGCTTGCACTTGGCCCAGCCCTAGATGTTATAGGCTTTTAGGAAGGAAACCAGTGGATAGATTTCTCTTTCTCTTCTTTCCCCCCATTCTCTCTTTCTTTATCTCAATATCCCTTTCTCACTTGTTTTCAAAGAAATAAATATTTTAAGAGAAAGAAGGAAGGCAGGGGCCTGGAGGTTCCAGATGTGCACTCAGTGTGTACCTCCATGCCAGTTGCTAGTAGGCAAACCCTGATTCAATACAATGAGCGTGGTGCTGTCTGTAGGGTACCAGGAGCCGTGGAAGGAGCCAGGCTGCTGCACCTCCAGGCCCTAGTATGCCCGTGTTAAACGTGAGCAAGCACTGCCAAATGCCCTGGCACAGTCCTTCTGGTCTGCAGGCCTTGCTGGCTGGACTGGCTGCCCACACTGGGTTCATTGTGGGTAGATGGGATGACTTCCAGCTGGGCTGACTTCATCTGATTCCTACAGAAGAAAATGTGATGGTTTGTCCCTGACTTGGGATGAAACTACCTCCTCCCCCTCTCAACACACCCAGACTTACTCTTCCTCTGCTGTCGTTCTTCCCTATCATAAATACAATGGGAGGAATTCTGGTGTGAAAACACAGCTCAGAGGACTCCCATTTCTCTCCCAGGGAGAACCACTGGATCAGATAAGAAAGAGCATAGGGCCTGGCGCCATGGCCTAGTGGCTAAAGGTCCTCACCTTGAACACACCAGGATCCCATATGGGTGCCAGTTCTAATCCTGGCAGCTCCACTTCCCATCCAGCTCCCTGCTTGTGGCCTGTGAAAGCAGCCGAGGATAGCCCAAAGCTTTGGGACCCCGCACCTGCGTGGGAGATCTGGAGGAAGTTCCTGGA
The DNA here is from genome assembly GCF_017591425.1 of Ochotona curzoniae. Taxonomy (NCBI): domain Eukaryota; kingdom Metazoa; phylum Chordata; class Mammalia; order Lagomorpha; family Ochotonidae; genus Ochotona; species Ochotona curzoniae. Next base: position 67,228,172 of record NW_024467122.1, read on the forward strand.
TCCTGGCTTCAGATCGGCATACCATCAACCGTTGCGCTCACTTGGGGAGTGAACCATTGGATGGAAAATCTTCCTCTCTGTCTCTCCTCCTCTCTGTATATCTGACTTTGTAATAAAAAAAAATCTTTAAAAAAAAGAAAGAACATAAAGGAAATCATGGCAACATCAGAGTAGAGGCAGTGAAACATTTCTTGAACATTCAGTGTTGGTAAATGCTGGGTGGAGCCCATGATGGAGCTATCCAAGGTCACATGGCTAACATGCGACAGAATCACCATAGACACCAGCGTTTTCTTACTTCAAGATTTATTCCATATTTGAAAGGTTGAATGAGAAGAAGACACATCACTATATTCCATCTGCTGGTTCACTCTGAAAATGGGCACAACTGCCAGGGCTGGACCAGATCAAACCCAAGAACCAGGAACTCCATCTGGGTCTCCCTGATGGGTGGCAGGAGCTCAAGTAATTGGATCATCTTCTGTCGCCTTGCCAGGTGCATTAGCAGGGATCTGGGTCCAAAGGAGGGTTGTCAGGACTTGAACTGAAGCTTCGATATAGGTTAACTCATGGCCCCAACACCCAGCTTGTGACTCGCACTACACTAGTTGTCCTTCAGAACACCTGAGGTCCAGCATTGCCACTGTGCCCTCCCTGGCTGCAGGAGAACTTGTGGGCTGAGAAGGCAGCTACAGATGGTGTGAGCTCTGTGTTGTTTGCCCCTTCTGTGTGCGAGACTCGTATAAGCTTCGTATTTGAGCATCTGGGAAGCAGCCATTTATTTTGGATGGTGAACACTAGGAATGCTTACTATATAAATTATGACAATTCTCTCCTAGATGTTTAGACCATCTTTTGTTGTTTCTCTCAGATGCATTAGCATGAAGGTGGATGGGAAATAAAGCAGCCATGAGATGAAGCTTTGTGCACATTGGACACTGGTGTCACAGGCCTTAGCTTAACCTGTTGCACCACAATGCTGGCCCCATTAATAAAGCTTCTTTTTTTTGATTAATTTTTTTTCTTTTTCTTTTGACAGTCTTTACATAGTTAATTAGGGTAAAAAGGTTCAAGGACTACAGGAAAGTGGGTAAGACTAGTATTTTTTCCATATTGTTTCCTTCATGTTTAAAGAGGGATATTAAGGGAGAAGGCCCACCCAATTTCCCACCCTCCCCAGGTCCCGGATGTAGGGTATGGTCTGAGGTTCTTGCTCAAGTGGTTTTGATATTTCAACAGTTATGAATCGCTGCCAATCTTGCCACTCCAAGCACTATGAGGTCCTTGAAGAATCCACTGATTGACATAGTCCATCATAGCTGAGATGGTTGGTTGACCTGTTCTGTCTTCTCTCATTTCTTCGTTAGGGTTCTGAGTCCAGCATTTCGATTGGGGAGATCTCCAAAGAAACTTTGTCTTAGGTGTGCTCAAACCAGATTCTTATATGTGCTAGCAAATACAGGGCCCGGCACAGTCCATCGCCCCGATCAGCTGGTGGTTGCAATTGCTGGGTTGTTTCCGTTTTCACTCCTGACTTCCACTGGAACCAATGGGTGTTGCAGTCCAGCCTGGTTCTGCCCAGCACATACTTGTCCCTCGCATAAACCAGTGGGAGCTGCAGCCTAGTTGGAGCAACCCGCAATAATCCCCACCAGGCCCAACCCCTACCCTGGTGTGCCAGTATGAGTAGCAGTAATCCAGTCTGTCCCACACCCCATTCCACCCCAGCCGCTGTCCTGGTTTTATGCCCTTCTGTGGAAGTGGTAACCCAAGAGGGATGAGCCCCCTATTTCCCTCCCAGGCCTCTCCCACTCCCAGATTATGCACTCTCCAGATAGTTCTGTGGTTTGAGTTGACAGATTTAGCCCCCAGTGCCAGCTTCTGCCAGCTGATGCTGTGGCTAAGCCCAAACAACCCTCACCCACTCTAATTTTGTTTTCACCAGTAGGAATAATCAGCTCAGCCCAGCTTTTCCCTGATCTAGTCCATATGAAGCCCATAGGTGTTGTAGCCCTGCCTAGTCTGATCTGCCCCCATCCCAGCCCACGCTCTCCTGTGGGAGTAGCTGTCCAGCAAAGGAACCCTCCCTTATTCCCCTGCCGGCTCTGCCACTTCCCTTCCTTGTTCTCACGTTTGCTGGTTGGGCAATGTGGTCCCTTCCGGTACGGGCAACCTCACCTTGGCATTCCGCATTGTACACTAGTTTTGTTGTAACCGAACCTGGCTCGACCCACACTGTTCTGGTGCTTGGATTTGCCAGTGGATGTTGTGGACTGATTCAGCCTGGTCTTCCTTTGACCCCTGCCAATTATATGCCAGTGGGTAACTTTCCATGGCCTGTTCTGGGCTGTTTCCTATCATGTTTCTTGCGCTTACCTGCCGGGTCTGTGTCCTGCCAGAGGAGTTGCCCAGGCTCCTCCACCAGAACCTCTCCCAATGCTAGGTTTCACATTTACCAGTGGTTCCATGAGCCAGCCCTACTCAATCCACCTCCTGTCCTAGCAGGAACAGTGGCTTTTCCTGATTGGCCTTGAACCCAAACTGGTTCTTGCTGTTGGATGTTTCAGCCCAGCCATGGTTTGTCCATACCCACATATGACTCACACATGGCTCAGTAGGGGTTTGAGACCTTGCCTAGTCCATTCCACATCTATCCCGGTCCTCCAGGACACCAGAGGGTGTTGGGGTCTGGCCTGGTTCAGTGCATCCAATCCCAGTCCACACTTGTGCCAAGGGAGACTACAACCATTTCCAGATCAGAACGCAGCCCCCATTCCAGGTCACAAATAAAGCTTCTTTAAAAGATTTATTTGTATTTGAAAGAGCTACAGAGAGAGGAGAGACACAGAGATCTTCCATCCACTGATTCACTCACCAGCTAGTTGCAGTGACCAATATGAAGCCAGGAACTTCTTCCACGTGGGTGCAGGGGCCCAAGGATTTTAGCCAGCCTCTTCTGCTTTCCCAGGCTGTTAGCAGGGAGCTGGACCAGAAGTGGAGCAACTGGGACATAAACCTGCACTCATATGGGGGTGCTGGCGCTACAGACAGAATCTTAGCCTATTTGCCTCTGGCCCAAATAAAAAGTATTTGAAGAAAAGCTATCTGGGTAGGTGGAGAAGGCTCCTGTACTGAGGGACTTTTCCTCTGTGAACTCCCCCACATGAGCTCCTGGATGCTTTCAAAAGTGCTGTGTGTAGGAGGAAGTGCATAGGCTGAGAACCTAGAGCTCAGGATTGCTGAATACAGATAGAATGGAAACTCAGCTCCAGGTCTGACTGATTCTTGGCTTTCTCTTTTCCCCACTGAGCCTTCCCGATCACCTGTGCAGGCCCTGACAGGTGCACATGTTGGCAGCATTAAATCCTGTTTTCATCAGCAAGGCAGTCACTTGCATGTCCTGTGCCCTGTGTAATCAGAGGTGACCTTTGTGCCCCACCCAATCCTCATCAACTTCAGGCAGAATAGCACCTGAAGTCCTAGTTCAGGGTAGGAGTGAGGATATATATGTATGTGTGTGTGTGAGAGAGATTTTGCTTAGACTCCAAATCCCTTTAGAGCATGGGTTGGTCTATTTGTAGCCTTAAAGTACATATAAGGCACTTAAAATTCAGTTGAATTTTAAAAATAAAGATCATGTGATACTCCTACAATATTTTTAGTATTTCATTGACTAATATAGCACCAGTAGGTTCTTCATGACTGCTAATTGGATCTATTTGTTCCTGTATCGTGTTGAATAGTTAGTGCTCATGGCACAAAGTCATGGTAATCATTCAAACTAATTACACACTGGCCACTTTGAAAGTTCTCACAGGGCCCTATCTTAACTGATTTTCACCCCAAGGCGTAGGGAGGTATCATTCCCTGGTAACAAAGACTGAAGCAGAGAAGTCCTGTGATCTGGCACAGACCTTCAGAGCTGTGCCAGGGAAGATGCATGGTGAACACTAGGCCCTGCCCTGGATGGGCCTTCCCAGCAGCCCCTGCTCTCTCTTTGCATGTGGTAAGACTGACTTCCGTGCTCCTCTGATGAAGTGCTTCAAACTGACCCAAAGATGTCTCAACTGTGCATGCTTACAGCAAGCCTGGCTCCCAAGGTGCTTTCATGGACACATGTGCAAGATACCAGAACCCCAGGGAAATGTCCTTTTTTTCTCTTCCTTATTTTCCCTCAAGAAGCAGTACAGTTCATAAGCACAGACCATTCTGCAATGATGATCAGAACCCTGTTGAAGGCATCCCTGGTGGGGAGTGACTGGCATACCTCAGCAGTCTAGGTTCACAGAACCCTGCAACTGCTAACCTGCGGCTGTCCTGCTTGAACATGGATTGGTGATTCCTGAGATCAGCATGAGACCAGCTCTCAAGCTCACCATACAGTCAGTTATTATTCATTGGGACAACTCTGATTGCGCGCATGCTCTCTCATTTTATTTAAAAGGATTTATTTATTTTCATTAGAAAGCAGATTTACAGAGAGAGAAGGAGATACAAGAAAAGATCTTCCAACCGCTGGTTCACTCCTCCTAAATGGCCGCAATTGTTGAAGCTGAGCTGATTCGAAACCAGGAGCCAGGAGCTTCTTCCAGTCTCCCATGTGGGTGTAGGGTACTAAGACTTTGGGCCATCTTCTACTGCTTTTCCATGCCACGTCAGGGAGCTGGATGGGAGGTGGAGCAGCCAGGACATGAACCAGTACATATGTGGGATCCTGGCATATGCAGGGTGAGGATTTAACCAGTAAGTCATCACATTGGGCCCCTGATTGCTCTTAAGGTCTGTAATAAACTGGCCCCCCTGCCTGAGTCCCAGGTATGTGTGAGCCACTGTGAAGGAAGTCTTCAGCTTCAGTGTTAAATGCCTTGCTAAAATAAGAATGCTCACATTTGATGTGCAAAGCTGCCAGGAATAGCAGACAGTCCAGGCCTGCTCCCAGTGTGGAAATAATCAGGCTTGCTTCAGTGTCATGAAGCCCATTCACAGGATTAAACGACCACTGCCTCCCATTCCTCCCCAAGGGGAGAGACCTTCTCAGCTCAGATCTTTGGGCTGATGTAATGAAGTCCCCGTTGATTCTACCTTCTACCACCCCTGCCTTTTTATCCTCCATTGAAAGCATAGGTTTCAATCATTGCAAGGTTTATGTAAAATGGACTCACTTTCCTATGAGTATGCCAAGTTCTGTGTATGTCCAAGAACTTTGGGACCAAGATTTTCTAGCAATTAAGATATTCTGTCAGGAATGGCAGTTATTGTCCAAGAAAAGGATAGGTACAGAATGAAGATAGAGAGGAGGAATTGATGATTATCTCCCTACACACACACGACTCTTATTGATGTCTTGTTATTGTCTGACACTTATTTCAGTGTCAGCATTTATCTAAGGACTGCTGCATGGCCAACTTCAAACATGCACTGTTCATATGTCCAGTAGTGCAGGCTTTGGTTGGACTATACAGCCTTCAGTCTCTCATTGAACTCTCCAGTAGTTTCCTGACCTGACCCCAATTCTGTCCCCACACTGCTCCCAAGACCTTGCCATTACACAGAGACTACTGCTTTGGGAGGTCCGTGGCATGCCAACTGATGCTTTTCCACAGTATAGCCTCCCTAGATACTGTGGGCAAATTAAGGGGAGGAGACTTTGAAAGAAGAGTGAAAGACAATACATCCACAAGCTCTTTTACAAAGATTTAACAAAAATATTAAAAGGAAAGTTTCTCTTGAAAACCATGCATACAAAATGTCTTAGGGTTAGGGTTAGGAAAGTATAGGAAGAAGTTCCTGGATCCTGGCTTCAGATCGGCATAGCATCGGCCATTGCGCTCACTTGGGGAGTGAATCATCAGATGGAAGATCTTCCTCTCTGTCTCTCCTCCTCTCTGTATATCTGACTTATCAATAAATAAATAAATCTTAAAAAAAAAGAAAGTATAGGAAACACTTATTTTGAAAAACTGCATGCATTCTACTTTTTTTGATCCAAAATAAACTTGCCATTAGTCCCACTTTGCCACAAACTTTTTGAAATGTTCTCATCTGTTATCTCCTCTTGTGTTTAGTAAGAGCAAGCTCAGGTAAGCTAAATGACCATCTCTCCTTGAAAAGATTCATAGGATTGAAAGGCTGTTAGTTAAAATGTGGAATGAAAGTGGAAATATCAATATCTCTTACAGAAATAAAGATTATTAGACATAATATAATTTTGTGCCAGCAAATTTAGTAACCTAAATGAAAATTTAAAAACCCTTAGAAACACAAACTACTGAAGCTGAGAAATTTAAATGGCTCAATGCCTAAATCCTCACCTTGAGTGTGCCGGGATTACATATGGGCACCAGTACATGTCCTGATTATTTCATTTCCCACCCACATCCCTGCTTGTAGTCTGGGAAAGCAGTAGAAGATGGTCCAGTCTTGGGTCCATGCACTCATCTGGGTGATTCCCAGTAACGGGATCATGAAATTTTTGGGCAAGTGTAGGGACTGAGACCTGAAGGTTTGGAGCAGAGTGTCCATAAGATCTATTCGGGCCAGACTGATTCAGCAGCCCAATTAGCAATCCTGAGATGGGCTGTTAGCATAGAGCATCACTGACTGCCACACACCAGTTCACGTGAAGCCATGGATGGGGGCCTATCTGGCAGGGCCATGTACCAATACCTGACTGGGTGGTGAAACAGTGGGCAGGTCACACTTGGCAGGGTCAAGACACTAACCTGCACGCAAAAGAACCAGGTCCAGGGGTAGATTCTGTGGGGGAAGTGTGGGCCCAACCCTGTGGAAATACAAGTATCTCAGGTTAGCTCGCAGGGGTGGTGATGGGCTGAGCTAGGTGTGATCGTGGAACCTGCCATCACTTACTGGTAAAGGAGCTGACAACAGTCTGAGCAGGTCAAGGCAGCAGCATCCAAAAATGCATCCTAAAATAGAATGTGGAATGTGCACCTGGAGCGGGGTGGACTGGGAAGGGCCGAGCAAACCTCAACTCACAAGGAAGAACAGAAATCATGATGGAGCACAGGTCATGCCAAACTAGGCTTGTACACTGACTGGTCTGCATGAGGTAGGGATACTAGGCCACAGCATCGAAGGCAAAGGCTGAGACAGGTGAGGGGCTAAACCAACTGGGTCAGAGCAACCATTGGCATGTGTTACCTAGGGCTGGGAATAGGCTCGGTTTGGGAGCTGTGAGAGTATACCCTTGCTGGGTTGGAATTCCCACGGGAGAGTATGGGGGCCAGAGTGGGGACTGTGTTCTGGTCTGGATATAATTGCAGTCTCCCTAGGCACAAGTGTGAACTGGGGCTGGGTGAACCTAACCGGGCTAGACGCCAGTACCATCTGGTGCTCTGGAGAACCTGGGTAGATGTAGGATGGATTAGGCTAGGTCTCTGCCCCTATTGAGCCATGTGTGAGCAGTGTCTGGGTATGGACAAGCCCTGGCTGGGCTGAAACATCCAACAGTAAGAACCAGAATGAATTGAAGGCCAGCAAGGAGGGCTGACCCACGAACTCACCAGTATGCACAAGATCTGACACAGAGAGAGGTTCTGATGGAGGAGCTTGGGAAACTCCTCTGACAGGACACAGTCCCTACAGGTGAGCGCAAGAGCCATAATAGGGAGCAGCCCAGACCAGGCCAGAGAAAGGTACCCACCCGCATACCTTTGGCATAGAATGGGGGCAGACCACGCTTAACAAGCTGGCAAATCCATGCACCAGCGTAGAGTGTGGGTTGGACCAGGTTCGGTCGTGACACAAGCCAGTGCACATTACGGAATGCCAAGGTGAGGTGAGCTGTACCAGATGTGGCCGCAGCACCTAAACACCACATGTGAGAACCAGGAAGGGAGGGGGCAAAGCCAGCAGGGGGAATGTGGGCTCCCCTGCTGTTCCACCACTCCCACTTGAGAGCGTGATTTGGATTGGGGGCAGACCAGACCAGGTAGGGCTACAATACCTGTGGGCCTCATGTGAGCTAGATCAGGGAAAAGCCAGGTTGAGCTGACTATTGCAACTGGTGCAAGCAAAAATTAGAGTGGGTGAGAGTTGGTTGGGCTTTGCTGCAGCATCAGCTGGCAGAAGCTGGCACTGGGGGCTAAATCTGTCAAGTTAAACTCCAGAACCACCTGGAGAGTGCATAATCCAGGAGTGGAGTGGCCTAGGAGGGAATTAGTGGGCACTTCCCTCTTGGGTTACCATTCCCACTGGAGAGCAGGAAAACCAGGACAAGGGCAGGAGTGCCTAGACAGACAGGCACCCACCAGTATGTGTGTGGGCTGGATAGTAGGGTTGGTTGGGTTGAATTAGGCTTCAAGGCTCATTGGCATGTAGGAGAGCTAAATGGGATGTGGGACAGACTGAACAAGTCTGCGGTACATACTGGCATGCATGGGAACCAGGGTAGGGGGCAGGCCTGGTGGGGTTATGGGGAGTCGTCCCAACTAGGCTGCAGTTCCCACTGGTTTGTGTGAGGGCCAAGCATGAAGTGGGCAGGATCAGGCTGGATTGCAACACCCCTTTGTTCGCATGGAGGACAGGGCTGGAAACAGAACTGACCCAGCATTTGCAATGACCAGCATGTGCATAGGCTGTATTGGATGACAGATGGTGTTGGACCCTGTACTGGCAAGTGCATACAAGAATCAGGTCTGGGATCACCTCAGATGAAGTTTCTTTGGAGACCCCTCCAACTGAACTGCTGAGCTCAAAACCCCAACCATGAAGAGACTATGTCAGCCAGTGGATTCTGAAGAGATTTCATAGCAATTGGAACAGCGAGATTGGCAGCAATTCAGAGCTGCTGAACTATCAAAACTACTTGAGCAGGACCCTTGGAGCATATCTTACATAGGGGACCTGGAATGGATGGGAGGCTGGGTGGGGCTTTTCCCTTTGTTTCTCCCCTGACCCCAGATAAAGGGGGAAAAATTGATGATATTAGTGTGAAAACAATGGTATTACCCACTTTCCTGTAGCCCTTGACCCTTTGTACCCTAATGAACTAAGTAAGAGTATAAAAAAATAATTAATATATGTATATATATAATAACTTTAAAAAGAGTAGCTCTGAGGTTTATTTTCAACATTTTTAAATTTTTATTAGAAAGGCAGATTCACAGAGAGGAGAGAACGGGAAAAAGATCTTCCAGGCACTGGTTCACCTGCCAATGGCCAGAGCTGAGCTTCTTCTGGGTCTCCCTCATTGTTCAGGATCCCAAGGCTTTGGGCTGTCCTTTACTGCTTTCCCAGGCCACAAGCAGGGAGCTAGATGGGAAGTGGACAAGCCAGTACACAAATCAGTGCCTACGTGGGATTCTGGTGTGCAAGGCAAGGACTTTAGCCACTAGGCTACTGCACTGGGCCCTGACCTGGGGTCTTAAATTTTATAGAATGCAGAGCCAGGATTTAAACAAAAGATTAGCTGGCTCCTCAACTTTCTTGCCATATCCATGATGCAAAGGACAAGTAAGATCTGGTGGTCCTGATGGTAGTAGTATTAGATGATATTCTTGGCTGTATTAAGGAACAGAAGCATTTTCCAAAAGTATTTTGGACTTTGGGATTGGTAGTTGATGAAAAACAGCTGCAAAGTCTGGCTCTGGCTGTAACTGAGCTGACCCCATGTATGGCTAAGCTGATTATCTCACAGCCCAAATGTGTGATGGAATCCTGCTAGTCTGCTAACGCCACTTTGCTGGGATCTATGTAAGGATTCTCTTTCCTTCTTAGATTAGAGTTGTTCCTTAGTGTTTTTATTCTTGCTGAGCAACTTGGATCAGTTAAGGATCTTTATGTACACAGGAAAGGTAGAACAGGTAAATGGGGCGGGAGGAGGGAACAGCAATATAGTAGAACACAGCTTCATCATGAGGAGCTGTGACTTGGGTTTGAGAGTTAACTGACCTCACATTCATGCTGCTCTTCCGTGATGAGGCCTTGTTGCTGGGAAGACAACTCCTTCTTTCCATCTTCATGAAGGAAAATAATTATAAAAGTAAGTAAAAGTAATGTATTTTAAGTCCTAATCTTGCATATTCTGATAAGGTTACTGTGTCCTCTTCTGTCGCAGTAGAGACAACCTGTGAAGGATGGAATATACCAACATGGACAGATCCTAGATGCTTGAGTGACTCCAGGGAGAAGAGGATCTGTTGGATGTTAAATGTGCAGTTAACCTTTCTTGTTGCAAGTTACTAAGTGTAGGGTTTCTTGATTATGCAGCAGAACTAGCCTGCCCTAATGTACCAATCCCTGCCCTTCACTATCTGTATGGATTTCAGCAAATCACATAACTTCTCCAAGTCTCAGGTTTCTCTTATAACACAGGCTCAGTTAACATCTGTCAGGGTTCTCCTACAAGTTTTAATGCATGAATGTGTTTATGCTTTGTAATTTTCATAGTGGTAAAATAACAGTTAAATGTTTTTGAACACAGAAGCACTACTGAACTCAATTCCATGTCTGCTTTTGTCTCTATTTTGACCAAAGTTTTGTCTGTACATCTTACAAGTTTTGGTCTAATAACCCAGGATACTTGTTGACAGGGGCTGCCTTGTTGCAAGATATTGCCTATCTGAATTTGAAATGTTCCTCACCAATATATGAATCTTTAAGAGTTAATTTTGCTTATTTGAAAGACAGAGAAAGAGAGGGTGGGAGGGACAGGGGAAGGATCTTCCCTCTGTGAGTTCACTCCCCAAATGACCCCACAGGCCAGAGCTGAACCAGACCAAAATCAGGAGCCAGGAACTCGATCTGAGTCTCCCTCATGGGTGGTTAGGGCCCAAGCACTTGGGCTGTCTTCTGCTGTTTTCCCAGGTACGTTGCCAGAAAGCTGGATTAGAAGCAGAGCAGTCAGAATTTGAACCAGAGCTCCGATATGTGGTGCTGGTATTGCAAATGGCAACTTAACTCACTGTGCCACAAAGCTGGCCCCCAACACAGTCTTGATGTTCTGAACTCTACCCTGTCTATTGGTCTTGTTTTTCTCCATTCTAATGTGTAAGTGATTAAGCTCAGTGTAGGAAGGTGGGTGGTAAGGTGGGAGCACTGTGGATGCCTAAGGGCACCTCACCTGCTGCCTTCTAGGCTGCACATTAGCAGGAAGCCAGAACTCACACCAACTATTCCAATATGCATCTCAAGCAGTGTCTTGTATGCCAAATGCCTGTTTCTGTATATTGTTTAATGTAACATTATCCTTAATGGTAAGTAATGAAGCATGTATGATTCAATGCCAAATATTGTGGTTAGAAATCACCAAGAGACCTCATAAGAAAAAGGAGAAGTGCACTTGAGGTGGAAAGTATGCACTTGAAATATACAGTGATATTTACAGACTCCTTGTTTTGAACCACACCTTAGACTAGGCACTTTCTGTATATTTTTTTTCATCTCACCACAGTTCTGTGAAAGGGGAAATCATTACTCCCTCTTGATAGATGAGAAGAGCTGAAGCTTAGAGTGACGCAGAGATTGGTTTAAGAGCACACCACTGATATAGGCAAGAGCAGGAAATAAAAGCCAGGTTTCTGGCTCAAAAGTCAAGGCTTTTCTGTGCTGCACTCCTACAATCCCAAAGGGGCAGGATGCAGGCCTGTGGGGGCTTGCCATCCATGGCAGCCTCAAGCCTGGGGTGAGATGGCCATGTTTCACTGTGCCTGTCCTTGGGAGCTGAGTAGGTGATGAGGATGACAAGGAGCAGGGCAGGTAGAATTGCCCCATAGTGAGATGCTCAGTCTTGAGCTCCAGGTGGAAAAGAGGTTGAAAAGAGAAGAGAACAGGAACTACGGGACAGAGCCAGTGGAGCTACGGGACAAAGCCAGTGGAGGCCAGCAGACTGGATCAGGGTCATTGCTCTTGGGCTGACCACAGGAGCACTGACACCTGCGAGTCCTCAGCCAGCCAGTTATGCCTTGCTTTGGCCTTGAATCAGACACTTTTTCTTTCCTTCCAGCCTGGGTTCTGCCTGGCCAGGGCCCAGATGTGTTCTTTCCATATTCAGGGCTGTGGTCTGCCCTCTCCAACAAGCACAGCCAACAGGATGGGGTCAGTGACAGGTAAAATGCCTCCCGTGGCCAGGCCCTGCTGAGCCACAACAAAAGCATCCCTGTGCCTCTTGTTTGCATCATTTAGGAGTCTCCAACTCCCTCTGCCTGCTGGTGTCCTTGGCCCTCTGAATGCCAAAGTCATCATGCAGGTCTTTGGCTTGCCACCCCCCAGGGGCTCCCCTAACCATTGTGATTTTCATATTACTTCTTAATATCACGATTCTTTGAGTATTTTGCATTCTCAACGGACTTGGTGCTGAGTTGCCAAAGCTCCAGTATGGTGTCTTGCAGTGTCTTCAGTACAAGTGAAGCCCCCTAAAGGACACTCAGGGACAACAGGGTCCTGGCCTTGTGTTTTCAGGCAAGAATTCATTTCCTTGTCCATAAAGCAGCATTAACATAATCTGTTTTGTAGAGTTGTTCGGGGGATCCAATGAGACACCTGATGTTCAGAATCTAACACACAACTGGTGCTCAGTGTTTCTTTGCTGCAACCTTCCTGTTGTTCCCCTGTTCCCTTCTTTCCCCTCCATATCACGTACACGCGTGCACACACACACACACACACACACACACACACACACACACACTCCTCCAATTTCCCTGTTCCTTTCCTTCCCTTTCATAATACACACACACACACACACACACACACACACACACACACACACACAATCTCCTTCCCCCTTACCCCCTCCCTCCAGACCCAGCCTCGTTCCCCCTACCCCTCATCCTTTCTCCTTAAAGCTGTAGTAGACTGGGTTTGGCTCGCCTGACCACAGTGGCCCAAAGAAAGGGTTGTTCTCCCATCCTTGTCTGCAGGAAAGCTGAGATGGGTCTCTTGGCACTTTTTCTCTTGGGCTTCTCTGATTTCGAGAGGAGAGATGCTGTGGTTTAGAGGATCAGAAACCTCCTATTACTCTCTCACTTGATAATGAGAAGTCTGAGAAAGGTCTTTGGGCCCCGACCAAGTGCTTGTGGCTTTTCCTCAGCAGAGACGTGATTTCCCGTGAAACATCAAGACAGCCCGCTGAGTGAGGCCAGCAGAGATTTGTGCTTCGTGGTGTCTGGTATTGGCACAGATGGAAGAGGCTTTGCCTGTGTCACCCTTGACAGAAATACACTCATCTATATAGCAGGCTCTCAGTGTGTTGGAGGCTGAGTGTCTATCAATGGCTCCAGCCATCAAGCTCAAAGTTCCCCTTTGTTCAAAAGTCCCTTCCCAGGGAGCTTCGGCTCCTTGTCTTCATTTCTGTGACTTAACCCTGTCTATTTAAAACTTGGTGTGATAGCGAGAGAGAAACCAATGTCAAGTTCTTGAAACCTACCACTGTGCTATATGTCGGGCCTCCCCCTGTCTGTGTCCTGTAGCACTACCCCAGGTCTTTGAGGTCTGGGTCTCTGAAACAAACTTGACGTTGGTCTTTATGAAATTTCAAATCTTGTTTCTCCTACCATATCTAGTTACGAAGGAATAGAAGTTGATCTCCAGACTCCCAAATCTGTCTGCTTTCCCATTCAACCAGAAACAAAAATAATAACAAACACCATATATTATTTTGTTATTTCTAGAAAGTACAAAACAAGGCAAAGGTATTCTGAGCTCTTAAACATTGGAAATGTGGTCATTTCTGTGATAGAAAGAAGAGGTAGGAGGGAACCTGTGGGGCTAAGACAGTTTGATCCTGAGTAGGTATGAATTGTATTGATGTCCTGAGTTTCCTGCAACTTGTTTTGTTAGCTTTTTTGTCAATATGGTTATACATTATCAGATAGTTTTAAAGGTGTGCAAAAATGGTTAGAACTCTAAATCATTAGTTAAAATCCTTGAGTCTTGGAGCTGGTCCTGATTATCGATCATATGCTTGGGAAAGCCAATATCTGTGCTGTGGTTTTTTCCATCAGTGGAGTGATGAAGCCTCCTTCCTATGTCTTCCAGCAGTTTCTTCCTTGTGTGTGGGGAGACCTGGAATGCCAGGGGGTGTTAATGGGGCCCCTTTGTGTGACTTCACTGTCAACATTTAGGAGCCTGCTCTTGATTAAACTTCATTTCAGGAAGTCTGGCCTTTTCAACATAAACTCTGACTTGATCTTTGACTCAGTGTCTTTCACTGTGTTTATTCTTGAAAGCACCTCAGTGTCACAAAACAATTTCTCAGTCTGAATGTCTTGCCTTATGGCATCCTGGTATTTGGCTTCAAAAATACCAAACAGAATGTGTCATCTCCTAGGAATATTGAAGCTTATTTGGTTATGTTCTAGAATAATACACAGGCAGCAGGCCTTCAAAAAAATCCATGCAAGCGAATATATAATGGCAAAACTATACATGGATTTAAAAATTGTGTCAAAATCATCTTTTATTTCTGTTTTCCTCATGAATCTTTTAAAGTTCCCTTGCATGAATTTGGATGCTCATAGTGGATCCTTGATAGGGAGTACTGAAAAGGACACACTTGGTACTCCGAAGTTCCTTTCTTAGTCATAGGGATTGCATCTTGCTGCAGGCTGACCTGGCTTCCTCACATCCCCCCTTCCCTACTACATGGCTCCCCAAACTGGTAGAGTGGGGTTCACCTTCTTCCCATGCCCTGGGCAGCAGCTGCAATCCCAGATGTTCTGACATGCAACATTCCCATTTCCATCTCTCCTTTTAACAATCCCCATAGTGAACTTGCCCCTGTCACTTCATAAGACACCTCCAGTTCATAACTCCCAGCTTTGCCTATTGTTGTTGTATATTTTATTTCTGCAATTATTTTTACAGAGCCCATTTTCCTTATTACTATTTCTACTTCCAACAGCCAAATGTCTTTTAATGAGGTTAGGATAGTTTTAAAATCTTAGCCCTTAGTATTTTGGGTACTGTGCCTTTCTTTGTTTAAGTCTCTGTTTCCACTTTGCATCATTTTTCTTCTGTCTGAAGAGTTAGTCATTAACATTTCTTATGCTACAATTCTGATGATGGAAGCTGATGTGTCTGAAAAAGTTCTCATTTCACCTTCACTATTCAAAGCTGTTTTTTGGCATCAAATTCTTTTTAAAAATTTTTTTATTTATTTTTATTGCAAAGTCAGATACTCAGAGAGGAGGAGAGACAAAGAAGATCTTCTATCCTATGATTTACTCCCCAAGTGGCTGCAAAAGCTGGTGCTGTGCCTATCCAAAGCCAGGAACCAGGAACTTCCTCCAGGTCTCCCATGCGAGTGAAGGATCCCAAGGTTTTGGGCTGTCCTTGTTTGCCTTCCCAAGCCACAAGCAGGGAGCTGGATGGGAAGTGGGGTGCCAGGATTAGAACTGGTCCCATATGGGATCCCAGCACGTGCAAGGCAAGGACTTTAGCTGCTAGACCACTGTGCCGGGTTGTGGCATCAATTCTAAGTCAGCAGAGTTTTCCTCTTTGCAGTCCTGCCGTGTTTTTCTTCCCCAAACAAAACAGGCTGAGGTTCTTATTTTTGTTCCTCTATACGTAACTTCTCTTCTTTGATTGTTTATCATGGGTTTGGAGCTATTAAATTTTTTTTAAATGATTTCTAGGATTTTTTAATGTAGACAGAAAGATTAGCATAGATCATTTTCCAAATGCCCACAATAGGCAGGACTGAGCCATCTCAAAGCCAGGAACCCAAAATGCCATCTAGGTCTCCAATGTAGGTGGCAGGGGTCCAAGTACTTGCACCATAATTTTCTGCATCCCAGAATGTGTGTTAGCACAAAGCTGAAATTGGAAGTAGAACCAGGACTAAAATCCATGCACTGCAGTATGGGGATTGAAGTGTTCCAATTGGAATCTCAACCTCTGTCAAATTCTCATCCTGGTTTTGAGCAGTTTGGTTAGAGTGCACCTTGATGTAGCCTTCTATACATTTCTTTTGCTTAAGGTTTGTTGGGCCTCAGGAGCATTTGAACTTATACTGTTATTCAAATTTGGAACATTTTGGCCATTAATTTTTCAAATAACGTCTCCTGTTTTCTAACCTGCTATCCTCAGAGACTCCTATTGTACATTTATTAAGCTGCTTAAAATGGTCTCACAGCTCACTAATGCTCTGTTTGGTTTTTTCTCCTAAGACTTTATCTTTTGTGTTTAGCTTATATTGGATAAATATCATGTTTCCCTTAGTGTTTTCAACACATGCAGTACAGTTAAAACAGCTGTTGTAATGCCTTTCTCTGGTTACCCTAACAGCTGTGGTGACTCCAGATCAGTTTCAATTGATTGATTTGTCTTCTTAATGTGGGTCCTAACGTCCCCATCCCACTTGCTGGAATGCTGGACTTTTTTTTTCAATTGGAGAGCACATATTGTTGGCTGCTGGCCATTTTTCTGTTGCTGTAGGTATCCCTGAGCCTTGTGTGATGAACAGCTTAGTGCTCTGGGATCTTACTTTGGTTCATGTTTGGGAGATTCAGAGGAGGACTCCACTGGGCATGAACTACTCCTCATTAGGCACCAAACTCTTCCTGCATATCCAGTCCAAGACCCTGGGAGTTGTAAGGGTCTCACTGTGACTTGAGGGCACAGGCACTATTGGCAGCTTTGTGTGGCCTCGAAAGAGGGTTCCCCTAGGCCTTTAAGGTGATTCTTTTCCCAGCCTTGGGTCATTTCTGTGGAGGAATGTGCTGTCAGCTTCTCAGCTGAAAAAGACCCTGCAGGTCTCTGGGATTTCTCCTCCCTGCGACTCTCTCCTCTCTGGCTCTCTGGCTCTCTGCCATGTGAAAGCGTCACCTTAGGCTCCTTGAATGCCCACCTGCCCTTGACTGCTCCACTCAGGGAGTTGCAGCCTGGCAGCCCTGTGGGTGCAGAAACTGGGGTCATTGCAGGGCTAGGATTCTTTTTGTTTCTCTGCCCCGAGGAATCACTGATCCCAGTCTCCTGTATGCCGATGTCTCATGTCTTGAAGACTCTCACTTCATCTTCTTTACCCAGTTTTTTACTTCTTTCAAGTGGAAGGACAAGTTCAGCCCCTACTAACTCCATGTCACTAAGGACCAAGATTTTATAAACCTAACTTAAAGTATTTGTCACATCAGCTCTTTTCCTCAGCGTCTAACA
The DNA here is from genome assembly GCF_017591425.1 of Ochotona curzoniae. NCBI lineage: Eukaryota > Metazoa > Chordata > Mammalia > Lagomorpha > Ochotonidae > Ochotona > Ochotona curzoniae. The sequence goes on from NW_024467122.1 coordinate 67,245,287, forward strand.
GTGTTTGTGATTGTAGTATATTTTCAACTTAAAAAAAAATCACTACCACATTATAAAGAGTTCCAGCACAGACTTTACCTAGCTTCCTCTAGCATTAGCTTGAGGGAATTTTAAAAGGATTCAGGAAAAATACACATTTCCTTGTTTTTTGGGGGTCTCTGTTTATTTGAGAGAGAACATAAATGCATCCCCATCTGCTTGTTCCCTGGTGAAACTTCTACAACAGCACAGGCTAGCCCAGGTCTCCCATAGAGTGAAAGGAGCACCTGTACTTGAGTTATTACTTGTTGCTTCCCGTGGTCTTTACTAACAAAAAGCTGGAGTCTGGAGCCAAAGTGAACATCAAATCCAGACACTCTATTATGAACATTTTCATCAGTATCTTACCTGCAAGATTAGATAGATGCATACGCATGCGTATGTGTGCACTCAAACACACACACACACACACACTATAGTTACATTTTGCCTTTCCATTAACTTTTTTTTTATTATTATTACAAAGTCAGATATACAGAGAGGAGGAGAGACAGAGAGGAAGATCTTCCATCTGATGATTTACTCCCCAAGTGGCCGCAACAGCTGGTGCTGCGCCCATCCTAAGCCAGGAACCAGGAACCTCTTCCAGGTCTCCCACATGGGTGCAGGGTCCCCAGGCTTTGGGCCATCCTCAACTGCTTTCGCATGCCACAAGCAGGGAGCTGGATGGGAAGTGGAGCTCCCGGGATTAGAACTGGTGCCCATATGGGATCCCGGTGTGTTCAAGGCGAGGACTTTAGCCACTAGGCTATGCCGCCGGGCCCTCCATTAACTTTTAAACTACTTCTAAAAAGTAGTTTAAAAATATAAATTTTTTATTAGTATGTTTTTAGTACACAAGTAACGAATGTCAATAATTAAAACACTGAAAGCATAATGAAAATATTTTTCAAATGTATTTTAATTGTAAATCACAAAAGTTAATATTGGAATATGGTGAATATATTTTTTCACGTTAACCAGTAAATATTGAGAGGGAGGCTTCCTCTTTCTGTATTTCCACTGTAGCTGTGTTGAGTGAAAGAGTAGCATATGCTCTGTGTTTTGTTTTTCCTCTTTCATTGGGGGAAGTATGTACAGAAAAATCCATTTCTATATGTGAGAATACTTAAAAAAATTCATGCAGTTAGGAAGCAAATTGCAACCCCCACCCCTTTTCCTTGGGAGTGCAAGAGGTCACACACCCTGCTGATTTCTCTCTCCATGTCCACTCTTTTCAAGTGGGCAGGGGTTGCTATTCTAGAGAGACCCAATATTGGGCTCTACAACATTAGTAAACAGGGTTTTTTCTGAGTTTTCTGAAATAATCATGCATTCTGCAAAGAATGACAGTTGTATTTCCTCCTTCCTAATCCTTATTTTTTGTTTTTGTTTGTTTGTTTCCTACTGACATGAACAGAATTTAAAAGAAGTGGTTGTGGTCCACATCCTTGCATGAGCTTGTTTGTAGGAAGAACATATCTCACATTTGAACATTAAATAGAATGTAGACTATTGTAACGTCCTCGGGGCAGGTTAATAGGCCTCCTTTGTTCCCTAGATTATTTGCTGGGCCATCATGTCTTCTAACATTTTCAATTACCTTTCTGACATTACTTTTCTACTTTCTGAAGTATGCCCTTTAGAAGTTCCTTATTCGAAGTCTGTTGATGGTCATCTCTCTTGATTTCCTTTTTTTTTTTTCCTGAAAATATTTTAAATTTTCTCTTACTCTTGAAAGTGAGCTTTGCTCATAGAAAATTTTATGTAGTTTTACTTTATCAAGTAATGTATACCACAGTTCCTCATAAAATTTGCTCATTTTAAAGTATGACATTCATTAATTTTTTTTTCTTTTTTTTTCTATTTAAATAGTTTTTTTTAATTTTAACAATCTTTACATGGTTAATTTGTGCATAAAGGGTCAAGGGCTATAGGAATGTGGGTAAGACTGTTATTTCCATATTGTTTCCTTCAAATATCTGAGGTAGAGGGGGATATTGAGGGAGAAGCCCCACCTGATTTTCCACCCACCCCAAGTCCCGCATGTGGGGCATGCTCCGAGATACTCATTGAAGTGGTTTCAGTAGGTCACCAGTTTTGAAATTGCTGCCAATCTTGCCTCTCCAAACACGATGAGGTTGTTGAAAAATCCATTAATTGACATTGTCCATCATAGCGTCTCTATTTGCCCGGTATTTTGTTGCTGAGGTGGTTGATTAACTTGTTCCATCTTCTGTCCCTCCATGGTTTGTGTTCTGAGACTGGCATTTCAATTGGGCAGATCACCAAAGAAACTTCGTCTGAGGTGTTCCCAGGCCAGATACTTGTATGCACCAGCAAGCACAGTGCCCAGCACAGTCCATCACCCAGTCAGCTGGTAGTTGCAAGTGCTAGGTTGCTTCTGTTTTCAGCCCTGCCTTCTACTGGAACCAATGGGTGTTGCAGTCCAGCCTGGTTCTGTACAGCACATACTTGGTCTTCACCTAAACCAGTGGGAGCTGCAACCTGATGAGAGCGGCCCACAATAACCCCCACCAGGCCAACCCCCTACCCTGGTTTGCCAATATGTGTGGCAGACCAGTCCAATCTGACCCACATCCCCCTGGTTGCCGTACATGGCAAATGGCATTGAAGCTTGGATCCATCTACCCAGCTCAACAGTCCAGCCTTCACGGGCGTGGTTGAGTGCCTCTCTGTCTAGCTACCCCAGCCCCTGTCCTAGTTCTCGTGCCTTCCCGTGGCAGTAGTAACTCAAGAGGGGGGAACCCACTATTTCCCTCCCAAGTCTCTCACTCCTGGATTGTGCACTTTCCAGGTGGTTCTGCAGTTTAACTTGACAGGATTAGCCCCCAGTGCCAGTTTCTGCCAGCTGGTGCTACGGCTATGCCTAAACAGCCCTCTCCCATTCTAGTTGTAGGTTGCACCCAAGGAACAATCAACCCATCCTGGCTTTTCCCTGGTCTAGTCCACATGAGGCGCACAGGTGTTGTAGCCCTGCTTAGTCTAGTCTGCCCCCATCCCAGTTCTTGCTCTCCAGTGGGAGTAGCTGTCCAGCAGGGGAACCTCCCCTTATTCCCCTGCTGGCTCTGTCCCCTCCCCTCCTGTTTCTCACGTGTGCCGGATGGGCACTGCAGTCACATTCAGCACAGTCACCCTCCTCCTGGCATGCCTAATGTTTGCCAGTGGGAAACTTCTTGTGGCCTGTTCTGGGCTGTTTCCATTCATGTTTCTTGTGCTTACCAGTGGGGTCTGTGTCCTGCCAGAGGAGTTGCCCAGGCTCCTCCATCAGAACCTCACCCAGTGCCGGCATTTGCACATGCCAGTGGGTCCATGAGCCAGCCCTAGCCCAGTTCCTGACTAGCTTTTGACCCAAGCTGATTCTTGTTGTTGGATGTTTCAGCCCAGCCATAGCTCGTCCAGTCCATTCCCACATACGGCTCACACATGGTTCAGTAGGGGTTGCGACCTAGCATAATCCGTCCCACTTCTATCCTGGTCCTCCAGGAGCACCAGACAGTACTGGGGTCTGGTCCAGCCTGGTGCGTCCAATCCCAGTCCACACTTGTGCCAAGGGGGATTTCACTGTTACCGGATCGGAACACAGCCCCCATTCCAGCCCACGTGCTCCTTGGCGGTAGCCTTAATCCAGTTAGAGTGTCTACTGGACAAGACACATGCCAAAGCTTTAGCATGAACTGGTATTTGGTGGTTAGCATTGCTAAGTGGTACACCTTCTTAAAGGAAGAGGAACTGTCACTGGGAAACTTTAGGACGTATTCAACTCCAACTCGCGGAAACACATCGGGCTCAACGTGGAGCTACATAAGCAGCAATTCAAACCACCAAAATCCCAGAGCTCCCCTGCCGGGCGGCCAGCAGGCAAAGCCTGGCACCAAGGCGCAAGGTCGCGCCCCACCCCTATCCCGTCCGCCGCCGCCCAATGAGAGTGGTGGGTGGGCCTGCCTAGCCAGGCTCCAGAGACCTCCCCCCTCGGTCGGAGTACTCACCCCAAGGAAGGAAGCCGCCTTGGAACCCGGCAGGCAAGCCCAAGCCCGGTTCACCATGTGCCCATGATGGCGGGCGTATGGGATCCGGACATGAGACGCCCTGTCCCGGGACCCACCCGCTGCCGAGAGGCACCGGGAGGTGTAAGCTCCCAGGCGCAAGGTCGCGCCCCACCCCTATCCCGTCCGCCGCTGCCCCGACATTCATTGATTTTTAGAGTTGACAAAGTCGTATAGCCGCTACTGGAATTCAGTTTTAGAACTTTTATATAATGCCAGAAATATCCCTTGTACACACTTACAGTTAGTCCCTATGCCCATCTACAGACCTAAGCAACCACTAGTCTATTTTCTATTTCTAACATGCACATTTTTCTGGACATTTTATATTAATGACTTAATTCATAGAGCAGCATTCCACTGTACGTATGGATCTTTGTTTATTCATTCTCTCACCAGCATTTGGGTTTTTTGTACTATCCAACTACTGTGATTAACAATGTTATAACCACTTTGCGTGTCTATGCATAGATATTGATTTTTCATTTCTCTTGAGCATATACCTAGGAGTGGAATTTCTGGATCATTTGGAGCATATGTATTGACCTTTCTAAGCAAATGCTGTAGTATATTCGCAGCAGCAGCAAATAGTTGAACATTTTGATTTCCCCAAATACTTGCCGTGGAAGTGGGTATAAAGCGATATCTCATTGTGGTTTTGATTTACATTTCCCTAATGACTTCAAAAATTTCCCCATGTGTTCCTTGGCCTTTGGGTATCTTCGTTGGTGAAAAATATATTCAAATATTTTGCCCATTTTTTAAAAGATTTTTTAAAATTTTATTGGAAATTCAGATATACAGAGAGAAGGAGAGACAGAGAAGATGATCTAATGTCCAGTGATTCACTCTGCAATGGCCGAAACTGCGCCGATCTGAAGCCAGGATATTGCAGCTTCTTTGTGGTCTCCCACATGGGTGCAGGGTCCCAAGGCTTTGGCCACAAGCAGGGAGCTAGATGGGAAGTAGGCCACCAGGATTAGGACAGGCCACCATATAGGATCACGATGTGTGCAAAACAAGGACTTTAGCTGATAGGTTATTGCAGGGTCTATTCTGCCCATTTTTAACTGAGTTGCTTCACTTTGTTAGATTAAGGTGTAAGAGGATTTGTTTTTTTGTGTACTTTGGATAGAAATTCTTGATCAAATATTTGTTTTGCAACTATTTTCTCCTGGTTTGGGTACTGTCTTCATTGTGAGCATAAGTGCCTTAGATTTTGACCCATGGAATTTTTCTTTTTTTTTTTTAAGATTTATTTATTTTTATTGGAAAGTCAGATATACAGAGAGGAGGAGAGACACAGAGAAAGATCTTCCATCCGATGATTCACTCCCCAGTGACCGCAATGGCTGGTGCTACACCTATCCGAAGCCAGGAACCAGGAATCTCTTCCGGGTCTCCTCCCGGTGTGTTCAAGGCAAGGACTTTAGCTGTTAGGCTATGCTGCCGGGCCCGACCCATCGAATTTCTTGAGGCCTGTGTTGAAAATGAATTGCTTGGGACAAGAGCGATGGCCTAGTGGCTAAAGTCCTCACCTTGCACGTGCCAGGATTCCATATGGACGCTGGTTCTAATCCTAGCAGCCCCACTTCCCATCCAACTCCCTGCTTGTGCATGCGAAAGCAGTCAAGGGCAGCCCAGGGCCCTGGGACCCTGAACCTGCATGGGAGACCTGGAGGAAGTTCTTGGCTCCTGGCTTCGGATTGGTGCAACACCGGCCATTTTGGTCGCTTGGGGAGTGAATCATTGGACGGAAGATTTTCTCTGTCTCTCCTCCTCTCTATATATCTGACTTTTCAATAAAAAATAAATACATCTTTAAAAAAAAAGAAAAAAGAAAATGAATTGCTCCAGAGATGGATTGTTTGTTTCTGCCAGTCACCTGGGGGCAATCTCCCACCAAGTCTGCATTCCAGACAACAGGAAAAGGACAGAGGTAGGAAACAGTACAAATGAGGACATTGCACACTCGCCAATATGCACATCCACTACTTGGTCATAAGGTCATACTTAGCTTACACACTCAACCATGCTAACACCAGCAATGTAGTTATATGGTCATGCCTAGCTGTCGGAGAACCTGAAAATGTACCTGTATACATGGTGGCTCTGTACATGATTAACAATCCTTTGCAGGATAAGAGTCAACACACCTCTAATCAGTGCTAAAGACCCACCCAGACTCAACTCTGTAGCACTCTAAAGCCGTGCCCTTGGCACTACATTAGGCTGTCTTCCAAGGAAGAAGTTGATCAAATCTTCTTTTAAAATGGATTACTAAGAATCCTCAAGTCCAAGGCAGTAAGTGGCAGAATGAAGGTTTGAACATTGCCTTTTCAAAAGGTTATCTTCTCACTGTTCCATTCTGCTTCCCTGGGCTGTCCTTGGAAGGAGCATTTTCGTGGTAACCTGTACTTATGTCTGTCTGTCCAGTTAATCGGGGCTAACCTTTCTAGACTTCATCCTCTCCTCTCTACAGAAGCAACTTTGCCTCGTGACACCACATCTAGAATTTCACCAGCCTGTTTTGTGGCCCTCATCCTAGTTCTGTGGTCTCCAGAGTATCCTCTGGGTCAGCAGACAGCAGGGACTGGCATTGTCCTGGGGTCTTCCTGCCAGGGACAATATTTGAAGTCCAAGGCCCCTGGTGGAATGTTCTCTGTGGTGGCCAGTCCGGAAATGCCACTGGCACAGAAGCATCTACTTTAGCCGGGAGGATGCCTGAGTATGAAAAATGTTGAATTTCTTTTTCCTTTTTGAAGGATACTGCAGGAATTAGAGAACCAAGTAAGTAGGGGTTAGTAAGCTTGGTGGTTGCAGAAGCAGATTTTTCCTCTTGATAGGGGTTGACCTAAGTTGTCCTGGTTGGGTATCTGAGTGAGCTCTGAGCTCACTCCATTCTGTACTGTACCTAGGATATATACGAGGTGGTCTTCAAGAAGTTCATGGAAAGGCACATTATGGAAAGTCTTCATGAACTTTAAGCATTTTTTTTCTGTTTAATTTTTTCTATTTGTTTGAGAAGCAAGGAGACAGAGATTGAAGTTAGAGAAAAAGAGCACAGTCCTGTCCACTGATTCACTTTTCAAGTATCTGCAATAGCTGGGGTCAAATCTGGGAGTAGGGAACTTGGTCTGAACCTCCCATATGAGTCACATAGACCTGATTAACTGAACCATCACCACTGTCTCTTAGGTTATGCACTAGCAGGAAGCTCAAGTCAGGATGTGGGCATCCTAACAGACATTTTTCAAAACTAGGCTACCTGCCCAGCCATACATGTACCTCCAATTCCATTTTTCATGAACTTTTAAAAGTATTCTTCAACTCTTATTAAGTCTGTTTTATGGGTAATTCTGTCTTCCTCATCCAGAGATGACAGGTCCCACTCAGTCCTGAACGAAACCATTGGCAAGGTTGATATAGCATGTGTGATACATCCCATGGGGAAAATGCAGCCATCAAAGCTGCTGAAGCTGTGAGGAATACCAAAGCGGTGTTAATACCATATGTCCCTACCTCCAGTAAGCTGTTTACATATTCCTAGACTCTGAGTTTGTGATGAACTTTACACATCTCAGAAACTAAGAAATGAAGAAATGACACCTTTGGGTGAATGACTTGCTGGTTTGTGTCTATGAGCTGCTCTAGCCCCATTTCTAGTCTGACTCTGCCCTGGAGGCTGAGCTCTGACTGTCTCCATTGGCCTTCTATGCTCCCTTCCAGTTTGGATCAGCTAATGGAAAGTACCTGCACATGCTCAAGTGGAAGACACAGCAATTGGGACATTTTTCTCAGCACCCATCAGCTCTGTCCCCTTCTGACAGTGTCCACCTGGCCGAGCACCTTACAAAGCAGCCCCTCCTTGCATGATCACAGCCCACTCCAAGGCTCCTAGTAGGTTCATCACTCTTTCCTCTCTAGGCCTTCAAGTGGGAGCATTTCTCACTCCATTGTCTCCTTTACCTTGAACAGCACCGTCCCTGGAAATGATGGTGTCGTTAAACTCACCCCAGTGGTCATCAGGAGTGGCTACCTCTGTCTCTTGCCAGGACCTGAATAGGCAAGTGGTGGCAAGTTGGGTACACATGTAAGGCCATATCATGGCTTTTGTTTTGTCTTTGTTTTCCAATCATGCTGTAAGCTGTCTTTTTGAATTCCTAAAAATTACCAACTGAAATAAGTCATACACAAAGTCTACATACAGAAAAAGGAAACCCACAGGGCCAGTGAGTTGAGCGATTGTCATCTGGGGCTGGAGTGTGAGTGGGACGTGACTACTCCTAAAAATGAGGGAAATTTTATAGGAAGAAGGATTATGGCAATGATTATACCACTCTTTAAATGTACTAATTGCTATTGAATTGTACATTAAAAATAAGTAGGTTTTATGATATATGTTACACTTCAATAAACCTATTAAGATGATAAAATATTGCCAGCATCATGGAAGGCTTAAGAATTTTTGAGCTTTCAATAATCCAGTTACCTTAACAAAGCTATTACCATATGGCATTCCATTCTAGTTATTATCTTCATTTAACAACTATGAAAATAGCGACATTAGCTAATATTTCTTGCATACTTATCATGCCTAAGTGCTGGCTAAAGAGCATGACACACATCAACCCAACCTTATAAGGCAAGTCCTATGAGGGCTCTTTAAATACTTAGAGGAAATGTATACCATGAAAAGATGATGGATGCATAGGTCACAAATTATATTGCACTAAAACAAACCCATTTTTAATTTTATTTTTCCACACACTTTTTGCAATAGTCTGATGTTCTTATCCACATTTTATTAATGAGTAACCTCAAGCTTCCAGAATTTTCCTGGTATGACTATGAAAACATCATTTCCTACCTTGCTGTAGTTTTGAGTTTTTTTTTATATCTGCCAAGTTGTTAATTCCACACAGTACTTAGCTCTCATCTCTCCTGTGACATATATGGTACTTCCCTAAGAAATGTGATGGCCAGGGTGGGTGTTTGACATAGCAGTTAAGTTACTGTTTAGGATGCCCATGGTATCTATAGAGTATATCGTTTGAATCCCAGATCTTCCTTCCATCCAACTTATTGCTACTCTGCACCCTGGGAGGCAGCAGATGATGACTCAAATGCTTGGGTTCCTTACACCCATTTGGGATGTCCTGACTGAATTCCTGACTCCTTGCTTAAGCCTGACTTGGTCACACTATCGCAGGTATGTGGGGAGTGAATCAGTAAATAGATGAATCTCACTTTCTCTGTCTCTCTGACTTTCAAAGAACACCAGAAGCCATCCGGAAAATGTTTATGCAGCTTGAGGTGGAACGAGAAGGATGCAAACTAGGAGTCTTGAAACAGAAGCTTCCTGGGGTAATGCTGCATGGCCAGTCTGCAGTTAACAAAGCCAATGCCACAAGGCCATCTCATGTGGTAGATAAAGTCCACGGTTGACAGGCAGGCCATAGGAAATGAAGGTTCTCAAGATAGCAAGCGCAAAGAGTTTGTACACCCAAGGGTACATCATCTCTCTCCTCACTCATGTTCTGTGTCCTGAAGACATGTCAGCACTAGTGCTAGGAGTGCTTGCCCTGAGAATAAAAGCTGCCTTGCTAAGCCAACAAGCAATGTCACCTTCAGTTTGCTAAGAGAGTTCCCTCTACCACTACTCCCACCCCATCCCCACCCATCCCCACTCCATGCCACCTTCCCCCCACTTTAAATCTAATCTTGTCTCTGAATCTTTTTGCTTTATTAAGGGCGCACTGCTCCCCCTTCAACCCTGTTCATCAGTGTATGGGTTGCAGCCAAAAGAAGATGCAAAGAAAAAAGCTTTAAATATGGTGACCATCTTCATTAGAAATAGCTTCGTCTATATTTAGCATTATCTTCTTAGAGTACTGTCCTGGAAGTAGGGTTAACCGGAATGAGGCAGTTAAAGTTTCTTCATATGAAATTGGTTTCCAGAGTTGCGATTTTCTGTAGCAATTTTATTCCATTCTCATCTGTACTTCTGCAATTTTTTTTAATGTTCCACTTAATTAGTGGATTCTTCCTTCTTAATTTACATTCATTTAACTACTGGGAAAGTTGGAGTTCGTTTCCATACAATTTGAATTTCCCCTTTAGTAACTTATCTATGCTGTGCATTTGTTTATTGGTATCATTGATTATTTTTTCATTGATGATTTCTTACCAATGTGTATGAGTTCTTTAATAAACTCATCAATACTTCATGTATTATCCTGCTGAGACTTTGAATTCCTGCTTACCCATTAATTTTAAGAACTGATTTTTACCTATCTTTCTATTAGAACTGGTTGCTCTTTTCCTCTGTGAGTTCTCCATTTATTCTAGACTTTCTTTTTAAATTATTTGTTTATTTATTTAAAACATAGAGCAATAGTACCCAGCATGGTAGCCTAGTGGTGGAAGTCCTTGCCTTGCACACCCTGGGATCCCATATAGATGCCGGTTCTAATCCCGGTGGCCTCACTTCCCCATCCAGCTCCCTGCTTGTGGCCTGGGAAAGCAATTGAGGACAGCCCAAAGCCTTGGGATCCTGTACCCACGTGAGAGACCTGGAAGAAGCTTCAGGTTCCTGGCTTCGGATTGGTGCAGCTCCAGCCATTGTGGCTACTTGGGGAGTGAATCATCAGACATTAGATCTTCTTCTCTGTCTCTCCTCCTCTCTGTATATCTAACTTTCCAATCAAAATTTAAAAATAAATCTTAAAAAAAAAGAAACATAGAGCAACAGAGAGACAGAAACAGAAATCTGTCCTCTAGTTTACTCCCTAAATGGTCACAACAGCCTGGATTGGGCTGGGCCAAAGGCACAAGTCAGGAACTCTGAGTCTTCCATGTGGGTAGCAGGCACCAAGGCACTTGGAACATCCTTTACTACTTTCCCAAGTGTATTAGCAAGAAGCTGGTTTGGAAACAGAGCAGGGGCTACTGGTTTGAGCAGCCATGAAGACAGCTGTGTGGTTACCACTTGACTTAATGCCTCACACTTGGTTTCTATAGTTAAGCCTCATCTCAGCTCTCTGTTGGGTCCTGAACAAAGTGTGGTAATCACATTCCCCTTAACTGACCAGTCAGGCTCATTTCCTCTCTTCCTCTGTCTCTAAGACACCTGCCAGATGCTACCAGCTAAGAGCTTTTCTTATATACTCCCCCTGGCTCTGTTCTCACCAAATGAGTACATTTACCTAGAATCAATTATTCATGTCCCCACATCTATTTATGCCCTGCCACATACACTTGACACTGTAACTGTGCAGCTTAGCTAAAAGCAGAGGGGGCAGAACCGAAGAGAAGAGGGTGGAACAGATGGAAGTTGTTGCTGTTTGACGACAAACATGTTGCTTTGGAAAAGCCTGTCACAAGTGAAACACCAGAACAACCTGTTGAGCGAGATAGGACAAGGTAACTGTCAAAAACAGGAGGGCCTTTATAAAACTCTAGAAGGATTCTGCCCTGTAATTGCTTCCCAAGTAGCTTAGGTCTCTCTCTTCTATTTGTAAAATGAGAAACTGAGAATGATGAGTGGAACTTTTATAAGACAAGGAGAATTTCATCACGGCTCTTCTATAAAGAAATAGCATTGAATTAGGCAAAAGAAGACCTCGCCTTCTGTCTGATGTCATGGTCCTGGAGCTCTTAGGACCATTGGAAGCCCACACTGAGACAGGGTTCACTGGGACCCAGGATCCAGTCCTAAATAAAGAAGGGCCACCAGCCCATGCAGTCCAGGATGTGTCAGAAGGCTTGGCGTGATTCAGCCCTGGAAACCAGGACTTCCAGGTTATTTCCTTCCCAGGTTCTCTGCAGCCTTGGGGCTTTGCGCAGAACTGCTGTTCCCTGACTTGTATCATGGCTGTGCCCCAAGTTCTGGGAGGGCCCATGGCTATTGGTGTCCTGTAGGCTCAGATCACCCTGAGTAGAAGCTTGTGAGTTACACTGAGACCTGGCTGCAAGTTGACCCTTTAACTTCTCCCTGCTTCTCCGCTACCATGTTCACCCCAAGGCCTATGCCCTGGTCAACCACCTTGTTCCTAAACCCCACAGCCTCCTGGTTTCCTCGGGCCCAGTGCTGCCTTATACATCTTGGCCCTCACCCTTGGTGTCTCTTGGAGGCATAGATGGTTGTGGTCTGTGCATGGACAAATGTGTTTTCTATTGGGAACTCACAAAGGACTCGTTGGTCTTGAAGAAGCTGAGGACTCCTGAGGGGCAGGACACAGAGGGGTCAGTTGGTCTAGTGGTTAAAGTGCCACTTAGAATGTTCTCTTCCTGTGTCACAGTCCTTTAATTCTAGTCCCTGCTCTACTTCTGATCCAGTATTGTGCAACCTGGGCAGCAGCAGGTGATGGCCCACATGCTTGAGTCCCTGTCCTCTTGGTAAGAAACCCAGATTGAGTTCCTGTCTCCCAGTATTAGCCTGACCTGGTCCCAGTTGTTGTGGGTGTTTGGGAAGTAAACCAGCAATTTCATTATTTTGTCTTTTTTTTTTCTTAATAACACACACACACACACACACAACTCCTATGACAGAAAGAAGAGGCCTGGCAGGGTTTGGAAGGGAGAAGCTTTTTAGCATGGCCAGATCAGCATTGTGCAGGGCAGGGGGTCCTTTGAGTCTGGAAGATTCTGCTTGTGGGAGGGTTCCTTGTAAAATGGCTCCAATGTTGTGTCCTGTCTTTCCCTTTGTGCTTCTCCTGGAGTGACATCCATCACGAAGCTTGTCAGCACTGTAGTTTCTTGTGTTTTCTGATTCTATCATTTTTAAAGCAGAAACCATTTGTAACTCCACGGGAGTTGAAACCATATACGGGACGAATCACCTGGGTCTCCTCTGAAATAGATAGCAGGGCCGAGGCTGGCAAGAAGCTGCAGCCGGCGGACACTTGGACACCACCCACAGCTGCAGGAAGCGATACCCCTCTGTAAATGAATCCCCTTGGAATATTTATAAGGAAACAGAGTTGGGCAGGTCTGCAAGTCTAGGCTGCAAAGACGCTTGGGCTGTGCCGTGTATAGAAATAGTTTTGATTTCTGTTGCCCACAGGGAAATGCAGGAGCAAAGAAAGAAAAGATGGCAGCTGTGGTAGAGAAGTGAACAGTGTAAGAAATTTTATTTTCGTTTCAGCATGGGCCCGGCCTGGTTGCAGGGTAGGAGCAGCCAGTCTTTCCCACTATAGGACTGAGAGTGTGGCGGGGTTTTGGCTGCTGTCTTGCTTCCCATCCTCTGAGAATTGGCGCAGATGTCTCCCAGGGACCTGAAGGTGTTCCTAAATATATCCCAAGTTGTGCACCCATAGGGCCCCCAGCTCCCTCACACTCCCCCTTCTCTGGTTGTGATGCTGATGGATCAGTGAGGGTGAAAGGAGATCTGCCACGGAGAGGAGATAGTGGTGCAGATCGGGGTAGGTTTATCTCGGGGCAGAGCCAGAAGCTGCAAGTGGACTCCCAAGTCATCATGCACCATGTAACCTTAGGCAGGCTGCCTCCTACCCCTCCTGCTGCAGAACTTGCCTCATTTGGTCCTTCTGGGAGGTAGCCATGAGGTTGCTGCTTCCCATGCTCTTAGCTTCACAGTGGCTCCCATGTCCCTCACAGTGACAGCCTACAGGCCCAGCGCGGCTTCTGTGGGCCTCTCAGAGTTCTGTTGCATCCTTGTACTCTCACCGTGCCCTTTCTCCACCTCAAGCAGTTCCTACCCCAGAGCCTTTGCACTGCTGGTCTCCTCTACCCTGGATGCTCCATCCTGGATATTTACATACCTCTTTCACTCAACCCCTCTAAATCCACTAGCATATTGCTTCCTAGTGAGGTCTACCCTAAGCTGCCTTCTCAAGACGTAACAATCCCCCTCACCCATACTACTGTGACTGGCACATAGCAAGCTTTTGTTTTAATTTTTGCTTGTTTTCTTTCTATTTGAAAGGTGGAGAGATAGAGAGGATTTCTGTCTTCTGGTTCACCCCATAAATGCCCACAGCAGAAACTGTAAGCTTAGATTCCAGGAGCCTGGAACTCCATCCAGGTCTCCCATGTGGGTGGCAGAACCTAAGTATTTGGGTCATCATCTGCCTAATGCCAGTCCCTAGTTTCCTTGCATGCTTACCAACTTGAACATATCCACTGGAATGGGTGTTTAGCACAGTGGTTACATTGCCACTTGGGATTCCCACATCCCAGGCGTCTGAGATGGAATCTCCATCCAGCTTCCTGCTAATATGCATCCTGGAAGGCACACAATGACCCAAGTACTTGGTTGGGTCCCTGCCTTAAGTTCTTGGTTTCAGCCTGTCCATCCCCAGCTGTTGCAGGCATTTGGGGAATGAAATTTCTGTCTCTGTTGTATGTCTTTCTGTTTTTCCAATAAAATGAAAGCAAATAAATTTTGAAAATTAGGAAGTGAGCAGTAGCTTTAATTGTGTTCAAATTTTATCCGTAGAGCAGGGAGACTTAGGAGAGTGAAAAGGTTGGCCAAGACAGCTGAAGACCCTGCTCTGCTCCAGGGTCCCAAGGACAGGCACATCCTACTGGCAGGCCAGGTGGCGACAACAAGCCGTTAAAATCCCACAATCCACGATATCACCCAGCCCAAGTCATTCTGGTTCCTATCAGCAGGATCTTTACATCCTACAAAACCACCATCCAGGATGGCTGTTTATTCCCCCACACTAATCCCTCACAGGAGGCACACAAGTGCTGCAGAGAAAAATCTCATTTGGGAGCCCTGTATTCTCAGAAGTCTGTCTTGGCATCACCTGGGCACTTCTGGAGATGAAGTATTTTGAGCTCAGTCCTAGACAAAATTCCAACAATGTCATCCACCCTTGCAGCTAGAACCTGTATTTCTACAGAACTTTGGAGTTTGAGCAACCTGCTCTATGCCCTGCTTCCCTGCTCTCTCTGCAATTTCTTGACTGTGTGGCTCCCTGTCCTTGCAGACCCCTTTACCCTCACCTTTGCTTGGAGGGATGTCCTGAATAAACTCAGCTATTCCCATAGCTGCATGTATCACCTGCCTCTCGGGTACTCCACAGGCCATGTAGCCAGTGCAGGCTGCTTTTGTAGTTGCAAATACCCAGCCTGCAGCTCTGACAGACCTCTCACATCCCGTAGACCTAAACTGAAGGTATATCCACCCCAGAGGCCTGTTACTGCCCTTCTTGTGTTCCTGGGGTCACCCAGATCTCATTCAGGAACTCACTCATTCAGTCTCCTCTCTCACCCTTAACCCTTAATTCATGCTACAGTTAGTCTGGCTTCCTAAACACCTTCCTGTCTCAGCCTCTCCTTTCCACCTTTGTTCCCACCATCTCTGTTCCGCTCCTAATTGTCTCTCTTGTAAGTTCTGCTGTGGGTCTGGCTGACTTGACTGATTCACAGTACAATCATCCTTCTTGTAGCCACCCTGCTACGTGGCCTGACAGAGGCTGCCTGGCCCAAAAGCTACTAGAATAGTTTGACTATGGAGGAAGTGAGTACCAAAAGATCTGGACCAAGCATTGCTTTAACTGCAAAAATGACTTTCACTCTGGCTTACAGCCCAGTACTCAGAATCAGCCACTTCTCCCCATCAAATTGTAGGGCCCTTTGTGCAATGGCCTGGAGGGAGAGGGCAGCTCAATGCAGACCAGACCGGAGACCTCTGCCAGATGACCACAACTCAGCCCATCTCTTCTACAGCCCTTATCACCACTTGCCCAGTGGTGGTAGCTGTGCCTGTTCACATATCCTACTTCCCTCCACCTTCTATGGAGTAGAAGCTTGAAGGGGGCAGATCATTTATTCATTGATGTATTCCTGATATATCCCACAGGGTCTAGTAGCCACAAAGCCTTCAATTCATAACTAATGCATGAGAAACTAGTGGACTGAATGATCTGGATGCTCTGTGAGGGTACTTCAGAAAGTTTTGGGAAAATAGAATCGAGAGCTTGCATTCATTTTGGTGCAAGAAATTTTTCTCATGGTAGGTAGAAAATGCTAGTTATGGGAAAACTGTACCATCATGTTTTTAATTCCATTTGTCCATGAAGTTTTTTTTTAAGTTACCCTCAAGTATGTAAGAAGTCAAGATGGGGGTTATGTCCAAAAAGGAGCATGAAAGGGGCTGTCTCACACAAAGTATTGTAAGTTTCACAAACAGGATTTTATTTTATCCTATAAGCATGTAGGGAGATGGGCTTGGGGCAACTTTAAAAGAGAAGTAACCTGTTCTGGGAAGTGACTTAAGATACAGTTTGGAGAGAAATCGGAAGGAGATCACCCTGGAGAAAGGCAGGTCATCAGAGAGTGCAGTGGTTTAGTGCTGGATGACAGAATTCTTGAAGAAGGAACAACAAAAAGGTAGCTGAGAGAATGAAGGATGGTCTTTTTTTTTTTTTTTTGGTTGATTTGTTTTTTGCCTTTTTGTTTGTTTGCTTGTTGTAAGACAGAGAAACGGAACAAAAACTTTGATCTGCTGGTTCACGTCTGGACGCCTTTAACAACCCAGCATAGTCAAAGCTGAAGCCAAGAGCCTAGGACTCAATTCAGGTCTTCCACCCAGGTGATAGAAAGCCAAATACTTGACCATAACCTGCTGCTTTCCAGCGTGTGCATTGATAGGAAGCTGGAGTGGGGAGCTTAGCTGGGACTGAAACCCAGACGCTGCAATATGGGGTGCCTGTAGCCCAAGCAGGGTCTTAAATGTTATGTCAAATGCCAGTCCTGAAGGAGGGTCTGAGAAGAGGGGAGGAGCCAGAAGAAATTGAAAGGGCTTGGTGTGAATTCTGGGAAGGCTAATGTTCCATTTCTCCCTCCTCACATGAGCACTGGGAGGTAACTCAGACATGGAAGACTTTCTGATGAGCAACAATCAGTGTGTGAGACCTGTGAACGTGGGCATGTCTATTCAGCAAGTCCAGGTCTTGCCAAGCTGCAGGCCAACTCCTCAGATAATGCAGGGGCACTTGAAAAAGTTAATGAAAAGTGGAAATAAGGTGAATGTATTCTGACGTTCAAAAAGTTTAGAAAGCAATGTGTAGTGTTTTTTTCACATACAAATTTTTAATGAGCTTTTTGTAGATCCTCTTATGATCCTCATTCTTTATACACTGTTTCCTGTCCTATCACAGCCTTCTTTCCCTCCCTGCCCACCACTGCTAGCTCTGGCCTCAGAAAACAAATCAGTAAGTAAAGAACTCGGAGAGCATCAACCATGCTCTCCAGTCCTTTTGGACAAAGAGATAAAGAACTCCTGCTGCTCCCATCCGAGGACAATGCAGAGGTCTTTAGGGCCAGAGAAATGGAGTGAAGACTGGGAAGGATGGAAGGTGGACAGGCAGCTGCATGTGTTCTGTGCAGGGCTCATACAGCCACATTGCTCACAGGTAGTCTCTCCAATCTGTGTCTTTGGCCTGAAAACAGTGTCCCCTGTCAGTCTTGCTCTAGTCCTTCCCAGTTCCTCCTAAGTAACTTTTCTCCCATCTGCAGCCTTTTCCAGCACAGTCTGGGCTTGAAAGTGATACCCCATGTGCCATCCACTCAGGGGTACAAAAACAAACAGAAGCCCAGAACCCAGTCAGCATCTCATCTCCATGTGTGGGAAGAATACTGGCTTGTTCATTCTGGTCCCTAGGACATTGTCTCTGGCTACACTGGAAACACACAAGGAGCCAATCCAGAGCTTCTGTTCTGGTTCAGCCTGACTCCCTGACTCCCGTGGTCTTTGGGGCTGGAGTTCGTGCAGACTGTTGTTTCTCTGCTCCCAGCTGCTGCGCTGGATGGGGATTGAATGTCGCTCATGCATTAACCATGCAGGAGATGACTGCGGGAACTTTGTTACCTAGCCACCCTCAAGGCCCCCAGCCCTCAGTCACGGGCCATCTGGATTGACACAATGACTGATTACTGGGGCATGTGGAGCTGCAAAAATCACCAGGTGGGAAGGGGAGTGTTGTACTGTTGTACTATGTTGTCCCCATCCTGCCAGACCTTACTAGATACCCCTTATTGTGGGCTGAGGCACATGCCACTGGCATCTTCCTTAGAATTTTCATTTTGTGGGTGGATGCTTCCTGTGAAAGCCAACCCACAAAACCACTCCAGATCCTATAGTGAGCTCTGGCAAAAAGAATCAGAGCTCAGCAGTTTTGATGAACCTCCTGAGAAGGTCATCCGTTGGGCTGTTTCCAAGGGTGAGAAATACCCACAGCAACCAGGCCATCACAAGCATGAAACTCAGTCCCAAAATAAACAGTTGGTGGTTTGCAGAGAAACCAACACAGAGAAGGAAGGGAGGAGAACTACAGATGATGGAGGAGCTTCTTGCCCCATGTCAGCAGGCACAGAGCAGCAAGCTGTGGCCTCCAGAGCTTTCAGAGGGAAGATGCAGTTGCAGTTTGGGTTTCAAGTTGAAGGGCAGAGAGCAGTAGTCTTCAGCTTTGAAGGAGTTAAGAGAATGGAGGGCAGGATTTTCTGACTCCCTGTGTTCTTGGTCCATTCCCTCCTTAACTCTGCCTTGCGTATGTCTGCATTCAGTCAGGTAGGCAGCTGGCTCAGACAGGCAACACAGCCCCCACTTGCCACACAGCCTGAGAATGGCAGACCCGCAACACTTGAGGCTAAACTCTGCCCTGTCTCTGCTGCCCTGTGAGCTCTACCCCAACACAGCTCAGGGAAATGGGAAGTCTGAGCCTAAACACTGTCTCAATAACGTCAAAACCACCAGGATGAAAGCAGATGTCATAGAATAAGGCTAGCTTGAATTGTGTATGTTTAACTAGTAGTCCTTGGAGACACCCATCTGGAGGGAATCAGTCACTGTACCTCAGTACTCTGTGCTGAATAAACTAGTGCCATTGAATGACCATGTTAAAATGCTTGCTGTTGCTTAAACACAGAGAGAATGAGCCATGAGCTGAGAGCTCAGTTCGGGTCTCCCATGTTGGTGGTGGAAACCTAACTACTTTAGCTGTCATCCACTGCCTCCCAGGATTTCCATTAGCAGGGATTCTAAGTTAGGAGCCAGGGCTGGAGATCAAACCCTAGCTGTCTAATATGGGAGGCAGACAACTCCAGTAGCTGCTGAACTTCTACACCAAATGCCCACCCCCGTTGATTTTTATTGTGAATCTAGAATTACCCCACTGAGCAAGCTCTTCAATGTGCACATAAGGAAATCAGCTGGCATAGTAACTAATTCTCTGTCTGCAACCACTGGCATCCCATACAGGTGCCAGTTCAAATTCTGACTGCTCCACCTCTGATCCAGCTGCCTGCTTAAGCCCTGTGAAAGCAGTTGAGGATAATTCAAGTCCTTGGGATTCTGTACCCACATGGGAGACCCAGAAGAAGCTCCTGGCTCCTGGCTTTGGATCAGCTTAGTTCCAGTCATTATGAAGTGAAACAGTGCATGGTTGACCTCTCTCTGTCTCTCTTCTCTCTTTCTCTGTAAAAATACATTTTATGTTTTCAAATAAAAAGTAAAATAATTGTTTTTTTAAAAAATAAGAGAATCAAATTCCAAAGAGAGGCTTATGAAAGGCTATGAAACACACAAGGTTGATTCTTGCTGTAGAACTGTCTGTGTTTTGGGGATGTCTGGGCCCCCTCCCCAGTACTAGAGCATTTCTTAATGAAGTACATCCTTCTGTGAAACAGTCACGTGGGTCCTGCACTCAGGATCTTTGTGGGCTGCATTCCTAGCTCACAGTCATCAATCACTGCAGCCAGGATACTAGACAACTCTGAGGATCTAGTTACTCAAGCCTGTTTCAGAGTGGAGGGGGAAATGGAAGAAATGATGTCACAGGATGGGAATTAAATGAGCAGATGATCCATTACTTTCATTAAAACTATTCAGAAGCATTTATCATTCCCCATTGGAGGAGTATGGGACACTTGCTCTGTGCCAGACTCTGGACTGGATGCTTTTTATATACATTCATTCCATTTGTACCACATCACTATGAAGCAAATGCTATCATTTCCAGTGTGACCAGGCACTGTAGCACCCCAAGTATAAGCAACCTGCCCCAAATAGCCGGAGGGCAGCCTCATGGTCATGGCTCCTGTCAGCCACCATCACTGTAATTCTGCAAACAAGGACTTAAAGCAGACATGGTATGGGTCTTGGTAAGGAGACTCCAGGATCTGGAAGCTGAGTACAATCTAAATGTGCACCAGCAATAAAATAAGTCATGATTCCTTCACGTAATGGAATATTATACAACAGTTAATATGAACTAACTAGATCTAAGGGTACATATATTGAGTGTATAGTGCTAAGGGGAAAAATCATGGAATGTGTGGAACCATTTGTTTAAATTTTAGTCACATAAAATATTATGAATAGTGTGTTTATTTGATGCATACGTAAGAGTCAAAGTTTTAAGAGGAATGTAAAGTGTGCACACCAAGTTAAAGTTAGTGTCATCCCTGGGGAGGGGAATAGCATGGAGGAAAGATACAAAGTATACTACAACTGTCTTTCTTGTTTTAAAATTATTCTATGTTGGGAGTAGGTAGTTTTGTGGCTTAATGAATTAAGCGTCACTTGCCACATCAGCATCCCATATGGGCTCCATCTGGTTCATATTCTGGCTGCTACCTTTCTGATCCAGCTCCATGCTTGATGCCTGGGAAAGCAGCAAATGATGGCCTCAAAGCTTTGGGACCCTGAACCTGCACCAGAGACCCAGAAGAACTCCTGGCTTCAGAGGAATTCAGCTCTAGACATGATGACCATTTGGAAAGCAAACCAGTTGATGGAAGATCCCTCTTTCCCTGTCTCTCCTCTTTCTGTAAACCCACCTTTAAAATAAAAATCTGAAAAAATTGTTTCAAGTTACTTGAAGAACTGCTTTCTAAAATTTCAACCAGGATGCAGAGAAACAGAGGGAAAAAAACAGAGATCTCCCATTGCTGTTTTACTCTCCTTATGCCTTCAAACAGCATCTGGCCAAGGATAGATCATGCCAAAGTTGGGAATTGGACACTCAATCTGTCTCCCATATAGGTGAGAGGGGCCCAAGTGCTTGAGCCATCCTCGGCCCAGAGAGTGCACTGGCATGAAACTAGAATTAGAAATGGAGCTGAGACTCGACCCCAGACACTCAGATATGGAATGCTGGAATCTCAAATGCTGTCTTATGCACCACACCAAGTGCTTGCCCTTCTGTAATTATTTTTCATACAAAACTAATATGATAAATTAGCACTGAGATATAGCTAGATGTGGTGTTTGCAATTTTGTATGTTTCTAGTCAGTCATAATTAAAAGTATCAAGAGGTAAACAACTGTGAGACATCACTACAAACATCAACTTTGGAGCCAGCACTGTAAATCCAAATCAAAGTATTCTCATTGCCTCTTTTATGAAAGTTCAGGGAAAACGCATCATCCATTCAAGCTTTCATAATGAGAGAGGCATACTTGCCTGATTTAGAGTAACGTGTTTCAGGTAAGATGCTGTTTGGGACCTCTACATCCCTTATCAGAGTGCCTGAGTTCAAGTCCCAGCTCTACTTCTTACTCCAACTTTCTGAGGCACACCCTGAGATACAGTGGTAATGGCTCAAGTACCTGAGTCCCTGCCACCCACATGGGAGACCCAGATTGAGTTCCAGGCTCCTGGCTTCAGCCTGACCCATCCTTGACTGTTACAGGCATTTGAGAAGCAAAACAGCAGGTGGGAGATCTTATTCGCTCTTCCTGCCTCCCTCCCTCACTGAATATCTGACAGATTTTAAAACTGGAGTATAAAATTGAATGATTTGGCAATAAAGAGGAAGACACTTTTTATGGGGCATCCCACAGGTTTGAAGTTCCTAGTCTAATCTTAACAGTTTGCATTTCTTCCTTGGGGAAAAGCCCTCCATGCTATCAGCTGCTCTGTGCACAGGTATCAGTTGTGCTGGCTCTTCCCTAACATCTGAGGTGACCACAACAGTCCAGTCATCATCATTCTCTATCCTGAGCTGTTTTGAAGTTACTTTTTTGGGGTGCACTTTGGCTCATGGTAGGCTCTACCGCGTAATGTAGACCATCTCTATTTCCTTTCTGATGTATTACAGTATCTCAATCCCTCTCTTCTTTTCCCCTTTCAGCTCTCCTCACCTGAAGAATAAACTGTATGTTGCCATATGTTTTATATTAATGTATTAGAATTCTATAGATCTGTTTTGTATTTTTTATACTTTTGGGTACTTATAATCAAAATTTTTACTAGAGTATGGAATAAATTTAGTCTTCTTAGAAAATAAAGGGGCTTTACAGGACTATCAAAACCACCAGGGCAGAATCCTAGGAGTATATGCCACATCAGGACCCTGGGTCAATATAGGGAGGCCATTTCCCATCTCTGGGTACTGGGACAGTTGGGAGGCTGGGTGTGTGTGGCTTCTCCCCTGGTATCCCCTCTCCTCCAAGATGCAAGTAAAAGAAGTGGGAAACTTGGAAACAATGATCACACCCACTTTCCCCTGACCTTCCCACCCCAATTAACTATATAAGCATCATCTAAAATAAAAATTAAAAAGGGGGAACTAGCATTGTGTTTACAGGGTTAAGGTACCACCTGTGATGCTGGCATCTCATATAGGCACTGATTCATATCCCAGTGGCTCTGCATCTGATCCAGCTCCCTGCTAATAGACCTGACCTCAGAAAGCAGGAGAGTATGGCCCAAGTGTTTTGAGGCCTCTGAGCTCATATAGGAGATGTAGGAGAAGTTTCAGATTCCTGTCTTAGGCTTGGCCCAGCATTGGGCATTGAGGCCATCTAGAGTGAACCAATAGATGGAAGGGATGTGTGTGTGTGTGTGTGTGTGTGTGTGTGAGAGAGAGAGAGAGAGAGGGAGAGAGAGAGAGAGGGAGAGAGAGAGAGAGGAAGAGAGAGAGAGAGAGAGAGAGAGAGACCCTCTCTAAGTCTTTCAAATAAATAAATAAATATTTTTAAAAGACGAGAATGATGACCCCCAAAATAGTTCCTAAGAGTGATCTCAGGTTAATTTTGTTTTGTGTTTCTCCATTCTTCCAAACTGGCAGCACCAACCATGCGTTAATAGAAAGTGATTAAGTAAAGCACTAGAATCCCAGGTCAAAATCCTAGAGACACTTTTATTTAATGACTATTTGCTGACCGTCTGTTATTGCCATTTACACTGCTACTGCATGGGTCTATTCACTGCTCACAAGGTTATCCTAATGCCAAAGCCCACCTCTGAGGTATAATTGGTAGCAAAGAGGAAGTATGGGCTGTTGGGTATGGTTTTAAGTTTCCATCTATTTTATTTGTCTTTTTTAAATTCTTTGGAAATTGCCCACATACATGGCAAATACCCTGTAACCTGAATAGTCCAATCATCAGCCCCTGGTTTAGTGATATGAAATCCTGTGCTTGAAGCAAATTTTGGCAGGCAAAACTCAGACCCTCAACTTCTGCTGCTTTAACCAGGACAACACAGCGTGTCTATATACCATGAACAGTTTTCATTTCAGTGGCTTCCTTCTGTATTTGGTCATGTCTGATTAGCCAGTCAAGCTAATTGAGATGAATGGCTTTGTTACTAGGGATTAATAACTTGACAAAATTTCCCTGGGTCTCGAATCCAGCTCGGAGCAAGGGAAAATGCTCCTTGTGAATGCTGAAGCTACAGTCTCTAGCCAGGCTTCACTCAGCCCTCTGTCTCTGTGAAGGTAAGGGATGCTGAGGGCTGCCAGGCAGGTGAAGTTTAGGATTGGCTTGGCCTTTGAAGCCTAGCAGGTCCTGCCCAGGCTCCTGTTTGGCTGTGTTTTATACCACAAAGGTCATATGTTAAGAGCTTGATCCCCAGTGGTGATGGCCAAGAGATGGTGGAATCTTTAAGAGATGGAGGCTTGTGTGAGTTGTGAGGTCATTAGGGCATTGCCTTTTGGAAGGGATTAAGGTATACTCATGGAGACACCTCTAAAATGCAAGGCTGACTCCTTCTGCACTCTGGCTTCCTGCCTCACCATGCAATCTCTTCTTCTTCCTTTAGCTGCAACCACCACATCGACCTCTGTGGAATGGCACAGCTGGGATCTGTTACTACAGCTAGCACTGTGCTGTGGAGCCTCCAGAACTGTGAGTCGGGTATGCCTCTTTATTTTTCACATGGCCCACCTTCAGATAATTCGCTGTAGCCGTGAAAAGTAGGCTAGCACACACAGCTGGTCACTTTGCCAAGCCAGGTATGGCCACACTGAGAGGCCCCCAGTTTATTGTGGGAGGAGAGTGTCTATGCCCTCCCACCAGGTACTGGTGCAGGGTGAATGGACAGCCTACCTGCATGCGCCTAGTGCCACAGCACCTGGCACAAAACTTGCAGTTGCTAGCCAAGTGCAGGAACACACCCACATCCTGCCCTACAGTGTCCCCTACCACCCCCAGGACACTGAGCTTTGGTCTACTGAGCACAGGATGTATCTTTGAAGAGGTGACTCTGAGAGTGAGCGTCTCAGGTCCTGAAGTTGCTGAGGACTTTGCAGCCAGCCTCCTGTTCCCTAAGGTGGGCTGGGAAGGCTGTCCTGTCCAGTAACAGCAAGCACACTCACACATCTAGCACTCAGCACAAGGTCTAGGGACAAACAGCAAGCACACTCACACACATCTAGCACTCAGCACAAGGTCTAGGGACAATCAGCTCATGGTGCAGACCATGCCCACCACATCCCGACTCCTGCCAGCTTCTGTCTCCAAGCTGTGGCCCCTCTGGTGACCTCAGTGACTGTCCATCTGTCAGCCCACACCCATGTCCTGCTGACTTTTCCTTCGGGGACTGGTTCTGGCCCAGCCCTCCAGACCGGTGGTTTGGAAATTAAACTGTGTGTTGCCCGTGGACATGTCCAGTGCCTATAATTTGGCCTGGAAAGATCAGCTGCCTAGACGTGGGCAATTTTGGCTTTGATGTGAGCAGAATTACAAAGAACAGTGAAAGCCTGCCACAGCCCTCTAGGCCCAACCCTGGGTTTTTCTAAAAGGGAAACTACGAGAAATCAAAAGTCCTAGGCAGCAGCTGGCCAGGGCCTGTGTGGTTGACTCCTACTGCAGGCCCAGCTCAGCCTCACCCTGCCTTGACCTTCTTCAGTTGCTCTATCCAGGCTGCTGCCCCCACCTACCCCACCAGTGTAACCCTTAGCCACACATGCCTGTTTTCCCTATATACCTCTGGCTCCAGCCACTGCCAGCCTGACCCAGAAACAGCTTATACAGAGACATCAAGACAAGGTACCTAGCAAGTCAGGGAGAGACTGATCTTAGAGGGAGGCAGAAGGGAAACAGGGGGGACAAGTGACCCCTGCCTGACTCCAGGCTGCTTAGGCCTGTCCTCGAGGCAGCTATGAATTTACTTCCTTAGGCCAGCTGAGAATGGGAATGGTGTTGAAAGGGCTTAGCCTGGGCTTGGAGCCTAGGCTCAGCCTGGTCCCTGGTTGGAGCAGCTCAATGTCCCTTGAGCCCACCTCCTCCTCTCCAGCTCCACACATAGGGAAGCACCTTCCTTGTTCAATAAATGGGCCCCATCTTGTTTTCCAGTGTGTTAACCTCATGAAGGATGCAGAGCCCACACCTGACCCCCAGAGCCAGGGTACAGAAGCTTGGGAAATCTCAGGTGTGTCATAGTGCCAGGTGGATGATGGGAATGTGGGTGTTGGGCATTAATTTTAAATGTATTAAAATCACATTATAGTGACCTAAGAGTTATATGGCCAAATTGAATATTCCTGGCTAGCACTGGTTCTAAGTTGTAACATCAGAGAAGTTGCAGAATTCTGCTACACAGAGGGGAAGTGGATTTAGGTGATGCTGGGAAGTGAGGAGGTGATTTAAATAGCATGACTGACCTGTTGTGTGGGCTGAGGTCATCAAAGGTTGTTGAGATATTGGATATCTTGTCAATCTGTATTGATCTGATCACATTTGCCTTTAAAATTTTTTATTTATATTTATTGGAAAGCCATTTACAGGGACAAAAGATCCATCTGCTTGTTTTACTCCCCAAGTATCCACAATGACCAGAATTGAACCAGTTTGAAGCTGGAAGCTTCTTTCAGGTCACCCATGCAGGTGTAGGGTCCCAAGGCTTTGGGCTATCCTCTGCTGCTTTTCCAGGCCATAAACAGGAAGCTGCATAGGAAGTGGAACAGCCGGGATTGGAATCAGTCCTCCTGTGGGATCCCAGCATATGCAAGGCTAGAATTTAGCCACTAGGCTATCATGCCAAGCCCACATTTGCCTTTTAATGTGTTTTTTGAAGTAGAAGTATACATATAGCATTGACAACAAAAACCTCCCAAGCTATTTACTTTACCCAAGTTTATTCTAAATATGTAAGAATTGTTAATTATGCTAATATCTATTCACAAATTAAGTTATCTAGTTTTTGTTTTGTACTAAATGCATTAGGTTTTTTTGGTATGTGTTTAGTATTTTTTATCTAATTGCATTTGTTTATATTTCACTATTTCTTTTTTTTTAAAGATTTATTTATTTATTGGAAAGTCAGATATATAGAGAGGAGGAGAGACAGAGAGGAAGATCTTCCATTTATGATTTACTCCCCAAGTGACTGCAACAGCCAATGCTATGCCGATCCAAAGCCAGGATCCAGGAACTTCTTCCAGGTCTCCCACATGGGTGCAGGGTCCCAAGGCTTTGGGCCGTCCTTGACTGCTTTCCCAGGCCACAAGCAGGGAGCTGGATGGGAAGTGGAACTGCCAGGATTAGAACCGGCGACCCTACGGGATCCCGGTGTGTTCAAGGTGAGGGCTTTAGCTGCTAGGCCACGCCGCCGGGCCCATATTTCACGATTTCTACTAGGTTTTCAAATGTGTTACTTTTTGAGTTATATGTAGCAACACTTCCTACTATTATTTTTTTTTATTTTTAAGGAAGATTCCTTTTATTTACTACAAAGATTATTTTTGAGAAAATGAAACACTAAGCATTTTTTTCAAGTAAAGTTCATACTGATTTTGTTATTACATCAAAGAGGAAGAGAAGAAAGACAAGAGGGTTTTTATTTTCCCCTGAGTAGCCAATTATCTTTTTTTTTTTTTTAACAATCTTTACATGGTTAATTTGTGCATAAAGGGTCAAGGGCCACAGGAAAGTGGGTAAGACTATTATTTCCATATTGTTTCCTTCATATATCTGAGGTAGAGGGGGATATTGAGGGAGAAGCCCCACTCGATTTCCCACCCACCCCAAGTCCCGCATGTGGGGCATGCTCCGAGATACTTGTTGAAGTGATTTCAATAGGTCACCAGTTTTGACTTCCTACTATTATTTTAACTTCTTATATGTTCTTTCTTCATGTCAAATCTTCCATACATTTTCTTTCATTTCCTTTTCTCCTCAATCATGTTTTCCCTACTTCAGTTGGGATTTTCAAGAAATAGGAATGGTATTTGGTACCCAAATCTGGCTGTCTGCAATCTCACATATATATTTTGAATAGCTGTAGCAAATGCAACCACTCTTCTGTCTTGGCCTGCCTTGATTGTCACAATTCCTTAAGGATCCTGATTGTCATCTATAAAGGTGACAGCAGTTCTATGAGCTTCCAGAAGGCAGCAACTCTGGTTCCTGGTGCCCAGGCAAGGGCTGGGACTCAGGGGCAGTCCTGGACATTGAGTATGGCCACAGGAAAAGCTAAGCTTACCACCTTATCAGGGAAAGGAAAGGATGTTTCTGTCCTTTCACAGGCATTGGTACTCCTGGAACAAAACTTTAAGAATCTGGATAAGCAATATGGAAACATGGAAAAGCACCCAGCATCCTACCACCCAGAAATTAAAGTATCCCAGTATCCTGGATCCACTGCTCTAGGGAGACTGTCATCCCCTAGCAATGTAGGAGGACACTCAAAAGCCATACTCCAACATTTTTCACACAAGAGAGTTACCATTGCTTCTTCAGTGCTAGGACTAAACCCAGTGTTCAAACCAGTGAGAACTCAGTGGACAGCTGTCATTAGAAAATTTGGCATCCTTTCAGTCTTTTCCTGTTTGTATGTGTGGCATGCCCACACATATAAACCCATATGATAGAAATGGAAGCTGCATCTCAATGTATCTCTAGAATAGTCAGGGTTGTGATTTCAGCACCTGAACAGGGCAGCAGGCTCAGCTTGCCTGCTGCACCCTCAGCCCAACACAGCCCTCTGTGTCCCTTCCTGGTGATCACAGTGGCATGTAACCTTTCCTCCCATTTAGAGGCATGAGCACCACCTAAATGCACTGAGGACAATTAAGGGAACAACACCAAAGCAAACCCAGCTAAGGAGTTTTCATTATATGTGATCCATTTCTCCTTCAGCTGCCTCCTGATGCAATGATGCTTCTCAGAATGAAGCAGAATTCACTGCCTCCATCATGGATGGATCCTTGGCTGTCCCTGTGCCTCAGAGTGGATATGGGTTAATCTTCACTGAATGAGCGAATGAATGTGTAATGAGGGGGAAAATGTTACTAACAAAGCAGGGGTTGGAGAGAGCAGAGTTGTTTGCTCAGCCCAAGAAGTGAGCTAGGATTCATCCATAGGTTAGAAGTGATTTAAATGGACCCCAAGGATATTGTTTTATATTAGAGTATCCAGACAGGCTGGACAGGGGGAGACTGGAGCTTTCATCCCATTCTCCTTCATATCAGAGCACCTGTCTAATAGTCATTGAAGTAAATGATCTAAAACATATAAACCTATTTCATCATTTGGAGATGTTTCTTCTGGCCAATGCGTTTTGCCTCCCCTCCTCAGCTCTCACTGCCTAGAGTCAGACACACAGCAGGCACATTCAGTGTTCAGTAAACAACAAAATGAATGAATGGCTAAGTGACCTCCTGCCTAAGCTAGAAGGTAAGAAAGAAAACCCTAAGCTCAGAACTAAATTCCAGACTTCATGACTCCCATTCCAGTTCTCACATGTCTCTGTGCTTTCACAAGGACAACTTGTATCTTGTACCAAACCCAAATGATTGAGCCTGATCAGTCCTCTTCACCTCTCCTCAAACATTTGTCGAAAAGACAGTGAGCACCTGCTGTGTGCGAGTAGCTTCCTCTAATAATTACATGCCGAGAGTGGGGGTATTGATCTTAGCCATCCTATCATCCAAAAGTCTAAGTGGTTCAAGTCATAGTGCCCATGGAGCAGGTTCCAACTCCCCTTCTCACCCTTGGTCTTACCCAGCTTGAGAGTACACTCAGGATTTGAAAACAGAAGAAATATTGATCTAAGTATTTTCTGCACCCTTATCCTTTCTTTAGGAACTATACTCTAGGTATGCTAATCCTTCTGCCCCTCTCTGAGTCTTCCAATGTCCATATGTATTATGTGTCATCCAGTTGACCTTTCCTAGAATTCAGACCTTTTCCTGTTCCTCCCAGGAAAGACCACCTATACCCTGTTTATCTGTTCTCCTACAGCATGGGCTGTCTTCCTACTTGCTTAAGTTTCTCAGCACATTTCTTCTTACACTCTGGTTATCTGGAACATAGCTCCCCTACTAGATGACCAGCTCCATGGGCTCAGAATCCATAACTAGTTCATCTTTGTGTTCTCAGCAGTGCTTGACATAGTGCCTCAGAGTGGATAATGCTTACTCTTTGTTAAGTGGATGAATGAATATGTAACAGAAGGAGAACATGTTATCTCATGAGGTGGAGATTGGAAACAATTGTTTGCTCAGTGCAAGAAGGAAGCAAGAATTTTGGCATAGAGGATAATACAGGGAGCATACAGAAAGCCAGCATACATGGTAGAAACCAAGAAAGTAGAAATGACCAAGGGACTGTAGCAGGACAGGGGAGTTGCATATTTGAATCTGTGCTTCATGGAGTTTGAGAGACTCTCACTGTTAACATCAGTGAAGTCTGCTCCACCCTCAGACATTCTGGCAACCCATGGGGGTGATAATTTCTGTGATGAGGAGAAGGAACTGTGTTGTATATATGATGTGAAGCCAGAGTTGGGAGAAGGAGTTGGTTCATCCATAAAACTCTGCAGAAGCAGGTCTTTGGAACCCTCCATATTACCATAACTCATGGGAAAATTAGAAGAGAGGGGAAGAGAAAAAAGAGGTTCCCACTGTACATGGGTGGAGGTTGATACTATATAGTATTTGAATCATCAAGGCCAGGGTACTTGATACCTAGCATATGAATGAATGAATGAGTGATTAATGATTTGCTGTTACTGTATAAATGGGGCAGGCACTTATAGAACTGCCTGGGTTCAAGTCATGGCTATGCTTCTAATTCTAGCTTCCTGATAAGGTGCACCCTGGGAAGCAGCAGATGATGCTCAGTAGGGTCCCTGCCAGCCAGGTGGGAGACCTAGGTTGTGTGTCTGGCTCTTGGCGTCAGCCTGGCCCAGCCCGAGCCATATAGGAGTATTTGGGTAGTGAGCTATGAACAATCTATGAAAGAGCTCTGTTTCTGTGCCTTTCAAATAGATAGAAGTAAATACCTAGTGTTAATGAGATGTTTACTATCATAGTACAGACAAACCTTGTTCTTTGTCCACCCTTGTTATCTCATGGAACAGTTTCAGGGTGTGTGCTTTTGATCCCAGGCAGCCATTCATGGACCCTGATTCCAAAAATCTTTTCATCCTTATTTTTCACAGTCAGTCCCAAGGAAGCCAAAGGTGGGTGGCTAGACATGTCTGACCATTGCCACCTTGCTGCAGACTGTCCTAGTGCAAGTGGTAGGAAGCCTCATCATCAGATCCCAGCCCATGTGTTTGTACAGTCCAAGCAAGAAAATCTGCAAAATTACGCTATTTCTACCTACAATGTGGTGTTGCTCTCTGCAAAGCCCTGTTTATAAGGTTGTCTCATTGCTCCTTTGTGTCATTGGCTTCACTTTAAACACAACTCTTGGTTTCCTTGGCCAACTCCTATTTGGCTCCAGCCTAAACTCCTTACACAGAATAGGAGAAATGTTACTTTGGATGGGTGGAGATAATAGAAATAGATTCATAGGCAATCAGCTTAAAGAAGTGATGAAAGAGAACAAAGAAGGTCACAAGGTGAGAATCTGAAAAACAACAACTCTGAGGACAGAACAGACTGAGCTATTTATAGGGCTTTAAAGCTCCTTCACCCTATAAAAGTTAATAATCCCTAAAAGTATTTCTGGAGTAGCAGAGAGCAACAGAGCTGTTCAAGCCAAGTCAATGATGACTCAAGTCAATTACAAGACCCTTTTTTAGTTCTTGGGCTTGTACCGCAGACATTGGCTTGTGTTCACGGTGATGGCCTTCAGTCAACCAGAAAAACCTAATCCTTCTGTTTACTAAGGAAATTATAAGTGAGGCATGTTCTAGAAAGATAGCAATTTAAAATGGTAGTGAGAAGTAGGAAAGTAATGAAGGGCTGGTTTCAAACTGTATTTCAGGGCAGACATTTGGCCAAGCAGTTAAGATTGCTATGTCCCACATCAACTTGTGGCTGGGTCTGAGCCCTGACTCTGGTGCCTGACTCCAGTTTTCTGCTAATGCAGATTCTGGGAGACAGTAGTGATGGATCAATAATGGGATTCCTATCCCCCAAATGGGAGACCTGGATTGTGTCTCTAGCTCCCAGTTCAGCTCCCATGGCCATTGTGGGCATTTGGGGAGTGAACCAGCAAATGGGAGCACTCATTCTCTCTTTCTCTGTCTCTCCTTATCTCTACCTCTCAAATAAGCTTTAAAAAAAAAGCTCCAGATCATGGAAGTGTAAAAATTACTTAACACCTTTGAGTTTTGGTTTCCTTACATGCACAATGTAAGAGCTTCTCTGAAACAGTTGACTGGCTTAAATGATGAAACAAATGGCAGCCAGCACAAATGTTGCCCTTAAAAGCTTAGGCTTAAAAAAAAAAAAAACTTAGGCTTCAGCTATTAGGAAAACTTACAGACCTAACACCCTGAATCCCAGCCCCAGTGCTGGGCAAATTAACCATTTCATCATCATCATTATTATTAACTGCTGCCATTGCCATTATTATAATTCCATTCTCATGGAGTGACTAAGGAACAGCGATTGATCATACAAGCAGGAAATCAGTCATTTACAAGGCTGAAGTTTGCTGCCAGTTCCCAAGCCACCTCCCCATGGAAAACTTCTTGGACTGTTGCCTCCTGCTGGGCAGATAGTCCTGCCCTGCTCTGCCCCTACCCCAGGCCTTTGTCCGGACTGCTGTTCCTTGGGCTTGCTTGGGTTCCTAGTGATGGGTGTGAGCCCTGCGCTGTGTTCTAGTTGATGAGGTTTGACTCTCTTACAGAGCCAAGCTGTTTTCTCTCTCTGTGCCTCATGTTCCTATCCTGTAAACAGTGGATAATAAAATAACCACCTAGAGAGAAGAGTGTTGTAAACAGATGAGTTATAATGTCAATCCTGGTTCATAGAGTATCACTAAATACTAGCTAATTATAATCTGTATATATATATATATATAATATATATAGCTTTAGTTATATATATATCTGTATATAGGTCAGTTGAATCCATAGTGACTCTAGGAAGTTCATGGAAAATGAAATTGGAAGATATTGAATTGAATGGTTCAGTTGCTGGACACTACTTGGGATGCCCACATTCCATGATGGAGTACCTGGATTCAAGTCCCAGCTCCTTTTTCAGTTCTACCTTCCTGCTAAAGTACACCTGGGAGGCAGCAGATGATGGCTCAGATACTCAGGTCTGTTCCCCTCACATGAGGGATCCAGTTGGCCTCTGGCTTCTTCTTGTTCCAATCCTGGTTGTTAACAGATTTAGGGAGTGAACTGGCAGAAGACTTCCCTGAGTATCTGCTTCCATCTGTCTGCCTTTTAAATAAATTGCTAGTAAATACTTTTGTTTAAAGATTTATTTTCTTTTTATTGGAAAATCAGATATACAGAGAGAAGGAGAGACAGAGAGAAAGATCTTCTATCTGATGATTCACTCTCCCAAGTGCTCACAATGGTCGGAGCTGCACCACTCCAAATCCAGGAGCCTGGAGCCTGCTCAGAGTCTCCCACACAGGCAGGTGCAGGGTCCCAAAGCTTTGGACCACCCTCAGTTGCTTTCCTAGGCCACAAGCAGGGAGCTGGATGGGAAGCAGGGCAGCTGGGATTAGAACTGATGCCCATATGGGATCTCGGTGTGTGCAAGGTGAGAACTTTAGCTGCTAGGCTCTCATGCCAGGAAGTAAGTACATTTTTTAAAAAGATAAGTTTACTTTGATTCAGAAACCATGCTTTCTTTTTATAATTCTCATTGTCCATGATTTTTTGGAAAACCTCTAGTGAATATTATAGTGCCTCATGTGTATATATATATATATATATATATGCAACATATCATCTTATATAAATGGATGTTAGGTAATTGTTCTATGAATGAATGAATCAAAGGAGATGATCTGGAAGACCTTCTGTGACCCTTGCCAGGAATTCCTGGGAAGTTTTGCTGATGGGGCTGTGACCTTTGTTTGCTAATTCACAAGGCTCCAGGAGGTGGAGAGAGGGGTGAGGAACTCACAGTAGACACTGAAGCCCTTTCTTGACTTTACAAAACACCTTGTCTGGTGACAGCACAGAGGAGGAATTCCCCAGACAGAAGGCCTTGAGGAGAGTATTCCCAGCTGCTAACCTCTATAAATAAGCACCAGCACAGCTGAGGCTCCTTCTCTCCCTGGGGAAACACTCTTCCCACTCGTGTTTTACTCTTGAAGGCTGATAAATCACTGAAATGCAATGTGGCTTCAGAAAGCCAGAGGTGCATCATTTATGTGTTTTTCCAGCCTACTCAGCCAATCTCTACACCATGGGAGCTCCCAGTGTCATGGGGGGTTGGACAGGCCCTGCTCTCATCAAAGCTGGAGGCCCACAGTGCCAGCTGCACCTGTGTCAGTCCCACCCAATGAGCTCAGATGTTGGAAGGGGCCTGGGGTGCTTCTCCACACAAAGAGGAAGCAAGGAGTACCTGTTGGGGCCCAAAGTCATCCATCAAAGTAGCATGACTGCCACTCTGTTCTCCCAGCACCTGAACCTGAACCTTGACCTGTGACATGGAGGTACCACTTCTTCCTTGAGAGCCGTGGTATGAGTTAAAGGAGAGTCAGACATAAAGTGCAGGCACATGGCAGACAGAAAGTATATAGTTCTGTCTTTGGCTTGCACTGGATGTCTGGTTCCTGAAAAATCCTTTGTACTGAGTCAGGAGCCCCCTGTTCACACTGCCCCATCATACCGGAAGCCAGTGCACGTTAGCTGTGCTCCCTGTCTGTCTCCTCCCCACCGTACAGCGATAAAAATAACCCTCCAGCTTATCCCCCAATGTTATGAGGTTAAAAAGTTAATACTCTCTCAAGAGGTAAAAACCTATTTGTGAAGTCGCAAGACTAGACTAGAATTTCTTTGAATTAAGGATAATTTGCAATGTGGCCTTTGATTCATCCAAGTAGATCACCTTCCAACCAAAGAAAAAGCTTAGCTTGCTTTAATTCTGTCTGTGGTATAAACATCTGCACGAATGTCCTTCATCGAAAGATCTTGATAAGAGGAGAAAGCATGGGCTCCCAAGCACTCTACAGAGTGGCATCTGAGAGCACCAGAAACACACTGCCCAGCTCAGCCAGTTCTCTGGGGTGATCAGGTGGCACAGTTGTTTTAATTCCTATGTTGTGCTGTCTTCTTCCAAGATCAGCTGCCTCAGTCATTTATAAATGGGTGAGGCAAGAACTGATTATTCCAGGGTATCCAATTTCAGCAACAAATGTTCTTGCTACAGGCATTCCAGTTTCAAGCATTTTGGTGTCCCCAGCCTACCTAAATGCACAACAATTGTCCCTGCCAGTCTCCAGCCAGATTTTTCTCTGGGTTATCTGCAAGTGGTCATGGAAGTGACAGAGATGCTGGTGGCCACAGCCAGGCCCACTGGAAACAGGAGCTCAGTCCTGTCGGTAAGCCATCACAGTTCCTTTCATCATGAGATGCATGACAACTCCTGCCTCTTGTCATCAGGTTTGCTCCGGGTGAGCCGGAATGTCTTTGTCTAGCTTGCTGAGTAGCTTCCATATCCTGCAGTGGCCAGAATAGAGGGCCTGGGGAGCAGAAGGTAGGGAAAGTAAAGAAGTATTTTTGTTTCCTCCTGGAAACAATTGCAATAGCCAGGGCCAAGCACAAGTCTATTGAAGGGGAGAGTCACCTACATTCCCTGGATGGGCAGTCAGGCTTGTTTGGGAAACCAAAGTGTCCTCCACTGCCTTGGTTCATATCCCTGCACCATAAATTGAAACCACAGGGATTTTTGGATGAGAATGATTCTGACTGGATCTCTCCATTTTGGCTTTTATTTTGGATGTGCCAAGCATTCCCAGTCCCTGCCCCTGTAGCTATTGCACTCATACACACACAAACACACACACACAAGAGCTCAGAAATAGAAAGAGAGAAGGAGCCCAGTTCCCTCCCCTACTTCTACTTTCTGAAGAGAAGAGAGATAGCTGCTGTCATGGTGGTCCCAGGAAAAGGATTCACCACCTCAGATTTCCCCTCTGCAGAGGAGAAGCAGGCTCAACTTTCCAAAGTGCTTTTGTCAAACTCTGTGAGTAAAGAGGAGAAGGAGCAGAAGTCCTATTTATTCAATAGCTGCCGGTTATTCAACAGCTAGTGAACCAGTATTTTGTCGTAGGTACTGTGATGGCAGTGGGATAGCAAGTGTAAGATTTCACCTGTGACAGAATGGGATGTACTAAACCCAGGACCTGAGTGCACAGTCCTGTGGTTCCCAGTTGATCAGTGCCTACCCCGACCCTTCACTCTGTTCCTACTCACTTTACAAATCAATAAACAAGAAAACAGAATGAAAATCTTAACAGAGTTCACTCTCCCATGTGAGCTAGGAGAACCAACTCCCACAAGCTGAAAGTTCATGCTAATAGGCATGGATTAATTAGTAGTTGCCATGGAAATATTATGCCATTAATGATATAATTTGAAACTATTCAAATTCACTTCTACAATAATTACATTCTAAAATTATGGCATCAGAAAATGTCCACACATACTTGCCCCATACTGGAGTCATACACAAAGGTCACACATAAAATATTATCTACAAAGCAATTTCTGTGTGTGTGTGTATGTGTGTGTGTGTGTGTGAGCTCTGTGTATTTCAACAATGCAATATGTAAATCAGTGTGATTTGGAGAAATGGGTAGCGATAAAATGGGGAACACAGAACTCCATTAAAACATTTTAGCTGATTTTTGATTATTTTTATTACACTGCCCACAGGTTACTACTGTTGGCATGTCCTTCCAGTTCTTTCTTATGTCCTTCCCACTGGCTCACCTCCTAACAAGATCTTAAGATATTTGTGCCTATTCCATCTCAACAAGATCCTTTGCCCTCCTGTGTTCCCCTTCAGCTGTTTTCTTCCCTCTCTTGCCCCCTCTGCAGCCTAACAACTTGGCTACCCTCGATCCAAGTGCTTCTCACCACAATCTCTTGCTCTGCTTCAGTCCCAGCATTTCATGGAAACTGTCCCCTCCCACATGACCATCAAGGGCCTTCTTGTTGCTATATCCAGTGGACACCAAGTCCTTTTCTTGCCTGACCTCTTGGCAATGTCTAAAATTGTCAACCTCAGCACTCCTCCTTACCCCGTTTTTCCTCCTCCTTTACTAAGCACTCATCCATCTCTATTCTGGGCTCTGTTTTTCTACTTATATCATAAATCTGGGGGTTCCTCAAGCCTCAGTCTTATTAGTTCCACATCTCCTTCTGCATAGGTTGCCAGCAGCGTGTTCCCTACTTGCATGCCTTCTTTAACCAGCTACTACTTTAAAAAAAATTTTTTTTCAGTCTTTAGCTCAATTTTCTCTCCAGAAGTTCAGATCAACCCAGCCAGTTGCCTGATGATTGGCTTTCAGTGGATGCCAGGAGGAGGAAAACTCAATCCATTGAATGCCACATTTGTCTCTTCACCCCAAATGTCAGCTCTTCCCCTAGGTTTTCCTATATCAGCAAATAGCACCCCATTTGTCCAAGTCAGAAGAAGCTCAGGCATTTATTATGTTTAAAACATGTCTCCCATGCATCAGTTGCCATGTCCCATAGATTGTACCGCTAACATCCCAAGAATCCACCCACTTTCCTCCATCGCTGTTGTCAGTTCTCTAACACTGGTCACGGTCATGACTTCCACACACTCTGAGCTGATCTCCCTGTCCCCAGCCTACCCTAAAGTTTACTGAACTATATTTGTATCATGGGATGTTTCGAGCTTTTGTATGTGATTATGTTTTTTTTAAATGTTTGTTTTCTTGATTTTGATTTCATGATCTCAATGTCTCTGGCTCTAAAGTAAGCTTTACAAAATAAAGAATCAGGAGGAGACATCTGATTTCCTTCTGCCCAGACCAAATCTCCAGGGTCATGTGGTGTGAATTCCAGAGGCCTGGATTCCAGGATGTTCCTGTGAGTAAACCTGACAATCAGAGCCCTCTGTAATCTATTTTGACCACAACTAGCCATTTTTGCTCCCGTCCCCACACCACTTTCCCTTTACTCACTCTTTCATTCTCTTGCCCATCTGGTTGTTCCTGCATACTAGCTATTATGTTAAGGAACACTCTCCTTCCAACAGCACTGTACCCTCATGGCCTGCTCCTCCCCTCACTTCCCAAGTTACACCTGACTTCTAGCCCCTTGCTCACATCTGCCTTCTGCTGGAATGTGCTCTTCTCTGTCCACATCTTCATCCTGCCAAATAAACCTGTCTTCACTCACCATCACTATCCACAATGATCTCTTTCTAATCTCTTTTGTTTTGAAATGTGATCATCCTATTTGCATTGCTTTTTGATTATTCCTTATCTCCGTTGTCCCAGCTGTAGGTATAACCACCTCATGGCTGTGTCCCCATCTTGCCTGTCAACTCCTAGAAATCAAAATCATATTACACACTTTTTCCCTTTCTAGCTAATTATTGAAGTAGCTAATTACTTATTAGTAGATGGTTAACTAGCTGGTTTTTGGAACTTCAAGTTCTTGCTATCTAAGCTTGGGAACAATAATTGTAACATCACAATGTAGTTGAGAAGGTAAGAGACAATGTATCACCCTGTGTCTAGCACATGGAAGGTGCCGGTGTTAGTTCACATTCCCCTAACATGCTCCCAAGTTAAAAACACAGTAAGGTCCTAGTCATCATTTGCAGGAATGAATGAGTGAGTAAATGACAGAGCACGGCTGGAGTAGAAAAATGCATTCCAGCTAACTAAGAGTGGTCCTGACAGAGACATCAAGTGCCTTCCCTTGGCTGGCAGAGCACAGGCTTCTGCCAGAAGGCAGACTATAGGGGCACAGCTACTGTTTGGCTCCAAGATGGTGAAATGCTGACAAACGGAAAATCAAGTTGAAACAGGCAGATGTTTCATATCAGTGGCAAAGAGATTCTGGTGTAAATCAAGTTGCCTGACCTGGGCCTGGCCCTGTGAGAAATGAGAGTATGTTAGCTTCAGAGCCCAAGCTGTATTATACTGATTCCTGCCCTGACATTGGTGTGTTTATAGCCCTCATTCCCTCGTGGGCATTCCCTTTGTTCTTAAAATAAATATATATATACAGCTGTCCCCTAAGCAGAGGAGGTCTCAATATAGGGTCTTGGTAGGTGGGGGAGGGGATCCTGAGAAGAAGGGCTGTCATGACTGGACACAGACCATTTGGTTCTTGTGTTTCATGTTTCAGGCGTGTGGTGTTTACTCTGAGTTCTTTGTGGAGGGCGTGAATCTGGTCATTCACCTGTCCCCTCCCCATCTTCACCACAGGAAATGTGACAGAGTGTTCTGCAGTCTTCCTCTAATCCCTTTCTTTATTTTCTACTCCCTCTCCCAGCAAACTTCCCCACCACCCTACACCAGGGTCTCTTCAACTATGTGGAATGTTCTGGAAGAAGGGTAATGGGACAAGATCTCACACTTAGCAGACTGATATTCTGTAAAGGCATGAATAGTCTGGGGAAATTTATTATAAGTGGATATAAAATGACAAATCCAGACGAGCCTCACAGGCCCCATAGCTCAGGGCATCTTCATCTGGGCCTATGACTCCTAAAGGGATCAGAACTCAGTGAATTGGGGAAAATGAAGTGAGGAGAAAAATCACACATTCTTTTTTCTAGCTACTGAAACTTAGTGATTTTTTTCCTTTATGGATGGAAGCAATGTTGGCAGAATCTGTGACTTTTTAAATAAATCATAATTCATCTTATGTTTCATTATAGCAATTATATAATTCTCAAAATAACAATTTACTTTCAGCATGACTTTAAAATTATAATAGAACTTTATAGTAGAATTTTAAAATCTTACACAAAAATCTCATTATTTAGTGCATTGATTTTTAGAAAGAATATCCTTGTTGTCAAGTATTTCATAATATTTTGACAGCTGTATATCAATTAATTTCTTTTGTAATCTTTTGTATTTGGTGTTTCATATTTAAAAATATTTTTCTGGGAGGAGTGTCCAGGTTTCACCAAAGTGGACCACAACAGCCCCCAAGAAAGTGGCTAAAAACTCAAAACTCAGTGTGAGTGTTGGGCCTGAAGCTACACTACTGGTTCAGAAGCCTGTATCTACTGTCAGAGCTCCTGAGTTTGAATCCCAGCTCTGCTCCCACCTCCTGCTTCCTATTAATGCACACCCTGGGAGCAATAGTCCTGCCACACATGTAAGGCTTTGGCCTTACCTGGAGCCATAGTGGGCACTTAGGGAGTGAATCAGGGGTGGGAAATCCTGCCTCATCTTCAATGAATAGCTGAATTGAATGAAAGAAAGAAAAGGGGTGGGGGGAGAGAAAGCAAAGCAAAGAGAGAAAGAAAGATAAAGAAAAAAGAGGAGGGAGAGGAGAGAAGAACACTTGAATTGCAGCCACAACTATTGAAAATGTGAGTTCTTAATTTATTTACATTTAAAACAAAATAACCACTTGTGACTAGCAGCTACTGCTTTGGATAACACAACTCCAAATTGACTTTACTCATCCCTAATTACCTCGGACCCACTCAACACCCATCACAGAAGGAGAACCTGGACTCAGACAGAGATGGCTTTTGTTAGAGGCCACTGAACCTGTTTGTGATAAAGGGGTAGTAACACCCAGGTTTCTTTGCCTCCTAGTTACAGTCTCATGGATGCAACATTTCTCAGTTATTTTCTAGCAGAATTCCTGGCCTGCTGAACAACACCTAGGTACACCACAAGAGAGGAAGCAGTGCCAAGTTACATATGTCCTCTGAGTCAGACAAGCTGAGACACCTTCTCCTCCCTTTCATCTCTTTGTTTAGCTGTGTCAGTCTGAAAGGGAAGAGGTGTGGAAGCTAGGATGGTTTTGCTTTTTTGCTCTTTGTTAATAGGTTTTCCTTATTATAAGAAAATGCACACAGGTGTCTGAATGAAAATTGTTGCTTGCTGCACTGCAGTCTCTAAACATGTAAGAAACGTGCCCTGAGCCAGCCTGCTCCTGCCTGTGACTCAGTCCTAGGAAACAGAGTCTCTGCTTGGACTCAGAGCACAGTGCCTGGGACACATGACCCACTCAGTTTGCTGCAAGGGCCAGTGGAGGAAGAATTTGCAGTGGAAAGTCCTGGCCTGGGGAAGGGACTGTTTCTGATGAGGTCATGGGAAGGGAATGCCTTTCTCAGCAGAGGTGGGAACTGGGACCGCTGCCAGGAGTGTGGTGGAGGAAGGGCAGTTCCTGTCCTCCCACAGCAGGGGATCCTGCCTTCACCACCTTCGCCCTGCAGATTAGACATCCTGGGAGAATTTAGTAAGCTTCCTCATGGTTTTGCCCTCCTGCAGGCTCAAGCCCTAAAACATAAAACAGACAAGGGACTTATCTCTCCCAACTCTAAATCTTTTTGTTGGCATTGATGACCTGACCAGTCAAGACCTGCCTAAAACCTCTCCAAACATTCATAAACAGCAAAACTGCCCCCCAGCATACACATGATGACATTGATTAGAATCTCAGTGGTATTTAAACACTTTTCAAAAGCTTCTTACAGACTAGCAAGCCCCAATCAAGACAACTGAGTCAGAATTTTACAAGTGATATCCTTAGGATCCATGTTTTATTAATGTTTACTGCTGATTTTGTTGTGTAGTCAGGTTTGGGAACCATCAACATCAGTCCACCCAATTCTGGTGTTCAAGGGTCCCAGAAACAGTCCTCAGAGTATACAAGTGGTGCATCAGAGTGAGGAAGCACACAGATTGTATAATAATGACATAAATAACAATTGCTAACATTTCCCAGTGTGTCAGGTGCCCAGTGTTAAGCTCAGCACTTTAAAGAATCAGCATCTAGTTTGTACATTGGCTGTGTTATTCCCGTTTTTTGCAAGTAAAACATTCAAGGCACTCACAGTGTAGAAACAGAACTCAAACTCTTAACATCTTTCAAATCCCAGAGTTCATGTATTTGACTTAGGGAGACCAACTGTCCTTTTTCCCCATCCCCAGACATGGGATTTTCAGCACACTGTTACAGCCTGGCGTGGAGATCTCTGCCTGAGTTCAAACATCAGGTCTTCCCCCTGGGACCTTATGACACTGGGCAAACCTTTTCACTCCACCTATGGCTTCCCAAGGCCCCTCATCTGAAAACGGATGATTATACCTATTGCTGAAGGTGACTGTGACCTTTACAGGAGCTAGCAAATATCACAGCAACCTGCTGTGTGTCTTGCACTGACTCCCCATAGATGCACCGGAATAGGACTGCTTTGCATTATCCAATTTGTGTCCACTTCATATATGAAAAAACATCCCGGCCATTGTTCAAAATGATGTCTGCCACTCTCTCTATTTTATCTCATGGAACCATAGTCAAGTGTATGTTACAATATTGACACAAAGTTGGTACACATTATAACACACATATGAAACTTGGGGAGAGGTTTAATTCACTTTTTCTTCATGTGTGCCCAGCTAATTTTTATCCTGCTTATTAAGCTTATGCAAAACCAATATTTAATTTTTTTAATTTGAAAAAGAGCTCACATTTGCTGTCTCTTCCCATACATTTGTGCAATTAATGCTGGGAGTCAGGAACTCAATGTAGGTCTCCCATGTTGGTAGCAGGAACCCAGACACTCAGCTGGCACCATTACCTTCCAGGAACTCCATTTACAGGAAGCTGAAATCAGTGGCCAGAGCCAACAGGTTAACGCAGGCATTGTGTGTCCCAACCAGCAATGGTGCCCCAATAACTGTATTTTTGTTACCAAGATTTGAAGTTGGTTTCTTCATATCTATCCAGTCTGGCCTCCTTTTTCCACAATTTTTTGTTTTACAAGTTTCTTGAGTTTCTCCCGTGAACTTATTTCACCTTGGTTCCCTTTAAAACACATTCTCTCACTTGTGGGTTTTGTTGACCATTTTTCTTTTTTTTTTTTCTCAAATTCCTTTTTTACTTTGACAGTCTTTACATAGTTAATTTGGGTATAAAGGGTCAAGGGCTACAGGAAAGTGGGTAAGACTATTATTTCTATATTGTTTCCTTCATGTATCTGAGGTAAAGGGGGATATTGAGGGAGAAGCCCCACCCAGTTTCCCACCCACCCCAAGTCCTGCATGTGGGGCATGCTCTGAGATATTCGCTCAAATGGTTTCAATAGTTCCCCAGTTATGAATTGCTGCCAATCTCACCCCTCCAAACACGATGAGGTCGTTGAAAAATCCACTGATTGACATTGTCCAGCATCTCTATTTGCCCAGTATTTCGTTGCCAACCTATAGCTGAGGTGGTTGATTAACTTGTTCCATCTTCTGTCCTTTCATGGTTAGGGTTCTGAGTTGACCATTTTTCTTAACATCCCTTTTCTGTCTGAACTTTGGGCTGGGGTTTGCCAGCACCGTAAGAGTTAGAGCTGGCAGTGTCCCATGCTACATTTTCCTCCCTCTAGGCCTTTCTTGCCTGTCCCCCACTCCCACCCCAGTAGTGTCCCTGTTGACTGCACTCTGACCCAACAATTCCAGTCTCATGGGCAAATCTACTATCAATGACTTGAAGTTCAGCCTGGACATTGTTCAGGCCATGTGAACCAGCATTGCCCAGGACCGGGTCACATGGCTGTGTCTGCTTCCTCCTTCTTCCTACCTTAAAATGTGACTTGTGGAAGGCAGGAGCTTGGGTAGTAGCTGCTCGTACCTCTTTCACTGGGAGGGCAGTCCTGCCCCATACAGCCCCACATAATGGGCATGGCTCTGGTCCCCATATGGCATAGAGTTCCTTTGACCCCTCATGTGAGAAGGAGCCAGTGTGACCACTCTTTCTTATCTGCTCCCAAA
Source organism: Ochotona curzoniae (assembly GCF_017591425.1). Taxonomy (NCBI): domain Eukaryota; kingdom Metazoa; phylum Chordata; class Mammalia; order Lagomorpha; family Ochotonidae; genus Ochotona; species Ochotona curzoniae. Next base: position 67,288,724 of record NW_024467122.1, read on the forward strand.
GCCATAGAGTTCCTGTCTCATCTATACCTGCTGATGTGAGGTGTGTGTGTATATTGCACTGTTTCTTGAACATACAGGTTAATCTTGCATGTAACTCTTCTTTTGTTTTTTTTTTCTTTATTTTTAGTTGTTCTTTACTCCACATTTAGAGAACAGAAGAAAATATTATCTCACTAAGCCATCTTGACTTACATATTTCCCTGAAATTGTGTTTCAACAGAAAACACAATTTCTATTTTTCTTCCTGTTGTTGATTTTGTTTTGTGGCTTTTCATTTAAGGGGATGTTTAGTAATTGTGTAATGGAGACTATCATATCCAGATGTGAGGATACAATGCAGCAGGCATTTCTACTTCCAGACAAAGATGGACTCCCAATGAAACTGTTTACTATAGCTTGACAATAGGATGCTGGACTCTCTGTCATTGTCCATGCCCGCAAAGATGGGCTTATTGCTGTGTATGAAGAGCTGTGCTATAGTAATGATATAGGAGAACTCAGTGAGGGAGGGGAGAATTGGAGAAGGGATACAAGAAATCCCAGGGCCTATGGAACTGTATCACAAAATGATAATAATAAAAAGAAGTAAATTTTTTTTTAAAAAAAGAATCAGATAGAAAAAAAAAAACTAAAACCAAGGAAGATTCAAAGTTCTTGCATGTGTTTCATTTGTCTCTCTTTTTTTAAGATTCACTTATTTTTATTGGAAAATCAGATATACAGAGAGGAGGAGGAGAGATAGAGAGGAAGATCTTCCATTCAATGGTTCACTCCCTAAGTGACTGCAACGGCTAGAGCTGAGCCAATCCGAAGCCAGGAGCCAGGAGCTCTTCTGGGTCTCCCATGTGGATACAGGGTCCCAAAGCTTTGGGCCATCCTTGCTTTCCCAGACTACAAGGAGGGAGCTGGATGGGAAGTAGGACCACCAGGATTAGAACTGGCACCTATATGGGATCCGAGCACATGCAAGGCAAGGACTTTAACCACTATGCTATTGCACCAGGCCCCATTTGTATCTTAAAATAAAAACCAGGAACAACCAAGAGAAAGACATAGAAAGCTCCATGGTGATAGAAACACAGTCTTTGTACCTGCTCCAGACTGACTAGAAGTCACACAAGGTGGAACAGGGCAAGTCACACAGGTGGGACAGTGCTGAGTCCAGGTTGGGAGGCACCATTAATTTTTACATGATCCCAGCAACCAAGGATTGGGTAGATCTATGATGAGTTCCAAGCTCCTGACTTGGACTTGGCCCTACTCTGGCTGTTGTAGGCATTTGGGGAGTTAACCAGCAAATAGGGGATCTCTCTTGGTGTCTCTCTCTTTTTCTGCCTCTCAAAACTAAAAATGTACAAAAACTAAACCTCTGCACTTAAACAGTTTAACTTTTTCTTTAAATAAAGAAAAACAAAAGTGGGGTTTTTCTAAGACACCTGTGGGGAACTCTAGTTTGGCACAGAGCAAAGGGAAGAAAAGAAACCCTAAGTCACATTCGATCCATCTTTGTCAAAACCAAACAACCCTGGGTATGTTGTATAATAGCTGGAAAGGCTGTGACAGGGTGGTGGACAAGCCAGCCTTAGGGAACAGGGGACAGGGAATGAGGAAACATTCAGTTCTCTGCCTGTGACAGAGCAGTAGGTCCTTTTATCACACAATCACAGACTTCAGAAGTGAAGTCTGGGAGGCAGCAGTGGTGGCTCAAGGGGTTGGGATGCGCACCAGCAGAACGTCAGAAATAGGAGCAGAGTTGGGACTTGACTCCAGGCACTCCCAGACAGAATTGGGCATTCCAAATGGCATCTTACTGTTAAAGCCAAATGCTTGCCCCAAGAGGGAGTTTCTGAAGAAATATAGGGATCACTCCTTCCATGCCACAGAGGAAGGCACTGTAGTTAGCAAAGTCTCAGCGACTTGTACAGGTGCCCAGCAATTTCAGAGTCAGGGTTTGAACGCAGATCCCTCTGCTTGCCTGTGCAGCCCACACTCCCCAGCGCAGGGATGTACCCCCTGCCAGGACAGATGAAGGGGTAAGGTCAGTACCTTGATGTGCTATAGGATCTCTCCATGCCCACTCCACTTTGCCTTGCTTTGATCCTCAGGAAATGCTACAAGCAGCCCACAGTGGACTTCCAACAGCAGTGGCTCACAGCCTGTATTTAGGGACAAGTTCTATAAACATCTCCCTACATCTTGCCCACTGCTGATTGCATTGTAGTCAGTGGGAGTAAATTTTGCCCATTAAATCTGATCACAGTGCCCTCTGTCTCCACTCACTAATCCACAGGGCAGCACTGTAACTGCAGGATGAAGTTCCTTTGCCTAGAGAATTAGCCTCCAGTTTTTTTGCTGTTGTCTTTGCCTTGTAATTCCCACCTGAGAGCAAATTGTGAAACTAGCAATGATTAGCTCTACTGCCCTGATGCCTCTTGGCTCCTATTCCTTCTGAGCACCCATCACACTCACGCCTGCCTGGACTCCACAGAAGTGCAGTCCAGCTCACCAGAGGCCATATCCCAATCCCAGTTGACTTATTTATTGGCCATCAGTACTATTTTCTACCGTATGTGTCTCCACAAATGATCTATTACACAATAGATAGCCATAGGCTGGGAATACTGTGTGAAGAATCCATTCATGAAAATCCTGTTAGTGATCCTGCACAACATTAGATTGGAGACTTCCCCAGTGTCCACCACTGAGGTTTTATTCTTGCTCCTTCCCAGCTTCACTTCTTTATCTCCAGAAGTAAAAGATGCTGTTGACCCAGACCTGCTCCTTTGTGGGGTTATAAAAACCATCCAGTGATAGAGGACAGAAAGCTGGCATTCTGTGGGTGGACAGGTTGACAAACTAACAATCCCATTGTGTCTGTTTCTACTTTCTCCTTTCATTGAAGATTGCCTCATCTTCCACAGCATGTAGCAGCATGTCTCTGCTTTATTCACATAAACTGGGTATGTGTCATAGGTTATGAACTCAGAGTCCAAGACGCTTGGACTTGCATACCAGTTCTCTCAACTTCCTCACAGGACAACCTGGGCACTTACATTAGGTCTATGTGACTTACTTTCTTCATCTGCTAAGTGAAGACAGTGACATTTGTCCATTGAGTTGTTGTAGAAAGCAAATGTGTTAATACAGATAAGTGGATGAAAATTGTGCCAAATATGTAATAAATAATCAATAAAGTTCTGCTTTGAGAATAATTAATTATACAGTTCTCTAAACATAGTCCCCAAACTTCTCTAATGATTTTTTAAAAACTACTCATGACATGTTAAAAATAAATGAACAAGTTTAAGTAGCACATGCAGAAAATAAAGTCTGACAGATGTCACAGACCATGGACTGGCAGATAGCAAGGTGTGGCTGGGACACAGCCATGATCACCTCAACCACTAGAACTGTTTCTCTTCAGGAAGAAGAAAAACCAACACTAAAAAATTGCCTTAGACAACTTAGAAGCAGCAAATGTGAACACAAAAGGATATAGTATAGCTTGTACAAACTGAAAAATAGAGACAGCAGAACCAAGTCCTGGGTTCAAGAACCAGAATTTGAAGGTGACTACATTTTTCAGATTCTTGATCTACCTATCTATCTGTCTGTCTGTCTATTTATCTATCTATTTTTAAAAACAGAGTAACACAGAACATTGCCATTCATTAGTTCCCTCCCCCAAGTCCCCTTGAGAGCCTGGAATAGGCCAGTCTGAAGCCAAGAACCAAGAACTCCATGCAAGTTCCCCATGTGGATGGCATAGGCCGCCTTTCTCTAGTTCTCAGGGTATACTAGCAGGAAGCTGGATCAAAAGTAAAGTAGCAGTACTCAACCCTTCACTCTGATATGGGCACAAATTGCAGCTTAACTCACAGTGCCACAACATTCACCCCAAGGTTAAAATTTTAAGTGGCAAATGGCTATTGAGTTATAACTATGGTTTTTAATGTGAAACAATAAAATAAATATCTGGATTCTAAAACAGCACAAAGCAAATAGAGAGGATTCTATTCACCTCACAATAACTGTTAGAGCAGACTCTTTGACACACTACAGGACTATCAGAGAACAGTTTCTCAGAGATAACATGAAATGATGGTCAGAGCCACTTAAAGGAGAAAGATGTACTGCTGCGGCTATTTCGGATATCATCCGTAAGTTCCTGAGATGGCAGGCAGCATTGCCTTAGTCCACATGGCAATCAGGAAGGTTGGTGGTATCTGCACCAGGTCTCATTCATGTCAGTCAGCCAGTAGTGATGTCATTAACTCTGTGTTTGAGCAGCTTAGGAAAGCCAGCAATGGTCTCATTTTGGCCTCCTGGGCCCTGGTTTAGCTACCATGGGAATGGCATGCTAGAATGTATGTGATTTGCTCAAAACAAAACTTTCGAGAGGATAATGGTATAACAGAGGAAGCCGCTGACTTGGCCCTAGGTTTAATTATGGTGGCCCCTAAGAATGCTGTGAAGTTGGGCAGTCAGCAATACACAAGAAACCCAACATGGCAATATTCCACATGATCTTGCAGTTGGCATTATGCTAGTGATGTCCTGGAGGTTGGAAGATATTGGTGCTGTCTGTTGTGATAAGGACCCAGTGCTTTGATGGTCTGGAATACATTCTACAGCCACAGTTCATTGTGCCCCAGTAACAATAAAGGCAAGATGTTGCTGAAAGAGGTGTCATCCACCATGGTGTCAGGAAAGGCAGCAGAAGGAGCCCTTGGGTCCATGCCATTTGGGACCCTGGAGAGTGCTGCAGCATTGCTCCTTTGTTGTCAGAGAGTTATGACCCTCACAGGGGCTGTAGAGCTGCAGTGGCCCTGGAGATGTGTTGTGCTGATAGAGGAAACAGAAAGCTATTAATTTGCTAAAACCAGTGACGAATGATCCCCATGAGCTATATGAAGCAAAGGGCTGTGGCAGCTTTGGCTTTACCAGAATCCAGCAGGCTGAAATCCCTTGTTCAAAGGTGAATCAGTTCAGAGAACTGTATTCCAAAGTCACTACATGTGATAAGCACAGTGATGCATGCTGTACTGTTTTATTCCCCCTGCTGGATTCTTAGCCAAGCTAAAAAGAAGGAAATAGAAAAATGAAGTTGTGATGAGGGGAAAGTAGAAATGAAATGAAAAAAGAAAATGCAAACTGGACGCCAGGACTGGATACACTCACATTCCATGTGATCAGCGTCCTTTCTTTACCCAGTTCAGATTCCAGTTTCCACTTTCACATTTCCTGTCATTGGTTTGTGCCCCTACCCATGTCATTGGCCTTAACATGGATTTGAAGGTGCTGAAATAAAACTGTGAGCTATCAACATTTGTACCCAATGCTACTCTGGAAATATCGGAAGAGAAATGTAAGGAAAGAAGGCCAGGCGTTTGGTGGAGGTTAAGCCACTGCTTGGGACATCCACATTTCACATCTGAGTGTCTGCATTTAAATCCAGCTTCACTCCAGCTCCCTGTTTATATGCACTCTGGGAGGCAGCAGTAGCAGGTGCAGATGACGACACAAGTACTTGGGCACTTCATCGACATGGGAGGCCCAAATGCAGTTCTGGGTTCCTGGCTTCAGCCTGGCGCAATCCTGGTGGTTGCAGGCATTTGAGAGTGAGCCAGCAGGTCAAATCTCTCTCCTTCTCTCTCTCTCTCTCTCTCTCTCTCTCTCTATCTTTATCTATCTATCTTTATCTCTATCTCTCTCTTCTGGCTTTCAAGTAAATAAAATTCATTAATTAAAAAAAAAGTTTCCCCTGCTAGATAACCTATTACTATCAAGGCTGAAAAAAAAAGGGAGGAGGGAATAAAAAGATAAAATTGAGTGAAAGGGAAAATGACAGTGAATAAGACAGAGGGAAGAAAAATGAAGAAAAAGAACCTGAGCCAAACCTCCAGTAATTTGAATGATCCAGCTCACATTGCCACTGCTGGACTTCAGTTTCTGACCATGCTGAGCACCCGTGACACCAGAGATCTGTGGACACCACTCTCTCTTAGGCCTCCTCATTCCATAGGAACTGGTGACAGCACCTGGCCCAGAGACCAGGATGAGGACCCATTGCCCCCAGGACCAGCTGAGTGTCTGATGAGTGAGGACTAGGGGGCCGGCTGTGTTGTCTGAGGGAGATTGGGCACATTTTGGAACAACCTGCTGCTGTTGGTGGTATATAACATGGCCTTGAGGCAGACCTGAAGACTCATGCCTTTGAAAGCAGATAGAAGACTCTTTAGTGTGCTCTTTTATGAAGCAAAGCTTTTAAAAATACATTTACTCACACACACAAAAAAAGTTTTGCAGATAGTACGTCCATACCCCAAAGATTCTGATGCAATGGGTCTGGAGTGCAGTCCAGGAACTGTGTGTTTAATGAATGCTCAGGGTTAGGGACCTGCTGCTCTAATAGGATCAAGATACTGTTAGAAATAAAACCTGTGCGGAGTAGGGCATCCCCTTCCTTACTCTCTCACATAGTCTGCAAGGCTAGAGGATGGGGTGCGGGTAGGGTGTTTTACTTTGGAGCGTCAGGAAAACCCATATTTGTTGCTCTACCTCATTTCATGAGGCCAGGCTTCCGGGAAGGGGTGAGGAGATTTGCAGTGCTGGAACAAAAAGTGAATACTGGGCTGGCAGGCAGAAAGGTGACAAACTCTGTCAAGATTTCAGACAGCAGGGGAGAGAGGGAGGACCAGTCAAGGGGTAGGGCTTGATCACACCCATCGCTTCCGTACACACACATACAGAACTGGGCTGCATGGTGCCTGCGCACAGACAGTATCTCCAGGAACTGCCTTCTCTGAACCATGGTTTTACTTTGCTTAAACTCCAGGCTGCTAAAACTCACAACTCGTTTACTGACTCATGTGTTCATTCCTTTGAGCACACCTCCTAAGCATTGCCCAGCCATGGGGAGCACAAAAGTGTGAGCTTGAGAGGCTTTGTAAGAGCTGTTCTCTGCCAACAGGACTAGAAGTATGGTGTGTCAGACAAGCAGGTTGTGTAGATAGCAATGTGTGGTGAGAAGTGTGCACCTGCAGAAGGGGTATCAGAGTCCCCAAGGAGACAGGGACACTGTTGGGGGAGTGTGGCAGTGGGAGTGAGGGTTGAGTTGGGAGGGTTGGGACAGAATTGAAGCTTTGGGCTTTTCAAAGGCTGGGTCTTAAAGGATGAGAAAAAGTAACTGGCTTGTCAAGAGAAAGAGAGGACAAACAGATAACACACCAAGGTGTGAGGGGCACAGGTGTGGCTGAATGCAAAGACTCAGCATGAGGCCAGAGGGGTGTGTGGGCTGGCACTTAGGAACCCTGCATTCCATGCAAGGATTCTGGGCTTTCCCCTAAAAGTGATAAAAACCACCAAAGATGTCCACACTGATTCTGTTAACTAAGAGAAGAACAAAGGAGGCCCTAGTTGGGGGTAGACTGAAAAAGGTTGAATGTGAGTCACTAATAGGACATGTACATGGAGATGTCTAGGAGGCTGTTGGACGTGAACAACAGCCCATGGCTCCAGACAGTAGCCCAGGCTGAGCGACAGGTCAAGAGACAGTGCCCTAACTCCCAGGAAAGCATGTGGTTATGAGGAAGATGTGGGATGGCATCCGTCACCAACAGAGTCCTTTTGCTCACTAACCCAGGAGCAGCAGACACCACAGCTGTCACACAGACTTGAGCAGGGGCTCACTTGCCCACTGGTATCTACCTGTGATCCAATTAGGCCCCAGTGTCCACTAAATGAAGTCAGCCTGTTGAAGAGAGTGGGGCCACTTTGTAACATCTCTAATGTGTCTCCAAAACTCAGGAAGAAGCAGCGACCTATTTCTCCCCTCTAATTATTTTCCTATGCTGGTAAGGATATATCCCTACAACATGCATTCCTGGAGCATGCTGGTGGGGAGGGAAGTGAAACATCTCTTTACCTTTCCCCCAGTTGACCTGTACCCCCACCTCCACCATGTGCACCACCCGTAATAATGCTTTAAATTCCCTCCACCTGAGTCATGGTTTGCCCAACACATAGAACTGGGCAGGGCCATGTGACAGGTATTTACTGGGGTTCCAGTTCTGTGCTCCTTACCCACAGTTCCATTTTTCCACCTATCAGTTCTGCTTAGATGATCACCACATTTACCAGGCATTCAAGCCGCTTAGCTGTGCCCAGTATTTCCAGTTGCCAACCAGACTTTTATAGCCAAGAGAGGGAGTTTATCTTTGTTGTGAGAACAAGGGCTCTGGAATCTGTCTGTCTGCACTTGGAACACAGTTCCACCTCTCACTAGCTGTGACTTTGACCTTTTTTTTTTACCTCAAGTCCTTGGGCTATCAACCAAGAAAGTGAAGGTGCCACCTCCTAGGCTATGGTGAAAGGAAAGTGACTCCTACCCACAAAGCTCTGCAGCAGAGACTGACACGCCATAGCATGCAGTCAAAATCAGAAAATGCTTGTTCCTCTTCAGAAGTGCTACTCCCACTTCAAACTCCACATTAGAGACTTGAGCCCTAGTTTTATGGGAGAGGCAAGTCCTTAGTTTTATTTAGTAGGCAAAAAAATTGAGCCCAAAGTGGCAAAGTCACACAGCCATCCCAGAGGGAAAGCGAGGACTTGGGACTCCTTGTCCAGAGTCTTTGTGGTACTTTCCATGGACCTCACCTCTCCACATCAGCCCGGCTACCCCACAGACAGTTGCAGGCACCTGCAGAGATACCTTGAGGGGCATTTTTAATTTGGTCTCATCATCACCAAGGCCACCTAGTGAAAATGTGGCTTCTTCAGGTCCTCCTACTAGATACCAATTCAGCAGACCTATGGTGGACCCCGAATCAGTGTTTGAACAAGTGCAATCAACCCTGTCCCCACACCTAATATGATTCTGGCCAGATGGCTACCACTTTGACACAAGCCCCACCGGGCCCATCTGGCTCAGGGACCTCCACTAGAGAGGAAACCAAGAGCAGGGCCCAGGGAGGGACTGGCCAGCCTGCCCAAGCTTCTCACAAACCCCATGCGTACATGTTCACTGGACTGAGTGGCATTTCCAGAATTTTGTCACATTCTTTCATGCTCTCAGACTGAAGAAGAATACCACTCTCAGCCAAAGATGCACCTGCACTACTCACAGACCAGCACTAGGATTATCATTCCACTGACCCTGGGATTGGGGATAACATCACTCAGGACAACTTGCTGCTCTGTGGATGATGTCATCCAAGGCCCCTCATCAATCCTGTGACTGGCACCAATAACAGCACAGCTTCCAGAATGTCTGTCCTTTCCTCCCCACAACCAGTGACCTGTGTTTCTGTATGTCACCAGGTTCCAACTAAGAACAAACATCCCCTTTGTAGATACACCTTTGTAGATACAGTGAGGGATCAATTCAGGGTCACCCTTAAATCAAGTGGCCAGGAGTCCAACAGCGAAGTAGGGAAGTGTATCAAGGAGGGTGTGAACATTCTACTGCCATCTTAGTCATTGGGCCTGTGTCCTCCCCGGAACTTGTACACAGGCCTGCATCCCTTCATTTCCATTTCTTCACTGTCTCTGGGACATGGAGATAAGGTCTGCTCATCATGACACAACCTTGGGAACTAAGAGACACAGTGATGATAGTCTTTCCAAAACCCAGTGCTGGCCTTTGGGTCAGCAGCATGGCGTGCAGTGGGGGAAGGCATGACCTTCAAGATCACATGCGATGGGTTCCAGTCCCAAGTCTGCTGGTCACCAACTCCAGGCTTGGACAGGCTACTGAGACTCCCTGGGTCTCGACCTTCCTGTCTGTAAAATGGAGATAATGTCCTTGAATTTGAAGGGTTGTCATGCTGATTGAAGACATAATGTCTCCCTTTTACAAAACAGGTATTTCTTTATTTTAGTGACAATACAGAGATTGGAAGGGATTGTGCCATTATTCAACTAAGAAAGCACATCACTTTCAATCTAGTAGATGGGAAACATGCTTGATCCAAGTACAAGAAAGCAGTAAGAGCGAGGCAAATACAAGATACCAATTTAGAAAAAAAAAAATCATCCATCTAGAAATCAGTCAAATATACTGTGTCAGCGACAGAGGTAGCTATTGTGGCACACTGGTTTAAGCTTCTGTAAAAAGTAGCTAGTGAAAGATCTCCACCAAGGCCCCAGGAGGTTTTCCACAAAAGGTTCCCCAGTTTCTGTGCCAGGGTCGGCAGGGAGCCACATGTCCTGCTGAAGGCACCCCTAGAGAGTGCATCCTTCTCCCATGTGTTTCCTGGAAATCTAGAAATTTGAAATTTGGGCCTGAATCCCCCCTGGAAATTGGTGTTTTTGTCTGCATTAGCAGAAGAGTGAAGACTTAACTCTTGGGGAGGAAAAATGTCATTAATGACCACAAATTTATCTTGCTGGAGAGCCATTTGCCTGATGCCATTTACCAGTAGCTTAGCAACTGCTGTGGATCCTGGTACTCTCTGTAGTCAACAATCAGGCATTAGTGGCAACCCCAAGGAAGACTGAGATGAACCTGAATTAAGAAAGTGGCAACAGCACTTGTGGTCTGGAGCCCTAGTAAAGCAAGCAAGCAAAGCAGGATAGTCATGTTGGTTCCCTTCTTTGAAGCCAGGGTCACACTCTCCAAAGAGTGAGTGTGGTGGGAACAATCAGCCCTGGGTCTGAACCGCAGCACAGGTGGGCTTGCTCAGGTTCCTTCACCCCTCAGAATCTGTTTCCTCCTCTTCAAAAATGCAGGTTAGAACCCTTTTCCCTAAGGGAATAATGGGTGTCAAACAGGATAAAACCCATCGAACCCATGCCACTGCAGTCATGCAGTAGATGACAGCTGCTGTGTGGTGCGATTGTGGCCATACTGCAGGGCTTTTCTTAGCCCCTGTCTCAGAACTGCCAAGGTAGCTGCTGACCAGGTGCCTCTGGGAGGACTCCTTCCTACTTTTAGGGAATCTCACCACTTTCTGCCCCTGGCCCTGGGTGGCCAATTGAGGGAGATGGCCAGCTGAGCATTTCTTACATGCACACACACAGCACAGCACAGCACACCATACTAAACCACATCTCACAACATATTTGGAGACTTGCATTCCAACCTAGCGAATCGAACTCACCATTGCAATATCCTTCTTCTGAGATAAGATGTAAAAAAGAATGAATAATCTTGCCAGTGGTTTAATTCCCTACCTTTAAACTCACTTTTGCTTTTTAAAAATTTATTTATTTTTTTAGATTTATTTCATTTTTGTTGGAAAGTCAGATATAAAATGAGGAGAAAAAACAGTTATAGAAAAAGAGATTCTTTTAAGATTTATTTATTTTTATTGGAAAGGCAGATCAGATTTACAGAGAGACGGAGAGACACAGCGAAAAGGTTTCTGTCTGCTGGTTCACTCCCCAAATGATCACAAGGGCCTTAGCCAATCGAAAGCCAGGAGCCAGGAGCCTCTTCCAGATCTCACAAGCAGGTGCATGGTCACAAGGCTTTGAGCCATCCTCCACTGCTTTTCCAGGCCATAAGTAGGGAAGTGGATGGAAAGTGGACCAGCTGGGGCACAAGCTGACACACATAGGGGATCCTGGTGCTTACAAGGTGAAGATTTAGCCATTGAGCTCTCATATTGGGCCTGAAATGTCCTTATTTATATCATCTAGTGTGATATTTCAATGAATGCATTTGATATGTCCTGATTAGATCCAGATAACCAACCCTTCCCTCTCCTTTTCATTACTTAAACTCCTCTCTTCTGTTTTGTAAAATACATGATATGTTCTTGTGAGCTGTAGATGCCCCACTGAGCTATGTAGCACCCCAGTCTTGATTCTCTTTTGCGATGCTCAGAGGACAGCCAGCCCTTTAAAATAGCCCAACCAGGAGCAATGGCTGACAAGGGAATCCCATACACTTCCTGGCTTCCCAGGAGCTGCAACTGTTAGGGTGGGACCTGAATCTAATGGATGGTGTTTTTGTAAGGACAGGAGAGGCCACAGAGAGGGCAGAGAGAGGCTATGTGAAGCTGGACAGGAGGATTGGAGTAAATGTTCTCACAAGCTGGGGCAGGCCAGGAACCACAGAAACTCTAGAAATCACAGGGCAGTGTGGCCCTGCTGACATCAGTTTCTAACCTTCTTGCCTCCAGACTGTGAGAGAACAAATGACTGTTGTTTCATGTCACCCAGTTTGTGGTCATTTGTAGCAGCAGCTTTCGGGAGAGTCATGCATCCACCAGCTTAATTTACAGAGGAAAAGACCATGTCAGGAAGAGAGCATTCACTGTCCACCTGTGGAAGTTCACAACTCAACAGATGCTGGAGCCCAATCTCCCAGTGCCAGTCCTGGGCTTTTCCCTTACTGCTGGGAATGCTCCAAGTAGTTCACATCTAGGTTAGAGCCAGTGAAAGGGCCCATGTACCCCTCTGTGTATGCCTAGAGCTTGAAGAGTACCACTCTGTCTTCCAGAAAATGACCTACAGTTCAGTCCTCAGGAGAGATTTGCTGATTAGTCATCTCCAAATTGCTGAGTTTTATTGTGCTTGGACAAGTTCATTTCTACAATTGGTAAGGCACTTGCTAGTGTCCGGGTGCTTTGTTAAGTATATCAGTCTGAGGTCCAATAGGAAGCAGGTTGAACACTCCAGTCAGGTAATTGAAAGGGGTTGAAGGAAGGGGCTATTTACCAAGGTGTGGAAAGAGTATGGGGAAATCTTGTAGGAGAGCAAGCTGGATGGTATGAACCTTTGCCATCCCTGACTAAAAGGAGAAGAGTTAGGAGACTGACCTGCATAGAGGAGGCACCAATATGGGATCTGAGAGAGAGTTGGGACAATACCCAGGCAGAACCCACTGCCTCCCTCCCCTACAGGATCTGAAGGACCAAATCCAACTGCTCCTTTCCCCTCACACTTTTGACCCCATTCACATCCTTTAATTTTTACAGTAACCCAATGAGGCAGGTAGAATTTGCCCTAGCCCCATTTGAGATGAGGACAAAGATGTAGGTTGCCCTACTCTGGCAGTCACTGGATCAGAATTTGAATCCAAAACTTTCTCTAATGCCACAGTCAACAAAGGTATGCTGTGCAATGGGGATATAATGTGCAAAATTTGTTATTTTTAAAAAGATAGCATTATAAAAACAGGCATTATCTACTTGCCTGAGTTTAAAATGCTGAGGCCCTTTCCACCCCCTTGTTTAAAATTGAAATAATACTTTTCTTTGTTGATGGAAGGAGGGAAGACTGACTCACACAGTAACTGGTGAACATACAAAATTGTATCTAATCTCTAAATTGTTGATATCTGAATGCCTTGTTTAAGTAGTTACAGAAGGAAGAAATCAAAGAGAAAATAAAACATAGGCTGTGGACACCAGAGGAATCCTAGAGATCAAGGTCATCTCTCCACCATCACCCAGGCCCCAATTGTCATCATGCAAGGAAGGACCCCAGAGGGGAGGCAAGCTGCCCCTGGGCAGCTGGATATGGTACACTGTAGCTCTGCTTGTAGATGCACCTGGCAAGCTACTGGCCTCTTCCAACTCTGCCAGAGTATACACTGTGCCTTGACCAACTAGGGTAGCCTGCCTTGTCTTCAGCATGCCTGCCATGGCTCTAGACTCTGCTCAGAGGACAGCCAGCCTCTGCTGCTACCTTTGCCTCTGTTTGAAGTACATGGACAGAGCAAACCTAACACTGCTCCAGGTGCTGCACATGCATCCAGTTTCAGCCTTACAGCTGTGAGACAGAAAGTCACAGAGCAGTTAGGTAACTCCACAGGATGAGACTGCTAGAGAGTCACAGAGAAGAAATTCAAACCTAAGTATTCAGATCCAAGCTCTTGCTCTTCACTGCTAAATTCTAGTTTTTGGGATGCCCCAACCACTTCCCTCCCTCTGTTCAGTTAATTCCCACAGATTTCTCAAAAAGCCTTTATTTAGGTAAATAAATGTTTTGAAATGTTTTTTTCCAGAGGACTTTGAATGTTACCAGAGAATGAGTGTTGCTGGGACTGCAGTCTATGGAGGAACCTATTCTGTGGAAATCTCCTATTTTAATTTAAAAATATACCCAAACCTGGAACTCCTGTAGATAATGTTTTCATATTTGTTTGATTTTCAAAACAGCAGCAGAGACATCTTCCTTATACCCCAAGAAGCCCAAGTGTCTCATTTCTAGAATGATCGCTACTCTCCCATCCCCTAGAGAGACTCTTATGGGTCCTTCCTTGAGTAATTACAGCAACTGTCATTAACTCCCATTAGCCTCAAGCAGAGCAAACAAGAAGCCCAGTGCTATCCTACAAAAGGATGAGGGTAAAGAATGTAAGCAGGGCCAACTAAGGCAAGCAGCTTTTTTTCCAAAAAAGGTTTATCAGCTTGGGTCACAGAAGGGTGACCTGGTCTGTAGTTTATGCCAGTAACCCACCATGACTGATATCAGGCTTCTGACTTAATGTCACTGAACATGGAGTTGGATAGTAATGTGCAGTAGCACATGTAGAGCATCCCACCATATAGATAAATAGGTATGGGAAAATAACTAGACGTGATTAATTTGGGTATTAATGTCTTAGTGCATTAAATCATGTTGACATATATGATGACTTTAATTATGGCGTTGTTTAACAAATAGCTTGCAAAATTCCTGACCATTATTTACCGATCAATATGAGCAACCTCCAAGAGACCACTGATTAAATGCATTTCTCTTATGTGGCTTAAACAGTGTTTCCCAAATTACTCACTGCTTTGAGAAGATGAGCATATTCATAAATTAATAATATCTTGGATTATAGAAGCTCGTAGTTTATTAGCACTCTTAGGTTAATTTAAATGGTACTCTTACATCATGGAATCCACATGTATACAGATCCCACTAATGGGACAGCTGAGTTGCATCCAATGAGAAAGACTCACAGCCACCAGCAGAAACTATGAACTGCAGGCCCTAGAATTTCTCCTTCCCATATAAGGGGTTGCAGAGGAGAGGATGAGAACCAAAAGGCCAAACAGGCAAGGCTGCAGCATGAACAATCCAGCACAGGGCTGTTGGGAGGAGGAGATGGCAAAGTGGATCCAGAGAGTGGGAAACCTCTGGTGGGGAAGGGAGAGGAGTTTCCCAAGAGAGCTGGGGAAAGTGAAGGTGAGCTGAAGCAGAATCTTTGGGACCCTTGCTTACATGAGGCTTGGTTTGTCTTTAGGTGCTCATTCTTTAAGATTCCGGGGGGAAAGTCCAAGTTCACAAGAAATTTGTGACTTTTCTTCCTTGTGTTAACAATTCTAAAATAGTGGCAATCCTTCCTAGAACCCATCTGATGCCTGTTCAGCCTGGCGTGGCTTATTAGGAAGACCAAAAAGATGGGGTGGTACCCATCTGCTCACCAAGAGGCCCCAAAATGTTCAAGTTCACAGAACTCAGGGAGGCAGACTTCCCTGTCCAGTACCAGGAAAGGCTCTGAGAGCCCAGGATGACCTTGTAGTTCAGAGGGGATCCCACCTCTCTGTTGTGTCCCCACGTGTACCCAGCACACAGTAGTGTTGTTGCATCGCATCTCTGCCTCCTTACCTCGATCCTGCACTCTTTGGAGGGAAGATGTTATCTCTAGCACTGCACCTGATAGCCAGTAGAAGCCCAATCAATGTTTGGGGTGTAAATGTGATCTCAGAAGGAGAAACTTAAGTCTTCCCATGGGAGGATGGCACAGAACAGCTGGCTTGGAACCAGCTCTGAGTCCAAAATAAGCAAAGGAGAAACCTCGAACCCAACAAAAGTACAGTCAATGCATAGATGGCATTTTGGGCTCCTAATGAGTTTGAGACACTAGTCTTGGTCCT
Organism: Ochotona curzoniae; assembly: GCF_017591425.1. Taxonomy (NCBI): domain Eukaryota; kingdom Metazoa; phylum Chordata; class Mammalia; order Lagomorpha; family Ochotonidae; genus Ochotona; species Ochotona curzoniae. Next base: position 67,304,545 of record NW_024467122.1, read on the forward strand.
GGGAGAAGACAGAGCGAGAGAAAATAAATCTTTGTCCTCAGGCCATCTCTGTACTGAGGAGATCCAACTGTTCCAAGTATGAGATCAGGGGCTCTTCTGTGAGGCTGGCCAGCCATCTTAGATCTGAATAGCATGATGAGGTTTCTGTGCAGGTTTCTCACCCCTTAAAGAATCCCAGTTGCTCCCTTCCTGTTGGACCTAGCAGAAGGATTGAAGCTTTTGCCTTCATCTGAGGGGAAGACTGGACATGTGGAATTTTTGGTGAGATCACCAATGGCGGTCAAGAGTGATTGGCAGAGAGCAAGAGGAAACGAGATTTCAGGCTGCCCATGGGGAGCTGGAGACAGGAAAAGGAAAGTTAAGGCCTGCTGCAAATGCATTGGCTAAAATTCCAAATGGCGCTGGAGGAGGGAGTTCGGGTGGGAAATCGGCATGAGACATAGCTGTAAAAGTGGCCCAAGGCTGAACAAGAGCCTTGAGTGTCTAGCTAAGAACTGAGGACTGTCACAACTCAATCAGTTCATATGGGAAAGAAAAGATTCCTGTTCAATTGCATCATTATTTAATTGATGTCTACATCCTATCCTAAGCCCCTGGAAAGCAAAGGCTGTGGCTGCCTTTGTTCACATGGAGAAATGCCAGGCATGTAGTGGGACTCTTAGGGTTCCCTAAATGAATGCATGACCAGAGATTTTCAGTCTGTAGTTTTGATGTGTAGAGTTCCAGGGCAGCCTCAGGAGCTGGGAGGCCCAGGTAGGAAGTACCCAGCCTTATAGCTCTGCTTCCTCCAGTCTCCAGTAATAGAGTAATACATGTTTAATATCTCACTTGAAGCACAAGATACTTAAAATAAATAATAATAATAAGTTTGGAAAACACTGAGTGTCCTCTAATACCAGGACCCTTTCATCATTCTCAGCATTGCCTGGTGCCCTTTTCTCAGAGGCATACATGTGAATGGACCAAGCCTGGAGATTGAGGTTCCCTCTGTCTCTCCCCACTGGCTATACCACAATGTTTGCTCTTTGAGGGACTCCTTTCTCCAAGTTTAAGGCCTGGTTACCAAATGGGACCTTTCCTGTTGCCTGAAACCTGGGAGAATGACCTAGTCAAAATCCCATCTCATCCTTGTACTTCTCCTACAGGCTCTGGGGATCCCTTGGCTTTGCTGAGGCCAGCCCTGTGGCTGTGCCAACCCTTTTTTCTCCCTTGAGTCTCCAGACCTAGATTGAGAGCTGCCAAGTCAGTTAAATAGAGAGAGAAAGAGAAAGAATGGGGTGGGGTTTGCCAGGAAGTAATATGTATAATGTGTGTGTATATATGTATATGTGTGTATTATATATATATGTATATAATACACACACATGCACACACAAACACATACATTCTCTCCCTTCTCACACAGACTTCTTGCACTTGAACTGGGAAGATGCCAACAAAAATAACATGATGTCATTCCCTGGCTGATCCTGTTAATCCTTTTCCTGCCGAATATTGAGTCTTGGTTTTTATTTAAAGGCGATTTTATTGTCAAAGGCTGGTTAAAAATCTCTGAGGGTTGCACTGGGAAGTCTGGTGACGCCTTTGATGTGCTGAGTGATGTTGGACCCTCAGCCCCTCCTGAACCCCAACAGGCAAAGAAAATGGGATTTGCAGAAGGCTGGGAAACCAGAGGAATTCTGTGTCAGACAGTGTGTGTTACCAGCAGCATCTGGTTCTGCATTTTCACAGTCAGGCTGCCGCCCCCAGCTGGCCTCTTAGGCCTTCCCAGTCTCCCTGGGACCTGTGAGAAGCCCCCTGTTCCATAAAGGGGCAGTTCTTCCCACCCTTATCATTGCTTGGGAACACGCTTGCCACTGCTGAATGCCCTGCCCTCTTCCCTAAGTACCCAAGCCCCAACCTGTTCTAACAGGGCTGCTGCTTCACAGAGGCTTAGGAGATCTGGGTTTGAGCCTCAGCTTTGAGCAAACCTAGAAAAGCCACTTCACTTTCCTGAACCCTGCAGTCTCATCCATGAGATAACTATAAACCTGCCCTACTACACATCCTACATCGCACACAGCACCAAAGCATTAAGACAAAGACCTGTGTTACCCATGCCATGTATTATTGCAAGTAGAGAGAGACCCAAAAGAGGGGAAAGGGAGTGAAAGAATTGGATGGGGTTTGCCAGAAAGTAGTTTCAATGAAGGACCCTGGAAACTAAGAAAGATCCACAAAGCCAAAAAAAATGACACCTACTGAGACAGAAGTGGGCCCAATTGATCTGAGTTCATCAAGAGGGCCTTGAGGAACACAGCTGGAAGGCATGAAGATAATGTTGAGAATGAGCTGTCCAGGCTTACAGTTTAATTGGCTGTGCCATGCTGATGTTGGTAATGGAACGGAAGTGGGGAGTTGAGATCTGTTCTGGGTAATTAGACTAAGGTTGGCATTCTGGAGAAGTCTTTTATGTAGACAATGAGCGTGGGCATTTGATCAAGTGATTGAGATGCCTGTTGGGATAGCCATGTCCCATGTCACAGGCATGGATGCAAGCCCAAGAATGATGAGGGAGTTGGGTTAGAAAGGGTATTCAGGGGCCCAGGTAGTCAGTGGGTGGGGATTGACCTGAAGGCTCAAGAGAGCACCAGGATAGGGCTAGCTATATGGTGTGGATCCAAAGGATCAAGGGCTTTCATAGGATGAGGGGAGCCCGGGAGTATTTCGGAGAGTCATGAGGATAGCACACTGATGCTCTGACCCTGAGGTAGAGGTGTGAGGATAATCAGAGGGCAAAGAGAAGGAAATGTTCTGGGTAGGAGTTGAGAGTACAGGGAAATGTACTGTGTGCAAGGCCAGATAGGGGTAAAGCAGGTGGGGTGGGGGCCCAGGCAAGCTGAGAGGGAACACAAGGAACTGCAGGGACAGAGACTGACAGCCAATGAAGACAGACAAGGAACCAAAGGCAGCAGGCCTGGCGGAGTTTGTCCCCTGAGTTTCTGGCAGTGAGGTGAGATCTTGGGACTGAAGACTACGAGAGGCACTCCATAGCCTGATAGCTCAGGCCGGCTCTGGTACCTGGAGCTTCTTCCAACAACCTTGCATAGTGGATGGTAGCCTTGGACTCAACCACTCCACCATTCCTCCACCACTCAGCCTCAGCCTCACAGGCTGCATGGGTGTGTGGATGGGGACTAGGGAGCATCTGAAATCCTTCCTGGCACCCCCACCCTGTGAGATATCCAAAGGACCTGCAGCATGAGGCTGCTCCATTTATGCAGATATTCATTTAGTCAGTTGCTGAGTAGGAAACAGACTCTCCTGCTCTACCCCAGGGGCCTGAGCAGAACTACCCAAAGGCAGCCTTGGAGTGGGATGGGAGGACCCAGAGGCATCTGAGCTCCTGCAGGACGAGGGCTGTGCAGAAGCCTTTTGCACTTAGAGCTCAGAGCAAATTAGAGAGCCAGAGCTTTTAATATTGCTGTTGCTGCTGCTAATGTCAGCTAGGGTTACCAAACATCTGCTATATGTCAAGTACATAGCGTGGTCTTGCTCAGTCCTTCCTTACACTGTCCTTAAGAGTGAGAGAGCATTTGAGCCTCACTCTCATAAATGAGAAAGCTGAAGTCCACAGAAGAGAACTCACTAAGTGAGGGGAACTGGATCCCCATGCTGCTGTGACCCAAGTTCAAAAGAGAAAAATGCTGTAGCTCCAATAAGAGTGTTACCCATTCAAGGACACTCTGGAGGTAAACATAGAGCAGGGATAGATGCTGCCCTATCACACAGGGATAAAGAGGGATATCCATCCCTTTATCTGCCCAGAAGGTATTCCAGCATTCGTGACCACCCTGCTCTAGAATGAGGTGTGTGGCATCTTTGTCTCTGAGAGGTGTGTGGCATCTTTGCCCCAGTGAGTCCTCCCTGTAGATGCTAACTCTGTGTGCTATCTGTCCCTCCCCTCTGGGTGGACAGGCAGATGTTGCAGAAACAGTGGTGTACCTTCTCTCCAAGAAGCTAGCTGCCATGTTCAAGTGCATTCAAGCTACCCACAGAAAGGCCCACAAGGGAGAAACTGAGGCCACCTATCAACAGTCAGCTCTGATTTGCCAACCCTAAAAGCTGACTGAACGTGACAAATTATGACTAGAACACATATGTCAGAGACAACCAGGGTGTATTGAACTGCCACTACAATGCAGTGTGGCTTTCCAGAAGTTGTTTAATGTCTCCGAACTCCCATTGTTTCACATGTACCATGTAGAAAGTCAAGTTCAGCTTGCAGTTTGGCTGGGAGGATCAGCACACAGCATTGCACCTAACACAGGGTAAGTGCTTAAAGACTGTTCTTATCTGACCTGTGGTGATGATTATGACAGTGGCGTACATATGCTGTGGCTCCTCCTTATTTGAACTCCTGTCTGGGTTCCTGGCCAAAGCAAAGGTACTCCCATGGGATGAAAGTTCTTTGCAACTTCCTTGAGTGACCCGACCTCTTGTAATCAGGAATAATTCCTGTAAGAGCCCTCAAAGCCCACCCTTCTGGGCCTGGCACAGTAGCCTAGCAGCTAAAGTCCTTGCCTTGAATAAGCCCGGATCCCATATGGGTGCTGGTTCTAATCCCAGCAGCCCTGCTTCCAGTCCAGCTTCCTGCTTGTGGCCTGGGAAAGCAGTCCCAAATCCTTGGGACCCTGAACCCGCGTGGGAGACCCAGAAGAGCTCCTGGCTCCTGGCTTCAGATTGGCACAGCACTGGCCATTGCAGTCACTTGGGGAGTGAACCATTGGATGGAAGATCTTACTTTCTATCTCTCCTCCTCTCTGTATATCTTCCTTTCCAATAAAAATAAATAAATCTTTAAAAATAAATAAATAAATAAACAAAGCCCACCCTTCCAATGAAGAACTTGCTGCTAGTGCCCAGAAATCCATCCAGAGCAGGATTACAAGACCCACTACTCCCATCTGCAGTGTTTGGCAAAAGGACCTCCTCTGGCATCTTCATCCATAAGGCCATGCACCCCATGCCCCGACTGTGCTCCTTGCAGTCTAATCCCAGGTCAACCAGACCCTTGGGTCCAGACACCTGGCCTGACATGGCCTCATGGCCACCAGAGACCCGTCCTAGATGGAAAGCCACACTCTTACACTCTATGCCAACACAAGCTCCATTTTCTCCCACCTTGTCTGGGAGTTCTCAGAAGCTGCCCCACAGGGTTTTTCCTTACCTAAGTGTTGCCTAGAACTGAAGGCATTCATGAGAAGTGATCTGCAAACCTCACCCCCAGGCTGCTGTAAGAATCACTGCTTTTAACATAGAACATTGCCGTGGAGTGAAATAGAACAGTGGCTGTCTTGAAGTGTGGTTAAAAACGTTTTATTAAGTCCAAATATTGTTAGAGTTACTTTTGGTGTCCCAGAACATGCCAAATTATGAATGAAACAAGAAAAACAAAAGGCATGACCCTGTCATACCAATCTGGGCAAGACATACCTTGTCACACTCCCCCTTCCCCGGGGCCTTTGAGTAGCAGCAGCCAGGCCCGTCCCTTGCTCTTCACAGCACACACATTTCTCATGCTGCCAGCTGGGTAGCAGTCCAGTGCCTTCCCCAGCCAGGGTGGACCTTGCCTGAAGTCCTAGACACTTCCTCCTTTGCCTCTCCCCTGCACCTAATAACCTGCCTGCAAGTGATGGCTCAAGAGCTGACAAAATGTCTGAGGCATGACCATCCAGTGACAGCACAGAGCAGCAGCTATAGGTCCTGCCTACCATGGCCCCAAACAGCAAATGCCACACTCAGCAGACAGTGGAGGTCCCAGGTGTGTCTCAGGCAAGGGCAAACAACCAAGCAGGCTGGGTGGCAGAGAGGAACACACCAGCCCATTCTGGGGAGACTAGAGAGGCAGGACAGAGACTTCCCAGAGGCCAACAGAGCCCCAGCAAGGCTGCCCCACAGAACACCAGTGCTTCCAGGGCTGGGAGTTCAGGCAGCTGGAATGAGGTCTCAAGTTTCATCCCTGCTCAGCTCCTTGGCTTCTGATAGGAACTGCTTCAAGACAAGGCCAGCAGCAGCGCCGCCCCATTAATGCAGGAAATGTTTGCCAGACAGCGTCACTCTCGGGGAAGAGGGTGCAGGGTCGGGTGGGGGGAAGGACAACTGGCATACTACTAGTTCCAGGATTCTTTTTTAGCCCCGATGGATGCTTTAATCCCTCCCCCCTCCCAGACAGCTTAAGGAACTGCAAGCCTTCCAACACTCAGTGTCCCTTTTAAGTTTAGAAATTGACCTAACAGCATGCTTCCTCCCAGTGTCCTTGCAAGTGGCCCAGGACTCACCACCTGTTTATCCTCCTGTCAACATTGTCAGGCAAGACAAGGAGATAGATTGGTTGGGATAGCTGTTAAGAGATCAGTAATAGAATGCTTACAATAGCTAGTGTTGTGCTTAATGTCTGAAATAAGTAAGCCTCAGAGTAGCCCTGGAGGGGCCAGGACAGAGTAGGGGGGAGTGGTGGTGGGGGTCAGCACAGCAGCACCACCACTTTAGGACAAGCAAAAAGGTTCACAGGGGTTGACGAACTTCTAAAGCCACCCAACTGGGCAGTGGTAAGACCAGGGTTGAAACACAGAACTTCAAAGCACATTTATGACATTCATAATCCATTTCTGCTACGAAGGGGTGTTCAAAGATTCATAGGAAATACATAATTAAAAGGTATGTCTAGGGGCAAGCACTTAGAAGTTAAGATGCCAGCAGGGATGAATTTAATCCATATTGGAGTATCTAGATTAGACACCAGGCCCACTCCAGCCAAGCTTGCTACCAACGCAGGCACTGGGAGATGGCTCAAGTGCTTGCTGTCCTCCCACCAATGTGGGACTCCTGGAGTGAGTTTCAGACTCTCAGCTTTGGCCTGGCCTAAACTTGGCTGTTGTAGTTGTTTGGTAAACAAACCAGTGGGGAGAAGTCTGTGTGTATGAGTCTGCCTCTCTAAAAGATGGTAGGTAGGTAGGTAGATAGATAGATAGATAGATAGATAGATAGATAGATAGATAGATAGATAACAAGAAACTTTGAAATCCATACTTAGCTTTTTTATAATATGCATTTTCCATGAATTTTTTAAAGACTTTCTCTTACTTCTGTATTTCACCTGCCACATGCTAGAAACACTGGAATGATTTAGACACTACATTCCCTTTCAGGATTCCAGTCTATCCAGGAACATAGATATTAACAGATTTTTAAATGCATAATACATTTAATGACATTTATAATAATAAGAAAATATATAGAGGAATGGATTATAGGATTCTGATTAATTCTGCCAATAAGAGAGGAAGAGAGACTAGGTAAGAGCAGTACTCCAAAGATGGAGCTTTATGATTCCACATCATTTCTATTCTGAATGTGTGGTCTTTACAGGCAGCACACATCCACACTGGCACCTGCTTCATGAATCATCAATCATCTGGCATAAAGACTCGGGTATGCGGGACCCCTTCTCTGAGCTTGCGCTTGAATATCTCTCACCTGTCACAAACATCTGATGAATCAATGTCTTAACCTCTGTCCTTCAGGAGGTCAGCATTGACAGAGTACACCCAGTAACCCTAAATATCCACTCTGACAAGTCATGCCATTCAAACCCCAAGAACACACTCTTATGTCTCCTATCCAATGTCCATGGGACAAAAGGAATCTGTGTCCAAATGCCATGCAAGAATGTGGGTTGTACTGCCACCTACACCAGAGCTGGATTCATCCCTTCAGCTAGCGGGCAAAATGGGAGCAATGGACACACTTGGGTGAGAGTCAAGACAAAATAATTAATTGATAGTATTCTTCCTCACAGTTAGCTTGAATACAACCAATTTGGTCAAAATGAAATATGTTTTCCCACCACTGCAGAGTATGTCTCTTGCTTCTGTCTGGTTTCTATTTGTGATTCTGGAGGTATTCAAAAATTAACATAGCATTCACTGCAGTTATGCATGATGGCAGGGATATTTTTGCAGCATTGAACAAATCACAGGGATAGGTGTTTGGTGTGGTGTTTGGGATGTCCACATCCTGAGTTAGGGTGTCTGGGTTCAAGTCCTGGCTGCCATTCAGATGTGCTCCCTGGAAAGCTACAGGTAACAGCTCGAATAATTGTCTGACACACCTATATGGGAGGCCTGGATTGCAATCTAGGCTCCGGGCTTTGACCTGGCCTGCGCTTAGGTGTCATGAGCATTTCAGGAGTGAATCAGAAGATAGGAAATCTGTCTCTGTTCCTGTCTCTCTCTGCTTTTAATATAAATGAACAAAAATAAATAAATCCTTTCAAAAATTCACAATACTTTAATTAGCATATTTGCACAACATACAGGTGACATGATTCTAATTCTTTATTTTGCCCACAGATAGATCTTGAGGGCTAGAACTGTAAATAGTTTCTATTTCATAAAAAATGTTCTTCAAGACTTAATTACACTTTCAAGATATTAAAAAAAATAATTTGTGTCTAAGTCATACTGATTTTAAAGTAGATCTGAATGAATTATAAATTTTGTCTTAAATTCAGTAGGTTGTCTTGTATATCCCAGTCACTTACTACACTGTCATAGGAAAACACTAACTGATGCAATAAACTGAATATTTGCATCCTGATGACATTTCTAGATTTCAATTTGAATGCTAATGTGATGGTATGTGGAGGTAGGGCCTTTGGGAGGTAATTGGGTCATGAAGGTGGACCCCTCCTGAAAGATGTTTATACGTTTCTGAGTAGAGAACAGCCAGCCACGTCTGCAATGTAGATGAGGGCCCCACTTGGAACCCAACCATGTTGGCACCCTAAGCTCAGCCTTCCAAGCTCCAGAACCATAAGACAGAAATCGCTGCTGTTTGCAATGTACCCAGCGAGTCTGTGGCACTTTATTATAGCAGCCCAAAGTGACTAAGATGGACAGGTTCACTCCCCACCCCAACTATACTCACTTGTTTTCTGAAGGGCCCTTGCTGGGCTGGCCTGGTGTGGAGCCGCAGCCTAGCACCAAGCTTTGCCTGCAGAAGACTGCCTGGCTGGGCAGGAGGCACCTCAGTGCAAGCTGCTGCCGTGAGTTTTGCTCAATCCCTTGTTCTGCCTTGCTTTGACCTTGGGCTTTTGACGGTCTCCCTTGGTACCTAACTACTCCCTTGTCTTTCTGTTTTGACTGACAACTTCAGTCACTGTCCTCATGAGCCAGGTCATGATCACAATCCTTGCTTCCCCTGTAACTCAACATGATTCAGTTTTGAAACATCAGGCCTCTTCTCTCATTTGTCCTGTGAATACAAAGAGAAAGGCCTACATCACTCATTTTGTGTAAATGATTGTGGAAGTTACTCTAATCCTAGCTTCACCTGGAACCCTTTAGGATAACCTGTATAAATTATTAAATCCACAATAGAAAGAGCTCAGTTCATTTTTACAGCTGGGGGACAGTGAGGCTCAAGGGGAGCAAATGACTTGGACAAACTCTCCCAGCACAGCATCTGCTCTGTGGGTCTTCACCTAGTCAGATGACTGCTTGGCATCCCTGTAGCTTCCCTGTGGTTGATCCTCCCCATCTCCCCCTCCCCTCCAACTTCCTCACAAACACCCTTGTCACTTAAGGGCAATTTCTGTGAGTTGCAAGGGCTACAAGCTGCACTCTGGGAATGCTAGGGATGCAAAAGAAAGTCAAGAGGGTTGCTTTCATCAGCGGCACTCTCCGGCGCTGAGTTGCAGGGCTTCTGCCACCCTGGCCATCTGCATGCCTTTCTGGAGACTAAACATTTTCACAGTTCCTTGGGCCCCAGGGTTATTTTCTTCTTGGGGGAAAAAACTGGGGAAATTCCCCATGCACATGCTAAGAAAAATAACTTCAGCTGGACTCACCCGAAGACAAAGGTTCTCCTGAAACTGAAGAAGGGTAGAGTGGTGGGGGGAAGCAAACATTCCCTTTAAGTAAACACAGAATGTTTCCTCTGGGTTTCTTTCTGTTTTCCCATGCTTAAGAAGGCCTAACCAGCTCAGTAGAGGGAAGCAGGGTCACAAGGACCTGGGTGGTCAGGAGCCTGCAGGAGAAGCCCCCACCCTCGGCATCCCTTCCTTGTCTGGCCAAGGCTGTTAGAAGCTGCGCCCCACAAACTCTCAGGTGGAAGGGAGATAGATCTTCTAGTGGAAGCCTCCTTCCACACAAAGGTGCCCCTCCCCAGAGTGGAAGTCACCAGCTACCCAGGACGCTGTTTGTTACTGATGTTCAGAATGCCCTTTTACTTAATGCATTACGGCCTTGGGCACCAAAATTTCTCTTGTTGCAATTTGTTTCCTACTATTGAAATAATGTCTGTTATTTCACCAGTTTCATAACTTAGTGTTTTATCTGAATTTTCCTTTGCTTGGTTGTTTAGATAAAGATAAATCCAAATTTGTATCGATGTTTAAAATAGTCTTTCTGAAATAGGCATATGATGCAGCAATTAAGATACCATCTGGGGTATGGCAGTTAAGATCCTGCGTGGGACATCCCATATCAAAGTGGCTAGTTTTTAATTTTGGCTTTACTCCCAATTCCCACATCCTAATGGTGTGTACTCTGGGAGGCAGCAATGATGGCTCAAGTAGTTGAGTGCCTGCCACCTATGTGGAACACCCAGATTGAATTCCAGACTGCTAGCTTGGGTTTGGCCCAGCCCTAGCTAGTATAGGCATTTGAGAAGTAAGCCAACAGAAAAGATATGTTTCTCTCTCTCTCTCTCACCCACCCTGCCTTACAAACAGATTTCAAAGTTAAAATGAAAAATACAGGGCCCAGCACGGTAGCCTAGCAGCTAAACTCCTAGCCTTGCATGCACTGGGATCCCACATAGACGCCGATTCTAGTTCTGGTGGCCCCGCTTTCCACCCAGCTCCCTGCTTGTGGCCTGGGAAAGCAGATGAAGACAGCCCAAAGCCTTGGGACCCGGCACCCGTCTGGGGGACCTGGAAGTGGCTCCGGGCTCCTGGCTTCAGATGCACGCAGCTCTAGCTGTTGCAGCCACTTGGGGAATGAATCATCAGACATTATATCTTCCTTTCTGTCTCTCCGCCTGTCTATATATCTGACTTTCCAATTAAAATAAGTATTTTTTTAAATATTAAAAAATAGAACTTCCTCAACTATGTAAACAACATCAAAAAAAAAAAAAAAAAAGAATTATAGGGCCCAGTGCAGTGGCCTAGCAGCTAAAAGTCCTCACCTCGCATGTGCCAGGATCCTATATGGGCGCCGATTCTAATCTCAGCAACCGTGTTTCCCATCCAGCTTCCTGCTTGTGGCCTGAGAAAGTTGGGATCCTGCACCCATGTGGGACACCTGGAAGAAATTCTAGGCTCCTGGCTTCAGATCAGCACAGCTCCTGCCGTTGCTGTCACTTGGGGAGTGATTCGTTGGACAGAAGATCTTCCTCTCTGTCCTTCCTCCTCCCTGTATATCTGATTTTGCAATAAAAATAAATAAATATTTTTAAAAAGGAATTTTAAAATGTTAAACAACCATTACCATCTTTCAGAACTTGCTTCAATTTTTAAAAATTTATTTATTTGAAAGGCAAAATGACAGAGAGAAAGACAAACAAAAAGAAACAAAGAGAAAGAGGGGAGAGAGAAATCTTCCATTTCTGGTTCACTTGCCAAATAGTCCCAATAACCAGGGATGGGTTAGACTGAATCCAGGAACTTGAAACTCCATATATATCTCCCACATGGGTGACAAAGGAACAAGCACCTGAGCCATCTTCCTCTGCATTCCCAGGTGCACAAACAAGGGTTGGACCAGAGGAGTTCTGTGCCCAGCTGATACTCCTGGCTGGCTTGCTCCTTTTCCTCCTTACTTCACAACACACACACACACACACACACACACACACACACACACACACGTGCACACACACGTGCACACACACATCTTACCCTACCTTAGCACAGCATCTGACTCTGCAATGGACTATAAAAGTTTTATTGTACCTTCTTTTAGAAAGTTGCTGGATCTCCCTAGCATTTGTAAATGTTGTGCTCCAACACCGGTCTCCACCTCATCTCTAACCGCACCTACCAGTGAAACTGCAGAATTTTTTTTAAATTCTAATTTGCAATTTTAATGTGGAACATCAGTTGGTTTAGATTACTTATACAACAAATATAACGCTTAAAATCAAAGCTCTCACAAATAATATAGAACATTCAAAGTAATCTTTTTCTTATTGCATTATGCATTCTTATTGCATTATACTTTACACATAAATGTCAGTCACACAAATCAAAAGTCGAAACTGCAGAAATTTTGGCAGGGGAATTATTTAATACCAATTAGGGCTGGTGTGGTGACATATCAAGCTAATCCTCCACCTACAAACACCAACATCCTATTATGAGCACCAGTTTGTGTCCTGGCTGCTCCAGTTCCAATCTAGCTCTCTGCTTATGGCCTGGGAAAGCAGTACAAGATGGCCCAAGACATTGGGTCCCTGCACCTAGATGGGAGACCCAGAAGAAGCTCCTGGCTCCTAGCTTCTAGCTTCTGGCTTCAGATCAGTTCAACTTTGGCTGTTGTAGCCATATGGGAAGTGAACCAGTGGATGGAAGACCTTTCTGTCTCTGCTTCTCTCTCTATAAAAACCTACCTTTCAAATGAAAAGTAATAAATCTTTAAAACATAAATTTTAAATTATATTTACTTATTTGAAAGGCAGAATGAGAGAAAGAAATTAGGTAGATAGATAGATAGATAGATAGATAGATAGATAATCTTCTATGCACTGGTTCACTCCTCAAATGGCCACAGCAGCCAGGGCTGAGCCAAGTCAAAGCCAGGAGGCAGGAACTCCACTTGGGTCTCCCACACGTGGGTGGCAGAGGCCCAAGGACATGGGCCACCTGCTGCTGCTTTTCCAGGTGCACTATCAGGGAGCCAGATTAGAAGTGAAGCAGCTGGGACTGGAGCTGGGTCACAGTGTGGGATTCTTTTGCCATGAGACCACACACTGTTCATCCCTCGTCCATGCGCTATAAGACAACTATCAAAACCTGTGTGAGAGACACATCCAGCCGCATCTCCCACTGTGCCCATCAATCTCCTCAAGGCATAAGATGCCTTCCTGATTTCCCATAACCCCCTACCCACGGTTTGCACCGTGTCCATTCTGCCTCCTAGATTGCCCTTCTCTTGAACTGTGCTTTTTTAAAGATTGGTTTATTGATTATTTGTAAGGGAGATTCACAAAGAGGGAGTTTTTCTGTCTGCTTCTTCATTCTTCAAATAGTCACAATGGCCAGAGCTGGGCTGGTCCAAAGCCAGCAGCCCAGAGCTTCTTCTGGGTCTCCTATGTAAGTACAGAGGCTCAAGAACTTGGGCCATCTTCCACTGATTTCTCAGGCACATTAATAGGGAACTAAATTGGAAGTGGAGCAGCTGGGACTTTAACTGACATCCATATGGGATGCCAGCACCACAGCTAATGGCTTAACCTACTACACCACAGCTCTAGCCCTCAAATTATGCCTTTCTGATTACTACAAGACTACAAAACTAGGTCTAAATAGAAACTCTTCCTTTTCCAGTCCTTTTCAAGTTCTCTTCATGTGTACATGAAGTCATCTTTTTCTGGAATAGTGTGGAATTCCATCTTGATTATCTACTGATACAGATCACTACCTCTTATTGGCAAGTGTATCTTGGAAGCGGGGCGGGATTCAGATGCTGAGCCTTTTGTTCAAGCCATGACACCTAGAATCCATGCAACATTGGGAAACCGAAACACCTGCAAATTGTAGTGAGAATGAAATGAGATAATGAAGAAAGCCCTTTGTTAGAATTTTTGGCTGGGCTTTACTTGTGTTACATTGAACTTCTTTCTGCCTCAGTGTATACTGCCATAAAAATAAGAGTAGAAATAGTATCTCCCTCTTGAGTATGCAGTGAGGGTTAAATGTAAAGCAAATTGTACACAGTGCCCTGCCGCCGTCTCTGGCCCCACACAAGTCATGAGCAGAGCTTGTGCTGTAGACCCAATCTTAGGTTTTTTCATCTGACCAAATACTGTTCAGGAGCCAGGATGCTGTTGCAAACACTGCTCTATGGAAGTAACTTGGAATCCTGGCAGAAATTCCAATTCTCTGCAACAGTCATCATTATCATCATAAACAGGTGGTCCCTGCATGCAGGAAATTGGCTTTCAGGGGCCAAGTCTGTGCTGTGATGGAACACAGCATGTGTGTCTATAAAACTACAGCCAATGCTCTGAGCCAGATGAAAGGGCTGCTGTTCTGAATGACCAGCCAGCACGTGTGAGCCTGAAATACCCCACGAAGGCATTTGGGGAAAATCGGCGCTAGTCCTCCATATGGCACGCCATCCAGTTGCTTTAGCTCCATTTTGGTGCAGCTGGTAACAACAAGTCAGCATAGATTTTGGCCCAAGGATCTGTAATTGAGAAGGACATTCTAGACTAGCAGAGAAACAAGGAACCAGTTGGGACCAATGGCTTCACTGCACATCTCCAAGCCACACCTCTGCTTTCTTCCTCATCATTGCTTTCCTTCTTTCCTGGGGGAAGAAGCTGCTTGGGTCCCTAATCCCTCCAGCTACAGTTGACATGACTAAAAGTGGACCAATACAGGGCAATGTCTCTGTGCCAAAAATATAGAACTATGACTCAACTGCACTGGCCAGCTGCTGCTTCAATCTGTACCCACTCTTGTGGACAGAATGTGGATCAGAACCATACATGAGGAAGAATATGGGAAACTTGTGACTCATTCAAGAGAGAAGGGACTCAAGGGGATAGTATGGCAAAACAAACAAAAAAACACTGAACTTCTTTTGCCTTTAGTTCATTAATAAATGAATTTTCACATGACTGCTAAAATTCATTGATGCTTGAATTAATCACAAAAAAAGGCAGCAAATTCATGACAATGTAGATTCAGAGAAGAAACAAATCACCACTGAGCTATTCAATATCAGGAACCAGATTTATATGAAGCTGAAAATGGGGAAAAAATCTGAACAGGTCACTGGGGGAGATAGCGCATGACAAGTGACACAGGGGCTTCTGGAATGTTCTGGTTCCCAATCTTGGTGCTGGTTGAGTGTTTTGAAAACTCTGTAAGGGCCCACACAATGGGCCCTAGCCTTGCATGCACCAGGATCCCATATGGGTGCAGCTTCGTGTCCCGACTGCTCTACTTCTCATCCAGCTCCCTAGTAGCCTGGGAAAGCAGTAGAGGATGATCCAAAGGCTTGGGACCATGCACCTGCGTGGGAGATCCAATAGATGCTCCTAATTCCTGGGTCTTCACTTCTGATCAGCTCAACTTCGGCCATTGCAGCCACTTGCAGAATGAACCAGGGGCAGAAAATCTTTCTCTCTGTAACTCCTTCTTTATGTTTATCTGTCTTGAAAGAAAGGAAGGAAGGAAGGAAGGAAGGAAGGAAGGAAGGAAGGAAGGAAGGAAGGAAGGAAGGAAGGAAGGAAGGAAGGAAGAAAGAGAAAGAAAGAAAGAAAGAAAGAAAGAAAGAAAGAAAGAAAGAAAGAAAGAAAGAAAGAAAGAAAGAAAGAAAGAAAGAAAGAAAGAAAGAAAGAAAGAAGAAAAGAAAAGAAGAAAAAGAAATGAAGGAAGGAAGGAAAGAAAAAGCTCACTGAACTATATGGGTGTGATAGATGCACATCTCTGGATGTATGATATGAGTCATTGAAGTTTCAAAGTAAAACAAAGGAATCAGATCTTATGCTGAGGGCTTCTGGTTGTTAAAGGAATTTGGGGAGTGAATCAGTGGAGATTCACTCAAACAAATGAAAATCTTTTTTTGTAAAATAGATATGAGGCCAGCATTGTGGACAGCTGGTAAGCCAACACCAGAATCCCATCTGGGCACCGATTTTTGTCCCAGCTGTTGTTTCTGATCCAGCTTCCTGCTATTAGCTTGAAAAAAGGTAGTAGAAAATGGCCCAAATGTTTTGGTGCCCGCAACCCATGTGGGAGACCCAGATGAAGTTCCTGGCTGCTGGCTTTGGCCTTACTCAGCTCTGGCCATTGCAGCCATCTGGGGAATGAATCCCCAGATGAAAGATCAGTCTCTTAAAAAAAAAAAAAGAAAGAAAGATCAATCTCTCTCTCTGGTGCTGCCTTGCTCTCTAACTCTTAACTCTGACTTTCAAATAAGTAAGTAAACCTAAAGAAACAGATAATTGTAAGATAAACAATATTCAGTTTCATTCATCCATGGTTACCCCACACATCAGATAGCAAGATATGTAAGATTTTTTTAATCAAGAGGTGCATAGGAGAGAATTAATTCACTAGCCACTTTCCCATATGTAAATGACCAAGGAGAAGTGGCAGAAAGGACAGTTTGGTCACCCATATTTCATCCTAACACTTTAATGAGGTCAGTATTCTCATCTCTGGTTTACAGCAGAAACTGAGGCTGGGGCTGTCTCAGGGCCAACTCTTACTGAGTTACTCACAAGGCTCAAGAATTCAGCCTCTAATCTTGGGCTAACCTCTGCACTGGCCCGGTTTACTGCTGGGTTGGGCAGGTGAGCTCATGGATGACCTCACTTACATTTGGTCAGGTGTGCTGAGTGACTGGACTGCTACTTCCCAGAGCTTTTGTTGGTCTCCAGCAACAGCAAGGTGTCCGGAGCCCCCAGCCTAGCCAGCACCAAGGAGAGAAGCTCCCATGGGAGAAGGTCCTGCCTTGGGTTCCCTGGGAAGGAGGAAACACCAGCACTTGTTGCTTGATGCCTGGGAAGAAGTTGGCAACTGAGAAGTCTCCAGCCCAACCAGATCTCCTGGAAGAGGGAAGAACATGAGTCACAGCTGCCCTGCTGACCACACACCTAGCGGAAGCACATACAGCCATGAGCTCACCATCCTTACACTTTTGCCCAACAAAATGGGAACATTGGTGGAAGCAGGGTCACATGACCTCTGCCTTTCCTTCCCTGTGGCTGAGAAGATACAGACTGCTGGCATTTCCCTTGTTGTGAGTAACCTGGCACACCATGCCCTCATGGCTTCTTTATCTTCGTGTGTACTTGTTCACTTGGTACACATGTGCTGAGGGCATTTGAAGGGACAAAATGTCCCCCACTCCCATCAGGCATTTAAAAGGACAGTATAACTTAGTGGTTAGGAATGTGAAGTCTGGAGACAGATGGCTGGCTTAGCACTTACGGTCCTGGTTGGGATGTTCCTTGCTATCACTCCCACCTCCCCCCACTACTCCCACCTCATCCTCCAGCCCCATCCCCAATCCCAAATGGAAGTGCCTGAGTTGGATTCCCAGCTCCAGCCCTAATTCCAGCTTTTGCTAACACAGACCCTAAGAAGTAGCAATGGCAGCTCAAGTACTTGTATCCCTGACACCACATGGGAGACCTGGATTGAATCCAGTTCCTGACTTTGGCTTGCCTTAACTGTGGCCATTGCAGCATTTAGAGAGTAAACAACTAGAAGATCAATCCTTTCTCTCCCTCTCATCTCTCTCTTTCTCTCTCTATCTCTATCTCTCTCCCTCTTCCCCAGTCTGACCATCAGACAAATTAACATTAAAAAAGAAAGGTAGGTAAATGCCTGTCTGAATGTGGTTTGAGTCCTGGCTTGTCCCAACCAGATCTTCTGTGTTAGCACTCAATGCAAGTCTTAGTGGCTACTAAGAATACATGGTACTTAGGAGTGTCATTCCCAGGCGAGACATCAGATAAGCACACAAATAGCCTATGCTTATGAAATAGGAAACGGGCAGAAAATGACATGCAACCTAACAGGACACTTGGAGTGAGAAACTCTGTCCCTTTCAAAACTGCCCCCCATATTTACATATAAAACATTGTTAAAGATGGTTAAAATAATTTTTAAATGTTTATATTTGCTTGTGATTTTTATATAACTAAAATATGCTTTTTAAACTTGGTAAAATGTAGAAAATATTTGTCCAAATACTCATAATTCCATCATTAAAATAACTGGGGATTGACATTGTGGCACATTTGGTTAAGTGACTGCCTGTAAAACCAGTATCTCTTATCAGAATGCTGGTTCAAGTCCCGGCTGCTGCACTTCTCTTTCAGCTCCCCATTAATGTGCCTGGGAAAGTAGTGGAAGATGGCACAGGTGCTTGGGTCCCTACCACCCTCATGGGAAACTCAGATGGGGTTTTGGTCTCCTGGCTTTGGCCCGGCCCTGTCCCAGCCCTTTGTGGCCATTTGGGTAGTAAACCAAGGGATGAATGATCTCTCTCTTTCTGTTTCTTTCTGTCATTCTGCCTTTGAAAAATATAAATAAGCTTAGAAAGAAAAAAAAAACAAACTACAGTCAACAATTTACTTTGGTTTTTGTTTAAAGCACTCCAAGAGAGTTTTGGAGTCTCTGAGCTTTCGGAGTCTGTAGTGTGCTCTTCTGGCTTTGCCGAGTGAGGCGGATTCTCCTGTCCTGAAGGAATGCGTCAGGAACCATGTGTGGCAAATTTGGAATATGATCAAGCTGGGGGCATGCTGCTTTGGTCCAAATGCAGGATGGTGAAGCCATAAGACTAATTTTACTGGGCAATAAGAGAACACCAACAACTGCTCCAGAAGTTAGCTTGAAATCTGAGTTCATCACCAGCAGTGACCTGGAAATAAAGGACTTCACAGGAGGCCAGATACTGCGGTCCTCCCCTTTAAATGTCTGGGACTTAATTTTATGCCTGCAAATAATGGGGACTTGAAAACAATCAGGTTCCCCAAAGGAAATTGAACACTTTATTGTTAAATGAAGTTTCAAATTTTATGTGACTATGATTAGTATACATATAGAAGTGGAATTGTTTTAATCTCTCAAGAAACTCCAAGCAATGATAAACCCTCTAAAATTTTCTGTAATACACTTAACAATGTATTTTTAAATACTGATAGAAAATAAGAGATTTTTTGATAGCTTAAGTATATGATTCATAAATATATTCTACCTGTAAATTAAGCATTGGACCAGGCATTTGGCACATAAGTCCACATCACATAACAGAGTGTCTGGGCTCAGGTCCTGGTGCTGCTCTCATTCCAGTTTGCTGCTAATGAATGCACACCTTGGGAGGCAGGAAGTGATGGCTTGAGTACTTGAGTCCCTGACATCTGTGTAGGAAACCCACACTGCATTCATGGCTCTCAGCATCATCCTACACAGCCCCAGCTGTTACAGGCATTTACAACTGAGAGATCTCTGTCAATTTTTCTTCCTCTATCACTTTCTATGCCTTTCAAACAAATGGCTAAGTATTCTTAAAACATGGTTGCACTCACTTGGATGACCATATCTGACCCCAGAACCTCTTCTACCTATGTAGCAGAAGTTAATTCAGTAACCAGAATGATGAACAACCATCCAGAGCTTTTTCAGGATGATATGCATTATTCTGAACTAAATTGTGTCACCAGTTGTATAATTTACTGCTTACCTTTTTCACCCAACTAAATGTAAACTGACCATTTTCCGGAATAAAGCCCACTTTAATGTTTACATTCTGCTTCACTTCCTTTTAAAATAGCATCTTGACTTCCTAACAGGCCTTCCTTGTCATTCCAGAGAAATCCTAAGGAGGCACCTAGGAAGCTCCACTCTGGAACTCAGCAGCCCAGCATTATACACTTGACAGTATACCAGGAACTGTGTGGGCTGATGCCTAACTCCAGGATTACTGTCATTCTTGTAACCCGTCATGTGGAAGAAATAAGAAAAACAGAAGAAAGAGAGATAAGATGACTTCCACAAGATGCACCTCCCTTGGATGTTATTTTAGGACATGACTCAGGTTGCCTTGTCCTCAGTCATGTCACTGGCATTTAAGGAGCCCCTTGGGTTACAGATCAGGGCAGGTGCTGGGACGTGAAGAAGGCCATGCTAAAAATACCACCTCTTCTGAATCTTTGCCGGCTGGCCCTGACCAAGCTCCCTCCACAGGAAGAGGATCCCCGGAAGAGGGTGAAGTGTTTCCCTGGCCTGGAGCAGGGAGAACAGTCTGACACCTTCCATTCTCATTACCCAGATGGAAAGGAAGCTTTTCTCCTGCGGAATAGTAATTTCCACTGGCACAAGAAAATGGTCTTTCTTCAGGTGAACCCAGAGTCCCAGTAGGAAGTATTGGAGTGGAAAAGATTTTGTCAGTTAGCTAAGGAAGGATCTGTAGACAACAAAAGCAAACCCACTCACTTTCTGTAACCCGGTCCTGCCCATACAACTCTGCACTAAACCATCTCCACTCAAGCTTAGTTGGTATAATGGGTCTGGCAAAGGCACAGAAACAAGTTGTTAGAAACCCCCAGCTTTTTGTTTACCTAGCACAGCAGCCTCCAGAAGCCTTCCTGAGCTGCAGCTGCACATAAAACAGAGCAAGAGGCCCCAAACTGCCCCCTCCAAGGATACTGTTCCATTGCTCTCACAGTCTGCAATGCAAGAGCGGAGACTGCAGAGTTCACTTCCACATATGCTCCTGCTAAGGACATCAGCAGAAACTTGAGAACCAAGTATAAAAATGTAAAAGATTAACAGGTGGTGTCCAATATGAAAAGAATTTGGGGTTTTCTGGTAAGTAATGATTAAAACCATCCCAACACTCTGGGGCTGGCTCAGGAGTATAAAATCTGCAGATATTTGGCTATGTTTTGCACTCTGCACTAGGTACTGCCCTGACTATGGTTCCTGTCTTCATTTTCTTTGAAATACACTGCCTAGATTAATTAACAGCGCCTTCCTTTGCCCACCCTAGGGTCTTGAGGGGAGCAAGTACAGATTTCTTTTTTTCTTTTTTAGGATTTATTTTTATTTGAAAGGCAGATTTACAGAGAAAAAAAAGAGAGACTGAGAAGAGAAAATCTTCCTGGTTCACTCCCCAAATGGCCACAATTGAGTTGAATCAATCCAAAGCCAGGAGCCAGGAATTCTTCCAGGTCTCCCAAGTGGGTGCAGGGTCCAAAGGATGAATTGTGCCATCCTCCAGCACTTTCCCAGGCCATAAGCAGGGAGCTGAATGAGAAATGGAATAACCAAGACACAAACCAGTGCCCATATGGGATGCCAGTGCTTAAGATGGAGGATTAGCCTGTTGAGCCACCATGCTGGCCCCCTGCAGGTAGAGATTTGTAATAATTAACCTCATATGCTCTCTGGAAGCTCCTAGGAATAACATGAATGCATCTGTCTTTCCATTCTCATTATGATATCTGTATGATCCTATCTTAGGCCATAAACATGAGGTTGGAAAAAAGGTTTCATTGGTTGAACCACATCTTCTCACCAGATTCTCCCATGCACTTGGAATGGCGGGGAGGGTGGGTTTTGTGGCTTGGCTGTGGATCTGAGCTGGCTCATGTGGAAGAAGATCTCACCCTGCAGTCTTGCCTAGTCAGTATCACGTTTTAACTATGCTCTGAGTGTAGAATACACCCTGCTGGTCTCACTCTTTATCTTTACCTTGTAATGTATTGCTTCTAAGTAAGAAATCATGAATGAATATTTAGGGGGAAAAAAGGCTGGACAATGAATGAATAACAAAAACCTATTAAAAAAAAAAACCTATTGCTGGGCACACCTTGGTAGCCTAGCGGCTAAAATCCTTACCTAGAAAATACCAGGATTCCATATGGGTGCCAGTTCTAATCCCAGCAGCCCCACTTCCCATCCACCTCCCTGCTTGTGACATGGGAAAGCAGTCAAGGGCGGCCCAAAGCCTTGGGTTCCTACACCGATGTGGGAGACCTGGAAGAGGCTCCTAGCTCCTGGCTTTGGATTGACTCAGCTCCGGACAATGTGACCACGTGGGGGAGTGACTCATCGGATGGAAGATCTTCCTTTCTGTCTCTCTTCCTCTTTGTATATCTGACTTCCAAATAAAAAAGTTTTTTTAAATCTTAAAAAAAAAAAACTATTGCTGGCAGCGGCAGCATCTGCATATTTGTCCCTACACTGTCACTTCCAGCTGATGGTCTTGCATTAGTGATTGCCCTTGGTTTTCTGTTATATTTTTTGTTAAGCTTTATTTATTTTTTATTGCAAAGTCAGATATACAGACAGGAGGAAAGACGGAGAGGAAGATCTTCCATCCAATGATTCACTCCCCAAGTGAGCGCAACAGCTGGTGCAGCACTGATCCGAAGCCAGGATCCAGGAACATCCTCCAGGTCTCCCACACGGGTGCAGGCTCCCAAGGCTTTGGGCCATGCTCGACTGCTTTCCCGGGCCACAAGCAGGGAGCTGAATGGGAAGTGGAGCTGGCGGGATTAGAACCGGCATCCATATGGGATCCTGGTGTGTTCAACGTGAGGACTTTTGGCTGCTAGACCACCGCACCAAGCCCACTTTTTTTTTTAAGCATTACTTATCTACAGGGCAAAGAGCCAGAGATCTTCCATCTTCTGGTTCATTCCCCAAATGTCCAAAACAATCAGGACTGGGTCAGGTGGAGGTCTGGAGTCAGGGATTCAATTCAGGTTTCACACGTGGGTGACAGAGACCCAACCACTTGAGGCATTAACACTGCCTCCATGTTACACATGTTAGCAGATGTTGGAAACAAGAGCAGAGCTGGGAATCAAACCTAGGCACTTTACCATGGGATGCTGGTGTTCTAGACAGCATCATGATGGCTGTGCCAAACATGCCACCCCCCATTGTTGGTTTTCCAGTAGACAGACCAGAAATGAGAAGCCTAATTCTAATGTCTTCATCAGAGATGGCAAGAAGAAAGTAATAAACATGCTTGTTCAGCTTTACATATATGAGAGCATATTGCTGTTCTTGAGACAGCCAATATCCATCACTACCCAACCAGACTACCCAAAGATAACAGCTATTATTAAAAGACAGAAGGAAAATGCCTATGTTTTTGTTTTCCTTGGAAGGACCGTTTTGCGCAGTCAAACTCTGCAAGTAGCAAGAGTACTCAAGAGCCTCTTTGCAAGATCAAGAGAAGCTGTGTCTTCCTCAAGAAGTGGGGGTCTCATCCACAGGGGCCTAAGAGCATTTCTTAATGCCTCAAAGCCCCCCGGGGGCAGAGCATATTTTCCATGGAAACTTTGGGAAACAGAACTCAGCGGCATATGAGAGAGCATGCTGTATCTTTTTCCACGCTACAGTGAACCATGAGCATAGCACACTGCATTCCCAAATGCAGTGGAAGAAACAATTGTCTTTCAGTGTAGTTTCAGATTCTTTTCTCTCCCTTAACTGCTTGAGTCATCACTGTGGGCTCTGGAGGAGTCACAGTACACAGGTTGAGTTATTGCTGCTAAACATGGTGTGACTATCAGGGAATGAGGATTTGGGTTTTGTCTTTTTAAACACAATCCCAAAGCACACACTCAGATGAGTATTGCTGTAAAAGGGGTAACATCTGCTAATGTTGACTCTCTTGTGAACAAATATTGGAACATGCAGTAAGACAAGTATATGTGCTAAGGAGACAGTATATTACCCATTAACACTTCCTTTAAGAAACTCAGCTAGGGCCTGACGCAGTAGCCTAGTGGCTAAAATCCTTACCTTAAGAGCACCAGGATCTCATGTGGGCGCCAGTTCTAATCCCGGCAGCCCTGCTTCCCATCCAGCTCCCTGCTTATGGCATGCAAAAACAGCCAAGCGTGCCTTGAGACCCTGAACCCGCGTGGGAGACCTGGAAGAAGTTCCTGGATCCTGACTTGGGATCGGCGCAGCTCCAGTCATTGTGGTCACTTGGAGAGTGAATCATCAGATGGAAAATCTTCCTCTCTGTCTTTCCTCCTCTCTGTATATCTGACTTTGTGATAAAAATAAAATAAATCTTTAAAAAAAAAAAGAAAGAAAAGAGAAAGAACCTCAGCTATGCAACCCTCACAACTCTGGGGAACCCCAAGGCAGCTATTTGGCACAATAGTAATACATTCAGAAATATGCATTAAGAGACCTCAAAGCGTTACCATTATGACACAGCCTGCTAAGCCTCAGTTTATAGAATAAGCATCCCATCCATGAGCACTGATTCAAGTCCTGGCTTTGGATCCAACTTCCTGCTGATGTGCCTGGACCTCTGCCTCTGTCACTTAGGGAAAAGAAAAGGATGCATTTCCTGGCTCCTGGTTTTGGCCTGA
The DNA here is from genome assembly GCF_017591425.1 of Ochotona curzoniae. NCBI lineage: Eukaryota > Metazoa > Chordata > Mammalia > Lagomorpha > Ochotonidae > Ochotona > Ochotona curzoniae. The sequence continues at coordinate 67,328,683 of NW_024467122.1, forward strand.
CCCAGGCCTGACTATTTCCAGCCATTTGGAAAGTAAACCAGTTGATGGAAAATAGATGAAGTGTTCTCTCTCTCTCTGTCACTCTTTTTCTGTTTTCCAAAGAGAGTTTTACATGCATCATGTGTAGACCTTAATTACAGCATGTTAAACGCCATGTACACAAAAGATGTTCAGTAAACATTTGTGTGGCTTTTCCCTGCCATATCACAATTTATATTCATCCTTCAGAAAACAAGAGTGTCCATATTTTGAAGGTAAACAAGATCTTTTTACCTAGTTTTGTCACCCCGCCTGCCCTACACTACACTACTACTTTCATGCTCTAATGTAACTAACAGTCAATTTAAAAAACCATTCAATAAGCACTTATGCGGAGTAAATAACTCCAAGCACCAGATAAATCTGGAAATTCCTGGCCTGTGTCTTGGGTTTACACAAAAGCTCTGAGATGAAAATATTGTGCAGGCTCCTGTACCATCATAACTAGGTCAGTTTCTTGCAAAAAAAAAAAAATGTACTTATTTGTTTGAAAGTCAGAGTTACAGAGAGATGGAGAGACTAGAAAGAGATCCATGTGCTGGTTCACTCCCCAAATGGCCATAATGATGGAGTATGGACCAGGCTGAATGAAGCCAGGAACCTGGAACTCCATATAGGTGTCCCACATAGGTGGCAAGGGCCTAAGTGCTTGAGCTTTCTGCTGCTTCCCCAGGTATAATAGCAGGCAGTTCGGTTGGAAGTGGAGCCGCTGAGACTTGAACCAGTGCTCATGGGATGCCAGTATTGTAATCAGCAACTTAACCCCTGCCCCATGCCACTATATCAGCTGTCAGTATGCTTCTTTTCAAGGCATGCAGACTCGCGTAACTTGAGTAAATGAAGGGTGTTATCCTGGGAATCCGTGGAGCTGCAATTTGGTCACACACTCCTTATTTGTTTCTGTGAGTGCTGCTTTTGTTTATCTCCAGAAGTCTGCCCCTTTCTCCTTTATCGCTAGTCAGATTTGTCTGCTTTTTCATACCAGAGCTGATGCTTGGCCTATTATTGTGAGTCAGGAGGAGTTAGTTATGCTTCAGTAACAAACAAGCCCCAGAGTTCAACGGCCTAAGTAATAAAGGTATATATCCTGCTCTTGCTGTATACCCAGCAAGAGTTAGCTGGAAGCCACTTGGGCAACCAAAACAGCAGAATAGGCAGAATCTTAAAATATGAGCATGGTAAGGCATGCACTCACTCTTAAATTGTTTGCCACAGGTCAACCCTGCTTACATTTCCTCATTCAAAGCAAGTCAGATGGCCATGCCTCGGTTAACAGGATAGGGATGTGCAAGCCTACCGAGACCCTGACTGCAGAGAAAGCCCAAATATTTCTCAATAAACTTAATCACCCTCACACATGGCATTTTTAGCCCATCACTGAAACCCCTCTTCATTTCAGCAATGACAGCAGTAAATTAATATTTTCCATGTGCCTTATTTTGGACTGCATTCAAGAGATAATAAATGTCCCAGTGCAAGTCCCAGTTGGCCTCTGGATCCATCCTTGAGTCCTGGCCAGCCAGCAGGGGAAGAGGCACATGGCTGTCCTCTACAGGGATCGGGGACCTGTCCAGGCAGAAGAAGGAGTTGTGTGTGTTGAGCCATGGTAGATCACTTTCCTTGTCCTCGATGACAGGACAAGTGCAGGATGCTGTGTTGGGCCTTGATGACTACCACAGAATCCCAATAGAGGAGAAATGGAAATGATTGGATTCAAGGCCCTGACATGTTAACCTTGAGATCAATCTAGGGAATCAATGAGACAGTAACAAGAATTTTGGAAAGTTAACTCTTGAGAGTCAGTGTTGCGGCATAGCCAATGAAGTTGCCAACTGTAACAGCTAGAACAAGTACTGGTGCCCATATGGGATCCTGACACTTGCAGGGAGAGAATTAGCCAGTTGAGCCATTGTGCCTGGCCCAAACATTCATGTTTCCTCTCTTGTCCATCCTTGGCCATCCTCTCTACCTGCTTTTCCACAAAATCAGCTTAAAAGCCAAAACCTTTTTAGAAAAGGCTTTTGTATTTTGTTTTTGTTTTTTCTTATCTGCTCTGACCTGATTGTTTTCTTTCCTCTCCCTTCCTGCCTCCCACTCAACGAATTCTCAAAGTTCTGCTCATGCTGAACACCTGGAGGACATGTCTACACCCTGAAGATGTGTGAATCAGTGTCGGATTTACTACACTAGTCATACCTGCTGATTCTAGTACTTGCCTGATTCCACAGAAGGTTCTCAATAAGTTATTGAATAAGAAATAATATGTCTTATAATCCTAGGCCATTTAAGGAAACTTCAGTGAGCTGCCCAGCTGCATTTTTAGGACACAATGAGAAAGTTAAAGCAAAGGCACTTCAACAAGTTTTGGAAAAATCTAAATTGAATGAGAAGCTTATTTGGTGCAAAGCTTACTTTGAAACTCGGGTATAGTTTTTCCACAATATGTATTTTCTTGTGCACTTTTTTGGGAAGGCCTCTTTTTTGTGGTTGCTCAAGGAATTTCCCCTGTTCCATCATTTTAGACAAGAAAACAAGGCGATGATGAACGCAGCTAAGGCCACACTGTAAGGAAATGACTTGGCTCAGTGTGACGCTCGGGGTCTAACATCTAACTGCCTATTCTCACCCTTTCCTTGAGTAGCTCCATGTAATACACACATGGTCTGTGTGTGCTGCCCTCAGACCTGGCATTTTGCCAGTGTTCCAGGGGCCCAGAGGACACATGGTAAATGCCAGGGCCATGCCGCCCCCTTTGCCCACAGGTCTCCTGTTGGAACATTGTTTCCCTACTGGGCAGTGGGCTCAAGTGGGGAAACCAGATAAAATTCAAGAGGGGAACTTGATCTGTCTCTGCAGATCTTACAAGTTGTTTGGCCTGCATAGTCTACACAGATACTGTCTGGGGAATATTCAGTGTGTACGCAGTACAGTGTGTGGCTTATTCTGTTGGGACTGTTAACAAGACCTTCACCGATTCTGCCTATCCTAGGTTCAGGTTGAGCTGGAGGTGGTCCCCTCCCCTCTCACTGAAGTTCTTCAATGAACAGGTTCTCCTCCCTCCTTCCACCTTTTGGGGACTGGGAGGATTCAAAATCAGAGGTGGGGGTAAACCCTGCTCCCTCCAGGCGGGCTGACAGTGCTGGGCCTTTTCCCTGGACAGCTGCGGATACAGTGGCTTAGCCACAGACCACGCTTCTGGCCACCTAGCATCTGAGCACCTACCAAGGAAAGGGGAAGCCTTCCCACAATCAGTGCAACAAAACTGATCAAAACAAGTTAGGTCTGGGGGGACTCAGGGGTCATCCACCCCACGAATTGAAAGATGAAAAAGCTATAGCACTAAAGCCTTAATTAATTTGTGAAGGTCTCAGTAGACCAAAGACCCAACTGCCTGAATCTGAACTTGGTGCTATCTCCCCATAAGGCCCCCAGGCATCCACTGTTCTTGTGTGGGCAAGGGTGCACCCCCCCCCCCCGCGCACACACACACACATGCTTGCTGCGTGTACACACGCACCCACGCAGAACTAAATCAACAAGCTCCTGTGTTCCCTAAGTGATTGATTGTCCCTGGGGGGAGGGAAGCGTGGAAGGGCATACACAAGACACAGGGCCTGCGCTGCACCCTGCATTTCCGATCCAAGATCCAAGCCGGCGAAGCCCCCCCCTGCCCTCCCAACCCCCCCCCCCCCCCCCGTGACACTCAGTCCTCCCATTATCTGCTCTGCAGGATATCTCAACTCTAGGGCGCTCTGAATGACACCTGGCGGACCCAGCGCAGCTTTCCAGAGCACCAAATTTGCGAGGCTGGGAGGAGAGGTGGCTCCGGCTATTGGGGACCCCCACCCTGCACCTCAGTCTGGGGCTGAGCGGGCTGGGGTCCGGCGGGCCTGAGGGTTCAGGGCACATCTACCACCTCTCCCGGTTGTGGGTGCGCCGCTGACCTTGGGGACCCTAAATCCTCCTCCGGCTCTGGGCGGAGGGGACAGAGGGCAGCAATTGGTGCTTCTGGCCGGACGAGGCCCCGGCGCCTGCTCCCTGGCTCTCAGGTTTGGAAACTGGGCGGCCTCGCCCGGCCGCCGCCTCGCCGACTCGGGGGCCCCATATATAGTCATATCCACCGTCAAGCCGGAGGCCGACGGGCGGCAGCGAATGGGCGAGCGGCCCCCGCGGGAGGAGCGAGGAGGGGGCCCGGGCGGAGGGAGGAGGGGGAAGGGGGCAGGAGGAAAAAGCTTTTCCAAAAAAGTATTGGCTGTCTTGAGGAATGCGGTCGCCCCCTTGGGAAAGTACATATCTGGGAGCAGCAGGCGGCTCGGCGCTCGCACTCCCGCTCGGCAGCCCCAGCGTGCTCGCCTCTCTCCGCCGCTCCGGTCGCTGCCCCAGGGCCCCTCGCCGCTGCCACCATGGACGCCATCAAGAAGAAGATGCAAATGCTGAAGCTCGACAAGGAGAACGCCTTGGATCGAGCCGAGCAGGCGGAGGCCGATAAAAAGGCAGCCGAAGACAGGAGCAAGCAGGTCTGCGCCGCCCCGACCCTGGCAACCGTGCTCCGCCAGTCCCCCGGTGCCCTCAGCCCCGGGCCGCCGGGAGCTGGGGCTCCCGTCCTGATCCCCTAGCCTGAGACCACGGGGCGCCCACCCCCACAACCCCAGCCGGGGCGCGTATCTGCGAGGGGAAGTGGGAGGAGACGCATGAGGCTGGGTCTCATTCTAACTTTTCCATCCCGTCTGGGGATATTGATGTCCCTGCTGGGGTTCCCACAGCCCGCGAAGACTGTTGAGATCCTGGAGACGTTTGATTCTCAGAACGGGGAGTCACCTGGAGGTGGGGGGTCGGCATAAGGAGGGCTGTGGGGGACAGGAGAGTGAGTCGGGGTCTTTAAACTTATTACCGGAGAAAACCGTCCCAGGTTAAGGGACTCTGGGGCAACAGAAGGGAGTCCTGGAGTTGTTTCAGAAGAATGGGATCCCGGAGCCCGAAAGCCAGGCACACACAGGGGCGCTGGTGTGTCACCCGCCCCCGGCCGCCAAGGTGGTAGACTTGGCAAGGTTCAGACCCCGGCCCGAGTCTCGTCCCGGGAGAAGATTGGGTTGGGGTGAGGGTTGTGAGCTGAACCTCGGGTCCCTGGAACCCCAACTCTGGGGCACCTCTAGCCGGAGGGCGCAGTTTCGACTGGGGCACCCCTAGCCAAGGGTGCTCTTTCAACGCATGCCCGTGTGTGTGTGTGTGTGTGTGTGTGTGTGTGTGTGTGTGTGTGTGTGTGTGTCTAACATTCGCTCCGTGCCGGCCGCCCGCTTACGCCCGCCGCCGCCGCCCCAGCTGGAGGAAGACATCGCGGCCAAGGAGAAGCTGCTGCGGGCGTCGGAGGACGAGCGGGACCGGGTGCTGGAGGAGCTGCACAAGGCGGAGGACAGCCTCCTGGCCGCCGACGAAGCCGCCGCCAAGGTACCCGGGCGCGCGGCGCGGCGCCGAGCACCACTGGCTAACTCTGTCTCTTTCTCTCTCCCTCCCTGTCCTTCCCTCTCGCGCTCCTGCTGTCCCTGTCCTTCTGGTTCTGTGCACCCACACCCCGCCCCTGCGGGATCACGCTGCCTGCTGCACCACCCCCCCACGCCACCCCATACCCCACGGCCAACTCCCAGCTGGAAGATGAGCTGGTGTCGCTCCAAAAGAAACTCAAGGGCACCGAAGATGAACTGGACAAATACTCTGAGGCTCTCAAAGATGCCCAGGAGAAGCTGGAGCTGGCGGAGAAAAAGGCCACGGACGTAAGTGCACGCTCACACTGATTGCGCTCTCACCTCCTGCCCGCAGCGGCCACTCTGGTCAGGGGACGGGGGTGGAAAGGAAAGACCCCACAGAGGCTTGAGAGCCAGTGGAGGAGGGGTACCTGCTGGTGCCAGACACCTGCACTCGGATCCTGCCATGGCCCAGAGCACTTGATGCCTTTCGGCTGTTGCTGCACACACAAAATATTTCACCTACTGCTCTCTTTCTGTTTCTCCTCTCCTTTTCCCTCCTGCAAGTGGAGGTGGGTGGGATGAGAAACTGAGAAAATGGAGCTCCTGAACTATTGAGTCTGGAGGTGAACTTGGCATCTGCTGTGGCAGAAAAGGCCAGTATCACCAACAAGGTCTGTGCAAGCAGAGAACGCCCAGTTCCCTGCATTGTCTTTCTTTTGCCATTGTTGGGGTCATGGTGGTGAGCATAGTTAAGGTACAAAGCACCTGGCCACAGGGATAGCGAGGTTCCCGTGGGGCACAGAGGTACTCTGAGCCTTCATACTCCCAAGAAAATCGTAATCCAGCCCTGAAGATCTGCCTGGGAAGGTGATACTGCTTGGGTCTGCAGTCCCAGGGCACCAGACCCAGGAGTTATATATAGCTCAGTGCTTTATATGGTATAGTGAGTTAACTGCCCCCCGCCCTACCCCCACCTGTCAGAGGGATGACAGGCACTGCATAGTTTCAGGGACAACAGCACCCAGGGCTCACAGCTCTGCTAGCATTTTGTGCACTGCCCTTGGAAATCTTTGGATCTGAAGAGCCTGCCTCTTCCGGGCCTTAGGAAAGTCAAGCCAAGCATTAGACTGCTAGCGGAGCAACTTCTTTTTCACACCATTGGATTCCCTTCTAACAGCTAATTAAGCCCAGGGACCCAATTAGAGAAAAATTCCTTGGGAAGTTGGTAACAATTCTGAGAATGTAAGAGCATCAGGGAAAGCCATGCCCAGAAGTGGAAACACCAAAGGCCACACACAGATTTTTTTTTTATTTAGAAAATTAGAATGCAAATTATTGGAGAGTGTCAGTTCTGAAATGAGTCAAGGCATTTTGTTGTTGTTGTTGTTGTTTTGTAGCAAAAAAAGAGTTTGACCTGTATCTCCCAGTTGTGGTTTATATGTAAGAAATCCAGACACAGGACATTTAGAATCTGACAGATGTTTTCAGTGAAAATCAAGGCTAACGGAAAGAGTGTTTGGGCAAGCACTGATTGAGCTCAAACGTTTCAGTTTCAGACTACCTGGCTTTAGAAAAAGAGCCAAAAAACACAAATCACTGAGCCTGCTTTACCTAATGCACATCAGATGTCTGCTCCGTGTATGGTTTCATGAAGGCCTGTCTCCCCCAAATTTTCCAGGAGGGCATTTCTTTCTTTTTTTTTTTTTTTTTTCCAAAAGAGCCACTGATAGATCCAGGGGAGATATTCCTTATAAGGAAAAGAATGCAAAGAATTTGAAAATAGCCCACTAAGGCTGAAGGCAAGAGAAGGAGGGGGCAAAAAATACTACTGCAATTCTTAAGGGGGGAAGATCATAATTAGTCTAACTATGTGGTGCTATCATGTCTTTATTGAAAAGTCTGGTTTAAAGGAGCCTTGGAATGGGGTGGGACAACATGGAAAAGAGGCTATTTAAAGTCAGCTGTGGGGGCGGGGCCAGCGGGGTTCCTGGGAAGCCCGGGACCTTTCCCCTTTTTGCTACTGGAAAAAAAACAGTCTGTAAATATGGTCTTCTGGTTTTGGAGACGGTATGAAGCACTCTTCCCTTTAGGTTATGGTGAGCCTTAAAGAGATATTGAAGAGGTCTCTAGAGTGATAGCTGAACTAGTCCCCCGCCCCCCCCAAAAAAGTCCAGGCTTTATAGGAGGGAAAGACAGATGTCATTAGAGAAAGGAGGAAGGTGGAAGAGAAGTTCTGTTCGCTGAGGGTCATTATTCATCAGTATAAGCCATTTCTACAATGTTCTATGAGTAACGGTGAGGAAACTTTTTCAGAAGTGTGTTCTTCTGGGGAGATTATCCCTGGGAAATGCTCCTTGTGGATGTTTTACAGTTTTACCACCTGAGTGGGGCTGGGGGAAAGGGAGGGGCCCGTTTTCTCTGTTCCTAGCCCATACCCCATTTTTGCCTAGGGTCTTAATTCCCCTGGCATCCATAACTACCCAAAGCTATTCCAACCTGTAAGCCAAGGCTGAGAACAACCTTCCTCCTAGACTCTTGGGGAATGACATCAGCTTGAAAATGAAGTCACCTGAAACTCACCCCCCCCCCAACCCCAGCACCCTCCAGGTGTTTGCAAAGCTGGACATTAAGTCACTGGTTGGCTGCCTGGGACGTTTGCCAGTGTCCAGAAGTTTCCGTGTTGGCTCCTGAAGGTTCCCAGATGCTCCCTTTCTACAAGGGCTGTGTCATCTGTCTGCCTGGGCCGGACCAAAGGGAGTGCGGTTTCACCTACAGGCTGGTGGCTCCACCTACAGGCTGGTGGCCGACGTGTCTGAGAGAATGAGGCAGGACAGCAAGGCAAGCAGGGTCACCCCACTCCCAGGATTTGAGGCCGCACGCTAGCATTTAGCCTTTTTATTTGTTTTTGGAGGTGATCCCACATTTCAGCACATTACCTTGAAGGAACTTGACTGGCCAAGGTGACACAGCTGTGGCCGGAAACTCTCTCAAGGGATTCTGGGGCGTGACTTGGGGCACCTTTTAAGGGAAGCCCCTTTATTGTCTCCTCCCTCCATCCGATTTTAAGAAGCCACACAGAGCCCTCACCCCTCAGATGCCCCGCGGCCAGTCTTCTGTCCAGTCCCCCACGGGGTTGGCAGGGACCCAGTTACTTCAACCAACCCCAAGGGTCCATCCTAGCCTGATGCCAGAATGGCGAGCCAAGGATGGAATCCAGGCCTTTTCCTGTAGGACTTGAGGTGTCCTAGCTACCAAATATTCACCCCAACCTTGCTCAGAATTGGTCAGATTCCAAGGGATCGCAAAAGCTGTGACCACAAAATGAAGTACCTAGACAAGAACTCTTGAGATGATAGTTTTTGTGAAAAAGCAAGGGGAGGTCCCCCAGCTTGCTCATCAGGACAGTGCCTGCGTTTTGACTACTCATTAGCGATTGTGTCCTAAGGGTGTGTGAGGTGTTGTGCTGAGCGCTAGATTCGCATTTATAATACAACAGCCAACAGGGAACGTACGAGCAGAGTTCCCTCTATTTTATTTATTTATTTATTTATTTATTTATTTATTTATTTATTTATTTATTTATTTATTTATTTATTTATTTATTTATCAGCTGAAGCCCATAGCTTTGCATTTATTTGCCTTAAATCACACAGCAGACTAGGGAACGAATTAAGAGCCAACCCAAGAAGGGACTGTGCTTCCAACAGGTGTGGCCGCTGTGCTCCGTACGTGAGCGAGGAAGTTTGGGGGTTTTGGTCAGGACTTGGCATTCTTGCAGGCGGTTTCCCAGCACGAAGCCGGGAGCCGGACGCCCGCGGGCTCCGGAGCGCAGCCCTGGGGCGGCCGGCAGGGGCCGTGTCCGCGGCTGCAGGCAGGGGCGCAGGGCCGAGGGAGCCCGGCGCCTCCGCAGTCCGCCAGGTGGCCCCCGCCGCGGCGCGCGCCGAGCATGCGCACTGCCTCGGGCGGGCTGCATATTTTCCCGGGGTCGGCGGGTGGCGAGCGCTCCGCCCCCGCGGTTCTCCTCAGCCCCGCGGCCGAACCGAGACTTCCGGGCTGCCGCTGGGGCCGCAGGGAGGCGCCGGCGTCGCACACCGCGGCCTGGGCGGGGCGCGCACAGCGGCTTTCAGTGGCAGCAGCGGCCGGTGCACCGCAAGCCGGCGTCTCCCCCCCCAACCCCCTATCCCCGACCGCCCCGCGCGATGGCGGGGAGCAGCTCGCTGGAGGCGGTGCGCAGGAAGATCCGGAGCCTGCAGGAGCAGGCGGACGCCGCGGAGGAGCGCGCGGGCAGCCTGCAGCGCGAGCTGGACTACGAGAGGAAGCTGAGGGAGACCGTAAGGAACCCACCCCGTCCATCCTCCCCATCCCCGGGGCGCACCTGGCGCACCTGGGCCAGCTGACGTGCGGCCCTAGGCTGAAGGAAAAGATGCCGGGGCGAGGGTTGAGGGGGAGCGGGCAGCAGGAGTGGTGTGGAGAAGGTTCTGGAAGCAGCGCTAGTAGCTCAGGAAGGGGCCCGTTTCTAGGGTGATGGCGTTCGGCGGCAGCCAGCCGGGTCCCGGGGATGTGCACAGCGCGTCTTTGGCATTCTGGAACCCTGGGAATGCGGGGAAAGGGCGAGGCCGGGTCGGAGGTCTCCCGCCTGCAGGCGTTTTTGTCGGGGGTGGCTGGGGCGCTGCCAGCGCGCCCCGTTCGTTCGTTCCGACAGAGAAGACTTGTGTGGGATGCCACCCCTCCTCTCAAAACATAATCTTTTGTTGCCGAGGCTTGGGGGTGTGGGGGCAGTGGGCCCCGGTATCAGCAGGCCTGGGGTGTGGGGTACCTGGCTTATTTCTTCCCCCGAAGCGAATGGAACCAACAGAAATGGGTTTTCGGAGGTGGTTGAGGGATTTGCTGTTTGTTGATTGGGGAAGGAGGATGAATAGGTGTTTTAAATCAAGCTTCTCAAACACCTGGGCATTTTATGAGCAGCGCTACTATGGTGTCCAGCTGGGTTAATGCACAGCGCTCTTTTGGGTTGAGTCAGCCCAACTGGTTAACTGTTTTTCATGACTGGGAGCAGAAAACTTAAAGACCTTTTTTCACACAAAGTACAGAGAAGCAGAGACGTGCGCTTTCTCAGGGAACGTTGCAGGTGAAAATACAAAGCCAGGGACTGGAAAAATCAATAGGCAAAAGATAATCATCCGCATTTGCTCTAGAGGGCAAGTCACTGGGTGATTGATTCATTGCCGCTCTGGCTCTGACTGGCCAGCTGCTGGCCTTGAACGCATGGAGGGTGAGAACTAAGTGGAAGAACTCTGGACCCAGGGCGGCAGGATTGGGGTCTTGGTCCCACCAGAGCCGCTGCTTACCTTCTCACAGCCTGGGTTCCCCGAGTGTAAGATGGGGATAGTAACAGCACATCTCTGGATACTCCAGGAATTGGGTATGTGAAAAAATGATGGTGGTGCTTGGTGTGACAGGGCTGGTACTGGGAGTGCCTTCAGCTCACAGCCTGGCAAGCTGGCTTCCCTGCAGGGTCAGGCACTACGTTTATGCTTCTCCCCAGCAGCTGGGGCGTTTTCCTCTGTGGAACGTGGAGAGAGGAAGTGGGCAGAGTGGAAGGAATGTTTGGTGGGTTGGAGTGGTATTCCCACCCCACCCTATAAGGAAAGGGCGAGTGTGACCTCCCCCCAGGCCAGCCTTGCCTTGACCCCGGCGCTGTGGCTGCTGCACCCGGAAGGAGCATTTTATAGAGGGAACATGTTGCTTTTACACTGCCCATCTGTTCCATCGTGTTTATTGCAGGACTGTGTAGGTGCCAGTTTGCTGAAGACACAATGCTTTTCTTCTTTCAAGCCTTTATGTCGTAGTTCCAAGTATTTTCAAAGTAATTTTTGGAAAGAGGTTTGTCTCCGTGATCGGAACCAGAACTTGAAGGCTGGGTCAGACTACTGAAGAGAGTGCTTCAGAGTCCTTGCTGACTTCTGCAACTGGCGTTTTAAACATAGCTGCTTTAGGTAGTTGTTAGACATAGCTTGAGTTTGAGTTCAGCTAGCAGTAACAATTCCACTTGGCAACAAAGATAAAGGTTTAGTGAAAAGCCGCTGTTAAACAGACATACATGTAAGATTTGGAGTGTTGGCCTAAAGGCCTAAATTCAGATACTCCAAGGTTCAGACAGACTGGCATTATTCTTTGGTCCTGTTAAACCAGCACTCACCTTGGGAAAAGTAGCCTTCACTTACTTCTTCCTCCTCCGTGTTTTCAGGGTGTGTGGGCCCATTACAATACTGCAGTGAGGCTACTTTCCTGGTGTGGTGGTTGACTCCAGGTCTTACAATCCCCTAGGGTTCTGTTTGGTTTTCATCATTTTTTTCCTTCTTTCTGGTAGTTGCCCAGCAAACAAGAACTTTCCTTTGCAGTTGGCAGGTTTGTCACTCGCAGCGTTCATAAACCCTGGGAAAGAACCAGTTTTCAAAGTCTGCCAGCCCTTTTCCCTCTTAGAACTGGTCTTTCTGGGAGCAGGAAACAGGCTTTGGCACTGGTATTGGCACTCCAGGGTGTCTGTGGGTGCACTGCGTGCTGTGCTCTCCATTTCCGCTTGGTTACCGAGGCAAGACAAGTGCCTGGTTGGTGTCTGGTCTCCCTCGTTATACAAGCATGCCCTGTAAATTACAGGCTTTGGCACAGATAGAGGAGGCTGTGTTTATCTGTTATGCATGGGAGTGCCCCTTAATGTCATCAGTATTTTTTCCCCCTCTCCTTGCCATATAAGGTCAGAAGTTTAGCTTGGGCTGTGGCCACTTGGTCTTACACAGCAAGTTGAGTGAACCTTTTTCTCTGTATAACTGCGGTTTGTGTGAACTAAAGAAATCTGACCTTTGACCATCTGATGTTTCCCTCTGGTTCAGGTTAGAACTTTGGAAGTATATTGCAGAGGGTTAATTTTTAGGCCATAATACTATTCATGTACCATCATCTCTTCTTATTAGCCTTAACTGAAATACTTTAAGGTAATGTTTTCTTTTTAGTTCTTATGTTAGCTCTAACATCCGGAATTCATGAGAATCTAGACCTTGCAAAGGGTTTTTTTTCTCCTCCAAAAATCTGGTTTGTAATAATATCTGCCAAGTTGAGGTGGGCATGTCCTGGATTTCTGTGTAGGTAACCACCCCCCCCACCTGTTGGAATTAAGGAGCTCTAAGTTGCCTCACCAGTGTGGAATGCTGACAGTGGTCTGATGCCAGCCCGCAGGTAGTTATTAACAACAATACAACAGTGTCACTTCTAAGTACCGCTTTTTGACTGCCTTGTTGGGAGAAAACTAAGGCATTTTGCTAAGAGTCATTTGCATGCTCACAGACCATTTGCATCTGAGCTCTTGACCCTCCCCAAACTCCTTGTTACTCCTCTCTGCTTTTAAATAGACAGTCATGTGTTTGTGGGCTTGCCTTGACCAAGGCAGCAACAGGTTCCAGACACTGCCCAGGTGCTGTGATGCAAAGAACCTTAGGAAATGGAAAACATACCAGAAAGAAGTAAAAGCTGGTGAGAGGTGTGGGCTTTTAAAAAATAGAACATCATGGAAAGACAAGATGCAAAAGAAGGAATTGCCCAGGAAGAAATGACAGAGTGAGCAGTATCCAAAATTCCAAGCACCCAAACAGAATTTTAGCTGAACCAGTACAACAGATCCTGAGGGACCGGTTGGAATTGAGATTTTCTCAGGGGAAGCTGTGTAAGGACAGATGCACCTCAGCTGCTCGCGTAAGCAAGTGCCTCTGCCCTCCTGCTCCAGCACCTTGCAGCAGTGGGCTTGTCAGCATTTGCATGTTACCCATTCCTGGTGTTGGAGTTTTCCATTCTGTGTCCAGCCATTTTTTAGAGCAAATTGAGATGCTTCATGAAGTGGATGCTGCCCATGGCAGTAGCTGATCTAATCCTGACTGGACTCTGTGCATGCACTGTTGAGAGCAGCAGTAGGGTGCCTGAAGAGAATCCAGGGGAGAATTGCTGGTTCCAAGGCTCACCTGATGGTCTGGACAACACTAATGCTGTGTCTGCCCAGTATACCAAAACATCCGGGGATGCTTCCTCCCTGTTAGTACAGCACTAGATGAGCAGTTCCAGTGGGGCTTGCCTGCTGCTTTGGGTGGTGGAGGAAGGGAATGCTTATTTCCAGTGCAGATCCCTCCCCTCCCCTATGGCCTTCTGAACCAGGATCTCTAGGGAGATGGTCTGGAAGTTTGTGTTTTTAATACACATCTCCTAAGTTGATTCTGACACCCCACGGGTTATGGGAACTGCTGACCTTGGCCACGTTCAGGGAACCGCTAAGCTGAGAAGTATAGGCTCCATTTTACTAACTTAGAGGGGCTCCTAGGGAAGGCCAACCAGCCAGTAGGGCTCCTTTCTGAATGCTTCCTGCAGACAGGTCTCCATTCCCTGTCAGCAGGTACTCTATGAGCCCCTGCGGGCTGCTGTTCCTATGGGACTCATCCCCTGGTCACAGAAACAAAATTTACAAAATGTTCCTGAGGTGAGCAGGAGTGATGTTTTCAAAACAGCATCCTGCTGAACACAGCGTCAAGAGGCATGGGAAAGAATAGAGGGAGGGTAGCAGTAAGAGGGAAGAGACAGAATAGAGTAAGGGGACCCCTCAGAGGCAGGAATAAGCACATCTTTGGTGTCCATCTGGGTAGGACACTGAGGACGCAGGGTCAGCTCTTGCCTCAGAACATAAGCATTTTCTTGTCACAAGCACAAAATCTTCAAGGTTTGGGCCAAGTCTAAGGCAGATCAGAGAACTGAGAACATACTGGCTACAAAAACATGTCCAAAGGCTTGTTGCCCTTTCTGATAGGCTGCAACGTGTATACTAAGGGTATTTATCTTTGTATTAAAGAGCAAGAGAAGAAAGGACAAAAAGAGACTAATTTGGAGTGTGCAGCCTAGATGCTCTTCAGAAGTTTTGTCATTGTTGTGAGGCTTGCTGGTTGGTTTTTTTCTTGTTTGTTATTTATTTTTGCTATTCATTTTTATGTTGCTTGTTTATTCCCCTGTTCATAAAAAAGAGTAGAATTTTACTGGAAATTGAAACTACAAAAGGTAAGGAAATATAACATAAAAGTATGCTCCTATGTGTTCCCATCCTTCCCAAAAAAAACCTTTTTTTTTTTTTAAGTTCTTTAAAAAGCAATTTCCTGTACTTAAAAAATGTGTCGTTGCTACTGTCCACCCTCGCTGGGCCAGATTCTAGTTGCACACTAGTAATGACTGAGTTTGCGAGCCACTGAGGTTGTCACTGTGCCTCCCTGGATTCTTCTCCCATTTGCTCTGCTTTGTTGCAGTAAAAGTGTATTTAAATGTCTTCAGAACCTTTCACCGTGGCTGATAATGACCTATTCACTATCTTTGACCAGATAAAACTGGGCGTGTAGCCTCTCATAATCACGTGTGTATTTCAAGTTCTGTGTATCATGAGTCCATGAACTAAGGAACATTGCTTCTGTTTAAATTAGGTTGGTTTCACTTGTTCATCAGATATTTATTGAGCCCATCCAATACAGAGAACCATGATTTCCTTGGCAATGTGGAGCTGGCAAGTGATAAAATGGATGGTCAGTCCCAGAAGTGTTCTGTGGAACAGCAGATAGCCATTGCATCCTCAAAAAGGAAACATTTTATTTCAGAGATAAATATTATGTTACACTAGTGTCTGCTTGTCTCTGAAGCAGCTGATACTTTCTTAGAGCAGCCTTGACTTCTAACAGAAGGTTCAGAAGGCTTGGGTCAGAAAATGTTGGAAAATGTGTCTTGGTCCTTTCTCAGTGTGACCAGTTACTCTAAAAGGGTTAACTGAAAAGGGTGCTGGGGAGAAGTGGAATTAATGGGTTGTATGGGATCTCTGGATAGTGTATCCCACTGCATTTTAAAATATTTTAGTCCCCATATAAGTCTCCTTTTAGGAAAGTGGCTGGGAGACAGAAGGAGGACTCCGGACTGTGACAGCCATTGTACTGTGGGTGTCCTTTGAATGATTGAGACCCAAGAATTTCCTTGTCTCTGCCCCAGTTCAGGATCTGGGGCATGAGGTAGGAGTAACAGGCTCTCCGTAAACAGGCAAGTAAAACTAAGGTATTGGAATCTAAGGAAGAGCTGGGCTAGCAGAGACGCACGCAGGTGGATTTATGTATGCATACATATAAATGCTCACTGCAAGCACCAAGATAGGAAAGTGTCTGAGAATTCCAGCATTGACCAGGGCCAGGCATGCACTTATAGTGAGCTCACCACAGGCCAGACTTCCTGTCTGAAACAGTGAAACAGCTTTTCAGTCCTAGCCGCTTCCTGCAGGCACCGCCCTCACTTTCTCCCCACCTTTGTTTCTCTGCCTAGGCTGAAGCCGATGTAGCATCTCTGAACAGACGCATCCAGCTGGTTGAGGAGGAGCTGGATCGGGCCCAGGAGCGTTTGGCCACAGCTTTGCAGAAGCTGGAGGAGGCCGAGAAAGCGGCAGATGAGAGTGAGAGGTGAGGACGCCACAGCCAGCCTTGTGGCACAGCCTTTCACTTGGTGGAGTGAGCCACAGGGCTTCTCTGACTTCTGAGGTTTATAGATGGTACAGTCACTTGGCAGGTCCTGTGCCCAGATGAGCCCAGATGAATTTGGTTGACTTTGTTTTTCATTTGACGTTAGTGGAACCTCTACTGTGGACAGGGTGCTGTTATCAGTGGCCTGGTCACAAAGAAAAGGGAGATATTCACCACTTCAGAGAGCTCACCACCCATCCAGGAAGACAGATAGCTGCTGGTTTCTTAATTTGTAGCAACCTCTAAGTACCATGTGGTTTTAAGTATGTATAACTGTATTTTAAAGTTCATCAAGGAGGCCTAGTTAAAGGAACTGTGGAATTTCAGTGCAAAATAGGTCAAAGAAAAAGCACAGATAAAACAAATTTCTGCAGAAGTTAGTTATTTTAGGCATGGACTCAAAACATTTAAGATCCATACACACACACACGCGCGCACACACAGAAACTCGCCATTTGTGAGCCCGCCTCCCCCCGCCGACTTATCTCTCTGAGATTTCAACCTTGTAGTAAGGGAGAGCACGGGTACACGTGGATCAGCATGCCTGGTGCCTTCTGGAAGGCATGTTCTCATCTACTCTGCCTTTCCAATTAATGTGTCTATCACGTTGCATAGAGAGACCCTGTGAGACTGCATGGTACTGTCTGAGGAGTTAGCATGGGAGTCGGGATCAGAAGGCTGCAGGTGCATCTCTGCTGTGACCTGGGCAGCTCGGCGTTCTTGGTCATCTTGCTCGTTTCTCCATCTTTGAAGTGGGCCTGTGAATAACACAGTGTATTTAGACTTTGGCTAAGAAATTTTGTCCTAGTTTCCAGCTCTTTACTCACCATTGTTTAATATTTGTTTGGTAACTAAGAGAGTTCTTTAGGTTGCCTCATGATCTTTTCTAATGTCTGCCTTACTTGAAAGGCAGATTTATAGAGAAAAGGACGAGCAAAAAGGGGAATCTTTCATCCACGATTCATTCCCCAGATGGCTGCAAGCAATCAGGGCTGACCCAAACCAGAACCAGAAACTTCTTCCAGGTCTGCTATATGAATGCAGGGGCCCAAGGACTTGAGGCATCCTCTACTTCTTTCCCAGGCCATAAACAGGGAGCTGGATCAAAAATGGAGCAGCTGGAACATGAACTGGCGCCCATATGGGATGAAGGTGCTGCAGGCAGAGGATTAGTGTGGTACGCCATTCACCAGCTCCAACATTTTGAAGTAGACCAGTCCATAGCTCCACATGCAGTCTGGTAATGTTAGATTTCAGAGTGAAAGGAACTTGAAGGTCACTGACTGCAGCCCGCTGACTTTACACCTGAGAACACAAGAGCTCAGAGACTAACTTGGTCTTGTCATTAAAACCATGTGAATTGCCACTTTTATAGATATGAGATATTCGGATAGCAGTAGTTTAATTGCACTAGTCTAATATTTTCATCTGCAGTAGCTGGGGTAAGAATTTGCCTTATAATGAGAAGTGCCTGAAGGTGAATTTACTTTTGTTCTAGCTTTGGTCTGCTTTCAGGCTAAGCTTCCCATAATAAGGGGGTGAAACCCCATTACACATTTAAGCAGGGAAGAGTGTTGGCTCTTCCTGTTTCCATGCCTCCCACATGGGAACAAGATCTTGACATACAGTACCTTTCATGTACTGTCAGATGATGCCTGGACAATTTCATTAGTATCATGCTGACATTTCACTTAACAATGGACAGAGATGTGTCTTTTTTTCTGCTTTTAGCTCTGGAAAGTCTTACTTCGTGTTTGGGAAATAAAAGTGCCTCTGTGCTCATGTTTTGGACTGCCATGTGTACCAGGCCTCCCAGACCACAGTGTGAACCGAGAAGTCTGCTGCAAATCTTGGGTTTTCTCACTTGCCTTTCTTTTCAGAGGCATGAAAGTCATTGAAAGCCGAGCCCAGAAGGATGAGGAGAAGATGGAAATCCAGGAGATCCAACTGAAAGAGGCCAAGCACATTGCTGAGGATGCGGACCGCAAGTATGAGGAGGTCAGAGCCTGAAGCCTGAGGCACACAGATGCCCAGTGTGTCCTGAGGGAGCCAGTGTGTGATCTGATTCCGAGCATAGGCGTAATCAGGCAATTTTAAGCAGTGAAATTCTGTTACCTCTAGTAAATGGTTCTTACTTTGATCCTGCTAGGGGATCCCAGGCTCAATCATGAAGCCAACCAGGAACACTAGGAAGAATCAAAACTCCCCTCACCTTGCCCACCCAGAGAGCAGGACACAAAAAATCTTCAGCAAGGAGAAGCAGGAGTTGGGCCTGTTAGGAAGGGAAGGTCTGGTTGACCTAAGCCATTTGGTTGAAACAGCTTAGGGACCAGGGGCCCTGTTCCTCTGAGAGTAGAACCACACTGGTGAACCTGCTCCTGGTCCTGTCCCCGTGAGAACAGAGCCAACCTGCCCACCGAGGTTTTGATTTTTCCTTATTGTGTCCCGGCTTAGCTGTCCTGAAGCAGGATGCTATTAATATCTCCAGATTGTGCTGTGCCCACTGATTGTGGACTGCTTCAGAGGATCCCTTCTCTTCTCTCTTACCCTGAGTACGGATAGGGCTTTGTGGGTTGTCTCACCAGCTCATCTCCTCTTGTCTTCTCCTGCCTTCTTAACTCCCACAGAAAATAAAGCTGATTCACAGAGCGCTAAATTGATGGAGCTCTTGGGGTTATTTTCAGTGTCTTCTTGGCAGCCTCCAGTATAAAATACATCACATCTCCTCTTACTGCTGTTTTTGAGATGGTGAATTTCCTGTTTCTCCCTCTTCCCATGTTCAGTGCTCACTGCTATATAATTACTCAGACTCCATCTGAGTCGGGCATCCTGTCACGACCACCCAGTGAGAACTGACCCTCTGGGACCTCTGCTGCCCCTCTGCTGCATTCCTGATGGAGAACTAGTCCACCGCGATCTGATCCCCAACCCCACAAAGCGTGCCAGCCCCATGGTGTATATGTATGCTGTGTTTGTCCTGCTGCAGGTAGCCCGCAAACTGGTCATCATTGAGAGTGACCTGGAACGTGCAGAGGAGCGGGCCGAGCTCTCCGAAGGGTAAGCAGGACCAGCACCAGGAGGCCGTGTGTGGGGTGCTGCAGAGCAGTGACTAAACAGCATGACCGTCTGGCAGCTGCGCATTGACCTGTTTCGGCTCCGGGCTCCTCCAGTGCTCACCGGATGGGGATGAGCCATGATAAAGGAACATGGAGGACTCTCATGGGGTGTCTGTGTGTGAATGCGTGTGGCACTGCATGCCTTACCTGCACACTGATTTTGTGAATGGCCTTGTGCATTTCCTGTGTCCACTAACAGCCAAGTTCGACAGCTGGAAGAACAATTAAGAATAATGGATCAGACCTTGAAAGCATTAATGGCTGCAGAGGATAAGGTACTGATGGCTCATGTATGGTTTTTAGGTTTAACCGCAACCCAGACATCTTTCAGCTTCCCATGCCTACTGGTTTGTTGGGTGTAACGACTGTGCCTCCACCCAGCCCTCTGCTGTTTATATCTCGCTTTAAGTGCTTTCTCTTGGTCCTTTATGCTCCTTTGTTTTTCCCTTCATAAATGCTCCTTGGGGCAGCCAAAAAAAAGGGCAGCCAAATGATCACACTTATCACTCGGATTTTGGATTTTGTCACCCTGCCTTAACACCCTGTTATGAGGTCAAAGGGCAGTGTCCACGGCCGCACCAAGCGCTTTGGTACCAGATGGTTTGGCTACTTTAAGGCAGCCCTTAATCTCTGGGACTCCATTTTCATGTTTTCCCATCCCTCTCCTTTTTCTCTCCTTCTCCCTTGGGCTTGGCTCCCACCTTTTCTGCCTCTGAACGAAAACATTAGCAAATGTGCCGAGCTTGAAGAAGAATTGAAAACCGTGACCAACAACTTGAAGTCACTGGAGGCTCAGGCTGAGAAGGTAGGCCAGGAGCACGCCGTGGGGCCTGGGCCTCTGATGTTGTCCTCCCTGAGGCCCTGCTGACGGACATCAAAGTGGACATGTTCTAAATGGCAGTGTTTTGTGATCCCCTGATGCTTACTGGCTAAGAGTCCTTTTGGTTTTTAAGAGTATATTTCATGGGGGAATGTGAATCATCCAGTTAATTTTTCTTTCTTAAGATTTATTTTCTTATTTATTTGAAAAGCAGAGTTGCAGAGGGAGGGAGAGAGTTAGATCTTCAGTTTGCTGGTCTACTACTCAAATGGCCACAACAGCAAAGGCTGGGCAAGGGCAAAGACAGGGGCCCGAAGCTTCTTCCAGGTCTCACATGTGGGTGCAGGGGCCCAAGCATTTAGCTGCCTTCCACTGCTATCCCAGGTGCATTACCAGAGAGCTGGATTGAGAGTGAAGTAGCCAAGTCTCAAACTAACATGCCCATAGCAGGCAGCAGCATAATCTGCTACGCTAAAATCCTGGCCCCTCTCCATTTAATTTAAACCAAGTGCCAAACAGATAAGTTATCATGGTCTTATCCCGTGCAAAGCAATAGGCAGGAAGGCAGAGGATGTATTGTCGCGTGCCATTTGATTCCGGAGGTTCCGTTACCTCCCGAGAGATCTGTAACATCTGTTGGCTGGGACTGACACATCCTCTATACACGAAGGGATCAGGTAGTGATCCAGAGCCTGACATCTGGAACGCTCTTTCTAATTACAGTACTCACAGAAGGAAGACAAGTATGAAGAAGAGATCAAGGTGCTTTCTGACAAGCTGAAGGAGGTAATATTCTAGAGTTTGGGATTTCCATGAGTTTGTTTTCCTGGAGCTAGTGGGGGTGGGGGGACTGAAGTTAGTGACCCAAGGCAGTCTTGGAGTTCCTGTGCCATGCTGACCTCTGTGTCTCACAGTGATGAGTACCTTCAGACCCCTTGTATGGCGGAGGATGCCTGAAGACCATCCCCTCATTGTACCCATATTTGTAGCTACAGGTAACGTAAAATGTCCCTGCGTTGACCACAGTACGTTAAATCATTGCAGGCTGAGACTCGGGCTGAGTTTGCAGAGAGGTCAGTAACCAAGTTGGAGAAGAGCATTGACGACTTAGAAGGTAAGATGTGCAGCGGTGTCTTTTACCTTGATCCTTAGAGTTGAATACTGACCCAACAGAACGGTTTTGCAGTCCAAATGTGCCCCCCTTGGTATACTTCTTTGCTCTTGCACATTCTCCCTGTCTGTCCTCTGGGTTTTCACCTATGGCTCTTTCACTCTCAGACCTGCGCGCACTGCTCATGAGGTGACTCTTCAGCCACCGGACAGGGCATGTCCCCTTCTATAATGGCAGCTGCCACCAGCTTCCCCTCATGCTCGTCAGATGTGGAACAGGTTTATTTGTCACTATGAGGAGCATGTGAAAGTGACTCCAGTATGTTTTGTATCTTTAATGATAGCTCCTCATTATAGAATAACAGGATTTGATTGGTTTTTATTACTCACAGCCCATCATTTTTCAAGTATGAACTCAGTGTAAGGATTTGAGCTTTTTTTAAAGATTACTTGTTTTCTTAAAATCATTTGTATCTTGAAAAAAATCAATAGGACTTTGTATTTTAAGGTTATTTGTTTTTAGTTGTTTTTTTTTTTTCAGACTGTAGCCTATTTAAGTGATAATGTAAGCTTTTTTGACATTTTGTTTTATTATATAGTTTCATAGATTCTGGGGTTGCCCATGCCCTTCTCCAAGGTCCTTCCCCCTCACCCTTAAGTTTTATTTTGATAAGGCCCACTCTGGCTTATAGAAACCCTGAATTTTGAATTCTGAGGTTTGTGCAGGATTAGCTAGAAAGCACGAGAAAAAAAAATGTGCCTACATTGCTGGCAGAAGGAGCTGGGGAAGAACCTGGGGGTTAGTACAGATAAAAAGCAACAGGTAGTAGGTAAGAGGGGACGAGAGGTGCTCAACAGTCTGACTGCCTCAGTTACAGGCTCTCCTCTGTCAGGCAGCTCATGCTAGGAGGGCACAGGATTCACAGAAACGCCACTAAGAAATTTATGTCCCCGTTGTCCAGCTCAGCCAGGAAGTCAGTGCCTCAAGGCTGGCATTGATGCCAGATAAGGGTTATAGACTGATCACAAATCCTCCTTCCAAAACACTGCTGTGGGTGGTTTTTTTTTCATTGTTTATAGCTGCAGGTGGCTATCTACTCTGATGTGATTAAAATATAGCTCTGAAAGAGAGATGTTCCATTCTTCTGTGGTTTTGTTCAGGATTGAGCATAGTTTGCTGATGTACCCGCCATATTTGTTATGATTTTCATATGCAGTCTTTCTCATTTTTATTTTCTAATGGGTTTTGTTCTCTTTGTTTTTTGTTCCAATTCATTTAAAAATCAAACGCACGCCTCCTGCATTGGCCACCTGCCGCGGCACCAACCCCTCCATGCATTGCCCTTTTCTTGCTGCTGTGTGGGGATGGCTCCTGCGCCACCCTCGCTCACCCTCCATCTCTTGGTCACTCTCCATGTCCTTGCACCTCTGCCTTCCACTTCCTGGTCATAGACGAGCTGTACGCTCAGAAACTGAAGTACAAAGCCATCAGCGAGGAGCTGGACCACGCTCTCAACGATATGACTTCCATGTAAATGTTCATGCACCCTGCCTGCTCGCCCCAAGCCCTCATGCTTATGTGATCAACTCACAGCTACTGCTTCCTCACCCATGACCTCTGTCTCTGCACCCTTCCGTTTGCTCT
The DNA here is from genome assembly GCF_017591425.1 of Ochotona curzoniae. Classification (NCBI taxonomy): domain Eukaryota; kingdom Metazoa; phylum Chordata; class Mammalia; order Lagomorpha; family Ochotonidae; genus Ochotona; species Ochotona curzoniae. Next base: position 67,351,446 of record NW_024467122.1, read on the forward strand.
TGCATAACCTAGAAAAATCCATGTTTGACTTTCACGTTCTAATGCAAAGGCCAAATACACCAAATCCATCTGTGCAGACCCTTCTTTCAGAACCCCTTTATTTTGTAAACACTGAAGTAGGCTGTCACTCCTCCACCCCCAGGAGTGAATGACCTTGAATACTATCCTTTTAGGAAATCAAACTAGAAACTAGATTCCAGCTCAACTGGAAGGCTCTGTCGTTGTACAGGAAGCTCTTGAAATCTCAAAAGTTGGCCTCCTGAGATTCAGTGACGTACCATATTTCTTTTCTTTCTTAAATAAGTAATAGCCGCCATTTCAGGGAGCTTGTCAACGCTGCCGCAGGGGTGGATCCTGAGCTGCGGAGGCCGCTATCCTGCTCTCCTGCACAGGCCCCTCTAATCCCGTTGTTTCTTCTAGATTCGCTCAGGCCTAGCTGCCCTCGAAGCCAGATATTCGGGCTGGGTGGTACCGCGGCCTGGGCCTAGGGGCTTAACTAGTAGTGGCAGCGGCGGCAGCATCGGAAGCAGCCTTAGCATCCATAGCCCCTTCTCACATAGGAGCAGCACAGGCGCCCGAAAACCCAAACAGCTGTTTAGAGAAAATGGCAGATGATATTGAAGCCATGCTTGAGGCTCCCTACAAGAAGGAAGAGAGTAAGTTGAGCAGTGCAAACGGCCATGAAGAACCTAGCAAAAAAAAAACCACTTTACATTTAAAGTTTAGATCTTCATCAAATCCATTTATAGCAAAACACCTTACAGCAGAGGCCATATAACCAAAAAGTCCAAAGACCCAACCCAGTGGACCATTTATTTCAGTGATGTTCAGTACAAATCCCCACTGCCACTAAAGACTTTGGAAAGTCCTTTTTAAGTTGTAACAGGATTTGACTATTTAAAAGAAAATGTTGATACAGAGAAAGCCTACAGTATCACACACTGATGGTGCCAGGAAAGGGATGCTAGGGATGCTAGCATGATCCAGGCCACCTAAAGAATGGCGCTGGAAAAGGGCATATCTTCCTCACTTTGACGAATTTTAGGGCAAAATGAACTCTTTGCTAAGGAACCGAAACTTTATATTTACTACAAGAAATGAGAAAGCTTTCCCCCATTATTGTAAAGCCCCCCCCCCCCACACACACGTAAACATTTATCACAACTTTTAAATTAGAATCATAAAACACAGATGGTACAGTCTGCATGAGGGAGTCTGGCTGAAGTTTTCGTTCTGTCAGCAGCAAGAGTTGGAGTAGCCTTGTTCCCAGGAGCAGTGCCTTGTGCATGATTGGCTGATCACCCTCACTAACCAGGTGTGAACATGCACTTATGCCGTCCAGTAGACCCTGTGTCACAGAAGGTTCCTCACACTAATACTGTACAGAACCCTATGAAAGCTAGAAATGCCATTTGCTTTTCCCCTTATAAAAACGGATAGCTTGAAGAGTGTAATGTGTACCTGCTGCCTTAGAGGTTATAAAATCTGCACCCCCTATCCCAACTTCCCCCAAAAATAAAGCCCTGAGACACATGACCATAATCATGGAAATGAGACTGCTCCATCCTCTCTTCCCCTACTTATAGAAGGGGGTGAATCCCAGCATCTGTCTCTAAGGTGTATGTCAGTGCTAACACAGGGTGATTATGTGGGGCAAAGTCTTCATAGCAAATATAATTAAATATTCTCAGAAGTGCGCTTAGCTTACTTTGAAATTCCATCCCAGGCCCCTTGCCTTAAGAGGGTCTGTGGTAGGTCTGGGTGTAAGTAGACAGAGGTGGGCCATCCTCCCGAGGGTGCAGCTGGCAGTGAGGTGTGCATGTCTGCTGCTTGCTTGTGTGTCAAGTGCTACTCTCATCTGGCAGTTTGATTTCCCATGTTTCCATTGTGCCACTGTTTTTTTTCTTTCCCACCTTTTGTCTTCACGCAGATAAGTTTCTTAGCTTCACTCCTCCCGAGACTCGTGCGGCAAGCTGGGTGTCCCACCTCTCTGAGCTCTGCGCTTGTCTGTCCTCCAGCTGCCCCTGTGGTTTTCTCTCTAGCACCTGCCCTAGGCCCAGGCACACCCTGTGCACTCTATTGTACAGAAGCTCTTCATTTCAGTGTAAAATAAACACTGTGGAACCTGTTCCTGTTTGCTCTTCCTTTTACTTCTTATTTATTGACATTTTCATTTCAACACTGAATAAAACCACAAATCTGCTTCACGCATATGAAGGTTAATTTTTGCCTGCTTTTTTTTTTTTTTCTTCATTCTGGACATTGTATGTTAATGTCAGGAATTTCTAAAGCAGTAGTTTCTTGTGGGAGTTAAAAAAAACAGCAGCCTATGCTTGCCTCTCCATAGTTTTGGATTGCAAACATGAGGGTGGGGCCTGGACACCTGTGGGTTGCTTGGGCGCAGTGGTGGCTGTGGTACACAGTATGGTTTGGAAAGAGGGTGGTGTCTAGTGAGTCGGAAGAACTGGCTTGAGTAGTGCCGTGTTTCACCAGGGCTTCCTTCACCTGGGAGTGCCGGTGACACCCCAGCTGGGTTGCCACTCATGTGGCCTGCATGAGAGGGAATGGCTAAGCAATAATAGGAATACCACACACTGCTCTTAGGCCAGAAAGATCTCAGATACACACACACAGGCTAAGGGATGAGCACTGCTACCCATCATTCTGTAAAGAGTTCAGACTTTCTCAAAATAAGTTTTTTACTTGACCCCTTCCTCTTTATGGGGAAAATGACAATCTTGAGCTTTCTTAAATGCTGCTCAAGTTGTGATTTATTTATGTACTCTTCAGCACATCATGTATTCTTTAGGGGTTTGGCAGACATCATCCTTGTGTTTAATGGCTGTACTTTCCCTACTGAATATATTTAAAATAGAGCCATTAAACATTGATTTCCTCTACCACCAAAGAAGCTGATAGAAATTGCTTAGAATATTGTTGTGTTCTGTATTTGGGCTTCAGCATTTTACTTTACAAACAATGATAACTTTAAAATAGTGGAGTTTTAATGTTTCTTCAGCCCCCACGCTTCCCCTTCCTCAACTGTGTTTATCCCGGGTTTTGGGTGCTGGTGATCCTCCTTTGTGTACAGCTTGTGTTAGCCCAAGAGGGCTGATAATATCGTTGCGCTCAAAGAATTTGAGATAAACCCTGAAAATAGTGTACCCACTATACAGAGACTTCACGGAGAGAAAAAAAAAAAAAAGAGGGGTATGAATTAAAATAATTTAGTGTCACAAATCATTTAAACTGTGGAATCTGGACAGTGAAAAACAAGTCTGGGCGAATATTCAGTTAATTCTGGAAGCACTTGCGGTTTGGGGAGGCCTTTCCAGAGACTCTCACACTATGCTGGGAGGCAGGCCTGGAGCAGCCAGAGAAGGTGGGTGCAGCACAGGATAGATGGCACAGTGGGCTGACCATGACACTGTTGGAGCCCTTGGAGCCCAGGGCTCTGGCTCAGAGTGCCAGTCCCCTGCGAGAGCCTCTGTTAAACCAAACCATGGCTTTTCTCAGTCTGGGCCTAGAGACCTTGGTCACCTAGGAAACTAGGTAGAGCAGGAGGAGGAACACATGCAAGCATAGGAACCTATCAGGTCCCTGCCCTTGGGCCACGTAAGCAGGCTCAGGGACCTGTCAGGCCTAGAGACCTCTGTCATTTAAGCTGAAGCCACATTGGCACCCTCAATTCTCTAAGGTTTCCTCAAAGTTCTTCCCTTATTACCTGGGCTTCAGCCAGCTGAGGCATCCTGCCTGCTCCTGGCAGCAGTTGCCTGTGACATAAGATGAATATGGTTATAAGGGGTTTACTTTCTGCAACTTCCACAAGCATCTGGGACCACCTGGGAGGTTCTAGGGGTGTGGTGAAGAGGTGAGCCAGAAATGTTGACCATGAGGGGCTTGGCCATCTTGTAGGGAGAAAGGGAGATGAATGAAACTAAACTCCTTCGTTCTGCCAACAAGGAAGAGAAAATTACGGAGAAGTGGGGGCACTGCCTGGAAGAAGTGACATGGAGCAGGGTTTGGAATCCCTGAGCATCCCGCGCTAGTATCTGGCCCCATTGCCTGCCATATAGGGCAGAAAGTTAACACGAGAACTTCCAAGTCTGTCTCCCAACAGACCTGGGGCTGTAGGTGGCACATTTCCCACAGGGGCGGAACTGGCAGCCTTTTTTAAGATCCAGTGGTAGAATTCCTAGGTCTGTCGTTGAGAACAGTCAGGCATGCCCCAGCTTTTCCTGGGGGGGCACCTCGCCCTTGGCAATCAGATTGCCTGCCCATGTGCAGCACTGCTGTCACACCAGCCTACCTGGGGACAACTGAGGCTCCCTTCCATGCACATCTATGGGCACCTAGCAAGAATGCCACCCCCTTCAAGAAGTAAACAGACCTTCTGAGTAGGGCTCTGCCCTCTTGCGCTTTGAGGAGGGCACACACTCAATGTTGGGTGAAAGTTGAGGAGCTGCCCAGGGTCAAGGTGACTGGGAACGACAGGGAGCTCAGTTCTGCATTTCAGAATGGGACCGAATCAGGAACCCAGGAGGAAGCCCACCTTGTGAGCAAGCAGGAAACGGGTCTGAAAGAGGCAAGGAGAGGTTTCAATTGGGGTCTACACTATACCCTCGCAAGGGGAGCATGCTGTGCAGGGCCACCCTCTAGCATTGCCCCAGTTCTCACGCTGTGGCTCCACTCACAGGAGAGTTCAATGAGATCCTAGAGGAACATTCACTCTCCTCCAGAAAGCAAGTCTGGCTTTCTTAAGTGAGCCAAACCTTTTGCTTCTCCCCACCCCCTTCCAGGCCCTGAACAGAGGACTGCAGGGTTAGGGTCAGCGGCTCAGAACACAACCAGTGGCTGCCTGCCGGAAGTATCTCTATGTTCTCTGTTAACTACCTCTCCCACATCTGGCTAATCTCTCTTCTTCTGCCTCCTCTCTTCCTGCTAACTGCTTGCTGACCTGTACAGATCAACTCTACCAGCAACTTGAACAAAACCGCCGTCTAACTAACGAACTAAAGCTGGCTCTGAATGAGGATTAGAACCCTCAGGGTGAAAACACATGGGTTGAATTCTAGGAATGCAACCCATGTGCAGAACTCTTAAGTCTGCTTTCCACGAATTGGCTTAAACAGTTGCTTTCTGCAGAAATGCAAATGAAAAGAATCGGCTGAAGGCCAACCTGGCCTGCAATTTCCTGTATGTGTCCGGAATAATTAAGTTCTCTTAAATCCCCAAGCAGCTTTTGTGATACAATACATGTATGATGTTTATGAGTAAACATGTCTAACAGTCCAGCTCTCTCCATACAATAGCAGGTCCTTTTGTCTGAACTGATATATAATGAGGATGAAAAAAAAAATGTTTTCCACAGACAACTATGAGTCCTGCTTAAAGTATATGCTTCTATTACAAATATGTGATTATAGACATTACATATTCATATTCATAACTCCCTCTGGTATCATATTTGAAATACAATTAAACATACCTATGCTTGGGCAAAATTGCTTTTGAAAACAGGAGCTCAATGTCAGAAGCTGGTTACATGAAAGGTATGCTATATCCAGTCTAATGGTGTTGGAGTCTGATGGGAATGTCATTGCTAATAAATAGGACACCATAGAAAATACCGAGACTGTCCTAATGAAGTGTGCATGAAACATATTGGTCGTTTTCCTACAAGAAATGCATTCCTTAAGAAGTTATCAAAAAACCTATAGATGTCATCATCAGTTTCTGTGAGCTTGTGCCCTAGCACAACTCCAGACCTTTAACTGCCTGTAGCTCTGCTATCATTAATTTCTGCCATCTGTGTAACCGTGCTGCAAGCTGAGTTTGTATTTTTTTTTAACCTCTCCCTGTTCCCACGACCCCTAGTCGATGAACCTTCACCAAACCCCACCTGCATTTTGTGCTGGGTGTGGATCGCTGGTAAAGGTGCACCTACCCCTCTTAAGACATTCTACTGTGCCCAAGGCGCCGTTGGGGTGGAGACACCCTCCCCTCCTAGGTCCCTGTCTGGAAATGAGTGATGTCTTCCAAGCATGCCTAGTCCTAATCATCTCAGCCTGTGTTTGTGATTGATGTTTGCCTGCCTGAATGTACGAAGCACCATGGTGCCCAAAGTGCAGCTATTCATGACTGAATTTTCTAATCCCACCACAGAGAAAGTGGCTCATGCCAAAGAAGAAAACCTTAGTATGCATCAGATGCTGGATCAGACTTTACTGGAGTTAAACAACATGTGAAACCTCCCTAACCGCGGCCACATTCTTTTCCGTTTGTTTTCATTTTGTTCTGTTTTTAAACACATGCTTTACCCTAAAACCCCTTACATGCATTTTTATTTACTTTCACCACGGTCACAAAGACATCTGCAGACTACCAGCCGGGTCCAGGGGTGGGAACAACACACACAGACGGGCAGAGCCCCTGGCAGGGCAGTAAGGGTTTAAACGTGCCATGTTCCAGTAGACGTTGCCACACTCTGTAGAGTTCAGCGACACAGTAGGTCTAGTCAGCATAGGACTCCTCACCAAACAGAGCAGTTCCGCTCCAAGTGCCAAGGACAGAATCCACAGGAGATCAGTCAGGTGTGTACCGGTGCTACTTGAGACAAAAGACACCCCTGCCGTCTTTTGTTCATTATTGTACAATTCATGATTCTGTCCAACACTAATTTATTTTCCCTTGAGTTTTACTACCAAGTGAGATATGGACCCGTATGCCTCAACTCACCAAAGCCAAGGTTCTGTGAGCCTCACTGCTCTTCAGCACCTCATTCCCTTCTGATCGGCACACTTGCATGACTCCCACTACTGCTCTGTAGGTAGCATTCCGCATGGATTCCCTCCCTGCCGTTCTCCATGTTAAAGTGAAAGATTTAGGCACTACATACAATGGGTAAAGAAAAGACATTTTCTTAAGAGCTGTAACTGTATGTAAACATTGTATAATGATATGAAATAAAATGCACATTGAAGGACATTTTCTAAAGCTGGTTGTCCTGTCATTTGTATGTTTTAAACTTTGTGAACTTGAAATCATGGAACTTGACCTTACTTCCCTCACAAAACTTTCTTAAAACCATATCCCAGAGTTCAGGGGAAGACTCTTCCATTTGTAACCTCAGAAACACTGAATACAGCCCTTTCCAAAATCCATTGTTAATATTACTAGTATATTCCGAACATCCTTGTATACATTTTGCAGTGTTTTATTAGCTTGGGGACATATTTTCCTCTCAAACATTAGCCAGGTCTGTAGCAGAGTCACATCCACATGCCACTAGATGGGGAATTAATGTACCAAATCTGTTGCTACCAACAGGGAATTCTGTTTTAAGGAGTCTTCATTGATTTTCTGTTTTCTAACTCGTATGAGTTCAAAATTCCAATACATCTTTTGTTTTCTTAGACTTTGGAAACAGAAAAAACAAGTACCATTCTAGATTTTGAGGATTTTAAGCAGGCACAGAGATCACAGTTGTTCCTTGGTTAACCTTAACTTAACCAAGTAAGTGGGTGGGGGCGGGAAGGATATGTTCTCATTGAAAGTAAATAGTGAGGGGCTCAGCACACTAACCTAGTGGCTAAACTCCTTGCCTTGTACACGCTAGGATCCCACATGGGCACTGATTCTAATCCCAGCAGCCCCACTTTCCATTCAGTTCCCTGCTTGTGGCCTGGAAAAGCAGTTGAAGACTGCCCAAAGCTGTAGGATCCTGCACCCACGTGGGAGACTCGGAAGAAGCTCCGAGCTCTTGGCTTTGGATTGACTCGGCTTCAGCAGTTGGAATCACTTGGGGAGTGAATCAATGGACAGAAGATCTTCCTCTCTGCCTCGCCTTCTCTTTGTATATCTGACTTTCCAATAAAAATAAATAAATCGGGCCCGGCACGATAGTGTAGTGGTTAAAGTCCTTGCCTTGAGCACACCGGGATCCCATATGGGCGCCGGTTCGAATCCCGGCGGCCCTGCTTCCCATCCAGCTCCCTGTTTGTGGCCTGGGAAAGCAGTCGAGGATGGCCCGAAGCTTTGGGACCCTGCACCCATGTGGGAGACCTGGGAGAGGCTCCTGGCTTCTGATAGGCTCAGCTCCAGCCATTGCGGCCACCCGGGGAGTGAACCATTGGACAGAAGATGTTCCTCTCTGTCTCCTCCTCTCTGTATATCTCCCTTTCCAGTAAGGATAAATCTTTTCTTAAAGTAAATAGTAAAAAGTAAAATGGAAATCAAGGTAAACTCCTTTGGATTCAGGGACAATAATTTCATTCAAAAGTATTAAATGGCATTGTGGCATAGGAAAGGTTAAGCTGCCACCTGTTTAACACCAGCATCACAAACGAGTGCCAGTTAGTGTCCCAGCCACTCCGCTTCTGATCCAGCTCCCTGCTAATGTTTGTGGGAAAGAAACCGAAGGTGACCCAGGTGCTTGAGCTGCTGCCACCTACATGGGAGCCCTGGCCATCACAGCCTTGTGGGGAGTGAACCATTGGTTGCACTATTCTGTCTTTACCCCCCTCTGACTTTCAAATTTAAAATAATGTTACTGTCCCAGCATCTCCTTTTTAAAAAGATTTATTTATTTCAAAGGCTGAGTGGTAGGGAGAGAGAAAAACTGAGATATTTGTTCTTTAGATCAATACAAAGGCTGAAGACTGAAATTCCACCAGTGTCTCCTACAGGGATGGCAGGGGCCCAGGTACTTACACCATCTTCTTTCTCCGTCACGTTAGTGGGAAGCTGGATCAGATGCAAAGCAGCTGAGATCCAAAGCTGTACTCCAATATGTGGTGCTGGTATCTCAATTAGTGGCTTAACTCACGGTGCCACGACACTGTAATCTCCACAAAGAAAATTGCAGGCCTGGATTCTAGGTTGTAAGAAAGCTGTGTTTTTGCTCAGGACACCTGTGTGCTTGGTCGTACCTTCCCCACAAATCTACCAGCCCTGCTGGCCAGCAGCTGGGAAGAAAGCTCTCAGCACTCCTGTGATCCAGGGGACTTTTACTCTGGCAGCCTGTTCTGGCCTTCATGCCACAGCTCCACTACTAGCTGCCTAATCTGTCAAATCCCTCAGCCTGAGTTGCTCCATCTATAGACTGGAGCTGAGGTCCACACCTGGCTCATAGCTGGTTACGGTCATCGATGAGGAACCCATATGAAGTCTAGCATGGTGCCCACCCAGCATATAGGGCATCTTCATCATTACCTGCTGCCATCTCCAGTCTGTTCCCGTGTGCTTCCAAGCCTGGAAGTTTTTAATACATATTCTGTGTACCACGTGAGATGCCCACATGTCAGAATTGCCTGAACCCCACCTCTACTTCTGACTGCAGCTTCCTGCCGATGTACACTCTTGGGAGGCAACAATGATGGCTCGAGTAATTAATCCCTGATACCCATCTGGGAAACCTGGATTGAGTTTCCAGCTCCAAACGTTGGCCTGGTCTAGCCCAGCTAGTGTGGACACTTGAAGTGAGATGGCAGATGGGAGTTACTTGTCTAATTTTTCAGATAAAAATTAAATACTCTGATGCCTCAGCCTATCTGAGCTCTCAAAATGATAATAAAACTGTCTTTGGCAGTGGTTATTGATCTGGAGAAATACATTCGCTGAAGACTGTGCCCTGAAGTATTGTGTAGGCTCCAGCCGTGTGTTTACTAACAAGTTCAGAAAAGCCAAGGAAATAGTTCCATATTTTACAAGTAATGGGCTCAAGCTTCGAACTCTGGCCTATATCACTCTAAAGCTCTGTTTTGATTCTTCCAATGTTTTGGGAGATTTTGCAGCAGAAAAAAAGCAACACTTTGACATGGGTGGAACTAGCTGAAGCAACAGGTGGCATTAGGAGAGGAACAGGCTAAGAAGATGCAGGATCACCAGCCAACGGGGTCAACAGTACGAGTCCTAGCACTGAACTCGCTTGCTGGGTTCCAGGGATTAGAAGTGGTCCATCAATTATGAAGCATCATGCCAATTCAAAGAATCATTCTGATTAAAAGGGAGAGCAACCCTGTCTCCATGTGGTACACGCCTTGCATCTGACCCAGTGTGATAACCTCTGAACGTGCCGCCCTGTGAGGTCAGAGGAAAGAGATTAGGACTTCAGCATGGAAAGGCCAAGGTTAGAGGCCAAAAAGCACAAGAGAGAATGCAAGAGTCACATTCCAAATTCCATTGCTGGAACTTAGCAGACCCACTTTGTGGAATGAACCATTAGAGTTGTCCTATCTAAAATGTTGCAGGACTCCCTAAAGACCAGGACATGGTAAGAATATGAACATGTATAGAAAAATATATACTGCAGGAAAAAAAATACACTTGTGAAAAGAATTCTACAGTCTGTTAAGAGGGAAAAAAGCACTTGTGAATACATTCTGAACTCTGAAGCTGGCATCGAAGAGAACATTCTTCCTACTTCTAGAGATGCCATTAGCAAAAAACCAAAATCTATTCTTTGTGTGTGCTAGTGTGTATCCTCCAGAGGTCACAACTTGAGGACTAATTTTCTCCAAGAAAAAAATCATTTTAATCTTGAACATTTCAGTGTGTGTTAACCACTTTTATGTCAGTGTTACTTGCAGATACCACTTTTTACAAAAGGTACAGTCAGATGAGCACACAGGGAAAGGAAAAAAGCCTTCAACCAAAACAAAAAGCACGAGGTGTTGAGGGAGCCATCATTTCCTGAACTGGAGGCAAAGATTTGGAAAGAAACTGGAAATGTCAAGCAGTGCAAGAAATGTTCTTTCCATGATACTTTCTGACATTGAGAAGTTTCAGAGCTACATTCCTCCCACAGATGTCATAAATTTTGTTTGTCAAACAATGAATGAAGCTATGTTGAAAGTTCACTAAAAGGAAGGTAACTCTTGCCAGCTTTTTGACAAATGGGCATGACCCAGAGGATAAGGCTGGTTCCTGCTGCCTGTGAGAGTTCTGTTTTCATTTGTTACTAAGGCCATGGGAACAAAGCATCAAGTCATATCCCCACCATGGCTGGTGCCCTACATACAGACACCAGTTCTACAAAATGCAGGCGCTTATGGCCTTTGAGACCAGAGGCCAGTGCAACCTGAAAGCATCCTGTGGCTGGCTCAAGGCTGTTCAGCTGCCTACCACAGAGGAGGCGCTGAAAGCTGAGGCTGAGACTGAAGAAGGAGCTTTACAGCCTGTTCCAGGCTTCCTGCATGACCCTGAGGTGACATCACAATTTGAACTGTAATTTCTTCCTCTTCAAAGGAGATGCATTTTCTTTACTTGGTGCACCTCCCCACGGCTTCAAACCCCATGAATAACGTATGATACGTGCCACCCATCCCAGCCCCTTGGGTGCTGCTCAGCCTTAAGACTTTCTTTCTCTTGCATTGGGACCTTCTAGAAATTGAAGAAGGAGGCCCTGTGGCTCCTTTACCCTGAAGGTCAGGTGTTACGTAACCATGGCACTCGAGGTAAATATGTTTGTTGATTGGACCAGTGCTTCTGCAAAGCTGTAGGGAGAGTTTTCAGATCTCCACTGGTTGATCTTCTGTGCACAGAGGGTACAAGGTGTTTCCAAATAATAGATTCAGATTTCACTCAAGCAAAATATGGACCTTCGGAAGTCGACTTCTGTTACTCCATTCTTAAACTGTGCTTGGATTTATTGCTGTGAAAATGAATGCCACAGGCTGCTAGTGCTAAGCCTGGTTCCTGATTTAAAGAAAGGCAGTTCCAGGGCCTGGCACGATAGTGTAGTGGTTGAAGTCCTTGCCTTGAATGCACCAGGATCCCCTATGGTCACCGGTTCTAATCCTGGCTGCTCCACTTCCCATCCAGCTCTCCCTGCTTGTGGCCTGAGAAAGAAGTCGAGAACAGTCCAAAGCCTTGGGACCCTGCACCCATGTGGGAGCTCCTGACTCCTGGCTTCAGACTGGCTTATCTCCAGTCGTTGCAACCACTTGGGGAGTGAACCATTGGATGGAAGATCTTTCTGTGTCTCCTCCTCTCTGTATATCTGCCTTTGTAATAAAAATAAATATTTTTCTTAAAAAGGCAGTTCCACCCTCACTCATTCTTTTTAAAGTTTATTTATTTTTTTAAAGGTTTATTTTTATTGGAAAGTCAGATATACAGAGAGAAGGACAAACAGAAGGATGTTCCTGTTCAATGATTCACTCCCCAAGTGGCTGCAACGGCCAAAGCTGCGCTGATCCAGATCCTTTTCTGGGTCTTCTATGTGAGTACACTTATCCAGAGCCTCTTCTAGGTTTCCGAAGGCTTTTGGCCATCCTTGACTGCTTTCCCAAGCCACAAGCTGGGAGCTGAATGGGAAGCGGAGCTGCAGGTTTAAAACTGGCACCCATGTGGGATCAGAGTTCGTGCAAGGCGAGGACTTCAGACACTAGCCTATCATGCGGGACCCCCTTTTATTTTTATTCCTTCATTTGTATTAATTTGGAAGACAGAGCAACTGAGAGACTGAGAGTGATCTTCCATCTATTACCCACAAAGCCAGGGCTGGGTCAGGCCAAAGCCAGGAGCTAGGATCTCCATCTGGGTCTCCTGGTGGGCAATAGGGACTCAGTACTTGGTCCATCTGTCTGCTACATCCCAGGCACATTAACAGGAGGCTGAATCAGAGGCAGGACTCAATCCCAAGCACTCTAACATTGGATATGACCATCCCAAGTGGCAGCTTAACCTGCTGTGCCTCAATACTGCCTCAGCCTTCATTCTAGAGGAGTTAACAGGCAAGACTGCTGTGGAAGCCACTGTCACCTGGAGAAAGCTAATGACAGGCTAAGTCAAAGAGGAGCAGCTCAGATTGTCTCCCAGGATGCTGCCTGGCCATGTGATGGGCCAAGGGATCAGAAGAGTTGGCTCCCCTTGGCAGGTGCAACATAGAAGATGAGCTAAAGGGGCCAGCACAACTTTGATGGTGAGTCCTGTGTGTTTTCAACTCAGGATACACTTGGAAGAGCATTTGGAATGCAGCCTTTCCAGTGGAACTCTCAACTCACAAATTGAGTATTTAACTAAGGTACCTGCCCTGGGAGAATATAGGACTGGCACCCCTGCTCCCCTACCCCATCCCAAATCTGCTGCCTCTGGGAAAACTACAGTTGCCAATAAAGCAATCTTCATGAAACTAATTGAATCACACTGTGACCAACACCACTATTATCTGAAATAGGCCTCCCTCACACTCCCCTAAGGATGAAGCCAAAGGGCTGTACTGGCTTCGTGGGCGTGGCTAGCCTGTCTACCCTCTGGGCACGTGGCCAACCAGAAGTCAGTACTTACTGGGTAGCTCAGCTTGAAGACTGCCATTGCCATGATGTGTTTTCAAGCTGCGTCCCTACACAAAACACTCTTCCAGAACACACCAGGACTGTCTGCCTAGCACCTTCCCAAGAAACAAAACAGGAACAAAGGCAGGACAGTTTGGCTAAAAATAGAAATGTGATAAATCAAAAGAGTGTGCCACGGCAAAACGTTTGTTTGTCTCCTCAAACCCTGGAAAAACTGCTCCTCTCTCTTCCCCTACCTTGATAACTATCTGAAACTTCAGTTCCTTTTTCCCTACGATTTTTGACAACTCTAATTACTTTTCTGCCCACTTGCAGGCAAAGAAAGGGCTTCTCTTAGCTAGAGAATATATGGAACTGAAGATGCATAATTTGACCTACAATCCTAAGAATAAAATTCTGTTTCCCTTTGAGAGTGAGAAGTATTATTTTTTAGGACTGTAGGTTAGATGTTTGTGTGGCAATACAGAAAACATGTAAAACAGAGCTCTTGCCCTGGAGGCAGCAGTTGAATATGTGTACCCATATTAAAAAGTGATCATGGAACATGGTCACATGGCAAATTGAGAGGAAATGATACAGAAGTATGTAAAGAACAGATCTCATGTTCCTCCCTGGGAGATTTCTAGCCACAAAAACCAATAGAGGAGGCTCTCTGGGTCCTGCTCTTCAATTTTCTCAAGTGTTCTCCAGCCACAGGCAGGTTGCATCTTACCCTTACCTCTCACATCTTGGACACAACAACTCCACTAGTGTAGACATGCTTTGCTTTTTTTTTTTTAAGATCGATTTTTTTTTTTTATTGTTGCTTACATTGTATTATGTTTTATAGGCGCTGGGGATTCCCCCCTCCCCTCCCATACCCCTCCCCCCATGGTGGATTCCTCCACCTTGTTGCATAACCATAGTTCAAGTTCAGTTGAAATTCATTCCTTGCAAACACATGCCTAGCATAAAGTTCAGCATCTTATTGTCCAGATAAGTTCAGTGGCCTCTTGGGGAGACCTTCTCTGGTCTGAAGATAGGTCTAACAGAGTAAAGATCCGGTCAGTTAAAAGCCCCAACAAGGCCTCAGTATCAATATACAACATTATGGAATTAATTGACATAGTATTGGGTAAACAATATGTTAAAAATAATGCAAGTTCCCTTCTTCGAAACATCTGGGTTGAGACAGTATCAATGACAGGTTCAAAAAATAACAAACAACCAAACAAAAAAAAAATTACAGGTTAAATCAAGGCAAACATGTATCTAACCTTTTGGGATTCGCTCATTTCCCTTAGCATTATAGTTTCCAGTTGGGCCCATTTAGCCACAAAGAACTGCATTTTGTTTTTTTTAATAGTTGGGTAGTATTCCATGGAGTAGATGAACCAAAGCTTTCTTATCCAATCTTCTGCTGATGGGCATTTCGGTTGCTTCCATGTTTTTGCAATTACTGATTGTGCTGCAATGAACATAGGGATGCATGTTGGTTTGTCGTAAAACAGGTGTTTTGGATATATTCGTAGGAGTGCTATTGCTGGGTCATATGGTATGCAGATTTTGAGTTGTTTGAGTGTTCTCCAGACTGATTTCCATAAAGGCTGTACCAATTTGCAGCTCCACCAGCAGTGGAGTAGGGTTCCCTTTTCCCCGCATCCTCGCCAGCAAGCGTCGTTGGTGTTCTTGTTTATGTGGGCCAATCTTACTGGTGTTAGGTGGTACCTCATCGATGTTTTAATTTGGATTTCCCTTATTGCTAGGGAGCTGGAACATTTTTTCATATGTTTGCTTGCCATTTGGACTTGTTCCTTTGTGAAATGTTTGCCCATTTCCCGTGCCCATTTCTTGAGTGGCTTGTTTGTTTTGGTTTTTTGGTTGTTGTGAAGTTCTTTGTATATCCTGGAAATTAGCCCCCTATCGCCTATATCGTGTGCAAAGATCTTCTCCCACTCTGTGGGTTGCTTTTTTACTTTGTTGATTGTTTCCCTTGCTGTACAGAAGCTTCTTAGTTTGATGAGGTCCCATTTGTTTATTCTGTTCTCAACTGCTATTGCTTTTGGTGTCCTTCTTAGAAAGTCGGGACCTACTCCTAGGTCTTGCAGGGTATTTCCTACATTTTCTTGCAAGAGTTTGAAGGTTTCTGGATGTAGGTTTAGGTCTTTTATCCATGTAGATTGGATCTTAGTGTATGGTGATAGATGTGGGTCTATCTTTTTGTTTCTACAGGCTATCAGCCAGTTGTCCCAACAACATTTACTAAAGAGGCCTTCCCACTTGCTTGAACTGTTATTGGTCTTTTTGTCAAAGATTAATTGGCTGTATTTGTGTGGGTTCCCTTTTGGTGCTTCTATTCTATTCCATTGATCTTCCTTTCTGTCTTTGTGCCAGTACCAGGCTGTTTTGATAACCACTGCTCTATAGTATGTCCAAAGGTCCGGGATTGTGATTCCCCCTGCTAACTTCTTATTTTTCAGGATGGTTCTAGCTATTCGTGATTTTTTTTTATTGGAAAGTTAGATTTACAGAGAGAAGGAGATGTAGAAAGATCTTCCATCTGCTGGTTCACTCCCCAAGTGGCTACAACAGCTGGAGCTGAGCTGATCAGGAGCCAGGAACTTCTTCCAGGTCTCCCACCTGGGTGCAGGGTTCTAAGGCTTTGGACCATTCTCTCCTGCTTTCCCAGGTCACAAGCAGGGAGTTGGATGGGAAGTGGAGCAGCCAGGACACAAACCAGCACCCATGTGGGATCCCAACATGTACAGGCAAGAATTTAGCCACTAGGCTACCACGCTGGGCCTGACATACTTTGCTTTTACTCTATTCACTCTGGCCACCTAAGTTTTTTGTTCATTATTGTGGCCTTCTATATTCAGTGTGGCTGAAAACTTCCTCTTACCCACTTTCTTGGCTTATGCCATTTAATTTTTTTTAAATTTTTTGTTGTTTTTCCATTACCTTTGATTTTATCCTAGGGCATTTCTTAATTTTTAGAGCCAAGAGCGATATATAAATAATTGCATAAACTCTAAGAGATTACCATAGAACACCCCCAAAACTGATTGAATAAGTTGGTATAGAGCCCCCAGACTAGGTTTGCTAACCCATTCCAGTACAAGCTGGTTATTGACTGGGGGTGCGGAGGTGGGGAGTCTATTTGCAATGTGCAGAATCAGATAGCTAATATTGAATTCCCAGACCCCCAATGGGGTGAGCAGCTTCTGTGTGGGCCACTGTTTGGTCCGCAGTGCTTTTGAGTGATCAGTGATAGTGGCCAGGGTGCTTCCTTTGGAATATGACAAAAGGTGGGACTCCAGGCTGTCTGGGTCCCAGGCTGGGCTGGAAACGACTTTGTTTAATCCTGGCCTGTGAATTCCTGCAGAGTTCTCAGAATAAACACTTGCCTTGAGGTGCTCACTGATCTTGCAATCTTTATGATTCTCGGTCTTGGTGCGGGCTTTCCTCCGGTGTCTGTCACTCTCCTACCTTAATGAGTTTATGTTTACAGAGGAAGACAAATTAAGGAAGAAAACCAGAGGCCTGAAAAAAGCCTACAAGGTTGTTAGAGGTTAGGGCCTGGCAAAACTGTAAAACCAGCTTTTGGCAGCACTCTGAAGATCTGGAAGATGCTTGGGGTTTCTGGAAAATCAAATGGCTGAGACTCACCACTTTAATTGAATGCTTCCAAAGAGTGGCTCCTCCTTGGAAGGAAAAAGAAAGGGAGAAGCTGCTTCCTGTAATTGTTAGTGAAGAGAGTGACCTAGGCTGTCTGGTCAGAGGCCTCAGCCAAGTTCAGAGCCTCCCTAATGGGTTATGATGCTTGGGCATCTCCAAATAATGCACTCTTGTAGGAAACATAAAAAGTAAGGTGAGAGAATTGAATGTCACTGCTGTATTTAATGTGAACTGCTGTGGGCGTTGGACAAGGATTAGGGCCATTCCCTTTTGCTATCTAGTTTTCATTCCCACCTAAGACGAAGCGTTGCTGATCAATGTGGAAAGTTAAATTTGTATAACAGCAGAGGAGTGTAATGTATTCAATGGAATAGGTAAATGACATGTAGCAGTTTGCAAGTTCAATTTATGAAAAGCTGTCACAGTTGAATAGAGGGTTCAAAAGTAAGTCAAAATGTGTATAGAAAATAAAAACTGCTATGTAATTGCATGCATTGTAAGTTTCACATTTGTCACAAAGCATATAAAAACAAATCTGTAAGGAGAGGGCACCCATAGTCTTACCACCATCAAAAAAAAAAAAAAAAAGTTCCCATTATGTAAGACTTTTATTCAAAATTATTTTTTGTTCAAGGTATGTTTCACAGACACCTTCCTGTATTGCTAACCTAGTCTTCCCAATACTGTATGATATTCTATTTGATTAATGTGCTGTAGATTCTTTTTAATTTTTAGGTTATTTTTTGTTCTTGTGACTAAGATAGGAGATGCTTTGTAAAGTAGATATCTTCTGATTCATTGGAAATAGAAGTATTTTTTCTTTATAGCTCTTTCTTTTAAGGGTAGATATCCCCAAGATTTTGTAGTTGTTTTTCTTTTTAAAAGATTTGTTTATTCATTTGTCAGAGAGAGAGAGAGAGAGGGATCCTCCACCCACTGATTTATTCCCTGGTGGTCACAGTGGGCAGAGCTCTGCCAGGCAATGTAGGGCTTTCTTCCAGGTCTCCTGCATGGGTGGCAGGGCCATCTGCTGCTGCTTTTCCCATGCCACTGTCAGGGATTGGGATCCACAGTGGAGCAGCTTGGGCACAAACTGGTGCCTTGGTGGATATAGGTAGTGGCCTTACCTGCTATGCCACAAAAACCTGCAACCAACTATTTTTTAACCACATAGTGATTTGGCCTGTGCTGGAAAGACCATTTTTATTTGCATGTTCTGAGTTCTTAAAAATAAATAAATAAACAAACACTTCCTAAATCAGCTGAGGTAGAGGCATTTCAGAAATCTAACCCTGGGGCAGACATTGAACCATGGTGAATTTCCCACACAGCCTGCTGTGACTCCTGGCTAGATTCCTGCTAATGCAGACCTTGGGCGGCAGTGGTAATGGCTCAAGTACATTTGAATTGAATCCTGGCATCAGCTGGGGCTATTGTGGGAATTTAGGGAGCATTCAGCACACTAGAATTAACTCTATCTCTTAAATAATTATTAGAAATCTATCATCTTAAAAAAAAAAAGAAATCTATCATCTTTGCTTCTCCCTAACTTCCCCTTTAACCCCCCACCACACACACACACACACACACACACACCCCTACACCTGAACAAAAACACACAAACTTGGATTGTAAGATTTGTGTTCCCCAGTTCTTCTCTGTGCCCTTTGTCTGGGGAGTGACTCATCATTGTGTGGGCTGTTTTGAAAAGACCCTTAGAAGAGCCAGCTCTTGGAAGCAGTAATAGAGGAGGGGGGCAGCTGAGACACAGGTAAAATTCCAGGCTTTTAAATAATACCAGAATTTGAAAACTACTGCTGACACTTCCTGCTTGTGTGAAGTGAGCCACTTCACTTCTCTGTGGTGGTTTCCCTATCTGCAGGATGAGAACAGTAATGCATCTCAAAACTCAGGCTGTGATCCAGTTGGGCACTGTGTGTGACATTTTAGTACAGGGCCAGACGCAGCCGGCTCTGCCACGGACCGCTCTGCTGCCTGCTGCTGATGCAGCTTGGCCTGCATTCTGCCCTCTGAAAGGAGCCTGCTATGGCCTCTTTCCCACTCACATTGAACTGTATTTTCTCCTTCAGCTTTGCCTCTGGTGTTCAACTCATCAGGATGGAGTTATAGAAAGGAGTAGGGGGCGGGGGCATTTAGCTTTGTTGCCTAGTTGGGTCTTGGCCCTAGAATCACTTTGAGGAAAGTAAAACACCATCCTGTGACAGGACCAAAAACCAGTGTGGGTGGAAGTAAGGCTCCGAATGACTGACCCTCCAGCGGTGGCACCCCGAGGCCGGGGTCCTGAGTCTCCCATGGGCACCAAAAGGCTCAGGTGAGCAGACTCTCAGAAGTGACCTAGGCACTTGAGAGTTGCCTTCATGAACCCTCCTTTGCTGACATCATTAGCAGCTCAGATGTTGCATCTCTGCCTGGGGAGCTTGCCACTCCTGCTTCCTGCCTGCAGCCTTTAAACCAGGATGTTGGCAGGACAGAGCATGCTGCTGGCTGGAGCAGGTCTGCATGTGCCAGGGGAGGCAGTGATGAAGAGAGCTTCTGAGTTGGATTTCTAAGAGCAGGACAGGATGCAGGAGACACAGCCAGCAGCAGGAACAGAAGCCAAGCATCTGCTCTGTGCTTCGGGGTCTGGTTGGCCAGGATATTGGACACCCAGGAATGTCTTTCCTTTCACACTCTATTGTCCTGGGGCTTCAATGACATTCTTGACTGAGAGCCCAGGAATGGGGCTTGCTATGCTCCAGCCTTCTGGCTGGCCCAGCAGTGCACCAGGATGGCCCTCCAGGTGGTGGGGAAGGGACCACCAGTCAGCTTGGTGAACAGATCTGATGCTCATAGAGGCAGGAGGAGTTCATCCCTCATCAGAGCTGGATCACTCCAGGAGTTTATCCTGAATGCATCTGCAGAAAGGCACTCCAAAAAATGAACAAACTTTCTATTATTGTATTTTTCTAGACATTTTATATTTCTTATTAATTAAAGATATTATTGGAAGAGTGACAGAGAAAAAGGCAGAGACAGAGAAAAGATCTTCCATCCATTGGATCATACCCCAAATAATTATAGTGATCGGGACTGAGCCAGACCAAACCCAAACCCAGCAGCCAAGTACATGTAGTGGAAGGGGTCCAAGCATTTGGGTCATTTCAGCTACTTTCCCAAGTGCATTTTCAGGGAGCTGGGTTGGAAGCAGAGCAGCCAGGACTTGAAATTGGTATTTGGATACAGGATGCCTGTGTCACAGCCAGTGGCTTAACACATTGTGCCATGGTGCCAGCCCCGTTTATTTCCAAAACAAGTTCTGATAGACTCATCTTTGGGGAAAATGTGAATTTCCTTAGTTTTATTGGCACTTATTGTTTAGAGATATTTTTATCTTGGTACCAAAGGTATCTTAAGCTGAACACATGGCTCATCAATGCCACAGTTTACAACCATGAAGAGCTGGGCTGCCTGTAGACTTTCCAGACTCACCTGCCACCCAATACCTCTGTGCACATGTGCCCGCAGAGCTGTTGTCATCTCTACTCTCCTCACCATCACCAGCCAGCCAGAGAGGCCTCAGATTCTGTGTTTACCACCCTAAGGTGACTCTGCAACCCTGGTCAATGCCAAGTTCTTCCCAGTTAGCCCCTAGGGCATTGGAGGCAGGTCCTCAACTTCTCTGAGCTTCAGTGTCTTGCACTGTCAAAGCCTGTCCCTTGTGTTTGTGTTTAAGAGATAAGATGTGCCTGCAGCTTGGGAAACATGTGCCCCTTCTTAATGCCTGGGCTAATCTGGAAGGAAGGCAGAGCAGGTCCCCTTCCTGCACAGGAGCCACCAGCCCCCAACATCCCATGGTGTCCTTAGGAGGAACCACCTGCCCCTTCATCGTCCCAAACCTTTGAATGGGGCAACTTTTCCGGCGAGAAGGTTGTTCAGAAATCATGACTGTCCACAGTCAATGCCAACTTTTTTTTTTCTTTTGGAGTCAGCCGTTAGCAAAGCGCCACGGTGTGTCTGAAATGCCCTTAGCAGAGGCAGCTGCAGGCCTGAGCTCACTGGGTTTTAGCAAAGACATGAGTCCCAGGGGAGGCAGTGAATCATGGAATCAGGAAGAATGAGGGCAACACGTACTGCTGAGGCTGGCACTGAGGTGGAACGGATTAAGCTGCCACCTAGGTGCCAGCGTTTCATATGAGCTTTGGTTCCAGTCCCAGCAGGGGGAGGTGGCCCAAGCTGCCACCCACATTCCTGACTCCTGGATTCCACCTGGCCCAGCCCAGCCCAGGCAGTTGCAGCCATTTGGGAAGTGAGCCAGCAGGTAGATGATTCTCTTCCCCTCTTTAACTCTCTTAAATAAAGTAAAATGTATCTTTAAAAATATATCTATAGAGTTGTATTTCCTATACATTTTTCCTAAATATTTTTTGGTTATCTAAATTTTTATTGATATATAATTATACAGATGAATTTACGGGTTATATGTTTTGATACATGTATACATTGTACAATGATCAAATTATAGTCATTAGTATACCCCATTACCTTAAACATTTCTCATTTCCTTGTGGTGAAAGCATTAAAAATTCTCTCCACCCCCCAGCTATTTTTAAACTTGTTATTAAGTATGGTAACTTTACAGTAAAATCGAACACTAGGATTGAATCCTCCTAACTAACAGCATGAACCTACTGATTCACCTCTCTCCATCCCCCACCCCTGGCAAGCACTCTTCTACTCCCAGCCTCTATGAGGTCAGCCTTTTTTTAGAATCCACATAAGATGATCTCATGCATTATTTGTCACTCTGTGCCTGGCTTGTTTCACCTAACAAAAGGCCCCCGGACTCATTTACATTGTCCCAAATGACAGTATTTCAGCCTTCTTCTGGCTAAAAGGTATTTTATTACGTATGTGTATATTGCATTTCCTTTTTCCAGTTTTCTGCCTAGGGACACTTAGGTTGATTCCATATCTTGACCATTGTGAATAGGGCTAGAATAAACATGGGTGTGCAGATGTCTCTTCAAGACAGATTTCATTTCCTTTGCATATATATATATATATATATATATATATATATACACAGTTAGAAGACTGAGGCACTATAAAATAGCTCTGTTTTTATAATATTTAAAGAATGCTAGATAGTTCTTGACAGCTTAAGTAAAATGCATGTAATTCTTCAAAAATGTGAATTAAAAAAAGTTAACGTGGAAAGAGCTATAAAGAGCCTTATATGTACTTAAAAACTTAAATGCATTATAGAATTTTCCTGCAGAGATAACTAAGGGCCAAAGTAATCTCACTGGTAAATTCCATTAGAAATTAAAAGAAGAAATAATACTCACACAAGAATGTGTGAGTTCAGAAAGTGAGTTCACTGCTATTTAGGAGAACAACATAGCCTTCATGTTAAAGCCTAATAAATGGGACCCATCACAGTAGCCTAGCGGCTAAAGTCCTCGCCTTGAACACACTGGGATCCCATATGGGCACCAGTTCTAATCCCGGCAGCTCCACTTCCCATCCAGATCCCTGCCTGTGGCCTGGGAAAGCAGTCGAGGACGACCCGATGCTTTGGGACCCTGCACCCATGTGGGAGACCTGGAAGAAGTTCCTGGCTCCTGGCTTCGGACAGGCACAGCACCGGCCGTTGCAGTCACTTGGGGAGTGAATCATCAGATGGACGGAAGATCTTCCTCTCTCTCCTCCTCTCTGTATATCTGACTTTGTAATAAACAAATCTTAAAAAAAAAAAAAAAACCTGTTAAGTATAAAGGAAACAATCACTGAATTGTAATCCTGATTAGCATAGTTTACAAAAAAACTTTAAATGTGTAACAAACTAAACCCAGAAAAATTAAGTATACAATATGAATGATTCTATTTTTCTTCTCTTTTCTCTTTGTGGATCTGCCTTGCAGCTGAGATTTGTACTGTTGTGTGTTCTCACCATGGAGTTATCACATCACTCCTAATGCTGGGCTCCCTTAGCGTTTGCTGTAGAACTGGTCTGGTGGGAATGAGCTGTTGGTGCTATAGGAAGTCATTCCTGTGGGACTAAAAATGAAGGATCTCTCCTTCATTTCTGAAAGATGGCTTTTCTGGGTATAGCATTCTTAACTAGCATCTCATTTTTTCCTGATCTGGAAAGTTTTGGGCAAGAACCTACTGTTAATCTGGTTGAAACTATTCTATAAGTGATTTGATGCTTTTCTCTTGCTATTTTAAAATCTGTTGTGTTGTTTCGTTTTGTATTTTATGATTTGTTTAAAATAGGCATTGGGGAGCATCTTTTTTGGTTGAATGTGTTAAGGTTCCCTTGGACTGTCTGGACCTGAATGTCCATATCTTTCACAA
Source organism: Ochotona curzoniae (assembly GCF_017591425.1). Taxonomy (NCBI): domain Eukaryota; kingdom Metazoa; phylum Chordata; class Mammalia; order Lagomorpha; family Ochotonidae; genus Ochotona; species Ochotona curzoniae. Next base: position 67,374,761 of record NW_024467122.1, read on the forward strand.
GATTTGAAAGCTTTTTAACCATTATTTCATTGACTAGGTCTTCTATGCCTTTTTTCCCCTTCTCTTTTTTTCTGGAATACCTATGCTGGGAACATTTACTTGTATGGTTCTGTAATGGTGTCTCCCATATCTAAAAGGTTCTTCAAGAAAAAAAAAAAGCTTTTTGTGTTTATTGAAAGATAGGTTTACGGAGAGAAGGAGGGACAAAGATCTTCCATCTGCTGATTTGCTCCCAAGTAGCAGCAATGGCTGGAGCTGGTCAGGAGCTGATACTGAGCTGATCAGGAGCCAGGAGCTTCTTCCAGGTGTCTCACAGGGGTGCAGGGTCCCAAGGACTTGGGTCATCCTCTACTGCTTTCCCAGGTCACAACCAGGGATCTGGATGGGAAGTGGAGCAGCTGGAACATGAATGAGAGACCATATGGGATCCCAGCACGTGGGGTTGGAGGATCAGCCAATTGAGCCACCGTGCTGGGTCCTTAAAGGTTCTCTTTTAATTTTTTTTTGTCTCAACTGGATTATTTCAAAAGACTGGTATTGAGAGAGGTGTTTAGGGATTTGTTAAGATGCTGGTTAGGATGCACACATCCCAAAAATTAACTCAGTTCCCCACTTCAGCTCCTAATTCTTCTTGCTAATGTGGCGCCTAGGAGGCAGAGTAATGATTCAAGAGCCGATGCCATGGCATAGATGCGGTAAAGGCATCTCTCTGTAACTCTGCCTTTCAAATAAAAATAAATGAATCTTCTTTAAAAAAATAAAAAGAGAAGGGCTCAGCAGCATGGCCTAGCGGCTAAAGTCCTTGCCTTGAACGCACCAGGATCCCATATGGGCGCTGGTTCTAATCCCGGCAGCTCCACTTCCCTTCCAGCTCCCTGCCTGTGGCCTGGGAAGGCAGTCAAGGACAGCCCAAAGCCTTGGCACCCTGCACCCGCGTGGGAGACCCGGAAGAGGCTCCTGGATCCTGGCTTCAGATCAGCATAGCATCGACCATTGGGCTCACTTGGGAAGTGAAACATCGGACGGAAGATCTTCCTCTCTATCTCTCCTCCTCTCTGTATATCTGACTTTGTAATAAAAATAAATAAATCTTTTTAAAAAATAAATAAAAATAAAAAGAGAAGATTCAAGTAATTCAGTTTCTGTTCCCCACATGAGAGATCTAGATTGAGTTCCCACTTCTGCTTTCAGCCCCAGTTGGCCATTTGCACAGCGAACAGGTCCCTGTGCCTCTCAAATTATATATATAAAAAAAATTAAGAATCTTCAAACTCAGAAATCCTGTATTTTGTCCATCCAGTGGTGTTGATTAGGCTTTCAGCTATATTTCCAGTTTAATCTGTTTTATTCTATAGCTCCAAGAAGTCTGATTTTTTAATGTAATCTTTATGTCTTTGCTAGTTTTCTCATTTGTATCTTGCTTTGTCTTACCAATATCCCTAAATCGTCTGTACTCTATTGTATCTCATTAAGCTTCCTTTAAGAAGTATTCTCTTGAATTCTTTGTCAATTCTTACCAATTACCATTTTCTTTGCTGCCTGTCTGATGCTAGAATTATTTTCTTCCTTCAGAGGTGCCATAATACTTTGTTTTCTCATGTTTCTTTTGCAACTCCATACAAACCACATTTCTGATAGGTCAGTTGCTTCTACTGGTTTTTTAGGGTGACTTTCATATTAAAGAAGTATGTGCTGGTGATGTGTCCTAGGGTGTTGGTTGGCTCTACATGTGGGATTTGGTTCCACGTGTCCACTTTAGTGCAGTGTCTGTTTAACTTCTTCAGCTGTAATCAACATTGGGCATGTCTAGGGATGTCTTGGTGACCTGGACTCTGGGGGTTGTAGGATTGCACCACCAGCAATCCACTCCTTCATTATGACAGGTTCACAGGCAGCTCTGAGGGATATGGAGTGCCTGATGATGACTGTAAAGCTCCCAGCAGTTTCTCTAGGTCATCTGAGTTTGGGGTCACCACTGTGGGTTCACGTGGAAGTGGTACAGCATGCTAGATAGCAGGGTAAAGCAAGATGCCAGGGAGTGATTGAGTGTTACCAGGGAAATGGCTATGACAGTGTTCCCAGATGGGGTGCTGTCAGTGTTTGAGAGCTGCAGATGAACTTCACAGGTCCCTTGGGGCAATTCAAAAGGTCTACCCAGCTACTTGTGGGGTATGACTTGGTGTGTCACATGGATAATATACCATTACATGCTGAGATGATTGGTTGATGGCAAGAAATAGAAACCAGCTCATCCAGCTCAGGATTTCTGGTCTTGGAAGGGCATGCCCAATGTGCAGGCCTGCCTCCTGCCCTGGCTCTGGGAGGGTGAAACCCTCAACTCCTGTTAAGTATGCAGAGGGGATCCTGCAGCTCCTAATGGGCCTGGGAGCTCATCTTTGTCCCCCTCCTCTCCACTTCCAGCTGAAGGAAGGAGGGGCTGAGGGTAGGAAGGCTGCTGGGGGAGGGGAAAGGAGGTCCAGCAGGGAGAGAGATTCTGCAGTGAGACCTCCCAGGATCACAGCAATGCTTAGGCAGAGCTGACACACAGACAGCAAGTGGGGCCCTGGAGCACAAAAGGCAAGGAGCTGCTCACTCCCAAGTCACCAGGTGTAGGCAGTGGCTGTCTGCCTCAACACCAAAGGCCCTGCACCTCACTCACTTCATCCTGTGCCCAGCTCCATTAAGGCAGATGGACCCTCGCTGCAGTCTTCCTCTCTGCCATTTCATCTTGGGCAGCCACATCCACCCTTTGTACCTCAGATTCCCCTTGAATAAATAAGAACAAAGTGACAGGGAGAAATGACTGTAAGCTTCCTCTGAACGTATTTACCTTGGAGTGTGCAGCACCTAACCAAGGGCTCTGCGTGCAGCAGGTGCTCAACAGATGCTTGTTCAACAGCTGAGTGCATCCCATCATGCAATGGAAAGACTTATTCTTAACAGCAGTTGCTCCGGCCCCAAGAGTGGGGACTGGTGTTTCATCATCACTAACCTTGGCATGTTCTTGAAACAAGATAAGTTGATGAAAGTCAAATGAATTTGATAGAGGTGAAACTCATTCTGCTACAAGATAAAGCTATTAATTATTTACAAGAAGTCAAGTGGCAGACCTTCTTCAAAATATCTTCCTTCACTCTGGAAATTCCTCTATTCATTGTTTTCCCTAGGGCTTTTATTTTCCTTACCCACTTACTTATTTATTTGAAAGAGAGAGAGAGATCATTCACCAAATGATCTCTCTCTAGCTACAACAGCTAGAGATTGGCTAATCTGAAGCCCAGACACAGGAGCTTCCTCCAGTTCTCCCACATGGCTGCAGGGGCCCAAGCACTCAGGCCATCCTCCAGTGCTTTCCCAGGCACATTAGCAGGGAGTTGGATCAGAAGTGGATAGCTTGGATTGGAACCAGTACCCATATGGGATGATGGTGCTACTAGTGGTGGTTTTATCCACTATGCCACAGCGCCAGCCCCTGATTTGTCTTATTTTAAAATGCCAGTAGTTGGGTCTCTGCCATCCACCTCGGAGACCAGAATTACGTCCCCAGCTCCTAGGTAGATACAGCCCGGCTCAGCTCTGGATGCTGATCTTTGGGGAATGACCAACAAATGGAAGATCTCAAGATTCTCTGTGTTTGTGTGTGTGTGTGTGTGGTCACACATTCCTCCCTCCATTTGAGATAAATAAATAAATTTGTGAAGTTTGTGGAGAGTAGAATTTTAAAAAGTTGTATTTTTGGTCCAAAAAAATTTGAAATCTGTGCTTTTTTTTTTCAGAAAAAGCTTTTTCCATTGAGCATTTAAAGACCTCTCATGTTCTAGTATGCTTGTTGTGATATGGATTTCATAAACAGAACACCCAAGGGCCTGTAATGGTCTTACACCATCCCTACTTATCAGTCCTGGAATCCAAGTTCAGGTTCCACAGCACCAAAGCTCAGAGGGGTGAGACTGAGGTCTGTGTCTGGGTGGTGACCAAACTGGGTGAATTGCAGAACCGTCCAGTTGAGAGTTCTTCAATAGGCAGATGCTCTCGAGCTTGGAGAGCTGATCAGGTAGGTGGGTGAGCTTCAAATGGCCAAGGCTGAGTTGTCTGGAAGGAAGTGTGACTGACAGATTAGGACTCTGCTAGGAGGAAAATAGCAGCCAGAACGTGTGGGTAGTAAACTATGACTTGGCTGGTGGTCAGGTGGCCTGGGTGTGAGAGCAGGGGCCTGGCCCAGCTGGCTGGCAACGCCCCTTCACTGAGGTAGATCTCTAGCCTATGGCTGGAATGTGCTGTCTCACCCACTCCGGCACTCACAGTCAACTCTTAGAGGCATCTGTATTTTTGCTTAGTGACCTCGCTCTTGGGCTGGGGAAAGGAAGGAAAAAGCAAATCTCTCTCTCTTTCATTTATTGTCTCTAATGCTGGTTACAGGCTTCTACCACGCATGCCCTCCTTCTCAAGTAGTCATTGTCCCTCCCTTCTCCCATCCTCCCCAGCCAGGTTGTTGAACTGCAGGTTCCTCTCTGGGAGGCCACAAAGGTGGCCAATAGATGCCCCTCTTCAGACTCCTTTTGGGCTGGGGTCAGAGCTGTGGGTGATGGAGAGGGGATGCTCTCATCCTAACCCCCCCAGACAACCCAGGCTTCCTCCCCTCTCCCCTCCCTCACGGTGAACTTCACTGGTCAGTGAGGGGACCTCTGCAGGGCTGCTGCTGTTTACATATGGCCTGGGGAACCGCCTGTGCCTCTGCAGTGGGTGTCATAACCCAGAAAGGCAGAGCCCAAAGAGCAGAAAGGACAAGTGAGTCTCCTTCAGACAGCAGCCCTGGCTCTCCTTCCCTGAGACCCACACCCCTGCCCACTCCCATGCCTCCTTCCACCACACACAGCATGCAGGCCCTCTCTGGTTTTCAGCTTAATGAACTCATGTTCATCTAACACTTTCTTGTTTCCAGGGAACATGGACTTACTGCATGTGATGTTAGCAGTTAGGCCCTGGATGAAGTAGCCCAGACATCAGAATTATCCCCGTGTCTTGGCTGGTGTTTGTGGCTGCTGAGTAGATGAGCCAAGCTTGAGCCCTCTGACTCCCAGGCACTCCCAATGAGTGGACTTGAAGTAGGGACACATAGGTAGTGAGTACTCATGACCCTAGAAGCAGAATTTCTGTCTTGAGAAGCTTTCAGGGCTGTTACAATGCTGACACCATTGACTTTTTTTTTTTAAAGATTTATTTTTATTATTTTTTCATTGGAAAGGCGGATATACAGAGAGGAGAGACAGAGAGGAAGATCTTCCGTCCGATGATTTACTCCCCAAGTGAGCGCAACGGGCCGATTCTATGCCGATCCAAAGCCAGGAGCCTCTTCCGGGTCTCCCACGCGGATGCAGGTTCCCAAAGCTTTGGCTCGTCCTCGACTGCTTTCCCAGGCCACAGGCAGGGAGCTGGAAGGGAAGCGGGGTTGCCGGGATTAGAACCAGCGCCCATATGGGATCCCGGGCGTGCAAGGCGAGGACCTTTAACCACTTGCGCCACCGCGCCGGGCCCACCATTGACTTTTTAAAAGAAAAGATCATTGCATTCATGACAACATTCAGTGAAGTTATTCATTCGTGTATTAATTAACTCAACACATATGCACATTGAACACTATCCCACATCCAATGGATGCAAGTCAATGGAACAAAAATGAGTGCACCTAAAAACTCAACTGCTGAATCATCTGTTTGATCAATTCATCAAATAAGTCACTCACTGATGTCATAAAATGTGCCCCTTGTAGTTATAACAGCTTGGATAGTGAGGTTTTTCTTTTTTTAAAGATTTATTTATTTTTATTGGAAAGTCAGATTTACAGAGAGAAAGATCTTCCATCCACTGGTTCACTCCCCAAGTGGCCGCAATGGCCAGAGCTAAGCTGATCTGAAGCTAGGAGCCAGGAGCCCATTCCGAGTCTGCCACGTGGGTGCAGGGTCCCAAAGCTTTGGACCATTCTCCACTGTCCTCCCAGGCCACAAACAGGGAGCTAGAAGGGAAGTAGAGTAACCAGGACACAAACCAGCATCCACATGGGATCCCGGTGCATGGAAGGCAAGGACTTTAGCCATTAGACTACCGTGCCAGGCCCGATAGTAAGGTTTTAATAATTTAAATTTTGTTTAATTTTATTTTTAACATTATCTCCATAATTGAGAGGGATGCATACCCATGCTGGTATCTGATTAGGGTGGGGAGGGCCAGGCATGGAGAAAGGTGGGTGGGCCATGTGCTTCAGTCTTTTTTTCCTCCTGTGTCTGGTGGGGAAGGGAGTCGTCCTTTAATACCACCCTAGAGACTTATGCAGCAAACAGTGTTCTGAAGGTTTCTGATAGTTCCAAGAAGTTAACTGACTAGAGACAGGCAGTTGGCATGGTGATTAAGAAACCATCTGAGACACCCCCTGCCCATGTTGGAGTGCTGGGTTCCAGGCCTGCTTCCATTGCTAGCTTCCTGCTAACACACACCCTAGGAGGCAACAGGCCATAACTCAAGTACATGGGTCCCTCCACCCATGGTGGGAGATTCAGATGCAGGATCTGGCTCCTGGCGTCAGGTTGCCCCAGCCCCAGAGACTGCAGGCAGACATTGGACAAATGAATCAGGGTTGATCTCTCTCTCACTCTCTCTTTTTTGTCAGTCAGCCTTTCAAATAAATAAGGAAGCTTAAAAAAATGGTGACTGAACAGAAATATGTGGAAATTAGTAATGTTCCCACATGAAATCTTTTTCCGGGCAAAATTCCAGTCTTCAGTTCTATGATAAGATTGTTGTGGCTACTTCTGGCTTCTTTACATGCCTTTGAATGTGTTTTTTCAAGCTTGAAATATTTGAAATTTTTTCATCAGTTTCTCAAAAGGCATGTAAGCTTAATTGTATAGCGGCAGTGTGGAGAAGCAGTTACACACCAGGGCCCAGACGCGGGGCAGCCTGCCTGGTGAGTCAGCCCAGCTCTGCCAGAATCCTAGATGCAACAAATGGCCTGTTACTTCCACCTCTGTGATGGGATCCCAGCCATGTTACCTACAAACGTAGTGAAAAAGACACATACATAACGGGGTGTTTAGTGGTGGTGGGATTAAGGCTAGACTTGCCTTTCCTGTAACTTTTCTATGTTTTTTAAGGCATCCTTTTAACTATTTTAAATGCGCAACAAGAATTGTGTTATAAGCAATTAAGACACTGCTTGCAACAGTGGGTCCCATATCAGAGTACCAATTTGTGTCCCAAATATTCCACTTCCTGTTCTGTTCCCTGCTAATCTACCTGGGAAAACAGCAGTTGACGGTATGAGGACTTAGGCCCCTGCCACCCACATGGGAAACCAAAGTAGCTTCTTGGCTCCTTGCTTAAGCCTGGCCCAGCCCCAGCTATTGCAGCCATTTGGAACAAATGGAAGACTCTCTCTTTCTCTTTCTCTTTCTCTCTCTTTCAATGTGTATGTGTGTGTCTTCTTCTGTCACTCTGCCTTTCAAATCACTAAAATAAATCTTTAGAAAAATAGTTTTAAGTGTCTATTATGTAAGAGGAGCTGTGCAAGATGCATTCACGTGGGCCCAGTGCAGGAGCCTAGTGGTTAAAGTCCTCACCTTGCATCTACTGGGATCCCGTATGGACACTGGTTTGTATCCCAGCTGTTCCACTTCCCATCCAGCTCCCTGCTTCTGGCCTGGGAAAGCAGTGGAAGATGGCCCAAAGCTTTGGGACCTTGTACTGCTGTGAGAGACCTGGAAAAAGCTCCTGCTTTCTGGCTTTGGAACAGCTTGGCTTGCCTCCAGACACTGTGGCCACTTGGGGAGTGAACTAGCAGATGGAAGATCTTTCTCTATGTATCTCCTTCCCTCTGTATATCTGGATTTCCAATGAAAATAAATAAAACTTCAAAAAAAAGATGAGTTGATATATTTTTCATCTCATTATCATAATAAACCAGTAAGATGAGTGATATTGTTGCCATTTTACTAACCCAAAAATAGGTTTCCAGAAATTAAGTAATGTGTAAAAATTCCACAATTTGAAGAGGTCTGACCTCCCGTCTGTCATGGTTTTTTTTTTTAAATATTTATTTATTTTTACTGGAAAGTCAGATATATAGAGAGGAGAGACAGAGAGGAAGATCTTCTGTCCGATTATTCACTCTTCACGTGGCTGCAATGGTTGGAGCTGAGCTGATCCAAAGCCGGGATCCAGGAGCTTCTTCTGTTTCTCCCACGCAGGTGCAGGGTCCCAAGACTTTGGGCCGTCCTCAACTGCTTTCCCAGGCCACAAGCAGGGAGCTGGATGGGAAGTGGAGCTGCCAGGACTAGAATCCGTGCCCACATAGAATCCCAACACATTCAAGATGAGAATTTTAGCTGCTAGGCCACCATGCTGGGCCCTCATCTGTTATATTTTAACATTCAGACTAACTTTTATTTCCTTTGGTATCTTAAAATATGGGAGGATAAAATGAGATGGCAGGACTGCAAGTCTCCTGTGGATATCAAATCCCCCTACACAAGAGGAAAATAATGAGTAGCATACACTGTATGTGTAGTGTGCACTAGGAACTGCTGTTCCAAGGGCTTTGCATGTATGCGAGGGAGTTTCAGAAAGTTCATAGAAATATGACTAAGCAGTAAGTTTATTTTAGTGTAAAAATAATGTTGAAATCCAAACACATGAGTGTCTTCAAAAAGATGATGACAAATGCATGTTATGAAAAAAATTGTGGGGCTGGCGCTGTAGTCAGGGTGGACCAATTCTTCAGTGCCCATGCGGGAGCTACACTGAGTTCCGACTGCTCCACCCCAGTCCAGCTCCCTAATGTACCAGGGAATAGTGGTAGGCAGCTCCAAGTAGTTAGGCCCCTGCTATCATGTGGGAGGTTCTGCCTTTCAAAAAAAAAAAAAAATCTTTAAAGAGAAAAAAAAATTAGGCATGGGTTTCAAAATTCTTCTGTACAAAAATGTATATTTTAATTCCATTTTTCTTTAAACCTTTTGATGTATTCTACTACATCATATTCCTTTAAACCTCTTCATGCCATTGTGAGGCAGGTGGCGGCTGCTAGTCCCGTTTTGTAGGCTGTTGGAGGGCATTCCAAGGCCACTCTGTTAATGAGTTCTGAAATGCTTTCCCCTTCTTCTTACCTAGTCGCTCCTCAGGGACATACCTTACTAGGCGGCACATAATCCGCTTAGCCCAACCGGAGGTGGATGGGATGGGAAATGGAGAAGTCATTCACACCTCCTATGGTACCTATGACCTGGCTTTCTCACTCCAAGTACGCTGCTGCCCCCTACTGTTCACTCCAACACCTTCACGCAAGATCCTCTGGTGTCTCCCAGACCCATTCAAGAGCCTGGATAAGAAGCTTCCATTTTCACTCAAGTACCAATGCAGGAGGAGTAAGCTGTTAGCACAAGTACAAGTGCTGACACGAGACAGCGGAGAGGCCTTGAGCCTTGGGATGCTTGTTTCCCCCTTTGTAAGAGGGGAATAATAACACCTGTTTCAAGGTCTGTCATTAAGATGAAATAACATTAATTTTCCTATCTGCATTCTACCTTTCTACCAGGAAATGAATAAATCTATGTGTAAAGGGCAGCCAGGAGGGGTGAACATTTAAAATACCTAATCACCTGAAATCACCTCTGACTACATTTCCATTTTTAACAATTTCCTTTGAATCAAGTATTTCCTTGTATAGTTTGCTGTTGGTTTTGAATTTCCTAGCATTTTGTTACAAGTATCTGAACCAGACTATGAAATGGTGAAAAGGTTTTTTTTTGTTGTTGTTGTTGTTGTTAACAAAAGAATTTTAACAATGAAAACTATCTTTTCTTCCATCTGAAGCTATTCAGGTATTTCAAAGATTTTGCTTTGTAGGTTTTATATCAGCTGTTTGAAGGCAAACAGGCAGCCTCAGCCTGAGAACACTGGAGAGGGTTTTTTCCATTCAAGTTCCCTTGGAAACCAGTGCAAACAGTAGAGTTTAAGAGGTCAGGCTGCCTCTAAGCCACTGTAAACATCACCCCAGCATCTGTTTGCCTGGAAATTCCTTCTGACCGAATCTGGATGACAGACATTGGAACATAATCAATTTAATATTGCAAATCTAATATTCCTTCCTGGCTCCTTGGTAATGTCAGTGGTTTGCAAGTTCAGCAAAAGTTGGCCCTGTCTCTTGGTGAGTTCCAGTGTGTCTCTGGAAGCTGTTTCAGGAGTGTCCACTGTGCTCAGTGCTGCAGGCCTAGGTGTGTTGTGGGGCAGGGACAGTCTGGCTCCATTTATCCTCTGAAAGAGGAACTGGGTACTGGCTCATGCTCCCATCTCCTTGATGTAGACAAGGAACTAGATGAAATGTCTGTCTGCTACCTACGATTCTCTTTTTGGTACCAGAAGTTTCTCCGAGAAGGATTTGTTCGGTGGTTTGGTTACCATTTTGGATGTCTACATCCCATTTAGGGTTCAGTCCCAGATTCTCCCCATCTGATTCAGCTTCCTGATAATTTGCATGCTGGAAGGCAGCAGGCCATACCTCCAGTAGACGGGTCTCTGCCACCAGGAGACCCAGACTGAGTTCTGACCTCCTAGTCTTGACCTGGCCCAACCCTGGATGTTGTCAGCATTTGGAGAGTAAACCAACAGATCTCTCTATCTCTATCACCCTCCCTCCCTCTCTCTCCCTGCCTTTTAAATAAAGTAAAAGTGAACAACTCAAAATGTAGAAGTATCCCTTGAAAGTTGCCTTTACTTTGGGACAATAAGAAGAATATAATAGGGACTGGTATGATGGCTCAACTGGCTAATCCTTTTCCTGCAAGCACCAGCATTCCATATGTTTATGTCCCAGCTGCTCTACTTCTCATATAATTCCCTGCCTGTGGCCATTTGGGAAAGCAGAGAAGGATGAGCCAAAGCCTTGGGACTCATGGGAGACCCAGAAGAAGCTCCTCACTCGTGGCTTCGGCTTGGCTCAGCTCCAACCATTGTGGCTATTTGGAGAGTGAACCAGCAGATGGAAGACCTTTCTTCTCTATCTCTGCTTCTCTCTGTAAATCTGTCTTTCCAATAAAAAAAAAAAATCTTTGAAAAATAATACTAATACTAGTAAAATTATATAATTTTTATTATCATAATAAATCATACATCACACATGCCTAGAGACTTTGCAATTTGTGAGATCCTCTTAGAAAACCATGGAAATATATTCACCAGGATCCTGGAGATTTTTCATGCCCTTTGCAGTAGTAAATCTACCACTGAGACTATATATGAGGGACTTCAAAAAATCTTTGAAAACAAGTTAATTTTGGTACAAAAAGTGTTGTAAACACAGACATAGTTTATCTTAATATGCATTTTCTGTGAACTTTTCAAACACCCTTTGTGTTTTCTAAGTGTTGAAAATCTATATTTAAGAAGTTGTTGAGGTAGACATTGAGGTATGGTGGTTACCCACCACTTGGTTCTCTCTCATCCCATATTGTAGTGTCTGGTTATCCTTTGTTTCCATTTCATCTTCCTGTTAATACACCTGGGGGGCAATGGATAATGACCCAAGAACTCAGGTCCTGCCATCGGTGTAGGACCTAGGGGGCCAGAAAAAGGGGATGGTATAAGACAAGAAGAGCTGTAAGGAGTATTGGGTTGGAAGACTTCAAAGTGGACCTGAACTTACAGTGCCAATCCTTGAGTGATCAAGAAAACTGAGAGAAATCCTTTAAAAAAAAATATTTATAAGGGAGAGTTACAGAGAGGAAGTGGGGGTGATCTTCCATCTGTTTGTTCACTCCCAAAACGACCACAATGGCTGAGGCGAGCTCAGGCTGAAGTCAGGAGCCTGGAACTCCATGCTGATTTCCTGTGTGAGTGCCACAGCCCAGGTACTTGGGCTGTCGTCTACTTCCAGATATATTAGCAAGAAGCTGGCTCAGAAGCAGAGCAGCTGGAACCCAAACCAGAGCTCCAGTGTGGGCTGCTGGTGTTGCAGGTGGTAGCTTAATTTGCTACATCACAATGCAATCTGTAAGGAAAACTTTTCAAACTTAGACCCAGGTATAGAAACAAAAAGACTAATTGTTGAGATATTTCTTCTTGGTATAGCTTTTAACGTACTACTGAGTAACCACCCAGTTAGGGCTACCAGAGCATCATTTCTCTCATTCTCTTCTGCCTTTCACATAACATGAAAACAATATACATTTTTAAAAACTGTGAATAGGACTGATGTTGTCAAACTCCAGGTCATTCAGACAGCCACTCAATGCCATGCTATGGTTTCAGTATCCACATTGGCATTATTTAGATGGGATGGGACCCAAATAGTAATACCGGCTACAGGAAAAAAAAAAAAAAAAGACTAGTATGTGAACAAATAGAGGCCAAATAGAGGCAAAAGGATATCAGAAAACTGTCCTAGTTGCTCCAACAGAAAGCTGGTAGGTCTGCAGAATTATCAGAGTCCAGGGTGTATGCATGCCACATCTAGAAAAGCCCTACCCAGAACCAGCACCCGCAGAGGTCAGAAGCATGTCCTGTGATGTCGCCCAGGAATGATGCCCTGTACAGGTGGCTGTAGGCCTCCCAGGACTCCTTCACATTCTAAGAAGTATTGAAAGCCTCAAAGGCCTGCCTTTGTTCTATCAATACTTATATGTTAAAAGTTAAAATTGAGAAGCATATTCACTAATTCATTCTACAGGAACAGTAATATGCCCAGTAATAACATAAATGATGCTCTTATAGTTTGCTTTTAAAAAGTTCATTGTTATCTATATGAAAAGCAGAATAACAGAGAGAATCTTCTGTTCATTGGTTCTCTCTCCAGATGCCCACAATAGCCAGGGTAAAACCAGGAGCCTCGAACTCCATCTGGGTGGTCCACATGAGTGACAGAAGTCCAAGCACTCCAGGCGTCACCGCTGCCTCCCAGGACACTCAGTCCCAGGTGCGTTGATGTGGGATACAGGTGCCCCAAGCGGTGGCTTAACTCCCTACACCATTGTGTTTGCCCCACAAATAATGTTCTTTTTTTTTCTTTCAAGACTTATTTATTTTTATTGAAAAGGCAGATATACAGAGAGGAAGATATACAGGGAGGAAGCCAGGAGCCAGGAGCTTCTCCAGGTCTCCCGCACGGGTACAGGGTCCCAAAGCTTTGGCCCGTCCTTGACTACTTTCCCAGGCCACAGGCAGGGAGCTGGATGGGAAGCGGGGCCACCAGGATTAGAACCAGCGCCCATATGGGATCCCGGCGTGTTCAAGGAGAGGACTTTAGCCACTATGCTATTGTGTTGGGCCCACAAATGATGTTCTTAATGAAAGTATCTTTTCCCAGGGGTGAGTGCCATGGTGTACCAGGTAAAGCCCCTTGCTACAGTGTCAGCATCCCATATGGGTACTGCTTTGAGCACCCATATGGGGCTGCTCTACTTCTGATTCAGCTCCCTGCTGACGTTTCTGAGAAAGCAATGGAAGATGGCCCAAGTGCTTGTGCCCCTGCAGCCATGTCAAAGACCTATACAGAGTTCTGGGCTCCTGTCTTCAGTTGCTCAGCTTGGCTATCATGGCCATTTGGGGAGAGAATCAGCAGGTGTACAATCTCTGTCTCTCTAACTCTGCCTTTTAAAAAAAGAAGGAAAAGGAGAAGAAAAGAACAAATGTCTTCCTAACAGAAAACTTAGAAGATTGGAATTATTTCACATTTTGCAAGTCCATTTTAATGTTGGATAAGCAGGAGAGCTTGACTTCTCTTTTTTAAATTTTTAGTTTACTTGAATCAGAGTTACAGAAAGAGAGAGAGAGAGATCTGCCATCCACTGGTTCATTCCCCAAATGGTCACAATGGCCAGAGCTGTGCCAGTCCAGGTCTCCATGTGGGTGCAGGTGCCAAGGCCTTGAGTCATCCTTGGTCCTCTCTAGGCTGTTAGCAGGGAGCTGCTTCAGAATGGAGTAGTCAGACTAGAACTGGTGGCCATACGAGACTCCAGTACCACAGGCAGATTATTATGCCACACCACCATGCCAGCCCCCAGATTTATTGCATCTGGTTTTGTATCCAACTTGTCTTGGCATATTGTTTTGGTTGACATATGCGTGAATCAATTAGTAAATATGTTCATCAATTTTATTTGAATGCTACTTATACATATACCAACATGAAACTGTGCGTCAACTTATAATTATTTTACAACTGTAAAAACAAGCTATCACTACACAGTCACAAAATTATATAAACCTGAAGTTCAGTTGCCATGGACAAATCCTGGCCAGAGAAAGTAAGAATGAGCAGAATTAGTCCTGGACCGTGGCTGGGAGCATTACAGTTTACAGGTGCACCCATCCCCAAGTAGTACTGTTGTCAGCTCAGAAAACTCAGTGGGTATCTGTGGCCACCTGCTGAGGCCTTCTAGGTGTCCTAAGACGAGGGCTTCTCTGTAAAGTAAGAATACACCTACTGACTGCCGATTCACTTAGAAAACAGGAGGAAGCATGTGCTGCTATTGTTTGGTGAAGGCAGCAGGCATGTCCAGCTTTTGTTCTTCCTTCTCCCCTTTCAGGACCTGCGTTATCCCCTATCGTGTTCTCTGGTCTAACTGGAGCCAACTTGAATTCTGTATGGTTTTAGATCAGCTGTTTGATCTCTCACTTAATTCTTCACTGTCACTTGAACGGTAAAGTTCCATCCACATTATCTAATTGTGGGCTGGATTATTTAGAATAATACATACAACATACATGATCACATGCAATAAGTGATCACTATTAACTCAGTACCTAAGAGTTAAATCGGAGTTGGGGATGTTAATGTTGTGGTGCAAAGCTGGCATCCCATATTAGAGTGCCATTCAGGCCCAGCTACGCCTCTTCAGATCCAGCGTCCTGCTAATGTACCTAGAAAGGAAGTAGAGGATGGACCAAGTACTTGGTTCCCTGTCACTCATCTGGGAGAACCAAAGGGAGTTCCTGGCTCCTGGCCTTAATCTGGCCCAGCCTTGGCTGCTGCAGGCACTTGGGGAGTGAAATGGAAAGTAGAAAATTGATCTGTGTGTGTGTGTATGTTCTTGTCTTTCTGCCACTCTGTCTTTCAAGTACATCTACAATAAATAAATAATGTCTGCTGTCACTCAGATTTCAAATGATAGCTACGGGTATGTAGTCCCTCGTAAAATTATGTTCTTAGGAGAAGAGGAAAGAAAACTATATATTAAGTACGTGTTCTATACCAGGTATTTTTCATGTATTAGGTAATTTCATATTCATATCTCCTGTGAGGAGGTCACTAGTGTCCAAGGCAGAGCTGCAGTGAGTGGAAGCAGGTTGTCAGGGGCACAGAATGAAGGGCGTACACATACAACTGGAGCAGGCTCTCGCTCTCAGGGTCACACTGAGGCAAATGGGATTCCAGCAAGGGGAACTTGTCAGTGCCATGATGAGCAACAGAAACGGGGTCACCCTGTGGTGTACCCTAAAATGGAAAAGACCACAGAACTTTCTCCCTATGACTCTTCACCCCTCCTCTCCAGTCCTTAGAGACCACAGAGGGCCCACCCTGTTCTAGAAAGTTCCTAACTGTGATTCCCCTGACTGATTCAAAGCCATAGTGGAATGGCCTTTTCTTTCACGGAAGTTCTCTGCCAATGCAGCTGCACGTGACTGTTGTAGCAAGATGGCCATGAAGGCCTAGTAGGATTGTTCTCAGAGATGCTGCTTCTGACAACTCTTAAGAAAAAGCCTCTTAGGACAAAAATAGGAAGTTAGGATCTCACAGAGAGAAGCTAAGCCCTTGACCTTACTTGAGGTCATGGAGGAGGCTTTGGGAGGTCGTTTCCTATCCTGGGAAGAATCCTTTAGGCCAGCCCTTGGGATTGTTTTCAACATCCTTTTTACCTAAAACGTAAACTGGCCTCTGGGTTCAATTTTTCTTTTCCCCTGAGACAGAAAGCTTGACGGAGCAGATCAGGGCTGTGCAAAGCTTAGAAGCCAGAGTGGAAGCCAGTTCCATGCCTCCGGAGGGCTTTCTTTAGGAATAACTAATGGAATCTGTATGTGGGTGCCAACCCAAGGGAGGAAAGATCTGTGAAAAGAACAATTAGTGCCTGTTTGGATAACCTTTCCCAGAGCCTGCGGGTAGGATCTAGACAGAGAAGGCCCCCTCCCTTCAGGAAAGGAGGCCAAACGGAGACATGAGTTCTTGGGAAGGAATGTGCAATCAGGAGACGACATGTGTATTCTTTGCCAACTCTGAGATTTGCAATTTCTATGGAAACATGGTGATCAAGTCCCAATTTCTGCTGTGACTACACTGGGACGTAAAGCAGGAGCTGGTTCTGGCTCACTGAGGTCAGAAGCATCAGGCAGCACCAGCGTTCTTAGAAGCCGTGCCTCAATGGGCCCTTCTCCTGCTCACCTCTGTGAGGACACAGCCAGCCTGAGTCTGTGTGCAGAGGAGGAAGGAGACCCTCCTCCCCTGCTCGCAGACTTCTAGCCTCCATAACTGTGAGCAAATGCATAGCCACTGTCTCAGGCTCCCCACCTCTGTGTGCTATCATGGTAGCTCAAGATGCTGAGCACAAAACACATGATGCCATCAGGCACTCATGCCTACAACTGGCTTCCCGTGACCCAAGTCTGGTCTAAGCTGGCCTCACTAACTCTACACCCATATTTCTGTAGTCCTATTGCTGCTTTAATGTTAAAGTTAGCATCATACACTCTTTAGATTCCAAAGTCAACAGCAGGAAAGTCTCAAGCTGGGCATCCTCAAGGATTCATGTAACCTTAGCAGCCATTTGCATCTGCAGTGAAGAGGAAATGGCACTTGCTTCTCTTCATTGGATTGCTTTGGAGGATCTTGGATCAGCCCACAACTGCCTGAAGGAGGTGCGGGCCCCTACCAAGAAGTCCAGAGGCAGCATCTGGTTCCCGGAGGCTAGAATTAAGGAAGACCAGTAAGGAGGCAAGTATCCCTGTTCTTTTTTTTTAAAAAAAAAAAAGATTTATTTTATTTTTATTAGAAAGTCAGATATACAGAGAGTATAGACAGAGAGAAAGATCTTCCGTCCGTCCGATGATTCACTCCCCAAGTGACAGCAACGGCTGGTGCTGTGCCAATCTGAAGCCAGGAGCCAGGAGCTCTTATGGGTCTCCCACATGGGTGCAGGGTCCCAAGGCCTTGGGCCGACCTCGACTGCTTTCCCAGGCCACAAGCAGGGAGCTGGAAGGGAAGTGGGGCCGTGAGGATTAGAACGGGCGCCCATATGGGATCCCAGTGCATTCAAAATGAGAATTTTAGCCAGTAGGCCACAGTGCCGGGCCCAAATACCCATGTCCTTTAACAACATTACAGTTTCAGAGCTAACACCAAGTCCAGGCACCAAGCTCAAACAGGAGGTACCAATCTGTGTCTTGAGGCAGAAAGGAGGAAGCTGTGTGTTGAAAACAGGACGGAATTCAAGTGGCCACCTATTTTATTTTATTTTATTTTATCTTATCTTATTTTATTTTAGGTTTATTTCATTTATTCGAAAGGCAGAGTGACAGAGAAAGAGAGAGATCTTTGATCTGTGGTCTCATTCCCTGAACAGCCACAACAGTAAGGGCTGGGTAAGACTAAGGCCAGGAGCCCCATGGGGCTCTTGGGCATCCTTGCTGCCTTCCAGGGCACAGTAACAGGCAGCTGGACTGGAAGCAGAGAAACCAGGACTGGAGCTGTCTCTGAGATGGGATGCTGGCATAGGTGGGCAACAGCTTGGCCTGCCACAATACTGGCCCCGGAAGTGAGCCTTCTTGCCTTGTAGACCAGTAGGTTACATGTGAATGAGGTGATTATGCCTATAATAATGAACAGAATCACTGCCAACCCCGTGCTCTCACCCGTTAGTGATTCAAAGTGCAGCCAAAGTTGCTTGTCATAGATATCAATGATAAAGTCAGAGTAGCAGGGAGTCACGGCCCAGGTGTGAGCCCCTGTTAGCTCTGGCTCTGAGGCCTGCCTTAAAGGTGCACTGAATGTGAGTTACTGAGCGTTCCTTTACTTTCCTTATAGTGCCCTTTCATAATGGATTATTGAATGACAGTGATGGTTGAATTCAGAACACACCTGCAGGACTCCCTGTTTGGGAACCTTCAGCCTCATCCAAAGGCCCACACTCCTCTGCCTCGTTCTTACTCAGCTGAGCTGGGAGCCCACAAATCTAACCCTTAGGTAGCAAAATCTGACTGAATGGTAAGACAAGGGACATCTAAAATCTTAGAAATCCTCTTCCACTAAAGCAACTAAATGCTTTTGTTAGGCTGTTGAGGTAAAAAAAAAAAAAAAAAAAAAAAAAAAATTGTCCATGCAGAACCTGATGGTAGCAGAGGATCTGAGAAGGGGAAGGTGCAAAGGCTCCATGCATGCCAGTTATAGTAGAGCCATTGCACCTGCAACAGTGCAAGAGAGATTGTTCTGGACGCCGCTGACCTCTTGTACCTCGCAGTTATTTGGTTTGACTGACTGCCAAGTCCTAAAGTTCAAAAGACAGTCTCAAGTGGGGAACAGGGCCAGCATTCTTGGGGTTGGATTCCCAGAATTCTGCCCTTACAATAAGCAAGCCTGTCACTCTAAGGTCAGCTTCGTCTTGGTGGTGGCTTGGCTTTAGAAACAGTCACTCTGCCTACCACGAAGGGCGCCAGGGGAATTCTGATGGTAAAAGCCACCCATGGACTAGACCTTGAGTATGTAAACTTCCCCCCAAAGTATCAGCACAGTCATATCTGAGGCTCACAAGGATGGGGTAACCTCTCTCGCTGAAGGCAGCTCTTTTCATCAAGCCTCTCACCAAACACTCAACGCATTCCCTCCTTTAAAACATGCCTCACTGCAATTCAATGTAAGCAGCCCAGTTAATAGTAACTTGTGTTGGCCGTGGAGAAAAACTCCATCTATGAAATGTTCCACTCGCTTGCCCCCTAGTTGAACTTTGACCATGTCCCATTGATGCTTTTCCTCCAAATGACTGCCTAAGAAAACAACTCCTTCTCCCCTTCTCCACGGCCCTCAGCACCTCCTAATGCTGCCCTCTCTCCCTCCATTCTTCTCCAAGCTCCAACTCAGAAGGTGGTCTCAGCACACAAATGTGTTTCACTGAAGCACCTCCCTGCCCTTCATGTGGATTTTCTACTCTTTAGCTAAAATTCCCCATCCTTTCTTTGGTCTCTGCCTGCCTATGCAGCCCTACCTTGACCCCCGCCCTCCTGCCCTCCTCCTTCTCTGGCAGCCACAATCACCTCCCAGCTCCCTACATTCCCACTTGTCAATTGAGGTTCCAATGGCACTTCCTTAGGGAGGCTTTCTTCAGGGCCCCCAATCTGGGGCAGAGCTCTTTCTTTTAAACTTTGATTAATCATGTTTCCCTTCACAGCAATTACCTCCTTTTGTAATTACATATCCCTGAATGTAACTATGGGAGAAAGAGCCTCCTGTGGCCCTGTGCACTGAGCTTCCTGCCAGCAGAGGTGACTGGCTCACCGTGGAATTTCCTGAGCTCTCCCAGCTGCCTGACACTGTAATCAGGGTCTTGTGGAACATGGATGGAGTGTTCTTCAGGCAGGTGGGATGTGAGAAACCCCAAGCACTGATCATGGGAGTATGTGTTTCAGAAACAGTCAGTAATAGATAAAGCCAGGTCAACTGTTCCCAAAACTTCAAGATTGTTCATGAAACCAAACACTTCATGGGGGAAGTTGTCAGTGCACTGAATCTAGAAGAAAAAGTCCTAGCAGGCTGTCAGAAATCATAGGTCAAGAGTAGAATAGATCTGAAACCTGGGGTTCATGGCTCAAAGTGAGAGCAGTGGGAAGTAAAAGGCAAGGAATATGAGGTAAGGTCTGGGCTCAAAGATGCTGAAGTGAGACAGGTGCAGAAAGACATTGCATGACATCATTCCTGTGTGGCACAGAAGTTGAGGGTAGACTAGTAATGACCAGAGCCTGGGGAAAACGTGGGGGAGGGCAGGGCAGGGGATGTTGATAAGTGGGTGCCATGTTGTAATGGAGGAATAAGCTCTGGTATGGAATAAGCCCAGCAGGATGGACACTGTCAACTGTAACTGTTGTTTAACTCAAAATGGAGTGATGGGTGCAGTGGTGCGGGGGTTAAGCCACTGCTCATGTACCATAGCCAAGTGCTTGGTTTGAGACTTGGCTATTCTACTTCTTACCCGGCTTCTTGTGTTTTGTTTTGTTTTGTTTTTAAGATTTATTTATTTATTGGAAAGTCAGATATACAGAGAGGAGGAGAGACAGAGGGGAAGATCTTCCATCTGATGATTCACTCCCCAAGTGAGCGCGATGGCCGGAGCTGAGCTGATCCGAAGCCAGTATCCATGAACTTCTTCCAGGTCTCCCACGCGGGTGCAGGCTCCCAAAGCCTTGGGCTGTCGTTGACTACTTTCCCAGGCCACAAGCAGGGAGCTGGATGGGAAGTGGAGCTGCCAGGATTAGAACCGGCGCCCATATGGGATCCCGGCGCGTTCAAGGCGATGGCTTTAGCCACTAGCCCACGCCGCTGGGCCCATGATCCAGCTTCTTATTGAGGCACCTGAGAGGCAGCAAGTGGGGGTTCAGGTAAATGAATTTCTACCACCCAGGAGGGAGATCCAGCTGTGGGTCAAGACTGCTAGCTTCAATAATCCCGAGTTTGAGAAAGTATTTTAAGGTGATACAGAAAGAACCTCAAGCAAAAAATAAATAAAATCACATCATTTTAGAAAAAATGTATGCCTTACCATGGTAAGCATTATGTATATTGTCTGGATCCCATAAGCAGTTCTAAGCCACTGAGTAATTTTTAAAAATTAGCATTAAAAAACTAAACTCCAAGATGCAGTACATTTAGTTATGCTGCCAATTCTACCTCATACTTTTCTTGGAAGAGCTAAATAGCTATGGTTTGTTACAGGACTTTGTTAGTTTTTCAGAATAAATGCTTTCTGTATTCTAGATTGTTCTGTCAACTTTACCCTACCTGGAAATCCCATGTAAAGTACTCCTCCCCTTTCCCCAGACCATTAACAAGATGCTGGATGGGAAGTGAAGTAACTGGTTTGCTACAGCACTGGCCCCAAAAAGTATCTTTTTAAAAATAGGTAGATAGCCCAGTGGGTTAAGCCACCACCTGCGGCACCACCTTCCCATATGGGCATCCATTTGAGTCCCAGCTTCTCCACTTCCCATCCAGATCCCTGATAATGCATTTAGGAAAGCAGCAGAGAATGGCCCAAGTGCTTGGGCTCCTGCACCCAAATGGGAGATCCTGAAGAAGCTCCTGCATTAGATCTGCCCCAGCCCTGTTGTGTTGCAGTGATTTGGGGAATAACCCAGAGGTTGAGGTTGAGTAAACCTCAGCTCATGAGGTCCAGAGACGGCAGCAAAATCAGGGCCCTGGCAAACAGTTCTAGCAGCTGTCACTCAACATCCACTCTACAACTGATGAACTTGGCTCAGGGGAGTTCTTACACTCCTACCAGCATGTCATCTGCCCTGCCCACTGTTGCAAAACTCTATGGGGAAAATCTCTGGCAATGTCCATACTCAGGTCTGTCCCCAGATCTATGGAATCAGCCTATCTCCAGAGCTTGAGCTAGGGAAACCATACTTAAAATGAATCCTCCATGCATTTTAAACGCTACCAATATTTGAGAACCCACAGCCGCTAGGTTAAAGAACAGAATCCTCAGAGCCTTGGCTCACAAGGCTTGCACCATCCAGCTTTGCCTGCCTTCTGACCTCACCTCCGTCTCTGGGGGTGAATCATTGCTGTTCTAGAAACAGGCCCTGCCTTGTCTTGCCTCTGCATCTTGGCTCCCTCTGTTTCCCAGCCTCGTTTGTCTTTCTTTGACCAGTTCTACCTGGTGAATTCCTGTTCCCCTTCCAAAACTGTTTTGGAACATCTGTATCTCTCTGTCACTCTCCTTAGCTTCCTCCCCTGGGGAGATTTGCATGTTCTCTCCTCCTTCCCCATTGCTATTGATGCCTCCCTCTAGTCTAGCACTGATCTTATTGTATTAATGAGCCCTGAGCCCTGTGGAGCCTGGGGCTGCCAGGAACACACAATGTTCCTTTGTGCATCTTACAAAAGGTGTCTCTTCCCCTTGAGCTAGACATGTGGTTTGGCAATTGGAGCACAAACTGCCCTTTCCCCTTGCCAGGCTCCCTAGGGCAGGGCACAGCCTGCTTGACCAAGTTCAAAGGCTCTCTACCTGTCTTCTGCTCACCCTGAGCCCCTGATCTCTCTGCTGGTCTTCTTCATTCTTTGTCCCAGCATGGAAGGTTTTGCAAGTGATAGTGAATTTGCAGCAGCCTGGGAGCAGTGGCTAGTGGTTGTTCCCCATACAGCGCATGAAAAGCTGGAAACTGTAGAAGGTCCAGGAACCGGAGTAACCTGATGACTAAGGTAATCTGCTTGCCATGAATTCCAGATTGTCAGTCTGCACTTGGAAATGATTCAGAGCTATGAGACTGAAATAGATGTAAGCTCCTTCCTTCTTTGTGTTTTGGACCAGAAAATACATCTGCTTGGTGCTAGTTATGATGAAGCCTATGGGAAAAACCACCGCCACTGTAAGGCCCTCTTTGCATTCCTTCTGCTGCTCTGAGGTAGGAAATGCCAAGAACACAGTCAGCTGGAGCCCCCAGGGCCCCTGCGCACTATTCCAGACCCTCTGTTGATGGCAAGGACAGAACATGGAGGGGTGTGCAGGGTGTGCATGGTTCCTGTTCCCAAGAGTTGAAGATGCCCACTATTGCAGCCAGAATGTATCTGCAGATGACTTGATGGCTTTCTACTGAAAGGTCGTTGTGACATTTCCCACAAAGGCTGTTAACTAACTTTCCAGTAATCCCAACCCAGCAGGAACATAGGTTGACTCTTTGTATGATCGGGATTCAATCCCTAGCTTATTTTAAATCACAAATGTGGTGACTAAGCAATTAAGTTGGCAAGTTGCAGGAAACATAAGGAGAAAAACCAGCTGTATGGGTTTTCATTGGAATATTACCTCATAGGTAGCAGAAAAAAAGGGCTAGGAATTTCAGAGATTGATAACTTGGGGTTTTTTTTAATAACTTTTTCATTAAAAATAAGAATTTGGGTACTAAGCAGTATCTCTGTCCTCACTGAGCAGCCTATTCCCTACAGTCTACAGAAAGGAACACATTTAGTCCTTCCAGGAACCCTTCCATTAGTCATTGTTAGCTCCAAGTAATTGAGTTGATCAGGCAGTTCAGACCATCAGACATACCCTGTATCTGACACCAGTGCATGTGAGACAAAGTTGTACCCTCAAAAGTTTTTGATCTAAATCAGAAGAATAACACAAGCAAATCAGATAACAAAAGATCGAGGCAGAGGAGAGTATTTAGGGCTGGTAGTGATCACAGAAATTGATAGGAAGGGACCAGCCTAGGCTTTGGAAGTTGAGCACCTGTCAGGATCAGGAAGAGATATGAAAGCATCCTCAGGCTGATAAGGGTGAATTTAATTGCATCTTCAATTAAGCTTATTATGTTGAGATAATTATAGATTCTCATGCATTGGTCAATAATACAGAGATCTTGTGTATCCTTCACCCAGTTTCTGCAATAAAGACTAATGCTTTAGATAAGCATAGGATAATAGCATCACCAAAACATTGGCGATATAAATACAATGTGTCAATCTAATTCTGGTTTACCCAGTTTCACTTGTACTTGTGTGTGTGTGTGTGTGTGTGTGAGAGAGAGAGAGAGAGAGAGAGAGAGATAGGAGGAAGGGAGGAAGGGAGAGAGAACCATAATGACATGTAGAATCTGATGATAAAGAAGAGAAAACCAACTCAAACTCAGTTTCTCATTGCATGATCGTTGTTGGTGCCCCAAGAGCTATGGGGTGTTCGCAAGCAAATAATCATTTCTTCAGTAGACTTAAAAGTCCTTTAATTTAGTTCTGACAGCATCTACCTGGAGGTAGTGTCATATTCCACAGGGTGAGGGCTCAGTCCCCAGGACTGCCTCTCCTCTTTGGGATTGCCAGTTGCCAAGTCCCAGCCCATTTTCCTGCCCAGTCGCTTGACTCCTACCTCCTCCCCCACTGGTTCAGGAATTCTGAGCAGCTCACAGAACTTGAGGAATCACTTACTTAGTATTCCTGGCTTATTGTGAAGGATTTAAACAGGATACCAATGAGAAGACAGACACACAAGATATGGGAGAAAAGGCGGGGAACTTCCAAATCTTCTTTGGGTGCCCCACCCTCAGGAGCCTTCTTGTGTGCAGCTCCTCAGAAACTCATCTGAGTCTGGTCTCTGTGCAGCAACTTGGTTGCATTGGCACGCTTGCCAATCCTCTGGGTGGGGAGCCCCAGCAAGGCCTATCTGTTCATTTTCTTCTCTTTATCTCTGTTTATTTGAAAGGAAGGTTTTACAGAGAAAAGGAGAGCTTGAGAGAAAAAATCTTCCATCTACCAATTCACTCCCCAGATGGCCAGAGCTGAGCTGAGCTGATCTGAAACTGGGAGCCAGGAGCTTCTTCTGGGTCTCCCACATGGATACAGAATCCCAAATCCTTAGCTCATCCTCCCCTGCTTTCCCAGGCCATAAGCAGCATTCTAGAGAGGAAGTAGAGCTGCTGGGACTAGAATGGTGCCCATATTAGATGCTGACACTGCAAAGTGAGGAATTAGCAACCTGTTTAGCCACTGCACCAGTTCCGTATGTGTTCATTTCCTTCAGTATCCCCACCTCCCACAATGGGATGGGACAAAATTCTTCCAGAATAAGGGAGGGCTTATACTCTACTGAGGGTCTATGACCTGATATAGGAGAGAGTTATAAGCCAGGAGCCATGACTACAAACCAAAATGTGTGTATTAGCGTATCACTTGTGACTTAATGTGCCCAAACATCAGCCAGGCTGAGGCTCAATCTCTCGCCAGCAGAAACCCCCTCAAGCTGGCCCTTCATGAACACACTCCCTCTTCTCCCAACTCCAGTCCCTAACTCCATGTAATCCACAAGTCTCTACTTCGTTTCAATAATTATCTCATTTAAGAATGTTACATAAGTGGGACAAGAGAGCTGAGTTAGCATTTTTCCAATGACAAGTGTAAATGGCTAATAAATTCAATATCATCAGCCTAATCAGGAAAATTTAAAAAAAAAAAAAAAGCCGTAATGAGATACTGCTTTACCCCTGCTCTAGGATGGCGGCTGTGATTTGAGTAAGATTTGACTTCCTACTGCATCATATATTTAATTCCTGAAGTCATAAATTGATGGTACTGGGAGGGATGAAGCTTAGTGCTGCTTAGGAGACAGGTCTCATGGAAAGTCTCCAGGCCCCTGAGGATGGCCCTGGGAAGGTAGTTCTTGTGAGAGGGTTGCTTATTGAAGCCTGAGTCAGGCCCAGCCATTCCCGCTCTGCTTCCCAGCCTGCCTGCCAGGTGATCCCTCCTTTGAATAGCACAAGAGCACATTCTGCGATCGTTAACCTCCGCCCTCACCAAAAGGCTGAGTCACTGGAACCTCACCACTCTTGGACCAAGAACCTTCAAAACCGTAAGTCAAAATACATCTGTCCCTTCCTAAGTATTTCTTTATAGCAACAAAAACTAATTCATACAATAGCTGTTAATAAAAAGGCAGTGATGGGGCTGGCGTTGTGGTACCATGAGTAAGCCACCACCTCCAGGGCAGCATCCCATATGAGCACTGGTTCGAATCCTGTCAGCTCTGCTTCTGATCTGACTCCCTGGGGAAAAGCACCTAGGAAAAACAACAGGCAATGGTCCAAATGCTTGAGCCCCTGCCACTGACATGGTAGATCTGGATAGAATTCTAGGCTCCTGGCTTGGGTCTGGCCCTGCCCTTGGCCATTGCAGCCATTTGGAAAATGAATACTAGCAGATGGAAGATTTTGCCCTCCTCTGTTCTCTCTCTCTCTCTCTCTGTAACTCTGTCTTTCGCATAAATATATCTTTAAAAACAAAACAAAAGTGCTATTATGGAAAGGATGTGGGGAAATTAGAACCCTTTATATAATACTGGTGGGAAAATAAAATGATTCAGCTGTTTGGAAATACAGTCTGAATCTTAACGAAAGATTCAACATAGAGTCATGAAATAACCCAGCAGTTCTACTCCTAGATGTGTATCCAGGAAAATGAAAACAGGTATTCACACCAAGTTTGAATACAGGTGCTAATTGCAGCTTTATTTGTAATAACCAAGAAGTCAAAGAAAATCAGTTTACCCATCAAGAGGTACGTATATCAACAAATTGTGCTATATCTATATCATGCAAAGCTACTCATCCCTGAAACAGAACAAATTACTGATGTGTATGTGTATTCATTCACTTTCAAATAACTATGCTGAGGGAAAGAAGCCAGGTTTTGGGGTTTTGATTTGTTTTGTTGTTAAGCATATAGACTCCAGCATTTGGCCTAGCAGTAAAGACGATTGTTAAGACAATGGCGCCCTATATTTAGGTGCCTGGATTTGATTCCCATTCTGGATCCTGACTCCGGGTTCCTGGAAGGCCATGATAATGGAGCACTGGTTTGGGAGGCCTAGATTGAATTCTTGGCTGCCAACTTTCACTCCCATCAAATGCCGTGTGAGCATCTGGGGTGAACCAGCAGATGCGAGCTCTCTGTTGTGGCTGTCTGTCACTTTCTCTTTGCCTCTTAAATAAAAATAATTTTTAAGAGAATACATGCTAAATGAGTATACATGTATACATGTATACTTTTAGAACGTGCAAGCTAAGATAAGTGCAGAAAAACAGATAAATGGTTCCTTGGGGAAACTGGAAGGGCAGAAGAAAGGTTTATGAAGGAGAAAAATGCTCACTGTTTGGATTGTAGTAAGGATTTCATACTTACCAAACTTCCTAAACTTGCCAAATTGTACACTTAATGTTCAGTTTATAGCTTTTCTATTTTATCACAATAAAGTGACTTTCACTACACCAGTCACATTGCTGTTTTGATTTTTTTCAAAATATATCTGCAAGATATAGTAACGAACAAATCAACAGACTTCCCATCCACCTATTCACTTATAGACTAAAATTTATCAAATTGTATACTATAAATATGTTCAGTTTATCATGTCTGTATTTTATTCTAATAGGGTAATATTAAGTATACCATTAAGGGGGCCCTGTACTTGGGCCATCAACTGCTGCTTTCCTGGGGCATATCAGCAGGGTGCTGGATTGGAAGTAGAGCTTCCCAGGACTCAAACCAGCAATCATATGGGATGCTGAGTCACAAGTGGTGGCTTAATTCACTACACCACACACCAGTCCCATGCATCTTTACTCTTTTAAATAAACTTTTTGTTGTGAGGTAATTATTAATTCATGTTAGTTCCAAGAAATAAGACACATAGACTCTATATATTTTTATCCAGTTCAACCTAGTGAATCATCTTGCAAAATCACTCAACAGCATTGTAAACAGGATTCTGATAATTGTATAATTGAGAGCATTTCAGTCATCACCAGAATCCCTCACAGTGCCCTTTTGTAGCCACACACCGTTTGCTTCCCAGCCCTATCCCCTCCTCAACACAAGGCAATAATTAGTCCATTCTCTACTTTTATACTTTTGTCATTTAAAGATTGCTGTATAGAAGGAATCCTACAAATAGGAGTATGGCTTTTGTACTCAGCCTAATTCTCTGGAGGAGCTTCATGTACATTGTTATATGTATCAATAGTTTGCTGCTTTTCATTGCTGTATAGTAGTCCATCATGTGGAGATGCCAGTCTGTTTAATCATCCACCCACTGAAGGACATTTGGGATATTTCCAATTCTGAACTGTTACAAAAGCTGCCTGCAAGCTTTTTCACCTAGATTTTTTTTCAGTCATATTAAACTTACATTACTCTGTGCTTAAATGCTCAGAGTAGCACATGCTGGGTCTAGCGCACATGCAAATTTCATCTTCAAAGCTGCCAACCTGTTTCCATGAGATGCTGTGCCACTGCCAGCAGCAGTATATGAGGAATGCTGTTCCTTTGCATCCTGGCTAGTATTTGAATGGTCACTGTCAGTAAATTGTGCCATTCTGGGAAGTGTGTACTAATTGCTCATTGTGGTACACACATTTGCACATCGCTAGTAAATATTTTCAGAACATACATCCAGCAGAGGACTAGCAACTAGTCTCCTCTAGGATATAAAGAATTCTCACTTTGTGCTTGGAATGGCGAGGTTGGCAGAAATTCAGAACTGTTGAACAATCAAAACCACTTGAGCAGGACCCTCAGAGTATGCCCCACATCAGGGACCTGGGATGGGTGGGAGACTGGGTGGGGCTTCTCCGTTATCTCCCCATTTACCCCAGACACAGAAAATTAATAATGTGGAAACAATAGTCTTACCCACTTTACTGTAGCTCTTGATTCTTTGTGCCCTAATCAAAGATTGTCAAAATAATTTCCAAAAAAAAAAGAATTCTCAAAACTTAAAAACATTAAGTAAATAAATAAATAAACCAAGGTGGTGAAAGACACAAAGAGATGTTTCCCTGAGATGTCTGGATCCCCTGAAAACATGTGCAGGCACAAACCAAAGTGAGGGACTCTTCCAGGATAGAAGAACTTGCCATCGTACTGTTTCAGCGTTCTGCATGGTGCTTGTCAACACTGGGCTTTTACCTTTCTCTGTCCATTTCTGTGACGCGTGACCGTCTGCTTGCAGCCAGTAAGTTCCCAGAGGGCTGGGCTTGCTTGCTTGGTACCAACTCTGGCGGAGAGCAGAAATCCAAGGAATAGGTGTCGCATGATTAGGAATGGAGCCTGGCAAAAAAAACTTTCAATGAGCTTGAGATCAGAAGTTCAGCGAGAAGCTTTCAGGAAAGAAAGCGGAAGAACTCAGTGACAAGACATGAATCCACAGCAGATGGCAGGATCATAGCAATAGGAGCATGGCCGTTTGACCAGCTCTATCCCAGAGTCCTGGCCACTGGCCACTACCGTCCTGCACAGAAGTCTTGTGCTGGTGGGTTCTTTCTGAGGTCTAATCTAAATCTCTATAGATGTGTTTTAATCTACTTTTTAAACTGAATTTTTTTAAGATTTTTTTAAAGCTTTATTTTATTTTTATTGTGAAATCAGATATACAAAGAGGAGGAGAGACAGAGAGGAAGAGCTACCATCCGATGGTTCACTCCCCAAGCGGCCGCCAATGGCTAGAGCTAAGCCAACCCAAAGTCAGGAGCCAGAAGCTCTTCCAGGCCTCCCAGGTGGGTGTAGGGTCCCAAAGCTTTGGGCTGTCCTCAACTGCTTTCCCAGGCCACAAACAGGGAGCTGGATGGAAAGTGGGGCTGCCGGGATTAGAACCAGCACCCATATGGGATCCGGGCTTATTCAAGGCAAGGACTTTAGCTGCTAGGCTACTGTGCCAGTGGATGACGTGAACTGATTCAGCCTGGTCTGCCCCCAACCCATGTCAAATGTATGCCAGTGGGAAACTTTCCATGGCCTATTCTTGGCTGTTTCCTATCATGTTTCTTGCACTTACCTGCTGGGTCTGTGTCCTGCCAGAAGAATTGCCCAGGTTCCTCCATCAGAACCTCTCCCAATGCCAGATTTTCCACATACCAGGGTGTCCATGAGCCAGACCTACTCAGTTCGCCTCCTGTCCTAGCAGAAACAGTGGCTTTTCCTGACTGACCTTCAACCCAAACTGGTTCTTGCTGTTGGATGTTTCAGTCCAGCCATGGCTCTTCCATACCCTCATATGACTCACACATGGCTCAGTAGGGGGTTGAAACCTTGGCTAGTCCATCGCACATCTGCCCTGGTCCTCCAGGACACCAGAGGGTGTTGGAGTCTGGCCCGGTTGGTGCATCCAATCCCAGTCCACATTTGTGCCAAGGGAGACTACAACCGTGTCCCATTCAGGACGCAGCCCCCATTCCAGGTCACACGCCCCTTGGTGGGAACCTCAACCCAGCTAGGGTTGTCCCCTTAGCTCCCCAACTAGACCTCTTCCCAGCCATAGATTGCACGCATGCCAGTGGTTGCTCTGACTCAGCTTGGCTCAGCCCCTCACCTGTCCCGGTCTCTGCCTTAGACACTGTGTCTTAGCGTCCCTGACTCACGCAGACCAGTAGGTGTAAGAGCCTAGCTCAGCATGACCTATGCTCCATCCTGGTTTCTAGTTTCGCTTGTGGGCTAAGGTTTGCTCAGTCCTGCCCAGTACATCCCGTTCCATTACCAATTGACACATTAGCCAGCTGTTGGAGCTACTTTGTCCAGCTTGTCCGACCCCCAGGTCTGGATCACCTGTTCACCAGTGGGAGCTATGACTTGTCAGGGGAGTTTCCCAAGTTCCTCCACTTGATCTACTCCCAAACCCAGTTCTTATACATGCCACTGGGTTTTAGGCTAGTGCCCAGTGCAGTCTGATCTTCGTTTTGGCCTTGTATGAGCTGGTGAACATTGCAGCCTGGCCCACCCCACACCCTATTCAGGATGCATATTTGGATGCTGCTGCCTTGACCAGTCCAGACTGTTGGGGGTTCCTTTACCTGTGATTGGTGGCAAGCTCCTTGGTCACACCTAGCTTAGTCCATCACCACCCTAACTCCTGAGCTAACCAGTGGGGCTAGAATTTCCACAGGGTTTGGTCCACACATCCCCTACAGAATCTACTCCCAGATATGGTCTCGAGTGCTAGTTAATGTCATGGCCCTGCCTAGAGTGACCCGTCTGCTGATCCATCATCATGTCAGGTAATAGAATATCCTGCTGGACAAGCCCCAAGCCTTAGCTTTTACATTAACTGGTGTTCGGTGATCAGCATTGTTAAGTGATTACAAGTTCTTTAAAGGAAGAGTTACTGTCATTGGAAATCTTTAGGATTGATTCATATCCCAGAAGCACAGTGAGTTCAACCTGGAGCTACCTAAGCAGCAGTTCAAAGAACCAAAACCCCAGAATTCCCAGCCAGGCAGCCAGCAGGTGGAGCCTGGCGCCAAATGGCGCACTAGCCACCCGGGAACAGCTCACCACCTGCACAAGGTGGCTGGCATCAGGGATCCAGGCATGAGATGCCCCGTCCTGAGACCCACCAGCAGCCGGGCAGGCTGCAGGAAGTTTAACCCCCCAGGCCCAAGGTCGCACCCTCCCCAATCCCATCCACCGCTCAATGAGAGCAGTGGGTGGGCCCCGGACCTGCCCAGTCACAGAGACCTCCCCCCTCGGTGTACTCACCCCTAAGGGAGCAGTCCCTGGAGCCCAGGCAGGCCCGGGGACAGCTTACCACATGCACGTGGTGGCTGGCGTCTGGGATCTGGGCATGAGACACCACATCCTGAGACCCCGCCACATATCCATTATAACTCAGTGTTAAGACTGAACTACTATGTTGGGCATACTGGGCAGAAGATCTTCCTTTCTGTCTCTCCTCCTCTTTGTATATCTGACTTTGTAATAAAGAAAAAAATTTTAAAGTTCTCTCTCTATATATATGTAAATATACTATAAAATATATAAATATTATATATATCAGGTTTTTTTTAAAGACTTATTTTATTTGCACTGGGAAGGCAGATTTACAGAGAGAAGGAAAGACAGAGGGAAAGATTTTCCATCTGCTGATTCACTCCTCAAATGGCCACAACAGCCTGAGTTGAGCTGATCTGAAGCCAGGAGCCAGGAGCTTCTTCTGAATCTCCCACGAGGGTGCAGGGTCCCCAGGCTTTGGGCCGTCCTTTACTGCTTTCCCAGACCACAAGCAAAAGCTGGATGGGAAATGTACCGAGGACGCTAACAGACACCCATATGGGATTTCAGCACATGAAAGGCAAGGATTTAGCCACTAGGCTATCGCACTGGGCCGAAGTTCTTCTTTTTAAAAGATTTACTGGGCCCGGAGCGGTGGCGCAAGTGGTTAAAGGTCCTCGCCTAGCACGCCCGGGATCCCATATGGGCGCCGGTTCTAATCCCGGCAGCCCTGCTTCCCTTCCAGCTCCCTGCCTGTGGCCTGGGAGAGCAGACGAGGACGGCCCGGAGCTTTGGGACCCTGCACCCGCGTGGGGGACCCTGAAGAGGCTCCTGGCTTCGGATCGGCATAGTATCGGCCCGTTGCGCTCACTTGGGGAGTGAATCATCGGACGGAAGATCTTCCTCTCTGTCTCTCCTCTCTGTATATCCGCCTTTCCAATGAAAAAATAATAAAAATAAATCTTTAAAAAAAAAAAAAGATTTACTTAGTCTGAAAGACAGTGACAGAAAGAAACCTTTCATGATGTGGTTTACTCCCCAAACGGCTACAGCCAGGAGCTGGGACATCTAGCCTAGTTTCCAACATGAGTGGCAGACACTCAGGAAATTCGACCATTTTCCACTGCCTTTCCTGGCACATTAGCAGGAAGTAGAGCAGCCAGAACTCAACTGGTACTCTGACAGTCAAAGCTAGTGTGGCAAAGAGAGTTTAAAATGCTTTGCACAACACTGACACTGGCCTCTGAGTCAAGTCTTAGAGCTACGTTGGGGCCCAGAAATCTTGAGATAATAAGAATAATTATAGTAGGTACAGAAATTTAGCCTACAAAAATAAACCCTAACAAATTTCTGAGCTGAGATATAGTCAACCAAATCTGTACTTCCAACTTCAGAAGAGGGCATCGTTAAGGTTTTCCTGAGTCTTCACTGGCAAAATTTCTATTCATTTCACATTTTGTGGTAATTTGAGTTTTGATTTCTTGTTCATCACAATCTGCTCCTTTCCAGGTGCTGAGTTCCTGACACAGTGTCAGGTGTTGTCTCGGTGGCGAGGTGGTGTGGGTGAGCACGGTGTCGGGACGCGGATTAGGGAAAGCTTCTCGGAGGAGGTGACAGTGTGAGGCGAGAAGTAGGAAGAAGACAAAGATGGGAAAGGAGGCGGGCAGAAGGCGGGCTGGGGCTCCGCGCCATTGGCTGTCGACCGCGGGGCCTGCGCGTGTCCCCGCCCCGCCCGCGGCGCCGCCCGCTCGGCCTGCGCGAGCTGCTGAGGCGGCCGCTCCTGCGCCCCGACTCCATGTACCGGCTCCTGTCAGCAGCGACCCTCGGGGGCCGAGCCTGGAGCTCCGGGCGGCGGCAGGCCCACCGGCGGGCCGGGCTGCCCCCGCTGGGCCCCGGCTGGGCCGGCGGCCTGGGGCTGGGGCTGGGGCTGGCGCTCGGGGCGAAGCTGGCGGGCGGGCTGAGGGGCGCGGGCCCCGCGCAGCCCCCCGAGGCCCCGGACCCCGACGCGTCGCCTCAGGCCGACGCCCCGCAGGAGCAGCCCCTCTCCCCCTGGGCTCCGCAGACGCCGGCGCCGACCCCTCCCCGGTGCTTCGCCAGAGCCATTGAGAGCAGCCGGGATCTGCTGCACAGGATCAAGGTGAGGGGCCCGGGGACCGGGCTCACCCCAGAGTGGTGGTCCTCCCCTGGGGTGGGGGTTAGCGGGGGCGGTAGGATGCCAGCTTCGGCTTCCGAGGACTTCCCGTTTCCTCCCCGCCTGCCCACAGCCACTCGCTCTTGGGGGTTGCCCAAGTCGGGGCGGAGGTCACGGCCTGCCTGGGGGACCGCCTCGCCTCCCTCAGTGGTTAGACCGGGCGCGCCCCTCGCGGTGAGCCTTCCCGCAAGGCCGAACGGGTGGGCGGGGCCTCTGCTGGGGGCGGGACCCTCTCCGGGGTGGGCGGGACCGCTGCTGGGGGCGGGGTCCTCTACTGCGGTGGGCAAGGCCGCTGCTGGGGGCGGGACCCTCTCCGGATGGGCAGGACCCTCTCCAGGGGGCGGGCCCCTCTCCAGGGTGGGCGGGGGTCATCTCCGGGGTGGGCGGGGCCCTTTCCAGGGGGCGGGACCCTCTCCGAGGTGGGCGGGGTCCTCTACTGGGGTGGGTAGGCGGGACCCTCTCCGGGGCGGGCGGGGCCTAGAGAGGCCTCCAATGAGAGTGCCAGGGGGCGGGGCACAAGAGTCCTCCAACCTTTTTGAACTTGGTTCTTTTCTCCTTGCCTTAGGATGAGGTGGGCGCACCGGGCATAGTGATTGGAGTTTCTGTAGATGGAAAAGAAGTCTGGTCAGAAGGTGGGCTCAGAAAAGTGCTTTATTTCGTGACTTTGTATGATGCCATTTGGTGAATTAAGTAGTTAACGTTTTACCTGTGGGGAGTGAATTCTATAACATACTTGCTGTTTGGTTTTTATATAAAGTGACACGAATGTCAGAAAAAACATGTCGAACAGAATAAAGATTAGGATTGTGTTTTTGTTTTAATCGCAGCAAGACTTAAGATGACAACATCTTAAAGATTACTGCTTCTAACCCTTCTTTTTTGCTTCCTTTTCGAATTTATTGACCAAAAGATTGTGTATAAAGCAGTCCGTTGACTGCATATTCTTAAGTAGTGCTTATGGACAGATTTCTGCATTTTCCAAGGTCAGTCACCTATGGAGTCCCCCATTCAGCCAAAGCCACTGTACTAGGTGCTGGGAATATCTACTTACTGAGCTTGCAGGCTACCCTTTTTCACTTGGCATAGGTGTTAACTATTTTTGAAACAAAAACTAAAGCTTTGCTAGAAGGATTTATGTTCATGTTATGATGCTGACTTCTCCATTGCACACATTGGGCCAGTTGGTCAAGCCAAGTTTTTAGGCATCCAACTGAGGAAATGACATTTCAGACATTTGCAAATAGCATATTTTTGCAGGAGTCATCTGGCATGATGGGTAAGACCTTGCCTGGCACTCCCGCATCCCCTGTCCTAGTACTGGAGTTCCAGGAGTGACTGCTTGCTCTATCTTGATGCTGCTTCCCACTCTACAAGGCAGCAGGTCACGGCTCCAGCCATTTGGTCCTTGCCACCCACTTAGGCAACCTGGGTTAGGCTAGCAGGTCTAGCTTCCAGGAGATGGGCAATCAATCTGTGCCTTTCTGCCTTTTTAATAAATACATAATTTTGAAATGAAAGCAGCACTTTTAGAAGTTGATGACAGCATAAGGCCTTTTCAACTTAAGGAAAAGTGATTCTCCCCCAAGTAAGTTATCAGGACTATCCTAATAAGTCACTCTATTTTATTTCTGAGAATCAAAAATTGTGTCCATTTATGGTGAGGGTTTTGTCTTTATAGAAGTATACA
The DNA here is from genome assembly GCF_017591425.1 of Ochotona curzoniae. Classification (NCBI taxonomy): domain Eukaryota; kingdom Metazoa; phylum Chordata; class Mammalia; order Lagomorpha; family Ochotonidae; genus Ochotona; species Ochotona curzoniae. The sequence continues at coordinate 67,409,912 of NW_024467122.1, forward strand.
CCATAATGTACATTTATATATTTATACAAAACATTTAAAAACATTCATTATGCTTTCTTAAAAATATCTATTTGTTTATTTGAGAGGAAGACAAAGTGAGCGCCTCTGCATTCACTCTGAGTGAGCACAGTGGGTGGGTAGAGGCTGCATTGGGAGCTGGGGACTTCATCAGGCCTCTTCCCTTGGGGCAGCAACTGGAGCCCTCGTGCACTGGAGGCAGCTCTTGAATCCAGGCTCTCCCAGATGGGCGCTTCACCACTTGACCGAGCATCCATCCCCTTGCGCTCATCTTTCTGGTCAGACATCAGTTCGTTATATCTCTTGGATTTCCATCTGTTCAGTCTCTGTAGAAGATGGAAACTAGACCCAACCTTTGTTCTAGAAGGAGCTTTAGATTGGTCTTGCTTCTGGTTTGCAACTGAATTAGGTTTATGGTTAGCAAGATTTCATTTTAAAGACTTTTTATGTTGATTTTGTATGGGGGCAAGAAGCTATTTTAAGGAATTCAGTAGAATATAATATGAAAAAGAACAAAATCATTTTCTTTAAAGAATGTAATTTCTTTAAAAATCTGTTAAGCCATATTGTTTAGATAAGCTGAGAAGAATTAGTATTTGAATCAGATGGAAAAATGCTGTTGCATGCCGGGTAGGATTTCAGTTTAGTTACAAGGTTAAGTTGAGCTTGCTATTGTTAGTGCTGCTAACATTCTACTTCCTTTCATGTCCACTTTTAAGTAGATTATAAAAGTAGGATATTTTTTTTCTTTAGATAAACGTAACAGGGTGTTTGAAGAGTATTGCTTTGGTTTTTGAAAACTTGTTGGACCATGCTGGCTGAGAGTGGTTTTCCTCTACTCCCCACAAAGGTTTGGGTTATGCCGATGTTGAGAACCGTGTGCCATGCAAGCCAGAGACGGTCATGAGAATCGCCAGCATCAGCAAAAGCCTCACCATGGTTGCTCTTGCCAAACTCTGGGAAGCCGGGAAACTGGATCTTGATATTCCAGTGCAACATTATGTTCCTGAATTCCCTGAGAAGGAATATGAAGGTGAAAAGGTAGTAAAATTCACAGTTCATTTTATTAATGGCATTTTAAATGGTTTATGCCAGAGGTGATAGCTAAAATAACTCCATAGAGTTCTCTGGGTTGTTTTTATTAGTGTTAATAAATAAGGTTACTCTAACTCTAGATGGTAATCACATAGGTGTTTTTCTGAAACTTGAGGCCAAGTATGTGATCCATATGTGATTCTTTCTCCAGCATCATTTTAAAATGGAAACTGTTACTAAGACATTATCTCAAAGTTACTAACTTTGGTGGTACAATTTATTGTTGCAAATTGAATTATGGTGTTTTTACAATTAGGTTTCTGTCACAACAAGATTACTGATTTCCCATTTAAGTGGAATTCGTCATTATGAAAAGGACATGAAAAAGGTGAAAGAAGAAAAAGCTTACAAAGCCTTGAAGATGATCAAGGATACAGTCATCTCTGACCACGAAAGAGAACTGAAAGAAAAAGGAGACAAAAATAATGAAAAAAATTATTTTGCAAAACCTAAAACAGAGCAAGACCCTGAAGCCAAAAGCCGGAATTCAAAACCTGGCAAAAAAAAGAATGATTTCGAACAAGGCGAATTATATTTGAAAGAAAAATTTGAAAATTCTATTGAATCCCTAAGATTATTTAAAAACGATCCTTTGTTCTTTAAACCTGGTGAGTGTTGGTTAATTCCTTCTCTTAACAAAGTTGTCATCAATGAACAGTTCATTTTTAGGCGCACCAAAATCATACCATCTTGGGTGCAGCCTGAGAGGTTTGCAACTGCATGAAAGGCAATACAGCGCTTGCCTTTTTGCCTACCATCTCTTTGCAAGGCTGGCTTCCAGGCAGGAAGTTCAGATTTAGCCTCATTGAGAGGATTCTATGAATCAAGATATTCATGGAGAATCATGGAAGAATAGTTCTTCAAATAAAAACCTGGATCACAGTTCACATGGTAAAGTGTCGCTAATAGTATAGTGCTTAGTTAGAATTTATACTACTCAACTAATTTTGTGCCTTCATTCCTTAAATAATTGAATGTTGATCAACTTATTTTTATTTCTCAAAAAGCAATTATATGGTAATTAGCTTTTTTAATACATTGTTTTTAAATGTTGAAGGCACTTAATAAATCTTTCAATTTACCATAGGCTTAAGTAACTTTCGATTGTCGTTTTAAAAGTTATTTACTGTGAATAAATGTTATATAAATATACTTATTAAGGACCAAGAAAATGTGATTATGGATTTTATCTTTCAAAATAAGTTTCCTGCCTAGTGAAAAAACAGAGCCCTGTGCAATTGTACATTTACTAGTCATTATTATGTTCTCATGTTAGGGGCATGGAGTAAGCAGGCTTATTGGAAAATTCACTTGGTTGATTTGTCAGCCATGATAATTTTCTAAATACTGAAGTAAATTCTAGTTTTAAGGGCATGCCAATTTTCAGTCGGAAAATGTTTTATGTAATTGTGAATAATCACATTCTTTTTTTCTCCCCCTTGCAATGATCTCTCAAGGTAGTCAGTTTTTATATTCAACTTTTGGCTATACACTGCTGGCAGCCATAGTAGAAAGAGCTTCAGGATATAAATATTTAGACTATATGCAGAAAATATTCCAAGACTTGGATATGCTGGCGACTGTGCAGGAAGAAAACGAGCCAGTGATTTACAACAGAGCAAGGTAAATGAATACCTTCTGTCATGTTCAGCCGTGTCACCTGTGAACACTTGGGTTATCCTGGAAAGCCAACATTGTCCCGTTCTCTGTTCCAAATTTACTCACCTCACTTTAGGAACTTTTATACATGCCTTTTTCCTATCAATAAAGTGAGAGAAATGCAACATTCTTGAAAATGTCAAAAAATCTTGGGTGAAGGACAGCCATTATACTTCATGTAGGTGAATTATTAAACCAGAGGTGTCCTATCCTGGTTGTCTGGAATCTGCTCTTCAAGCTCTGTTTTTTGTTTTTTGGGTTTTTTTTTTTTAAGATTTATTTTATTTTTATTGGAAATACATAGAGGAGGAGAGACAGAGAGGAAGATCTTCCATCCGATGGTTCATTCCCCAAGTGACCGCAACAGCTGGAGCTGAGCCAATCCGAAGCCAGGAGCTCTTCTAGGTCTCCCACACGGGTGCAGGGTCCCAAGGCTTTGGACCGTCCTCGACTGCTTTCCCAGGCCACAAGCAGGGAGCTGGATGGGAAGTGGAGTGGCTGGGATTAGAACCAGTGCCCATATGGGATCCTGGCATGTGCATAGTGAGAACTTTATCCGCTATGCTATTGTGCTGGGCCCTAAGCTCTGTTTTCTTCTGTTTTAATGAATTCTTTGTTTTTACCTCTTTGTTTATGTTAATGTTTACTTTGAAATAATTTACTTACATTAACAACAATTCAAAATTAGTACCAATTTGAAAATTAGCAACAGGGTCTGGCGGCGTGGGTTAGTGGCTAAAGTCCTCACCTTGAACATGCCAGGATCCCATATGGGTACTGGTTCTAATCCCGGCAGCTCTACTTCCCATACAGCTCCCTGCTTTGTTGAGGTTTGTCAGATTTCTCCCTGTAAAGTTCCTATTTTCCCCTTTGAAATTACCAGTATTTTTTGGTGAGATATTTTCAGACTTAATCTGCAAAAATCGTGTTCCTCATGAAACCTGTTACTAGCTTTAGCATCAACTGATGATTCGTGACAGAATCACTTATCTCAGTATCGGTCACCAAATGGTGCTTTCCTACTTCTGTCATTCACTCAGTATTTGTTAGTTGGCATTCTGTTATATAAGAAAGTACTTTCCTTAGGCATTTATTTATTCGTACTGCTCTGCACCCATGAATTCTTAGTCAATGAGTTTAAATCTATCACTGTCATAATTTGGTATCTTTTAAAATAGTAATTATAGCGTTGGAGCGTTGGTTCATGTCCAGCTGCTGCACTTCCCATCCAGTTCCCTGCCTGTGGCCTGGGAAAGCAGTTGAGGATGGCCCAAAGCTTTGGGACCCTGCACCCGTCTGGGAGACCTGGAGGAAGTTCCTGCCTCCTGGCTTCAGATCAGCTCAGCTCTGGTCGTTGCAGCTACTTGGGGATAGAAGATCTTTCTGTCTTTCCTTTTCTCTATAAATCTGCCTTTCCAATAAAAATAAATAAATCTTTTTTAAAAATTGAATCAAATAGTAATTACATATTAAAAGAAAACTGTAAGGATAAATGGATATTAGGTTACTTACTTCTGTGTACATTTTCAATCAAAAGCATAAAAGATTTATTTTATTTATTAGAAAGGCAGAGTTACAAAGAGTGAGGGAGAGATAGAAAGAGATGTCTTTCATCTCTTGGTTTAATCCCAAATGGTCACAACAAGCAGAGCTCAGCTGACCAGGAGTCAGGAGCCTTAGTCTCATCTCTCACACCGGTGTTGGAGGGCCAAGGCCTTGGGTCCTCCGCTGCTTTCCTAGGCAATATGTGGAGCTGGACCGGAAGTGCAGCAGCTGGAACAGGAATCAGCGTCCGTGTGGGATGCTGGTGCTGACAGGGGAGGATTAGCTGCTGAACCACTCTTCCGGCCACCAAAATGTGTTTAGTGTTATTATTTAGTCTACTGACTTCTTGGACATAACCACAGATAAGTTTATAATATCCTGACCCTGGCCTTTGGATTTATTTTATCCCAAAAGTAAAATATTTATCTTTTTAAAAAAAATCTATGTGTATCTTTGTGTGTTTAAAACAGAGCCATGTGGTGTTTGTCACCTTTTAAAAATCTGTCCCTAGAATTCTATCTTAAAACAGGGCAAAATTTCCTTAGCCTGGAGGCTGTAGAGGAAGAAAAGAAGTTTGTTTTGAAAGCTGAGTACATTGTTGTCCTGGATAAAACCTGCATTTTCTCTGCAGGAACATGATTCCATGTAGGCAAATAACTGTATTGATTCTTTGTAGCAAATATGCCCATATAGACAAGTCAACTATATCTTTAAGCAGAGATCCGCAAGGTGTAAATTAAGAATTCTTGCCACTGAAAGATACCTGGTTTGTTGATAAGGGAATCCTTACTAATTCATTAGTTTGTTGTTATGGTTGTTCTTAGTGTCTATCTTGGGCATAATATTTTGAACAGAAGTCTCTAATTCTGTAATTGGATTGATCAACACCGATTGAAGTGAATGTGCTCTGTGCTCTGAAGTATAGATACCTTCTACTTATAACCCAGAATGTCCTGAAAAATTAGCATTTCTTTTATTGAGCTCTTTTTCAGTGCCTTGTTGACAAACTCTACTAGTGTGTTTGGTGCAAAAGTTGCTGTTAAAGTAAGATGGGTTCTTACAATATCCACTGTAAATTCTATTTGTTTTTAAACATCTTGGAACAATAGAATATAAATAAAATTATTGAAGATTTTATTTACTTGAAAGGCAGAGCGACAGGTGAGGGGGTGGATAGAGACCCTCCATCGGCTGCTTCAGTGCCCTAATGCCGCCCATACGCGGAGCTGGCTCAGGGCAAAGCCAGTGTTAGGGAAAGCCAGCCAGGTCTCCCATGTGGTGAAGGAATCAAACACTTGTGCACTTTCATCTGTTGCCTTCCCAGGTGCATTGACAGAGCTGACCTGGAAGCAGAGGAGCCAGGACCCCAGGTGGCACTCTGATCTGGGATGTGGGCATCCCCAGTGGCTAAACCCACTACACTAAAACACTAATTCCAGCTGTCCCCCTGCATTATTCTCATGACTAATCTAAACATTCTTAAATAGGGAGAGCCTGTCTGTCTTTTGGCATCATTACATTAGCTACTCAGTTACACAGATGCCAAACAACTTACTCAAAAAGTTGTGTCTGTATTCTATTTTCAGCAGAGAAATAGAATAATTAAGGTTTATCTTTGAACTGAACAAAATTACTTTCATGAAGTTAGCAATTCATCCTCAGATGAACCAAGATCAAAGTCAAAATGTACCCATTTAAAATGTATAATTCTAGATTAAAGTATAGAATTTTTCATATTTGCCATATTTAAAGGAGGAATGAATAAGGAAGCCTTAGTTTCCAATCTTAATATAAGTGATTTGAAATACCTTACTGTTAAAAGGAACTTACAGGAGGTAGATGTTTTAGCATGTGGGTTAAACCGCTGCTTGAAATGCTCACAGTCCGGGCCCAGCCCAGTAGCCACATGGGCACTGGTTCTAATCTCGGCGGCCCCACTTCCCATCCAGCTCCCTGCTTGTGGCCTGGGAAAGCAGTCGAGGACGGCCCAAAGCCTTGGGACCCTGCACCCATGTGGGAGACCTGGAAGAGGATCTGGGCTCCTAGCTTCAGATTGGCTCAGCTCTGGTCATTGAGGCTGCTTGGGGAGTGAATCAGCTGATGGAAGAGCTTCCTTTCTGTTTCTCTCTCTCTCTCTCTCGATATATATATACATATATATATATATATATATACATATATATATCTGACTTTACAATAAAAATAAATAAATCTTTAAAAAAATACTCCATTTCCATATCGGAGTACTTATTGAAGTCCCAACTTCTGCATTTCCAATCCATCTTCGTAGCAGTACAACCTGGGAAAGAGGATGGATCAAGTACTTGGATCCCTGCAACCCACAGCAGAGACCTGGATGGGATGCCTGACTCCTGGTTTCAGCTGGTCCAGCCCTGGCTGCTGAGTGCCTTACCACCAGTCTCCCACTCACTCTGATTCTCTGCTTTACCTGGAATGAGCTTCTTTGCTGGAGTTTTGTGAGCTGACAGTGCAGCAGCATTCTCATTAGTGCCCAGGTCCTCACCTCCGCGTTGGCATTGGGGGCGGGCCCAGAGCACAGCAATATGTGTCACACCTGGGAGCACTGCCATTCTGCTGGAAGAGACATGTAACAGTATCTGTCTCCTGATACTGTAAGAAGATAAATGAGTTTGTATTTCCAAAATCTATAGAGCAATGCTTGGTAGATATTACCACTATATGTTTTTCAAATGAAATCAGCATGGGTAAAAGTTGGGGTTCTAACTTCAAACTAACTTCAGCTTCTCCCACTATACCACAATAGGGTATCCCTTTATTATACTTGGTGTTTATATGCTATTTTTATTCGAGAATTGTAATCTTAAAAATTGTTAACCTTATTCCTAAACATCACAGTGAACTTTCAGTGACAAAATTCGCTTTGGGTATGTTATTGAATGTTAAGCCCGAGAACTAAGAATATCTACCAGTGGAGAAGAATTTGCCCATATGCTAACACAAGGCATTGTATAGTATGACTACATTTTTTAAAGGTTTACTCATCTTCACTTGAAAGGCAGATTTTACAGAGAGAGGAGGAGAGCGTGCGCTCTGTCATCTGCTACCTCACTCCCCAAATGGTTGCAATGGCTAGAGCTGGGCAGATCCACAGCCTGGAGTTTCCTCTGGGTCTTCCTCATGGGTACCTGAGTTCAAGAAATTAGGCCATCTTTTTCTGCTTTCCCAGATGCATTAGCAAGGAGCTGGATCAGAAGTGGATCAGCTGGGATATGAACTGGTACCCATAAAGGATCCAGCACTGCACACAGGGGCTTAACCTACTACACCATGGTGTCAACCCCATAATATTAATGCATTTTTTTTACTAATGCATTTTTATAGGTATTAAGAGTTTGATACGTGAGTCACAGACAAGCCAAAACCATGTTCTATGCTTTAATTCACAAGATAATTAAACTAATCAGTTATATGTGTGTCATTAAGAACCAGATTATAGGGCATGGCGCCATGGCCTAACAGTTAAAGTCCTCACCTTGAACACACCAGCATCCCATATGGGTGCCAGTTCTAATCCCAGCAGGTCCACTTCCCATCCAGCTCCCTGCTTGTGGCCTGGGAAAGCAGTTGAGGGATCCTGTACCCACGTGGGAGACCTGGAGGAAGTTCCTGGGTCCTGGCTTCGGATTGGCATAGCATCGGCTGTTGCGCTCACTTGGAGAGTGAATCATTGGACGGAAGATCTTCCTCTCTCTCTCTCCTCCTCTCTGTATATATCTGACTTTGCAATAAAAATAAACCTTTAAAAAAAGATCATAATAAAAATTAGTGCTTAGTTCATAGTTTCAGAGAATATATAATCACTACTTTGAAATACAGTCTGAATTGTATGCATTTTTCTATAATATGTAGCTTCATTAATATACTATTAAAATTTTAATGACCATTCTTATTTCATTTTAGATTTTATGTTTACAATAAAAAGAAACGTCTTGTCAACACACCGTATGTGGATAACTCCTATAAGTGGGCTGGTGGTGGATTTCTGTCAACAGTAGGTGACCTTCTGAAGTTTGGGAATGCGATGCTCTATGGCTACCAAGTCGGGCAGTTTAAGAATTCACAGAAAAACCTTCTACCTGGATATCTCAAACCGGAAACTATGGTCATGATGTGGACGCCAGTCCCTAACACGGAGATGTCCTGGGACAGAGAGGGTAAATATGCCATGGCGTGGGGTGTTGTGGAAAAGAAGCAGACCTACGGTTCTTGTAGGAAGCAGCGGCACTACGCCTCGCACACAGGGGGCGCCGTGGGTGCCAGCAGTGTCCTGCTGGTGCTCCCTGAAGAGCTGGATGCAGAGGAGATGGCCGGCAAGGTGCCCCCCAGGGGAGTAGTTGTCTCCATCATATGTAACATGCAGTCTGTTGGTCTCAACGGTACTGCTTTAAAGATTGCCCTGGAATTTGATAAAGACCGATCAGATTGAGAACAGTATTTTAAGAAATGAGCTATTTGGGGCTTTTTAAACATTTTTTTTCTTTTTGGAAACATAAAAGTTCCAAAGTACTTGAGATTTTTAAAGAATAAATTTGTAATAGAATATATAATTGAATGCACAGAATTATGTACCTCTAATTGCTTACTTTTGTAACCATCTTTTTACTGTAGAATTAATTCTTTACACTCAGGGAAGTAACTATATTGTTTTTAACTTTTGGAAAAAAGTATTATAGAAATAAAATATTCTGGTAAAAATACGTACTCTGTGTAACATAGAGAAGTCTCATTCAACAAGAATCTCCATATATTTTAATGCGTCAATAAGAATAAGATTATGACAAAATACATGTTCCTCATTACATAGTATTTGTAGATTAAAAAAAATAAAATTTGTCATCTCAGTTTCAGAGGCTTCTGAATTGAGGGGTCCTGTGCAGTCACATGGCACCTGGCAATGCTTTGGCCAATGAGTGTATATTCCACAGTGCTCCTCTGAAGTCTTGCTGCCCTGTGATGTCATAGCCGTCCGTCTTGGTGCATAAGCACACCGGATGATGTGCACACAGCGACAGGCTAGCCCGGTGCATTTTTCAGCATACACCCCCATCATAGGACTCTAGTGGAGTAGGCCTACTGCAGCCTAATCAGGTTGCAGAAAGGGTGTTGCAGTCATCCAAAGGACTCCCTAGTTCTGTCTGCAGGGTTTCAAGGTGGTTCACTCACATGGAGGACTGCTCACATGTCTTAATGTCACTGCAGTTGGCATTCCCCTGAGTAAGAGAGTGTAACTGCCATGCAGAAGTCACTATCTTGTATAAGCCAGCCTCACAAGTCACTTTGCTATCATGCTTGACATGTTCCATAAGTTGTACATAACCTGATAAAAGACATTAGAGGGGTATCACAGAGCATGAATATCAGAAGGAAATCTTTGGAGGTCCCAGTTAGCAATGGCATTGGCTACCATTGTCTGACTTCTGGTCCTAGTTGTTCATGTCTCCTCACATATATCCTTCCAGGTCTTCCAAAGTTTCATCCCTTGCAGCATTAGCTCAAAGCCCAGTGTTTTTCAGGAGTGTGGAATATCCATCTCACGGGCTGCATAAGGCCTGTGAAGTGATTTGGTCTGGTAACCAAAGTAACTGCAGACTGGACTCACAAATTTGGTAAATCTATAGTAGGCAAGTTTTTTACTATTTTATATGGCTTGCAAATGATGTTATAAATGTATGAATGGCCATTGGCAGAAAACGGTTCACCCCCGCAAGCATGAGAGAGGTTACTTGATTATAGTTGGTAGTTCTTTAGGGACTACTCAGGTGAGGGTCCCCCTGATCTGAAGCTCTAGGAACTAGTTACTGACTCACATGTGCAATACATAGTACTACAAGATGCGGGACAGATGCTCCAGACCCTTCCTCCAGCAGTGCAGGGATGGAGGACATACAAGCATCTGTAACAGTTCTGGTGTCTGCCTGGGAGTTTGTTGGCAGCCCCAGCTGAGTACTCTGAGCTTGGGCACAATGCTGGCCTTCGGCCGTGCCCTCCGGCCACGTGGCTCTGCCCTGTACATTCCTGTGGTCAGGCAAGGAAGCATGGGATCACGCTGAGGGATTTTCTGAGTCTGTTTTCGATTTGTAAAAGTTAGGGGTTCAAACATCTATGTTCTCTCCTTTTAGTCAAATTTGTGTTTTTGCTAATGTACTTTTTTAAAAGTATTTTTTAGTACCCTGACATCTTACTTTAATGCATGCCAACAGACAATAACCACAACCAAAAAACCCTTCCAAGTATGTTTCTCCTTAACTTGGGATTCTGCTAAAAAACACTTAAACTGGTAAGTCCTATTGTCTAAGTGGTTTTCTAGGCTGCCGTTTGGTATCTTTTGTGAAGTTGTGATAAAAGCATTTCTACACTCAAACTGTTATTGTTGCCTTTAGCATGTTTTTCTGGAAGTACCCTGGACTTCATTTTTGCCTTGACATAATTTTAGGATCATTTGCCATCTTAAGAGCCTGAAAAAACTGTTAAACCACCAATTATTTATTACTGTTTAATAATCTTTTTCTCAGTTTTTCTCTCTTGCATATTGATAAAAAGAACCAGAAGAATCTAGGAGGAGCAGCCGGCACAGAGTATGGAAATCCCCCTCTGACCACTCACCCTTTTTGTTTTACTGTGTTCCTGCAGACATTGCTATTGCTCAAACTTCCAGCCACTGTGTAACAGGTATGCCCTTTTCTCCAAATTCCAGTAAGATTTTTCTTACTTAAATCCACACCTGCTGGCTCCTCAAACACCATCACACTAACAGTTTTGTCAAGGTTTTTCGGGATTTCACTGAAGGACTCAGCTAACTCCTTTCAACTTAACAACCACTGTTGCATTCCCAATCCACCCATCTTTCTCTCACTTATCAGACACACTTTCAGTTATAATTCACGGTAACATATCATAGAATTCAACCTTTAAAATATACAATCTGTGGGGGGTTTTTTTGTTTGTCTAGGGTTTTTTTTTTCTCTGTGTGTGTATTCACAGGATTATTACTCATTATCACTACCTAATTTTAGAACATTTTTGCCTAAAGAAGTCTTAACACCTGTTCACACTCCCCATTCACTCTCAATCCAGGCCCTCCTAGCAATCTACTTTCTACTTCTTTAGATTTGCCTACTACAGACATTTCACATAAACAGAAACTATGTGGCCTTTGTGTCATTTTTTAGCTCATACAGTGTTATGTGTCTTGCAGTGTCTGTGTTTCAGAGGTGTAAGAGCAGTTCAGCAGGGCGATTCTAACTCAGGTTCTCTCATGTGGCTGCAGCTAAATTGTGTCGGGAAGTCGGTTGTCTGAAAAGCTTGGCTGAGGGTACAGGGAAGAGATGTCACCACATGGCTCCTTCATTGGTCTGCTTGTTGCTAGCGTTGTGGCCTCCCTCAGTGAATAGAGAACCAGGCCAAGCCACAGTGTCTTTTCTATTCAAGCCCTGAAAGTCATGTGCTGTCATCACCTTTGCCAAATCGTTTATCACAGAGGCCAACTCTGATTGTCGGGAAGGATTATATTCATACAAGGGTGGGGATCCCTGGGAGCCTGCCTAGGGACTGGCTCCACATCGGGCTTGCTGTAGTGTTGGCATTACTGGGCAATGTGTCGTTGCCATAGGTGGTGCATACTGCAAATGTCTCATGTGCTCTGAATTCAGGAAGCTTCCAAAGGAAAGTTTAGCCTAATGAAGAATTTGCCATCGTCTTGATGGCAAAGCCTGTTTCTTCCCTGTAGAAACTGATGGCTTTTCCCGAGTTTGTCGAAGTATAGGAGCAGCAGTTCCCTAAAACAGACCCATGCCATCTGACTTCTCACTTCGCTAGGATTTACATTCATTTTTGTTAAATTCTTCAATCCATGCTGTCTTTGATAAATGGTGGCTTCCTTTGATTTTTAACTTAAATATGCATCACATATTTTAAGGCAAATGAAACTAACAGTGATTTGTTTAAATGGTTCTGAGGCTGAGATCCACCTTTTAAAATGTGATCACATGATGTCTATGTAAGCTTTGGAACCTTCACACAGATTCTAAAGAATGAAAGAGCAAATGCTGAGAGCTACTGAAACAATGGCATTTGAAAGATGACAAGAAAGGGACATGAGCTGGGCAGCAAGGCAAGTGAAGTGTGGCTGAACTGAAGGCGCAGGAAGATCCAGAGTGTGAAAACCCTGCCAATTTAATGACTATATTTTCAACAAAGCACTTGTTTCAGAAAGTCCTTGAAGCTGAGAAAAGCTGTTTACTTTCTCAGAAAACAAGTCAATATACAGACCCCAAATTAAGAATTTCTATTTTGGGGCCTGGTGGCGTGGCCTAGCGGCTAAAGTCCTCACCTTGAACGCGGCAGAATCCCATATGGACACTGGTTTTAATCCCGGCAGCTCCACTTCCCATCCAGCTCCCTGCTTGTGACCTGGGAAAGCAGTCGAGGATGGCCCAAAGCCTTGGGACCCTGCACCTGTGAGGGAGACCCGGAAGAAGCTCCTGGCTCCTGGCTCTGGATCGGCATAGCATTGGCCGTTGCGCTCACTTGGGGAGTGAATCATCAGTCGGAAGATCTTCCTGTCTCTCCTCTGTGTATCAGTCGGAAGATCTTCCTCACTGTCTCTCCTCCTCTGTGTATATCTGACTTTCCAATAAATAAATCTTTTAAAAAAAAATAAGAATTTCTATATTTGATCTTTATTGTAACTTAAAAAAAAATTTTTGAAAGAGTTACAGAAAGAGAGACACAAACACAGATCCTCCACTCACTAGTTCACTCCCCAAATGGCAGCAAGGGCCAGAGCTGAGCTCCTCTTAAGCCAGGAGCCAGGTTCCCCAGGTCTCATGTGGGTGCAGGGGCTCACAGACACCCCTGCATGATCTGTGTCTGGGGACGTGACTGGCTCTGCCTGTGGTATAAAGGCCTGGTTTCCAAGGTCTTCAGGTTTCCTTTCCTCTGCAAGTGCCATGTAAGGACGCCGGTCCAGCCAACTGCCGGATGGGAGACTCTGATGCCATTATGGGCCTTCTGATCCTGTTGAACCCTGAGCTGGACAGCATGAACAACCCTAGGTATGACCAGCCAGAGCACACAACTGTCCGTCCATGCTCCTGTCCAGGGGACAAGATAGAGTACTTAGGACCAGTTCTTCAAACAAAAACCCAACAGCACTTACTGTCAAAGGCACCGAGCTACACTTCGTATATTCTCATTTTACCTTTGAAACAACTGTGAGGTAGAAATTACCCTGTTCCCAAAGACCACAAACTGTAAACTGCTAGGAAATTTGTTCAGCTACTGTTTTCCATCAAAAAAGCATGTCTGAAAATGTACCAGTTCATAAAAGTTTGGCAGGGAATTTTACCAATATAGTTTTAGTAAAAATGGGAAAAAAAAAAAGCCAAAGATGAGCTAACAGTCAGGTTCTATGTCTGCATGCACAGCATGACATATAAAATCTAAAGTGAGAAAATTAGACACTCATGGATACCAAACACTGAGCAAGGTGAAGCTGAGGGTTGTCTGTGTCTGTATAGTAACTGAGACTAAAACTCTGCCTAAGAACACTTTAAATGTTAAGCTTGTAATTAAATGTGACAGAACTATTCTTAATTTCTAAGGTGCGGTATTATGAGGCAAGAAAATAAGAGGAAGAGAGAGAGAAATAAACTCAGAGAACACTTTGCTATTGTGGCATCAATTCTGAAGACTCAAATGGAATTTAAGCCCAGATCTGCTGAACACTGCCTACTACTAAAAGCTTCTACCTTCTGTTGTGGAGTGCAGATGTCAACACTGAAAAGGAAACAGAGTCCATCCACAGCAGCCGGAGAAGATCTATGAATAGTCAGAGGTTCCTCTCTCCCATAAGTAGGCAAACTGTTATCAGAACAGCTGTAAATGTTTGACTAGCAGCACGCATAGTTTTTAAAAGCAAGCCGGTTTGCCCATAATCAAAACTTTATTGAAAAACTGACATCAAAATAGGGGATAACTTGAATACCTTATAAAGTCAAACAAAATTACATTTTCTTAGTAGATTCACCAGAATATCTGAACTTATGATAAGGCTTTCTGTGAGAAAACACAAATCCAGGAATTTGCACGGGTCACTAGTGCTGCTTTCTTCTAAAGGAACAGCCTGCAAAGGAATCACAAGGAGAAATTAGACTCAAGTCCATTTTGCCCTTGGTGTAACTCGGTGAATATGACACCTTCATTCAATTAATTGTCAGATCCAGACTTATCCTCTTACAGCAATTTCTGCTATTATTCATCTGAGGGTCTTATACATTTTATGTATTTGAAAGAGAGAAATCTGATCTTTCATCCACTGGTTCACTCTGAAATGTCAACAGCAGCGGCTGGGCCAGACCAAGGCCAGGAGCTCTACCTGGGTCTCCCAGGCCACAGTGCCCCACAGTGCCGCTCTGCCACCCCCACCCCGGTGCGTTAGCAAGAAGCTTCATCAGAAGCAGAGAGCAGACTCAGTCCCAGGCAGTTCATGGCAATGCTGGCTCACCCTCCGAGTGTCTTCTGATAGGATTATAACTGTAGCTGCCATTTTTTAATTTAACAGTTAAAAACTAGTTTATACAAGCTGTTACAGGAAGACCTATTAATTTTTGGAACCCTTCTGAATAACTTTCTCAAGAAAGTAATTTGGATTACAGTTCTTTTCAGATCTGTTAGGGAAACCCTGGTACAAATATACTCTGCACCATCTGTCAGCAGACAGGCACAGAAATTCAAAGACCAAGCACAACATGTTTCAAAAATCTGCCAAGTGTAAGAAGTATTACTGATTTTATATTCACATCTCACCATGCCACACCAAGTGGATTTTGGATTCACTGCTATTCGAGGTCTAACTTCCCCAGTGAGAACATCCAATTCCCAGCTCCCCATAATATCGTAAGCAAATTGCAAACACCATTAACAAACTGTAAATGTGCCAGTATGACCACAGGATATATACATATTTACCATTAGTTGCTCATAAAAATAGAACTCCTGACGCTTCAATGTAACTGTTGCTTAACTGGCAAGGATTTAAAAAAAAATACTCTTTGGGCCTGGCACAGTGGCGCAGTGGTTAAGGTCCTTGCCTTGCACGCCCGGGATCCTATATGGGCGCCGGTTCTAATCCCGGCGGCCCTGCTTCCCATCCAGCTCCCTGCCTGTGGCCTGGGAAAGCAGTCGAGGACGGCCCAAAGCTTTGGGACCCTGCACCCGCGTAGCAGACCCAGAAGTGGCTCTGGATCGGCATAGCATCGGCCGTTGCGCTCACTTGGGGAGTGAATGATCAGATGGAAGATCTTCCTCTCTGTCTCTCCTCTCTGTATATCTGCCTTTCCAATAAAAATAAAATAAATCTTAAAAAAAAAAAAAACCTCTTATGTACCAAATGCAAATGAAACAAAATATTTACAAAATTTAAAATTCTATGGCTTTAGAAATCCCTGTGTCCTAAACTCTCCATTTTGGTGAATTTATTTCAAGCTAAGTGAATAAACACAAAAGAATCAGTACCCACAACTTAGCAAAAGAATACACAAGTTTCTCCAAGTGGCTGTTGTGGCCGTTTGAGGAGTAAGCCAGTGCATGGATGATCTGTCTCCCTGTGGCTCTGCTTTTCAAATACATCTTTTAAGGAACTTATGGTGGTCGTTATTCATCTAGTGTTACAGACACTCCTACCTTCTGTGAGCCGGGCCTTCCCTCCCGTGGGCTGGCACAGCACAGTGGAGCAGCCTACACAGAGGACCACTGTCTGGGCATGGCTGAACACCGTGGTGATCTTGTAGCAACCTAAAAAGCAAAGACAGCATGGCCCTGTCCAACTAACTGCTGGTAATAAACAGCTATTACTTACACACTTCCTCAAGGAGGACGAACTTAAAGCACTGTGTGACATATGTTACATAGGTGACAAAGTTTTCCAGTAGCCACGTATTTAAGGGGAAATATTCTACTGGACTTGTTATTTCCAAAGCATTACCATTTCAATATAAAACCGATTTTTTTCCCTAGGACTTCTTCAAAAGCCAGGGTTTGAACCTCAAGCCCATCTCCATTGTGACCGGGCAAGCGCTCCATGGTCACATATGGCTAATGGCCACCGGGACTGGGCAGGGCAACCTGAGACTGCAGGCTCAGCAGCCGCGTCATTCCACTAGGGAAAAAAGAAACGTCAGGCGCCCCACAGCCTCAAGACTTCCGGACAAATCCTGCAAAGTTTCTCCCACCGTCTACTGGGAACCCGGTCCTTGTAACATTCCCAATTCTGTCACCTAACTAGTACTCAACGGTTACAGTGTATCTAAACCCACGCCCGCTAAAAAAAATTCCTAGAGAAATTGCCCTTCAGACAAGAATGAAGACATGGCTTTTTTTCTTTTTTTTTACCTGGACATTTTACATCCATAAAGTAAGAGTTTGGACTCTGAACCAGCCGTTTCTTTTTATGCTTCTTCTTTTCCTCCTCCAACGAGGGGTGTAGCAAATCTCTGGCCAGCTGTTAAAAAGTTAAAACAAGAAAAGCAAAACAAGCCCAGGATTACTGCCAGTGTCACAGTCCAGCCCGCGGCAGACGGAACCGGACGTGGAGCGCACACGGCGTCCCCGAAAGCCTCCGAGCGTCCAGCCCCTGGCCCGGACCGAGGCGGTGAGGGAGGCACCTCCGCAACGTCCGCAGGACGCCGCGTCCAAGATGCCCGCTACCACCCGGCCCCGCGGCGAGCAGGGGCAGGACCCCGGCCCACGACCGCCCGGGCGCAGGCCCCGCCATGCCGCGCCGCCCGGGCAAGTCCCGACAAGCCCGCGGGGCCACACGGCCGGCCGCAGCGCGGGCCCCGGCGGACCCCACGGGCCTCCCCCGGCCCAGCCCCGGGCGGACACCCCGGCACTCACAGGCATGTCGGCGGCCCGCGAGCCCGGCCCGGACGACTGGCTCCCGCGGTTCTCCTCAGCGATAAAACGCTAACGGCCGCCCGGCAGTGACTTCCGGGAGGGCGAGGCGGCGGCCAGGGGCGGGGCGAGCGGCCGCTCTAGGCGCTCCTCTCGGTAGTCGGGGCGGGAGCTCCTGCGGCGAGCGCGGCTCGGGGGTGACCGGCGGCGGGGCTCGGGCTGCGGGCTCGGGGGTGACCAGCGCGGCTGGGGAGTGACCGACGGGGCTCGGGCTGAGGGCTCGCGGGTGACCAGTGGGGAGTGACCGACGGGGCTCGGGCTGAGGGATCAGGGGTGACCGGGTGGCTCGGGCTGAGGGCTCGCGGGTGACCGGGGGGCTCGGGCTGAGGGCCTGGACCCGTGGCACCCCAAGCCGGACTGGGGGCGCTGGTGTGCGGGGCTAGGGGACCGGGTCAAGCTGAGGTCTCTGAGACAGCACCCAGAACAGGACCAACCGCGCCCTGGGGTCGCTGGGCTTCGAGACTGTGTTTATTATTGCTGTTGTTTCCCATCGTTAACTCCTAATACGTCGTGCACCCCCCCTTGCAGGATGCGGGGCTCGGATTCGGGGTTCGTCCAGGACGAAGCGCTCAGCTCTGCTCCAGTGTGGACTAGTGGCTAGCATTCCTGAGAGGCGGGACAAAGCTTTGCTGTGGAGGACTGGCTTGCAGGATGGGTGTGTGCGCACTAGGAAGTTCAAAGGGTGAGAACTAGGGAGACTCCGTGCCAGGAAATTGTTCTTAATCACTTCACCGAAAAGGTGTGTGTTTACTGCACATTTTTTGGGAAATAGAAAAGTGAAAAACCATACCCAGAGAGATTACTTTTTCAGGCAATCCTTACACATGCTTTTTATTCATTTGGCATACAGGTTTCTTTGAAATTTCGAGTTTTATTTGTTTGCTTGTTTTGAAAGAAATTTATATAGAGAGAGGAAGAGAGAGATATTCCACCTGCTGGTTCACCTCCCAAATGTCCAGAATGGTTAGCACTGGGGGGTCTGAAACCAGAAACTTCTTCCTGGTCTCCCAAGCGGTGACAGGGACCCAAGAACTTGGGCCATCTTCCACTGCTTTCCCAGGCCTTTAGCTGGGAGCTGGATCTGAAGAGGAGCAGCCGGGACTAGAACCAGGCTCGAGTTCCCCAGCAGGTGTTGGCTTAACTCACTGCCCCACAACACCCACCCCTGGGATTTGGATTTTCTGCGGTCAGAATCATCTTGTGTATGGTCTTGTGTAGGCTGAGTTCCTCCCCCTTAATCATGAACCTGGCTCCTTGTTACTACGAATTACTGCAAATTACTGCTGTTACTACTGATAAGCTTGTAGGATCCATCCTGTGAACATGGAAACTCATTTCATCTGCACACTAAATTGGAGTTAGGATTGGGTTTTTAAATAATGTGTGAAACTAGTAACTAATCATATTAAATATTTTCATACTGCTGCATTTATACAATACAATTGCATTCTTGTATAAATGCAGCTATAGCCAGTATGGGATGCTGGCATCTCAGACCACTGCACCACAGCACTGCCCTGAGAAGTCTGTTTCAAACGTAAACTCTAACAACACTGTATTCTTTCCCCTTCCTGCTATCATCCACCTGTTGGCAGTTTTCAAAGTCCTAGTGGCTTGTGCTCAGCACACTCCAGAAATCATCCACCCACTCCGGGAGGTCACCTCTCTGGGTACACCAGCTCTCCAACAGGGTCACTGTCCTGGCCCCAACTGTAGCAGCTGCTGTCTGTCGTTCACAAGAATGCTGAGGCAGCTGAGGCAAGTGCCACTTGATAAGAGGCAAGACTCTCACACACAAACTGGGCCCCCTTAGGCCAGGCTGGCAGGAACATTTGACCCACACCCCTTCCCTTGCCAGCCAGGAGGCTAACTTTGTTTAAAGAAAGAAAACTTCAAAAAATATTTATTTTAATGCAAAGTCAGATATATACAGAGAGGAGGAGAGACAGAGAGGAAAACCCATCCAATGATTCACTCCCCAAGTGACTGCAACGGCCGGTGCTGCGCTGATCCAGAGCCAGGAGCCAGGAACTTCCTCCAGGTCTCCTGCATGGGTGCAGGGTCCCAAGGCTTTGGGCCGTCCTCAGCTGCTTTCCCAGGCCACAAGCAGGGAGCTGGATGGGAAGCAGGGACACTGGGATTAGAACTGGCATCCATATGGGATCCCAGTGCGTTCAAGGCGAGGACTTTAGCCACTAGGCCACACCGCCTCCCCCCCCCCAAAAGAAAGTTTTTAAGAGAAAAACGGAGACACAGATGGGGAGAACTCTGAGATCTTCGTCTAGTGGTTCATCCCCAAATGCCGACCACAGCTAGGGCTAGACCAGGTAGAAGCCAGGAGCCAGGAACTCTTCCAGGTCTCCCATGAAGGTGGTTGAGACCCAAATACTTGTGCTATTATGGGATGCCCCAAGGATGCCCATTGGCAGGAAACAGGATTGAAAGTGGAGTAGCTGGGACTTGAGCCGGCCACTATAAATAAGTAAATATGGATGTATATTTATTACGAGACTGAATTCAGATGGGCTTCACTGCCTTACTCTCCAGCCTCTAGCTGTACTGACCACTAGGAGGCAGCAGTGTGCAGGCAGAGGCGAGCAGAGCGGCGTTGGGCTGCTGACTGCCCAGAGCCTAGGCTGGACAGGCCGCTCCCTCTCCCGGCATCAGACGTCCCCTTCCGGTGGCTCTTAGGGGCTTCACCGAAGCCCGTCCTCCAATTTGGGCCCCGCGGGCTGATGGGACCGGCAACTCGGCTTCCTTTATTGGGTTCTCTGCATGTCTTAAAATTTAAAATAGTCCTTTTTTGAAATTTTCTTCAAAAACCCAAAAAAACCCTTTCAAAATGAACTGTCATCTGCCAGAATCTCCTCTTTTGCTTTACTTATTTCATTTTATTTGAAAGGCAGAGAGCGTGAGAATCTTCCATCTACAGGCTCCTTCCCACTGCTGAGCAAGGGAGGGGAGGGAGGAGCAGGAGAGAAGAGGAAAACTTGGGGAAGGGATCCATGTCACAGTAATTTTTAATACTTTCGGTGATCCCATAAGCAGGGTTGAGAACCACTGCTATAGTTCTCTGAAGGTCTTAGGATTTATAAAAGCATGTGGGGCACTGTGGCACAGTGCATTAAACTGCCACTTGAAATGCCTGGGTTCGAGCCCCACTATGCAGAGTCGGTTAAGCTGATGTCAGGGTTTGAGTCTCCTAGGGTCTGTTGTGGGAGGCAGCAGGTGACCGCTTCACTACTTGAGTCCCTCGCCCACATGGGCATCCCAGATGGAGTCATTGGCTTCTGGCTTCCGCCTGGCCAGCCCTGCCTGTTCCAGGCATTTGGAGAGTAAACCAGCAGATGGAACATTTCTCTCTCTCTTTTTCAAATAATTTTTTTAAAGTTTTTAAAATTTGTGGGCCTGGCACAGTAGCCTAATGGCTAAAATCCTCACCTTGAATGCACCAGGATCCTTTATAGGCATAGGTTCTAATCCCAGCGGCCCCACTGTTTGTGGTCTTGGAAGGCAATCAAGGGTGGCCCAAGGCCTTGGGGACCCTGTACCCATGTGGGAGATCCAGAAGAAGCTCCTGGCTCCTGGCTTCAGATCAGCTTAGCTCAAGCCGTTGGGCCACTTGAATGATTCATTGAACAAAAGATCTTCCACCCTGTCTGTACTATCTGTATATCTGACTTTCACAATAAAAAAGTTTTTTAAATTATAAAGATTTAATTAAAAAAAATTTTTTTAAAGATTTATTTAATTATTAGAAAGTCAGATATACAGAGAGGAGGAGAAACAGAGAGGAAGATCTTTCTTCCGATGATTCACTCTCCAAGTGAACACAATGGCTGATGCTATGCCAATCCGAAGCCAAGATCCAGGAACTTCTTCCAGGTCTCCCACGTGGGTGCAGGGTCCCAAAGCCTTGGGCTGTCCTTGACTACTCTCCCAGGCCACAAGCAGGGAGCTGGATGGGAAGTGGAGCTGCCAGGATTAGAACTGGCACCCATATGGGATCCCGGCGCATTCAGGGCGAGGACTTTAGCTGCTAGGCCATGCCGCCAGGCCCTAATTTAAAATTTAAATTTTTTTAATTAAAAAAAATTTTTTAAAGACCTCCTTAGAGGCAATGTGTTCTCTCGGCCCTCACATGTCTTTCTGTGCCTCACGTCAAGTGTTTTATGAAGCAGCTAAGGTCAGCACAGGTGCCTGCATTCACCATTTCTGGAGAACCCTGCTGTCGCCCATGGACTTACTCTTCTATGCCCCTGTGGTGCTGTGTCACTTTCCCCTCTCTGTGCCTCCTCCTCCCCAAACTCCTCTAGTCTTCTTGGTGACTGGGATTTGATCTCTTCTCCCAAATATTTGGTAAAGGGCATAAGAGATGTTTTAGAATGTGTCAGCTGGGTGCCGCACTCAGCGTACCTACTCAATGGCCATGCCTGGAACATCCACTGAGTTCATCCAGATATCTTATCTTCCAGTTACACCTTTACTAGGCCTTGTTATGTGTGTGTCTGTGTGTGTTTTAGATTTACTTATTTTTATTGGAAAGATTTACAGAGAGAAGAAGAGACAGAAAAAGATCTTCCATTTCCTAATTCACTCCCCAAGTGACCATATGGCTGGAATTGAGCCAATCCAATCCAAGCCAGGAGCCTGGAGCCCCTCCAGGTCTCCCACACAGGTTCAGGGTCCCAGGTTTTGGGCCATCCTCTATCACTTTCCCAGGCCACCAACAGGGAGCTAGAAAGAAAGTGGAGCAGCCGGGACATGAACCGGTGCACATATGGAATCCAGGTACATGCAAGGTGAGGATTTAGTCACTAGGGTATTGTGCCAGGCTTGTGGGTTTGTTTTCTAAGAGTTATTTATTTATTTATTGGAAAGGCAGAGTGACAGAGATGGAGCAAGATTAACTCCACAGATGCTTTTGACAGCCAGGACTGGGCCAGGCCAAGCCAAGAACCAGGAACTCCATCCTCTCCCCAGTGGATGGCAGGGACCCAAATCTGTCTCATCCACTGTCTTCCCAAGTACATTAGCAGGAATGCTGGATCAAAAAGGGAGTGGCCAGCATTGGAATTTAGTTTGATGCGATAAAATGACAAAGGCTGCAGGATGCTGCCTACATCTCCGTTAACTCGCTCCCAAAGCTGGGAAGATCAGCTGAAGTCTTGGCCGGGTGATGAGAAACTAGTGAGTGCTGCTTTCTCCTGCCGCGGCACATGCGTAGAGGCAACATGACTGAACACATCGCATCTTCTCCCTTAGAAGCTGGTGCGAGGCGAAGGGGTAGAAGGGCACAAAGCCTTGGGAAGAATGGTGCCCTGCTTATTCACACCGAGTAACACTGTAAAAGGAATGTCTCCTGTATACACAGCTTTGGGCATTGTAAACCCTCTTTGCCGGAGCACAGAAACTTTTAACAGCCACTTAACCTCCCTAAGTTTTTCTTCTATCTATAAAAGAGGAATATTCATGCCCATTTAAAAAGTTACAGGAAGATAAAGTGAGGGGCTGGTACATTGACTCAACTGGCAATCCTCTATATAACCCTGAGTGCCAGGATTCCATATGGGTGATGGTTCATGTCCCGGCTGCTCCACTTCCCATCCCAGCTCCCTGCTTGTGGTCTGAGAAAGCAGCCAAGGATGGCCCAAAGCCTTGGGACCCTGCACCCACATGGGAGACCCAGAAGAAATTCCTGGCTCCTGGCTTTGGATCAGCGCAGCTCTGGCCCTTGCGGCTGCTTAGAGAGTGAAACAATAGATGGAAGATCTTCTCTGTCTCTCCTCCTCTCTGTATATCTTACTTTGCAATAAAAATAAATAAATCTTTCAAAAAAAGAATATATAAAAAGTATCAACACTTTCTTAAAAAATGTTTTAATCATTTACTTATTTGAGAGGCAGTGTGACAGAGAAATAGGGAAAGATCTTGCACCCACTGGTATACTACAAAATGTTCACAATAGCCATGGCCAAGCCAGGTGGGAGCCAGGAGCTGGGAACTCAAGACACCCATGTGGGTGGTAGGAAGCCAAGCACTCGAGCCAGCATCAGTACCAGGTATATTAGCAGGAAGCTGGATGGGAAGCAGAGATGGGACTTGAGCTGAGCTGCCCTGACATGAGATAGAGGCATCCCAATCAGATGTGTGACCCACTGTGCTACAATGCCACCTGCACTCAGCACTTGATTCAAAAGTAAAAGACTCCAGCAACCATATACTACGTTAAGGCAGAACTATGATGAGATAACTGCATTTGACAAGTCCCTGTGCAGGAAATCACCATTAGCCGGAAATTCTGCAAGCTAATCCAAAGCCAGGAGCCAGGAGCTTCTTCTGGGTCTCCCACATGGGTGTAAGGTCCCAAGATTTTGAACCATCCTCTACTGCTTTTGCAGGCCATTAGCAGAGTTGGATGGGAAGTGGAGCAGCCGGGACACAAACTGGTGCCCATATGGGATGCTGGTACCATAGGCGGAGGATTAGCCTAATAAGTCTCTATGCTGACCAATGTTCTTTCTTGCCAATTCTAACAGGTGGCACAAGGAGCCTCTTGTGCAGGACAAGTGCCGGCCAGCGGAAAGCTTATCTGCTTATCTCCCTCCTGGAGATGTCTTCCTGTTGTGTTCCACAGTCACGAGCTGTGCCCTGGAGAGATAGGCACAGAAATACACAGACGGGAACCATGGTGGGTTTTCTAAAGGAAGAACATAGTGGCCTAAAAGGAAGCTGGAAGTGCACCTAGTCTCCCTCAGCTAGTTTGCTGTAAGTATTTCACCCATTTGGGATTCCTAAATTAATTAGTAATTTAATTAGTGACATTCCATGTTACCCTTACACAAAGGCTGAATTCCATCAGCACTAAGTATACATTTTCTAGACACATACTCTTGGAGTCTGCAGCAGCCCTGTGGTCCTCAGCAGGGCCAGCTCTGTAGCTGCTGGGAAACAGGGGTTCCCAAGCATTGAGCACTGGAATATGAGCTGGCAGGGGGCAGTGGGCAACAGTAGGGGTGCCATCTGTGA
Source organism: Ochotona curzoniae (assembly GCF_017591425.1). Classification (NCBI taxonomy): domain Eukaryota; kingdom Metazoa; phylum Chordata; class Mammalia; order Lagomorpha; family Ochotonidae; genus Ochotona; species Ochotona curzoniae. The sequence goes on from NW_024467122.1 coordinate 67,434,251, forward strand.
AGTTGGCTGTTTTCTGTAGGGAAAATATTCCCATCACAGTCAACTTCACACTGTTGAGGTGAAGTCACTTTTTTTTTTTTCCGAAGATTTATTTATTTATTTATTTTATTGTGAAGTCAGATATACAGAGAGGAGGAGAGACAGAGGAAGATCTTCCGTAGGATGATTCACTCCCCAAGTGACAGCAGCAGCTGAAGCTGAGCTAATCTGAATCCAGGAGCTCTTCCAGGTCTGCCACACTGGTGCAGGGTCCCAAGGCTTTGGGCCGTACTTCACTGCTTTGCCAGGCCACAAGCAGGAAACTGGATGGAAACTGGAGCTGCTGGGATTAGAACCGGTGCCCATATGGGATCCCAGTGCATTTAAGGTGGGGGCTTTAGGCACAAGGCCACCGCACCAGGCCCGTGAAGTCATTTTTATAAAGGGTTGGGAAGAGATGAACACAATCTTGTGATCAGGGAAATGGGCCTGGCACAATAGCCTTGTGGTAAATCCTTGCCTTGTATACACTGGGATCCCATGTGAGTGCTGGTTCAAGTCCTGGCTGCTCCACTTCCCATCCAGCTCCCTGCTTGTGGTCTGGGAAAGCAGTAGAGGATGGCCTAAAGCCTTGGGATCCTGCACCCACATGGGAGACCCAGAAGCAGCTCCTGGCTTCAAATCAGCTCAGCTCTGGCCACTGCAGTCTTTTGGGGGAGTGAACCAGCTGACAGAAGATCTTTCTCTCTGTCTCTCCTTTGTGTAAATAAATATGCCTTTCCAATAAAAATAAGTAAAATTCTTTTTTTTTTTAAAGGATTTGAGGAATCCTTCCATTCTCATCAGAGCTGCTAATGACAGACACAGTCCTGAGCCTCCTTTGTCTGTACTCTGGTCCAACAGCAGGGAATGGGAATGGGGAATAGGAAGGATGCCGGGCTGCTACCTCACCCCACAAACTGGGTGCTTGTCCCAGAAGGCAAAAGTACCTATTTGATCCTTTGAGCCACATGGATACAGAACTTCCTGGGGAGAAAGAGCTGCACAGACACTGTTTCCTGGCTTATCGGTCCTATAGCCTAGTGCCTAAGGGACCTGCATCCCGGCTCAGAGAGTCTGGCTTCAACCTGGCTCCAGCTCTTCATTCCAGCTTCCTGCTAATGGACCTTGGGAGGCCGCAGTGACGGCTTGAGTGCTTGGGTTCCTGACACCCACAGGGAAGATCTGGGTGAATTCCTGGCTTTGGCTGTCAGCCTGAGCTGTGGAGAGCATTTGGGAAGTGAACCAGCCTACCTTTCAAATAAAATTTTTAAAAAATATTTTTTAAAATACAATATGGGTATTAAGGTGGTTATCACTGTGGTGCAGTAGGTTAAGCCTCTGCATGCAGTGCTGGCATCCTGTATTAGAATTCTAGTTTGAATCTTAGCTACTCCACTTCTGATCCAGCTCCCTGTTTCTGGGAAGGCAGCAGAAGATGACCCAAAGTGTTTGGTCCCCTGCTTCCCAAGGAAGCTCAGGATGGAGTTCCTGGCTTCTGGCCTCCAACTGTTCCAGACCCAGCTGTCTGGTGAATGAATCAGGAGATGGAAGCTCTCTCTGTTTCTCTGCATCCCCCTCTCAGGTACTTTGCCTTTCCAGTAAATAAGTAACAAGTAAAAAATGCATGTACTTAAAAATGAACATCAGTTGGTAAATGATAGAAGGTAAACTGTCATATTAAGAAGGGATGAGCCATTCCAGTTGTAGCTGGCTTTAGTTATCCCACAGATTATGCTGAAATAGACTTGTTCAACTTAGAAATTCACATGTTAGGGTTCCAGTCTCCTGGCACTGATAGAAGATGGTGTCTCACCCCCTCACAGGCCTTATCCCTCCAGGGTGAGTAGTGCCGGCACCTACAAATGGTATTCGCAAATTCTCATCCTCTTTTCACATTTCTGTGAATATACTCCAATTTGCTCAAATCCTTCTTGAAATAGGCCCAATGGTTGGTTCTACTGCCAGCTCTGACTGATGGGGAAGGGTTACTCATCTTCTGAGCATCGCCTGTGTATCAGTACAGCCCAGCATCACACATGCTTTTTTGGCAATGCAATAGCATCACCATCACACTATTGATTTCTATCCACCTACAGATGGTTGAAATCTTGTCTTTTTAACAGCTGTTAAGCCATCATATCTCTCTTGTTTTAATCTAAAAAAATGTAAATACGTTGGATAGCCTGGAACTATTGAACTATAAACTTTAAGATTTATTTATTTGTTTTGAAAGAGTTACAAACAGAGAAAGAGGGAGAGACAGAGAGAGACAGAGATGAGAGAAAAAGAGAGAGCGAGATCTTCCATCTGCTGATTCATTTCCCAGGTAGCTACAATGCCAGGGCTGGGCCAGGCCAAAGCCAGCAGCAAGGGGTTGCATCTGGACCTCCCACTTGGGTGTCAGGTGCCCAGATACCCGAGCCATCTTTCACTGCTTTCCTCATGCCATTAGCAAGGAGCTGGATTGGATGTGGAGCAGCCAGGAAACAAACTGAGCATCATATGGGATGCTGGTATCACAAGTTGGCATCACAAATTTTAAAGAAAAGTTAATTTATTTATTCAAAATGAGGAATAAATGGGTGAGAGAGAAAAAGAGAGAAATCTGTTTCACCCACTTGTTTACTCCACAAATGGCCACCACAGCCAGGGCTGAGTCAGGCTGCAGCTGCAGACTAAAGCTCCTTATGAAACAGAATTTTACAGAGAGAAAAGGAGAGCTAGAAGAAGTCTTCCATCCCCTGGTTCACTCCCCAAACAGCCATAGAACTGAGCTGATCTGGAGCTGGGAACTAGGAGTGTCTTCTGGGTCTCCCTCGTGGGTGCAGGGGCCAAAAGGCTTTGAGCTATCCTCTGCTGCTTTCCCAGGCTTTAAGCAGGGAGCTGGATGGGAAGTGGAGCACCCAGGACACAAACTGTTTTCCATACACAATACAGACACCACAGGGTAGAGGATTAGCTTGCTGTGCCACCATGCTGGCCCCTCACAGAACACTTTGAACAGTCCTTTTATGTTCTAGAAACATTAAGAAACATGACCTCAGAGCACAGGTCTGAACCAGGGTGTGCCGGTTGCCTGGGCTCCTGTCCCTCATTCTGCCATACCACACTGCCTCCTTGTCACCTGCTGCCTGCTAGGTGTTGTGACTGGTGCCCCTATAAATATTGTAGATGGAGGCCTGTAATGTGGATAGAGCTGTGGAATCACATGGGTCCTCTGACAAGTGGCAGGTGATACAGTGGTAGAGGGAGAGAAAGATTCAGCAGTTAGCAAGAGTCTCTCATTAAGCATGTGAAGAAAATGGTGATGGCGAAGTTGAGGGGCAAGCTCTTAGGAAGAGCACTGAGCGTGTCTCGGACAAGGGACAGGTGTCGAGTTCTCAGCCTGGTCTGAACCAGAGTTCTAGTGATGAAGGGGTCAGAGACCTGCTTCGATGATAAAGGGCAGGCCTGAAACCTAGAAGACAAGGAATCAGGTTTCACACAGAAAGTCAGAACCAAGCCTAGATCTCAGGGTGAAGGCAGAAGCCTGGAATCCAGAACCGGTGCATTGGATCAGAGCAGCATCCGAGGGGACCTAAGTGTGTCACATGCACGACTAAATCAGGTTCCTGAAAGCCTTGAACTCCACTCAGGCTTTGCCCAGCCCTCTGTTGGGCAGAGTCCAAACTGCAGGTGTGTGGTGTCAAGCACCCTAGGAGAGGGACTGTTCATTTGGAGGAGCTGGCAAGGTCAGGGCCTGTCCTGCTTTGCTTGGCACTGTAGCTGTAACATTCAAGACCACAGGTGTACTCGCACCTAGAGAATATTTGACAAAATCTAAGCGAACCAGCCATAATGTCACTCATTTCCCTGCCATACAAGAAACCATATCAGGAAATTACTCAGACAAAATGCCATACCAGGGATAGCCATGAAATCTGTTGTCACATTTTTTTTTCTCTAGCAGGAAATGACCTGTGTGGTGTCTGTCTCCTTTGGACAGACTGGTAGGGTGGGACCACCAGGCTGGGCACCAACGGGAAGGCCCTTTCTGAACAACCAGAATCCCTGCCACCTGTACCTCCTGTCCTTGGGTTTCAAGTAACAGGGACAGCTCACACTTGTCTGAGTTAAACAGAGCCAGGACTGGACATGGGCCAGGGCAGGAAGGACAGACAGGCCAATGGGGTGGGGACGAAGCCTTTGGAGACTCTGGAGACTGGCTTTACCACCTCCCTGGGCCTCTGGGGATGCCTTGATTTCTCTTCTTCTTTTCTCCCCGACACTGTCTCAGTCTCAGGGCACAGTATGAAAACAGCCATGCCAACACCCTGTTACAGGTTGCCCTAGTTGCGGCTGCAGTTGTTATTGCCTGGTGTTACAGTGCCAGCTGCCTGGGCCTGGGAGTCGGTGTGTGCACTCCAGTCACCTGTGCACAGAGTGGCAGGTCCATTTGGGGCAACAGTGGCTCCTGAGAGCCCACCTGTGAAGGGAGATAGACACGATGGTTTCAGGGAAGGAGTCCCGGCTCAGCCAGAAGCTCACAAGGCATCTACTGCCTCCCAGCTGTGTCCCTCTGCTGCCTTCAGCATGGCAGCTGGTGGCTCTGGCTCTCCTCTTGCAGGTGGCTCCCTGTGGCTCCTCTTTCTCCCTGAAACCCCAAACCCAACTGGACATGGTTAGTGGCAACCACCTTCTATGGCTTCAGCAAATTGCTGGTAAATACAACAGAAACAGAGTAATCACATGTGCAGACCGTGTGTTGCTGGGAGAACTCATTTAAACAAAAGTGTGACAAAGTATAGGAGTCATGCCTGGTGCTGTATCAGATCACAAGGATTTACATGTGCCTAAGAATACACACTTTGGACAATTTATTTATTTATTATTAAAGGCAGATTTACAGAGAGAAGGAGAGATCATCCATCCACTGGTATAGAGAAAAAGATCTTTGATCTGCTAGTTCACTCCCTACCTGGCCACAGTGGCCAGAGCTGAGCTAATCTGAAACTTGGATCCTGGAGCCTCTTACAGGTATCCCACATGGGTACAGGGTCCCAAGATTTTGGGCCATCCTCGACTGCTTTCCCAGGCCACAAGCAGGGAGCTGGATGGGAAGTAGCGCAGCTGGGACACGAACTGGAACCCATATGGGATGCTGGCACATGCAAGGCGAGGATTCAGCCACTGAACCATTGTGCTGGGGTCCATCTGGCAGCTTCCGATGCTATGGGGATCTGACTTCAGGTTTGCCAGTTAGCACTCAGAGGATTCTGGGGCAGGTTGTCGCATCCCAAGGCTGTACCTTGAGCCTTTAAGAAAACCAGGATGCTGTTCCCTAGCGTCTGCTGATGAAGGTGAAGACAATGAGGAGTTGAGGACTGTGTCACCTGAGCATTTATTTTGTGTTAGGCCCCGTGCTGAGCCATTTTCCTGTAATCCTTACAACATGGCATTCATTGTCATCCCCATTTCACAGATGAGGAAACTAAGGCCTTCCTCCTATCATGGCCAGGATCTCACAGGTACCTGCAGAGCCAGACATGAAGGCATTTGAAAAATGTTCATGGACAATGGGATAAAGGGACAGACATTTGGCCTAGCAGTTAAGATGCTGATTAAGATGCCTGAGTACTACGTCAGAGCCTCGGATAGATCCCTGCCTCCTCCCTCCACCCTCCTGTTAGTGTGCACCCTTCAAGGCAGCCCTGAGGGCTTGTGTGACTGGGTCCCTGACACCTGTGAAGCAGACTGGGGCTGGGTCTCAGGTTTCATGTTTTTTTTTTCTTTTTTTTTTTTAAGATTTATTTATTTATTTATTGGAAAGTCAGATACACAGAGAGGAGGAGAGACAGAGAGGAAGATCTTCCGTCCGATGATTCACTCCCCAAGTGTGCGCAATAGCCAGTGCTATGCCGATCCGAAGCCAGGATCCAGGAACTTCTTCCGGGTATCCCACACGGGTGCAGGGTCCAAAGCTCTGGCCCATCCTCGACTGCTTTCCCAGGCCACAACAGGGAGCTGGATGGGAAGTGGAGCAGCCAGGATTAGAACTGGCGCCCATATGGGATCCCGGGCGCATTCAGGGCTAGGACTTTAGGTGCTAGGCCACACCATGGGCCCTAATTTAAAATTTAAATTTTTTTAAAACTTGGGCTCTCCTCCAAGTCAGCACCATTGTGGATGAGGAAGAATCTGTGAATGGAAGTGCATGCTCTCTCTGCCTTTCAAAGAAACTTAAAACAAAACCAAGAACCCAGAATTAAAAGGTAATACACACTGCCATGAACTTTTTTCGTGAAAGTTTCTATAAAACTAAATCCAGTGAAATTAATGACTTTTCTTTTTTTTAAGATTTATTTATTTTTGGGCCCGGCGCAGTGGCGCAAGTGGTTAAGGTCCTCGCCTTGCATGCCTAGGATCCCATATGGGCGCCGGTTCTATCCCAGCGGCCCCGCTTCCCTTCCAGCTCCCTGCCTGTGGCCCAGGAAAGCAGTCAAGGACAGCCCAAAGCCTTGGGACCCTGCACCCGTGTGGGAGACCCAGAAGAGTCTCCTGGCTTCGGATCGGCGTAGCATCGGCCATTGTGCTCACTTGGGGAGTGAATCATTGGAGGGAAGATCTTCTTCTCTGTCTCTCCTCTCTGTATATCCGGCTTTCCAATAAAAAAAATAATAAAAATAAATCTTTAAAAAAATACCACTTCATATTATAAAAAAAAAGATTTATTTATTTTTATCGCCAAGTCAGATACAGAGAGGAGGAGAGACAGAGAGGAAGATCTGCCGTCCGATGATTCTCTCCCGAAGAGACCACAGGGCCAGAGCTGAGCCTATCCGAAGCCAAGGAAAGTCCTTGTTTAGAACGCACCAGGATCCCTTATGGACACCGGTTCTAATCCCAGCAGTTCTGCTTCCCATCCAGCTCCCTGCTTGTAGCCTGGGAAAGCAGTCGAGGTTGGCTCAAAGCCTTGGGACCCTGAACCTGCATGGGAGACCCAGAAGAGCTCCTGTCTCCTGGCTCAGGATTGGTTCAGCACCGGCCATTGCGGTCACTTGGGGAGTGAATCATCGGACGGAAGATATTTCTCTGTCTCTCTTCTTCTCTATATCTGACTTTGCAATAAAAATAAATAAATCTTTTTCAAAAAGACAGAAAATAAACATTTTTAAAATGTTGAAGCCTCTTGCATCATCCAAGAGCTCAAGTCCTTTATAACTAGGGACTAGGCTGTGCAAGTACGTTTATAACATGATGCTGAGTTCAGTATGGCTCCAGGAGAGGCAGCTGTGTCCACAAAATATATAAATGTCATGATTTGTCACTTATGAATGTTGTCAAGTTAATTGTGTGAGACACAAAACCCACATTAGCCACATGACTGATCAGGATGCCCAGGAGGGAGACAGAAGTGGGTAATCTGCTGCTTGGGGCTCCTGCATCCCGTAGCAGAGCGCCTGGGTCTGAGTCCTGGCTCTGCTCCCTTTCCAGCTTCCTGCTAATGGGCACTGTGGGGGGTAGCAGGTGATACAGCTCAAGTGGATGGTTCCCTGATGTCCTTGTGGAAGACCTAGATTGAGTGCCAGGCTTCTGGTTTCAGCCTAGCCTGGACCCAGCCATTGTAAGCATTTGGAGAATGAAACAGCAGGTGCACGATGTCCGCTCTGTGTTTTCGAATAAAAACTTAAAATGAGCAAAAGCATTTTCTTAAAATAAGATTTGTTATAGGGAAGGAAGGAGAAGCAGAGAGAGAGAGATCTTTTATCTGCTGATTCATTCCCCAAATTGCCACAACATCTGGGACTGACAAGGCCAAACCCAGAAGCTTCATCCAGGTCAGTGTGTACAGGGGCATACACATTTGAACCATCTTCCGCTGCTTTCCCAGGCTCAGTAGTAGGGAGCTGGATGAGAAGTGGAGCACCAGAACTCAAGCTAACACCCATATTGATGCTGCCACTACATGTGACAGCTTAACACAGGACACCACAGTTCTGCCCCTCTCTTCACCCACCCACCACCACCACCAATTTTTTTTTCAAAAGGAATTGCCAGGTATGACTTATGGTAAATCCTGTGTCCCTGTCCCTGGGTGAACTGGGAATGGGATCCTTGTGAGCAAGACCCAGGACTTTAAAGGAAGCTGTGGCTCCCAGACAGGTCCGATTCGTTCTCTGGGAACCCTGGCCCTGAGCAAAGCTCCGCCCATGTGAGCTGTGAGCCAGCCCGGCTAGGCAGGCACCGAGGAGGGCTTCAGGGAGAGCTCTTTCCAGAGAATCCTTCTGCCTGCGACAGTGTGGCTCCCCAAGGCCCCAGGGGCCTCTCACCCATAAATGGAGGCACTTTGTCCTTTGTACTTGGACTGGTGGAAGCCAACTGGTCATCCACCAGCAGCTGGGCCCCGCTGGTCTCCATGCTGACATCTGAGACACGCCCTCAATCTGCACTCTCTACCCTCGCTGTCACACAGACCCAGCTGCTCTTTGCTGCTCTCCAGAAGCCCACAGCAGTCTGCAATGAGGACCCAAATGGTGACCTGTCGCAAAGGAAAGCAGCTCTCGCTCCAAACTCAGCCAGCCGGCTCCTTTGCATAATGCGTGATTTTACATTACGAAGCCTGTCCCAATTAGCATTGGTTAAACCCACCACTCTGCTCATTTAACACTGAAGCAAAGCAGAGAAAAGGCTCAGGGCATTCCTGAAGTGAGGTGGTGTTTGGTCCCTACAGTCTGGCCCGCTTCCTTTGCTTCCCTCGCTCCATCTTTCTTGGTCCCTGCAAGAGGCTTTCAAAGTGCCCAGCTCTTAGTGGCAAGGCAGCTCATGGGAGTTGGCAGGAAATAGGGGTGCTTGGCAGAGCCGCAGCAGACAGGCTGGACCTGAGTGTCAGCCAGACTTGAATTATTCGCAAAGAGCTGCGTCTTATTTTTTTGTTGTTGTTGGTGGTGGTTACTAGCGGACGTTTCACACACTTATATTCTGTCTTTCTCTCTCACATGCATACACACACTCAGCTTCTGTCAAAGCCAGGAGCAGAACAGGGCCTGGTTGGGGCTGAGGTGCAACACTATTTGCTAGCATCGCTCCCTTAAGCAGCTGGCAAGGTGGCCCACGTGTCAGACGGGAAGTTACAAAGTGCTCTGTGGGGCGGAATGGAGTAGAGGTAGAGAAAGGGAGAGATAGAGAGAAGAGGGAGAGACTGAGGAAGAGAAGGCAGCTGGGGAAGCATGTCTTGGAGCAGCAGCCCAGTCCTTTGCAAAGTCCTGCATATGCCCTGGCATTTTCACAGATCATCTCAGCCTTTACCCTTGGGAAGGCACCGTGGGAGAAGCCCCTGTGCCCAGCCCACCCTGATGACACTTGGTGGGTGAGGCAAGTGCTGTGGTACAGCGGGTAAAACCTGCTGCCCTCCCTGTAGGTGCCGGTTTGTGTCCCTGCTACTGCACAATGGAGAATCTTTTTTTGGGCCTCTCTTCTCTCTCTAACTCTGCCTTTTGAAAGAAACATCTTAAAAAACGAAAACCTTTGGGGGGATTTCACACTCAACAGACCCTTTGGAAGAGTGCAGTGAGCCCCAGTGTGAATCCAGAGCACATTCTTAGTCTCTCCTGAGACTCCCACCCGACCCGTCAGGTGTATTCTCTTCATCAAACTATGTGAACCTTGCCCTCCTCAGTCTGGATGGATGGGCATGCTCAGATTCCTTCTGGCAGGGTGCCCCTCGGTTCTGATAGATGCCCTTCCCCAATAAACCTTGCCACCTTGCTTACCATTCCTCACTATCTCACGCCTGCTGGGCTCACACAGCTACTGCCCCTACTTAACTCTTTCAGCACTTCCTTCTCAGTCAGTCCTCTGCAGCAATGGGTTTCATACCCTTGGACTCAACCAACCAGAGAGAGAAAATATTCAGGACCTGTTGCGCCTGTATTAAACATGGACAGCCATTTGGTTGTTGGTGGCAATCACTATGCCACCATCACCAACAATGCAGTGTAACAAGTACTTAGGTAGCATTCACACTGCATCCAGTATCATAAATAGTACAGAAATAATTTAAAGCATTTAGGAGAATGTGCAGAGATTACAAATATTACACTGTTTGTGTAGGGGGCGGGACTTGAATGCGTATGGATTTTGATATCTTCAGGAAGGTTAGGGCTGGTGTTCGGAATCTGAATACCCAAGGATGTCTGTATGAGGAAGTTTCAAGATATTGAATGAAAATTCACACTTTATTTTTTCTTAAAGAATTGTTTATTTTTTGGGTCCAACATGGTAGCCTATTAGCTAAAAAGTCCTTGCCTTGCATATGCCAGGATCCCAAGTGTGGGCGCTGATTTGTGTCCTGGTGGTCCCACTTCCCATCCAGCTCTCTGATTATAGCCTGGGAAAATAGCCAAGAAAAGCCCAAAGACCTGGGACCCTGCACCCACAGGGGAGACCTGGAGGAGGCTCCAGGCTCCTGGTTTCAAATAGGCTCAAGTCTGACCATTGCAGCCGCCTGGGGAGTGAATCAGCGGACGGAAGATCTTCTCTGTTTCTACTCCTTTCTGTGTATCTGCCTTTCCAATAAAAATAAATAAATAAGATCTGAAGCCAGGAGCCAGGAATCTCCTCTAGGTCTCCCACATGGGTGCAAGGTATCAAGGTTTTGGGCTGTTCTCAACTGCCTTCCCAGGCCACAAGCAGGAAGCTGGATGGGAAGCACAGCCGCTGGGATTAGAACTGGTGCCCATATGGGATGCTGGCACATTCAAGGCAAGGACTTTAGATGCTAGGCCACTGTGCTAGGCCCAAAAACAAACAAATCTTTAAAGGAGAATTATTTATTTTTACTAGAAAGGCAGATTCACAGAGAGAAGGAGAAACAGATATTCCATTCACTTGTTCATTCTCCAAGTGGCAGCAATGGCTGGAGCTGAGTCAATCTCAAGCCAGGAGCCTCTTCTGGGTTTCCCAGGCAGGTTCAGGGTCCCAAGGCCTTGGGCCATCCTTGAGTGCTTCCCAGGCAACAAGCAGAGAGCTGGATGGGAAGTGGAGCAGCTGGGACACGAACCAGTGCCTTTATGGGATACTGGGTGTGTGCAAGGCAATGATTTAGCCACTGGACCATCTTGCTGGGCCCTCACACTAGCTTTTTAAAGACTTATTTATTGATTTATGTGAAAAAAAAAGAGTGATAGAGGTCTTCCATCTACTAGCTGTCTCCTCCAAACGCCTATAGAAGTTGACACTGGGCCAGACCAAAACCAGGAACCAGGAACTCCATTTTGGTTTCTCACATGGGTAGAAGGAACCCAAATACTGGAAACATCATCTGTTACCTCCCAGGCACTTAGCAGGAAGCTGGATTGGTACTAGGACTCAAACTGGTACTCCAGTATGGGATGTGGACATTCCAAGTGCCAACTTAGTGTGCTGTGCCACAATGCCTGCCCCATGTATTATCCTTTTTTTTTTTCCCTTAAGATTTATTTGTTTTTATTTGAAATGTAGATTTACAGAGAGCAGAGAGAGAGCCTATATCTGCTGATTCACTCCTCGAATAACCATAACAGCTGGAGCTGAGCCAACCCGGAGCCAGGAGCCTGCAGCCTCTTCCGGGTCTCCCAATGCGAGTTCAGGCTCCCAAGAAATTTGGACCATCCTTCACTAGTTTCCCAGGCCACAAGCAAGGAGCTGGATCACAAGTAGCACAGCTAGGACTTGAACTGGTGGCCATACAACATGCCAGAGCTTACAGAAAGAGGATTAGGCTGGTACATCATAGTGCTAGCCCACCCCACCTCCAGCCCCTGCATATTATCTTACCATTTTATTTTTTCCAATGAATATTTCAAACCCTCCTAAATATTAAAATTCTCAATACCAAACCTATGCCGTGAACAGGCCCAGTCTTATAGTGGGGCCTAATGCAGAAGTGAGCATAAAGGTTCCCATCTTACATATTTAAACAGTTAATTATAGCTGAAGCTAGCTAACTAATTTCTTACTTGGCAGATACACCTTTAAAGTTACCTAGGAAATTGGTTTGAATTTACACTCTTCCACAGTGGTCTGTTCTTCAGTGAGCTACAATAAAACATGGAAGTTCAGGCTGCACATCCTGGGCCTGGAATCACACCTTCTGTCCTACCTGAAGCCTGGCCTGCCTCATATGGGGACCCCTAATGTGCATCTCAGTGCTTTGTCCCAGCTCCGTGTACCCCTCCACCTGCGCCTTGGCCTCTGGTGCCACAGCAGCTATACAGCCCAGCCTCAGGAGAATAGGTCAGCAAAGCACAGCCTTTGGTGAGGAATGCTGAGTTCTGTGCCCCTGCAGGAAGGCCAGCTTCCTTGGCCTGTGAGACTTCTTGCCCACAGTGCAGGATGAGTGGAAGAAGGCAAAGTCAGAGCTCTCTAAAGCATGAGCTCCAAGAAAAGGCCTCTCTTGCTCAGACTTGAGAGAAACTCCTGTGTGACCAACCATCAACCAAGCCAAAAAAATGTGCATTAATGATATAGTCTGCACAAGTCTGAGCACCATTAGTACTCTGTCTGAACTGCACAATGAAGGGGCATGAACTCTTTCAAGTGCTTAATCTGCTGCTTCCAACAAAGAGTTTACTTTATCCTGGGAAGTATGCATGGTCTCTAGTAGGTTTAAGAGCCAGAACTCAAATAGATAAGCGCTGCAAAGAAATGTGAAGGAAATTTAAAAAGTTAATGAAAACAGAATGAAATGTAAGTTTAGGGCAGGTGTGTGGTGTAGCAGTTAAGGTGTCTGTGTTGCATGTTGGGTGTCTGGTTCACAAAGCAGTGCCAGCTCCTGACTGCAGCTTCCTGCTGAGGCAGAGCCTGGGAGGCAGCAGGTGATGGCTCAAACATTTGGGTCCATGCCACCCATGGGGCAGATTTGGATTATGTTCTCGGCTGATCCAGTCTCAGCTGTTGTGGGCATTTGGGAAGTAAACCAGCAGACAGCAGCTCTCTTTCTGACTATCTCTCTGCCACTCAAATGAAAAGTAATTTTAAAAGATGATCTTAGTTTGGTGCAAAAAATTTGAAATCAGTGTATAGTTCTTTCATAATATGGATTTTTCCATGAACTGTTTGAAGGCCTCGTGTGTTTTTCTTTTTTGTTTTAATTTTTATTTTTCATGATACAATTCCTTAGGCTCAGGGATTTCTCCTTCTATCTTCCCCTTCTCCTCTAGCCTCCGCTATTTTTTTTCCCTTATATGATAACAACAGTATAGTCCTTCAACAACAGTCAATGTTGTGAATTTTTCCTGAAGAATTTGAGCTCCCATAAATAACTCGGGTATCAAAACTGTAAAAGGTAGCTGGAGAGAAAACTTTTGATGAGATTCAACATTGCTTCATGGTGAAAATTTGCAACAAATTAGGTATAGAAGAAACAGGCCTCAAAGTTGTAAAGGCTGTAGGTGGCAGAACAGCTGGTATCCTACTGAGTGGGGAAAAGCTGAAAGCATTTCCCCTCAGATCTGGAATAAGCCAAATATGTCTACTTTCACCAATGGCAAGATTTAACAAGAACAATTAGGCAAGGGAAGTAACAGACATCAACAGTGGAAAGGTGGAAGTCAAAATATCCCTGTTTGCAGAGAACATGATTCTTTTTTTTTTTTTAAAGATTTATTTTTATTATTTTTTATTGGAAAGGCGGATATACAGAGAGGAGAGACAGAGAAGAAGATCTTCTGTCTGATGATTCACTCCCCAAGTGAGCACAACGGCCGATACTATGCCAATCCGAAGCCAGGAACCTCTTCCGGGCCTCCCACACGGGTGCAGGGTCCCAAAGCTTTGGGCCGTCCTCGACTGCTTTCCCGGGCCACAGGCAGGGAGCTGGAAGGGAAGTGGGGCTGCCGGGATTAGAACCGGCGCCCATATGGGATCCCGGGCGTGCAAGGCAAGGACCTTAACCACTTGCGCCACCGCGCCGGGCCCAGAGAACATGATTCTTGTGTGGGAAAAAATATGAACACTCCGCAAAACAAGGTATTGGAGTTGATAAACCAATTCAGTAAAGTTGCAGGATACAAAATCAATGTTTAAAAACCAGTAGCAGGGCCTGGAGCAATGACCAACTGGCTAAATCCTCACTTTGCATATGCTGGGATCTCATCTGGGTGCCAGATGGTTCATATCCCATCCAGCTCCCTGCTTGTGGCCTTGGAGAGCAATGGAGGATGGCCCAAAGCCTTGGGACACTCTACCCGTGTGGGAGGCCTAGAGGAAGCTCCTGGCTTCAGATGGGCTCAGTGGCAGCCATTGCTGTCATTTGGAGAGTAAATCAATGGATGGAAGATATCTCTCCCTCTCTCTGTGTAAATCTGCTTTTCAAACAATGATAAATCTTAAAGAGAGAGAGAGAAATAAAGACACTTGCTGTACCAGCAGCACATCTACCACATCTGAGTTTTTAAGATCAACCAAGGTGTCCGTCACCAGATGAAAGGAAAGGACAATGTGATGTATGTGCACCATGGAATGCTATTCAGCTGCAAAGAGAGAATGAAATTCAATCATTAGTAGCAAAATAGATGGAACTTGACATCATGTTGAGTGAAATAAGCCGGATACAGAAAGACAAATACCACATGCTCTCTCCCCTGTATGTGGGGACTGAAGCTGGAGAAAAAAAAAAACATCTGAACACAGATTGTTAGTGACTATCGGCTGGGGGAGGGAGCGAGGGATAAAAGGAGTCTGCATAAAAATGAAATAGAGGAAACTGGGAGTGGTTCATTAATTGTGACAACTATACTAATATGAGTTGTAATAATAGGGGAAGTGGGACAAGAGATAAATGGGAACTCTGTTACACCTCACCACTTTTGTACATTTGAAACTATTCTGCAATTGCTTTGGGGGCACGGGGAGGGGAGTCTAGATGGCTGTCCTGTAGACATGGTGTGAGGGTGCCACTGCTGCTGTCTCCCCAGGATGGGCAAGGGAAGCAGAAGGATGAGCCAACGTGACTCCTGGAGCCACTGAAGAGTGGGGCCCTGCTGCCTGGGGTGCCCCAGGAGCGGCTAGGACTGCCCGGAGCTGTGGAACAAGACCTAGCCTTCTACCTACAGCTATTCCTCAGAGTTGAGGTCCTGGCTTGAGATATAAAGCAATTCCCATGGGGCCTGGCATGATGGCTCAGTTGGTTAATCTTCCCTTTGCAAGCACCAAGAGTCCATGTGGGCACTGATTCATATCCTGGCTGTTCCACTTCCCTTCCAGCTCCCAGCTTGTGGCCTGGGAAAGTAGTGAAGGATGGCCCGAGGCCTTGGGACCCTGCTACCATGTGAGAGACCTGGAAGAGACTCGTGGCTTCTAGCTTCAGATCACCTCAGCTTAAGCCATTGCAGCCAGTTTGGGGAGTGAACCAGCAGATGAAAGATCCTTCTCTTTGTCTCTTCTCTCTGTAAATCTACCTTTCCAATAGAAGCAAATAAATCTTAAAAACAAAAACAAAAACAAAACAGAACCAAAAAACTCCTGTCGTGGTCTTCCTTTCTGTTCACCCACATCCTGACTTCACATCGATAAGTTATGTCTACCTGGAGAAAGTATTTTTCAGATCAAATTCTCAAGGCCAAAGATCTGGTCAAGGAAACATGAAAGATGTGTGACAGTATACTAACTTGTTTTTGTTGTGTGTTTAGATGCTAATATTGGATTCTGCATTCTTGGCTCAGACCAGGGCTTTTATGCTGTTCTTCTTTGTCAACATTATTCCTTACTCATCCTTGGTGGTTGGTTATATAAGTTACTTTTTAGTAGTTTTCCTTTTTTTTTAAAGATTTATTTATTTTGGGCCCGGCGCGATGGCACAGTAGCTAAAGTCCTCGCCTTGCACGCCCGGGATCCCATATGGGCGCTGGTTCTAATCCCAGCAGCCCCACTTCCCTTCCGGCTCCCTGCCTGTGGCCTGGGAAAGCAGTCGAGGACCTCCCAAAACTTTGGGACCCTGCACCTGCGTGGGAAACCTGGAAGAGGCTCCTGGCTTCGGATCAGCATTAGCAATGGCCGTTGTGCTCACTTGGGGAGTAAATCATCGGATGGAAGATCTTCCTGTCTGTCTCTCCTCTCTGTATATCTGCCTTTCCAATAAAAATAAAAAATAAATCTTTAAAAAAAAAAGATTTATTGATTTTTATTGGAAAGTCAGATACGCAAAGAGGAGGAAAGACAGAGAGGAAGATCTTCCATCCCCTGGTTTACTCCCCAAGCTGCCACAATGGCCAGTGCTGAGCCAATCCGAAGCCAAGAGCCAGGGGCTTCTTCCAGGTTTCCCACATGGGTGCAGGATCCCAATGCTTTGGGCTGTCCTTAACTGTTTTGTTAGGCTACAAGCAGGGACTAGGATAGGAAGCGGGGCCACTGGGATTAGAACTGATGCCTATATGGGATTCCGGTGCATGCAAGGTGAGGACGTTAGCCATTAGGCTACTGTGCCAGGCCCAGTTTTCCTTTTTTTTTTTTTTAAAGGCTTATTTTTATTTGAAAGGTACATTTACAGAGAGAAGGAGAGACAGAGAGAGCTCTTCTGTCTGCTGGTTCACTCCCCAAATGGTTACAGTGGTCAGAGCTGAGCAAATCCTGAGCCAGGAGCTTCCTCCAGGTTTCCCACATGGGTGCAGGGTCCCAAGGCTTTGGGCCATCCTCGACTGTTTTCCCAGGCCACAAGCAGACAGTTGGATGGGAAGTGGAGCAGCTGGCAATAAAAACACAGAGGACAAACTCACTGATCAGCATGACTTAACCTTTCTTAGATGACTCAGCAGGTCCTGGAGGACCACATGAAACTGTAGCACTGTTATCGTGGACGTTATCTCCGGGGATGTGTAAGTATAGGCCAAAAGGTCCAAAGGGGAATTCAGCAGTGACTGGGAGATAGGACTTGACACTCCCAGCTCATTCCAGCTCTACGCAGTGTGCATTGGCTCAAAGCCACACATCACAATGATCCCAGTCCATCAAAGGAAACAGCACATTCCCAGGGCAATTATTGATAAAACTGGATTACACGTAAAGAAAGTTAAAAATAGCTCTTGCTCTTGAGACTTAACTAGAGTTCATGGTTCTTGCTCATGGTAGCTCAAAGAGTCCATCCCTGAGGTCTGGCCTTTTTTTTTTTTTTTTTTAAAGGTAAGATTCTATTAGTACATTTTAAGGGCATTATTGCCATTATCTAATTTTATCAAAGCCCGAACATTAGATTATAATTTCTGAATGAAGGCAAACACATCTATCGTTCTGTGGCTAATATATGCCAAGCTCTGCATTCGTCAGTAGGGATGCAATGTGACTATAATCCATGCCCCCGAGAACTGTGAATAATTCATCTGTAAAAACATTTCATTTTGCAATTTTCACAGCACTTCCAAAGCTGGTGTCGGAAATTAGCCTGGGTATAAGGTGACCCTGTCACAGAGCCTGCAACTCATTCAAAATGCAGAACAATACAGAGGGAAAAAAAATGTGACCGTCATTGTGATGACTTGCCATTGGTGTTTCTCCCTTAGGACACAGCCTAATGAATGTTTATGCATTTAAGATTCGAGGTTTTTCTTTAGCACCTTCAAGATTTTGGGTTATTCCATGTCTGCATAGAAGGGATGTTCATTTCAGTTTAATACCTGCCCCCCCCCCCCCGCAAGAGCTGAGAGCAATGCAGCAGCCCCTCAACCCATCAAGACAAAAGAGAACTGTCACAGCCCCCTGTCCTCGGCCAGTCTGGGTGCATGCGTATATGTTTCTGAGAGAGGAGAGGGACAAAGGCGGTAGCAGAGAACTGTGTCCCAGGATTCTCAAGATCCACGAGGAAGGGAAAGTTTTTCTGGGTCCCATTTTTCAGGAAGACTGGGAACAGACACCACCCCCTTGCTCCCCACCAGCTTCCTATAAACATGCTTATCAGGATGGTAGGACTTTAAATTTAGTACTGAGATTAAATCACAGCTCTTGAAGTAGGCTTTCTGCAGGACACAGGTTCCATTAATTCAGAAGGCAGCATGGGGAAAGCTATGTACTCCCTGTCTTAGGTGCACAAGGCACATAGTCTGTTAAGGATTTGCAGAGCTGGACCGTTTAAGTCTATGACAACAACATTTTGCAAAAGGCTTTGACTTGAGCCAGGGCAGAGCAAGTAAAGCTGCTAAGGGTGATGCCAGCATCCCATATGGGTGCCTGTTTGATTAGTTCTGGCTGTTCCACTTCCAGTCCTGCTCCCTGCTTATATGCCTGGGAACAGAAGCAGAAGATAACCCAAGTCCTTGATCCCCTGCACCCACGTGGATGACCCAGTGGAAGCTCCAGGCTCCTGGCTTCAGCCTGGCCCAGTCCTGTCCATTGCAGACATTTGGGGAATGATCTGTGGATAAAGGACCTCTCCTTCTGTCTCCTCTTTCCTTTCTCTGTGATTCTGCCTTTTAAATAATAATTTTTAAAAAGCTTTGACCATAGAACTCTTTTTTTCTAGTATCACCTACTAGTAGCTGCTGCTTCACCATGGTGTTCTAAGGGACAGGCTCTGAGAAATCCTGGGATCAGCCATCTCTGTCTCCTTGGATGTGATAATGTCTTCAAACAGACCCAAGTCTTTGGAGAAAAAGGTTAGTAGGGTTCAGTTCTTGGAGTTTAGGCCTATCAGCAGGTCCCAGGGCCATGCCTACCAGGCAGCAGGGCAGGGGCTTGGGTAATTGCCCACATTCAATGTCTTTGAAAACTAGATTGTCAGTTTCCTTACATTCTCTGTTCTACTGTGAAGAGAGAAAGAAAAAGCATGAGTGAAATCTAGAGATCATCTATAGGTGCCAGAGCTTCTGGTTGTGGCAGGCACTGATGGTTCCAAGTATGCCTGAGGAGCCAAACTGATGTGAGGGGCAGGTATCTGGCCTGGTTGGGATGCCAACACCATGTATCAGGGTGCCTGAGTTCCAGTCCCATCTCCTGTTCAGTTTCCTGCTCATGGCCACAGTTTCCTGGGAGGCCACAGGTGATGGCTCCAGTATTAGATACTTGCCCCCACCATGTGGAAGACCCAGCCTGTATTCCTGCCTCCTGGCTTTGGACTGGCCTAGCCCCAGCTGTCTCAGATATGTAGAGAGGACACCAGCAAATAGAATTTGTCTCTGTTTCTCTGACTTTAAAAATAGATTAAAATACAAATTTTAATGATTTGATATATATATATTTTATTTATTTGGGAGGGATAGAGACAGAGAGAGATCCCTTCCACTGGTCTACTCCCCAGATACCTGTAATAGCTAGAATAGGTCTAGACTGGAGCCAGGAGCCAGGGGTGAGGAGCCAGGGACCAGGCTGAATCTTGCATGTGGGTGGCAGGGCCCAACTTGTATAACTATCAGCTGCTGCCTCTAAGGGTACATATTAGCAAGAAGCTAGAATTGGGAGCTGAGCCAGATTCAATCCCAGGCACTACAGTATTAAATGGGGGGTGGGGGTGAGCGGGGACTGATGTTTGAGCCATTAGGCCAAATGTTTGTCTGAAATATATATATATATATACTCTATTTACTTCTATTGGAAAGGCAGATTTTGCAGAGAGGAGGGACAGAGAGAAATATCTTCATTCTGCTGGTTCACTCCTCAAATGGCCACAATGGCCAGAGCTGAGCTGATCCAAAGCCAGGACCCAGGAACTTCTTCTAGGTCTCTCAAGTGGTCACAGGCTTTGAGCCATATTTCTCTGCTTTCCCAGGCCACAAACCAGGAGCAGAGTAGCCAGGACACAAACCAGCACCCATTTTGGATCCCAGTGCTTACAAGGGGAGAATTAGCCAATTAAGCCATCAGGCTGAGCCCTCTGAAAGATATTTTCTAGAGGCTGGTGTTGTGGCAAAGTTTAAGTAGTCACCTGCAATGCCAACATCCCATCCTGACACCAGATTGAGTCCCAGCTATTCAACTTCCAATACAGCTCAAAAAGCCCAAAGCCTTGGGACCCTGTACCTCTACGGGAGATTTAGCAGAAGTTCCTGCCTCCTGGCTTTTTATCTGGCCCATCCCTAACTTTTGTGGCCATTTGGGGCCTGATCCAGTGGATGGAAGATCTTTCTTTCTGCCTCCCATCTCTGTAACGCCGCAGTTCACGTAAAAAAATGAAATTATTGAAAAATTTTCTATCAAAATCTCTCCATAGGGTAGTGCAGTTATTACTGAGCAGTGAATTATCCACTTTCAAGAAACTAATGAGAAGAACAGGGGCAAAGTCACAGAGTCCAAACTCCAGGTAAATTTGTTTCTAATGACAAAGATTAAATTATCTGTTTTTGATATTGAGCTCCAGAGGAGCCTTTAATATATATATATTTTTTCTTCTTCTTTTTAAGTATTGAATATGAGTCATGAATTCCTTTGGCACTGAGACTGGGAAAAGTGAACTGACAGGTACTATTCTGGCCTAAGTCCGTATCTTAGTGAAAGTCTCTTTTATGCCAGTTTTAAATAATATCCCTCATCATTTCATGAGGGCTTTGCCTAGGGCTAGGACAGGAACAATTGTAGGCTTCAGCTTCTTTTTATGCTGTTTGCATGTAAAGATTTCTTTACCTCCAAAGTGTGCTGTCCTCCCCACCCCATCCCCCTGCCCCCACGAATAGAAATTGGCTCTCCCACATTCTCAGCAACAGGGCATTAAAGAACCAAGAGATCCGCACTCTTTTCTCTGCAGAACTGCTGTGGAGTAGCAGACGGCAAATCCAAATGTTTTGCTCTGGAGACATATGGGCTGGGCCTCTGTGTTTCATAAAAGCCTCAATGAATATTAAGCCCTGAAGGATGCCATTCATGGCAGAATGAACATGTGGTACTAATCCCCTTCGCACCCAAATGGGCTCTCATTAGGCCAGAGAGCTCCTTGGAAAGTACTAGGGGGAAATTGCTATGTGACTGGGATTTCATTAGCCGTTCTTAATCAGAGTCATCATCTCGACCCGATGGAATCCCTCTTCAGCATGACTATCTCTTCAGCATTCTATTAGATTGTAGCATCAATTCTCATGGCAAATCCTGAAGGTGAGTGATCAGAGGGTTGTTCTTCCTCCCTTTCCTATATATTCCTTGGTCAGCATGAGCAGTGGGGGCAATCTTCCGGAGACAGAGATGAGGTATCTTGTCAAAGGATCCAGAGCACTTCCAAAACATGTTCCCTGATGAACTCGCAACAGCAAGGGAGGCAAAGTCCATGTTTTTAAGGTTTTTCAGGAAATGATTCTCCCCATGAATAGGAACAGGAGGTAGGAATCTGATTGGATTCGGCCTCACACGCAAAGTAGAATTTTATTTTTCTCTAACCCAATACTTTGGCCAGCTGGTAAGTCGCTGTTCCTGTCCCGGACAGGCCTGAAACTTTGCACTCCTTTTGAAAGAGAGAAGTACTGATAACTGAGTCATAAGGGTGTGCTCACTGCTCTTCAGAACAAGGAACTAGGTGTCTCAGGCTCCTTTCCAAGCACCACACTGTGCATGGCCTCCTAGGGATCTGTGAGGTCCCAGAGGCCACTGGTAAGTCCCCTGGGTTTACCCAGGGGTGGGGTGGCCTGGGAGAGCAGGTCAGTAAGACCAGAAGCCGCAGATCTTAAGGTTATCTGGTAGGGGAGGCTGCATTCAAGGGGCTAAAGGATTTCATTTCTTCAAGATTTGTTATATTTAATTGGAAGAGTTACAGAAATGTATATAGAGAGAAGGACACATACAGATCTTGCTTGCACCGGCATTCCCCTGGCAACAACCAGGGAAGAGCCAGACCACAGCCAGGAGCTTCATCTGGGTCTCCCATGGGGGTGCAAAGACCTAAACACTTGGGCCATCTTATGGTGTTTTCCCAGGCCATTATCATGAAGCTGGATCAGTAGTAGAACAGCCAGGACATGATCTGCTGCCTACAGGGGATGCCAACATCATAGGAGGCAGTGCCTTTACCAGTTACTCCAGAGCTGCACCTTTTTCACTATCTTTTAGAATCAAGCCTATATCTAATATTTAATATTCTTTAGTAATTTTTTAAAAAAAGATTCATTTATGTATATTGGAAAGTCAGATTTTACAGAGAGAAGGACAGTCAGTCAGATAGGAAGATCTTGTGTCTGCTGGTTCACTCCCCAAGTGTCTGCTAAGGCCAGAGCTGAGATGATCCGAAGCTAGGAGCCAGGAGCTTCCTCTGGGTCTCACACATGGACACAGGGTCCCAAGTCTTCAAGCTGTCCTCTATTGCTTTCCCAGGCTACAAGCAGGGAGTTGGATGGGAAGCGGAACAGCCAGGATACGAACCAGCATCCATATGGGATCCTAGCACATGCCAGGTGAGGACTTTAGCTACTAGGTTACTATGCTGATCCATGATTAAGTATTTTTATGCAAGTCATTTACTTTCATAAGTATTCCAATGCTTTTGTGAGGTTGATCTTGTTTCAGTTCATCTTGACTTTGGTATTGGATCAGAATCCATTTTAGAGTTGGTCTCCAAGTTTACCGTAAGCTCCATCCACACTACATATTACTGAGTGCACCTTCACCCTACCTGACACAATAATTGTACAAAATAACTGTTGCTGAGTTAATGTACAGACTGAAGTGTATTAACACTTTATTATCAGAAACTTTATTATTAGACAAAGAACTAATGCAAGAGCTATTACAATAGATTCCTTCTAAGATACCCTAGTTGGAATCAAACATGGAATCTCACTCTCCATGAATGTCAGCCTGTACCTGTACCTCATTTTCCCATTGACTGGACCCTGTCCAGAAATGAAGTTACCCCAAATAGTTACAGCTTGGGTGGCTGCTTCTTTACTTAGATGATTAGCTATTTCCCTTAAGCCCAAGAAAATAATTTTACCTTCAGCTGGGCATTGGCCTTCACCCTTGACTCTTAGGCTCCTGTGCAAGAGAGAGTCTTAAATTTAGTAATGTTCATTAACTCGGGGCTAAGGGATACCTGTTCTTCCCACACCCCCTACATTGACTTTGTTCTAAGAAGTCAGATGTGTAGATATTTGTTAGACAGAAACTGTAATTTCAGGTGCTTCTTTATCATGTTATTATCATCTATCTCATTTTTGTCCAAATGTTGCACCCAGTGGTAAGTATCAAATAGGAAACCATCCGTTTAGTATAAATATGAGATCTATCAGACTGGAAGCCTGACCCATCAGAATGGATGTTCAATTAATTTAAACGGATATCCAACCAATCAGAATGGATGCTTTAGTAATTCGAATGAAAAGAGAACCAACTAGAAAAAAAAAGGCAGCCAACCAACTAGAATGGACATTTGACCCATCAGAATGAATGTGTGTCCTAAGCAAGCAAATACCTGCTTCACACTTATCATGGAATTTTTCACCTGTCAGCTCTCCCCTCAATTAACTGGGGGCAAACTGAGGGCAGGGACCACAGGATGTGTATCTTTGTATCCTCCCAGTGGCCTTGCTGAGTTGGGTTTCATAATATGGGTTTAATGAATATCTGTTGGAGTGGACATTATTCACTTAGTGATGGCTCAGGAAGCATCCGTGGGTGGAAAGAGCGCAGTCTGCCCCTCTCTGATGAGGATAATTATAGAATTATACCATTAGAATATCACTAAACAAACAATGTTTTTGGATGACACACAGCTGATAAGAGAAATTGATGCTTTTAATGGCTTATCCTTCAATATGATCTTCTCAAGCTAGAAACATAATATATAATCACATTGGTTTCTTAAACACAAAAATGAATAGAGTACTTAGAGGAAGAATAACATATAAATACTAGGTAGGATATAAATGGAAGGTTACTGGCAAGGCCTAAAATATCCATGTCTTACAGCAAATAATATATGAAATTGTCCCAGATATTTTTTAAATAGTGAGGCCAGGGGCCAGGTGGCCTAACAGGCTAATCTTCCACTGGTGGTACCAGCATTCTGTATGGGTACCTGTTTGAGTCCCAGCTGCTCCCTTCCAATCCAGCTCCCTGCTAATGGCCTAGGAGTAGTGGAGGATGGCCCAAGGCCATCACATAGGATACCCAGAAGAAGCTCCTGATTCCTCGCTTTGGATTGGGCCAGCTCTGGCTGTTGTGGCCATTTGGGGAGTAAACCAACAAATGGAAAACCTCTCTCTTTCTCTCCTTTCCCGCCTTTCTCTAACTCTTTCCAGTAAAGATAATAAATCTTTAAGAGAGAGAGATAAAAAGAGATATTCGTGGGGGCTGATGGGTTGGAAAAAGTACGCTCTGACATGACAGTTATAGGTACCATTCATTCATTTGGCAAGATAGTTGAATGCCAGCTATTTGTCAAAAGTTCATCCTGGGCATGCTGGGGACACAGCAAGAAATTATCAATGTCTTTTAAAACTGCTCTCAAGTTCCAAGGGAGAAAAAAAAGCAGCACACAAACCATTTGATAAGAGACAGAACTTACTTGACAGCTGAGTCACCAGCCAGTGAACACAGTCACCATGAAGGACATCTTTGTCGCCCACTGGGACATCTGTGCTCCACAGATGGCCAAGGGCCAGAGCCCCTGAGGGGTTGGGCTGAAGTATCAACAAAGGTGGCCAGAGGCTGCTTTGCTCTCAATGTCTGGGGACTCTAAGCTCCTAGGTTCTTATAGGATACAATAAAGGGGGTGAAATAGCCCCAGCAGCGAATGCTACTGGTTTTGCTAGCTTTTGACAAGTAGAGGTCTCATTCACATTTAGTTTCCCTTCAGGCAAGTAAGATGGCTGACACTGTTTGCACTCTTGTTATGGAGGAGGAATTGGCATCAACCTAAACATTCTTATATTATTTTCAAAATTTGCCTAGAGAACGTAGACTCTCAAGGACATTATTTGTAGAGTCTTTGGGACTGGGGGGTTGTGCCTTTGACCCCTTGGATGAATAAACTACAGGTGAAGTGAATGATGCTGCGGGAATTGTGTGAGTCTGACTTGCTACCAAGAGGCCAGACAGATGACAAAAAGAATCCCAGAAGAGGACAGAAACAAAAGAATGTAGGAAAATGAAATGAAAGCCAGTGTCACTTGGATAAACAAGGGACTGTAGCAGCCAGCAGCCCATTGGCTGTGGTGCCCTCAGCTCTGTAAAGACTGAATGTCCACTCCGTAGAGCAAAATGCCTTGAATTGGGTATACTCAGTTACTACCACTAGAATCTCATTTCTGAATAACTTCTTGTTTCTACAAAATGCTACAAAATTCTAGTTAAAAAAAGTTTTTTTTTAATTTCATCTCAGATATGCAGAGAAGAGGAGAGACAGAGAGGAAGATCTTCCATCCGATCATTCACTCCCCAAGTGAGCGCAACAGGCCGATACTATGCCGATCCGAAGCCAGGAGCCTCTTCCGGGTCTCCCACGCGGGTGCAGGTTCCCAAAGCTTTGGGCTGTCCTCGACTGCTTTCCCAGGCCACAGGCAGGGAGCTGGAAGGGAAGCAGGGCTGCCGGGATTAGAACCGGCGCCCATATGGGATCCCGGGCGTGCAAGGCGAGGACCTTTAACCACTTGTGCCACCGCGCCGGGCCCAAAAATCTTTTTTTTTTTTTTTTTTTAGCAATTTACATTGTTTTTATTTTTCTGTGAGTACTCTTGAACACACAGTCCATGAACATCCTACCTCCTATTTTTTTTTTTAATTTATTTTTAACTTAGTGGTTACATTGTATTATGGGATACAGTTCCATAGGTACTGGGATTCCCTCCCATTCCTCCCCCCATGGTGGAATCCTCCACCCTGTTGTGAGACCTCAGTTCAAGATCAGTTGAGACACCTTCACCGCAAGCATATACCAAGCTTAGAGTGCAGCATCTTATTATCCAGATAAGTTCATCCGCTTCTTGGGGAGACCTTCCCTGGTCGGGTTAGAAGCGTCCGGTCCCAGGGACCCCAGCCGCCACATGGCAGCTGTGGGACAAAGCCCCTGGGCCTAAAAAAAAAAAAGAAATCTTCAAAAAAAGTCCCAATAGTATTCCTACTTGGTAGTACAGCAAAAACTGGGGAAGTGAAAATGAGGTAGAAATGTTTTTTAAAAAATTCCCATGAATTAACAAAATTTCCCTGAGGAAATTTAGGGACTTTAAAATTCCTGATTCTAGCTTTTCTTCTGAACGTTAAGTTCTTGTTCACAGAGAATGACAAAAGTTGCCAGCAGATGATGGGACTGACAGTTATTTTAGTAAGTACAAATTTTTAACAGAAGATTCCACTCATTTCTGGAGCTCCCTCTCCTCGCCCCCCCCCCCCCCCCCGGCCCAGCACCCAAGAAAGAGGATGAAAGTGGGGCACTGGTCTGTTCACACTTACTCAGAGACTGGCTGAAGCCAAGGTCAGAGATTTGCCCAAGGACTGGCTCTGGCAGAGTCCCAGCCTGTGCCAGAGGAATTCCTTCTTATCAAGGGTTAGATACTGTGACTTTGACCTGGGCTCTAGAAGCTAAACATTTGGTTAGCAGCTGCAGTGACCATGGCGCCCTGGGTCCCTGCAGGATCAGTAACCAAGTGATGCATTTCATCTTCAATGTAGTGTAGCACAGCACAGCAGCTCTGAAAGCCAACTCAAGGACCAGCTTAGCTGCATCTTCTGCCACTGTAGGATGGAGAATGGGGTATCTTATTTTTTTTTAAAAGATTGATTTATTTATTGGAAAGTCAGATATACAGAGGAGGAGAGACAGAGAGGAAGATCCTCCGACCGATGATTCACTCCCCAAGTGGGCGCAATGGCTGATGCTGTGCCGATCCGAAGCCAGGATCCATGAACTTCCTCCAGGTATATCCCATACGGGTGCAGGGTCCAAGGCTTTGGGCCGTCCTGGACTGCTTTCCCGCGCCACAGGCAGGGAGCTGGATGGGAAGTGGAGCTGCCAGGATTAGAACCAGAGCTCATATGGGTTCCCGGGGTGTTCAAGGCGAGGACTTTAGCCGCTAGGCCACACCACCAGGCCCTATCTGTTATCTTCTTCAGCTCACCATCCACATAGTTTTTCCTCTGGTTTCACAGAGTCCACTGGCTCCCAACTCTAACCTTTCAACAGGTGCCACCCAGCATGGCTGGGCCATTTAGATATTTATCACACCATTTACCATCCACACAAACTGGTCAACTTAAATAAATCAGTCTGCTACAGATTTACTCCAGTGGCACTTTGAGGCTGCCTTGGCACCACAGCCACACCACCTAATTTCATTTCTCCTTTGTGGAGACCGCCTGGAAGCGCCCTACCCTGGAAAGGTAATCGGCCGGTCAGTGGTTCTCAAACATTATCCATGGTTGTTTATCTCATGACTCCTTTATTCTCTTCAACATCTTTGTGGATTCCAAGAGTTTCTGTTGTGTGGTCTTTTACATTCTAGCCATGAAAATACAGGTGGCAGGAGAGTGAGAAAATCCCCAGTTGCCCTCCGGGGCCTCTCTTGGCTGCCCGTTTCCATCTTACTGGAACTTGGAAACACCTTTCCAGGAAGGTTCTCTCCTGCTAGTAATCGAAAAAGAATTGGACTGTGCCGCCAAGAAACCAAAGCAAGAGTCTAAGACGTTACACAATAATGAGTTAAACGGTTCCTAACAAGATCTCCCTGCCATTGGTCACCATAAGCAGAACCCAAACTCCAAGCACTTCTGCAGGGCCCAAGGATGTCAACGTGTTTTCACACCTTTCCCCACCAAGATCTCACTGGATTTTCTCTACACACCCCTAAAGCATCTTGTTTGCCGTCCACTTGGCAGATGTGCGGCCCGCCTTCATGGGTCACGGCGACAGAGGCGAGACTCAGGGCAAGTCTTTACTCTGAATTCCCAAGCTCCGTCGTAGCCTGACATCTTTATAGGGCACAGACTCAAGGCTCCTGCCTTCCTGCACCTACACGGCCCCGGGGAGCGGCCGCGCACGTGGGGCCGTTCCGGGGAGCACAGGCTTGGGGAAGGCTGTGGGGGAGCAGAGGCGGTGCTAGGCGGAGGTGGACAAGTCGAGGAACCCCTGCCTCGGCAACCGTCGCCGAGGAAAGCCGGACTCTCCGAAGTCCCAGCGGAAGAGCTGCGGGAACGCTGACGCTTGGGATGCCGAGGTCCTAGGTTTGACCTGCGCCCGCACACAAAGAAACACCGAAGTTCAGTTTCTGCACCGCGAGGAGCAGTTAGAAACGCATCCTCCCTTCCCAGCTGCAGCGGACACGCCCACTCCACCCCGTCAGCCAGCCTGGACTCCATCTTCACGTGCCCGGGCCGCGGGGACTGTCCGTGCCGGGCACGCCCGAGCTTCGCCCCCACCACCTCCCGAAAAACTACAGATCCCATGAAGCCCCAGGGGCGCGGCCGGTGATGACGACGCGTTCACGGATTGGTCGCGCGGGGCGGGGCGCGCAGGCTTTCTCCGAGGGGCGGTGCGGGGCGCGGGGCGGGACAAGTGGCGGCGCGGCGGGCACGCCCCCTCGCCCGCGGCCCCCTCCCCGTCTCTCCCCGCCGCCTCCTCGAAGCTCCCCGGTCAGAGGGCCCGAGCAAGAAGATGGCGAAGACGTACGATTATCTGTTCAAGCTGCTGCTCATCGGAGACTCGGGAGTGGGCAAGACCTGTCTCCTGTTCCGCTTCTCCGAGGACGCCTTCAACACCACCTTCATCTCCACCATTGGTGAGGGAGGGGGCTGCGGCCCGGGACCGGGGGTTGAGAAATAGAGGTGGAAGACGGGGGGTACGAAGGGGCCGGAGAGAGAGAGAGGACGGAGGGGCTTGGGAGCCCCAGGAGCGGCGACCCGGGCTCGGCTGGGCGGCCGGAGCAGGGCATGAGGGAGAGGGGCGCGCGAGGACGTGTGTTTTGGGGGTGAAGAGGGAACTCGGGGGCCAAGAAAGGGGAAGGGGAACCAGAGGAGCAAAGACTGGGGTTGGGGTGGTCCTGGGGCGACGTGGAGGCTGACAGGGAGGGTTCCAGAGGGACAAAGTGGGGAGGGGACACAGGAATCTCTAGGACAGAGAGAAACGGGCTGGCTAGTGGTTGTGCAAAAAAAAAAAAAAAAGGATTACAGGACAGGAAAGAGAAAGGAAATGTGAAGGAGCGAACGAGGGGCTGGGTTGAGGGGATGAGAGGGCTGGGAAATCCTGAGACGGAGGACGCGAGGGACAGAAGTGAGAAGGGAGCTGAGGGAAATGAATGAGAAGGAGAGGAGGCATGAGGGGACCCCTGGCTGCCGACCTCTGGACCGAGGTTGTGGGGCGGGAGCGGGGAGGAGGCAGAGGGAAACTGCAGGTAGGAGAGTTCTGGGTGAGGGGGAAAGAAGGAGCGGGATGAGGAGAGTCCTGTGTGGCCAGAAAGGAAAAGGGAAAGCAGCTGTAGGCAGTGGAGAAAGGTTAGGCAGAGAGAGGGCTCCAGGGAGAAGGGTGCGGGACTTTCCCCAGTTCCTGGGCCCGCTGCTGACCATGTTCAAGTGCAGGAGAAAGCAAAAGGGGGAAAAAAGTGACTAACGATGGGATCATGTCTGTGGAGCATTCTGTGTGAACGCGTGTGCAGGGGAGTGCTGGCTTTGGGGAGTGATGTGGCCAGGAAAATAGGGTTCACCCCTTTGCTGCTATCTCCTGAGAGAGTTCTCAGGTTCTTACCAACTGGGGGACTTGGTGTGTGGGACAGCCTCTCAGCCTGAGAACTGGTCTTGCATCTTTCTTGCCACCCTCTATTTTGTTTTGGGTTTACGGCTGACTTTTTGAATAAATGTACCCATACTCACTCCGGTTACCTGCAATGGAATCAAGATGATTAAATCGTGGCCGAGGGGTGGCCTCCCTACCTTCTTATAGGAAGATTCCTATTTGAATAAAAAGATCTCTGGTTTATCCTAAAGTGAAGAGCAAGGCGGAGTGGGTCTGAAGTGGCCTGAAGAAGTGCCCTTACCATCATTTCCCTAGTTAAAAAGCTGCAGTTAGTGAAGCACCTTAAGAATCTCCGTTTTGGGCTGCCTAGAAGATGTTTCTGGCTTATGAAAGTGGCTCATTTAGGCATCTCTTAAATGGTTCTGCCACTATTTCTCCCCATGAATTTCTGGATTGGGAAATAATGGAAAAGTAGTGCTAGTTGGTAAATTGTGTGGCCTGTAACACCCCCTGGGTGCCATGCTGACTGGGCTAAAGGAAGTTTGAGTTGCAAGCTCTTGGCAGTCCGTTTTGAGTGGAACTTTTTTTTTTTCCTGAGGAAGCAGATTTTAAATGTTATTGCAAGTATATAACTAAGAGATCTGGTGGGAGCTGACCTGGTGACTGGAAGGTGTTGAGTTTTCACTCTGGTACTTGTGTCGAAGTCCCACCTGATTGATTTCCACTGCCAAACATGTTCTGCAGTGCAGATGGGAAGGACCATTTTTCCACGGTGAGCAGGTGGCCTTTTGTCCTCTGGCTGTGTGACCCTCCAGAAGCAGTGTCCTGCCCTGAGCCTGGGCAGATTTCATGGAGCCCCTTCCCACAGAGCAACTTGGACGAGTTAGGCTTGCTTAGAATAGTTTCATCAGTTTTCTCTCTCCCCACCCCTCTCTTCATTTTGCTCCCGCATTTCCTTTAAGGGTGTTGTCTTCATTTCAAAATAGCAACTTTTAGACATGGCTTTTCATTCTGAAGGATTAGAGTCTTTGTTGAGCAGATTTTTTTAAGTTGATGAGTGAAGCAAGGTTCTCTGGAACATGGCAGCTGTGCAGGCATGCACCCCAGCAGCCTCTGACAGTGGAGGGGGCAAGGTAGGCATTCGCTGGGGGTGAGTCTCATGGGAAGGAGGCTGTGAGCCACGTCCTCATTTGATGTGGAGGAGGGGAAAGCCCACGGCCCTCGTTGAGTCCCAGAGCCCTGACAGGAAGTGGTGACTTGCTGCCTTCAAAGAGCAGAAAAATTTATACACCTGAAATGCAGCCTTGAACTTGATATTAAACTGGGAAAGAGCTGAGTGTTAAGATCCTTCCAGTGAAAATTCTTCCCCCCAATGGCACTCAGAGTCTTGGGCATACTCACATCACTAGCAGCCAAATCTTCACCCCAGCCCCTCACACCAGCCGCAGGTGGTGTGCAACCCTCTGGTGACCGTTGGTGGTCCATTTCTTTTCCAGAGCCTTTCTGGCTGGGTTCTGACAAGGACTTCCGTAGCCTTGCTGGCCACACTTGACAAGCTCCTCCCTGTCTCAGGAAACATCCCCTTGGTCACAGGAAAGGCCCATTTCTTCACACCTGTGGCTGGTGTGTGTGTTGTGGTAGATAGATGTGCAAGTCTGTCTCTTGCCACAAAGATACATCAGACTTAATTTTACATTGTCAATATTTAAGTCATTGTTAAAGTCAGCCATCTTTAGATGCTGTTTTGATGGGTGTTCTGTCATCATGAAAGGAAAGAGACATTTCGTCATTTGATTCAAGTTACACTCGTTTCACGCTTTGTTGGCATGATTCTCTGAGATGCTGCTCTCTTCGCTGGGGTTTTAGCTCCCTTCATTGCCTTTCTGCTCATTGGTGTGGTAGAAGGTAGATTTTTCTCTCATCTGACTTCTTGTGGGATCTTCCAGGAGAAATCAGACAGATAATCCTTGTTCACTGTGGAGTTATGGATGCTTTATCCTATTGAAATTATAGGCTCTGTGTCTAGCACCAACCAATCTTTCCATTTGAATGTTTGGAAAATTAAAATTTGTTGACTGACTGAAAAAAAAGACCACTGCTTATAAACTAATAGTCGGTCAATGCAGTTAGTTCTGTGATGTATTTCTAATGGTGTATGAATATGTGTCAGCACTGATACAAGGGCATCCTGGCGTTTTGAAACGGCCCTGTACTGAGCAAGGTGCAAGAGGAGCAAAAAGAGATAACGCAGCCCTGTCTTCTGACAGGATCTTTCCCTTTGCTCGCTCTCTCCTGCCCTGCCCCCTTCTTCCTGTTAGGTATTTCCTGAGTGGTTTCATTATTTGGTAGAGTCATAGTTTGACAGCACAGGAAGTGTTGGCAGTTAGCTCCCTATGTTCCGTCCCAGTTTTATAGATGAGGAAAATGAAAGTTTAGTTGACCCTCAGAAATCACCTAATTGGCCAGTTGCCTCAATCTGAACATAGATTGTTCCATGTACTAAAATGTCACATTGGACATCTTTATGTAGATGTAGTTAGCCTTGTGTCAACTACAAATTAATTAAGTTGAAAAAGTCACACTGCTAGTTACAGTAGAGCCTGAAGAGGAGCCCCAAAGCCAAGTGTGTATGACTTTCACAATGTCGCTGCTACTGTTTCTAATCAGTGTGGTCATCTTCATTAATCCGTGCCCTCGCTTTTTCCAGGGAAGAATTAGATACCGCCCATCTGTCTTTAGGTAGGGAAAGTCAAGATGGTCCCACTTTAGTCAAATCTGTTTAGGGAAATATGGGAGTCCCTTAAAAAGTGCATGGAAAATGGATTTGAAAGAAGACTTTATTTTAATACAAAAAAGATTTTGAAATTGGTGGTTTTTTGGTGAACTTTGGGACCCTCTCACATACGCGTTACTGCAATGATCTGAGTCCCATAGGGATTGGTGCTGGAAGAACTCAGCACTTAGTTGTCCTTTGCCCTTTATTCCTGTGTCTGCAGTGTCAGGTAAGGAGCTCAAAGTGCATCCTGCCATGGAGATTCCTTGCATGTGTAGGACCACCGTGAAATCACGGATGGCTGTTGTCACAGATTACTCTTACAAAGACTTGGAGACATTTTATTCTGAAATATTCGATTATTTTTTCTTGATTTCATGTTCTTTAGAGTCAAAGTTGTACAGTGCAGTTCATGGACCAAATAATGTGACCTATAGCCTGTTTTTGTGCAGTCCGCAGGCTCAAAATGTTTTTTGGTTTTTTTTTTTTAAGAAACATTTTTTAAAGCCGTTTGAAAAACAAAGCACTGAAGAATATGCAGCAGAGATCATATGTATCCCACAAAGCTTAAAAACTATTTACTTTCTGGTCTTTTGTTAAAAAAAGTTTGCTGACCCTTGCTTAAAATTGAAAACTGTTTTGAATTGGTAGGATTTCAAAGCTTTTATCAAAACTTATTGACTGAAAAAAATAAACTTTTGTCATATTTACATTCTTATCCAAGATGATATCAACATTTGGCTGAGAATAATCCAGATATGAGGAGCAAGCTGAATTTAGTTTTGGTAGTTTGTTTTCCTTGGTTTCCTTCAACTTCTCAAAAATATGCAACGAACATATGAGTTGAGATTGAACACACCGTACATGGAGGCTTGTTTGCATGTCATTGTGTTCTTTCAAAGCTGTCAGTGCACTTTTCATCTCAGTGACGGCTTGGATAATGACAACAGTTCAGAAAAAAAAAAACCCTGAAATGCAATACTTCATGATAGAGAATTCACCTCAGCTCCTCAGTTAGTGTTATAGAATGAAAAAAAGGCATTCTGCACCCATAGGGTGGGCATGGGGAAACTGAGTCTCGGTTCTGCCTGGAGATTCATGTCCTTTCATAAAGAGCTTCACAGCAGGCAAGTCTGGGAGAAGGTTCCTTGTCTACTGCTGCTTCCTACAGGGCTGCTTGGCTCCAGAGAGGGACACCAGAGGGGAATGGCTTTGGATAGCATTGTTGAGAGGAAAGCAAGTTCTTTGGATACATGCAGCACTTGCTTCCTCAACTGAATCTGAAAGCAGATTCTTGAGCAGAATGTGGCACCTGGAGTGGAAGCCTCCGCGGCCGCCGGCTGGAGTGGCTCTCAGCCTGCCTTGGCACAGCACCTTCTCGGGGTCAGTCCTTCTTTGTGTGAGCCTATTGGCTCCTTTGGAGAATTTCACAGGAGAGTTTTTATAGCAGGATGAGAAAGAGTTGGAGTAAAGATGGGGAAGTAGATTTTGGGTGGTGAGTAATATTGTGGCCTGTGGTATCACCAAGCCTCTCAAGTGTGGGCATGGAAAGGTACAAAGGGAAGTTGAGCGCAAGATTATACACTGTTACTATGTAGGTGAGGACTTGTAAACTAAGTGGATCAGGCAGGAGGCTTGAAAAATGGCATTAAAAGGTAAATTTAAGCTGGTGTAAAAATTTTTTTTTAAATCTGTGCTGGGGATGGTGGTGGTTTGGGGTGGTAGCTTAGAAAATTGATGAAAATGCATTCATGAAAATATTAAGTATGAATTTTAAAAATGTTTGCACCAAAAGAAAAAAATTGTTTTTTTGTTTATTGTTCAAAATCTTACTGTTCCATACACAGCAAAGCAGAGAGACAGAGCTAGGCTGAGGAAGAGTTGCCATTTACCGGTTCACTCCCTAGGATGTTGAGCAAGGAAAATCTGGAGCCAGGAATGTAATCCAGGCCTCCTGTTGGGTAGCAGGGACCACATTTCTTGAGTTGTATTTTGTTTTCCTTTGTTTTTGTGACATACAAATAGACACGCATACCTCCAGAGAAAGCTCCCATCTGCTGATTCCCTTCCTAAAGGCGCCCTACTGCTAAAGCTGGGAGATGGAAACCCAGTCCAAATCTCTCACATGAACACCAGGACCCCAAGTATTTGAGCCATCACCCCTGCATCCCATGGTTTGTGTTATTACAATTGGGATCTGGTACCAGAACTAGAATGCAAACAACCCTACCTGTATTATTCATTCATTTATCATTTATTTCATTTTTAAAAAAGATTTATTTGTTTTTACTGGAAAGGCAGAAATACAGAGAAGAGAAGAGACAGAGAGGAAGATCTAAAGTTCAACAGTTCACTCTCCAAGTGGCCATAACGGTTGGAGCCGAGTCAGTCTGGAGCCAGGATCGAGGAGCTTTTTCCAGGTCTCCCACGCGGTGCAGGGTTCCAAAGCTTTGGGCTGTGCTTGACTGCTTTCCCAGGCCACAAGCAGGGAGCTGGATGGGAAGTAGAGCCACTGGGATTAGAACTGGCACCCATATGGGATCTCAGTGCATTCAAGGCAAGGACTTTAACCACTATGCTATCATGCCAGGCCTAGTTTACCATTTATTTTAAAGATATATTGCCTATCCTCTGATTCAATTCCCAAATACTCAAAGCTGCTGGCATCTGTGCCAGGACAAAGACAGGAGTTGGAACTAAAGCTTGATCTGTTTGTTATGTAGGTGGCAGGGCCCCAAGTACTTAAGCTTGAGCTTTTTCCATGAGCAGGTTGAAGTACCCTTGTATCCCTGCTTAAGAAAATGGGTGCTTTTCAGCTGCAGCTTTTCTGTAGCTATGCTAGAAAATCTCTTATTTCAGGATAAGCAGAAAATGTCTCATAAATATTCATATTTATGTGCAAGTAGTAAAACGAAACAAAACCAGTGTTAGCGCCATTCCTAAAAGGGCTCCACAGCCCTGTGAGCCAGTAGCTTGCAGACCAGGCATGATAACCAGAATATGTGGCAGTCACACTACCTTCAAATGGATCCTTGACCAAACCCAGCATTTGTGTTAAAAGGCCTGAACTGTTTTCGCTGTCCAGGCAGATGAAGTGACTGACTCATGTTTGGTGTTAGGAAGGCAGCGTGTTGAATTAGGCAGAGCAGTGGTTCTGGAATCAAATGTGAGACTGTTCTAGGCCTCTGCCATCCCTACCCTTGTGATCACTGGTGAGTCACTTGTCCCTAGGAGCCTTAGTAACTTCCCCTGCAATGTGCTGTAATAACATGGTACCCACCCTGAGCAGTCACTCTGAGTTTTCTAAGGCAAAAATCAAGTCTTAGTCAACTTATAAATCACTAAGGCATGAATTAAGTGACAGCTCAACTTGATGAATGAATGGATAGATGGGAGTCTTGTGAAAGTGTAATATGAGCTGTGAAGCATTACATGGCTCTGCTATCTTTCATAGCATTTCAGACGATTAGATTATTTCGGGTGATGTCTGAGTTAAGATTAAATGTGCTTCATCTGAATTCTCAATACAAGAATGGGCCTTTTTCCCAGCATAATGCCATGAAACTTTCTAAATCTGTTTTAAAGGGTTGTTTTAGACTGTGAAAGGTATTTCATTTATCTTTTAGTCTCTATAACAAGCTGTTTTGCACTCTGTTTCGAACACTCCCCCCAACATAAATACCAAATAGAAACGAGTGAAATCACTGGGATTGCATTAACAAAGCCATTTCAGCTTTCTTTCTGCTCATTAGCTTCAAACAATGCAACAGATGCCTGTTAACAGTTTCCTGCCCATTTTTAATTAGCAGATGGAACTGTGTTTGTGTCTGTGTCCTGCCCAGAGCTCATATGAGTGATAGGTAGTGAGTGGTTTAGAACTTGAACTCAATAAAGCCAGATTCTATTTTTAAAAAGATGTATATAAATGTTTACTGTGTAGAACACTTGCATATCACACTGGGACAGCATATGATCTGAGGTTTGCAGATATATTTTCTGCCCTTATTAGTGGGAGAAAAACAATTCACCTTTTTTATGTCTTAAATGAAGGTTTTACTTTAGTCTTGGCAAGTATCATCTTTAAAAAGCCATTACAGTATTTGGGCATGGTGTGTTGAAGAATATGGAAAGCCAAGTTGAAGTGGGCTTCACCGTAGTGTGTTGGCAAGTATGCAAGTCTGGGAAGAAAAATGCCCATAGTGACAGACTGGTAGTGGCTGCCTGCAATACTGTGTTCTGTGGCGGTCTGGGGTTCTATGAGATCTTGGTAATACTGGGGGCTGTCATGGATACTAATGCCTGCTGTGGGCCAAGGGAGGGTGGCACATCCTACACCATTGCTATTTTTAAAGTGCCTAGTTACTTGCTGTCCAGAATATTATGGCAAGATCTCTTTGTTAGTAATACTATTGGGGAATAGCCATTAGGTATCTTGTGTCTGGAAATCTCGGCTCTGCGATGTTCATCTTTGGGTTTTCTTATTTTTCTTCTTTTCAATTGAATGATTAATTGAGTTGGATAATTCTTGCGAGGAATTAGAGGTGATTGGTTATCTCTAGAGGAAGAAACAAATCTACAAGTCTCTGTCGCTCTTTCTTTCTTTTCTGAATTTGTTCAGTGACATGAGACTTCTTTGGGGAAGCCACATAAAGTGCTGAGGACGGTTGAGCAGCAGTGCCCACAGCAGCCCCATCATGAAATCTGCTGTCATACACTTAGCATTTAGCATTCTTTTATCAGATGCGTTAGTATTTACTTGTTGCTGAGCTTTTGGACATTTCCCAAGGAGTTCTGTTGTCTTCTTCAGCCCAGAATTGTTGGTAATTCTTGGCTGTCAGAGGAGGTGCTGAAGCTTTGTATGTCATCATGTTAATCACATTGGGGCTACTGTCGTGCAGACAGATTGGTTAACAGGGCTGCAGGTAGTCCTGTGACAGCACTGCAGGATTCCCAAGTACTCTGCAAATGCTGGATTGGGCCTGGTATCCCTCCTCGTCATGACGAAAAGCAGCTACACAGTGGTTAAGCACTGGGTAGCCTCACACAGCTTTCTGCTCCCAGAGTTGGGCTTCCCACCTCACACAACTTTATTTCAGTGAAGAACATGACAGCAATCATGTTAATAAATTGTAGATGTCTCTTTTTTTAAAGATTTATTTATTTTTCATGCAAAGTCAGATATACAGAAAGGAGGAGAGACAGAGAGGAAGATCTTCTGTCAGATGATTCACTCCCCCAGTAACCACAACGGCCGGTGCTGTGCCGATCCAAAGCCAGGAGCCAAGAACTTCCTCCAGGTCTCCCACGCGGGTGCAGGGTCCCAAAGCTTTGGGCCATCCTCAATTGCTTTCCTAGGCCACAAGCAGGGAGCTGAATGGGAAGTGGAGCTGCCAGGATTAGAACCGGCACTCATATGGGATCCCGGGCGTGTTCAAGGTGAGGACTTTAGCCGTTAGGCCATGCTGCCGGGCCCTGTAGATGTCTTCTTGATGTATAACTTGGAAGAGTCCTCTCTGAAGATGAGTGATCAAATTGGGAGTATAATACAAGGAAGTCTGTTTAGAAGTTCATTTCCCCCCCCCCCTTTTTTTTTTTAAAGATTTATTACAAAGTCAGATATACAGAGAGGAGGAGAGACAGAGAGGAAGATCTTCCGTCTGATGATTCACTCCCCAAGTGAGCCGCAACGGCCGATGCTATGCTGATCTGAAGCCAGGATCCAGGAACTTCTTCTGGGTCTCCCACACGGGTGCAGGGTCCTAAAGCTTTGGGCCGTCCTGGACTGCTTTCCCAGGCCACAAGCAGGGTGCTGAATGGGAAGTGGAGTTGCTGCTGGGATTAGAACCGGTGCCCATATGGGATCCTGGAGCGTTCAAGGCGAGGACTTTAGCCGCTAGGCCGCGCCACCAGGTCCTGGAAGTTCGTTTTTAAGTTTGCTTAGGACTCTTTGCAGTGGTGGTGTAACAGGGATAGATATTACAAAAGAACTCTCCTTCTGTAAGTATGCTTGCAGTTACATAAAAGCTATTACAAAAAAGATATAAAAGGGCTGGCATTGTAAGATGTCAGTGACTAATCCAGCCACACTTTGTTATAGTTTTTGAATTTTCATGAAGGTTATTGCTCATAGTTTTTAACAAGGGATTAAATTTTTTTCTCTCCTAAACATCTCTTAATAAAATCTTTTTTTTTTTAAAGTTATTTGTTTTAAAAGCAGAATTGCGAGGCAGGAGGGATAGAGTTAGTTCTTCCATCTACGGATGCATTCCCCCAATGGTTGCAGTGGCCAGGGGACCAGGGGACCAGGGCTGGGGCCAGGCTGAAGCCAGGAGCCTAAGACTCTATCCAGGTTTCCCACATGTATGTCAGGGGGCCAAGTACCTGGACCATCTTCCACTGTTTTCCCAGGTGCATTAGCAGGGAGCTGAATAAAATCTTAATACAGCCTGAAACGTAGTTCTTTATTGTGAGTCTGCTATTCCAATTTTGGACTCTCAGACCACTTTCTTTTTTTTTTTTTAATTTTTATTGGAAAGGCGGATATACAGAGAGGAGAGACAGAGAGGAAGATCTTCCATCCGATGATTCACTCCCCAGGCGGCCGCAACGGCTGGAGCTGAGCCAATCCGAAGCCAGGAGCCTCTTCCGGGTCTCCCACACGGGTGCAGGGTCCCAAAGCTTTGGGCCGTCCTGATTGCTTTCCTAGGCCACAGGCAAGAAGCTAGATGGGAAGCGGGGCTGCTAGGATTCGAACCGGTGCCCATATGGGACCCCGGGCGTGCAAGGTGAGGACCACTTAACCACTGCGCCATTGCGCCAGGCCCCAGACCACTTTCTTGTTGCACTGCCCATTAGCAGCTCACCCATATTGGGATTTAGGAAGAGGGTATTGGGTTGAGAATGAAAAATGGAAATGACATTGTGTCTCCTTGCCCTACCATTTTCTTTGGCTACTTGTTCACATTTCTGCTTCTGGTTAGCAGTTGGGTAAGAAATTATTGCCTAGAATACGTTGAGAATTAATAGTCACCTTTGAGTAGTGTTATATTCTTAAATTGTTTACAAGTAGATAGTAGAAAGTTGGTGCCTGTCTCAGTTACAACTGGTGATGAGCAGTGACATGCAGGCAAGAGTGTTGCTCACAAAGAGAATTATTTGTTAGTACATTTTATATTTCGTGTATTTACAGTATTTGGAAACTTAAAATCTTATAGGTACATGAACAATTTATGTGAAAAGTTAATTTGTATCACATGCACAAAAATTGCAAGAAAGTTTAAAGCATGCCTGTTTCAGAGTACTATCCTCAGAGGTGTGTCTCTGTCTTGGCCCTTTAACCTTCAGCACTGGGGAACATTGCATCTTAAATTTATACTGTGATCTCATTATATAAGTTATCACTCTTTTTTCTTTCTTTCTTTTTTGTTTTTTTGTAAGTTATCGCTTTTTTGTTCAGCTCAGCTCTTACGGCCAGTAGTTGGTGCACAGTTCCAATCTGTCACCACACAAGCCCCTCCCAGAGGCATTAGCCTGGTCTGTGTATTCGTCCTGACAGGCAAGGACGGCTTCCTGTCGTCTCGAGGATCTCTTGTGGTTGCAGCATTTTGTATCTGCACAAATTAAACAGTGTCTGCGAAGAAACAGGGGTTGTCCTTTGCAGTCTTGATGATTATGGGCGTGGATTTTTTTCCCCCACCAGTGAACACTATGGTTTGTATGACCTGAGGACAGAAGGAAGAAGTAGTAGCATTGCTCATACAAGCCAGTGTTGGTCTTATAAAGTGGCTAATTTTTTTTTTTTTTGTAGAACTGAAGACATTATTATTTTGAATCCTGTCCTTAACAATGCTTTGGTTAGAGGGTTAAAGCCAGATGTCACCAAAAAAACCTTGAGATTTATAAAAATGCTTATTTGAGAAGAGGTGTAGAAAACAATTTCAGATATTCTCATTTCACTGGTGTGGGTAAGTGCAGCCCACAGACCATACAGGACTGGCGGACTCATGTGGTCTGTTCCTGCCTAGGCCAACTGCAGGTGAAAGACAAAATTCAACCCATCTATAGTAGGCAATTTAAAAAGAAATTAGTCATTTTTGTTGGAAAGGCAGATTTCCAGAGAGAAGGAGAGACAAAGATCTTCCATCCAGATTCACTCCCTAAATGGCTGCAAATAGCCAGAGCTGTGCTGATATGAAGCCAGGATACAGGAGTTTCCCCTTGGTCTCCCATGCAGGTGCAGGGTCCCAAGGCTTTGGGCCATCCTCTACTGCTTTCCCAGGCCACAGGCAGGGAGCTGGATGAGAAGTGGAGCACCTGGGATATTAACTGACACCTATATGGTGTTAAGAAAAGATACCAGTGGTTTATTTAGCATTCAGTGTGGACACAGTGTTTTGTGATAGAAAAGGCGAGAGATGAGCAGGGAGGTCTGGGACCCACACACATGCAATTGGTGAAAAAAGGAAGACAGGATGTAGGGTGGAGCTTGCATGAGCTCTCCAAGAACCCCTTTCGTCATGCGTATGAGGTCAGGTGGGTGAACTGTAGTGCAATCACACTCATTAGTCTGTACAGTTTGGAGGGGAGAATGAGATAAGGAGTGTCCAGGAGAGTTTAACAAGACAGGGCCAAATGTAAAAGACAGTGGAAGCACACCAGTGGGGATGGGAAAGCTAGCTCGGAGTCTGTGAGAAGGAGTTGGTTGGAGCAGCAGAAGGGCCAGAGGGCTGTCCTGGCAAGGACCTTGCAGAAGGCAGAGATAACCCAGCTCTGTGAAGGGGCTCCAATATCCTGTTTAACCAAAGCCTCCTGTGAAGTGGGTGCTGTAACAGGAGGTGAAGTTGAAAGGTAACTGGAAGGAAGATTGTGAAAGGCTTTTTAACCTTGTAGGAGAGTCTGGACTTTGTCCCAAGAGCAGCAGGGAGCCCCAGCTCAGGGCTCTGACAACTGGGATGTCCACTAAGAAGTTTGATGGTGGTTCCAGGTGCCCCTCCCTGCCCCTTGGACCTCCACTGTTTACACAGATCTGTCACTTCCATTACTTTCTGTAAAGTCATTGGAGGGATCAGATGGAGAGTTTATTGTCTCCAGGTACTAGACAGGAGTGGGAGTTCTCAGAGGCTAATTGACCCCATCAATCCAGTTAGGAGGTGGAGGAGCTAGAGCTGGTGTGTTTGCATGTAAAAAGCCAATTCATGTCCTGGCAGTTCCACTTCTGATCCAGTCCCCTACTATTGTACTGGGGGAGCAGCAGAGAATGACCCAAGCCCTTAGGTGCCTGCATCATGTGTGAGACCTTGAGGAGGCTCCTGGCTCCTGTCTTCACATCAGCTCAGTTTTGGCTGGTGTGGTCATTTGGGGAGTGAACCAGTGAGTGGAAGGCCTCTCTCTGTGTCTCTCCTCTCACTGTAAAATCTGCTTTTTAAAAGAAGAAGGTAGGGGAGCCAAGAGTTGAACCTTGCACTGTGCCTTGCGCCCATGACCAGTGCCATACCCCTCTTGGAGTGGGTGCTGGAGGTTTCTAGGGCTTTGGACATTCAGTCCCAGGAGTGGTCCTTCTTTGTGGTCTGTAAAAACTGTTGTAAACTGTCCAAGAAGCCCTTGAGAAAGATTTGAAGTGGGAAGAGGAACAGGTCCCCTTGGATGGGCCCCAGTAGTAGCTAATGCAAACACACAGTCACACTGTCTGTTGGCCCTGAAGGTCAGTGGACATGTGGTTTTGGGATGTTGCTGGACTCCAACCAGGTCCCTTAGGAAGCAGTCAGATATACACATGGTATGGTAGGAGAGGGAG
Source organism: Ochotona curzoniae (assembly GCF_017591425.1). Taxonomy (NCBI): domain Eukaryota; kingdom Metazoa; phylum Chordata; class Mammalia; order Lagomorpha; family Ochotonidae; genus Ochotona; species Ochotona curzoniae. The sequence continues at coordinate 67,476,413 of NW_024467122.1, forward strand.
GGAGCAGAGTTTAATCATGAAGGAAATCAGAGGTCTCTGCAGTAGCTGTCTACAGGGAGCCTTGTTTTGTTAAATTTTTGTGTGACATTGGACTTCGATAGATTGTTCTGTGCCGGGAACAGCTACCTTAATTGTGAACTTCCTTCCTTTGGCAACTTCAGTATAAACCTCATATTAGCTTGCCTTTTTAAAATTACATCCCCCCTCCCCCTGAAATTGTGTCTACTGTAGCTTTTGTTTCTGTAAAACTGTTCAGCCAAGTTTTCCTCAGTCACAGTGGCAATGTGGATGAAGCCAACACCTGACACTTGTTTGTTAGATCTGTCTCCAGAATCCCACCATGAACTGGAAAGCAATGAAACCCATTTTCTAACTCAGGAACCTGCTTGCTTCCTAGCGGAGCCTCTGGGTCCTCTCTTAGCCTTTGCATTCTTGTTCTGCAGCAGTCACTGGGGGCTGAGGGCCTCCTAGAGGCAGGCCACCAATATCTGGGAGGAAAAATTGGTGGTGTGTTACTATGGAGATGACATTCATTATACAACTGCAGGCAAGTCAATAGCAAGCTTTCAGAGCTTCATGGGCCAAAAGGGAATGTCAGGCTTATCTGGACTCTAAACTCTACAGTCTCTTTCAGAACTCTGATCCTATTAGCACAAATGGAGTCACTGACAAAATGGAAAGAATTCAAAATGAGGGTAGCCTAGGATGAGATGCTGGTGAGGCGGACTATGTGCCACAAGAGAGGCCCTGGGCTCAGTTTCTGCCTCTAGCCAGCTTGCTGCTGCTGCGGACTCTGGAAAAGCAGTGGCTGTGGGCTGGGGTAATTGGGTTCCTGCCACCATGTGGGAGCCCCAGGCTGAGATCCTGGGCCCAAGCTTCAGGCAGCTCCAGGCCTGGCCCATGGAGTTATTTAAAAAAAGTGAACCAGCAGATGGGAACTCTGTTTCTTTGCTTGACAAATAAAAAGTTACAAAAAAGTAAAATGCATGGGAGAGAGACACTCAATAACAGTGAAAATAAGAAAACTTGGACTTTCAAGATAGCGACTCCCAAATTTAAAGCCCCCATGCAAGTTATTTGACCACTTTTATATTGATGGAAAGGATAGTACTTCCTTGCAAGGATTTTGGTTTTGTTTTGAGAAGTAAGTGCCTTATTGTCTGTATAATTGGCACATGGGTGGCACTTGAAAAGGTGGTGGATGTTTGTGAATGAAATTAGTCTCAGGTCTCCAAAAGATGGATCCAGACACCCAGAAGAACCTTGAGGGGATGGGGGTTAAAGTGTAGCTTGTGACACTGTATCCCATGTCAGATTCCCTGGATTTGAGTTCTGGCTCTGCTCCGGATTCCGGCTTCTAGCTAGTGCGTACTCTGGGCGGCAGCATGTTGTGATGGATTCCTGCCACCTGATGCAGAACCTGGCTGCTGTGTGCATTTGGGATCTAGCCAACAGATAGGAGGTCTTTTTCTATCTCTCTGCCTTTCAAATTAAAGCTTTTCAAAGAACTTTGGTACTCCTTCAGAGTTTTACTGTCATTACTCCTGTTTTTAGTAAGAGCAAATATTTATTGGGTGTTTATTTTATACCAAGTGATATTTTGGGCATTAATGTCTTTCATGAATGAACCCATTTAATCTGTTTTCCACATGGAATGATTGAGGCACAGACTACTTGAATACCTTCTTAAGGTCATGAAGCTAGTAACTCTGATGAGGCCAGTCCAGATCTGAGTTCAGGCAAGCCGGGTTTAGAGTCTGTGCTTATCGCCGCTGTGCCTTGCTGCCCCAACAGTGGCTCTACAACATGAGTTACAAAAGACCCATTCTCTCGAGCTAGGCATGTGGGGCAGGGTGAACAGTGGCTCCATGCTGCGGTTACCAACTGGATGAGCTCACTTGCTTTGACCTCTTGATCTCAGTTGCTTCTTCCCTGAAAAGGAAAGGTTTAATGAAGAAATAGAGTAAACACATTTATGGCACGGCACAGCAGGCAGGCTTTGTAAATGATGAAGATTTTTGTTACAAACTTCCTTTTAGAATGAAAACAAACGGGAACCAGGTAGTTAGGTTACTTAATGGGATGTACTTCAATTTTCTAGAAAAATCATTCTGAAGAAAGTTTAGGACTACAGATAAAGCTAGACTTTTTAGAAATATTCTCCTTTAAACTTGTTCCCACAGTGAATGTGATTGCCCTTGCCTGGCAGAAGAAGGTCCCCAGGAGCGGCCCTAGACTGCAGGTGCAGCATCTCAGTCAGTATAAGGCAAGGATGCTAGGAGCAGATTTTCTCAGACTTCCAACTGCTGCACACTCTCAGGACGGGTAGAGTTACCACCCTGGGAGAAAACAGAACACGAACACAGCATGGAAAACCCTGTCAAGAAGGGACAAATGTTTCGTTGAAATCTTCAGGCTCAGTGTGCTCTGTTAGGGCCCTGAATTCCAAGTGCAGTGAGTTTCTAAGTGAAGTCTCCTGAATTTTAATGAGTTTGTTTGCATACATGAATTTGAACAATACATTAAGTCTTGAAACACCTAGCTAATTTTAATGGAGTCAATTACCCAACTCAAAAGTTATTTAATAGCTTTTTCTTTACTTAATAATCAAGATGATGATACTTTAATCTCTAAAAAGTCATTAATCATACTTTTACACTGTAGATGCACCGTTAATGTCTTTTTCATAATTAAACTGTCTTAAGAGAATTTGAGAGATCAACATGTCAGCCTGAATATAAAGCATGATTCCTCCTGCCCCACCTTAACCACTTTCCCCTTTGTGATACTTTGTGCGTAATGACTACTCATACGCATACCACCAAGCACAGTTTGGTTTTGTACTTTGTTGCTTTGAGCCTAGTGAGGTGAGAATTTCAGTTGTATTTTTTTTTTAAAGATTTATTTATTTTTATTGCAAAGTCAGTTATACAGAGAGGAGGAGAGACAGAGAGGAAGATCTTCTGTCAGATAATTCACTACCCAAGTGAGCCGCAACTGCTTTCCCAGGCTACAAGCAGGGAGCTAGATGGGAAGTGGAACTGCCAGGATTAGAACTGGCGCCCATATGGGATTCTGGTGCTAAAGGTGAGAACTTTAGCTGCTAGGCCACGCCACCAGGCCTGAATTTCATTGGTTTTATGTACACATACAGGAAGGGTCTTTGAAAAGCTCATAGAAAATGTGTGCTACAAAAAAAAAAAAAAACACTACACATTGATTTTGAGCATAAATTTCAAAACATATGTATCTTTTCAATTCCATTTTCCGCAAGCTGTTTTAAGTCCCTTTGTGTATAGAGGTGGTGCAGGGACCTTGTCACAGGGTTTTGAGGACAGCAGAAGCGAGAAAGCTTCCTCCCTTCCCCAACTAGAGTAAAAGGGCTGCATGCAGGGAAGTGACATCTTTGATTTACAAGTTTTAAAGCCACACTGGTTCTAAGGGCTCCTTTGTGGAATTTCATGGCACAGAAAAACCATGCCACGGAACTCTCTGTCCCTAAAATAATGATACATTTGGAAAGATCTCATGTTAAAAATGATCAGATGGCGAGAGTCATGACACCTAAAGATTCACGGTGGCGGCTTCTCTTGGTGTTCGGTAACCAGCCATGAGTTGTGTAGAACGGTGGAAAGAACAGAAGCATTTGGGATCCATGCGCCTGCCTGAGAACACCTACAGAACAGGAGCTGTGCTTGCCCGTTCAGAGCACAGTTACCCTAGGCTAAGCTGCAGCCTGCAGGCTCATGGCATCTCTTTGTGGTATGAAGGAACTAACACCAAATACTGGATCTGGGGTTCCTGCAATCGTGCCATCTCCTTCATTAGCACTTACAGCAGCTTCAAAGGATGTGTAATTATCACCTGTTATTGCTTATGGTCCTTTTTAGATGTGAGAATGATAAATTTAACCTTTTTTTTTCAACTTAGAGTATTTTTTTAAGGATTAAAACTTTTTTTTTTTTAAATTGTAAAGTCAGATATACAGAGAGGTGGAGAGACAGATCTCCCGTCCACCGATTCATTCCCCAAGTGACTGCAACGGCTGGAGTTGAGCCAAAGCCAGGAGCCAGGAGTTTCTTCCAGGTCTCTTGTATGGGTGCAGGGTCCCCAGGCTTTGGGCTGTCCTTGTGGCTTCCCAGGGCAGAAGCAGGGAGCTGGATGGGAAGCAGGGCAGCTGGGATTAGTACTGACACCATATGGGATCCTGGCATGTGCAAGGTGAGGACTTAAGCTACTAGGCTACCGTGCTGGGCACTAGGGTATTTTGTTTTTAAAGTTTTGTTTGTTTTTTCATTTGATAGCATTGCAGAGAAGGAGAGACAGGGCCTTGTCATCCTCTGGTTCGCTCCTCAGATGGCCTCACAGCTAGCCCGGGCCAAAGCCTGACACCAGGAGCTTTAGCCACTTCTCCCAAGTGGGTGCAAGGACCCAAACACTTGGGCCATCTTCTGTTGTTTTCCAGGATCACGTGCAGAGCAGCTGGGGCAGGAACCATGTAGAATGCTTCCATCACGAGCAGTGGCCTTCCTCCACAATGCTGGTCCCTTACCCTGATTATTTATCTATAGTGATGAACACCTGCTCACTTCATTTATGCCCATGCGTAATTGCATAGTTCTTGATGCATAGAAAGCCCCAATTAGATGCGTATGAAGTGAATTTTAGTTTATACCTGATGGCAGTGTTTTCTTAATTCATTCATGTTTGTATTTGAAAGGCAGACAGAAAGAGAACAAAGCTCCTGTCCACTGGTTCACTTCCTCAGGTGCCTGCAACAACCAGGGCAAGGCAGGACCAGACTGAAGCCAAGAGCCAGGAATGTAGTACACATCTCCTGAGTGAGTGGCAGGGACCCAAGTTCCTGAACCATCAACTGATGCTCGCCAATATGCATTAGCAACAAGCTGAATCAGAAGTGGAGCCAAGACTTGAACCCGGGAAACAGGATGCGAGCATCTTAGACACTGTGTCCACCAAGTACCTGCTCCTGAGAACAATTTTGCTTTAAGTCCCAGCTGTGTGACTCAAACCACAGCCAATGACTGCCCTCTCCCTGGTTTTTCTGAACGGATCCCTGTTGCCCTCTACCCCAATCCTGACCCCAATAAATGCTTTCTCAGCATGCTTTGTTACCGTCTTTAGTTCTTGGTATTTTTCACTCTCTCCCTCAGGAACTGGTACTGACTGGTAATTGATATTCTTTTTTTAAAAAGAATTTTTAAAAATAAAGTTTATTTTAAAAATGCGGAAATCACAGAAAGACATTAAGGAATCGAGTGGGCAGAGAGGGGGAAAGGTGGGAGAGAAATGTTTATGCTTTGATTTTGTGTCCCTGGGAAGAGAGAGGGTGCCCCTCCGCATTGCCTGGGAAGGAGGACGGCTGCATGATTCCAGCCTGCAGACCCAGGGCAGGGGGAATACAACCTGGAAAAGGGGTCATGTGGTTGACAAGTAGGCAGAGTGTAGTGCACAGAGCAGGGGAGCCATGGCTTCCATTCTACCAGCCTGTTCCACTTCATTCCCTGCTGAGATTTCTGACCCCCTCTGCTTTGCTTTCACCCCTCCTGAAATCCTCCCTATTCTAACCAGGAAATCAGGTAAGACTCCTCCCTCCAGGCAACATCTGAGTTCCTTTGTTTCACTTCTTGAAACAGAAGTCTTGTCATCTGCACTTTGCCGCCTTCTGCTCCCTCCAACCCTGCTCCTCCCTGTTCAGAGCTGCACACAGGCCACCCCGTCCCCAGCAGTGGCTCTCTCAGTCCTGGGCCTCGGCTCCCCAGTGGTGTTTGCCACTGTTTATGACCTGCTCCATTTGCTTCCAGGAGATTTCTGCTCCACTTCCTACTGTTTGAACTGTGCCTTCTATGTCCATTGATAGGTAGTCTGATTTTTTTTTTCCTTTTAATGACATTTCTCAAATACCTGTTCTCTGAATTTTCCTTTTCGTTTTTTCTCTCTTTCTTTGGAAATTAGCCGCTTTAATACAATTTGTAGTCACACTTGCTGTGTGATGAGCACGTTGATATCTGTCCTGCCTAACTGTAGACTTTGTGAGTGCAAGCACCAATTCTCTCACTATTCTTCATCCTTAGCACCACGTGCGTGCTTGACAGGGGTGACTGTTCTCAAGGCCCCGAGGTTTGGAGGTAAGAAGCTTGCCCCCTTCTAGGCCTTTCATAGATGACTCCCACCAGCTTACTAGCTCACCATGTTCCCAGCCTCTCCCCAAATCCTCCCTGTGCATCCTACCCCAGAGTAAATTCATTTCCTCCTGCTATCTAACCGCTTTCCTGAATTTTCATTTATCCATTGACTTGCCTTTCTTTCCCCAGTGTTTAGATCCCAAATCTGGAAATTATTTTTGACTCTTTCCTTCTCCTCCCTCCCTGCATAGGATCTATTGCCAAGTCCTTTGTCCTTTTCTGTTTCAGCCTCACTGAGAGCCTTGCCACCTCTGGCCTGGACTTTGCAGCGGCCTCCCCAGTGGCTCTGCTTGCTTCCCAGCCCAGGGCAGTGTTTTCCTCCTCTCATTTCCATCCTAAGAGGAAGTTAGCTTTAGAGGTTAGCTCTTATTATCATCACAAAAGTCCCCTTGTCTCTCCCTCCAGCAAACTTATTTTTTTCTGTGCTTCATTGAATTCATCATCCTCAGCTTGTGCTTCTCTGTCCCTTTCATGAGTCCTGAAGTCTAGCCCAGGCACCTGTGCTGGACAAGCTGTGGACACATTTCACCTGACCTATCAGGTTACTAGTGAGATGACATGCTACCTACATTTTTGGAATTAAAATACTTCTTAGAAAATGATGGTGACAACAGATAGTCATTTGTTTATCTTATTTACAAAATGGAAAAGAAAAATAGTTACAATGGAATTCTTGCTATTTTATCTCTCTGACAGAGAAATAACCATTTCTAGCTTCCCCTCCCTGCCTCTCCCCCACCACCAAGCAGGTGTTACAGGACACATAGTCCCTGGCTTTCAACTTCTTCCAGTCTCACTACCACCACCTTTTTTTGTTGTTGCTGCCCCAGGTGGTAGGTTAGGGTTCCATACCTCTGGCCTTCTCTGGAGCTGTCTGCATGTAGTAGCATTGGCCTGATCTGGATAGTGAAGCTTGCTTTGTAGCTAGAAAAGCCACCTTTGTGCTGTATATGGGCCTATACTTACATTCTTCATTGAAAAACAATTTTTTCTTAGTTCAATTTTCTATTTCTGTTTTTCTGCCTCTACGGTTTTCTTCAAAACCTTTTGTTACTATGTTTGTGTTACATAAGAGCAATCTCCAGTTGAGGGGATGGTACGTGGTCTGGTATAGTAAGTTAAGTCTCCACCAGTGGTGTTGACATCCCTTATAGGGCTGGTTCGAAGTCTGGCTGCTTCACGTCCAATCCAACTTCCTGCTAATGTGGCTGAGAAAGCAGTGGAAGGTGGCCCAGGTCCTTGGGCCTCTACCTCCCCATGGGAGACCCAGAAGAAGCTCCAAGCTTCTGGCTTTGGACTATCTCAGTTCCAGCAGTTGCAGTGAATGGAAGATCTCTGTGTCTCTCCTCTTTACAAGTCGTCCTTTCAAATAAAAATAAATGGATCTTAAAGAAAAGGGGAAAAAAAACCCAGCCTCCACGGGAAGTGGATGGTTCCACAACTAGACCTGCTGGTGTGGGCTTGTGTCAGTTTTCAATACCTTTTCCTTTCAGGGTGCTGTCCTTCTGTGGAGCCACTTTCCAGCTTTTTCCACACCAAAGTACTGAGATAATTTTGGACTTGGGTCAATTTTCTGAAATGGAATATCCCAAAAGTAATAGAAAGAGTATGCGTTGGCTATTGAAGAAGGGATGGGTGGGGGCCAGGGAGTAGTGAAGGCAGTGGGAGTCGGCTGGAGCTGTGGACAGTGTCCAGTGGGCCCAGACTTGGCCTTCTCTTTCTAAGCTGTGAGCTGGTTTTGTGTTATGTGTGCCTGGTGTGCATGTGAGAGATGAGAAATGGAATTGTTTCTTGGCGAGAACGAAGGCTTAGTATCACACCACAGGAATGTTGTGGCAGTGTGCTTCCAATACTGTGTGGTGTGGTTCTAATTAGCCTAGAAGAGCTGGGGCTCAAGGGAAGCTGAGGAAAGCTCTTTTGCCAAAAGATACCATGACACAAAGATTCTGTCTCAGTCCTTAAAAAATTGAAGCGGGAAGAATTTGGGAGGAATCCCTGTGTGAGCTGTTTAACATGTGTGTCTTCTCTGCGTAAACCCAAGTAGAAGTGAAAGATCAACTCTGCTTTCATTAGCTTCAGTATATAGGATTGAAAACTCTTTTGGTTTCTATGGTTAAACTTTTCATTTTGGACAAGAGAACCAATAATGGAATGTTTTTTCAGATCAGGAGTATAGAGATTATGAGAAATGTTTCACAGATGTTCCTAAAGTGACAGCCAGATGGAGCGTCCCTGTGTGTGTTGGAAGATTGTTGTCTCACCTCCTGGGATGTGGTTACTGTTATCACACAGTTTATCTCACCATGGCTTTCAGTGACAGGCTTCTTCTACTCGATTATATCCTTTACTTCAAAATGTATTTCCATTTTACTTGAACAGCAGAAAGAGGGAGATGAAGAAAGATTTTCCACTTGCTGGTTCACTTATCAAATGTCCTCAGGAGTCAGAGATGGGCTTGGGGTCAAAGCCAGGAGCTATGAAACTAATGCCAGGTCTCCTACATTGAGCGGCAGGGACCTAAGCACTTAAGCCATCTCCTGTTGCCTCCCAGAGTACACATAAGCAGGAGGCTGGAATTGGAAGTGGGGATATTACTTAAACCTCAGCACTCCAATATGGATGCAGGTGTTCTAAGTGGCATCCACTGCGCCAGATGCCCCTCCCAGCCCAGCTGTATCCTCAACTTTCATGGCCATTTGAACAGGGAAGAATCTTTAAGCAAGAGAGAACTTTAGATGGAAGTTCTCTTTAGGGAGCTTTTAGTCCTGTAGCAGATACTTCTTGTCAGTATAATGAATTGTCAAAAAGTTCACAAACAACATATGTTGTAAAAAAATGAACTTTTGTTTTTTAAAGATTTATTTATTTTTTATTGCAAAGTCAGATATACAGAGAGGAGGAGACATAGAGAGGAAGATATTTTGTCCAATGATTCACTCCCCAAAGGGCCTGCAATGGCGGGAGCTGAGCTATTATAAGTCAGGAATCTCTTCTGGGTCTCCCACACGGGTGCAGGGTCCCAAGGCTTTGGGCCGTCCTCGACTGCTTTCCCAGGCCACAAGCAGGGAGCTGGATAGGAAGTGGGGCCGCCGGGATTAGAACTGGTGCCCATACTGGATCCCGGCACTTAAGTCGAGGACTTAAGCCGCTAGGCCACAGCACCAGGCCCCAAAATGAACTTTTAACTCCATTTTCCTTGGTATTTTTAAAAATCTCAGTAAATGTCAAAGTGAGTAAGGTACAATTCGAAGTTAATCTTCGGTTAACTCTAGTTATGTCTTTGGTGGTTGCGTTTTTTGGCCTTCGTATATTCACACATTGAGAGACCTGTACTCTCATCTCCATGCTCTTTGAAGAGGAAATGTCCCTGATTGGTCTTTGAGAGCCCTGTCTTCCTGCACAGTGCATCGTATACCTTTCTTCTGAGTTGGCCTCTAAGCATCCTTGGTGCATAACAAGCAGAGCTCATCTAGCCATCCCACAGCCAAAAACAACAGCTTTAATATCCAGGTTGTTCTTGGGCCAATCACCATGTTTATCATTTTGTAAGATAAGGTTGTTAAGGGAGGGATTCCAGCAGCACATTTTTTTTATTTGTTTGTTTTAGTTCATGTTCAACTGTGACTCATTTATTCTAGCCTAACCCTATTTTGCCTGGAAATTTTTAAATGCTAGAAAAATGCCGCTTTGAACTAAGCGGGGAGGGAAATTCTGATTGAGGCTCATCAGGAAAGTCTAGAGGTAGTAGGCATAATTTGGCAGGATTTTTTTTTTTTAAGATTTATTTATTTATTTATTGGAAAGGCAGATATACAGAGAGGAGGAGAGACAGATAGGAATAGCTTCCCTCCAATGGCTCACTCCCCAAGTGGCTGCAACGGCCAGAGCTGAGACAATCAGAAGCCAGGAGCCAGGAGCTCTTCTAGGTCTCCCACGTGGGTACAAGGTCTCAAGGCTTTGGGCTGTCCTCGACTGCTTTCCCAGGGCACAAACAGGGAGCTGGATGGGAAGCAGGGCCTTCGGGATTAGAACCGGCACCCACATGGAATCCTGCAGGGTGCAAGGGAAGGACCTTAACCACTATGCTATTGCACTGGCCCGGCAGGATTTTTGATTCAAGAAAAAAGTATGGAAAGCTGACAAAGTCATAAAGTACAAAGTGATTCTTAGAACAAGGTAAGGGAAAGGAAACATCACCTCTGAGCTTGACTGTGGGAAGAGAAGGGAGGAGCCAAGGAAATTGTTACAGAATTTGCATAGGAGGTAAGGAGACAGCTCTTGGACTTGCCCTGTTCATTAACGCAGCTCCAGTGAACTGCCTCGCGACTGCTGTTTGAATGGAAGGGTACTAGGATTCTTAAACTTGGTCTTGAAAGGCCCACCTTCATATATAATGAAGCACAGATGTCTGTATGTTGTTATAATTCCTATAGTGAAGGAATGATAAATCTGAGAACCATAGTGCAATGTTGCCCCACTTGCATTCTTCAGGATATAATTGAAAGCATATACCACTGTCAGTGGCTAAGCCAGAGGTTCATGTCTGGTTTGAATTAGAATTCAGCAGAAATCTAAAGCATGGCTTAGGATCCTCTTCTCCCTCCTCTTTGTCCTGTCTTCCTTTACTTCAGTCCATTTTCTTTTTCTATTCAAAGGAGAACTATTTAGATTCTGACAACTCTTTTTAAAAAATGGACAATTTTATCTTGTACGCAGATTGAATGATTTTATTTGTTCTGCTTCCCAGGTGACACCTGAAATTGCAACTAAGCTGTCAGCACTGTATGGTTTTGTGAGGTCCTCCTTCACATTAAGTCCGCTGAAGACAAATCCATTCCCCCAAACAGGTGGATATATGAGGATGAGGCAGAGTTGGAGGAGCTGCCATCTTGTGCTGTAGGTCAGGTGATTGATGCTTAGTATGTGGTGATGCTGCCTATTGTGGCAGCTGCTCAGATAACTCACTGTACCACCTCAAGAATGCCTGCCCCGAAACTTGTCATTCTAGCCTAAAAGTAGAATGCATCCCTCTTTCAAATTCAGTAAGCTATGCATTTATGGCTATAGATAATGTGACTTATTTTTACAGAATGATCAAAATTTCAATTGTACACGTAAGTTGTAATGTAGAGAATATTAAAAAAAATCTCTTCTGGTTATGGGGAATTCTTCCATTAGTTGTTTTTTCATGAGTATTGAAACTGAAAATGAGTCAGTTCTTTCATGTAATTACATTTCTGTTTTAGTTCTGTTTCTCTGTTGACTCTCATCTCTGCTTTGAAGAAAAAAGCAGCTCCCTTCTATCAGCTATGAGTAATGTAGAGTTTAAAAATTCAAATTGGTCACTCTTTTAAAATATTACAGAGTAGGGATCTACTGCAACTATCTAAGAGCTTAATATCATTGTGAAAAATGCTTTTGCAGTGACTATTAAATTCCTTGGAAGTGGGTGTGTTCAATTTCTAACGTTTTATAAAGCTTTGCCTTTGACAGTGGATGTGAGCAGAGTGGCTTCTCCCGCCTTCAGGTTCAGTTGCTTTTCATGTCTGTGATGGAATCCTGGAGATGCTGAGTTTCTACTATTGAGAGTTCATGTTTCTTATTTTTCCCTCCTAACTTAAAATATGCTTAAAATGGTGATTTTTTTTCCCCCTTGGAGAAACAAGAAAAATATCTTTTGTAGAAAATAATACTATTTGTGCTTATTCTTCTTTTTATTAAAGTCATTAATGTTGAGTAGGGTGAGGTGGGATGTTTGGGGTGGCAGTTAGGACACTGTTAGGATGTCTGCCAGCATATCCAGAGTGCCTGGTTTTGAGTCCCTGTTCAACTTCTGATCCAGCTTCCTGCTAATGTGTCCTCTGGGGGTACCAGGTGACTGATTGCCCAAGAACTTGGGTTTCTGCCGCTCTCTGGGAAGCCCAGATGGAGTTTCTGGTTCCTAATTCAGCCTAATCCAGCCCTCACTGGACTAAATTAGAAAATGGGAGTGGTTTCTCAGTCTGTCTCTCACTACCTCTCTCTCTTTTGCCTATCAAATAAGCAAACTAAATAAATAATTCCTTTAAATGAAATAGTTTACAACAGTGGGGGTGAGCATTGTGTGGTTTGATTTGTGTAGTATTCCCCCTACTTTTTTAAAAAGATGGCGTTGCTGCCTCTATGCTCTGGTACTCTGAGAGTAGTTTTGCCCTTGGAGACACTGGGCCAAGATTAGTTTCACATGCATTAATTACAGCTATTCCCCTTAGTTACACTGAATTTGATTTTCTTATGTTTTACTATCAGACCTGGTAGTGGTTCCCTTTTTGAATTTATTTTTATTGGAAAGGCAGATCAGATTTACAGAGAGGAGAGACGCAGAAAGATCTTCCATCTGTTGGTTCACTCCCAAATGGCTGTCAGGGTCAGAGCTGAGCTAATCTGGAGCCAGGAGCCAGGAGCTTCTTCCAGGTCTCAAACGCAGGTGCAGGGCCCCAAGGCTTTGGGCCATCCACTACTGCTTTCCCGGGTTATAAGCAGTGAGCTGGATGGGAAATAGAGCAGCCGGGACACGAACCAGTGCCCATATGGGATCCTGCCATGTGTAAACTGAGGATTCAGCCACTGAGTCATTGCTCTGGGCCCTCTCTTTGCCTTTGGAAAGAATAATCAGGCATCTCTCAGAAGTCACCCTAAAGGAAGACACATATGCTTTGGAGAGATTGGCAGAAATGGAACATTTCCTCGGTTTGAGGACTAACTCGATGTAAAGGTGTGAGATTGTTCCATGTGATTATTTTCCTGTTGTATAAAAGATATAAAAATGAAGGTTCTTTTCATTTTAAAAATTAAGTGGAGTATGGGGCTTTTTTTTAGAATGTTCTAACTTTTTCCAATCCTGACTTCAACGATAGTTGAAATACTCATCCTTTTACTCTGTGTTTTGTTTTGGAGTTGATGCGACTATCCTACCAGAAGTTTGGTAGTGCTGTTGATCACATTAGCAGATGCTTAGCCAAGTTTTGAGAGTATTTTGTGACCAGTAGAAGCCAAAAAGGCAATCAAAGGACTCGGGCTTTCCAGGACCTGTGAGTGGCTTCCCCAGGAGGGGAGGCTTTCTTGCAGTGAGGGCACTGCTGTGTCATTAAAGCCTTGTGTTGAGTGAATATATGACTCCCTTTAGGTTTTTAAATTTTTTTTCTATTTGAGGAAAATTTCAAAATCCAAGCAATTTAAAACATAATGTGCTAAAGACAGTGTTTTAGAGGAGGGCCAAGTAGATTGCTCCCCGTGTGGAACTGTATGTCTGTATCCAGTGTGGCTGCTCAAAGCAAACTCTCACCAAGATTCTCTTGTTGGCAAGATCAGCTCAGAGCTCCCATAGTAATAACTACCATGAAAGCAGTCATTTTAGATTATAGATTTAAAGCTCAGATTCCAACCTAACAGACACTGCTGTTTTCTGCAATGTCTATCTTACATAAAAGGACCCATTCTTCTTTTCTTCTTTCTCTTTCGTCTCCCCCGCTTGCTTTCCATACTGTCATGTTTAAGGTGTGTTTGTACATTTTTAGACTCATACCATCAACGGTGGCAAAGAAATGTACCACTGGGACATGAGAGCTTTAAGATCATTGTCAAAGTCCGGCATTTAGCCTGACGATTGAGATGATCATGCTCTGTGTCGGAGTAGTTTGGACTCTGGACTCCAGTTTCCAAGAAGTGTGGACCCAGGAGCAGTGATGATGGCTCAAGTCATTGGGTTCTGTCCATGTTGGAGGCCTGGATTGCATGCCGGCCTCCCACGTTTGGCAGGATCCAGCCCTGGTTGTTGTGGATATTTAGGGAGTAAATTAACAAGTGAGAGCTGTCGCTGCATTTTATATAAGTAGATTTTTAAAAAATCATAGTGAGTTCATTATACCAGCTCTGCCACTTACTATGTGATTATAAACAAACTTCTTGATCTGGCCCTCTGTTTTCTTTAGTGTAAAATTGGGAGACTAGCTCCCAGGTGGGCTTGTCTGGTTGATATACATTCTCCATGTGATAAGACACGTGCAGTACCTAGCACAGTACCTGGCATGGTGCCTGACATTAAGTGTGCTCTTGAGCAGTGATAGCTTTTTCGCTCATGCTAGCCTATCTCATTATAGTTGTCAGCATTGTATCTGTTGAACAAGGGGGTCCGGGGAGAGTATCTTGAGAGATATTATTTGATTCCGTTGTATTGGGTTATCCAGTCTGATGCTTGCTTGTAGTTTCTGCTCTGGTCATCCACTAGAGTTATTGTTTATCCTTTCCGTTAAAGGGTCTGGTCCCATTTCATCCACATGGAATAGGCTGTTACCAGTCCCTGTGGAGCTCTCCTAACCATGGTGCCAGGCCTTCCTCTCTGTGCTTCCTGGCTTCAGGCTGGCAGGTCTGAACCTCTCAGGTGGTGAAAGAAGCTGGGTCTTGGCAACACCATGTCAAGGTGTCGGGCCTGTTGCCCACATGGTATTTCCCTTATCGGAATTATTCTTTTCTCTTTTCAGTCTTAGCCTCCCTGCTCCTTTCTGTATGTTGCAAAATAGATAAGGGGCTGGGGTGGATGGGGAGAAAAACCTTTTAAATGATCACTTAAGTTAAACAAATACTTTGGTGTTCACTTCCTTTAAGACTCTGAAGTTATTATTTTTCTGTCATTAAAAATGAAACTATCTGTGGCTTTTCTGTACCAGCAGTGGATTTAGAAAGACAGTATATGAATCTTCCAAGAGATTTTTTTTTAGGTGAATTTCTTTCTGTGTTGTTAAATTTGAGAAGTGGAAAGAGAGATAAGCTCCTTATCTGTTAGTTCACTCCCCAGCCTGCAGAAGTTGGGGGCTAGGCTGGGGTTTTAGCAGGGAACCAGAGTTATATTCAGATTCCATCACTGCTGCCTCCCAGTCTTCATTAGGAGAAGCTGGAGCCTAGAGCCAGAGCCTGGGACCTGACGCAGGCACCGTGGTGTGGGGTCGGCAATGCCTGTTCTGCAGGCCACTGTTTGTCAACATGACTTGCAACCAGTATTGGATCATGAAATTAATTTAGTATCAGCTATTTTCTTTGTTTCTAGAATGGAGGCTAAAAGAGTAGACCAAAACACAAGGGATAGAAAAGAAAACACGCTCAGCTATGTATACAAGAGCAAGGGTCTGTCAGGTCAAGTGCTATTTTATGAAACTTTTTGATTCAGTTATGTAAGTATATATGTTTGTGTAAGGTGTCATGGTATAAAATGATATGCATGATGGGCAAAACAATAAAAGCCGACAGTGTGGTAGGCAGGCAGGAAGGCAGTGTGGTAGGCTCAGTTTGCTGTTGAAGACTCTTCCCATTTAAAAAAAGAAATTCTGTGGAGGTTGCATTTGGTCAAATTCCCTCTCTCTCTCTTTTTTTTCCTCCCCCCAAAAGAAAATCAGGCCTTTTTAACTGTAGAGTCTTTATTGGGGAGGGCCTGGGTTGCTGGCTTGGCTGGCTGTGTCTTTGTTAAGGTCTCTGGGGTAATGAGCCAATTGTCTCTCTCCTTTTTTGTTTTTCTGCTTTCTGTTTTTTTTGTGAGCAACCTGGAAGCCATTCTGGTTGTTGGAGCAATGGCGGGGGTTCCCACACAGCATAGAAACTTCTACAGCATAGGGCCCCGTGATTGCTGTTCAAGTGCTTAGGGAAGGATGGTTTTTTGAGGGAAATGAAACTTTCTAACCAGAACGAAATATCCAATTCTCCCCTCCCTTCATCCCTATGGTAAGATAGATTAGTTCTGCTAGTATAATTACTGAATTGCTGTTTGTTTAATCATGTGTGGATTTTTAAAAATCACCGAAACCCTTCAATGTATTTAAATTAAGGTGTGATTGGATTGAGACATTGGTAACATAACCTTTTGTTCAACTCCATTTTTCTAGACAAAACCACATTATTGTCCTTCTCCAGTCTCAAATGAAGGTATCTGCTTTGTGAGCACGGAGTATGCTTTGTGATTTTATAACCTTAGTATTTTTATGGTGTTTTGTGGGTTTCACTTTTTTTTCTGTGATCATCTTCTAAAGCTGTCCAAACATATGCAACTTCGGTTCTCAGTCATTAAGATGTGTTCTGGTAAGATCAATTTAGAGAGATGTGATTGATCTGTCAAAAGTATTTTCTGTATGCCTGTTACTCACTTGGCAAACAGGAGAAAGGTTCCAAAGGATGGACAGTAAGTAAAAGATGCACTCTTGCACTTAAAGGACTTGACTTTTCATTTGTTAATTCTTTAAACATTTATTAGACACCTATTCAATCAGCTGCTTACAATGTGAGGCTCTAGGCTCAACCTGTAGTCCTAACTTCCTCTGTGAAGCAAAGAGAATAGTTAAGCACTGTCTCTAATGGTAGTTATTCCAAATTCTGCAGGACCTTAGGGTAGAGAGTGATCCGGCATCTGAGCTAACTGAAGACAGAGGATCGTTCTTTGAGCCACTGTAGGGTTCAGATGGGAAAGAAGACTGTTTGGATAACAGAAGGTCTGAAAAATGCTGAGACAGGACTACAGGATAGAGTAAGAACAAGCCATTACTGAGATAGGGTGCTAAGGAGTGTGTTAGATGGGGCCATGTATTTTAAGGTGGATAATTATAAAGTTACACCCACATCCTGAGGTGCTTACAGTACGCTTTGGGAGAAAGGGAGGGTTAGGAATACCTGAGCGGGCTCTCTGTTAGTATTGTGTTAGAAGCCAGTACTCTGATGGCAAGTGCTGTAAGCAAAAAACAGCTGGTGGTTACCCTTAGGCTGTGCTACTACTGCTCTGGTGTTGGGCTTGGCAACATCACTGATTCAATGACACACTTCCTTTTTGGAAGGTCTGACTCCTGACCTGCCAGATACGACATTCCCAGTTCACCAGGTCATCACATCCTAAACTGTCCAGTTACTATGAAGTTGCAAAACAGTCAAGCCTATAGCTACCTTCCGGTTCCAGCTGGGAATCCTGCCACCTGTGAGACAGGTCTTTGATTGTATTTCACCTTCAGACCAGGGCAAGGTGGGGGAGTCTGCATGAGCTTGCCCTCCTCCCAAGCTCAAAAAATAATAGTGGAAATGTTTTCCTTTGGGCAATTATTGAAAGCAATCATTACTGCTATTTCCCTTTTGCTTTTACATGTATTTCTATCTGCTAGTTTATTTCGCTACCTGGTGTTTTTCTGTGGGCTTATACTTGTCTGTCAGCTTTTGCTTTTATATGACCCCCATGCTTAGAGGGCAACCATGGGAACACATTTGACTCTTGTAACTGAGGTAACTAAACCAACCCTTGGTTGGTTTTCCTTCAGATCAGCCCCAGGTCCTGGCCAGGCTTCTGGGTCAGCTGGCTTCTGACTGGGTTCAGCTGATCCATGGCACTAGCAGAAGAGAAAGGAGAAACCGGGGTGTGACTGCTTCTCGCTTTCTGTCCCGGGCTTTGTGGCTCTAGCTTCCACGGGACAGTGCACATGGTGTCACACTTGTCATACAGCTTGAGGTGCTCAGCTCTGGTAATGTCATCCCCTCCTGCTGTCTTTCTGACCTTGTGGTGCTCGTGGCTTGGTGGCTTCCTACTGTTGCTAAGCTTTTCAGCATCCTCAGTTTGGTCACAGCCAGTGCAACCAAGTCCCTCTGTTAAATTCCTTTTGTTGTAAATACTTGGCATGGTTTCTTTTTCCTTATTAGATCATGGCACATTATTTTATTAGTATTATTATTTTTAAAAAGTTAGACTCTTTTTTCCTTTTAATTTTTATTGCAAAGTAAGATATACAGAGAGGAGGAGAGACAGAGAGGAAGATCTTCTATCTGCTGATTGAGTCCCCAAGTGACTGCAATGGCCAGTGCTAAGCCAATCCAAAGCCAGGAGTCAGGAACTTCCTCCAGGTCTCCCGTGCGGATTCAGGGTCCCAAGGCTTTGGGCCATTCTTGACTGCTTTCCCAGGCCATAAGCAGGGAGCTGGATAGAAGCGCAGCTGCCGGAATTAGAACCAGCACCCATATGGGATCCCGGGTGAGGACTTTAGCTGCTAGGCTATCGTGCCGGGTCTAATCATGGCACGTTATTTTAAAATAGGGATTTCTTTTTCTTTTTTTCTTCTATACAGTCTTTTTTTTTTTTTTTTTGTAGAAACAGATATAAAAACTGTTCATCTTCCTAACTTTTATATCTCCAAATGAAACTGTGTGAAGAATATTAGACATGGAATCAGTAAACCCAGGTTAGGATTCTGGCCCTGTTATCTAAGGCACCATCACCTTGAATAAGTTACTCAGTCTCTATGTAGAGGTATTTATAATGCCTGCTGTACCTACATCTACAGGGTTATCTGTGATGATCCAGGTAGGGAAATGCTCTGTAAACTGTCAGACCCTATTCAAGTGATAGAGAGAGCAATCATGACATTGCAGAACTGTCTTCCAGCTGGTCATAATTTTATGAACATTTGTCATTTCTAGCATGGCTTCTTATTGCATATTCATAACTGGAAGAGACAGTGACATGGAGAAAACTTACATAGAGCATTTGTCATGCTGGAAGGCATTTATGTACATTTCAGGGATATTATTTCAATGGTCAAAAAGTATGTTTGACCCCTGGTAATATCCCAGCTGTCCCAAACTTCTGTAGTAGTTACAGAACCAAGAGCAGATTCCCTGGGGTGGTGTGAATGTCAGAGTTTCTGTCACATAGCCTAACAGAATGGATTTTTTTTTCCTTCTGTGAACAGGAAATTGCTTGTTGCCCTCTTAAATATCCCTTATTTTGAGTCTTACCCTAGGTGAGAGAGTCACCTTTACTCAAGATAGATTTGCACACATGGGATCTTTTCTGGCTCAAAAGATGTTCTGGTGATCAAATGCATTTCAGAAGTTTCCCAAAATAAGAATTCTTTTTTTTTTTTAAAAAAAAATGATGGTCCCAAGCATACTGCAAGAGTTAAAGAGGTACTACCTAATGGTCACGTCTACCGAGACTGGGCTGATTTCCTTTTTGTGATGTAGAAATGACCTAGAGTTAGCTAGGCTCAGGCCTTCAGGGCTGTGGTGGAAACCAGTTTCTCCAAAATTCTTTTAAGCTGAGTTAGTAGACAATTCTTCCTGAGCCGAGGGACAATGGGAGGCTTTGAAGGTAGGCAGATAGAGTTTAAAACCCCAGTTCTGCCCTACAACAGTAGTCTGTCCTGCACCCTCCTTATCACAGGTTTGCTTTCCTTGATTTCAGTTACCTAACCTTTAAAAATATTTAAGTGAAGATCCCAGGAATAAACAACTCATCAATTTTAAATAGCTTTTATTATACTGTATTTTGTTTCAATTGTGGTAATCTTTTATTGCACCTGATTTGCAAATTAAACTTGATCTGAGGTGCAAGTGTATTGGTGGGGGGCAGAGCACAGTGTGAGGATTCATTACTGTCTGTGTTTCTGAAATCTGGAGGCCTTGGACTGTATTCCCCATGGGCAGAGGGAGCTGCTGCACTAGCTTGTCACTGTGGAGCCTCAGGCCCTTGAATGGCGGTGTGGGAATGTTTCCTAGCATTGTGCCTGGCACACACAGGCACACATTAAATAGAATGTCTTCAGTATCAAACCATAATCTTATCAGACAGAGGACTTTAGAGTCAGAGATTTGAGACTCTTCAGCTGAGCTGCAGAGGTTTCCTGAGCCTCCCGGCCTTTGCTAACATGCCTGGAAACTGATAAACTGATCCTTATAAATAGGGTGATTGTTTTTATTTTCAGATGGTCACTGAAGCTCTTAGAATTTAACCACTTTCAAATGGGACCAAGAGTAGTTCACTTACAAGAGAGCTAAGAAGGAACGTGAAGGTGATGGCACAGCAAGGGCCTTCTTTCCCCTTTTGGTGTCTTCCAGCCAAATTTGCTTCTAAACAGCATGAGCAAATGCTGTTACCATGCTTACCTTTTGTGATGGACAAATGTCATTTGTTTACTCTTAGGCTTTGGGGAGATAATTATATACTGTAGCATTGACAGATTTAAAGCAAGCAATTTTGTATCTTAGGAGTCATATTTTCTGTTGCTTTGTCTCCTGTTGCTGGTTCCTGCTGCTGAAGAGTGAGCCTGAGCACATGCTCTAACAGAAGACGCACGTACGGAGGGTTTTCATAGTATGCAATGTTAGTGAGCGTGAGGAGCTCCCGTCAGCCATCTGATTTCCATCTTTGTATTCCTCAGTACCGAGCTTAATGTTAGGATCCTGGAGCTGCCTGCTAGTTCTTTGTCAAATTAAGCATTGAAATCAAAGTAAACTTGATTTATATTAAGGGTGACACATGTGGCAGCTCTACCTTACTGTATCTATCATAGATGGCTGGGCACTTTTCAGCCATAGCTGTTATGACGCAGGATTTGGGCTTTCTGTCCTGTAACCTGAGCAGTAGGTTATACTCAAATACAGCAAGATGAGTGGGTCATAACATTTGAGAAAGACCCAGTCTGTCTTTTTTCTGACTTTAGTTTCACATTCTCCATTCATGGACTTTGGCCTTCAGCTTTGAGTCCTGCAAAGCTGATATTGCTTATTTGAAGATTAAATATCAGCTTTTAAAAATTGAGCCTGGTGCTACCACAGCCTAGTGGTTGTAGTCCTTGCCTTGCACATGCCAGGATCCCACATGGGCACTGGTTTGTATCCTTGCTACTCCACTTCCCATCCAGCTCCCTGCTTGTGGCCTGGGAAAGCAGTAGAGGATGGCCCAAAGCCTTGGAACCCTGCACCCGTGTGGAAGACCCGGAAGAAATTTCTGGCTCCTGGCTTTGGATCAGTTCAGCTCCAGCTGTTCCAGCAGAACCAGCAGATGGAAGATCTTTCTCTCTGTATCTCCTGTCTGTATATTTGCCTTTCCAATTAAAAACAAACAAATGTTTTTTAAAAATTTATTTACTTGCAAGTCAGAGTGAGAAATGGAGATCTTTTATTCACTGTTTTACTTTCCTGCAAGGGCCAGGCTGAAGTCAGGAGCCTGGAACTCCATCTGGGTCTCTCACATGAGTGACAGGGACCTGTGCTTGGACCATTCTTATTGCTTTTTCAGGCATTTTAGTGGACAGCTATATCAAAAGTGGATCAGCTGAGACTTGAACTGGCTCTCAACTGGGATGCTGGCATTACAGGGAGAAGCTTAACATAATATACCAGAAATACTGGTCCCTGCACACCACCTTTCCTGAATGCAAATGTGTTGTATTTTCTTCTGTCACGGTCAGGAATGAACCACACTCCGTGGTCATGATCCCTCTTGTTCAGCTCCTACAATGGCCGGTGACATTTTCCTTTACACTTCTGATTCTGCTGACTGACCATTTGGGGTTAAAAATACACACTCATTGTGTTTCATATTTCTTAACTTCTTTGCATCACTGTTGCATACATTTCCTGACCCAGTGACTTCACTGACCAAAGTTGAGAACACTAAAATTGTGACTACCAGATGTAGAAATCCTGCCTCAGGCTTTTCTAGGACATCCTTGAAATTACAGTGTGTCTGTAAGATGATCATGTGATGGCTAGTTTTGTTTTTGTTTTTTTATGCGAGTAACTCATGGTTACAGTTAGGATGTTGCCACAGCACTTTTCTTTGGATTAGTTGGAAATTGGTTAGAGAAATTTAACATTGTAAAACACTAACCTTTTAATTGTAGGGGCAAATTTTGAATATGATCAATTTTGTTTAATTTTGTTTCTTCTCCACTGTATAAATGGCAACTTATGGCTACATCTACCCCCATATACCCAAGAACCCATAATTCTCCCACCACATACTTTTAAAATATATAAAGTGTATACTTTAAAAATAATTATGTGCACCTGCTCTTTTTTGTCTTCTTTTAAGCTTCATTGTATTATAGGGCCTTGTGAGTAGAAAAGTAAGTTAAAAGTCCACAAAACATGTGCTAGTGTTGTGATTCAGAGGATTAAGCCACCACTGGTGACACTGGCATCCCAGATCATAGCAGCTGGATAGAGGCCCGGCTGCTTCACTGCCAACCCAGCTCCTGCTGATGAGCCTGGGAAAGCGGTGAAAGAGGCTCAGATATTTGGGCCCTGCCATCCCTGTGCAAGAGCCAGGTGGAGATTGTGGCTCTTGGGCTAGTCCAGCTTAGCTGTTGGGGCCATTTGGGAGTAAATCAACAGATCTTTCTGTCGCTCTGCCTTTCAAATAAATAAGTAAGTCTTTATGTAGATAGATAGATAGATAGATAGATAGATAGATAGATAGATAGATAGATAGATAGATAGAGTGAGTGAGATAGATAGAGTGAGGTACTTTTCCCCTTTTGTGGGAACATGATTCTCAGGTAAATAGCTTTTACAATCTAGTGAGCTCACTTTATTAAAGTTTGCACTATTGCCCTCTGCTGTTTTACAGCTGATTAGATTAGTTGAACACGATTGATGGATTATGGTTTGGCAAACTCAGAACTATTTGCATTGATTAGGGATGGGGATAGAATGTAGAAATGATGTCTGCCAATGGTGCCTTTTCCCCTGGTTTTGTTTTACAGGTGTTACAAATGCAGCCTGTCAGCATCCTATGTGTTTCTTTCTTTGTTTCCCCATCTATTTTCTTACAGGTAGCAGCAAATAAACTAGAGCTGTAGATTTAGGGAATAAGGACCAAATTCATCTGTGTTTCTAATAGATAGCAGTTGCTATTCCAGGTTAATTTCCTCAAAAATAGACTCCTTCTTTTACTTCTCATTGCTGAAGTAGTTTCTGAGCACTACTGGGTAGCTGTTGAAGGCCAAAGCCACCAAATTAAATTGCACTTTTTCTCCTTCCTCATTTCACTTTTATTGGCTATACTCCTAACTAATTTCCCAAAGTAATACCAATAGCAATAAAAGAAAAAAAGCTAGCAAACTAGCAATAACTCCCCAAATAGCAATCCAGCTTTTTCAGATGAATTGGTTGTAGAGTGTACTTTTAAAATGCTTTTCCCCCCTAGAAAACAGAGTTACACTTGATACTAAGATTTGACGAGGGCAGCCTCCAAAAGCTTCTGTAATCCAAAATTTGAAATATACTTGCAGTGAATACTATTTCATCTTTCACATGTATAATAGTTTCTTCAAATTGCTTAACTTAAAGATAAGACTAAGTGGAAAGTTTAAGTTCATAAATTTGAAACCCTGCCTCACATCCACACACTTCCCTACTATAATTATCTTACTGTTGTAAATGTTGCTTTCCATTTGTACATATGTTTCCTATATAGTTGCTGACAAAATACATTTAATATTTTGCTCACAAATATTTTCTAAGTTTCTGTTTTAAAGTCTTGATACTGATCACGGATTACTTTTAAAATAGTCTCAGAGTATTTCTTCATGGTGAATAAATCACAAAGCCTTCAATGCCAGCGCGAGAAGGGGTGGGTATATCAGTACACCACTGGGCTACGTGACTTTCAAGAAAATGTGTCTATATTTGCCTGAGAGAAGACAGGTCACTCCTCTCAGTTTTCTGTTGTAGGGAATAAGGGCCATTGCTTTCCAGGTCCCAGGATCAGACTGAAGACCTCCTGAAGACTTCAGATATCTTTTTTCCCCTTAATATTATTTACATATTTGAAAGAGTTATATATATAGGGAGATATATATATATATATATATATATATATATATATATATATATATCCCTTCCATCTGCTGCTTTACTCTCCAGATAACACAATTGACTATTTTGGGGGTTAGGCAAAAAAGCCAAGAGCCAGGAGCTTCTTCCAGGTCTGCACATGGCTGGCAGGACCCAAGCACCAGGGCCATCTTTCACTATTTTTCCCAGGTCTTTGGATGTGAGCTGGGTCAGAAGTGGAGTAACTGAAACTTGAACCGCACCCATGTGGCGTCACAGTGGCAGCATTACTTGTTACACCACATTGCCCACCCCTCGATCATCTTTTGGTTATTCCTTGTTGGTCTGCAGTGCTCCTGCTGAAGATCTGTGTAAAAAAGCTTGTTTTCTAACTTTGAGAAAAACTGCCTAGAAGGACCAATGCTCACATGTTCAGTGGTCCTTCACCTGCTTCTGCAGGATTTGTAAAGAATGGTCTCATTTGTGAAGCAGTGAACAAAGGGAAAATAAGGTGGATAATGGTAACCAAGATGGAGGACCAGTGGGTTGGAAACTGCCGCTTTTGTGCTCTGGCATCTGAGGCTCTGTCTTTATAGACATTAAGAGAGGGTGCTCAGGGAGATCATCTGCCTTCTATTGGGTTTATAAAAACTGGCTGATACAGTACAGCTTGAAGAGGGCAGCATTCAGGCAGATGATTGAGGTGCCTGTATCCCACACCAGAGTGTCTGGGTTTGAGTCCTGGTTCCAGCTCCTAACTGTACCTTCCCACTGAATGCGTACATTAGGAGGCAGTTCTAGTTGGTTGTTTTCTTGTCATTCACATTCGCAATCTAGGGAGACTTAAATTGTGTTCCCAGCTGCCAGTGACCCTGGCTCAGCCCTGGGCAGCGGCTGCAGACATTTAGAGACAACCAGCAGATGGAAGATCTGAGTCATAAATACATAAGAAAATAAATTAATAAATATATATAATTTTAAAAAGATGTATTTGCTGTTATTAGAAAGGTATATTTAGAGAGAGAAGGAGAGACAGAGAGAAAGATCTTCTGTCTACTGTTTACTCCAAAATGGCT
Organism: Ochotona curzoniae; assembly: GCF_017591425.1. Lineage (NCBI taxonomy): Eukaryota > Metazoa > Chordata > Mammalia > Lagomorpha > Ochotonidae > Ochotona > Ochotona curzoniae. The sequence continues at coordinate 67,501,311 of NW_024467122.1, forward strand.
TTAACAGTTGGAGCTGAGCCGATCTGAAGCTGGGAACTAGGAGCTTCTTCTGGGTCTCTCCCATTGGTGAAGGGTCCCAGGCCTTGGGCCATCCTCTGCTACTTTTCCAGGCCACAGGAATAGAGCTCAATAAAAAGTGGAACAGCTAGGACATGAAACGGCACCACTATGGGATGCTAGCACTTAAAGGTAGATTAACCTGTTAAGCCATAGCGCTGAGCCAATAAAAAAATTTTAATAAATACAACTTGAAATGAATTTTGATCAGTTTCAAAAAATTACTTCATGTACTACTGGGTGGTTGTCCAAACTGTTAAGGATAGAGCTTGTACAGTGGTATAGCATGCTAGTCCTCCATCTACAATTGCCATCATCCCATATCAGCCCCAGTTCATGTACCAGCTGCTCCACTTCCAACTTACCTCCCTGCTTATGGCCCGGGAAGGCAGCGGAGGATGACTCAGGTCCTTGGGCCCCTGTGCTCACATGGGAGACCCAGAAGAAGCTTGTGGCTTCCAATTAGCTCAGCTTCAATCGTTAACAGCCACTTTGGGAGTGAACCAGTGAATGGAACGTCTGTCTTTCTTTGTCTCTCTCTCTTCTCCCTCTGTCGCTTCTCTCTGTGTAACTCTGCCTTTCATATAAAAATCAAGTAAATCTTAAAACAAAAACCAGCCTTTTGTGAATGTACATTAAGTTTCCTTTTCTCCTTTGTTTCCTAATCCTGGGGTTTGGAAGTAGGGAGAAATAGAATGTGAAGTTCACCATTGCATATTTTGACAATCCAATCATTACATGCTCTGAATATAGTGATCACCCATTCTTCAGTTAGCTAGTGGTATGGGAGACAAAAACAATATATATGATGTATTCTAGCTCTCTCCAACTCCATGCCTAAGATCTTGGATTTATCAGCAGCATTGTTAACACTGTATTCTGTTTTAAATGTGTAGGAAGTAGTAGAGAACACAATCTCTATAAGGTTAGAAATAGATACCTTAAAGACAAGCACGTGGTTCTGCATAATTGGCTTGTAGAAATATTTATTATGTAAATGAATGTTGTAGGGTGTTATCAACTCTAACCTTATAATTGTGCTTATAATTCAGGATAATTTGAGCATTGGTAGCTTTTTTTCCAGTTCCTCTCTCCCTCCCTTCCTCCCTCCCTCTCTCCCTCTTTCTTTCTCTCTTTCTTTCTTTCTTTCTTTCTTTCTTTCTTTCTTTCTTTCTTTCTTTCTTTCTTTCTTTCTTTCTTTCTTTCTTTCTTTCTTTCTCTCTCTCTCTCTCTCTTTCTTTCTTTCTTTCTTTCTTTCTTTCACAATATTTACTTGTTTGAAATGCAGAGTTACAGAGGGAGAAGGTGCGACAAGGAGGAGGGATATTCCATCCATTGTTTCACTCCCCAAATGCCTACAGCAGCCAAACTTAGGCCAGTCCAAAGCTAGGAGCTAGCAGCTTCTGCATCTCCTGCATAGGTGCAGGGGCCCAAGCACTTGAACCATCCTTTTTTGTTTCCCAGGTGCATTAGCAGGGAACTTGATTGGAAATGGAGCAATCAGGACTTGTTCCAGCAGCACCCATATGGAATATTGGGTGCTGCAGTCAAAGGCTTGGCATGCAATTTCTCTGTGTTTGCCCTGCTTTCTTTGGTTTTTAAAAACATTTGTTGGCCCGGCACGATGGCCTAGTGGCTAAAGTCCTCGCCTTGAACGCCCCGGGATCCCATATGGGCGCCAGTTCTAATCCCGGCAGCTCCACTTCCCATTCAGCTCCCTGCTTGTGGCCTGGGAAAGCAGTCCAGGACGGCCCAAAGCTTTGGGACCCTGCACCCGCGTGGGATACCCGGAAGAAGTTCCTGAATCCTGGCTTCGGACTGGCATAGCATCGGCCGTTGCGGCTCACTTGGGGAGTGAATCATTGGACGGAAGATCTTCCTCTCTGTCTCTCCTCCTCTCTGTATATCTGACTTTCCAATAAAATAAAATAAATCTTAAAAAAAATTTTTTTGAAGTCTGAGAAATAGAGGTAGGACTTGAACTTTCTGGTAAAGGATGCAAAGTATCCAAAGCAGCATGGTGCTGGACACCTGCCCCTTAGTTTTCCCTTTTTCATTTGGACAAATCACATGCCATTTGTGCATCTTAACATTTTATCTTACCCTTTTATTTGCTCCACCGGTTTATTTTGACTTTATTACTTAGCAGTAGTTTATCATAATTATCTTTTCCATCATGCTGGCTTCACGGAGTATAAATGCCTTTTGTTGCATTGATACTCTTCAAATCAAGAAAACCTCTCGTAACTAGATTCACAGAATACTGAGTTCACAGTTATGTATGCTCATGCTTGTTTTACAATCTTTGATCACTTTTCCTTCTTTGGAGAAAAGCTTGTAGGAGAAGAGGAGAAGTCAGTGTATAGGAGAATTCAGGTTCTTCTTTTCTACTTTGTTAACTGGTTCAGAACACACCCCTCCTTCAATAAATTTGTATTTATTGGGGAGGAGCATTATTAAATTCTATGTCAAATACCAATATAAACTGAAATCCTTCTAAGCAGCTGAGTTTGGGAATTTTCCCGGAAAATAGTAAAACTAGCTGAAGCTCCTTTCACTCCTGCTTTTGAAACTTAGCAATCTTTTTATTTTTCCTCGCAAGTCATTTTAAAAACATTTATTTATTTGATTGACTTCTTTGAAAGGCAGTGTGACAGAGGGGACAGATACAGAGAGATCTTTAGCCTCTGGTCAACTCCCCAGTTGCCCACAACAACCAACACAAAGCTAAAAGGAAGCCAGTAACCCAGGTTTCCATTTGGGTCCCCTGTGTGGGCAGTAGGAACGCACGTCCTTGGGCTGTCTTTGCTGCCTTCCCAGAAGGGTAGCAGGGTACCAGATAAGAAGCAGAGCACCCAGAACTCCAGCTGGCAGTCCAACATGGGATGTACATGTCCCTACTTCACCTGCTGCCCTGTTCCTAAGAGCTCATTTTCTAAAAGAAACCCCAAATACACTTTTTTAAAAAATTCATTGTACTGGGCCCGGCGTGGTGGCGCAAGTGGTTAAAGGTCCTCACCTTGCACGCCCGGGATCCCATATGGGCGCCGGTTCTAATCCCGGCAGCCCCGCTTCCCTTCCAGCTCCCTGCCTGTGGCCCGGGAAAGCAGCAGAGGACGGCCCAAAGCTTTGGGACCCTGCACCCGCGTGGGAGACCCGGAAGAGGCTCCTGGCTTCGGATCGGCATAGTATCGGCCTGTTGCGCTCACTTGGGGAGTGAATCATCGGACGGAAGATCTTCCTCTCTGTCTCTCCTCTCTGTATATCTGCCTTTCCAATAAAAAAATAATAAAAATGAATCTTAAAAAAAAAAAATTCATTGTACTACTATAGTGCTACCTGGTTTTATTACTTTACAGCATTTGGGAAGAGGTGGAGATCAGTTTCAGTGCACTTTCATTGGACTGTAGCTTGCATTTTTCCAGTGACAATTCCAGTGATTTGGCAGCTCAGTTTTTCTCCTGGAAGTTGTACATAAAGTCAATGATTTGCTGTTTTTGTTGTTGTTCTTGGAGAATTTACTTTACCCTTAGATGAATCAGTCCTGACTTTGAGTTGCCAAAGTTCAATCAAGGAAATTCCAGGCTCAGGGCAAGGGGGATGATTCATGCCAGAAGGGTTTTCCTGTACGGAGGGACTCTTGGAAACAGCAGAGCACAAGAGGTACAACTGGTTTCGCTTTGGGGCAGTTTGGTTCTTGAGAACATTGGGAATCAGTAATGGGGAAAGCAATGAAAATCTCCGAGGCTTTATTTTATTTATTTATTTATTTATTTATGATTTATTCATTTTTTTAATTGCAAAGTCAGATATACAGAGAGAAGGAGAGACAGAAAGATGATTCCTTCTGATGATTCACTCCCCAAATGACCACAATGGCTGGTGCTGCACTGATCCAAAGCTGGGAGCCAGAAGCTCTTCCAGGTCTCCCACACGGGTGCAGGGTCCCAAGGCTTTGGGCCATCCTCAACTGCTTTCCCAGGCCACAAGCAGGGAGCTGGATGGGAAGTGGGACCTCCGGGATTAGAACTGGTGCCCATATGGGATCCTGGCATGTTCAATGTGAGGACTTCAGCTGCTAGGCCGTCGTGTTGGGCCCACCCCTTTTTTTTTTAAGATCTTATTTTTATTATTTTTTTATTGGAAAGGCGGATATACAGAGAGGAGAGACAGAGAGAAAGATCTTCTGTCTGATGATTCACTCCCCAAGTGAGCCCAACGGCCGATACTATGCCAATCCGAAGCCAGGAGCCTCTTCCAGGTTCTCCCAGGCGGGTGCAGGGTCCCAAAGCTTTGGGCCGTCCTTGACTGCTTTCCCAGGCCACAAGCAGGGAGCTGGAAGGGAAGCAGGGCTGCCGGGATTAGAACCGGCGCCCATATGGGATCCCGGGCGTGCAAGGTGAGGACCTTAACCACTGCGCCACTGCGCCAGGCCCTCCACCCCCTTTTTTTAAAGGAAGATTAATTTGCAAGTTAGGCTTTTTGTGAAAATAGATTTTGTTTTTTATAAGCTTGAATTGTTTTTATCAGAAAGAGTTACAGAGAGAAGAAAAGGTAGCCTCCATCCACTGGTTCACTCCCCAAGCAATCCCAGTGGCCAGAACTGGGCAATTTGAGGCTAGGAGCCTCCTCCAAGTCTCCCACATATATGCAGAAGCACAAGGACCTTGCCAGCCTCTGATGTTTTCCCAGGCCATAAGCAGGGAGCTGGATTGCAAGTGAAGCAGCCAAGACTCCAACTTAGATGTTAGCTACTGTATGTAGGTGGAGGCTTAGTTTGCAATGCCACTATGCTGGCCCCCCAAAATAGGTTTTATTGAAGACAAAACATTTGTTCTTTGAGAATCTCTGAAAAAATCTACATTCTAACATCTTCGTGATTCTTGCCACTCCCAGATTGAGTAACACTTAAAACACATTTCCTTTTGAAACTGCAAGATTTGCAATGTACTTGTCATACATTCATGTGGCCATTCTGAATGCTGACTCTAATCAAATTTGAAAAATTTTTTGGTGATTATTTAATTTTGATAATCTTTACATAGTTGATTAGGGCACAGAAGGTCAAGGGTTACAGGAAAGTGGGTAAGACTATTGTTTCCACATTATTATTATTATTATTATTACTATTATTTTCTGTATCTGGGGAAGGAGGAAATAAAGGGAGAAGCCCCACCTAGCCTCCCACCCATCCCAGGTCCCTGGCATGGGGCATGCTTTGAGGGTCCTGCTTTGAAATTCTTAATGCTTTCTTGATATTTTATGAGTTGTTATAACTGTTATTATTATACTTTATTTTGTTCCCATGTTTCTTGAATTGGTTCTAGTGTTTCAAAACCTTTGAACTATATTTTAGCATCTCATTTGATATATAATAATTTTATCCTATAGTTCCCCAAGGCATTTAAAGTGTCAACTGACTTTGTTTTGATCTTATGGATAAAAGTTGTTTGAAACTCTGAAATCTAAATATTACTTAAGACTACTCTCACCTGTACTGTTTTTGTGTCTATCATGCTGCTTACAGCTCAAGGAAAAATTTGCCTTTACTGGTTTCTAGAATTAGTTTATAAGTTTATCTTTTGTTGATGTGATTACTTTTTATTGGTACTGCTGTTGAGCAAGGAATGTCAAAAATTGGATGTAATTCAGTAACAAATAGGAAATTCTAAGACAGTGTAAAGCCATGCAGCTTTTTTTTTAAAGCAGGAAGTGGTAGTGTGTGTATCTGTTAATTTACACTATAAATGGACTTTAATTTACCACTTCCTATTCAGAGACTAAAAGCACTGAGGAAATTGAAATTTTCTAGTCCCTCTTAGTATATCAGGTTTCTTATGCTTCTTTTTCTTTTTAAATAAAGATATCTTTTAATTCTACTTTCCATGAAATGTTTGGGTTTTAAAAGAAAATGTTTTATATTCATCTACTTGAAAGAACAACAGAAAGCATGGTTTATTCCCTAAGTGCCCGTGACAGCCAGGGCTGGCCCAGGCTGAAGTCAGGAGTCAGGAACTCTGAGTCCCCATGTGGGTGGCAGGGTTCCAAGTTCTTGGACTATCATGTGCCTCCTCCAGGATGCATTAGCAGGAAGTTGAATAGGAATCGGAACACCTGGTACTGGAGCTGGCACTCCAATATGAGTTCCAAGTGGTGCCTGAACATCTCGCTGCTCACAGTGCCTGCCCCTCAGGTCTCCTCTGTTTTAAGGGCAAGTTGTATTTATAGACCAGTCATTAGTCTTCCTTAAGCCCTCCACTCCTTTTTCCTGAGCTAGATTTAACTAAACTAACATAAAAATATTTGGCAACTAGTCACTATTGCGCATCATTCCTAAAATGCCTTCTAAATTTACTTTAATGTATTTTTTCTTCTGAACTTTGAACTTTTCAATTTTCAAAGATGTTAGACTATAAATTTTAACTTTTTGAAAGTTGAAAAAATTCTTCTAAATAAAAAATCACTCCAGAAACCTTGTGGAAAAATGGAATTAGAAATACATTTTATATTTGAAGGAGAAAAAGCACTTTCATGTGCTAATTTACTCCCTAAGTGCTTACAGTGGTCAAGGTGGGGTTAGGGCCAGAGCCCAGGCCCAGGAACTCAATCCAGATCTTCACTGTGTGTGGTGGGAACCCAGTTACTTGAACTATTACAGCTGGCTCCCAGGGTCCACACTGCCAGGAAACTGGGGTCCAAGGTGGGAACAAAATTGTGGGCTCCAGTGTAGGATGAGGGCATATTAATATTCAGGCTAACTGATGACTCCTTCATGAAATTTTTGAAGGCCCTGTGTATATGCTGCAAGATTTATACTTGGTGAAAATAGCTTTATAACTTTTATAATGTGTATTTACAAAAGAACAATGCCTTGAAATCCTCTCAATCTAACATTCTTAAACTTTTTAAAGAAAATATTTATTTATTTGTTTAAGAGAGAGAGTTACAGTGAGAGAGAGGGAGAGTCAGAGAGAGATAACTTCCACCTGCTGGTCTACTTCCCAAATGGTGACAATAGCAAAGGCTGGGGCTGATCTGAACTTCTTCTAGATCTTCCTCTGGGCTCAGGGGCCCATGCACTTGAGCCATCTTCCACTGCTTTCCCAGGAGTATTAACAGAGAGCTGGATCAGAAGTGGAGTAGATTGTATTCAACCAGTGCCTGTATGGAATGCTGCAGGTAAAGTCACTGCAGGTAGTTACTTAATTGATACCCCACACTACTAGCCCCCTTAACTTTATTTTCACTTTTACATGTTTTTCCCTAAAACTTTATTTGAAAAAATCTCTGTGTGTGTATGATAAGTAATGTATATAATATACATTTGAGTATCTATGACATATGCTATTATATATAAAATATATTTTTAGAAATATACTTATTTCTAAAGATTTATTAATATATTTCTATAGATTTGTTTATTTGAAAAGCAGATTGAGAGAAAGAGAAATCTTCCACAAATCTTTTCACTTCTCAAAAGATCACAATAGCTGAGAGTAGGTCAGGCTGAAGCCAGGAGCCAGAAACTCCATCCAGGTCTCTCACTTGGGTAGCAGAACCCAGAAGTATTTGAGCCTTCATCTGTTGCCTCCCTTTTGCATTAGTGGAAGCTACATCAAAAATGGAGTAACCTTCAGTACAGGATGCAGGTATCCCAGGAAATAGCATAACACAACAATGCCTTCCACTGTATGTATCGGTTAAGGCTTCAGTCTATAAATCATTTTTTCCTATCTCAAATGTTTGTTTACCTACTCATTATCGTTATTATTATTCATATTATTACTTGAAAGACAGAGTGTTTGAAGGACAGAGAGGGAAGGTGAGAGAGAGAAAGTATCAGAGAGAGGAGAGAGAGATCTTCATCTTCCATCTGCTGGTCTACCTCCCACAAACCAACAACCAGGGCTGGGTCAGGCCAAAGCCAGGAGCAGGGAACTCCACCAGGGTCTGTCATGTGGATAGCAGGAACTCAAGTCCCTGCTTCCCAGTCTCAGTGGCAAGAAGCTGAATTAGAAGTGGAATAGCCAGGACTTGAACTGGCACTTCTTTATGGGGTATAGATGTCCCCAGCAGTGGCTTTATCCTGTCCCTGGAAAAAGAAACATTTTAAAGCTTCAGTGTGTGACTCATTTTTTCCTGTTTCAGTGATACATTTTTCTAGTTAGAGCTTTCAACTGATTATCCTTAAGCCAGCTACTCTAAAATTTCATTAATCTCCGTGTTTATAATTTACATGTGTACAAAAAAAAGCATAAACACAATATGGTTGTCAAACCAAGCTTTGAAACTAGCAGGATCCATTTAGGCTGTATCTTCATTCTTAAAAATAATCCTGAATTAGGAATTCAATATTTGTGAAACTTTTCCTTTTTTCTTTTCTATTTCTGGAAGATCTCTGAAATGTAAATAGACAAACCACAAAACCAGTACTCAGAGAGCTTGGGATCACAGATGTTTCCAAATGTGCTTTTGAAACAAAATACATTCCCCCTCCTTTTTTTTTTTTTTTTAATTTGTGAAGGCACAGTGTTAAATTTCATAGAGTAGGCCACAGGGGATAGCTAACTTACATGGAAAAATGTGCAGCACTGTAAGTAAACCCAGCCTTAAAATTTTGCATTGCTTTATTTTATTGAGAGGCTGAATGGCACAAAAAGCTGAATTATTTTCATGGTTCTCTTAACTGCAGGCAAATTGAATTGTTAAAAGAACTCCAGGGACTGACATGATGGCTCAGTTCGGTAATCCTCTGCCTGCAAGCACCAGCATCCCATTTGGGCACCGGTTCATGTCCCAGCTACTTCACTTCCCATCCTGCTCCCTGCTGTGGACTCAGAAAGCAGAGGAGGATGGCCCACATCATCCTTGGGACCCTGCAACCATGTGGGAGACACCAAGTGGGTCCTAGCCTGGGTATTGCAGCCATTTGGGGAATGAACCAGACGATGGAAGATCTCTCTCTCTCTGTGTCTCTTCTCTGTGTAAATGTGCCTTTCCAATTTAAAATAAGAATAATTTTTTTTAAGAAGAAGTAGTAAACTCCAGCTAGAATCAGGTGTAGAAAGCCTCAGTTGGAGCTCCCTGCTGTTTCCCCACCCGTGATTTTCCTGTGCCAGGCAACAGACTTCTCCAGATTACTCCACAGAATAGCCAAGAAAGGAGGGAGAGCTGTGGGTGTTCTAACTGTGGCACCCACAGGGAAAAATGCGTCAAGTCATAGCTCACCATTGGGGTTAGAACTGGCTCTAGGGAGTTCCCAAGACCTGGAAAAATACTCTTTCCCACACTCTGCCAGTGGCACTCTTTCACCCACTTACAGACCCTGGAGCAACCTCTCCAGTCTCTTGACCCAGAGAAGATGATGTTAACATTTGTTGACTGACTCACTTGCTGAGGTTGTAACATTGCTGTCCATCTTCCTTCACCACATTGAATGATACCCAGATTGTGGAATGAAAGTGATCCATTTCCAAGTGCTTGTTCCAAGCTGCTATCCCCTATATTGAGTCTGTTAACTGTGTGCCTCCTGTTCACTGCTCTGGAATATTCGCTGCTGTCAGTGGACACTTCAGGTGTTGCAGTGTTTGGCCTGTAAAGAACTGTAAGACATGGACATTCTTGTATGTGACTCTGTGGGAGGGCCTTACCTTTAAATGCCAACATTTGATTTTAACCCTTCCTTTTATGTTAGTTGAGGTGAAGCTGGGTAAATTGATGCATTTTTGCTGAGCCTCAGTTTTCTTAGCCATAAAAAGAGGATTGGACTAAACCATTTCTTGAGTACTCCACAGGTCTGTAATTGTATAGCTTTCTCTCGTACTTGCTTCCCTTGGCATTTTATAATGTAGCAACCATCAAAGATGAGCAACCATTTAGAGTAAGAATCAGTGTACTAAAATAATCCATTAGAGTATGTGTGTGTGTGAGAGAGTCCAAAATGAAAATAGCTCTGAGACCCTTGGGAATATTCTGTTATATTTTGGTGTTCCTATTTTATTGATCCGACAGCGGTTGATGAGGAAACTGGGACTGCTTTCATGCTGTCAAAGAATGAATTTTGGAGTGTGAGCAGCATGGGAGCAATACAGCCCTACCCTTGGCTAGCAAGTGGCTGCTGGGAAGGAAGCTGCGTGCAGTGTGCTGAGCCATGCAGCACTCATGACTCGGGTGTCATGGTGCATGTGAGTTATTGTACTGTGTGCTGACCAAGATGATGCTCAACATCCCCTTCAGATGGCCAAGGCTTTTTTGTCCCCATCACGGTGTTCTTTAGACACTGTGATTTTTGAGATTGTATAGTCATAAAGTTTAAAAAAAATGTTGCTCCCTTACTGCCCCTGGGAACTGTGCTTAGTGCTGGCTGTTGGAATGGCAGCCCCTTCCTTCATTATTTTCATTCTCTAATCTGTGGCTGGGGACCAGCCAGGGGAGCTCAAGGACTCTGGCATTAGTGACAGCCCCAGTTCAGCCTGACAGTGTAGCCTGAGATGTTGTGTCTGCTACTTGAGTAACTTCATGTCCTCCTCCCCTTCCTTCTTCTTTTTAAGTTTTTTTTTTTTTTTCTGTTTTAAAGAAATCTTTTTAAAAGGTAAGATTACAGAGAGAGGGAGAGAGATAAGAAATCTTCCATACATTAATTCACTTGCTAAATGGCCACAACAGCCAGGGCTACGTCAAACCAAAACTAGCAGTTTCCTCTGGGTTACCCAGGTGGATGGGGTACTTGGCCCGTTTTTCATTGCTGTCCCAAGCATGCTCGCAAGGAGCTGTATTGTGCATGGAGCAGCTGAGACTCAAACCAGCATCTATGCAGGACGCCAGCATCGTAGGTGGTGGTTTCACTCCTTGTCACAATACCACCCCCATTGTTTTCCTTTTTCTTTGTTAGACAAAGTCACTTTCAAAGAAGTTTTTCAGAGAAGTAAACTATGGTTTATTTAATGTCAAAACATTTGTGATAGGATAGTAGTGAGAGCTACTGTGGTTTGTTGATTTCATATGCTTATAAATGTTGAAACTTTATAAATTCAATAGATTTGAGTGTTGTTTGAGAGGATATTTTGATTGATTCCAACAGCTTCTCTCTATTGTTTTTAGTAGCCTGGTGATTTTGAGGAGTAACCCAGCTTCAGGATGGGCCTTGATTAATCTAAATGTAGGGATGGATTTAGATTAATCCAATCTTACTAACTCCTCCTGTTGGTGGTTGGTTCAGGAATTCAGACAGCCCTGCAGGTTGTGACATTCCCACGGCTCTTAAATTCAGAAATGAGGCACAAAGGAAAGACTTTGGGGAAATGTTTTCTCACTTCTGAGAGACACACCGGAAAATGATCTCTTTTCTTCTTTGTATTGCTGCTGTGGTCCCTGACCACAGGGGGTGAAAATGATACTCCCAGGAAGGCAGAGCCAAGGGAGGTGCAAAGAAATGAGCTGGAGCTACTAGACTATGCCATGAACCCCAGCTCACAAATAGGCTTGTTATATGAGTCAACAAGTTACCTTAAGGTTGTTTGATTTGTAGCTTCTGTTGTTTATAATTGAGCATCTCAATTGATACTTTGTTATTTACAGCTATTTTTTTTTTGAAGTTTCTTAAAATTGATAGGCAGAGTAAGAAGGGTTGTGGTGGTTTAACAAGTTAATGTTCCACTTATAAGTGCTGGCATCCCATACGAGCCCTGGTTTGTGTCCTAAATACTCTATTTCCAATCCCGCTCTCTACTTATGGACTGGGAAAGCAGCAGAGGATGGGCCAAAGCTGAGGCTTTTGCCTTTAGACCTGGTCAGCTCTGGCCACCACGGCCATTTGGGGAATAAGCCAGCAGAAGAAAGATTTCTCTCTCACTCTGCTGCTCCTTCTCAAAGTGAATCTGCCTTTCAAATAAAAATAAATGTTTTGTTTGAAGGGAGAGATAGAGGCAGAGATTCCATCTACTGGTTCATTCCTCAGTTTGATGTCATGATCTGGGGCTGACTAGTCTGAAGCCAGGAGCCAGACCAAGAACTTTGGCTCTCATCTGCTACTTTCACAGATGCATTAATAGCAAGCAGAGTTGGAAACAGAACAACTAGTATTGGAATTGGTGCTCCAGAATACAAAATGTCTGCCTCACAGATGCCCACTCCACCAGTTGTGCCACAACACTGGCCCCAGTATTTAACATTCAATTTAGTATCTACTGTGTACACATGTATCTGTACACAACCTAATTAGAAAAAAAGATAACGAGACCTATGCTTGATTTGGCAACAGCTACAAGGCCATATATTAATAAACCTGAGTAACACAGGATTGAATTACTGTGCAAATGGCAGGCTTTCAGGTAGGGCTGGGCTTGGCTGAGGAGAGATCTGTGTGGATAGCATGAGGTCCTCAGAGTAAACTGCAAGGTGAGGTAGTCATGCAGAAGTGAGGGAGGGACCGAGCACGTTAGCCTAATGGCTGAAATTCTTGCCTTGAATGTGCGAGGATCCCATATGGGCCCTGGTTCATGTCCTGGATGCTCCACTTCCCATCCAGCTCCCTGCTTGTGGCCTGGGAAAGCAGTTGAGGATGGCTTAAAGCCTTGGGATCCTGCACCCGTGTGGGAAACCCGTAAAACCTGGCTCCTGGCTTTGGATCAACTCAGCTCCAACCAGAGGACAGGAGATCTTTCTCTTTGTCTCTCCTTCTATCTGCAAATCCAACTTTGAAATAAAAATAAATCACAAAAGAAAGTTAGGGGAACAAGTACAGACTGTCAGAAAGAAATAGAAGGCTTAAGTCGAAACGGCAGTAAATGTCAGCATCAGGCCCATCCACCAAGGGCCAAAGAACATACTACCAACCCGAGGATTCACAGCTTCTTCTTCTTTTTTTTTTAATTTCATTTTATGACATGGTTTCATAGGCTCTGGGACTCCCCCAGCTCCTCCCCATGCCCCCCCATGTTGGATTTCTCCACATTGTTGCACTAGTACAGTTCATATCCAGTTATGAGTCTTTCATTGCGAGCATGTACCATGCATAGAGTCCAGTATCTTATTGTCCAGATAAATTCAACAATTTTATTGGGAGACTGTCCCTGGTCTGAAAGTAGAACTGGCATAATATCATCCCCTCCAATGAAAAACCACAACACAACATCAACAATAATTTACAACATCATGGAGTTAATTAACATGGTATTGAGTGACCAATATGTTAGAAAACCACATTCTGTACTACTTCATTGACATTCAATTTTAGTTTATACACAACCGACTGCTATACACCTTAAAGTGGTTATAGGATACTATTCAGTTGTCTCGTGTCTATTTTCTTTTTTATATTTAGCAGCTTGTAATATTGAAGCATGATTTTTTACTGAACTTGGCAATTTTAGGATAGTCTGAACAGGCTTATAACTCTAACAAGGTGTATGTTAACACTTGAGGTGCAGAACAGTTTTAGGAGGGATATGCAGAGAAATCTTCAATACCTTAATGAGGAGTAACTAATCTTCGTGTCCTACCTAGTAAGGTATATGTGAGTCCAAGCTGACTGTTTCCTGTCTGTTCTAAGCTTTCCTTATCGGTCTCTGTCTATCTGATCTAATTTTGGGGGAGAGGGTGCTCCAGAGCGACCCTGATGGTTCTTACAGGAGAGGGTGGGGTTCCAAAGTTGGTCCTAAGTAAGGACCAGAGAAAGCTCTTTTCCTGAGTCCCTAAGGAAGTTTACTGTTCTCTTTCTGAGGACCGCTCAGGGCTCCTGGCTGTTGTTCTGATGACATTAGATCCTGTGATAAAGGATCTGGGCTTCTTGCATCCCATGTGGGAGATCCGAAAGGGAATGGATGACCTGAGAGTTCTTGAACTACGAGGGCACTCCAATTCCCTGTGGTCTCCTTGGCAGTTGGGATATAATCCTTGGTGAGGATCTGGGAGTTTCCAGGGTTGGGATACCAGCCTCCTCCTGTCCTCCAGATCCACTTTGGGGTCCCCCTCTGCTCTGGATTCACAGCTTCTTAACTAATGCAATGACATTACTGAGTTATTCCAGCTTTGGCTTGTAGAGGAATTAGACTGTGGAAGATGCTGGCACAGCATCCTGGGAAGTCATTACCAATAATTGATGCGTGAAGTGACAAGAGCTGCAGGATAATGGCTTTTGGATAATCTGTGAGGTTTCCACTTGCATAGAATTTGAGTTCCCATGGTATGTTCATACCCATTATCTCATTGAATCCTTTTAGCCTTTTTAAGTGGATGAGGATATACTTTGTATGCAAAAATTTTTTAAATGTTTGCCAGAATAAATTTTGTCTTTTAAAAACAATCATTGAGGGGCTGGCACCACAGCTCAATTGACTAATCCTCCACCCTGAGTGTCAGGATCCCATTTGGGTGCTGGTTCATGTCTCCGCTGTTCCACTTCCCCTCCAGCTCCCTGCTTATGGCCTGGGTCAGCAGAGGAGGATGGCCCAAGACCTTAGGATCCTGCACCCGCATGGGAGATTCAGAAGAAACTGCTGGTTCCTGGCCTCAGATCAGCTCAGCTATGGCCTTTGTGGCCATTTGGGGAATAAACCAGCAGATGGAAGATCTTTCTCTCTGTGTCTTTGCTTCTCTCTGTTAACCTACCTTTCAAATAAAAATAAATAAATCTTTAAAAATATGATTTGAAAAGCAGAGTGACAAGATAGACATTGCATCCCCTGATTCATTCCCTGAATACCTGTACCAGCCGGAGCTGCTCCTGCCCAGAGTCAGGAGCAGAGCGATGTGTACTCGGATGAGCAGCACCTGGTAATCTGTGTGAGTGTCCCAAGCAGCAGCTTGACCCATGTGCCACAATACTGGTCATAGAGTTCTGTTATAGTTCTGCTCTCTGTGGACTTTGTGAAGTCCCCTTGTAGAGATGCAGAACAGATCAGTAATCAATGACAGAGTGTGACTGACAGTGTTAGGGCTTTTGACTATTAGTAAATATGTTGTACTTTAAATGAAATTCTTACTTTCTAAAATGTTACTATTTCAATTCCATACTTCCCTTTTCCCTGCATTGTGCTAATCTGTGCCGTATGGCATCTGTCAGCTGGCTCTTGCCCGCAGTCTAAATGCCTACAATGCCTAGAATAAACATTGAAAACTTCCGAATGGTGAACAGATGGTCCTTCAGAACTTCCTCAAATAACAGAAAGGTAATACTTCTAACAAAAAAGAAAACAAAAGGTTAGGTCAGTAGAAAGTTTCCAAATGTTGCCAGTAAATGGAGAGTGAGTAAGATCTCTGGGGAGCCTCAAAACAGCTTTTCTGAATGAAGTTGTTAAAGGTGCTCTGCTCTGCTAACTCCACGCACAGTCTGAAAGAACAAGTTAGCATCTTTGTAAACTGGAGTCAGCGAAGTGCAGGCATTTTGATATGTTCCATTTTTTATTTGGAATGTGAATGAACTATTAAATGATGAAATGTTGGATACTAACTAGTCCTAATTAAAGAAGCTATTCCCCAGGTATCCAGTCATGATTTTTTTCATTGTGATAAAAAAAAAAAGATTTATTTATTTGGAAGACAGAGAGAAAGGGGAAGAGACAGAGGAAAGAAAAAGAGAGAAGTTTACCTACAGGCACTGTCCATCTGCTAGTTAATTCCCCAAATGGTCACAATGGCCAGAGTTGGGTCAATCCAAAGCCAGGAGCTTCTTCCTGGTCTCCCATTCAGGTTCATGGGCCCAAGGGTTTTGGCATCTTCTGTTGCTTTCTTAGGCATGTTAGTAGGGAGCTAGATTGGAAGTGGGGCAGTCAGGTCTCAAAGTGGTGCCCTTATAGGATGTCAGCACTACAAGTAGTGCCCCCTATTATAATTAAACAACAACAACAAAACTAAATAGACGATTTTATCAGAATGTAATTGACCAAAAACAAACGAACAAACAAAAAAACACCAGGCAACCCCTAGAACTTGCACAGGTTCATGTTGCCTCATGGCTGGGTAATGTTCAGAGATAGAAAAGGGAAGTGACCTACAGAAAACGGAAGTGAGGGACACAGGGAGTTTGGTTTAAGTGTGCCATTTGCCTTATTTGGACTTAGTTTTACTAAAGCTCAGCTGCTTATGATTGGCTGAGACTCAGCTTTTTGTTGTACAGGCAAATTCCTAATATGGGATTTTGGGTTGTTTTTCTACAGAACTGGAGCATGAAGAACTGAGGCTTTCTTAGGCCAAATTTAGATTGATTTAATTTGATTATAAATGCATAACAAAATATTTACCATCTTAACCATTTTTAAGATTACAGTTCAATTGTTTTAAAGATACAGCCAACACTCCATGTCCATGAGTTCTGCATGCATGATTCAACCAACTGTGGGTTAAAAATATCCAAAGAAAGAATTTGCATCTGTAACTGAACATATAAGATGCTTTCCTTGTCATTCTTGCTAGACAATGGGTTGTACAGTTATATCCATAGCATTTGTATTGTACGAAGTATTGTAAGTAATCCAAAATGATTTTAAGGTATATGAGAAGATATATGAAGGTTAGGTGCAAATACTACCCTAGTTTGTGTAAGGAACTTGAGCTTTGCAAATTTGGGTGTTTGGGGGTGGGGGAATCCTGCCACATGTCCCAAGGATACTGAAAGACTACTGTGTTTCACAGTACTATACGCACATTCTTCAGGACCATCTAAGATCACAAACTTGATATACCCACTAAACAACAGCTCCCCTCCAGCCTGTCCTCCCAGCCCCTTTCTACTTAATTTCTGGGATTTGGGAGACAAGACTTTTAAAAAAATGTTAGCCTCAAGAAACAGATATTGAATGCATCAGGTGTTGAACATTGTTCTTTATGCTGGGGAAGGAGGCAGCAGGACCCCTAGCACCTTTGTTATCCTGGATTTGGAGGTTATAAAAAAGATAAATCATCATCAGAGATGATGTCAGTGAAGTCTTCAATGAAGGATGGCATCGGTCAGTCCCATGAGTTGCTAGCAATAATATTCATGCTGCGTTGTTCTGATGCTGCTGCTGCAGGGCCAACCGTACTGAGAGGGGTACCCTAGCTGGGGAATGTGAGGCTGGCAACTGAGAGATATTGAATATCACAGCCTATTGTTAACATTGTGGTCATTAGCGAAGGCAGAGAGTGATTGAGAAGCTGTTTTACCAGGTTGGTGTGGGAATGTCAGTGGTCTGTTTCAAGGTTCCCAGGAATACCTGAAGAGGCTCCCTGAAGGGAGAGTACCCCGCTGAGGGAGATGGGGAAACCCAGGGCTTGTTGCTTACACTGGAGAGACAGCTGCAGCTTGGAGGCAGCCTTTTTGGAGGTGCTTTTGATGATTCTGAGAAACACCGAAATACCATAATTGCATCCTGGGGAGTGAACCAGAGGGTGAGGGATTTCTCTTCCTTCCTGTCTTCTATCCCTCTCCACCTTTAAATTAAAACAAATGTAATTTAAATTAAAAAAAGAAATTTCTGGTGCCCAAGTCCCACCCTTGTATAGCTAAGTCAGAATCTGACTTGGTTGCGGACCTAGTCACAAGTATTTTTTTTAAGCTCTCCCGTCATTCTGAAATGCATTTTGGGGCTAAAATCCATTCTAAAATCCATTCTAGTTCTAATCAGTAATTGATGGAGATCATTTATTAAGTTACAGATAAAATGCTTGCTGTGTAAAGTAGATATCCAGGCTTTCCCTCTCCTACCATTAAATAGGCCAGTTGTTGTTGTTGTTGCTTTTCTTTCTTTTTTTTTTTTTTCCTTAGTCAGCTGCAGATTATGGAAAAATAAATGAAAGGAGATGGAGGGACATACTTTAAGGAGGTCCCACGGCCTTTCCTAGACAAGGATGTGGGTGTGGACCAGGCTGCATTGTTTATAAGTATTTCAGGAAGTAGAAAATACGGTATGTTCTCAATCTTTCCACTACCTTATGTAACTGAGGGATGTGATCCATTTGTGTCAAATAATGAGGCATATAATACATTGCATTTAACATGTGTGGGAATTCTTTGCAGAGTAATTAGC
This sequence comes from Ochotona curzoniae, assembly GCF_017591425.1. Taxonomy (NCBI): domain Eukaryota; kingdom Metazoa; phylum Chordata; class Mammalia; order Lagomorpha; family Ochotonidae; genus Ochotona; species Ochotona curzoniae. The sequence continues at coordinate 67,519,370 of NW_024467122.1, forward strand.
ATTCCTTTCTTCAGCCTGTATTCAGAGGAAACATACCATTCACACCCTCTCTGTGTTCACATTTTCCAGTGCGTTGGAGAGCTTTTTTCAATAGAAATCTTTGTTCTCTTCCTAATAAGACTTGGGTTATACTTGGAGAAACTTAGCATATCTTTCTTTGTTTTTCTGGCAGGAATTGATTTTAAAATCAGGACGATAGAACTGGATGGGAAGAAAATTAAGCTTCAGATATGGTAAGTAAAACACAGTTTCTGCTTTAATCACAGATTGAAAGTGGGAATTCAAATGTGGCTTGTGATAAGCTAGAGACATTTAAAAAAATCAGAGCCAAGGAGAAATGAGTGAGTATTGAGCATCTTTCAAATACATCACTACCAAGAGATAGAGAAGGGAAATGGAATCACTGACTTTTATAGTCAAAAGGGATCTAATATGTTATTCTTCTAGAGAGGGTATATTACTTCCTCATGAAGTTGTTATAACTGCAAAATCAGACAAGGCCAAGTTGTTAAATGGTAGGGATCCTGAACAGGATTGACTTTAAGTGGAAGATTCTGGGTCAGTTGCTTCCTTTCTTGAAGTCTGCTTTTCCTCATCTATAAATTGGTTGAACTGGAAATCTTATAATTCCCTTTGAGCTCTGTATTTCACATGGTTTATTTGAACATTTTCCTAATTCAGTAGAATGATGAGGAATCTTAGTCTGAGAAGTAAGAGAGAGAATAAATTATCCTTTGGGCTGCTCTGATAGATACGGAACAAAAGAATCTTTTTCTTCTTACACAAGCAGCAGAACACTTCTGACACCAGATACATGGGAGTTCTCCCCATACACCAAGCAGTTCTCTAGCAGACACCAACGGGAAGTCCCGTGATTTAATTAGTTTCTGCTGCCTTCTCCCTGAAAATAACATGAAATCCCACCATGGAGGGCTCAGTCCCATAGTCTGTGCCCTACTTCAGGTGCCAATTGCTGATAGAAGGTTGTCACCTGTACTTCTCACTGACTAGCAATAAATCAGGGATCCCCACACCTCTTTCATGTTTGATCATAGAACTCAGAAAACATCTATGCTTACCAATTATTAGAAAGCTTATTATAAAGGATATGGGTGGGAGAGACGCACAGGGCACTGTGGAGCTTCTGTACCTTCTCTACTCTCTGTACCACCTTGCCTGTATCTACGTGTATTTGTCCTGAAGTTCCTTGACCCTGTCCTTTTGAGTTTTAATGGAGGCTTCCCTATATAGACATGATGGATTATACCATTGGCCATTTGTCATTGGCTAGAGGTTGGGTAGTGGGACTGAAACTCCCAGCCCTCTAATCACAAGGCAGCCAGTATCATCCTATGGCTAACTAACCCAGAGCCCAAATCACCTGTTACATCACTGGCATTCAGAAAGGCACACTCTTGGAAGGTCCAAGGATTTTGGGACCTGTGTGCCAGGAATCTGGGGCAGAACCCAAATATATATTTCTTGTTGTATCATAGTATCATAACTGCTGTCGCAAAAAAAATGGTATACATAAGCTGTCTTGGCATATATTTACCTCTGTTCTGTAGACTGGGAGTCCAAGATCAAGGTGCCTGTGAATCAAGGGTCTAGCAGGAGCTCACTTCTCAGCTTGTCAGTTGCTTTCTCAAATCTATTCCCACCTGGCACAGAAAGAGATCATTTCCTTTATTTATTTTCTTACAAGGGCATCCATCCCATTTATGTGGGCTCTGCCCTGTTGACCTAGTTATTAATTATCTCCCAGATGCCATTGCACTGAGGGTTAGGCTTTGAGATAGAAGTTTTAGGGAATACATTTGTCCCATGCTATGCCACCCATCTTTCACATTGGAAAACGCAAGGTGTCAAAACTAGTGATTTTTTTTAAAAAAAGATCCACTGGTTCACTCCCCAAATGGCTGCAGCAATCAGAGCTGAGCTAATCAGGAGCCAGAAACTTCTTCCAGGTCTCTATGCTGGTGCAGGGACCAAGTCTTTGGGCCATCCTCTACTGCTGTCTTCGCAGGCCACAAGCAGGGAGCTGGAAGAGAAACCAGGGCACAAACTGGTGCCCATATGGAATCCTGTCTCTTGCAAGGTGAGGATTTAGCCATTGAGACATTTTGCTGGGCCCAAAACTGTAGTGATTAAGCATAACTTTTCTGGGGCCAATGTTAGCAGGTTAAACTGTTGCCTGCAATGTTGGCGTCTCATTCCAGAGAACTGGTTCGAGTCCTGGCTGCTCTACTTCCAATCAGTTCTGTGCTAGTATACTTAAGAAGGCAGCATACGATGGGCTCAAGGACAGGGCCCTTGCCACCCATGTGGGAGACCAGGATAACTCCCAGCTTTTTCCTGGCCCAACCCTGGGTGTTGTGGCCACTTGCAGAGTGAACCAAAGGATGAGAGATATATTTCTGCGTCTTTCCCTGTCACTCTTAAATACATGAAAATAAGTCTCGAAAATAAAAATTTTAAAATATGGTTGTTCCAGACTGGCAAGTTAAATATCTTATACTTGAATCCAAACTCTTTTTAAAATTATTTTAACCTCTTAGGAACTGGTTTAATTTCCTTTACTACAGTGCCTTATATGAAGCCAAATAGATTGGGAACCTAAGGAAAGCTTTGGTGCTTGGTGATCTTATGTGTAGTGATGATAAATAGTAGAAATGTGGGGCATCAAAGATAAGAAGCAGGGCTAAACAGAAAAGAATTATGAGTATGAGAGTACTTCAGAGAATTGGTGGAAAATGGTGTCTTGATTAAGTAAGTTAAGTTGTGACTTGGAAGCTGGCATTGCAGTTCAGACTGCCTGATACTGAGTCCTTTCTGCATGCTTCTGATCCGACTTCCTGCTGAGGCACCTGGGAGGTAGCAGATGATGGCCCAAGTATGTGAAGTTCTGCCACTCACATGAAAGTGGCTGACTCTGGCCTCAGCTTGACGCATTTCAGCTGTTGTGGGCATTGGGTTGTGTGTACCAATGAGAGGATGAGCTCTGTCACTGTGTCTTCCAAATAAACAAACTTTTTTAAAAAAAATTTATTTTTATTATATTTTTGACAATCTTTACGTAGTTAATTAGGGTAAAAAGGTTCAAGGGCTATAGAAAAGTGGGTAACACTATTATTTCCATATTGTTTCCTTCATGTTTAAAGGGGGTATTGAAGGAGAAGGCCCACCCAATTTCCCACCCTCCTCAGGTCCCAGATGCAGGGCATGCTCCGAGGTTCTTGCTCAAGTGGTTTTGATAGTTCACCAGTTATGAATCGCTGCCAATCTTGCCACTCCAAGCACACTGAGGTCATTGAAGAATCCACTGATTGACATAGTCCATCATAGAGTCTCCGTTTGCCCTGTATTTCACTGCCAACATGTAGCTGAGATGGTTGATTGACCTGTACTGTCTTGTGTCTTTTCTTGGTTAGGGTTCTGAGTCCAGCATTTCGATTGGGGAGATCTCCAAAGAAACTTTGTCTGAGGTGTTCTCAAACCAGATTTTTGTATGTACTAGCAAGTACAGGACCTGGCACAGTCCATCATCCCAATCAGCTAGTAGTTGCAATTGCTGGGTTGGTTCTGTTTTCAGTCCTGATTTTCACTGGAACCAATGGGTGTTGCAGTATGTATGCCAAATGTATGCCAGTGGGTAACTTTCCAGCCTGTTCTGGGCTGTTTCCTGTCCTGTGTCTGTCTGTCTGTCTTTCTTTCTTTCTTTCTTTCTTTCTTTCTTTCTTTCTTTCTTTCTTTCTTTCTTTCTTTCTTTCTTCCTCTCTTTCTTTCTTCCTCTCTTTCTTTCTTTCTTTCTTTCTTTTTTAAGATTTATTTATTTTTATTACAAAGTCAGATATACAGAGAGGAGGAAAGATAGAGAGGAAGATCTTCCATTCAATGTTTCACTCCCCAAGTAAGCGCAAAGGCCAATGCTATGCCAGTCCGAAGCCAGGATCCAGGAACTTCTTCTGGGTATCCCACACAGGTGCAGGGTCCCAGAGCCTTGGGCCGTCCTCGACTGCTTTCCCAGGCCACAAGCAGGGAGCTGGCTGGGAAGTGGAGCTGCCGGGATTAGAACCGGCGCCCATATGGGATCCTGGAGCATTCAAGGTGAGGACTTTAGCCGCTAGGCCATGCCGCCAGGCCCACATATCATGTTTCTTGTGCTTACCTGCTGGGTCTGTGTCCTGCCAGAGGTGTTGCCCGGGCTCCTCCATCAGAACCTCTCCCAATGCCAGATTTTGTGCATACCAGGGGGTCCAAATAAACAAACTTTTAAAGAGTGGAAATGAAAGATAAGTTTTATTGTAAAATTTTGAAATCATGCATAATTTTCTCATATTATGCATTTTTCCATGAACTTTCTGAAAACCTTGTATGTGCATCAGGGTTTTGTGTTTTGTTCTTGTTGTTGTTTTGTTTTGTTTTGTTTTACTTATTTGAGAGGCAGAGTGACAGAGAAAGAGAGATCTTCCATCTGCTGGTTTACGCCATATGGTCTCTCATATGGGTGTCCGGGACTCAAGCTCTGAGCGTCATGTACTGCCTCTTACCATATATATATGTGGGAAGATGGATTGAAAGCAGAGGCAGGACTTGATTCCAGGCACTGTGATATACAGTGCAGGGATTGCGAGTGACAACTTAACTTGCTGAGCCACAATACCTACCCTTGCTCTTTTTGTTTAAGTCTCAGATCTGGGATTATGGCTGATGCAGTGGCTTCACAGGCTAATCCTTTGCCTTGCAGTGCCGGCATCCTGTGGGTTTATGTCCTGATTGTTCCACTTCCCATCCTGCTCCCTGCTTATGGTAGAGCAGTAAAGGATGGCTCAAGTCCTTGGGACCCTTCACCCACATGGGAAACCTAGAGGAGGCTCCTGGCTTTGGATCAACTCAGCTCAAGCTGTTGTGGCCACTTGGGGAATAAATCAGTGGAATGAAGACTTCTCTCTCTGTCTTTCCTCTCTAAATCTGTCTTCCAAATAAAAAATAACTTAAAAAAAAAAGAACTAGGATAGAATAGAATAATATATAGATGTTCCCCAGTACTTTTTTCTTTTTTAATAAACCTGCCTTTTTAGGGGGAAGAGGAGTTGACACTTGGGGAAAAATTCCATCCACTAGTTCTCACATACTCACAGTGGCTGGGGTGGAATCAGGCAGAAGCTAGGAGCCAAAAACTCAACTCAGGTGTCCCATGTGGGTGACCACTTGAAGTACTTGAGCCATCACCTGCCACGTCCAAGGGTCTGCATTGGCAGGAAGCTGGAATTGGGAGCAGGGCTGGGACTTGAACTTAACCACTGTGGTATAGAAAGGGAACATGTTAAGTAGCATCTTAACTGTCAGGCCAAATGCCTACTTCGCTTTAGCCCTTCTTTCTTAGAGGAGGAAACCAGGACTTGGGAGTGATTCACTTCATCTGAGGGTGTGTGTCAGTGTGGGTGAAGAAGCTGAAACAGATCCCCCAGGATAGGGTGCTCATCTTCAGAGGCTACCTTGCTTCTCACACAGTGGTTCCCAGTGTACTTCATTGGAAGACATCAAAGTTGCCAGAGGTTGTTCTTTTTATCTATCGGTACTAGGTGAGAAAACAGGCATGGGAAAGATATCCACGGAAAATATTTCAGAGAGAAGCAAAGAGAATTTCCGACTGTGCTGTACAGCCGTGATCACAGCAGTGAAGAGTATTTCTGGAAGCCTGTGCCCATGATCAACTAATTAGATTTTAGTACAGAGTAGCAAGGCATCCTGGTCCCATCTGTCTCCATTACTTTCAGCAGCAGAACACTCTCCACTCAGTGTTCACAAGCTACATTTGGTGTGCTAGGCTTTCTCCTTGTCCTGCCTGCAAAGATGGTTCTCAATCAGCTGTGTGTGCAGATCAGGAAAATACAGCTTATCTGCTCTAGGAGCTTAGTTTCTGGTTGCCGCATGATTTGTTTGCTGTGTATCCAGCAAGTGTCCAATATATCTCAGTGATCAGTGAGAGAATGACAGGTGAGACAGCTGTCACGTGAGGCCTGACCTTGCATTAAGTAGCTGAGACAGAAGATGCTCCAGTCTTGTTCAAGAGTGGGAGCTGGGTGGGACTTCCTGAGCCTGTTCCCCTTCTACAAAACAAGCATGTTGTGACCCATCCCTTTCCCTCTGCTCTTCTGTGAATCCTGTGAATGTAATGGGAAAGTATTTTGTAAGCCCCATGTAAATGTGAAAGTGCTTATCATGTTTAATGTGGTATTTTTTCTCTGAGCCTTCATCTCTTGTTGGGGTTTAGTATGCATTACATTTCTAATGCGTTCTATTCCACACGTGCTTCTCTCTCCTGTGCAATTAAATTGTGCAATTTGAGTTTATCCTAGTAGCATAGGCTGAATGAGTTCTGACTGTAAGTGGCAAATTTGAGAATATTGATTTTCCCAAATATCAAGGAAATTTGATTTCCTTTGGATGATTGTTCCTTTGAAAGTAATTAGAAACCTTTGTGTTTTTCCAGAATGCATTCATTGTAATGGTTTCCCAGCAGCTACCAATGCAAGAATGTATGAAAGTTTATGTAAATTTGAGGTGTTGGTGTTTGAACAAGTCTTTGGAAACATTATTAGGAGCTGAGTGTTGAACTCCAGGCTGTCGGATAACCCTGGACTCCAGAGCAGAGCTCTGGGGAGTTCTTGGGAAGATCCTTTTTCATGTGCTCTGCTGAGTGCAACGACCCACTAGTGAGTGTGGCTCACTTGTGTGCTTTGTACAGAAGTCAGACGCTCAGTGAAGCCAAACATATTAATCATTAAGCACTTCTCAAACAGGTTATCACAACCTCTGAGAGTCAGAACTCAGAGCTGTTCTCTGTTCCCTCCCACGGGTGTTTGACTAACAAAATTGTGCTAGTTCCGACAGGGCCTGCGTATTTTCTTGTTGCTGCTTTTATCACCAAGTTCCAGGTCCCACAGCACAGGACCTCTCCTCCGTGATGCTGCTGATGACTTTTGAAACCACTCTCTCCTTTGTTTCACATTCTAGGGACACAGCAGGCCAGGAAAGGTTCCGAACAATTACGACAGCATACTATAGAGGAGCTATGGTGAGTGTGTTTTGGGGTTTTGTAGCTTCACAGGTGAAAGTAAAATGTGGATATGCGTTTGCCCAGACTATAGCATTTAAACTGGAGTCTCAGGCCAAGAGAAAAATCTTCTTTTTCTTCTTTATCTTCATCATCATCATTTTTTAATGTAAAAACAGTACATTGAAAGGGTTTAGGGTTATGTTTTGTGCATGGTGACAATGTGCTTTGCCATTGGTCTTCATGATAATATTTAGGAGATTAGCTTGTAGATGTTCTGCAACTCACCCCGTGTTCTGAGGTAACTGTGTAGTTTTACGGCTTTTCCTGTTATTTATATCTGAGACAGCCTTAACACTCTACAAGCCCTGTAACTTGGTGTTCATTGCTTGCACACTGTTATTGAGCAGCCCTGCCACTGTCACCCCTTATCTTTTACCACCTCCATAGCATCCACTATGATGGCTCCTCTCTCTGAAGTCCCTCTGACCAGTGTTGTCCACTGCCCTAAGAAGGGGCTGAGGCTCTGTGAGGCTGAGCATCTGGGGAATCTTGACCACCAGTTCCTTCTCTGTTATACCTGGCCTTAGAAGTCATTGCTGGCCCTTAATAGCACAACCTCATCACGTGGTCATTTTTCATTCAGAAATGCCTCATCTTGTCAACACATTTATGTTGTGTGTTGGCTCTGGGTGGGTCTTCTGTGGTGCTACAAGAACCATAGCAACTTGGAAGAGAACTGCCAAAACGTGCCTAGAATGGCAAGCATAGACCAGAGCCTTATCTTTGGCTTTTAGATGTAAGCCAAGCACAAATTGGAACATTGAATTATGGTAAAACCAGTTACGCTCAGCGTCTTTGAAGAGTAAACAGGTCTGTCAGCCTGGTAGACCTTAGAGTCCCAGCTGCCTCTGTACCCAGCTTGTTGCTTAAGAGACTTTACACCTGGGATTGGTGCTGGGGTGACACTTGGCAGGGTGACAGCTGTTGCTGGCTTCTTGGGAGATGGAATCTGAATCCACATACTCCTTCATTACCATGCTGCCCTCCCTTCTTCCTCCTTCAAGTCACTTTCCCACCACTATTTGGGTGTTGGCAGCTTATCCCACAGAAAAGATAGAAGGTTCCTTTGTAGGCTGCAATATCCCACTGACTGGGTTACCTGTAAGTATTCTTCACACTACGCCCTGTCACTTGTTAGAGTGTGTAGGGTCATGATTTGTGGTTAGATTGAAATCACAGGGTATGCCAGGAAGACACTCATTTGTTTCTTGTTTATGTCTCCCAACCAGCAGGGTGATTTGTAATAGCTCATGGGAAACTCTGGCAGGAGAGTCCTAAGACACATGAGGCTCTCTGTTAACCAGTGCTTAGCTCGCATGCCTACTTGCGCTGGATGGTGAGCAGAAGCAGATTGGGAACAGATGTGTCTCTTAGACGTCTAGCTCTGTTCATGGTTTGGGGAAAGAGATCATCAAAATGTGTTACCTTAGCCTGGAGGATGGTTTTTCTTTTCTTTTTAGGTTTAATAAGGAATATTTTATTATTTACTATTTTTTTATTCTTTATGACACAGTTTAATAAGCATTGGGGTTTTCCTTCCCTCGGCCCCCTATTCTTCTCCTTTCCAGTCTTTCAATAGGTGTCTTTCGAGGGCCCCCCAGAAGTCCGTCATTGAGACCACATTGAGGTGCTTCCCAACAATGTAGGGGCTTATCTGTCGTTTCACTATGAGACCATTGTATTGCAAGAACGGGGATATACTTCTCTCTGTTTCTGCCTATGGACATATTTATTTCTGCTGTGCTTCCATTATGTCTCCCCTTAGGTACAATCTATCACCGGTTGAGAAGGAAAAAAGAAAAACGTTTAAATAAAATAAAATAGTGAGCCTTCATCTCCATGGTGTTTCAAATGTGTAGCTGGGGTATCAATGGTGCCAGAGTGTCCAATATCTTCCTGCAAAAATTAATGCTAGCATATGACTCATGTGGTTTAAATGGGAGTACAGTATGGATTAGATCATCGTTACCAATAGGTAGTAGTAATAACAGTGATAAGAGAGATATTGACAATCTCAGGTGATCACATGCAGTCTGTCATGAATTATCAGTTAATAGGTTACATCACAAGATCTTGTTGCATGTGGTACAGACAGCTAGGAAGTGTAATAAGATACAATTTACAGGTACAATGGATGATCTTTTTCATGTCCTCTGCCTACTCTATCACCACAATACTTTAAACAAAGAACAAATACTATATGTTCTGTCTGGTATAAGACAGCCTTTAGGCAAATTGCAAATTAGGTAGTTATAGGTAGTCAAGTATATACATATATATACTCTTTCAGATGAATGGTATAATGGAGACTAGCACCCTGAGGAGTAAAGTTATGTTATAGTACCTTTGGCTTTGGGCTATCCTCGACTGCTTTCCCAGGCCACAGCAGGGAGCTGGATGGGAAGTGGACCTCCCAGGATTAGAACTGGTGCCCGTATGGAATCCTGGCACGTTCAAGGCGAGGGCTTTAGCTGCTAGGTCACCGCGCCGGGCCTTGTTCCCTTTTTCTTACCCATTAGGAGTTTTTGTCCCCTTCATTCTGCTGTATGTAATGTCATTGTCTGACCTGTACTAGACATGTAAGAGAATCAGGTCTCCTTGATATGCCTGGTTCCATATCACATACCTAACTTCAAGTCCATACTGCAGATTGAACTTGAGCTTTCTGTTAGTTCAGACCTAGTGGAGCACCCAGGACTAGAACTGGTGCGCATATGGGATGCCGGCAGGCAGAGGATTAGCTTGCTTAGCCACTGTGCCAGATCCTCACAATTATTTAAAAAACAATTTTTGAGTGTTTGATGAAGGAATGAAATTAGTGGAAAATTTCAGAGCTACACTGTAGATGAATCTTTAGGGTATCCTGCTCTGCTGGAGTCTTGATCTCTGGGGTCATCTCTTTCAGTGGGATGTGAGCCCTTCTTGTTCTCACTGGAGAGCCATTTTTAGCAAGTGCTGGTTTGGGCAGTTTATTTTCATCAAGTCAGGATTACAGCCTGTTGGCCAGTGCTGATTTGGAGGTTTTTGCCACACTGTATTTCAAATACTTGAGCAACATTTCCAGGCCTAGCAGTGATCCTGGTGAATAGCCAGCCTTTTGGGGAAAGCAGGCCCTGTTGTTACAGGGTCAGCTTTTCAAATAGACCAGGGCCATCTTCTGAATTCTTCAGAGGCTGTTTTTGTTATAGATATACACTGAATATTCAAAGTGCTGTCTGATGTATTTGTATTTTCAACAGATTTGCAATATCAGTTATCTTACAAATAAAGGAAACTGTCTAATGATTTGTTATTGAAACCAAAGGGAGAAATAAGTAATATCTGCCACTTACCAGGTTCAAACTCTGTCCTGGGTTCTAGGTTAAGTTGTTTACAGAGAGTATCCCAGTAGATCCTCATTTTATGACAGAGGAAATAGAGTCTAAGAGGAGTAAAATCACATCTCCAGCCGCTCCCTTGGTGGAGCCTGAGTTAGCCAAGCTCTCAAAACCACACTGTGTTCACACTTTCTGTGCTAGGTGAAGTGAAACCTCGCAACAGATGTGGCGTGTCAATGAGCAGGGTCATTCAGATCGCCCAGGCTTCACGCTGCAGGCATGTTCACGAGCCAGGTTGTTCATGCAATTCAAGGAAAGTGCCGACAGTTACTTGGTTAGCCTTAATAGTACAGACAGCTAATCACTCTGAGTCAGGAGTTGTTCGCATGTACTAAGATTTTTTTAAATCGTGTAGCATAGGGCCCGGCGTGGTGGCACAAGTGGTTAAGGTCCTCGCCTTGCACGCCCGGGATCCCATATGGGCGCCGGTTCTAATCCCGGCAGCCCCACTTCCCTTCCAGCTCCCTGCCTGTGGCCCGGGAAAGCAGTCGAGGACGGCCCAAAGCTTTGGGACCCTGCACCCGAGTGGGAGACCCAGAAGAGGCTCCTGGCTTCGGACTGGCATAGCATTGGCCGTTGCGGCTCACTTGGGGAGTGAATCATCGGATGGAAGATCTTCCTCTCTGTCTCTCCTCTCTGTATATCCGCCTTTCCAATAAAAAATAATAAAAATAAATCTTTTAAAAAAAGTGTAGCATAATATGCAGAACATAACATTTATCATTGTAACCATTTTGAGGACACATTGTCCACTTTAATTTTTTTTCAAATAAAATAGTTTGCATTTTGACAATGATAAAAACTCCTTTACAGTGTATAGCTAAAGTGAAGCATTTGCATTTTGAGGCTAGGAGCAGGGAAAATAAAGGAAAATATTGTTTGTTCATTTAAGCATTGTTTTTTTCTGGTCACAAAAAGTACACAAGCAGATTGAAAAATGAAAATCCCGTAACGCTACCACCTCGAAAAAAATAACTTGGGTTGACATTTTGTTTCCTAGATTTTTTAATTCTGTGTGTGTTGTGATACATATATATATGCATATATGTAAATCACACACATATATATGTTCATATTTTATATTAATTACAACATTTTTAAAGCCAGAACCTGACAGACTTTGTCTACCATACTAAGGAATTTTAATTTAATTCTGAGCACAGTGGTTAGCGAGTAATGGGTTTTGAGCAAACAGTGAAGTGATCACTGGAACCGTATGGAAAGTGGATTAGAGGAGGTTAAGAATGAAGCAGGGAGACCAGTGAGATTGTGTGTGGTGTCAGGATTCTGGCAATATTGAGGTCATCGTGTATATAGGACGGGATTGATTGCCTGTGGAGGGGAAGGTGATTCCTTGAGCTGGCTGACTGGGATGTATTGCCCTGCACCAAAACGATAATACAAAGAGGATTAGAGGATTTGAGAGGGATGAAGTCAGTCTCCTGTTTTACTTAGTTGAATTTGCAGTGACTGCAGGGGACACCTAGCAGCCATTGGCCTGCCCTGTGCTCACAGGGGCTCCAAGCCCTTGCTGACCTCTCCAGCCCCTTCCTGTACACTTTCCCCATCAGATCTGGACACTCTGCCAACTACCTGTCACTCAGACCCACAAGCCCTGGGCCTGTCATCAGTGAGACATTCTTCACCTCCCTGCCATGTGCCAGGCTTGTGTGTTTCCCCATCTCCTCCTGTCCCAACCCCTTTGCCCAGTTTAGGTCCTCAGCCTTCCGGCCTTGGCCTTCCCTGACCACTGTAGCCTCAACCAGGTTAGGTTCTGTCCCTAGCCTAAGTGTTCAGAAATCTCCGTGCTTCTTCCTAGTGCTGATCAAGGTTGCAGTTACATTACTGTCCAGGAGAGGGAGAGACCTTGTCTGTCTTATTGTCAGCAGCACTTGGAATATTATCAGGGACACAGTAGGTGCTCACTAAACATTTGTTGAATGGCTGGGTACTTACTTCAGGGGATATAGATTTTGAAATAGTGTAGAAGACCTAGTTGAGATGTTTAGAAATTGTAAATTTTTGTCCTTGAAAAATGACAGTTTCTTTAATATAACAAATTCTGAGTTCTGTAACTTAGATAAAAAGTGACATTTTGTCAGCCTATGTGAAAAGAAATGATTTTACAGTGGTGTAGTCTCAGTTTCTACTTGGAATAAACAAGTGTGTAAGGGAACCAATTACTCTTCTCAATGTTATCTCTGTTTTTAACTCATTCTTTCCAGTCCCCTTGGTGTGTATCCAGGTGATTATTAACATATGAATTCAGATAGAAAGGATAAATTACCTTTACATTGTTCTCTAATTCATGTTTATTTTTATTTCTCTGTACTTTTCAAATTTATTGTGGACTCCTAAAAAGACAAAAAAATGGCAAACAAAAGGTTTCTTCTGGAAGGTAAGAAATGACATCATATACTGGGTATATGTAAGATACTAAATTGAGGTTTTTTTCCCCCTCTCTCACAGGGCATTATGTTGGTGTATGACATCACAAATGAAAAATCCTTTGACAATATTAAAAACTGGATCAGAAACATTGAAGAGGTATGTCCAGAGAAGATTGGTGGAAGGGTGTCTGCCAGTGCTTGTGTCCTGTGTCAGCTCCTGTGTCAGCTCAGGCAGCTGAGCTGCTAAGGAGCAGGGCATGAGCTGACCCAGCCTTCTCCCTGAGGAGCTCAGGAAAGGGGTGGACTCCTGGGACCACCACCTGCCTGCTCTGGGGAATGGACAGAGGAGCAATGTCACAGTGTTTTTTTGTTTTGTTTTGTTTAATATTTATTTATTTATTTATTATTGAAAAGTCAGATATACAGAGAGGAGGAGAGACAGAAAGATCTTCTGTCTACTGGTTCACTCCCCAAGTGGCTGCACTGACCTGAGCTAAGCCAATCCTAAGCCAGGAACCAGGAGCTTCCTCCATGTCTTCCATGTGGGTGCAGGGTCCCAAGGCTTTGGGCCGTCCTCAACTGCTTTCCCAGGCCACAAGCAGGGAGCTGGATAGGAAGCAGGGCAGCTGGGACATGAACCAGCGACTATATGGGATCCCAGCACATGCAAGGCAAGGACCTTAGCCACTGGACTACTATGCTGGGACTAGTGTCACAGTATTTTAAACCTAGGCCAGATCTAAGAGAGAATTAACCCAGGTCCCTGTTTTGTACAATGAGAGGTTGGAAACAGAAAGAAATGATTTGCTGTGTATGTTCATACAGCCTTTAGGCTAAGATGCCTATGTCCCATATTGATTTGATTGGCTCTGATGTCTGGCCCTGGCTTCCAATTCTGGCTTCCTGCCCTTGTGTCCCCAAGGAGACCACGGGTAATGCCATGTCCCTGCCACCCACATGGGCGGCCTGGATTTAGTTCTCAGTTCCAGGCACTGCCATGGCCCTGACCGTTGCAGGCATTTAGGAGATGAACTAGGGGCTGGGACTGGATGCCTCTGTTTCCCTCCCAGTCTCCTCTCTGCCTCTTGAAGTTAAATGAGAGGAAGAAAGAGAACAAACAAGCAAACACTGGGAGTAATATATTGGACTCTCAAACTCCTTCTATCTCGCCATGCAGTTTGACTAGTAAACTTAAATCTGTACTCCAGAAACTTTTTGCCCTTTTAGCACTTTTCTTTTTCTTAGACATTTGAAATTTGTTTCAATCCACACTAATTGGTATTAAGTTTTTGTTTTTGTTTTTATGTTTGACATTTTGGAATAGCTTTATACAAGTTTGTATCAACCCACAGGAATTTATTTATTTATTTTTAAGTAGTTTAGAATCCGGAATTGTTTCTGCATTGGGTCACTCAGTCCCAGGTTTTTTCCTCCCTTGACCCAAACAAATATTTGGAAATTCTACTCTGCGATAACAGTGTCTTAGTTCTATTTGTTCACATGCAAAAACAGACACAAGAATTGAGTGCAAGCCGTTGAGATGGCTTGCCGAGGCTCTGCGAAGGCTCTGAGGCCAGAGCTTTTCCTTCCTCCCATCCTCAGACTTTTTTGTGAATCAGGCCTTGTGTTCAAAGAAAGATTTTTTGTCTTGCTAAATTCGTGGATGTGTTTCTGGCAGGTTAGGATTTGTCTATTGAATGACTGTCTTTTTTTTTCCTCAGGCTGTTTTTATAGCATATTATTTTCTCCCTGCAGCATGCCTCTTCAGATGTTGAAAGAATGATCTTGGGTAACAAATGTGATATGAATGACAAAAGACAAGTGTCCAAAGAAAGAGGAGAGAAGGTAAATTTGAATTGAGTGGGTAAAGCTTGGAGTCTGCTCAACTAAGTGTTTATTTTCTTATATTATTTGGTTATTCATTTGAGGCTTTAAAGTATCTGTGTTTTAATTCTTTAACATTGAATGTCAGCAACAAAAGACGTGCAATCCAAACTTGAATGGTATGAATTAGTATTCCAGATCCAATACCATACTGTGTGCTCATGACTCATTCCTAAAGAATTTGCTGATGTTTTCTGCAAGATACAGACTGGTTCCTTCTAAGATTCCTTCAGCTTGGAGTTCAAGCTCTTACTGCCTGATCTGTTTGAAAGATGTCCAGTTTCTAAGTTAAAGCAGTTGGCTCTTTTTGAAAAGAGTAATAGCATATGTAAAGTTTCAGTGACAGTTGTTTTCCAGTTCACGTTTTTCCTGAGCATATTTTACTGAACAGTAGATTTTAGGCCATTATGGATTAACTCTTTGTAACTGCTCGAAGTCTGGATGTAACTTATAGTTCATTTAAAGGCATTTCTCTCATTTTTGTCTCTTATGATTGGGCTAATGTACATATTGACTTCCATGACATTTTCTAAATTGACTTTTAAGTCTTGGAGTTTGGTTTTAGGTTTTGTTTTGGTATTTTTTTTTAACAATACCTGCAAATTTTTCTTTTGAAACAGATTGTAGTAATTTTTCTCCTATGATTATTCACTCAATGTTGGTATTCTAAATGGGCTAGGAAACTCTTTGAAAAGGAGATGAATTCACAGCTTGTCTCAGCCAGTAGAAATCAAAGCAGTGACTATCTCAGTATTTAAGCTTTCATGGACCAATTCATTAAAACATGATTAAGGTCAGTACAGTAACTATTGGAGAACTAGACTTTTGGAGCAGATAGATGGAATAAGTGAATTCTAAGTTATTAATAGGGGTGGGAATCTAACAGTTTTTCTTGTACTAAAAGCACAAGAGAAAAAAACAGAAGTACTTAAAATTATGTTTTAGATGGAAAATGTGCCATTTTTTGGTAATGATTAGGTTACATAATGAAATTCTAGATAAAATAGAAGAAAGCAGAGCAATTTATTCCACAATACCTTACTTTTAAGACCTTGAAAAATCTTATATATATAAAAGATATATATATATACACACAAAAGATATATATATAGAGAGAGAGAGCGAGATAGAGAGAAAGTCTTTTCAAACAACTTTTACTAAATTTAAACATTTCTGTTTGCCTTTCAGTTAGCAATTGACTATGGGATTAAGTTCCTGGAGACAAGTGCAAAATCCAGCACCAATGTAGAAGAGGTAAGAAGGAAGTGCGTGGTGGCCCAGAGCCCCTGTTCCTGCAGCCCCAGGCCATGGTTGTTTCCGTCTGTCACTGCCTACTGCTGACCCTGCTTGTTTTGTGTGCTTTGATACTTCTGATTTTTGTGTTGAATTGTTCACACACAACCCCCACACGGATTGCTCAGATTGCTCAGTTATAATTCTCTGAACAGAAGATGGCAGTTCCGTTTAAATTCCGTTTTGCCTTTTGCTGGGGAAGCTGGAACAGGAGCAGACCAAGCAGTCTCTGCTCCTATTTGTCGTGGTTTGTACCACCCTGTCGTAACCTGCAGCAGAACTGTTCCCTTCCTGTTTCTACTCTCTCAAGAGAGAACTGAATTGTCAGCTTCTTGCACAGATTTTTTTAAGTGAACACACTGCAAGTAGATTGCACACAGAGCATTGTTGGACCACAGTGGTATTTAGTAGGAATTAAGTGTTCATCAGAAGGCAGGTTTAATAAATTCTTACTAAATTAGCTGTTAAAAAAAACCAAGTGATCTAAAATCATCCAAGAATATTTGACAGTTACTACATTTAAAAAATGTTTTTAAACTGATCATAAAAATAATACACATAATATGTGTTGATACTGATATTTCACTTGACACTTATAGTGTCTTCAACATCTGATTTTTTATGCCATTCCTGTTTCTCAATAATACGTTGGCTAAAAGCTGAGACTTCCATGGCTTAATTAGCCAGTAGACACTGCTGAGAACTTTCTCCTTTTTTAAATAACACTTCATTTCTGGGTTGCTCGTGGGTGTTGGGAAACAGGAAGCCTCCACTGATCGGTTTATACAAGCAAAGAGGAGCCAAAAAGGCTTGGTACAGAGTTTATGGAAATCAGTCTGGAGAACATTCCCTCTACTTCCTGTAAAGGATTTCCCTCGGAGGGCAGCCTCTGTGGTCAGCTGGACTGGTGGGGGGAGGGAAGCGC
Source organism: Ochotona curzoniae (assembly GCF_017591425.1). Lineage (NCBI taxonomy): Eukaryota > Metazoa > Chordata > Mammalia > Lagomorpha > Ochotonidae > Ochotona > Ochotona curzoniae. The sequence continues at coordinate 67,536,362 of NW_024467122.1, forward strand.
CATGGCCCTGGGAGGGAGAGCTGCCTCTGCAGGGGTAGCCCAGTGCCCTGGAGTGAAGGAACAAGTTTAGGATTTACACTGTGGCTTAAAGAGAGCCTGGAAGGTGTAGACCTGGGAGTTGCCTGCGCTGCATAACGTAGCCAGCCACTATTAGAGATAATAGTGATGGTTGTAGTTATGTTCCTCTCTCAATTAAAAATTCTGAAGTAGTATATTTATAATGAAATAAAGAGAAATGTTTGTACTTTAAAATGTTACTAATATGTAATAATGAAATTTTTGTTTTACCTCTAGGCATTTTTTACGCTTGCACGAGATATAATGACAAAACTCAACAGAAAAATGGTTTGTATCACTTATAATTTTTCTTTCTGTTGTTCTGTTTTCTATGCTATTATTTATTTATTTACTTTTAAAGATTTATTTATTTTTGTTGGGTAGGCAGATTTACAGAGAGAAGGAGAGAGAGACAAATCTTCCATTCACTTGTTCAGTCCTGAAATGACTGCAACAGCCAGAGCTGAAGTCAGGAAGCCAGGAGCCTCTTCTGGGTCTCCCACACGGGTGCAGGGTCCCAAGGCCCTGGGCTGTCCTCCACTGATTTCCCAGGCCACACGCAGGGAGCTGGAATGGAAGTGAAGCAGCTGAGACTTTAACTGGTTTCCATATGGAATCTGGTGCTACAAGGTGGAGGATTAGTTAGTTGAGTTATTGTGCTGAGCCCCTTATTTAACATTTCATCAAAAGGATAGGCCTGATAGTCAGGAAGCCAGGAGCCTCTTCTGGGTCTCCCACATAGGTGTAGGAACCCAAGGCCTTGAGCCATCGGCTGTTCTTCAAGACCATAAGCAGGTAGCTTATGAACTCACATCCGTATAGAATGCCAGTGTCACAAACGTAGAAGCTTAGTCTACTATGCCACAGCACAGGGCTCCCATTAATTGTAATTTCTCTCAACTGGAACTAGAAAATTTCCTAATATATTATCAGCATAAAAAGTGCTGTCATAAGAGCAGTGTTCTTATTTTAGTCCACAATTTGACCCAGAAGAGGGTCCTGGCTTCTGGTTCCTGGCTTCAGATCTGCTCAGCTGAGGCAGTTGTGACCATCTAACAAGTGAACCAACAGATGGAAGATCTTTCTCTCTGTCTCTCCTTCTCTCTGTAAGTCTGCCTTTCCAGTAAAAATAAATAAATATAGTTTTAAAAAAGAGCGTGCATACTTACCATGGTATCTTTTTCTATTTTTATTTAGGGGGGAGGAATTACCATGAAACTTTCATTTCCCTGCTAATTTAATTATCCTCTGATTTTTTTTTTTTTTTTTTAAGAATGACAGCAATTCATCAGGGACAGGTGGACCAGTGAAAATCACAGAAAACCGGTCAAAGAAGAGCAGTTTCTTCCGTTGTTCACTGCTTTGATGGACTCTGGCTGAGAGACTGCAGCACCGCCAGAGGGAGGGCCCTTCCCTGCTTCTCTGAAAGCACAGGTCACCCAGCCTCTAAACCCCACGGCCCGGCTGCTGCGGAGAGCACTGCCCAACTCCGACCTCTGCACACGGAAAGCCAAGCGGATCGCAGCCTGCGGCCTCGCGCCCCAACAGGCTCGTTTCCTTTCAGACCTGGAAGCAATGACGTGGAGACACAAGCAGGACCTAACTTGTTTTCCCTTTGTTTTCCTGCCTGTTGCAGAAGCTGCTATCTTTTCTTTTTCACTTTGCACACAGTGTTACTCTCTCCCTACCACAGCACAATCTGAGACTCATCTTGGCACCCTTTTGGGTCATGAAGTAGCTGAGTAGCTGGATTTGTATTTTTTTAAAAAAAAAGACAGGACATTGAAAGCAGAGGCTAAGGTACTAACGTGAAGGGACTTGTGGTCTGGGTTCTAAGGCCAAATGTTACTACATTGGTACCATTTGTTTAAGGGTGTTGATTTGTGATTTTTCTCCAGACTCATTAAGTCATGCTAAATATTTTAGTTTCAAAAGTTGTGAAAATGCCCAGCTCTTCATCAGAGTCCACCGTGTCATCACCTCTTGAGGTGATCAGGAGCTTTGTCTTGTTCCCAACTTTCTCGGAGAGTCCAGAAAGCTCCAGGAGCCAGGTTTCAGATTGATTACCTCTGCCTATTCTGTGGAAATCACATTTGGAAATCACTGTAATCTCACTTTTCTCTTAGAATCTGTATTTGCTCTTCTTTTCTATGTTTGAGATAACGGCAATTCCTTGGTCATCTAAACCTAAACAGATTCTTAACCTTGCTGTATTTTCCCTTGTGAATTTCTTGAGACACCCCATCTCGGATTTCATTTCAGCATCTAGCTGTAATTGTGTCATGTGAGGACTTGTAATGTTTTTTTCTTGGCTTTATCCCTTAGCTAGCTATTGAAATTGAGATACCCAGTTCCCATCCTAATCCCTGTCCACGAGAGTTAACAAACGTCAAACTGGGATTTTAGTTTGCGGAAATCTTACTCTCTCCCACATGAAGATGAACTTGTTTATATAAACTTAATAGAGATAATTCTTGGTAATGATAAAAATAATTATTTGGGTTTTTCTATTTCTTTTTAATTTTTATTTTTGGTTGTGCGGGGTAGGAGGTTTTAATAAAAACAATTAGATCTAGCACAGGTTGTAGGACAGCTCTTGCCTTTTCATTAGAGTTAAATGAGGTCAAGGTTTCAGTTTTGAAACAGTCATTGTTACCTGTGCAGAACACAGTCCCATCTGTTTAGGCTGATTGTTATAGAAACTGGTCTAGTCATTTGGGCCAAAGCCAACCAAAAGCTTAGTTGCCTTTCTTACCAAACATTGGTACTGGTATGCCTTTCATAGATGAAAGCATCACATTATTTGGTATTTAGTGTATGTGCCAAATTCATATCACTGCTGTTATTTTTAGCCTTTGGTGTCATAGGGGATCATTAGAAGAGGGTTAGGGAATTAGGGAAATGAGGACTGTTAATAAAAATGTTTCCTGTGTATGCCTACAAAAGTTACTCTCACGATTAGTGTAAAAGTGGGAGATGCGAATGGATTGGATTAGTTGTTACCAGAGAGGATTCTGCTTCAAAATAGGATATGCTATTAGAATGCTTACCACTGGTCAACCTTTGGTACTTCTTTGAAAACTTGAGTGGCTACAAATGGTATTCCAGAGCTATCCTTGTGGATATACTATACTACTGTTAAGAAATCTCAGCTTCCTTGGTTTGTTTTGCTTTTTGTTAACTGAAAGTTCAAAATCACCCGTTGCTGTCCCAATATAATGAGTAATTCCTTGACTAAAATTGACTGTATGTCTGCCACTTTCAAATCAGATACCTTTTTGAAAAGAAAATAATTTCTTAGAACATCTTGTATCTACTAATTTTCTGGGGAAAAAAAAAAGTTCCAAGCAGGTAAGCTTTCTAGATGGTAGCAAAATACTTTCTGAAAGGGGAGTGCTATGACACCATGTATGAATGTAATTCTCTTAGTAATTTACCTCTTGACTATTTGGTGTCTTAACACTTTGGTTTCTATCTCAGGGGTTGTCTGCAAACCAAATCTGATACGTTCTGTGGTCAGCTTTTGTTTTTGTTTTTGTTTTGTGTTTTTCTTTTTAACAGGATACTTTGCTTTTGTTCTATTTCTTCTCTCTTCCTTTGTCCTATGTGGGTTAATGACTAGTCTCCATGAACTTCCCTTTGCAAGAGCCTGAAAAGTTGGCTGAGTCTGAAAGTGCTCTTTGAAGTAGCAGCGAATCGGGACTGTATGCTCTGTTATATAGAAATAAATTGTCCTTGCTATTTTCTTACATTTTAGCTTTGCTAAATTGTACATAATTTGAGCTGAGCCCATAAGAAATTCCCTTTCTGCATGGTAAAATGACCCAATAAATATTCCACTTTGCTTAATAATGTACATATGGTGCATTATTTTTTCTATTTGTAGCTGAATTTAGTGACAGATAATTGTTCCCTGCTGAAACTGATGAAATCTGGGTTTTCTGTGAAGATTTGTGTGGTCTCACGGATAAGGGGCATGCAGACTTTTGTAGCAGAAGACTGGTTCAGCGGCTGCACTTGAACAGCAGTGTGCTGGTGGGTAACGCTGAGTGGACCTGACCTTTTCTAGGAGAGTCTAAGGGGATCAGGCAGTGACAATGTGCTGTAACTAAGTAGCATGTGAAGCAGTGGATTGTAAAAATGTTTCACTGGGAACTTCTTTTAGCTATATTTTATTTCAGACAGATGATGATGAATAATCTACCTGGGCATCCATTAGTAGATGCCCCAAGGTTTCTTACTCTTACATGAACATTTTGTGCAGTCTTTGTTATAATTTTTTACAAGACTATGCTCTTTACTTTGAAGGACTATTTTTTAATTATACCTCATTTAGCTAACTAGTATTCTAATATCTGGTAGAAAAACAGTGAACCAGCCTTTAAGCATCTAACAAAACTTTAGACTATATCCATTTTGTTTTGAACTGAAGGTATCTTTGAAAAAGGTAGGCAATATCTTAATTTAGAATAGAACATACATGTCATATCCAATATAATAAAAAAGTATTATCTTCCTGTTGACATTAATAAATTTAGCTGTGCAATATAGTTGAGATTCCATTTTACAGATTCTGAATGCTAAGGATTCTGTGTTAAGGCCTATAAAGGTTTTCCTGTGATCTGTAAGTAATACATGTAAGCAGATATTTTCAAGTTCATAACTGGTTCTTTGATGCATTTAGATTCTTACTCTTAGAAGATGAGCTTTGAAGCTTAAATTTGTAGCGCCACATTTCATTATGTTGGTTTCCTTATCTCATATTTTAAACATTTCATTTCTGTAACCAGGATTTTTAGAATTTTTTTTTTCTTTAAACAGAAAAGACAATTCCTTTTTCCTTCTTGTTACATCAAAGGGAGGAGATTGAAGGGAATGTCTGAAAATGAAATTCTTTGGCATAGAGGGACAGGATATGCTAATATAGGATAAAATTCTAGTAAAAATTTACAGTGGAATGAGTGTCCTTTTTTTAGACTAATAAAATTAGTGTTGTGTACACTCTGAAAAACATTTAAATGAAATGTATAGAGGTGAAAATTAGCAAGCAGTTATTTTCAAGATATTTTCAGGTTTTAATCCATTTCTTGAAATGTGTGTGCCATATACAATTGTATTGCTTGTTGCCGAGAACTAATAGAACTCCTTATTTCATTTTCCTAACTGTTTTTTTTTAAATGTGAATTATTATAGTTTATTTCTCTGGCCTTACTGATGGGTTCTATTTTGTTTGTTTGCAGTTCCTTTAATGCAAAATACCCAAAACTGTTTGAACTAAATCATGTCCTGAGTGGGAAATATCTAGTTTTCCCATAAAATTATCCTGCTGTATGTGTTAAAGCATATTTTATTTTTGCTCCAATGGCTTAATGTGAAAAGCTCCTGCAGATATAGTAGACCTGTCATGTGGTTAATCTTGTTTAAGCCAATTCATTAACTGTGTACTGATACTGATACTGTTTTTTTTAATGGATTTTATTCCAGGTGAGTTTTTTTTACAATAATGTTCATCTAAAATAAAAACTACATAATGAAAATACGCATGACTCTGAAATTGATTATTTTTTAAAATTTTCTGAAAATTTGCTACGTTTTGTACCATGGTAGACTTGAGATATGTTGGTGCTTAATATCTGACCTAGTGTTGCTTAAAGACTGAGAATCAAGGCCGGATCGTTTGCTCATATTTGGTTCAGGATACATTGAAATACAGGTTCTAATTAATCATCTTCACTATCTAGTCCTTGCAAATGGAGTTCCAATGTTTTGCTTTTACTTGGAAGTAACAGTTTGATGACCCCACCCTTGCTCAAGTCTCACTGCTCAGGCATCTTCTCTCAGGAGTCTTTCAGTTGTTTCAGACCTTCAAGATCAAATTCTTCACTGCTTCCTTTGACCTCCTTCCCATCTCTTAGGGAATGACAGCTGTCCCAAACCATGTATGCCTTCTCTCCTTCATCTCCAATCTCCCTTAATCGCTACCTGCTTCCTCCCTGTGCCAGAGGCATTCCTCCCACCCCATCATGCTTTTCAAGGTACTCACCACTCTTTCTCTTCCTATCCCTTAAAATGTCTATCCTATCCCTCTCGCCTCAGCATCATTGCACCCAGAACCTCCTCTTTGCTGTGTCCACTTCCTTTCCCTGTTCCTTGTGTTCCAGCTGGGCTTTAAGGGTGATTACCCACAGTTACCATCTTGACTCTCATTTCCCATTTATCCATAGCCATCCCCAGTTTGGCGTCCATCCTCAGCACTTCACTGTCCATGTGCTTGCAGTGGCTTGGGTGCAAGAGTAGCAGGCAGTTCTCAGCCCTGAGCTTGACTCACTTCTTGTGCCATTCAGCTAGTATGTCGCTCCCTCCTTCCCTTCACTTCCTTGAAAGTATTTTGCTAATCCCCAGTTTCACAGAGTAATGTCTCCCTTCCCATGGTTCTTTGAGTACTCATGGTTAATGTCGTCAGTCTGGGTAATACATCTCAGAAGAGACCTGGCACTTGTGATTTACTTGAAATTGTTACTATAAAAGCCCGTGGGTTCTTTCCTCAGCTTAGTATAGAAATAAAAAGCCGGGAATCTGTTGCAGACGGAAGAGTTTATTTGCAAAGGGACCAGGTGAGCAGGGAAGGGAGGGGGAAGGGAAAAGCACCTCCTGAGAGAAAGCCAAGGGGTGGGGTGCTTCTTGAAAGGGGGAGGGAGAGACACCAAAGGTTTGAGGAAGGGTTTGGGGGTTTTAAGCATTCTCTGACCCCTCCTTGTTGGGTGGGAACTTACAGGTAAGATGTTCCCCATTGGTGGTTTCTTAACCAGTTAGGAAATGGGTGGGTAATGCTGGTGCCGCCCACCTGAAGGTGTGGCCAAGACCTCAGCAGGCCTGGATGGTCTCAAAGTGACAGAAGGGACTTTGCAGGAGTAATCAGGTAAGAGAAAGTGAGGGAGAGTGAGATGGGGATCCAGGTGCTCCATTGTCCTTGGTCACAGGGAGGGATTTTCCTTTGAAGCCTACACAGAGAACCAGCCTGCCCCATCCTAAAGATTTTTTTTAAGATTTATTTTTCTTTTTATTGGAAAGGTGGATATACAGAGAGGGGAGACAGAGAGGAAGATCTTCCGCCTGATGATTCACTCTCCATGTGGCCGCAACTGCTGGAACTGAGCCAATCCGAAGCCAGGAGCCTCTTCAGGTCTCCCACGCGGGCGCAGAGTCCCAAAGCTCTGGGCCGTCCTTGACTGCCTTCCCAGGCCACAGGCAGGGATCATGGCGCCTGCCAGGCGAGGACCTTAACCACTACACCATTGCGCTGGGCCCAAGATTGTAAAGCCTGATAGGATTCATGTCAATCTCATTTAGACCTCCAGAGAATCAAGCTAGTGGAAATTTGGTCCAGCAGCAGTGAGAACCTGCCACAGCTTTCAAAGATGCGTCTCCAGACTCACGCTGTTTCCAGACAGCCAGACTTCAAAGCTGACCTGCCTGCTGGAAGCCTGCCCTTGGATGGATCCACTGCAGGTACATCAAACAACACTTGGGACTCACACTCAGTTCCCGTGGCCCCCTCCCCAGCCGCTCTCGGCAGTAGCTGCTGAGCCCAGGAGGGGAGATGTGTGCTTTCTGCTATTCTCTCCATCTTAAAGAGTACCATCATCCGTCTGCATCCCCTTCAATTACCCTCCAAGCCTTAGAGGGCCTGCCTCTGTAATCATTCTCATCTGTCCCCTTGCCTCTTATGACTGCCACTGTCCTCCTCATCTTTTGCTTAGATAATTGCAACTTCTAATTAATCTCCAACCTTATTTTTCTCCAATTCAGCTAGCTTTACCAGTACTGATCAGTTTTCTGTTTGGTGTTTAAAGATTATTTACAGGCCTGGTGCAATGGCTCACTGGCTAAATCCTCACCTTGCATGCACCAGGATCCCATATGAGTGCCAGCTAGTGTCCCAGCTGCTCCACTTCCCATCTAGCTCAATGACTGTGTCCTAGGAAACAATACGGAATTGCCCAAGATCTTGGGACCCTGCAATCACATGGGAGACTCAGAAGAAGCTTCTGATTCCTGGCTTTAGATCAGCTCAGCTCTGCCCATTGTGGCCAGTTGGGGAGTGAGCTAGCAGACAGAGATCTTTCTTTCTGAATCTCCTCTCTGTAACTCTGCTTTCCCAATAAAAACAGATAAATCTCTTCAAAAAAAAAAAAAAAGATTTGGGCCCGGCGGCGTGGCCTAGCAGCTAAAGTCCTTGCCTTGAATGCACCAGGATCCCATATGGGCACCAGTTCTAATCCAGCTCCCTCCTTGTGGCCTGGGAAAGCAGTCAAGGATGGCCCAATGCTTACTTGTTTGAAAGGCAGAGTAAGAGAGAGAGAGAGAGGAGAGTCACAATCCACTGGCTCACTCCCCCAGAAGGCCACAAACACCAGGCCAGGCAGGCTGAAGCCAGCAGTCAGGAGCTTTCTTAAGGTCTGCCTTGTGGGAGCAGGGCTCCAAGCACTAGAGCCATCTTCTGCTGCTTTCCCAGGCCATTAGTAGGGAATTGGAGCGGCAGAATACCATGACAGGCAGTGGCTAAGCCTGCAATTCCATGACGCAGATGCCTTGTTTTTTGTTTTTTGCAAGTCAGGACTTCCTTCCTCTGGTTCACTCCTCAGTTGCCTGGGACAGCTAGGGCTGGGTCAAGCAAAACCCTTGAGCTAGAACTCTCTAGATATCCCAGTGTGGGTGGCAGGAAGCCAAATGCGTGGGCCATTAGCCGATGCCTCCCAGGTATGTGTTAGCTGGAAGCTGGAACAAGAAACCAACCTGAAACTCAGCCCAGGCACTTAAAAAGGGATTGTGTCCTTCTGTAGCAGATCTTAACAGCCAAGCCAAACACCTGCCCTGCCTGACGCGCTGACAGATTGCTAAAGCTGGACGTTAGTCTTGCCCCTGCCAGATGCACTGCTTCAGTACTGCTTGGTAATCTTGGAATAACATCCACATTCTTGCCTGACAGACACAGACCTGTATCATTCTCACACCTTTGTCTCCATTTATAAATCTTGTCGCTTCTTTGCTTTGATCCTCCCTGAAGTTGCAGTTCCCTAAACACAGAATCCTCCTTGATTTCTTTGCTTACCTGCTCCCTCTGCTGATTCTGCCCCTTTACATGGTTGACTTTTTACCTTTGGGAAGATCTCAGCTACAATCTGTCTCTAGCAAGGTGCCCAGTTCTCTGTGTACCCAAGTGTCACTCATGCTGATTCAAATGGCTTTCCTTCCCTACTAGACAGACTAAACACCCCAAGAGTGGGAGCTTTGTCTTCAGTTTTCATATCCACATGGCAGGGAACTGGCACATAGCTGGTGTTTAATAAATATGGACAGACCAATGAGCCTCAGAAGTCATCAAAATTAGTGTGCTGCTGCAGGAAATTTCATTCCCCATTTACCTTTTTTAAAAAATTATTTTATTTTGATAATCTTTGCATAGTTGATTAGGGCACAAAGGGTCAGGGACTACAGGAAAGTGGATAAGACCATTGTTTCTACATTCTCTCTCTCTTTTTTTTCTGTATCTGGCCCCCATATACTCTTTAAGAAAGAGTTTAAATAAATCTGTAAATGTCTCAGGTGCTCATTATCTGGTCCTTACCTTACATTATGTTAATTTTCATTAAATAAATGACAGTGAATAATATATGTGTATATGTACCTTTTAATTATTTTGTTGTATATGTACCTTTTTTTGTATATGTACCTTTTTAAAAACATTTTTTTAAATTGCAACGTCAGATATAAATACAGAAGAGAAGAGACAGAGAGGAAGATCTTCGTCTGATGATTCATTCTCCAGCAATGGCTGGAGCTGCACTGATCTGAAGCCAGGAACTTCCTCCAGGTCTCCTATGTGGGTGCAGGGTCCCAAGGCTTTGGTCTGTCCTCGACTGCCTTCCCAGGCCACAAGCAGGGAGCTGGATGAGAAGCGGGGCTGCCAGAATTAGAATTGGCACTCATATGAGATCCAGGTGCATGCAAGGCAAGAACTTTAGCCACTAGGCTACTATACTAGGCCCAAACTCACTTATTACAGGCTGATTCTGGTACTAACTAAAGGGACATTCACTTCCATTGTCTAGCCTTTTTTGTGCAAACTATTTACTATTGGTGTCCTGGTACAGGCCCTGTTCTTTCCTTCCTTCCTCCCTCCCTCCCTCCAAGCTTCCATCCAAGACCTATATATTTTTACTGGAAATGCAAACCTACAGAGTGAAGGAGACTTTATCCACGGTTCACTCCCCAAATGGCTGCAATGGCTAGAGTTGGGTCGATCCAAAGCCTGGAGCCATGAACCAGGAGCTTCTTCCGGGTCTCCCACAGGGGTGGAGGATACCAAGGCTTTGGGCCATACTGCTTCACTGCTTTCCCAGGCTGTAAGCAGGGAGTGGGATTGGAAGTGTAGTAGGTGGGACTCAAACTGGCACCCATTTGGGATGTTGTCATTTGCAGGTAGAAGATTAGCTGATTGAGTCATTGTGCTGCGTCGTCCCCCCCCCCCCACTTTCTTAAGCTATTCTACCTGCTACCAAGGCTTCCTGTGTAGGTAGATTCTCAATAGTAAATCTTTCCTGATCTCATATATTGACTGTGTGAACACCTCCATGTGGATGGAGTGCTCTAAGCATCTAAATCACAGGGCATCGCAGTGGGTATCCATTACCAAGGCTACTTTCCCATATTTTCTCCTCCTCTTGTCTCCATAGCAACCATGTAAGCTGGAGATCTCCAAGTCATCTTCCCACTGTCTCCTTGTAGCTTATCAAATACTAGGTTCAGTTTGTACAATTCCTAAATCTCTCTAAATTCCTAAATGTGTCTGCTTCTCTCTAGATGCTATTCCCCATACTCAAGCCATCACCATCCCTGTGTACACTATACCAAGGACCTCCTATCTGGAATCTGTTGTTCGTACCTTTACCTTTACACGTCACCCTCCCTCTTCTCCCCGCTCCTATCCCCATTAAGCCTCATGATTTTCCGCAAACTCTTAAGACCTGTAAAACTGTTTATAAAGCTCTTGCTGACTTGACCCTGCTGGGTTCTCCTGAGTCTGTCTGTCTGTCTCTCTCTGAAATGCCCTGCTTCCTCTCCAGGATTTTCTGCTTGTCCTTCCATCTCCTCCCTCCTTGGGCTTTGCTAACTTCTTTGCTAACTTCTAAGCTGAGACCTGAAGAATGAGTAGGGCCTGGGGGGGAAGGGGAGGGTGTGTGTGTGTGTGTGTGTGTGTTTTCCAGTTTAAGAGGGCCTGTCTTCTTAAGTGCAGCCTCGTACATTTAGATTGAATGTCCTCCCTCCTTCCTGTATATTCTTAGAGCTCCATTTGCTTGTCTAGATTATGCACTAAATGGTAAGCCCTGTGTCTCATTACTTTGTTTCCACTGACAAGCTTTTTGCCTGATGCTTAGTACATGGTCAATATGTATTTTGAATGAATGACTGAATGATTGAATCTATCCATCTATCTATCTATCAGTACTACTAGAACACAAACACAACTCAGGTGCACTCATTAGTGTAGAGCAGTTTGGAGGTGTTCTCAGCAGTCTGTAGGCACAGCCAGATGGAGTGCCTGCCACATTTCTTCCAGTCACTGTGTAGGAATTTAACTCCCAATATCATTTAGTACCTTGCTGTTTTCAAGCTTTATGAGAAAACTCATATTAAGTTCATGCAAACATGGGAAGTCAATAACATAAAATATAGCCTCAAATCCCTGATTTGTAAACAGGATTGTTGAAATCAGTGCCAAAGTAACAACAATGCGTTATAAATGTAAAACAGCTTTAGAACCTGATGCAGTAGCCTAGTGGTTTGAGTCCTCGCCTTGCACACGATGGTTCATGCTAGGACTGCATATGGGTTCTGGTTCTAATCCTGGCACCCTTGCTTCCCATCCAGCTCCCTGCTTATGGCCTGGGAAAGCAGTCAAGGATGACCCAAAGCCTTGGGACCCTGTGCCTATGTGGGAGACCCAGAAGAGTTTCCTGGCTCCTGGCTTCAGATCAGCTCAGCTCTGGCTGTTGTGGTCACTTAGGGAGTGAATCATCACATGGATGAGCTTCCTCTCTGTCTCTCCTCCTCTCTGTATATCTGACTTTCCAATAAAAATATGATAAATCTTTTATTTTATTTTTATTGGAAAGGCAGATATACAGAGAGAAGAGACAGAGAGGAAGATCTTCTGTCTGATGATTCACTCCCCAAGTGAGCACAACGGCTGGAGCTGCGCCAATCCGAAGCCAGAATCCAGGAACTTCTTCTGGGTCTCCCACACAGGTGCAGGGTCCCATAGCTTTGGGCCGTCCTGGGCTGCTTTCCCAGGCCACAGGCAGGGAGCTGGATGGGAAGTGGAGCTGCCAGGATTAGAACTGGCGCCCATATGGGATCCTGGGCGCGTGCAAGGTGAGTACTTTTAACCACTAGGCTATCGCACTGGGCCCGATTTACTACGTTTTCATTGCCTTCCATTTTTCAACCAGATGTGGGGAATAAAACTATCCTGAAATACAATTAAGAAATCTGGAATGTATTGAAGCTAAGTTAAGGATGTTGTTATAATTTTATTATGTATTCATTTCCTTGTCTACTTTACTATTATTATTATTATTATTCATTTCTTTGACTAGTGTTTCAAGCAGTTTTAAGCAAGACACATAGATCTTGGTTTAAACTGGGGCTAATTGAATCATTAGAATAAGGGTAAAAGACTAAATCCTATTATGAAGTCATAGCAGTAATTATAATTTATAAGTAAAGCCCAGAAGAATAATTGCTATAATTGAATATTAAATTGAGCTCCAAGCTTCCTGAGAATGAAGGTGAAGCCAGGGCATGACCTCGGCCAGCACTGCGACACAGCAGGTAACACTGCCGCCTGTAGCACTTGGCATCCTGCGTGACTGCAGGTTACCAGCTGCTCCACTTTTGTTCCAGCTCCCTGCTAATGTTGCTAGGATAGGGAAGATGTGGATGAAGCTCTTGGTTTCAGCCTGGCCCAACCCAGGCTGCCGTATCTCTTTGGGGAGTGAATCAGCAAATGGAAGCTCTCTCTGGAAGTCTGCTTTTCAAATAAACATGTATGTTTGCACATATATATTTCAGATGTGAGGCAGACAGTTGGGGTAAGAAAGCTAGTTAGTTGAACGAAGCAGTACACCAGCAGGTTGGCTGGATGACTCAGCAAGGAGCCAAGTTCCAGTCTGCATTCAGATTGGCTTTGGTATGAGTGCAGGGTCTACTTACTTAGTGCTAATGTTTCTCTTCTCCTTCCCTCCTCTTCTGGAATATTTCTGGACATAGAGCTTTTAGGACTTGCAATTCATGAAATTTTTCTGAAAGCTTGGTCATATAGTGTTATCAGACCAAACAGCCCCCATAGTACCCATTCAGAAAGATTCTTCGGGGATGTCCCTAGAAGTGGGGTTGGGTCCCCTCTACATGGCTATTGAGTATGGATAGGATTTTGGATATAGAAATGCCAGGCTGCTTCTGAAGCATGCTTCTAAGTTGCTACGTCCCTATTCACATGAGCTTCTTGTCATGAACTTTTCCTGCAGCCCCCGCACACATGAGCTAATGTGTGCTTTTCCTAGCTAAGAGACATACATACATGCAGTGACATTTATCTGAAGGTCCATTTTCAGAGGTGAACTGAAAAAAACATCCTGAGTCAGGGGCCAACTTTTTGTCTACCAGTGTTTTTCTAACTACAAAGTGGGTTTCCAAGTGCATTATTTATGCTAGACATTAAAGAATGAATAGGAGCAATTAACACTGCGCAGCACTTCTGTGTTCCAGGCACGCGCCTCCCCAAGTAACCCACAAGGTGCAGTCGTTTATTTATCTGAAAGACAACAGCCAGGTAGGAGCCAGGCTTAAGACAACAAGCCAGGAACTGCACTCTCATCTCCTGCACAGGAGCCCAGGTACTTGGGTCATCATCTGCTGTCTTCCCAGGACTCTGGATCACAAGTGCAGCAGCTGGGACTCAGATCAGGTACTCCAGATATGGGATGCTGGTGGTTAGAAGCAACAACTTAGCACTGAACATGCTGTTACAACATCAGTTCCAGTGTGCTGCTCCTGCTGCTGGTGGTGGTGGTGTTACTGCATGCACAAAATATGGAAACAAATGTATCTTAGATGCAAACGATCAGGAATGTTTTAATTTTTAAGCCTCTCAGAAATTATTAAATAGGAAATAGCAGATGTTGAATGTACCACTTTGAAGATGATTTCATTTTTTGTACAGATTATTTAGCAAGCTCTTGCAGCTCTCCAGAATTTGCCTTTTAGCAAGGAAGACAGGTCAGTGGGTTCAATGGATGAGGGTCAGAAGCCAGGGCAGGGAGATGGTGCTGTTGTTATAGGGTGAATGGCAAAAACAAAGTTTTTGGAGGCTTGTGGGGGTGGGATTAAAGCCAGCTGGGCAATACAACCCTGAAAAGCACATTGTCCTCCACATATTCTATCATGGTACCATTTCTATGTTATTGCTTGGTCCCTGTCCTCCCAGCTTTATACACGATAGAACATGAAGATCCTGCAGTTACACAAATGAAGAAACATGTGCTTTAAAAAAGTCTTCTTGGGAGGCACTGTTGTGGCTAAGCAAGTTAGGCTGCCATTTGCAAGGTCAGTATCCTAAATGGGAGTGCCAGTTCAAGTACTGGCTTTCTATTTTTCATTTTTTTTTTAAGTTTTTACTTATCTGAAAGGCAATTATAGTGAAAGATATGGAGACATATATAGAAAGAGATCATCCATCAATTGGGTCACTCCTCAAATATCCACAATGTCTGGGGCTGGGCCAGGCTGAAGCCAGGAGCGAGGAGCTTCTTTTGAGTCCCATATGGCCATCCTCTGCTGCCTTTCCAGGCACCAGGTACATTAGCAGAGTGCTAGATCTGAAGTGGGTCTGGACTCTGGGGCCTATATGGGAGTCTAGTATTGCAGGTAGCTAGTTAATCCTGTATGCCACAAGGCCAGCCCCCTAACTTTCCACTTCTAATCCCTCTTGCTACTAATGTACCTGGGAAAGCAACAGAGGATGGCCTTGGGCCTGGCCCGACCCCAGCCATTGGAGCCATTTAGGAAGTGCTAGGGATGGAAAATACCTGTCAGTCTTTCAAATGAAAAAATACATAAATATTATAAAATACATGATAGTGTTCCACTTAAAATGAATCATGCCTCTGTCTTGCAATATTTTTTTTGAAGTTAAATAACACACCACTGGATATGATAGTCTCCATTATACAGTTACTGTACATCCCCTTAAATGAAAAGCCACAAAATAAAATCAACAACAGGAAGAAAAAAAAATTAACAATGCCATGAAGTTAAATAACAAGCTACTGAATGACTAATGTGTCACTGAAGAAATGAAAATCAAGAACCTTCTTGAAGAAAATGATACCACTGTATGATCTATGAGTCAGTGAAAAATTTAATGAGAAAAAAGTGTTTTGAAGAGATGAAACTAAAAGCAAAAACATAAAAATCCATGAGATATAGTTTCTACTGATCTTTGTTGGTGAGATGTGTCTCCTGCGGGCAACACACAGATGGGTTTTTTAAAAATTCAGTCTACTAATCTGTGATGTTTGATGAGTTTAAGCCATTTACATTCAGGGCTAATACAAATGGGTGGTAATTTGGTTCTGTCATTTTAGCAATGAGTTCTTCATTGATTTAGTCTTCTGTTGTTGTTTTATGGAGATGTTCTTCAGATTTGCGTTTGGCTTTAGTGGGCACTATTCCTTTTCTCTGCAAGAGAACATCTTTAAGTATCCTTTGTAGGGCAGATTGGGAAGAGGCATATTCTTTTAAATTTTCTTTACTGTGGAAGATTTTTATTTCATTTTCAAAGACAAAGGAAAGATTTGCTGGGCATGCTATCCTGGGTCGACAATTTTTTTCCTTTAGAATCTGGAATATGTGTTCCATTTTCTTCTGACTTGTAGTTTTCTTTGAAAGGTCAGCTGTGAATTTAATTTGCATTCCTTTATATTCCTTTATATGTCAATTGATTTTTTCCCCCAGGTTTCCTGCACGGGTGTAGTGTCAAGGCTTTGGGCCATGCTCTGCTGCTTTCCCAGGTCACAAGCAGTG
Organism: Ochotona curzoniae; assembly: GCF_017591425.1. Lineage (NCBI taxonomy): Eukaryota > Metazoa > Chordata > Mammalia > Lagomorpha > Ochotonidae > Ochotona > Ochotona curzoniae. Next base: position 67,552,565 of record NW_024467122.1, read on the forward strand.
AGCTGGAAAGGAAAGGGAGCAGCTGGGACACCAACAGGGGATTCCGGCTCATGCAAGACGAGGATTTAGCCACTGAACCATGGAGCAAGGCCATATTTATATGCTTATTGACCTGGAATGTTGTCTGGTTGGTGGCATTTGGAGCTACTTGATAAGTGGTGTTCTTCCCCTCTCAACACTAAGACCCTACCCATGCTGGAAGTGATGAGTTGGCTCCGCCTTCGCCCACGCCTAGCTGAGCCCCGCCCCACCCAGCCCAAGCCCCGCCCTGCCAGAGCCACGCCCTCAGCACGAGCCCCGCCCCGCCCGAGCCCCGCCCCACCCAGCCCAAGCCCCGCCTAGCCCGAGCCCCGCCTAGCTGAGCCCCGCATCCGCCCCACGCCTAGCTAGAGTGCCGCCTCAGCGCCTGCCCCGCCCCGCCCCCAGCTCGGCGCCCGCCCCACTCCGCCCCACGCCTGGCTCAAGTTCCGCCTCCGCGGCTGTCCCGCCCCGGCCCCAGCTCGGTGCCCCGCCCCACGCCTAGCTGAGCCCCGCCTCCGCATCCGCCCGCCCCACGCCTAGGCCGAGCCCCGCCTCCGCGCCTGCCCCGCCCCAAGCCTAGCTGGAGCCCTGCCTCGCCCTCAGCACGAGCTCCGCCCCGCCCTCAGCACGAGCTCCGCCCCGCCCTCAGCACGAGCCCCGCCCCGCCGCACGCCCAGCACGAGCCCCGCCCTCAACTCGGCGCTCCCTGGCCACGCGCCGCTCGGGGCCGGCCGTTCGCTCCTCGGGGCCGGCTGTTCGCGCTCCCGGCCGGCGTCCAGCCCCTGGCTTTTGACGTCCCCTCAGGGCTCGGCGGCGGCTTTTGCTGTCGCCATGACGGCGGCCGTGTTTTTCGGCTGCTCCTTCATTGCCTTTGGGCCTGCGCTCGCCCTCTACGTCTTCACCATCGCCACCGACCCTTTACGCGTCATTTTCCTCATCGCCGGGTGAGGCGGTTGCGCTGGGAAACGGGACGCCGGAGCCCTTCCCCCGCCCGCGGCCCCGCGCGTCTCCCCGCCTCGGGCTCGACCTTGCGGCGTTGGGGAAGGCGGAGACCCCGTCCGCCAGGGCTCTTCGCGGTTCTGCAGGGGTCTGTGGGGTTAAGGTCCCAGCGGCGGGCTCTGAGGAAGGAGCTGGGGTCATGGGCTCCCCACACCCAGGGGCCCGAGGGTGGGCTTCCGTCGGCCGTGGAGACGCTGAGCTGAGGGGCGGGAAGGGGGAATGATGAATCAGTTCACGTGTGGGTCCCGAGGCGTCGTTTCCCTCAGCTCCTCACGTCTGCTGGGACTGCCGAGGGTTGAGGGCCGTGAGCGTGGTGGAGGGCGGTGAGGGGCCGCTCTGCTGGCCGCCCCAGCCCCGCTAATCCCAGCGTCCGGGCGGGCGTCCTGAGGGTGCAGATGCCGAAAACTCCTGTCGTGTGCCGCCCTCTCCTAGGAGCTCGGGGGACGCCGGCTGTGGTGGCGAATGGGTCCTAATCCCAGTGTCCACCTGTCCACCCTCGCTCGCTGGGGCACGCGAGTCCCACTTGGCCCCCGGCTAGGCAGGGATGCTTCCTGTGTTGGCTTCACGTGTGCCGTTCTAAGCTGTAGGGATTTCAGCTGCAGGCTAGTATGACTGCTCTAAGTTAGACTCCATATGGGGTCATATCAGCACCCAGGTCTTGGAAAACAGACCACAAATTTTCAGTTTTTTTTTTTTAATTAGTAACTGTTATTAGACATGTAGACTTTGTTTTACGGGGAAAAAAACAAACCGCTTATCCTCGATACTGACCCCGCAATCCACTCTTACTGGTAGATTTCAAAAAGAGGGACATCAGAGAAGTCACAGTAGCCACGATTTTTCTTGGGCACACAAGTGGGCGAAGCGTTTGTGATGAAGATTAGCAAATAGGCACGATTCCAGCTAGGCTGTCTGGTAGCCGCACTTGGAAAATTGGGGCCACTGGAAAAACTAACCCGCCTTGGGGAGTACATTTGGTGTCTCCGGGGAAGAGCGTGTTGATTGGGAATAATTGATCTGGAGCTGCACTTTATGAGATCTTTGTGTTTTCTGTCAAAAAAAAAAATCAGGAAATGTGTTCCTTCTGAAGGTGAGGTTTCAGTTTTAAATCATTCTAAATGCTGCCCGTAACACTTTAATTTTCAGAGCCTTCTTCTGGCTGGTGTCGCTGTTGCTTTCGTCCCTGATTTGGTTCATGGCCAGACTGATCAGTGACAGCAGAGATGGACCAAAGCAGACATACCTGCTCATCTTCGGAGTGTTGCTTTCGGTCCTCATCCAGGAGGTGTTCCGGTTTGCCTATTACAGGCTTATAAAGTGAGTTGGAAGTTTGTCCTACCCTTCTTTCACAGTTAAGTTGGAGCCATTATTTGGTGATTTGACGTTAGTAAGGATCCATGGCTTGCTACCTAGATTCAAGCGAAGGGATTGATGTTTTTTCAGTCTAAAAATTTTGAGTTTTTCTTTGTTTTTTTTTTTTTTTTCAATCTTGTAGACCTCTTACTGTCTCTCCTTTATCTCCTTCCCTCTCTTCCTCATACTTTGCAGTCACTGGGGATACATCAGTGATTAAAAAGATAACTCCTGACTTCATGGGGCTGTTATTGTGAGAGGGGACAGGCAATAAGTTAATAAACAGGGAGATACATTGTGTCTATATGTTGGGGAGTGTTTGGCAGAATGGCTTAAGTTGTTACTTGAGAAGCCACATCAAGTGTTGGAGTACCTGGTTCAAGTCCTGACTGCTCTCCTTTTAACGGCATTTCCTGCTAATGTGCATCCTGGGATGCAGCGAGTAATGGCCTAACTGGGTTCTTGATGGGGAACCCAGATGGAGTTCCAGGCTGGCCTTGCCCTGACTTTCAAAAGTATTTGGGGAATAAACCTTTAAAAATCTCTTTTTTCAAGCAAAATGAAAAAAAAAAAACTTTAAAATATTTCAAGAATTTTATCTTAGAAGATAAAGATTTTATTTTATCTCAGAAGATAAGAAATGTTATGGAGGCAAAAATAAGCTGGGAATTTAGTCATTAAAACAAAAACCACAAAAAAGATGGATTCTAGCTTGGACTTTTTTAGAATTTAATTTGACAGGCAGAGGAAGAAAGTCCTAGCCACTGCCACCACCTGCCTGGCTGCCACTGCTGCCCCAGCGCCTGCAGTGACCGTGACGGAGTGAAGCTGGGAACTGGACAGGTTATCAGGGTCATGCACAGGGATGACAGGAGCCTGTTATTGTAGCCATGGTTGCTTCCACCCGGGTCCAGTATTAGAAGGAAGCTAGAGTGGGGAGCCAGAACCAGGCACCAAACTGGGGTACCCTGGTATAGGATTGTGGGCTTCTCAGTTGTCTACTCCTCAGCTTAGAATTATCATTTCTTTTCTTTGCCATCACCTCATTAATTCTTACTAATTATCTGCCGTTATTTGGACTGCTTTAGGGGAAAACAGGTTCGTTTTGAGATATTTCCTGTAATTTCAAATCAATAATAGAAAAACGCATTTAAAAAACAGGGGAAAAAAAAAAAGCTTGGGGCTTGAATTCCCTTTCTGGGCCAGAAAGTAGGTCATCTTAGGGACCCATGAGGCCTCAATGTGAAAACACTGGTTTGAAACAGCTTGAACTTGAAACCATCTTTTCTCTTTAGGCCATCATGAGGTTGGCTTTGGTTTCCTCATAGGACCAGGTAGGGCGATAATGCCATCCTTTTTGTTATTTCTGCAAATGAAGTAATTGAGATTTGCCATAAATTGTGAAGCTATAACCAAAACAGAACCCGAACAGCAGCTCTTTATTTAAATGTATAGTTCACTTTATTCATTTGAAAGGCTAATAATGACAGAAATCTTCCATCCTCTGATTCTGTCTGCCAAATGCCTGCAACAGCTGAGGTTGGGTCAAGCCAAAGTCAGGAGCCCAAGATTCAATCCTAGGTTTCCCATGTGGATAGTAGAAACCCAAGTGCTTAAGCCATCCCCTGCTTCCTCCCAGGGTGAGCATTAGCAGGAAGCTGGAACCAGAAGCAGGGCTGGGACTTGAACCCAGACATGGGATGTAGGCATCTCAAGCAGTGTCTGTCTAGATTGCTCTGCCAAATCCCCACCTCACTGTGACATCATTTTTAAAAAGTTTTATTTATTTTTATTGGAAAGGCAGATATACAGAGAGATACAGACAGAAACATTTTCCTTCCGCTGGTTCACTCCCTAAATGGCCACAGTGGTTGGAGCTGAGCCAACCCAAAGCCAGAAGCCAGGAGGTTTTTCCGGGTCTCCCATGCAGGTGCTGGGTCCCAAGGCTTTGAGCTGTCCTTGACTGCTTTCCCAGGCCACAGGCAGGGAACTGGATGGGAGTGGAGCAGCTGGGATATGAACCCGTGCCCGTATGGGATCTCGGGAGTACAAGGTGAGGAATTAGCTACTAGGCTACCGTGCCAAGCCCAACAACATTTTTAAAGGGCTTCTGTTATTTTGTGTTGCCAATGTGCTCTAACTGCATTTTTCATTTTTGCTTTTAATAACATACTAATTTTTCTTTTTTTCTTTTTTTTTAAGGTTTATTTGTTTTTATTGCAAGGTCAGATTTTTATAGAGAGAAGGAAAGATAGATCTTCTTTCACTGATTCACTCCCTAAGTGGCTGCAATGGCCGGAGCTGAACCGATCTGAAGCCAGGAGCTTCTTCTGGGTCTACTATACAGGTGCAAGGTCTCAAGGCTTTGGGTCATCCTCAACTGCTTTCCCAGGGCATAGGCACGGAGCTGGAGGGAAGTGGAGCAGCCAGGGTTAGAACTGATGCCCATATGGGATCCTGGCACATGCTGGGTGAGGACTTCAGCCACTAGCCACTGCACCAGGCTCTGAAATAATTCCGTTTTATAATGAAACATTTTAAAATTACAAATTGAAAACTATGAAGCCATTGCTTAGCTGCAAAATTCGTATCCTAGGGGTGGCGTTGTGGGGTAGTGAATAAAGTTGCTGCCTATGACACCAGCACCAGCTGGATTTGAGGCCCAGCTGCCCCATTTCTGATCCAGCTTCCTATTAATGTGCCTAGGAAATCGGTGAAGGATGGCCCAAATGACTGGGTCCCTGCACCCACATGGGAGACCCAGGGGAAGCTCCTGGCATGGGATCTGCCCTGCTCTCTGACTGTTGTAGTCACAGAGTGAACCAGCAGATGGAAGCTCTCTCTGTAAACTCAAATTTGCAATAAACAAATCATTGAAATAACACCAACATTTGTATCAGTTGTCAAGTGAAACATCCAGTATTCTCTGGAAGTGCTGAAGAGCAACAACAACAAAAGCAGGATTTAAGTTTCCTTAGGAGTACAGCATCCCTAATTAGGCATCTGGCTGTGGTTGAATGTTTTTAGCATGCAGCAGCTACTCCCGTCCTACTATAATCTTCCTACAGACAGCACCTTTTGCAGGCACTTGGTTTTTACCTTCCCCTGGACTCAGGAGTCTTCTGTGACTCTGGCTAGTGCTCCTGACTGTGCTTAGTCTCCTTCCTGAGTCAGCTAATATTCATTGTGTTTTCCTGGCTGCAACATCATTGGCTCATGTTGTTGCTGCATTTTCTGTGATAGCTCTAATTTTAGGGGGAAAAAAAAAGGTTTATGTCTTTTTCTGTTTGGATTTATTTTATCTATTGTGAAGGCAGACTGCAAAATGCCAGAAGAAGAGAGGGAGGGAAGAGGACAGAGGGAGGATAAGGAAGCAAGCTTACATTGGCTGGTTCACTCCCCAGGTGGCCCCAGTGCCCAGGGCTGGGCCAGGCCAATCAGGAGCCTGGACCTGCATCCTGATCTCATGTACGGGTGCAGAGGCCCAAGTACTTGGGCCACATCTGCTGCTTTCCCAAGGTGCAGCAGCAGTAAGTTGGAGTGGAAGCAGCCAGGACTGCAACTGAAACTCTGACTCGGAATGCCAGTATTGCAGCAGGTGGCCTAATGTGCAGCACCACAACACTGGCTCCAGAGGTTAGCTCCTGAGTGTCTAAGTGAGTGTCTGCTGTTCTGGACTACCTTGTTTCTTCATGGTCTTCACCTGAAAGGCTCTTGGCACTAACTTGTCATTCCAAAGGACTATAGGCTAAACCTTTGGCAGGAAAGGAGGAGGGCCACAGGAGAGAGAAATTAAAGTTGTGGGGCCAGGCTGGAAGTTCAGAGAAGCTGGCTGGGCATCCTGGGGGCGGTATGCTGCTTCTCTAGAAGGACTTCTGTCAGTTTGTAAGCCGTGATAAGAAAAAACTGAGGGAGTAGGTACCTTTGTTTACATTTGGAAACTACCTCTTGAACAAGGCTTTGAAATATTCTGCAGAAATTTACGGGGCAGTTCTAGAAATGTTGGGTGGTATAGTTGTGTTAAAAACAAATTTGAAAATTAAAATACATTATTGGGCCCGGCGTGTTAGCCTAGTGGCTAAATCCTTACCTTGCATGCACTGGAATCCCATATGGGTGCCAATTCAAGTCCCAGATGTTCCACTTCCCATCCAGCTCCCTGCTTGTGGCCTGGGAAACCAGTTGAGGATGGGCCAAAGCCTTGGGACCCTGCACCCGTGTGGGAGACCTGGAAGAAGCTTCCTGGCTCCTGGTTGCAAATCAGCTCAGCTCTGGCTGTTGCAGTCACTTGGGGAGTGAACCAGTGAACAGATTTTTCTGTCTTTCTCACTAAATCTGCCTGTCCAATAAAAAGAGATAAATCTTTAAAGAAAACACATTACTAATGACTGATACTTATATGGGTGCACTTAAATTGCTTTCTTAGGCTGTACTATACTCAAGTATAGGGACTTTGGCGTAATTAGTGCTTTATTGCCAAAGTAATGTCTTAAATTTAAAGTTTTGCTTTGGGGGCTGGCATGGGGATATAGCAGTCTCAATCCTCTGCCTGTGGGTTGGTTTGTATCTCAGCTGTTCCATTTCCTATCCAGTTCCCTGCTTGTGCTGGGAAAGCAGCTGAGAATGGCCCAACGGCTTGAGTCCTTGCACCTGGATGGGAGACCTGGAAGAAGCTCCTGGCCTCTGACTGGCCCAGCTTTTTCCATTGTGACAGTTTGGGGAGTGAACCATCAAATGCAAGATGTCTTTCCCACTTTCTGTAATTCAAATAAAATAAATAAATCTTTTAAAAAATGAAATATTCCTCAGTTAAAATTTTGCTACTTGAACTTAGTGCCAAGGATATGGAGGATTTGTACTGGTTTTTAAGAAAAATTTATTTATTGGAAGATCAGGTGTACAGAGAGGAGAGACAGAGGAAGATCTTCCATCCACTGATTCACTTCCCAAGTGGCTGCAACAGCCAGAGCTGAGTTAACCCAAAGCCAGGAGCCCAGAGCCTCTTCCAGGTCTCCCACGCGGGTGTAGGGTCCCAAGGCTTTAGGCCGTCCTCAACTGCTTTCCCAGGCCACAAGCAGGGAGCTGGATGGGAAGTGGAGCAGCTGGGACACAAACTGGCACCCTTATGGGATTCTGGCATGTGGAAGGTGAGGACTTTAGCTACTAGGCTACCATGCTGGGCCCTGCACTGTGTTTATACTTTTAAGGTATTGAGTAAAAACAGTGTTACAATCTAATTTATTTAGGTTAGGCCTTAATAGCACTCATTTCATCTTGAATCAGTGAGTGAATGCTTTATAACTTCAGCCTGGCAGAGCCTTACACAAGTGGCAGTCCTTCTTATACAAATAATAATTTAAAATTCAAGATGGTTAATGGGTACAGAGTTACATAGTTGGAGAGGAGGAGTGCTTTTTTGTCCCCCCCCTTTTTTTTTGTTTTTAAGAATTTAATTGAAAGGCAAGTGTCAGAGATACCAGTCTTGTATCCTCTCTCTCACTCACCAAATGCCTGTGGCCCGCGCAGCATGGCTGGAAATCCTGCACTCCTCGCTGTCTTGTGTGTGGGTAGCCTTGTCTGCCCCACCCCCCCAGGAGGTGCATTAGCAGGAAGCTGGATCCAGCACAGAGGTGTGACTCAAACATCACAGGCATTCTGATATGGCTGCAGGCATCCCAGCCTGTGGCCTAATACACTGTGCCACCATACCTGCCTTGGGGAAGAGTAACTTAGGTTACTGTGTAGCACAGCGAGGCAGCTGTGGTTGGAAATGACTGAGTGAGCTAGTGTAGAAGGTTGAATCTGCTCACTTATTTGAGAAGTGGCAAAATTGGTTTCCTCCCAAATATCCTGTAGGGCTTCGTGCCATGGCACTGGCCCCTACACAAATAAGTTTCTAATTTAATTCAGTTTTGTTTATAATACTCTGATAAATAATTCAGGGTGTTTTGTTTTGTTTTGTAATTTTAGGGAAACTTTATAGAAAAAATACTATAAATAAGCATTGCTACAGTTTTTAAGAGGCTTGTTTGTTTTTTAGCATGTTTTAAGTGGTATGTTTAGTTTGTATGCAAGTTTCTTGCTATTCTCCCTTTCTTACACGTACCAGCTGCATAGCTTAGGAAAGAATGGACGAAACAAGGAAGATGGTGGGGTTGATCACTTGTTTTTTAAAGTTTAATAGCAAGGTTGTGTTCGTTTCTTTTCTTTTTTTTTTTTTTGGTCTTGGAGACACAGTAGCAAATGCCAACAGACTTTCCAGTTCAGTAAAAGAGAAGTGCGTGGGAAGCTGATCATGTTGTGTACTTTTTCACTTCCTAATGTTAACATTGAGAACCTTTCCTCCCATTGACTCCTGTTACCTGTGATGAAGAAGTTTTTCTTACGTTTCCCAGTTTAGACATTTAATCCATTTGTGATAGACAGGCTTTGTTGTACTGAACAGCTGTTATTACTGAGTAACTTTTATTAAAATTCCTGGTGAAACTTACATGATTCAACAATAAGTGTTGATATACTTGCTGATAGTGTTTGTTTGTTACTACTGGGTATGCCTCATCAACTTGAATTAGCCTTTACCAACATCCCTGTGACAGGTAAATGTTTAAGAAAATTGGACATTTACATTGGTTACTGCTCTGGTGAAAGAGTAAAGTAGTTACTTCAATTTCTGGTTCCTGTCCTTGCTGCCAAACAATGCTTCTAGAAGAGAACACGAACTGGTCATTTGTTCAAGTTGAGTCAAGAACAGCAAAGAACCTCCCCCTTTTTTGTTATGCTTATTATTAGTTTGGTTGAATCTCACATTGCCTTAATTTAATGTAATGAATGTTATCAATATTGGATGAGTAGGTTAACCATAAAGAATATGTGCATCCTCAAGTTTAAGTTAACATAATGCCCAGAAAATAAGTACGTTCTGATTCATTTGTCTATTTTTTAGAGTTAATTTAACTGCCTTTTTAGCACTTGCTGACAAATGATTCTACAGTGTTTTGGTTAATTTATTTAATATATATTCTGGGCTTTGTATAATTTGAATATTGTTTGAGTCAAGGTCTTAAATTGTAATCCACTCTGTATATGGCAGCAATGGCTGGAGCTGGGCTAGTCTGAAACCAGGAGGCAGGGGCTCCCTGCAGGTCTCCCATGCAGGTACAAGGTCCCAGGGCCTTGGGACATTCTCTGCTGCTTTCTTAGGTTATAAGCAAAGAACTTGATTGGAAATGGTGCAGCTGGGATACAAAAAGGTGCCCATATGGGATGTTGGTGCATGTGGGTGGAGAATTAACCAGTTGAACTGGCCCCTGTTGCAGAGTTTTTTAGCCAGCAAGGTTAGTAGTAGCAGACATAGTGGACTGGATCAGCTACATTTAGTACTCCTGACATATGTGCCTGGGGGTAGGGGCTTGTGGTAAGTTTGTAAATTGTTCATGACAGAAATTTGGATAATATCACTCATGCATTTCTGTTGAACAGTTTGCTAGCCTTTTATGCAAGTATTCCTTTTTCTCTTAAGGGTAGCATTTTATTTAACAGGATGCAATGAAAGCATCAGACCACTTTCTCTGCTGAAGCCTAACTGGAGGTGTAAAAGAAAAAAAAAGGAAATATTTTGGAATCATAAAAACACAAAGCTCAATAACCATAAGAGAGTTCAGACTGTCACTATTACGAGATTTTAGAATAAGGGAGGATTAGTAATTACCAACCATTGGTAGAGGTGGCTTTCTTAAGAATTTGTTCCCGCAACAGGACGAGCACAGTTTGGGATCTGTTGCAAGGAAGATAGAAGGGAGGCTGGTAAAATAAGCATAACCCTGGTGGAATATGCAACAAAGTGGAAATGAAAATACAGAAGATAATCAGTGATTAACTGCACGGGCTACTGAAATAAATGTTTATTACTCAGAAAGTATTCAGTGTTGCTTTTTAATTTTTTCTCAGTAAACTCCATTCCTGATGGCTTGTTCACTTACATTTTTCTTTTATCATGAAAGGCAAATGAAAGACAAAAGTTGGTTGTGAATTTTGGTCAATTTGAGATCATTTTAAGCTTCTTGGGTTTTGTTTAAATGAATTTTGAATTGAGAGTATAACTTGGTGATGGCCTCAATACCTGATTTGAAGTTTCTTGTGTTCTTTCCTGATGAGCTGATGATGAAGAAAATGAAATTTGTGATTTGATTTTAGGAAAGCCAGTGAAGGTTTGAAGAATATAAACCCAGATGACAAAGTGCCTTCTATGCGATTGTTGGCCTATGGTAAGTTAGAACTGCATAGTGTTATTAAAAAAATCAGAATTGGTGTAAGACTATTTTTATATTTTGTATCTTTATAGATTTATATGTATGTGTCTGTGTATTATAAGGATTTATTTATTTTTGTTAGAAAGGCAGATTTACAGAGAGAGAGATCTCTCTACTGGTTCACTTCCCAGATGCCCCAAAGGCTGGAACTGAGCTGATTTGAAGCCAGGAGCCAGGAGCCTTTTCTGGGTCTCTCACATGGGTGCAGGTTCCCAAGGACTTGGGCCGTCCGCCTCTGTTTTTTTCCAGGCCACAGGTTGGGAGCTGGGAGGGAAGTAAGCAGCCAGGATATGAACTGGTACTCATATGGGGTGCTGGCACTTGAAGGTGGAGGAATAATATGCTGAGCCACAGCTCTGACCCCAGGTTTATATTTTTATAAAATAATGATATTTTATTACTGCCTTGGTCTGTTATCTACTTTTCTGGCTTTCCTGGTTCCTTACATAGAGGAAAGTGATTGCTAGTGATCTTTATCTGTATGGTCATTAAATGTAAACTGGAGCATGCACTCTAGTGTACTAAATGTCCAAGTGGTTAACTGTTACTTTCTCTGGGTGTTTATCATTACATTGTACTAAGAGAACTCTTCATAGTAATGTAGTTAATACCTCCGCATATTATTCTTTCACAAATATGTATTTAAAAAATGTGTCTAGATCCCTAAACTGAATCACCCTTGTTTAGCTCAGGCATCATGCCTTGTAATACGCAGTGCCTTGTATACTCAGTTCCTGTTCCAAGCCATCCAGCTTTATTGATTGCTGTCATAAATAAAGGCAACTTCAGCATCATGTGCTCGTCTGCCTCACTTATTTCTGTTGTGCCTTTCTAGATCTTTTTTCTTTTATTTATCTGTTGGTCACTGTCCATTTCTTCTCCTCTTACCTTTTCTCTCTACACTCATCAGTTAGCCAAGCCCTTGGCTTTCCAGAGCTGGCTGAGGCTGTCCCTGCGCTTCAGCAACAGCAGGCACATAGTAACCTTTGGGGATTAGATTTGAAGAGAATCCATGGCAGGGAAAGAGTTTAACAGTATTTTTCTTCTTCAGTTTCTGGTTTAGGCTTTGGAATCATGAGTGGAGTATTTTCCTTTGTGAATACCTTGTCTGACTCCTTGGGGCCAGGCACGGTGGGCATTCATGGAGACTCTCCTCAGTTCTTCCTCAATTCAGGTATGTATGCTAGAAATGCAAATATTTAGGTTTCTGTACTAAATGACCATCCTTTCTGAAGTTCGGTGACTTAGGATTTATCTTACACCTTTAAAAGAGAATACTTTTAAAGAAGCTAGGAAAATAATTTTTAGAGTGTTTTCAAATTTGAGTGGAATTTGGCTTGCATAAAATTTACTTTTTGACTATACTAACACTGTTGCTGTATGGTTGGAATATCAGAAGTAAGTTGTCATAGACCATATGTGTTCTGGTTTTAAGATTTTATGTTTATCTTCAATAGAGACCTTTATCTGTAATTATCTTGGCACCTTTTGAAGATATGCAGTATAATTTAATCTTGAAATCGAAAGAAAAATGATAATAATGAGTTGATCTTTTTATCTAAAGATGTGATATAGAAGGACCAATTAGTTTTAGATTGCTTTTTCATCCCCTGGTGAAAAATTGTCATAGTGCAATGATCACACATTTGCGTCTGAAATCTACACATAATTAATGAAATTTCTACTGACTTACACAAGGCTTTAAAAATTATAAGGGGAAACCCATTATATATTTAATTATTTCCATGACAGTTCTGCCATTGAAGCAGACGACCCCATATACACATTGTTTTAGTTACATCATTATTTAGTGTCTATGCTAAAACTCCTTGAAGAGCTTACTCTCTGGTAGGGGAATAAAACAGAAAAATGAGTGGATGTTCCTTTCAGGTACTAGCAGAAAGGATAGAGGGGTGAAAGGTAGAGGCAGACAGGGTGGAGACCCGTGAGCTCACATTGCCTGTTGGGGTGTCCGTGGCCCCAAGGACTCTGAGTTCTCAGTAGACGCCTTGTTTGCTCCACTTCAGACCTCGAGACCTTGGTGTCCCTGGCCTAGGTCACTAACATTACCCCTAACTGTTCAGTGTCCTCCACGCACTGCACACTGCATGTGAAGCTGCCTTTTATTTTTATCTTACTACTAAACAAACCCTTCCCTTTTCAAAAACATTCTGACTTCCTAAGGCCTGCCTATAAGGAAACTGTGTCAGTGGTCATACTTAGCCATCCCTCCAACATAGTGGATTATCTCCCTTTTAGACATTCTGTAATTAGAATATTTTCTGGCACATTCTTTAGCATTTATGTTTTATAAAACAAATGAAGCATTACTACAAGTCTGTTACAGTATAATAAAAATTAATAAAACAATCGTGAGAGGTGTTACTGATACAGCTTTCTGTGTTCTCTTACAGTCTGTTAACTGCTAGGCAATTTTTTTGGTCTTTGAGTTTTACCATCATCTTTCACTAGATGGTGCTAATTCCCTAAAAGTGTGAGCTAGAGTGTTTTCATTTAGAAGAAAATTAAATATTTCGAGATTGCATCTGTGCTTTCTATGAATTTAACAAGCTCAGTATTCAATAATTTATTATCATTAGTCAAGTTAAAGTGGTACACTTACTGTGCTGTGAATTGGTACCTATAGAATGAAAGAACAGTTCTTGTATTTTTTACCATCTGCACGGTTCTTTTTGTTGTATCAATACCCTTGGAGACATAACTGTTGTATAATGAGTATTTAAGAAAACTTTATGTATTTGTTATACATCATTATTGTAGTTTATATTTTATTTATAACTGTTGTAAATACTGTTTCTTAGACATTTAAAAATTTTCAGTAAAATTTAGTTTATTTATTTTATTCCACTAGAAATTCCCAATAATAAGAAAAGAAAGTGAGAAATTCCTAATAATCAGAATAAACAAAGAATATTGAACCAGTGATTAGCTCTGTTAAGCATTTGTTAAGATGTATACTACATGATATCTGTGTGCACAAGGGTTTTACAGATAGGCATACTTTACATAATGTATATGTATAAATTAACTTTTAATATATGAAGTTGTAAATTAGCATTCAATTTTATTAGAATTATTGCCCTTTCTCAGCAAAGCTATATGGAGTGTAGAAATTGGACCTCTAAGTTCAAGTCTTACCTGGTTTGTTTTTTTCTTTTACAGTTTAGTTTCTAATATTGTTTACATAGTTGAGAGGGATGCATGCTCATGTGTGGGGAGGGTCGAAGTATGAAGGAAGGTGGGTGGGACAAATGCTTCAGTTTTTTTTTTCTGTGTCCTCAGTGGGAGAAGGGGAGGAGGCTGCTCCTTGCTGTCAGACCACATTGGTACCCAGGGATAGGGAACAATCATTGATGATGCTTTAGAGATCCTGGTTTGGGGAAGAGTGTTCTGAAACATTGTTAGCCTTATAGAAACAGGGTTGGGAAAATCGTTGCAAGGTCTTTTGGCTGACCTAGTCCATCTTAGTGCATCCCCTGGAACATGTTTACAAAGCTTTGCCAGGAGAGTGGTCCACTCTATTCTGCTTTCCTTTTGATGAGGCACTTGATGTGCTCTGGCCTAAATGAGCTGGCTGTCATTTCCCCTGTGTGCATGTGGACAAGCTCTCCACTGCATAGGCATCAGCAACTGAGGAGGCCCACATATATTGTGATTTTTCCCAGCGGCCAGGGTTTGAGTTCAGCCATCTAATTGGGGAGTCCCTGAAGAAACCTTACCTCGTGTCATCTCAGACTTGACTCTTGTGTGTGCCAGCCAGTGCAGGGTTAGAGTCAGCTCCTCACCTACACCAGCCAATGCTCATAGGCCAGTTCCATCAGAGCCAAGTCAGTTCTGCCTTTGGCCTCATCTCTCATGTGAACTGATGGATGCTGTGTCCTAACCCAGCCCATTCTGCCCCAGTCCCAGGTGTTGATGGTGGGTGTAGCAGTCTACCTCAGCCTGAGCCAATTCCGGCCTTCATTTGAACTGGAAGCTGTTGTGGATTAACTGAGCCTGGCCTGCACCCCATCCTGACTGTCATTTGTGCCAGTGTGTGCTGTTGGCTGACCCAACCAAAAGGTGTTACAGCCTGGCTGGCCTGCTCCCAGCTCTGGCTGTTGTGCTCACCAGCAGGAGCTGCAGTCTATCAGGGGAGTTCCCCAAGTTCTTCTCTCGGATCCATTCCCTGCACTGTATCTCACATGTGCCAGTGGGAGCTGCAGCCCAGCCTAACATGATCTTCCCTGAGTCCTGGCACTTAACTGTTGGGTCCTGCGGCATAGCCCAACTGGCCTGTACCTATTCAGGCTCTCACTAGGGGGTGCTACAGCCTAGCTCAGCTGGCCAACCCCCAGATATGACTCTCACATGAACTGGCAGGTGCCATGATTAGCCTGGCCTGTCCCACACTCACCTTACCTTTCGTGATCACCAGCAGGTGCTGAATTCTAGCCTGGGTCTGGCTTGCCCCCAAACCCAGCCCATGTGCATACTGAAGGGTACTGCAGCCATGTCTAGTCTGACCCACCCCCAGCTCTGGCTCTTGTACTCACCAGTGGGAACTGCAGCCTGAAAGGGGAGTCCCCAGAGTTTTCTTACCAGGCCAGTTCCTCCAATCTTGCACGTGCTGGTGGGTGCTTCAACCCAACCTGGCTTGGCTCACTCAGTCTCAGTTCTTGCTGATGGGTGTTGCAGGCTACTCCAGCCAGGTGTTGTCCATACCCTATCCTTGTTCTCATGCCAGGTCCAGGTCCAGCCCACACAAGTGCTGTATATCTCCTTGGCCTGGCTTACCCCTAACCCCGGGTATTATGCTCCTCAGCAGGAGCTACAGCCTAGCAGGTCAGTTCCCCAAGTTCCCCTACCAGGCTTGCTCCCAGCCTTGGATCTCACATGTGCTGGCAGATGCCACGGCCCTGCTTGGCATGGTCTGCCCTCAGTCCTGGCCTTTACTGGGGGCAGCTGCAGACTGGCTATGCCTGGCTTCTTCCCAGCCCCAGGTCCTGCAAATGTCAGATGAGTTCTGTGGACCAGCCTGGCTATGCCTGGCACCATCCCCACCTGTCCACAGTGGATACTGCAGTCCCACAGAGGTGAGCCACAAGTCCCCTGCAGAATTTGCCCCCATATCTGGTTCTCTTTGTGTTCTGGTGAGTGCTGCAGCCTAGCCTGACTTGGCCCACCTCCTGCTCTGACACCCACAGTGGGTACTGTGGCATAGCCCTGCCAGGCACGCCACCCCCCCAGCCTCAGTTTTTGCAGTTGCTAAGGGCAGTGGATGATACCATTTAGCCTACCCCAGGTCTCCCACATGGGTGAGTTCATTGGCCTGATCCAACATGCCTTCTGGTTTCCCTACTCTAAAACAATCTGTCTCAGCTTCCTCACTTATCTGCAAGTACAGTGGCCCAATCTGTGGAAGATCCCAGAAGTCTTTCCTCCCCTGTCAAACATACCCTCAACAGCTCTCACTCCAACATGTCCCCAGATTCCCATCTTCAGGCAACCTGCATCATCCCTGCCTGTGGGGTTTGGTAGCATGTCCTGGCCTGGCGTTCTCTGCCTTCCCCACATATCTTAAACAAAATAGGCAACCATGCTGATATACTGGTGTAGTTAACACAAACTTGGCATTAACCAGGCGTAGACTGCCCACCAACTGCTGGCTGCTTTTCTCCCAGCAGTTTAACATTTGCTAGGTATAAGGCAACCTAATCAGTTGTCTGCAACCATGGCTTATTCATTTGGTATTTGGGGAAAATTTGTTTATTTACTCATTCTACAAATAACAGTTACTTTTATTGATTATGTGTTAGAAAGACAACCCAGTTAATGTCCATATATTGTAGTGTCCATACATTGTACACATAGTAAAAGAGGAATAAAAACAACAATTAGAATGAAATGTGATACATTCTACAGAATGAAGAAGGTGAGAGAGCCATGAGATCCACAGAGTGGCTCCAAGTTCCTCATGTATGCTTTAGTACGTCACCTGTGTAACATTTGTCACCATTGCTATGAATTGGCTGATGATGTGGTTTGTTGAAAGTCTCTCTAGGTGCTAAGCCACATGGGCAAGGTCTCCATCTCGTCTCATTGGCTGCTGTTTTCCTAGCACCTGGTGGAGTCCTTTGTTTCCATGGCGCTGAATAAATATGTTTTGAAAAGTGAAAGCTAAGCTAAGGTGACGGAGGAAGTGTGGTTTGAGTGGAGATGTAGGTAAAGGATACATAATAGCTAGGTGGGTCAAAGAAGGGCTTGTCAGGGATGCATGTCCCAGGCACAGGGAGGAGGTAAGAGAGATGTGGTTCTGGGCAGAGCTATTGTGGCATTCCATCTAACCCTTCAGTTTCTCATGTCTGTCATTTAGGAATTAAGCACAGTTTATTTAAGAAATGTATGTTTGAATGCTTTATATACTCTAAAATAAACTAATAGGGGCCAGTGCTGTGGCACAGCAGGTGAATTGTTAGCCTGCAGTGGCAGCATCTCATGTGGGTACCAATTGGGAGTCCCAGCTGCTTCACTTCTGATTTAGCTTCAGCAGGAGATTTCGCAAGTGTCTAGGACTAGCCACCCACATAGGATACAGAGGAAAAACTCGGGCTCTTGGCTTTGACCTGGCCCAGCTCCAGTTGAGTGGCCATTTGAGGAGTGAACCAGAAGATAGAGGATCTCTCTGTCTTTCCATCTTTCTATAACTCTGGCTTTCAAATAAATTTTAATTTTTAAAATTTGGAGTAAAAAGTTAACTCTCAGTTGTAGTCTAGGATAATTAGTTTCATAAATGTAGAACAGTTAAGACTAGCCATTAAATTGTACATTTAAACATGCTGTAATTATAAATTAAAATTCATTATTTTTTCCTTATATTGCTATTTGGCTAAAAAATGGAAATATAAAAAACATTTGCCACCTTATAATCTGAAACAGAAAATTCAGGAACAAGTGTATGTGTGTGTATAAAGTGCAAACTGAAATGTATGACTTCTTAGCCAAACAAAAAGGTTTCATCCATTTTGGCTCATAAAGCAACATAATAGTGTTTATTATTTTGAAATTTCACCAAACCCTTTTCCCCATATTAGTTTCATGTGATGCATTCTCTTGAGTTCTGCCCATGACAGCTACAATAACAATTCTATGATCAGGTCCAGATAGATCCACATGTAGAGCCAGTGGGGTTGAGGTTAGGCCTTCTGCTCAGCAAGTCTGGGAACAGCTTGCACATGCACAGGGTCCTTCTGCAGGAAATGCTGTTTCTCTATAGCATAGAATGAAGAACAGTGCTAGGACCCATCCAGGTTAGCAGTCAGAATTTCCAAAGACACAATGTTTGGATAAAAATAAGCTCCTCTTTTATCAGCTCTGCAATATTTTTTTCGTAAAGACCCAATTAATCCATCAGTCTACAAAATTTCTTGCCAAAAACAAGTTGACAAGCAGACCTTCCAGCATGAAGTGCATCAGGGCATCATAGAGCCAGCTGCATGTCTTGTGGTCTGCCAGCCCAAGGGCGGGCCCAGCATGTGGTCCAGCGCACAGCGCAGCACATAGCCTGCCACTGGCAGCAGTGAATGGCTGAGCAGCTCCAGTGACTCACTGTCACCCCAGCTCCTGATGACTACAGGAACCTTGAGACGGGAGAGGAGAATCAATAAATTTTTATAAAAATGACTAGTAATGTTATCAAGATAGAGATTTTGGTTGTCAAGATGAAAACAAGAGTTGAAAATTATTTCTGTAATACTGTATTAAATCTGGGTTTTTCTCTTCTGAATTACTTCCCTTAACAGTGGAAGAAAAGTGTCTATAACTAGTGCTCAATGAAAAAGGCTCTTTTTTCAGCATCCCCAAACCATTTCATTTCATCTTTTTCTTGGTTGACTGCTTGCTTGCTTTTGTAGTTTTAGCTCTTCCATCTGCTGGATTCACTCTGCAAATGGCCCAACAGCTGGAGCTGAACCAATCCAAAGCCAGGAGGCAGGAGCTTCTTCTGGGTCTCCCATGTGGTTTCATGCTCCTAAGACTTGCAGCTATCCTCAACTGCTTTCCCAGGCCATGAACAGGAGGAGAGCATATAGGACTCAAACAAGTGCTCATAAGGAATGCTGGCATTTGCAGCAGAGGATTTGCCAATTGAGCTGTTGTGCTCGCCCCCATTTGATTTCTTTTAGGTGTATTTTTAAGGCAATGCTCTTATCTAGATAATTTAAACTAAAAAAAAAAAACCATTATTTTTGTATTTGAAGGGTAAGAACAATAGGGAGAGATGAAGAATCTTGCATCCATTAATTCACTCCCTAAATGTCCACCACAGCCAGGTCTGTGGCAGGCTAAAGTCAGGATCCAAGAACTCTGTCTCCTACATGAGTAGCAGGTGCCAAGTACTTGGATGATGCTCCACTGCCTTTGGAGGTATGCAGGCACGTTAGCAGGCAGCTGGACAAGAAGTAAAACAGGTGGGACTTGAACTGGCACTCTAATTAATGGGCTGGCAGCAGCTCAGGTGACAGCTTAGCACACTGAGCCACAATGCCCACCTAGTTTTAAATGTTTTAGTTTACTAAAAATTTTTACTAAACCATCACTAATGAAGTCAGTACAGTCTTAGTTTTGAGTATTACGAGTTAACAGGAATGCTGATGAAGTTAAAAATTCATATGGAACATTGTCACTATGATAAAAGATCTAGACGTTGTTTAAGAGGAAAGTAAGAGATTACATTTCCATCACAATTTGTCATTTCCTATAATAGAATTATACATCTACATCCTTAAACTTTCCTGCCTCTTGACTCTGAATTGGCTAGGCAATAGTAGATTGTTGTAAATCAGAGGCTTAAAAAGGACTTCAATGGTTGAACTGTGGTCATGTGTCCTGAAAAGAACATGCCCTGGTAGCAAGTGCCCTCTTAGACTGGCCCCCTGAAGGGACACTGTATGGTGGACCTGCAGTGAGGAGCCAGCTCCAGCAATCTGCAGCAGGGCTGTGTAGCTGGCCCAGCCTTCTCCAGCAAGAGCACAGTCCGTGTTTAGATCTGGGAGCATTTGAAAGTAAATCCTTGTTATTGCCACTATTATTTATTTATTTACTTGAATGAATGAATGAATCACAGAGTATAAGGAAACAGAGATCTTCCATCTGTTTCCCAGTTGGCCATAATGGCCAGGGATAGGCCAGGGTGAAGCCAGGAACCAGAAGCTTCATTTGGGTCTCCTACTTGGGTTGCAGAGGGTTCAAACACTCAGACTGTCAGTGCTTTCCTTAGACTATTAACAGGAGCTGGATCAGAAGTGGAGCAGCTGGGACACAAACCAACACCAGTCTGGGATGCTGGCATTGCAGGCCCTGAGTTTCCTTTTTAGATGTTGTTTAAAGAATAAGCTCTATAATGTGGCAGGTTTTTGAAATGTTGAAACTTTTAAATGAAAAATTGGGAGCTGGTGCTGTGGCTTAGTTGGGTTAGGTTATTGTCTGCAGAGCTGGTATCCCATAATGGCATTCATTCAAACCGCAGCTGCTCTATTTCTGATCCAGCATCCTGCGAATGCATTTGGGGAACCAACAGAAGATGGCTCAAGTCTTTGGACACTTGTACCCACTTGGAAACCTTGGATAAACTACTGGGTCCTGGCTCTGGGCTCTGAGCTGGCCTTTGGCACTGTGGCCATTTAGCAGGTAGTACACCAATGGTTGTAAGATCTCTCTCTGCTTTGTCTCCGTCTATCTGTAACTCTCCTTTGCAGATGATCTTTGTAAGCAGGACTATCTCAATAGCTGCATTACCAAAGTGGCAGAGAAAATAATTTATGTGTAACACCTCCTAATGATACAGAGAAATGATTGACAGTAGAGTTTAATCAATATTTTTATTATTTTGTGGATTGATCAGAATCTTAATTTCCTATAGTGTGTTATCACAGCTGCCACAGTGTGACACAGTGATACTCTGTATTTTTTGTTATCCCTTTTCTTTCCCTTTCCCTTCCTCTTTTTTTTTTTTTAAGATTTTTAAATTTTATTTTTATTTGAAAGAGTCACACAGAGACAGAGGAAGAGAGAGAGAGAGAGAATCTTCCATCCACTGGTTCACTCCCCAGTGGCCCTAATGACCAGAACTGAGCCATTCTGAAGTTGGGAACCAGGAGCTTCTCTGGTCTGTCACTTGGGTGCAGGGTCCAAAGGACTTGAGCCATCTTCCTCTGCTTTTCCAGGCCATTAGCAGGGAGCCGTATTAGAAGTGAAACAATTGGGACTAGAACCATTACCTATATAGGATATGGGCACCACAGGCAGAGGGTTAGCTTGCTAAGCCATCATGCTGGTCCAGAGTCATGTTTTCTACTTTGTTCATAGTTCTCATTTATTTTTCTTGTGTGAAATGGCCCTTATTTTCTTCATCCTCTGCTGCTCTGAATTCTTGAGTGAATTTCAGAGGTTTTTTTTCAATAGCCATGATGAGCAGTTTAGTACTCTGTGAAGATAATTCATATCGGGCAAAGTCACATTTTTCAAGCATCTAGTTTGGTATAATTCTACATTAACCCCATAGGAATACATTTTTTTGGTCTGCCACATAAAAAATTTATCATTTGAAGGTGAATAAAACTACTGTGTTTTCAGCTGTCTGTCTTGCTCAGTTTAGCCTTTTTCAGCTACCACACCTTGATCCCAAATAGCTGTATATCTGTTCTGGAAAGAGGGGCTGGGTAGTTACCGTTCAATAATCTGTTCCATGCTGATTTCTAACCAAGGACACTATTCACTGCTGGAATCACTTGTCTACCTCTCCATAGCTCTTTTAAAGAGAGTAAGAATATTTGCATCAAGACCACTGTATTGCACAACTTAGTGGAGAATTGTTCACGTTATAACATGTTTCATTGGTGTACTCTGAAATTTTTCCAACACAGTTCCTGGAACAGATTTTATTTCCCAGAACCAGGCTTTTCTTATATGCGTAAGTATTTGGAAATCTTGGAGTTCTTTGGAGGTAAATCATGAGATTTACCTTACTGGGTGGATCTGTTGGGTTTGATCATCTTCTTCATGTTTCTAAAGTCATCATTAAGGACTTAGGCTTGAATATTTTTTCTTCAGGTTAAGATCCATTGTTTCATGTGGTAAGCTGTTTTTCTTTTTCATCTCTGGTGGGACTTTGTCCTTAAATGCTGAAGAACAGCAATTTCAGAAACTGCTAACTTTTCATCATGGATTCTGAAGGATCAGAAGACAGTGGAACTGCATTTTTCAGGGGGGCACAGCTCTGTACTCTTCCTCTACTTAGTTGATGCATTTCCATCTTTCTAGTTGACAATAATGCCAGTTCCTCCCATTTCTTGTAACTTGAGGCCATTTCTACCTTCGCTCTTGGTCTCCAATTTCCAGTTAAATCTGCATTCTTATAGGCTTGGTTTTGCTTTATTGATGGCCTCAGGAATAGGTGGTTTGAGAAATCTTTGGAGGAGACATTCAAAGAAAAGATAAATGTGTTAGTGCTAAAACTGTTTCAGACCAGAGACAAGCATGGGAAGGTTCTAATTCATTTCATGGTATCAGTGCATTAATTGGAAATAATGGAAGCTGAGAGCCTACATTTACTGCCTGTTGCTCCAGGGAGCTCTGACACTCAAGCTCCTGAAAACACTGCTTGGGGCACCACACTCCCAGTAGCAACTCCAGTGGATATGTTTTGGTATAGTTTTATAGTACTTTGGGAGACAGTAGTTCATAAGGAAGTTTCAGATATTTCTCAGTGTGTCACATATGAAAAAAATAGTTTTATTTCTTTAAAGAGGCTTCCAAGGATCAGCAAGCAGGAGTAGGAACAGGATTTCTCAACCTCAGCACTGTTGACATTTGGATCCAGCTAAGTTCTTTTGGGGGTGGAGATACTGGGAGCTGTCTTACATTTTATAGGGTATTTAATGGCCTTTTTGGCTTCTTTCTATCCACTGGATGCCAGAAAACTATTCTCCCCCAGGTTCTTCAGGTGTGATAACCAAATATGTCTGCAAATAGGGCAAAATTATCCCAACTGAGAGTCAATGAGATAGAGCAAGGCAGACTTGGTTTGGGTTTAAAAGACTTCCACAGTGGCTATGTAATCAAATAAGCTCCTAAAATGCATGTATTTGAAGTGGATCCTGTGAGATTGTTTTCATCATGTGGGGGAATTGGATGAGATAAATTCTAATGTGGCTCCCAGAGCTGAATCTCTAAATGATGAGCTGATTTGAGGAGAATGTTTCATTATTCCTCAATGTTTGCTGGGGGAACTTTAAACATTAACTCCTATCCCTTGCAGTCCATTCAGCTTGTAAACATGCTTTGGTAGTGTTTTCATGTGTATAAAATGATAAGTGCAATTTAAACACCTGCAGTCATTTAAGTTGCGTTTGGGACATGTTCTGTATGATCTTATTAGTATTAAGGGACAATAATGTACCTTTCATATAGCCATGTAAAATTTGAGTTGGATTTGAAATGTATTTTTTTTAATTTTGGAAAGCCTTATTTGATTTTTATATGTAATAATAAATGAGGTCACAGAATTCCCTTACAATTTAAAAAAAAATTTTTTTTAAGTTAAGTTCCCATTAAGGAGAGTCATTTTCAAAAACGTTTGATTAGTTCTGGGGCCTGACTTCTACTCATGTTATGTCATTTGGAATCTCTCAAGAATATTGAGTGTTTATTCAACCAGAGATGGAAAGTCTTCCTCTTCACACAATCCTGAAAGCGTGCTCCTTTCTGTCACCTGGAAAAATGATCTAGAAACTCCTTGGTGTTCATGTCCTGCCTGGGTGTAATTGAGACTGACTATAGGCTTTGAGAAGGCTTGGCCATGGCTGCCACCACCTGGCAGCAGTTCTTGGCTGTCTCTAACTACCAACTGCAGACACACCAATGTTGTCCAGGGAACCTGGAGAGCAGCAATTTCCATGTTCTCCAGGATCCAGGATGAACATCAGTTGCTATCTTAGACCGTTTTACAAGGATGGAAAAGTAGGTGTCAGGAATGATGAAAAGAGAGACAAGTGTGAAATGAGGGTGCTTAGATCTATGCGCTAGAGTACTTAAGGTGTATTCATAGCCAAGTGGAAAATATTTTCTTTTACTTTACTTAGAAACACATTAGACTGAAATGCTCTCCACCAAGAGAATTTGGTTTAAAAGAGTTTTATTTATATATTTTTTTTAATAGAGTAACTCACTAAAAACCCTGGCTTATTCACCTTTGAATCTGTAGACCGTAACACATGTCCTGGCTGCTTCACTTCTGGTCCAGCTCCCCACTATTGGCTGGGAAAAGCAGTGGAAGGTGACCCAAGCGTTGGGACCCTTACAGTCCTTGTGAGAGACCTGAATGAAGCTCCTGGCGCCTGGCTCTGGTCTGGCCCAGCTCTGGCCGTTGTGGCTTTCTGGAGAGTGAACTAGCTGATGGGACATCTTTCCGTTTCTGCCTTTCTCTCAGGAACTGTTATTTTCAAATACGTACATAAATAAACATTTTTAAAATGTCTGTGATTTTTCAAAAAGCTGCAGCTTATATGCATTACTCTTTGCAACAACTGTGTGAAGTATTATCCTTATTTGATAAATAAAGGCAATAGAAGTTTAGTTTAAATGGCTTGCCCAGTGCTGTATAGTGGAGCTGGGAATCCAACTCAGGATTGTCTGGCTTCAAAGATGTTACTCATAATCTTCAGACCAGACTTCCCAGATACTTAACAAGTATATAATGATTATTGTTGTTTTCAAAGCTTTTAAAAAATATTTATTTTTATTGCAAAGTCAGATATACAGAGAGGAAGAGAGAGAGAGGAAGATCTTCTATTTGATGATTCACTCCCCAAGTGACTGCAATGGCCAGTGCTGTGCTGATCCAAAGCCAGGAGCCAGAAACTTCCTCCAGGTCTCCCACGCGGGTGCAGGGTCCCAAGGCTTTGGGCTGTCCTCGGCTGCCTTCCCAGGCCACAAGCCAGGAGCTGGATGGGAAGTGGAGCTTCCGAGATTAGAACTGGCGCCCATATGGGATCCCAGCGTGTTCAAGCCACTAGGCTATTGTGCCAGGCCCAATTATTGTTGTTTTTAATGAAGAATTTAGCTTTCAGGAAAAAAATTCACTGAGAAGGGGACATTTGAGTTGCATTTTAAATGTAAAAGCTTTGGATGCTGTGACATGGGGAGAAGAATGGTAAAATGAGGAAAAAAGGGTTATGTTAGAAAAAGGGTGGAAGGGAAAGAAGGAAAGAGAGAGAAACAGAGACAGTGAAGAAGAATTTGGTTTTCTATTGTAAAATGCTTTTAAAGATGAATAGAGGCAATGTTTTCAGGGTAATTTGAGTGTGAACTATAGAGTGCCTTGATGCTAGTTTCTGATATTTGGACTTGACTTTGGAGGCAGAAGAGGCTAGGAAATGCAGTCATAGAAATTGGAAGAAAAGTCAGGGCTAATGGTCTTTCGGCTGTATGATGGCAGCTCTCAGAACGGTGTGTTTTTTTTTGGACAGATATAAATTGAAAATCCTATAAGGAAAGGCATTTTTCTGAGTAACAGAAGTGTAAGATTTGATCAGTAGTACAACGGAAAGGTCTCGGCAATCAGAATAATGCCTAGAGAAGGGCTGGACAGATGACACACTACTATCATTTTCTCTTGATGTTTGATTACAACCTAGATTTTATAAAACCCTTAAGAGAAGAAACACGTTTTGATTTAAGAAGTGTTTGCATTTGTGCCAGTTGCTGCTGTGGTCCTTTCTGACATAGAGAGCCTTTAAAAGCTACCATCTGGGCATTTTCAGCAGGCACCCATCTCCAGGGTAGCCTCCCTCTCCAAGATCATCACACCCTGTTTTAGTTTGTCTGCCATCAGTCACTTCAGTGCTTTGAAAACTACCTCTCTGCTTTTGTTTTAGCTAAAACATTTGCCATCATTTATTGAAATGATACCATTATACCAGGCATAACAGCTTGCTTTCCTCCAATTCTTGCTTACCACAAGAATTGTATCTTTTATGGGCCTGGTGGCGTGGCCTAGTGGCTAAGGGCCTCGCCTTGAATGTACCAGGATCCCATATGGTTGCCGGTTCTAATCCCAGCAGCTCCACTTCCTCTCTATCTCCTCCTCTCTGTATATCTGACTTTGTAATAAAAATAAAATAAATCTTTTTTTAAAAAAAGAATTGTATCTTTTAAATACTACTATGTATGTTTTTGACTTCCTATAAAATTAGTGTATTTATTTAAAAGGCAGAGGTCTAAGAGAGATCTCGCATTTGCTAGTTCTCTCCCTGTATACCTGTAAGAGCTGGGTTGGGCTAGGCCACAGGTGGGAACCAGGAACTCCCTATGGGTCTGCCAGATGAGTGGCAGGGACCTAGCTACTTGAACCATTGCCTGCTGCCTCTTGGGAATGCCTGCACATTAGGGTAGAGCAGACACTTGAAGCCAGGTCCTCTGCTGTGGTATGCAAATGACCCAAATGGTGTCATAACTGTGGCACAAGTGTCCACCCCCACAGTCCAGTCTGTTTTTCTTTCTTCACTTGATCACACAGCATTTTATAATGTGAAAACACTGTGATCCACTTATCCATTTGTCTGATGAGAAGCATTTTTTGTATTATAACATGAATGCTGATACATTCTGTGTGTATCATCTTACCACACTTGTAAGGAATACTCTAGTGTAGTGGTTCTGAAATTTGACCAATGCAGAGTAATTGGAAAGGCTGTTTCGCTGTGTTCCTGTTGCCATTGTTCCCTATTCAGGAGCACAGGACAACAATTTTTCATTTCTAACAGGTTCCCTGATACCAGTGACCTATTGACTTTTTTTTAAAGATTTATTTATTTTGATTACAAAGTCAGATATACAGAGAGGAAGATCTTCCATCCGAAATTACCACAACAGCCAGTGTTGCCGATCCAAAGCCAGGAGCCAGGAAACCTCCTCCGGGTCTCCCATGTGGGTGCAGGGTCCCAAGATTTGGGCCATCCTCGACTGCCTTCCGAGGCCACAGCAGGGAGCTAGATGGGAAGTGGGGCAGCCGGGGTTAGAACCGGTGCCCAAATGGGATCCCGGGCATTCAAGGCAAGGACTTTAGCGCTAGGCCACCGTGCCACACCCTACCTATTGACTTTTGAACTCACTGTTTAGCATACAGATATAGTGGTGGAATTGCTGGAATAAAGTGAACAATGCAAAATTTCCCCTTGAGTTAGTAATGCCAGATTGTGTTCTGTCTAGGTGTGTAAAAGAAAATTGTCAGACTTGAAGTTTTGCCAGTCTGGTGATATTAGTAGTCTCTTCTTAGGTGTCCTAATTGGGAAGTCTGTATGCCTTTCTTTTCTCATGTTAAGACTTGCAAAATATATTGCATTTAAT
The DNA here is from genome assembly GCF_017591425.1 of Ochotona curzoniae. Lineage (NCBI taxonomy): Eukaryota > Metazoa > Chordata > Mammalia > Lagomorpha > Ochotonidae > Ochotona > Ochotona curzoniae. The sequence continues at coordinate 67,579,651 of NW_024467122.1, forward strand.
AAAGAATGTTGTCCAGGATGCAGGACACACACCACCACCACCAAGAAAACCAGGGAGTGATGATATGATTCAGTGCTCATTCCTTATGGAGAATATCAGAAAATTTTTTCAAATTTTAATGTTTTAGCCTTCTGTTGGCCTTTTTTTTAAAAAAGGATCTATGGAGAAATTCAATTTTACTGAAGAAATTTGTGTAAGCAGAAGATGTTCTTTTTAATTAAGAAAAGCCTCTTGCAAGTAGTATAGAAGGCAAATTGAGAAAGATGCTGGTGAATTTTTACTTAATGAGTTTGCACTCTAGAAAGGAAATTGCTGCAGAAACGTTCCTTTATGCAGAATTGTTGTGTTCTGAGCTGCCTTTAGAGTAAGTGTGTCAGGCTCTGCTTCTGTGGGATGTTGGTCAAACTCCCTGCAGCCCTGGACACTCGGTGGGCTTTGCTGTCTGTCGTCTGACCAGGCACTCCTGTTGACTGCCTTTCAGCTTTCATGACGCTGGTCATCGTGCTGCTGCATGTGTTCTGGGGCATTGTATTTTTTGATGGATGTGAGAAGAAAAAGTGGTACGTCATTCTGATCATTTTCCTGACTCATCTGCTGGTGTCAGCTCAGGTGAGTGTTGTCACTGTACTACTAGTTTCTTGACAAGCAAGTCTTTATATCTGAAATGGTAGATCCTGTTCTAAACGAAATAAGCACACATGGTACAATTTAGAAAACTTCTTTACATGACTGGATCACCTGAACCTTACCACAGGATGACAGCCATGTAATTTTTGGGTGCGTCTCATTAAAGAATTTCCTGTGTCTTGTCTTTAATGTGTGTTAAAGCTGAAACCTTCTGGCATTATGTGCTAGGGAGTGCATCTGAAACAATCTTCATCTTACTTCAAATCCTTTAAGATACAAATTGTAGTAGTTTTAAATCATCAGATGAAAATTATAACCTGTGTAACTGGCTCATTACTTCTGTTTCTTTGGTTATTGTAATGGTGTCTTCAACACCAGTGTTTGTGAAACTTTCCTTGTGTTGTTTTGACTTCAAAATTATGAAGCCAGATTTCCTTACTGTTTTTTTACACACTGTATGCACTGTCCTTATTTCTTTGATCAGTAATACTGATCAGTTCAGTTCACACTCTCCTCACTGACATAACCTTGCCAGTTTTCAAAATACAGCTTAAAAAACTTGACAAGATATATTTTTTGAAGAACTGTTAGATGCTTTGGGTTTGATTTTTTATTGTAATTTATTATAAATGAAGGGTTTTCAAAAAGTTCATGGAAAATCTGTTTTTCAAGAATACTCATGAATTTCATGAATTTTTTTTTTTGCACCAAAGTAAGTTTGTCTTTTTAAATTCCATTTTCCATAGACTTTTTGAAGGGCCTTTAAATTTATGACAGAAAAAACCAGGTCCTGTCACCTCTTCCCTGAACTGTTGGAAAGGTTTCTCCTGGTGGCATCGTGCCCTGCAGCTCTTTCATCTCTGTCCATCTGGAGATGACGTCAGGTTTCTTAGACTTAACCCCTCATCCTCTGACCTATCTAAAGGTAGCCTTATTGCCCTAAATACCCCCAACCAAAACCTTTCAGTGTGTGGAATACTAAGGTTACCTGGAACATGTTCGCACTGATATAAAACCAAGTTTTATGGGAAGAAAGATGACAAAAGAGAATTAAAATACTAACAGAAGTTATCTCTTGGAATTGTGATTGTGGATTCTCTAATTATATACAGTTTCATATTTTAAATTTTCTGCAACTCAATGTCTTTATAACCTGAAAGAAAGTTTCATGATAAAGCAGATATCCTTTTTTTTAAGCAAATATCCTTCTGAAAAATCTTATTGCCATTCATGCATTTGACAAATATTACACTGAGTGCATTCTGTGATCCCTGCCTTTATCGTTGAATAGGGGAGGGATGGACAATAGATGGTAAACAGCAACTATAATAAATAAGAAATTTTATATTGTGTTAGGTTATTGGTACTATTAAAAGAAAGAAAGAAAGAAAGAAAAGCAGGGTGAAAAGATCTCCAGAGTGTATGTAGAGGGAGAACGTCCCATTTCTTAATTAGGTGGTCCAGATAGGGTTCCTTGTGAAGGTGGTGAAGAGGTGAAATAGAAATGAAGGAGTTGGTCATGCAGCTCTCTAGAGAAACAGTATCCTCCACTGAAGAGCTAGGGCCATGGTTTTAAGACTAGCATAGATTCCACATCTGAGGAGGCAATGGTAAGCCAGAGAGAGTGAGAGGGAGATTGGGAAGAGATACTGCCCGAGAGGCAATGGTAGGAGGGAAGTATGAGGTTGGACGTGAGATTCACACCTAGTGGTATTGGCATTGACTTTTCCTCTCAGTGAAATGGATCATTATAGAGTGATGAAGAGGGAGACATGCACTTGCATCTCAGAAGACCCTCTTTGCTGCGTTGAGAATAGATTGTCATGGGGCAGGGAGATCACAGCCAGTAATCAAGGACTATGAGGACTTGAATGAGACGATGAGAAATTGTCAGATTTTAGGACATTTTTTTGGAAGTGGATCCAACTGCATTTCTTGACAGATTAGATGAGGTGTGTAAAAGAAGGGGAATTGAGGTTACCTCAAGGATTTGGGCTGGACATCTGAAAGGATGGAGTTGGCTTCTCTCAGATGCGATGGAGAGGCTTGGGCAGGGAGGGGAGGAGTTCTTGTTTTGGACACATCCTTGTTGGATATTCACAAGGAGATGTGTCAGATAAGCAGCTGGACAAAAGTGCCTGGTATTAGGGAGAGAAATCAGGGATAGGTGTACGCAAGGTGAGATTGAGCTCCAGAATGCTTCAACATTGAAACTGGGCAAGAGTAACAGTGAGGCAGGAGGAAATCCAGGAAATCCTGGGGAGCAGGTGTCCTTGGAAACCAAATCTGTGAAGAAAAGCAGTCAGCCATAGCAGACGCCTCTGAACATGCTGCTTCTGCTTGACATAAACTCTTACCAGTATTCCTACTGCAAAACTTAGCTCCTGTGGCTCATCATAGTTCACATCATTCCTTCTATCTAAAGTGGTTCAATGTGGCTTCTCAACAGGCACCCCTTTTTTCCTGTGCTGCTTGTGTGATTTGGCTTCCCCCTATTCTGGGTTGGTTTGAAAAGTTATTCTTTCTCAGTGAGCCTGGAGAAGTTGCATATTTTATATTCAGCAGGAATCACTGAACTATTTCATAGCTGTTATAACACTTACTCTTGGCTAGCACTACTTTATTCAATATAGTTTTTATATCTCTCTTAAACTAGAATTTGATCACCAAGGATGTCACATGTCAGTCTTTGTGTGCTCAATTTTCTGCGCAAAATAACTGGCCAATAAATGTTGGATATTAAATGGTCAAAGTTCTTCTCTTGAATGATCAAAAAAGAACCTAGAATGTTTAAAGATTATACACCAAAATAATAATAGTAGTTGTGTCTCAGTGGCAGATTTTAGAGAATTGTTGTGTAACTAACCATTCTAATTTAACACACATACAGAAAAGTACACGAATCATGGGCATACAGTGCAGTGTTTTCCCAGTGTGGAGATAGCTATGTAGTAGGTTACCTAGATGAGAATCAAAGCATTGCCAGCTCCCTGGAGCTTCCTTATATCTCTGGGCACTTCTTCCACTAAGGGTGGGAATGATTCTGACTTCCACAACCACAGGCTGGCTTTGTTTCTGGGTATGAAATGAAAATGCAGCCATATAATATTTATTCTTATTTCAGGTTCCTTTAGCTCAACATGCTTGTGAGAGTTAACCTCTCACAATTACAGATTGCTCATTTCTTGCTGTATGGTACAGCTTATACCATAGTTGATCCATTCTACAGTATTGTGGCATTTATCGTGTTGTAACTATTGTGTATATTATTGTGACAAGTATCCCAGTGTATGTGTGTGGTGAACATACACACGTTTCTTTTGGGCATGTGTTTAGGAGTGCAGTTGCCGTGGCATGGTAGTATATGTGTATCAGCCATTTGTACCACTCAGTTTTTCAGAAATTGAAACCCACTCTAAATGTGTGAGTCGCACTATTTCCCTCCTCATCAGCACTTGGGCTGGCTTTCTTAGTTGTTAACCAAACTGCCATTTCTGTTGTAGTACCAAATTGAAGTTTTAAATACTGTTTCCCTGATGATTAATGAAGTTAGGCAAGTCTTCCTGTGTTTATTGGCCATATGGGTAATTTTTTTGTGAAGTACCCATTCAGCTCTTTTGCCCATCTGTTGCCTGGTCTTTTTATTTTTGGTCTTAGGGAACTCTATATTTTCCATAAAGGAATTCTTTGTCAAGTGTGTGCTCCTCAAATAACTTTTGTGGTGTCATTTGTTTTTACATTCTTAAATGTCTTTTGATGAACACATTTTTTCAGTTTAATATAGTCACTCCATTTTTCTTTGATTTTACTTTTTGCTTTGTTTAATAAGTAATTACCTGAACTTCAAATTCTAAAATTTATTTTCTTCATTTGTATATTCTGATCTTCTCTAGTCATCATGTATTGCTTCTGTAATTATTTTAAAAATTTGTAAATAAATACAAATACAGAATACTTAGTTGTATGTAAAATAAATTAAAATTCAATGGATTTTGAGGTGTCAAATTATTCTGAAGAAAAAACCCACAAAATGTTCAATGCCTGCCCTGTCCATAGATGATGTTTCTTGAGAGAGGCCCTCTTTCTGCATGAGGTGCCACCTGCATGGGCTGCCCATTTTTCAGGACAGAGCTGATAGGTCAGGATCAATGCCTTAGCCAGGATCTCTGTGCGTGTGAGAGGGTGAGATCACGGATATGTCATGGAGACTGCTGAGAGGCAAAGAAGGTGGTAGCAAACTGACCCCATCAAATCCTGTCCATTGTAGAGTGGAAATGCAGGAGCTGGGTGGGAACCCATCTCAATATCTTACCTTGATTCCTTGGAAGAAATATCCTTCCTCCTGGGCCTGGCATGGTAGCCTAGTGCACCGGGATCCCATAGGGTTGCTGATTCAGTATCCTAGCTGCCCTATTTCCCATGCAGCTCCCTGCTTGTGGCCTGGGAAAGCAGCAGAAGATGATCCAAAGCCTTGGGACCCTCTACTCATGTGGGAGACCCAGAGGAAGCTCCTGGCTTTGTATCGACAACTGTGGCTATTGCAGTCACTTGAGGAGTGAATCAGCAGACAGATGTTTCTGCCTCCCCTTCTCTCTGTAAATCTGACTTTCCAGTAAAATTAAATCTTTGAAAAAGAAGAAAGAAGAAAATATCCTTCTTCCTAGTGTCGCTCTGCTTGGATTTTGGGCCCCATTCTGCTGTCTCCTGCTTAAGTACACGTTCTGTCCCGTGTCATCAACCTTTCCCTCACTTCATGGACACACAGATAAACAAACCTCAGGTAAAACATTTTCCTGTTGTTCCTTTTTCCTTCCTGCCTCCTCAGAGAGTAGTCTTCTGCAGTTCTTTTAGCCCAGTCTGGCTTCTTTCTGCTCAGCCAACTTTCTGGAACTGTGCCTGACAAGGTCAGAAAGTACCTCCGCTTTTCCACATTGAAGTGATCTTTAAAAAGAGTGGAGGCATTTTCCTCTTTTGACTTCCGCTGCACCAGATTGTCCTGGTTTTGTCTTCCCTCACTGCTGCTTTGCAGAAACCTTTACTGGCTTTTTTCTTCTTCCCAGGAATTCGTAAATGTTAGTGTTTCTCAAGGCTTGATCTAGACTTGTCCCTCCTCTGTACAGTAGCTCCATAGGCATGGCCATGGCTTTCAGTTCTGCCTATAGGCCACACTTCTGCATTCCTTTTCTAGCCCAGGCCTCTTCGCTCCATACACGTAGATCCAGTGACTGACTTGACATCTGCCCTTTGAGAAATCTCATGAGCAGGTTACTGGTAACATGTCCTTTCAGCCTTAATCCTCAGTCATCCTTTTGAATGTGGTCTTGCTCCAAGTCTTTCACGTTTCACCTTCTTGTCTTCATCATCTCATTAGATGTTGCCACCGTTTGCCTAAATCCAGAGTCACAGGATTCTTTCCTGATTCCTCTCTTGCCGTCACATTGACTCCATCAGCCAGTCCTTCACTTTGTATTGCCCGCTGTCCATCTCCACTAACAGCATGCTAGTCTAAGTGACCACCTTGTACCCTCTCTTTCCAGTACAGTGTCTTCCAAAGTAGTCTCATTGCTTTTTTCATAGCCTCCTTGAATCCATTCTCTGCAGTTAAAAAAAAAAATCTGAATCAAATCGCTCAGATCCCTTGCCTAATATCCTTCTATGACCCTGCAGCACACTTGAGTATGAAGTGAACACCTTATCCACATTTTGTCTTGTTGACCTCTGCCTTCTTCTCTAGTTTCTTTTTATATACTGCCCTTTAATCCCTAAACATCATTAATACTGGCTTATCTCACCTTCACAGCTGCACCACACTCTTGGATTCCTTTGGCTCCTCCCCCCAGCCTACACGTGATTGGCTTGCTCTTCCTCCTGTATATGTCAGGCAAAATGCTACTGAGGGTCTTCTTGGCACTCCAGGTGGATCCCCTTGTTTTTACCTTTCCTAGGCTCATCACAATTATTATTCTGTCCTTGTACTCATCCCAGTTTCTAATTAATTTGTATTTTCCTTCATTTCCTGCCTAGCTTACTTATTTTTGCTTTAAAAAAATGATTTATTTTTTATTTTATTTTTTTTTTAAGATTTGCTTTATTTTTATTGGAAAGGCAGATATACAGAGAGGAGAGACAGAGAGGAAGATCTTCTGTCCGATGATTCACTCCCCAAGTGACCACAATGGCCGATGCTATGCTGATCCGAAGCCAGGAGCCTCTTCCGGGTCTCCCACATGGGTGCAGGGTCCCAAAGCCTTGGGCCGTCCTCGACTGCTTTCCTGGGCCACGGGCAGGGAGCTGGATGGGAAGTGGGGCCACCGGGATTAGAACCGGCACCCATATGGGATCCCAGGCGTGCAGGGCGAGGACCTTAACCACTGCACCATCGCACCGGGCCCGATTTATTTATTTTTATTAGAAAGATTTACAGAGAGAAGGAGAGACAGAAAGATCTTTGAATCCACGTGTTCATCTCCAAAGCAGCCTCAAAAGCCAGAGCTGAGCTGAGCTGAGCTGAAGCTAGGATCCAGGAGCTTCTTCTGGGTTTCCCATGTGGGTGCAGGGTCCCAAGGCTTTGGCCTGTCCTCTACTGCCTTCCCAGGCCTCAAGCAGAGAGCTGGATGGGAAGTGTGGAGCAGCTGGGATTAGAACTGGCATCCATGGGATCCTGATGCATGCAAGGCAGTGACATCAGCCACTAGGCTTTCATGCCAGGCCATATTTTTGCTTTTTTTTAAAAAAAGATTTATTTATTTATTTGAAAGAGTAACAGAGAGATGAGCACGCGCGCACACACACACACACACACACACACACACACACACACACAATGCGTCCTTCCTTCCACTGATTCACTTCCCAGAGAGCCATAGTGGCCGAGTGGGCCAGTCCAAAGGTAGCATTTAGGAGCTTCTTCCAGGTGGTTGCTGGGGCCCAAGTTCTTGGACATTCCTCCACTGCTTCCCAAGGCACATTAACAGAAAATTGGATTGGATATGGAGCAGCTGGGACTTGAACTGGTACCCATGTGGGATGCTGACACTGGAAGTGACAACTTTACCCACTATACCACAGTACTTGGCCTTCCTTTACTTTGGGGTAGAAACCTGTTTTCGCTCTTATGCAATGTAATATCTCTCAGCATTCCATCTATTTTTTTTAAATAAATAGTCTTTTAGAACCCAAAGAAATTGTGTAGATGAAAAAGAGACAATGTTCTCTTAAATATTAAAACTCCATGCTAAAGTAATTTGGATTTATCTCTCCTTTTTGAAGTCTAACAGACAACATGGAAATGCCTATAAACCAGGGCCAGGGCTATGCAATTATCTTCTCTTGGGTATTCTGTGAGGTTCTGAGCATTGACTGCCTTCCTGAGTAGCTGTGTGAATACAAGTCATGGGCTTACAGGCAGGTGACAGCATCAGCCATGTGTGCCTGTCAGGGTCTTTCACACACAACCTGCATCATCTGTGTGGTGAAACAGCCCCCAGCTAGTGAAAGTGTTCCTCGTTTTCTTTTTCTCTCTGGATATCCCCCATGATCAAAAAACATAGTGTTATTACCCATGCTGATCTATTTTTCCTTTCCAGACTTTCCTAAGTCCTCATTATGGAATAAATCTGCTGTCAGCATATATAATATTGGTGCTTATGGGCGTCTGGGCCTTTTTTGTTGCTGGAGGCAGCTGCCGAAGCCTGAAACTTTGCCTGCTGTGCCAAGACAAGGATTTCCTTCTTTACAACCAGCGCTCCAGATAACTGCCACAAGCTTATGTCTCCTGAGCAGCAGGCTGGATCCTTAGAGGAAGCACGATGGTGCCTTTTCCTGAAAAATCCCATTTTCTGATGAAGTTTAGAAGAAACTGTCTAGATACTCTCAAGCGACTGCTCTCTGAAAGGAATGCATCAGTGGCATACAACTTGGCGGCATGTCCGAGTCACTTGTGGAGATGAGGAATGCTGATTCTGGGCTTCCTCCCCCTTCCTTCTGAGCCCCCACGCCCAACCCCCACTCTGAGTTTAATTGGTCTGGGCCCATCCCACATGGTTGTATTGTCCAGCCAGGCCAAGAACCACTAGCGTTGAAATAATAACTTCCCAAGAACACCACAAAGGAAAGAGAATTGAGTGTTGAGCTGTGTTCTGGTACAGGCAACTTATGCTGAGCAAGCAAATATCTGGATGTCAACTCATGGTTCATTTTTGTTTTTTCAAGTTTTGACGTCCCCAGAAGCTAAGGGCTATCACCTCTGTGAACTATTTTCATATACTTCTCTAGTGTTGTCTTAGGAGAACATGGTGGGCTCCACTTCTAAATGCAGTAAGACATTACACTGATGAGCTGCAGTGAGTCAAAGTAAGATCTGATGAGTAAGCTGTATTTGTACACAGGGTTTCCATTCTAGGATGTGCTTTTTGAGGCCTTACATTATTGTATCGATCCAATTTCTTTTAAAAATGATTATTTCTGATTTATTTGAAAAAGTATTACAAAATCAAGAATTTTTATGTGACATCAGTGAATCTTTCTTAGGTTTATAGCTTTTCATGAGCTCTATCCTAAGACTGTAGACTGTAGTGTTGAGTCAGAGTGCCCGTTGCTGGGCTGGTGGAGGTGAAGCTGATTGTTCAACTGTTTGCAGGGAGCTCAGTCTTGTGTGCTGGAGATGTTGGACATGTAACCCAAAACAGGAGGGAAACAAGCTAGAAGGATGGTGTTGACTCCTTTCATTGGCTCCTGTGATACTAAATAGTACTTGTTCCTAGATAATATACTATTTCATTAGAAACAAAACTTATGCTACCATTCCTTAATGCTATTATTTAAGACATGTAAGCTTGGATCCAGTAAATCTCCAGGTTTTGGTTGTAGCTACAGCATTCTTCCCATGGGAATACCCAAGGTCTTTTTTATGTTTCTAAACAACACTTTTGAATTCCTTTATGAGAGCAAATGCCGGTGAATCATGCCTTTGCCAACAGAAGTTGTTCCCAGTTGATATGTCTTTTGGGGACCTAACAATATGAAGTGAAAATTGCCTGTGCCTTAATGTGATGCTTCCATGAATCCCATTGGTACAGCAGTATATCTAAAATAAATAGGAACCACAATGAGAGGACTCAACAGTGATGTGGCAGGTGATATATTTAACAGGTAGGAAAGTTATGCTTGGAACAGAGTCATAGCCCAGTGTTTGGGGTTAGTTAGTTGTACAGCATTCCTTAGATCAGAGTGTTACACCTGAACTGGACCTTTCTCAATAGCAGCAAAACATTGTTTCTTCATGTTTGAAATGTTAGAATATCTCAATCTAGTGATTCCTGGGAATAAGGCTTCTAACAAAGCTAGACAATGTGATAATTGATTAGAGTAATTCTCCTAAAGTTTACTTTAGCACCGAAAATACCAGTGTTTGTGCTGACGTTTGCAGTTTTCTAATTTTATATGAGATTTTTCATTGGACTGGAAAAGTAGGGAACAAAGTCTAAACAGTGAAATATACTGTGCTGGGTCAAGCAGAATAAGATACCCATCAAGCAGATGTATTCCCATCAGAACACGTTGTTCCTTGATGAATAGAATAAGAAAAAGACTCAGTTGATTGTTCATATTGGCTTGCAAATATCTTAATGGATATTCTGCTAAAATACTTTTGATTTATAAAGTATAGAAAAATCTGAGAATGTTAATGCTACTCGTGCTTGTTCTGTGAGGGTTTTCTCTTTAATAACTTAATATCAAAATTCAGAAGACTGTGTTTTTGATGTTGACCTATTGTCTTAGTTAAGAAAATTGTTTAGTAATCCTTGATTACCTATGAACGAAGGAGTTTGGTAACTTTGATGTCTTGGTAGCTTTGAGTCTGGTCATAGCTTAGGCACTGTCACAGATAGTCTTGCTCTGTCTCATGCAAAGGAAACTCAGAGCAAAGCTGTAGTCTTCTGTTGCTATGTATATGTTGAAGTGTACATTTTTTGTGTGTATATTATCTGTAGTGAGCATTGTAAGCCCTAAGAATATGTGGGGGAGAGGCTGATGTTGATTATGCGGGCTGTCCTCCACACAGTCACCTCAGTTTGGAAGGCAACATGGATATAGCTCACATTGATTTTGCAATTGTGTAAATTCTTGCAGAGCTTGTCTGTGTTGCCCTGTGAACAACAGATTGCTTTTTGTTTTTCTCTAACATAAGCTATAGTTATTTTCAATTCATCTGAGTTAGTAACCCGAACGGGAGAAGTTTTGTTGCCTCTTTCCTGGCCTGCCTCACTGGCAGCATGGGAGCAGCAGTCCATCATGGAGTGTCTCATTGAAGGTTAATCTGGATGGAAGTGGAGACAGTCCCTGCAGACTACATGAGGCATGGTGTTTGTGCTCAGTATTCATACGTCAGTGTTTGGTGACGGTGTTAGAATCCCTTCAGAGATGCTTGGTGTTCTTGGCTGTAGAGTGGATGCAGTGGAACTTTCTCCTACCTGGTGTTCTTCCAGGTCACCTCTGCTTAGCTCCAGAAAAGGTGGGCATCAGTGTGGGCGCAAGACTTGCTGGCTGGACCTCAGGGTAGGAGCCTGTCATGGATGTCTGTGGGCGTGGCTCCATGGGAAGAATGTCTTTAAGGACATTGTTTGTTAGCAAAATTGTCTCTGGGCCCAACATTCCCAAGTTCAGGTGGGCATAGTAGATGTCATACAAAGCAGTTTTAAAGTGCAGTGCTCTGCTTAGAATACTTTATGATTGCCATATTTACATTTGCCATTTAATGAACTTTACTTAATTCTATTTAATTTTAGTGTTTAGAAGAGGTAAACACCATCTCTATGTAAAATATTTATGATTTTATGTAAGTAAATTATGTGCTTTGCTTACTTACTATATCAGATCTTGCATTTGATACATAATGCAATACATTCCTTCCAGACATGTATTTTTTAATGAACAATAAAAGATTGTTCAGCACTACTCATTTCCTGTGTTTCCTCTTCTTTGGAACAGTATGTCCTTTAATAATTTGTTACTGTAGTCTTCATTTCCTGAGCTGTTCACCAGTTGTTTATTTCTGGTCAATTCTGAAACTTTTTCAAAGACAGATTTTTCGGTTAGCTGATTTAAAATTCCTCAGGCCTGTAGGTGTCTTAAGCACCCCGAGGATCTAGAACCTCACTTTGAAAAACTGCCACAGTAATTGTAAAATAGGAAACTTATAAAACATCACATTATAGTGGCTGAAGGTTGGTATAGGTGCAGAGTTGGATCTACAACCCACTAGTTCACTTTCTGAATGATCACAACATCTCATCAGGGTCTCCCGTATAGGTAGCAGGGGCCCAGTGGGCCATCTCTCTGCTGCTTTCCCAGGCATGTTAGCACTTGGATTGGAAGCAGAGTAGCTGGGGCATGAGCTGATGCTCATAAAGGATGCTCATGTCATGCTGCAGCTTTTCAAGCTGTGTCACAATGCTAGCCCTGTATTTTTTTTTTTATCTATTTATTTCAAAGTTAGAGATACAAAGAGAGAGGGAAAAATGGATCTTCCATTTGCTGGTTCACTGTCCAAATGGTGCAGTGGCTTTGACTATATCAGGCTGAAACCAGGAGCTTTATCTTTGTCTCCCACATGGTGCATTGGGCCATCCTCTGCTGCCTTCCCAGACTTGTTAGCAAGAGCTGGACTGTAAGTGGAGCAGCTGGACTCAAACCACTGCCCATATAGGATGCCAGCATTGCAGGCGGTAGCTTAACCTGTTATGCCACAATATCCCACCCCCATTTTTTTTTTACATTTTACTATTATTGCTATCATTTTATGATACAGTTCCATATTCCTTTATCCCTCCCCCAATTCCCTTCCCCACCCCACCCCCCACCTAGTTCCTCTATATCGTTACCAACATATAGTTCTTCATTCTCAGTTATATGTCCATCACTGCGGGCATGGACAATGACACAGAATCCAGAATCCTATTGTCAAGATATAGTAAACTGTTTCATTGTAAGTCCATCTTTGTCTGGAAACAGAAATGCATACCACACTGCATCCTCACATCTGGATGTTAGTCTCCATTTCACAGCTACTGTACATCCCCTTAAATGAAAAGTCATGATACAAAATCAACAATAGAAAAATAGAAATATACAATGCCATGAAATTAAATGACATGTTGCTAGATATGTCAGTCTCCATTACACAGCTACTATACATTCCCTTAAATGAAGAGCCACAAAACAAAATCAACATCCAGGAAAAAGAAATTAACAACGCCAAGAAGTTAAACAACATGCTATTAAATGACTAACGTGTAGCTGAAGAAATGAAAATCAAGAACCTTTTTGAAGAAAATGATGCCACTGCATGATCTACGAGTCATTGAATGATTTAATCAGAAGAAAGTGTTTGAAGACATGAAGCCAACAGAAAACAACAAAACCCATGTGATATAGTTTCCGCTGATCTTTGTTGAAGAATGTCTCCTCCAGACAATAAACAGATGGGTTTTGTTTTTTAATCCAGTCTACTAATCTATGGTGTTTGATTGAGCTTAAGCCATTTACATTCAGAGTTAAATATACATGGGTGGTACTTTGGTCCTGTCATTTTAGGAATGGGTTATTCATTTGTTGTCATTTTACTGGGATGTTCTTTGGTTTGCGTTTGGTTTTGGTAGGTGCTATTCCTCTTCTCTGTCAAGAGAACATCTTGAAGTATCATTTGTAGGGCAGGTTTGAAAGAGGCAAATTCTTTTAGCTTTTCTTTACTCTGGAAGAATTTTATTTCATTTTCAAAGAAGAAAGAAAGCTTTGCAGGGTATGTTATCCTAGGCCGACAATTTTTTTTAAAGATTTATTTATTTATTGGAAAGTCAGATATACAGAGAAGAGGAGAGACAGAGAGGAAGATCTTCCGTCCGATGATTCACTCCCCAAGTGAGCGCAACGGCCAATGCTATGCCAGTCCGAAGCCAGGATCCAGGAACAACTTTTGGGTCTCCCACACGGGTGCAGGGTCCCAAGGCTTTGGGCCGTCCTCAACTGCTTTCCCAGGCCACAAGCTGGGAGCTGGATGGGAAGTGGAGCTGTGGGATTAGAACCGGCGTCCATATGGGATCCTGGCACGTTCAAGGTGAGGACTTTAGCCGCTAGGCCACGCCACTGCCAGGCCTGACAATTTTTTCTTTTCGAATCTGGAATATGTCACTCCATTCTCTTCTGACCTGTAGAGTTTCCTGTGAGAGTTCTCCTGTGAGCTTAATTGGCATTCCTTTATATGTGAATTGATTTTTTCATGTTATCCTTTAAGGATCTTTTCCTTATGTTCAATTGAAGACAGCTTGATTATCATATGTCGTGGTGAAGATCGCTTCTGATCAAACCTGTTGGGAGTTCTGTGCCCCTCCTGGATCTTGTTTCTCAATTCTTTCTCCAGATTAGGGAAGTTTTCCTTTATTATTTCATTAAATACATTTGCATACTCAGCTTCTCTTTTTACACCTTCCGGGACTCCCATAACTCTTATATTTGGCCTCTTAATAGTGTCTTTCAATTCTTGAATACTTTTTTTGGCCTGATCCAGCTCTGCTTCCAGTTTTTTGTTTGCTTCTCCCTGGTGACAGGAGATATCTTCCAATTCTGAGATTCTTTCTTCTGCTTGCTTCATTCTATTTTGGAGACTCTCCACTGTACTTTTAATTTGCTCTACTGTGTTATTAATTTCTGATATACCAGCCTTGATTTGCTTTACTGCTTCCTTAAATTCTTTGAATTCTTGCATGAGCTTCTCAGTTTTGATCAGAATCTTTAAAATAAGTCTTATGGATTCTGTGTCCCCTCATTTTCTCGATGCTTCCTCAGTTAACTCTGAGGTTGGCATAGGGTTTTGCTCCTTTGCAGGGGAGTTTTCAGTAATATTCATTGTGCCTTTGTCTCTTCTTTTGCTCTTGATCATTGTACTTCTGGTTAGTAGAGTCTTCTTCTTGGGGCAGGTTTCTAAGCTGTGTCACCCACAGGTCTACAATGCGATTTTACTTATTGCAGTTGGTACACAACTTTTTGCTTGCAGCCACTTGTTCCCCAACCTCCAGTGAGTTCCAGGACTAGGTTCTTATGTCAGATTTCCACCATGGTCTCCACTGCCCCAGCTCTTGGCTCACCAATCTCCACCTCCTGTGATACCTTGCTGAGGCTGCACTGTTGTCTCTGCAACCTGTCTCCCTTTTCTGGTTGGAGTGGGTTCCAGGATTGAAGAGACACCAGGTGTCCTATCTAGTTAGGTTGTTGGTGGCACAGATCTTGACGGAAGCTGTTGGACGTTAGGTCTGGGTGCTACAAGGACCTATTTTGACTGGTACGATGCCACAGTCAGTATTATTTTCCTACAGGACCTCAGCGAGTTCTCGCAAGCTCAGCAAATGCACAGTTCACTGTTGTCCCCTGTAGTCCCAAAGCTATTGCCACAGTGCGCAAAATGGGGCCTGATGTACCACCACTACAGTTCTTGATGTGCTGGCTGTCAGATCCGAGGGCTACCCATACCTGCCCCTGGTGGAACCCGTAGAATGCCACATCATTGCAGTTCACCGAGTCAGAAATGAGCTCACTCCCATCTCAGAGTGTGCTCCGTCCTTTCCCTTGCCCTTTCCTCCTTATGCAAAATGGCACCCAATTTAGCTCTAGGGGACTGACTGGGCTATGAAATCCACTCTGTTCTCGCACTGCCCGTCTGAGATTTGCTGCTCTGTCTCTGCTTCTGATCAAATCAAACAGATCAGCAAGAAGGACAGTTCTTTGGGTTCACCTCTGAGGCTCCCAGTGAAAGTCCCTTCCCACCTGGTTGCTGGTGGAGTTCAGATCGCCGTGCTGAAGTATCAGTCAGTGCAACACCACACCACTGTGCCTGCTGCTTTCATGTGTCTGTCAGTCTCCAGGTACCCCTCTGCTGTTGTTCTGTCCTTTCCTATTTCCTGAAATATGTGCCCTTTGCTTCATCCTGATTAAATGTTTTTCTGTCCATTTAAACGTGTCCTTACCCTATTCCGCCATCTTGATTTTCCCCAATTTTTAAATGAATATGAACACACACACACACACACACACACACACACACACACACACACACTTTTTAGATTTGGATAATGAGAACTTTGTGCTTATTTTCTGGAAAATGATCATATGTTTCTTAGGTAACCAGACAAAACCCAAACCTAAGCATTCTCATATTTTGTCTTGATCCTTAGTAGAAAGTGTTTATTGGTCAGAGTAATTTATAGTGTGTTTCCAGCAATTTTGTCTTGTTCCCCACTTTTCATCCCCTTGCTTCTTGGACTTTCTCTAATATCCCCAAGCCTCCTTCTGTAGGTACACCATAGACTCTCACACATCCACATTTCTTCACTTTACTTAACAGACAGAAAAACAGAGCTCATTCACCTCAATTGGTTTGATTTTTCTTTTTAAATATTTATTTATTTGAAAGGTGGAGTTAGAGAGACAGAATCAGTGAGAGAAAGATCCTTCATCCACTAGTTCACTCCCTAAATGGCCTCATTGGCTAGAGCTGAGCCAAGCTGAAGTCTGGATCCAGGATCTTCTTCTGGGTCTCTCACATGGGTGCAGGGTCCCAAGGACTTGAGCCATCTTCCACTGCTTCCCCAGGACATAAGCAGGGAGCTGGCCAGCCCTGTGAGTGGAGGCTTAGGCGACTATACCATGGTATCAGCCTGTGTTGGTTCACTCCTCAATCACCCACAGCAGCCATAAGCAGGGGTTGGGATGGTGGTAGTGGGGTGTGGTTGGTGCTGCCACAATCCGGGAACTCCATCTCTACCTTTTGCATGGAGTTAGGAACCCAACTACTTGAGCCATTGGGAGCAGAAAGCTGGAATTGGAAGCTGGAACTGGAAATCAAATCCAGATGCTCCAACATGAGTTGTAGACATTTCAACCAGTACCTTAACCAGTAGGCTAAGCAACCATTTCCACCTCCACATTTTTGTTCTTGTTCTTGCTCCAACCAGCAGCCTTTTTGTTTTCCACAGCCTTGTTTATCAATTTCTTTGTGATGTCTTTTCAGACTCAGAAGGATGGCATTCTCTGTAGTGATTCCGTGCCCTTTTTCATTTTTAATCAAAATGAACAACTTCAAATATCAAAGTTGGATGAGTTTTGACAAATATATATGCCTGTTTTTCTGCAACCCTAGTCAAGAAATAGAATGTTTCCTTCCCCCTAAATGGTTCCTTCGTGTTCCTTTTTAAGCAAAACTTGCACTGCCTTCCACAAAGGCAACTCCAGGTCCCCCCCTCCATCACCCAAGACTTATTTTGCTTGTTTCAGATGCTTATAAAACAGAATAGCCTGAATGCACATTTTTGTGTCTGGTTTCTTTCTCCTAATATAATTGTAGACATTTGTCTATGTTTTTTGTGTATATTATTAACTTGGACCTTTTCATGGCTAAATAATGTTTGGTAAGCTATTCTTCCCCCTGGACAGACACATAGCATTCTGTACATCCTTCTGTCCTACATGTTATTGTTAGTGGCTTCTTGGGAGCTCACTGAATGAAGGCAACCTGCCCATAACCTGCTTGAATTCCCACCATTTAGCAAACAATAGTTGTTCACTAAATATTTGCTTTAATTACTTTTAAGGCAGAATACAACAAGCTCTTCAAATAGTTAATGACTGCATGGTCTTCCATGAAAGGGTATACCATATTCAGAGACAGTTGTCTCATATGGTGTGGTTGGGAAGGAGAGACCCTAAAATGTTTGAGGTCTGGGGTAAGGTGCCCAGTTTGTGAAGCTGGTATGAGCTGATTAACCAGTTAGTTGCATTACCTGCCTCACCATAGAAGTTTCTACTCTTTCCAGAGAATGCTGATTCATAGGGTCATCACCAACACAGAGCTGCTGTAACTGTCCCTATCTGCTTTTAAGTCTGTGAACCCTGTGTTCACTGCCTTCATTGCATGGAATACTTAGAGTTAGTATTTGAGTGAACCCATGCTTTGTAACTTTGACTTACAATGTCAGTGTTCTAACTGGCTGTTTGAATAGAAAGCACACGCCTTCCCCCACCCATAGGAATGTATAAGCCAGACTTGGCCTTCTGAGTGGGCCAGGTGTAGATGCCAATATAAGACCAGGCATCACAGGTTCTGTGAGTTGTTTTTTATGTTGCCTTTATAGATTTATGGAGAGTATATAATGAGTATAAATGGCACATATTTGCAATATGAACCATGAACAGTTTTGACATGTGAAGAAACCATTGCCATAGTCAGGGGTTTAATGAGCATCTCCTTAGCCATGACCATCTGGCTTTGTTGTCCCTCTGTCCTCTATTCATTCCCAGGGAGTCACAAATCTGCTTTCTGTCATGGTGCTTTGCTTTATATTTTAAAGAATCATTCTAAAAGGAACATATACGGGGGTACTTGAGGAAGTCTGGAAAACTATAAGATGAATTTATTTTGGTGCAAAAAAATTGTGGAATCCTTGTGTAGGTTTTTCATATGACAGATTTCCAGGAACTCTTCACAAAACTTTCTTGTAGTCACTGTGTGTGTGTGTGTGTGTGTGTGTGTGTGTGTGTGTGTGTGTGTGTGTACACACATACATATATTCCTTTTCACTTGATCTGAGCCAAGAGGCCAAGAAATGATAATATATTCCTTTTCTACATCTTAGCCTTGGGAAGGGAAAAAGCTCAATTACTGTGTCTTAGGAATTTAGTTTCCTGAATTAAGAGATGACAGTAATATCCCCGGAGCTGAGCCCACTCCTGCATCCCATTGCCATTGCAATCCTTGGTCAGCCTTTTCCCTGAGTCAGAGTTTGATCCTCTTGAGCAGTTTGGCAGTAGAAGGTAGGAGGATGTTGTTGACTTTCTGGAAATCATTGGCAGGAATGTTTTTAGTGCCTTTAGCATCTGGGGTTTTATGAGGTTACAGTGTGGCTGGCATAGAGGTGGTATATTGCTGAACAAGGTGTTTCCCTGTCACTGGAACCTTGGAGTGTGGGTGATCCTAGCACTGCCACTAAAGGTGGTAGCACTGTGGGTACATGGAGGCCATGTTCCCCACAGAGAAAATGGAGCCAGTGTTTGGGTTGTTGCGAAATGAAGCAAATGGTGCATTGGAACAGTCGTGGATATATGGGGGAAGAGGGGAATGGTGCTGAATCTCAGCTTGACCTCCAGTCCAAATGCTAGCCTGACCTGGTTGCAGTAATGTTTTATGGTGAGTTATTCAGCTCTGCAGAATACTTTGGCCCTCACCTCTGCCCAACCATTGTAACAAAAGGGCATGGGTGGAACATGCAGATTTTCCTCTGCCCCAACAACCCATACAGTTCATGCCCAGCCAGAAGATCACATGCCGCGTGCCAGGCAGTCTCTAGACAAGAAGGTGCCCTGCCCTAAGGGGTGTGGACACTGCGAGATTTCCCCACCACTTCCCAGCAGGCAGCCCCAGAGGTCATCTTGCCTCCAGTAGGTGGAGCTGAGGTCCTTCTCTCCACGGCTTGAAGGAATGCCAGTAGTTGTCAGCGCTGCTAATGACCAATCTGGTTTCTAATGTGATGACTTTGCCTGAGTCTAGTTCCATCAGGTAGAACTCCTAGTCAGAAAGGTGAGGGGTAGTGTGTGTGTGTCCGTCCATCCAGCACCAGCAAGACATGTGTGTTTGTCCAGCACCTGGCAGGGTCCTTCTGTACTTAACACATGCCCATGTGCCTGCAGCCCGGCACTAGGAAGCCCTAGGCCTGTCACATGTGGGCACCTGGACCTCAGAGTGGCACAAGTGGGAGGCTGAGAAGCCCCCATAGCATCTGCAGGAGGAAGAAGTGGGAAGAGCAGAGAGGCCCAAGGTCTGTTGGCCAGTTCATGTTGGCTTCATTTCTCTGGTGTCCTTTGCTTCTCTCCTGCCCTGCTTCTCCCACATGGGTCTCCCAGTCCTCATCCCCCATGGACTATGCATTTCTTCTAGGTTTCTTACTGTGTGGAAGTCCTTCAGGCTAACCTCTCCCAAGGGGTATCTGGAAGGCCCAGGTTGGCACTTCACATCCACACGGTCAGATGTGGTGGCCACTGGCCCCTTGTGGCTCTCCAGCACTTGGAATGTGGGAAGGGATAAAACTGAAACTCTACTTGTTTTGTTTTCACAAATTTAAATTTCAGAGCTGATAATTGATTCAGTTATTTAGACAACTTCAAGTGTTTGGAACAGCTTTGGGATGCAAAGCTGCTTTTTCAACTCTAAGTTTTTTGAAATCTAAATCCAGATCAAATATTTACAAGGAAACTTCAGCATCTGAATCAAGACATGTCAACTGTAAAATACACACCAGATTTCACAGATTTACTTCGGAAAAGCCAAAGTGCCACACATTAAAATTCTAGTTACATGCTGAAATTACAGTATTTCACATCCTAATCAGCTATATAAAATATATTAAGATGATATCACAGGTTTATCTGTTTCTGACTACTAGAAAGTTGATGATTTCCCATATGCCTTGCATTATAATTTAGTACTCTTTCTTTGGCCTGTGTGTTCTAAACTGTCCACTGAGCGATTGTTGGAGGAGGTCATGGCTAAGCTGAGGCCAGACTGATGAACTTGAGGGGATTAGGAGAAGACTGCAGGGAGAGAAGGGCGATGCTCACTGCCTTCTCCAGCAGGGGCTCCCCTGACTCCAACATCTTGGGTGGGGAGCAAGCCCAAGGACTGCGAGTTTCAGAGGAACTTTGTCTTACTCCAGGCCTGTCCTCCTCCCCAAAAGGGAACGATGCCGAGGAGGGAGAACCAAACAATCCTTGAGTTCCAACTCACCACATCTTCAGAAGCTGGAGAGTCTGTCCCAAAGCTGGGTTGGCTGCTCCATCACCTACTGGGGCAGAATTGCCCTTGATTCCTTCATCTGCCTCAGTCCTGGGGTAATTAGAAGGTGAGACTTGAAGGCTTTTCTAGACAACCATCGTGCTGATTTACCACCTATCAGACTGCCTCAGGTCACTAAGCAGGCATGAAGTCTGGATTTGAGAAGAAATAGAGATCAGTAGATACCAAAAGGATCCAAAATCAGTGAACAGGTGACCAAGAGAGACCACCCACCTGCAAGCACAGCATTGAACCTGCTAGGAGTGAAAAGAGACGTGGGACCTGTTCCCTGCATTTCCAGCCCCTTGGGTAGGAACATTTCCCTCTCTTCCATCCATCATTCAAATCTGACTTACTCTTCAAGCCCCAGCTCAGATACCCCTCCTCCCGCAACCTTTTCTCCGATAACTCTAGACTTCACGGCACCACCAACTAACCAGCTGTGTGACCTGGGGCTACACGCACCAGAGGCTTCAACGCCCCCCCCCCCCCCACCGTGTACAGCAAGCCAGGCAGCCGATCTGTGCTTTTTGAATGAGAGTCAGTTTCTAGGACCTAGATACAAGTGATGTGACATGATCATTTGTGCTCATTAGTTACCTACCACCATTTGCAAATTTAACCTCTCCTCCAAAACAGTCTGATGTGAAAAACATTTTATTTATCATTTTGCAAATTTACAGTTTACGGCTTGATTACAATCATTCTAACAATAAATACAGACATACTGAACAGACCCTTCGGCAGAGGGCCCGAGAGATGGTAAGAGCCCATCAGGAGGCTGTCAGAGGGAACGGAGTATAAGGTTTGATGCTAACAGAGTCAGTGCAGCAAATCCTAGAAATAGGCACTAAAGACCCAGACTCAGCTGTGTACTTCTATTAGGGGATACTGAGGGGAGAAAGAGGCTCAAGAGCCCTAAGAGGTGAAAGAAAGACCAGCAAAGCCAGGCCTTCCCTGGGACCCTTACCCCAGCCTATGCCTTGATTTTGCTGTGTCTCCACCTGCCATATGCCCAGCACAGCACTCACCCAGCCAGGAAGGCTGAGAGCCTGGCTTATGCTGGCAGAGAAGAGGGAACAGGAAATAGCACTGTTTCTAACCTCCCTGTAAATTTCTCTCTCTCTCTGACAGCCCCATGCCCAGTACAGAGATAATTTCTCTGTTCTCTCAGCAGCCAAACCTGCAGAGATCTCTGAAGTGGATTGGTCATGCAGGCTGAGGCAGAACTCACCCTGTTTATGTGGTTTGGTCCTACTGCATGTTCCTGCTGTGATCGGATGACACATCAGGCATGCTAATGGCAAGGCCCAGGCACCACCCCAGGCTCCAAGACTGCCTCGGAGGCCACAGGGATGGTCATGCTTACGAAAAAGTGTCGGCAGTGGTGAGGGAGTGGAGTTTATGAAAGTCAGAGGAAGCTGTGCAAAGCAACCGTGCTTCAAGAGGACATTCCAAGCTATCGAAAGGAGGCATGAACCAGTGTTCTCTGGAAACAGCAAGGAGGTGGCAGTAAGGGCTTGGTGACTGTGACGCCCCTGCTATGGAACTAACTGTCCTCCCCAGGGACACCACATCTGTGGGAGGACAACCAGGAAGGAGTTACATCTTCTTGAAAACTGTGACTCAGGGAGGAATGTGAGAATCTTAGTAATACTCCATTATCCTTGGCTCCTAAACACCAACAGCAGTGCCAGCCCCTGTGTAGATAACTTTCTACCTTTATAGCTTGAAAACATAGTTTACTACAAGTTGATATCCTCTACGTGGGGAATAGATTAGGCCACATTGGCAGAAAGGGACTCTTTAAAAGTGAGATTTGGGTAAGAAACGAAACTCTGTAATCATTTTGCTTCTATTTTTCAAAAGCTCAGTGGACCACCTCAGAACTCCAGGTCTGCTGTAGGAATAGTCTAATTATTTATAACAAAAATCAGTACAGTACAAAAACCTAACAGGAGGTTAGGTTTTAGATTCAATATTCTACCCATATATTGTGACTTGATGAACAACTGTGCATCCAAGTTCAGACTCCAGTGTGACAGTCTCCCAGACCATCCTTGCCTTCTCCATTTCCCTTCCACCTCCTTGTCTCTCTGCCTTTCTTCTTATCTCCCACCAAAAAACAAAAACAAAGCAAAACAGCAACAAAACCCTTTTCTCTAATATGCATTCATTGTTTATAACCCAAAGAGCAAGACTGTGAAAAATATCCCTAATGTATTACAATCTCTTGTTTTCTTTTCCTTGTCAAGATTTTTCCAGTTAACACAACAATTCCCCTACAGTTGTGAGGTCAGACTGAAGGCTTTGTCATAGAAGGAAATCAAAGGGCAGCAGCTCTCCCCCCGCTGAGGAGAGAAACTGGGTTTCCGAAGCAACATACAAGCAGAAAATGCACACTGTGGTCTGAAAGCTTGGAGAATAAGCATAATTTCCAAGGCACTTGTGAACACACTCACCTGAAGCCATGGGTAGAAATGTTTTCCAGTGAGTAAACAGCCCGCCAGCAGGCAGCTTGGGTTTGTGACCCAGAATCCAGACCCTTACCAGTCTCACACAGGCACAGCAGGCAACCCAGAGTTCCTGCCTCCTGGTTCTTGGAGTTCATCCCACCCATGAGTACCACTACTCTAGTGGTGGCCCAGAGCCTTAGGGGAGCCTGAGGTCCCCCAGGCATCTGGGTGTTTGCAGGTGAAGCTTCAGAGAACACCTGGAGGTATTTCAAGTGTCCTGAGAGCCAGCTGTGTAAGTAAGGTCCTTCCTTAGGCAATTGAGAGGGCCTTGAATTTCAGGCTTGGCCCTCCGTCTCCATCTTGGCAGCTGGTTTGTAGATGACCCCCTTGTTGTCACCTTTTGTGCTACGGGAACAAAAAGAACACACAAGTCTCATTAGAGGCTGAGGATAGAATGAGCTGGGAGAGCAGGCTGACCCAGTTATGCAGTGAGAGAAGCCATACAAACCAGACTCCTCTTTCGAGGCCTGTCCCCAGTTCTGCTGACTGTGGGAGGGGATGCCCCCAAACCAAGCATCAACCCAAACAGAACCTGTTAACCCGTCATGTGTCCTTTCAGCCCCTGACCTGTGTCTAGAAGACAGCTTCATTATTTCCTACTTTAAACCCTTGATTCCGTAAGTTCCAGCAACCCGTTTGTTTTTTCACATCTGGGAAGATTGAGTTTTAGAAGGATCCGAGAGAACTGAGCACAGAACCATAGGTGACAGCATCACTAGCTAATGTCACTCAGAGATCAGATTTTCCTTTAAAAAAATTTTTTTTAGAAGGAGCATTTTTAAAAGACAAGATGTAATCTTAGTGAGGAGGCAGGTATTGGTGCAGCAGTTAAGATACCCATAGCCCATATCAGAGTGTGTAGGTTCAAGTCTCAGTTCTACTTCTAGTTCCAGCTTCCTGATAATGTGCACCCTGGGTCATGAATAGTTGGGACCCTATCAGTCACATAAGAGAACCACATTGAGTTCCAGGCTCCCTGTTTATTGAACCAGCAGGTTGAGAATCTTTTTTTTTTTTCTTTTAAAAAAATGTTTTAGAAGCTGCAAATTAAGAGCTTTGTCTGATACCACAGAGTTAATTAGCAGTGGCAGCAGGGTTGGCAGGCAGACTTCTAAACCTAAGCACAGTGACCCTTGAATGACCAGTGTCTCATTCAAAGGAAGCCTGAGGCACTTGGTGTTTCAGGAACAATGCTCCTAGGATAAGTGATGGTTCAGGTGACAGGGGCCCTTCCTCTGCCAGCTGCCTTCTCAGACCTAGGGATCATGGACAGTTGAGCCACCCAGCCCCATTCCAAATCCAAACAACTCACCTCTTCTTCCTTCTGCAAAACCAAATGGACACTGCTAGGACAATGCAGATACCAATAACGCCGGCCAGGGCCACAGAAAGGATGATTCCTGGTGAAGAGGCAGTGGACACACATTACATCCCTCCCTCCCTTCCCTCTCATGCCATGGCACACGGTTGTGAAATCACGTCCCCAACTGCAGAATCATCCTCAGAAAGGTATAATCTTCCCCTATCCCTGTTCTCAGATTCTGGTCTTTGGCTGGAGTACTGAGAGGAGGCCATTTGCAAATCCTAGTGGTTGTCCAGTAGGGGTTTTCAAACTTGCACAAAGATCATGCAAAGAGCTTGCTCAAGATATAGATTTCGTTTCAGCCCAACACTCAGAGACCCAATTCAGTCTGTTTGGCTTAGGTCCCAGGAATCGGCATTTGACCAAACATCTCCAGCTGATGTTTGTGCACATGGTACATGGAACCACTTTTTGAAAAACCCTGGGCTGCAGGTAAGAATTCATTCTCTTTGCCTGACTTGAAGGCCCATTGGAATGTCTGTCAGTTTCACCCCCAGCTTTCCATCAGAGTCTTAAGCAGTTCCTAACAATCCAGTTCATTGCCAAGAATACATGGCCGTTCACCTGACCCCCACACTGGGCTCAGGTGTGTTCTCAGCCAGTAGCCTCTCACCATGACCAACAGAAGTCTGAGGAAGGCTCTTTGATTGTACACATGCAGTCGATTAGGTCTTTCATTGGAGGAGCTTTTGATTGGCAGTTCATCTTTGAATTAGACAGCAACCTGAGGATAAGACCCATAGCAAGGAGGGGACCAGGAGCCACAGCGACAGCATGGAGAAGCAAAGAAAGTGGGCCAGAGGCATTCCAGGCCCAAATCACACCGAGAATCTCAATCAGCCTGCTGCAACATGCATCGCCAGCATTGGCCACATACCCACACTCAGTCCTGTGCCGGGAAGGATTTGCACTTGAAGGGGGAGGGAGGAAAAGATTGTAAGTTAATCTTTTACCAATGAACAGTGCTACATTGACTGCTGCGTTGCATGAAGCTCTTGGTGACACAAGGCTTATGTTTCTAGGGGTGCTTGGTCTTGACTCAGGTAACTGCCCAATGGACGAGAGTGGGCGCACATCTAGGGCATTCATCCTGTGGTCCCTCTGTCCCATTCTCCTTCATCACAGCAGTCCCTCTGTAGTCAAAACTTCAATTTCTAATTCAGCAAGGCCAGGAGAGGGAGTTTAAGAACCAGAACCCATCTGGCAGGCTACTGTCTACTTCTCTGGCACCTGCTTCTCTTCCTCAGCTAGGAACCCACTGCCAGACTTCTCCCCCATCCCAGACCCATCTGTCATCATGATTTGCTCCAAGTTTTGCTTTAGTCCTACTGGACCTACTTGTCCACCATATCCTTCCCTGATACATGGAATCAGAGGATGATGGCTTCTTCCAGCAAATTGCTGTTGGGGCTGAATGGGGTGAGTTGGGAGTCCTCAGTGGGGCTGATCTGGTGTGCTGCCATCCAAGGTGAAATCTCCATTCTCTTCTGCATACTCCCAGTCAGGTCTTCCATCTGGGACTCTGAGTTTACACATGTCCTCTTAGCTGGTGTTTTTCTGACCTCAGTGGAAACTTCTAGTTTTGTGTGTATATGTATATGGCAAGAGTTCTTTTATTCTAACTTATACCATAAGGCAGAGTGTGCAGGTCGTGACCACCCAGCCATACATGTAGGTGAGCCTGTGTCCATAGAGCCTGTTGTAGCAGCCGAGACCCTGGCAGAGCCCTGGCCAAGTATGAGAGCACCAGTAGAGAGTCAGCAACTAACTCCTCTTGGGACACTCGATAAACTGCAGAACCAGAGCATATTCTGCTCAGCCTGGGTGATTCTTCAGCAGTGATCTTTGCTTCCTGTCCCCCTCTGCAGTCTCACAGTGGACCTGCAAAGCCTCCCCAGCCCAGGCCTGGCATCCCCAGGTGACTCTTCACCTTCCATAGCTGCCAGGATGTGCCTGATAGCCATGGAAAAGAGCTATCCCAGAGACAGAGTGGCTTGTTCTCTTGGCCTCCCAAGTGGAGAGAGGGTGACTCCTGGATTCCCTGCTCCTGGCCTCTTCTTGTAACCCAAACACAAAGACCAGTCTGTGGCTCAAGGACCCCAAGTCTTCATCTGGCAATAACTCTGTGCCTGTGTGGCCTGTGGCCACTGCACAGCATAACTGCATGTTTGGGTGTGTTGTATTTTTTTTTTTTCTGAAGGTACTCAGAGACCTTGCTTAGTCCTTGGAATGTTAAAATGGCTGACATAAGAAACCTGGTCATGGTTTCTTCCCTAAGCCCTTTGATGCATCACTCTTTAGCCCCTTTGGCTAGTGGGGCCTGACCAGGTCCCACCTTGTACACTAGTGGGCTTGACCACTCAGTTGAACCAGCCAAACTGGGTGGTTCCCTGAGTCACCTCTTGCAGTAACCCAAACATCCTGACAGCCACTGAGGCCCCCAGACAACTGAGGAGCCCCAACTCATGGCTGGGGGACTGCCCCTCTCATGCCTAGGAAACTGAACTAAGTCCACAGAGAGTGAGGTAGCCAGAATGGAAGATATACTACCATCTGATTCCTTTTATTTACAAATAGAAATAAAGCCAACAGCTACAGTGTGTGCATTCTAATTGGGAGGATAACCCTCCGATAATGAGCTGTCTTAGCTGTGTGAGGGTTCTTGCTTTTAAGGTTTTATAAAACTATCCACTTGTGCTGCGCAGTAGATTGGCCATTTGTGAAGACCCATCCCCTTGACCGCCATACACTCTCATCTAAATGCGCCTGGGCTCTGGGTTTGATGGCGGGCAGGTATGTGGCATGTGGAATAAGCCTACTAAAGACGTGATCCTAGAAATGTTCTGGCTTCCTGCTGTCCCTCCGGTTCCCTGTGCCCTACTGTGTTGAAATAACCTGATGATTCAGATTGAGGGGACTCTCACTTTACCTCTCATCACCATCTGGCTCCAGAGTGGGTGCCACTGGCTAGGAAGAGGTCAGCCCAAGGCAACCGAGCCTTGGTCCCCAGGACTTCCATCCTGCTCCTCTCCTCATCCAGCATCTGATTTCCTGAGTAGCCTGACTTGGTGTCTGGGTGGCTTCTCCCACAGGGAAGCCCACTGTGAGGATACAGTTTTTCTACCCTCTCAGCTTCTCTCACATCCTGCAGTCGGGTGGGGATGAGGTATCTAGCAGCCTGGCTGTTTCTGCCTCTGTGATGTCAGTGTTACTGTTGCAGGGGTAACTGTCATCACACTGAATCTTCACACCAGAATAAAGAGCAGGGTATGTGATGCACAAGTTTACATTCCTAGGAAATGAGTAGGGGGGGGAAGAGGGGGAAGCTCAGTCCTGGGCTTGGAATGTTGCTGGACAGCCCTTGGGGTGGTGGTTCTCAAGCAGGGCAACTTGGACCCATGTCCCCTTTGGCCAATGTCTGGAGACAGTTTTGGGGTCCCACATGGAGAGATGCTGCTGACATCTGGTTAGTACAGACCAAGGAAGCCCGCTGCTGTGACACATAGCACAGGCCCTTGCAGCTGCTTGAGGACTGTAAACCTTGTAAAGACACAAACCCAGCCTTCCACTCCTTTCCTAAGCCTGGTCTGAGAGAGCAGCAGAGGGTCAAGTTGGATAATTCAGTCCCAGTTATCCCCAAATTACCCTCATCCAAAGTCCAGGCACACACACTCCTCAAGGATTTCCTTCATTTTACTTTTCCCTTGATAGAATTTTCTGACTCTATTCTTATTAACTTCAAGGAGAGACAGACAAAATAATCCTAAATAAACCAGACCCTGACTGTAAATATGCTTTTAGGTCTACAAATAACTGAGTCTAAACTGCTCCAGATTCATACCGACAGTCTCACAATCGCAAGCCTGATGCTCCGTGTTAACAGTCCAAGGCCCACTCCCAGTTGGGTGCTAGAGGCCCTCAGGAATGCAGTTGTCCTGGGCAGATGAGGCTTGGTGCATCACTCCTCTGGGGCCGCCTCCTCATCCTTCCTCAGGAAGCAACTCTGTTTGCTGCTCATGTCTTTGGGAGGTAAAAGAGAGGGAAGGATTCTGGCCACGTTTCTATAATCAGCCTCTAAATGAAGAAGTTTGCCTTGCTTTTGCCTCCCAGGAGCCGAGCCCAGCCACTCAGAACAAGCCATGCAGAAAAGGGACAGCAGCCAAGTTGCATTTGGGTCTTAATTTTGAGGCCCCCTTGCATTCCACCAGCCAGCCTGGGACAATCTACAAAGCGCTGTGCTTGGAACCTGCCTGCACTTCATGCTACAAGCCATTCTAAGATGTTGGCTAACTATTCCCCAAGCCACAGTCCAACATTATAAGTGCAGAGTTACTTTTACTTGTCACACTCAAGCTTCTGCTCAGCTTCTTCTGATCCTCTGTAACTGCCCTCACACCCTGTAACGTAAAGTCATGACGGGGCAGTTGTTAGCATCCACTAAGCATTATAACCTGTGAGCCCAGCAAGAATATCAGCTCTCCTGGGGTTTCATAGCTGAGAAAATCAAGGCTGCAGAAGAGACGCGGTATGTCCACATCACGTAACCAAGGGGAGAGAGAGACAGAGTGAGAGAGAGAGAGTGAGAGAGAGTGCTGAAGCCTTGGACCTCATCCTGCTCCCAAGGACAGACCGAGACCAGCTTAAAGGATCCTGCTGCTGCATTGCAGCAAAAGTCCTTATGGTGTCTGGGGACAAAGTCGCTTCTCACCAAGCTTTATGCTTTGTGAATGCTGGTTTTAAGACTGGAAGCAGCTGTAGAGTACCACCTGTCCTAGAATACCACATGCTCAGAAGAATGGGAAAGGAGAATGCTATGGCCAGAATGGCCCAGAAGGGCTAAGACTACACATTCTAGTCACTTCCTTGAGATTGGTTGTCATTGGCATGTAGATTCTCAAGTCCCTGTGGAAGCGCCATTGCTCACAGATCTCTTCAGAGCCAGGGACTGGGGCAAAGGGAGAAATGATGTCAAATGTCAGCATCTGGAGTCTGTGAAAAGACCAATCTGCAGGCAATTCTCTGCAAAGGAAGCGAAGGGTCTAATTCTGTTCCTTTCCGCTCAGAAAGGCAGGCTCCTAATTAATGCACAGTGTATGTGTAACAAGTATGGTAGGTGATAGTTCTGATCTCACACAGCAAGAAGGGAACTAAGAACCCAGGTGAAATGAGGGATGGCTTCTCCCATCTGTAAACATGAATACCTGGCCCACTGGGGTCCCAGGGTGATGTAAAGGGGTGAAGGGGTGAACTTCCAGGAATCTGCCCTGCTTCTGACCATGCAGGCTTAGCCCAGTGGGAATAGCTCAAGAATCTCCAATGAGAGGGGCTGACACTATAGTATAGTGGGTAAAGCCACTCCCTGCAATGCTGGCATCCTTTATAGGCGCCAGGTTTGTGCCTCAGTTGGTCCACTTCCAGTCGTGCTTCCTGCTGGTGGTTTGGGAACAGCAGCATTAGATGGCCCAAGTGTTTGGGTCCCTGCTACCCACATGGGAGATCTGGAAGAAGCTCCTGGCTGGGTAACTTGGGCCTGGCCTAACTCTCTCGTGTTTTTCTCTCTCTCTCTGTATCTTGGAGTTTCAAATAAATAAGTAATTTTTAATAAATACAATAAAAAAATCTACAATGACAAAGTGAGCTCAGAGATTGGAAGAAGGATGTAGAACCCAAGAGTATATATATATATACCCTTACAGCTTTCCTTGACCTCCACTTCCAGGGGCATTTGACAAAAGTACTGAGCAAGTGAAAATGCTTCAAGTTTGGGCAGTTTGGTTACAAAAAGGGACAAGTGGACCCTCATGGTGTTAGGAAAAAACTGAACTACTGTACTTTGTTCAGTCTGGACTGGATGTGCTGAGCCTATGCAGGCTCCCAGGGAATCAGACAAAAGAGCAGCAAGCAGGCTACTCTCCTGCCTGGTTGACCCTGCTGCAGGAGACCTCCAGCTGCTAATGGCCTCACACATGGGGTTTGCCCACTTTCTTGCATCCTGCAAGGGACATCCTTGGATGTTGCTGGTGTATGAATCACCAGGTGGGCCTGGGATGGAGTTGAGAAGTCAAAAGTCTGATCTCACAAGGAGGGTCCTGTTGAGGGTCTTAGGAGAACGGATCAGTCTCCAGAGCCAAGAAGTCCCTGAGAACATCCTTGCTCCCTCCTCTATGGAAGACTCACACTTAACACAGGTACCTGGAGGGCCCAGCTCAGGCTTCTCTGCAAGGCCCAGAGAAGTAGAGGATGGTCAGGGGAGTCCCCAGTAAGCCCCTACTCCGAAGCTCTTTGATGTGTACCACATAGTTAAGGCCAGGGTGCCCTTAATCAGACACCAGTGCCAGAGACTAACTCCCTGTGAAACCTGGCAGGGCTTGGCACCCCACCCCACAGACCCTGCAACTCCTCACCTTCTTGGAAGGAGGTGCGTACCAGCCTCACATCGACATCCTTGACGGGTCGGAAGTTGTTGATCATTTCTCTAGGGGAAGGGTCGTCTGCGCGTGTGTAGTACAGAGCTGTCTGCAAAGCCAGGAGCTGAGGGGGTGGAAAGAGCAGAAAATACCCAGCAGGCACAGTGACATCTCCTACCTGGCCTTACCTCTCTCCAGTGGGAGAAGCCTCAGGCCCCAACCTCTGGGGTACTCAATGAGAGACCCCCTAGAGCAGTGGTAAGGGATGGGGAAGGGTAGGAGAGGAAGATGCAGGTATTTGGCTTAGTGGACTTAGTGGTCAAGATGCCCACATCCCCCATCAGTGTGCCTGGGTTCATCACCCTGACTCCAGCCTCTAGCTTCTTGCTAAGGTAGAGATAGCTCAAGCACCCAGAGCCCTGCCACCCACGTGAAAGGCCTAGGTTGAGTTTCTGGTACCATTGCAGGCATATGGAGAATGAAGCAGTGGATTGAAAGTCTGTTTCTCTGTCTCTCAAATCCATTTTTTTTTTTAAAAGCACATTCCCTGCCATGGGGGTGTGCATCAGTAACTGGGTGCTGGGCAGTGCTGGGTCTGTCTTGCCTGCAGCTGTAAGCCCCTAGGGAGAACAGTGCTGTCAGCTGTTGGTTCTGCCTGAAGTCTTCACCACGGGGAGAGAACCTTGGGACAGTGGGGGGACTCCTTGGCCCCTCCTAGAGACTGCCGAACCAGAACCCAGCTCTGTAACAGAGGACTCCCCTGGTCCCCTGGCTCCATGGCCTTTCTACACACTCCCTGGATGGATGATGTGATCTGTTTCCAAAGTGGCTTTTGAGTTAGGCTGTGCTGTTCTCCCACAGATATATTTGCTCTCCTGATTCACCCACCCCAATTTCTGTCTGCCTACTTGCTGCCCGGAGGCTCAGAGCAAAGAGAAGGAGTAACACAGAGGGCTGCCCTGGATTCAGGAAACTAGTCTGGGGCCTGGGTTAAGGAGGCCAGGTTAACAGGTTGTTGCTCCATGTCCCTGGGGGAGCCGTTGTCCTCCCTCAGTGCAGGCTGTGGAGCAGAGGGATGAGTGGTGACTCTGGGTTTCAACTTGCTCACTAGCCTAGCATTCCCTCTCCTTTCCTTCATGATGGGAAAGGCTCATAGGGAGATTTACTAAGGATTCTGTTCCTCAGTCGGCACTGGACAATGGACTCCCTGAGGGCAAGGATGCCCACTAGCTCAACTGCTGCCATCCTGGCTTCCCTTTGGTACATGACTTTACTTCATGCCATCTTGATTCCACTCCATGAGGGAGCCACATACTCTCCCTGTCTAGGAATTGCTACCACCCAGCCCCTGGGGGCTGACCAGTCAAGGCAGCTGGACAGCTCTCCATGGCCACGGAGACACTTCCTGCCAGACTTGGCAGCTCCTCTCTGCAGCTCAGCCTGAAATTCCCTGGCACTCTCGGGCCCCCTTGCCCTGCAGGGAGAGGTTCTGAGTAGCCACCAGGGAAACCTGAGCAAATCACATCACCAATGATGACGACGAGGATGATGATGACAACGATGACCCCTTTCAGGGAGGAGACCAAGGTGCCATGAGGGCAGCAAGTGTGGCAGTTACCTGCTCCTGGGAAACGTGCACAGGGTTTCGGAAAACCGTCCAGAGCACAGAGGGGTAGCAAGGCGGGGTGGTGAGGGATCCTCGGTAGCGGTAGTATTCAGCAGGCTTTTCGGGAAGCAGTTCCTCAATATTGAAGGTTGGGATGCGCACATTTTGTCCTGGAGAGATAGGTGTGTATGTTGGGGGGTGGAGGGGATGGTATCAGCCTCACTGCCTGTGGCAGAGCTGCCCAGCCCAAGGACACACACAGCTTATATCCAGCAGCCCGACTGCCAGCAGACAGCATCTGCCCCTCACACCTGCTTTCCTTAAAACCTCAGAGGGTGGTCTGTCCTTCTTCAACAGTGAGCATCTGAGGTCACCCTTACCTTTGTACTTGACATATGGCAGGAAGCTGAAGATCCTGTCATAGTAGGGATTGAAGGAGCCTTTCTGTAACAGATTAAAAGCTGCCATCAGAGGGGCTGGGCTGGGGCTCCCACAGCCAAGATCCTCCCTAAGGGTGGATCATGATGGCTCCGCAGGCTGGTGGGAGTGGGTGTCACGGTCTTGCCCTGGTACAGCCCAGGACACACTGCGGTCCTCCTGAGGTTCTGGCCACAGGCCTGGAGGGAGTGAGGATGTAGACAGCGATGTCCACTCAACTGAGAACCACAGGGAGCACTGAGTCCACAGAAACCAAGTCAGATGGAGGTTGAGAAATGAGGCAGAAAGCAACAACATAATACCAGTGACTCACAACACATTCCCATTTTCTGGGCAGAGACTCTTTTCCAGGGTTAATATGATAAATGGAGTTTGGAAACTGGTAGTTTTACCCAGGGCTCAGACCCCCTGGTGGAGCAGCACTGGGCCTCTCCAGCAGGGTGACTGCATTCTTTAGGCAATGGGGTTGGGGCTGGAACTACTTGTTCCAGCATTACAAAGGACACTGCTGTCCAGCCCCAAGATGTGTTGCCTGCAGGATTTAAGAGAAAGGGCCCCATGGGGAAATCCCCCTGCTTCGCAAACCAGGCCCCATACAGGAGCAGCTTAGGACCATCTGGCATTCATCATCCCAACTTGAAATTTCATACGAAGTCCTTTAGCTAGCTCTTACCTCAATGAGAACAGCCAGGACAGCGAGGCCTTCTGACATGTTGCTGGCGGTTCGGATGTCAGGGTACAGGTCTGAGTTATAGTGGACGATATGTAGCTGCGGTGTACAAGAAGCCACAGTTAGAGGATCTCCTGCTTCGACTGGAGGCCTCCATCCCTGTCCCATCTTCCCCCTGTTCTCTTAGGCCTCTCAGACCCTCCCTTTTTGGCAGTCCCAAGTCTCACACCCCAACCTGTGAACTTCAGATTTCACTGGGACAGGCTGTGTCTATCACTCAACTTGTCATGTCCCAGGGTCGGATACAGTGCCTGGGGGTGACAGATGGGACTGAACCAGTGGATGAGTGGGTTTCTACAGTAGCCACTGAAGAGCCTGAGCACGTACAAGTTCTCTCCCTTCTGGTTTTTCCTGCTGTAGTCTGGAAGCTGAGGCAGAGGGGGCCCCTGTGATTCAGCTACCACCCCCTCCCTGGTCTTGGCTTCCCTGTACTTGATCTGGGAAATAGTATGGAGTGGGGCAAGGGGGTATAGTGGGAGAGCTGTAGCTATAACTCAGGCATGGTTGTATTTGGCACTGGACGTAGTCATTGCTCAGGTGAAGAGAATCCCATGTGGCTTTTCTAACTTCCGTCACATGTATTTTAGCAGGCTTCAGAAGTCTTACCACTTTCATCTTTACAAAATAAAAATCTAAGCTCTGAGGACAGAAAAGATTTATAATTATTAAGCAGAGGAAAAGAGAAGTTTCCAAGAATTCCTGAATTTAAAAAGTTGAGGGGTGGGCATTGTGGTGCAATGCGGTAAACTGCCATTTGGCATGCTCGCATCTAATTACCAGAGCGTCAGCTGGAGTCCTGGCTGCCCTGTTTCCAAGCCAGCTGCTTGCTGATGTGCATGAGAAGGCAGCAGATGAGGGTCGAAGTGCTCGGGCCCCAGCCACCCATGCTGGCAACCTAGACAAGGGTTCCTGGCTCCTGCCTTAGGTCTGCCACAGCCCTGGCTGTTGTGGATATTTGGGGACTGAATTGGCAGGCAGATGATCTCTCTGTCTCTCCCTCTTTTTCCCTTTCTTCTCTGCATCCACTCCCCTCCTCACCTGGGCTTCAACAACCTTATTAGTAGATAAGTCCACCTATTTCAAAGCATGTGTTTTCTTGATTCTTTGCCCTTGAGATTGACAGATTGAAATGGTTTGTTTGCATTCATCTCTTTTTCCAACTCATATGTCTATAAGAAACTCAAGCATGTTCTATTGAATATGGCATGATGTTCCTATTTTAAACTTTTCAAATGATTAAAAATGATATAATTGTTTAAGTGGTCCTCTGGGAAGGATTTCTCCAGGGCCCCTGGAGAGAGAACACCGCCTCCCATCCTGTCCATACTGTCTTGGTCTAGCAAGGCTCTAAGAGTGAAACAGAGCTAAAACCCACAAAATGGCCTGGTTCTTCTCTTTGTGCTTACAGCTGACTGCAAGTTTATGGTCCATATGAGTACTTTCGTTCCTTTGTTCACTGTAACTTTGTTCAGTGAAGCCTATTCCGGGCACAGGGAAATCCCCTACCAAGAGGATTAACCCAGTAAGCGTCCCGAATCTTCAATCCTGCCAAGTGTTTCAGTGACAGGCATTAGAAAGCTACCATCAATGGTATACTTATTGCTGTAGGTGAGCTTCCTTAGGTGTCCTGTTTATAGGATGAATGGAACATAATGGGTTAAGAAAGAATCTTCTTCAATGGATGTCATTTAGAAGGATTACCACATACACATTTAAAGGTCTGCCATAGAGAACCAGCTACTTAGGGTCACACTGAAATCCTTTCTTCACTGTCAGCATGGTAATTCATCAGGTCCTTGGCCAGGTAATGTGGTTTAACACCGGAAATTACAATGGCTTAGAAAATGTATCAACCCTCCTAGCCTATACCCTTAACTCTTGTTTTATTCCCCTTGAGGGAAATAGAAATCTCAGAATTGCAATTGGCCTGGAAGAAACTGTAGTTCTTGGGGTGCAGGGAAGGGCTTGTTCTGAAACCTGTGAAATCCCAGTGGTGTCAGAATCACACCCCCTCCACACTTGTTACCAGACCTGTAATTAGCCCTAGGCACCATGCAGCTCAGCAGTGATGAACAGAGCAGCAGTCATGCTGTTATTTATCAAAATAAATAGCCCTGGTTTCCTTGCATCTGATTTCCTGCTGGCATTGAAAACCCCCCCCCCCCCCCCCCCGTTCTGTGCTCTGAGAGCTCTGAAAGGGAACAGCCTGACTCTCCTTCCTCTCTCCTTCCTGTACTGGCTAGCTGCATGCTTATAGTATGGAAGTGCTCACCCCACCCCCTCCTTGTCTGTTGGCATCTAGGAGCATCTCAGGCTGGCCCAATCCGATGCTGCACTGGCATCCCAAGACTTCTTCATAGGGAATGTCTCTTTATAATGCCAGTCACCTTCTTCTACTGGTGGGTGCCCAGTAGAAGAGTGGCCCTGTACCCGTGTCCCCAAGCACAACCCATGTCCAGGGCTATTGACAGCACAGTACGTGATGAGGGACTGTGATGTTTGGGGGTGGGGATTCAGTAGTGGAATGCTTCAGCCAGGTAAGCATGGGATCTTTACCTGCTCAGGTCACAGGTGGTGATGGCTAAAAAAGGGGGCCAGTGGGCTCTCTGCACCACCCGGGGAGCACCTGACTTGTCAGTCACATTGCTTGGTTAAAGAAATAAAGACAGACAAGGTAAGCTTGATGCGATGTCCCAGTGCTTAAATCCTTGCCTTGGATGAGCCAGGATCCCATGTGGGCACCTGTTCATGCCCCAGCTGCTCCACTTCTCATCCAGCTCCCTGCATGTGGCCAGGGGAAAGCAGCAGAGGATGGCACAAGGCCTTGGGATTCTGCACCCATGTGGGAGACCCAGAAAAGGCTCCTGGCTTCAGATTGACTCAACTCTGGCCATTGGCTGCCACTTGAGGAGTGAATCAGTGGACAGATCTTTCTGTATTTCCTTCTGTCTGTAAAATCTGCCTTTCCAAGAAAAATAAATAAATCTTAAGAAAAAAACGAAGATCAGGAGGAGGAAGGGATCAGAGTCACACATATAAGCTGCAGGATGGTGCAGGTGGTTGAGCCTTCCTGTGCCACCAGTAGGGTGTGAAAGCTACCACCCCCCGACCACCACTACTACTATGATCTGATCTGATCTGTCCAGAGGACCAGGGCACCCAGACCAGGCAGTCCTACCAGACTGGCTGTTCACTCACCTCAGCAGCGAACTGCTTTCCATCCACAACATGCTCAGAGCCGTAGGGGTCGTCACGGTTCCCCCAGTGCAGGTGCAGCTGAGTGGCTGTGTAGCGGGACTGCAGGCCCTGGAGGTGCACATCTGGGGGCAGGTTCAATTTCACTGTGGGGATGAGGTGGAGAAGAGAGGCAGGCTTTAGTACCTCACTCAGCTGAGCTCTGCCAGAGATCAGAGTGGCAGGCGGCCACAGTGAATACAGGACCAGGGAGGAGCAGTCTGCAGCTCAGAAATGCAGCTCTTTCCCTGAGGTCAACCCCACTTCTCAAGGGGATACAGCACCTTCCTGGTTCTCTCTGGCTAATTAGGCAAAATAACTTCTCTGAATCCAGGCTTGTCTGACAAAGCCTCAATCCCCTGCTACCCCACTAAACTGCCGGGTCCCCTGAGTAACTCATGGGGCCCAGGGTTCACTACAGCAGCACAACTGATAGACCGAGGGGGGCCTTGTTTTCTACTGGCAGACTCACCCGAGCCCCTGGCCCCCAGGTTCTGCTGGAGACGGGTCCAGGCAGTCTCCCCATCATATGACTGACCCCAAACCCCAACCCCCAACATGGTGCCTCAGCAGAGCTCCCTCTGTGCCAGGAAACCATTGTAAGCTGGGCTTTGCCCTTGAGGTCTCCAAGGTGGCTCCCTCACCTGAGTGGCCATCATTGGTCAGGTTAAATGGCT
This sequence comes from Ochotona curzoniae, assembly GCF_017591425.1. NCBI lineage: Eukaryota > Metazoa > Chordata > Mammalia > Lagomorpha > Ochotonidae > Ochotona > Ochotona curzoniae. The sequence goes on from NW_024467122.1 coordinate 67,617,122, forward strand.
TGTCGGCAGACACATTGTAGCCCTGGAACTCAAGGGGCATCAGGCTGGCATCGTACTGCAGGGTGTCACTGTGCAAGTCTATTGGAGACTGCAGGTGGCCCCCGCAGGACGGATATTTCCTGAACCAGCTTTTCTCCCCATCAGCACCTAGGAGGAAGGATTTGAACACAAGACTTAATCAGTGTTAAAACACAGCTTTTCGGGCTGGGCGGTGTGGCCTAGCAGCTAAAGTCCTCGCCTTGAACACGCCCAGGATTCCATATGGGCGCTGGTTCTAATCCTGGCAGCTCCACTTCCCATCTAGCTCCCTGCTTGTGGCCTGGGAAGGCAGTTGAGGACGGCCCAAAGCTTTGGGATGCTGCACCCACATGGGAGACCTAGAGGAAGTTCCTGGTTCCCGGCTTCGGAGCAGGGCAGCACCGGCCTTTGCGCTCACTTGGGGAGTGAATCATCAGATGGAAGATCTTCCTCTCTGTCTCTCCTCCTCTCTGGATATCTGACTTTGTAATAAAAATAAATAAATCTTTTAAAAAATAATAAAAAAACACAGCTTTTCTTTATTTTCTAATTTTGTGTTCAGGGCAATTTGCTCTTTTCTCATCTTTTCTTTTTCCCTTTTTAAAAAATGTGTATCTAATTTCACCTTGTTGAAAGGCAGAGTAAGAGAGACGTCTTCCATCTGCTGGTTCCCTCCCCGAAATAACTGCAAAAGCCAGGGCTGAGCTAATCTGAAGCCCAAAGCCTGAAATGTCTCCAGATCTCCTACATGGGCAGCAGAGACCCAAGCACTGGGATCATTATCTTCTGTTTCCCAGGATGCATCAGCAGGAAGCTGAATCACAGGCAGAGTAATCGAACCGTAAACCAGCACTATGCTATAGTCTCAAACTGTGACGTAACCCACTGCTTCACAACACCCACCCTCTCCTCTTTTCTTCATCCCCAGAGATCTTGCATTTCAGAATTGGGTTCTGTAGATACCTGCTCTTAAAATGATGAGGGGAAAGAAGGGCTTGGACAGCGCAAACCAGAGCCTGGGCCCCCTAGACTTGGCTTGACTTTGCACATCATTTGTATTTGCTACAATACACATTCTCTCTGTAAGCTGCTCACTTTAGCAATTTCACATCTGCCTAGTGAGCTCTTGTTATATATGAGCCTGGGGTAGTACTGGGTCTCAGGACCCCTGCTCACTCAGGCTGGTCTTATAGTAAGGAAGAATTTATTCCACTGGGCTGTCCTAGGTTGGAAAAACTGACCACAGCTCCAGGTAGGTTTTTCAGGCTGGTGAATCTACAGGTATGACTTTCCCAATGGGAAACCCTTGAGGGCACTGGATCTCTATACCCATGTGTATAGTACAGAACCTGATCTGATAAATATGCTTAGAGAACATCAGATAATCCTAAATCCCAGAACCTAGGGTAGAATTTAAGGTAGGAAGAATGATACCACTCTAAATTCATTATTGTAGTATCATTGACAAACTATCAGGAGGGACAGACCCAAATGCTCAAGTCCCTCCAAGGCTCAAGGTTCTCATCCAGCTACCAGACTACAGTCCCTCCTGTGCAAATAAAAATAAACATCCCATGTTCGGGTAAATTCTCCAACTCTCACCAAAGTCCTTAAAGAATGTAAATCCATGTTTAAAAGATTATCTCCCCTGGTAACTAAAAAGATTTCCAGGCTGAGGTTTCTCTAAGAAAAGTAAGTACTGGCATGCCTTGGCTCGTTGGAGGAGAAACCATGGGGCCCCAGAGCTCTGCCAGGGTCCTGTGTGCCAGGGTATGGGCACCAGGAACGCCATGCCTGGGGAGCACTACACTAACCACAGTGCCTCTGCATGAGTGTGTGAATGTGATCCTGGCCTCTCTGCCTCCTCACGTGGGGTAGGAGAGCTTCATTGGAGGACTGGGGAAAATCAGGTGCTACTTGCAACACCTGTTCATTAACAGTGCTGGGGAAGGCTGGGTTCCAAGCTCAGTTCTAGCCACTAGCAGTCACTTTCCTCACCATCATCCTTTGGGTGCTCCTGATCTGAAATCTCAGGGCAGGGCCTGCAAGAGTCTCCCATGAGGCTGTTCATCAGACATCCGTGCCCTCCAAGGTCTCCACTGAGCTCCACACTGTTTTCTTTCTCAAGGTTCCATGGCCCTGGGCTCAATGCAACCAACCACACAGGGATCGCCATAAGGCAGGAGAGAGACCAGAGGATGCCAGAGTAGGCCCTCTTGGGGCAAACTGAATGAAGATGGGCACTCACTCCACTGGGGTAAACCTGAATTCTTCAGGGGTAGCAGGCAACAAGGCAAAGTCATCACAAGGTATCATTTTAATCCCGAGGGTTAGGAAGAGACATTCAGGTGGTCACATGTCCCCAGCAAGGCTGCAGGCCAGCCCATGCTCACTGCTTACTGGGGCTCTCAGCCAGGGTCGCAGAAGCTGCTAGCCAGGCATGGTTGGAAAAACCCAGAAGTGCCTTTGCACCTGGAAGATGGACCTTCTGGTCTGTGTGAGCCATGTGGTAGGCAGGGTCATCCCAGATATCAGAGTTTGAGAAAAAGCCACCAAAAGGAATCCCCTGTACCTAAACACTCTTTATGGGAAGTTAGGGCAAAATTGTGAATCTCAGTACAGGAAAGCCTGAAGCTTTCTCCTTACAGCCTGGAAAGGTTAAGTTAGGTAAGAATTGCCCGATCCTGCAGATCAAAAACCTAGGTTCACTGATTAGTCGGAAGTTGGACTTTAGCCGAGTCACGGAGTCTACTCACTTGAACCACAGGCCCTCTGTGACCCTGGGGTGCCTGTATTTCTCCAGGAGACTGGGAGCATCTGTCTTTTCTGTCTTGTCCCCTCCATCTCTACTCCCACCTGCAGGCGCCCACTGTGCCTGCTTCATCCCAGCTTCCCAGCACTCCCTGTGAATCTGCACTCAACTCTCATGCCTCTCATTCATTGCTCCTTGGAGGAGAATGTACTCCCTGCTGTGTATTTTTCTCTCCTTCAAAAGAGAAGGAAAATGAGATCACTTGCTCAGGTTCATAAGGTGCCCTCCTGGCTTTCTTAAAGACCACTTCTGTCTGGGAGCACTCATAAGAAACAGAGATCTGATTGGTGCCCTGTGACCTGAGAGGGGTGCCTGCCAGGGGTGTGGCTGCAGAGATCCAGGACCCTCTACTGGCATGTGGTGCTACCGTTCCCTCGCATAGCCAGAGACATCCTTGGAGCAGCTGTTAGTCTTTGTGATTTGATGTGCATGGGAGGGGGGCGGGGGGAGGAGACAGCAGCTGACGACTTGTCCCGTTTTGAAGCCTCTGCCTGGCCCTTCTGTGCCTTACTGCCACAGCAGCACTGGCCTTAGGCTGGCAGCTAGGTCCCAGGCTGCAGCGTCCCAACTAGGTCTCAGCTTTCACACAGGCCAAGTGCTGTGCTGCCAGCAAGCCTCTTTAGGGGACTGGAGGAGGGAGGGCTGCTCTCAAAGAGGCTTTTCTTCCCAGCCCCCTTGAAAATTAGACTTGGCTCTCCTAAGATTGGATTTTGCCTCTCCAGCCACTCGGATTCCTTCTAGGATGGCGATCAGCAAAATCATGTGGCTCTCACAGGTGGCTTTTCTGAATCGAGTCAAGGCATTTCTCTCTTCTCCAGTTCCTGCATTTTCCTGCTCAAGGCAGAAAATAGCAGACAGGATTACTGTTTTGACTGTTAACAAGCAACTCACGTGGCTCAGCTCCGACCACCTCCCGTGATTTCTGATGGGGAATTGCGAGGCCCCTGAGGTGCAGGATTTGTACTATCTGAGGATCCCCCCTTTGTTTTAATGGGAAATTCCAAGTGCGGAGAGGAGTAGAAGGAATGTTGTGTCAGCCAGCTTAGACAGTACAATGCTTAGCCAGTCTTACTCCATCCGCCCCATGCCCACTTTCCCCCTTCTACCTGGGCAAGGAAATCTAGATATGTGCCATCTGTACATGCACATCTCAGCACATGCCTCTGAAGTATAAGGGCCTAGAAGCAAAATACCATTATCACATCTGACAAACTATTAATTCCTTCCTAGGAACCAGTCCAATCAGCATTCATATTAAGAACTAGTACAGCAGGCCCTCACCTTGCGTTGAGCTGGTGTGTCACAGCCTAGCTATTGGCTCCGTGGCCCTCTCCCACATGGCACCCCAACCTCAAAGCCAGCCCCACCCTCTCCATAGGTCACCAAGTCCCAAGTTCTCACCATCTCCATTTCATCTGGGGTTGGGCCCTTGCACAGCACACTTCAAAGACTCCTTGTGACACTGCCAGCTCCCTGTTGTAACCAGGTTAATCTTGTGGCGGTCACCCTGCCCCACCCCAACAAGACAAAGCAGAACCATTTGCCCCAACCTGTCAAGATTGCAGGTCCTTCCACCTTTCCCTCCTACCCATGCTAAGGACCATGCCACCTCCCCCATCCTGCCCAACATCCCAGTTCTATGCCAAAGACCTACTTCCAGATACCTTCTTCCTCTGCACCTGTCCACATCTTGTCCCGTTCAAGTCCTCCCAAAGCTACCCCAGGGCTTTCCCTTCCCTGCTCCTGAACTAGGCTGGCCTACTCAGGGCAGGGACAGAAATCATCGCTCATGGGCTCACCGTGACTCCCTTCTAGGCTAGCACATAAGCCTACTTCCCGTTAGAACTCTGCAAGATTCGAGGAACTTCTTGTGATATCCCTCCCTCTCTGTCTGAACACATAATGACACTTAGTAAAAAGTGACTCCAAAGGCTTCTTACCATTATTTCAGACCTTCAGCCACAGAGGGGAGAAAAATAAGTGTGCATACAGTGCCTGTGAGCAGAAAAGAGTGATGAACAGGGTTCAGTTTTGACAGTGGAAAAACTTTAGCTTACTTCTATGTCAAGAAGGCAGCTTGAATATGGAAGAAAGAGGAGCTCGTTTAGTGGAGGATGGTCCTGAGAAGATAGAGGGGGAAGGATTGAGCTAGCAGAGGTTGAAATTCATCCCAGGCTGAAGGAGACACTCAACATATGTCTATCACCCACAGCAGGGCAGCCTGGGATGAAATCTACACAGTGAGAAACCAGATACAGATCCTGGAGCTGAGCAAGCTGGCACAGGAGACTGGAGGGAAGGATCAGCTGTGAGAAGGCAGTTGGAATCTGAATCTGACACTTGGAAATGCACAAGGTCAAAGGACATGACCAGTGAGCTCCCCTCATCCCCACCAAAATTGATGCAATCTCTAAAAGTTTACACTGAATGTTCAGCTGTCTTCCTCATATATTCTGACTTGTTTTAAAATTTTATTATAGAAAATTTCAAGACAGGGAGTAAAGCATTAAGGGTAGACTCGCACACCTATCTTCATGACTCCTTTCTTCTGGATCTCCACCCCATCTACTTTCCTTCCCCTGGATGACTCAGAAGAAAACCTGTTGATGATTATGTGTTGCAAAAATAGTAGTCATATCACTTCAACATCTAAAAACCATTAACAATGATCCCTTAATGTCATCAAATAGCCAATGAGTGTCAGATTTCCCTGATTGTGTCGTGAATTTATTTTACCTAGTTTTCTTGCTTTAGGTTCTGCATGAGGCCCGTGCATTATTAACTAGATGTTAGGTCTTTAAGTCTTTATGTATGGGAAGGCTCCCCTTCCGTCACTGTCCCAACAGGGACATGCTCGGTCTGCAGGTAAACATGTACACGCTTATTCTTGCCTTACACAAATAATTTATGCAAGTAATTGTGAGTAATATTTTTAATTTTATATTCTGTTTTACAGGTAATCCTTAAAATGTATGGGTTAATTCATTTCTTATATTTATACCTTGGTACATGTAGAAAAATATAAATAGGTTTGTTTTGTTTTGATTTGTTTGGCAAAATATATTGCCTTGGGCTTTTTAAAGACTCCCCAGAGGCATGTATTTCCCGGTGTGCTGCATCAAAATAAATTTATCTTTGCATTCCATGTTTTCCACAAACTTTTTGAGGTTCATTCACATATGACTGTGTCTGTTGAATAGCTAAAGCATATAGAGTGCTCCTTAGAGGACAAGAAATATGGGATCACTAGGTGCAGTTTGATGATTGTTTCTCACTGGGAAGCCTGTGTGCTCAACAATAATTAAAATATTAATGCAAAAAGATATGGTTTGTGACTTAAAATCAAGTCACCACCAGCAAAGTTGTGTGTCCGTCCACTGTTTTCCAATTCTGAGGTTCATCTTCTGGGGCCTTTTCTTTTTCTTTCCTTTCCTTCCCTTTCCTTTCCCTTTCCTTCCTATTCATTTATTTATTTGAAAGATGGAATGACAGCAGAGAGATTTTCCCTCCACTGAGTTGACTCCCCAGATGCCCACAACAGCCAGGACCTGGTCGAGTTCAAGTCAGGATCCTGGGACTCCATCCAGGCTTCCCGTATGGGTGACAGGCACCCAAGTGCTTGGCCTCTATCTGCTGCTTCCCAAACACATTAACAGGAAACTGGACTGCAAGCAGAGTAGCAGGGACTGGATCCAGCATTCAGTGGGCTTCACCTATTGTGCCATAACATCTGTCTTCTGGGGCCTCTACAAGTCGACCCCTCACACCTGCTTCCTGCCCCTCCTCCCCTATCCCTGCAAATTGGATCCTCTTGCTGTCAGTGGGAGTGCTCAAAGCAGGCAGCTGCCTGGGAGCTGGCTCCAGGACATGCTCCAGATGCCAAAATGCAGTCAAATTAAAACTTGCCCAGGCAGATAAGACCGCACCAGCAAGCTCCATACATTCATGATGCCAGCAGGCCTCTGCTGTGAGCTAGCAGTGAGCATTTCAGCACACTGCAAGCTTTTGGTCAGTCCCCAAAGTTCATTGTGTCAGGAGTATAATGATCTTGGTCCTGGTGTATGTTACATGAATGTGACACAAGAGTGACTATTAATTATTAATGCTTGTCTTAAAAACCTGACTATTCACATGTCCCTAAATAGTTTTCTTAGAGTGCTGGACTCAATTCCTTCATTTTTTCTCACGAATATGCCTTCCATGGGTCAGGCCTTGTACCAGATGCTGAAGGAAACATGAAAATCACAGCAGATAGAGGGGGTTAGCGTTTTGACATGTTTGGGTAAGGCCCCCATCTGTGATGCTGGCATTCCATACGGGCACAAATTCGTGTCATAACCATGCCATTTCTGATCCAACTCCTAACTGATAACCTGGGAAAGCAGTGGAAGATGGCCTGAGAGCTTGGGCCCCTGCCACCCATGAGGGAGAGACTAAGATAAAATTTCTAACTCCTGGTCCCTGGCCTTGGCCTGGCTCAGCTTTGGCTGTTGTATTCTGTTAGGGAATGAACTAGTAGATGGATAGTCTCTTTCCCTCTTTGTCTCTATAACTCAGACTTTCAAATAAATCTTTAAAGCAAACAGACTAGATCTAGTCTTTGTCCTTATGGAGCTCAAATACCAGGGGAGGAGGAGACTAAGACTGAATTACCAGTAAGAAAATGAGTATACCAATACACAAATAAAACATATGCTGTCTGCAGTCAGTGCTGTGAGGGAAACAGATCACTGTTGAATAGGCACTGCGGCACACTTCCTAGAGGAGGTATCTGGCCTTCAAGTCAGGAGTTAGGGATGGGATGGAGCAAAACCTGAGATCCAGTGCTCCAGAAAGAGCCACTCAGAGGCCCTGCTGCCATGGAGAGCATGTGATTCACTGATTCAGAAACAGCCTGGCATCCCCTGGTCTCCTCTTGCCAGGGCCAGGGGGTCAAGGCTGGGCCGGTGTCATTCTGCACCTGTCAGCAAGGCCTGCTATCCTTGTCTAGGGTCAACCTTCAGGCCTGAAGCCTATAGAGGACCCAGATAAGCCACCCTGAGACGCCTCCTGATAAAGGGAGACTGCTTTTGTGTTCCCCTCAAAATCTTGCACCCTCAGAATGTTGTTTAGATGTGGAAGCCACTCTTTAATAATGTGTTTGAGGCACTTCCCCGCTCACCCCTGCTATGGTTCACTTCTGAAGTTGGTTAAAACATATGTGGATGTTCAGTGGTTCAGCCAGCTGGCATGTGGCAGTGAGGAAGAGTTCCTGCTGCAGTATCCTGACCAGATGCTGATTCCACGACAGCCTGCCACAGGCGCAGAGCTCTATTTTCCTGCCCAGCAAGGGCATGGGGCCAGCCATAAAAACCCAAGGGCCTGCAGTGAACAAGGCCACCAGAGTGAGGGGTTAATTATTGATAAAAGGTCTTAAGATTTTATTATATAAAAACAAAGGTCAAGGAATCAAACTGACATCATACTCTGTTAATGTTACACATTGGTAGGTCAGATGTGGGCCCAGCAGGTGAGCCAGGGCTGGGGCAGTGGAAGTACTGAGGTGCAAGAGGATATATCAGGTTACTCCTTACATATAAAACTGGTAGCTTGATGCCCTAGTGGGGTCACTCTTCTTGGATTTCATGTTGCAGATCAATAAGAATAGACCCAATTTCTAAGGATGCTTCAGTTCACGTATTATCTTACATGTTTCTATCATTTCAGTTTTTACTTGGGTCAGCATGACAAGGAAGGTGGAAGCTGGGTTTGGCACCATTTCTGGGTGAGCTGTGGTAGTGAGGGGTTGGCATTGCAGATTGGAGGTTGATTAGAGGTAGAGGGGAACTGGAGGGCTGGAGCCAGCACAATAGGCGGCCAGCTTGCTTGCTCTCTTCTTTGCTGTGTCCCTGACTCCCACTACAGAACCTGGTGTGTTAACCTGGTGTGCTTAGTGCTTGAACTAAGTACACCAACAAATCACTGACAAGTTAAACAAATTGTGAGAGTGATAACAACCTAACTCTGAGCATGAAAACCAGCCAGGCCTGAGTTACCTGTTGCAGCTCTAAATGTTTATTCTTTTGATCTGCTTTGATTCATGAACAAAGGAATTGTGCTAGTTGTTAACATGCCCAGTGGTTAAACCGCTGCCTAGGACACCCACACCCCATATCTGGGTACCTGGTTTGAGTTTTGGCTCCAATTCTGACTCAGTTTGCTGCTAAATCAGTTCCTGGCAGACCGCAGGTAAGGACTGAAGTACATGGTTCCATGGAATGCATGAGTCCAGGGACTCACATGGGAGACTGGGATTGAGTTGTAAGCTCCTTCCTTGCTTTGACATGGTTATGCCTAGCCACTTGCAGGTACTTGGGGGAGTAAATTAGTGGACAGAAGATCTTTCCTGTCCATCACATCAAAAGTCCAGGAGTCACATTTGATTCTGTTTTCTCTCCTTCAGACCCCACTGCTAGGCACTGAGGCTTAACAATTCTACCTTTTTAGGTGTATGCTTTTTAAAATGTCTTTATTTTGGAAAAAGTGAAATGTCGAGAAGATTTTTAATACTAGTACAATGAATTCCTATATACTTCTCACCTAGAATCACCATCTGTTGACACTGCCATACTTGTTTTTGCTCTCTCTCTCTCTCAGAAGGTACTGTTGTTCTAAACCATTTCAGAAAAAGTTACAGACATTATTCCCTGTCACACTTAAATACTTCAGTGTATCTCTCTTGCAAGGAAGGGAACTTCAAAGCAAATTTTAACAACCAACACAATATTCTTGTCTCTTGTAATCAGCATTTATATTTCTATGGACTTATCCCCAGATTGTCCATTTTTTGTAAAGTGGGAGAATGGTAACATTAGAATGGAGAAGCCCATCAGACACCTTAAGCCTGTGAAATGACAACCCACCTCATGTGCCCCTGATACAAAGGACTATGAAGGAGACACTTGTGTGGGGTATTCATTCCAGAATGTACAGCCTGATTGCTCACCATGAGAACCTTTGCACAAACCCAAACTGACAACCATTCCATAGAATCTGCACCCTGAGAATATATGTTGCAGAGTCCACATGTTTCAGAAATGTCAAGGACATGAAAGGTTTAAAGAGGTACCACAAGCACATGCAACAGGCTATTTGAATTCTGTTCCGGCTTGGACACTGAGATCTGATGCGAGTGTGGCCTCTCTCCCTCCATTGCTATGTGTCTGTGCTTCTCAGCGGCTCTCTCTCCAGCATCACTGCTCAGCCCTCCATTCTCCACCCGCATGCCCAGCAGACTCAGCCAAGTCTTTGCTGAGAGTGCTCCCATGGCTCCTTCAGCCTTTGGTAGAAATTTCAAGCTCCATAGGTCAGCAAGCAAGACCTTCCAGCTCCCACCCAACCTCTGCAGGCTCCGCAAAGTCAAACTCTATGGAAAGTCAAACTGTTCTAGCCTGTTTGTAGGCTATTGCATGAATCTGCCATAGTTTCATGAATACTGGCAGGAGACATGAACTCCTGTAGCAGTGGCCAGTTTCCCAAGCTCCAAGACCACACAGTGTGATACAGTAAAGACCAGGTGACATCAGAGTATACAAATTCCTCCACATTGTCACCAAGATACCTGAAGCTTGGGAAACTTGTGTCTTTCAGAAAGGGTCAGCCAAGCCTGTCCCTGCCCCTCTATGCCCTTGAGGAAGACATTATCTTTCATAGACTGAGGGCAGACAAATCTGTCTTCCTCAATGCTATGAAGCAGCCTGCCAGAGAAAGTCTGGCACGGCAGCTGTCAGTGCGCCAGCTCACAGGCATGTCACAGTAGCAGGAGAGGTCCCATCAGCCTCCAGCACCTTGATTCTGTAAACTTTGCATCGTGCTTCCACCTACTGTCTCAAACTTCTGCTCCCGGGGGCATTAGACCATCCTCACCCCTAAAACACACACACACACTCCTCATGTCCTGCAGACCCCTCTGTCATTCAGAAATCAGCCATTCCTGCTCCCAAAATGAATGAATCTCTCTGTTCCTCTACATTTGCATCCATGTTCATGCCACTTCATTGGCACCCATGGTAGTTTCCTGTCTGCTCCCTCCTACATGATCAGCCCTCTGCAGTTAAGGCTCTGACCCCTAAGGGGAGTTCACAAAAGACACCTTCAAGGGCAGGTGGGAAGAGTAAGTTAACTGAGAGATGCTATTTTGAAGCAGCAGACAGTATCTTCTGTTGTCAGGGCTGGAGCAGCCCCCCAGGACAAACTCAGGGCTGGGGCTCCTGGCCTGCTCAGTGGTCTGATTGATGCTATGGTCCTGACTCATGGCATCCTCCCCAGGTCTATGTCCTTGCAAACACTGTTTTTCTAGAATGAATTTATTGGGTCCTAGACTGGAGAGCTATTGCCTCCGCTTATTATAATTAAAATTAAATTAAGTACTTGAGAGATACAGAGAGAGAGAGAGAGAGAGAGAGAGAGAGAGAGAGAGAGAGGTGGTGGGATGCCTCAGGAAAGGAAGGACAGTCAAGCAGGGCCTCTAACCTGATCATACCTTCTCATTCCACCTGGGGGCAAAGCAGGATATGATCACAGCCTGTAAGGGTGCATAACGACAAATACATCTGTCTGGAGTTTTGTCTTAGGATACAATGCTTTTGTGTCATCACAGGTCCTTGAGTTTGTTAACTCCATTTAGCCAGTTGGGAATTCCTTTCCAACCCCCTCTCTCCTTCAAGCTGCTTTTCAATGAGTACTTACTATGTACTGGACACCTTTATTGGCGGTTGGCTGACTTTAAAAAAGAAGATTTATTTATTTTTTATTGGAAAGGCAGCTTTGCAGAGGAAAGCAGAGACAGAAAGATCTTCTGTCCACTGATTCACTCCTTAAGTGACCACACTGGCTGGAGCTGAGCCAGTTGTCTCATGCAGGTGCAGGGTCCTAGGGCTTTGGGCTACCCTCTACTGCTCTCCCAAGCATGGAGCCAACTGGAAGTAGACCAGCTGGGACACAAACCAGTTATGCCCATATGGAAATCTCAGTGTATGCAAGGTGAGGATTTAACCACTAGGCTATTGTGCTGGACCCAGGTTGGCTGACGTTTTCTACAAAGGCCAGAATGCAGATGTGTTGGACTCTGCACCCAGGACAGTCTCTGCTCCTGCCACCAGCTCTGCCGCTACAGCATGAAGCACTGTTAGGGAATATGCAAATAAGCATTGCTGCAGATAGGGTGTTGGGCTCCACATGACCCACAGGCTACCGTTTACCCAGTCTCATCTCTGCATTAATCTGCAATAACAACCCCAATGGCACAGATGCTTTGTGAAGCTTACATAACAGACAAGGGAAGTGAGGCACAGACAGACTGAATAATACACTACCAGGTCCTAGTGCTAGTAGCAAGACCTATCCCTGAGCCACTCATAACAGTTCACATCCAGCCAGCAGCCCCCCAACGCGCCCTGAAGAATGCAGCATGTGGGTAACCAGAGTCAGCAAGTGCTGGAGGGTGACCGCAGATCTGCCCTGGGTGAGGCTCCTCAGCCAGAGGGGAGAAGGGGCTATAGAGGGATTAGTGACTTGCAGAGCATTCCCCAAGGAAAGTGGAGAAGCCCAGAGGCTAGCTCAAAGACTGAAAGACTGGAACTTTCTCCCGTTCCCTTGGGATGGGGCCTGTTGACCCAATGTTGACCCCTTCGTGGCTTGGGTCATGAGGAAGTCCTTTTTGACATCTAACCTCTTAGCACTCTCGCTGGCTTTTAGTGCTGTTCTGGCTTTCCTTTAGGGTGCAGAGCTCGCTCTTGATGGTTCTTCCACACCTGAAGACCTTCATCGAGCTGACTTCTGTCCCTTTTTCCCAGAAGGGTCAGCCTCAAAGCCTCCAGGGCCATGCAACAAGGCTGCCAGCACAGCCCCATTCCCATACCCCTGCTAGCCATATGATTCTCTGGGCTCACCTCATACCCTGGATGTGGTGCTATCCATATCATAAGACTGCCATGAGAAATCAGCATTGGAGCCCAAAGGCTGTCCCACATGCTGGCTCCCAGGCTCTTCTGCACTGAGCTGCCAGAAGTCCACATTTGGGGATGGAATAGGGGGAATGCAGGATGGTGTTACACTGTGTCATACACATAGCGATGTGGCTGGTGCTTCTGACTGTTCTTAGATCAATGTCCCTGTCCATTGCACTCTCCCTGACTCCCAGGGCCACTCTCACCAAGAGGAACAGATCACTACTTTCTCATCCATACGCATGATTCCTGTGTGCTTGCCCTTGTAGCCCCTGTGCAGAAGCATCACCTCACCTGGCTCCCTCCAGGCCCACCAGTGGCCCTGCCTTGCACACAGCAGATTCAGCTACAAAAACGTAGTCCATGAGAGAAGTTCTGTGGGACTCACGAGACAGGTCAGCCTTCGTTGGGAAGCAGGCACTAGCTTCTTTAGCCCTGTAGCATCTGTGCCTCATGGAGAAAGGTATGGGAAAGGACAAGGATAGTCCTTTTCCTGGGTATCATCAGTTTTTTGCCCAGATATCCCTATGCACACTCAGTACTGCTTAGGAGGGGACATTTCCTGCCTTGTCCCTGCTGATGGTCACAATGCCCTCATCCCTGACCAGAGTGCCTGGGTCCGAGCCCCAGCTTCATTCCCAACTCCAGCTTCTGACTAATGCACATCCTGGGATGGCTCAAGCACTTGGGTCCCTATTGCTTGAGTTCCTGGCTCTTAGCTTTGGCCTGACCCAGCCCTGCCTGGTGCAAGCACTTGGGAAATGAATTGACAGAAGGGCAATCTGTTCCTGTTTCTCTTTTTTTCTCTGTGTATCTCCCTTTCAAATGTAACTCATTAATTTTTTAAAAGAGCTTAGAAACAGAGGAGTCACTTTACTACTTCACTTAGGCATGGCCCCCAGCAGTGACCAGGAAATATACACCTGAGAGTATATCGTGAGGTCTGTGGAAGATGGAATTACAAGATAAGCTTACTTTGATACAAAGTGTTTTGAAATCCATGCCTGCAGAGGGGTCCCCAAAAAGGTTATGAAAAGTGTGTATTATGAAAAAAATATTTCAGCATAGAACAGAGGCTCCTCGTTCCTGCTGAGCTGTCACTTCATGCAGGGTGTCCCCACAAGGTCACTACTTCCCATCCCTGCAGACCAGTCCCAGGCCCAAAAGTTCCTGGCCTTCTGCTTGACACCTGTCTTCAATCTGTCTGCCCTTCCCATGCCTTCCTTTCTGGCTGCAGTCTTCACCCTCCATTGGTTGTTATCCTCTTCTTAACCTTCCAAGAAGGGCAGTGATTCACGACTGTTCCCAGGTCCCTTGAACACACCTCCCAGCTGTGTGCCACCAACAGTGACCATGAATGGATTCCATTGACTTCCCCCTCCTGCCACCATACTGGTCTTGATCCTGTTTCCCACGAGTGTGTCACAACCAGCCATATCAAATGTTTCTTTATGTCAACAGGCATTAAATCTATTGTGTTTCCAGTAACCACTAAGCCTTTTATCCTCAGGGAGGTGGCAAAATGTGTTCCAGCCAATTTACAGTATTTACTTTTGGTGAAAAAAAAAAATCTCTGCCTTTCCCTCAATGGTGCACACATTGTGTAGCACATGCAGTGCTGGGTGTAAGTCAGGCATCCATCAGGTGGATATCCAGCTGTGTCCCCCAACCCCCTGCCATGCTCTATGCTGTGGATCGTTTGACAGTTCCAAGCTCTCCTGAGCTCTTTGGTAGATGGAGGCAGGGCTCAGCAGTAAGGGCCATGCCTGGGTACCCATTTGGATGCCCAGTACAAATGCCCAGTACAAATGGGGTACTCGCCTGCTGTCAGGCTACACCAGCCATTAGATGTGTCTCTATTTCCAGGTGAGTGGTTTCAATGGCATAGTTACTAACAGGCTTAGCCAGTGGGGTCAATTTCCTATCCTGAATGCTCCAACCTTCAGAAGGAAGGTTGACACTCTTGGCTGGCTCATGAGCTGTGCCCACTCTGCTGTAGCCCTGGCACCTCTCCCAAGCCCGGAGACAACCTCCTTGCTGAGGTCATTGGCAAGCCTGTGAAATTAGCAGCTTCCTAGCTGATCACTGCACAGGTTATCTCACATGAACTTTAATCCCCTGCCTTTGTCTGCCTGCCTCTTGCCCTGTAAGTCTCAGCTGGGACATCACCTCCTCTAGGGAGCTTCTTCCAGTCCTTCCCAGGACATGAGATCAGCGCTCTCTCTCCTCTATCCTGTAAGGCTCTGCTTATTTGTTGTTTTCCCCAGAGCTTCAGTCCCAGAATGGTAAGGACCATCCTCCATGTATCATTTCCTTAATACCAGTGCTTGTCCAGTCCTTTAGTCTGCTATTTGACACTTAGGATTCACCTGGAAAATACCTGTGAAAGGGGCCAGTATTGTGGCACAGAGGGTTAAGTCACTGACAGTGATGCCAGCATCCCATACAAGCACCAGCTTGAATCCCAGCTGTTCCATTTCAGATCCAGTTCCCTGCAAATGTACCTAGGAAGGCATTGAAGGATGAATCAAGTGCTTGGGGCCTGAACATCCACATGGGAGACCCAGATAAAGCTCCAGGCTCCTAGCTTGAGTGTACCCATGGATGGAAATTCCTTCTTTGTCACCCTCTCTCTCTATCATTCTACCTTTCAAATGTATAAATAAATATTTTTTAAAAATATGTGAAGTGCTGGCATCCCATGTGAATACAAATCTGTGTCCTGGCTACTCTACTCTGATCCAGCTCTATGCTAATGTCCTGGGAAAGGCAACAGAATGGCTGAAGTGTTTGGGCTCCTGTTACTCACATGGGAGACTCAGGCGAAGTTCCTGGTTCCTGGCTTTGGCCTAGCCCAGCCCTAGTAATTGTAGGATTGTAGCCATTTGGAGAATAATCCATTGGATGGAAGATCTTCTGTTTCACTCTCTCTCTGACTTAAAAAAAATTTCTTTATTAAAAAAAAAAAAGAAAAAGGAAAGGAAGAAGTGTTTTAAAGCACTGTAGCTTCTATCCTTGGTGGTTGAGGAAGGAGCAGAGAATGGGGAAATACTCTGGAGATTTGGCTTGTCATCATGACATTTGAGCTCAAGATCAAGGACAGACATCCGTAAACCAGAAGGATGACACCAAGGGGTGCCAGAGGTTTGTAGGTCAGAGAAGAACAGACATTTATTCAAGCCAGTCACCAGTTTGCCCCGGGCTTCCTGGTAGCCAAAACCAAAAGGGTAAATAGTCATTTGCATGACTACCTCAGACTTGCTACAAAACATTTTTGTTCCGCCAACTTGAAAGTCACCTTCTCTGCTTTCCCCACTTCTCCCACAGCTTCCAGGACAGGGAGCATTGAGGAGGCTTCAGAAGCAGCAGGTGCCTCGCCCCCACAGTTTGTCAACAACACCATAGGGTACACTAAAGCAGATCTCATCCTCATCCTCACCAAGGAGGCATGGCTGGGCCACATATTCCAGCTGATATCCTGTGTTAAGGACTGCAGAGCCATTTAGAAACTGAAGGTAAGCTGAACTATTTTATTTATTCAGTGTTATACCGGTTCCGAGCCAACTTCTACTGACACTAAGGGAAGGCACCCACTTGTGAGTTTTCCTTCCTGGTTGGCACAACCATCAATGCCCCGTTGGACACCTAGAAAGCTGGTTCCTTTTTTGTCAAGGAAAACTGTCGCCCACATCATGTCTAAGCTCCTTTGTTTATAAACACTTGAAATACTGACCTAACACCAGCAGAAAACCTGCATTGCAAGCCATAAACTGATGGGAGGTAGGAGAGAGCTATAATCCAAGTTCCCGTCATCTGTACATGCCACGTTGCACAAGAGCTCGCGCAAGTCACTGGTTTCATGGTTTTATGGTTGCAATGAATCGTGTCAGCTCCCTGATGGGATTTCTCAATGAGTATTTGTGGCACAGGTCCCAACCCTGGCTTCTGGGTGCTACTGATGGTGAACTGAGTCACATTTCAAGTTGCTCCAATGTGTGGAATGTGGGATGTGTCTCAGGGCCTTGACCCTGAGCAGCTGCTGCTGCCTGTTTAGTGTGCCTATGGTTCCAGGGCTCCATGGTGGTGCCTGTACTCTTTACCTCCTGGCTGACCTTGTCCTGAGCCCACCCACAGAGTCCTGTTGTTATATCTCCCGGTTCATTCTCTCCCTCATAGGAAAACAGGTGTGTGAACAGGCCTGGAGCTGCCTTCACATACTTGCCTTGAAGCCAGCCTTACTACTGGAAATCTCTCATCGGAGCAGGCTCATGGGGGAGCCCATATGCTGGGCTTATACGACTCCAAGCCCTGGTTGCTGAACCCTAACCCAAGACCCGTCCAATGGGCAAGGATCCAGAGCATGTGTCTCTCCCCTGGGAAACTCCAGCTGCATGACAGACAGAGATGGCTGTGATCACAGAACTGGACATCTGGTTCCTATGGGCCAGGAAAGAACTGGGGCAAGTAAATCCAGCTTTGCTCAGGTCCGAAGGAAAAGGCTGGAAAGAGCACTCTCTGGCTTTGTGAGGCTTCAGGGCCCTTGTGTGCCTTGTACCCAGTCAATTTCTTACTGCAAAAGGGAATCTCCTGAGAGCGTAAAAGGAAAGTGGGCTGTGAAAACTCCTGACAGAGCAGAGTGTGAGGAGGCAGGAGCCTCCTGATGTAGGAGAACCCAGGCATGCCACATCCTCACCAGGCCGCAAGGTGCTGCCCCACAGACCAACTCAGGTAGCCTGAATCGCAGCTCTCAGAGGCAAAGGGGAAGAGACTGATGGTGAGCTGTGCAAGGGACAAAGGGCTGCCCAGCTCTGGGCTAGCCTCTTCAGAAATCTATGGAAAATAGGGGATTAGGAAAAATCTTCACATAGATTGTGAAGTCTTTGTATGCCAAAAGAAACTCTTTTATTGCCATCCCCTCCCCAAACTTTTTAAAGTCCTCATATGTTTTTTTAAAGTTTTGTATTTGTTATTTATTTATTTGAAATGTAGGGTAACAGAAAGAGAAGGAGAGAAAGATCTTCCATTTGCTGCTTTTCTACCCTAATGCCCTCAGAAGTCAGGGCAGGACCAGGCTGAAGCCAGGAGCCAGGAACTCCATCCATGTGGCTGGCAGGGATCCAAGTATTTGAGCTATCACCTGCTACCTCCCAGGTGCTTTAGCAGGGAGCTGGATGGGAACAGAGGTAGGGCCGCATTCTAAGCCTTCTGCTGAGATGGGATGGGATGTGCCAAGTGGGGGTGTAACCTGCTACACCACCATGCCCTTCCATCCCCACCCTTGCATGAGTTTATTTGGTCCTCATCATAATCCTATAAAGCAAAACATCAGTTCCCAAACTTGGGCACCCAGTGGCCATGCAGCAAATGTCTAATTAGTGAATGTGCCTGAGGTGGGGTTGAGGATTTGCATTCCTAGCAGTGGCACATGGAGTCCAGATGATGCCTGTGCTGCTGGCCCCCAGAAACCACATGTTGAAAACCTGTTAGGCGCAGGATCACTCCCACTGTACCCCAGAAACAGAGGCCTAGAGAGAAGTGACTTCCCTAAGACCAGCGAGCCCAATCTGGCCAGCTACATCCGCAGAGGTCTTCCGGGTCCTGGGCTGTGCATGTCCTACTCCTTCCTCCTGGTTTGCCACTTCAGTCCCCAGGACAGTGCTCTTGTCTTCAGGCATTAATGACAGCTTCTTGCCTCTTTTTTAAAACTTCTTTATTATTATTATTTTTTTTGACAAACTTGACATAATTTGGGTAAAAATGTTCAAGCACTACAGGAAGATGGGTAAGACAATTAGTTCTATATTATTTCCTTAATATATCTGATGTAAAAGGAGATTTTAAGGGAGAAAGCTTCTTGCTTCTTTACTCAGAGTCTAAGGCACATTGTACATCCTGCAGCACAGGTAGATGGGCAACTCCAGGCCAGGCTCCTCCCTGGCACACGCACAAACCCTGACTCTGCCACTCAGGAAAGGTGAGAAATACAGAATCCAGGCTGGACAGACCTTGGATGTCACCACCTGCATTAGAAATGACTGCGACTAAAGCCCAGATTCCACAAATGAGTGGGGGTTGGGTGACCAGTCACCAGGGCAATCATGAGACTCGGGAACAGGAATTGAGTTCCCTGCCCCATTGTCATGGCCACCAAAGCCTGACCTCCCACTCAAGGTCACACGATGCCACTCCCAGCCTCTATACACAGCATCCACTTGTAGTTCTTCGTGATTGGGGAGGGTGTGTAGGACCTGACCAGGTCCCAGCAGAGAGGCAGGACAGGGGACAGCCACAGACCAGGGCCTGCAACACCCAAAGGATGTGACAATGAGGTTTGCTCCATGGAGCAGACTGTCCCTGATTTCCAAAGGAAATTCTTTAAGATCCAAGGATCTACAATCAGAGAAGAACCAAGAGATGGAGCAAAAATAGCAGCACTTGGGGCTCCAGGCAGTGCTTGGGGCACACAGAGTCTTGCCATTGCACTCTCAAGCCAAACCACCATCATTCCAGAGTTCCCTGCCAGACTGGGGAGTGGCAATGGGGTAAGATGAAGGCTGGTCTCAAGGCTGCCTCATGGAAGGTGGGACTTGCCCAGGAAAGGAGCCCTTGGCATCCAGGTTCCTCTGCCACCTAGCTCCCTGAGGGTTTGTCACCCTTGTCCCAGCTCACGCACCAACAGTGGCACCTGTCTGCTTCTGATGTCCTCCAAGCTGGTGATACACGGTGTCTGTCTCTGCTCGTGGGATGTGCTCTTGGTCTGTGAGTCCCAAGCCCGTCATGCTTTCGGCTGCTCTGTGGCACTGGGCACACCAAGTTTCTGCATTATTTTCTTGGGCAAGTGGTAAAGATGATGTCAGGGCAAGGATGACCTCCCTGGCAAGCTGGGAATTCTGTGCTCTCCACCCCAGTACTATACAACACAGAAAGTACCTGCACCCTACCTAAACGGTTGGTTGGATTTCCACTAACTGAGCACAGCCCCATGTCCAGGAATGGAATCTGACCAGTACCTGACTCCTGGGGCCGCCTTCCAGCCCTTCTCCCACTGTGCCCCTCCCCCAGCAAGGCCTTGCTCCTCTGACTTTCCACAGCTTTCATGAACTTTAGAGGGCTGGAGTTTGTCCCCGGCTCACATGACAAACTGGCCCACAGCTACCCTTCAGTTCAAAGCAGGTGAAGCCACCCTGTTCAGCAGGATGAATTTGGGGCTGTTTTCCAAAAGGGAGAGTCCAGTTTCATCTCCCAGTCTTCCTTTGTTCTCATAACTGAGCCTCAGCAAGCCTAAGCCCAGCATAAACTCTCTCTCACACACACAGAGAGAACTGCTGCTGAGCCCAATGCTACTGTCAGATTGTCCTCCCTGTGGGGAGGCTGCCACCAAGGTCGTCTGGTGACTCTGTGCCAGGGGCAGGGAGGAGACTCCCATTCCATGTCCTAGAAGTTCCTGCATGTCCTCCTAGAAGTCCCTGCATGTGCACAGGCAGCAGGAGGGCCCAGGGCAGGATGACTCAGCAGTGCCTACGTGCAGAGGAGCCGAGCTCTGAGCTCTGGGAAAAACACTATGTGGCATTTGGTGGGACTTGCCCCAGCCAGCACAGCACTTACCATTGGGAAATGGCTTCCCCTGCAGCATCTACACTGGGCCCTCTGTTTTCACCTGTGCATGCTGAGCTACCAGCCTGGACCTGTTGGCTTCCAAAGCTGTCTTCCAGCTGGTCTTCCCGTCTCATCCTTCACCCCACCCCCGCCCCACAGGCTGAGTGTGCATCCCATGTGCCCACCTCGCTAATACACTCCACCCTGGCCTTCGGGCTTCCCCCAGGCATGTCCCCACACCTGGGCAGAGCAGCCCTCTTACCAGGAGCCCTGTCATGGTCAGGCAGCAATTAGGAGTTTCTGCAGTGTCTCTGGGTGCCCCCATAACCCTCATTCTGCCCTGGGACTAGAACAGAGGCAGCAAGCCTCCACAGACACATGGCTTGTTTTTCCTGCAGGAGATACAGGACAGCTTACCCGCTCTGACTCCTGGGCTAGAAAGATATTGAGAGCCACCAGGTTAGTGATGCCCTTATAGAGTGGGCTTCCCATGGGAGGGAGGGCCACATTGCAGTGCAGTGCCTTAAGTTACCACCTACAGCACCAGCATCCCTTATAGGCACTAGTTGAAGTTCCAGCTGTTTCACTTTCTGATCCAGCTCCCTGCTAATGGCCTGGGAAAGCAGTGGAGGATGGCCCAAGTGCTTGGGCCCCTGTGCCCACATGGAAGACCCAGAAGTTCCTGACTCTTGGCTTCAGCTTGGCTCAGCCCTGGCCATTGTGGCCATTTGGAGACAAACCAACACATAAAAGATCTCTCTTTCTCTGCCCCTTTCTCTTTGTCACTCTATGTTTCAAATAATTAAATACCGGATTTTAAACACTTCTGGTTCTTAGGAGAATGTTTTAAAAATGTTTTAAAAAATACAGGTTTATCAGGCTCTGCCTCACCCAGGTCCAAGCTAAGGTGTTAAAATATGCATTTTTGCAACATATTCCAGGTGATTTTGCTGTGTAGGTGAGACTAAGCTATGTTTAAGATGTCCAATGGAGACACATGATCCTCCAGGTTGCAGACAGGGATCCAAGCCCAGAGGGCTCCAGTGCCTTCTTGAGGGTCACACGGAATGAGGCCTGGAACCTGAGTCCCACCTGTGTTCTCACTGCCACCTCCCCTCACACAAAGCCCACCCACTCTGCCACTGCTTCAGCCAGGTCTCCTGCCCTGTGACCTGGGCCAGAGTCCCTTCTTGCCTCCCATCCCAGGTTCCTACCCTCACACACTGGGCACCCCGATCCCTGCCTCGTTCCTTCTGAGACGCTGCTTCCCTCTCTGCCCTTCCAGTCGGTTTACAGGACGAAGTGAGGCAGGCCTGCATGTCTCCCCTCAGAGCCTGTTGCCCCGACAAAGCCTTCTCCACATGCCCCCTGCAGAGACCATTTTGCTCGTCTTTCCTTCTCTTCCTCGTCCACTCCTGTTGTGCCCTCACTGCCTCCGCCAACAGCACTTCTTCCCCATCTCTCCTCCTCTGCCCTCCTGCTCTGGGAAGCCTTCCTCCGTTTCTCCATCCAGCCCAGACTGCGCATCCTCCACCGAGCAGAGCACTGAAACGTTTCTTTATTCTGTCATTACTCCCTCTTACATTTGGCTTTGAACTGTTGAACGCCAAGTAATTAATTCCCAACTACAGTCCACAGCCTCCCCTTCTAATTATCCACCCACTTAGCAAGGTGCCTGCACATAACAAGCCCACAAGGGATGATATTAACAGCAGCCAAACTACTCTGCTGGGCTGGAGTTGAGGAGACCTTGGCCCAAAGGCAGCTGGCTGGTCGGTTCACTGACTTTTCTGTGCCTCTTGGGCTAAGGGACATACAAAAGGTAGCGCTCTGCAAATTGAGGTCAGATCTCTGCCTGGGCAGTGCTTCCATCACAGTAATCAGTAACTTCCCCACCCTGCAGTCACCAGCTCATGGCCAGTCAACACATATCCCTTGGCTTTAACTTTGGTGGCACACCTCCACTAGCCTTGAATACCTCCTGGGCCATGGAGGTCAGTTCTGAGTTCTTACATGCCAAAACAATGTGTGCAGTTCCTCTTCTGTGACTGTGCTCCTAGGAAGACATCTTGCACCTGCCAGAGGCCCCAGGCACTTGGCTTCCTGTCCACTGACCCAGGGCACATTTGGCACTCCTCTTTTTGCCTATAAGGCTAGTATCCCCGCCCAACCCTAGCACACACACCTGTCTTGAGCTAAAGACTGGCCATTGCCTCTTCCTCTATTTCTTGACTTAGAAACTTGTCAAAAGGAAGTTAATTTTAGACATTACTGACAGCTTAAGTTCTGGGGTCTGAGCCAAACTTTCAGAAAGGGGTCCTTTATTCTTTATTTCCTGTAAGATAAATGCCCTTCAAGGGAGGAAGATACTTTTCTACCCAGGTACCTGCAGTTTGCATGAAACCGTTCTTTGGACACGCTGCCCCCACATCAGCCATCTGCGCACAGCTCTTCTGCCCCTCTCCACCTTCACTCCCCCCTCCCAAATCATTGTCACAGAGCATGCAGTTTCTAGATTTCTCATTATATACAGCCATCTCCTCCAAAAGTATTTAAAATTGTTACTTACCAACATAGGTCCACTTGGATCCTGCAAAGAACAGAACAGAGCAAGTGAATACAATTGTAGTGAATGCATTAGGGGACATGCTATAGATTGAAACATTCTAGAAAAGAGGTGGGTACACAGAAATGAAAATTGGTGCTGAGTCTATATCAGAAGAGCAGCTGCTCTGAGCAACTGGGTCCAGACAGAGGATGGGACAGTGAGTCTGCAGGGCCTGGGAATTCCAGAGGGACCCTGCCATTTTCAGTAGATGTCCCTGAGCCACCCAGACATCATCACAGAGCCAAACTTCGTCATCTGCCTAGGTGCTAACAGACATGGTTAAAAACCCAAAGCCAAGGCCTGCACTTGGTATGGAGGTTCAGAGGCCTTAAGTCCCAGCTCTGCTCTGATTCCAGCTCCCAGGAATACACCCCCTTGGGAAACAGCAGTAATGGCAAGTAGCTGGGTTTCTGTTATCCAGCTGAGAACCCTAGTTTGAGTTCCTGGCTCCTGGTTTCAGCCTGCTCCATCCCCAACTGTTGCCAGCATTTGGGGGCATAAACCCACAGATGAAAGATGTCTTTCTCTACCCCTACACTACCTGTACCTCCACCTTGCAAAAACAAAACAAAAGAAACTGCCCAAAGCCATCCAGGTATAATCCAGGGAAAGCTCTTCCTCTCAGCCTACCTTCCTGCTTCCACTGGATCCCTGGCTTACGGGGAGCACTGTATGCCCTTGCATGGTACTGCTGTGTGCACGTATGCATCCCCTCTGCCTCCCTCCCCCTCTCTCCAACCCAGACTTGGGCTGCTGGAAACCTACTCCTGTACCTTGCTCATCTGACTATGCACCCCGGAGAACAGATCACATTCCTCTCTGCAGAAGCCGCTGCCTGCATGGGAGCTGTCAGGGAAGTGTGGCAGTTCTCCTCACTCTGCCTGCACACTCTCCCTCCTGGCCTCCAGAAGGAGACAGAGGCCCTGAGTCCAGAACCATCCCAGGAGGGGGCTGTGCACCACTCCACAACCTTCTTTCCTCTTCTGGTACTTCTGTGATTACAAGGACACACCTAGAACAGGACGAAGCTCACGTCCCCTGTCTCTCTTGGGAATTTCTTCCCAGTTAAGTTTAGCCAGCCAGTGAGCACATGGGGACATTGGCTACCCAAGCCAGTGATGGTGTCTAAAAAGTAAAAGAAGTGGTTTGTGACTTGTGATGACTGATTGATTTTTTTTTTTTTTTGAGAGAGAGAGAGAGAGACAGACTGGGCAGAGGGAAGAGATCTCTCATTTGCTGATTCACTTCCATGGGTGTTCATAGTAGCTGGGACTGGGGTTGGGATTATCACCCAGGTCTCCCATGTGGATGACAGGGATCCAAGTCCTTAAGGCAGAGTCTGCATTCACAGGGAGATAACTTTAGGAGCTGGAGCTAAAAATGGAATCTAGTCATTTGCATTTGAGATGTGCGCATCTTACTATACTGCAAGGCCTAGTGCTTCATTTATTTATTTTCCCTTGTTTAGTTACTTTACTCTCATTTTGTTAGTGTTCTGCTTATTGTCATTGCTTCAGTGATTTTCATTAATTTTGTTTTAAATTTCATTGGGGATTTTAACCCAGTAATACTTATACATAGTTTTGAAAGTCAGCTGTTACTAGAAGGCTTTTTAATAAAAATATCAGCCCGTGATACCTCCTAGCTATTTATCTGCTCTCTAAGGCAACTACTTTGAATCCTCTTCTTTTTTCTTAATGTGACTTTTGTTTTGATTTTTAATTTGAGAGATAGAGAAACAATTTATCCATTAGTTAATTCCCCAGATGCCCACAGTGGCCAGGACTAGGGCGAAAAGCTGGGAGCTAATCCAATCCAGCTCTCACCACCACCTGCCAGGATCTTGAATCCTCACCACTGCCCCTGGGGCTGCACCAACAGAAAGCTAAAGTCAGGAGCCTTGACCAGAATCTGAAACCAAGAACCACTGATATGCCTGGCAGGTGCCTTAGCCTCCAGGCTAATGCCTACTGCTGAGTCCTCTGTAAACAATCCTTTGAGAATTCTCTCCTTGCACCCCTATTACATGCTTATTTAGATTTTTTTAAGGCTTGGACATTATTTATTGACATTCTACCTTGGAATGGAAAGACTGAGGTCTCTCTCAGGGATCCACAACCCATCACCTCTTTTTATAGGCAAGGAGGGAGAAAGTCCATGGAGAGGAGGTGGACCTGCCTAAAAACACGTGCTTCAAAGCCTTGACCTTCAACTTTTGGTTCCTGAGAACTCAGGCAGTGTTTCCCGTTCCTTTTCACCCTTCAGAGGAGGAGTGGGGAAGGCCAGGATCCTTAGAGGATCTTTCTGTATTATAAGCCTTTTTTCCACGTAAATGCCCTCAGATGCAAAGGTTTCTTGTCAGTCTCTGGAGATCTACAGACCCCTCTGTCCTCAATCTGCTGTGGACCCCATGGGAAGTGACTCCATGGTTCACCTCACCAAATTAGCTTCTGGATAAAGATGGTCAGGGATGTGGGGAAAGCCAACCTGTAGTGTGCCTGATGTGTGTCAGCAACCATTTTTTTTGACACAGAAATAAAAACACATGCAGAAAAGGCATTGCCTTGGAGCTAAGCTAGGGACAGATCTCAAACCCCTTTTCTGGACAGTTCCCCACCATCACTAGTGTTCTGTTGGCAGGGTTCATTAGTAGAACACTACTGTGGAGTCCAGAGGCATAGGAAGTCAGATTGTTGCCCTTTTGCCAGACAGAGAACTTGGAGGTGAGGGCTGTAAAGTGTCACCATTTCCTGGCCACCCTGAGGCCTCCAGAAAAGCTGTTCCCTCTTTGGCCAGGAACTTCCATGTCTCCTGCCCCCAGAGTGGATCACAGACTCAACACCTTGCCTCTCTTGCCGCCCTTCCAAGGCTCACCAAGCTGAGGTTTTCCCTGGCCCCAGAGCTCCCACCCTCAGGTGAGGCACCAGCAGAAGGTTCTGGAAAGCTCAGGGACAAATGTTACCTAGGGGACCAGGCCCCACGTGATAATACAGGTCTGTGGGTTAGGGACACTGACCTCTTTTACCCTCCTCTTTCTGAGAATGCCTGTTTGGGGTGTCTAGGTCTCTGGGTTTAACAGAGAGTATCTGTAAGAGCTCTGGGACCCTAGGAAAGGCAAGAAGCCACACTGTGAAGGGGCCGGACCTGCACTGGTTCATGTCAGCTCAGATCTGACCTCAGGGAGACTTTGAACAACAGTGCATACCCAGGTGTTTCAGGAATGGCACCTCCAGGCTCGCAGCCTCTCGCTTTAGGATTTATAGCAACCTTAACAGGATTTAACTGAGGCAGGGCCAGGCTATAGCCTTAGCACTTCCTGAGGGAACAGGCCCTTCACCACCAAAAAAAGGTCATGAGTTCCTTGGGCCCTCAGCCCCAGTGCCTGTTAGACCTGTAGGCCCAGCTCGCCGAGGACAGGGAATGTCTTGGGAGAAGGTATTTATTAAGATCCAGATCAGAAGTACAGGGGCCCTGCCTGCTTTCTGGCCTTTCTGGGTGCCAGAACCTATTGGTTCCCAACACCCACCAGCATCCACATGGCCTGGGACTGCCCAGCTCCCCGCACCATCACGGGAAGGTCACCTAGCAGCCACAACCTGAGGACTCTCCCAAGACACCTGGCTCCACACTCTCCCCCCACTCCCACAGCCTGGTCCCCAACCATGCTTCCTCTCTCCCTGCCCCAGACATTTGTCTTGGATGCTCACCAATGCCCTAGGCCAGGGGCCAACCCACTCTGACTCTATTCCTCAGCTGAAAGCTCTGACCCACCCCTCCCCACTACCCCCAGCCTTGGGTTAATACTGACAGCATTCACCTTAGTGGGTTTGTTTGTTTCTTGTTTTGACCTTGTCCACTGAGGCAGTCAAAAAGCCAGGAGACCTGCAGGAGCAATGGGTGGACAGGCTGACCATGCCATGTAAGGGCAGCTGGGGTTTCTAATGCCAGCTTCCCCTACCTCAGCTCCCAACAGGGGCCCAGGGAAAGGCTGGAAAGTGTGGGGTGAGGGGTAGGAGGGGTACAACCACTCCAAGTGAAGGGGCAAGGAGTTCTCAGAATAGGATAGGAAGGGGAGGGGGCAACAAAGGGCAATATCTGGAAGCTGCTTGGGAGGACAAAGGCAATTTCTATGGGGATAAAAATAAAATGTTGATTTCAAAGCAGAGCTCAATCACACCGAGAGTGCAGTTTAAAAAAAAAAAATCGATCTCCACTTCTCTGAGGCTATAACTCCTCTCTCTCTCTCCCACCTTCTGCATCTCCCTGGGACCACGTGAGGAAAATAGTGTTAGGCATGCCATGTAGCTAGTAAGACCAGAATTTAATTAAGAGCAATATCATAGCTCAGCCTGGCTGCCCTGCCTGCCCCATGGGCATCAAGAGGAAAGGTGGCTCTGGACTTTGATGCCCATGGGCAGGACCAGTGCACGCCCAGCCAGGGAGCATGCATTTGGAGCCGCTACAGTCCCCTTGGGTTCTAGAATTGTTTCAGCTCAGCCTGCGTCCAGGAACCAGTGGCACTCACAGGTGTCCCTACAGCCTGAGTCAAATTCAGTCAAGGGTAGGAGTCCCCATCTATTCCCAGGGAAGCTCTCACAAAAGCCAGCGTCTACTCCACCAGGAAAAAAAAAATGCCCCCAGCTGTTGGAGAAGCAGCAGGTAAAAGCTCAGCACTCTCAATTCCTCACAAGAGTAACTAACCCAGCCTTGGCCCCTCACAGTCACCCAGCAGTCCCAGGGGGACCAGCCACCATCACCATCTCCAGCCACCTTCCTGGGCACCCTCCGGCTCCAGCCCTTTGGGGCTCCAGGTCATAATTACAGTCAGAAATGAGGTATGTGCCTATGTGCATACACATGTACCTTTAGGACAGTGGAGCCCTTCTGGAGAAAAACAGTGATTAAGACTGGGATGCCTCATCCCTGCAACCTGGAGGTGAAACTTCACTGGGAAGAGTCCTTCTTTCCCATCTCCACCCATGAAAAGCACCTGCCCCATCTGAGGACTCTGAGCTGGAGACTGGAGACCCTTCCTGGCTATCACCGGGCTCAGAGGGATGATCCCTTTGCGGCTATCTACAGGTAGATTCAATCACAAAACTGGCTAGCCAGTCCCCAAACCATATCTCCAGTGCCAGGGTGCTCAATGAACACCAAACTCCTTAACGCGTGCTTCCCGCCACAACCACAACCAGAGCAGGTCCTGCGTCCCAACCAGCCAAACCAGCCCGAAAAATATGCACTCTTTGATCCCACTCCTTTCCCGCTCTCCCAGCAATGATTTTCCCCAAATCCGTGGGTGCTGCTAGGGCTGGGCGCTCAGAACAGTTAAGAGAGAGAAACAGGCAGAAACTCTACCGTTCAGCGGGGCTGGGCTGCAAGGCGGCAGCTGAGCGATCACCAGCAGGAGAACGGTGGCTGGGCACAAACTGCCCACCGGCATCTTCGGTGCCCTGTCCGGCCGACAGGAGTGAGCTGACAGTGCTCTCTGGCTCGTTCCTGGCCTCGGGCAGCAGCGAAGCACAGGGCAGCAGCGCGGCTCAGGGCAGCACTCAGAAATGGCTGGGCGCGCAGCTGGACCGTGTGCGCGGCTCAGGTGCCTTGGCGAGCTTGTAGCTCTTTGGGCTCCTGGCTCCCGCCCCTAGGCTGGTTTTATGGAGCTGCTCAGCCCCCGAGCACGTGATTCATCGTGCAGGTGGGGACAGGACAGCCAGCCTTCCCCAGGGCCTGGGCCCCAGATCTGAAGCTGGCTGTAGCCCTTGGCTTCAGGCGCGCGGAACCGCGCCGAGGAGTCTTGGCTAGCCCGGGAACCTGGTTTGGTAGAGCTGCCGGCAGGCGTGGGCGGGACCCGCTTGCCTCTTCCCGGCCAGGAAGGGTGTATCTCCTGAAGGGTTCAGTGCCTGTGGTTGCAATCTGTTGCTGCTTGTCGGTGCTCAGAAGCCCACTAAAGGGCAATGCCTTAAGAGACACAAGCTAGGAACTGAATTCAAATTCTGTTATTTGCGAATGATAGAGTTATTCCTAACCAGGGAGGCCCAGGAGAGGATTCCTCCCCTGCGGTGGTGCAGTGGGCAAGGACTTCTGTTATTTCCTGAGCCCCAACTACATACTGGGCACTGTTCAGGGCATCGTGCTGGAGGGTCTGGATCATCCCCGGCACATCAGCTGGAGCTCATTCCTGCCCACTTCCCTCACCTAGGAGTGTTCTTGAACACACATACCCGCGTCTGTCTCGCCCCTTGTGCCCATGGTCATCACCCCTCTGTATTTAGCCCAGGTCTAGTTGCTGAGTCAGAGATCTCCTGCACACACTGCTGGCCCTTGCTGTTCCCAGCGCTGAGGTTTTTTGTGCTTCTGGCCTCCCTAGACCACTATCTGCATTGGCTCAGTGTCCTTCCCCTGGGTGCCCCGTCCCACGCACGTTGCCTAGAACCCAAGGGCTGTGAAGGTGTCCATCCCATTGCCCGCCATCCTAGTACTTACTTGATCCCTGGGTTTGTGTCCTGGCCCATCATCACACCCTCTTGTTGGCTGTGACCATCCCTCTGCAATTTCATTCTGGTCCTGGCCCTTGGCCCAAGCAGACCCTTGGACTGGCCCAAGTGTTCCGGTGAAGCCACCAGTAGTTCTGGAAGGACTGAACAACCTCCCTGCCAAGAACCACCAGGAAGTAGGATGCTACCTACATTCCAAACAGTTACTACTCTAATCCCCATCCACACGACTGGGTGTGGACTTTGAAATGGCCTTCAGGGAGTTATTAACAATAATCACTTTGTTCCAGCACCTCCAGACTGCAGTGGTATTCAAGAGGACCTTTCCTGCCATGAGTGAGCAAAGCATGTTCTGCTGTGATGCTTGTTCTTGGCCCTCATCTTGTCCCACAAGTAGTTTGTGTAGGAGTTGAGTGGGTGCAAGGGCTCAGAGAGGAGCTGCTGCAGGTTCAGAGACAATGGAGGTGAAGTTACTTTGCCCTGAAGTTCCCCACCCAAAGGTAAATGGGACAAACTTTACAGTGGCTCTCCTGCCCCACATGCTTTCCCTTTGTGTTTGGCTGAACATTAAGTCCAGTTGCTTCTGGAGCACACGGGAGGAGGAGCAGAGGCAGGCTCATTAGGACAGTAGGGCTCGAGTGTGAGCTGGGCTTTCTGGCCAGAAAGAAGAGGACTGGAGTGTTTACCATATGGCTATATTGGAAACCAGGTTCATTAGTATAAAATAAGTGCCATGAGGAAGACACAGAGAATGAAGCAGAGTCTACCCCAAGTCAGAGAGAGTGGGGAAGGAAGCACAAAGGGGTAGGCATTGTGCTATAACAAGTTAAGCTGAGATCTGAGTGCCTTGTTTGAGTCCCAGCTACTCTACTTCCAATCTAGCTTCCTGCTTGTGTATCTGGCAGCAGCAGATGATGGCCCAAGTGCTGAGATAGGGTGGAGTTCCTGGCTCATGACTTTGGCTTGGCCTAACTGCAGCCGTGGCAGGCAGAGAGAAGATCTTGCACTCTCCTCTTTCAAATAAATAAGTAGATCTTTTTATAAGGAAGCATTCAAGCAGAATGCCAAGTCTACCCTCCACTCCATCCTGCATCCTCTGCACCCCCCAATAACACAAACCTAACCAGCTTTTGTTTTCCACTCTGGGACTCCTTTGCTTCCAGAGGCCTGTGTGGATGAACAAGTCAAGACTTGCTTGGCCAGCAACAGGTAGAGCTGTTGTCAGCCAACAACTAGTCCATTACTCAATGAATTAGCACACACGGTGGATCTTTGGGATTCAGATGTGGCAAGTGGACACACCCAGACCGAGATACGGGGCAGTAATGCCCCTCTAGCGTGTAAGCCTGTGTCCAGGCCTGAGGGTGAGGCTGCTGATCAAAGGGTGGAATGTAGAGGGAGAAACTCACACTTACGTGTCATGAGCCCCACTATTTACTGGATAACCTTGAGCACCAAGCCAGCTTTCCACATTGAGGAAGAGTAGGTAGCAGTACCTACCCCCGTATCATTCACAGGGGGTGAATATATGGCTGGTTGGAGATAAGGCAAGCAGACACTGTGCATTCCTTCCTTTATTCATTTGTTTTTCCTATGCCAGGCACCATACCCTCAGCTGGTCTGAAGCTGGGAGCCTGGAGCCTTCTCCAGGTCTCCCATGTGGATGCAGGGGCCCAGGGACCTGGACCATCCTCTGTTGCTTTCCCAGGCCATAAGCAGAAAGCTGGAGCTAAAAGTGGAGCCTCCAGGATGATAGCACCAGCAGGCAGAGGATTAGCTTGTTGAGCCACAGCGCTACCCTCCGAGCATGGTCTTTGCTCTAGGCCAGTGCACAGACATCAAACAAGTGTCCTCACAGATAGCTCCATCATGATCCCTGTGACAGTCGACTGATAACCTAGAGAGCCTGTGCCCTAGCACAGCCAGATGAGGTCTAAACAGGGTGAGGATTCAATTCCAGGATGTTACAAACCTTTGAGATTCACAGCCAAGACCAGGTTCTTCTCTCCCAAAGTAGTGGCCGGCCAGCAGTGTTGAGCCCTTACATAAGCTAGTTGTTAACCTTTCCATTTAGGTATGGACAACTTTATTTTAACTTAACATGAGAAACAATTCTTCAAATCCTGTCATGTACCAGGGAAAGTGCCTTGTTTGTAAGAAGAGGTTTCCTGGGAGAAAAAGTAAGACTGACTGGATACTTGCTGTTTCCACCGCACAGCGCACTTGGCACTTGGTTCTAATCAAAACCTGTGGGACAGTGCTGGATTTCCCATGTTAAAGGTGAGGAATCTGAGGCCTGGAGGAACTAAACCCTTTCATAGCACAAGCACAGGAAGCTCTGGGATGGCAACCACTGAATTCTCAGCCGAGACACTTCTGTCTCTCAGGTCTGGATAGGCTCTGACAAATACCTCCCCGGGGGTATTTTCTTTGTGGACCCCAATGAGATCAAGAAATCATGGCCCTGCAGCTGTTACTGCTTATTGGTGGGAGGCTCTGTGTGCTAGTCATGGCAGTCAACTAACAGGGGACATGGCCTGGTACTTCTGTTCAAGTCCCTTGGGCTTACTGAGGAACCCTGAGCTCTGAGCAGTGAGTGCACAGAGCATCTGCCAGAACAGGATCATTGGTGCCCTCAGGGCTTTGATGCAACACAGTTATCCCGCAGGAGAGTCATAGAATGTGAGCTCTTTCACCTGGCTCCTTCGATCCTTCCTGGCTTTGATGGAGAAAGGAATCCAGGAATGGGGCAGGAGGGGAGGGCAGGCAGAGAGGGAGCAGGAGGAAAGAGCAGACCAAGCTGTATCCTTAGATCCAGCCTTGGCTGAGTACACCTCGAGGCCAAAACTCATGTGGACCACTGGCCAGTGCGAATGGCCAGTGGTGGAAAATAAAACCCCTTATACAGCCTTACTCACATCTGCTTCTCGGCCTTGGGCCTTGGCCACGCTGGCCAGGAGTCGTAACCCCCACCCTAATCAGTTTTGGGCAGATCAGCCTGAGGACAGTGTGACCTGCGGGAGAGAATGTCTGCCTCCCAGCTTAGCCAGCAACCAGTTCTGGGAGCTCTGTAAGCTCCTTGCCCAGTGCACCCCTCCACCTCCTGGCCCAAGAGCTGGAATAAGGTAGGATTGCCGTGTGGGATTTAAAAAAAAAAATCGTAATGGCACTCAGCCTACACAAGACACGGCTCCTAAGAGCGGGTTTGAAACAAGGAAAAGGAAGTTGGTTTGATCTCAGCCCTGATTCAGCAATCCAAGAATATTGAAACTGACTTCTCTGGTCCAGTCAATAGCCCACTGAATCCTTCTCTTGAGTGGAGACCACAGCTCTTCACTGGGACTTCCATAAAGCTCCATGTATGATCAATTTTGAAAATGATAAAAATGCCAAGATTCTGTCCATAGAAGAGGCTAACATTTTAAGGGAAATACTTCCTGGTCCAATGTGTGTGACTTTCCCGGTTCTTTAGAAAACCATGGTTAGCTGAAATCCAGACCACTGATGGGGTGAAATGAGATGACAGTGGCTTAGTTTCTCAGAGGTCTCTTGTTTCACACCTGCTCGCTGGATCCATGCTCTGCTGACCTCAGGGGTTCTAACCAGTTCCTGTTCTTATTTTTATTCATTCATTCAATTTACTTGAAAGGCATAGAGACAAGAAGGAAAGAGGGAGAGGAAAGTAAGAGAGAGAGGGGGCAGAAAGAGAGGGAGAAACCTCCTCCTAACTGGCTCACTCCCCAAATGCCCACAAGAGCTGGGATTGGACCAGGTCAAAACTAGGAGTCTGGAACTCAAGCCAGATCTCCCACACAGGTGGGAGAACCCAGGTCTGAGAGCCATCACCTGCTACCTCTTAGGTGCATTATCAGAAGCTGGATCAGAAGTGGAGGAGCCAGGACTTGAACTAAGCAGCAATCTCACAGCCCCACCAAACATCCACCTTAGTCCTGTTCAGCTTCTCCTCAGCCTGAAGCACACTCTCACCCATGTCCTCTCAGCCACCGTGAAATGCCAGACCAAGCTCACAAGTGGAGAGTCCTCATACAATTCTGGAACCTTCCACTCAGAAGCAGGCAAGCAGAATGGTAAGGGAAAGGGGTTTTGGACTCACACACTCACCTGGGTTTTGAAATTTAACTCCACTATGCACTACTCTGTATGTGATTTCAGCCAAGTCACTTAAACTCTCCGGAGTTTCAGTTCCCTCCTGGTTAAAGTGATATGGGCCAAAGGGTAGCATCCTCCAAAGAGAAATAGGGAGGGATAGATGTGATAAATGCAGGTGGAGATTGGGCACAGTGGTTAAGATGCTGCATTGCGATGCTTGCATCCCATAGTACAATGTCTGGTGTGAGTCCCAGTTACTATATTGCCGATTCAGCTTCCTGCCAGTTTACAGTCTAGGAGGTATCTGGTGATAGCTCAAGTACAGGGTAAGACCCTGACTTATTTCCTGACTCCTGGTTTTCAGCTGGTCAAGTTTTGACTATTGCAAGCATTTGGGAAGTGGATGCAAGATTTTTCTCTCTCTCCCTCAGCTTCTTTCAGGTAGGATGAAAATAAATAAGCTAGGCATCTGAAGAACTGAGCACATCATAAGCATTTTACGAATGGTAGCTGTTTGCTATAGAGGGCTCTTAACTGTCTGAAGGTAGGCTATTTCACCCCTTAGGCCTGATTCTGATTTGGGTATTGCCAACAACTTCTATTAAATCCCAAGGGTCTCCTGTCCCCTCCAATCCTACACATAAATTTCCCCAAGAATATAGTTTTGATCATCCCAAGGGTAGTCTTCCTTGCAAGCACGTGGACTCGGAACCACATCTGCAGGAGGAACTGTGAGTGTGTGAGCTCAAAGATACATTGTACCCATGACCCAGGCTGGTATTCCTTGCTTGCACACATCAGCTCTCTGCAGCTTCAGGCATAGATGAGCAGTCCTCTCAAATGGTATGCTTTCAAAGAAAAGTCAACAGCACACACCCGTCCCCCTTTCCCCCCCATAGTTCACACTTCTGTTGGTGTCCGCCTCTGCTGGCATACGGGCAGAGACCTGCTGGGAGAGGCATGTGGGGGCCGGGGGTGGTGGTGTTCTGTTCCTCTTCCTACTGGAGTTGGCACGCTGAGCTCAGCCTCTTTGTTTAGGCTCTGCTGCCTGACAAGAAACTACAGGGTCTGGGAACCAGGTGTGGTGAACATTGCTGCTTGGGTGGCGCAGACAGGGAAGGTCAAAGAGCTTTCCAACAGGCCAACTGAGTTGAATTGAGCTGAGCTGCCTCTCTAGCCAGCCCTGGAAGGGATCCAGCTTGCTCTTAAACTCTGAGAAAGGGCTCAGGAAAAACTGGTGGGCTTAGCAAAGTAAGTGAGCAGCCAAGATTTTGTGGTTCCATGGCTCAAGGTAACTCACCAGCCAAAAGGAGATCTTTCTGGAGAGCCATATGGCTGGCAAGCAGCTTCTGAGATAGGTTAGGAGGTTTTACCTAGGCAGCTACTTCCTCATGCCCTCCCCACTCATGGCAGAACCTGGGCTTACTCTGCAGTGTTTGTAGCTGCATCACTTAGGCCTGCATCTTGAAGATCTAAGACTGATAGACAAAACTTGCTTTTGATTTTTCATGACTCCATTTTCTGTACTCCTCATGATTTTGAAGGTAGTAGGATCAAGATGCAGTTAGAAAAAAATTTTTAAGACTTATTTGTTTTTATTGGAAGAGCAGTTCGGATTTATGGGGAGGAGAAACAGAAAGAGCTACCATCTCCTAATTCATTACCCAAATGGCTGCAAAGGCCAGGGCTGCGCTGATCCAAAGCCCACAGCCGGGAGCTTCTTCTGAGTCTCCCACGTGGATACAGTGTCTCAAGACTTTGGGCCATCCTCGACTGCTTTCCCAGGTCATATGCAGGGAGCCAGGACAGTGACTGAAGCCCATATGGGGTCCTGGTGCTTGTAATGTGATGCTTTAGTCAGTGAGTCATCACACCAGGCCTGCAGTTAGACGTTTTAAGGAATGTTTAAAGAACCAGATAAGTAGAACCCCAGAAACTTGATATGTGTCTCCATGAACTCTCTTTCCTGTGGCAGAATATGGCAGGGAAATAACTTTTGATAATGGACTATTGCACTTAATCCCAGGAAAAGTGTGTGAAGCTCTGGGGTAGTTTAAGAACATGGCACAGTCCGTAAGAGTTTATGGATGCTTACTTATAATAAGAGTTGTTTTTTTCTAATGGAGGCATCAGACCTGTGATAAGAAGACTCCTTGGGCTTATTTCATCCCTGAGAGAGGAAAACAACAACAAAACAAGTAAACACAGGCCCTGGTCAAAGGAAAGACATGAACTCAGCACTCCCATGGGGAAGAACCTAGAAGGAAGGCAGAGGGAAGCTATGAGGGCACCCTGCTGATCTCTAGCCATTTTCCAGACAAAAGGGGAGGAAGACAACACCAGGGTGCTCCACCAGAGATGAGTGGCAGATTGGTGAGTTTGTAAAGATTCCAGAATTCAATACTTACCAAGCACAACTAGATGAAACTGAAGCAGACCTGTCAGGCTGAGCTGGAGCAGAGAGTCACCTCCCCAAGAGATTTTCAGAAATACAGTTATTTACAGGAAATTTCCTGCCTTACCTGACAATTACTTCTCATTTTTACATGTTGCATTCTCCTCCTTATTCATGTCAATGAGAAGTATTCTCCTGTTATTAGGGAGTAACTATCCATCCTATACATGCTACTTAAAAACAAACAAGCAAACATAAACAATCTGGAGCCTGCATTGTGGCTCAACAGGCTAATCCTTTACCTATAGGCACTGGCATCCCTTATGGGTGCCTGTTCTAGTTCCAGTTGCTCCACTTCCTATCCAGTTCCCTATTTGTGACCTGGGAAAGCAGTAGAGGATGGCCCAAGGTTTGGACCCCACCCCACCAGCATGGGAAACCAGGATGAAGCTCCCAGCTTCGGTCAGCTCAGCTCCAGCCATTGCAGTCATTTTGGGAGTCAACCAGCAAATGAAAGATATCTCTGTCTCTTCTTCTCTCTGTACATCTGCCTTTCAAATAAAAATTGAAATAAATATTAAAACAAATAAATAAAACCCTAACATTGGCTCATTGATAGTTTCCCATATTTCCATGCAGACTTAATAATTTTAGCATTAATAAAATCTTCAGAAAGGTTTCAAGAAGTCATGAAGACTTGACAAATAAGTGTCAGAATGGGTACTCACTGTCTTGAGGCCTCCATGCGAAAGTGGCCAAGCTCCTTGAGGAACGGCCAATCCACAGAGTGAAGGAGCCAGAGAAACACTACAATATTTGGCCTGGCCCATCAGTCAACATTTGGTGGGGGCAACAGGAAGTGAGTGCAAACCTGGTGCTGGCCCCTGGGGACACTTGAGGTGTCTAGGATGGGTCCAGGTCCAAGCCAGAAGCAGAGGTGGCAGCAGTGCATGGCCGTGGATCTTCATTCAAAGTTCACCTGGCTGAATAGTGTCTCATCAACAAGATCTCTGAAGAAGCTCCTGGGCTCTGGGCACTGAAGTATAGTGGGAAAAGCCACATTCTTCAGTGCTGGAATCCCAAATGGACTCTGCTTCAAGTCCTGGCTGCTCTGATTCCAATCCAGCTCCCTGCTAATGGCCTGGAAAAGCAGCAGAAGATGGCCAACATGCTTGAGCCCCTACACTGTCATGGGAGACTCAGAACAAGCTCCTGGCTTTGGACCAGCCCAGACTCTAGTCACTGTAGCTATTTGGGTGGTGAATTGGCAGATGGAAGATCGCTCTGTCTCTCTCTATAACTTTGCCTTTCAAATACATAAAATAAATGTGGGGGAAAAAATCTCCAAAGTCATGACTGAGAATGGAAAACATTCCATTGAGAGATAAGTCTGGGGGAATCCTTGGAGCTGGCTTTGCAGGAAAGACATTTCATGCTATCCCATGTTCAGTGGCTGTCAGCCATTCTCCCACTCACTCTCCTGGCCTTTCCTTTGTTCCTTTCCCACTACTTCTCCATGCTTCAACCTGAAGGATCAGTGGGGCCATAGGCCTCGGGTTCCTACAGTCAGGATTGCACCAGGGGCCTAGGCAGTGCTTCAAGGAGCCAGGAGCCTAGACTAGGCTAACATGAAGGCAGCATCCCAGGGAACAGGGTGGCACTTATACCTGTCTCTCTTGTGCATGACTTGCATTATTATAATAATAATAAGTATGTTACAAACTAAGTTGGTCATATAAATTAAAATCTTTAAAAATGGAAAGAGAAAGTTTGTTTTCTTTTTGTTTTTAAGGAGAAAAGAAGCCAGCAACTGTGCCTGCACAAACAACGGGATGATCACACACCTCATGTGCAGACAAGAAAGGCCGGAAGCCGGTGGAGAAAGACCACCAGAGGAGAATAGTGGCTGCACGGTAACAGAATAATCCTCTTAGCACTTCACCTAGGACTTGGTTTCTGCACCCACATGGGAGACCCAGATGAAGCTCCTGGCTCCTGGCTTTGCCCTGGCCCATCCTTGGCTATTTGTGGTCATTTGAGGAGTGAACCAGGAGATTGAAGCACTAGCTCTCTCTCCCTCTGGAATTAAAATTTAAAAATAGTAATGGGGCCCAGCACAGTGGCCCCTTGGCTAAATCCTTGCCTTGTAAGCGCTGGGATCCCATATGGGTGCCAGTTCATATCCTGGCTGCTCCACTTCCCATCCAGCTCCCTGCTTGTGGCCTGGGAAAGCAGTCAAGGATGGCCCAAAGTCTTGGGACCCTGTGCCACGTGGGAGACCTGGAGGAGGAATCTCCTGGCTGTGGACTAGCACAGCTCCAGCCGTTGTGGCTACTTAGGGAGTAAACCAGCAGATCCAAGATCTTTGTCTCTCCTTCTCTCTATAAATCTGACTTTCCAGTAAATAAATTTAGAAATATTTAAAAAAAATAGTAGTAAGAGGAATAAGTTGAGAGGGGAGAGGGGTTTAGGGGCACTGCAGGGAAACCAATGTGAATTTTTGAGAACTTCTCATTATTGAAAATTTGGAAACACCTAAAAGTAGGGAGTATGCAAGAGTGATTTCAACACCCCTCCACCCCCGCTGGGGTCTCTGAATGTTTGGAAATAAGAGGCACCATGTCATTTCTGAACTTCTCAAACCTAAACTTGTGTGAGAATCACCTGAAGGTCTGGTTAAAACCCCATGGGCTGTCATGCCTCCTAAGTCTCTGATTGGCTCTGAGCAGTCAGTAATTTGAATTTCTGGTGAGTTTCCAGGTACCACTGCTGCTCCCAATGGGGCTGCACTTGGTGCAATATCTCCCTACACATTGCTTTCACAAAGAAATCAAACACAGCGTTACCGCCACACAGAGAAACCCATAACTACTCTGTCATCTTGCATCCCCCAGTTGTCTTCCAAGTGCCTTTATTAGCCCTTTCTTTGAGTTGGGATCCAAATAAATTCTGTATATTGCAGCCAGCCAGCCTGCCTGCCTGCCTCTTTAGGTCTCTCTCAACTCTAGGTGGAGTTTCAGTTAGGAGGGCGAGAAGTGGTTTGAGCCACAGTCCAGAGGGCTGTACTCTCAATACAGGGCACATGCGTCGAAATTGGCATGTTAATCTGTAGGTTAAACACCACCCTACACTCCAACTTACTTCTTTTCTTTTCTTTTTAAAGATTTATTTATTTTTATTGGAAAGGCAGATATATAGAGAGGAAGATCTTCTGTCTGATGATTCGCTCCCCAAGTGGCCACAACGGCCTGAGCTGAGCCAATCCGAAGCCAGGAGCCTCTTTTGGGTCTCCCACGCAGGAGCAGTGTCCCAAAGCTTTGGGCAGTTCTTGACTGCTTTCCCAGGCCACAGGCAGGGAGCTGGATGGGAAATGGAGCTGCTGGGATTAGAACCAGCAACGATGTGGGATCCCGGGTGTTCAAAGCAAAGAAGACTTTAACCGTTACGCTATCATGTGGAGCACCCCCCCCCCACACACACACACCCCCCTTATTTCTTAGTGGCTCCTGTCTTCTAGTTGTGCATGGTAGGAACTTTGAATCATCCTGGACTCCACCCCCTTGAGTATATCATTCACTGTTGATGCTGCCATGTTCAGGGAGCTCCTGGGATCCATTCTTTAGAGAAAACCTGTGTTTTACCTCCTGTTCATCCTCTTCTCCATGATTTCTAGTTCATTACACTGGGCTTCCATCTATCAAGTGCTTGGTCATGTCTCAATTGCCCTCCCTCTATCAGTGCTTCATCCCCAGTGCCAACCCATTCCCTTCCGTCCCTCAGATCACTGTGATGTTTTTAATATGTTCTCAGACACATGCATACTTATAAAATCGTTCTGTGAGGTTTGCGCATCCAACTGGTCCATCCATTCTCTCAGCAAATGGTATCTGCTGTTTCCTAGCAGTACTGCAGGGAGGTATCTGTTTATCTTTGTTCCTGATTCTTCAGGACCCATCTAACATTCTCTCTGAGATACATGCCCAGGAGTCCCAGCATCCATGCATATTTACTTTCACGAGCTACTGCTGGGTTGTGCCCAAAGACCACAACTCTGCTGGCCTGTCACAGCTCCCATGCTAGGACTCTAGCATGGTTTACAGTCACCTAAGGCTGGGTCGCTAGGAGGACACCAGCCTCTGGAAAATGCCTGTGTGGAAGCCGCATGCAGCCCCGAGAGTTTTCTGTTTGTTCCAGCCATAACCTTGGGAGAGGTGGATAGGTCCCTGTGCCCCCGTTGGATCTGATGGT
This sequence comes from Ochotona curzoniae, assembly GCF_017591425.1. Taxonomy (NCBI): domain Eukaryota; kingdom Metazoa; phylum Chordata; class Mammalia; order Lagomorpha; family Ochotonidae; genus Ochotona; species Ochotona curzoniae. Next base: position 67,657,389 of record NW_024467122.1, read on the forward strand.
TTAGAAGCTTTCGGTTGTAAATTTTCTCTCATTCCTTTCATGAGCAAAGCTGCCAGTCCAAAGACCACCTCCACCCCTCTTTTCCAGGGCTTTAGAATACTCCTGTTTCTGGAAATGCGAACAGATAAGGGCCTATTGCTCTGCACACCTTGTTGTAATTCCTGGCACTGCCCCCTGTCATAAAGATAGCAAAAGTTTGGTTCTCTTCCTGATAGCTGCCCCTTGCTACAATCCCTCCCTCCCCCTGCTATACCACACCTTTTCCTCAGGCCTTTTGTTTTAGGGACTGAGTTCAGGTCACTGCTGGACTCTTCCATATTGCCCTATCCCAGAGTAAAATTTGCCCTGGTCTCTTTAGTGGGTATCTGGCTTTGTTTTGATTTGTTCGCTAGTAGCTCTGCCAGTCTGTTCTTTCACTTGATGAGCCTAAGACTTATTTCTCTGTAACCTTGCCAAAGGCTGGTACTATCTGAATGCTTTTGCCACCCTCCTAAGTAAGAAGACATGTCTCACTGCTGTTTTAAGTTTCATTTATCTACTAACTAGTGAGGTTAAGTGAAACTGTTGAGTTCTCTTTGGCGAGTCATTCTTTGTCTTTGCTCATTTGCCTCTCAGATTCTTTTTCTCTGAATGAGTAACAGGATTTTCTTCTAAATTCTAGATATTGGCCCCTTTTTGCTTTTAGAAGTCTCAAATATTTTTTCAATCTAACTCCTGTGTATTCATTTTGATAACAACATGTTTGAATATTTTATCAATAATGTTAACATTACCAAGTCCATCTATTTGGGAATATAGTTGTGCCTTTTAGATTTAAATATATATATATGAAAGACAAAGATGCAACCAGTGCTGGCCAGGTCAAAGTCAGGAGCCAGGAATTCCATCCTGATCTCCTGCATGGGTAGAAGGGTCCCAAGACTTAGGCCACTTTCCACTACCTTCCCAGGTGCATTAGTAGGAAGCCAGATCACAAGTGGAGCAGTCAGGATCGGAGCCAGTGCTTCAACATGAGATGCTGGCCTTGCAAGCAACAGCCTAACTGTGCCACATTGCTAACCCCATGAATCTTATTGTTAACAATACTTCCCTGCTTTTAAACTTATAAATATGTTCTGGTGTAGAAGTCTTCCTCAAAAGTTAATAGAAAGTGCATACTTTGGGGAAATTGTGCATGGATTTAGTTTTTTTTTTTTTTAACACTAGAAAGCTTATATTTCAGTGGCATTTGCCATGAACTTCTTAGAATTTGCATCTCTGTGTTTGTATACACATACACACAGATTTGTTTTATAGTACTACCTTTCAAATTTCTATCTTTAATTCATCTGAAGTTCACTTTAGTGTTAAGGATCCAATTTCATTATTCTCCATGTTGTGAGCCTGTTCTCCCTGTGCTGTCTATGAAGCAACCTGCCCTTTCCCCATGGATGTGTTTCCCGCCCATCATGTGCACACAAACATAGATGTTTCTGAGCACTTTTTTACCCTTACTCTGGTGACTGCCTGTGTACCAAGGTCACAGGGTTTTATTGTATGCCAACACAATCAACAGAGGCAAGTCCTTCCTCTTTGCCCTTTTTACAAAATTGGCTCTCAACTCATGTGCACCTTGGCTCTTTCTTTCCTTATGCATTTTGAATATGCCTTTTCATTCCTTCAAAAGAGTTCTTGAGTGAGTGTATTGAAATTAGCTTGAAATTTTAGATTAATTTTGGGAGAATTCGTGTCAAGTTATTCATCAACATGATATGTATCTTTGCTTATTCAACTCTTAGATCCTTTTCCATTTTTTAAAATTTATTTGAAAGATGAAGACACAGAGAAAGGTCTTGAGCTTCTAGTTCACTCCCCAAATGCATGTAATGGTCAGGGCTGGGTAAGTCCCAGGAGCCTGGGATTCAATCCAGATCTCCCTTGTGGGTGGCTAGGACTGAAACACTGGAGCCCTCAGTTGCACCCTCCCTGATGTGTGCATCAGTAGGAAGCTGGAATCCAGAGCAGTATCAGGGCTTGAACTCAGGGCTGTGAGCATCCCAGACAGTGTCCTAACTTCTCAGACCAAATGCCCACTCCCCAAGATTTATCCTGAGTATTTTGTTAAGTCGATTTTCAGAAACTTTGAAATTTTGTTGCAGTTACAAAGGTGATCCTATTTTTCCTCACATTTTTCTAATGGAATATTACTAATCTAGAAGACTGCTGAGTTCTGAAAGCAGATCTTGTTCCTGACATTGTTGCTAAACACAAATTCTAAAAGTTTTTCTATGATTTCTTTGAAGTTTTCTATGTAGATAGAGGATCTATAACTGATGTGAGTTTTACCTCTCCTTTTCTGATTCTTATATCTATTGCTTTCTTTATGTGTCTTATCCCATTGGCCAGGACCTCTAGTACTGTGTCGCTTGGTAATAGTTCTTAGAAGAAGTATGGCTGTATTTGTACCTGTTACCTTCCTCCTATCCTCGAGCTTAAACCTGCCTTGATGTAGCCGTGAGCTCTGTCTCTCCTACTTGTTGCAGATTCTATTCTGCCTTATGGTGGAATGGGGGGATAGATTGGGATCTGTGGACATTCAAGGAAGTGAAAGGCCAAGGTAAAGACTTTCCTACTTTTGACACTTTCCCTCTTCTTCTGTTGTCTTCAGTTACGTGCACATGCACAATAGCCATTTGTTATTTCTGTAGAGACTTCTTGATTTGATTCTCAGATCTACCAACTGCTCCATTTCCGAGGCATGCCCAGGACTGGGTGAGATAGCTCTGTTGGGCTACTATTTTGTAAAAATAAAGAAGCCAGAAGGATATTTCTAAAGCACTTAGGCTCATGAGAATGCTTTCATTAGAGGTCTTTGAAGACCCTTCTGAGACATTCTTCCTATACCATGTTGTGTCTTGCCAGGCCTGTCTCGCCTCTTCCATTTCCTAGCAGAGCCCACATTCCAGGTGCCCTGGGTGACTGTCTTTCCCCAATGGTGCTGTGCACTTGAAGCCTCTGTGTGTGTGCACACACTTTCCTATCTGTGGCATTCTCTCATTTTTCCTTTACATTGAGAATTTCTACTCAGTGCTCAGAACAGAAGTCGCCACTCTTTTTAAGCTTTTGGGTTTATCTACTTGGCAAACCCCCTTCTTCCTCTGTTCCCCAGGTTTGCCTGGGAGTTTGTGGCTAGTTATTTAACTGTCCCAAGATGACCTCCTGGGAGAGCAGGACTGTATTTTATCCACATCTCCACCTCTAGTTCAGTTCTCAACACAGTCATTGTTCAATAAATGTCTATTCATCAAATTAAATGATAGCATAAAAGGTTAGAAAAAAGGCATCCTGAGTCAGAATGAAGTCATGTTCTTGACTGATCTTGATTCCAACAGGCTTGAGTAGGAATTTACAGAAGTGATGTTACAGACTGCGACATGCAAATAGGAATACACTGTGTAACCTCTTACTCATTCTCACCATCTGATTAGTAGGTCGTTCAAGTGCTACAATAACAATTGTTCAACCTGTGCAGCCCTGAGCAATTGTTCACAACCAAATCAGCAAAGTCTAGCATACAGGGGCGGTTGTGGAAGTTAGCATGTAACCAGGCATTCCTGCATAATCCCTCCAGATACTCCCTTCCACAGATATCCACACACATAGCTCACAAAAAGTATCTGCCTACAGATGAAAATCAGGAAAATGAATGAGAATTTCTGTTTTTAAATGGCACTTTCCACAAAAGGGGATGATGACTTGCCCTACAGCGAGACTGCTAGAGGAGATTTGAAAAAAGCAGATGAATAAACCAAAGTTAATATTTTCATTGTTATTTTTCTTTGAGTGTTATATAGTAGTTACTTCCCTATGTGTGTTTTGATTTTTTTAAAAACTTATTTGTTTGAAAGGCAGAATCATAAAGAAAGAGGGAGAGAGAGAAAGAGATCTTCCATCTGCTGGTTTACTCCGAAAATGTCCACAGCAGCTAGAGTTAGGCCAGGCTGATCTCCTATGTGGTTAGCAGGGACCTAAGTACTTGAATCTTCCCAGGTACATCAGCACAGAGATGAACAGGAAATGAAATTGCTCTGTCTCTGACACTGATAAGGGATTTGGGTGTCCCAAATGGCACAATGGCCATCTTTACTTTGATTCATCCCTAGGCAGCAAATCAAGAAGACATTGTTATCCTTTTAATGTAAAACCTGAGATATAGAGAAATGAAACAGATTCTCTTTTTAGATGGTGGCGGGTAGGAAAGGCTCTCAGTTTATTCATAGCTCTCTGTATCTGCATCCCTGGAAAACACCTTGCACTAGCTCCCGGCCTGGTCCTATAACTTGCTTTGAACTAAAGGATAAGACCAGATGTGACATAAGAAAGAAGTCTGAAATTCTTGCCTTAGTGGAGCTTGCTGTCTCTCATGGCACTTTTGTTTCCTGGGATCCCCGTGGTGAACCCACCTGTGGAGCTACAGTTAGTTTGCTGGGTGGTGAGAGATGGTGTGCAGTTGAAGCAAGCCATCCCAGCTAAGTACTCCTGAGCCAGCCAGGTGCCATGCTGCAGTTATGTGAGTGAGGCTAGCCCCTTACAGACCCCAGACATCTCCCATTTTAACCAAGATCCGACCTGCACAGAATTACAGAAAAAAATAAATACCCATTATTTTAAGTCATTAAGCTTCAACATGTTTTGTTTCATGACAAAACCTGACTGATAACATCTCCCCCCCAGGAAAGCCTAGTCAAGCTTAGAACCTAAATCCTGGTCTGCCAGACTTGTGTCTAGCTCTCTAACTACTGTCTGCTCAAAAGTCAAAATCAGATATGCTAAGCTTTAGCAATGTTCCTGAGTCTTAGGCATAGTCAAGCCTCTTCTTAAATCTCTCTGGGACAGAGGCTATGACTCGATTTTTCCAGACGACTCAATCCTTATCCGTAAGGAAAAAAAAAATGGCCAGGGAGAAGTGTTACTTTTCTGAAAAGGGATTAACTTTAGTTTGTTTTTAAAAGGACGGATGGAGGCAACTATGTATAGTGTGTAGAACTCTCAGAATTTATGTAGGGCACATGAATTTCTGGTTACAAGGGACATTTTTAGGCTAGCAAACTTTGCTAAGAGCTAGAACAGAGGAGGACAGGAAAACCAGGGGCAGTGTCTTCTAATTCTGTCATCATGACCCATAGCAGCATTGGGCAGCGCTGTAGAGTTACTCAGCTTCAGGGAGATGGTTCACATTGCAGTCCATGTGAACTGCAACCCCTGAAGTTGTACAAAGTGCAACTTACGCAGCTGTGCCTGGGGCTCCTGTCTGGGAAACAGTGCATGTGTAGGAGAAAGGGAGCACGCACATGTATGTGCACATGCATTTGTGGCATTTAGTAGTATTCTAACTGGAAAGAAAAATATGCCAAATTGAATGATTGAGCCTTCTGAGTGATCCCAGAGCACACGTCACTTTGCTTTTGATATGACCAAGTGAAAAGATAACATCTATAAATTCTAGCAATCAGCTTATCAACTCAAAGAAAGAACCTCCTACCCTATTCTGCAGGTCCCAAACAATGAGAAGAAAAAAAAAAAAAAAACTCATTGGGGTTCCTGGTGACACCTAGTGGTATATCAAAACTGTGGCTTTTCCTTGGAGTAAACTATTTTATATATTTCAGGCTGGAAGAAACCTCAGGAGAGAGGGTGACTGCTTCCTTCACAAATAAGGTAAGGAGGGTGGCGGGCCTCCAGGGTCGTCAGGTGGGGTGGGTTCTGGAAGGAGGCTGGTTCCTACACTGCTGTCACAGACAACCTGGTGATAATGCCAGGAGCACAGCAGTGGCATTGTCAGCTGCTGTGGTCTTCAGCTGCCCATGGCTTTCAATTTGCTTTGTCCTCTTCTACCTTGTTCTGTTCCTGTGTTTCCTCTTCTGCCGATACCTTTGCTGATGTGCCAACTTCAGAGCTATATAGCTGTTACATTCAAATTCATTCAAAACGAAATGAAATCAAGAATGCCGTTCCTCCATGACACTGTCATCCCCGGTGCTCAATGCTACCATATTGGATGGCACAGACACAAGCATTGTGTCACTATGGAAACTCCCACTGGGAAGCACAGGCCCAGAGCTCTGTGTTCCTATCTGCCTCTTGGCACCTTGGTTCTAAGTGTCAGTTCTTGAGTTAGGTCTGCCTTCTGCTCCTCCCCTTTGTTCCCTATCCACTCCAGCCTATTGGGTAGTGTGTGTGTGTGTATTATTATGTCAACTCCTTAAGGTGACCTTGCCACAGTGAGCACGAAAATATATATAATCACATCGGACCGTTTATTCAGGACAGTGAATCACGGCACCTTGTTTTCCATCCATTGGAACGCGTCAAAATGTTTTTCAGCTCTACACATCCACATATCATTTAAAGCAATTACACCTTGTGTCTCTTCTTTCATTTACAGGTTTTTACCTTTTTTACCTTGTCTTGGGTTAAAGTAGCTTCTAAATCAAACAGTCATTTTTTTTTTAATGTTTGAAGTGTAAAGTTTATGCATAGAATAGTTCTGAGATGATGCACAGATGGGGAACAGCGTGGTGTTTGGGAAGAGGAGGACATTTATTTTCTGTTGGTAACCTTTGGTAGTATTTGAATTTGTGTGTATGTGCGTGTGTGTGTGTTCCTGCCTGTGTAAATATGCAGTACAAGGGTTCTTCAAAAGTTTGTAGGAAATGGAATTCAAAGATAAATTGATTTTGTTGTGGGAAAAAAAAGGATTGAAGTTCATGCATATGAGAGGTCAGGAAGTTTATGGGGATGTGTCTTATGAAAAAGCAATAGGAGCAGGCCTTTGGCACAGCAATTAAGATGCCCCTTGGAACACCTGTACTCCTGTCAGAGAACAAAGTTGGAGTCCTGGCACCTCCTCTTCCAACACAATCCAGCAGGTGGTAAGGGCCTCCTGGGTTGAGTTCCTGGCTCTTGGCTTCAGCCTTGCCCAAACCTGGCTGCTTGTGGGCATTTGGGCACTGAACCAGTGGATGGAAGTTCTCTCTGTTTCTCTGCCTTTCAAATAAAATGAAAATAAATTTTAAGACAATTGTAAAACTATAAATTGATGTCAGACTTTCTGGCCTCCCAAAATGAATTTGTCTTTTAATTCCATATCCATGAATTTTTTGAAGTGTCTTCATAGGTGAATGTGCATACATACACATATGAAGCTTTTACAGTTAAATGGAATTTTGGATTACATTGGCCATGAAAAATAAACTCTGGTAATAAATCTCACAGCTCTGAAGGGACCATACCTAATGTGTCCCAAGACAAGGAGCTCTTTGGAAGAAGGTTATTTCCCCAGAAGCCTGCGTGGCTTGCTGGCAGAGGTGGGGTGGGGAGGGTGACATGTCGTTTAATGACAATGCAGGAAGTTGCATTAGTGTGTCAGTGTGCAGTGATTGTCGACAAGGAATCCAAGTGGCCCTCCTGATGAGTAGCCCTCCCAAATGTCTACAGGGAGATACAGCAGGACAGGAGCCTCCTCTTGGGCTTGTTCCTTGGGTGCCCAAAGGAGCCCTTAGAAAATGATCAGAACCTCCTGGGATGAGGAATTACCACTCTTCTAAGGGCTTGAGGAGCAAAATAAGTATCCCCATAACTATTTCTTTCCCTTGGCACTCCCCTCTGGTCCTGGCTGGATCTTCAAGGGGGCAAAAGGCTGTGGAGCCCTGAGGCCTTGCCCAGCCTTCGAGCTAGTTCCTGCTCAATGCTGCTTCCAGCATAGATTTTTGTGTCACTTACAGTGAAATCTGGGGTCTGTTCAAAAGAGGTAAAATGTGGTGACCAAGGTAGAGTAAGAAAAGTAGTGTTTATGCTACCACTTTGACAGAAAGTAAAACTGAGGCAGGATATAGTAAACGTGGCATGAGCTGGGCCCACAATGCTCTTGACTTCCCGAAAGGCTGCAGTGGTGTCCAACCATATAATCAAATGGCCAGACAGAACAGTGGCATCCCTGTGTGCATTCATCTAAATAAAGCACAGCCTGGCCTGCGCCACCCCAGGGAGTTGGCATGTGGTTCTCTCCGTCTGTGGACTTGGATGATGCCAGCCTGGCTCTGGGCGGAACCGTGGTCTCCTAAAGAACAAAGGTTTGTACATGGGTCCCCAGGAGATGCAGGAGCCAGCATCTAATGAAAGGTTCCATGTACTCAGTGTTGGCAAGACAAATGGCAGTCAGTGGCCTTAACCCCCAGGGGGCTGCTGACTACCAGGGGAGGGGCGCTGAGGATCCCATCCAGGCGCCAGGGCTCCTAAAATGTTCCCAGCCCTCCATCACCCAGCATTTCGAGGGAAACTGAGGCCCAATGAGGTCAGGAAGCCAAATGACCTTCCCAAGAGGATGCACAGGGATGGGTGACAATGTAGGAGCTGCCTGCCAGGCTTGCCAAGCTTGCCAGGCCAGTGGGGCTGCTTCTACCACACCAGGCCGGCAGATGCTGCGGCCTCATGGAAGGATCCAATGCTATCATAGGACTTGTTAACGTCAAGATGAGGCCCCAGGCACAGCTCAGACCTGAATTCACCTGCTTTCAGGGGGTGGTTCTGAAGGCCTGTCTGTACTAGCACAGTGCTGCCAGCCACGTGTGACCATGGAGCGCAGCAATGTGACTGGGTCAGGGTCACAGGTGCTAAGCCTCTGAAATACTCAGCATACAAATAGCACAGTCTCATGAGCAATTTTGATTACATGTTTAATATGAAAATATGCAAGGATATTTTAGACACATTGGGTTACATCCAATGTCATTAAAATTAATTTACTTGGGTTTTTTTTTTTGGTTTTTAATTGTGTTTATTTAAAATGTTTTTTTAAAAAAGATTTATTTGTTTGACAAGCTAAGTGACAAACTGGGACAGCTAAGACTCAAACCAGTGTATTTTAGATTTCAGTTTGTTTGACAGACTAAGACAGCTCCTACCCACTGTGATATCCACCATGGCCAAGGAGGTGCAGCCTCATTCCAGGTCTCCCACATGGGTGGCAGGGACCCAGCTAGTGGAGCCATCACTGCTGTCATTACCCTCCACCCTGCCCAGTACACACATTAGGGTGCATGTTAGCAGGATGCTAGAGTCAGGAGCCAGAGCTGGTTCACAAACCCAGATATTCCAATACGGGACATGGATGTCCAGGTTAGCGGCTTAGCCACTAGATTAAGCACCCACCCTTCTTTTGCACTTTTTCAAAATATGACCAGTAGAACATTTAAAATTGTATGTGTAGCTCCATAGCATTGCAGCCACACAGTGCTGAGCCACACAGTATAGACTTTTGCCTTGCAATTCACAGCCCCATTACTGTGAAATCAAGTCATATGCACACATTTAATAAATGGGAGGTTTGAGAGAAAGACTGGGGAGAGGGTGAGACGGAGAGGCAGGTGCTTTGGAGTGGGCCTGCCCTAGAATGAGAGTGAAAAAAGAAGGGGTGATTCTGCCCTCCCTGTGAGTGGTCCTGACTCCTCCTGCTGGACTGTCTTTTCCGAGAGCCCAGTCCAATGTTTTTCTGCTTGTACCAATGGAGAGAAGCCTCAGCAACCTGATACTAAACAAACCACACCAGCTGTGAGCGCTTCACATGAGATTGTGGAAGTGCCAGCCCCTGCATTCAGGATCAGGCCTCAGAATGAGGGGTACCCCTCAAGGCCCCGGGCCCTCTGGCAGGTGATCACATCAAGGAGGTGGATCTCCTTCGTGCCCACTAAAGTCTTTCTCTGGCTCCATCGTGGCATGCAGTTGGTTGGTATTTATCTTGTATCCTTTGTGCAGACGGGAAGCACGTCTTAATAAAAATGATTTAGGGTACATATTCCTTGCACAGTGGTTAGGAACTAACTGAAAGAAGCAGCATGTATTTTTGGTGTGTGGGTGTTTTGCATAATAAACCCCATGTTGCTGTTGCCATTTATCACCTCCAAAGGACTACTTCTGATCTGCACATTGCAAATGGGGAGTAATTGCCTTTTAACTCTATGAAATGGCTTTTTCCTTTAGCATTCATGTATATGGGTTTATACTCACGCATACATACACAGAGAGAGTAACCTGGGAATGCTACTTTTTTCTTCATTTCTTCTGCAAAATTTGGTGACTTAAAGTGATGCATTATTTCTCCTGGTGCTATGGGCCGTGGGATAGGGGTTCTGCCAGTATTTATTTTTAGCTGGAGCCAAGCTGAGCCCGATGGTCCAAAGTGGTCTCATTTATGCCTGGCAGTTGGCACCAGGTGTCCCCTGGGACTGCATAGCTCTCCTCCATGTGGCCTCTCCCCCTCCTGCAGGTCAGCCTAGTTTCTTGAGTGGCAGCCTCAGAACAGCTTCTCCCAGTGGACACAAGCAGGAGCTACAAGGACAAGAGGATACCTTCAAACCATGGCCACCCTTCCCTACCTTCCCCTTGTCCAGCTCTTATCCACAGCTGGTGAGGCCATGTTTAGTTAAAACATCCTACAAACAGTTTATGCATTCAGGTCTTAGGAAAGGGTTTTTTAAATATTTATTATAAAGAATTTATGTGTGGGCCCAGCGCGATGGCGCAGTGGTTAAGGTCCTCACCTTGCACGCCTGGGATCCCATATGGGTGCCGGTTCTAATCCTGGAGGCCCTGTTTCCCATCCATCTCCCTGCTTGTGGCCTGGGAAAGCAGTTGAGGACGGCCCAAAGCTTTGGGACCCTGTACCTGTGTGGGAGACCCAGAAGAGGCTCCTGGCTTCGGATCGGCATAGAATCGGCCATTGCACTCACTTGGGGAGCGAATCATTGGATGGAAGATCTTCCTCTCTGTATATCCGCCTTTCCAATAAAAAATAAAATAAATCTTTTTTTTTAAAAAAGAATTTATGTGTGTCTCTTATGTGTGTGTGTGTATATATATGTATACACACACACACAGTTTTTGGTCAAGACTATATATGTGTGTGCGCGCGTGTGTGTGTAGTCTTGAGCAAAAACCGGCAAGGACACAGTACATTTAAAGATTTATTTTTATTATTTTTTTATTGGAAAGGCGGATATACAGAGAGGAGGAAAGACAGAGAGGAAGATCTTCCGTCCGATGATTCACTCCCTAGGTGAGCGCAACGGCCGATGTTATGCCGGTCCGAAGCCAGGAGCCTCTTCCGGGTCTCCCACGCGGGTTCAGGGTCCCAAAACTTTGGGCCGAAGGACACAGTACATTTAGAGAGCACGGAATGAAATCGCAGTTCATGTCTCAGGCTAAAAACAAAAGAATGAACATAAGCCAGGGGGAAATAGAGTGGTAGGCTGCTGCAGAAAGCAAAATCCGTATGCCTGAGGATAAGGGGAAAGGAAAAAAAGACCAAGTCCGCATCATCCAGGACCATAGTGAATGGCAAGACATGTTGGGTAAGGATGCTTAAGAGTCAGAGCTTCCTGCATGCTTGTTCCCCACCACCACCTCCACCCTCACTATTTGACCTTGATCGGCTCACATAATCTCTCTGAACTTTATGTTTTTGTCTGTAAAGTAGAGTATCCGTTGAGGTATATAGTGCACATGGCATAGCAGAGGGATCAGTGTTTTAAATATGCTTTGGGATCTTGTTTCTTGCCTGCTCCTCAGGCTGTAAAAGGCCCTGGCAGGCACAGCAGCTTAGGGCTCCCACGAGCAATAGTGAGCAGTTTTCCTTCTGGCTGGGACCCAGATGGACCCAAGTGGCCAACCTCATCACTGCTTCAATTTTTAAACATCTTTTTTGCTTTAAATAAGACCCAAGAGCTTCAGTTAGAGTGTTCGCCTGTAACATGGCATCTGTTCCACTCCTAATGTTAATGACTAGCTTTGCTAACGTGGATTCCCTCCCCAGGCAAGGTTTTATGGATGACACAGCCATTTATCTGAGCACTTTTGGTCAGGAAATAAGAGGACAGAGAGAATGATGTGTTGACGGTGTTTAATATTTATTAGAAAAGAGAGCATTCATCTGCTCTCAGTCCCCAATTGCCTCCAGTAGCCCCTAGCTGGGGCCAAAATCAGCATCCAAATTTGACACATGGGGACAGGAACCCAATTGCTTGAGTTGTTACTGCTGTCCCCGGCGTTTACATTGGACAGAAGCTGGGTTAAGGAGCCAGAGCCTCAAGCCCAGGCCATCCCCCATGCAGTGCATGTGGCTTAACCGCTGTCTTCCTGGTTTGGCTGTCACACACCTCTAGTTTTATTCTTAAACATAACACAATCCTTAGCAGAGGCTCATTTGCTTAATAAATCATTGTAGAACATGGATTTATATGTGCCAGGCAAGACAAGGGAAAGGAAACCATAGTCCTTTTAGAGTTAATGATCCAAAAAGAGCTAGGGCTTGTTGCAAATGATTACCCCCAGGGTGTAATGTAAGACAGACCCTGGACCTGGAAGGAACAAGCTAAGTCAGGAGTTTTGAAGGAAAGGTCACATTTTCTCTAGGAGATTTTTTAAAAAAATTACTGTTATATGGCAACAACATTCTAATACAAATAACATGGTAATAAGGTTGTACTTTCCTTGTTCCCTTACTTATCCATTCATTTATAGTACATTTATAGTACAGTCATAATAAATTTTGTGTTCTCCTAAGCATTCGGTTATAAGCCAAATAGTTTTCAGCATGGTAATTTCCATCTAGTAGTAAGTATAATTTCCCTTACAGTCCCCTGTTGGAGTCTATTTCCAGGCATTTCACAACATGTAGCTCTTTTCTTCTTCAGTATCATTTTCTTTGGCTCAGCCCTGTGAAGTAGGATTAAGGGGGACATAAGCAAGGTGAGGTCCAGTTGTTAGAATGCCACATAGGACACCTGCATCCCATATCGGAGTGCCTGGACTTAGCTCCCACCTCCTCTCCTGCTCTCAGCTTCCTGCTCTTGCATACCTTGGGAAGTGGCAGGTAGTGGCTCAAGTGGTTGAGTTCTGGCCACCCACAGGGGTGACCCAAATGGAGTTTCTGGCTCCAGCTGTAGCCTGGCCCAGCTCCAGCTGTTGCAGGCATTTGGAGAGTGACCAGCTAACAGTTGAAAGTGTCATTCTTATTCATTCATTCTCTCTCTCTCTCATCTCTCTCATGTATATGTGCCTGTCTCTTAAATAAATAAAGAGTAGATTAATGTGGGGGCATGAACACATGTGTTAGCCTGGGCTTTAAAAAGCTGATGGGAATGGCAGATGCTTGTTATGAAAAAACTGAATGTATATTCCCAATTTGGGAACATACCTTATGGTTCCATTTTCCATAAACTTTTTGAGTCACCCTCGTAATATAAAGAGGTTGGCAATTATTGAGGCTGCAACTCCCATGAGCTGTCGTCTGCAAGCCAGAGACCTAGGAAAAACTATGATCTGGCTTCAAGCCAGTCCCACAGGCCTGAGAACCCAGGATCCCAGGATGGCCAAGGGGCAAGTACTTTTTTTTTTCAGGAGTGGTGTGCAAAGAAATCTTCAATACCCTGGGGAGGAGTAACTAACCTTTGTGTCCCACCCAGTGAGTTATAAGTGCATCCCCACTGACCGTTTCCTGTTTAATTCTAAGCCTTCCTTGTTGTTCTCTGTCTATCTGTTCTAGATTTTTTGTTTGTTTGTTTTGAGGGGTTTCTGGAGCAATCCTGATGGTCATTATGAGAGAGGGTGGGGACCCAAAGTGGGAACCAGGCAAGGACCAGAGAAAGCTCCTCTCCCTAGTCCCAAAGGAAGTTTACAATTCTTCTGTTTCTGTGGACCACTCAGTGCTCCTCGTTGTCGTTCCGATGACCTTGGATCCTGCAAGGCAGGATTTGGGCTTCTTCCATCCCATTTAGTAGATCCAAATGGGGGTGGGTGACCTCAGAGTTCCCGGCCTGCGAAAGCACTCCAATTCCCTGTGGTCTTCTTGGCAGTTGGGATGTAGACCTCAGTGCTCGTACTGATAGTCCTTGGTGAGGATCTGGGAGTCTTCAGGGTTGGGATACAAGCCTCCTCTTGTCCACCTGCTCCACTCTGGGGTCTCCCCTGCTCTGTGCATATGACCTCCTATTAAAAGGTTGTTAGGATTGCACCTGATTCAAGGGGCAAGTTCTTGTTCAAGTGCAAAGCAGAGGCACCAAGGGCACTGGGATTCAGACGGATGTCCTTGCTCGAGCAGAGTGCTCATCTGTCCCCTTCTACCTTTTTGTCCTATTGGGCTCTCAGGGGGTTGGGTAATATCCACTCACATGATTGAAGGTGGATCCTCCATCCTGCGTCCACCACTTGAATGTCTGTCTTCTCTAGTAACACCCTCACAGATACAACCAGAAAGAACATGTCACCAGCTCTCAGGGCATCCCTTAGCACAGGCAAGGTGACACAGAAGTTTTCAAACACAGCCTCACTGTAATGTTAACAACAGTGGGCGGGTTGTTTGCACCCAAACAGTATCTGCAAAGTGAGTTTGGATGTTGTTTTAACTTGCTTTGATTTTATAGCCATGCCTCATCTTCATTGCCATTCATATTTCTTTTGATAACTATTTTTCCATATCCCTCCTGAGCATGTCTCTCACCTGACTTGCCTGTTTAGGACAGTTGAGCTGGCATTTAGGTTACAGCAAATGGCTTAGTGAGCCATAGAGGCAGGAGAGTGTAGTATATTATGCCAAAAGAGAATTGGCAAATGGTAAAGTACATACCAGTATGTTAAAGGGCTTGTTTAAATTTTTATCTACTTATTTATTTGAAAGGCAGACTGACAGAGACCAAGAAAGATGTTTTCTATTCACTGGTTCACTGCCCTGATGCCCAAAACAGCCAAGGCTGGGCCAAGCTGAAAACAGGAGAAATCCATGTCTCCCACATGGTGGAAGGGACCCAAGTACTTGGACCATTATCTGCTGTGTCTCGGCACATTAGATTAGGGATAGGATTGGAAGCAAGGGCAGGACTCATTCCTAGGCACTCAGATATGGGATGTGAGTATCCCAAATAGCAATTTACCCCACTACACTACTACAACACTACAACTTACCCCACTACACTACTACAACACTACAACTTACCCCACTACACTACTACAACAAACCTATGCTACAAGGTTTGTCTTTAATCCTTTTTTGATTTTTTTGTTTAATTTGTGCTCTAGCTTTGAACTCTGATGACTCCATGTGGGAAGGAAGAGCTACCCCCATCTGTCCCTGCCTCTTTTAGTCCACATGCTTGCTTGTTCCTCACTGGATGGAGCTGATTCTCAGGGCTCCTGCACCACCTGTCTTTTCAACCCTGACTCCCAGCTCCACATATGTGCTCTGCCTCCTGGATCTTCAGTCTCATCCTGTTAGAACCACTGGCTCATCTTCCCTCAGATGACATCCATCTCTTGTTCTCAGCACACGACCCAGTCCACTCTGACCAGCCCAGGGCCTGACATGGAGTTCTGAGCTGTGAGTCCTGAGTTCTGCACTCCTCCAAGACCCACATGAACCCTCCTCAGGCATGCCTTCCATCCATCTTCTTGAAAGTGTTCAAAACCAGGAGGTGGAACAACCATTTGGTTCAGTGGCTAAGACACCAGCTGCATCCAGTAGCAGGGAACCTGAATGTCTGCCTGTGGCTCCCGGTTCTAGTTTGCTGCTAAGGCCACTGCTGAGAAGTGGTGGGAGGCTCAAGAAGCTGGGTTTCTGCCACCCAGGTGGGAGAACCTGACTTCCAGTTTTGTGAGCACTTAGGGAATAGACCAGCAAGTTGGAACACATTCTTCCCTCATCTTCGGATGGATGGATGGATGGGTGGGTGAATGGATGGATGGATAGATAGATAGATAGATAGATAGATAGATAGATAGATAGATAGATAGATAGATAGATAGATAGATAGATTTTTTTATTGGAAAGGCAGATTTACAAAGAAACCAAGAGAAAAGTCTTCCACCTGCTGGCTCATGCCCCCAAATGACTGCAGCAGCCAGAGCTGTGCCAATCTGAAGCTAGAAGCCTGTTTGTGGTTTCCCACATGGGTGCAGGGTCCCAAGGCTTGGTCCATCCTCCACTGTTTTCCCAGGTCCTTAGCAGGTTGCTGAGCTGGAGGTAGAGCAGCTAGAACACTGACTGGTGCCTGTATTGGATGTTGGTGCTTATAGGCAGAGACTTAGCCGGGTGAGCCATCGTGCCATTCCCACATAGATAAAAATGGACAGACAAAAACCTAAGGGGGCAGCCTGAGACAGAACGATAGAGGAGAGGGGTGTGTGGCCTGTGGAGAGCTCACTTAATCTTGTTTTCTAGGACCTGCTGAGTCCCAGGGGTCGTTCTTGCCCTACAACACAGACTGGCCTTCCTGTGAATCCTCCTCCTTCCAGCCTAGCCTTAGCCAGAGTCCCCTGTGCTGCTGCCAGAGGCAAAGGCCTGCAAACAGCACTCCTCTGTCTCCTGTGAACTGGACATTAGGCATTCAGATCCATGCTCTTGAGGGCACATCCAGGCTCAGGGCTTCTCCATCAACCATATTTGCCAACCATTACTCCCTTTCACCACACACTGCCACATGGCACATGCATGAGCAGCTATGTCCCCCAAGGGCAAGCGAAGGAGAGGAAGAAGCCCTTGCCTGCCAGTGGGAGCACCACAGCCTCCCTTTTAGCAGGTCCTCCCCCAGGGCCCAGGAATGGAGCCAGGAGCCTGAAAGAACTCCGATTCCTTGAAGGCATCCATGCTCAGCTTCCACACTTACAGGGACATGGCAGATATGAATCCTAGTGGCACTTGATTGTAACTCCCCATTGAGGACAAGGTGCTTTGCCACACCCACAAGGCTGGTGTCCTGCTCTCCAGCGCTCTCAAGATAGGCACTGGGGGAATGCTGAGAGTTCCCTCTCTGGTGCCCAGGAGACTGTGCTGTGACATTGTATCTAAAGCAGCTTGTTGCTGACAATGAGGAGTACACCAGCATGAGGTGGCTCAAGCCACATGCCTGATCGCTTGGCTGTTGTCATGAGTCTGCCTGCAGGTGGTGCACTAGGAGGTTTGGACCAAGCTGACCAGCTTATCCATGAGGTTTTGCAGCCCTCCTTTTTGAAAATTGTATTTTAACTTATTTTTAAGTTATTATCTTCATTCTATGATACAGTTCCATAGGCCCCAGGATTTTCCCTGCTCCCCACCCCATGAATTCTCCCATATTATTACTATAGCATAGCTCTTCACAGTCATATGTTCATCATTGCGGGCATGGACAATGGCAGAGAATCCAGCATCCTATTGTCAAGATACAGCTAATAGTTTAGTAGTCCATCTTTGATCTGGAAGTAAAGATGCACATTGCACTGCATCCTTACTTCTGGACATGTTAGTCTCCATTTCAGTCACCACACATCCCTCTTAAATGAAAAGCCACAATACAAAATCAACAACAGGAAGAAAAATAGACATTTGCAACACCATGAAGTTCTCAAGAGGTTTTGATAGTTCAACAGTCCTGAATTTCTGGCGATCCTGCCACTCCAATCACGATGAAATCTCTCCCGAATCCACTGGTTGCTATAGTCCACCTTAATGTCTCCGTCTGCCCAGATCTTCACTGCCTACGATTGGACTCAGAAACCTAACTGTGGAGAGAAATGCAGGTTCAGTGGGCTGACTATGGGAGTGGATGTGTCAGAGCTGGGCCACCTCAGTGGCTCAGATGGAGCAGTGGACAGCATATCCAAATGTACTTGGAGGGTATGGCAGTACATTTGAGCCTCCAGAGGACACCTGGTACCATGGTAGAGGATAGAGGACAGAACAAATTGATCAACCTTCCCTTTCTTTTCAGACCCAACTGGGAAGAAATAACATCCTCATCCAGCTGGAGACATGCCCCAGCTGGAATCTAGCAGGGGCTGTGACGATGATGTTGTTCAGATTCTGAGCTGTCCTCAGCCTTACCTGGTGCAGCTCTAGAAAGCTGCCAGCCGATTGCCTTTGATCTCCAACTACAGTTTGCCCTCAAATTAAGGGAGAGCAATTATTAACTAGTCTCAACTTGACACTGCAAAACATCTTACTTTGTTTCTTATTGACTCTCTCTTACCAGTCAGCACAAAACAATTGAAAGAAACGAAGCCTTCAACATTATTTAAGGCATCAACTGGAGGAAAAATTAGGAAAAGCAGTGAGGTTAACATATACTAAATGCCTTCTTCCCCTGGATATACACACTCTTATTTCATCCTCTGGTAACATAGGAGCCCATCATTGTCATTTAAAAAAAAAAAAAGGAGCAAGCAGTGGGAAAAACAATTCAAGATTCTACCTAACTGTTTACAAAAAAAAAAAAAGTGTTTATTTGAAAGGCAGTGTTACACAGAGAGAGGAATACATAGAGGGATAGAGGGAGGGTGGGTAGGAAATACAAAGAAAAAAGTGAGTGAGATCTTTTTAATTCACTGATTCACTCCCCAGATGGCTGCATGAAGCAGGGACGGACCAGGCTGAAATCACAAACTTCATCTGGGTCTCCCAGGTGGATGTGAGCACCCAGACACTTGGGCCATTTTTTGCTGCCTTCCCAGGTGCGTTAACCAGAAGTTTTTTCAGAAATAGCGCAGGGAGGACATGAATCAATGCCCATAAGGGATGCTGGTGTAGCTGTTGGTGGTATAACCCACTGTGCTACAGTGCCAGCCTGTTATTTGACTTTAAAAATGACAATCTTTTTCACTAGAATTACCAGTTGCCGTGGTTATAAGGGTAATTCTCTCCCCACTGAAATAGGAGCTCTGGTCATGGTGGTGTTTTTGTGATTCTTGTCTCTTTTCAGTATATTTTTCTTCTATACTCCTGTAAGTAGACTCATCCCTCACACTTGCAGGAGCTGGGAAGGTTTTATTTATTTATTTATTTATTTATTTAAATTTTTATGTATTTGAAAGTCAGAGTCACAGAGTGGGAAGGAGGAGAGGAGGGAGAAAAAAAGGGTGGGGGAAAGAAAAAGGAGAGAAGAAAGGAGAGATCTTCCATCTGCTGGTTTATTCCCCAGATAACCCCACCCAAACCTCTTCCCTGTGCTCATATAATTAAACCCTGAGCCTTGGACACCTATGGGCCCCAGGCTATGTATACTTGGGTCACCCTTCACTGCTTTCTCAGGCCATTAATGGAGTTGAGTCAGAGTGGAGCAGCAGGGACGAGAACTGGTACCATAGGAGATGACAGCACTGTAGGAGGAGGATTAGCTTGCTGTGCCACCAAGCCAATCCTGACATTTTGCACCTGTCAGCTTGCCTGGGTGCCTTTGTGCATTGCACAGGCTGTACTTACAGAATGGCACCAGATGGATATTAGAGACACTGGGGATGTTGTAAACACTTAGGTTAAAAAAATGTTGTTTCTCCTTAAACCATCCAGTGTGACTGGTGCTGTAGATCCGGCGGCATCAGGGCCCAGCTGGCTCCTGTGACCTGAAACCCACTCACTCCTGATTTTGTTGGCAATTGTCTTAAACATAAGCCCCAGCTCACGCATTGAGAGAGTTGCAGCTGCATCTGCCCTGTAGTGCTGAAGGCAAGTGGATGCTACAGAAATGGTCCAGCCTGCAAGGAGGAACACATTCTCCATCTAGTCCTCGACTGAAAATGTCACCAGGCCCTTCTCTAGTGGAGCAACCATTGTTTTCCCTGTGGCCTTCGCACCTGCTGGTACACCACTGGGTGCCTGTAGAAAAGAGCCAGTTTTCCAGCTTTTTCCTCAACCAGTTGGAAAACCCCATTGTCTATACGAACTGAAACAAAGGAAAACTTGTACCCCACTGCTGCAGGTTTCATGCTCTCCAATGAAGAACTGATGGCCAAGGCAGGAGCAAAGCAGAGTGCTTGCTCTAGTGGGTTTGGTAAGAACCACTAGCTTCTGGTCCTTTCTCCCTCGCTCCTCCTTCCACCCCAACACCCATGCTGTACATCCCTTAGAACCATCCTCTTATTTCCCCTCACATACCTTTCAGTCCTACCACCCAGCCAGCCTGAAGCTCAGGCACAGCTCCAGTGTGGGCCTCCTACCTAGCCTCTTGGCATCCAGCTATTTCCCTCTTCCTTCTCTCACTCCCATAATTGCCAAGTTCATCTTCCCAGGAAAACCATCTTTGCACTCCTCTTCTTTAACAACTTCTCAAGCACTGCTTACTGTGGCAGGGACTTGAACCCAGCCAGCCATCCAGATGGCCTGTGGAAAGGCAGATGCCCAGTTGAGCTCTCTGCCTTCCCATCAGAACCTGATGCTATGGAATTGTCCTTGGACTGCAGCCTGCCTGTCTTCTTAGAAAGATCAGGTAGATGACTTGGAAACACAGTCAAGGATGAAACTATTGGCCTATGGGGTATGGTTTCAAATTCTAGCCCTGGCCTCAACCTGCTCCTCCCAGTTGAGTCCAGCACTTTTCCAAAGCAAGCTTAGTCCCTCCCTGCAGTAAGAGGATGTAGGATGGAAGGAGCCCCTGCAGAAAACTTTGCCCTGAGCCCTAACCAAGCACGTAGAACCAGCACAGCGGGGGCTACCAGAGGGAACAGCAGAGGAGAAACAGATGTGCCTGCCTCTGCTCCATTCCCACAGGTATTGCACCTGTGCACGTGAAAGGTGAGGAAAGCCCTCGATCTCCTGGTGCATCACAGGTCCTGTGCCTCCCTCCTCCTCCCCATCCCTATGCAGGATTCTGACTGGGAATACTTCAGTTGGCTGTGTGGGGTTAAACAGACTTTAGGAACTGGCCTGGAGATAGAGCCACAGTTGATAGCATTGTTCCTTTTGGAAACAGTCGCTGAGATTCAAAGACCAAGTCAAGAACTAAAGTTTCAGAATTCAGTGGGTTGGAACTGCAGAGTGGAAACGGAGAAGGACAACTTTTAAGAGTTTTAAAGCATAACTTGGACATCCAAGACTCCATATGGTTCCATCAAATCTGAAGATCCAACTAGGAAGCCAGCAGTGGCCTTCAGCTAAGGGTGAGAAGGGAAGGAGTATACTGCAGCCAGGCAGGAAGGGACCCTGTGGGGTGGTGGAAGCATTAGAACACTGGACCATAGTGAGCATCATACAACTCTGTTAATATACAAAACATTGGATAAACTTTATGGTATACAAATCACACCTTGTTAAAAAGTATTTTTGAAAACTAACTTCAGGGGCCCAGTGGCGTGGCCTAGCGGCTAAAGTCCTCTCCTTGAAAGAGCCAGGATCCCATTTGGGCACCAGTTCATGTCCCAGTAGTGCCACTTCCCATCCAGCTCCCTGCTTGTGGCCTGGGAAAGCAGTCGAGGACGGCCCAAAGCCTTGGGACCCTGCATCCGCGTGGGAGACCCGGAAGAGGTTCCTGGTTCCTGTCTTTGGATTGGTGCAGCACTGGCCGTTACACTCACTTGGGGAGTGAATCATCGGACGGAAGATCTTCCTCTTTGTCTCTCCTCTTCTCTGTATATCTGACTTTGTAATAAAAATAAATAAATCTTAAAAAAAAAAAAAGAATAGCTGTAGAAAAAAAATTATATAAAAAAAAAGTAACTTGAGCCTTGGGCACAGTGAGACATTGCTTGGGACACCTGTGTTCCATGCGGGGAGTACCTGGGTTTGAGTCCCAGCCCCACTTCTTTGTTTTTTTGAATAAAGATTTATTTTTATTGGAAAGTCAGATATACATATAGGAGGAGAGACAGAGAGGACTGTCCATCCAATGATTCACTCCCTAAGTGGCCACAATGGCCAGAGCTGAGCCAATCCAAATCCAGGAACTTCTGGGTCTCCCACATGGGTACAGGGCCCCAAGGCTTTGGACCATTCTTGACTGCTATTCCAGGCCACAAGCAGGGAGCTGGATGGGAAGCAGGGCCACCAGGAGAGAACCGGCTCCCATATGAGATCCCTGTGCGTGCAAGGTGAGGACTTTAGCTGCTAGGCTACTGCACTGGACCCCCAGCCCCACTTCTAATTCCAACTTCTCAGTAAATGTGTGCCCTAGGAGACAGCAGGGACTGACTCAAAGGTCCCTGGCACCCACATTAGAGCACTGGGTGGAGCTCTTGATTTCCTATGTCAGCCTGCCACAGCTATTGCAGACATCTATGGAGTGAAGCAATGGACAGAAGGTCTCTGTCTGGTTCATAAATAAAGTTAAGACAGATTTTTAAGTCACTGCTTGTAACAACTGGCATCCCATGCAGGCACTGTTTCATGTCCTGGCTGCTCCATTTCTCATCCAGCTCTCTGGTAGCCAGGCAAAAGCAGCACAAGATGGCCCTGGTGTTTGTGCCCTGCGACTCATCTAGGAGTCCCAGATGAAGGTTCTGGCTCTGGCCTGGCTCAACCTTTGCTGTTGTGGTCATCTGGGGAGTGAACCAGGGGATGAGAGATCTCTCCTCTGTCTCTCCCTCTCTCCATATAACTGTGACTTTAAAGTAAATGAATTGAATCTTTAAAAGTGACTTGAGCAAATGTGACGATCACTCAGTCATTCTCCTTTCTATGCTGGATGCACATTGTAACACAGATCATTGCATTCTTGTTCCCTTTCCACAGACAATTGCTTCTAGGAAACATGCACATATGTACACAGAAGCACACGTGTAGACACAGAGTATTTGCAGATAGCTTATGTGTGTCCTTCCACGTACTTCAGAGTATCTCTGGTTAACGATAATAAAAGATGCATGCGAATGTAATGCAAGTAAATAGTTGTCGTACTCTGCTATAACCCTCAAATACATGGACTTCAAAATTTCTTGAAGTACCCTTGTGTGTGTGGGGGGGTGTGTGCACATGCAGATGAGGGATCTGTAGAAAGCTCATAGGAAAATGTATCTTATTAGAACAACAACAACAAAAAATACCCAGTGTGTGGATCTGAGTTTTTTTTTTCATGTCCAGGGTACTCCTAGGAATATCTTTGAGTTGGGTGAAATTTGCTCTTGCGCCTCTTTCTGGATCAAAGTGGGGTGCTTGGATTGCTTGCCTTAGAATTTATTTATGAGAGCTACAGTCAATTCATGGCCCACACTGTCCCACACTGGATACTGGAATCTCAGGACAGGTGCTGAATGGTCTAGCGTTTTAAACAATCTGTCCATGGTAATAGTCAATGGCCCGAGTTTCCCCCAACTCAGGATGCCCTCAGCCATACAGATGTAGGCCAGCCAAGGTAGCTAGTACCCATCCCCCCTCCAACTAACCAACCGAATTCCCCTTCGCTCAGGGCAGCTTCTGTCTGCTGTGTAGTTCAGGGAATGCGCTGCATCCCACACTGCCCCCATACTTCTCCATGTCTTCCAGGTTTTCTTTAGCAATTTCAAGTTTAGAAAAGGGAACACACAAGCAGCCATAGAGACCAGCCTGGACCCATAACTCCTTGTCCTTCTCTGATCCAGGCTATCACTCAGCATGGAATGGCATGGGTTCTGCCTCTCTCGGTCCATGGGCTCCCTGAGGGTGGGCTGCCTCTGTCTGCTATAGAGTCCTGGTGCCTTGCACAGTGTCTGGCACCTAGTAGGTGCTTAGGGAAACTCTGTGGGCAGCTGCAGGTGGCAAGAACTGTCTGATGGGATGAATTGATGCCTGGGGAATCATGTTTCCACACCACTGTCAGTACTCACAGGTGTTGTGACATTTTTCAAAGACTGACTTTTAGGGATGCCTTATCATTCACTTCAGACACCAACAGGGGAAATGGAGCCCAGGACACTTGGTGAAATAGGACTTGGGTCCTGGGGCCCATCAGGATCCAGGCTGACACTGTGAACAGTAGCTCAATGGACTCTTTCCTTTGAACTCTGGCATGGATGGAATGCTAGGCCAAGGGGCCTGGGATCTGGCTATCCTGAGGAGACGAACTCACCGCCTAGAAATGCAGGCAAATTTGAAAGGTCAAGGGGTGGGGGGTCCACGTGCCATATCAGAGTGCGGGGCTTCTGTCCTCAGCTCTGCTCCTGACTATGGCTTGGTGCTGGTGCACACCCTGGGAGGCAGTGGTGACAGCTCCAATAGTTTCATCCTTACAATCCACGGAGAGGCTTGGGTTGAGTTCCAGCCCATTGCTTCAGCCCTTGTGGGCTTTTGGGCTCTGTCTCTCAAGCAAATTATCCTTGTTGTTGATGTTATTATTTTAATGTGAGCTTCGACCATTGTGGCAATTGTACTTCTTTTGCCTAATTCCAGTAATAGGAGTGCTTTCTGTTTATTGGATACACCCATGCCCTGAGCCCTGCAGCTGCCCTGGAGCTGCCCCGGAGCTGCCCTGGAGCTGCTCTGGAGCTATGGACCTCTTTTGTCCAATTCCAGTTACAGGAGTGCTTTCTGTTTACTGGATACATCCATGCCCTGAGCCCTGGAGCTACTGAGTTCAGCTTCAGTCTTGGCTGTCCAGTGAACTTACTCATTTCTCTATTCCCTTCCCTGTGGCTTCTGTTCCAGATGAGGTAGACCCCTGTCCCCAACGTTCTATGAGTTATCAGGAGAACAGTTTCTAAATCTCAGTCATTACAGATTTGTCTATAATTTCTTACAGCCTTATCAATTTCTGCTGCTTGTACTTAAGGATCTATTAGGGGGTATACACATGATTTGAGTTATGTCACCTTGAAGAATGAACCATTGTGTCAATATAGGATTTTCCTTTATGTCCCTATAATATTCTTGGCCCTGAAATCTACTTTATCCATCCAGTATTAATATAACCATCTCAGGATTCATTTGAGAGAGAGAGAGAGAGAGAGAGAGAGAGAGAGAGAATGAGAATGAGAATGAGAATGAATCTCCCATCCACTGGTTCACTCCCCAAATGCCCACAATAACCAGGGCCAAAGCCTGAGCCAGGAGCTCAGCCCCGTGTCTCCCATCTGGGTGGTAGGAATCCAATCACTTGAGCTGTCACCCCTTTCTTTCCAGTGTGTGCACTAATGGGGATGCTGGGGTCAGAAGCTGAAGCCAAGAATTGAACCCAGGCACTCTGCCATGGGATATGAACCTCTTAACTACTAGCCTTGTCTCTCCAGTTTGAACGACTATTAGCACTGCCTTTCTTTTGATCCTTTCACTTTTAACCTATGTTGTTTTTATGTTTAAAATAGATTTGAAAGGCACAGTGACAGAGAGAGGGAGGGAGAGTTCTTTCATAGTCTGGTTCACTCCCAAATGGCCACAACAGCCAGTTCTGGATCAGGTCAAAACCACGAGCCAGGAACTCCATCCTGATCTCCCACTTGGGGAGCAGAAAGTCAAGTATTTGTGCCATCATCTGCTGCTTTCCCATGTTCATTAGTGGGAGTTTGGACTCAAACCAACAAGTGGCAGCATGCCAATGCCAGCCACATAGTCAATTATCTTTTTTTTTTTAAAGGTGTATTTATGTATTTATTTGAAAGGCAGAGTTATGGAGGCAGGGGAGGAACAGAGAGCAAGCTTCCTTCCACTGGTTCACTCCCCAGATTTTCACAACAGTTAGAGCTGGGCCAATTTGAAGGCAGGGGTCTTAGCACTTGGGCCATCCTCCTCTGCCTTTCCAGGAAGATTAGCAGGGGGTTGGATCAGAAGTTAAGTGAAGTAAAATTAAGTGAAGTTAGGAAGTGAAGTTAAATCACATGTGCAATGATTTAACTCGCTGTACCTCAGCCTGCTTATAAGATTTTCCAAAATATTGTTTGCAGAAGAGTCTGCTGGTGAGGAATTCCTTCAGCTTTTGTATATCTGAAAGATATTCCACTTTGATTTGGCAAGTTATTTTCTTGGGTATAGAGTAATAGTTTGAGCTTTGTTTCTTCCTTTTGACACATTGAAGATGCTGTTCTCCTGATTCCTGATGTATTGCTTCCAACATGAAATCCCCTGTCATCTTGCCTTTGTCCCATGCACTTAATGTAGCCTTTTTCTCAGCTGCTTTTAAGAATATCTTTCTCACTAGCTATAAGTAGTTTGGTCATGATGTACTCCACCGTTGTTTTCCTCAAGTTTCTATGCTTGGGGATTTATAGTTTTTTGTGAAATATATGGAGGTTCTGGCCATAACTTGCTCCAATGTTATTTTTCGTCCCTGTTTTAAGGACTCCAATCCCTGATCACACATATATTAGGGAAATTGAAGTTGTCCCAACACTTGCTGATGCACTGTTAATTTATTTTCTACAGAATATCTTCTTTTGAGGGGCTGATACTATGGTGTAGTGGGTAAACAGCTACCTGCGTTACCAATAGTCCATATGGGTGTCAGTTCAAGTCCTGGCTGCTCCACTTCTGATCCAACTCTCTGCTGATGTCCCGCAGGAGATGGCTCAAGTCCTTAGTTCCCTTCCTTCTCTGTGGGAGATCCAAAAGTCCAAAGCTCCTGGCTTTGGACTGGCCCAGCTCTGGCCATTGCAACCATTTGGGGGATAAGCCAACAGTTGGAAGATCTCTCTGTGTCTCTCTGTCTCTCCCTGTGTCTTTCTATATCTTTGCCTTCCAAACAAATGGATAAATGTTTTTTTAAATATCTTTTTAAAATCTCATTTATTTATTTTTTTAATTTGAAAACCAGATTTAGAGGAGAAACAGATCTTCCATCCACTGATTCGCTCCCCCAAATGGCTGCAATGGCCAGAGCTGAGCCAGACCAAAGCCAGTAGTCAAGTGCTTTCTCTGTTTTTTTTTTTTTAAATGGTTACAGGGCTCCAAGACCATTAACCATCCTCTGCTGCTTCTCATGCCATAAACAAGGAGATTGGTCAGAAGTGGAGCACCTAGGACACAAACCAGCGGCCATATGGGATGCCAGTGCCACAGGGGTAAAGGAATAGCCTACTATGCCATCACACTGGCCTCCACACATCTTCTTTTAGAAGATTCATTTATATATAAGCCAGAGAGAGAGGTCTTGCATCTGCTTTCACTCCCTCAAATGACCATAACAGCCAGGGATAGCTGGATCAAGGCAAAAGCCAAGGACCAGGAATTCCATCTTGGTATTCCACATGGGTGGCAGGAGTCCGAATATTTGGGCCATCCTTCACTGTCTTCTCAGATACATTAATAGGAAGTTGGATAAAAAGTGAAAAAGTTGGGACTTGACCTAATACTCCAATATAGGATGTCAATATTAGAAGTAATAGCCTAACCCACAAGAATTCCCTGCCCCTTGTTTATTTACTTATTTTTAAATAAATATTGGTAAATTTTGTTTTGGATAGCTTCTATTCCCGTGTCTTCAGATTTACCATTCTTTTCTTCTATAGTGTATAATCTACTAATTCTAATGAATGCATTTTTCATGCCAGACATTTTAGTTTTAACGCCTAAAAACTTTGGGTCTGTTTTATCTTCTGTGTTTCCTGCCTGTCTGCCTACCATGTCCAGTCTTTCCTCCCGCTTTTTGAACTATAGAATAGGTCATAGCATTCTACATGTTGTTGTACTTAAATTCTATCCTCTCTTCCTTTTCTTATCATTTTCATTGATCTTCCTTGCTCTGGCTTTAATATGATTTAGTCCCCAAGCTCATGCAGATGTTAAACTCCCAAAATCATATATTAATGATACTAAGAGGATGAAAACTTAATCCAAGGATGTAGGCTCAGTGGGAGACCACTGGACAGCTACCCTCACCAGGTATTTGTGAGCCTGGGCCTGGGCAGAGCCTCTCTGTCTGTCTCTCTTTCCTGGCTTCCTGTATTGTCTTTTCATGTGCTCTGCCATCCACCATGGGGCCTTCACTGAAAGTCCATCATACTGCTTGGATTTCTTTCAGCCTCCAGGACCATGAGCAGCTTGTTTCCAAGATCTGCATGTGGTAATGAAACACTGACTGACACACTCCTTATTCTGGATCATGCAAGTGAGTTCCTGCTTTTTTGCCTGTGTGCCTGCCACTTTTTGTTTGGCTCCTAAACATTGTTAAGTTTACCTTGCTGGATGTGAAGTATTTCTGTATTCACATAAACATTCTTGTAATGTGTTCTGGGATGCAGTTCAGTTACTTGGGCAGAATTTGATCATTTGGGGCCTTACATGTAAGTTTTTTCAATACTTAATTAAGGGTTAATACTCCCAATAACCACACCCCCTACAACCCCAACTACCAAAGCAAGCTACTCCTGGTACTGTGTATAAGGTTTGAGTTTGGGTTCAGAACCAGATAACCACATAGAGTATGGTTTAGCTCAAAGCAAACTTTATTAGGAGTGCTCCTAGGTGAGATTTATTGGTCCTGCTCAGACAGCAGGCCAGAGAAGTCACGGCCAGGGGTTGTGGGGAGAAGATAGCAAAGATATAGGTGGTTGGAGGAGAGAGAATTTGGCCAACTGCTCTCTGGTGGAAGACAGCCCGAGACAACTTCCACATGGCAGGATGACCCATGTGAGGGAAATGGCTGCCCAGGGAATACAGCACTGGGCTTTTACACATTTTAGCTGTGAGGAATCGGGAAATGTGGCAGCTCCTCAGTTTGCGCATGCTTATGACCGTGCTGGGTCATCATAGCAGGGGTTGATCTACACAGACCCAACGTTTGAAACATTTCTGGATGGGAGTGTCTGTTTGAGCTCAATATTGAGGGTAGTAAAGCTCTCTTTTGTTGGTGGTGATCTGAGGGAGGCAGGAAGGAGAGCAAGCACCAGGATTCAGTCTGCTTCTTGGTGTTTCAAGGTTATCAGGTGTTCGTGGCTTGTGATAAGCTCTCTTGTCCTCTGATGCACTCAGCTCCTTCAGGAGTTGCTTCTGCTAGTCTTTACACTGTGACCAGTATCTCCTGACTGATGAGTCTCTACACAGGTTAATGGGAAGAGCAGTTATTCTGTGTTCCTGTGGCCTCTGAGTATTGTTTCTTCCAAGCCCGTGGAGCAGTTCTTTACTAATCTTAGGGAGATTTCCTTACCTGCTGAGTTGATCGGCTCTCTCCTGAACAGGCAGGGGATCCTGTGCAGCTCTCTCTCCTCTGCACTTCCATTCTGGAAGATCAAGCTCGTGGTTTCCCCAGATCCCTGCCTCTGCCCTGTTTACTTAGCTTGGAGTCTTCTGAGCATGGCCAGGGCCCCCTTTTCCCCTCCACTGGAAATGTCACAGCCGGCAGAACCTCTGGGAAATGAGCTGGGCAAATGTAGAACTTCCCTCTCTTATTTTCCTTCTCATTTGTGGCTGTTGTTTCACAAGTTGTCTCCTGGGGTCTAGTTGTTTCCTGTAGGAGGACGGATCCATCCCTGGAACTGCATCTTGATCAGCAGTGCCTGGCCTGTAACTGCACTCATGGGAATGAGCAGGGACCTTTCCACACAGCAGATCCAAACTGCAGATGCTCAGAACAGGCCAGAAGGTGTGTACAAACACACACAAACACACACACACTCTCTCTCTCACACACACACACACACACACACACACACTCACTCACTCACTCACACAATCTGTCAGGGGCTCAAGTACAAGCTCACATAACCTAGGTATCCCAAGCAGCATCTTAACTGCTGTGCTACATGCTTGCTCCTAAAACCTTATTGAAAGAAGCCAGGTGATCTGAAGGAAATGGACACTGGCCACTGTGCCTTGCTTTGTTTCTAGCTATAGATGATATATAGGGTCTTGTTCACGAAAAGGGCACAAGCAGATACAATAACAACTATGGAACAGAGAACCACTTTCAGTTCATACCATCTTTATTACTTGAATTGCACTGGTATGAGCAGTACCAGTTTATTGTTGTTGCTGGTAATTCTACCAACCTAATAGCATTATGTTTATTTTCATTCATTCCTTTCCAGATCTTACTCACATGCCTTAGTTTTTCACTTAGTTAGAATCATAGTGAAGATATATTTTCCACTCTGCTTTTGTAAAAACAAACAAACAAACAAACAACAACAGAAAACAAAGGCAGAGGGCCAGAATAAGAGAGAGAGAGAGAAAGAGAGAGAGAATCTTTTATTTGATTGTTTACTCCCCAAGTGGCTTTAAGACTCAGGTCTGGGCCAGGAGCCAAGAATTCCATATGGGTCAACTACATGAGTGGCAGCGACCCAAACACTTGTGTTATCTTCTTCTGCTTTGCCAGGTGTATTACCAGGAATCTAGATTGGGGGTGGAGTAGCCAGGACTCAAACCAGCATTCCAAATGGAATGCTGGCTTAACCTGCTGTGTAACCAGCTCCTGTACTCTGCTTTTGCTTCTTAATTATATGAGCTGTGTCCATAAGTATTTCTCCGTTTCTGGATAGTCTAATCATTATTTTAATGGCTACAAAATGGTCTGTCACGTTGATACACTACAGTTCGCCGTCTGTTTCCTTATGGGGAACATCTATGTTGCTTCTAAATTTTAGGTATTGAAAGAATTCTGTGATAAATATACTTGTGGAGGTTTGGGCTGATGTTAAATATAGACTGGGCAGAAATTGCAGAGGTACAGTGACTAAGTCAGAGGGTGTGACTCCTCGCGTGGCCTTTGCCGTGTCACACATTACAGCCTTTGACAATGGCTGTTTACTTAAAGTTGCCCAAATGTACAGGAAACTTCATTTTAGAAATAATCTATTTGGGGCTTGCTTTTTGTCTTACTGGGTTATTGAGAGCAAAGAAAATGGCTGGGAGAAGTTGGGCAAATCCCATTCTGCTGAAAGGAATGTCTACTTTTTTTTTTTTTTCTTAAGAGCATGAAAAATTTAGGAGTCAGGTAGAACAGACTTCTGATTCTGGCTTTGGTCCTGACCCTTGGGTCACCCCAACATTCAGTTTTCCCCCACCTCAGTGATGTGTTGTTCTGAGGCTGAAGTGAGAAAATGTACACCAAGTGCCCGCCGCAGTGGTTGACACCTCAGAAGTACTCAGTCAGAACACTTTTGGCCTGGGGTTGGGGGAATGGCTCATCTCTGTTGCAGGAAGGGGTGAAAAAGCTAAACCCATACAGCAGCCCAGGAACAAAGCAGATGCCTGGATAAAGGGATAACCTGTTGCCTTCTAGCTGATGTTTCTCAATGGCCCGAAAAAGGGCGAGGATTTAATCACTGAAGGAAAGGGAAAGACAGGAGGCATGGGACGTGTCATTGCTGGAACACAAGAATGAAATGAGACTGATGTTTCATGAGCAACTATTACATTCCAGGCATTTTGCTGCATTTCTTCCCCCAAGAAAAATGTTAGTTAGGGGTCACCACTTCCTGTAAATCCCCCAGGCAAGGGATCTGGAGTTATGTTTGAATCCCAGCCTTGTTCCCGGCTAGCAGGGATGCTGTGCTCATTCTCTTTTCTCATCTGTGAAATGGGACTTGGTTATCACACTGAGAAGGAATCATTTCCATTGACTGCTCAGCAGTAACCCTAGCAGTAACCTGTCAGTAACCCTAATCGCTCACTCGTCCAGGTCACCTGAGTGACAGTGCTGAGAGGGGGACTAGGTTCTCCTGCCACCAAAGCCATGTTTCCCTGATGCTCATGACATTTTATCTCTGTGCACTTGACTGTGTTCTTATGTGACAACAAATCCTCAAGAAAGGCTTTATCTGGAATTCTAAGTGAAGGAGGCACCAGGATGTCTCATCCTGTGCTCTGGATGCTGTGTGGCCATGGCATGCATCTCTCAAGTCACCTCTGAGTTTTTCCTCTGAAGCCTGCATTTTGGGCACGTGGGTCAAGATTGCTGCCAGCATCTGTGGCCGAGATGTAGTCACTCAGCACCCTTGGCATTGCTGGTGGTCCATGCTGAGCTCTCATATCTGTGGGAGTGGGTGTTGGTCATGGCACCAATGCTGTGCTGTGAGATGATGGCCTTTTTACAGTGAACCATGCCCGAGGTGTGTCACGGCTCTGGCAGCGCAGTAGGGTGTTATGTGTGAAATGTCCCTGGCTCCCTTAGGCATGCAGTGGTGGGGATTAGAAGACAATCATTCTGCTGGCCCATGTGGGAAGAGATGCTGTATATCCCCCTTGGAGCCGGATTCCAAGTGTCTGCTTGTCAGGGTCAGCTTACCTATTACCTTGATAGTTTCCAGCCTGGAGGAGTGGAACAGGATCTCTGCCTGGGGTGCTGCCATTGTGGTGCAGTGGGTTAAGCCCTGGCTTGGGGTGCCTGCATCCTATATTGGGGTTCTGATTCTTCTGTTTCCAGCCCAGTTCCTTGCTGAAATACCTAAAAGGCAGCAAATGGTAGCACAAATCCTTGGGCCCCTGTCACCCACATGGGAGTCCCAGATGGACTTTCTGGCTCCTGGCTTTGGATTGACCCAATCTCAGCTGTCGTGAGCATTTGGGAAGTAAATAACCAATGGGTGGAATATCAGCCTCTCTTTTTCTGTCACTCTTGCCTTTCAAATAAATAAATAAGTAATCAATCAATCCACCAATCATCCATTAAAAAAAAAAACTGGCCCTGCCTCTAGTGCATAATGTGCTTTGTTATTCCAAGCCGCAACTTCCTTTTCCAGAAAACAAGTGTGATAATATTTACCCCATCCAGTGTTACAACATCAGTCTATGGACTGGCGCCTCCCAGATGTGAATCTCCAAACCCAGCCCCTCTCCTGAGCTGTTCAGGTACACACCTGACCATCCACAGGGCCACTGCCCTTGGCACCTGACCCCAATCTTAGCCCTGCATTTGCCTCAGCCTGGAGCAGGTTCCCAGTTATAGCCCCTCCTGGGTGTGCTTCCAGGGAGTGACTCCCTGTGCCCCATTTTCTTATCATGCCCACACTGAAGATGGGGCATGCTCCCCAACCCTGCTCCCCTCCCCCCTCACCTGCCTCTTTAGTAACATGTTTGTTTTCCCTCCACCTGCTCAGGCCCAGGACCTGGCATGCCTTGTTCCTCTCCTCTCCCAGTCTGTCAGCCAATCCTGCCAGCTGCACTCGAAAACCTACCACAGCCTGAGGAGTTCTCATTGCATGCACCATTTATGTCTAATTTAATTTCTGTTTCACAAGGAGCCCAAGGAGCCCCTTATCAGAATAAGATCTCTGTATGCACAGCACAAAATGTAAAAGACTACAAAGGAAACCAATCAGACTGAAATATAGATCTCAAAATACCAGACAGACCAGCTTGAGAAGACACTGATTGCATGTGCCTGGTTGGTGCCACATGAAGTGACAAAGAGCTGGTGGTGAGGCTCATTAGTAACAGCTTGCAGCTGCAAAGCTGTGGTGGGCCTAAACAGAGACCATCAGGGCCTGTATAGAGTGCAATTCAGAGACACCCCACATTTCAAGTGCTGACATCACAGGCTATGATCCTGTCAGTGATGTCACAGGAACTGTTGCTATTGGTAGTGACATCACAAGCTTTGCTCCCATCCTGTTGGTGGTGATGTCACAGGCTCTGCTCCTGTTGGTGATGATATCATAGGCACTGATCCTGTTAATGGTGATGTCACAGGTGCTGCTGTTGGTTGTGACGTGACAGGTGTTCCCCCTATCAGTCTAGTTGGGCCTCTACATTTATCCTGAAAGGGAATTTTGACAGTTAGACATGGATGAAAGTAAAGATAAACATGCCTATTGCCTCAAGTCCATTAGCACACACACTCATACCCCACTTGGACCTGCTGGGGAAGGATACCTGACTGACCCTCTGTACTGGTGTCTTCAGCCTGGTCCCCTCAAGGAGCCTCCTGCTGCATCTCCAGGCTGCTAACCTGACCTGTCTCAGGTGCCCTCCACACAGCAGTTCCCATGACTCCATTCCTGTTTTCACCTTACTGTTGCTCTGCCTGAAACTTTCCAGCAATGTCCCTTCACCTCCAATTAAATCCATCCAAAGTCTTGGGAGCGGGTCTTTTACCTAGCAGATGGCATGCCAGTTGGGATGGAGTTCTTGTGTTTAATTCCCAACTCCAGCTCCTAATGCCACTTGCTGCTAATGTAGCCCCATGGAGTTGGCAACTTAGGACTCAGGGCATTGGGTTCCTGCCACCTACATGGGAGATCTGGATTGGGCTCACAGCTCCAAACTTTGACCTGGCCCAGTTGTAGCCATTGCAGATATTTTGGGAGTAAAGTAGTAGATGAGAGCTCTTTTCTCTCTGTATCTCAAATAAAAATAATGCATGTTAAAATATTCCAAGGGGGCTAGTCTTATAGTGTAGCAGGTAAAGCCACCAGCTTTGGTGCTGGTCTCCCTTATGGGTACAAATTCGGTCTCAAGTTTTTCTACTTCTGTTACAGCTCCTGGGGAAAACAGCAGCAGATGTCCCGAGTACTTGGGCTCCTCCAACTAATGTGGGAAACCGAGATGGAGTTCCTGCCTTCAGCCTGGTCCAGCCCTAGTTATTGTGGCTATTTGGAGAATTTAACCGGTGCTGGTCCATTCCCCAGGAGGTTGCAAGAACCAGACCTGGAGCGAGTCAAAGCCAGGAGCCATGAACTCCATCTGGGACTCCCATCAGGGTGACTAGGGCCCAAATACTTGGTCCATCAACTGCAGGCTTCCCAGCACACCAGCAGGGAACCGGATTTGAAGTGAAACAGGACTCAAACAAGCACTTTGATATGGGGTGCAGGCATCCCAAGCAACCACTTAACCTGTGGCAACACAGCACTGCCCCCACCCTAATTTCTAGATGAAGGTACCAAGACATCTGCCATGGGCAACTCAACCCAAGAGGAAGGCATCTGATAGCTACAGAACCAGTGCTGTGTGCAGTACACACTCTGCAGGTAACAGCACCCTTGTGTCTGATCCTCATTCAGTGTCGGGCTGCTGGATTGGTTGGTATTGACACTAACACTCCCAGCCACAGGCTGATGTCAGCAGTCGTCCAAAGTCCACTGTCACTCATCTCTCCTGAAGACCTTAACAGAAATCTTTCCCTTGGGTTGGTGGCCACAAGGCTGTCACACTAAAGGAGACTGAGGCTCAGAGAAGTTAGAAGACTTTATAGCAAGATCACTCAGTCAGCAAGTGGTGTGCTTAGGATTCAGACCCAGGGCCCTCATCTCCCTGCCTATATGTCTCATTAGCAGCTGAAACGTGGAATGTTGGGAATGCTGGGGCAAGGCAAGGAGGTCATTTTGGAACATGGTGGCACTCTCTGGGAAAGCAAGCATAAATGGGGCAGGTATCTAGCCTGTGGTTAAAATGCCAACTTGGGACACTTGGATCCAGTATTGGGGATGCCTTGGCTCAAGTTCCTGTTCTCTCCTGAATCCAGTGAGTTGCTAAAGTACACTGTGGGAGGCAGTGATGTTGGCTCAAGGCATTGGATCCCTGCCACATGTGGGAGATCCAGCTTCAGCCTGACCTGTTGCAGATGTTGTAGAAGTGAACCGTTGGATGGGAGCCCATTCCACCTTTGTCTGTCTCTGTCTTTGCTTCTCAAAGAAGTATAATAAATATGTGACTTTTTTCTTTTTTGAAGGCGTGGACAGGACTCAAGAACAGGATCTCAGTCAGGGATGATGCAGTGTACAGAGGGCAACACAGGATCCCAGAAACAAACTTGCCCCACCCCACAATCTTTCCCCCAGGGTAGCCGGGTGGTGAGAAGAGGCTTTCAGTGCACATGCTGCCCCACCCCGAGGCCCTGCCATGTGGCTCCTGTGTCCAAGGGGGAACCTCCCTGTGCAGGCGGCATGTGGAATTCTGCTGGGTGCAATCCAGTCCATGGGCTCATCATGAGACACTTGCGGGCCCTGGCCTCTGCCTGGGAAAGCTAACCCCACACTCCTCTTGGATGGAGAAAGTCCACAACTCCCCTCTCCCCAAGTGCTGTTTCAAACCAAGAGAGGGCAAAACTATCAGGCTGAACTCCTAAACACCACAGTTTTTCATACTGACCCCCAAAAAGCCAGGGCCATGGGTTCCAGAATCTCCTTTAGTTACCCAAACACAGGGTCCTCCTCATGTGAAATGTCTTTCAAAACAGGCCCAAACGAGAGACAAGAGCATGGCAAACAACTGGGAGGTTCAATTGAGGTACAGCCTAGACATTTGGGGGGGGGGGGAGGTGAAGACTAAATAAGACAGCAGAGAAGCTGGTATTTTAGGTTGCCATGAGGAGGTGAAAATAGCTCCCAACCTCCCTCCTCTCCGCTCTTCCACCTCCAGCACCTCACTTACAGAAGTCCCCGGGCCTGCAGCCAAGGATTAGTAATTCAAACAGAGGTTGAGGGATTGCCCGCCACCATGTACTCCTACTGGCCACCGGCTGCCTGCGTGGCCCTGCAGACCTGTTTGGAGGCCTGAAACACAGCATAGGTGTAGGCTCATCACCAACCCCAGGGTGGTACCAGCTGACCAGACTGCCACAGCCTTGGGCCCAAAGAGTTGTCTTTTCTTGGGCCATGTCCTGGGTGGAGAATTCCAGCAGAGACTTGTTAAGAAGTCTGCTTGGAAACAGCAGAAATTCTGAGCAGAACAACAAACCAGCAGCAGAAAATGACCACCCCGCTTCCCACCTCCTCAACCCCATCAATTTGTATTGCACAGTCAACTCTCCAGAAGCTTCCCCATGTGTGTCTAGGTCACTGTTTCTCCTACCAGCAGAACTGTGCCCAGCCCACAGGAGACTTTTGATGGCTGAACAAGTGGCTAGGAGGTTTAAACCCTGCCCTGGTAGGGCCTAATAGAGTCACTATGCTGCCTGGGAATACCAGCTATTTTGGCTCTATCCCATTGAGTAACTGAAGCCCACGGTTTCTTTATCTGTGAAATGGGTTGTAGTGTACCAAATCCATTGCTGCTAGACAGCAAACAATGGGTATAAGCCACCACCCCCCATCTCTTTCTCCCAAGGAGATTGCCTGATGGACGCATGGTGGATCACGTCTTGATTGCAAGGTGACATGGCATGGTGGGTTAAGTCTCTGTCTGTGGTGCCAGCATTCCATATGGGTGCTGGTTCATGTCTCGGCTGCTCCACTTCCAATCCAGTGTCCTGCTGATGTGCCTGAGAAAGCAGCAGAAGATGGCCCAGGTTCTTGGGTACCCACATCTACAGTAGGAGACCTGAAAGAAGCTCCTGATTCCTGGCGTAAGTCCTGCCCAGTTCCAGCAGTTACAACCATTCAAGCAGTGAACCAGCTGATGGGAGTTTCTATCTCTTCTTCTGTCTCTGTAACTTTCAAATAAAAATAAATAAATCTTAAAAATAATAATAATAAATGCTTGGAATCATGGGCATTTGGCCAAGCCCAGCTGTCAACATGCTGATAGAGACACCTGTCTCCCATGATGTAGTGCCTAGGTTTGAGTTAGCAATGGTGGCTCAAGCACGTGGGTCCCCTGCCGCACCAACCACCACAGGGGATGCTAGTTCTTGACTTCAGTTGAGCCCAGCTGCAGCTGGTACAGGCATTTGGGGAGCGAACCCTTGAATAAGAGCTCCCTCTGTCTACTCCTTCTCTTCCTCTCTCCTTCTCACTTCCTTCTTCATCTCAAGTGCATATACACATAATACTTTTTTAGAACAACAAAACTGTGCATATTTTTTTTAATTTTTTTTTTTAAAGATTTATTTTTATTATTTTTTCATTGGAAAGGCGGATGTACAGAGAGGAGAGACAGAGAGGAAGATCTTCCGTCCGATGATTCACTCCCCAAGTGAGCGCAACGGGCCGATACTATGCCGGTCCGAAGCCAGGAGCCTCTTCCGGGTCTCCCACGCGGGTGCAGGTTCCCAAAGCTTTGGGCCGTCCTCGACTGCTTTCCCAGGCCACAAGCAGGGAGCTGGAAGGGAAGCGGGGCTGCCGGGATTAGAACCGGCGCCCATATGGGATCCCGGGGGTGCAAGGCGAGGACCTTTTAACCACTTGCGCCACCGCGCCGGGCCCAACTGTGCATATTTTTAAAGAAAAAATTATGTATTTGAAAGGTATGTATTTGAAATTACAGATATGGGTGGAAAGAGAAAGAGATCTTCCAGCTATTGGTTCACTCCCCAGATGGTTGCAACAGCTGGGCCTGGGCTGTTTCGAAGCCAGGAAAACCTTCCAGATCTCCCGTGTGGGTACAGGGGCCCAAGAAATTGAGCCATCCTCCACTGCTTTCCCAGGCACATAAGCAGGGAGCTGGATTGGAAATGGGACAACCAGGACTTGAACCAAAGTTCACATGGGATGATGGTGCTGCAAGTGACACCTTTACCCACTGTGCAGTGGCGCCAGCCCCACATCTTTCCTGTTATAATGGAGGGACTGGAGTCTGCGAACACAAGCGTTGGCGATTCTTCCGTGAGGATTTCGCATGGGCTGGCCTAGGGACAGCTATTTAATTAGCCTAACCTCCTGGGCTCCTTTCTCCTGCTACCAGTATTGCTGATGTACAGGTGAAGAACCGGGAGGGCAGAGGCACTCAGTCAAGGTTACCAGCAGAAACCCAAGTTTCCCCCGGCGGTGAAGACAAAGAGGGAAAGAGGCAAACAGGGTTGTGCATGGGAGCTACCCTGACAGTCCCCTGTCGTGGACTCCAGATACTGGTTTCACAAGCATCTGGACAGTAATACTTATCAGCCGCAGGCCTCACTTTCATCAGGGAGACTCACAGGAGACAATGCAGGGCTGCATCTGCTTTAAGATCCATTGATTAGGGGATGCTACACACCTACGTCTTTTGTTTTTTTGTTGTTTTGTTTTGTTTTGGGTTTATTTAGATCTTATTTATTTTATTGGAAAGGCAGAAATACAGAGCGAAGGAGCTACAGAAAGATCTTCCTTCCACTGGTTCACTTCCCAAATGGCCACAATGGCCAGAGCTGAGCTATCTGAAGCCAGGAGCCAGGAGCTTCTTCCAGGTCTCCTAGGTGGGTACAGAGTTCCAAGGCTTTGGGCCATCCTTGACTACTTTCCCAGGCCACAAGCAGGGAGCTGGATGGGAAGTGGAGCAGCTACGTCATGAATCAGTGTCCATATGGAATTTAAGAGCTTACAAAGGAAGGATTAGCCAATTACGCCATTGTGCTGGACCCCAGACCTAAATCTTATAAACTCAGGCAGTGAGCATTTGGTCCAGAAGTCAAGACGCATGTTAGGATGGACACCTGCATTCCATCTCGGAGTACCTGGGTTTGATACCTGTGTTCCTGACTAGCTACCTGCTGATACAGACAGACCATGGGAGGCAGCTCTGATGGCTCCAGTCAAGGGGCTCCTGGCACCCTTGTGGGAGAGCTAGAATTCCTGACTTTTAGCTTTGGCCCCCACCAGGGAGCCATTGCATACATTTGGGAAGTGAACAAGCAGACAAGCGCTCACTCTGTTTACCTCTCTTAGTTTCTGTCACAGAGTGGCCACCCTGAAAGTGATGCTTAGAGACAGGTGGGATGGCAGGCAGCGCGGCCAGGATATGCTGGGAGCATTCCCCTGGCTCCCAAGAGAGAGGAGTGCCTATCCTTGCTGCTGTTCACGTGGTGGGTGTTTGCATCCTGGAGGATGATGGGGCTTCCATAAGAACTGCCTCTCAGCTCTACTGTTTTGGGGACACAGGCAAGACTTGCTTGTGTAACCCCTGTTCCTGGAAGCCAGAGGCTGCCACAGAACTGGGAGTTGGGCCTCATGAGGCAGAGTGGCTCGGTGCTGAATGTGGCCTCGGCCAATCCTGAGTCACAATCTTGGCCTCGGCACCTCTGAGCTGCATAACCAAGGACAGTTTGTTGGGACTTCTCTGAGCCTTTAAGTGTTGGGAAACTGGTGGGTCAGAATTCAGGACAGGCTAGAGGCAAGCCCACAGGCCCCTGGC
The DNA here is from genome assembly GCF_017591425.1 of Ochotona curzoniae. Taxonomy (NCBI): domain Eukaryota; kingdom Metazoa; phylum Chordata; class Mammalia; order Lagomorpha; family Ochotonidae; genus Ochotona; species Ochotona curzoniae. Next base: position 67,696,987 of record NW_024467122.1, read on the forward strand.
ACATGGGAGAGGTGCCAGCCACAGGAGGAACCACGGGTGCTTCCTAGGCAATTTGAGAGTCACCTGCACTGCCCTCGGTATGCTGTGCTCAGCATGCCTCACGGCAAGCAGGCCCAGGTGGAAGGAAGGTTCTCAAGGAAGGAGGAGGGATCCTGGGAGCCAAGACTTGTGAATCTAGATTCTGCTTCTCCAGCCACCCTTTGACAAAGCAGGGGCCACTGCTCCCCACCTTTGGGGAAGGCAGAGCCACTAAATAACAGCCTTTGCAAGTCATGCTAACAGGAGCATCCTAGAGACACAAGCTTCCTTCTCATTTCCAAGTCAGCGGGATTCCTTTGTGGGCTAGGGCACAGCCCAAGGTGGAAGGGCACCCACGTGGTCTGCTGGAAGTTTCTTTCCGTCGGAAGGATGACAGGTCTGTGTCTAACCTCAGATTAAATACATCATGTGCTTATTATACATTTAAGTATATTCTTGATGTTTTGAATGCAGCTTCCACAACACTTCAATATAGAACTATCATTAAGGAAGGTTTTTAAAAAGATCTTTTGTAGTTGGGGGTGGAGTGGGGAGAGGGGTAGTAAGCCACCAATAAAGAGGGGGCATTGGCATGATGTTATCATCTGACATGGCTTGTAAGTGGTATCACTTGGCAACTCGGACCTAAATGCCCTAAGGAACAGGCAGCCCCACTGCATATCTGCTGGGTTTGAGGATCCAAGGGAGTCTGTCCTACAGCGACTTCCAGCCCACCTTGCCGTTGGGCTGCAGATTGTTCGCAAGAACATCATAGAGAGACACAGCTTCCAAGTCAGCATTACAACAGCTCAGGTTAGAAAAGGCCCAGGGGAAGACACCCATGTGGCCTGTGGGCACCCATTTCTGAGTACACTTAGGGTAGCTGTTTGGGGTTGCAGTCCCAAAGAGAGAGAAGGGAGGGGCACATTGGGTTTGTCAGCTCACTTTGACAAGAGTTAACTAGGAGCTTTAGGAACTATGGATGCCTGATCTCCCCTCCCACCAGGTTCTTTAAATTTTTTAAAATTTTTATTTATTTATTTATTTATTTATTTATTTATTTATTTAATTGGAAAGTTAGATTTACAAAGAGGAGAGGTAGAGAGAAAGATCTTCCTTCTGCTGGTTCACTCCTCATGTGGCCACAACGGCCAGAGCTGAGCTGATCTGAAGTCACGAGCTTCTTCCAGATCTCCCACATGGGTTCAGGGTCCCAGTGCTCTGGGTCATCCTCTACTGCTTTCCCAGGCCACAAATAATGAACTGGATGGGAAGTAGAGCAGCTGGGACATGAACTGGCACCCAACGGGATCCTAACAGATTCAAGGCAAGGACTTTAGCCACTAAGCTAAAGAACTGACCCTGGGATATATCCTGACCACTGGGGTTCTGAAAAAGCTCCCATGAAACTTGCAAAACTGAGACTTGAGAAGCACAGCTCACCAAGGCCTCTCACCCCACAGCTCAACACTGGGCTCCCTGTCTCTTCCATCCCAGCCCTGGTAAATCCAGCAGGTTCAGCAGACACAAGTGACACGATTACAAGGCATAGGGATTTTGATCCCCATCAGACAGAGGGCAAAACCAAGACCCAGAGAAATCATGTGGTCACACAAGTCATCTGTGGCCAACTACTAGATCTCTCTGACTCCAAAGTAGTTCCCCTGAGAGCTTGGAAGCACTTACTCATCAGCCATGAATATGTCCAAGGATTCAGTGTAGTGTTATAATGGCCCTTGGCATTTTTAATATACATCTCAGGGTTCATAAATAACATTACTGCTTTAATTTATATTTTATGATGTTAAGGATTATTCTTCTATTTTAACAATAAGGAAGCTGGGGTCAGAATATGAGCGCACAGGTGGGAGGACTAGAGTTTGAGCTCCAGTCTTACTACTATTCCATGAGGGAGTACATTGAAACACAAAGACATACTTTCAGGTTCACCCTTAGGGATTTGGACACAGAGGAGGTAGAAAAAGAGGGGAGGAGCCCAGAAAGCATTGTCTATGGTTTCTACAGCTTGGCCTCTTCCAGCAAGCCCAGCCCAGTGAAGCCAGGCCACCAGTGCCCCCGCGTATCCAGCCCAGTGAAGATCAAGAGAGAAAGGAGAGGAGGTCATTGCCTGGCTCCTCATGACCAGCTGGGTTTTCTTTTATTTTTCTAAAATGCTTTGTCAAAATAATCCTCCACTGAAAGGAACAAGCGCTCCTTGAAGAGTGGTTGGTTCCAGAACAAGAACTGGAACATACAATATGAAGCCTGGGTGAGCCAGTGGGGCTAGAAACGAGGGAGTGCTCAGATACCCTTGGAGAATATCTTAGCTGGCGAGAGAGAAGGAGACATGAGGGAGACATGCCAAAAAATCACAGGAGCCAAATCGTGGGCGATGTGGGTATCAAAATAAATTGCCGTTTAAAAAATGCCAGCCTATCATCTAGCCCATACTGATGCTCCTAAAGGCAAAGGTAGATTGAGGGAACTTGTTCTTCACACCATGTGGATGCAGTGCTAGGTAAGAATCACTGTGCTCTGTCACACTCACAAATGGTTTGTAAGAATGTTGTCCATGGATGCTAAAACCACTAGGTGAAAAGCTGTGGGGAAGCAGGATATTTAGTCTATCTTTCCTTGCAAATGATGTGCTGACTTCCAAGAGAAGAGGGTTCCCCTACAGCTGAGTGAGCTGGAGGACTCAGGTGTAGACAGATGACCAATAGTGAGACCCACAGCAGGTGCCCACAGATGGAAGACCTTGGATAGCACGCATCATTTCTGTAGCACTTCTGCCAAATATCTATCAACTGCATCCAATCAGGAGAAAACAGATAGATCCAAACTGAGGGACATGCTGCCAAGCATTTGGCTTATAGACTTCAACAGTGCTGAGGGCTATACGGCATTTGGCCTGGTGGTTAAGACACCTACCCACATCTCATAGCAGAGTACCTGGATTCAAAGCCTAGCTGTAACTCACCATTTCATATTCCTGCTAATGCTCGCCATAGAAGGCAGTGCTTCATTCTGCCATCCACATGGGTGACCAGGATTGAATTCCTGACTTGACCTGACCTACCTCCAACTGTTGAAGGCATTTGGAGTGTGAGTCAGCAGGTGGGAGCTTGTGCCCTCACTTTCTCCCTTTGTCTCTCAACACAAAGAAAGAAACAATAAATAATAATGAATCTTTGTGGGTCCTGCATGGTAGTCTAGCAGCTGAAGTCCTCGCCTTGCACGTGCCAGGATCCCATATGGGCACTGGTTCTAATCCTGGCTGCTCCACCTTCTTCCAGTTCCCTGCTTGTGGCCTGGGAAAGCAGTCAAGGATGGCCCTAAGTCTTAGAATTCTGCACCCACGTGGGAGACCTGAAAGATGCTCCTGGCTTCAGATCGGCTTAGCTCTGGCCATTGTGACCACTTGGAGATGAACCAGCAGAAGGAAGATCTTTCTGTCTCTCCTTCTCTCTGTTTATCTGCTTTTCTAATAAAAAATATATAAATCTTTTAAAAACAAATTTATGTAACTTTTCAGCATCAAACAAGACACAGGCTAAGGAATATATCCAGATTAATGGGGATTAGAGAGATATGAAGAGCAAATGAAATGTGTGACTTTGAATTGGACAGTGGATTAGGAAGACAGTTGTTTTAATAGACATTATTGGAATAAAGAATGGAATTTTACATGTGCATTACTGTGTTAATGATAAATTCTTCAGTCTAATGCTCTCCCAACTGAGCTTTCGGCTCTAAATTCTACAAGTTTGATTACTATATTGTGGTTGTATGACAGAATACCACTACTTTTACCAACTATATTCTGATGTGTTTAGGAATGAAGAGTTAGGGTATCTGAAACCTATTCTAAGCAAAAAAGGAGCTAATTCAAAAGAAGATTTATATATTTATTTGAACAGCAGAGAGAGACAGTTCTTCTATCCACTAGTTCATACCCCAAATGGCTACCATAGCTGGCAGAAGCCAGGACCCCAGAACTCCATTCAGATTTCCCACATGAGTGGCAGGGGCCCAAGCATTTAGATCCTCAACCATTGCCTTTCCTGGCATCTTAGCAGGGATCTGGATTGCAAGTAGAATGGCCAGGGCTTGACTGGTGCTCTAATACGGAATGCTGGCATCATAAGCAAAGGCTCAGCCTGCTGTACCATGATGCCAACCCTGAAAAATTATTTATAAACTTGTATATATCTATACATACGTGTGTAGAGATATATGTCTGAGAGAATGCCAAACATTAACAGGTGCTGAGAGAACACAGGTGTGTGTTGTTATCTTTACAATGTTTTTCAATATTTTGAAATTTTAAAAATGAAAGGTAAAAATAAGGAGGAAAAAGTACAAGTAATTTTTGAAGAAGCCAAATAATTAAGGTGAGCTGTGAAGCCCAGAAAAATGCTTTTAAAAACAGCAGAATTTGAGAGAGAGAGAGGTATAGAAGTCTTCCATATTTTGGTTTACTCCCCAGATGGCTTCAACAACCAGCTCTGGGCCAGGCTGAAACCAGGACTAGGAGGTTCATCCAGGCTTCCCATGTGGGTGCAGGGTCCCAAGGACTTTGGCCATTTTCTGTGACTTTCCCAGGCACATTAGCAAGGAGCTGGATTGGACAACACCCATATAGGATACAGGAATTGTAGAAAGTGGTTCTTCCCACTATGCCACATTACTGCCCTCTCCCTTTGCCCATGTTTTAGTAGGCAGAGATATAGAGATATAGAGAATGAAGGCAAGCTTCCGTCCATTGATTCACTTCCAGGATACCTGGAATGTCTGGGGCCAAGGCTGGGCCTGAGCCAAAGTCAGGAGCTGGAACTCAGCCCAAGTCTCCCACGTGGATGGCAGGAACCCAACTACTTGAGCCATCACCACTGCCTTGCAGGGTCTAGATCCAGATCTGGGACTTGAACACAGTTACTATGATGTGGGATGCAGGAATTTTAACCACCAGGCATTCTAACACTACCCCACCTACTGGTTCTTTCATCCTGAAACTCAGCTGTTTCTAAAAGCACAGAAGATGCTGATTCCATTTGTCCCTGTCACTGCAAAAGTGGGAGGGGAGTGTAAGAACAATAAACATAGCAACTTGTTGGTAGTCATTGGGTGAAGCCATTCAAAGAAAAGTTATTTTTTTCCTTGAAAAGGCCAATAAAGACAGTAACTTGTGTTGATCTGAGCAGTATTCTATAGACTTAGCTGATTTACCCAGACTTCACAGTTATTTCACAGGCCCCATAATTGAATAGAAATTAAATAGATGTGTATATATGCATTTGGGGGTGTATACACACACACACACACACACACACACACACACTAACTTACTGTATTCAAATAACTACACAGAGAATGCATTTTAATTATTTCTTACATAAAATCCCACAGGAATGCTGTGTTGCACACCCTGTAATTTTAAAAACAAGTGTTAGAAGTAGGAACTTATAAAATATATAGTTCATTGTGATAGTCTTTATCAGAAGAGATAATAAACCCCCAAAAAAGTGAACAGTGAAATGTACCATATTCTGTCCTTCTGAAAGGCACTGAGTGCCCATTAAGGCAGCAGAAGCCCATGCCCCTGCCCTGGGCACTCAGCCCTCCCAGCAGCAACCCTGGCTATAGTCCAGTACTTTGCCAAATCACCCAGCATCCCAGCCCCCAGTTCTCCTGCAGGTCAGCCAGGTCTGAGCTGCCTATCCTTGCTTATACGCACTGCTCTGTCCTATCACGTCCCACCAGGACCTTTGCAAACCTGCTCTTTCCCCCTCTAGCGGGTGCCAACCTTCTTCAAGTCCTAACTCAAACCTAGCCACCCACCCTTGCAAGGCCTATGCCACTTTCCTGTTTGTAAATATCCCTAGTGTAGAACCCTAACATGACAGTAGGGTCTTCCTTAGATTGCCTCAGGGCACACAGCTGGAGGCTTGGGGCTACTCCCCCTATAAAACCTTGTGAAGGGCACCACTTCTCCCTAGAAGCAGCCTCATTTTTCCTTCAGAACCTCCATCGCTGTACCCCTTATCTTTCCAGCATGCACTGGAGTGGGGCTGATGGTTGACTGTACAGGGAGTCTAGCTAATATCAAGCGAGACTCCTTCATGGCCAGCTTCTGCCAACTGGGAGGACAGCCACATGATTTTGCCTCCCAGACACACAACTGACAGGGGGCAGAGTGGGGTTAGGAATCGAGACTTCCCGTACAGCCACAGAGCTTGCTGCCTCAACCGAGCTGGGGGCAGGTGGAGGAGAGGTGTGGACATTAGGGTGAGACAGCAGGTAGCCTTAGTTCCAATTCTTGAGAACTACAGCTGAGAAGGAAGAGAGATGGTGACAACATGACATGGAGGTTGGATGGGCACTGCTGCCAGTTGTTGATGTTGGCAACAGGGCATTTGAAAGCTGGAATCTGGTTCTACTTGTGCTTAAACCTCCCTGCTCGAGGTCCCTGTGGACGCCCCTCTAAGCGCACCGCAGGATCTTCCAAGAATGATGTAGTCCTCTTGCCATTTGAAAAGTGAACAAGCAGAGATACCCAAAGGACTTTCCAACTTCCTGTTAGGTATGGGAGAAAACACTTCCTGCCCCCCAGCCCAGGGACACAGGCATAGGAAGAGGGGTGCTGGAGGAGGGCTTCCCCTATGAGTGAGCTGCAGGTGTGGCAGAAATGGGGGAGGGGAGGGACTCTCCCCAGGGGAATCACAGGTAGGCTTTGCTGCAAGATCACACCTTTCTGGGTGCTTCCATTGACTGAACCAGTTGTAAAGCCCACATTTTGCAAGTGTATTCTAGTCATGAAGTACACAGATGTGTATTCTGAATGGCTTTCAAAATGCTCAGCAAATGACTGTCAAGTGCAAATTTTTTCTTGTGAGATGCCACGCGTTTTGCAGGATCTTGTCTTCTGTGACTGGTGATGGAGCAACTCCACTGAATGGCAAAAACACTGATGTGTGTTTTACGCAGTGGACTGTCCCCTGGTGCCATAAGCCTTGCTGTGGACTCTGAATTCCCCTCTGGGTTTTTCTTATTCAAAGGCACATGAGATGCTCACAGCTTTTCTGTAAGCCTGAAAATCTGTCAACCTATGATACAAGGAATTACAAGGACTGCTCATTTGTACTTGCAAATGGGTGCCTTGGAAATTATTTGGCCATCAGATCATCTAGGATTTCTCTGGAAGGCAGGCAGAGAGAGAGACATCTTGCTTCTGCTGATTTATTCCCACAATTGCCCACATCAAATCAGCCAAGACCAGGCCAGGCTGGATCCAAAAGCCCAGGACCGAGTTCAGGTTCTCCCAGGTACATAGACTCAGGTACTTGAGCCATCCACTGCTGCCTTCCAGGGTACACCTTAGCAGGCAGTTGGTATCAGACACTCAAAACTAGGTATTCTGGGCATGGCTCCGTGGCCTAGCAGCTAAAGTCATCCTAATCCACATCTTAACTGCCAAACCAGCCGCCCTTCCCTCCCCGCCCCCCCACTCAGCTGATTCTGCTTTACTGACACACAATCCATATATAATTGAAGCATTAATATCAAGGAGCCAGTGTTGTACACAACAGGTTAAACTGCCACCTGTCACACTGCCATCTCATCTCCGAGCTCTGGTTTGCATCCTGGCTGCTTCATTTCCCATCCAGCTCCCCACTAATGTGCCCAGAGAAGCAGCAGAATATGTCTTGAGTGCTTGGTCCCCTGCCACCCACAGGGGAGACAAGGATGGAATTCCAGGCTCCTGGCTTTGGCCTAACTAGTCTTGGCTGTTGCAGCCATTTGAAGAGTGAACTAGCAAATGAAAGATCTCTCCGTCTCTCCTTTTTTCTCTATAATTCTGCCTTTCAAATAAATAAAATAAATCTATTTTTAAAATTAATATAGCTCAAGATTTTGGGTGCATTATTGATCCTCATTTTCTGTAGTAAAATGTTGCAAGGTGTGCATACTGGAGTCTTGGTCCCTGGGGTAGCAATGTTGAGCTGGTGGCACCATTTAGAAATGGGGTCTTGTGGAAGATACCTAGCCATGGTCTGCACTGCCACACATGGGTCAGGTCTCATGGGAGGGAGTCAGTTCTCGTGATAGTAGATGCTTCTAAGGTGACACCACTCCACACACTTTCTCTCTTCCACAGGCAACTGGTTCCCTCCTGTGCTGAGCTGGGATGCAGCCAGTGGTCCCTCACCAGGATACCAGCACCACGCTTTTGGACCCACCCAGCCATCTGAATTGTAAGCCAAACAAATTCATATTATCCTTACACATTATCCAGCATTTGGCATTCTGCTATGGCCATGTGACAAATGGGCAGGACATGAAGACAGATCAAGAACACCAGTGACATCATAGTCTGTAATGTCACACTTTTAATAGGAAAAAGGGAATTTTTTTTCAAGTAAAATACTTTCATTCTCAACAGAGAGGGTGAAAGATTGTGTTTTGAGATGGAGAGACAGTTGTGAAAAATGAAGAACAACGTCAGAGGAAAAGGGTAGAAAAATCAGTGTGAGCCAATGTGAACCAGACCTTTTGCTAACAAGCCTCAGGTCTTCTGACTTTAAAAAATGCATAAGAATTTTAAAATCTTGCTTACTATGAAAATGTGTGCTTTTAAAATGTGTCCTCCTTCTAGGGACGAACATGTCTTTAAAAGGAGAGTTGTCTCTGGGCTGTAAGTCAGGGTCATAGTGTGGACAGGTGCCTGCAGGTGGTAGCATGCGAATACAATGGAAACATTCATTAGTATCTCTTGGGAGGAGAAAGATCAGTCTAGCATAGCACACGCACACACATTCAGAAGTGAAATGCAAATGTGGTTTTATCACTGGGAAGGGCCTCAATGGTTTCTTGCCATGAGAATATAAGTTATGGTGGCTGACTCAGAGTGGAAGATAGGGGGGAAGGTGTGGTTAGCAAGGCTTGGGTCAAGATGTCATGTTGTCCTCCAAGCTGGATTCAGACATGACTGGCCTTGAGACCCTTCTCTGCTGCTCACCAGCTGTGCAAGTGACCAGGGCAAGTCTGTTTGTTTTTACCTGGGAGACAGGGTGTATGCGTCAGGGTGCTGTCAGCTGCAAGGAGCAGAAAACCGAACTCAAAAAACATCTGGAGCAGTGAGGACTGAGGAGCAGTGGAAGGAGGAGCGTGTGGTTGGCTTGACTGGCTAGTTATCTGCATTGCCCATCACCCAGATTCCTTTATGAACTAGTCTGTCATCAGTTGTCCTTGTCACTTTAGGAATTCCCATATATGTTTACAATGTATATATGTTTGTATATAACATGGAGCTTAGCAAATGCCTCATAATTCATACCACCACTGAGTGCTGCTATTGGACCTCATATCACATTAAGAAGATTTGTTTTATTTATTTGAAAGGTAGAGTTATGGATGGGGGGAGGAGACAGAGATCTTTCATCTGCAGATTCACTCACGCATGGCTGAAGTGGATAGAATTTGGCCAGGCCAAAGGTAGGAGCCGAGCTTCCTTCAGGTCTCCCACATGGGTGTAGGGGCCTGTGTGGTTGAGCCATTCTCCACCACTTTTGCCAAGAATGTTAGCAGAAAGATCAGAAGTGGAGCAGCTGTGACTCATACTCATGCCCATATAGGATGCTGGCACTGAATTAAGTAGCTTTACATGCTATGCTACAAAGCCAGCACTTCATATCAAATTTTTAAATTGATTTTTATTTATTAGAAAGAGATTGGCTCTCTTCTCAGATGCCCACAACAGCCATAGGTCAAAGCTGGGAGTCAGGGACTTAGTCCATGTGTATAGCAGGAATCCATTTACCTGAGTCATCCCCACTGACTCACAGAGTCTACACTCTGGAGTAAGAGCTGGAGCTGGGAATAAGGTCCAGGCACTGCAGCATGGGCTGTGATCATTTCAACTGCTAGCCCAAATGCCCACCCCTATGTGGTGTTTTTAATCCAAGGTGAGTTTATGTATGCCTGGGCCAAAGCAGCTGGAAGTAGCCTGTCTCTGGGGCAGATGAGGAGGCAGCACCTACTTGCATCCCTGCTCTCAGTCTGTAGCTCCGGGCACATATCAGCATGCCTGGTCCCACTGTGGATCTCTGCAGGTGCGGCCCTTACTCTGACACAGGATCCCTTCCACTCATTCATTTCCTACATGCTCACACACGCAACAGCTTTCAGCTGGAGCCGGTTCAGCAGCCAGGAGCTTGATCCACATCTCTGATGTGGCTTAAGCCATTGCCACTATCCTCTGGGGTGTTTATTAGCAAGGAAGCTGAAATTAAAAAATAGAGTCAGGAATCCCTCTTGGACACTCCGGGGAAGTGGGAGGGAGAGAGAAGGGCACAAATGCCCTAACCAGGTGTTATAGCCATGTGACCAGGTGTCCACTGTGCCCTCCTTGCATTGGACCTGCCGAGGCTGGAAGTCACACCTTTGTCCTCTCAAATGCCAGCCCAATACAATAGTGGACAGGAACTCCACTCTGAAGCGGAATTTGTTTCTGCCCATTCCTTACCCTGCCCACCTGCCCCCAGCCATCTTCTAAGGTCAGAGAGTTTTTAGGGACCCAAAGCAAGACAGGGCCTCAGCAGCAGCTGGCAGCCCTCAGACTCCTGCTTCCTATAAACAGCCTGGGCAAGAAGGTAGCAAGGGGTGGGTATTTGGAGTCCAAACATGCTTGTTTTTAGTGTAGACAAGACAGTGACATTTTTTAACCCTGTGGTTGGGGTAGGGCCAAGGAGGGGAAGGATAGAAACCTCACAGCTCTGTTATCTGACACATCTGAGGACACCCTTGGCTCAGAGCTCACTTTCTGGTCTCCTATTCCTCGGTGCTGTCTCAGCTGGACACCCAAGCCCAGGGAAACACCTGTGGTTGCACAGAATCCCACATGGGGTCAGAATAAGGGGACCAGGCCCACAGGCAACAGGGAGGAGTGACTCACTTAGGCAGAGCCTTTGATCTGCTTGCGCCTCGATTTTGTTATCTACCAGGTGAGGACAAAGTAGTTCTCCTCTGCCTCCCTCCTAGACTTGGTCTGAACAGACCGCAGGAGGTGCAAGACGGACGTGGAAAACATCAAGCATGCGTGTAGCTCTGATGTTTTGTGGTTCGAATTAGAGTTTTGTGTTGTCAACTCCAGACTTCCATGGAAGGCTGCACATGTTTCTGGGACTACTGAAAGGACTTAAAGGAATATCTGAGAGTTGTGGCCGGCACAATGGTTCAATTGGCTAATCCTTTACCTGCAAGCACCAGCATCCCATATGAATGCTGGTTAAGGTCCTGGTTGCTCCACTTCCCATCTAGCTCCCTGCTTGTGACCTGAGAGAGCAGTGGAGGATGTTTCAAAGTCTTGGGACCCTGCACCCACATGGGAGGCCGAGAAGATGCTCCTGGCTCCTGGCTTTGGATGGGCTCAGCTCAGGCCATGGCAGCCATTTGTGGAGTAAACTCCTTTCTATAGATCTGTTTGTAATAAAAAATAAATCTTTAAAAACATATAGCTCATAATATTTGAGATCCTATGTTTGAAAAGCATTGTTATAAAGGTCATTTTAATTTTCCAAATACATTTATTTGTTTATTTGAAAGGTAGAGTGACAGTGAGAGGGAAAGACAAAGAAATCTCCTATCTGCTGGTTCACTGTCCCCAAGGGGGCCCCAACAGCCAATGCTGGGTCAGCCAAAATCAGGAGCCAGCAAACCCATCTAGGTCTCCCATGAGGTAGTGGAGACCCAAATACTTGGGTCATCACTTACTGTTATCCCGGGCACATAAGCAGGGAAATAGATTAGGAGCAGAACGGCGGGGACTTGAACCAGCACTCTAATATGGAATGCTGGTGTTGCAATCTGTGGCTTAACTTTCCACATCACAGTGATAGTCCCTTAATTTATTTTAATATTATCTACCTCAGACACATGAGCCAACAATTTGCTGCCTGGAAAAGTTCTAGAACTTATTCTAGCTTTAAAAAAAAACAAAAAAGGTGTAGTCCGAAGGCCTTGGGCCATCCTCAACTGCTTTCCCAGACCACAAACAGGGACCTGGATGAGAAGCAGGGCTGTCAGGATTAGAACCAGCACCCATATGGGATCCCAATGTGTTCAAGGTGAAGACTTTAGCTGCTAAGCTACTGTGCTGGGCCCCTCATTTTAGCTTTACTGTTTCCCATGACTGACCATGCTCTTCAGTGATATTTGCTTGGGAAATTTTTGGAAATGCAGACAATAGGCTCCACCCCTGAGCTATGAAATAAAATCTGCATCTTTCACAAGGTCCAAGGGAATCTACACACATTTTTTGTGCAGGAAGTCTTGGCCTGGTTTCCCAACCTACAGTTCGAGAAGAAGCTAAGGAGGGAAATGAAATTACATCCATGTATGTTTCAGTTAGAAAAGTACTCACTGAGGAAAGCTTCCAGAGCCTACTGGGGAGTCCTCAGGATTGCCCAGGTAACTGCCAAGATTAGAGAAAGGGAGACCAACAACTAAGTGTTGAATACAAGACACCATGTGTGCTGTTTCACATGAGGGAGACTTTTTCCTCCCATCCTACAGGTGAAGACATGGGGGTTGACGGAGGGTGACTTGGCCCTGGTCCTGCGCCAGGCTGGTTAGAAAGGCTGTGACAGTCTCTGTCTGAGCAGCCACTTATACTCTCCTTTCTGATGTGGAAGACTCTATGAACCTCCTAAGATACACACACACACACACACACACACACACACACACACACACACACACACACACACACACGACTCCATGGAAGAGTTCTTTCAGGGTCAGCAGTCCAGCCGAAGTGTGGTTCTTGATCAAAGCACTTTTCCCATTGTGAATTTCCTCCCCACTGATTTTTAGGAGATTTTGATCTGAAATCATCTTTTACATATTCGGGTATATGCATGGCTCTTGTGTACTATGAAAACCATCCTTTTGAAATGGGCAGTTGAATGCTGTTTGTTCTTCCCACATTCACATTGTATAATTATGCAATGATCTCTATGATCTAATTTACGTTGTCCCATAAAGAAGCCCCACATCCGTTGGCAGTCACGCCCCCTTCCTGCCACCCCCAAGCCTCTGAGAAACCACTAATGTGTTTGTTGCCTGTGTGGGTTCACTAATTCTGGATGCTTCACATTAGTGAGACTGTGTGACATGTGGTCTCTGGTGAGCGCCTTCCTCCGTTTCACTTCACGCTTCCAACATTGATTCATGCTGTAGCATGTTTCAGCTTCGTTCCTTTGCATTGCCAAAACATATCCCATGATAAAAATATGGATAAGCCTTGTGTTCATCCATTCATCGGTGCACGGACACTCAGCTTACGTCTGCTTTCTGGCTATTGTGGGTTGTGTCACCGAATGTTCAAGTGCATATTTCTGTGTGGGCATGTGGTTAGAATTCTCCTCGGAATGTGCCGAGGAGTGCAATTGCAAGATCATCCAGTAACTCTACATTTAATTTTTTGAGCATCTACTACACTGTTTTCAGAGAATATTTTCACTGACATGTGGACACCAAATTGGATTTAAGTAAGAACAGAATGTAGCCGAGGAGACCCAAGCAGCTATAGAACACAAAAGAAACAAAAGTGAATCAGCAGACCTTAAAGGTAAACTACCCTTGACTTTGTAGATGCTCAAGAGTCAAGAACAAATGTGGCTGGCAAGCGAAGCACTGACAGGCCTGTGGCTGGTGACCACAACAGCACAGGACCCTGGGGACTTAGGTTCAATCACCCGCTCGTGCTAGCTCCCTGTGAGGCCTCAGCCAGTGCCTTTCTCTTTCTGGGCCCCAGGCCTCTCATCTATAAAAATGCAGTGCGGAGCCTGAAAGTGTTCCTGGTTCCCACAGCAGTGGAGTCAGCCTTGTGCCTCCCCATGCTCAGGTGGCTGTGTGCATGTCTGCGAGCAAGCACAGCCTGCTTCCGGGGATTGCTGGACTTGCAGTTGCACTCAGAGATGGGCCTCAGGAGAACCAACAAGTGAGGCAGGTTTTCCACTCATCAGCTTGCTGGCAGGTGGACATGCCACAGACAGGATGCTCAGCTTCTGTGAACCAGCTCACATGGGCACCTGGGTCTGGAAAGCTGCAGGTGCCACCTGAATCCACCTGCTGAGAATGAATAAGCCAGCCAGCACTGAGCCAGACTGCACATACTTAAGCCTGGCTTTCAAGAATTAACATTTGTTGTATTTTATTCAGTACCGAAGTAATAGCAGGGCACATTAGAAAGGCTGTGAAAGATCAATTGTAAGCTTATTTTTGTGTAAAGAATTTTAAAATCTACGCATAGTTTTTTTCCATAATGTGCATCATTATATTGGCTTTCTATAGATTTCCATATGTGTCCGTTATAAAAGCAATCAAAACATAAGAAATCTTAATGATGAAAAAAGTCAGTAATGCTACCATCCAGAAATAGCCTCTCATGCTATAATTCTCAAAGCGACATTTTGTACTTCATGAATATATATCGTTTTTGTCGATTAAAATTAGTTTTTCAAAATAACAACCACTATTTACAGCTTGATCTTTGTCCACATACTCTTCACAATTTAATATTTTTCTCCCATGGGTCAGTTGGTAGCATATGCTGTGTGTGGTTGCTGTGTGTGGTTTCTGTGTAGTTTTCTGTTTATTTCCCTTAATACCCCATGTCATGGAAAGTCTTCAGCAACTTGATTCTGGTGATCATAGGTAAGCTGTCCTGTCGTGTGGCTACACTACTGTTTCCATTTGACTGCTTATTTAGTATTGGGTGTATGTGTGTGTTTTGGCGGGGTTGCCCTAAACTTTGTTTGTGAACATCAGTAATATTGATAAATAGAAGTGAATCCCAGACACCCTGGGGTGTTTGGCCTCCGAGCATAGACTGTCATTCTAATGACTAAAACCCTAAAAGATAGCTACTACAACCACCACTCAATGGTTGTCCTGAGCCCTCCCTCCAGACGGTCTACCCCAAACCCAGCAATGGAAGGTCTCTGGCCTGGCTAGCAGTCATCCGGCTGGCTGGAGCCTGTGCTGCACTCATGGCCAATGCTGTTCCTTCGAGGCTCCTCTGGTGTGACCATTCCTTCCTTCTGCCTCCTCTACCTGCCAAGCAGTTCTCACACCCCTGGCTCTGGCTGAATCTTGCCCCTTTGGGTCCCACTGCTCCCTCCAACTCTGGGCCCAGGCCATCCTCTCTGGTCCTGTGAACTCTTTTAGGTTTGTTTTTAAGCAATTGCAATGTTCTAGATAAGGTTGCATGCATGCTTCTTAATCAACTTCAACTAGACACTAGAGGCCTTTGGGGGGGGGGGGGGACCGTGCCCTGACTGGTGTTTACTCTGTGGTAGTGACAATGCCATTCGTGACTTTTTCTCTTCCAAGAAAAATTAGGAAAAGTGCTTTCCCTCCACTCCTCCTCTGTTAGCTCCGGGCCATGTGGATTCTAACTGCAAAAACATAGGCAGGAGTAATATGATCATTAAAGCAGGAAGAATATGATCCTTAAAGGATCTCCTGCAAGCCTTAAGTCCCTCACTCCTTTCATATGTAGGAACCAGCACAACCCAAACAGTGGCCTCAGAAGAGAATGGCCACCAGGGCCCCTGAGCCACCTCCCAGAGGACAGTGGTCAGGAGAGCCACTGGCCTACACTGGACAGCCACGCCAAGCTACCCGTGGAGCCACTTGTTACTTCTAGTGGCAGAGGCTGACCCCTAGTGCTTGTTTGGGTGTGGCCTGCAAGGGAACAGAAGAAAAGTTCTTAACATCTTGAAGGAAAATAAATAAGCATGGCCGAGATGTGAGTGGCCTGCAAAGCCTGACATATACTTTCTATTTGGCCTTTTCTAGAACTTTTACTTTCCTGAGCCCTGGAAGCTATTAGCTTCCCCCAACCTCTATCTCCGTACAAGGTCTAGTTGCACCCCAGGCTTGTGGAATACACTAGCGGCACCATGTGTGAAACTACAGACTTTACACATGCTTTGTTCTTTTCTGTACCTGCATCAAGTATACGTGATGGTGCCTGGGCTGTGCGTGCTGGGAGCATGAAGAAGGGGAAGGTACACCACATCCGGGTTATTCACCACTCACCTGACCCCCTTCCAGGCCTGGGCCCCTCCTCTGCTTCCAGACCACAGTGGTCCCAGCAGTAGCTGACTCTGTTTCAAAGGTCACAGGGTCCCAGCTATCCTGGCCTCCCCCAAAAGGGCCCAGGTGTGCTGTGGCTCCATGAAGCAGGGCAGCTCAGTGTGCAGTCCTGTGCCAGTCCTTCCCAGAGAGGACTTGGCTTCCCTGGGACCCCTACAGGGGTCTCAGGTAACACTAGCTCAGAATGTAGGCACTTCCTCCGGGAGGTGAGGCAGGCTAGGACCTCTCTTGGAGAAATCCTGCCAAGTTGCAGGGACCAGCTCAGGAGCGCCCCCTAGGCCACATCCGCCCCTTGTCTTTTTCCTCCACCCCTGACTCCTTGGATGAAGCCAGCCAGAAAAGCATACTGGCCTGAGACTATTTCATGCTCTGTGTCCTGAGGAATTCTGGATGAGATGAATGGAAACTAATCATTGTGGGGTCCTGTTATACTCCAGGCATGGTGACCCTTACCTGTGCTGTCCATTTCAGCATTCCCAAGGCTGGAGGACAGCAATAGTTAACCCAGCCTTACAGATAGCACAGCTGTAGTAAGGGACAGCCATCTGGTGGCTCAGAGAGCCGTGCGGGTGAGGCACATCAGCTGTTCAGACAGACCATGGTGTTAAATGTCCTCTCTTCTACCTTGTGTGGTTCCTTCGTGTTTGGCTCTTCATGCTGGTCTGTGTTTTTAATTTGTAATTATTTGAAAGGAAGAGATAGAGACAGGTAGAGAAAGAGAGAGAGAGCAAGCTCCCATCTGGTGGCTCACTCAAAGACCAGGATAGGCCAAGACTGTAACTGGGAACACAAACCAGGTCTTCCGACAGAAGCCACCATTGCTACCCCCTTGTATGAGAAGCTAGGGTCAGGAGCCAGGGCTGGAACGGACGCCTGGTGATTAGAGGCAGGACAGGGCTTCTTGACTGCTGAGCTAAGCACTTGCTCCCTCACTGCCCTACTGTCTGGTCTTCAGAGACTGGCAGTTGCATCTTTGCATGCCAGCATAATTTGAGATAGGCTTGACTTCCTTAAAAGAATGTCGCTGGCCCCGGCGGCATGGCCTAGTGGCTAAAGTTCTCACCTTGAACACGCCAGGATCCCATATGGGGGCCAGTTCTAATCCCGGCAGCTCCACTTCCCATCCAGCTCTCTGCTTGTGGTCTGGGAAAGCAGTCGAGGATGGCCCAATGCTTTGGGACCCTGCACCCGCGTGGGAGACATGGAAGAAGTTCCTGGTTCCCATCTTCGGATTGGCGCAGCACCAGCCGTTGCAGTCGCTTGGGAAGTGAATCATTGGATGGAAGATCTTCCTCTCTGTCTCTCCTCCTCTCTGGATATCTGACTTTGTAATAAAAATTTAAAAATCTTAAAAAAATAAAAAAGAATGTCGCTAAGGAGTTGCTCCCAAAAGATGAGAAGTAATCAAGAAGGCTCCAGAAGAAAAGACATTTCAAAGGCCCTGAGGAGAGAGGCTGCCCCAGTACCTGGCAGGGAGCTGGTTGCTAAGAGCCCTGGTTGCAGAGGCTGCATGGAGCACCATGTCTGATGCACAGGCGCCCCCTAGAGGCCGCACCATCAAGGAGCCTGGGAAGCTCATCCAAGAAATTCTGTCCTGGGGCAGAACTGAGAACCTTTTGTATGCATGTGAATAGAGATGCTCAAGGGCTTCTAGAAGCAAGAAGATTCAGAAGGTTGGCCAATAGAATCCTCTGAGGAAAGGCTTTGTAAGCTTAGGAGGATATGCAGAAGATTGTGCGGAGGACTTCAGGTGTGGGGGGTGGCGGTTATTTCTTAAGAAGTAGAGAGAAAAGGAACAGTCTAGGATGACAGCAGTGAAATGAAGAACTGATATTTACCAATAACATCATAAGAAGTGTGATCGCATGAGCCAGAGGCATGAAGAGAATGACTGGGACACCCACAGCTGGCTGCGACTTGGCATACTGGGTCTGTAAAGACACACACATCAACAGGACAAGAGGGAACAGCTCAGATTTCATAGTGAGGAAAAGTCATGAGCGAGACAGCGCAGCTGTGTCACACCCCAGGCTGAAGCCAGGAGCCAGGAACTCCATCCAAGACTCCTACGTGGGTGTCAGGGACCCACAGACAGTCACTACCCAACATCTATTACCTCCCAGCCACCTCAGCAGGAGGCTGGATCAGAAGCCTGGGGTCGCCTGGACTCAAACCATGCACTCCAACATGGGATGTAGGTGTCTCACACAGTGTCTTAATTCACTGTACCACCTGGAAGGCAGCAGGTAATGGCTCAAGTGCATGGGTCACTGCTGCCCTCATGAGACACCCAGCTGCAGCTCCTGGCTCGCTAGGTTCAGCCTGGCCCAGTCCAGGAAAACTGAGGATTAAACCAACACATGGAAGATCTCTCTCCCTGCCTCTCCCTCCATCTCTACCTTCCAAATTAACACATCTTTTAAAATAGAGAAAGAGAGAACTATGAATATAAATTTGAGGCTAGGAGAGTGACATGGGTATATAAAGGAACATCTGAAAGGGGTTTAGTGAGCACTTGGTAATGTTTACCCTGAATTTTAGTCTGAGGTTTTTCTTTTTTAAAGATTCATTTGTTTTTATTGGAAAGTAAGATACACAGAGAGGAGAGCACACAGAGAGGAAGATCTTCCGTCCGCTGATTCATTCCCCAAGTGGCTGCAATGGCCAAAGCTGCACTGATCCAAAGCCAGGAGCTAGGAGCCTCTTCTGGGTCTCCCATGCAGGTGCAGCGTCCCAAAGCTTTGGATCGTACTTGACTGCTTTCCCAGGCCACAGACAGGGAGCTGGATGGGAAGTGGGGCTGCTGGGATTAGAACCGGCACCCATATGGGATCCCAGCGTGTACAAGGCGAGGACTTTAGTCACTAGGCTACTACACCAGGCCCATGAAGTTGATTTTATTATTACCTTTCAAGTGATGTTTACCTGTTAACCTAGGTTCTTTTTATTTAAGGTTTATTTGTTTTTGTTGGAAAGGCAGATCAAGTTATGGAGAGAAGTCTCCCACTCAGGTACAGGGTCCTGTAAGGTCCCCTCAAATGGGACAACCTTACCGTCCTTCCCTGAGAGAGTGAGTCTCCCCAATGACCAACGAAGGCGAGACTTGATGCAAAAGCAAGAGGCTTTGTTCAGTCACTAGCACTCTGGGGCTAGGGCCAGTCCCCACACAGGAGGCACACCAGCCCTGAGGCTTTGTTCAGCATTCCTTTTAAAGGTTAAAAACCATACTCAGGAAAGGGGGCCATAAGACCTTTGCCTTGCCATGCAATTAGGGTCTTTTCCACTGCGCCCTCAATTCCTTATCATACTTCTTCCCTGAGATGCTTGTCTCAAGACTTTTTTATGACCTAATCCGGATGCAGCCACAGGTGCCCCTTATCTCTCTCTGGTTCCCAGGCTCTAAGTCATGAGATGTCCGGCTAGAGATGTTGGCTCAGCTATCCATTGTCTTTTTCAGTGAGCAAAGTACAGAAGGCAAGAGCAAGCAAAATACAGAACGCAAAAAAGCAAATTAAGTTCCTCTATCCTAAATTTTCCTTTTCAGTCCCAAGGCTTTAGGCCGTCCTCAGCTGCTTTCCTAGGCCACAGGCAGGGAGCTGGATGAGAAGTGGAGCATCCAGGATGTGAAACATCAGCTATAAGGGGTCCTGGGCATGCAGCGTGAGGATTTAGCTGCTGAGCCATCATGCTGGGCTCTAACCTGCATTCTTGTATGAGTGAACTTGTCACCTAAAACCACGTTTTAAAACAATGAGCCCAGGGGGAGAGGGCGCCGTGGCGCTGCAGTGAGCATGATCCCCCGGACTGCCCACTCCCCTGTCAGAGTGTCTGAATTTGGATCCCAGCTCTACTTGCAATCCAACTTCCTGTTGATGTGCGCTCTGAGAGGCAGAGGTGATGGTTCTAACACTTGGGTCCCTGCCACTCGCCTGAGAGAAATGACTTGAATTTTTCAAGCTCCTGGATTCATCCCGGCCCAATCCCAGCTGTTTTAAGTATTTTGGGGAGTGAGCAAGCAGGTAAGATGATCTCTCTTTCTGCCTTTTTTTTTTTTAATTACATCTTAAAAGCACATGACAGCTAGGTTTTTCAACGGGTAGGCTGGTGAAGCGAAGGTTTGTCTCGTTGTAGCTGAAATCCATATTTGCTGGGGCTGGTGCGGTGACTCAGCAGGCTAGCCTTCCACCTGCAAGCAGCAACATCTCATGTGGGCACCAATTCGTGTCCCAACTGTCCTACCTCCCATCCTGCTGTCTGCTTATGGCCTGGGAAAGCAGCAGAGATTGGCCCTGGTCCTTGGGCTCCTGCACCTGCCTGTGTGACCTGGAAGGGATTCCTGCCTCCAGCCCAGCTCGGCTCCAACCATTGTAGTCATTTGGGGAGTGATCTTCCTCTCCCTGTCACTCCTTTTCTTTGTAAATCTGCCTTTCAAGTTAAAAAAGGAAAAGGCAGAAAGACTTGGGATAGGGGCAGGAACCAACACCAGGGCTAATTTCATGTCTGCCTTCACTTGCACGATCTACATATGCCTTCAGTACTGCTGTGTTCATCAGACCCAGCCCAGGCAGCTGGGTGGCTGGGGCTCTAAAGGGGTGATGGACCAGGGACTCAGGATTGTCTCATAGTCCTTTGTGACCTGCGCAGGGTTGCATAGCTTGGAACCCTCACTTCTGCATGAGCTGATATCATCAGACATGGTGATTTTTGTTTTTAAGAAAGTTTATTTTAAAGAGAGACCAAGGCACAGGGAGTCCACGTGACTTGTCTGAGGCCATCAGCCAGGACCACGTATTAGGCTCCTGATGAAGTGCTCCTCCTCCCTCAGTGGCTACTGCTCAGTTCTGAGTGTGACATACATAGTATCTGCCCAGGTATCCCACCATGTTTCCCATACCCTGCCAGTCTCTTGCCACATCTCACCTGTGGAGGAGGCAGGCTGCCCTGGGCCCAGCTGTACTTGCCTTCCTCTGACCTGCCCCAGACCTGCCCCTGTTGCCCTGGGCCAAGTGTCCACAGACAGCATTTCCTTTTCCCTCCCTAGGGAAATTCCCAGATGCCTGCTTGCCTTGGCACCGATCTGGTCCCCTCTCCCTTGGGGGCATCTCCCTCATTTATTGACACCACAGACTACATTCTCTGTGCAGGACTGGCCTGTCACTCCTCCAGGAAGCGCCTCTAGGGGCATTTGTTGTTCCCTGGGAGGAGGGTGGACACAGGTGGTTGGGAAGAGCTGGCTGCGTGGGCCACTGCAGAGTACACAGGAGGGCCATCTCACACAGGACATGGGCCTCTCTGAGCCTCCACTTCCAGACCCGTTGCTTTCCCAGAGTGGTTCTCAGAGACTAAATGAAGCCATGCTTTTTGCACAGTGTATGTGCATCAAAGGTCAGTTCCTTTGCTCATCTGATCAGCCAGAACACAGGAGCAAGGCATGCATTGTCTGGCAGAGCCAAGAGCTCCTACATGCTCATGGACCCAGTCTCTCATATCCATAACCAGCTCTCAGGAAAAAGGCTGTGTGCTGGCAGAATGTTCCAGCTACCACACAGGGCACTGTGTGCTATGGTGTACCAACCTTCCAGGGAAGGAAAGTCTGAGGCTGCACTGGGGGCTGTGTTGGAGAAGACACAGATTCTCAAATAGCACAGGAAGGCTTGCTGGAGCTGGCTCCAGTGACCACTGGGCAGGGAGGAGGGGTTCCCAGGGCGTTCTTGGCTGCTGGTGGTATAGAGGCATCTGCAGCTCTCATATGCTGTGTAAGCTTCAGCAAACCCACCTCCCCTCTCTGGTTTGAACCATATCAGAAGAACCTTCCTTTTAAAAAAGAAAAAAGAGGGGGAGATTCATTATAAAAGGCAGTGATTGTAGGGAGGGAAGAGGGAAGTGGAGAGAGAAAATCTTCCACCTGCTGGTTCACTTCCCCCAAATGCTACAACAGCCAGAGAGGCTGAAGCCAGGAGCCAGACTCTGCCTTGGTCTCCCTGGTCATCACCCATTGCTCTCTCGGGTGCATTAGCAGGGAGCTGGAGTGAAAGCTGAGATGCTGGGACTCGAACCAGCACTCTGATGTGGGATGCCAGTGTCATAGGTGGCAACTTAACTCACTGTGCCACACCACTACAGGAGCTGAAGGGCTTTCTTATGTTTTTTTTTTAATTGAAAAGTCAGATATACAGAGAGGAGGAGAGAGAGAGGAAGATCTTCTGTCTTTTGATTCACTCCCCAAGCGGCCACAATGGCTAGAGCTGAGCCGATACAAAGCAGGAGCCTCTTTTGGGTCTCCCACATGGATGCAGGGTCCCACGGCTTTAGGCTGTCCTTGACTGCTTTCCTGGGCCACAAGCAGGGAGCCAGATGGAAAGTGGGGCCACCAGGATTAGAACCAGTGCTCAAATGGGATTCTGGTGCATGCAAGGAGAGGACTTTAGTTGGTAGACTACTGCGCTGGGCCTGGGCCTTCTTATACTGTCAGTCACCAGGAAACAAATGACCCCACAGTCACCTCATTGTCATTTGCACCATCGTAACCTCCTCAGCTGGTGTGCCAACCATCCTCACAAATACTGGGAAAGAATGTCATTCCCACTGCAGAGCCTCGCACACCACAGGTGCTGCACACTCGCCCTGCTCACTTAGCAGCCCTGGGCAGCAGAAGACACTTTCCTGGAGGCAGCCGAGCGTTCTTGGGAAGATTCCAGAAGGTGTTATTAGCCTAGTGGGTGACACAGTAAGTGCCATTGTGACCCTCTCGGCTGCCATAATGTCATCTTTTATGGCTTGTCTCTTAGGGAAAGACATCCAACAAGGGACTCATTCCTATTTTCAACCACCATTGCAGCAGACATTTCACACAAGAGAAATTATAATTACTACACAAGCAAAAAAAAAAAAGAAACTGCTTATTGGCAGATGAAAGCAAATTTGGGACCCTGTTAAAAATATTGATTCTCAAAAGTGAGCAAAAGCAACAATATTTAGTGCGCCCAACATGGCCACAGAATGAAATCCCTGATGTAACACTGACCATGTTGTAAATTAGTCATGGCTCTTTGGGGATGCAGTCTGGCAACATGTGGGAACAGCACATATTCATGATTACTGGAAAATAATGCAATAAAAATCTGCATAAAGAACTTGCCATCAGCAGTATCTACCACAACAAAGAGGGAGAAATGAAAGCATATAGTTCCAGGCTTGTAAGAATTGCTAAATACATTTTGATACAGCCACCCATTTTTGCCTCTTTTGTAGCTTACAAGGACATTGATTATGATGAAGCAGCAATATAGAGAGATGTTTATTATGAGTGAAATATCACACATGATCGCAGCTGTGTTCATATGTACACACATCTTATGTGTACACAGGCTTCAAAGGTGAAGTAAAAGTGGCGATGGTGCCTGGAATGCAGCACACAAGATTTCAGAGTATTTCTGATCCTTCATTCAAAAGTTACTTTGTCCTCAGTTAAATACAGATGAGGAATTAACACCAGTTTGATTGGAACGATTCTCATCATGGACCATCCACATGAGAGCACACCATCAGGCACGCTACCTGCCCAGTGTGCAGCCAGTCCCTGCAGGTGCTCTGTCCATGCCTGAGGGCCGGGTTGGCTGCCCTCAGCCTCAGCCAACCGGTCAGTTAGTTGGTGGATGGACACCTGTACAGCCAGCCTCCACCTTGCTTTCTATGTGGCTTTTGGAAAAGCCCCATCGCTTCCTCTCTCTGGGGGCTTCATCGGCTGGAGGACATCACCTTAAAGCATCCAGTTCCTAGGCCGGCCAGGCTTGACGGGACCTTCCTCTGCTTCTGCAGCTTCGCTCAGGGAGCCCATCCTAGGAAGGAACCCGGGGCAGCAGCTCCAGCCCCACTTTGTATGGACACTAACTCTTGTCACCAGCAGGTGGCAGTCGACCCACCTCCCAAGAGGCTCCCTGATAGGTCATTGGTTCACTTTCTATTTACCATGCACCCTCTGCAGAGGTGGGCATGGGCCTCCGGCCAAGATGGAGGCAACTGAGGCCTTGAGTTGGGGAACCGAGCTTCACGAAGCTGGGAGAAGCTGCCTAGTCTCCAACTCCTAGCCAAGTGACATACAGCCCAGACCTGAGGCCAGTGTCCCCACTCCACAGCCTACCCTTTTCACATTGTCTCCCAGCCGCCCAGCAGCAACCCTCTGTGAGAAGCCCTGGTTAAGAAATGCTTTGTAATCACCATGTCAAATTATAAATCTGATCATGCATACACTTTTTAACAATGTATTTTTGTTGGAAAGTCAGATATACAGAGAGGAGGACAGAGAGGATGATCTTTTGTCCAATGATTTACTTCCCAAGTAGCTGCAAAGACCAGAGCTGAGCCAATCCGGAGCCAGGAGCAAGGAACCTCTTCTAGGTCTCCCACGCGGATGCAGGGTCACAAGGCTTTGGGCAGTCTTTTCCCAGGCCACAAGCAGGGAACTGGATGGGAAGTGGAACTGCCAAGATTAGAACCGGCACCCATATGGGGTCCCAGCCCATGCAAGGCAAGGACTTTACCTGTTAGACTACCATACCGGGCCCCAAAACATTTTCTTTTTTTTTTGAAGATTTATTTTTATTATTTTTTCATTGGAAAGGCGGATATACAGAGAGGAGAGACAGAGAGGAAGATCTTCCATCCGATGATTCACTCCCCAAGTGAGCGTAACGGCCGATACTATGCCGATCCGAAGCCAGGAGCCTCTTCCGGGTCTCCCATGCGGGTGCAGGTTCCCAAAGCTTTGGGCCGTCCTCGACTGCTTTCCCAGGCCATGGGCAGGGAGCTGGAAGGGAAGCGGGGCTGCCGGGATTAGAACCGGCGCCCATATGGGATCCCGGGCGTGCAAGGCGAGGACCTTTAACCACTTGCGCCACCGCGCCGGGCCTGACATTTTCAAACCTATGTATACAAAAGTATTTAAAATGTTTGTAGGAGATGCATATGATGAAAAAATTATTCATGGGTTTGAAAGTTAGTATGCATCAGAATAAAAATATTTTTAGGCTATTTCATTATTTGAGAAAGATGGGGGTCCTCCAGTGACTGGCTTAACCCTCAAACATCTGGGGCTAACTCATCGGCTGGGAACCCAGTTCAGATCTCCCATGAGGGTAACAGGAGCCCAACCACCTGGCCAAATTTGCAGCCTCCCAGGGCTCCTGTTAGCCGGAAGCTGGAATTGAGATCAGAGCCAGGACTTGAACACAACTCTTCCAATATAGGCTGCCAGCATCTAGACTGCTAACCATATGCCTGCCCCTAATCTTAGATCTGCATTCTGTTTTCCGTTCATGTTTGAAGTCTACTTGTGGTTACAGATGTGTTACCAAGTAACACAGCAGAAGGGAGATAGAGAGACTTGCAGTTTCCGCTGCCCAGATTGACCGTGGGGCCAAAGAGAGAGTTGGGAGGACCTGCAGTGTGAGAACCATGTGGCTGACATCATCTTTAAGGAGACAGGATTCTTGACAAGAAAGTTTCTGGATAAAAGTTGTCTTTACTTTTTATTTATTTGAAAGGCAGAGTGGACAGAAAGAAGGACAGATTTTCCATCCCTGATTCACTCCTCAATGTCTGTAACAGCTCAGAGCTGGGCCAGGCCAAAACCAGGAGTCCAGAATTCCATACAGATCTTCCAGCAGATAACAGAGAACCAGAGACTTGGCTCATTACCTGCTGCCTGCTAGCGGTGCATTCACAGGAATATGGATGGAAAGCAGAGCCAGCACTCCAACCCAGACACCCCAATACAGGAAGTGCTGGTCCCAGTTGGTGGATGAACCCCTGGGACATAACGCTTACTGTCCCACCACATGACCTTTGAGGAAAGGGAATCAAATTGCAAGTCATGGCCAACTGCAGGAATGAGAATTTATTCATGGGCCCAGCATAGTAGGATACTGGCTAAAGTCCTTGCCTTGCACATGCCAGATCCCATATGGGCACCAGTTCTAATCCTGGCTGCTCCACTTTCCTTCCAGTTCCCTGCCTGTGGCCCGAGAAAGCAGTCAAGGACAGGCCAAAGACTTAGGACCCTGCACCCGCGTGGGAGACATGGAAGAGGCTCCAGCTCCTGGCTTCAGATCAGCTCAGCTCGGGCCATTGTAGTCACTTGAGGAATGAATGAGCAGATATTTCTCTCTTTCTTTCTGTAAATCTGGCTTTCCAATAAAAATTAGTCCTTTAAATAAAAAATTTATTCATATCAGTTACATTGTGTCAGGAAGACCTTAATGGAGTTTGGGGGTGATTCTTAGGAAAATAAGAAGGAGAAGCTGATTGTCTTTCCCTGCAGGGTCGCCCCACTGCCTCCCTGCTCGCCCTCCCACCCCTGGAGATACCCAAGCCAAGAAGGCAGGTGCTTTCAGAGATGCTCTAACTTGGTCCCAGGTGACTTGGTGAGACTGAACATCCCAATGGAACATCCCAAAAGGACCACTACAATAAAAGCCACATCGAGAAGTCTTCCCCCAAAGATTGTCGGAACCTATTCTGGAAGCAGGACACATGTGTGACCCTAGCCTCTGCCTGGGGCACAGACCTCTAACCACAGATGTCTGGGACAATGATGATAATCGCACAGTGACATCATTCCTAGAAGTTATCAGGCGCCTGTGTTGTGGACATTTCCATTCTGTTTGTAGGCACTTCTGTTTGCCCTCCTGTCCATCACAAGTCCTTCTTGCCAGACACTGGGTGAAAGCCACCTCTTTCCCTGCCTTTCTCAGAATGCCTCATCAGAGTGAGCCAAACCTGTGTCTCCTGAATGGCAATTCCTAAACCCCCTCTCCCCGCCACACACACTTCTTGGATGAAATGAGATTTCTGGAGATCAGAGCTCCCACAAGGAGTGTTATCCCAGAGGGAGTTATGGCCCAGCCTCTCCTCACTTAGCCCAAAGGCTGAGGCGTACACAGGAGAGCTGCCGCTGACCTCTGCCGTAAGATGCCGGTTCTACCACGTGCCTGCATCCTGTGGTTTTGGTCTCTTGTTTAATTGCACTTGAGTACTAATGCTCACTAACCAGAACTAGGTGCAGGTGTGTTGAGATTTTCCACTGTGTTTGGCATGAATGCACCATGTATAAAAGTGGCACAGCACCCGTACAGAGCTGGAAGTCGACTCCCGGGGAGCTGATATGCCTGGTATGGGAATGGATGGAAAAGCTGCTCACCCCTGCATAGATGCATTGTTCTTGGCCTTGGTGAACACGAGGCAGGTAGCTCTTTAAGGACAGCACAGTGTATTTGGAAGTGGTTAATATAGCCTGGAGAAATGGAGCTAGACATAGAGGTTGAAACTATGGTAATCCTGTGTGTGTGTGTGTGTGTGTCTGCCTGTCTGTACACACAAACCAGATCTTGGGTACATGTTGTATTGAATGTTTTATGATCTAGCCTTTCTAGTTTGAGCACTCTTGGAAAACCCAAGTCCTCATTTGAGGAGTTTTGTTATTGGGATTTGTGTTGTTTCTGTGGGTGCTGGCTTCATCCCACCCTTGGAGTTTGCAGGTAGACAGTTGCAAATCTAACTCACTGTTCTGCACTGTTTGTGATGGCGGAATAACTGGCTGCCTGGCTGAAGTCCTACTTTTCTCCAGGAGGCGAGCTAGAGTTCCATTGAGGGATGAATTCCCTGGTCAGCAATTTGACCTTGACGTCTTGTTGCTCTGTTTCCTGAAACAACCCAAAAGTGCTCCTAGCGTGTCCCATCTATTGCTTTGCTTCCCGGGTCCCCCACCCATTGATTCACCTTAAGAAAAAAAGTCAAGTCATTGTTGCAGAGGTCCTTGTATTTCACAGCTGACTCTTTGTAAGAAGTACTTTTCAATAATAATAATAATAGTAATAATAATAATAAAAATAAAAGGTGCTGGTGGTTGGTGGCATTGCCTGGCTCTGTGAAAGCAACACTCAGTTCATTCTGGAATGCAAGACTCAGCTTGATTCACCCTGCTGAGCTTACCACCTGTGAGTTCCATGTGGCCCATGCAGCCCATCACCATCTCCTGGGACACCACGGGGCAGCTAGGATCAGGGAGTGGTGAGCCCTCTAGGGAATCTTGCTGAGAAAGGAGCATGAGGAAGCCCCTGTAGGAGTGCAGCTGCTCACCACCGAAGCAGCTCAGAGGATTCAGGAAGACGCCTGGGTAACAGAGCCACTGCATGTGCTCCATCTCAGCCCTGCTTCTGGCTGGGTTTATCAGGGAGTCCCGGAAGTGAGTTGCCTCAGTGCTTCATGAATCCACAACCACCCGCGGAGAGTGAGCCCTTGGCTGCTTGGCACGGCTTTCAAGAGGGTATGCTGAAGTGCACTGAGCTGATCATGAAGACAGACGTGCAGATGCTGAATGCAAGGCCCAAAGCCTTGGGACCCTGCACCCATGTGGGAGACCTAAAAGAGGCTCCTGGCTTTGAGTTGGCTCAGCTTTGACCCATTGCACCCATTTGGGGAATGAACCACTGAATGGAAGACTATATATACATACATATATCTATATCTACATCTATATCTATATAGATAGATGCCTTTCTTTTAAAAATAGATTTACTTTTTTATTGGAAAGACAGATTTACAGAGAGAAGGAGATACAGAGAGAAAGATCTTCCATCTGCTGGTTTACTCCCCAAGTAGCCACAATGGCCAGAACTGAGCCTATGTGAAGCCAGGAGCCAGGAGCTTCCTCCAGGTCTCCAGTGCATGAGTGCAGGATCCCAAGGCTTTGGTCCATCCTCAACTGCTTTCCCAAGCCACAAGCAGGAAGCTGGATAGGAAATTAAGCAGCCAGAATATAAACAGGCACGCGTATGGGATCCTGGCACATGGAAAGCAAGGACCTTGACCACTAGGCTACAGTGCCAGGCCCTCAATATGCCTTTCAAATAAAATAATAAATAATTTCTAAAATAAAATTGCCCTGGCATGTGCACCGTCCCCATGGTGACTGAGATTTTGACCCCATGCTTCTCAGATTCCACTAACATAAAGGAAAAACTTCTGTCTCCTGCCCTGAATCCCAAAGGCAAGGAGAATGGAGTAGCCACAGGCCCACAGGAAAGCTCAGCTGGTGTTCTATATAGAAAAATCATACCTAAAATTCTCATAACTTGGGTGTCTACATGTATATTTCAAGATTTACTCATTGATCTGCAAGAATAACAGAGGTCTTTCCTCTGCTGGTTTACTCCCTCAAATGGGTTCATCATAGCCAGGGCTGGGCCAGGCTGCATCCAAGAGCTTCATCTGGTCTCCCATGTGGGTGGCAGGGGTCCAAGTGCTTGGACCATCTTCTACTGCATTTTCACGCACATTGGCAGGGAGCTGGATCAGAAGTGGAACAGCATGGACTTGAACTGGCATGCCCATGAGAGAGAGGCCAGCATCTTAGGCAGTGGTCTAACACACAACACCACAGTGCCAGCCCCTGATTTAGCATGTTTTTTATGAATCAGAAACAGTCCTGTTACCTTTTCTGTAAACTGTTCATCTCATTTGTATATTTTTCTTATAAGTTTAAAAAACAAAAAGATGTATTTGTTTGACAGGGAAATTGATTGGGGTTTAGACAAGGAGACAAAGAGTTTTCTATCCACTGGTTCACTCCTCAAATGACTGCAGCAGCCAGGGCTGAGCCAGGCCAAAGCCCGGACCCTGCAACTGCTTTTGGGTCTCCCATGTGGGCGGCAGGGGTCCACACACTTAGACTGTCTTCTGCAGCTTTCCCAGGCACATTAATGGGAAGCTATATGGGAAGTGGAGCAGCTAGAACTCAAACCAGGGCTCAAATGTGATGCCAGCATAACATGTGGCAGCTTAACCACTGTGCCACAACACCAGCCACTACCTTGCATTTCTGTAAAAGATCGGTCTTCCAAGGGACCTGTGTGCATGCCAGACAGGGACTGATTGCGTATTTGAAGAAAGCAGTTTGGGCAGAGCCTGAGTATCACTTGCTTCTGGGCTCCACTTGGAAGCGCCATGGTACCTGGCATACAAGGTGCCGGAGCACAGGTGGCCATCTCTAGGAAGGGGCCACACTGGAAAGCAAGGCCCGGGGACACCACATGGCATGGATGTGCTGACCTGCAGGGGTGGTGGATGTTTCCAGCTGGTGTGCCAGGAAGAGGGTTGGTTGGGTCTGGGATGTGCACGTGAACAGGTGCTGCCAGCAATCCTGGGCTCCCCTTGCCCACCATCCTTCTGCCTATCCACATCATTCTTAACCGAATAAGCAGTTTGTCTTTTTTTTTTTAAGATTTATTTTTATTATTTTTTCATTGGAAAGGCGGATATACAGAGAGGAGAGACAGAGAGGAAGATCTTCCATCCGATGATTCACTCCCCAAGTGAGCGCAATGGCCGATGCTATGCCGATCCGTAGCCAGGAGCCTCTTCCGGGTCTCCCATGCGGGTGCAGGTTCCCAAAGCTTTGGGCCGTCCTCGACTGCCTTCCCGGGCCACAAGCAGGGAGCTGGAAGGGACCTTAACCACTTGCGCCACCGCGCCGGGCCCCAGCAGTTTGTCTTTTTAAAACTAATAGTAGGTCCTCGCCCTGCATGCCCAGGATCCCATATGGGCGCCGGTTCTAATCCCGGCAGCCCCGCTTCCCTTCCAGCTCCCTGCCTGTGGCCCGGGAAAGCAGTCGAGGACGGCCCAAAGCTTTGGGAACCTGCACCCGCGTGGGAGACTCGGAAGAGGCTCCTGGCTTCGGATCGGCATAGCATCGGCCATTGCGCTCACTTGGGGAGTGAATCATCGGACGGAAGATCTTCCTCTCTGTCTCTCCTCTCTGTATATCCGCCTTTCCAATGAAAAAATAATAAAAATGAATCTTAAAAAAAAAAACTAATAGTAAAAGTAAATATAACACAGACTGCCCTCCTGCTACTAACAGGGAGTGCAAGCATCCCTGCCAGCCTCCTCGGCCACTTTGCAGAAATCCTCCCTGGCCTCTTCCCAGCCACGTTAATGCCTGGCCCAGCAGGCATTGTGTTCACGCAGAAGGACTTTCCCTCCTGGTTTCCTCCTGGAGCATCTGGCATTAAACTGAAGCAAACACTTGACAGTTCCAAGGGGGAAGCTAAGAGCGCTTCAGACCAGCCTCACCTTGGCCATAGCACCTGTGTGCTGCTGAACCAGGTGGCTTTGAAGCTGCTGCCACACTAGACTTCCTGTTGTTGAAGCCACTTGAACTGGATTTTGTGACATTTGCAGAATCCAACTAGGATGTCATTTGTTTGTTCACTGGTAGAGCTCGCTTATCTAGATGCTGCCACATTGTGGGTGCACTATAAGTGTTTGTTGAAGGGGTAAATGAATTAACAACACCCTCCCTCCCTTGCACTACTACAGGAAGCTCTTAAGTCTGCATGGTGATCTTGCTCTTAGATTTTTTAGGTTTTTTTTTAAATGTGAATATCCAATCAATCACATTCTTTTAAAAAATTATTGGAGAGACAAACAGGTGGAGAGCTGGACAGACACACAGAGGAAGAAAGAGAGGAAGAGAGAGGTCCCCATTTGCTGGTTCACTCCTCAAATGCCCACAGTGGTCAAGATTGGGTCAGGGCCAAGCCAAAGCTTGGATGCAGGAATATAATCCAGGTCTTGTCATCCATG
Source organism: Ochotona curzoniae (assembly GCF_017591425.1). Classification (NCBI taxonomy): domain Eukaryota; kingdom Metazoa; phylum Chordata; class Mammalia; order Lagomorpha; family Ochotonidae; genus Ochotona; species Ochotona curzoniae. Next base: position 67,728,811 of record NW_024467122.1, read on the forward strand.
CGGATGGCAGGAACCCCACCCCTGGAACCAATACCACCCTTTTAGGATCGGAAGTCAGAGCCCAAGTGTTATGATGTAGGATAAGAGGGCCTCATCATCAGGAAAAATGGCCAATTCCATTTAATAGTTCTTTTTAACATCCTTCCAAAGTTGCCAGTGCTATTGACTACGTCTTATGACTCTGGTACATTAGTGCTATGGGAAGTGGCAGACACACGTGGACTTGAATCTGGATCTGCTACTTACCAGTCAAAAACCCTTATTCCAATTACTCATCTTCCTGGGCACACCTGTAAAATGAGCACAACGACCCCCAAATACAGGGTGGCTGTGAGTGCTGAATGAGAAACCACCCACAGAGCCAGCCATATGGGAGGGGCTCGGCAGGTGTTCTTCACCACCTCACACCCACAAGCCCTCAGGTACCGTCAGGCCACCATGACTCAAGCTGAGTCCCTGCTTGACTTTGAGTGGGGCCTCCTGCATAAGGGAGCCATCAGACAGAACAACAACAAAAACTCAACTGAGTGACCAGTGTCAGCATCTTCAGTGGCAGAATGCAGTGTCCTTGTCCTACCCACCAGACCCGATACAACGTTGCCCCTGGGATACTCCTGCCAAACTGGGCATAGCATGAGCTCTTCACAAGGAGAGCCCCAATCAAACCCCAAGGAGGTGCCTGCTACAAAACTGGTCTGGCTCCTCCAGAAGCATCAACTGCCTCCCGAAAAAAAAAAAAAACAGGAAAGACTAAGGGACTGATCTAGGTTAGAGGAGATGGAAGAACTATGGCAACTGAGTTCTGTTCCAGAACATTGTTTTGCCCATGAAGGACTCTCTTGAGATAGTTCGTGAAATCTGAATAAGATCTGTAAACCAGAGCTTGCATGGGATCCAAGTTCATTTTTGACTTGTGAAGATTAACCATGATTACATCAGAGAATGTCCTTGGTTTCAGGAAAAATACACACTGATGGAAGGAGAGGCCAAGCTGCCCGTCTAACCCACAGACACTTGAGGAAAGAGTGAAGCTGTGTGAGGGCACTTCAGAAAGCCCGCGGGCAAAGTGAACTTGAAGGGTAAGCTTACTTTGATGCTGCATAAAAAATCTGAAATGTAGACATAGATTGTCATACATTTCTTTTTCTGTTGACATTTTGAAAATTCCTTGTCAAGATGAATTTTAAACATTTTCACACCAAAATAAACAGATTTTTAATTCCACTTCCCCTGCCAACTTTTGGAGTATCTAGAAAGAAAAAGAAGCAATGAAGGAAGACCAAGGCCAATGTAGCAAAACTAATACATATAGGAGATGCGAGTGAGAGATAAATGAGAATCCTTTGTGCTATTTTTGTAAATTTTGAGTCTGAAATTAGGTCAAAACTCAACTTTTAAATAATGTTGAGCCTGGTACAGTAGCCTAGTAGCTAAAGTCCTTGTTTTACATGGACTGGGATCCCATCTGTGCACTGGTTTATGTCCAGGCAGTCCTGCTTCCCATCCAGCTTCCTGCTTTCATGTGGGAAAGCAGTTGAGGATGGCCCAAAGCCTTGGGACCCTGTACCCATGTGGGAGACCTGAAACAAGCTCGTGGCTTCAGATAAGCTCAGCTCTGGCTATTGCAGCCACTTGGGGAGTGAATCAGCAGACAAAAGATCTTCTTCTCTGTCTCCCCTCCTCTCTGTATAACTGACTTTCCAATAAAAATAAATCTTCTTTAAAAATGCCAAGGCACTAATAGACTCAATTCTGAAGGAGGTTTAAAAAAAGAAAAAGAAAAAACAAGCAGAAAAGAGTCTGAGCCCCGGGCCCTTGAAGGTTTAGGAAGGCCTTCTTGGATGTCACTGGGTGCTGGTGGGCTGTTCTCACAGGTTTGGAAAGAGCTGACACAGTCCCCCCAGGCAGGCTACAGGAGGAAGGGCTTTGCAGACATGGACAGGTGGAACCCTAGCAAGCAGGAGTCTGTGACTGGCTGTGGCACTGCCCGTGGACAGCCACCATGAACATGGAGGGTGTAAAGGCACATGAATGCCCTGTGGTGTCACCAGGACTGAATCATGCAGGTGGAAGGTGGACAGGAACAGGATGAAGGTACATGGGCACCTTACCATGGCCTCTTGAATTAGTTCCTGCCGTTTGGCCAGAGCTAGTGAAAAGGGCAGCAGTTACCTCTGGGAGTCTGCTAGCCAGGAGGCAAGCAGGTTCTGAATCCGGTTTGCTGTGCACCACACATGGGCCACCAGACAGCTGGCCCACCCCCAGGGCAAGCTGTAGGCTGGCTTAGCAGGAGGAGCACAAGTAGATGTCTGTCCAGCCATGGACGGGGGTGGGGGGACACTTGCCATCTCCCTAGAAACTCAGAAAGCCACCTCTGGTGTCTATCTGGACCAACTTGCTGGAGCCCGATGATCCAATATTCCAGGGTGTGACCCCCACCATGAGTGCTGTGACCAGCCCCACCCACTTCCACTCGGAAGACTGAGAGCCTGGTCACAAATTGGATTTTGTGTATTGCACAACAGCAGGGTACCCGGAAGTCAAATTAAGCCCATCCATTCATGGGACACTGAACAGATATTTGCCAATGCTGCTGTGTGCTCACGTGACTTACAGGCAAGGAAAAAGGGAAAGAGGGCAGAGTGGGAAAATGCTGAGCATATGTTAAGATGAGAGAGGGTTGTTTCATGGTCTCACTGGCAATGTCAAATTAGGAATTTGTTTCTCATCAAATACGAGAAGGAAGTGTTTGCTTTACCCTAACTCAGTGACACAAAGTCAGGTGATTCATGGTGTAGAGTCGTGTTCTGAGCGGTAAGCACAAGCATCCCAGGGCAAGTCATCTGTGAGCCTCTTCTCCATCATCATTGTGCTGGTTTTGATGACAGTGATGAGGTGTCTACCTGCTACATGCCCCATGGTCTGCAGAACGCTCCCCTGACCTAGCTGAGCCCACCCACAGCCCCTCAGAGTGGATCCATCTGCCACCACCTACTGGAGGAAATCTGGGAGTCAGGGAAGGCTGTCGGCTTTGTCAGAGACCCAATAGCCACCCAGGATTTAAGCGGAAATCTGAATGCAGGCCTTGTTGCCCATAAAGGTTATGACCCATTTCAAGTTCAGAGCATTTCAGAAAGAGGCCCAAATCTCAGGCCAATGAACACACACACACACCAAACCTGCGGCTCTGGCCACTGAGCGTTGCACCTGCGTCACCCAGCATGGCTGGGCAGAATCCCAAGGGCTGGATCCCAGCCCAGAGTTTCTGGCTCATTTAGATGAGAGGTGGGGCCTGCCAACCAGCATTTCTAGCAAACCCAGATCTGCTGATGCGGCTGCTGCCAATCCCAGCACCTGACTCTGTGAACACCTGCTCCCAGGTCAACCGCTCCTGCGTGCCCCCGCACTTTATGCTCAGTTTCATCCCCTGGGCAAACGATGCCCTCCTCCTGCCCACCACCCCCCATGTACTCATGAGCATCAGCCACAGGGACTGGAGGCTGCTCTCTGCCAAGCATAAGACTGCCAGGTGGAGCCCCTTTGCTTGCAGCTGGTCCCAGGCTCATATGAACTGGAGGGTCACCAGTTTCTTCCATGTGCCCAGGAAACATGGCCAAGGCTCCCTGAGCCTGCATGTGCTATCCCCCACTTTGTTGGTATGGTTTCTGAGCTCCAGCTGCCTCAGACACCTCTTCCCTCTAGCTATATGACTTTGGGAATGCTTCTCAGGGAACTGTATCATAAAATAATAACAAAAAATCTCATGCACAAATGAGAAAACTTTAGCCTCACACTTCAGCCGCTGGTCATGGCTGTGCCTCTGGTTAGTGGCCAAGCCAGTTCTGCTGTGTTCTTGCCACTGCCACTGGCCAGCCAGTTCAGAGCACTAATGTCCTCTCTAAATCGGATGAAGTGACAAGACCCCAATGTGTGGCTTTTCCTGAGACAACTTGGGGGAGGCATGTGACATTGGGGACTGGGGAAAGCAGTAAGAGAACCAGCCTGAGGAGCTGGGTAGGTGGGAGGGCAAGGGGGTGGAGGAGGACTGAGGCACATGGTTTGAGTCACTAAGCAGGTCATAGGGGTACATAGAGCTGGTTCACAGGAACTTCCAGAAGCAGGCCAAAGCTGGCAGGGTCACCACAGGGCCAGGGCCTACTCCCCACCCTCCCCACTCACCCCTGCTCAAGCCAAGTCAGCCACTGGGCTGCACTGGGGAGCCCGGAGCCAGCTGCCTGCTCAGGCTCAGGGCCATGGCAGGAGCAGCTGCCCTGCACTCATGTGGCTCAAGTGCCTGCCTTGTGCCCGCCTAGTACTGGGTATTGACACTCGTTTGTTTTAAATAATAAATCTTCCTTTTCTTCAAAGGGCTCACAGCTTGGATATCAGGACAAACAACTAACAGGCATGGTATTTTAACATGGCTTTTCAACATGGAGCACCAAATCACATCCAAAGGGTGGGGAATGGATTTTCTGCTAAGAACCACGGAGATGTATATGCCACCACTCACGGGCCATACACAACTGTCAGCTCAAACACGAGCCTTGCTAAATTTCAAGTCCTACCTCTGTGATTGCCTTGGCACAGCCAGACTGAGTGATTTCATAGGCCTTATACATTCCTTACCGTGGCACACATGTGTGCATGTCCATACACACGATGTCCCATGATCCCCACTCCACAGGAATATTGTTCCCCCAGGGCAGAGAAGAAGCCAGGTTCTGTGCTAAAAACACACTCTTCCCTTCCACATCTATGTGGACCAACCCCACAGGGAGCACAGAAGGATGGGATGGGTCCTAACTTATCCTACAAGGCACAGGCGGAGCTTCCTGGGGTGGAGCTTCCTGGGGGTATGGCTCGGAGTTCTTTATGCAGATGAGAGGGAGAGGAAGTGGTCAGGGCAGGTGAAGGGAACACTTCTACCACATACATCTGACATCTGAGCCATCGGTGTCCTTTAGCTTTCCCTTGAGTTTCAGGGCTAGTCTGAAAGCCCCGGCTTTCTAACATCTGTCATCTGTGATGGCACCCTCTAGAGAAAGCAACAAGGGAGTTCTCCTCTCAGGAGCCTGAGAGGTGAGCTCTAGGCAGACCAGGGCTGGCTCAGGCCCCAAAGTTAAGGAAGTATCACTGCTGGCTTGTAGGCTGCTTTTCCAGGGTCTCACACAATGACTGTAATAGGCTGGGGACAAACTGGGGAGGGGCCATAAGCCCCTTGGTCAGCCAGTTTCAGTAAGTCAGGGAGAGAAAATGGGAGTGGTGGAATCGGTGAAAATTTGAGCAAGAAGCCGGAGGGGGGGGCGAGAGGTGTCTCTGAGCTCACCAGGGAGGGAAAGGAATGAGAAAGCAGCTTAGGACTGGATTGACCCTGAGCAGGGAGGAGATTGGAAATCATTGTGCCGCTGCCCTCCCCCTCCCCACACACACCAGGAGGGACCATAGGGAAGCAGGCAGTGGCCTGGCAGTTAAGATGCCAGCATCCTGTGCTGGAGAACCTGGGTCCTATCCCTGGTTCTGGCTCCTTACTCCAGACTCTTGCAGTGTACACTCTGGGAGGCAGTAGAAGTGGCTCACATGGTTCAGTCCCCACCACCTACTTGGTTTGGAGACCTGGATTGCATTCCTGGCTCCCAGCACAGTCCCAGCCAACAAAGGCACTGAAGGCGTGCACTAGCAGATAGAGCTAGCTAGCTGTCTGTCTCTGGCTGTGCAATAAATTAAGTTTAAAAATTGTATTTTTAGGAAACACAGACATTAGCCTGATGAGGAGGTGTTGGAGGAGAGACCCTCAGGCTTTATCAGAAGCCACAGAAAAGGGATGTGGCAGGACAAGGACGGAGAGCTAGTTCCACACCAGCACCACCACAGGTCCTCCATGGCAGAGGCCGGTTTGAGCGCTGCCCAAGGAGACCTTCTAGTGGTTCCTTGACAAAAGCAAGTGGAGACCCATCCCACTTTGTCCCCAGTGGTAGCACAATGGGACTCTCGTAAGGAGTCAGGAAGCCATGTCACAGACAAGCTGCTGTGCCTCTGTCACATGACCTCCCGCCAACAGCAGCAGCAGGACACCCTTTGACCCCCAGCTCTGCACCCTCCTCACAGGCTCCCTGTGCAGCCAGACGCAGGCCTAGTCAGTCCACAGGCAATGGGCCAAGAAGGAAGGAGGAGACTGAGATTGTAAACTCTACAGTGAATGAGAGTGGAGAATCCAGTTGAGTTTCAAGTCTTTCTAACCTCAAAGGGGACCCAAGTCAGTTCTCTGCCATAAGCACATGGAAGAGTCCAGACCTTGCTTCACATTTACTGGTGTGAGGGCACTTCTCCAGATGGACCCTCCAGGCCCCTCCCCCCAGTGCTCACAACAACCCTTGGGACTGTTCTGTTTTCCAGTGAAGGTGAAAATCACCCAACACAGAATTCTGTCTAAAGTACAGTCACACAACGGTGTACAAAAACCACTCCCTTAAGGGGTTTTTGTTTTGTTTTAAGATTTATTTATTTTGCTTGTAAGAGCTACAGAGAGAAGGTCTTCCATCTGCTGGTTCACTATCCAGATGGCCACAGTGGTCACAGCTGAGCTGGTCTGAAATTGGGAGCCAGGAGTTTCTTCCAGGTCTCTCACATGGGTACAGGAGCTCAAGGCCCTGGGCCATCCTCCACTGAATTCCCAGACCACAAGCAGGAAGCTAGATGGGAAATGGCACAGCTGGGACTCAAACTGGTGCCCATTGTTTTATATGCTCACGTTACTGATGAACTCTGAAGGTTCAGGAAAGTGAAGTGACCAATTCAAGTTCATCTGAGCTGGCGACTGGGCTTGGACCCAACTCCTATTACTCATGGAAGAGAAGGGGACATAACAGCCTCTGACTGGATTTTCTGGCCTCTGGTCTTACACACAATTGGATTTGTTTCTTCAGTGGCCAGTGGGTCTTCATTAGCCAGGACACAAAGGCTGAGCTTCCCTTAGGAGCACAAAGGTGACCTTGACATTCATGTAATCACCATGCAACTTTTCCAGCATGCAGTCTCCTGAGGGCTGTGACAACCCAGGGTGGAGGCTGATCCCAGCACAGCCTTCTTCCCTCAGTGACAGAGAGAGGGAAAAGAGCGAAAGAAAAAAGTGATCTCCATTCACTGGCTCACTCACCAAATAACCACAATGGCCAGGCAGAAGCCAGGAGTCGAAAACTCCATCCAGCATCTCTTGTGTGGGTGGCAGGGGCTCAGGCACTTGGGCTGTCTTCCACTGCTCTCCCAGGAGCACTAGCAGGGAGCTGGGTTGGAAGTGGGGCAGCCAGGACTCTGGTAAGGGATGGCCATGTCGTAAATGATTACCTAAGCTACTGTGCTCTTTCACCTTGCTTGTCAGCTGCCAGGGATTAGGGTTTCTCGTGTGGGATCCAACATCCGTGCTGGCCCCACACACGGTTGCCAAGCAGCTTCCTCTAGCTTGACTTGAAGTAAGAAGCAACAAGCTCCATCCAATCCCTGCGCTGCCATCAGCTAAGTTATTTTAAGGCCCAAGAAAGATTGTGGTACAGGTACCAAATATGTGATGTCAAGATACAAAGGAATTTCAAAAAGCTCATAAAAGAATCAAAAGATATGTCAGGACACACTAACTAACAGACTGATGGACTTATGGCTGCTTATGAAGGACTAGACTATTGTAATAATATGGAGAAAATCAGATGGTGGGAATTTGGAGAGGCAATAGGGAAATCCCAAACCCTATGGAATTGTACCATAAAGTTAAAATTTTTAAAAAAAAAAAATAATACAGATAAGTTGACTTTAGTGAAAAAACAAACAAACAAACAAACAACAAGATCCAGGAATCCAAAGAGTCTTCCCAAAAAATTGGCAAAAAAAGGCAGGTTAGGAAGTTGAGGGGTTGGCACCATGGCTGAACTGGCTAATCATCCATCTGCAAGTGCCGGCATCCTATATGGGCACCAGTTCGTATGCCAGCTGCTCCACTTCCCATCCAACTCCCTGCTTTTGGTCTGGGAAAGCAGTAGAGGATGGCTCAAAACCTTGGGACCCTGTACCCACAAGGGAGACCCAGAAGAAGCGCCTGGCTTCATTCAGATGGACTAGGCTCTGGCCATTGTGGCAATATGGGGAGTGAGCCAGGGGATGGAAGATCTTTCTGTATCTCCTCTCTGTAAGTCTGACATTCTGATAAAATAAATAAATAAATCTCAAAATAAAACAAAAAATAGAAGTTGGAGCTGGGGACTGAACCCAGGCCCTATGACATGGGTTGAAGGAGTGTTAGCCTTTGGGTTTTTTACCTGCACCTCTGCTTTCCCCTCACATCGAAGAGCCTTGTCTCTGACTTCCCCATGAGTTAATGCACTAGCTGAGGAGTGGAATCCAGGTCCTCCTGTCTTCTAGCCCCTCCTGGTGCCCAGCCCCGCCTCCAGCAGGCCTCCAGGAGGTGAAAGCTCTGGAAACTTCCATATCCTGGGTGCCGTGAGGTTTTCTGCCAGCCAGCGATGGCTGTAAGTGGGACACAGGCAACCAGCCACCTCACCTGTGTTCTGCATGCACTGGACCCAAGTCCAAGTGGAAACAGCAAGTCAGCGGGCCTAGGAGTTCCCCATGCTTGTGAGCCAGATCTCCACGTGCTCCTATCTCTGCTTGATACACGTTCACCTTGCCAGAACAACACAGTAGGGGACCCTGCACTGAAGCGTTTCTACTTTGAACTGAACTCTATTTTGCTCAACTCCCACTGGGCTCTGAGCTCCCTCTAGGCTTGTGACCGCAAGAATGTAAACATGCTGCAAATCTGCAGGGACTCCTTGTTTTGTCTCTGGAAGGTCTGGTTAGCCGGGGAGAGTTTTCTCCTGCACTGTATTGGTGTGTCTTGCTTTGTATAAGCTCACCTTGGGATCACTTTCTTCTCCCAGCCCTCCCCGTCCCCATCCTGGGATCAACATTACCCACTCAGAATGCATGAAATGTTCTTCAGTACATTAAAGACTAACCAGGGAGGCCAAAACTGGAAATTTCCAGTGGAGAGAATGCTGGAGGAGACAGCTTTAACCCTGTTTCTTCCCCTGCACCCATTGGTGTTTCTTTTCTCCCCTCCGTTTTCTTGTTCCACTTTGAGAATGGCACGGGCTGATTTCCTGACTGTACTGGGTCACAGCCTCCCTCTTTCCCCCCCTCCCCACCCCACCCCCGGCCTGCCCTGTTGGGTATAAGTGTGATATGAATTCTCCCTTTCTTTGGGTGAGCTTAGTAGTTTCAGTGTGAAGGGCAGGGCTGATGCCTCCGTAGTGGGAGGGAATGTCAGAATGTTCATGGAAGATGGATGCAAGGAAGCTGTAGCTGAGAACAGAGCGGAAGCCAGGGGGAGATTGGTACTACATCTGGATCTCCAACATAAGCTGCAGGGATTGCCAACTGCCTCCCAGGGTTCATGTAAGTGGGAACCTGAAATCAGAAGTGGCTGGGACTGGAGCCCAGACACATCCATATGGGATACAGGTGTCCCAAGCAGTGCCTTAACCCCTGAACCAAATATTATTTGAAGACCCTTGTAACAAAACTCTCTGACACAGGCCTTCAGTTCCCTCACCTCCTATCTTGTTACAGTTAAAGTATCTTAGTTAGATTCTATTTCTGGAAGTTTGTCACTGACAAAGCTGTTTTCTGAGTTGAGCCTCAGCAGGTTAAAACCCCCAGGACCTGACACTTGTTTGTTGAAAAGAATGAAATCTGATTGGCTAGAATCAAAATCCAATTGAATGGACAGTTGTAAAGCAGTTTTGCAGACAAGGGTATTGGTCCCTCTGGTGTGCCCCTGCTGGACCTGTGATACTTTGGTGTCCCAAGAAGAAAGGGACCTGGGCCAGACCCACTCTGGAAGGTAGGGCTATTGGCTTGGTTAGCTCTTTGTTCTGCAAGCCTACTCTGGCTTGGCACAATACCAGGTCATTTCTTTTGCTAGAAATGAGACCCCATTCTTCACTCCAGAGGCTCTCAGTCTGCTGGTGTGAGCAGAAGTTACCCTCCTCTTCCCGCTGAGTTTCATCTGACTGAGTAATCAACCCAGGAACCACAATAGCTAATGGTATCTCCCTCTTTTATGTGAAGAGCTGGATTACAGGGTGAAGAAGCCAAGTCTCCTTTTGCCCCTCCTGATCCAGGTGGTCCTATGCAAGCCAGGGAATCTTCTGGTTTCCAGTGTGGTACAGTAAAGGGATCTGGATAGATGAAGGGACAAGAAGAGCTGGAGACTTTCTTTCTGGGGAGGGTAGTGGCAATCCCCTGCATGAGGTGTAGCCAGCTCCCAGGGTGCAGACCAGAGGCTCAAGAGCAGCCAGCAATTCCAGGCAAAGTCACGTGCATATGGGCAGCCACAGTATCATAGAGCTGTCCCCAGGAGAAATCACAAATCATTTGCCCCTGAAGGAAAGATGCAAGACTTGGGGCCAGTAAGATGGACATGATGAAGATTAGCATAGAGACCAGGTGGCCAGACTGGCTATGAGAACTGAGGTTTGACTTAGGACTCCTATGAACATCATGGGACGGAATCAACCCTTCTCTGGATGCTAGGGGTATGTCTCCCAAAAATGTGTGCAAGGGAGGCACATGCAGGTCTCCCACATAAGCTGCAGGCTGTGCAAGTGAGGCAGTGTTAGGAGCACCAAGTGTATGACTGTCACCTCCCTGGAGAATACAGTCCAGCTGCTGGCTCCCGGGCAGGCACAGGGCCACAGAAGAAAATGGGCTTCTGTCCACCTCACCCTGCAAGAGGAGGGCAGGGCTGAGTTGGGTATGTGAGCAGGTCACCCTGTTTTTCCCTGTACAGGAGATGGCATTCTGGGAACATCTGCCTCCTGTGTGTCAGGGTCGTGCTTTCTGAGCATTGTCATCTTTGCTTGTATTTAATCACCACCATCCTGTATGTGGTACATCACTCTCTCCAATTCACAGGCAAGGAGCTGGACGTGCTGGGAGGGTGTGCACAGCTATGCACCTGCGTTTGTAGAACCTGGATCTGCCTGCTTCCCAGGGGAGGACCTCTGCCTTATACCACCTAGCTTCCAGGCCTCCATGTCCCTTCCATGTCACCAATGGTTACGAGAAATTATTTCAGGCTGTAGCAAAATGCTTGACTTTCTCCCCTTCCCTTCAAATCATAGGGGCAGGCTGCATCCCTGGGTGCCCAGAGGATCACCTTGTACCCGTGCCTCCCTGGGGTTGGCTGTTCTCAGCACCGCCTTCCCTTGTCGGACCGTGGCTTCTGCATCACACATTCTACAGCTCATTTCACAACCCTGAGTTACTACTGACAATCACATTCTTTTTCTTCGCTGGGAAAATCTAGGGGGAACCCCACCCCCTTGGTTTGGCTCATTCACACCCAGGCTCTCCCTCGAAACTCACATTCTTGACTTGATTCAAAGCCGGACATTGGTCACAACCGTGAGAAAAAAAAGTGGAGCCAGAGGCTAAAAAAGAAACAGACCACAGCCTTCCAGAAAGATCCAGGGTGCTGGGCACCGCCCCCTCACACAGGAGAACAGTGAACCCAGAAGAATTATACTTCAGAGGGGTTAGGGACCCTCATCTGCAAAGCAACTTGCTTAGGCTACCCATTCAATTGGGTTTCGATTCTATTCAATTTGATTTCATTCATCAGTAATTGAGATTCCTCACCTCACTCCTATAAGTCAGCAGTTGCCCTTGGAGTGTAGACACCAAGGTAATAATTCTCAGATTTTTTTTTATTCCAAGACTCTTATTATTCTTAAACATTGTCAAGGACCCCAAAGAGCTTTCATTTATGTGTGTAGCATCTGATAAGAGACTAAAGCAGAACAGAGTAGACTCAGAGAACTTCATTGGCATTATCTGTGATCCGTAAATTGAACAGTACAGGGTTCTGTAAAATAGAGGCTGTCTTCTGATGAGCCGAGTGGAGGAGTTTGGCTGACTAGGCAGAAGAGAGCTGGTGAGAGCAGCTGCGTTGGCTCCGAGTGACTTTCCTTGTAGTTTCTTTCGTGCTAACTAGAACTGGTCTGCTTGAGGATTCGATTGCTGTGTCTCTGATTTCTTGGAAGGTCAGATAAACAATTTAGTTTGGGCTTGGTGACCTAAAACTTTAGCATGAGTAACTTCATTTTAGTTTTGCCTGCTGGGCCTAGTATGAGGGCTCAGTCCAAACCCGTGGCATAAATTTTACATTACAAATGCTAGTATCTGTTGGGCTGAAGATTGACACAGGAGGGGCCAGCACTGTGGTAAAGCAGGTACAGCCATCTCCAGTGGTGCCGGCTTCTCATATGGACACTGGTTTGAGTCCCACCTGCTGCTCCACTTCCAATCCAGGTCCCTACTAATGTGCCTGAGAAAACAGCAGATGGAGCAAGTATTTGGGCCCTTGTGTGCACATGGGAGACCTGGATGAAGCTCCAGGCTCTTGGCTTTGGCCTCACCCAGCCTTGGCCCAGCTTTGGCCATCATGAACCAGTGAAAGGAAGATAGCTCTCTTTGTCTTTTTGCTTCTTTATCCCTATAACTCTGCCTTTCAAATAAGTAAATGTATGTTTTTAGAAAAAAAATTTTTTAAAAACAGTAAAAAGTATGAATACATTTTAAAACAATAAAGAATAATATGACTACATGTTAACACAACATATTTTATGCAACATACCTCTACCTATTTTAAATTCAGGAAGATGAATGGTGTTGTCCTGCATTTTACAAACTCTTTTGCGTTTCACTTACTAAAAGACAGCTGGATGTCTATTTGTATTCCGATGTTGCAATATGTTGTTTTGGCTGCAGCATACAAGCAAAGCCCTCTCACACAGATATCTCATTGGAAGAGGTGGGAGTGCTTTAACAGCCTTTTTGGATAATTACAGATGTGTCACATAGCCTCTGGCAAACTCCACCACACACACACCCCAGTATGAGAGCAAAAAATTATTATGGAAAGGGTTTTGACCTCATGGGCCTAAGACAGTCTTGGGAACACACTTTGAGAACTGTTCCCTTAGAGTTCTCTACTTGCACATGTAGACCAGTGTGCAGGATTGTTCACTGCAGCATTATTTGTAGTGGAGAAGAAACTGAACAACCCAAGCTTTCTTCTCCTTCTTCTTTTTAGATTTATTTATTTTACTTGAAAGCCAGAACTACCAAAAGAAAAAGATCTTCCATCTACTGGTTCATTTTCCGAATGATTGCTACTAGCCAAAGTTGAGTCAGTCCGAAGCCAGGAGCCAGGAGCTTCTTCTAGATCTTCCACGTGGGTGCAGGTACCCAAGGACTTGAGCCATTGTCTGCTGCTTTCCCAAGCCATAGGCAGGGAACCTGCTGGGAAGTGGAGCAGCCAGGACATGGACCGGCATCCCACATGGAATGCTGGTGTTGCAGGTAAAGGATTAGCATGCTACCCCACCACCCCAGCCCCAGCCTTCTGTTACCAGGAAAGTAGATGGATCGTGGTTCCTCCACATACCAGGATATTGAATGACAGTGTCAACGAAGCCTCTCCCCCTCCCCGCCCGACACTTTGCATGTTGAGAGGCTGATCTATACACAGCAGCCTTCCTCTCTGAGGAGTTCCTTTGATTGGTCGACACTGGAGTTGAAAATGTATTCCTGCATGAATCTAAGAGATAAGCAAATGAAGCTCTGTGGCCCAAGACTGGGAGAGGCAAGGCAGTGTCACCTAATTTCCCATTGTGGCCTTTCTCCCATTAACTTCTCCTCCAAAGGAAGCCCTTTCATTTTGTGTGGCACTTGATCTCAACCCAAGGATTGAAAGTGAGCTTCCTGTTTTAAAACGTGGTTTACACTACCGTGTAAACACTTAGCAAAACAGCAGGACTGTATAAACACAAGCCTGCCGAGAATTCAGCAACTTCATGAAAGATCTTCCCTTCTGGGAGCTAGGGACGCACAGAGCTAAAACTAGTACATTTTGTGCTTAAAACTGAGCCTTTTACTGGAATAATAATAATAATAACTGAAGGAAAAAAATCTTCCCATGCTTTTGATACCTGCTTAGAAAGGAAGAGAGCACAGCAAGGAGCTTGGGAGAAGCTGAAAGGGCTGCTGAAGGCAGCTTGGTCTGCAGTTCTTCACCTTGGAGCTTGCAGGGACCTGGACTCAGCGTTGCCACAGTGCAATTACTTCCCAGGACTTCTCCCTCTGCCAGCACTAGCTCCACCCACCGCCCTTTACACATGCGCATACACACATGCATACCCAGAGTTCTACGCAGTGTTCTCTTGTAGGGGTAGCATTACAGTGGCCAAGGATGGCAGTGCCCAGGAGGATGTGTTAAAGGACACATGGCCGGTCTGTCCCTCAAGCACACAGCCACAGCAGGGGGCTGTTCGTGCAGCCTGAGGCTGCCACGCATCTGCAGGATAGAGTGCTCTCCACGCTGTGCCAGCTCAGTGATTCTTGAGCTGCCAACGGTCACATTTTCACCCAGAATAGCCTGCTATTTTGTGGCATCCCTGGAGTGGCAATGCCGATCTCAGGCCCTGCCATTGACTTCTAAGGGACAGGCAACCACGCACAACCCCCGGTAGGGCAGGAGACTGGAGGGTTCATCTCAGGAGAAACTTGGCCAGAGGAAAAGATGTCGAGAGAAGTCCACCTAAATAAACAGTAGGCTTTCTGCCTAGTTGGCCTGCTTTGAAATGTTTAGTCAATAGGCTTGTATCCTCTCTCTCTCTCTCTCCCCCTCTCTCTCTCTCCCCCCACCCCCTTTCTGTCTCTCTCTCACACACACAATTTTTTTCAGCCAGTGTTTTTTTTGAAAGATGTATTTATTATTTGTTAGGCATTGCCATAGAGAGAGTGATGGAGACACAGAGAGAGAGAGACATCTTCCATCCTCTGGTTTATTCCCCAAATCCAGAGCTGGGGCAGGCTGAAGCCAGGAGCTTCTCCCTGGTCTCCCACATGGCTGCAGGTGCCTACACACATAGATCCTCCTCTGCTGCTTTTTCAGGTGCATTGACAGGAAGTTGGAGCAATCAGGAATCTAACCAGCTTATGGAATGCTTGACTGTGGCTTAGCCTATTATGCCACAATACTGGTGCCAGGAAATCTTTCTCTATGAAAGAAGACTAGGGTGAACTGTGCTATCATAGCAGAGGGCCATTAAAGGCCTAGCGGCAGGATACAATCAGGGTTATTTACCTTGGGGGAGGCCTCCTCCCCTGTGTGGGGGAGTGGCATGTGTGTGTCATGGCCCGTGTTTCAGGGTTGAAAGAACAAACTGCATTTCCTGAAAGATCACGGTCCCTGTGTCTGAATGTTATTCCAGCTAAATAAGGCTCAGATTGTGACAGCTGACGTTTCTGTAGGCCGTGATTTAAAAAAAAAAAAAAATGAAAGTAAATAAAGTCAAGTGCAGAGGGTGGGGCCGCTGTTCCTACAAAATGGCAACCTCTGACCCCTTTCCCTCTGCCCTGCATTTCTCTCTCCTGAGCTGAAAAAGCAGCGAGTCCTCAAATCTCCTCACTGATGCACAACAACACCCATTTGGGGCGGGGGACAAAGCCATCATCCACAGGAGCTGTGAGCTCATGTGAAAAACAGAGCGCATGCCTGGAGAGCTCTTGGTTTTGATACATACGCAATCAGTGAGCTACATTAAAAACAAAAAAGGAAGAAAAAAACCCAACCAGGAAGTCATGTGTCCAAACCTTTTCTTTTCATTCAGGCAGAAATCAACAGAACATACCTTATGGTTGAAATCAGACATTTCGTATTCATTTGCTTTAACAACAAAATATTCAGGAGACTTTGGTCTAGAAAATCAAAAGTTTTACTATTTCCTCCTGGATCAACATCTGGTTCCTCAGGGACTCCCCTGCCCCTCTTTTCCTGTATTATTTTTGACTTCCAAGAATTACTTCAAATTTAGAGAAGCAGAGATGGACCAGTCCCTAAAATTAAATGCTAACTTCTGCTTAACAAAATGGTTCTGATTAATTGACAGACAGATGCACCCATAGGAAAAACAGAATCCAGAAGCAGATGCAAGTAGAAATGGGAATCCAGTGCTTGATGAAGTTTGCATTTTAAATCAAGGCAGAAGGGAAGGGCTGTTCAGTAAATGGTTCTGAGACAGTTGGCTAAACACCATTTTCCATTCGTGAAAGCCATATAAATTATGTTGCTAGTTCTAGCCTTACTCCAAAATAAATTCCAGATGAATAAGAGCCTAACATGTCAAACATGAAACCACAAAAACACAGGGAAAAAACGCAACTGAATATGCTTATAATCTTGGGATTAAGGCCTGTCTCAGTATACCCAAGAAATACATTATATAGGCAAATGTTGGTAAATTTGAATGTATCAAACTTTACATTTTTTCTGAGCAGGAATAAACGTATTCACAAAGGCAAAAATGAATCGAGGTTGTGACTTAGATAATAAACAATTGACTAATATCCTTAATATACAAAGAGTTCTTACAAATCAATATAAAAAAAAATCAGTCTAAGTCCAGCCAAAGAAAACAGAAACCATGTCAGGAACTATAAACAGAAAAAGTTAACACAGAGAAATGGTTACATAGATACTGCAAGGCTGGGAGAGCACAAGGGATCCCTGAGATATCCCAGACATTAATAACTGCTGATGGAGCCAAATGTTAGAGATGAGATTGGAAGAACCCCTAGGGGTCCCCAGGAGGCTGGTCCTTGGCTCCCAGTCTGGGGGGGATGTATACTGAGGGGACAGTTTATTTGGTTTTGTATAGACGGGTTTATTTGAAAGAGAGGGAAAGACAGAGATCTTCCACCTGCTGGTTCACTCCTCAAATGTATGAAGGACTGGACCAGGCTGAAGTCAGGAGCCTGGAACTCCATTTTGGTTTCCTCTCATGGGAGACATGGGCCATCCTCCACTCTTTTCCCAGGCTCATGAGCAAGGAGCTGGATAGGAAATGGAACAGCCTGGTCACACACAGGCATCCAGACAGGATGCTGGCATCCATAGGTGGTGGCTTAACATGCTGCCCCACAATGGGGGCTTCCAAGGGGGATGAATCTCTGAGTTCCTAAGGACCCTTGGGGCTGAAGCAGAAACTGCTTTGCTGTTGAGGGCTGTGTAAAAGGTGCAGATAACAGGAAGAAAATCCCTTCTTCCTTCTCCCATGTTCTATTCTCTCCCAGTACCTCCCATTCACAGAATCTAAAAGGAAACTAGACTGCAAGGTTTTTGATAACCAAAAAGCAAAATTTCATACAAGGTGCATTTAGGGATGAAAGAGAAGAAGAAAAACAAGGGACATGCCAACCAAGAGGACTAACGACCATTAGCAGGTGTTTGTGTCAAATTTTCTCCTTCCTAGATAGGCCAGCAGAGGCCTACAAGCCCCGCCTTCTAGCTGTGGACGGACAGAAGCAGAGCAACCCCTTCCTCCTTGCCTACCATTGCCTGAGTCCAGCTTCACCCCCACTGCATCACTCCCAGGCCACGGCTGCTTTCCCATAAAGTGCCCAACTGCAGGAGAATCCTCGCAGTTCCCCCTGGCATGGAAACAAAAGCAGCTCTGAAGGCCCAAATGAGGGCCCTGGCTAAGCTGGCCGTACTTCCTGCCACCTGCCCAGGCCTCCCGCAAAGGCCCCTTGTTAACTCCCTCAGGAAGCAGGGCAAAGCGGCCTCAAAATATGCCCACTTAGCTTATTATTTGTGACTGGAAGAGTATGCAGAACCCTGGAAAACCCTGTTCTTTTGCCAGGGTCCTGCGGAGTCAGGCAAGTTTTAGCATGTTGTTGTATGAAGGGCCTTCAAACCACGCCTGGAATCTCCCACCCCCTGCTTTCTCTTTTTAGGGCTTTGGTAATTAGAATGGGCCTACCCAGGTCATTCGGAATAACCTCCTTTCGGCTCCCAGAGTCAATGGACTAGCATGCTTCATTCCACCTGCCGTCCCACTTCTCTTTTGTCATGTAACTACCCTGGGCACAGGTCCCAGAATTAAGACACAGATATCTCTGGGAACATTATTCTGCCTTGCATAGCAGCTTATGTAGTCACACCAGGAAGACCTGGTTTACCCAAGTCTCACACACATTCCTCAATGACTGGCAGGCTCCAGGGGAAAGATGGATTTCTGCCACCTGCCACCAGAGTGTTCTATAACCTCCACATAGGCTGCTGTGCACCACTCAAGTCAGCTGTCAACATCAGGTTCAAAAGGCACAAGATGGGGCGACATTTTGCCAGCTGACTACAACATCCACATCCCGTATCAGAGTACCTGGGTTCCATCCCTGTCTCTGGATCCTGACTCCTGCTTCTCGCTAATGCAGACACTGGTTAATGCAAACCAGTGGTGATGATTCAGGTCACGGGATTCCTGCCACCTAAGTGGGAGACCAGGATGGGGCTTCTCACTGCCAGTGATGGTCCCCTAGTCCAGTCCTAGGGGCATCTGAGGAGTAGATAGGAGGATGGGCAC
The DNA here is from genome assembly GCF_017591425.1 of Ochotona curzoniae. Taxonomy (NCBI): domain Eukaryota; kingdom Metazoa; phylum Chordata; class Mammalia; order Lagomorpha; family Ochotonidae; genus Ochotona; species Ochotona curzoniae. The sequence goes on from NW_024467122.1 coordinate 67,747,293, forward strand.
ACTCTCTTCTTCTCTCTCTACATTTTGAAAAAACAACATAAGAACAAGCACATCGCAGGAAAAAAAATAAGAAATGTAGTCAAATATTCTACATATTGTAAGGTACAATAATTAAAATACTCATATAATTATAGCATTGGAAAAGAGAAGCAGGTCATTTCAACAGAGATAATCTCAAACATATGGTAATTTAATATAGAATGTGATCACATTTCAATATGGTAGGGAAAATGGATTATTCAACAAATCGGAAAAAAATGAAGTTTCCTCCCCCACAAAAATGCCAGAATAAATTCCAAATGGATCAAATAAATGTAAATTATGAAACCATAAAAGCACAAGAAGAAAGCATAGGGTGAAATTTTAGGATTTTGGAGCATAGAATCATGTTTAAATACCCAGAGAAGCCACAAATAATAAACCCAACTAATGAATATCTACATACAGCCAAAATACAAAATCAAAAGGTAGTTGGGGAAAAATTTGGAATTCATATCCTAGAGCTAGCATATTACAGACCAAAAGACTGGTTACTGCATGTGAAAATGGCTGAGATACACAGAGAAAAAAGTCCACAGATGAAAAAATACAAATGGCTCTTAAGAAAAAGAGACTGAAGCTATTTCATGAGTAGTTATACAAATATTAAAACAATAGTAAGGTAATTCTTACACTTGCAATTTTGAAAACATTGAAAGTCATTTAATAGAATGAGCACTGAGTTGAAGCCACACAAAATATTTTGTTATGCAAGTGGCAGGATGGTATGACCACATATATCCAAAGAAGAATACACATAGTCTGCAATACCTGTGTAACATATGATAGTTACAAAATATAACCATACAACAGAAATACTGTTTACATGTGTTCATACACTAATATGTGTGAGTTTAAAAAGCTTACACCAAAATACACTGATCTTTTCATTTTTACTTTTGCATGACCTTTTTAAAGCATGCTTGTAGTTGCACACACTCAGAGAAGATACATGTACTAATTGTCTCCAAAGAGTGTTGGTCTCTTTGGTTTTTTTGTTTGTTTGTTTGTTTGTTTGTTTGTTTTTTAAATTTCAAGGAGTGGACCTGAAGAAAAGGGAATTTCATTTTTACTGACTACCTTTACTTGTTGGGGGGAAAATAAACTCCACCTAATTTAAGCTAACTTTTAAAAAAAGATGTATTTATTTGGAAGCCAGAGTTACAGAGAAAGAATGAGGACGGAGAGGGAGTGAGAGACACAGAAACAGGCTGACTCACTCTGCAAAGCTTACCATGGCTGGAGCTGGGCCAGACTGAAGTCTGGAGCCAAGGTTTTCCCCCTGGGTTCTGAGTCCCAAGCACTTGGGCCGTCTTCTGCTACTTTCCAAGGCACATTAGCAGGGAGCTGGATTAGAAGTAAAGCAGTTGGGACTCCGCGGAGTTGCCCCGGAGAGCCGGGGAATAGTTGCGCCTGAGTTTTCTGAGAAGGACAAAGCGCTCATTGAAGTCACCTGCTCACTCTGGTGGTGTGTGCTTGGGCTCAGGTTGGATCTTGTGTAGTACCGCTGATGCCCTCTAGGGGGCTAGTACAGCAGGGCACAGGCTGGGTGACTGGGGAGTGGGAGTCCTGCCACTCCTTCACAAGAACGAGAGGAAGGGACCTTGGCGCTCCACACAGGAGGGACACCTCTCAGGCACTTTGCGTTTCATAAACAAGAAGACGGCGGCCCGGAGAAGCTGCTGGTGGTTGCTCAAGCTGTTGGGTGCAAGCTTTCTGGGGACCTCAGCTTACATGACAATGTGCCATGTGGGCATCAGGCTGTGCATATCGCTGGCACTGACTTCAGATCCCTCCTCCTTCCTCATGCCTGCCCTCCCTCTGGTGACTGAAACCTGTGAGCCTCTCTTCCTTGCCCCAGGGCCAGTCACTGCAGCTTTCTGAGTTTGTGCCTGAGGCAAGTCTAATGACAACTCCACCTCCACGGGGTGAGCCGAGGACATGGCGACTGGGTGCCCCTCCCTGGGCACTGCGTGACTCTGTGTGTGTTTGTATGAACGAATGTTCTCTTCTCTCAAAACCAACAGGGCATTACGAAGGTCTGGGAGCCTTCTTGCACCCAGAAGGGAGCCAGAAGGAAGGGGACAGAAAGGTGGCGGAAAGGTGGCGTCTTGGCAGGTGGAGAAGCTCTCTGAGAAGCCGGGGCAGCCGACTTGTAGCCCCAAGGGCGGATGTTCTGTACCAGCGGAGTGGGGAACGGACATGGATCCTGAGGTCTTCTAAGGCCAGTACAGCCCTGACAGCCATGGCTCCCTTTGTCCAGATCCTGCCCTCCTTCCTCCAGTGTCTGGTCCAAGGCAGACACTGCTTCAAGTTCAAGCAGCCCTCTATCACTGTGGGTTCCATATCCATGGGCTCAGCCAACCCCAAGGTGAAAACATGCAGAGAAACGGGTGTTTCTGACACAACAGTCAAGACTCAGCTGGGGTGCCCACATCCAGTCTCGGGGTGCCTGGGCTTGAGTTCTGGTTCCTCCCAGTTCCAGCTCCCAGGCAAGGTGCTCCCTGGGAGGCAGCAGGTCATGGATGGCTCCAGCACCTGAGTCCCTGCCACCCATGTGAGTTTCCAGCTTCTGGCTTCGGCCTGGCCCATCCTGGCCCAACTGGTGCTTGTTTGTTTGGGGGAGTTTGAACCAGCAGATGGGAGAAATCAGTTGCATTCTCTTTGTCTTTCAAAAATAAGTTAGATAAATAGAAATTTAAAGAAAGTGTTCTTTTAAAGAAAAGCCCGTGTTCATACCGAACATGTAACTTTTCCCCATATCATTATTCCCATAGTGCTTACATTGAGTTAGGTATAAGCAGTCTAGAGAGGATTCAAGTGTATGGGAGGATGTGAGTAGGTTGATGCTAGGGATTTGAACATGCTGGTTATATATCCATGGGGATTCTAGAACTAACCCTTCTCCCCCAATGCCAAGGGATGCCATAGTACTAAGGCAAGTATTTGTGAGACTTGTTTGTGCCCAGTGCATCTGTTGTATGATGATACATGGTAGGTGTGCATATGGTCAGACACATCAGAGTGATGTGTTGGTACTCCTTTCATTGCATTGTGAAACTCAGGTCAGGCTTTCTCAGTTTTCATCATTTATGCCTTATGCAGTGTAAGATTTTCTTTAAAAAACAAGTTGTAATTGTTATAATTACTTCTTTAAGGAGAAAAAGAATAAGGGGTAGACTTAAAATTTATTTTATATATATGTAAATGCTGCTACCTGGGGTGGGTGTTATGGTACAACGGCTTAAGGTTCACTGTGGGATGCCCACATTCCATGTGAGAGAGCCTGGTCAGGGTCCCAATTAATCCACACCCCACAGTCAGCTTGCCACTCACAGATGAGGACCCAAATGCTTGAGCTTCTACCCCACACAGGGGAAACCTAGACGGAATCCTGGGCTCTTGGCTGTGGCCTGACCCAGCCCTGGCTGCGGTGGCCCGTTTGGAAAGTGAATCAGTACACAGATGATTTTCCCTCTCTCTCCTCACTCCACCTTTCAAACAGATGAATAAAAATTTATTTTAAAAAAAATGCAACACACAACATGGTTAAGATAGAGGGAAAAAAAACCTTCCATAATGCAATCATTCACCAGCTATTAGTGTTTCTTAATAGTTTAAAAACTGCTTTAGAAGTACTTTATAAAAAATTATAGTGAAAAAAAATTTATGATGGTGATAATGTTTTTAATCAGAAGTACATCTCCTCAGTGGCTAATGCTGATACTTATCAAACATTTCCTGAATACACACGCTATATCTCACACTGAGGTACAAAGATTAACTAGATAGGGGTAGGTAGTGTGCGGCCCAGGGGAGATATATATATATATATATATATAATATATAATATATATATATATAATGTCCATAAAATCATTTGATCTGGGCCCACCAAGGCAACCCAGCAGATAGGACTTGGAGTTCAAACAGTTCATAAAGCAGGCTAATTTTGAAGCTAATCATTTTTGTGTGGCCCACAGATGAGGTCCTACATCTCCACATGACCCCTAGCAGAAGGAAGATTCCCCACCCCTGCCCAGAGACCATGTATTTTGTGTCACAGCATTGTCAGCCTGTTCAGCATCTACTAAATGAGGCTTCTTCCTTGAGGAGAGTACAGGCTAAAGCAGAAGGGATGTGATGTGACAGACTCAAGGAGTTTGCCTGGGGAGCACAGGGAACCATCATGAGCTCCATGTGGCTCCAGGGACCAGAGATAGACAGATAGTTCTTACTGTGTGTATGTGTGACCCAGTAGGTGGAATGAACATAGCGGTTTGGTGCGTGATGTGCCTGGAGTGTCTCAGATTGCATCTCCATGTCTCCTTTCCATTAGCTGCAGTTGCCGTTCCCTTAAAATCTTTGGTTTTTCCAGATCCTTCCCTTAACTTTGCTTTCCATTTAACCTGGAATCTGCACATGATTTTGTGTTTTCCTCTTCCTGGTTCCACCTGTGTGGGTCTCTGTGCTCTTGCTGATTGGATTTCTCTAGTGCCTAGACCTGGTGCAGAAATTGGCGTTCAAGCAAAACTCTATTGGCTGCGTGCACTTCTCCTCATGAGCCCCATAAACTTTTTCTACACTGCCCTTCCTTGAGTCTTTTCATTAGTTGGACCCATGCCAGCAGGACTTACTTTTTATTTATTTTGAATGCATGTATATTACCATCAGTTTTTCACTCAATGTCTTCCTTTCCCATTGCTAGGGGCCAGGTGCTGCCTCCCAGGGTGCTTCAGTGTGTCCTGGGCTCCTTTGGTCTTGGAGTCTGGTGATGTTTCAGACAAGGAGGAAGAGAATGCCCGTGTACTTAGAAGTTCAGTTTTAGTCATGTCAGAGCACTTCCTCAATTCCACCCTGGATTCTATCAAAATGTGACTCTAGACCCCATCTGCACGTGTCCTAAATCATCCCTGTGCTCCTGCTCCCATCCCACCTCCAGCAGTGGGGCAAGGGAGGGACTTGGTGTTTCCACCTGAATTAGGAGCCACATTCTGTGGTCAGATCCAGGCTTATCCTTTTCAGACACATGGTCATGCACATCTTGCCTGCTTTGCACCATAGTACAGGGTCCTAGAGCAAGAGGATGAGAAGTCCTGGGCTGTGGATGTATAGACTCGGGGTCCTCAGACTGGTTTCCTCAACTGTGAAAAGAGGGATTGGATTAGATGATCCCCAAAAGTCAGCCAAGTACCATGATCCTTGTCCAGAACCCACCGTTCAAGGGAAAGCTGCCACCTAGCATTCCTAATCCTGCCAGGTAGTCTATTCTGTCCCCAGCAGCAACTCTTTAATTCCCTACCCCACCCTGCCAATCCCCCACACTGCCTATCACAGGGAACCTAGTTTTTGTGCAGGCTGGTAGGGCTAATTAACTTATTCAAAGGAACCCAGCCATGAGAAAATCTGGGGTTCTGCCCATATTTTCAGGGGGCTGGAAATGGCTCTAAAGCACCCACAGCTGCCAAAGACAGGACGTTGTCTCTTCCACCCCTGATCCTCCACCCACACTGTTCTGCCCAGCCACAGCCCTCTCTTGAGGAGGGACACTCCTGGAAACCACAGGAAGGGCAAGAACCTGATTGGCAGAAGTGTGTGTGTGTCTCCCTGATCAGAGGGGTTCCCTGGCCCCCCAGATTCTTGCCCTTATGACCTCTGATCCCCTCACCCCCAGGGCCCAAGGCACGCTGGTCAAGTCTTGCCATAACCCAAACTGCCTTTCTTGCTTAAATTAAAACATGGAGATAGAAAGGAGGCGTTTGGTTCTGTGGTATTTAGGAGTGCCTGGTATAAGTCCTGGCTATTCCACTTGCAATTCAGTTTCCTGCCAGTGAATGTGCTGGGAGGTAGCAAGTAGTGCTCAGATACTTGGGTTCCTCCCACCCATGTGGGAGACCCAGATTGATTTCTGGGCCTCTGGCTTCAGCCTGGCCCAGCCCCTGGTCCTTGCAGGCATTTGTGGGTGGAGTGGGGTGGGATAGGGGTGAAATGAACCAGAGAAGGGTTTTGCCATTCAAATAATTAAATACAAATGATATGAAGAAAAATGATGGTGATGGCTTTGGGGAAGGTATGTAATCAGTCCTAATCTTTACCAGAAGGAAATGGGAGGAACTGACTTCCTGGGCAATGGCTGAGCTCATTAGTTGGAATTCACTGGGGCTGCCTGCTCCGAACCCATAACTTTCTTCAGAACCCTTTCTGTCTGTGCTGCCTCCTCTGTAACCAGGCCTGTGTTCCACTGAAATCATTCTATCAGACAATGTGAATACTGTTGTTTACTCCCCTGGAGATAGCTCTCCAGGGAGCCAGAGCAAAAGTAAAAATGTCTCAGAAGTACATGCTGGATGAAGTTAGAAATCTCTCTGATGAAAGGCAGGCGTTCACTCCTCAACACCCCATGCAGTAAGCACTCTTACTCTTCTAGGTGTTTAGACCTAAGAGATCCAGAGAGGATAGGTTACTTACTTGTTTAGGGTCAAGTGGAGGTTGGAGATAGATGGACACCCAAACTCAGGCCTGTGCATTGCCAAAGCCATGGGTTCCATCCATCACGTTGCTGTACTGACAGCCAAACATTTACTGAGATGCTACCCAAGATATAAAACTCTGGGGTCAGCACAAATCTACCCATGCAGATGAATAAGGACTTAGGTAGCTGTTGTCTTCCAGGGTCACAACTTCTAGCCTGAGCAGTCTTGTACACAACGCAGGACTCTACCTCCAAGCAGGTCGAAATGTTTGCTGTCTCTGAGGTGCAGTCACATGTCCATCAACCACAGGGATGTGTGCTAAGAAATGCATCATTAGGTGACTCAGTTCCCGTGTGAACATCCTAGTGTGTAACCTGCGTGGAATACATGGCAGAGCCTACTATGCTCCTAAACTGCATGGTGCAGCCTACTGCTCCCAGGGCCACAGTGAGCAAAATACACACGATGCAACTGAACACAAGAGAAAATGATGCAATCAAGAAACACAGGAAGCCTGGGCTTGCTGAGGCTGCTCCAGCTCACTGCTCCATACGAAGGTTTGCTTTTACTATATTATTATTACTTAACAAATAGCAGTACTCTGTAAAATAATAATAAAAAGGATGGAGAGCAAATACACACACCAGTAGCAGAATTATTTATTGTCAATAATCATATACTGTACATAATTATATGTGCTATACTGAAAAAAAATTTTTTGTCGTTTATTTGAGAGAGAGAATATCTCATACCAGTTGACTTATTCCCCAAATGCCTGTAACAGCCAGGGCTGGATTAGGCCAAAGCCAGGAGCTGGGGACTCAATCCATGTCTTCGACAGGAGTGGCAGCTACCTGAGCAGCTTGAGTGGTCACCTGCAGCCTCCCAGGGTATGCCTTACCAGGAGGCTGTAATTAGGAGCACAGCCAGGCCTTGAACTCACATACTCCCATGTAGCATGAGGGTTTCCGAAGGCTGCACCTATCCTATATACTATATTTTCTACAACTGACAGCATTGATGTGTTTATATCAGCACAGGTGACATGCTGTGCTGTCACAGGATGTCGCTCATAAAATAAATTTCCCAGCTCCATGAGATCTTATGGGATCACCATCATAGGTATGATCTGTTATTGAACAAAATGTCCTATGTGGCACACAACAGTACAAGCAAAGGCCCAGGGGAATGGAGACAAAGGAAAGTGATCAAGCCGCACTCAGGGACTGGGGGAAGAGACGAGAAGGGAAGGAGGGCACAAAAGAGCAAGAATATGAATGGCATGGGAGCTGGCAAGAGTATTTCCAGAAGATGGGCTCCATGATAGGCCCTGCCAGACAGAACAACTCCTGCAGGCTGGAGGGACATAGGAGAGGAGCCCTGTGGAGGAATGGGGGGCAGCCAGGCCAGTCAAGGTCTGGCCTGGCCTCCAGGAGCCACCAGGAGCTGGGAAGGCTTCTTCTGGGGAACAGCAGGCAGGAAGAGGTGTGAGAGTCTGCAAGAGGAGCCCTGTGGAGGGAGGCGGGGACAAGGCCTCTATGGGGTCCCCCTCCTTCTTGGGCCCCCACTGGCTTCCAGGGGAGACACTCAGGAGAGACATGAAGCAAGGGTTTGATTCATCTCCCTTTTTAAGCACAGGCTGAGCCTAAGTCCTCTGCCAGGCCTGGGGAAAGGGATCTAAAGAGGGAATGGCCCGGCTGCGTTCCATGGAGTGCTGGGGGAACAGTGGAGGGTTCTATGGTAGCTGCGGGTAGGGCTGTGGCTGATGTGGGCAGAGTGTTTGCATGTCAGCCCAAGGAAAATAAATGGCCCCATGCCTTCCAAACTCAGGCTCATTTGTAATTTTGAAACTTTTTGTTAAAGAAATGCAGGTGACTTTTCTTTTTTCTTTTCCAAGTGCAGTTAAAAAAAAAAGATATTGAGAACAATCTACTGGAATTGTTCTTTGTTTAGTCATAAGTCATAAATGATCAGACTTGAGGTAACATCAGGCTGTCAACCCAAGAAGGCCCAGCACGGTGGGCCACGATGTCAGTGAAGGAAGCCGGGGTCTGGCCTGGCATGTGCTTGAGCCACGCAGGGAGAGAAGTAGTCCTGCCCACACGCTGGCTATGCATGCTACTGGGGTTTTTAAAAGCTACATCCTGAGGAACTAACCTCTTCCTCCAAGCTACAATTCAATAATTTAAAGAAGAACAGTATAAAGCAGAAAATGTCACGGTTGCACTATATTCTCAGGGTAAAATTCTTAACTTAAGGGGCTGGCATTGTGGCATAGTGGGTTAGGCCACCATGTACAATACAGGCATCCCATAAGCATGCCAGTTGCAGTTCTACAGCTGTTCCACTTAGGATGCAGCTCCCTGCTCATGCACCTGGGAAAGCAGTAGAAAATGATCCAAGTGCTTGAGTCCCTGCACCCACGTGGGACAGCCAGAAGATGTTTCTGACTTTCTATCTGGCCCAGTTCTGGCCATTGTGGCCATTTGGGGAGTGAACCAAAGGATGAACTGTGTGTGTGTCCTTGTGTCCCTCTGCCTCTGTACTTTTAACTTTCAGATAAAATCGGGTTTTTTTTTAAAGATTTATGTATTTATTATTGAAAGGCAGATATACAGAGAGAAGAGACAGAGAGGAAGATCTTCCATTTGATGATTCACTCCCCAAGTGACCGTAACAGCTGGAGCTGTGCTGATCCAAAGTCAAGAGCCAGGAGATCTTCTGGGTCTCCCATGCAGGTACAGGGTCCCAAGGCTTTGGTCCATCCTCCACTGCTTTCCCAGGCCACAAGCATCAAGCTGGATGGGAAGCAGGGCCGCCGGGATTAGAACTGGCGACCATAGGGGATCCCAGCGCGTGCAAGATGAGGACTTTAACCACTATGCTATCACGCCAGGCCCCAGATAAAATCCTTTTTTAAAAAAAAGATTTATTTTATTTTTATTGCAAAGTCAGGTATACAGAGAGGAGGGGAGAGAGAGGGGAAGATCTTCCATCTGATGATTCACTTCCCAAATGACCACAATGGCCAGTGCTGTGCTGATCCAAACCCAGGAGCCAGGAACTTCTTCCGGGTCTCCCAGATGGGTGCAGGGTCCCTAGGCTTTGGGCTGTCCTGGACTGCTTTCCCAGTCTACAAGCAGGGAGCTGGATGGGAAGTGGAGCTGCCTGGATTAGGACTGGCGCCCATGTGGGATCCTGGCACATTCAAGGTGAGGAGTTTAGCCACTAGGCCACTGTGCCAGACCCAATAAAATAAATCTTTAAAAAAGAATCTTAACTTCATTAGAACAGTCAACATCTCTCTCCATCTCCCACTCCCCCCGCCCCACCTGCTTCGCAGCTTTCCTAACCTCACTGGCCTATCACTACACCCAACAGCCTGCCATGAAAAAGTCTTGTCTTTGAGTCTCGAAAGTGTTCCTTATTGGAAAGGCCGAGATGCCTAGGGCTGGCCGTGGGGATCAGCAGCCTGCCCAGCTCTGAGGCTTCAGGTGAGTCGCTTAGTCACCTGTGGACTCACTTTCCCTACAAGCTAAATTAAGAGGAGCAAGAGTAACCCTCCAGTAGGGTGTCCCTGGGGGTGACGTGAGTCAGTGACAGAGAGAGCACATTGAGTAGAGCGCCCGAAACAGGGCCAGGCTCCACAGGCATGGCTAGTGCCATGGAGGGTCCCTGTCCACATTGTAGTGAGGTCGTAGGAGACTCAGAAAAAGTGGGTGACCTGTCTCAGGACGCACAGGAAGTAATATGGCTAGCTGTGAGCCATAGATTCATTTTGTCTCTTTCATTGCACACAGCATTGGCCTGAGGGGGAGAATCTCATTGTGTTGTGAGAGTTTTCCCTCTTGCAAGATTTATTTAATCTATTTGAAAGACACAGAGAGTGCTAGAGAGTGGGGGGGGGGGGAGAGAGAGAGATGCTGTACCAGACAGGAGCATGGAGCGAGAAGCTTCATCTGGGTCTCTTACGTGGGTGCAGGGACCCAAGGACTTGGTCCATCTTTCATTGCTTTCCCAGGTGCATTAGCAGCGAGCTGGATGGGAACGGGAGCGGCCGGTGCCCATACAGAATGTGGGCATTACAAGTGGTAGCACACCATCACACTAACCACTGAATTTTTTGTTTATTTTATTTTATTATTTATTTATTTATTTATTTTTATTTTTTGACAACCAATGGCAAAAAGCTCAAAGGAAATACAAGGGTATAGAGTAAAAAACCAGTTCCCTCCCTCCCTTTCCTGCCTGCACTCAAAGCAGTAGCTGTCCCCATTCCCCGTGTCCTTCCAGGGTTTACAGTAAGCTCTGCACAGTGAATGGGGCATCATTTTCCCCCCTCCATACCAGGTGTGCTTTGCTGGGGCTCACTTGCATGATGGTCTTGCAGCCTTGTCATTGAGGGCCTGGCAGCTTGATCAGTGGTTTTCCATTGTGGCCAGCCATCTTCCTGCTCTGGAACCAGCTGGTGCATTCCAGGTGAGGAACACAGAACACCTCCCCTCTGACATGGCTCTATCCAGAATGCAGCAAGCCAGCAGCAGGGCAGTGGCAGGACTGACCAGGGCACCTCAAGGCTGGAGAAGTGTGGTGTCCCCTCCTCTGAGGAACTATAGAACCTTCCTGCTCTCTACACACTATGTCCTGAGCAGAATTTTCCAGAAGACCCTGGCTGTTTATCTGCCCCAGGGGTGCCTGAGAAAGGCCAGCAGAGCTTTGAGTTCTCACCCTGACTTCCCCACCATTGCTCTTTGGATAGTAATAATGTCAAATACCATTTTTCCCCATGCTGCTGCCAAAAATGACTTTGAGCTGGGTCAGCCAGAGAAGTTTTCTCATTGACTGAAATTGTAAAATACGGTCTTTGGTGTAATGACTGAAATGCACAGGTTATGGGTGCTGGAGACTTCTGGAAATGGTCCTGGCCATAAGTGTGAATCTGTGTTCTCTGTGTCCAAACATTAAATATGCAGGTCAGGGACGCAGGCACAGAAGGCCCCACTTTGGAAGCAGCTGCGATTGTCCCCATTTCATGAATGTGGGCTGGTGGGTGGTGCGGGGGAGGGAGACCAGGCTGCTGGCCCAAGCCACACAGTGATCCGACTGGCAGAACAGGCCCCCAGGCGGCTCTGTTCTTTCCAATATAGCTATGCATCGTACAGGAGAAGTGATGAAACGCATGTTCTAGCTATCAGAGAAGTTGACTTTCTGTTAGCTTAACTGCCAGGCCAGACCAAAGGTAAGAAAGAAGAGGGGAAGGCAGAGGTGGAGGCTCTCGAAGCTTAAGATTTGTTTTCCCATCAAAAGTCCACTTCTTCACGTTAAAAATTTTTTTTAAATTTATTTAAAAGTCAGACACACACACACACACACACACACACACACACACACACACACACACACACACCTCTCTTCATCCATGGGTTTGCACCACAAATGGCGGCAATAGTTTTATCAAGGTCTCTCATGTGGATGGCAGGGGCTCAAGCAGTTGGACTATCCTCTGCTGCTTTCCCAGGCACATTAGCAGGGAACTGGATTGCAAGTGGAGCAGCCAGGACTGGCACTAGCAACCATAAGGAATGCCAACATCACAGGCAGCAGCCTAACCCACTATGCCACAGTGCTGGCCCCAAGAGCTCACTTCCCAAAGTGTGCCAGCCTCTCACATCACTGGATGTGTCAGGGTGGCCAAGTGGTCTAAGGTGCCAGACTCAATGTGCTGGAAGCTCTGCAGTCACACAATCTCCGAGGACCTGGCCAAGGCACGATGATGTGTGTCGGTGGGCATCCCAGATGCATTCTAACTCCTGCTCATTTGTCTCCAGCTAGGTATACAACTTGGTTTTAAGTAGTATTTCCCCAGATAACTAATGCAACTGAATGTCTTTTCAAGCTTGGCTGGCCGAAACCTTCTTCAAGATTTTGCATATACTGTCCCCTCTGCCTGTGGCTTTATGCCCTCCTCTTCACCCTCCACCCAAGCACCCATGTTACCTAACTCCTAGGTATCAAGCCAGCCTCAGGTCAAGCGCCACTTCCTCCAGGAAGCCTTGCTTGACACCTTCCACCCCCACTGGCCCAGAGCCTGGGTTAGCTGCCCCTGGTTTGTGGCTAAGCAACTTCCTGTACTTCCCCTCTTGGTACTTATCATGAGGTGTGGCAATCGCCTGTTTGCTCATTGGTTTCTTTTCTATGTTTCCTTCCGCCTGCTTCCTTCATGGGGGAGATTGCGGCTGCTCGTTTTTAAGGCCTCTGGTTTAGTGTAGCAGTGACATTGCTGAAACCACTGGGTCTGGCGCAGACCCCGTTTCAAGGACAGACTTGTAACCGTTTGTGCCAACTAGCTCCCCTGCAGGGTCAGCGATTTGAGATCATCCTCCTCCATCTTCCACATCAGTCCTCCCATCAGCCAAGACCTCAAGAAAAACACCACCCTTTACATGCGATGTTATTTTCACTTGAAAGGACAAGGCTTTGGTGATCATTTAGTTCTAACTTTGGTTTCACGCATGAGAAGACCCAGGCGGGAGGGTGGGGCCCAGGTGACTCATCCACAATCAAAGAGCCGCTGGGGGGCAGGGCCACAATGACCTGACCTGTGTAAGCTCTCTGTGCTGTGGCTCTCCAAAGAAACTGTGTGTGTGTGTGTGTGTGTGTGTGTGTGTGTGTGAGAGAGAGAGAGAGAGAGAGAGAGAGAGAGAGAGAGTGAGTGTATGGGGGAGGGGGGCTAGAAGCAATACTAATGATGATAATGGCTGCTGAACAAACGTGATTCTTTCTCCAGATATTCAGAAGGCCCTTCATGTCCCTGGATCCCTTTGGGTTTCCTGTTAGGAACTACAGGTCTCCATGGAAGAGCTGCCATCCTGGGACCTGATGACTGTGTGGGCCAAGGGTGAAACTTCCACTTTCTTTGCTAATAACTAATCACTAATGATACATCTGTTGCACATTGTACAAGTTTGTACAATTTAATTTTTTAAAAACATTGACATTATTTGTTTGAAAGGCAAAGTGGGTTTTTTTTTGTTTTTTGTTGTTGTTGTTTTTTTGTTTGGAGGGAGGAGAAGAGGAGAAGAGAGAGTAAGAGGTAGGGAGAGAGAGAAAAAAGTGATTTCCTATCCATTGGTTCACTTCTGTAGTGGATGCAACCACCAGGACTGGGATAGGCCAAAGCTGGGGACGTCATTCGGGTCTCCCACATGGGTATCAGGCTGAAGTACTTGGGTCATCTTCCACTGATTGCCCAGGAACATTAACAGGTATCTGGGTAGGAAGTGGTGCAGCTGGGACTTGAAACCCAGCAGCCAAGAGGAATGCCAGCACTACAGGTGGTAGCTTAACCCTCCATACCACAACCTCCCCCCTTGACCTTCTTCCAATTTCAGGTTTTTTTTTTTTAAATCAGTAAAATAGAGAAAATAGTAAGAGTCTCCAAAAAGATTCATAGAAATGTATTTTACATAAAAACAGTTTTGAGGAGAAAGCTCAGTTTTCTTTCCTAAAATTTATTTATGTTTATAGGAAAGGCAGAGTGACACAGAATGAGAGAAAAAGATCTGGTTCACTCCTCAAATGTTCCAAAACAGCCAAAGTTATACCAGGCCAAAGCCAGGAGTCTGGAACTCAATCCAGGTCTCCGGTTGGATACTTGGGCCATCACCTGCTGCCTGGCAGGTGCATTAGCAGGGAGTGGGATTCGAAGTGAAGATGGAGAATTCATCCCAGGTACTGCTATGTGAGATGTTTCAAGTGGCAGCTTTATTTGCTGTGCCACAACACCTCCCTCCCCCACCCCCCCGATTTCAAAGTTGTTTGCACCAAAATCATCTTCTCTTTTAATTCCATTTGCACACATTCTCTGATGCCCTCTCTCATCTACTCCCAAATTTTGTTTTTTAACTTTTTATTTATTGGAGTGGCAAAGAAAAGGAAAGAGAGCTCAGATCCACTGGTTCACTCCCTAAATGGCTGCAATGGCAAAAGCAAGAACCAGTAGTTCCTTCTAGGTCTCTCATGTGGGTAGCAGGGACCCAAGTACTTGAGCTGCCTCCCAGGGTGGCACTAGTAGGAAGCTAGGACTGGGAATGAAGTTGAGCCCAGAACCCCAGGCACTCTGGTTGCTTCCTGAGTTTGCCACAGGATTAAAGAACACGTGTAGGTCTGGTGTTGTGGCATAGCACATTAAGCCATCGCCTGCAATATCTGCATCCCGCATGAGCACTGGTTCAAGCCCTAGCTGCTCTACTTTCTATTCAGCTCCCTGCTAATGCTCCTGACACCTGGCCCAGCCCCAACCGTTGCAACCATTGAGGAGTGAGCCAATGGATGAAGAGCTCACTGTTTCTAATCCTCTGCCTTTCAAAAAAAATAAAATCTGTTTTTTTAAAGAGAAGAAATACAAAACAGCAGTCAAAGTATCTGGCACCCTGGTGGGGCACAAATAGATGCTTCTGTTCTTAAATACTAGAGTGCATGAAGGAACATTATCTGGAATTACTGATGTAACTACTGCTAAAAACAGCACTTCCATGAAGCTCCCTCTGCATGCACATTTGCTGCTGCCCCACTTGGGGCTGAGACCAGACAGAAAAGAAGACGATCCATTCCCAAGAGAGACTGAACTGAGAACTGCAAACCACATCGCCCTGTCACTGGGAACAGTGTGGTGGGAGCAGCCTGGGTGGTGAGTGATGGGGACTTCCCCAAGGGGGTTCTGTGGTGTCCTGATGAAGAGGAAGAGGAGCGAGGAAGCACAGCATCTTTAAGGAAGGAGCTCTTGTAAGGTGTTGATAGAACAGTTTTGAAAAGTTTTTGTAAAAGCAGGACAGGTGACCATGCCAGCGGGAAGCTTTGTGTTTCACACTGCCGCTGCCAGAGAGGTGATGCCCAAGCTTGCTTGGAGGAGAGCTCTAAGCGCTCCTTACCAGGTGGACTTCTCCCACCAGCTGCAAGGTAGAAGCTGCCGGCGGCTACGCCCATTCTCCCTCCCAGTCTTTGATCTCAGCAGAGTAATCACCACGCTCCACGGCCAGGCTGTGTCCCTGGGCTAGAAGTGGCAGGAGGAGCGTTTGCACTCAGTAGTACACTGATAGCTGGCTCCCAGAGCCATCTCAACCGTAACTACCGTAGCAGGTGTCTAAGGAGCTCACCTAGGCTGCAGAGGCGGAGCTGCTTTTCCCCAGGGCCTGGGCTCCCGCCGCTGCTAATCCCGCAGGCTAAGGTTTGAGTGAGGTCACAGCAACGTATCCCTCCAGGGCCCACTCTCCCCCCTCCCCCGCATCCCTACTCTGGCCCCGGCCCCTAACATAACCAACACCTCGCCACCCTCCACCCTCCCTGCCCCGCACACTTTGGCCAGTGCAGCTTCTCTGATTGAGTGAGGGCGCGGCCGGGAATCCTGCTGGCCAAGGGTTGAGTGGACCATGGCTGGAGCAGCAGCCGGGTGCAGAGGGTGCCTGCCACGTGGCCTCTTCCGGCTGACGCACTGACTCACGGCCACTGTCCCCTCACGCCCTCTGCAATTCTAATGAAAAGGTTTCTAAGACACACCCAAGAAAGGGCCCAGTTTGCAGGCAATCTGGCCTCCAGGCGACTCAGTTAGAGACCCTACTCTGAGAGGTGTTTATTTCAGTTAGGGAAGGAAGACACTAACAGAAGCTTTTTTTTTTTTTTTTTTAATGTAGGTAAGGTACATTTATTTTAAAGGGAAATGGTTCTAGGAAGTATCATCCTATGAAATGTCCCATTTCAGTTCTTGCATAATAGCTTGATAATAAAGCCAAACAGAAAGAGTGAAATCATTTTAGAGACAAAACCACAAATTCTCGCTGTGCTTGTGGGTGACTTTCAGCAGAGTTAACAATGCAGATGCTGCAAACACACACACAGCAATGCAAACAGGAGTGAATGGGAGTCATTATGCGCTTCGCTATGAAACGGCCTGTAGCAATCAAAATTAGCCTGTTACAATTCTACCAAATTTTCCATCTGAGAAAATAGTACTTCAAAAGTAATTGGGGGGGGGGGGTTGGGGATCAAAACAACGCTAGCATGCACAGGAAGAGAAGGCAGCTTGCTGTGTATCAGGAAGTAGGGATAAATGGTGAAGCCAGACACACTTCTGGTCACAGACAGTGTGGACTGAGAGATTTGTCCCAAAGCCAGTAAGGATGCCAGGAGACCTTGGGGTGTCCTGGGTAGAGGGGGTTCCTGGGATGATTTGCCCCTGCTTTCTGGTCATGGGCAGGAGGTAGCAGCCCTCTTGGGGATCCCTATACTATGTGGCTGGTGCTGTGAGATTATGTGATGGACCAGAGTTCGGGCAAGGATGCTTCATTGCGGTGACGCAGCTGAGTTAAAGAAGAGGGCAAGGGTCTGCTAGGAAACTTTAAAAAAAAAAATTCCCAATGTATAAGCTATTTTCTTTATTTTTAAAATTTATTTTTATGAGAAAATCAGACAGAGAGAGAGGAGGAGAGGCAGAGAAAGACACCCCTCTCCACCTGCCAGAATCACACACTCAGAATTGCAAGGGATTTTAGATACCATCTTCCCAAGTGGTGGTGGTAGGGGGGGGGGATTCACCGGCATGTACAGTGCCTGCCCTGGGAGATTGACCCCTACCCCAGCCCTCACGAAGGTTCACCTGTGGAACATCCATGGCTTGGATCTTCTCTGTGCTCTATGCCTGAAGCGAAGCAGGAAGCTCAAGAGTAGGGCAGCGGAGGTCGGACGTGAAACAATGCCATGGTCAAGAGTGTGTTTTTAAGTGGCAGAGGGTAGGGACAGGCAAGGGACAACAACACCCAGGGAGGTTGGTCACCTGGGTGCAGCCAGGTCAGAAAAGGCCTGGGATTGGGTAGGGGGGGGTGATGTTTATTTAAACTTAGGAAACCAAGTTTCTGAGAAGGTGAAAAGGGGAACTTTCTCCTTGGCCCATACACAAGGCAGCAAGAGCCAGTATGGGTGCCCAGGACACAAGGTATGCAAGAGGGTGGCCTAGGGAAGCTGGCTGAGCCGGGCCTTGGAAGCGGGTAGACAAGCCTGAGCAAAGATCAGGTACTGTTGATCCTCCTTGCTTGGCCTGGGTTAGCTGTGTCCTCACCTTTTGGCATTTAGCAAATGCAAGAGGCTGTCCTGTGTCAGCTGCCCACTAGGCAGTGGCAATTCTGTCCAGCCTGGGAGGCAATAGCCCTAAGAGGTAGAACACCCGCGGGCCAGGCTTCCAAGGGCATCTGCGCTGTCCACACACTGCCCAAGACCGAGGTTTTACTATACCAAGGCAACTTGAAAAGCTGCAGGAGGGTTTGCGATCTTCCACAGAGGGCCAGGACCATGCCTGGGGGAGGGAAGGAGTTGTGTATGTGTGGGGTGGTGTGTGTGTGTGTTTGGGGGAGGTTGTCACAGAGGCCCCAGGTGGGTCTACCGCAGCTTGCAGAGGAGCGTGGTGGCAGGGTGGGAAGTAACCCCAGGGACCATCTCCTAGGCTGCTACAGGTCGCCCTGGCGGGGCGGGGTCCTGCTCTAACCACTAGACAGCCTGGCCCAGTTAATCATTTCCTGCCCTTCCTTCTTCCTCGCGCCCTGCCCTCGGGATTGCCACATGGCCGCCCCCTCCCCGGCCCACCTCCTGTCCCCGCGCGACTTCCGGCCGGGTTTTCCGAGGAGCCTCTACTTTGGAAGGAACACCAACTAGGGACACCCTCAAGGCTGTAGTAGCACCCGCCCCGGGCGGCCCCTCGAGGCTTTCCCAAGCCACCTCAGGACACCTGTCAAAGGGATCAGGGATGGAGAGCCGCAGCGCGGTGGGGATGGTCCAAGCTCGGCCCGTCGGGGGTCCCCGCGGCGGCCCATCTCCCTTCCCTCCGTGCAAACCCCCGGTGCTTTCACGTCCAGCAGGCAGGTGCGGGAGGTGACGCCGGGTCACGGGGAAGGGCCGAGGGGCAGGCTGAGGTCGCCGGCTCGGAACCCGACGCACCTGCCGAGAGCTAGAGCCGCGGGTCGCGGGGAGCACGCAGGCCTCCGCCTCTCGGGGCGCGACTCCTCGGTGTGTGTGTGCGTGTGTGTGCGTGTGTGTGCGCGCGCGCTCTTCGCTCCCGTCGCCCTCTCCACCCTGTGCTGTGTGGGTTTTAGTGGTTTTTCTACCGCCAAGTGAGACCTTCCTCTGCATCCACCCCCACCCAGTACCCGGAGATAAGTCTTCCTCTGCTGGACGGCTATGAACGCGGCGGACGGATCGGAGTGCCCAAGGCTTGGCACCCTCCTGTTGCCCCGGCCCCCTTCCCTCCCGTCCGAAACCCCTGTCTCCGAGCCGGGAAGCCGTGGCCCTCCTCAGAGCCGCCGAGTTGGGGAAGTCACTTCCGAGCGCCGCCAGCCGGCCCCGGGAGTGCCGGGGGGCGGGGCCGGGCGGGGAGGGCGGGGCCTCCTCGGGAAGGGCGGGGTCGGCCCGGGGAGGGCGGGGCCAGCCTGGGAAGGCGGAAAGCTGCAGTCAGGTGGTGACGGCAGAACCCGGATCTCGGAGTTCCACGTTCTACGGAACGGGGCGCAGGGAGGCGGCGCGCGGTAAAACCCGGCGCCCGGAAGCCCTGGCTTTCTTTGACGCAGGGCTCGGGAGGCGAGCCGCCGTCGGCCGAGCGCCCGGCGAGGAGCGACCCCAGACGGAACCTCCGGACGAGTCCCTCCGCCCCCCAGCCTCGCCGGCTCCCGGGGACCTCGGTCCTCCCCGCCGCCGCCCTCCTCGTGACCATGGAGTGTCCGCACCTCAGCTCCAGCGTCTGCATCGCTCCGGACTCAGCCAAGTTTCCCAACGGGTCCCCGTCGTCTTGGTGCTGCAGCGGTGAGTGCGGGCCCCCCGGCCCGGCCGCGCACCCGAGGCCCCGGCTCCTGTTGGGGCCTGTCCGTCGAGAGAAGGGGAGGCCGGGGGGCGCTCCGGGGCGGCCGGCGCGCGGACTCCGGGAAGGGTGGAGGGGACAGAGGAAGGGTTCGCGGGGAGGCGGGAGCGGCGGCGGCGGCTCCCTTTGTTTCCCCGCGGCCCGACGGCCCGGCCGGCGGAGGACAGGCCCGCGAGGGGCGGGAGTCGCCTGGGGCCCCGGGGCGCGCGGGGGGCAGCGGCGGGCAGGGGCCCCCGGAACCCGGGCCTGGGGGGAAGCCTGCCCGGGGGCTCGCGCCCCTCGCCCCGCCCTGCCGTGAGAGGGCTGTGCTCGGCAGGCCGGGGGTCCGGGGCCGTGTGCGCGCGGGTGAGGGGCGACTGTCCGGCGGCCGCACGCGTGGCGGGGGCCCGGGGTGCGACCCTCCGGGAGCCGGTGGGAAAAGCGGCGCTTAGCGGGCGCAGCTTTGTCTTGGGCTGCGGGGCCCGTCGCCGGTAGCCGCCTGCTTGGCGGTGTGTGTGTGTGTTTGGGGGGTGTCGGCTGACCCTCCCCGCTTCCTTTCCCTTCGCCTCGGGCTCCGGCAGCCCCAAACCCGGGTTGGCGCTGGGCAGCTTAGGGGGCGGCCCAAGTCGGAGCCTCGAATCCCTCGGGAGCGGGGGTTGGGGGGGGGGAAGAGAGGGTGAAGTTTGCAAACTGGCTGCGGGCAGAACCGGTCGTGAGAGGCGAGCCAACAGCTGCTGGAGGGGGTGGCTCGGAGGAGAGGCTTTTTGGGGCTGTCTGAAATGGCTGTAAAGACAGTTCCTGGGTTTGTGCGACCTCTTAACCCCTTCTGTCTGTCCGTCTCCCTCCACCACCTCCCTCGCAGCACCCCCAAGCCGGGGTACTCCTCTCTCATTGTCTGCTTCGGGCGACTTTTTAGGATCGCACGGGCCACACGGCTTTGATGACTTCCTGGTAGGGCCCGGGGCTGCCGCCGGTCTTTGTTTATTAGCTCCGAGTTGCTCGCTGGTGGTTGGGGTTTGCAGGGGAACCGCTGAATCGCGTACTTCGGAAAATTAAGTTCACAGGGAGAAAGAGGGAAAGCCGGCAAAGGGGGGCGTTTGAGTCTGGGGACTTGGGTCAGGGCCCGGGAGATCGTTAGACTGCGTTATCGCTTGGGATAGTTTGGATGGCCGTGGCCTTGGAGAAAAGCGGAGGTAGAGTTCTTAGTGTACTCTAGGATAACAGAAATGACTGTGGTTTCCCGGAGCTCTCAGGTGTTCGTTGCTTTGCTTGCCATAAGGAAATCAGCTATTTCCCCCCCCCCCCTTTTTTTTTCTTTCCGTCTGTAGCCTGTAAAAATTAACCGGTTAATTGGTTTCACAGTGCAGCATTGCAGTTCTTTTGTGAGGCTGTAGAAACCGGTCTAAATTAGCTCTTCGTTGACAAGTAGGGCTTCAACAGTGAATGGTGAGTGTGGAGCAAGCCAGGTGTGCCTTACTGATTGCTTGGTGGTACATTAACTAGAGCTGTGGTGCTGTAACTGGCAGCTTTTTTAAAACCCCCTCTCCAAAAGAGAGTTGGAAAACAACCAAAGTAAAGATTAGGGAAAGCATACTTGCTGTAGAAATAGTGTAGGTCATTCGCAGGCAGCTTCCAGAGCAGTCTGAGGACAGTTAGCACCCCTCTGGCTTTTTTTTTTTTTTTTAAAGGTAAAATCACATTCAACTGGAAAATGGCTTCACGAGGTACACGCGTCTAAAAAAAGCAGAGAATGATGCAAGTGGCCGCTTGTGAGTCAGGCTGGCCACGGGATTGTGGAGTAGAGATGTAGAGAACTGAGCATCTTTTGAGGAACTGGGGGAGTTAAAATAGGGCTGAACGGACAGCCTGGTGCTGAGGGAAGGAATCCTGTGGTGTGTTGAGCTGGCCAGGAGGGGTGGTCTCTCTCTCAGGTTAGGGTCGTTTTTTTCACACTTGGAGCAGGCCTTGCCTGACATTGCTTTGTAAGGATGCTTCTGACCCCTTGGATTTGTAGAAACAAGAAAGCTAGTTTCACAACTTTATGTGTGTGTGGGGGGGGTGTTATTTTTTTTTTTCTTCTGACCAAGCTCTGAATTGAACCCAGGTCATGTGAGCCTCCCGCTTTAGCCTGTTGGCCGCCATTTGTTGATGTAATCTAGTGTTATTGTATTAAGCTTGTTCTTGTCCTTGCTTGCCTGTTGTTTCAGTGATTAAATGATTAGTAAGAACTGTGAAGCCTTCATTTGCTCATCATCTTGGAGTGTTGTGTATTCTGTTTTTAATTTTTTTTTTCTTTTAACTTGGTGGAACTTCTTCATTCCCCCCCCCCCCCCATGGGGAAGCAAAAGGTTAACCAACATGTTGACTAATGCTGCAATTGGCTGTTGAATCTGGGTACTTTCCTGTTAAGTGAGGGGGTGAGGGAAAGTGGAGAAAAATCCTTGTTTTGGCACTGGGATGATACAAAGTAATGTCTTTGCCTTTTGTCTCTGCCAGTTTGCCATTACACCACAATGAGAAGGCCAAGAATGTTGCAAAAGACCAACAGCCTCAGTTCAGCCAGTTAAGCAGTACATCTTTGGACAGGTGGTTCTGTCTTCTTGGTATATCCGTTTCATTATGTCACCTGCAAAGAAGGGCAGTACCCATACTTACTCCGTAGGTTGTTGTTCAGGTGACCAAGGTAGAATGTGTGTGAAAACTGTGTGAAACTGATGGACACCTACAGCCATTCCTAGAGAGACGCCTTCAGCTCAGCCCATCTCCACAGAGAGCATTCTGAGTAATGAACTGAGTGAAGCCCTGCAGATGGGCCTTGAACAGTCTGGCTTTATGCTGAATTATGCTTTACGAGGAGATAAAGAACTCAACAAGATTAGAGTTTGGTTAAGAAGTAATTATACTTCAGAGTTAACTTGAGTTTCTTATCCATGGAAGTCACTGTGTTAGGTTATGTAATCGTGTACTGCACTTCTTAAACTTTGTTCCCAGGACCTCTATTGCACTCTTAAAAATTCCTGAGAATTCCCTGGGCTTTCGTTTATGTCTCTTAAAACCATTGTCTTAGGCTGTTTTAGGAATGAAAGCTTGAGAGGCTGGCATTGGCATGGCACATTAAACCACTGCTCACAGTGTCTGCCATGGTTTTGATTGCTCTGCTTCTGGTCCAGGTTCCTTAGGGTGCTCCTGGGAAGACAGACTGCGCATGTGCTTGTATCTCTGCTGCTCATGTGGGAGATCCGGTTGGTGTTTTTGGCTCCTGGATTTGGCCTGGCCCAAGATCTAACTGCTGCCCCTTTGTGGAGTAAACTAGTAGATGGACAATCTCTCTTTTTCCTTCATTCTTCCTTTCAAATAAATATTAAAAAAAAAAACTTGAAACCAAAAATTTATTTGCAAATACAAAGACAAGTATTCATTAACATAGACATTTACATAAAATGTTTTTCAATATAATAGTGAAGAAATAGCATTTTTAAAAAAATTTGCAACTCCTTTTGTTTAGCTTGATAACTGACAGCTGGATTCTCCTATCTACGGCTACGTGCCGACGTGCTGTCTCTCAAAGTATAACACTTGATGTAGCCTCTGTAAAACTCCATTGCAGGAAAGAATGAGAAACAATAAGATAACATCTTCATATTATTTATGAAAATAATGGTGACCTTTTAGACCCTCTGAAAGGGTGTTGTAAATCCTTTTGAAATGGTGTACAACTGTTTTAACAACCAGGTAGGGACACCTGCTCTCATCAAAATAGCTTTTAAAGATTAGAGCAATCCTATGACTTTAGGACGACTGGTAACAGTTATGGGTTTGAAGAGACCTGGGATTTTTGCCCTGTATTAACTGGGAAACACATCATGGAATCTAGGAGTTCTTTCAGAGACAAATCTAGTTTGTTTGGGGAGAGACAGGAAGCTAATTGCTCAGAACATAAATCCTTAAACTTTTGTGGTTTAAGGTAGACTGTTGAAAATAGCAATACCTAATAAGGTAAACGTTGATTTGTATCTAATTGTTGCTAAAGGCATTCTACTTTTAAATGAAAAGATTTTAAATAGAAATTAGGACATCCTCTAAAGATTTTGCTGTATGCACAGATGTTACTTTCAGAAGCTGGAGGCTTGGGCATTCCTTATTTTTGCGGGTGAAAGAGTTTAAGCTTTAACAAAATACAGGGGGCAGGCAACCCAAGTTGTTAAAAAAAAAAAAAAAAAGAAAAGATTAAAAAAAGCCGTGAACACAGCTGTTTTAATAGCTAAGGAAAGCCAAAGACCAAGCCTTCAGACTTCAGGGATTTGGGTTAAATGATCAGTTAAATTTGAAGTATTTTAATAGCTAGCAAATTTCCTTGATTAATTTTTTTCAGAGTTGAGTGTCTCTTTAAGATTTTAATGCACACTGCCATTACATTAGCCACACAAAGTAAGTGTAGATCAAGTAAATTTTCTGTAATTTTGAGTGGATATTGGAGGTAGCACCCCCTTATTAGAAAGATCCTCTAAGTAAGATAAGGAGCTGCTTTTTCTTCACTCAGTGGGAATAGATTTATAATGGGTTAATCATCATGATGAAAGAGATCGGCTTGAGAGAGTGATGTAGTATTTTGTGTTGTATTTCTCTCTCAGCCTACCTCTTGTTTGCCCAGGGATCTCAGGTTTTTAGATAGGATCAGCCCTTTGTTCATCATTAGGTCAAATGTATTTAGAAACATTGTATAAAGTGTTTATTGAGTGCCTAGAACTTAGAAGGCACACTAAGTAAATATTTGCTTGGTGAATGAAGGAACTTTCTATCCTGGCTGGACTAATCTTTAACTTTATGTTCAAAGTAAATGCAAAGAAAGTGAGCTTTCCCAGCTCTCACTCTCAGTAATTTAGTCAGCAAACTGCTTGGCTTGTAAGCAAAGGACCATCTGTTACGTTGTTTCCACATGGATTTGTGTTCTTTTGATATTCTGTGTTTATAGATGGGCAGGTGGACATTTCAGTTGTAAATGTGGATGGAGAGGTGATGCTTTCTTCACCTTAATTCTGAAGATCAGTATTTGAATTTTATATACTTTTGTAAAGAATTTAAATTTGCGGTGTAGTGTTTACGAAGCCTAAAAGACAAATGCGGTTGGCTTTCCAGTCTGGTTGGCAGTGTGCTCCCGGAATTGAAAGCAGCCTCAGCCTGTTTCCAAAGTCTCTAAATAATTGGTAGTGAATCTGAAACACCTGAAATTTATATAAAGTGTGTCTTGTGTTGTGTTAGAAGCTTTGAATCTAGCAATTGAATCTAAAATGCTGCTGCCGTGAAAGTTTTGACACGTTGATTGGAATTGTTCCTAAATAGTATTCTTAGTAATATGTAAAAGACATTTCTCATGACCCAAGTATCGGAAAGATAGAATTGGGGAAGGATTTGGACACTCTGGCATCCTGTTATTCACTTGGCTTTCAAAATAATTCCATCTCCTGTGTGTGTGTGTGTGTGTGTGTGTGTGTGTGTGTGTGTGTGTGTGTGTGTGTTTCCACTGTTAGCCTTAGGCTCTTAAGACTTCCTACATTTCCCTTCCTGAAATTTATGCAATTTCCTTCTCTACTGGAATATAAAAGATTGATTTTGAATCCTTCAAACTAGATTTAGAAATACTTATGTTTTTATAGTGCTTGTAGCACAGTGAATAGACCAACAATAATTTAGTTTCTAGCTCCATGGGTAATTTAAATTCCTGTTTTAAAATTTAATTGAGTCCCACTTCCATCAGGGAATAATCTACATGCACATTTCTCCTTAACTTGCCTTTTTTTTTTCTTTTCAGTTTCCCCTTTATTGAACCTGTCTTTGTGTATTTTTTTCTTGACTGGAAAAAAAAATGTTAGTCCCCTTTGATTAAGCTGTATTTTCTTACCGCTTACCTACAGGTTTTGTGTTCAGCCTGGGCATTAGAGTAGACTGAGTAGCTTGGTAATGTCCAAAGTGCATAAAGTGCACAGTTTAATATGGTTTAGTGTTTTGTGTTTTACTCACATCCTCTTTAGACAGAGCAATTGCGTTCTTGGTGCTTTAGTAGCGCTTTCCTGGGCAGATGGTTCAGAAGGAAGTACTTTGATGGCTTCCAAATAGGGGCTAGTAATTTCTGGAGGGTGTTTTTTGTGATGAAGCTTACTGTGATTGACGGTTTAGAATGCCGAGACTAGCATGAACAACAGTAACAGCTTGTTCATCTCACCTAGAATTGCCTTGTGCCAAGACCTCTTAAGATGCCCTGAGTGGTACTATTTTGAGAATGTAGGTAAGATTGTAGGTATCTGAGACAGAAAGGCAGCTCTCCTACACTTTGTTTCAGTTGTTTCTTGAAATTCTTGGGAAAGTTGAGTGAATGTTGGCTTAGAAACTTGTAAAAGAGATCATCTTTTTAACTGCTCAGTCTGCAGATGTTATTATCTGTAGTAATTCCAGATATTTTCTCATCCATTAGTTTTATTGAGTAGGAGGAGAACGGAGAACAACATGAAGTGACTTCAAAGCAGTTTGCTAGCATTTAATCCTGACTAATTTAATTAACTGCTCATCCTTGTAGTAGTTTTTCCTGTTTTATAGATTATGAAACTCACACAAAGGCTAAGACTTGCTTAAGAAGCTTGGAGGTATTGAAGACAGCCCAAAGCTTAAATTTCAATACTGTTCAAACTTTTATGTTTTCAGAAAAAAATGTTCTGAATTATTTGAATTATTATTTTGAATTTGAAAGGCTTGCCCATAGAAATGGGCAGGGCTCTGCTACCCTCCGGTTCTTTCTCAGATGGCCAGGCCATTGCTGTAAGCTGGAAGCTCAGGAGGGGCAGGGACCTAAGTGCTTGCGCAGTCACCTGTTGCCTTTCCTGGTACATGTTAGCAGCAGATCAGCCTCTGAAACAGAGCTGGGGCTTGAACCTGGACACTGGTGGTGGGCTGTGGGTATTTTAATTGATGCTTGGGAATAATTCCTTTGAGGATTTTGACGTGAAAATACATTGCAAAATCCACATTTTGAAGATAATTTAAAACTTGATATTTGGTTATTCTCCAGATCCATTTATTAATTGAACTACTGATAGAACTTGGAGTTGGTAATATATTTGGAAGGAAACAGCTGTTTGGAGTGTCAGCTTCATTATACTAAGATCTTATTTCTGTGTGTGCATCAAGATTTATATTTATTTAGTCAAGACGTGATAAACTAGCCTCCTCAATAGAGCTATGTATAAAATGTAATTAGCTTTTTCCTATTTAAAAAATATTTCAACTACTGAGGCTCCTCTTGCTTTCTCACCCCCATTTTTTCATTTTATTCCTGGAAAAGATTATTCTTGAAGGTGTTTTGTTGTGGAATGGAGTGGAGAAGGAAGAAAATTCTTTGTTATGGAATTTTGCTTTTGTTTTTGGTAGTTCAGAGGTGATTTGAAGTTTTGTCTTTTTGTAAGGTACTTCGTTGATTCCATTTAGTCAGGTTCTAAGATTTTTCAATTATATTTCCTGTAGAAGTTAATTATAATCTTCAGACTGCTTCAAGCAAACTCCCCTCCCTTAAGATGCATGGAGAACTACATATGTGTGATATTTGCAGATGTGTAAGATCCAGAGTTTAGCAAGGCAGTTTGAAATTTTAAAAAATGGTCAAACATGGACATTGAAAAATGAAGTTTGCAGTTGTGTTAAGTGTTTGTGTTAGCTAAAGATGTATCACAGTTAAAATAAATGCTAGCTACATTTCTACATTTCAAATCCCTTTGAGGAAAGGACTGAGAGTTTGTTTTTTAGAGAAGCTTGTATCTTTTAACAGATTACCAAGTGCTGGCTTTGTGTGTGTAGTTAAGAGCCTGCCTGGGATGTGTCCAGTTTCTCTGTTTCTGATTCAGGCTTCCTGTTAACTTGCCACAGTGGTGATGGCTCCAGGATGTGAGGACCTGTTCCCCACCTGGGAGACCTGGACTGCATGCCCTGCTTTCAGCTTTGCCCTGGCTACTGCAGGTGTTTAGGCAGATGGAAGTGCTCTCTTGTGTGCTGTCACTCTACCCTTCAAATAAGAATAAACAGATGTACAGGTATAGTGGGACAACGGGTTACATTGCCCCTTAGGGTGGCTGTGTCCCATACACTGTGCTGTTTGAGTCTCAGCTATTCTGCTTCCTGTCGCAGTGCCTGGAAGACAGCTGATCATGGCCCAAATCTTTGAATTCCTGCCACTGTAGGGGAGACTCAGATGGAGTTCATGGCTCCTGGCTTAAGTCTAGCACAGCCCTGGATGTCTGGGGGAGTGAACCTGTAGATGAAAGAGCTGTCTCCTTCTCTGCATCATACTACCTTTCAAATAATTGAACATTTTATATATACCATATATAGTATGTATATAGGTATATTCCTGTTTTTGTTTTGTTTCTTTGTTTTAATGTTTTATTTACTTGAAAGGCAGAGAGAAATTTTCCTTCCACTGGTTTACTCCTGACTGCAACAGCCAGGGCTGTGCCAGGCCAAAGTTAGGAGCCAGGAACCCATGTTTGGCAGGGACCCAAATGCTTGGGTCATCCTGCGCTCCCTTGCAGGCATGTTAACAGAGAGCTCGATTGCAGACACAGGAGACTGACACTGGCAGTAACATGTAGGATGCTGGTGTCACAAGGGGTGGCATAACCCACTGTACTACACTATTCTGTTTTCTTTCTAAATTGATTATTGTAGATTACTTTGAACATTTGTTGCATGATATTAAAATGTTAATAGTTTGATCACAATTTCTGAAGATCAAATTGAAATTTCTAATAAACACATTTCTGTGATGGAATGCTTCCCTGGGATAACTGATAGATGATAACTTAGAAAAATATTCTGAGTTTCTTTTTCTTTCCTTTCCTCTTTCCTTCCTTCCTTTCTTTTCTTTTTCTTTTTCTTTTTTTTTTTTTTAAGAACTACATAGCTTAGAGACTCTGAGGCTAACGCTTATGTTATTGGTGGACTAATTTCTTAAAATTAGTTTCATATAAATGAAATGTCCTTTGATTTCATTGAGATTAACTCATTTTCATATGGGTTGTTTTGGATGTTAATGGAGACACATTCTGGCTCTGTGGTGACTAAAGGATCAACCTTCATCTTATGTGTGTGCAACCGAACTTGAACGCCCATGCCATTGTTTGAAATAGTCCTGAAAGCATAACTTCATTAGTCTTATTTTTACATATTTTTGTTTTGTGTACAGGCTTCTTGGTGTTTCACTTAAAATTATTTCAGTGTTTTTTTTTCTTTTAATAGTAGATTTTGAGGAGAATGGATCAGGTTTGAAAATTGTGTTAATTTATTTTAAAAAATTCAATCGTGGGTTTTGTTAAATAATTAGAATAACTTTTTTTTTAAATAGGAAAGCTAAACTTATGCTTTTGGAGTTGACAGGTGCATATTTCTTGGAATCTTTATCTGTTTCTTTAAAGTACACTTGTAACTAAGTGTATGACCATCACATTGCATTTTTTTCTTCATAAATAATCACATTGATTTTAAAGGAATAGAGAGTTTCAAGGCTCATCAGTAAATACTCCTACAAATGTGGATATGGTGCATTTGTTTTGTCTTGTTTCTTTAGTTATTTGAAAGGAGGGATTGGGTGAGAGAGATCTTCCAGCCGCTGTTTGGGGCTTCCCAAATGACCACACAACTGTGACTGGGCTAGGGCAAAGCCAGGAGCCTATAACTCCATGTTTGTTTTCTGTGTGGATAGAAGAGGCCCAAGCTCCTGGACCATCTTGTACCACTTTCCCAGGCACATGAGTAGGGAGCTGGATCAGAAGGACTCCAGTCAGTGCTCATACAGGACATGAGCTTCCAAGCATTGACTTAACTCCCTGGCCTCATCCACTTTGTGCTTCAGTATTAACCTTTATTATTTAATCACACACACACACACACACACACACACACACACACACACACACACACACACACAAATTGCACAATGCAGGTATTAAAGCAGTTCTGAAAAAAGTCTGATGTCCTTAAACATCTTAATTATTTTATTTACTTTGGGGAGGGAGTGTTTCCTTAAAATACATATGAGAATCTTAAATAATGTGCACTTGCTGTTTTGAAGTAATAGTTGAGTGGTGTTTACATCTATGACTTGATTCATTTATTTTTAAGTACCCTACTGTTTAACTATAGAGTTGTTATTCCAGTTGTTGGCAAAGCACAGAATTGCATCATATCTTTCTATATTAAATCAGTGGAAAAATTTGAAGTCAGAATCTTACAGTGATTCATGGCTTCTGTTTTCGTTATCCATATAATCAGCTTCATGGGGGAAGTTATTTTTGAAACAGTGTAAACTCCCAGTAATTTTTCTTTAGTTATTTAGTGTCTGATTTTTCAAAGGCTAAGTATAGTCCATTTTGACTCTGATTTTAGTAACTTGCTTTGGCTTATAGTGGCTTTTATCCTTCTGTTACTGCCTTCTCTTTTGACAGTAGGGGATCAGTTCCAGGATTTAAGCTTTCAACTGATGGAGTAGCTATGCCATATTAGCTATTAGATGTATTTCACCAAATTAGCTATGAACAAAGCTGAATTTGGGACAGAGCAGTAGTAACTGTCTGTATATGTATTGCGGTTTTGTGTACATTGTTTGTTTTCCTGTTTGATGCTGAAAACTGATTTCTGAAATCCATTTAAAAATAGAGTAAAATCCTTGAGCCAGCGTGTGGGTCAGCATTTGTCTTTGTGTGAGAAGTCAGCAGGACCAGATGCTCTGGCTCTGTTGGTATCTGGATCTGTTAACATATAGATGACAAATTTTGGCCAGCACTGAAATTATATTTTCTGGTGGAATACAATACCATTATTAGCTGTGCAAAATAGCTTCTTAGGCTATGGAATTGGTGCCCGGGCCCAAATGATAAACTGCTTTTCTAGTATTTCTGTAATGTGGTAGTTTAAACATTTTTTTAAGGTTAAAAATAGTTCAGATAGTTTCATAAATTGGAAATACTGCTATGTCAGTTTACCTTTTTTTTTTTTTTTTTTTTTTTTAGTTTATGTTTGAAAGGCAGAGAGATGAGAGGGGAAGGAGGAAAGTAAATAAGTTTCCGTCCACTGGCTGGTATGGTCCCCAAATGTCTGCAATAGCTAGGGTGGGCCAGGCTGAAGCCAGGATCTGGGAACTCATTCCACATCTCCTGAGTGGGTGGCAGGGACCCAAGAACTTGAACCATCACTCACTGCCTCCCAGGGTGCACTTTAGCAGCAAGCTGGAACCCGAAGCAGAGCTGGGACTTGAACCCACACATTCTGACATGACATGGCAGGTGGGTATCCTAAATCACATCTTAGCTGCTGGACCAAATGTTGCCTGTTAAAGATGAATTCATACTTTCAGAAAAGAACTGTATAGACAATTAAACCAGTGCCTCAAGGGCTTAAAATAGAATGGCAATCTCCCTCCTCTTTATCCTCAGTCCTGCTGTCTACAGACAACCTTTTAAAGCTCACTATTTAACCTTCTCTCTCATTTGTCTTCTAAGTAGTCACTGTTATTTCTTAATTTATCATTTTTGGGCACTGTCTCTTGACATTTTGTTATAATAAATGAAGACATCGCTGTTTGGACCACTGTCTCCTTTTCACCACTTTCCATTTCCTAATATAGTTAGGTCACACATTCATATTAATAATATGATTAATTTTTCTTTCTTTTCCAACAATTTTTTCCTTTAGTTAATTGCTTCTATTAAAATTGCTTCGTTTACCTTCTATAATCTCCTTCTAAAAGGCTTCTGTAAATCTGTCAAATATCTATGAATGGTGTTTTCTAGCCATTTCAACATATTAGATAAACAGTCTTCTAGTGCTAGCTTTTCCACAGACTTCCTTCCTGGAGCCTGTGTCCTCTGCTTCCATTTGATACTTTTTGCTGTCCGTGTTGATTCCTATACTGCAGTTGCCTTAACTTGTCTCTTGAATTAAATCTCCCATAAATTTATGGATCTCCCTTCCTTCTTGATTTGTTCCATTTCTTTGCTGGAGTGCATTAACCAGTTCCCTTCACTCAGGAGGTTATTGTTTGATTCTTTGCAAGGCTGACATTTTTTTTTCCAGCTTTGTGTACTTGATTGGTTGGGTGAATTCGACTTTAGGGAAAGAATTTCCCCTTTTCATTGTGAAGGCATTGTTCCTTTGTTTCTAGGCTTCTAGGGTGGCTGGTTTCTGATTACCTTCTTTTTGTATCGCCTCTTACTCTGTTTCTTGGAAACTGTCAGGGTTTTCTTTTTATCCCTGGTATTCTGAAATCTTGAAATGATGTGTCTTGCCATGGCAGTTTTTCTTTTATTGTGATGGGGTACTCAAAGGGCTTTTCAATTTAGGGATTCTCTTCTTGGGGCTAAAAAAATTTTATTTTGTTTTAGCTCTTCTTCAATACTGTGTCCCTGATTAACTTTTTTTGTTTTTTTCCTCCTGGAAGGCCTATTAATTGAATGTTGGATATCCTAAGTAGAGCCTCTGATTTCTTGGTAGAGATTTTGGTTTTAGTTTCTGGGATATTTCTTTGGTGGTTTCTCTCCTTATATTGAATTTTGGTCATCATGCTTTTAATTTTCAACAGTTCTTTCTCGTTTTCTGACCATTCCTTTTTCATTAGGACCTACTGCGGTTGTTTTATAGTATCTTACCACTCCAGAAGTTTATTTTGATGTTTTTCTCTTTGTTGTTTGTATTGTTTCGGCTCTCTCCAGATTTTTTTTCTTTCTCTTTTTAAAGTGATTCTATAAAGATTGGAAGTTTTGTTTTTTAATACTGTTTTTACTTATTTTCACTTTATTTCAAAGGTGAAAAGTATTCACCCCAATACTGGATGCAGGTGTCTGAAACAGGCTGCTCAGCTAGAAATGCAGCAACACCCCCTCCTTTATAATTTTTTACTGGATTATTTTATTATCTATTAATGAAGGGAAGTTAGTTTCAGGTTATAGGAGTCTTTGGTTCTTTGATAATTTTTTTTTAAAAAGATTTATTTTTATTGCAAAGTCATACATACAGAGAGAAGGAGAGACAGAGAGGAAGATCTTCCATCTGATTAATCA
The DNA here is from genome assembly GCF_017591425.1 of Ochotona curzoniae. NCBI lineage: Eukaryota > Metazoa > Chordata > Mammalia > Lagomorpha > Ochotonidae > Ochotona > Ochotona curzoniae. The sequence continues at coordinate 67,779,773 of NW_024467122.1, forward strand.
CTCCCCAAGTGACTGCAATGGTTGGTGCTATGCTGATCCGAAGCCAGGAGCCAGGAACCTCCTCCAGGACTCCCATGTGGGTGCAGGATCCCAAGGCTTTGGGCTGTCCTTGACTGCTTTCCCAGGCCACAAGCAGGGAGTTGGATGGGAAGTATAGCTGCTGGGATTAGACCTGGCGCCCATATGGAATCCCAGTGCGTTCAAGGCGAGAACTTTAGCTGCTAGGCCACTGTGCTGGGCCCCACTCTGCCTTTCAAATAAATAAATTATTAGATATTTTGAAAAAGGTAAAAATCTTATATTTCAGTATAATTTCACTTAAATGTTACGAAGAGATAGAATTCCCTCAGTCTTTGCCTAGATTTGTCGGTTGTTAGCATTTTTCTTCATTTGCTTTATCATTTATATGCATGTCCTCTTAATATAATTACCTCTGTGGTTTACACACATAGTACATCTTTATCCACAAATAGTCTGTTTCTTTCCCCTAAGAAAAAGGACTTTTGTTTAATAGGACACAGGTTCTGTGTTTCAATAAGCACCAGACTTTTAATACTGATAGAACCAACACTATTATGTAATGCACATTCTATATTTGCATTTCTTCAACTGTTCTTTTAATGCCCTTTATAGCTACCTCCCTCCGTGTACCTACTCCTCATCCACCGGATCTAATCCAGCATCATGTGTTATATTTATTGCTCATAACTCTAGTTTTCTTAGTAATCTGGAATACATTCTTAGCCTTTCTTTGTCTTTTATGACTTGGTGATTTTGAAAAAAAAATCCATGTCAGTTTATAAAATGACTAAATACTAATAGGAAGGTTCTTAGTTTGAGGTTGACATTTTGTAAAAATGTTTCTTCATGAAGCAATTTGAGTTAGCTTATTTTTGAACAATATTTATTAGAGAAATCCTGTTGTGTCCCCAAAGTTCTGCAATAGCCGGGGCTGGGCCAGTCGAAAGCTGTGAGCCAGGTCTCCCACATGAATGGTGGGGACCCAAGTATTTGAGCCATCCGCTGTTGTCTCCCATTAATTACATGTTAGCAGGAAATGAAAATTGGAAGCACAGCTGAACTAAAACCTAGGCATTGTACCATGGGGTGTGGTTGTCCCAATCCACATCTTAACTGTTAGTCGAAGGCTCACCTCAGATTTTGTGTTTTTCGGTGGAAACACTACTGAAGTAATATTGTGGCTTCTCAGAGTGTCATCATTTTTTGTGATGTTGAGTTTGATTATTATGGTGGCATTTGTTTAGCTAATCCGTTGTATGTTTATTCTTTCCTTGTTTGTTATTAGAAGGAATTTGGGAACAGTACTTGTATATTGTTTTTATGTATCTTTTCCATTGATGATTCTTACCTGAGTCAGTTACAACCAGGGTGGTTGCAAGATGGTGACTTTTTGTATTTTGTCAGCATGTATTTGTTGACATTCTGTCAGAGCAGGCTTTCCTTTGTCCCCCACTTGTTCTTTTGTTTACTTATGTTATGGACTCAGAAGATTTTTAAAAATTCTGTGATATTATTTTGAGGCTCATGTCTTAGATTTGGCCAGTTGGGAGCTCACATCTTTTCATCTTCGCATGTCCCTACACTTTGAGCTGGTTGCTTTTATCTGACCCAAGATGTTCCAGGATTATCTTACTGTTAGGCCCTAGTGTAACCTTAAAATTAGCCATTTCTGCAAACAGCTCTCATTCTTTTTGGTGACAAATAATAAAACTAAGGTATCTTAGCAGATACTAACAAAGATACAAGTACATTTAACACAGAGAAGTCTGTTTCTATATGTCTGTGTATAACACGTGTGTGTGTAACCCTGAGTTCATAGTGATGCCAATGATTACACTCAACACCACAGGCCTGACCTTGCCTCCGTCCATATTTCTAACACCCTTCTGCAACAGTGAATCGGGTTCCTGTTATCTACAACAGAATTGAATGTACTTGTTTGTTTAGTTATATATAACCAGAGAAAGTGATTCCAGTGCTGCTAAACCATCATTGTAAAGAAAACTCCTTGTATTTGTGTGTGTGTGTGTGTATACACTGACAATATATAAAGTCTTAGATTCAGAAGTTGTTTTGATGAGAGAATGAAATTGATACATGGCTGGTTTTCATTAGTGTTTGATTTTCTTCCCTCACCCTTCTGGTTGCCTTTGACACTGTGAGAGTTAAATCTGCACTGAGAGTAGTCATCACTCTTTACCTTCAGCTCATTCCCACCCAGGCCCTGTAGACAGTCAGATTCGTTCATTTCTAATTTATGCTTCCTGTGTTCCTCTTAGTAAAAATAAGAAGATACAGGAGTTATTTCTCCTTCTTTTGCATTGAAAGATAGCAAACTATATTTACTCTTTTAGACTTCACTTTTCTCATTTAACTTTGTATCTTGAATGTTACTGCATATTTGTGGGAATCTTCCATTTTTTTTTTCAGAATACTCCACTTGTTATTGGACATTTAGATGTTTTCCAATTTGCAGTTACAAATAATGGTCCAGTTTTTAAATTTTTAAGTGCAAGGGCACTTCAAAAATTCATAGAAAAATTGAATTAACTACTACAATTTTTTAAAGATTTATTTTTATTATTATTTTTTTATTGGAAAGGCGGATATACAGAGAGGAGAGACAGAGAGGAAGATCTTCCGTCCGATGATTCACTCCCCAAGTGAGCGCAACGACCGATGCTATGCCGATCCAAAGCCAGGAGCCTCTTCCGGGTCTCCCACGCGGGTGCAGGTCCCAAAGCTTTGGGCCGTCCTCGACTGCTTTCCCGGGCAACAGGCAGGGAGCTGGATGGGAAGTGGGGCTGCTGGGATAGAACCGGTGCCCATATGGGATCCTGGGCGTGCAAGGCGAGGACCTTAACCACTTGCGCCACTGCGCCAGGTCCAATACAATTTTTTGAAATTCATGCATAGCTTTAAAACTTTCTCCTTGAACTTTTTAAAAAAAGATTTATTTTTATTATTTTTTCTATTGGAAAGGCGGATATACAGAGAGGAGAGACAGAGAGGAAGATCTTCCATCCAATGAATCACTCCCCAAGTAAGCGCAACGGCTGATGCTATGCCGATCTGAAGCCAGGAGCCTCTTCCGGGTCTCCCATGCGGGTGCAGGTCCCAAAGCTTTGGGCTGTCCTTGACTGGTTTTTTCCGGGCCACAGGCAGGGAGCTGGAAGGGAAGTGGGGCTGCTGGGATTAGAACCGGCGCCCATATGGGATCCCGGGCGTGCAAGGCGAGGACTTAACCACGTGCGCCACCGCGCCGGGCCCTCTCCTTGAACTTTTTGAAGATCCTTCATATTTTTGTGTTATTGAGTATCTTCAGGAAGATGAAAATTTAAAATTTAATTGTATGAACAGTAATGTGTTAAGAAAAAAAAAGTACTTGTGACAAGACTGCTCCCCTCTACAGATCACTCCCTGTGTGCCAATGACAGCCAGGCTAGAGCCAGGAGCCAGAATGCAATCCACATGTCCCATGAGGGGACAAGATCACCAGAGCCTCCCAGGAGTCCAGAACCAAGGCCATGTATGACCCCAGGCAGTCTGCTGTAGGCCAAGGACATCTCAACTACCGGGCTAAGTGCCTGCTGCCTCTAAGGGATTTTATACTAGTACTGAAGTGTGTTCACCTGCTTGTTCTGGCCTTCCCATCTATTGTGGTCTCATAAATGTGTTCAATGCTGTTGAAGTGAAATACTCAATTATAATGATTTTTTGTGTCTGGGAGTCCTTGAAATAAGAAAGCTAAGAGTGGGGCCCGGCATGATAACCTAGCAGGTTAAGTCCTTGCCTTGCATGCACCAGGATCCCATATGAACCTGGGAAAGCAATCAAGGACAGCCCAAAGCCTTGGGATCCTGCATCCACATGGGGCCTGGCTTCGGATTGGCACAGCCCCAGCTGTTGCAGCTACTTGGGGAGTGAATCATTAGATGGAAGACCTTCCTCTCTGTCTCTCTTTCTCTCTGTATCTGACTTTCCAATAAAAATAATTTTTTTAAAGAAACCTAGAAATGGCTTTGTGAGCATTTTTAGTCAGGTTATTTTTTTTTAACTGTACTTTAAGAGGCTGGGGCAAAGTTGATTAAGCTGCTACTTGGGGTGCCTGAGTATTAAGATACCAGTTCTAGTCGTGGCTACTCTGATTTTGATCCATCTTCCTATTGATGTGTCTTTGGGGACAGTGGATAATGGTCCAAGTGCCTGGATCTTTGCCATCCATGTGGAGACCTGGCGTACAGTTCCTGGCTCATAGCTTCAGCCTGGCCAGGCCCTGGCTGTTGTAGGCTTTTGGGAAGTGAACCAGCTGATGGTTCATCTATGATCCTCTTCGCTTTCTTCTCACCTCTCCCACTCTCTATTACTCTGTCTTTTCAAGTATTTTTAAAAAAATATTAGGCATGTGTGCACACACAGTTAATACTGAGAGCCTCTACCCACCTTCATCTAAGAGTTCACCCCTTACATGCCCACAACAAATGGTTCAAAGCCAGGAGCCATTAGCCCAATCTGTCTCCCATGCGAGTGGCAGTAAGACACTTTGATTGTTACTGCAGCCACGCAGGGTCCACACGCTAGGAACCTGGATGTGAGGAGCTGAAGCCATGTGTCACATCAGGGACTCTGATGTGTGCCAGGACATCCTAACTGCAGAATAACCACTAGGCAAAGTGTTTGCCCCTCAAGGCCCAGTGTAAGCAGTTGGCTGGTTCTTGTACATACTCATCAATGCTGTGTTACCATCTGAAGTAGTAGACACAGCTGGTTCTGGGTCTTGTCCCCTTAGATTAGGTTTCTTCGTGTTAGACTGTTCACTGGCTCTTTCTGGAGTTACTATGGAATGGACAAGACAGCTATGCATAGTACAGAAATCAGGATTTCAGCATCCATTTTCTCATTGATCACAGAGGACTGATCATGACCTGCAGATCTTTGGAGCAATAGCATCTCAGATGCCCGTATTACGCTGCTGGTCTTTTCACATGATTGGTGACTTCTCGTCTTTGTTGCAACAAGTAGACATAGATGTTAGAAAGGTAGCCCCCTTTCATATTGCTAGAAAACCATACAAAAAGTTGGTTAGTACAGCTTCCGATCAGAGCGGCTCTGAGTTCATCGCATGTCGCCTGAGATCAGTGGTTCTCTTCTGAGTAGAAGTTCTGGAACCTCCAGTCAGACCGGTGTGGCCTTGGAAGAAGACACTTCAGTGTGTGCATGCATGTTTGTGTACTCGTCCACCATGTAAATGTTGGAATTTTCTTGTGTGCTTTGACAGGGATAAGGTTCAGAGTGGGGCTGGAATATACTCTGAAGGTTAGTCAGAGATTGTTAATGAGGATCAGATAATAAGATGGCTAAAGAATTACTTAGGGTAGGAGGTAAAACCTGTTGGTGTATGAAAAATTACCATGGGCCCAGCATGATAGCCTAGCAGCTAAAGTCTTCACCTTGAATGCACTGGGATCCCATATGGGTGCCAGATCTAGTCCCGGCAGCCCCGCTTCCCATCCAGCTCCCTGCTTGTGGCCTGGGAAAGTAATAGAGGAGGAGTCAAAGCCTTGGGACCTGGGAGACCTGGAAGAAGCTCCTGGCTTTGGATCGGCACAACTCTGGCCATTGTGACACTTGGGGAGCACATCAGTGGACAGAAAACCTTTCTCTGTGTCTCTCCTCCTTCTCTGTATATTGCCTTTCCAATAAAAATAAAATAAATGTTTTTTAAAAATTACCTGATGGCCACATCGTAAATGTGATTTTATATCATCCCTGTTTAAAATATCTGCTAAAATAGAAGTTAGAATAAAAAAATTAAAATTATTTGGGCTATAAAGCCTATCCTATTAGATATTGTAATATTTGAGTTCTCATTAAGAATTTAGTGTCTGTCTTAAAATATTGACACTTTCATTCATGCTGTAGTGATGATGATGATGATGGTGGTGGTGGAGGACTGACAGTGTACTCAATGACAGTAGCTAACTGGAGTGCCTTTTTTAGATTAGTGAACCAGAATGTCTATTGAGAATATCTGTGTCTTTCAGTATGTTTTTTGGGGTTTTTTTTTTTTTAAATTCATTGGGAGGTCACATCAAGGCCACTTATCTGGCCAGCGCCCCTTCATGCTATTTACTGCAAACAACATAAGGTCATGACAGAAGTGAGTAATGCCCAGGAAAAAGAGCTCAACCGTACACTGTGAGAAAACAAGCAAAACTGCCCAGTTTAAGGACAGATTCTCAGATTTCCTTTCAAATTTCCTGCCCTTTAGTGTCCTTTCTTTTTTTTTTAATATTTTTTTTTATTGATTATGTTACATTATGTGACACTGTCTCATAGGCTCTGGGATTCCCCCAATCCCTCCCCATGCCCTCCCCCCATGGTGGATTCCTCCACCTTGTTGCAGTATTACAGTTCAAATTCTGTCAAGATTGTTTCATTGCAAGCATAGAGTCCAGTATCTTATTGTCTAGATAAATCCAACGGGGTGATCATCTCTGGTCTGAAAGCAGAGCTGGCAGAATATCATCCCGATCAATTAAAAGCATAACATAACATCAATTTACAGCATTATGGAATTAATTGACATGGTATTGAGTAACAAATATGTTAAAAATGCAAGTTCTTAACCACATCCTGTGACTACTTCATTGACATTTCAATTATAATTTATACACAGAACCGGCTGCTATACACCTTAAAATCAGCTACATGCATCAGTATGTTTTTGTCATTAGAGTTGCTTTTGTTCCTAAAGGTTCTGAATATGTTGATAAATAGTCTAATAGCCTTTATATAACTCAGAATTTTCATTTCCTGGGTAAGCATTTGTCACAGATGTTAGGATGCCTGCAGCCTGTATTGATTGCTTGGTATTCTCTTAATTCCAGCTTCATGCTAAATGTGTATCCCAGAAGGCAGCAGGTGGTGGCCCGAGTGACTGGGTCCCCACCATTCATATGGGAAACACAAGTTGAGTCCTGGACTCCTGGCTTTCCCCTGGCCCAGACATGGCTGTTGTGGACATTTGGGGAATAAATCAGCAGATGAGAGATTTCTCCCTCTTTGTCCTTTTCTCTTTCTGCCTTTTTTGAAAAAGGTTTTCCTTTCTTAAGGTACTTATATTATATATTAGATGCTTGAGTTTCAAGGATTTTGACATTAAGATGGTTATATAAATTTTGAATTAAACTTATTTAGATTAAAATATTTTATTCATTGATTTGGGCATAATTTTATGTTATATAGGAGAAATCTTGATTTTTTTGCTGACTTCAGTATGATTTATATATTTGAAGTTTTTCAGTGAACATTATCAGTTGTAATTTTAGTAGTGTATGAACTAAAGAAAAATTCTGAAAATTATTAATCATCATCTATGTTTTTTAAAAAGGTTTTAAGAGATTTATTTATTTGAAAGAGTGACAGAAGAGAGCATCCTAATGCACAATGCTGATCATGGTGTAAATTTAAAAAAAAAGATTTATTTTAAGGAGTTGGGGATTAAGGAAGGGGGAGGGAGCAAACACTTCCACCTACTGTTTCACTCTCAAATGGTTGCACTGACCATGCCTGGGCCAGGCCACATCCAGGAGCCTGGAACTTCACTCAGGTCTCCCAGGTGGGTGATAGAGGCCTAAACATTTGTGCCGTCTCCTGCTTTCCGCAGGCCATCAGCCGGGTGCTAGGTGGGAAGTGGAGCGATTGGGGTGGGAACCGGCAACCATGCTTTACCTGCTCCACCGCAACGCCTGCTCCTTGTTGGGTGGTCTTTGCTTGGCCTGGTGCTGGGTCTGTCAGGGAATCTTCACCATAGCCCTGGGAGGTGGGGTGGTATCTGTCCCATTTTAGGGTGAAGAAGCAGGCTCTGGAACCAAATGTTAGTTTGGGATAATGGAAGAAAAGATAGGGAGAGTCAAATTGTAAACCTAAGCCTGGGCTCTAAAGTCTGTGCTTGATTGTTTCACAAGACCTGACTGCCGTGCTTGAGTGATTGTTTCATAAGACTGCTGACATGTTTACTTTGAGTTTGCATAGTAACAGTTAAGGTCCTGTGAAAACAACCTATCTGCTTAATACACTCTGTTTTATTAAATTTTTTTTTATTTTAAAGGCAGATTTTACAGAGAGGGAAAAAAACCAAACAGGTCTTGCATCTACTGGTTCACTCCCAAATGACTGTAAGAGCCAGAGCTGAACTGATCTGAAGTTGGGAGCCAGGAGCTTCTTCCACATCTCCCACGTGGGTGCAGGGCAAAAGACTTGAGCCATTTTTAGCCACTTTCCCAGGCTATAAGCAGGGAACTGGATGGGAAGTGGAGCAGCCAAGATATAAACAGGTGCCCGTATGGGATATGGGCACTGTGGGCAGAGGATTAGTATGCTCTGCCACCATGTTGGCTGCACACACTTTATATTTTTAGAAGTTGCAGACTTTAGCCTAGGGGTTAAGTAGTACATTTTCATCATGTATTGGAGTATTTAAGTTTGATACCTGGCTCCTTCCTGGCTTCAGTTTCCTGCTGACCGGGACCCTGGTTGGCAGCAGTGATGACTCAAATAATTACTGGCACTTAAGTGGTAGGCCTGGATTGAGTTTCTGGCTCCAGCTTCAGCCCTGCCCAGCCCTGGTTGTTGCTGTCATGTGGACAGTGGATAAGTATATGGGAGCTCGCGTGTGTGTGTGTGTGTGTGTGTGTGTGTGTGTGTGTGTCCGTCCGTCTGTCCGTCCCTCTATCTCTGAAATAAATAATAAAATAAATATTTTAAAAAGTGTGGTTGTTTTTTGGCAAGGTTGGAGTTGAGGGTAGATGAACAAGGTCTTTGCCTACCAAAATAGTGTGGGACAGAATTCTGTCGCTGTTCTCCTCCCCTCCTCCCTCCCCTGGACTGGCCACGAAGAGTTTGTTAGGAACTGTAAGAGAAAACTGCAAGTACTTACTTAGAGATCTTAGGATTCTGCATAGAGTGTGGACTCTTGTTCCAGTCACAAAGGCCTGGGATCATGTATTGGTGAGTGTGTTAGGAATCAAGTGAAATTGGCAAAGGGTATGTGAGTAACCCATGAATCAAGGCAGAATTGGAAACAGATAAAATAGGATGTCTTCAAGTCTAACAGTTATTCAGAGGCAATTTCTCAAGTTCAACCTTTCAGTAAAATGTGATATTTCCAAAAAATGTTTATTAAGTAACAAAAATCCAGAAAAGCAAAAACAGTGAAAGATTAGGTGTGTAGCTTTTACTGAAAAGAAAAAGGACGTGTTGCATATTCCCGTGGTGTTTGATTTCTAGGAAAATGATGCTTTTGAAATTTTGAAGATTTTAAGCTTATTCATTACTGAGTCACTTTTTGTCATATAGGACACGGGGATTAAATTCATGCTTAGGAGAGAAGTAGGTTGTCTTATTGTAGTGGTAGAGCATGCAAATTTAAGATACTGGCATGTTGATGCAGAAAGTCCAAAAAATGATGGCAGCTTAACGGGGAGCAGGCTGCTGTGTGTTCACTCTCATTGCCTCCGTGATGGAGAGGATAGTTTGTCTTTGAACAGTTTTGGAGCGAAGCTCTTGAAGTTCCAATCCTGACTTCGGCTAAATAAGTTTCAGTCATTCCAATGAGTTGCTTGTCACGTGTGCGAGGTGTTGTCTCACTGATACTGCTCCCCCTACAGGTTATCTGTTTCTGTTTAATAAGCCACCCTATATCTTAGCCGTTTAAAACATTTTACTTAAAATTGTGTGACTCAGGAATTTAGATAGAACTTGACTGAATTATATGTGCCAGGTGGTGTAGCTGTAGTATCCTCTTCCAAGTTGACTTTTTAATTTACATGTTTGTGTTCCTTAGTATCTTTATGTAACCCCATAGTGCTGTACTTCTCAAAGTGATACTGTGCATACTTTGGACATCTCATGTTATGTAGGTCTCAAGTAATTGAACTTCTTTTTAAAAAATTTTAAAAGCGGAGCAGCACATATGTGTGTGCATACATGCAACATGCGTGCACGCACACACAGTGGGTGAAGAAAGAGATGGCTGAATCCTCCATCCGCTGGCACATTCCCCAAGTGGCCACAAAGGTGAGAGCTGGGCCAGGCTGAAGGCTGGAACCCAGAACTCCTGCTGGATCTTCCATACAGGTGGCAGGGACCAAAGTACATGGGTCTTCATTTACATCTTTTTAAGTCAGATTAGCAGGGAACTAGATTGAAAGTGGAGCATCAGGGACTTAAACTGGCTTCTGATATGAGAAGTTGTTGTCACTTAACTCACTGCTCTACAACACTGGCCTCAGGCTTATTTAGTGACTGGCTTCCTTAAGAGCATACATTCTTAGTGAAAGAAGAGAAAGCTATGAGTTTCATAAGACCTGAGCTTGCAAACTGACCTCGAATCAGTTCTGCCATTCTTTCTTTCTTTTTTACTTCTTTTTATTATTATCATTTTATGATACAGTTCATAAGCCCTGGGATTTCCCTTACCCTTTGCCTAAATGCCCTCCTCCCCAATGTGCTTCCCTATATTATTACTATAGTATAGTTCTTCATAGACAGTCGTATGTCCATCATTGTGGGCATGCACAATGGCAGAGAGCCCAACATCCTATTGTCAAGATAGTTAAGTTTCATTGGGAGTCCATCTTTGTTCTGGAATTAGAGATGCATACTGCATTGTATTCTCACATCTGGATATCATAGTCTCCCATTACATAGTTACTATATATCCAGTTAAATGAAAAGCCACAAAACAAAATCAACAGCAAGAACAATAGAAATTTGCACCATAAAGTTAAATAACATGCTATTGGATGTGATAGTCTCCATTAAACAGTTACTGTACATCCCCTTAAATGAAAAGCTACAAAACAAAATTAGCAACAGGAAGAAAAGGAAATTTAAAATGCCATGAAGTTGAATAACATGCTACTGAATGACTAATGTGTCATTGAGGAAATGAAAATCAAGAACTTTCCTTAAGAAAATGATACTACTGTATGACCTATGAGTCAGTGAAGAATTTAGTGAGGAAGAAAGTGTTTTGAAGAGATGAAACTAACCAAAAACAAAATCCATGAGATATAATTTCTGCTGATCTTTGTTGATGAGATATATGTCTCCTGTAGGCAACAAATAGATGGGTTTTGTTTTTTTAATCCAGTCTACTAATTTATGACGTTCTGTTGATGAGTTTAAGTCATTTGCATTCAGAGTTAATATGAGTGAGTAGTAATTTGGTCCTGTCATTTTAGCCATGGGTTGTTCATTGATTTAGTCTTCTGTTATTTTGCTGGTATGTTTTTCAAATTTGCCTTTGTTTTTGATGGGTGCTATTCTTTTTTTCTGTCAGGAGAACATCTTTAAGTATCATTTGTAGGGCAGGTTTGGAAGAGGCATATTCTTTTAACCTTTCTTTACTGTGGAAGAATTTAATTTCATTTACAAAGACAAACAAAAGCTTTGCTCGGTACGTTATTCTGGGCTGACAATTTTTGGTTTTAGAATCTGGAATATGTCACTCCATTTTCTTCTTGCCTGTAGAGTTTTCTATGAGAGGTCTCTTGTGAATTGCCATTCCTTTATATGCCTCTTGATTTTTTTTCATGTGCACATTTAAGGATCTTTTCCTTATGTTTGATTGAAGAGAGCTTGATTATCATGTGTCTTGGTGAAGATTGCTTTTGATCAGCTGTGTTGGGAGTTCTGTGCCCCTCCTGGGTGGTGTTTCCCAATTCTTTCTTTGGTTAAGGAGATTTTCCCTTATTATTTCATGAAATACATTTGTAAATCTAACTTCTCTTTCTGCACTTTCTGGGACTCCCATAATTCTTACATTTGGCCTTTCAATAGTGTCAATTCTTGAATACTTTTTTTTTTAGCTTGACCAGCTCTGCTTCCAGCTTTTTGTTTTGTTTCTCTCTGATGACAGGAAATATCTTCCAATTCTGAGATTCTTTCTTCTGCTTGCTTCATTCTATTTTGGAGACGCTCCACTGTACTTTTAATTTTCTCCACTATATTCTTCATTTGTAACACATCAAGTTTAATTTGATTAATTTCCTGTGTGATATGTTCCTTAAATTTCTTTGAACTCCTGTGTTACATGCTTCTAGTTGCTGATAAGAAGATTTATAACAAGTGTTTTGAATTCTGTATCCCGCATTCTCTCTGTCTTCCTAAGTTAACTCCGAGGTTGGCATAGGGTTTTACTCCTTTGCAGGGGAATCTTCAGTAATATTTATTGTGCCTTTGTCTCCTTTGCTCTTGGTCATTGTACTTCTGGTTATTAGATTTTTCTCCTTCTTGGGGCAGGTTTCTAAGCTGTCACCCACAGGTCTACAGTTTGATTTTACTTATTACAGTCGGCACTTGGCTCTTTGTTTGCAGTCACTTGTGCCACTCCCTCCGGTAAGTACCAGGTCTTGGTTCTTATGTTAGATTTCCACCATGGTCTCTGTAGCCCCAGCTCTTGGCTTACCAGTCTCCACCTCCTGTGATACCTTGCTGAGGCTGCACCATTGTCTGTGCGACCTTTTTCACACTTCCGGTTGGAGCAGTTCCCAGGATTAGGGAGACACCAGGTGTACTGTATAACTAGGTTGTTGGTGGTGCTGATCTTGCTAGAACCTGCTAGCTGTTACATCTGAGGGCCACACAGATCTATTTTGACCATATGATGCCAAAGTTCATATTATTTTCCTATGGGACCAATGCAATGCACTGAGCTCAGTGAGTTCTCTTCCAGCTCAGTGAATGCACAGCTCACTGTTTTTCCACACTGTACAAAATGGTGCCTGATGTGCCACTACTAGAGTTCTTCATCTGCTGGCTGTCAGGTCTGAGGGCTATTCAAATCTGTCTTGGGTGGAAGCTGTAGGATGCCATGTTGAGCCAGAAATGAGTCCACTTCCAGCTCAGTCCATGCATGGTACTGTCCATAGCCTTTGTCTTTCTATACAAAATGGTGCCCGATTTGACTATAAAGGGCAGTTTGGGCTGTGAAATCCACCTTATTCCTGCACCACCCATGTGGGACCTGCTGCTCTGTCTCTGCTGCTGGTCAAATCAAATGGACCAGCAGGACGGGCAGTTCTTTGTCTAGGTTCACCTCCTGAGCTCCTGGTGAATGTCCCTTCCCACCTTGTTGCTGGTAGAGTTCTGGTTGTTGGTGCGGTTCAGATTGCCCCTTGCTGAATGCTGTTGGGATGTCAGTCATTGGAACACCACACCGTTGTGTCCTCTGCTTTCTTGTGTCTGTCAGTCTCCAGGTATCCCTCTGCTGTTGTTCTGTCCTCTCCTATTTCCTGGAATGCACCTTTCTGTTTCACACTGGCTAATGTTTCTCTGTTTTGGCATGTCCTTACCCTATTCCACCATCTTGATTCTCTGCTCCAAGCCTGCTATACTTTCTTGATCAGGGTAGTTACAGAACACACACAGATTCGGGGAATAAGGATGCAGAGCTTGTTTCTTCATAGGAAGAATTTCAGACTTTGTGGTAATCTTTTCTCACCACAGGGCCATTAAGTAGAAAGGGGAGAATTGTTAGGAATCATGTTGATATGCAACTACATTGTGATGTATACAAAATTATATGTCTTGCTTTTAATAATATGCAAATATGTAAATTGTAGGATAAGTTGGGTCTTACTGGAGTGTATTTCTACTTACTACACTAGAATATTTATAGAGCTTTTAAGATGATGCCACCCTCTAAAATCAAGAGGAACAACACTTTGACTATGTGTATTTATACTTTCATGGAGAGTATGTGCACATGATTTAATAACAGCTGCAACATTTAAAACATTTCCTTGGTTGTGTCTTTCAAATCCACAGAGTTGCAAACTGGGGTTTTTGTTTAACTTACCACTTGTGCTTAAATGTTTTTGAAAAAGTTCACTTCATTAGGACAAGTTTAAAATACCAATATCTTCATATTTAAAACATTTTGGATTGGATTTTTGTCATGAGCAAACTGATGCTTTTTGAAAACTTCAAGTAGTATACAATAGTTGAAAGTGAAAGTAGGTCCCTGTGACTCCATTTCCTGCAGTATTGCTTTTATATAACTGTCAACTGTTACAGCATACAGTTTATATAGGTGGGGACATGCGTTTTGTATCATGGTTAAAATATTGCTTAATCACATAGAGCAGAGTGCTCACCTCTGCTTCTAATCCCAACATCTTGCTGATGGATATGCTGTGAGGTGGCAGTGATGGCTTGTCTTGACCTGGATTGGTAATGTGTCTTCTGAATCTAGCCTGGACCACCCTTCGCTTGTTGGGAGTAAATCAAAGGATGGAAGGATCTTTTTTCTTTCTCTCCCTTTCTTTTCTCAGAAATAAACTGCTGTTATATTAGTATGCTTGTCAATAATGATCTTAAGCAGTAATTTTATATACATTCCAGCCCCCTGTTGCAATGAGTTGTTACTGATGTCCAATGTAGTGGAAATGTATTTGCCTCTCAGGAAAGATGGGAGGCAAGCAAGCAAGCACACATAACACACCCAAAACCATTGGTCTATTAAATTACACTACAGAGCACAGTGGGCTAAACTCACCTGGCATGCAGGCATTCCATATTAGAGTGCCCACTTGAGCCCCAGCTGCTCCACTTTCAACTCAGCTTTCATTCAGGCTAATGCACCTGGGGAAGCAGCAGAAGTCGCTACCACCCATGTGGAAGACTCACATGGAGTTGCAGGTTGCTGGTTTCAGCCTAGCCCACTCCCAGCTTTTGTGGTCATTTGGGGAGTAAAGCAGTGAATGCAAGGTTTATCTGTAGTCCTCCCTCCTCCTCTCCCTGTGCATCTCCTTTTCAGTCTGCCTTTCTATGAATAACTAAATGTTTAAAAAGAGTGCTGCAATTAAAACTTGCAGAAAACTCGATTGAGTAAAGTTAATCAGCTTTGACTTTTATAAAATTATATATTAGCAATTAGTTAGTCTTCTAAAAGAAACCTAAATGGAAAGTAGACAGTTAATTTTATTTGCCAGGGAGAATTGTGTGGGTGTGTTGCTTAATTTTTGCTAGTTACATTCCTTGAATAATTTTGTAGTTATGATGTCAACTACTTTTCCTTTGACACTATAGAAATAGGCCAATAATTGAAGTGATGTGCTTGTTTGTGGCCAGTAATGGAAGAGCAGGACTGGTTTCCTGGTCACCTGATCCCCACCTTTCTGGACCCATGAGGAGATGGAGTCGTTTGTCCTGAGAAACCACTGCTGAATAATGGATGCATGACAAATGGCTTCCCTGTTGGCGCAATGTGCTTGCACTGTTTTTTTCTGTAGAGATAGTGGTGGAAGTTATGTCATAAACAGTAATGTGTGATATTTTGTATCAAAATTAGGGTTCCAGATGAGTTGATAGGCTTTGAATACCAAATGCGTTGCATTGTAGGGGATACTTAGAATGAAGACCAGAGGCTGTGCGTGAAGAGCTTGTATTCCATGTAGATGTCATTTTGTCTTAACTTGTTGCCATGGTAGACAGCTTGGAAACACTCATGTATATGTAGGCACCTGGTTTTCTGCCCTTACCTTTCCTGATAAAGCATCCAGCTCACCCTGCCCTGCCTTTCACAGGAGCAGTCAAGTGAGATTACTTTTGATCTGTAGATACTGAGAAGCTCCCTTCTGCCCATGCACTCCTTTTCTTCTCACCAAACATGTTGATTGCACACATTTCTTTCCCTCACCGTCACTTTGTGCTGCCATTCAGTATTTTAAAGAGTACTTGTGGGGCTGGTGTTTTGGCATAGCAGGTAAGACCATTACCTGCAGCATCAGCATGCTGTTTAAGTACCAGTTCAAATCCCAACTGCTCCCCTTCTGGTCCAGCTTCCTGCTCATGTGCCTGGAAATAATGGAAGATGGCCCAAGTGCTTAGACCCTGCACATATGTGGGAGTCCGCATGTAGTTCAGGCTTGTTTTCAGCCTGGCCCAGCCCATTGCAGCCATACGGGGAATGAACCAGAGGAAGAGTGATAATTATATCTTCCCATGTCCTTCGCTTCCTCTTTCTAACTCTGCCTGTCAAACAAAATAAATGCTAAAAAATAAAGAGCCTTCATATGTTCCAGAGATAACCTTTTGAACTTCCACAAGTATATATCTATACCATTCAATTTGTCTCAAGTATCAACATTTAAGATTAAAATAAAGAAACCTGTCGCGCCCACGTGTCTTACCGCCCAGCAATAAGACGCAGACGCGTGTGAAGTCTCCTGCGGTAAAATTTATTGTGCACACTAACATGAGGAAGGAAGCGTGAATCCCGGCAGGCTTCTACTCTTATGTGCTGTCTGGCCCCGCCTCCGCCGATGATAGGTCGGCGTCATGATTACGCAGGGTTCTGGGCGACTGGATTCGTCAGTCCCAGTGTTTACGTGCCTGCCGCGCCGCAGCTCACTGCGCATGCGTTAGGCGCATGCGTGGTACTGCCAAAGCTACGTGACTATCCACCAGGCACCAAGATCTAGCCTCTCTGGCCGGCGCCATTTTGGGTACGGCATGTAACCAGTATATACAGATATGGCTGGCAACATCTCCCTCCTTCTTATACAATAGAAAAATAAACTGGTATGGGCCTGTCTTAGGTTGTAGACTCAAGGCGCACGATCCGTCATAGGGAGGCTGCGTGGCTTGACGTAGTCCCTGTCTTAGACCGATAATTGTCTGGGTCTATCTTACCCGTCATGGGCTACAACCGCGGTGGTTGTAAAGAGCAATGTCTCGACAAGTTAGTTATAAGATTGACTACCCTCTCGCGTGCAATGGATAAGACCTGCGAGGTGCAAGGGCTAGTCAGGTGCATTATGCATCATGCTCGAACTCAGTGCAATGCCATAATGACCTGAGGTGCAGGAGCCATGATGTCCATGCTCTTAACTAAGCCTGTTGAAGCATGCTCAACCATACCATGGGGGAGTCACCATACTGCATGGCTAGTAGGGCTTGATGTATTGTCACACAATCTCGCTGAGCGCGGTGTCTCAAACGACACAGGCAAAAAAGGCATAAGGCACAGCCTGCACATAAGAGCAGAATCAGCACAACCACTCCCACCCATTCCTTAATATGGGAAGTGATGTTCCAAATCCAAGTAGCCAGGGTTTCAGCAACAACAGGATCCACCCGTGTAGAATTAATCTGGACAATGGCAATTCTCAACTCCGACTGTAAAATATCAAATTCTCTCGTCCAATTTCCTAAAAGATAGGAAGAAAGCTGGCAAGAAAGATTAGCAGCCATTGAAACATTTTGAAAAGGAATATAAGTAACACATAAACCTTGACACTAAAATTCTCAGGAGACGCTTGAAAACAAAGCGTGTCCTGTAGGGAGAATAAAAAATTACTCATATTCTCCTTAATATCATCATAAGGGAGAAAAGGCAAATCCAAAGAAGAAAAATCGAGGAAACGCTCGGGCTGAGTGGGCGACCGGTAAGGGTCATGGAAAAACACTCAAAACTCCTCATCGTGGCTCAGCAATCACGATCCTCACAAGCGCCATACAGACCATTAGTTGCACCATCAGCCGTGTTTGCACTGGGCGGGGCACCATTGTCCTGTGGGATTGTAGGAGGAGTTTCTGATTGCGGGTCTGCATGAATCTTCCCCAAGTCAGATCCTCGTGCAAGCGCTCCAGCAGTTGCAGAAACGTCAGAAGGCGGTGATGGACAGGAACTAGTCAATCGAGCTGGAACCCAAACCGGAACTGGGGCGTCCTGTGGAAACACACAAATGGCTCCTCGAGCCTGCCTAATAACTGGGTCTGGGCCCTTCCATTTGGACTCCAGAACATCCTTCCACTTGACCCAAGATTGCTCTTGCGCCGTCTTGAGGGAATGACGATCTGCAGCACTGAGGCCTTTCTCATCCAGCTGTAAAAAATTGATGGTGAAGAGAGCCAGGGCTAGAGTGGCCCGAGGGCTCTGACTGGCGAGGCCAAGCGATTCCCAGGTGGTTTTTTGTTTTTGCAACAATTCCTTAATAGAGCGATGAGCACGTTCGATTATCCCCTGACCTTGTGGATTATAAGGGATGCCAGTCACTAATTTAACGCCCATCTTCATGCAAAAATCACGAAATTTGGCTGAAGTATAGGCGGGGCCATTATCAGTCTTAATACACTCAGGTTTACCCCATGCGGCCCATGCTTCTAAGCAATGTTGGATTACATGGATGGCCTTCTCCCCAGTTAGAACTGATGCAAAGAGCACACCAGAAAAAGAGTCCACGGATACATGAACAAATTGGTTCCTCCCAAAGGATGGGACGTGCGTCACATCCATCTGCCACAATTGATTGGGTCTCAATCCCCTAGGATTGACCCCCTCATGTGAAGCAGGTCTAAATTCGCAGCAGGCAGGGCAATCAAGAACTATCTGGCGCGCTTCCTTTCTAGTGATCCCAAATCGGAGTCTGAGGGTCTGGGCTGAAACATGAAATTGTGAATGAAACTGGCGGGCTTTCTCCCCTGAGGATGGTGGAGACACCATCATAATCATGATTTGGGTTCTGGTGGCGGCATCGGCAAGAGCATTCCCTCGAGCTAATGGCCCTGGTAAACCTGAATGAGCTCGGATATGGGTTATATAAAAGGGGTGGCTTCTATGCCAGATGGCCTGTTGAATTTGTTTAAAGAGATCCGCCACCGGGCCGGACCCTGAAATAGAGCCAGCGGCCTCCAAAACATTCACTGCATTAACTACATATTGAGAATCAGAAACAATATTCAAAGGTTCTAGAAAGGTTTGTAAGGCAAAAAGCACCATATGGCATTCAACCCTCTGAGGAGAAACCGTCGCAAAGGTCTTTTTTATCACAGTATCTCCGGCAACTAAGGCTCCGGCTCCTGTCGAGGAACCGTCAGTAAAAATTGTAAGAGCACCAGGGAGAGGACAGGCACTGGTTCTCATCGGAAAGACCACAGGATGTCGCTGTAAAAATTGTAGTAATGGATGCCTTGGAAAATGATTATCAAAAATTCCCTGATAGATAAACATTAAGATGGACCACTCATTGCTACACCCACTCAGCACTTGTAATTGCTGAACAGTATAGGGGACTATTATGCGGTCCGGATGACGCCCAAAATGAATTAAGGCTAATTTTAATCCTTTAAACACTATTGACGCGATCGCAGATGGATACCATTGAATAGACTTAATCTGAGAAACCTGAGAATGAATCCAAAGTAACGGGCCCTGTTGCCATAATACAGCAGTGGGGAAAACTTCTGTAGGCAATACACATAGCTCAAAAGGCTGATTTTGATCTAGGCGTACTAATTGAGCCTTTTCAATAGCTTCCTGGACTTTTATTATGACCTGTTGCGCCTCATGGGTGAGGGTTCGCCTGGAAGCGAGATCAGAATCGCCTTCAAGCAGAGCAAACAAAGGCCGTAACTCTTGAGAAGAGATCTTAAGGAAGGGTCGCAACCAATTAATATCCCCCACTAATTTCTGAAAATCATTCAAAGTTCGCAAATGAGAAATCTTGAGGCTTATCTTTTGAGGCTTAATATATGTTTCTGTAATTAAAGACCCTAAGAAGGCTTTCACCTGCTGCATTTGAACCTTCTCAGATGAAATTATAAGGCCATAATCCTGCAGAGCCCGCTTCAGATCAACGTAAATCTGTAACAACTGATCTTGCTTTTGAGCACAAATTAAAATATCGTCCATATAATGGACGACGCGGGCCGCTGGAAAACGATCTCGCAATGGTTGTAACACTTGGGCAACATAGAGTTGACACATAGTAGGACTGTTAGCCATCCCCTGGGGCAAACTTTTCCATTGATATCGCTTATCTGGCTCTTCATGATTAATGGAGGGAATAGTGAAAGCAAACCTCTCCCTATCCTTCGATGCTAACGGTATAGAAAAAAAGCAATCCTTCAAATCAACCACTAATAACGGCCATTGCTTAGGGAGGGATGACAAAACTGGAAGGCCACGTTGAACGGGACCAAAGCACTGCATCTGTGCATTTACAGCTCTTAAATCATGTAGGAGACGCCACTTTCCTGATTTCTTTCTGATAACAAAGATAGGAGTATTCCAGGGAGAAACAGAGGGCTCCAGATGTCCCAAATGTAGCTGTTCCTGAACTAATTGTTGAGCAGCTTGGCATTTTTCAAGAGAAAGCGGCCATTGGGGAACCCAAACCGGCTCTGCTGTTTTCCAAGGTATGGGCAGCTGCGTGCCAATGGCCGCTACTAAAAACCCAGACCTTTACGGCCTGGATTTCCCCGGGGTTCAATTGGCTGGACAATACCTTGACTCTGTTTACCTAAACCCTTTCCTTGAATATAGCCCATTTTATCCATCAACTTTTGAGAGACTTCAGAATAACCGGAGGCATTAGAGACTAGTCGTATCCCCATCTGTTTAAGAATATCTCTTCCCCAAAGGCAAACCGGTAGGTTCAGGACATAGGGTGTGACTGTCCCGCAATTGCCTTCCTTATCCTTCCACTGTAGGGCTCTGGCACTTTGGGATGGAGCTTGTTCAAACCCCAGACCGCGTAGGCTGTGAGAAGTTTGAATCAAAGGCCAATCACGCGGCCAATACTTGGAGGTTATGATGCTCTTATCAGCTCCTGTGTCTAAAAGCCCCATAAACGGTCTATTCTCTATTTGCAACTCAAGCATGGGTCTATCGACCATATCCATCATTAAATTTATATAAGGAACCTCTACTTGGGTCTGGACAGTCTTGTCTGCACTAATTAAAGCTGGTAAAAATATGAGTTGGGCTATAGGATCACCTGGCGCAACAGCAAAAACACCTCGTGCAACTGAGCACAGCACTGAAAAAGAGCTAGCTTCCGGATGTAAAATTCCAGGTGTTACAATAAAACCTTGAGAGCTCAAGGCTGCTCGGCCTATCACAAGCCCGACCGCACCGGGTGGTACCGTGTCTGTTAAGATGACCGGTACCGGCGTAATGCCGTCCTCTGGTTTTAAGAGGACTCCGGTGGCGGCACAGAGGTCCAGGCTTGCAGGGTGTCGCTCCTGGCGGGGTTCCCTCGTGCCTGACGGAAGAGTGCCCGATCGGTCGAGGGGACCTGGGCCTTCGGTCCCCATCTCCCGTTTTTTGACTCCTGGCTCGAGAGAGGGCGTCCTCCTATGTCCTTCACTGACTTGCACTCATTGGCCCAATGTCTACCTTTGCGGCACCGTGGGCACATCCCAGGAGGCTTATTACTAGGCCCTGCACGGCATTCCCTTTTCATATGTCCTGGTTTACCACACTGAAAGCACACAGGTGATGCTCTCTCCCTATGATTAGACCTCACAATGGCGGCTGCTAGTCCATGAGCTGTTAAGGGGCCTCCTGTATCCCTACAAACCTTTAGCCAATCTGAAATTCCCTTGGACTTACGATCCTTGAGTAGGGCTCTACATTCTGCATTACACTGCTCCCAAATTATCTGCTCTTCCATTTTAGTGTTCTGATCTCCCTCTCCAAAGGTCCTTTCCACGGCCTGCATTACGCGTGCCACAAAATCAGCAAAGGGCTCATCTGGCTCCTGCTTAACCTGTGTAATGCCCAGTTTCTCTTGCCCTTTAAGTGAAAGGGCCTTCCAAGCCTTTATAGCTGCAGTAGAGATCTGGGTATACACTGGCCATGGATATCTATTTTGATCATCAGAGTATTGGCCTTGTCCGGAAAGCATATTATAAGTCCAGGTCAAAGCATCACCGCCACGCTGCTGATTTGCGCGGGCGGTCTCAGCCAAAAGCTCTTGCCATAGGCTCTTCCAATTTAGATATGATCCGATGTTAGGGAGAACAGCCTTCACCACAAATTGCCAATCAGAGGGAGTCATATTCATTCCCCCCATACGTTCTAACAGGGACAAAGTATAATTGGCGTGAAGACCGTATTGCTTTACAGACATGGCCAATTCTCGCACTAATGCTGCATCTACCTGTCTGTGAACTCTTTCCCTTTCTTCTTCTAAGACGGGGAACATATCTTGAAGTTCCCGGCGCGCGGCTGCATCGATGAAGGAAGAGCCGGCACCATAACTCATGGGCGGGGCTGATGGCGTCACAGGAGGAGGAGCCATTGATGAAATGGCTCCAGAGTCCTGAGGCCATGGGCCACGCGTGGCCGGCGCAGTAGCACCGTCATTATCTTTCTTCTCCTTTTCTAATCCTTGTCTATTTCCTGCAGGTTTACGTTCTAAGCGCCTATCCCACTTATACCCTTCCTCAGCGTCGGAAGTCTCCGAACTTGATGAGGAAGATACTGCTTTAAGTTTCACCTTTATTTTTTGCTTCAAACCGGTTCTCCTCTCCCGCTCTGTTTCTGAGAGACTATCCTGGGCAGACTGAAGGGCTTCGTCACTCTCTCTGACCGCTCCCTTATGCGGGGCATAAACCATCTGCAAAAATTTCACCAGAGAGACCTGTGCGCCCATGTCTATAACCAGAAGCGGTGGTTCCTATACCTCCGATTTATGCTCCTAGTCACCCGAAAGTTCTCCCTCTCAGAGCTCCTTACCTGTTTTATGGCCGCAGTTCTGACTCCGTCCCGTTTTGAACGGGAGGCTCCCTCCAGGTCCCGGGTATTCGGCACCAGTTGTCGCGCCCACGTGTCTTACCGCCCAGCAATAAGACGCAGACGCGTGTGAAGTCTCCTGCGGTAAAATTTATTGTGCACACTAACATGAGGAAGGAAGCGTGAATCCCGGCAGGCTTCTACTCTTATGTGCTGTCTGGCCCCGCCTCCGCCGATGATAGGTCGGCGTCATGATTACGCAGGGTTCTGGGCGACTGGATTCGTCAGTCCCAGTGTTTACGTGCCTGCCGCGCCGCAGCTCACTGCGCATGCGTTAGGCGCATGCGTGGTACTGCCAAAGCTACGTGACTATCCACCAGGCACCAAGATCTAGCCTCTCTGGCCGGCGCCATTTTGGGTACGGCATGTAACCAGTATATACAGATATGGCTGGCAACAGAAACCTTTGATATGATGTTTTCATATTTTGCCAGTTAAATATCTAAGTGTGACTGAGTACATGTCTGTATATGTGTTTGATTATAAGAATTTCAGATGTAGGGCCCGGCACAGTGGCGCAAGTGGTTAAGGTCCTCGCCTTGCACGCCCCAGGATCCCATATGGGCGCCAGTTCTAGTCCCGGCAGCCCCGCTTTCCTTCCAGCTCCCTGCCTGTGGCCCGGGAAAGCAGTCGATTACGGTCCAAGGCTTTGGGACCCTGCACCCGCGTGGGAGACCCGGAAGAGGTTCCTGGCTTTGGATCGGCATAGCATCGGTCGTTGCGCTCACTTGGGGAGTGAATCATCGGACGGAAGATCTTCCTCTCTGTCTCTCCTCTCTGTATATCTGCCTTTCCAATAAAAAAAAAATAATAAAAATAAATCTTCAAAAAAAAAAAAGAATTTCAGATGTATTGTTTCACAGAGAGTTTTATGGAAGAGCCTGGAAACCTTTAATACTGATTCCTTGAGAAATGTCTTAATTCTGCAGATAACTTTTGAAAAGTCTTTTAAAATCTCCTGAAAATGATTAAAATGGCCTTATGATTTTTTATTGTATGGTGTTATTCATGAATGACCATTTTTAAAGGGATTTATTTATTTGAAAGGCAGAATTACAAGGAATAACACAGAAGCTTTCTATTTACTGGTTCATTCCACAAATGCCTGCTAAATGCTAAGGCTGGGCCAGATGAACCCAACAGCCCTAGACTCCATTTGGTCTCCCGCGTGGGTGGCAAGGGCCCAATCACCTTCTGTGTCTCACCACCCACCCTCTGTTCTTAACAATGATTGATAGTTGAATTTAAGCTAATATTTTTCATTCTAGTTTATAAGTATCTTAGGTACATTAACATCTGTTCATGTATAAGGTGTATTTAAGCAGAGTGAATATTGCACAAGGCAATGCCAGGTTTTGCTGCCAGAATTCCCCGTTGTACCCTATTCTCTGCACCTTCAAATGAATTTCTGGTGTGATGTGTTATGTGCTTACAGAGGGCTGTCATGTAAGCAGCCAAGACTACTTTTCTAAATTTTCATTTTCTTTTTAAAAGATAGTAATTTGAGGACCCAGCACAATGGCTCAATGGCTAAATCCTCGCCTTGCAGGCACCGGTTTGTGTCCTGGCTGCTCCATTTCTAATCCAGCTCTCTGCTTGTGGCCTGGGAAAGCTGTAGAAGATGGCCTAAAGCCTTGGAACCCTGCATCCACATGGGAGGCTAGGAACAAGTTCCCGGCTCCTGATTAGCCCAGCTGTGTCTGTTGCGGCCTCTTGGGGAGTGAACCAGTGGTTGGAAGATCATTTTCTGTCTCTCCTTCTCTACATAAATCTGCCTGTTAAATAAAAATAAATCTTTAAAAATTTAAAGAATCTATTTGAAAGGCAAAATTATGGAGTAGAGAGAGACCTTCTACCCACTAATTTACTCCCCAAATGACTGCAACAGCCAGAGCTGGGCCTCTCCAAAGGCAGCAGCCTGGAGCTTCTTCTGGGTCTCCCATGTGGGTACAGGGCCCAAGTACTTCGGCTTAAACCATCGCGCCACAACTGGCCACCCCCCTTTTTCAGAGGGAACAACCTTTACCTGGAAGCATTCAGGATACTAGCCTCTCCCAGCCTTTTAATTTCTTTTAAATTATAGAGTGGTATTCCATTAGTAGAAGGATAGTTATTTCATTTGAGCTGCATCAGAAAGAACTGAAGATGAGCACCTTTGTTTCTGTGTCAGTTTACAAGCCCCATACTGTGTCAGATAAGATTAGTAGCTGTTGAAGATGCAACCAGGACAGGACTATCTAAAGACATATTTAGTCCCCCCCCCCCCAACCCCCAAAAAAAGACACTATACAACTTAAAGACAAATTTTCCACAGCCTTACATTTATGGTTTGTTTTGTTTTCTTTTAGGAATTGAATTGTGTGCAGGGGATTAAAGGCTTTATAGACAAAAAACTAAAAAGTAAAAACCCGACTCTGTCCCTGTGGAGCTCCATTCACCGCAGTGCCTGTCATGTCTGTTTTCTTACAGTTCATGTTCCTAAGAAAAGAAACAAAATTTATGGACTCAGGAAGTCGTTTTTGAGATTTACTGAATGCAGAATCATTTGAAAACCAGTACTTTATTCTTTTATTTTGTCTCTTTCTTCCTAAGTATTCTATTGAGGCACACAATTCATATAGCATAAAATTTTTTAATTTATTTGTTTATTTTTAAAGATTTATTTATTTGAAAGCAAGAGTTAGAGGGCGAGGCAGAAAGATCTTCCATCCATTGATTCACTCCCAAAATGAACACAGTGGCCAGGGCTAGAACACATTGAAGCTAAGAACTTCATACTGTTCTCCTACATGTGGGTGCAGGGTGCAATGACTTGGACAGCCTTCCTTTGCTTTCCGTTACTTTCCCTGGCACCTTGGCAGGCCACTGGATAAGAAGTGAGGCAGCCAGAGCATGGATGGTCAACCATGAGGAATACTAGCGTAGCAACCAGCAGCTTAACCTACTATTTCACGATGCTGGCCTGTGAAATTAGTCATTATAAAGTGAACAGTCCAATAGCAGTACAACACACAGTTGTACAACAGTCACCTTTATTAAGTTCCAAAACAATTTTTTTTAAAAATAAAGATTTATGTACCTTTCTTAAAAAGAGAGATTTACAGAGAGAAGGAGAAACAAAGACCTTGCATCTGCTGGTTCACTCCCTAAACGGCCACAATGCCAAAACTGAGCCAATCCAAAACCAGAAACCAGGAGCTTCTTTCAGGTCTCCTATGTAGGTTCAGGGTCTCAAGGATTTGGGTCATCCTCTACTGCTTTCCCAGTCTACACTGATGGAAAGAGGAGCAGCTGGGACTTGAACTGGAACTGGTGTGGGCTGCCAGTGTTTATGGGCAAAGAATTAGCCAGTTGAGCATCAAGCCTCTTTAAAACACCCCCAAATAAACTCCATACTCCTTAAGTGGTTGTTCCTTCCCACTCCCACCTCCCCTCAGCCTTAAGCTATCTTTATATATCTTTAAGAACTTTTAAAAGATACATTTATTTGAAAGGCAGAGAGGAGAGGAAGAAAGTGCTTCCATCTGCTCATTTACTCCCCATGTGCCTGCCAACAGCCCAAGGCTAGGCAGGGTCATAGCCAGGACCAAGGGGTTTCATCTGAGTGTCCCACGTGGGTAGCAGGGACCCAAATTCTTGGGCTAGCCACTGTCTAGAAGGCACATTAGCAGAAGGCAGGATCAGATGTGTAGAGTAACTGGGACTTGAACCAGGCACTCAAATATGAGATGTGGGATGTGTGATTTAACTCACTGCTGCTATAATGCCCACCCCTTTTCAAAAATTGAAATTAAAATAGTAAAATAAGAACCATTGTGTTGGTGTGTCAGGCCAATCATTCACCTGGGTACCTATATTCTATATAGGTGCCTGGTTTGAGTCTCAACTGCTCTACTTTTGATGTGGCTCACTAATATGGCCTGGGAAAGGGGCAGAGGACGGCTCAAGTTCCTGGGTCTTCGTACCCACGTGGGAGACCCAGGAGAAGTTCTGGCTTTGGATTGGCTCAGCTCCAGTGGTTGTAGTCATTTGGTGGAAGATCTTTATTCTTCTCCCTGTAAAAATCTGGCTTTCAAATAAAAATAAATAAATAAATCATTTTTAGAAGAAAAACAGTTACTAAAGATAACTTGAAGTATTATGATGTGATTTTTAAAAATCTTAAGAAATTCGTATTGCAAAAGCAGAGGTTAGAGAGAGGAGGAGAGACAGATTCTCCAACTGCTGGTTCTCTCTCCTAATGCTTGAATGTCAGGAGCTGGACCAATCTGAAGCCAGGAGTCGAGTTGTGTTCTAATACTTTTTTTTTAAGTTTTAGTTTTATTAAGGGTTGAGCAAGATTGATATTTCATCTGCTGGTCCACTGTCCAAAGACTTGCAGTACCCATGCTAAGCCAGGTCAAAGCCGGGAGCTCAGAACTGTTTGTACTTGGGTGTTAGGGAAACGAAGTAGCTGAGCCATCACCCACTTTATCCCAGGGTGTGAATAGCAGACAGCTTCAGTTGGAAGCCGAGTTGGGTCTCCAGACCAGGCACAGGAAGCCTGGTGTGCTAATCAAAAGTAGATGTGAGTGTGCAATTAGAAAGCTAGAATGTATACCATTACGGTAGCCTTCTGATTTCCTACATAAAACAGTTGTTAGCAGCTTGACAGACATTCTGTGCATTTCTGTCATGCAACTTCTATACAGGTAATATGGAACTACACCTTACTTAGCAAAAACCTCCAGTGACTTTCAGAGATGATCCTGGTGGTTATTGTAAACATGTTGAATACATTAGGGAAAGATGTGGTCTTTTCCCAGTGGGATGGGGTTTGTGAGGAAATTTCATTACTCAGAGCTCTCTTTTTCAGAAATAGAGAAAACCCTGTGCTGGCTAGATGGCAGAGGCCCTCCCTGGTTGGTGTATCAGTTTGCTGTCATATTCCCCCCTCCTTTTCTCTCATACAAATATAGAACAAACATAATAATCAAAGATTGATGAAACTCATTAACAAAGGAGCCAATAGGGTGGTGAAGTTGGCTTCAAGACCATTTGGGAAGAGCATGTATATAGACACTGAAGAAAGCATTAAAATAAAATTGCTAGACTAGGTACAAAATTGGTTAATATCCATAGGGCATTAGAACCATAACCTTTGGACTTTGTAGGATAGAAATTATTTCAGAAATAAAAATCTGAACATTACTTTATAGGTTCATAGGCTGGATTCTTGTCAGCAGTGAGCTCTAAATCCAGTCTCTGGGAGGACCTATGAAGCAGTTTTTCAGTATGCACTGGGAGTGCTTTGAGTTCTTGATTTGCTGCCTTCAGAGTTTCGGTTACATTTCTTAACAGTGAGAACGAACTGTTGTAGTGTGTGACAGTGTCAGAGATGGAGGTGGGGACCAGATCTTGGAAGAGCCTTTTATCCTAAACTGAGATACTTAAATTTTTGTTTTCAACCAATGTTTATTGAGCACTTATTGCCAGGAGCCAGATGGTGGCTTTATTTTGATCTTGAGTGTGAGGTTGTGCTCTGGTGCTTCTCTGGAGGCTGTGTTAAGGAGTCGCTTGGGAAGTTGCTTTTCTGAAAATACACATGGTCTTTGCTCTTGCATTCCCCTGTGATGTCATTGCCTGTGTAGAGTCCATGTGTTTTGAAAAAGCTTGCTAGGTGGTACTCTATCCTTTCTTTGAAAAATCATTGTTTTTAGCTATTTTTTTCCAATTGAATAAACACTAAGAACATGTTAATTGATGTTGTAAAAGTTTCCACACTCTTCTTACTTGTTTACTCCCAAAACATTTAATGTGATTATTTTAAAATCAGAATAATCATAAATAGTTTTTATGTATCTTATAAAACTGAAAGTTTTTAAAGAAGTTAGGATTAGTATCCCTAGTAATTTAATTAGATTATATATCTTACTGAAAAACACATTATTCTTTAAAATCATAGCTGACCCTCATAACAAAGATGTGATGAAAAGACTAGACTGTAAAAGAATATTTTTAGTGGGAAAATAGTGGTAAAGGGAAGTAATAAAAGAAAAAGTGTGTATGTGTGCTTAACCTGTAGTTAAATTATTTGACTTAAGTTGACAAACTAGACAGGGCAGCCATTGTGGGTATGCACCCGAGTTCTGTACAGTGTAACTTGAATCAGGCAGCTGTATTAGCCAATTTTTTGTTACTAACTAAGATACCTGAGAGGTGCTAATTTGTTTAGGAAAGGGTTTTTTTTTTTAAAACACACAGTTGTGGAGGTTTGCAGTTCTAGATTGGGCAGCCCCATCGGTCTGGCATCTGAGGATGTCTGTGTGTGTTTGTGAGTGAACAGTCATTCGAAGGCCAGGAAGCAGAGGGAACAGCCAGGCCCAACTCAAAATTAACCCCCTGTGGAAAACTACCTTCTAAGGATGCATTCAGTGATCCAAAGGCCATTTGTTGGCCCACCTTCTTCCTATACAGCAGAATTAAATCAAGTCTCCACCCTTAATCCATTAGCCATTAATATTAATCTGTGAACCATTAACCTAAGACTTTGGGGAGCAGGCCCCCAAAGCATGGGCCATTTGGCTGACACCTAAACGAATGTCTGAACTGTAACAGCAGCCATTTTGTGTAAATGTATTCACCAAGCAGGTTAGTGATTTTAGTACTGCTGGGCAGTCATGGAACACTTAACTGGAACACAGGGTATGTGTTACAGTTTAGGAAAAATTGGGAAATAACATGCTACAATTGGTACATTGTATTTTTTCTTTTTATTAGTGTGCCGGTCCAACAAAAGTCCCTGGGTCTGTTTGACTTGTTCAAGTGTCCACTGTGGAAGGTAGGTGACATATTTATTACCTTATTACCCTATTTGCTTTTTTTCCTCTTAGTTTGCCTTTACAATTTATGTCAAAGCTTTATTCATTTGGATATATTTAGTATCACTGTTAATCATAGTGTGTAATTCTCTATAGAGCCTCTCTCTCCAGTTGAGTTCTTTTGTTCTAGGGTACAACTGGGAATAAGCTGGAGGGAAAAGCTTTAATGTTAGTACTCAGAATATCTTCATATTTTAGACAACCTACTAATAATAGTTGAAATGATGAAATAATGAAGCTTTGAAGTGTTAAAATAAACTTACCTAATATTTGTTTTTATAAAGTTTTATTAGAGTAAAATTTAAGCACAAAGTCAGGCTTATAATTTTACACTGTGTTCTCATCCTTCAACTTAAACAGTTGATCAACACACAGTTCACCTTGGTACACCTATTACCTACCCCATCCGTATCCTCACTGATTTTTAAATACCAGATTCTATTCTTGCAGGGAAAACATTACAGATAAAAGGAGTTCCCTTTGAAAATTATCTTAGTGAACTTCAATTATTAATCACTGTTTAACATGTACCAAATGTTTCATTGTACCTTTAAAACATTTTGCCTTCTGTTGACTTAACATCCTTAACCACACCCGTCCCCATCCAAGCCTGAGCATTTCCTCCCAGTTCTTGACTTCAAAATATTACCTAAATACTTGTAGTCTTTTTTGTTATTGTTGTTTAACCCAACCTCCAATATCAACCTCTCTGTTCCTTTATTCTGCTAGTAGCACATTTATTTCTACTGCTCTTTTAGCTTACAAACTTTGTTTTGAATTTAGAGGTCAGTAGCTTAGGAGCCAGCAGGTGGAAAATCACACAGGCTGAAGTCTACATTGTCTATTTGGAAAATTTCCCCTTTGTTACTTTTTAGATCCTCATTACATGAAGAGAGCATCTTTGTTAACTTTTGATTTTCCACATTTTGAGCCTTGGAGTTGCATCTGTTTTTTTCCATGTACACTTACGAGTACCTTTGGAAAGTGTTAAGTGCATATCTTAATTGTGGTTGTTGTGGTTTGAAATCTCTAGGATTTGGGAAACCTGAAAATACTTTGTACAGATAACTTAAAAAGAGAGAGAGAGAGAGAGAAGAAAATTAGAAGCACTTAAATTCTGCACTTGAAGAGGCAGATTCCTCTCCTAGATTTTGAGAGGTGAGAGTCATAATGCAATAAAGCTTCTCTAGCTCTGTTCCTTGGGTGTCTCATAGTGCTCCACAGTACAAGCCTTGAAGGTCATATGTTCACAAAAGACCTGACTCTCCCAAATTGGAGAGACTGATGTTCTTAAAATAGCAAGCAATGAATTCTCTAAGTAGGTTTTGGAAAAATAAATTGAAAATTCTGAACTCTGCAGGTGGAGTGTTTTCAGTTGTAAGCAAGCTTAAATTTAGAAATTTGACATAGTTTTGGAGATACGCAATTGCTTAAGCAGATGATTGAGAGTAACCTGAATTAGAATCTGCATTTTATGCAACTAATTGGTTAATTTTTCTTTTATCATATGATCCTGGGTGTTGATTACCAACTGCACTGCTTTTTCAGTAAGTTTATACTACCTGTTTACTTTAAATTGAGTTATTTTTTCAACTAGGAAAAACAGTTCATCAATAGCATATTTCAGAAGTATTTCTGGTTGGTTTTTATGATACCATTTGGTTTATTTTTCAAAAATTTCAGATTATTGTTTAAATATCTGTGGCCTGTACAGTGAAACTTTTTATTTGTACCGTAAACCAAAAAGTCTGCTACAGTAATTACAACCCAAAGCTTAATGAGGGAAGTGTTCATTTTTATGTTAATTGGAGTATCCAAAACTCTAACTTCTGACTTAGGTGTTTGGGTATTAGCCAAAACATGGCTGATCACAATGTCATAAGTAATCACACTTCTTACCTTAGCCCTAGCTTACATAATAAGCATCTAAACATCTTGTACCTTGGGGGGCAATAGTGTTGTAACTACATTACCTACAGTTTGTTCAGAATGACCTTTTCTTTGATTCTGAAGGTGTTGCTCACCACAAATATTACCATTGTTTTTCATGGCACACCACCTTGAGTACAACCGGAAATTAAAATGGTTATAGAGCCCATATTGTTTGTTAGACTTTACCCTTTTAATTAAACAGCAAATATTTCTTGAGCTATACAAACATGTCTTGATTATGTTGTTTAGATTCTGATTAAACAGTAGTTAAGCATAGACAGGAAAATGCTGATAAAAATGCTAGCATTCACATGTGATAAGCCACAAATCATCTAATTTAATCACCCAAGCATGCATGAGGCATAAATACTGTTTTCTACATTTCACAGATGGAAAAACAAACAGGGAGAGGTTAAGTAACTCACTCAAGCTCCTATGTTCAGAATGGCTCAAAAACCTCTTTTGAATCCAGGCAGTCTAGTTTTTGAACATATGCTCATAGTCATTATTTTACTTAAGCTTGTAGTCGGCTTCATAGACAGAGGTCTCAAGTGTTAATTATTTAAAGTCCAATGAAAAGAAATGGAAAAAGACCATGATGAAATTCTGGGGTGAGTTACCAGTGCCCTGGCTACATTGAGTTTTCCTGAGCTTGCGGCTGGTGCTCCCTGCTTAGCACCACTGTCCTGCTTTGCCTAAGGTGAGTGTTCCCTCAGTGCACTTCAGGTGCCTTGTGCTGAAAATGTCATCTGAATCCTGCAGGGCTATTTATTTTAGCACTGTTTAACCAACATTTATTATGACTAAGCTTTCAGATGTGCCTTGCTATCTATAAACTGGCTGCCCATAAGGATCAGGGACAGGGTTGGGTGGTCTTTAGGTAAAGGTGTAAATGCATTTGGATGCATACCATGTTTATATAAATCCTTGTTTTATTTCATTCTGTTTGCTGTAATAGAACAATTTATTGAATTTGAGTTGGGCTCTAAACACGAAAGATAAGGGTATGGAATGTCTGGTTACATGATTTAGTAGGTTTAATATTTGTATATGTTAAAAAGTTGTAGTGTACCCCTGCAAATGGGTGAATATTGCAAATTAATCCAAACTTAAAGAATTTAAACTGAAGTGGGAAAGTATTCCAAAAATTTTATGAATACAGTCTTTGATGATCTTTAAGCAAGAAGAGAGATAACAATTTTTATATGGTTAAGCGCCCCTATGGGGTCCCGCCACTTTCAAGGCGAGGACTTTGTTTCTAAACAAACATGTTTTCCTCTGAATGGAGCTGATAGTCATTCAAATAAAAGATCTGAAAAAAGATGGAAGATTATCCTATTTCTCTTCTGACTCTCATGTTTTGTATTAAGTGGAAACCTATGCAAAGGCTGTGGAACCATGGAAAGTGGTAGCAATTTACTGAGCTGGTCTTTGATAGTAGCCCAAGTTCAAGGTTAGTGATCTGAGAAAAATGTAAAGGAAGATATCAACTCTAGCAAAGCTATCAGTACAGGAGTTTATAGGTGATAGGTTGGAAAGCCTTGTGTATATATTGCCTTCCCTTGCCTGGCCCTATTCCTGGGTATAATTAAAGATTGGCTATGTGAGTTGGTAGAAAAAAAAGTGTATTTTAAATATTCATTGTAATAAATCACTGAATGAATACTTCTAAATTCTTTTTGATTTTAACATTTAATTTTACAATCTCTTCCAACTATTATTTCCAAAACAATGTTGAAAGTAAATTTTCATTTGTTTTGTAAGGTATGTTAATGGTCATGCAAAGAAACATTATGAAGACGCACAAATACCTTTAACCAACCATAAGAAGTCAGAAAAACAAGAAAAAGTTCAGCACACAGTGTGTATGGATTGCAGTAGCTACAGTACATTCTGGTAAGTGGATATTTTCTGGGAAGAATTCTTTTTCCCATGTGTGTGCAGATATTCTGCCTTCCTTGCTCTCTCTCACCCCTCGCCCTTGTAAGTTAGTTGCTATTCTGTTAGTTCCTTTGAGTCCGGTTAGGATTGGCAGGGGACTGGAGCTTTCAGGGACGCCCCTCCCGTATTCATGTATTCTCTGCCACTTTGCATTGTTTCTTTCAACTCCTGGACCTGCTTTTCTCTTCTACCCTCTCCCTGTTCCCTGTCCAGCCCCATAACTTCAGAGAAATAAATATCTGTCTCATTATAATTTCTTTTTCTTTTCATGTATTGTTTTTAATTGAAGAAACTTATGTTCAAAAAAAACTCAGACTCATGTTTTTACTGTCCAGTTAGCATTTTGTCATAGTCTTACAGATTTTAACTTTAAAATTGTTTTGACCAACTCAGTTCTCTGTACAATTCTCTCTCATATTCCCTTAGAGGAAAATGTGAAGAATTTGGGGTGTAGACTTTAAGAGTCTTTTGAAAAGGAACTCCTTTAAAAGAGGTTGCAGGCTCTGTTTTCTCTGTGTAATATATGTGTCTGTTTTATATAAATGACAATAAAATAGGTGTCTGTTTTTGTGATGACTTATAACTGGGTTATTTCAGTTACAGATGACGTTTAACAATTCATATCCGTGTTCTGTCTCAGCAAGTCAGTATATTTTGCAGTGAGCTTTTGTGCAAAGCAAATTTCTTTCCTTGATTGTCAGTTTATGATAACTCTTCTTTCATTCTGTTTGTCCTTTCACCCTCAGTTGAAAAGGTCATTAACTGTTACTATTTTCTTACTTTCTTTCTTTTTTTTTTTATTATTGGAAAGTCAGATAAATAGAGAGGAGAGACAGAGAGGAAAATCTTCTGCCAATGATTCACTCCCCAAGTGGCAGCAATGGCTGGAGCTGAGAGGATCCAAAGCCAGGAGCCTGGAGCCTCTTCTAGGTCTGCCATGCAGCTGTAGGTTCCCAAGGCTTTGGGCCGTCCTCAACTGCTTTCCTGAGCTGGATGGGAAGCAGGGCCACCAGGATTAGAACCGGCACCCACATGGGATCCTGGCATGTTCAAGGCGAGGACTTTAGCCACTAGGCTGCCTCACTGGGCCCAATTGTTACTTATTAAAGAGGGAAAGCGAAGATGGTAGTAGTCTGTGGCAGGACTCTGGCACAGCAGTTCAGATACGGATTGGGACACCCATGTCCCATTTGGAAGCATGCCTGGGTTTGAGTCCCAATATCAGCTTCTCACTAGTTTGGCATCTGGGATACAGCAGGTGGTCATTCAGGTTGTTTGGTCCCTGCCATGTGGGAGACGAGGGTGGGATTCCCTGTCCCTGGCTTTGGCCTGGCCCAGTTCTTGCTGTTACAGGCATTTGGGGGAGTGTATCTGTTTCTTTCTGTCTCTTTGCCTCTGCAATAAATGAATACATAAATATATTTTTGTTTAATATTTATTTTGTTTCTTTAGACATTTTTATAAAATTGTTTTTTACGAATACAGTTCTATAAATGTAGGGAGTCATTCCTGTCCCTGCCTTCCCTCCCTCCACTTTTTCCCTTTCCACCATCCCCATCTTGTGTTACCACAATAGTATAGTCTCTTAGTACAAGTTACAAGTTTAACTTTCATGATAAGTACAGGCAAAGGTAGAAAACCTAGTATCATAATGTAGAGGTGCATTTATAAGTTTCATTGGGAGTCCTGCTTTTATTTGGAAGTAGTGGCACATACAGCATAGTGCCTTTACTTCCCAGTGTGCTATGGTCCTTTACAGTTCATGTATACGGATATAGTTATGTAAACAGTATATATGCTGGCTTTCTTACATCACAGAAAACATGGTATTTTTTCTTACATCATAAGAAAACATGAGGAATGGCTTATTTCACTAAGCATAATGCTTCTCAGTTGGGAAGTAATTTTTACAGAAACCTCTCTTTGGAAGTTTTTTTTTTCCCTTGCCACACAGCCCTTGAATGTGACACCGGTACTGAGCAGAGATGGAATACAGTGTTCAAATAACACTTGTGATTCTACTAAAGTTGGGTGCCAGTCCTTTTCGTATTACCCTTAGTTCTTAATTGTATTGTAGAAGGACATCTATCAACATGAAGCAAGAAAAAGATGAATGATTTTCCAGGTCTTTTACATTAGTGTAAATTTAACATTATTGTGTTAGGGCTGTTGAATAAATATCTGAAGGTTTAGTTATACAGATCTCTGCTCTGAAGCAACTTCAAAGATTTCTTTTTTTTTAAAGATTTATTTATTTTTATTACAAAGTCAGATATACAGAGAGGAGGAGATACAGAGAGGAAGATCTTCCATCTGATGAATGATGAATCACTCCCCAAGTGAGCGCAATGGCCAGTACTGTGCTGATCTGAAGCCGGGAATCAGGAACCTCTTCCGGGTCTCCCACGCGAGTGCAGGGTCCCAAACCATTGGGCCGTCCTCAACTGCTTTCCCAGGCCACAAGCAGGGAGCTGGATGGGAAGTGGGGCAGCAGGGATTAGAACCAGCGGCCATATGGGATCCCGGCGTGTTCAAGGTGAGGGCTTTAGTTGCTAGGCCACTGTGCTGGGCCTGAGCTTCAAAGATTTCATGGAACATGTATATTATGGCAGTTAAGTATGAGTTTCAAACTTTTTTTATACCAAAATTAGCTTTGAATTCCATTTTCCACAAATTCCAGAGATCCTGTGTGGGTGAATGATGCCCATATCAACAAGGGAGATATGTGGAAAAAAAATTTTTTTGTGGCAAGATTTGTTTATTTGTGTTTGAAAGGCAGAATGAGTGAGTGAGAGAGAAAAAGAATGAATCAATCTTGCAACCTCTCATTCACTTCCCAAGTGGCTGCAGCGGTTGGAGCTGGGATAGTCCCAAGCCAGGAGCTTCTTCTGGGTTTGCTGCTTGAGGGCAGGGCCCTAAGCACTTGGGCCATCCTCTGCTGTTTTCCCAGGCCATTAGCAGGGAGCTGGATCAGAAGTGGAGCAGAGCAGCTGGGACATGAACTGACACCCCTATGTGATGCCAATGCTACAAAGGAGGCATATCGAGCTATGCCATTGTACTAGCCCAAAGACTTATATAAAAATGATAATCTTGTGGCTTCCATGCAAGGGCTAATGCTTAGCTTATTATTATTTGCTATTGTAGAATACTCCTTTCTACCTAAGTTCGGGAGTTTAATTTCTCTCCTTTCCCTCAAGAAACTTATGTGACATAGATACCAAATTACAGAACTGCATGCTTCTGTATATTTGTGACTATTTCTGCTGTAGATAGTGGAAACTAAGATCATTCTCAAAGTGTCTGTTTCACAACCACTATCATACATCATGTCAAATTAATGCAAATCAGATTTGGGGAACATTGTTGGTTCTCAGTTAGCAATGTATATGAATTGTTTAATGGGGAACTTTGGTATTGTTAAGCCTGTGAGAAAACGAAACTCAAGGAATTTTTAAATTGCCTTATCAGAGGGATAGTATTCAATATGGCCCATCGAAAAAAAAGCTGATAGTATGTTTTGACATTTTTATAAGTTGCATTTTAGGAAAATACATTATTAACTAGAATCTGGAATTTCCTTTGTTTTACAATGATATAGTCTGCTAAAGAACATGCTTTTTCATTGCCAAATTGGAATTAAATGGAAAATCTTGAACCTCAGGGCACATGTGTTATGGCAGAGCCTTCCTGGCCAATTGCCAGTCTTTTGTGTGAACTTAATACAGAGATGCAATGTGTGGGAACCCAGAGCATCTGAAATGAGGGAAAGGAGCTGCAGCTGCTCACATCATCGCCCCATTTGTGGGTTTTAAAACAAGATGCTGGGGATTCATTGTATACCATTACACTGATGACCTAAAAGGAATCAGTGATATTTACACTGACGAGACTGTGGTATACAGCAACATTACCCCAGAACTCGCTCTGATTAAGCAGTGAGCCAAAAGAGACTCCTTCTTTGTGTAAGACGGCATGGGCATTTTTCCAGCCTACTTTAGTATTTCAGCACATGATGTTCTCTGCACATGCATTTCTTGTGGATAGAACTCAGTGATCGGCTTTGAAGGTGAAATACTGGTGTATTAGATTGAATACATTTGATTACTGTAGTCAGTGTTTTGATTTCACCTAATACTGTAGTCCTTTTACAGTGCTGTGCTCTAGGCAAATTGTGATGTGTATGGTGAGGCTTGTGGCTTTCCTGTTTTATTTTCTCCACTACAGGAGTCCCTTTCTTACTCTATTTTTGCTTATTTTTATGAAGATATCAATCCCCTCTTCCCCAGGCTCCAGTGCAGGTGAATAAAATCTCTCCTGATGTTCTATTTCTTGAGATACCTGTTATTTCCTGCCCTGTTAGCTGTTTGTAAATGTCCATGGGGGGACCTGTAGAAACCATTTCTCAGACCTTTATCTTTTCTCTGGTGCTTTGTTTCTGATGCAGACTGAGCAGAATGTTTCAAAAGATTGAAATTTGTTAGCTGTCTTCTGAAAATGAAGGTTATATGCCACAATAATATTGTGTCCCCTGACCAACTCAGAGGACTGCCAAGCCATGGAATGTTTTTCTTGCAGAAGACTTAAATCAGGACGTAGATGTGCTGTTTTGTTTCCTTGCCTAGATGGACCCTTGCAAAGCTGCTCCTCTTGGTTTTGATGTGAACAGTGTAATCAGGGAGGAAACAGGTACTGTATGAACCAAGCCAAACAGTGTAGAACAGATTGCTATTTCAAGAGCAGAAAAGCAAAACCAAAGGGAGTCCTTCACATTTGACACAAGCCTATTCTTGAGGAGATAAATAGAATAACATGAAATGGGGAGGTAAATGAAGACTTCAGTAACAGTGATAATCTTCCCCAAGATTTTCACACAAGGGCTAGTGTCCTGTTGATTGCTTGTTAAGTAATGCTTCTTGCCTTCCCATCCAGTTTCCCTCTGAAGTGAAACTGTGTGTGGTGTACATTATGCTTGAAAAGAAGCAAATATTGTGTTTCGATTTTTTTTAAGTTGTGATAAGTTGTATAATGTTTTAACATTATTAAAATTTTCTAATGTTCTGATGAATGTGGAGTGAATAGATTTCAAATACTAGATAAATCATTTTTAATTTTTAATAATACATTGGTTTTGATGTTTACATAGTTGAGGGATGCATGCCAATATGGACCATCGATTAGGGTGGGGAGGGCCAAGGAATGAGACAGCTGCCTCCATTCTCTCTCTCTCTCTTTTTTTCCTGTGTTTGGGGAAATTCAGGAGAGAAGGGGAGAGGTCCACTCCCAGCAGCCCAACCATATCAGTACCCTGGAATGGGAGATGGTCACCCGATGTCATCCTAGGGTCCCCAATGTGGAGCAAGTTCTGAGGATAGTGCTTAAGTGGTTTTGATAGTTCTTAGTTGCTGTTGATTTCATTACTCCAAGGTTGAGTAAGTCCTTCCAAGGTCTATTTACTGACATAGAGTCTCAATTTGTCTGGATATTTGCTGTCAAAGCTTGACCTGGGGAGTTGTCCAATTTGTTCTGCCCTCCATTGTATGAGACAGCCTCTGCAGGCCTCAGTGAGCTGGTTTTCATGTCCTCTATGAGAATCTGGGCATGTCATCCCCTGCACAGACCTCAGCAGCCATAGAGATCCAGTTCTGACACATGACATTCCACGATCCTGTGATTTTCATTGTGGTTGGGGTTCTGAGTCCAGTGATCCAGTTGGGGGTCCCCAAAGAAACCTTGCCGGAGGTGATTCCATCCTGACTCCTGTTTGTGCCAGCTTGTGTGGGGCTCAGCCCAGTCTGTCTTCCACATCAGCCTATACACAGTAGTGGCTGCAGTCACCAGATTAGTTCTGTCACCAGCCCTATATCATATGCAAACCAATGGATGCTGTGACCCAGCCTAACCTGGCTACCACTCACTCAGCCCTCACGCACACCAGCGGGAACTTCAGCCTAGTCGGAGTGGCCCCCAATACCCGCCAGCAGGCCTGCTCTCAGGCCCAGTTCCTATGCATACTGGAATGGGTAGCAGATTGGTCCAGTCTGTTCCACCTCTCATTTGGCTCTTGTAGACATCAATGGGTGTTAGAGCCTAGCTCAGCCCAACTGACCCCACTATCCAGCCCACATGCATGCCAGTGAGTGCCACTGTCTGTCCAACCATGCCTGTTTTCAGCCCTGGTTCTCATGCTCATCATTGGGAGCTTCAGCCCATCAGAGGGGTTTTCATAATATCCCTACTTGTCCCAATGTTAGTCCTGGATCTTGCACTTCCCAGGTGGTTCTGTAGTCTAGCCTGACAGGACTTGCCCCCAGTCCTAGCACCTGCTAAGTGGTGCTGTGGCAAAGCTCAAGCAGCCTGCACTGAACTCTGGCTCATGTACACACCAGTGGATTGAAAGTGAAGCAGCTAAGGCACCCATATGGGAAGCTGACATTGCAGACAGTGGTTCTACTTGCTATGCCACAATGGCAGCCCCAAGGCCATATTTATTAAATCAGAAACACAGTAGAGATGCTTTATCATTTACCTGGTTGTAACTATTATTAAGCACTTTTTGCCAATTCAAACTATTTCACTGAGGTGGTAATTGGTATAAATACTAGAAATAAAAATTTTCTGTTTTCAAATATATGATATAGTGTCCCCAAAGACCTGGAGAGCCTGTTAGCAAATAGTAACTGAAATTAAAAATAAATTTGGAAAGCTAATGTGTGTAAAATGTTTTAAAATGAGTGGTTTTGTTTTTCTAAGCAGTTACCCATTGAAAATAGAAACAGCCAAATAAATATTAAAAGCAGTTTTCAAAGGAATCTGTCAGCTGTCCTTAGGAACAAATGCATTAAGGAAAGGTACATAGCTGAGATTCAAATACTTTTTGATGAATAAAATTTGATATTATAAGCAGTCCATTTCTCCCTTTTTTGACTTTATTTTTTAAATCACACCCCAGCTTGCGTCACAAAGGTGTCTCTTCTATCTCTGAAGATTTTTTTTTAAAGATTTATTTTTATTATTTTTTTATTGGAAAGGCAGATATACAGAGAGGAGAGACAGAGAGGAAGATCTTCTGTCCGATGATTCACTCCCTAAGTGAGCACAACGGCCGATGCTATGCTGATCCGAAGCCAGGAGCCTCTTCCGGGTCTCCCACGCGGGTGCAGGGTCCCAAAGCCTTGGGCTGTCCTCGACTGCTCTCCTGGGCCACAGGCAGGGAGCTGGATGGAAAGCGGGGCTGCCGGGATAGAACCGGTGTCCATATGGGATCCCAGGCGTGCAAGGCGAGGACCTTAACCACTTGCGCCACTGTGCTGGGCCCTATCTCTGAAGATTTTATCTTTTGAACTTTTGCTTGGGTTAACACTCTTAAGAACAACTTCCAAAACATCTCAATAACAGATTTTTGCTCAGTAAATATTTGAGAACTTGGTATGTGCTAGTGACGCGGTTTTCACTGCATATGTCTCCAAAATAATGCACTGGTAGTACAATTTTAATTGCACCTTCTTATTTGGAGGAAAAAGGAGGAGCTGGCAAATATTGAATGCATGTGCTGTATGTGACTTGAAGGCTTAGTGATTGTGTTCCACAAATGACAGTTTGCTAGATCAGTTTCATTGGTGACATCTTTATGCTTACTTTGAGAATTTTGCAACATGTCTACCTAGTTCTATGGATTTACTTTAGCCAAATAGATACATTTGAAAATATTTTTGTTGAAAAAATCTTCCTAAGGTGCAGAGGCATTTGGGAGGCTGGGTGTGGCTTCTCCCCGTGCCTCCCTCTTTACTCCACATACAAGAAAGAGAAAAAAGAGCACGTGGAAATAATGATCTTACCTGCCTTCCTGTAGCCCTTGACCCTTATCACCCTAATCAACTATGTAAAAATCATCAAAAGTAAAAATTATTTTAGAAGCTCCTGAAAGGTTGTAGTGACTATATGAATTATTAATATATTTCCACTGTAATTAATGTTGAACCATGCCCGTGTTTATGTTGCATTTTGAGAAATTAAAATAGTATGATGATATTCTGAGCAGAAAAAAACAAATAGGTAATTTCATTTTTAGCTCAACCTTTTATTTATTTTCTAAATATCACTTATTTGAAAAGCAGAGTAATAGAAATGGGATGAGTGGGAGGGAGATACTCCATTCACTAGTTCATCTGTCACGTGGCTGTAACAAGCAGGTCTGGGCCAAGCCGGAGCCAGGAGCTGCAGCCAGGTCTCCACCTGGCTGTTGTGTGCTGCTTTCCAAGTGCAGCAGCAGAAAGCTGTGTGGAAAGGGCAGAGTAGCTGGGACTCAAACCAGGCATTCTGATCTTGGTGTGGGTATCCTAAGTGGCAGTGTAACTGGCTGCGCCCCACTCCAGAAGATATTCTTTTCATCTTGCCCCTAATTAAGTTAAAAAAAAATAAACCTCAAAACTTGGTATTTACTATCCCTAATACATGTATATGTATTTCACAGCAAAGGAAATACTAAGGTATATAGAACAAATCAACAACTAAATTAAATCAATAATAAAACATATTCTAACATAGAAGCTCAGAACCAGATGGCTTTACTACTTGAATTTTACCAAACCTTTAAAGAACTAACATCTGTTCTCAAATGATTCCAAAGAACTGAAACACAGAAAAACCTTCCAGATTCATCTATGGGACCAGCATTGCACTGAATCTAGAACCAGACAAGAACACAACAAAGAACCTACAGACCAGTATTCTTTTTTTTTCAAAATTAATAACATTGTATTATGTGACACAGTTCCATAGGTACTGGGGTTTCTCCCACCCCTCCCATAACTCTCCCCCCATGGCGGGCTCCCCCACCCCGCTGCGTAATCACAGATCAAGTTCAGTTGAGATTCCTTCATTGCAAGCATATACCAAGCACAGAGTCCAACATCCCATCATCCAGACAAGTTCAACAGCCTCTTAAGGAGACCCTCTCTGGTCCGAAGGCAGAGCCAACAGCGTAAAATCCCGATCAATCAAAAGCTCCAACATAACATCAGCGACAATATACAAATGTTATGGCACTAATTGACATAGTATTGAGTAAACACTATAATGAAAACAATGCAAGTTTTTAACCACATCCTGTGACCACTCCATTAACATTTCAACAATTGAGGTGCATAACAGTTATAGGAGGGGTGTGCAGAGAAATCTTCGGTACGTTGGTGAGGAGTACTTGTTCTGTGTCCTACCT
Source organism: Ochotona curzoniae (assembly GCF_017591425.1). Lineage (NCBI taxonomy): Eukaryota > Metazoa > Chordata > Mammalia > Lagomorpha > Ochotonidae > Ochotona > Ochotona curzoniae. Next base: position 67,822,341 of record NW_024467122.1, read on the forward strand.
AGTAAGATATGTGTGAATCCATGCTGACCCAGCTTTCCTTGTTGTTCTCTGCTTATTTATTCTAATGTGAGTGTGTGTGTGTGTGTGTTTGGAGGGGGGCGGCCCTGGAGCGACCCTGATAGTCATTGTAGAGAGGGTGGAGACCCAAAGTTGGAACTAAGCAAGGACCAGAGAAAGCTTCTCTCCCTAGTCCCGAAGGAAGTTTACTGTTCTTTTGATTCTGAGGACCGCTCTTGGTTCCTGGCTGTTGTTCCAACGACCTTGGATCCCACGCGAAAAATTTCGGGCTTCTTTCATCACGTCTAGTAGATCGAAAGCAGGGGGGATGCCCTCTGAGTTCTTGGGCTCCGAAGGCATTCCAGTTCCCTGTGGTCTCTCTGGCAGCTGGGATGCAGTCCTTGGTGCCCGTACTGATAGTTCTCCATGGGGGTCCGGGAACCTCCAGGTGTGGGATACAAGCCTCCTCCTGTCCTCCTGTCCTCCTGCTCCACTCTGGGGTCCACCCCTGCTCTGTGCATGTGACCTCCTGTTAGTAGGTTGTCAGGATCGCTCTTGGTTCCCCCTGTATGTCTTTGTAATTTAACTATTGACAGAGCAATATTCCTAAGGAGCATAGTTGCAGTAATTCTTTCTGAAATGGAAGAGAAAAAAGATATTTTGGTGAGATTGTAGAAATATAGAAAAGGTTTAGGCACAGCTATATGCAAAAATTTAAGATAAAATCAAAATGGAATAAATGCAACGAAAAAGTTGAGAAGTTTTATTTTGCTGTTTTATTAAAGGAAGAAATGGAGGCTAACATTGTGCACAATAGCTTAAGCCACTTCTCTCAATGATAGCATCCCACATCAGAGAGCTAACTCAAGTTCCAGCTACTCTGGTGTTCTGATCAAGTTTCGGCTAATGTTCCTGCAAAGACACTGGGAAGTGGACCTTGCCACCCATCTGGGAGACCAGGATGGATCCTGGCTCCTGGCTCCAGCCTGGTCCAGACCTCAATGTTGAGGTCACTTGGAAGTGAACAAGTGGATGGAGAGCGCTTCTCTCCCTCTTCTCTTTTGCTCTGCTTTTCAAATATTTTTTTAAACCTACCTAAGCTATAGTTTCCTGTATTTTCTACCTTCCTAATTATAGAATAGCGTAAATAACTTTTGTTCCTTATGAAAACTCATCTGCTATATATATTTTTTCAGTGCATGGTAATAAAATCACTTGTATATATACTCACCCATTAATTCCATACCTGTGAACTGAGTCAGCCATGTATTGAATATATGAAAAACAACGCATCTGTACTGACCATGTATGGACTTTTTTTCTTGTCATTTCCCAAACAACACAGTGCAACAACTATTTACAGTGTGTGTATTTACATTGTGTTAGATATAAGGATTCTAGAGACATTTTAAAGTGTCAGGAGGGTGTGCGCAGATTGTATACAAATATGCTGTTTTATCAGAGATTTGAGTATCTGAACATTTTGGTTTCTGAGGGGAGGTTGGAATCCTGAAGCCAAGTGTTCAGGAATATTGAGGAATAACTATTATTAGCAGCAATGTCCATATGATAGCATATGTTTAATTAGGCGCCTTTAATTAGGCAGTTAATAGTTGTCAAATTCATAACTACTTGAAGGTCATATTTGGCTCAAGAAACTTGGATTTGAGATGAGTCTACATAAAGCCAAGATGACAGTATTGTCTCAGCTTTTAGAAGTAAAGCTACCATTCCCCTTTGTACCTCCCCTTTTGTACATCCTGTTTTCTCATTTAGCATCTTCAGTCTGTTGCCTAATACAATTTTAAATATTTATTCTTTTAATATTAAACAATTTTTCTTATTCTTCCTCCATGAACAGAACCTATCTGACATATTGTCCTCTAGAAGTATAACTCATCTTTAAACTTGAAGAATCTTCTAAAATCACTATTAAGAGCTTGCTTTGGTATTAAAAAGCTTAAAAGTTAGTCATCCTTGACATATAGTTTGTAACATTTATGTCAAAATAAATAGAAAATGCACTCTTAAGTCTCAAAAGGACCAATCTGTAAACTTTTATGTGCTCTTGTACTTTCTATTCTGGTATCATCATCTTGAAGGAGAAATTAAGAATGGCTAAATATTTATCCAAATGTTGAAAATCAAGACAATTCTAATCAGATAGCCTCGGTGTGATTGTGTGAACATTAAAAAACTGGGGTGTTTAAAAAATATTTATTCTGGGGGGAGACCTAAAGACAGCAGAGCTCCTGTCTAATGGCTTACTTCCCAAATACCCATGCTGGCTGCGTCTGGGTTCTGAGAACTCAATTCAGGTCTTTGTGTGTGGCAGCAAACCGTGTACTTGAGCCATTACCTGCTGCCTCCTGGGGTATGCATTAGTAAAACGCTAGAGTTAACACACCAGCTGGCACCCTGATTTAAGATGCTGGGTCTGAACTGGCAGCTGAACTGCCAAGTGAAATGCTTGCCTGGGAACTTTTTGGCATCAATATTTATGGAATACTTTTTAATTTGAAAGCAGCATCTCACATAAAGATGACATCAACCAGGTGAATTTTAAATTGGCCTTTATTTCCTGCTTTTGCCAATCATTTTCTTTTGATTTCTGGGTCATGGAGGAAGAAGAAATCAAAATGGGAATGTGGACAGCTGAAGTTAGGTGTTCTGTGAGGCTCCCCTTACAGCAGAGGAAGGAACCTGGTATCTGTGGATCCTCTACCTCATTCCAGGCACTCTTAGAAGTTTGTACTGATGAAACCAAGTGTTTTGCTGTAGTAATAAATAAGCACTTGTTCAGTGTGTTAGTACAGAGGTTAGGCCTAAAAAGTAATTCTACTGTTTTAGTGACAGTAAGAGAGGAACAGGAAAAACTTTAAAACAAAAACTTTAATAGGGGAGAATCTCCCCCAAAAAAGTTTTTTTTAAAGTGTTATTTATATGAAAGGCAGAGTTAAAGACAGAAAGATCTTCCATCCATTGGTTTGCTTTCGTAAGTGACTACAGTGATCAGGGGTGAGCCAGGCTGAAGACATGAGTTATTCAAAGGTCTCGAAGATGGTGGCCCCAGGAGCCCAGGGACTTGAGCCATCTTTTGATGCTTCCCCAGCTCATTAGTAGGGAACTGAATTGTTAATGGAACAGCCAGAACTCCAGCTGTCACCCAGTGGGACACTGGTGCTTCAGGCCACAGTTTAGGTTGTTTTACCACAATGCCAGCCCCTACAATCGAGTTCTTAAAGAAAATAGTTTTATGAGTTACTTCTTTATGATATTGGCTAATAGTACAGAAGTTGATAGCAGATGGTATCAGATGTCCTGGATTAATTGTGTTCATTGTAGCATATTGCAACTAACATGTGTACTTTTAACTTTCTAATAAGAGTTTGAAAAGACAAAGTAAAGGCCTGGCACTGTAGCCTAGTAGCTAAAGTCTTCACCTTGCATGCACTGGCATCCCATATGGGTGCCAATCCATGTCCTGGTGGCCCTACTTCGCATCTATCTTGTGGCCTGCGAAAGCAGCGGAGGACAGCCCAAAGCCTTGGGACCCTGAACCCATGTGGGAAACCTGGAAGAAGCTCCTGGGTTCAGATTGGCTCAGCAATGGCCATTGTGGCCACTTGGGGAATGAATCAGCAGGTGGAAGACCTGTCTCTCTTCCTCTCTGTATATCTGACTTTCCAATAAAAATAAATAAATCTTAACAGAAAAGACAAACAAGGGGCAGGCATGATGGTATAGCATGTTAAGCCACTGTTTTAAATGCCTGCATCCCAGTCAGAGTCTAGGCAACTGCTACCAATCCACTTCCCATTAATGTGCCTGGGAGGCAGCAGTTGATGGCCCATCTCCCACTTGGGAGGTCCAGGTGGTGGTTCTAGCTCCTGTTGCAGGCTTAGCCCAGGTCCAGTTGTTGCAGGTACCTGGGCAGAAAACCAGTAGATGGAAACTCTCTGCTCTGTATCTGCCTTTTATAATGCCTTTTAAACAAAGACAGGTAAAGTTAATTTTAATTTTAATTTTATATTTTATTTATTTATTTATTTATTTATATTTTATTTATACTAGGTCCACACCTAGTATAAAACTTGCTAGCATTTGCATCCTTTTTGTCTTATTGGATCTCAGAAATCCTGCATATATTTCACATTTATAGGATATCAATTAAGATGCAAAATTTTCATTAGAAAGATTTGATTTGGATTAATAAAAAATGGAAGTAAGGTAGACTCATGCTAGTCTAAGCACTACAGTTTTTTGAATAAATGTAGAACCCAAAACCATTTTTTCTTTAATGTTTGCTTTAATATTAACAACACTGGCTTATCTTTTTATAAGATTTAATTTAACTAGAAACAAAAGTATATCAGTATCAAAATGTCTCTTCAAAGTAAATACAACTTTTATATAATTTAGATAAACCAAATGTGATCAACATGAAATGCAAAGGAGCATTACATAAATTGTATTTTGAAAGAGCAGGTAGAGAGGTCTTCTAGCCACTGTTCACTCTGCATCCAGGACTGGGCCATTCCAAGGCAAGAGCCCAGACCCCATTTGGGTCTCCAGGCGTGGATGACGGGAGGGGTCCAAGTACTTGGCCTGTCCTCTGTTGCCTTCCCACACACATTAGCAGAGGACAGGATGAGAAGCAGAGCAGCTGAGCTCATAATTCCAGTGTTGGAATTATGGCTTACACTCCCTGTTGCCATAGTGCTGGCCCCAATCTTAATTTTTTAAGCTAGAAAAATAATAAGTATTTCTGGATTACCAGTTAACATTTATATAAGTATCACTTTAACTCAAGTTGCCTGCATCAAATGTATTCAAATAAAAACATTTACAATACTGTATTATTGAATAGGAAAATCACCGAAGCTGCATCTTGACACAAGTTGGGTTGGTGAGGTGCTCCTGTGCAGTACTGAAATGACACGTGCACCTGCTATGCACGGCCCTTCTATAAGGTAAAGATAAATACAGCCATCCGAAGTAGGAAAGTTGCATTCGTGACACTAGAATTTTATATTACTGAGGAAAAACATTTAATATTTCTGAAAATTAAAATCTAGTTCTCCAGTTGCACCTACCCCATTAATACAATTCTGGAATCCAGAATGACTGACTTGTGATGAAAGTTTAAAGAAGCAACTGAACCCTACTAAGTTAGATTAGTTAAGTACTAAGGCCATGAACAAGCTTTTATTTCAATATACAAAACCATTGACGAATGTAATTTTATATCCTAGGCCTAATCCATGTCACACCACAAGCGATTACCTCAATAAGAACTAAATCAGTTGTTTAATTCAATATGAAACGATGTTTCTTTAAACAGAGCAGCCACTTTTTCTCGTAGCAAAGGGCTTGTTTTGTGTGTAAAGGCAGTTTGTAAACACATGAAATGTGATCTGAATTTGCTCTCAGATATTTTTTAAACTGAGTTTTCTGAACTACACACATCCATGTATGCAAACATAAAGTGAAAATATACCTGATAATTGGAGAAGAGTCACATTTCTTTTTTTAGTGAATGCTTAAGTTCATTCAGCTACTTTATAACCTTAAGCCCAGTTTTACTAGGTGATTTTTTTTTTAAAGATAGATTTATTTTTATTGGAAAGTCAGATATACAGAGAGGAAGATCTTCCGTCCAATGATTCACTCTCCAAGTGGCCGCAATGGCCGGTACTGCGTCGATCTAAAGCCAGGAGCCAGGAGCTCTTCCAGGTCCTGCATGCGGGTGCAGGGTCCCAAGGCTTTGGGCCGTCCTCGACTGCTTTCCCAGGCACAAGCAGGGAGCTGGCTGGGAAGCGGGGCCCATATGGGATCCCGGTGTGTTCAAGGCGAGGACTTCAGCCGCTACGATATCGCGCCAGGCCCTACTAGGTGGATCTTAACCTCTTAAGGTTTATGCTGAGAACCAGGCAGTGAAAATTTTCTCTAGTTGATTCCTTTGTATTTGTCATATAACCAATAAAGAGTTTATTACCCCACCAATGGTACTTTGATCAAAGAAAAATGGGTGCAGGATATAAAAGCTTGCTTTTATTCTATGTGGAAATGTTAGGAGTTGATCCTGAAAGGCTTGGGCACAATGTTGGAGAAATGGTGATGAACTGCTTAAGTGGTCAGTTAATGGGGGTGTAGATTATAATTACACAGATAACATAATTACACAGATAATATTGAGGTTTAAATTTTCAAAAGCATTTGGTTAGACTTCTCACTGCTCTGAACAAGGCACAGGCCTTGCCTTTGCATGTCATCTTTTTAACAGACTGGTTTCAGTTATATGGGATATGATTTTTGGGGGGGCGGTTACTAGAGATGACCTAATTTTTACCAATTACCATGCTTCCGGGATGTTGTGTGAAAGGAGCAACAATATTGGTGTTCTTGCTGGGTATAACAAGTGTTATTATTATATAAAGCTGTATATTTAAAGTGTCTTTGTGCCACGTTTTGATTCTGTTCAAATTGGCCATCCTAGGAAAAGTTGGATATTGATGCACACGTTAATTCTGGGTGATTCCGTATGTTATTTGTGTACTGACTGACTAAAACTTGCACACACACTGTGTATCAGTTGATACTCTGTCAGTTATTAATATAAATATCTTAAATGCTTAAAAGCACTTAATTTCCACAGATATTAAAATTTTTACACTTTTTAGCACCTCAGAATGAAAGATGTATTCTTTTAAATTCATCTGAATTTATTTTAATTAAATGATGCTTAATATATACAATTTTAGTTTTCATTTTCCTAATCATATAGTCTTCCAGCTTAGTTGTCTTTTCCATGCTTTTCACTTCTCTCCTCCTCCAAGTTCCCCATGAATTTGGACTGGGAATTATCACATTAAAGTTTTAGGCTTAATGCTACGTGTAAAATATTGGTGCTTTTCATTTCATTTCAATGTATTCTGTACCACTAAAAAGGCAACACATATAGTAGCTTATTTCATTTTCAAAGGAGGAACTGGAGAGCCTTTGAATAAAAATGTGAAAAGCAGCTCTAGTGTGCATTGCCTACATGGCTTTTTGAAAAGGCTCTTAAAAACATTCCATCCGTGAATTCCAAGTCCACCAGCAGTTGGCGGCCTGCGGAGCCCGGTGAGCAGCCAGGCCTGGGCGTGATGCATGCTGTGGTTCCCTCAGGCTCTTGACACACACCGATGAGTGTTTCCCTTGCAGTTATCGCTGTGATGATTTCGTGGTTAACGACACCAAGCTGGGACTGGTACAGAAAGTCAGAGAACACTTACAGAACTTGGAAAAGTAAGTAAAAGGTCTTGGGGAAAAAGGGGGGGAGGGGAAGCGGGGTGAGATGTCTTCTGGAATTTTTGTCTAGGGATTCGTCATGTTTTTAATGTGATAGAAATACCAATGAAACAAACATTGGGTTTGAATATCTTAAACTTTTTATAGTTATTGATCCTAGAGCTGCATTTATTCCACTTACTTTTTGGTCAGAAACTGCATCCAAGAGGCCAAGTCATTACCTACCTGCTTCTAAGCTGCTTTTTTTTTAAGGGGAAATTTGGTGGTACAAGGAAACAGCAGAGCATGATATAAAATGATAGTTACCGTTGGCGTTAGAACCTCCCTGTCTGATGTCCGCGAGGCGTCCTTAGAGCAGTAGGATGCAGGAGGGCAGCATGTTGCCCTCTTGGGTCTCTGGCAGCACAGGGTTCTTGTTTCTTCTGTTTCTGGTAAGGCAATGTGTGCCACTAGATCTGTGTACACCATTGCAAGGATCTGCGAATGCTTTGTCGGCCCAGAAAAAGAAGAAATGCGAATAGGCTTTTCCTGCTGTAGCCAAAATAGGCTATGCAGGTGACGCTCACTGGTCTCAAACTGGAGCAATAGGGAGAACCAACTGGCATTGCCTTCGCAGTCATGGTGTTTAGTCATAGGCTCTGGAATGACCGTTCACTCAAGCGACATGTCAGTCACCCCAAATCATCAAATGCCATCGAGATTATGTTGGCAGTTGATGTACAGAGGTCTTGCAAGAACTTTAACCAACTTAAATGCCAAGCCAAGAGAAATCTCAGAATTGTTTCTTGAAGGGTCTAATGTGGATGTCAGTGTGGTTTTTTTTGTGTGTGTGTGTTTGTGTTATTGATTGAGCTTGTGAAGCTAGTAAGAGAAATATGATGATTGCTTTAAGATTTAAACTAATTTAAACATGTTACAGTTAAATATTTTGGCTTTCTCATTTTCCTGAGTTTATTTTTTCTTTTAACATGAACTGAACAGCACAAGCTCTTAGGGACACACAGCAAAGCGTTTAATGTTGTCAGAAGTTGCTAGGTACCCTGACTTACTAAAGTCCTGCAGTAATTCATGAAGCAGCATTCTCCAGTAGTGAGATCTTAGGAACTTGAGTCTTTGTTAAAGAAATGGGTAGCTTCCTTATGTTTTCCTTGAGAAAACACTGTATCCTCATTCAGAAATAAACGACCAAAGCTAAGTTAGAGGAAATGAAGGCATCTGAGAAGGTGCCTGCATCTGCACAGCTCTGAAGCTTGTTTCCCTTGCCTACTCCATCCGGAAACCGGGTCACACACTGCATTGTATGCGCGCCTACCTGTCGCCCCAAAGACGCTATTGTGCAGTTCCCCTTCCTGTCTTGAAAAGCATAACATCAGTTCATGGTTAAGCTTTACAAATGAGGCTGTAATTTACAGGGCAATTCAATTGGGCTGCATTGCCATTTTCCTTAGACCTGGGCTGTTCTGCGCACGCTCCGAAGCCGTACTGCCTGTGGTAGAACTCGCTGCAGTGGAGACTTCAGAGCTCCTCACTGTGTCAGCGCAGCCGCTGGCCACGTGGGGCCACGGAACTCTGTACAAGTGGCCAGTGTGCTTGAGAACGCGAATTTCAGGTTTTGTTTAATTTAAACTTAGCTACATTTTTTTTAAAGATTTATTTTTATTGTTATTTTTTTTATTGGAAAGGCAGATATACAGAGAGGAGAGACAGAGAGGAAGATCTTCCGTCCGATGATTCACTCCCCAAGTGAGCGCAACGACCGATGCTATGCCGATCCAAAGCCAGGAGCCTCTTCTGGGTCTCCCACGTGGGTGCAGGGTCCCAAAGCTTTGGGCCGTCCTCGACTGCCTTCCCGGGCCACAGGCAGGGAGCTGGAAGGGAAGCGGGGCTGCCGGGATTAGAACTGGCGCCCATATGGGATCCCGGGCGTGCAAGGCGAGGACCTTAACCACTTGCGCCACCGCGCCGGGCCCAAACTTAGCTACTTTTAATGAGTGACGACTCTGTTGTTTAATGAGTGAAATCTATGTTGTTACGATAATGTTCACTTCCTCTGAATCATTTTTCTTTATGCAAAATAATCTTAGTGACTTTTTGAAGATAACTTTCTGATAAAACTAAGCTAAATTTTTCTTCAAGAAAAACTTCTTTCATAAAGAAAAATTTGGCATGATTTTAGTTCAAATTCCATGTGAATTAGAGTTTGCTTTAGAATATCCTTTGCTGCATAGGTGAGCATACCTGTATTCCTGTAATGTATTATTCATTTCAGATCAATCATAATCTATTAAGACAAATGGACAAACCACTGTACCTTTACCAAAATTAAGAAGTAGCATGTTCTTTGAGACATGCTGTTGAATTTCATCGTAACTGGCTCAGAGCAGGGTATTCCTTTTGTTGTGAGGAAGAGGTCTTCTCATGTTTTCTGAAGTTTCCTGGTGGATTAGGCAGGTGGAGAGGTGGGCGGAGGAAAGGTGCACATGTTTCACAGGCTACACCTACCTGGCAGGTTTGCTGTGAGCTGCTTGTAGCCCTGGCCCCCTTTCTCCATGCTCCTCCGCTGCTCAAGGAGCAGGGGAGATGTTCCCGGAAGCGGAACTCCTAGATTTGTGGCCGCACAGGGCTTGACTGTGAATCCCAGATGCTGAGTGTAGCACCAGTTGATTTGTTAACCTGGTGTAGTTTCTTTATGCAAATGTGTTGTTGACTGTTTGTTTGTGTTTTAATAGCTCAACTTTCACAGGTGACAGACATAGGAAAAGAAAACTTTTGGAGAACTCCTCATTAAACAGCAAGTTGCTAAAAGTAAATGTAAGTAATTACATTTTATTCAACTGTAAGAATTGAGATATAATCACTTTTTTGTTTTAAGATTTATTATTTATTTATTTATTTATTTGAAAGAGTTACATTGAGGGAGAGAAAGGCGCGCTCTCATCAACTGGTTCACTCCCACGTAGCTGCAACAGCCAGGAGCCTCATCCCAGTCTCCCAAGTCGGTGCAGGGACCTAGGCACTTGGGCCACCTTCTGCTACTTCTCAGGCACATTAGCAGAGAGTTGGATCTGAAGTGGAGCAGCCGGGACTTAAACTGGCATCCATACGACATGCTAGTGTTGCAAGCTGGGGCTTACCATTCTATGCCACAATTCTGGTCCTTTAATCACTAGGTCATTACAGCTCTGGTGTTTGATGTCGTCTGTTGTAAACTTAAAACTGTGTGCCTTGAATTTGGAGTGTCCCACACAATGTTTGCCAGTTATACTAACGATTCTTGATGTGATACCAGTGAATCCATCCATCAGTGTCTGCCTTCCGCCAGAATTATTATTGTGCACCCCTTCTTACAAAGCAGTTCGCTCCTGATGTACTGCTCATGTACCTTACTGCTTCATTTCTGTGGGCTCCCCACGATCCTTTCTTTGTTTATATTCCTGAGCAGTAGAGGGTGGGTGTTTGGCCTAGCAGCTAAGATGCCATTTAGAACATTGGTGTCCCGTATCAGAGTACCTAGGTTTTGATGCCCTGCTTAGATCCCTGACTCCAGCTTCCTCTTGGTGCAGACCTTGGGGTGCAGCAGTGACGGCTGAAGAGCTTAGGTCTCGTCTCCCACAAGAGAGACTCTGAATTATGTTCATTGTTCCTGACATAGCCTCACCCTCCTCCATCTATGCCACCACCCCACCAGGCAGCTGCCAGAATTTCGCATGTCTGTCCTTCTCTACCACTCCAAAAAAGGTCCCTAGTGCAGTGTTTCTGGGTCTCAAGTTTTGGTAAGTTTTATTTCTTAGGATTTCATTAATGTCATTTCACCAGGGATGGGTGTTTGGTACAGCTACTAAGATACTCTTTGAGATACCCACATCCTATATTTAAGTATCTGGGTTTGAGTTCCAGCTCTGGTTCCCATTGCATTAAGCTTCTGAAATTGTACCTCCTGGCGGGCAGCAGGTGATGGCTCAAGGACTTGGGCCCCTGCCACTCACACGGGAGACCTGGTTTGGGGTCCTGGCTCAATCCAGGCTGTTGTTAGCACTTGGGGAATTAGCAAAAGGATAGAAAATCTTTCATTGATTGGAAAAAGCCCAGTTTCAAATTGGTGCTAGATTTTCAAATTGAGGCCTTTGTTTAGCTTTGATATTTGAAAGTTGATCTTCCCTTGGCTTTACTGATGGTCCCACTTACTGCACTCCACAGGGAAGCACTGCTGCCATCTGTGCCACGGGCCTGCGGAACTTGGGGAACACGTGTTTCATGAATGCCATCCTGCAGTCACTCAGGTATGGCAGCCATGTCTGGCATCATGAGCGCTGGCTTCAGATCTTGTTTCGGCCACTGACTCCAGCATACAGCTTAGGCAAAGTCAGCTCACCTCCCTGTGTCTTACATTCCTGGAAATAACACTTGATGCTTCACTGCCTAGTTGGGAAAATTAAATATTTTAATTTGTTTAAAGTGCTTAAAGCACTTCCTGGCTTACTGTTACTATTTCCTCTTTGTTGGTTCTTGAACAAGCTACCACATGGGCAGCAACTTCTGTGGAAGGCAAGGCAGTAAATATTTTAGTATTTACAACCCTTTAAAAATATAAAACTCACTTCACAAAGGAAAGCTCCCTGGCACCAGGGAACCTTGTTAGAGAGCTTGTGTCTGTTGTTAGTTCAGTGTGCCGCACTGTGATGAGCTCAGCTGTTCAGGGGTTCCCAAAAATGTAAGACAAGTAGGAAGCGTAAAATGGCCAACTGAGAAAAGATTTAGCCATTCAAGACCTGTGCAAGTTACACAGAAGAAACTGTAAAGTTGCATACTTTTCGGTTTTAACGAAGCATCAAAAGCCAGGATTAAGTGTCTTCCCACAGTCGTATGGCTAAGGAGGAACAGAAGGGGTACCTGACCTTCCCTCGAAGGTGCTGCCTCTCACCTAGAGAAGAAATTCTAGTTACTATAGAGTTCTCCTTATGATTCTTCACAGTATAGCTAAATGATGTGCCTGGCTTCAGGATTTGTTTTTATTAGAAATATTATTAAAAACCTAGAAGCAAACACCCTGGAGAGAATTGGTGACAACCTTTAGATGGAAAATTGGGGAGTTTGAGGAATAGAGATTCTGTTTTACGTTTTTTTTTTTTTCAATTTCTGCCAATCATCTATTGATCTGGTTTTCTTAAACTGGGTTAAAAACTTGTAAAGAAACTCAAGCTCAGTACAAGAGATTGCATTGAGTAAAATCTAAAGGAGACAGCTGAGTGGTTATACAATCCATACTTGGTTTCATAAATGTCTTTTTTTTTGTGCTGTCCTATTGACTTTTTAAGAAATAATTTTCTTCCCTTCCTTTTAAAATAGTAACATTGAGCAGTTTTGCTGTTATTTCAAAGAACTGCCCGCTGTGGAGTTAAGGAATGGGAAGACGGCAGGAAGGCGAACATACCACACCAGGAGCCAAGGGGACACCAATGTGTGAGTTCTGTGAATCTTTTGCTTCCGGCTTTGTGCTATAATGCGTGATTGTACTGGTGACTCCCATTGTATTATGTGAGTTCATAAGGACACACTTAAATTTTTTTCTTCCAAAAATTAAAGTATCTAACTGGTAGTCAGTAATTGTTGGAATTATTTTATTTCTATTTACTGTAACAAGCAGGGTAAATTAGACATTCTTTTTATCAAGTCTTCGCAGATTTGGAGCATTTTAGAAATGGCATTCAGTTCTAGGTGTAGAAGATGGATATCATTAGTCCCTATGAATTGATTTCTCTAACAGTGTTAAGTAGATCTGTTTTGGATTAAAAATTTCTACTGATAAAATTCATTGCAAGACAACACAGTCAACCAGTAGTTGAGATGGACAGGGAAAAATGGCCAAGTGTTTATTAAGGACTAACCTTGGGTTCAAATTCAGTATTGCCCTGCCCTACTTGAGGTTCATGTGATTGTAAGTAAAGGGCACATTGTGAGAACAGAGCTGAGGCTTCCTATATACTTAGTGTTCCCCTTGCCTCTGTATCTCCATCACCCCATTCCCACTAATTCCAACAGACCATTGTAGATTCTGAAACTGCGCTGTGTCCGTGGTCATGCTGGATAGGGTAGGAGGTGCTAGACGAGTGAACAGTCTGGATTGAGTCACCATGCAGGGAACATTTAGAGCCATGCAGTTAAGCAGGGTGAAGTGGCAGCACCGGGTGATGCTGGAACAGAGTCTTCTTTGGTAGAAGTGAGATAAGCTGACAGTGCCAGCCCTCAAGGAGGCATTAGTCAGGTTGTAGAAGATAGTGGTGACATGAAGAGAAGAAATGCATGTGCGTGAAGGTTAAGGGCACAGTTAGTAGTTCTCAGGTATCAGTGTCATCTAGGGTTTAATTTAGAGAAGCTAGTTGGATTGGGGGAATATCAATTATAGGGAGCCGAGGCAGGTAGCACTGTAGCACCCTCTACTCCGTAACTGTCGTGTAAGGACACCCTTGCAGTCTTACAGCCAGGGCTGCTGCTACTCCTGGATCCTAGATGCTACTCTACCCCAGAGAGACTCGGGCATTCTCATGGCTTCAGATAGGGAGAACCCAGGCCAGGTTGTTGCACTCCGAGTGCCAGGGGAGCTGGGAAAGTAAATAGCTGATATTTTCAACTAAGGCTGTTAAGGAAGTAGAATGGCATAGGAAGAGGGTTCACAAACTGAGAAGTGAAAAATGCAGTGTATATTTAAGGAATCTACTGGATAACAGGGGTGCGGAAAGAAGATCCTGAGGGACTCTGACGTGGTAATCAAGTATGCATGAGCATGGTGGTTATATTGACAGATAGATGCAATTGAAGTAGGGGAGGTGGATCCCGCTTAGCTATGTGCCTAGAAAACCAAAAGTAATGATGACATAAATTTATAGTATATTTTTAATGTAAGAGTTAGAGATTACTTATCTAAGGCTATTTTTTTTAAGTTGATTTAATTTTATTAGAAAAACACAGCTACAGAGAAGAGAGGAGAACCAGAGAAAAATCTTCTGTTTGTTCACTCTCCAAATGGCTGCATTGGCTGGAGCTGAGGCAGTCTGAAGCCAGGAGCCAGGAGCTTCCACAGGGTCTCTCATGCAAGTGCAGGAGCTCAAGGACTTGGGCCCTCCGCCCCCCCCCCACTACCTTCCCTCGCCATAAACAAGGAGCTGGATCAGAAGTGGAGCTGCCAGGGCTTGAGCCAGTACTCATATTGATTGTGGCACAACATTGAGAGGCTTAGCCAACTGCACTATGGTGCCAGCCCCCTAGCTGGCTTTTGGCTTCCTGTTCTAGTAGCCCCAGGGAGTGGCTCCCCTGCACATCATCTAGAATAGTCCTGAGCCTCACCACTGCATCCCCATGCCAGTTGGTGGGGAGAGAGAGAACAGGAATAAAGCAACTGTTCTTTCACATGCTTGGTAAAAAATGAAAGTTGTAGTCATAGAGGGAAGAAAATAGATATTGGGGAAGGCAGGAAAACGTGGAAGGTACTTTTGAGCAGTTCAGCACAAAGAGAATTTCCAGGTCATTGTGTTGGAAACAAGAAACCTGAAAAAAAAAAAAAAAGCAGTTCTGAGAACATCTCAGTTTCAGATTTGAGATAGAGTGATTAGTGTCTTGGCAGCACTGAAATTTTGTGGCCACGGGTCCTCTGAGGGGAGCGGATGGTCACAGACTGAACACCGGGAAGTGGTCCTCGTGGCAGGCGAGAAGGGCCAAACACAGGAGTGGCAGACAAAGATCCTATACAAATAAGGCACTGCTTTTCTCACGGAACTAATCACGTGGTTCCAGAACTAGCTCTGTCAGTAATTGCTCCTACTTATACATCCTGGGTGCTCTTATTTACTGTCGGGCTTAGTTTGAATAAGACAACATCCTTTTCAGGTTTTCACTGTTTCAGTGTGCCCTTGAGCCAACAGGGCTGTGCACTATGGAAGGAGCCTCTGTCTGCTGCTGAGCTGTCTTCTTCCCTTCTTGCAGGTCTCTGGTCGAAGAGTTCAGAAAGACACTCTGTGCTCTGTGGCAAGGCAGCCAGACTGCGTTTAGCCCTGAGTCCTTATTTTATGTTGTTTGGAAGATTATGCCGAATTTCAGGTAAGTGTACTTTAAAGAAGAGTACGTAAAAGCATGAATATTATTCTTTGCTCTGTGTCCAAATTTAGTTTACAATAGAAGGTGACTTTCTAAATATTCTAAATAATAGGGTGTTTCATTGTTTTTCTTTTTAGAAGAACAACTGTTGAATACATTGGACCTGGTGAATGTGTCTATTTGAGAAACAGATGTTAGGGGCAAACATGGTAGCATCCCTCAGGCAGCTGCCTCCCGTGTGGGAGTGCTGGCTACTCTGCTCAGCTTCCTGCTCATATGACTGGGAAGCAGTGGGTGATAACCCTAGTCTTGGGTTTCTACGCACATATGGTAGTCCCAGATGGAGTTCTTGGCTCCTGGCTCTTTTTTTTTTTTAAGATTTATTTATTTTTATTGGAAAGGCAGAAGTACAGAGAGGAGGAGAGACAGAGAGGAAGATCTTCTGTCCGATGGTTCACTCCCCAAGCGGCCACAATGGCCGGTGCTGGGCCGATCCGAAGCCAGGAGCCAGGAACTCCCCTCGGGGTCTCCCACGCGGGTGCAGGGTCCCAAGGGTTTGGGCTGTCCTCAACTGCGTTCCCAGGCCACAAGCAGGGAGCTGGATGGGAAGTGGAGCTGCCGGGATTAAAACTGAAGCCCATGTAGGATCGCGCTGTGTTCAAGGCAAGGACGCTATTGTGCCAGGCCTGGCTCCTGGCTCTTTAATAAGACCTATTTGCTTGAAAGGCAGAATGACAGATGATTTCAGTGCTACAATGCACACAATGGCCACAGAGCTGAGCCAAACCAGAGCCAGGGTTGGGGGTTCCCTCTGGGTCTCCCATATGGGTAGCAGAAACTCAGGTGCTTGGCACCCACGCACCTCAACAGGAAGCCAGGTCCAAAGCATGGAGTAGCTGGGACTCAAACTGGTACTCCCATAGGGGATGTAGACAACCCCAGCTGTGGCTTAACTTGCTGAGCTACAGGGCTTACCCCTGAAATAAACAGTTCGTAACAAAATTGAAGAATATTAAAAAGTCTCTAACAAACGTTAGAGCATTTTGTTGTTATGAAGACAAAGCCAGTAAAAATAAGATACACTTCTTAAAAATTCCATTGATTCTTTCAAAATTTCATAAAGAATTACCATCATACACTGTTGTAACAATTCAACGGAAACAGCTCACATGTAATCAGTGGAAGTCCACTTTGTCTTGCTCCCTGTTGCAGTCTGGATCTGAAGCTCTGGCGAGTCTGTGGTTTGTCTATTAAGGTTCACACGCTGGAAGGTGGCTGCGCCCCGTCCTAGTGTGGCCAGAGAGACCTTGTTGGCTGTGCTTGCCTTCCAGCCTGGCTGCCCAGGAAGTGCCCCATACCCTCGGGAGTCCTACCTCTCCTGGAACAGAAGCAGTTCCAGACACTGTGGCTGCCGGACAGCAGTCTTGGGTACCACCTACAGATTGTTCCCTTCTGAAACAGGTCATGGTTTTGATATACCATCCATCATTTTGGCATCTCACATACAGCCATATCTGTTCTTAAAAAACTGAAAGCAAAATCCAGCAACTTGTAGTAAAACTTAGTATTCCTTGCCCTGTTGCCTAATAGATCATTTTGTTACTATGGAGAAATGTTTCCGAGAACTTCAAAAGATGAGTTTGTTGCCTTGCTGAGAAGCCAGCCCAAAGCCTCTGGCAAGTGATTCTTCTTTGTCCTTGCCTCTGAAAGGGAACTTGTACGTGTCCTTGCATCCTGTCCCTTCAGTTTCCTCTCAGGAGAGCTGAATTTTAGAATTCATGACTCTAAATCAGAAAGGTGGAAATGACTGCCAAATTTCCAATAGTCAGGTCTGGACTCAGTGTAAGATTTCCAACAATCATGCACTTAGACACTTGAGAGGAAGTTAATCCTTGTGTTTATTATTATACAACCTACTCCATGCCCGGCACTTAGTGTTTTATATCTGATATTCATTTAAAATCAATCAATGCCAAAATGGATGCCAAGGTAGAAAGTGTTACCTTCTATTTTAGAGAAGAAAAGATGGGAGAGGCAGCTTGTTCAGGCTTCGTGTCTAGCTGTGACCAGCCAAATAGAACCCAGGTGTTGGGGAGCTGGTTAGTGAGTGGGTGTGTCCCTGGGCATTTGTCCACATGTCTTGAGTGGGTCCCTGTGGCGAGCAGAGTCCTTCATTCTGTCAAATTTAGAAATGTAATATTTTTGTGCCACATAATTGACATTTCCTCTAGATCTTCACACATCTCTGTCCTTTCTAGTTTCTGTGGCCTAGCTGTTAGCAGGAGTTCATGGTTAGTTTTTTAACTCATTCCAGAATTCCTACTAGTGAAAGGAAGGAAACCCTGGAAATGGCAGAGTGAAAAAAACAAAACAAAACAAAACAAAAACAAACTTAGCATCATCTCCGAGATGACTTACGATGTGTACAGATTCTTAAGTTTCCTGAACATTGAGAAGGTGTTTTTGTATTAGATGGCCTTTCTCTCTCTCTCTTTTTTTTTTTTAGATTAAGGTTTTTTTTTTTATTATTATTATATTTGGACAATCTTTACATAGTTAATTGGGGTAAAAATGTTCAACTGCTATAGGAAAGTGGGTAAGACTATTATTTCCATATTGTTTCCTTCATGTTTAAAGGGGGGAGGTATTGAGGGAGAAGGCCCACCTAATTTCCCCCCCCCCAACTCCCGCCATCCCCAGATCCCGCATGTAGGGCATGCTCCGAGGTTCTTGCTCAAGTGGTTTTGATAGTTCACCAGTTATAAATTGCTGCCAGTCTTGCCACTCCAAGCACTATGAGGTTTTTGAAGAGTCCACTGACTGACATAGTCCATCATAGAGTCTCCATTTGCCCTGTATTTCACTGCCAACATATAGCTGAGGTGGTTGATTGACTTGTTCTGTCTTGTGTCTTTTCTTGGTTAGGGTTCTGAGTCCAGCATTTCAGTTGGGGAAATCTCCAAAGAAACTTTGTCTGAGGTGTTCTCAGACCAGATTCTTGTATGTACTAGCAAGTCCAGGGCCTGGCTCAGTCCATGGCCCTGATCAGCTGGTGGTTGCAATTGTTGGGTTGGTTCTGTTTTCAGCCCCGACTTCCACTGGAACCAATGGGTGTTGTAGTCCAGCCTGGTTCTGCCCAGCTCATTCTCGGCCTTCGCATAAACCAGTGGGAGCTGCAGCCTAGTTGGAGCGACCCACAGTAACCCCCACCAGGCCTGCCCCCTACCCTGGATTGCCAGTATGTGTAGCAGTACTCCAGTCTGTCCCACACTCCATTCCACCCCAGTCCCTGTCCTGGTTTTCATGCCCTCCCGTGGAAGTGGTAACCCAAGAGGGAGGAGCCCACTATTTCCCTCCCAGGCCTCTCCCACTCCTGGATTATGCATTCTCCAGGTAGTTCTGTGGTTTGATTTGACAGAACTAGCCCCCAGTGCTAGCTTCAAACAACCCTCACCCACTCTAATTTTGTTTGTAACAGTAGGATTAATCAGTCCAGCGGGCTTTTCCCTGATCTAGTCCACATGAGGCGCACAGGTGTTGTAGCCCTGCTTAGTCTGGTATGCCCCCATCCCAGCTCACACTCTCCAGTGGGAGTAGCTATCCAGCAAAGGAACCACCCTTTATTCCCCTGCCAGCTCTGCCCCCTCCCTTATACTTGTTCTCACATGTGCTGATTGGGTGCTGCTGTCACTTTTGGCACAGGCAACCTCACCTTGGCATCCCGTATTGTGCACTAGTTTTTGTTGTAACTGAACGTGGCTCGACCCACACTGTTCTGGTGCCTGGATTTGCCAGTGGATGACGTGGACAGATTCAGCCTGGTCTGCCCCCAACCCATGCCAGATGTATGCCAGTGGGTAACTTTCCATGGCCTATTCTGGGCTGTTTCCTATCATGCCTCTTGTGCTTACCTGCTGAGTCTGTGTCCTGCCAGAGGAGTTGCCCAGGCTCCTCCATCAGAACCTCTCCCAATGCCAGATTTTCCATATACCAGTGGGTCCATGAGCCAGCCCTACTCAATTCACCTCCTGTCTTAGCAGGAACAGTGGCTTTTCCTGACTGGCCTTCAACCCAAATTGGTCCTTGCTCTTGGATGGTTCAGCCCAGCTATGGCTCTTCCATACTCACATATGACTCACACATGGCTCAGTAGGGGTTTGAGACCTTGCCTAGTCCATTCCACATCTGCCCTGCTCTTCCAAGGCACCAGAGGGTGTTGGAGTCTGGCCTGGCTTGGTGCATCCAATCCCAGTCCACATTTGTGCCAAGGGAGACTACAACCATGTGCCATTCAGGACGCAGCCCCCATTCCAGGTCACACGCCCCTTGGTGGGAACCTCAACCCAGCTAGGGTTGTCCCCTTAGCTCCCCAACCGGGCCTTTTCCCAGCCATAGATCACGCGTATGCCAGTGGTTGCTCTGACTCAGCTTGGCTCAGCCCCTCACCTGTCCCGACCTCTGCCTTAGACACTGTGGCTTAGTGTTCCTGGCTCATGCAGACCAGTAGGTACAAGAGCCTAGCTCGGCATGACCTGTGCTCCCTCTTGGTCTCTAGTTTTGCTTGTGGGCTAAGGTTTGCTCAGTCTGCCCTGTCCACCCTGTTCCATTACCAATTAACACATTACCCAGCCGTTGTAGCTAATTTGCCCAGCTTGTTTGAGCCCCAGGTCTGGACCACATGTTCACCATCAGGAGCTATGACTCACCAAGGGAGTTTCCCAAGTTCCTCCACTTAATCCACTCCCAGACCCAGTTCTCATACATGCCATTGGGTTTAGGCCAGGTTCTGGAGAAGTCTGGCCTTCCATTTGGCCTTGTATGAGCTGGTGAACATTGCAGCCTGGCCCACCCTACACCCTATTTAGGATGTACATTTGCATGCTGCTGCCCTTACCAGTCCAGACTGTTGTGGGTTCCTTTACCTGTGACTGATGGCAGGCACCTTGGTCACACCTAGCTTAGTCCATCACCACCCCATCTCTTGAGCTAACCACAGGGTTTGCCTCACACATCCCTCACAGAATCTGTAGATGGCCTTCTCTTAATCCTACAATAACTGAAGCCATTCCCCATCTTCTTGTACTTGAAGAACAGATTTTCTCTTGCTTAGGTCTGGAGGCAGTGTCCTCACTGCACACCTGCACGAACGGGCAGTGAACCTGGACCCTGTCTTCTATTGACCTATGGTCCCAAAGTGCATTTAAATGGAAAAATCCCATTCTCTCCCATCCAAGTACTAACCAGGCCCGACCCTGCTTAGCTTCCGAGATCAGACGAGATCGGGCGCGTTCAGGGTGGTATGGCTGTAGACGAAAAATCCCATTCTCCTTGGCTGACAAATGATGGTGTCAAGGCAGCTTGACCTTGGGATGAACCCTGAGGAACTCTGACATACAGACACGGCTGTAGAGCCCAGCTCGGCTTTCACAGTCCGAGTGGACGGAGAGGCCGCCGGGCTTTCCTTTTGCTTCCTCACATCAAAGCCAGTCCTGCAGCAGGGCCGACTTCACCACACTTCCTGTGGCTCCTAGTACCCAGGCTCTTCAGACCCTCTTTCCCATACAGTCACTTTAAAGGTTAGTTGTTTGTTTCTTTTTTTTTTTTTTAAATGGGCAAAATACACAGTTCAGAATTGCAAAGGTTAAAAAGAATGTACCAGGAGGTTTTCCTTCTGATCTTCCTTCCCCTAGCATTCGCTGTTTTCTAGCTGCAGACTCACTTCCTAGAATTCCTAGGCATCTGGGTGTGTGAGATGCTTAACGTGAATGTTAACATGCTGTCTTTTTCTCCACTTTGAGATGACTCGGATTATGTAAATAGCAACCTCCATTTTATAAGCATATCAAAATTTGTGTAATGCTTTCTTACCAACTGCTACAGACTGTTTCTAGTCTTGCTGGTTACAACAGTGCTGCAATGAATATCTTTTTTTTTTTTTTTTTTTTTAAAGACTTCATTTTATTTAAAAGCCAGGATTAGAGAGAGGACAGAGAGGTCTTCCATCTGCTGGTTCACCCCCCATGGCTACAATGGCCAGAGCTGAGCCAATATGAAGCCAGGAGGCAGGAGGTTCTTCTGGGTCTCCCACGTGGGTGCAGTGTCCTAAGGCTTTGGGCTGTCTTCTAGTGCTTTCCTAGGCCACAAGGGAGCTGGATGGGAAGTGGAGCAGGTGGGATACGAACCAGTGCCTATATAGGATGCCAACACTGTGGGCTGTGTTTTTGCCTACTATAACACAGCTCCAGCCCCAGTGAATAGTCATTTGCATGCATGTGAAACCACCCAAAAGAGGGATTTTCAGAGCAAAAGGTGGTGCTAAGCTTTGACAGTCTTTTCTGCTAACCTTTGCTACTCTGTGTTTTCCTTACCATCAGTTTGTGCTTTTGCCTTGGTATTTTACTTGTCCTTGCTTTTGCATAAAATGTTACTTTGTGAGTCCTGTCTCATTCTTTACAATCCAGCTTAAAACTAACACCCTCTAAGAAAGTCTTCTGATGATGCAAATCTGGTCATAGTGTTTATCCTTTGCTTTCCATACTATACATATATTGTCTCTACTTTTCTTGTACAACCTGGTTTACTATATTTGTCTTGACTTCCCAAAGCAGAGCTCTTTAATTTTTTAACCAGGTATAATAGTTGAAGTTTTAAAATAATGGGGGAGTAAGTTACTGAGACATTTTTTTTCGCTAGCTATATGCATGTGATACTGTCATAGTAATATCCTGATAATGTTTGTGAATACGGAAGGACTTAAAGTATATCTTCATATAAACAGTAGAGTTCTTCTAGCTAGAATTTTGCTGTTTATTTGTAGACACAAATCCATTTTTGTCTGTTCATTTGTTAGTGCTTTTATTTTGAGGAAACCCAGCTATGATTGGTGCCAAACTTTTGCCAAACAATAACTTGAACTCTTTTATGAATATTAAGTATGAACACAACCTAAAATTCCAAGATGTGCTAAGTATTTTAGAAGAAATTTGTTCTAGAATGGTAAAAATTTTTTTAAAGATTTATTTCTTATTTATTGGAAAGTCAGATTTACAGAGAAGGAGAGACAGAGAGAAAGATCTTCCACCCACTGGTCCACTCCCTAAGTAGCCGCAACAGTTGAGCCGCAGATCCAAAGCCAGGAGCTTCCTCTGGGTCTCCCACGTGGGTGCAGGATCTCAAGGGTTTGGGTCCTCTACTGCTTTACCAGGCCACAAGCAGGGAGCTGGAAGGGAAGTTAAGCGAGCAGCCAGGAGATGAACTGACTCCCGTATGGAATCCCAGGCATACAATGCAAGCACTTTAGCCACCGGGCTACTGTGCCAGGCTCGAATTTACGTGATTGAGAATATATTTTTAAGATTTATTTATTTGTTTGAATGGCAGAGTTACTTGGCCAATGGAACGGGGAAATAAAGAAAGGGAGACTGAGTTTGCATTTGCTTATTCACTCCCCAAACAGCTGCTATGGCTGAGGGTGGCTGAAGTCACAGCCAGGAGCTTGGAGCTTGCTCTGGGCCTCTCTCATGGGCGCAGCGCAGCAGCCCTAGTGCTTGGGCCATCCTCTGCTGCTTTCCCAGACACTAGCAGTGAGCTGCATCCAAAGGCAGGATGCCAGTATTGCAGGTGGTGGCTACACCACAATGCTGGCACCTGGAACAGAGATTTTCTGTTCCTTCTTGGATGCTGCCATTTCACAGATGGTGGGCTGGCAGTGCTGAGCACAGGGATCAGTAGTGCCCAGGGGTGCCCCCCAGCCCTGCACCTGGTTGCATCTCACCATACTTGAGTGTGTACTGTGATAGGCAGTTCATTATTTGGGCCCTGGCTATTTGACACTCAGGCACCTGCAGAGTGACATTTTCTTTGACGATTTTTTTCACTAGAACATTTCTCATTTCTTGAAGATTGGGTGCCTTTAAGTCTGTGTTCCTTGTGCCACAGCTTTGGAGGCGATATCCATGGGTGTGAGGGCTGTGCTTTGTGGTGGGCTTCCCCCTTGGCCCCCCAGGCCCTTGCCTAGGCTCGGTGGCCTTCCTGGGGTTACAGTGCGCTCCTCCAGCAGGGATCTCAGCAGGGACGCAGAAACGGGTCATATTGTTGAGGACATGAACAAAACGAGGCTAAAGGCCAGTGTTAAAAGTGGGAACCCCCCATTACTGCTTTGTCTCCTCTCTTTATTCCCACCTATGACAGACACATTCATGACTCTTCATAATTTTCTCACTAATCTTCAAGCAGCTGTTGGGTGACGTTGCTGAGATCTTTATACCAAACACTGTACCCCGAAGGTGAGTGGGGAGTATTTCCTTTTAACAAGCTACCATAACAAAAGAAACCTCAGTGGACTATAGAGGAAGGTTCTGAAGATGAGATTATGCAACTGGGAAATAGCTCTAGTTTGTTGAATTTAACCTACAAAATAATGCTTAAGGCTTTCAGATAACTCAACAAAATGATATACTTAAATTTTTAAAAAATGCTATCTTTCAAAGACCTCATAGTGCTTGGAGTGGCAAGATTGACAGTGATTCATAACTGTTGCAATATCAAAACCACTTGAGCAAGAACCTCAGAGCATGCCCTACACCCGGGACTTGGGGAGGGTGGGAAATTGGGTGGGCCTGCTCCCTTAATACCCCCCTTTTAAACATGAAGGTAACAATATGGAAAAAAAAAATGCTATCGCAGATTTTTTTTCTTTTGGTTATCAGAATCAGAAAAATGGTCCCATTTAAAAAAAAGGCAGACATCATTTCCTGGTCAATTATTTTTTTAAAAAAGACATTTATTTAAAGGCAGATTTTGCAGAGTGGTCTTCTATCCCCTGGTTCACTCTCCAAGTGGCCATAACGGCTGGAACTGAGCTGATCTGAAGCCAGGAGCCAGGAGCTTCTTCCAGGTCTCAAGCACTTTAGCCATCCTCTAGTGCTTTCCCAGGCCACAACAGGGAGCTGGATGGGAAGTGGAGCAGCCGGGACAAGAACTGGCAGCCAAATGGTATGCCAACATGGCAGGCAAAGAATTAGCCTTCTGGGCCCGGCACCATAGCATAATGGTTAAAGTCCTTGCCTTGAACGCGCCAGAATCCCATATGGGCGCTGGTTCTAATCCCGGCAGCTCCACTTCCCATCCAGCTCCCTGCTTGTGGCCTGGGAAAGCAGTTGAGGACGGCCCAAACCCTTGGGACCCTGCACCTGCGTGGGAGACCTGAAGGGGACTGCCTGACTCCTGGCTTCGGGTTGGTGCAGCACCAGCCGTTGCAGTCACTTGGGGAGTGAATTATCGGATGGAAGATCTTCCTCTCTGTCTCTCCTCCTCTCTCTGTACTTCTGTCTTTCCAATAAAATAAATAAATCTTAAAAAAAAAATTAGCCTTCTATGCAACAGAGCTGGCCCCTTTCTGGTCAATTTTAGAAGTTGAGACATTCATGACTTGGCTGTATACAACAGGTGTCTACAACATGATCTCATATAGGGTAAAGAATCCATTTGCAGGTTGTCATTTGGTTTAGTGGTGAAGCCACTCATTAAGATGCCTGTAGCAGGCCCACGCTGTAGCCTGGAGGCTAAAGCCCTTGCCTTGAATGCATCCATATGGGCAGGATCCCATATGGGCACCAGTTTTAATCCTGGCAGCTCCATTTCCCCTGTAGCTCCCTGCTTGTGACCTGGGAAAGCAGTTGAGGACGGCTGAAGCTTTGGGACCTTGCACCCACGTGGCAGACCAAGAAGGGGCGCCTAGCTTTGGATAGGCTCAGCTCTGGCCATTGTTGCTGCTTGGGGAATGAATTAACAGACGGAAGAACATCCTCTGACTCTCATGCTCTTTCCAGTAAAAATAAAATGGAAGGAAGGAAGGAAGGAAGGAAGGAAGGAAGGAAGGAAGGAAGGAAGGAAGGAAAGAAGGTAGGTAGGAAGGTAGGAAGGTAGGAAGGTAGGAAGGTAGGAAGGTAGGAAGGTAGGAAGGTAGGAAGGTAGGAAGGTAGGTAGGTAGGTAGGTAGGTAGGTAGGTAGGTAGGTAGGTAGGTAGGTGCCTGTATCAGGACTGGCTTTGTGGAGCAGCAGGTAAAACCACTGCCTGTAACACTGCATCTTCCATGTAAGTGAGTGGGGTTGATTCCCCACCCTGGCTCCAGGCAGACTTTGTGCTAAGGCCGACTGTGGGAGGCTATGGTGACAGCTTACATCACTAGGTCTCTAGTTTCCCCATGGGAGACCTGTGCTGTGCTCCCAGCCCTGGCTGTCGCAGGTCTGGAGGAGTGACTCAGCCAATAGCAGCTCTCACTTGGTCTTTGTGATTCTCAAATAATTAAAAACATTTTTTTTCAGGATATTTGTTTTTATTTGAAAGGCAGAGTTACACAAAGAGGAGGTGAGACAGAGAAAGATCTTCCATTGACTAGCTTACTCTCCAATTGGCTGCAGTGGCTGGAGCTGGTCAGTCTGAAGCCAGGAGCCAGGAGTTTGTTCCAGGAGACCCTTGTGGGTACAAGAGCTCAGGAACTAGGGCCAGCCTCTGCTACTTTCCCAGGAAGCTGAATCAGAAGTCAATTTTTTAAAAGATTGCTTGTAATGACATCTATAATTCAGGCAGGCGTAGAGACAGTGAACTCACTGTCTACTCCCCAGATACCTGCAGTGAGCAGGAATGAAGACAGTGCACATCTCCCTTGTGGGCGGAAGGGATTCGGCCATCAGTCAGTACCTGCTTCATGCCAGGTACTAAGCTGGACTCGGCAGCCAAAGCCGGGAATTTAACCTGGGCACTCTGATAACAGCTGTGGACATCTTAACTGCTACGCCAAATGGCCATGTCCAAAATAATGCATTTTGAAAAATTACGGTGTAGGGGTCAGCATGGTGGTAGAGCAGGCTAATCCCTCTGCCTTTGGTGTCAGCATGCTATATGGATGCTGGTTCAAGTCCCAGCTGCTCTACTTCTGATCCAGCTCCCTGCTAATGAACTGGGAAAACAGCAGAGGATGCCTCTGAAGCCGTGGGCTCCTGCACTCATGTGGGAGATCCAGAAGAAGCTCCTGGCTCCTGGCTCCAGAGAAGCCAATCTCCGGTCAGTACAACCATTTGAGAAGTGAACCAGCAGACGGAGGCGCTCTCTGTCCTTCTGTGTCTGTAATTCTTTTAGGTAATGATTTTGTAAAAAAAAAAAAAAAAAAAAAAAAATGTATATATATGTGTGTGTGTGTATGGTGTGGTTGAATAATTAATTAATGTACATTAGACAGATTTTAAAAAAAATTAGCTCCCCTCCACTGGACTGTGTTAGTTCCTAATTACATAAAGTGGCCAGCCGTGAGCCCAGCCCAGAGCTAAGAGCTCGCTCCAGGTTGTCTGCATCGGTGGCCAGTACCCAGCCACATGATGGACTGTCCCGGGGCCGTGGGCTGCTGGACACCTCGGCACGCTGACAGGTCTGGGTGTAATACCTGGAGTCTTACCTACTAGGCTAGGTAGCTGTTCTTTAAAAAGGACCTGAGTATGCATTCATGAGGAAAATGGGCACTGGGTTACCACAGGGCACTGGTTTGAATGACATTTTAGAACAATAATGGACTTTGACTAAAATTTTTGTATGTGGTAGAATTCCAAATAATACTAATCTTGCCTACTGAGTCAAGGGAAAAAAGAATGTGGTAATAAAGTGTAAAGCATCTCCTTAGATGTGTAAAGGAATGTTATCAGCTTTTCATTACTTTAACTAAAATACTCAAGGCAAGCTTCTTGGGAGAGACAGGGTTTCTTCCGGCTTACTGTTTGCAGGTCACCGGTCAGGACCAGGCAGCCCCGTGCGTCTGGCAGTTAGTGAAGGCCAGCCGTGGTCGGGTGTGTGTAGAGAGGCAGTCACATGGTTAACTCCGGAAGAAGAGAGAAGCTGGGCCTCACTTAGCCTGAATAGGATCCCTGAGCCCTCGGGTGAGAACTTCCTTCTGAGCGCCAGCCCTGCCCACAGGCCTCCCCACTGCCACCATTAGATCAGTCGTAATCCATCCGCCTTTAGAATGAAGAGTTCAGAGTTTCAGCAGCCACATCAGCTTGGGAAACCAAGCTCTGCAGAATGCGTAACAGGGAAGCACCAAATTCCAAGGCTTTAAAAACACATGTCTGCTCACAGGAGCCTTATGTATTTGAGTGTATCTTCTGTTTAGTTGCTGTAAACAGTTCAGGAAAAGCTGTGGGGAAAGGCTAGAGGGATCTTGGAGTTTTACATTTCCTGGGTAAGGAAGATTGTTTTCATAATGTATAACTTCCAGGAAAACACACAGTGAAGCAAACTCTGGCTGAAAGAAATTTTGTTTATGGAACTGTGGCTTGGAAGGGTGACCAGTGTTTTAACCAGAAAACCTAGAAGATGGCTGAAGAGAACTTCCATGCTGGCAGACTCTAACTTTTCTGTTACAGTTCTGTAAAAAAAAAAAAGTGCTCTGTATAATACTGCTTGATTTATTTTACATAAATTCATCTACCTAGACTTTCTAACATTATCTACTTATTATAGTTCACTTGATCTTGACTTGTGTTTGTATTAGAATTACATAAAACTTCCTGTCTCAAGATAGTGTAAGAATTCAGTGTATATACTCAAGTTTTAAGCTGGATCATAGTTGAGGAGTGAACCAGCAGATGGGAGTGCATGCTCTCAATTTCTTTTAAAAGTGCTTCATGAATACCTTTTGGGGCCCAGTGTGATAGCCTAGTGGCTGAACTTCTCATCTTGCATGCACCGGGATCCCATATGGCCACCCGTTCTAATCCCCATGGCCCCACTTCCCTTCCAGCTCCCTGCTTGTGGCCTGGAAAAGCAGTGGAGCATGGCCCAAAGCCTTGGGGCCCTGCACCCATGTGGGAGACTTGGAAGAGGCTCCTGGCTTCCGATTGGCTCAGCTCCAGTGGTTGTGGCCACTTGGGGAGTGAACCAACAGATGAAAGAGCTTTCTCTGTCTCCTCCTCCTCTCTAAATCTGCCAATAGAAATAGATAAATCCTTTCAAAAAATACCATTTGAGTCAGATTAGGAGGCAAATATACAATGTCAGACATCCCATCTTTAATTCTTTAGGTAAAATTTTGCTTCCCTTCTCCTGGCGTCGCTGTAAGGGGTTTCACCTTCCTTGCCTATTGTGGTGGACGTCTAGTTTTCTGGGGAGGTTGGAATGTTGGCATGGGGCTCAGCTGGCAGGGCTGTGAGGAACAGTGGGCAGCTTCGACGCCCGTCCCGGAGCTGCAGGGCCTCTCCTCCCACCGTGACTTTAGGCCGACAGGGGAGTCGTGCTCCTGTCTCCCCTCCACATCCTCATCTGAGTTGAAGAGGTCAGCTGAGGAGACCAGGATGAGTCCCAGAAGCACTTCTGTGGATTCTCAACTTAGTTTTATATAACAAGAATTTCATCTTGCTGTGTGGGGAGCCTGGGCTGCTGCTTGCCCGGCGCGTCCCCTCCTCTTTGGCTGGAGGCAAAGCCTCCCCATGACTGACCAGTGTTTCTGTTTGTTCCAAGGGGCTACCAGCAGCAGGATGCCCATGAATTCATGCGCTACCTTCTGGACCACCTACACTTGGAACTCCAAGGCGGGTTCAATGGGGTTTCCCGCTCGGCAATTCTGCAGGAGACTTCTACTCTGTCTACAAGTAGCAAATGCTGCATGTAAGCTTGTTTCCATTTGTTTTTTAGCAGCGGTGGTATCCTGTGCTAGGTCTCCAGTGGAAGGTGGAAGAAGTTCTGGCTTATTTGCTGAAGCTCCTGGGCACTTGACCTTGTGACCAGGCGTGCTAGCACATCATCCTTGCCTGCGCACCAGAGGCCTGTTGCGTTTGCATCTTGGTGTAATTAAAAAGCATAAAGTAATTGTTTCTTGTCTTAAAGATTTTCCTCCAAATGTAATAAGTAATGTCTGAGGCTTAATTTTCATGTATTAAAAAGCCTCCCCATCTTTTGAACCTGACTCTATCTCAAGTTTGATTTTGAAGCTCAATTTTCTCTTGTCCCTCCTTTGATGTTCCTTTGAGGTCCTCACAGACTGAGTGCTGACTGAGAGCAGAATGCTTCTTTTCCTTGAGAAAGGAATGATTCAATGTTTCTGCCTGGGTTTCGATCAATTATAATTTCCTTTTCACATTTGTAGAACGATCTTCTTAGTATTGACCTATACAGAAAAAGAATTTAAAAGAAACAAAGATAGATGGGTCATCACTGCATATGGGTGGTTGTACTGCTTGGCAGCCCATAAATCTGACTGCACCAGAATGGCTCATTTCAGTGGCAGAACCACGTCATGACTGATGTGGCAGCAGAGACTGGCAGGGTGAGCTGCCATCCCTGCACAGTGGTCCCCTCCATACTGGTAGCTGTGGTTCTAAATTAGAGTTCAGTGACTGGGTAGAATTTTCTTTCTGCTAGTATCAAACTACAAATAGTTCAGAATGAAAAATCTATGTGAAAAAATGTGTATTCTATTGTGCTATATTTATACACCAAGGATATAAATCAGGTTTAAGGAAAGTCTGCAGGAAGCAAAGGGTATGTGGTTGTGTTCTATATGGTGCCCAGGGAATCCTCCAGCAACCAACTGAGGGATGCCCATAAGGTTTTCCTTTAGTTAAAATGAATTTTCGGCATTAAGTTTTATACCCTTTCATGACATTTCTTAAAAAAAAAAAAAAAAGATTTATTTTTATTGGAAAGGCAGATTTAAATAGAGACAGAGTGAAAGATCTTTCATCCACTGGTTTGTTTCCCAAGTGGCTACAATGGCCAGGGCTGAGCCAATCCGAAGGCAGGAGCCAGGAGTCTCTTCCGAGTCTCCCACGCAGGTGCAGGGTCCCAAGGCTTTGGGCTGTCCTCGACTGCTTTCCCAGGCCACAAGCAGGGAGCTGGATGGGAAGTTTAGAGCAACCAGGACATGAACTCTTATCCAGATGAGATCCTGGGCATGCAAGGTGAGAATTTAGTCACTGAGCCATCATGCTGGGCTCTTTTCAGGACAGTTTAAAGAGCAGTATTTGTAATTTCTGTTTAGACAGAAACAGAAAAGGCTTATCAAATATTATAAGTTGCTTTCCTGAATGCTCTTCCAAGAAGACATGTCACTTGTAAAGGTATTTTCCAAAACTAGAAAAAGGTGCCCGTGCTGACACAGCCACCCCTACTAAAGGCTGCATGGTGTGGGTGGGAAGGCAGCTGTGTTCTTTTCTTACAAAAGACCTGGTTAGAGACCAGTGTTGTGGTACAGTGAGTGAAGCTTCTGGCTGTGACATGAATGTCCGTATTGTAGTGTCTGCTCCACTTCTGGTCCAGCTTCCTGCTAATGTGCTTGGGAAGGCAATGGAAGATGGCTTTAGTGCTCAGGCCAGCCGCCCCTGTGGGAGACACTGGATGGAGTTCTGGGCTCCCGCCTGCAGCCTAGCCCAGCTCCAACTGCTGCAGACATTTGGGGAGTAAACTAGTAGATGGAAGATCTTCATCTTGATCTCTCTTTACCTCAGTAATATTTGAAATAAAAAAAGTTGCTTCCAAGAGTTGTTTGGTAGGATCTATTCACTCCAACACTGCAGGAGTTTTAGTCTGGAATGGCTCAGAAAATGCAGTTCAAAGGAGCATGTACTGTCTCAGGTAACGGCATCAGACAGAAACCTGACATCACCTCGGCATCCGCTCAGGAGCAGCCCAGCCTTAGCAGCAGCTGCTCCGGACAAAGCAGCTGTGTCGCCCAAGGCCACACTTCCTTCATGCCAAATGGGGATAGCAGTGTCTACTTTGCAGGACTGTTGTGGGGACTTACTGGTCTAGCAAGTGGAAATGCAGAGAGTGAAGCAGGCCTTTAGCAAATGTTGTATCATTGCCTTTGCTCAGCTGTTCTGCCATCCGTACCTGTGACACACAGGCAGCTGGGAGAAACAGCAGCACACCTGTACACGGTACATATCCATGGCCACAAAGATGAGCAGGAAGCAGGCGCAATTTGATCACGCATTAGTGGTACTGCGGCCAACGCTCCAAGTGCTTTCTCGTGGGGCAGCTTGGCCTAACTTGGGTCACTTTCAGCCCAGCCCCTCGGGCAGGTCCTCTGCCTCCTGTGTTACATGTGATGGGGCTCAGGGGGAGGGGAAGTCAGGGTAACTGCTTTATTTTGTTTTGGTTATTGTTCTCGAAGTGATGTATTCCTGATTCCCACAAGGAAATTATTTATAGTATCATTTAAGAGCCATTAAGAGGCACAAAGAGAACTTCAGATGTGAGCATAGGGGCTAGGCCTGGGCCAGACCTGGGAACTTCATCTGGGGTCTGCTACATGGATGAAGGGACCCATGGACTTGAGCCATCACTGCCTCTTGCAGGGCTGCGAGGAGCCAGCTTGGTCAGGAGCCAGAGCCTCTGGGTGTTTAGCTCAGTTCTCCTCAAGTGTTGTAGCATGGGTACCCTGCCTGCCTGTCTAAGCCCCATCCACCCAGGATCACTTTATGTGAGCAATAGTAGCAGTTACAACTGTGAGATCCTATCTCGATAGTAATGAGTAAACGTATGTTAGACTCCTTTACTGCTTTTCCACAAATATGTGTGATGATGGTCTAAAAAAAGTCAAATGATTTCAGATTGAGGATATTGTGCAAAGTTGGGTAACCACAAAAATTCCCTGTAACATGAAAGGGCGGGCCAAGATGCAAACACAAGGCAGTTCTCTTGTTCTGAGGGATATTTGCAGGGCAGGGAGGGGTATAATCAGAAGGGCCCCTCGCCCTGCATCGTACCCAGTCACTGCTGTTGCAGCAGAGGGCACTATGGGTCACCGCTGACGAAGCAGTGGGATCGGAAGAGGGACTTGAGGGCACCTGGCGGCTTAGACTTTACTCTGCTGACGACATGCCTACGTCACTAGAGACAAACCTGAAGGGCTTTTGTTTTTTAAATATTGGGATGTGTTTTAACTGAAATTGTTTCATATGTGGTAATTTCCCTAGAAATGGAGCATCTACTGTTGTTACGGCTATATTCGGAGGCATTCTCCAAAATGAGGTTAACTGCCTCATATGTGGGACAGAATCTAGGAAGTTCGACCCGTTCCTAGGTAAGACATCTCTGCTGTGTGGATAGATAAAAAATAGAGAAATCTTCAGAAACATTGAAATTATTTTCAGAATGTATTTCCGTGTCTTTAACAGCTCTCTGCCTTTTTACCTTCTTTTAAGACCTTTCATTGGATATTCCAAGTCAGTTCAGGAGTAAGCGCTCTAAGAATCAAGAGAGCGGGCCGGTTTGCTCATTACGAGGTAAGGAAACTTTCCTGTCCTCACCTTGTGTTTGTGAGCTCCGTCTGTATTGCTATGTGATTAATATCTTTAATGAATCTGCATTGTAACTAAAAATGTCACCGCTGCATGGATTCTGCTCCCATTCAGTCAGGGTGTCTGCCACGAGATACGAGGAAGGCGCAGAATACTGCTCCACCTGCTGTTTGTTAATATTGGCTTCAAAATTAAAGTTTAAACAAAGTTAAAGGTGAAAAAAACCAATTTCTGTGGCTGCCCCGCTGCGTCAGTAGGAAGGATGCACTGATGAAGTGATGGTGCGTGAGTCACGGTGTCAGTCTTTGATAGGGACAGTATTTTGAGGAATCTGTTGACACAACTATTGCTTTTAACTGAGCCTGTTAACATTTACGTTGGGAGATTTTGGCTTTGGTTTTTACATCTCTTTTTAAAAAGACTTTGTTTTATTTTTTATTGCAAAGTCAGATATACAAAAGGGAGGAGAGACAGAGAGGAAGATCTTCCATCTGATGGTTCACACCCCAAGTGCTTGCAACAATTGGAGCTGCACCAATCTGAAGCCAGGAGCCCGGAGCCTCTTTCAGGTCTCCAATGCAGATGCAGGGTCCCAAGGCTTTGGGCCGTCCTCAACTGCTTTCCAGGCCACAAGCAGGGAGCTGGAAGGGAAGCGGGGCTGTTGTGATTCGAGCCGACGTCCATATGGGATTCCGGTGCATGT
The DNA here is from genome assembly GCF_017591425.1 of Ochotona curzoniae. Classification (NCBI taxonomy): domain Eukaryota; kingdom Metazoa; phylum Chordata; class Mammalia; order Lagomorpha; family Ochotonidae; genus Ochotona; species Ochotona curzoniae. The sequence continues at coordinate 67,855,711 of NW_024467122.1, forward strand.
AAGAAGACTGGCTGCTAGGCTATTGCGCTGGGCCCTAGTTTTTAGATCTTAAGAGTTTATCCTTGACTATCAGTGTGTAGGTAAATCACAGTTAAAATGACTCATTACTACTGCTAGTCATTTAAAGAAATTAGGATCAACAAAAGAAACCCTAGTCTGTTTCTTATTTTGTTTTTGAACATTGAAACTAGTAATATCCACCCTGAATTATATATTCTTGAACAATAATTCTCCAGCAGTTGGCGCTGCAGAAGATGACTTAAGCCACTGCCTGCAGTGCAGCATCCCGTCCCCGAGTGCTGATTCCAGTTCTTGCTGCTCTGCTTCAGATCCAGTTTCCTAGTGAAGTGCGTGGGAAGGCGGTGAAAGGTGGTCCAGGTGCCTGGCTGCCGCCCTCTGGATGACCAGGACGGAGCCCGTGGCTGCTGGCTTTGGCCTGGCCTTTTGCAGTGAAAGGAAAATTCTCTCCTTTTTGAAAAAAATGTTCAAGAATGTTTCAGACATATATTTGAAAGATTGGGCATTTTTAGGGAGTATTTAATGCTTCATGTGTAGCTCAACAAACTTCCGGTTCTGTTTTTATCGGCAGTGAGCCAGTGAGCTCTTGTTTGCTGGTTCACTTGCCAGATGGGCTGGGCCAGGGCTCGAGGCAGGAAGCAGGAGTGCCACCCGGGTCTCCGTTACTGGAGCCAGCTCCCCCGCCTCCCAGGGCCTTCCTACCTAGTGGGAAGCCAGGGACAGGTGCCTCGATCAGAGACCCAAGCGTTTTGTTCATTAGGCTAAATTCACACTCCAACACCTATAACTTTTAAAACAAGAAAGTGCACTGCCAAGTAGGATGGCCCCAAGTCATGTGTGAGTTGATGGATGTAAACTATATAAAACATGCAGTCATTCACACTAGCCACGATTTAGGTATTGAGTAACAAGCACTGCAGAAAGTTGTACCGCACAGTGCTACACTAAAAGCAGATTATACAGTGGAGCAAGAAACCTGTGCAAGAGACAGGCTTCCCCGTGCTGTGGGCTGCGTGAGGCATTCAGTAAACCTGCTCAAGGGAGGCAGCAGAGGTCTAGCCTGTGGCCCAGGTAGTTTCTGGAAGTGGGCCAAGGGGTGCCTGTGATACACTACGAGATGAGAGCAACAACTGTGTGAGAACAGTCTGAGGGCTCAGGGTGCTCCCCACCTACCATGGAGTGCGAGCTGCCTCCTTGTAAGAGGAGCACAAAAGGGACCAGTGGGAAGCCCCACCCATTTCACTGGCCCCCACAATTTGTGGCTATAGTATCCTTCTCCAACTGGTTTTGGCCTATTTCAGATCAAATATATTATGATATATATTTTTAAAGATTTATTATTATTGGACAATCAGATATGCAAAGAGGAAGAGAGACAGAGGAAGATCTTCCGTCTGATGATTCACTCCCCAAGTGACCGCAACGGCTGGAGCTGAGCCAATCCAGAGCCAGGAGCCTCTTCTGGGTCTCCCACGCGGGTGCAGGGTCCCAAAGCCTTGGGCTGTCCTCGACTGCTTTCCCGGGCCACAGGCAGGGAGCTGGAAGGGAAGCGGGGCTGCCGGGATTAGAACTGGTGCCCATATGGGATCCCGCGCGTTCAAGGCGAGGACTTTAGCTACTAAGGCTATCATGCTGGGCCCTGTGATATTTTCTTAATGTCAAATGTACTATCACTTTGTTTTCATTTGCAGGACATGTGAATATGTCAATTTACTCAAACAAGCACTTGTTCGTGGACAGTGGAAACCAGTCACAGTTAAATTATTAAAGGATTTGGGGAGCCTCAGACCATGGTATTATAACAGGGATTATAACTTCATCAATTCTTCAATAAGAGTATCAGTCTTTGTTTTTTAAAAACAGTTTATTATATATTTAAGTGAATGTGACAAAAATGCAGAGGATCTTTGTGTAGAGGAGCCAGAGACCCTGGCTTGTTCTGGCCTCTTTGTTGTTCGTGATGCTCCGCCTGCTGTGTCTGTGTCCTGTCCCGAGTTAGACCTGTGGTGGTTAGTCTTAACTTTTAGAAAGAGTTAGGGAGCTTCTGTTTGTTAACTTACTCCCCAAATGGCCTCAGTGGCTGGGGTGAAGCTAGGAGCTTCCTGTGAGTCTCCCACATGAGTGCAGGGGACCAAGGACTTAAGTCAGGCGTTTAGCAAGGAGCTGGATCAGGAATGGAGTAGCCAGGACGTGAACTAGTGCCCATATGGGATGGGAGCATTGCAGGCAGAGGCTTTATCTGTTGTAAGCGTTGGCCCCTTACAGTTAATTTTTAACTTGTTACATGCTTCTGTCAGCTTAACCAAGTTGATGGCAGGGTCCAGTAATTCTGCATCCTCTCTTGGCTTGCTGCTCTTCTCAGTTAAGGGCACTTGCTGGAGTCCCTGTGTATGGTGAACAGCAGGTAACGCGTGCACACAGCTTTGTTAACTGCAGATGGGGATGCATACATCTTGCACAAGTGTCACATGTACTTGACAGGAACTACCTGCGTGTTGTATCAGTCAGTAATGGTTAAGATGAGTTTTTATTTAAAATTGAAGAGTGAAGAGAAACAAGCCTGGGGTTTGAAGTTAAAAGTTTGCATTTAAAAGACTCACATCAGTCCAGTTCTAAAACCTGACAGATACTACTGAAAGGGTGTGGATGACATTGTGGCACAGTGGTTAAGCTGTCACCTAGAGTGCAAGCCAGCATCCCATGAGTTTAGGACCAGCTTCTCCACCTCTGATCCAGTTCCCTGTTAATGCACTTGGGCAAGAAGTGGAATACTGCCCGTGTGGGGGGCGCTTTCTATGTATGTAGGAGACTGGATGGAGTTCTTGGCTTCTGGCTTCAGCCTGGCTCAGTCCCAGTTGTTGCAGCTCTTTGGGGAGTAAACTAGCTACTGGAAAATTCTCACTCATATTCTTTAACTTTGACTTCCAATTAAGCAAATCTTGAAAAAAATAAAAAAGCAAGTACAGCTCAATCTCACATTATAAATGCAAGAATAGTAAATAGAATGCTAGCAAATAATGCTAGTGTGTTTACAATGCTAACATAGAGAAATATACACAGATCAAGTAGGAGTTAAACACTGATTCAGTATTAGAAAATATAATGTATTAGAAAAAAAGTCAAAATTCTCAAATTGATTTTAATAAAACTCCACATCAATTACTAATTAAAGGAAGAAGAAAGTAACTTACTAAGCCAGAAGTGGAAATGTTAACTTGCTGAGGCTGTCAGCGGTCACTGGAGCTAATGGGGAAGCAGGGATAACCCTCCACGCAAGTGGCACAAGCCAGGCACGGCCTGCACGGATGCTGCCATTCAAAGGACAAGGATGAGAAGTAAGACTCAATCAGGGAAGTCAAACGTCAAATGATCAATGTTGGCAGAGGAACTGTTTACATACCTGGATTATTTTTTGAAATCAGATGAAAAATTATGAGAGCATTTTGAATAGTTATTGTCCCGAGACTTGCTTTTCCGGGAGCATCAATTTGTTTCTTTTAATCAAAGATATTACTTTGACAAGTTTTAAGCATGGAGTTAAAAAGTGTAGGATAGCAGCCACATACAAAAAGCCACCCTTCCCCCTCAAGTTGCTTTTCTATGCAGAGAAAAAGGATCTATGAACTGTAGCGTAAGAAAAAGGACGGATCAGCCCTGGAGAGAGCACGCTGTAGTTTTGGGTGGGAAGACACACTATGCTGGAGAGGTCAGTTTTCTCCAAGGGTATTTCTTAACCTTAGTCTGACTTGTTCAGAACTTCCTCTGGAGGCAGAAGTTCTTGGGAGGAGCTGAGAAGGTTTTTGAAGTAGATAAAGGAATGGGATAGAGATAGGGAAACGTTTCTAGAAGTGCTAAAATAGGAGATCCCGGTACAAACATGTACATGGGAATTTGTTACGTGACAAAGAAAACGGTTCAAATCAGTGTGGAAAAGAAGACATTAGTAAGTGACATTAGTGTATATGAGTAACATTGTGAAAACATTCATTTCACCACTACTTCAGATTTTAACATGTTACGTAAGAGTACAGCCAAGGCCAGAGCCTACAAAGCAAGTATAGAGCATGCCATTTGGTCTGGCCCTGCCAAGGCAACTGCAGGCTTCACTTGAAATTCAGTAACTCTGTGGCAGGCTAATTTTTGTTGATAATTTTGCACAACACGTGAATGATATTACAAATATCCAAATGGCCATTGGCAGAAAAATGATTCCCACCCATAACAGGAAAGAGATCAGAGATTTAACTATATAATAGTGGTGGCCACTGGAAAAATGGAAAGGAAATAAAACTTAAAAAAAAAAACTTGTAACAAAAATATTTGATGGAGAATACCTCCCATTTCTCTGTAACTGTCTTCAAATAAGTAAATATTTTTACAGTGTGTTTGAGAGGTAGGTGGCAGGAAGGGAAGGAGGAAGACTCATCTTTGATTTGCTGGTTCATTTCCCAAATGCTCCCACACGGGTAGCAGGAGGCCGAGGCCACAAGCCGTCAGGAAGCTGGACCAGAGGCAGAGGGGAACTTGTTCTCAGGCTGTGATGCAGCAGGTGGGACTAGGGAGTCTGGATGGAGTATATGAATGAAAGGAAATACAGATGGCCACTGGTACATCCTAAGAATGATTGGTTACAGTTAAGGAAATGGAAGTGAAACAAGGTGGGCCAAGAGGCTAGATAACTGTCCTTGGGATGGGGCACTCAGGGGATGTTACTGTTTGAAGTGCAGATTGGTACCATGGTGATCTACCTGAAGGGCAGAGTTGTGATCAACATCTTTATAGGCATTTCCTTACAGACAATAATTTTACTTACAAACATGAACAATATGGAAGGTATTCATTAAAGCAGTATTGTAAGAATCAGTTACATAACAAAGAGTTGAGCAGTAACTATTCCATTGGAACAGATTTTTCAAATAGTAAAATGTCAGTTGTCCCATTAGTTAGGAATATGCTGTTATCTTGGCAGTGTTCCTCTTAAAGAAATGTGTATGTCTTAATAATTTTCCTTATTGCCAAGAAACATGTGAATTGTAGAATTTGGGAGAAATTTTAAAAAGAGCACATATGTCCAAGACACATTGTGTGGTTAAGGGCTTTTATGCACTGTGATTTAAAAATTGTTTCTTAAATAGTCAGCAGTTAGAACCTGGTAATAATGCAAGGTGGTGGCAGAGTGGGCTCTCTCAGTGCAGCCAGGGTGTAGCTGCTGCTGCTGCTGTTGGAACTCCCTGGCAGTGGAGCTGGCATTGTAACACCGCCAGTTAAGCCACTGCTTGCAACTAGTGCTTGAGTTCATTCATCCTACTCTTTGAGTCCTGGCTGCTCCACTGGGCAGAAATAAGCTGAGGGACCTGAGGGTGGTGGCTGTCTGAGGTGAAGCATCTCAGGGAGTTGAGGGGGAGTGGAGAGCTGGCGCAGGATGCTGGGAGGAGGCCAGGACAGGAACAGGGTACACAGGTGTGTGTGGGGGGGTGCTCAGGACTGCCACTGGGTGGTTGCCAGAGTCACAGCAGGGAGCACTCCTGCATTCTGACATTTAGGCTTCGACTCCACGTGAGCTACTGTGACATGTTGAGCAGATCCTTGAGATGAGAGGTTCTAAATAACCCCCGGTGGGCCCAGAGCTGCGTGCCTGTGTACACCTGGGAGGTGCCACAGTCCCAGCCTCAGCACTGCAGTGCGTGCTAGGTTTTCTAACATTTTCAAGTTTCAATACTCTATTTTATGTACCACATTTTATCCATTAATCTCTTGCTGGCCCAAGGATGTCAGGCACATTTTGGCTATTGTAAACTGTGCTACCATGAGCATGGTGGCTTGGCACTTGGTTGAGTGGATGCACTCCTACATTGCTGCATTGCCTGTTGTGTGAGGACCAGTCAGACTCTGCTTCAGAGGCTGCAGCATCTCCCACACCACACGGGGATCCACTGTCCTGTGCCAGCTGCAGTCTGGAGGCAGGCGTTGTGGTGCGGCAAGATGCTGAGATGGACATGTCAGCATCCCTCCCCAGAGTCCCAGGGTCAAGTCTTGGCACCTCTGCTTCCAATGCAGCTTTCTGCACTGTGCCTGGAAGGCAGAGGATGGAAGCCCACAGCTCCCCAAGTGGGGACTGAAGTGACTTCCGGCTTCGACCTAACCTGGATCTGGCTGTCGTGGTCATGGATGCTGGTAAACCGGCAGCTGCAGGCTTGCTCTGTCATTAGACCTGCCCCCCCCCCTTAAGAAAGGTGTCTGTAAACCTTGCTTTGCATTTGAATTTCCCTAATAACTTAGTAATGTTAATTATCTTTTGATATGCTTACTGGCTATTTTTTTGTCTTCAAAGAAAAACCATTCCAGGTGTTTGCCCTGTGGTTGGTTTTATTGCCTTGGAGTTGTAGTTCTTTACTTGTGATGCTTAGTCAAACCTTTTCAAACTTACTTATGTTTCCATTCTTCTCATACTGTCCCAAGATGTACGAATTATAATTTTGATAAATTCCAACTAACTCAGCTTTTTCTTTGCATGTGTTTGATGTCCTAGGAAATTATTACCATGTGCAATGATGGGGAGCTTTTCCCCTGAGGGTTTATAAAACCTGGGCATCTTCTGCCAGGCCTGATGACTTGATTTGGTACTTGGTGCAACATTTCTTTAGCATGCCGTTGGAAGAACTGCTCTCTCTTCTCATTGACCTGTGTTGCTGTTCTCCTCTGAAAAAAGCCCACAGCTGAGAGTCACTGTTGAGGGCTGACTAGTCACTGTTTGTCCCTGAGCCAGGACTTTTGTCCCTTGGGGTCCCCTGAGCATCTGTAGCAAGCACACACTGCCCACTAACTCTGTCGTGCTGGTGCAGATGCAGTTGTCTTCATTTCCTTTTAGGAATATAGAAACATTTTTGTGTCTTTTCATTAGATTTCCTGCTCTTAAAAATGTTAATTTTCATGAATTAAGTTCACAAATTCATTTTTTCATGATTTTAAGCATTTGGTGTTGCTCCTTAAATATGACTGGCAAATCTAGGTTTTCTTCTGTGTTCTCTTGTGTTCCCTAGGAGTTGTGTAGTTCTGAGTTTTACAGGTAAGCTTTGTTTTATTCTGAACTGAGTTTGTGTCCTCCTCCAGCCACCTCGTCCTGACAGTCTCCCTTCTTGTCAGTGACTGCACTTGTGCTTCTGTTGTGTTGGTTAGCTTGCCTTCAGTGCTTTAATCCCTGCGCCTCTACAGTGAGTCTGAGCAGTATCAGCCTTCCAGTCTCATTCCTCTCCTACAGTATGGTTTTTGTCTTTTAATATCTCCTAAATTTTCTTTCAGCAATAGTTTGTAGTTTTCTGGTACAATTAAAATCTTTCCCTAATATTTTTTATTTTCCATATAGGATCATGTCATCTGTGAACTGAGATGATTCTGCTTTTCCTCTTTTGATACTTTTTTTTGTTTCTTGTTTGCTCTGAAACTTCTGTCCTTGTCTTGTTCCTCGTTTTAGGGGAGAGCTGGGAGTTTCCATAGATGGCCTTTCTCATGCTGAAGTTGTTCTTTCCCTAGTTTAAGTGTTTAGATGCTGATTTTAAATGTGGGTGATTCCATTTTTTCTTTCTTCACATCTCTCTCTCCTCTGTCCCTGTCTCAGGTATGCTATAGGGAATGTAAGGTTGGAACAGTTGTACCCTCCTGGGCACTGGCCTTGCCATAAGACACAAAGTTGCTAGTGTTGTATTCCTGGGCTCTATTTGGACGGAAATCAAACAAAGAATGGTCACTGTGCCCTGGAGCTTGGAACTGGCTCCTGGAAAGGAGAGTGGAGGCAAGGCAGGGCTGGGAGCTACAACCTCCTGGGCATGGTCACAAAAGCAGCAGCCCCTTGGTGCCCGCCCAGTACCCAGCTCCCACCTGAGCCCTTCCAGACCTCGTTCCTGCTAACTCCCCTGAAGGGATTCTTTCTGAAACTGGTCTTCTGGAAGCTGAAGCTGGCTTGGTCTAACCAGCCACCCACACAGGTTCCCAGCATATAGATCCTGGCTCTTGAAATCCTAGGGGGAGTGTTTCTTCCCAAGGGGGGACACAGGGCTTTGAGGTTTTTTTTCCTTTAAAAGCAGTAACATGTGTTTTGTATTATGTCTCTGACTGTGACTGGTGGTGTGCAGAGTTGGCATATTTCTCCTGTAAGGGACAAGGGAGTGACTATTTCAGGCTTGCAGCACATGGTCTCTGCCTCACCCACACTGCACACACAGGGCATGGCTGTGCCCTGACGAAACTTTACCAAACCAGGTGGCTGCTGGCTTAGGGCCCTTGTTTATGAACTAATCCTTACAAGAAGAAAGTGTAGCTGTTGTGGCTGTTGGGGATTAAACAGTCTGCACAAAGGGTTCCTTGGGGTCTAGGAGGAGGTATAGTCATTTATATCTTAGTTATGGCTGCAAATGTTCATTTAAAACTTTTTAAATGCTTAAGTGCTTTGTCTTCTATAATGTAACATATTGAGAGAACTGCCATTAAAACTTTGATTTGATCAGCAAAGTTAATCAGAAGGTGCTGTGCACACACCACTGTGCTCACAAGCAGATACTATGTGTGTGGTTTGCAACTGAAAAAGGAGTTTCTGAGGTCTGTGGGCACTAGCCGAGAGTTCCTGCTGCGCCGTTCAGCCTCACAGTTCACGTTTTAGTCTATGATAAACTGCATCAGTAAACATCTTATTTAAATGCTGGAAAAATTGATTTGGTTTTAGATTGTCTCCGAAGTTTTACCGACTTGGAAGAACTCGATGAGACAGAGTTATATATGTGCCATAAATGCAAAAAGAAGCAAAAGTCCACAAAAAAGTTTTGGATTCAAAAACTACCCAAGGTAAGTGTAGAATTGCAGGTTCTGAGGCCTGTTATAGGGCAGGGGAGGCCTGTGCCTGCCCATGTGAGCTGCTCCAGGGTAGCCTCTCGACCTTGGGAGAAGGCAGAAGGCACATGGGAAGAAATGACAGGTCAGAAAAGTGACAGGGCACCCCCTGTGTTTGGGGGATACTAGTACGGGCAGCCACTGGCAAGGCAGGTATTTGGTCACAGTGTCTGTGTGTGTCTGACCCACAGGTGCTCTGCTTGCATCTGAAAAGATTCCACTGGACAGCGTACTTAAGGAACAAAGTGGACACATACGTAGAGTTTCCACTGAGAGGCCTAGATATGAAATGCTACTTGCTGGAGGTAAGGTGCTCACACTTTGCCATCCAAGGCTTCACGCACAGAGGCTGCCGAGGCACATCCTCCCAGGGCCTCCCGACCACTGCTCCTAACTCATCCTGGGGATGCCTCTTCTTGTTCCGCAGCCTGAGAACAGCGACCCTGACAACTGCCTGTATGACCTTGCCGCGGTGGTGGTGCACCACGGCTCTGGGTGAGTGTGCCTGTGCCACCGGTTGGGTGGGAAAGCCTGTCAGCCTTGTTTGGTCTCCCCACACTCCCCAAAAGTGGACTCAGATGCCTTCCAGGGAGTGGAAGCCAGCTTCCCTCCCCTGCTGGCAAGGAGAGGAATCTGCTGAGTTGGGGCAAGTTCAGAGCTGCTTCTGTTTGAACCTTGCATTGCCAATCCACAGGGCGTAGTCACTCCCCTGGGTGGCCGAGCTTCCTGGGGGAGGACGGGAGTAACCACTGGGAAGGACCCTTGTGTCATTGACTCTTCCCCCTCAGTTTGTGTCGGGGACGGATTTCTTCTGATTTTTGTTCTGTGTAACCTCCAAACTTAAACTGTTGCTATTGGGCCTACTACTACTCAGGTTTAAACCCTTTTCTTTCAGAACTGTGCAGCCCCATCTCCACTGTCATGGGTGAACACAAGTCTGAAGCTCCTTTTGAGGCAGTCTGTTTGCATTGTGGTTGGTTTCCTTTTCTCTCGAGGAGCTTGCAGGAACCCCAGTCCTTGGACTTAAGATATAGCTGCCATTTTCCCATTTGGTAGTTTGGTTTTCAGCTCCTGGAATTGCATGTCTATTCTCTCCCCACCTCTCCAAGTTGCCTTCCACGTGCTGAAAACTGTTCTGTAATGACTTAGTTCTGTTCCCCACATCACTAACTTGGGTCTCACCTGTTTCCCCACTGGAGCACAGCATCGCACTGCTTCCGGCTGGGGACAGTCACATTTTTCTTACTTTATGGTCGGAGCACCTTCTGGAAACTACTGGTAGTAATGAAAACTGTCTTTCTAGTTTTCTGCATTAAATTTCTCAAGGATTCAACACTTTTCTTTATGCCTTTCTCCTACATGTTCTTTATTTCCCCTCAATAATTTGCTTTTTGGGAGTTTGCTGAGAATGACAGTGAGGGATGGAGTCCTCATTGATAGGGCAGATTTGTCAGCTGCTGCCAGCGTTTGCGTGGATCCTACAGGCAGAAGATGCCCCCGAGGACCGTGGCAGCAGCAGCGGTGCCTGCTGGGGGTAGGCCACTTTCCCACACCTCGGCCCCTGTGTCGCAGGCCCTGAGCTGCTCTTCTCTAGCCAATGCTGTGTTTCATGCACTCTAGAAAACCCTCGGTTGCTGGCTAGTGGAGAATTTTTTTTTTCTGCTTCACTGGAATTTCTGAAGGAATTTGAACGAGAATGTAGGAAGTTAAGCTTGGGGCAGACATGTGGCCTGGAGGTTTAAGAGGATTCCATAATGGGATCGCATCCTGACCTCATTCCAGACTTCCCGCTAAATGCAGACCCCCCAAGGCTCAGGCAGTTGGCCTTTGCCGGTCATAGTTCCAGTTGCCAGCTTTACTCAGCCCCAGCTAGTCTGACATTGGAGAGTAAAGCAGTGATGGGAGCTCTTTCTCTCAAATTTTATAAGCACTTTTGATGCCCCCAAGAAGCTTTGAAGAGTATTTTGTAGCTGGTCATAGTGCACGTTCCAAGGTGGGCCTGCTGTCTGAGTTTGCAGCTACTTCCCCTTCACTGACTAGAGCCAGGAGTCCCACCCAGGTCTCCAGCCAGCACTGATATGGGTGCCAGTGCCCCAAGCAAGGCTTGGCTGCTGTGCCACACCACCACAACACCAGCCCGTAAGACTGCTTAACTAGGAACAAAATTTGACCTAACATGTAACAAATTATATGTGACTATTCAAATCCTTGTGTGATTTCTGCATTCTGTCCTTTGACCTTTGCTTTGCAGGGTCGGTTCTGGACATTACACAGCATACGCCACCCACGAAGGCCGCTGGTTCCATTTCAATGACAGTACTGTGACACTGACGGACGAAGAGACCGTGGGCAAGGCCAAGGCCTACATCCTTTTCTATGTGGAACACCAGGCCAAAGCTGGATCGGATAAACTTTAATACCTCCTCCAAATCATCACTCATCAACTATAGAGGACAAGCATTTCCAGTTTTCCATAAATACTTGATCCAAGATTTAATTTCATTGTGCACTTTTCAATTTCTCTTTGGGGTTTAGTTTCATCAGTGGTAATGACTTACTGAACATGGGCACCAACTAATTTTTTTTGTTCTACCAGAAAACCTCAGCAGACATTTTGATTTGCTGCTTTAGTTGTAATTCAATTTTTATGTGTAGTTTCCAAAATTTAGTTCTATTTGACTTTTTTGTATTAATGTTTTCAGTTCTCACTCTGAGGCACATTTGCATACATGCTTTTGTTACCCTCACACGTTGAAAACAAGAAGTGTTGCCGGTCGCGGGGTGACGGAAGGGCCGCTGCGTGGAGGCTCGTGGGTTCCCCGCACACAGCCCTCAGTGCCTTGTGTGGGCTTCGTCCCGGCTGCCTGTGATCAGGGACCCGAGGGCATCACTGAGCAGACCAGGTAACCGCTCCTCTGCGTGTCTCTCAGGGCTGCTGTTCATCAGCACTAACTCAATAAACCTGTTGGTTCTGTTGTACCTGCACCACAAAGTCCAGCGTTACTGCATTGGTTGGTTGGCAGGTATTCTGTTTCTTCACAAGGGAGACGGGCTGGGAGCACAGAGAAGACCAGCTCCATTCAGGACGTGCCAGCTGAGACCTCCACCAGCAAGTGTGCAGCTGCTTCTCTGGGACCCCCTGCCTGCTGAGGGCGGGGTGCACACCTCCCGGGGCCTGTCCTGCCAGCGGAACACAGGGACGACGGTCGCGTGATGGGTATCACTTTGGACTGTAGCAGCCTGTTTTCAGAACTAGATGTATGCACTTTAAACCTAACCGCACCCCGCTGGAAGGCAGCAGTTAGGATTTCCAGGAGCATCCTAAGCCGGTCCCCCCCAGCCAAGCAGACTTGTGGGTAAAGAAATGATCGAACGGTGAGCCCCCCATGACTCCCCTCCTGTGTCTGACACGGGAAATTGCAGGCTAACGGGATGACTGCCCACATTTCCTCAGTAAATATAACCAACAAAGCTAAGAGGACAGGGATAAATACATCAGGTTTAAAGTTGTTATTCAACACAGTGGCCCCGTGAGGTCATGTTAAAGCTCAGTGCCTCAGTTGAGGTCTGGACATGGAGCTGCAGGATGGGGCAGACCTCTGACGCTCCCCACACTACGCCGAGTGCCCTGTGTGACACGGCGCTATCTTCCTGCCAGTGAATAGAGGCTTGCAGGCTCAGGCCTTAGAATGCAGCACCAGAGCCTTAACAGGAACGGTGTACAGTGCCAAGGCCTCTCCTGGATTGTAGGAAATGTTGGTAATGACTGTCTGATCGGCCCCTGTTGAGGCTGTGGCTGCGTGACTCCTGTAGCCAAGCCCTGGCCCCTATCCTGCAGAGGGCTTTGCAGGAGTGCCCCACTGCAGCAGCAGGCCCGGCTCTCTGTCCCCTTCCACCCAGTGGTGTGACCATGCCCACCTGTATTCTGAACCTGCAGCTGGGTGGCCTCAGCACACCTCCTGTGACGGCTCAGCTCTGCTCTCGCACTCCTGCCCTGTTGTCCTGGAATAAGAAAACCCTTTCAGAAGTCCTCCCCCTCAGGTGGGTGAGAGTCTGTGGCAATAGCACCCCCTCTCCATGGTGGACAGCCCCCCTGGGCTCTGCTCCTGCTGTGGAGATGAGATGCAGGCCCACCCTTCCCCCCACTTTCTGGGTGGGCACAAGTTTGCTCCTTACAGCCAGCCTCCCCCCCGCCCCCCGGCTGTGCACCAAGTCTACTCACAAGGGGGCATCCGCATTCATCCCTGCCCTCCATCGCGCAGCCCAAGGGCCGGGCCCCTGCCCCAGGTCAGTGCCGTCCTGGCTGGCCCTGCTGTGATGGAGTCCCTGCCGCCGCCCACAGGCCTGCAAGTACCTGATTCAAGTTGTGACCGCGTTACTGTCCAGCCTCACCAACCTGAATGTTTGATGCAAGGTTTCATTAAAGGTCTCCTTTCTTTCTCCTTGACTCATATTTCCTAACATCTCCTGTGGCATGTGCCTGAGCTGCCAGAACACAGGAACAAATCCTGTGGGCAGCCCGGGGCTGACTGCTGCTGTGCCTGGGCCCACAGGGCTACTCCGCCTCCCCTACCCAGCTGGGCTCTTCTCCATGCCCAAAGCTGCTTCCTTGGGGGTAAAGGGATTTTGTTATTTTCAAGCAGCAAACAAGTGCTGCTTTTAAACACCAGGCCTATTGCACCTCTGCCCTCACAGGAGGGTCAAGGAGCCATGGAGATGCAGGCTTGTCCCCTTTGGGAGGCTGGGAGAACTGAGCCCCACCAGCTGACAGCACCCCCCCACCATGCTTCACTGTTCCCACAGGGCACTGGCTCCAGGCTCTGAGGCAGCAGCAGGCCTCCACCCCTGCAAGAGTTTCCAGTGGAACGTCCTGCTTTGAGGGAAATGGGAACCCCCAAAGCTTTCTGCCCAGTGTGCCTGTGCAGTCGCAGCCCTAAGCAGCAGAGCGCTGTGGGTCACAGTGCTCAGTGGAGTCTGCCCAGCCACGGGGCCTACAAAGAGCAGCCCGCTGCCCCTCCATGCCAAATGCAGCAGTGGCTTCTGTCACTACACCCCCCAGAGCCAGCTGAAGCCACCTGTCTCCTCCGGCGGTGTGCCAGCCACATGGCCTAGTGATCCATTTATTCCAACCCTACTTCAATCCCATGGCAGAGGGCCTAGAGCCCTAGGAGCCGGGAACCTGCACTGCCAAGGCAGACCAGGCGAGCCAGGGAACCAGAGCCTGCGAACGAGGGACGACAGAACATATGCCCTGAGGGGCAAGTCTGAGAAAGCAGAGGCTGATTCCCAAGTTGGAGGTGGGGAGTGCTGGGGCGCTGCTTGGGGGCCAGTACAGTTCGAGGTGTGAAGCCCCCTATCAGGAAAGAGGTGAAGCCAGGTGAAGGGACCCAGGCATAGAGGCAAGTAAGAGCCTGGGGAGGGCAGGTCCGGGGAGGCTGTGGCCAACAAGTGCAGGCTGGAAACACTGTGCTCCAAGGCCACCGACTCTGTTTCTGGTGCTGCGGCACCCCTGTCCCCTGGTGCACCTGAGAATCACAACTGCTCTCCTCCTTCGATCAGCGCAGAGCCTGCCAGCAGGGGCATGCCAGGAGTATGTCCTGTGTGCCACTGTGGACTCCAAAAGACACAGAAACCCTTTTAAGCAAACTGAGGATCTACCACCAGCTGCCTTGTCGCCAGGATTCCCAATCCCTCCGACCATCAGCTGCACCAACTGCTACCCTCCCGGAGGCCTGCAGCCTGGCCTTTCTCCCCCGCCTCGGTGCCTCAGCAGCAGTTGCTGGCCAAAAATAAACCCCCATTCCTCAACCATATATGTCCACTGGGCCGGAGCGGGGGAGGAGCTGCAGCCGCGGGCGGGCAGCTGGATCGCAGCCCCCACGCACTGTCCTGGGCCACACTTTGCCATGCACATCACCCAGCTCAACCGCGAGTGCCTACTGCACCTCTTCTCCTTCCTGGACAAGGACAGCAGGAAGAGCCTGGCCAGCACCTGCTCATGCCTGTGGGCTGTGTTCGAGGAGCCTGCCCTCTGGCCGTTGCTGCACTTTAGCTCGCTCAACGAGCTGCGCAAGGACAACTTCCGGCTGGGCCCTGCGCTGCGCAGCCTCTCCATCTGCTGGCACTCCAGCCGCGCACAGGTGTGTGGCACTGAGGACTGGCGCCGCAGCACCTTCCACAGGACCCTCTGCAGCCGCCACGAGAGTCTGGTCAACGACTTTCTCCTTAAGGTGTGCGACAGGTAGGCACCCCCAGATCGCCAAGGCTGCACCTGGACACCCCTGGGCCTCCCTGCAGCACACTGTCCAGCACAAGGGCAAAACTGAGGGTGACACTAATCCTCCCCAGGGTTACCCTCGCATGGGCTACCCCCGCGCTGGGGCAGCAGCCTTCCCTGGCAGCACAAGGGAAATGCAAGGGAGTGGGGAAGTGGGTCTGTCCAAACCCCCAGCCAGCATGTGGGGGGCAGGGGCCCTGCTATCTTTCTCACACACACAGAGAAGGGTTGACGGCCGGACCACGTGGAGGACCCCCAGCTCCGCAGCTCTCCACCCAGGGGACCCCAGTTCCAGTCAAGAACGAGCTCATGTGCCCTCTCTAAACAGGATGAAGTCCCTCACCTCACCAGGCGGGGCAGTCCATTACACACCAGCACCTGGCAAGCAGGGGTCAACTCTGAGCCCAGTATACAGAGGTTCCCAGGAGAGGGGCCACCCACCACCCTTGGGCCTCAACATCCAGTGCCCTTCAGCACCCTGGAGGTGGCACATCTCCTCACCGACACACTAGCCCAGCAAGGCTTAGATTGGTCCTGGTCAGAGCCGAGTCACAGGAGCTCTCTATGGTACATTCCTCATGGACCAAACTGCAGCCTTGTACCTGAGGGCCCTGGGCATCTCCCTTCACCTCCCGAGGCCCAGCGGGGCACAGCCTGGGAGCTAAGACAAGGCAAACATCCTGAACACCTGACGGAAGCACCCCCCCATTCCAACTCCCACCAGCGGCCACAGGAGCCAAGGCCCTACCCTGGGGCACTCGACTCCAGTTTCCTGGACGCCCCCCCCCCTACCTGGAGAAGGCAGAATTATTATACCCCCCAGTCCTCACTGTAAGGCCCAACTGAGGTGGGTGGGGGACAGCCCAGGAGGCCCAGGGAGGTGAGTGGTACGGCCACCTGAGGAAGGGGGCTGGGAAAGGTGGCTGGCACGGCCGGACCAGAAGACTTCAGCCCCCTCCTCGGCCAAGCAGGGACATATGGATCCTTTGTCTCCCCAGCCGCACCTCAATTTCTGATTACAGCCCTGTGATAAAAGCGACACTGTTTCCCTGGCATTACTTCTCTGGCCCTCTGTCTGTGATGGACCGGAGAACCTCGCCTGGGAGCGCGCTCAATAAGGCCTACTCTGAGCCAAAATTTATTGGGGAGCGCTCCCGGGCGAGGGCGCCAGCGAGCCGAGCAAACACCAACAACCGCAAAGTCCAACTCTGCTCAAGATCTCCTGGCAGCAGGTCCCAGGTGGGGCGGCCCAGGGCCTTGCTGGGTGGGCAAGTCTTCCACGCCGGTGCCCTGGAGCACACGGTCACACCACGGCTCCAAGCAGCTTCAGTCTAGAGCCCAGAACCCACCCAGGGGCGTCCAGCCAGGGTCATTCAGACACAGACGGAAGCCAGGTGGGGGCCACCAACCACGCACCGCACTGCCTTCCCACCCCGCAGTCACAAGTCTGGAGAGAGGCAAAGGCCGTGGTGTCTCCTGGAGCCCAGGGTCTGGCCGCCCGGCGGTGTCCCACGCAGACTCCGGGTCGTGACCGAGGCCCCTCGGCCGGCCCGCCTCCCCGCGCGCTCACGGCGCTCTCCCCGCAGGTGCCCCAACCTGGCGTCCGTCACGCTGTCGGGCTGCGGCCATGTCACCGACGACTGCCTGGCCTGCCTGCTGCGCTGCTGCCCGCGCCTGCGCGCGCTGCGCCTCGAGAACTGTGCGCGCGTCACCAACCGCACGCTGGCGGCCGTGGCGGCGCACGGGCGCGCGCTGCAGACGCTGCACGTGGACTTCTGCCGCAACGTGAGCGCGGCCGGCCTGCACCGCCTGCGCGCCGCCTGCCCGCACCTGGCCCTGCGCGCCGAGCACAGCGCAGCCATGATCCCCGACCAGCCCCCGCGCCCCGCGGCCCCCCGCAAACTGCTGCCGCGCTGAGCCTTGCCCTGGGCCTCCTTTCCCGTGCAACGCCTACCTCACACCAGGGTTTCACCCGTAAGATGGACGTGACATTAAATGGTCAAATGCTTAGCAAAGGTGCGAGTGCTTCTCACTCAACGCTGGCTTGCCCTACCCCTCTTCCCCTCACCCACCCACGGGCCACCCGAGGGGAATAGGACCCCTGTAGCACAGCCCCCGGCCCATGCCAGCTGGCACTTCTGCTAGGAGTGACCACATTCGCCATTCCAGAAAATTCGCTACCATTGCTAATTTGGTTCTTACATAAACCGCAGCTGTCCATATTCCTAACCGTTCTTATAGAAGAAAACCCACGCGAAAAAGCCACGCGAGGTTTGCAAAGAAAAAGCAGTAGCCCCGGCCGAGCCTGTTGACAAAGCATCACTGTAAGCTGATAGAAAAGCTGAAACTTCACCTGTGGGGTTTGCTGGCTGTGGCCACGTGCCTGGACTTCCAGCGTCAGCTCGAGGGCTGCAGTCCGTTGCTGTCCACGGTGCGGAAGGGCTGAGCCCAGTGGCGACCTGCTGGTCAGCGAGCTTGAGGAGACGTGGGTCCTGACACGGGACCGGAAACGGAAGCACGTCTGCCAGGGAGCCGTGGCTGCGCTTGGCCCCACCCCAGCTGAGCCAGGTGAAGGGCCTTCCCTGCTCCTGCTCGCAGCTGCCTTAATTTGTTGCCAAATTAGGAAAAGGCAAGGAGGGCCAGGTGAGGCTTGTTCTGGGGCGCCCACTTTAGAGAGGAGGGGTTAGGCTGAGCTGTGTGACTTTCCCTCCACTCACACGTGGGCAAGAACTGCAGCTAGGTGATGCCGTGCCCAGTGTCATTGCTAAGGCTCAAAATTGGTCCCCCTGCCAATTTCATTGGCACAGGATCGCTGTGCGCCTTGAGCCAATGAGCTGTCTCCACTCAGCTTTCCAGCAGCCACTGTGCACAGGCACCTGGTGGGTGATGCCCTTGACGGGGTACAGCACCCACTCACTCTCAGGGCAGGTGTCCCAGCGGGCCGTGAACATGCTCTGTAGCCACCCCTGGCTGGTACCAGAGAGCCCGCGTTGGAGCCTGGCCTGGCTTCCAACCCCACTTCCTGATTACACAGCGGGTGATGACTCAAATAATTGGGTTTCTGTAATACACATGGGAGACCCAAACCAAGTTCCAGCTCAGGGTTTCCACCAGGCCCAGCCCTGACTGGTGGACATCTGGGCAATGAACGGTAAATGGGAGATCACTGACTCACATAAGAATTTACAAAAACGCAAAGCCAGCATTGTAGCATAACAGATAAAGCCATTACCGGTGACACAACATGGGCATCCCTATATGGACAGCAATTCGAGTTGCAGCTGCTCCACTTCTGATTCAGATCCCTGCCAATGTGGGAGACCCAGAGGGAGCTCCCGGGACCTGCCTTGGGCCTGGGTCAGTTGGGGTCATCTGGGGAGTAAACTAGTGCATGGGAGATATCTCTTAACCCTACCTTTCAGATAAATAAAATTTAAAAAAAAATTCTAAAAACAATTCTTAACAGTATTCACTCAGATTTGCATAGAACAAAAGGCCCTGAATGCTAAACCAATTCAGCAAACTCATCCACCCACAAGCATTTAGTAGATCCTGGCCACGGGCTAGGTCAGGCCCTACCTCCGAGCTGTGCCCTGGGCGCTCAGGGGTGTTCTTGATGTGTTGCCATCCATCCCTTCCAAGGAGTCAGGACCTCTCTGAGCCTGCTTCATCTGTAAAATGGAACTAACACACTCTCAATGTCATTGTCACTAGATTACACACGCAATCCCCAGAAGACATCGTCACAGCCAGGGTGGGGATCAAGACAGACAGGTGAGGCTAGAAAAGCTGAACACTTGGCCGAAGCCACAGGGCCCCAGGCTGGGCCTGTGAGTGGGCAGTCCTGCCAGCAGGCCCAGCTCAGCAAAGGCAGGAGTCAGGATCTCAGGACATATTGGTGGGAGGGCTGAGCTGGGGCTGGACAGTCCCATAGCCACTCAGAAAGGGATTGGGGAGGCACCTGTGCCATCTCAGCCTCTTGCAAAAGTTCATGGAAAATGTATATCATAAAAATGTGTGGTTTTTTTTCCAGTAAACTTGTCTTTCAATTACATTTTCCCGTGAACTCTTTGAAGCACCCTTCTATCAGATGCTGGAGCACTCACTCTGCCCATCTCAGTTTTGGACAGGGCACATACAGGGAAGGCTGGCAGGGGTGGGAGTGCCAGCCCAGCAGAAGGGCAAGAGGCGGGGCCTAGGGTAGGCCTGCTCAGGGCCTCAGGGCTTCCCCCACAGAGTGCCACTGTCCTGTGTCCCCAGTCGTGAGATTCCCGATTCTCCCAGGGGCCAGCAGCAGTGCTGTGAGGCTGGTGCGGCAAGACACTCTGGCAGTTTCTGTGCAGGTTGAATGGAGGGAAACTGAGTGAGCTCCCGAGTTCCCCCACAGCCTGCTGACAGGAATGCAACACCTCAATCCACTGCATTCCCTCTCCTGCCCTTGGCATCCCAAAGTCAGCTCACGCTGAGGGACGTGCCTTTTCCCTCTAGGATTCAATGTCTAAAACACGGCTCATGTTAAAATCTGAGCTCACCAGATGCCCACACCATTTGTCTGGCAGGGCTGGGCAAAAGCCATGAAGCTAGGAGGCCAAGAGCAAAGCCACACCAGAGAGTGAGGGGCCCAGGGAGCTTTGTGACGTTCTTTAAGGGTCACAAAAACTGCAAACCTTGGCTAAGGGAATGAGACCAGCAATGCGCCCACACCTCTGGAAAACAGAGGTGAACCAGAGGAAACAGCCACATGGGGGCCTGCTTCAGGCTGTTCCACTTACACGCTGAGGTTTCAAGCGTCAGGATGATGAACCCAGGACAGCCTCCAATACAACAGCTGCTGACCCTGGCTGGTGCTGAATGCTGGAGTGCCAGCCTGCCTGCAGAGGGCGCTCCCCGCCCCCACCAGTGGTGAAGTCAGGGCCTCCCAGAGCAGCAGGGTGCTAGGGTTATTCTGACCTGAGAACGGCTGGGAGCTGCACACTGCACATCATGGGCCAGCCTGCCAGGAGGGGAGAGCAACTTGTCCCGCGGCAGCAGCTCACCCATGCTGCCCGGGTGGCAGTGATGCAAAAGTGGCTGCTATTCCCTCAGCCAGAGGTCCATGCTGTGCCTCCCCAACCATGAGCGCTGCGGCAGGCACAGAGCCGGGAGCTCTCCCATCTAATTCATACTAAAGGTTCATCTCCACCCAGAAGCCCCCTGGAGGTTCCTGGAAGCTCTGGTCTCCCCTCTGAAATACAATTCCAGTAGAAGCCCTTTCTCAATGAAGATGTCACCATCTAAATATCAGATAGTCTCACTAGCAAGATCAACTTCCTGCCTCATCTTACACGAGCAAAGCCAATTTGTTCTTCCATGTACTCTTTGAAAACACATTCCCTTTGCCTTCCTTGAGGAAAACACGGCCTGCAAGGCTCTCTTGGCAGGACTCTCCTGTGAGCAGGCTCCTGGCAGAGACCTTGTCCACAAGGGACAGTGGTCCTCACTGTTGGTGCTGGAGACAAGCATCATGAGCTCCTGGCAGCCACAGCCTTGGTGGTGGTTCTACAACAGCCCTGTCCCTGAGCACACACGCTCCTGATGCTCCTCGATAAAGAAGCCTGCCACTGGGGTCAGCCAGGAGGTAGGCACAAGCATAGCGCCTGGATGACAGCCCGTGACCCAGCACTCCTGGATTCCCCTGTCAGCACACAGGTAGGTGTCCTTGGGCGCTGGCTGCGCTTCCTGCCAGGGACCAAGTGCAGCAGTGCTGGGTCCTGTGCTCTTACGCCTGAGCTGGGTTGTCTGTCTCTTCATGACTGTCAGTCACGGCCAGGCCCAGCCAGGCCTGTCTCATCCTGGCTCTCTCTCTCACCTGGTGGCACTGTGCCCAGACAGGGTATGCTGCTGCTGTTGTGTGAAGAAGGTTCAGCGAGGATGGGCGAGTGGCTACAGCAAGAAGCCTGCAGTAGGGAACACAGTGAGAGCGGCCCAGGACAAACAGCTGACAATCAGGGCTTCTGGGCCTGGGGGCGGGAAACCCCAGCTGTGGTGGTTCCACACAAAGCTCGCCTGCATGTGGAATGTTTCTGGGTGTCTCCCACAGCACCCAATGGTGCAGGCCCAAGAGCTCTGGTGTGCTGGCCACATCAGGCAGGAGCCCACGGGAAGGAACCCACGCGGCCCACACCCTGGCTCCTGAATTGGCTTTATTTCTCTGCATAAGGAACCCTGCACAGGCAATTCAAATTAAAACAAAATAAATATATGGGTATTCATGTAAAACTGTCCTTTCTAATGAACAATTATACACAATATACAATTTCATGTTCACTGGGTGGGCTTACAAAAATGTATCATTCCCAACTAAAAATGCACCAAAACGATTCCATGCAAACTTATCAAAAGCAACCAAAAATATGGAGGGAAAAACCTGACCGAGAGCACTTCATTTCTTTTTTTTGTTTTTGTTTTTGTACAATCACAGAAAAATAAAAACATCTAATTTCTCTGCTACATTTAGAAGAACTAAATGTGGCCACTGTTTATAATGTCGGTTTATGTCTCTAAAATATCTATGGAGTTACCATGAAAGTACTCAACATCACACTGGGAGTGGGCAGCACTGAGAGAAAAGCAGAGGCAGCACCCGAGGCGCTCAGTAGTCGGTGTCGGAGCCCTCGGCGTTGTCCACGTTTCTCGAGAGCATGTAGTTGTCCATGTCGATGGAGCGGCAGTTATTGATGGCGTAGCGCAGGCGCTCGGCCATGACCAGCTGGCTGGAGTAGGGAGGCAGCCGCAGCTGGAAGAAGCAGGTCTGTGAGGTAGGCAGACTGTCGTAAGGCTGCAGGGGAAGAG
This sequence comes from Ochotona curzoniae, assembly GCF_017591425.1. NCBI lineage: Eukaryota > Metazoa > Chordata > Mammalia > Lagomorpha > Ochotonidae > Ochotona > Ochotona curzoniae. The sequence goes on from NW_024467122.1 coordinate 67,877,717, forward strand.
AACAAGCAGTGACTGTGCAGCCAGGGAGTAAGACAGCTCCTCTTCCTGCCTCAGGAAGAAGCACAGCCACAGGCAGACCCCACTACGCCACGCGCTCCAGGGGAAGCAGCGACAGGAACAGGGGCTCTGCTGCCTGTGGCCCTGTGGCCTCCAGTGCCCATGCTGCCCTCCTTTCTTCACTTCCTCCAGCACCCTAGTTGTAGGTGGCAGTGGGTCCTGGCTGGCAAGATGGTTTGAGAACAAAACACACATTGTGCCCAACACAGGGTAAGACAGTCTGTGCCTACCTGAGAGCCTAGAACTCAGAAGACAGAGGCAGGACTCCCCAGCTGAGCAGCAGAGGGCGAGGATGGCCGGGCTGGCTGCGGGAGCCCATGGCCCTCCCTCCGCACTGCCCCCAGGGGACCCTCTCTACCTGCTTTGCCGGCTACTCTGCTAGCACGTGACTCAGGAGAGGGAGGCAGAAGCAGCCAGCTAAATTCTGGGCCAGCCACAAAACTGATAGTGATGCAGTCACTGAAAATAATAACTATGATGAAGAACAAATCTGAAAAGTGCCTGGGGTAGACTATCAATCAATCAATCAACCAATCAATAAGAGGGACACAGAATTCTTGGTACATCAGGCAAAAAGTGCCTATGCTTGCAGCCAAGACTAGGGGAATGGCACAGAGGTCAGAAGCACTGCTATGGAGCCAGGATCCTGTGTACACCCTTCACCGAGAGTAATGATGCACTGTTTGGATACATGGTAAACAATTAGTTTGAGAGGCCAAGACATAGTAGGCTAATCTTCTGCCTGAAGTGCCTGCATCCCATATGGGTGCCAGTTTGTGTCTCAGTTGCTCCATTTCCCATCCAGCTCCCTGCTTATGGTCTGGGAAACCAGCAGAGGATGGCCAGGTCCTTGAGACCCTGCACCCATGTGGGAAACCTGGAAGAGGCTCCTGGCTTTGGATCAGCTCGGCTTTGCTACTATGGCCATTTGGGCAGTAAACCAGCAGATAGAATATCTTTCTGTAACTCTGCTTTTCAAATAAAAATAATTTACAGAAGTTACTTTTAAAAGGACAGCCTTCCCTCCTGCCTGCTCACCTTCCTTTTGACAGTGGCCTCAGCCTAGGCAGCTGTAGGGGTGGAAGAAGGGCCAAGGTCCCAGCAGCAGAGCCAGGGAACAGAAAAGCAACACCAGAAGGGAGTGGCTGCCAGGGACTCTGGCAGCTCAGTGCTCTCTGGGCCCTGGGTCTGTGTGCTGTCCCCTCCCCAACCCCCAGCCGCACGCCTCAGCAGGGCTTCAGTGTGGATTAATCCCAGGGGTGCAGCCAGGTGAGGGGCCCAGCAGAGCTGCAGTGAGTAATGCCCTGCACACAGCCCAGCCTGGCCGCTGGGCTCCTAAGCAGTGAAACAGCTCTATGGCTGATGGTTTCTGGCAAGCCATGCATAACACCTAGGGAAATGTTCAGCAGCCAGCCCAAGCCAGGAGAAGAGCACAGGCTTGCGGCCTCAGGAGGTAGGCACAGAGGGGCAATCTCGACTCAGGCAGCCTCTAGCACGGGTGCTGGAACAGCAACTGAGGGGCAGAAGCAGAGATGGTTGGGAAGGGCCCTTATGGGAAGAGACCACTGTCCTTACTTCATGGGCCTGATCAGAGAAGTGCTCAGCTCACATGAGACAGGGGCCTGGAAAGAGCAGGCTGGGGATGAAGGGAACAGAGACGCTCCTAACTTGGCACAGTGAATGTGCACTTAGAGCCGTAAAGAAGGAAATCTGACTAGGTTTCCTTCAGAACTGGGGCAGAGGATAAAGCAGGGCCTTCATGACGGTTTCCTCGAGGAAGTGATATTGGTGCTGGACTCCCAAGATGCACAGCTGGAGAGGAGGGTAGTAGAGAAGTCTGCAAACAGCAAGGTCTACTGGGGAGACGGGCAGGTGGCCCACAATGGGCAGCACATTGCTTGGTGTCAGATGGTATCAGGATGGGACAGGCACCAGACCAGAGAGGTGTGTAAAGCAGTTAAAGCCACTGGTATTTATCCTGGAGTCAACACAGGTGGCCCCTGGTAGGTCTGAAAGGGAGAGAGTGATGCGGTCTGATGGCTGCTTGAGAAAGGGGTCTCGAGCAGTGCCTGCATTCCAGACTCTGTGGCCTTTTATTCCCAAGCCATGTGTCCTAAGAGCAGCGGGGCTGGACTCTGCAGCTGATGCCTTCCGTCAGGCCGTCCACCATGCACACTGCAGCAGCAGATGCAGAGCACATGATCAGTGCTTCCGGCTTCTCTGGGTTCCACTGGCAGCACTCACACCACCTGATAGCTGGGATCTTCACACAGACAGTAGTCTGGGTGCACAATATGCAGAAGGAAGAAGCATGGGGGGTGGGGAGGAGGCAGGCAGGGGTAAAGTTGGATTGTTCTGTGAGTTCAGCTTTGGCTCAGAAGACACCACAAGATTAAGGCAGCCCAGTACTTGTAGAAGGCTTTCTATACCCATTAGGGCTTTTCCCACTGAGCTAAGTGATATCTGCAAGTAACTCTATTTGCTTTCCTTTTTAATCTGGGAATTCCAGGCATTAAATTTGTATTGGCAGGACCATTTAAGGGTTACAGCATGGTCTGTCACACATACAGTGACATAGAAGCGATATGGGCACACATGACCAAGGAAGAAAACACTGCTTACTTACCCTATCAACCTTCATGATCTGAAATCGCTGGGAAATGTCGGCAGTGTTGGCTGGCAGCCGAGACCGGCCCGACACAAACCGCATGAACAGCACACGCTCCTCATTGGAGAACTCTTCCAGCGTGTGCCAGAACCACTGCACGAGCTGGTGTTGCTCGTCCACCTCGCGGTAGCGCACCACCTTCTTCAGGACGTCCACAGAAATCTCAGGCATGCCACACACCATCTGCTCCAGCTGCTTGGCCGTGAGCAGAGACAGCAGTGGCACGGGGACAATCCAGGACATGCCTTCTCGGACTGCAGCCACCTGCACCGGGAGAGGGCAGTCATACAGCATGGGTGCAAGGCTGGGCACCCACAAGGCCCAGCTGGGCTGGCTACTCCACATGGTCTCCTTGCCTGTTCCTCAGGTCCTCTTTCTGGGGATTCAAGGTATCTGTGAACCCAAGGTAACCCCTAAGCCCTGGCTGTGCAGACAGTATCACATACCTACACTACGTTATGGGACAATTTCTGATCAACTTGGCTCAAAGCCTTAGCCCAAGAAGGACCCAAGCATAATGGGCCTGGAATATGCATTCTTCAAGTCACTCAGTCTGAGAGCTGCTGTCCAGCTCTGAGGAGAGGGTAAGGGCTGGAGGAGAGCTGGTCTGTGCAGGGGACACACTGCCAGCTGGGGCTGAAAGATTTCAGCAGGGAATGGAGGGAGGAGGCACTCCTGTGGGTCATAAGGCTATTCATATGAGCTGAGTGACCCCAGTGGGAGCAGCAAGGGGTCCCTGATATGAGGAACAAGTAGTAGGCTGTGGGAACAAGCAGGACTGGAAGGAGGGAGGACAAGGCAGGCTCTGAATGCTAGGATAAGAATTTGGCCTCAATCCAATGAATGAGCAGTTCAGAGCTGACTTAAGTCTTTGAGCAAGATGAAAGGAAACCCAAGAAGGGGCCTGAGACATCTCTGAAGAGGGTTGTGACTGCAGTGGGCTCTTGCCTGGACCAAGCCGAGCATTCCCGTGCAGCTCCTAAGGCGCTGCTTCTCACCTGTCGGTCCATCTCATGCAGCCGGTATTCAATGGCCCTCTCCACGTACTCCTTCCTGTTGGAAAACGTGAGTGGGATACTATTTCCACCAGGAATTATAGGCACCATCTTGCCATCCGCACTCTGGCCGACAAAAGAATCAAGAGGAATCATCTAAAAACAGAAGAAAAAAGAACTTTTATTACATGGTAGAAATGCCAATAAAAGAATGTCACATACAAATACAGAAACAAAGCCAAGATCTGTGAGGATCAAACCAAGGAAGATGAACAGGAAGCCTGACTAGGCTACTTCAGCCACAGGAATATGCCAACTCACCTGGGTGTAGTTACAAATCTCCCTGTCCAAGCCTAGACTTACACACTCTGGTCGCCCCAGGTCCCCTTCTCCACCTTGGTTCTCTAACAGGCAGAAATGGATTAAAAGGAAAAAGGCAGAAACTGGAGACTGCAGCCTGCTCTACCCATGAGCAGCTATTTTAACTAACAGGGTTTAGTAAAGGCAGCGATGGTGCAGCTGTGGCACAGGTCAGCTTCAAAGCAAGTGGAAGACCATGTCTGAAGTCCATGCAGAAAGGTTGCGGTCAGTGCACACAAGAAACGACCTGCAGCAGAAAGTGGTCCGACCTGGACCTACCTCATGGAAGCTCTCCTCAGTGATGCCACTGTCTTCAATGTGAAGAATGCTGTTGAGGGTCTGCACGTAGAGCAGATCCACCTCCTCCAGGTCCTCCAGGGTGAGTGGGATGCAGCATAGCTGCTTCCACACCACAGGAGCCAGGTGCAGATCCAGAGGCTTCTTTGTGCGAATGGCAACTCCCATCAAAATCCCTAAGAACTTAAACTGCATTAAGTGTTCATCAAGACAGGCGGAGGGGTTGAAGAGGAACCTGCAGAATGAGCAGAAATATTTCAAACACAACTTTTCACATGTCCACTGAAAATAAGTTAGTCTAAATCTGTGCTGTTCACTATGGTAGCCATTAGCCACAGGTGCCTTTTCATGTTAATTCCATGAGCTTAAGGATTCAGCTCTTCAGCTGCCCTAACCACATTCTACATTATCTTCAGAACTACAAAAAGAGCCAATTAATAATCTTACAGGCTGCCTGCTCCAGAATGTCTCTCAAGTCCATGAAGCAGGATGCAAAACTCAAAATTTTGTAGGACTGCAAAAAATTGCTAGCTCTAAGTTTCGTGGCTTGACAGCATAATAAAAAACTTTTAAATGAATTTTGATGCAAGAAGTCCATAAAGTGGGGCCTCAGAGACACTAAAGCAGGCTTCAAAATCAAGTGCGAGTTTCCTCTCCTACATTACCACTGGATTGGTTCCACAGCAAACACTAGTCACCCGAAGTGCCCATGTCCCCACTGTGATGACGGGATAAATCATGGCGATCGAATGAGGACTCATGAGATCACCCACGGAAAGCACGCGGAAACAGGCCTGCCCCAGAGCAGACACAGCCCTTAGTTATCATTCCACAGACACGTGCCGCCTTACCTATCCCTATTGTAACCCACTTCTGCGGTGGCATTGGGAGAGGGTATAAGAAGGTCAACTATACCAGTTTCAAGTTCCTGTAGAAGAAAAACATTTTTAAAGAAATGGTAATCAATTACATCAAAATGACAAAGTGATTTATATTAAATATAATATTGAAAAGACAGTATTTTGAGGAATTTGTAAGGCTAGCCATGTCTCTTGTCTCTCAGCTATTCTTGTGACTTCAACTTTAAATGAGATTAGGAAACTCTGTAACGAAAAATCAAGACAAGAGAATCAGCCTACGCAGCAGCGGAAGTGTCTGTGGAACAGGATGCAGCAATATTCTAAAGAGGCTCAATAAGTGATAGCTATGTGTTATTTTGGTCACAGGATTTATCAGAAAAATCCAGACACTAGGCAAAACTGGAAGGAACATAGCTTAACTGGAAGCAAAGCTGCCAACATAGATATTAAAATTCAAACTGGCCCTAACTCTTAACACTTGTTTCTCCATGTCTCTTGGGCTATAGCAGTTCCACTTTGTTCTAAACACACAGGAGAGGTCCTGGGTTTGTCTGTTAAATATGTGTATACACAGTCATCACTGTTTTTTCTAACATCACAGCATAATATATGCATAACTGGCAAAGACTAAAAGCTGGCATTTATTCAGTGAGGTATCTTTATAAAGCATTTTCACAAACCCTAGTTCTAATTCACCTATATATCATCAACAGCACAACCTGTACAAGGCTCACAGATACATCCTTGCTGCAGTTTGTAAAACACGTCTGATGGAGGTGTCACCGTGGACAGTAAAGTGGATGACTGGGCAAGGGGACACTGTATGAACACACCTGGCACATCTCGGTGATGGTGTCATCAAACACTCCTCCGGCATCATCAGCCCCTTCCCCGACCAGCTTCACCTTCCAGGCCCGGGAGGGCAGACGGAGATCTGAGGCATTCAGTTTAACTACTTGTCTTGCTATTTGGACAAAGATGGGCTTACACTTCCGTCCTCTTCAAAAGGAAAAGGAGAATGGAATGAAAGACAACTTTCATCCATGTCCCCAAATCATCCCACAAAGATCACAAAGTGAATGAACTAGTCTGGATGCTTAACAGTAAAGCCTTATACAAGACCCACAATAGCTAATTACTAATGTAAATTCTGTTATAAATCTATTTGACAAGCGAGGAGCTAAGGCTCATAGATTCATTACTAACAACTTCCCTCTAAAGAAATTCCAGCTAGTTAGTGAAATACATGCACATATACTAACCTGGTTGATATCCTCTTTACAGTAATTTGAGGTCCATAGTTTTTGCCTTGAACCATGGTTTTTCCTATGGAGCGCACCATGGGGAGAGTGTAGACTCTTGGGGCTAACAAAGGCCGAAGCTGTCCCTGTACAATACCCCAAGTTCCAGCATTATAATGAGAGGTGCTGTTCTGTAACAGAAGGTAAGGTCATCAGAAATATACATAAAATAGGTAAAATATAAATAGATACTATACATTATGAAAATATAAGTATAAAATATATAATTCAAGGCTGAAAACCACTAATACTTTTCACTTTTAGAACATATTTTTTTTGAAATGCATATTAACAGTACAACCCTGGGTGCTATCAGTAACTTTTAAAAATATTTATTACTTATTCATTTATTTTTTGAAAGAGAGAAAAAAAACTGGAGAGATAGAGAAGGAAATCTTGCATTTCTGCTTCACTACTTAAATGTCTATAATAGACAGATCTGAGCCAGGCCCAAACCAGGAGCCAGGGGTTTCTTCCAAGTCTCTCATGTAGGTGCAGGGGTCCACGCACTTGAGCCATCCTCCACTGCCTTCCCAACCATGTTAGCAGGAACTGGACTGGAAGTGGAACAGCTGGGACTTGAACTGGTGCTCCAACATGAGATTCCAGTTTCTCAAGCACCAGCTTAACCCACTGTCCTACAATACTAGTCCCTATTCATGACTTCTAAACAATATTTCTTTCTGATCAAATAAATGATTGCTGTTATCCAGAAAAGGATATAACTATGTATATACACATGAAAGGATCTATAATCCTACCATATTAGATATAGCCATATAAACACTTTGATCAATTTCCTTCAGTTTTCTATATGTGGACATATACTGTTTACATGACTTTCAGTTGTTTTTATCACTTAACTTTATATTACAAAAATTTCTCCAACGAATTTCAAGCTTGCTAATACTCCACTTAGTGCTACACAGTAGTCTGTTGCCCAGATAATAATCTATTTCCAACAATAATTTGTTAGATCTGTTTTATTTATTTATCTATTTTAATTAATTAATTTATTAGTCTGAAAGGCAAAGAAGCAAAGAGAAAGAGAGTGCACTTCTATCTTTTTTTTTTTTTTAAAGATTTATTTTTATTATTTTTTCATTGGAAAGGCGGATATACAGAGAGGAGAGACAGAGAGGAAGATCTTCTGTCCGATGATTCACTCCCCAAGTGAGCGCAACGGGCCGATACTATGCCGATCCGAAGCCAGGAGCCTCTTCCGGGTCTCCCACGCGGGTGCAGGTTCCCAAAGCTTTGGGCCGTCCTTTCCCAGGCCACACAGGCAGGGAGCTGGAAGGGAAGCGGGGCTGCCGGGATTAGAACCGGCGCCCATATGGGATCCTGGGCGTGCAAGGCGAGGACCTTTAACCACTTGCGCCACCGCGCCGGGCCCTGCACTTCTATCTTAAATGCTTACAACAACCAAGGATGGGCTAGGCAAAAACCAGGAGCCCAAAAGTCACTCTAGGCCTCCCTAAAGTGGCAGAATCTGCATAAAGGGAATGGAAGGAGCCCTTCCTGCCAGGCTGCAGATCCAGACTCAGGTTCAGGTTCCGGTCTCAGACCAGCCCAGACCTAGCTGCTGTCGCCATTTAGAGTGAGCCAGCAGATGGAAGACACTTACTCTGGAACTTAAATAAACAAAATGAATCTTTAAAAATGAAATAAAACTAGATAGGTTGAACTCCTCTTAAATCTCCAGCCTGTTCTATAAAAAAGTACACATAAGTCAGATTTACTTTATTTTTTCTACCTACCCTTCCTAAGACCCAGAATACTCATTTGTAAGGAGACAAAGAAGTGTCCTAAATTTCTCAGATTTTTCTATACAACACTACTGGTTTTTTCTGTGCTTAAGCTTTGAAATCACATATGACTTTGAAGAAAATACATGACTTGTCTATCCTGTCATGCTTCCTTGATCACTATTGTCTCCAAGAGAACAATAAGTAACAATAAAATGGCAATGGAATAACTGTCTTTTCTGCTTCCTTTGGTATGACCATAAAGGAAGCATCAGCTATGACAGAATTTTCCACTAGCTGAGGGAAAGCCTCTGGAAGTGGGTGAGCCTATCTTGAGCCAGCATGAGTTACCTGGTTGTTGGGGCTGAGGTTCAGCAGCCTCCAGGAGGAGTACATGAGGTCAGAGAAGTGGTAAAGCAGCCGAAGTCGGGCACGCACGGTGTGAATGCTCACCTCCCGCAGAGCCCCGTACTGGGGGGGCACTGCATCAGGCAGGCCCAGTTGCAGAGGCACCGACACACCTGCCCGAAGAGGAAATGCATGCTTTAGCTAGTGTGTCGGGGTGGGGTACAATGCTTGACGGCTTCAGACCAACGATGGACACATTTAGAACTGGCATGCACATTCAACAGTGGGGAGTTGTTGGAAACAAAACTGTAAAAGCAAGGACATTTTGTGCCTCACCTGGTGCTCTGGGTGGCACAGGTGGTGCTGTCCATGCAGCACTGTGGCAGCGGCCAGCCGAGATTTGCCGAATGTTTTTTCCTTGTAGAACTGTTACCAGGGTTGGTTCTCGGACGTGGTTGGTATGGCCCAGGCCAAGCTGGAAATAAGTGACAAATCACAGAGATTCCATTACAACAGGGAAAAGAGAGACTAGATGGTGAAATGTCTTAGGTGGTTGCAAATCTAATAAGTTACTATCTGAAACAAGCATTAGTATCAAGGATGAAATAAATTCTGACCTACTAGGGTGCTGAGTATTTCAGCCACTAAACAGCTCAACATTTTAGGAAGGAGCATGTCAAGGCCCTGCTATGGAACTTGCTAAAGGGATTGCAGCACTAACTTTGCTCTTGCTTGTTCAAGGTGCAACCACAACAATGAGCACTTTCCTTGTGTTTCAATTTGATGATTCAGAGTAGAGGAATAAAAATGAGGCCGAGAGAAATAAAGCTAGTCCTTGAGCTGGAAGGTCCACAGCTCCAGGACAGACACATACATGCAGGATTTATGGAAGAAGGGGTGGTAGCTCTGTAGGTGGGGCCAAAATGAGCAAGCAACTCAGACATTGCCCAGAAAGTTGGCTTTCTCCACATGGAAGAGGCAAGACACAGTGACTGCCTGACCACTTGGGTCTATACTTAACCTCTCAGAGCATCATTTCACTACTCTGAATAATTGGAGTGACAAGACTTACCAGTGGCAACTTTGTACATTTTTGTGTAATAAAATGTAATAGCATCATTGCTTCATTCTTTCTGTGTTCCACATCAACAGATACTCCCACTAATGAGGAATCTGATGTAATGATGATACAATGATGACACTCACCAAGTACTGCTCATTCGGTGCCAGGCCCAAATAAGCCTCGTAATCACTGTGCTACACTATACCAGGCTTTAAAAAACAATAACATGGTATAATACAACTTTGTCCATAGTCAGAACTAAAAAAAAGGGAAAAGAATCAGTTTCACAGCAAAGTGTTGTGCTTAGAACACTACAGTAGAGATGTGGGGTTTCCCTTTCCCAAATGGGCAATGTTGTCCAACTGCTAGAATAGAGGAGGGCAGAGCAGAAGAAATATTCACCTGCCCTTCAGAATTGCTCCCCCAGGCATACACATCTCCAGTTGATGCCAAAGCAAGCGTGTGTTCAGCTCCAACGGCCACATCTTCAATGACCACTCCAGCCAGGACAGGGATCTGCTGTGGTCGATTGTGATTGCGAGCGCGCCCCTCTGGCAAGCCTATTAAGCGATCTGAAAAAATCACAAGAGGAAAGGTTCACTGTGGTAGCTCACAGTCCTTTCAGCACACCAGCTGTCACTCATCTCCTTTCAGTGCCAACTCTCCTAAGACCTGTTCCCTTGTTCACATTTGCCACACTCCTTTCTTCATTCTATATTCTCTCGCTGGAATTCTAGATTCCATTAATAAGGCACTAATTACCACCATTATGCAATTCGTGTTCAAACCTACCTTGCTATTACCAATCTCTCAGGAATTTGAGATCCATACACCTCAATGGCTTGCTGCGTATTTTAATACATGTATCTAGAGCAATGACCCGATTCAGCTCAAGGAAAATCAAGTTCCTTACCTGTTCCCTACAAACCAGCCTATTTCCCCAGAGTCACTGATGTTCTCTTAATACCTCAGTAATGGCTTAATTTTTCCTTCTCTTCACCTTCCCTCATATACCTCTCTGCACCACAACTTGTCAAGAAATCCCTCTTTAAGAGAGTGGATTTTCTGCCAAGAAGGCCCACTTGAGTGCTTGGGTTATAAACCTACTCAATATCTGAACCCTCAATGCCTACAAATACCTCCAGTTCCTAAGATCATTGCCCTGGAAGCAATGAGCAGTGAATCAGGACACTGAGGAGCTCTGGGGATTAAGGCAGTGTATGCGCAGCATGGAGGGGGCTCAAGGAAGGAAGGGAAAGACCTTGGCAGTCACTCTTCTAACAAGAACAAGGGCTCTGACATAAGGGACCTTAATGATAAGCGGAATTCGTCCTTAAAGTTTGTGAAAAAGTGAGTAGGAGTTGCTGAATGAAGGCCATCAAGGCTCATTGCCACTCATTCAGACAAAATATTTCTATAAAACAAGTTCATGATGTAGGATGAAAAATGCCTTACCTTGACCAAAGGTATACACATGACCATCCTTGGTCAAGGCAACAGAAAACTGAGTACCACAAGCAACCTTCTTTATTCCAATGCCACAAAGGACATCAACTTTCTGTAAGACAAAGTGTAAGGAATACGTATTAAGAAGGAAAAGAAAACTTACTGACTGATGATGCAGAACCTCAAGTATGGGTCTCCAAGAAAGCAGGAATTTCACATACTTGCTCTACTCACATTCATAACCCTGAATGCTATTTTCTCCCCTATCCTGCAGACTAACTGAATCTGGGGCAGGAAGTATGAGAGGCAGTGAAAAATCTCAGACCCTCATGAATAGAAGCATCTCTCTGGCCATAAGAAAACAAAGAGAATGCCAGGGTCTTTTAAAGAACCCTGCAAGATCACACAAAATTGTGGCTGCTCCTAGTAGGACATTTTTAACTTTTAGAGATAAAAACTGCTTTTCTTCCTCTGTATTCAAGTCCAGCTATCAAGCAGCTGTAGATTATACATGGTAGTGAATCTGAAATCGAATGTATATTGCACACTTTTAAATCATGTGATATTCAGCATGTCAGGAAAACCCACAGAAAACAAATGTACAAGCGGAGTTCTGCAGAACCAAACAACTTTCTGTGACACAAATAATGGCTTCTGCTTGTTTGCTTATGCAGTTGAACTTCCTTTCTCTTGTTCTTTAATAGGAGATGCATGCCTGCATAATTCAATGGTGACAAGATGCTGAATGGGCAGCTGCAAGCTAAAGGTGACAAAGTATCATTCAATGTCCCCTCACAAACACCCTGAAGATCTTTCTAACTCTTCTCCATGTGAGAGGACGTGCCAGAGCCTTCAGCATACCTACAGACTATCTTGTCCCTGCATAACTGTTACAATGAGCTTATCCTATCCACTAATGGCTTATTTAAGATCAAGATTCTAGACTGCTGGGAATTCAAGAATAGTCAAGAAAAGTTTCTAAGCTTCATTATTAATTACCAAAAAGTTTAAAGGTAAATAATTTCCTACTAAAAAGAGGTATCGACACAGACAAAGCCTATGATGTCTGAAAACCTAGATTAGAGACAATACTGACCTGAGGTGAAGATTTGGCAGTGGAATTTCCTAAGCCTAACTTCCCATAGTCTCCATCTCCAAAAGCCCACACCATGGAGCCGTCTGCTGACACTGCCAAAGTGTGGTTCAGTCCACAGGCCACCTGAAGAAATGACACAGTATTCACTAAGACAAGTCACAAGACCTAAAACACACGAGTCTGCATCTAGGACAATTTTTTTCCACTTCACTAAAAAACTTGACTACGTTTCCAAACATTTTGTTGGCTCCAGGGGGGCCTACAAATATTAACCAAATTGTGATCAGCATGAAGTAATTCCAAATGTCTAAAAACAAGCAATTTTTTTTTTCTTCAAAGTGAAAAATTTTAAGCATGTACAGCTAACTCAGAATCAGAGAATACTATATGGGAAAAAGTATATATAATTCAAAAATACTTATTCATCAAGTATTGCTGCAGAAAAAGACAAAACTATTTTATTTCCATGTTAGGAGATACGCAATGCATAGAGCATAACTGCTGCATTAGAGCAGTAGCCACCAGTTATGCTGCAACTTCAGCCACTTAACTCAGACAGGAGCCACAAAAATCTGTCCTGTTTAAGCAGTTATGGCAAGTTGTATCAGTACTTTATAGAGGAGGTGCTGAAAACACATCATGAAACAAAGCATTGGTTCGTCATGACAATAAGCAAACTTGAGTAACTTAAAATGTGAATATTCACATTGGGAAAAATGCCACGGAAAACAATCAGTTACACCAAACGAAATATTCTTGAGGTTCAGTACAAGTAGTGATCCTGGCCTCCTGACAGGAAAGTTTCTAAGTGCAGAGACATAACAACCAGCTGGCACATGTATGGACTTATCCCGTGCCTGTCCAATCTGATATCCCTCCAGTGCAGTCACTCTCTCAGGAAGTTTTTTGTTAGAGGTGTTTCCAAGTCCCAGACGGCCATAGTCACCATTCCCAAAGGTAAACAGCTTGCCATCTGAAGTTACCACTGCTGAGTGCTTGAAGCCACAAGACATCTAGACAAAAATCAAGGTGGAAAAAATTTTAAGAGGGACAGTAAAAAATAAATCAGTCATATTTGGTTATTGGTATGGTAACCAAGCACATATAAACTTCACTGACAACTTTGGGTCGTCAGAACAAGGGTATTCTGTCTGCCTAAGTGGTGGTACTGCTTCCCTCAGCCAAATCTACCTCACCAGCACCAGGAAGAGCAAGCTAAAGACTTGGTTTTGGATAACTTTGCTACTCTTCAGCCATGTGCATCTGACCTAGAACAGATGAGATAATCAATAGGGAAATTCCTTGTACAGTTGGAGGTACTATCCAGTAAATACACTATTTTAAATCACTAATTGGTTTTGCAGAAAATGCACATGAACTCAATTTTTGTAATAAAGATAGTAGGCTGAAAGGAAAGCTTTCCATTACTCTACCAAGCCCTGTGAGGCAGGAGTTAAAAGTACATAGTGTTTTGTCCAAGGGCAGGCAGCACCCCCGCAGGGACAAGCCAGCTGGACAAAGAAAGAAGCCCATCAATAAGAACAAAGCCCATTCAAACTTCTAACAAGCTCAAGAATAAGTCTGAACAACCAAAAATAATGACTCTCCTTCAACTGTGTAGTATATCTTGTTATTACTTTCTGTTACCCAGAGTTAAGAATGCTATCCAATGTGGCATATATTTACATCCAAAGGCAAACTTATCCATATTCTGCCTGACCTGCACCACTTCTTCTCCTTGCAAAGCCTCGATCTGCCTCGGCCGCCGCTGCCTGTCGCTGTTCCCATGGCCGAGTTTACCATAGTCACCATCTCCCCAGCTAAAGACTTCACCACTCTCTGTCAGGGCCATTGAGTGCCCATCAGAACCACAAGAAGTCACCAGCTGGGTCACCACAAAGCCTAGAACAGAGCAGAAAAACCAACGGGCATCATTCGATGCTGAAATTCTCCTGTATTTGCAGCTGCTACAGAATGACTCCAAAATGGAAAATACGAAAACACTATTGTAGAAATACAAATAAGGTCTTTCATATTAAATCAAATTCACAGTCGTAACCTAGCTTAAGTGGGAGGAATTATATAGAATACTGCTGAAGACAAAGAAGAGGAAGGGGACAGCAGCAGTGACAGTCACCAAGGCTAGATTGTAACCACTCCTCTAAGAGCTTTACACGAATTATCTCATTTCCCATTTTCTCAAAGAAACTAGCAGGCAGATACCAAAGCATTTCCAATTTTTTTTCCTAGTTGGGAAACTGAACCACAAAGAATTCTAGCAGCTTGTGTAAGATCCCAGAGCTAGCTCCTGTTCCCTTCCTACCGCTGTACTCCTCCCACCGGATCTCAAAGACAAGAACTAAGAGCACTGTTAGAAATTTGGTCTAAACTCATTGCTACTTTTATCTTTTATACTTCTACTTAAAAAAAGAAACAACAAAGAGTTGTCTTTGTAGGTTGGGGTCAATAGGCCAGGGCCTCCTGCTCTGCTTTTTCCAGAGGTATTCTTTCTGCAAGTCCCACAGAAGTCTGAGGCCCTTTAAAATCTTCAGCCCACTTGAAGATTTCCAAGTACACGTGTATGATTGCTACTGCTATTATTAGGTACCTGCTTACACTTATGCAATCTGAAAGACTGTGTTTACTATCTTCGGGGAGCCTCCAAAACATTGTCACTGCTCTGAAAAATAACTTGCAAAATAAGCTAATTAAAGCTATAAATGCACCTGAGAAAGTAATAAATGAAAGTGAAAACCCTGCAGGGTTTCATTCAGCAAAATTTGAGAAGCATTCCAAACAGCAAACATTCCTAGTTAGATCACAGTTTCTCACCATTTTAAAAATAACGACAACTTTACCTTGTAACGCTGAAATAACTGTCAGCACATGAAGGTCATCTGAATTTCCTTGTCCCAATCGGCCATAGCTTCCTTCCCCACAAGCCAACACTGTGCCATTGGCCTGGATGACAAATGTACAGTTCTGACCACATATGACCTAGTATGGAAACATACAATTAAGTACATCATCCTTTCATGAGGCAGCGAGGTGAATATTGGCCTATGTGTATAAGAGAGGTCAAAGAAAATGAGAAAGCAAAAACAAACAGGGCCCAGCATGGTGGCCTAGTGGCTAAAGTCCTCGCCCTGAACGCGCTGGGATTCCATACGGGTGCCGGTTCTAATCCAGGCAGGTCCACTTCCCATCCAACTCCCTGCTTGTGGCCTGGGAGAGCAGTCGAGGACCACCCAATGCTTTGGGACCCTGCACCCATGTGGGAGACCTGGAGGAAGTTCCTGGCTCCAGATTGGCACAGCACCAGCCATTGCAGTCACTTGGGAAATGAATCATCAGATGGAAGATCTTCTCTCTGTTTCTCCTCCTCTATATATATCTGACTTTCCAATACAAATAAATAAATCTTTAAAACAAACAAACAAATAAGTCCTGAGAGCACTCCCCAATCCTGTCTGTCTCCCCAGGCCCAAGGTGTTCTTGCCTGCCTTTGTTAAGAGAATTACTGACCTGAGGCAATGATCCAGCTAGCCCTTATAGCACTATATATAATCACTGGACTAAGGAATCACTTACTTCTCCAATGAATAAGAATCCTGATAGCCTGTACCACCTGAAAGTTTTTTTTAGGAGAACTCCACACCCATATTTTCCCAAAAGAGGGAGCAGGGGAGGAGAAACACCTGCACTTCCATATTCCTGTCTGAATACTGAGATGCCTGGAGGAATTTGTCCTGTCATTGTTTTCAGTTAAATTCTCTGTTAATTGCTTTCTCATCTATTTGTTCATTAGCCTCATACTTAGCTATCAGTAGAACACGTTCCCAGTGCCCAGATCAGTGGTTACATTTTATTATGTAGCTTTGGCATGTACACTTGAAACTACTACATGCATACCCTGGGTACTTTCATTAACTCTTTTATCTTTATACTACAGGGAAGGAGTTGATGTAACTCTAGGGCTCCTATAAGCCCTTGATTATTACAAAACTATTTGCTTAACTAAGAGATGTATAAGGCTTATCTGATCATTTGGAACTATGTTATCTAATGAGATTTCAGCCAGCTGTGCAATATTTCAAATTTTGAGTTGTTAAACAGGAAAGAGTGACAGGGAAATAAATATTAAGGACTTGGCTGGAAAGAAACAGAAACTGGGGGCCCAGTGCAATAGCTTAGCGGTTAAAATCTTCACCTTGAATGTGCTGGGATCCCATGTGGCCACTGGTTCTAACCCTGGCAGCCCCACTTCCCATCCTGCTGCCTGCTTGTGGCCTGGGAAAGCCCAAAGCCTTGGGACCCTGCACCCGTGTGGGAGACCTGGAAGGGGCTAGAGGCTATTGGCTTTGGACTGGCTCAGCTCCGGCCACTGCAGCTACTTGGGGAGTGAATCATCGGATAGAAGATCTTCCTCTCTGTATCTCTGACCTTCCAATAAAAATAAAACACATCTTTAAAAAAATAAAAGAATGGTACCACCCCAAAATAAGTCTAATGTGTTAAAAAAAAAAAAAAGCAGAAACTAGAGGAAACACAAAAGCATACTTGAGAAAATTAATGTAAAATGGAATCGAAGGATGAGTTTATTATGGTATAAAAATTTTTACATCAATGCAGTTTTTTTGTGCACACAAGTCCCCTGAGTATTCTGAAAACCTCTTGTATGCATGACTTTATCTGTATTAAAATAAATTGAAAATACATAAACATAAATAAAATTTTTTTTTAAGATTTGCCTATTTGAAAGGCAGAGTGACACAAAAAAGAAAGAGGCCTTCTAACTACTTGTTTACTGCTGGTTGCCTCTCTAAAAAGGCTACAATGGCTCTGGCTGAACCAGGTTGTAGCCAGGAGCCAAGAATTCCATGCAAGTCTCCCTGACTGGTGGCAGGGGCCCATTTTCATTGCTTCTCCAGATGCATGAGCAAGGATTTGGATCAGAAGTAGAGGTGTCAGGACTTTAATAAGCAATTCTGAGGTGCGATCCTGGCTTTGCAGGCAGCAGCTTAACCCACTGTGCCATAATGCTGCTGTCTAAACCTCTCTTTTAATTTCAGTTCCATTAATATTTTAAAGTAATATTTTTACACACAGAAAAGCATAGGGCATTCTGAGACCAGCTGAAGTAGAGAAGAGTGAAAGAGAAAGCTATGACCTCAGAAGGGGTTTGGAAATACAGTATCATGATTATGAGAAGGCAATGGTGGAAATTGTGATGAAGATCTGAAGTTTATAATCCCCCAAACATCACTAATTAGGGGTACCTCAATGTCCATAAGCACACACTCAGCAGACCTAAGGCTATATGACAACCATTCATCACACATAGAAGCCAAAAAAATCCAGAAATTTGCTAACAAAACGTCTTACTTGGAAGGTATACGTCATGCTCTTTTTTAATGATCCCTCACAATATGTTAGAAAATGAAAAAGCTTTATCCTACAATAAACTGTTGACAGCAGAAGAACTGCAGTCATCAGTTCCCAATGTTCTCCGCAGTGTCTTTCCCCTGCTGCTTACCTGCTGGGCCTGCGAGAATGATGGCGCTGAAGCAGGTACCATCACGTTCCTTCCAGCCTCCGCAAGCTGCCCGTGCCTGCCAGCACCCCACAAGTAGACGTCACATTTACCTCCCAGGTGCCAGTCCTAGAAAACCACCATCATCTCAGAATCAGACTCATCTGTTTCTTCAAACACACATGTATTGAGTAGAGATGTGTGCCAGCCTCTTTGGGAGGGCACAGACACAAAAGCATTTAGAATAAAAAAGGCTCACTGAGAACCACCAAATATTTATCTCCACCTTTACCGACCTCAGGTCTTGAAGTTGCCCAAGACATTATCTGTTCATCCATGCCATTAATCCATTTACTATTATCCTAGAAGACAGGACAAACATAAAGATGTATCAATGTTTAGCTAAGACTTAGTCGTTTTTAACTAACAACAAAGTCTTACTTCCAAAAGGAGAACACGGTAACACATTATGAAAAAATAAGATCAATTTTATAATCATGCTAAAGTTGACTTTATACATTTTATTATCTATCTTTATTCATTTCATCAAATGTTCCACATACAGAAAATGACAATGTTTGAGCCAAAAAATGGGATAGGAGGGATATTTCCTGATTAAAATATTCTATATTTAGGTAATTTTTATAGGTAATATTTGCCTGTGCATATTTAACTTGTATATTCAAATGCTTGCATATGGTAAGTATTAGCTAAATAACATGACTGTCAGAACAAGTGCTGGCCTGTACTATCTATATGTGTGTTTTATCTGCATTGTGATTGCTACACTAGACACATTCTGATATAATTAGGAAGAAATGCCAACTGGGACGCTCATCCATATATTTGATGCCTACTATACACATGACTTAAGTGCTAAATAAATTAGAATCTATGTAGCATAGATTGGCCAAAAAAAAAAGTTAAAATATATGCAAATAAGAACTAATATAAGGTACCTAATGGGAAAACACAGGCTAAGTCACTGAGAGCCTGCAGGTTTTAAAAAGCCTTGTAGTTTTTATATAATCTATCACTGTTGCCATGGAGGGCTATCATCAGATTAAATGTGAGTCTGTGAAAAAAAATATCTTCAGCTTATGTAAGGGTGTGCGTTCAGCTTTTCAAGCTAGCACAGTTACGAAGGGTCTGCTACATGACAAACAATCCATGACACACTCTCAGCGGCAAATGATGGCAGCTCTTAGCATGTTTACCATTAGGAATACAAGTTCATCCTCTGGAACAGGCTCTAGATCTGGAACAGTAAAAGACTCTGGAAACTGTGCTCCATTAGTCAAGGCTTCAGCAGCTTTGATGGTGGTGGAGAAGCACTCTAACCAGGCCCACTCATTTGGATTCCACAGAGCAGGATCAGGGAGGCAGTGCTGGTGATGCGGTGGCACTGGAGGGTTACACAGCAGCTGGTCCAGGTGAAGTCCCACTGCAAGTGAGGCCAGGCACTGCATGTAGGGGCTGTGCACCAGCTGGTCACCACAAACCACATGAGGCTGAGGAACAATGCAAAGGTGACAAGTTGAAGAACCTAGGCAAATCTTCTAAGTTAACTTACTGAATTCTGACAGATTACAATTGGGTATATTTACATTATTTGAAAGGCAAATTACAGTGAGAGAAGAAGAGATAGAAAGAGAAGTCTTCCGTTCATTGGCCCATCCTGTGTGATCTTCCCAGGTCATAAGCAGGGAGCTAGATCATAGCTGGAGTAGCCAGGACTTGAACCAGAGCCTATATGTGACGCCAGTGCTACAGGTAGAGGGCTAGCTTGTTATGCCACCACACTGGCCCCACAATTATAGTTTCAAACTTTATTGCTCTTTTTTTTTGGTATGGAAGACCCCTCTCTCGTCTCTCTGCCTCTTTGCCTTTCAAGTGAACGATAGAATCTTTTAAAAAATTTACTGCCTTTAAGCTTTATGTTTTAAAATAACTTCAGACTTACAAAGAATTGCAGAGGCAATACAGAGAATTCCTATTCATTCTCCATCCAACTTCCTCTTAATGTTAACATCTTACAAAACTATGGCACATTTACCAAAAAACTAAGAAATAAACATTGGTGCCATACTAACTACTAATTAAAGCACAGAATTTCATTTGATTTTCCCACTAACTCCACTAACTTCCTTTTTTGCCTCTATGATCCAATCTAGCAGATCATATTGTATTTAGTATATTTTCACTATGATTTTTCTTGACTAAAAAAACAAGCAGATAATAACTTAACTTACTGACACTTGTTCTAGAGCTCTGGAAAACCCTCTCTTCCTTCATGGCACTTCCTAGTCATGGCAGAAAACTCCGTAAGAAACAAAACAAAAATCAACTAATTAATGAACCTTGCCAGAAAGAGAAAGAACCATGGAAGAGAGAGCAGACGAGCTCCACCTGCAGGCCGCACCAACTACCGCAAGCTGAAGAGAAGCTGCTTTTAGGATTACTGCCAGGACACCAAGCCTGAACCCTACTTTTCTTCCTTCTAGTGTTTAGCGATGTGACTCAGTTTATTGTTTTTTTTTCTAATAAGTGCTTCCATTTATTAAGCAAGTTTAATGTGGCAAACACTGTCATAAACTATATTAAATACATTACATTTTATATTTACAATGATTTCAGTTGTTACTTTTGCTAGGACAAAGAAGCAATAAAACAAATTGTTAATATTCACTCTGCCTTTGTTATTTTTCTCTGCTTATATGTCTCCCAAGGGGAGAAAAAAAGCTTCAATCTGAAACGAAAATCAGTCCATCTTGGTTCCTCCTGCACTCCTGTCACTAAAAGTCATCTCATTGCCATCCCCACACACAAGACAAACAAAAACTTTAAAGATTCCATGTTTTTAATTGTTAAAAATGTAAAATAAAAGGCATTTAAAAAGCATTAAAATGGCAAAAATTAAGCTATTAAATTTCAAGTTCATTAACAGATAAGCACCAGACTCAGTTTATTGTTAACCATCTACTAACTTCCTACCAAGATTCACTTGCTAGATGGTCACTCTGACACCCATACACATTCCTAAACTCCAGATGTGGAAAGCAAACCTGCACATAGATAACACTGCACAAGTATTGTAAGAAATCTATAGCAAACACATAACCCCCAAAAGCAGTGATACAGACACTTATATAAATTTGGAGGTTAAGTGTTCATGTCACTCTGGAAAAAATAAAGCAAGACTAGGCTTGGGACTACTGAACAACTGTTTGCAGCCTGATTAAGTTCATCTGATGTTGCTCAAATGGTCCCTATTATTTTCCTCAGATTTCGTATCCTTAAGATATAAATCAAAAATCATAGTTCAGATTTTTAGCACACCTGGCCCCCATGGGTGTCCACAGTGTGTGGGTAAGTTACCTTTTCATAGGCGTATTGCTCCTGAAGCATCATGGGCAGCCGCTCTAGAAAGGCTCTCATGCAGGGGGCCATGTTTAATCCAAGGACACCCTGCTGTTTCAGCGCTGTCCTACAAGTTGCTAAAACGTGATTGGCAGCAGCCCATTCTGCAGTACAATTCACAACCAAAACATCCTGGTTGAAAATAAATCATGTCATATGATTAATATGCTTAAATAAAATATAAAGCTATCACCAGCTAATTTGTTACATGCCAACCGCCCATTTACCTTCAATTACCTTCTAGTAACTGCATTATAGACTTCGTTTTTGAACATTTATATGCAAAAAAGGCAGTACTTTTAATGCATAGGGAACTTCAAAACATTCTAAATTTTGGGTAGGTAAAAGTGACTGAATGATCACAAAACGTGATTTGTGAATTATCTGTCAGTTGGTTCTTTTAAAATAAACAAAGTCAACCATTTGCTATTTTATAAGAATTATAGGACAACCTATCTAGTATATTTCAGAAATCTGACAGGATCACAGGGATACTAAGGCCAAAGTATTTTGTCTGCTGAAGGATAGATCTGTAAAAGCAGCACACTGCTGCAGAAATGGCTCTAAGGCTAATCCTACACAGGCCATGACTGCTTGTGTTTTACTTCTAGTGGGGACTGCTCATGTAGGCTGAGGGTTTATTTTAACATCACTTAACCACATAGATTGTAAATCAGAGCTCTACATTGACTGTAATCTTGAAGGAAATAAAAGCTATACATTAGGAGAAAACGTCATTTCATAGAATTACTTGAAAGCAGGGTAGCCAGCATTTTTACTAGAATATTAAATTTAAAACTCCGTATTTTGTATTTTTGAGTCAAGTATCTTTGAGATAGCTATTTTTATAGGAAAAATTTTTTTGAGATAATTTAGTATTATATCAAAAGTCATGTCAAAATGTCAAAATTAACTTTATAACTTCCAATAGAAATAAAATTGTTTGGGTGCTGGCTTTCTGGTGTAACAAACTGATCCATAGCCTGTGATGCCAGGTTCCCATATGGGTGTCAGTTCAAATCTCAGCTGCTGCATTTCCAATTCGAACTCCCTGCTAATGTGCCTGGAAAAGTAGCAGAAGATGGTCCAAGTCCTTGGCCCTTGTACTCACATGACAGACTCAAATGAATCTCCTGGCTGGCTGTGGCCTGGCCAGCCCTGTCTGAAGCAGGAAGTTGGGGAATGAACTAATGGATGAAAGATCTCCCCCCTCTCTTTTTTTCCTAACTCTGCCTTTCTAATTAATAAAAATCTTTTTAAATGAATGAAATTGATCAATAACTAAGTACTTGCATCAAAACCTTTGGTATGCTATAAAGAGTTATAGATAATAAGTAAGAAAATCTGTTTCTAGTTCTCTTCACCACGTAATAGTTGCGTTATCTTGAGGAAGTGATAATCCCTCTGGGTACTAGGCTCTTCCCTACCACATGCTCATATCCCAGGATTTGATCTGAATGCTGTATTACCTTTGATCTATTTGAGCAAGCAGCTACCCCAACTTCTGGAATCCATACTGTGGCCTGAATAGCTCCAGACCCTATCACAACAGTTTGCAACACAGAACCATCCTAAAATGAAACACAACATCAGCATTTCTTTAGTTAAGTTTGGGCATTTTTGACATTTTAAATGACATTTCATGGGGCCAACACAGTGCAGCACAGTGGGTTAAGTATTTGCTTGTAATGCAGACATTTCATATCAGAGAGCCAGTTCAAGATACGACTGCTCTCCTTCTGATCCACATCCATCCACTCCGTCTGGAAAGACAGCAGAAGATGGCCTATATTCTTATACCCCCTGCCAACCACCTGAGAGATCTAGCTGGAGTTCCAGGCACCCAGCCCCGGCCACTGAAGCTACCTGAAGAAGTGAATCAGAGGATGGATGAAAGATCAACCTCTCTCTCTCACTCTCCCTTTCCCTAACTCCCCATCACTTTGCTTTCCAAATTAAAAACAAAACAAACTTTAAGTAAATTTATACCTAACCTTCACAAAAATGTGCTAAAGCCCACATTTTAGCTAAAATCAACCATGTTCAATTGTGTACCTACTATCCAATTTTTGAGGGCCTAGATGAATTTAGAAATACTTATCATCAGTAAGTCAAAATACAAAACAAGACTTTGATAGGAGTATTTTCAGTATTCCAGACAATATTTCATTAAACATCCCAGGATTGGGTGATTTTTCAGTACATATATTTGGCACACACGTTTAAGTTAATATAAAACTATTCCTTAAAATAAAAAGAAAACCTACTTTCTTACCCTTAAAGACCAAATGTTCATGAGTCCGCCCAGTCCCCCGGACACCAGGGCCAGACCATCAGAACTGAAGGCAACAGTCCGGACGGGAGTGATGTGGCCCCGGAGCTGATAAACACACCTGATGCCCGCTGACTTCCCACAGCCATCCTGAAAGTCACACATTTTAACATTTTATAGATTCAAGATTTACAATTCATCCTTAAAATTTGTATAATTAAGTATAAAATTGGTACTGTGAAAGAATCAATCTCTTGAAGGTTAATCTGATTAAATAAATAATAAAACCTCAATCTGGCTCTTCTTTGCCAAAGCTGAGTCTCAGTTTTTGACACATTTCCAAACTGGTTTTCCACTCTTCAAACTGGCAGGTGTGGTTATATTTCAAAGCTGCAAATATCCCTCAGAAAATCATAATTTTTGCCTTATAACTAGTGGTTTAATTTTGAAGTTTTGGCTTCTGTTTTATGTAATTTTCAGTTTTATCCCAAACATTTGTAAGCTGCACATGCTGATTATATGAATGGGTTTTTCTTCTTGTTGCCTAGTGATTTTGTCACATGTTGTCTGATCTACACATTTGCTCTGTCAGTTTCAGAAGTGAGATAAGAAGGGCTTGTCCATAGAGCTATTTTCTAATAATACAAGCAGTAAACCAGATTTAGCTGTAGTGGGACCCTTTCCACATTTGTGATATCATCCTCCTTTCAGTAAACTAGGCTACCTCTCTGTTCCCTTTCTACCTCTTTCTGCCCTAAATTCCCTTTTTCTTTCAATAACAACACAACATAACACCATATATATTCATTCAATCAAAGATAATGGAAAATATATTTTTTCCAAAGGTTTTTGTAGGACAGACAAAAGAAAACAGAGATTGTAAGCTGGGGGGTAGCTTAGAGAAGTAACTGAATTGGTCACTCAGTATTTTAAGGAATTTTAAAGCCAGGTGCCAATGTTGAACATTGGGAGATTTTATACAGGATTACTGGCTTCTGTTTTAAAACTTAGCCAATCAGATAATGATAATCTGTTGATTCTGAATGGTGACAATTAAGTATGTGGCAGCTATGCTCTTTACAGATAGCATGTATACCTCCTGGCTTTTATTTACTTATTTACTCTTTAAACAGAAGATTTATTTATTTATTTTTATTGGAAAGGCAGGCTCCCACGCCAGGTCTTCCTTCCTTTTTATCTCCTCCACAACTTCCAACTCCTGGCTTCATGAACTTAAGATACTTTGTAGGTATCAAAGACAGTTTTCTAAGTATCTAAATCTGCAACTTTTGTTTAAGAGAAAGAGATCATTGTTCACTGATGGAGTTGTGGCATTGTTAAGAGAGGTGTTCTGGCTGGAGGGGCTCCCATGTTACTGTCCATCTAAAGCATCAGTTATAATTACTACCATCATAATGGTCACCACTCAGTATGTTTTGAGTAATTCACTTTAACAAGCAGTTACATTGTGACTTGTGATAAATTAAGCTGTCTCAGAGAATGCAAAAAGAATGGCATTTAAACATTTTTCCTATGAATATCCCTTTAGGATATGGTAGTGGGGGGAATCTTACTAATCAAGGCAAAATTATGATAATGTATATATTCTATTATTTCATATAAGCTCATTAAAAAAACACCAGACTATTACCTGGAAATTTGATTCCTGGTCCCACCATCCTTCTGAGCTAGTCACACTGGTCTGTGTGATGTCTTGAGGAATACGCCAAACACATACTAAGCCACTCTGACAGCCACTTAAAAAAATTAATCACATAAAATCAAAACATGCCAATATACAAAAGTCAAAAAAATTAACAGCATCAATTAAGGGCCAATAGAACCAGAGTAATATTACATTGAAAAATTATATTGTAGTAGGTGTGCTATAATAATTTAAAGGAAATACAACTGGGATCAACATTCTAACAACATCATACCCAGATAAAAAAGATTACATACCAACTTTCCCACTAGAAAACTAATTAGTATTCCTGAAATGCTTTACAGTGTTACAGATTAGAAAAACAGTAACTAGCTACAGTGAGAAGCCATACTTCAGGTGAATAACCACCTACACTAACATAAACATGAGGACAACACACATGCACATAAATAATGACTTACGTAGCCATCAGTAATTGCAACTTGGATCCTTTCCCTGGAAGATTGCACCAAGCAATGCCATTTACAACAGATGGATGGCAGAGTGAATGGAGACAGCGCCAGCATCCTGCAGCAAGCCCCCACAGTTTCACATGTTCTTCTTTGGCACATGTCAAAAGAATATGACCTGTGGGGTCCCACTTCATACTAACAATGGTTTCCTTAGATGGTGCAGGGAGGGAAAAAAACAAAGAGTAATGCTTTCTTTGCAAGTAAATACTTAAAATTTAACAAAGTATGATCTATATTTGCACAAATACTATTTGGAAATGAATTTCATGTAAATCAGGTGTTGACACACATCAATCTCAACTGACATAACTCAGCTTTTAATAGTTTGTATTACACATATTTGCTATTGCTAATGACAAACAACTGTTAGCTGAATGAATTATAAAATGCTTAAAACGGATATCTTCCACAAAAAATGAGATATTTTTCATTAGCATTTGCCTTTGTTAAGAACAGTTTTTATTCAATGAAAACCATTACACATATATATACAAAAAGAAAAGAAACTTTTAACAAAATGCCCTTCACATCAAACCAGTGTGAAGGACATTTCTCACATTCTCTTAAGTGTCTGAGAGAAACACGGGACACATTTTGCATTTATATGACTGTGATCACTGCACTCTTTCAATTTTTTTTTTTTTTTACTGTCCTCCACACCTTCCAATTCTTGCTTTCATGTTACCTGCCTAGAAGGTTCTATAAACATCAGAACTGGTAACTTCTGTATAAAGTAAAATAATAGTAAAATGATCATTCTTCATGGGATTTCTAGTATTAGTGGGAGGCACTTTGAAGAACGGGTCTTCTGACAGTATTCCTATTTCACATTTTAAAATTTCACTTCTTTCATGGCTGAAGGCTTTTTACATATACTTCTCTACATACATACACAATCCAAAGACTTCATGCATGAATATGAAATTATGACTGATGTAAAAAAATTAAAGAAATTAGTATCAAGCAATACTACTGCAAATATCAAGAAAAAGATGGTTAAATAGACTTGCATGTGGCTCATCTATCCACAAATAAATAAATAAACTGAACAACAGGGGCTGACCCCACGGTGTAGTGCGTAAGGCTACCACCCAAGTGTGAGCATCTTATAGGGATGCCAATTCAAGCTCTGACTGCTCCACTTTCAATCCAGCTCCTTGCTAAAGTGCCTGGTAAAGCAAATGCAAATGGCTAAAGTACTTGGACTCCCACCACCACACGGGAGATCTGGAAGCAGCTCCTGGCTTTGGAATGACCTAGCTCCACTGTTGTGTCCATTTGGGCAGTGAACCAGCAAACAGAAGACCTTTCTCTCTGTATCTCTGTCTATGTGTAATTTGGCCTTAAGCATATATAAATAAATAAATCATTTTTAAAATGACAACAATAACAAAGAGTAAACAAATATGTTCTGCCTGGAACAACTGAAGAAGTATGCTGGAGAGTAGCAGGGAAGGTCAACCCTGAGGAGCACAAATCCCAAGGCAACACCACAGAGGAGTGAGGCGTCCTGCCCCTTAGATTGTCTTCCCAAGCCAGATCAGCTCAGGGCCAAGTCAGACTTTCCCTTGTAGGGCAAAGTCAGCTAGAGATCCCGAACTGTCCGGACTGCCACTGCAGATGTATCCAGCATTCAGACTCTGGACAGTTTGGGAAAGTTGTCCAACGTTCACACAGTTAAAATGACATAAACTAGAAGCCCAACTTAATCACCATCCTTCCAAGACCTAAGCCGCTATTTCCATTTGAAACTGGACCCATAGCTACTGTGAATGCTCCTCTGGTGGCTAGTGGTTACAATACATCTCCAATCTTAGGATTACTCCAGCATGCTCACACAGGCATCTGCAGCAACATCATCCCAATGTTCAGAGTCTAGGGCCACCAGAAAATCTGATCACTGGTGTCTCACTCTCCCAGGGAACAGCTGGACTTCTAGAAGGGAAGGTGACATACAGTCAGTGGCTTGCATGCACCAGGGCCCAGCCTGACTGGCTCTGTGCCCTGGAGAGCCTGCTATTCTACCAACCAGCCTGTAATGGCCCAGAAACCTGGCCGGATAACCACTGTAGCACAGGTCCTCTCCCCTTCATTGAGCCTACCACACAGCCAGCCAGTGGCCTTGGCCACTGCAATGGGCAAGGTATAATGTAGAGTTTTAATAGCCACAAGACATTCCCACTTCCAGTCATACCACACCACTACAAACAGCCTCAGCTGATGACAGTGAGTGATGTCACCATAAGCTGCACTACAGAGGATTACACCTGAAGAACTGCAGAGAGACCACAGTACTGAGTCTATTTACAGTCGAACACACCATACCCAAACAAGCTAGCATCTATCCACAAGGAAAAGCCTGTCTCATTGGGGGGAAAAGTCCCCCAAAACTGGAAAAGGAGACTGTTGCACTTGATGAGGAAATTATCAGTGTAAGGAGACACACAACAGAAAACAAGAAAGAAACATGGCACCTCCAAGGCAGGATAATAATTCTCTAATACTATTCCAGAGAAAAGAAACTTTATAAAATGCATTAAAGGTGGAGAAAGGCACAGAAAGGTACACTGAACAAAATAATAGCCTAAACAACTCAAGACTTTGGATAATGGTGGACAGTTAGATTCACAAAGCTCAAATAACTCAAATAGACTGCATCTTGCTCTTCATAGCATGTTTTCATATAATTGTCAAAAGGCAAAGGGATTTCACAGAAGAAACCCTGCAGGCCAGTTGAACAGGATGAATTATTCAGAGTGCTGAAAGAAAAAATTGCCCATCAAGATTGCTACACCCTGTAAAGTCATCCTTAAGTTGAGAAGCTAGACAGGTAAAGACAGTCTGAGATTTCAAAAATGGAGGATTTGACACAACCAGACCACCCTTAGTAGAAATGCTTCAGTGAGTCCTACACCTAGAACTCAAAGGTTAGTATCTACTAGCATGAAAACACCTGAGGCATAAAATCTGGTAGTAGATAAACAGATAAGAAAAAGGAATCAAACCTTATCACATCATCACTACAGAAGAACAGAAGAAGGTCAAACCACAAACAGAGGAAGAGACAAAGGCTACATAAGAAAATGAGAAAATAATGAACACAACAACAGGAGCAGGTTTTAACCTACCAATAGCCTTGAATACAAATAGATAAAATTCCCCCTAGCCTGGGGGAGGGGGAGTGTTTTAGCACAGTAGGTAAAGCTTCTACCTGTTACGATGGCACCCACTATGGGTGCTGGTTTGAAACCTGGCTGCTCCAATTCTGATTCTGCTCCCTGCTAACAGCCTGGGAACAGCAGAGGACAATGGCTCTAGTATTTGGACCTCCGCCACCCATGTGGGAGACCTGGATGACACTCCTCGTTCCTGGCTTCAGCTTGGTTCAGCCCTTGCTACTGCTGCAATTTGGGGAGTAAAAGGGCAGATGGAAAATTCATTCTCTCTCCCTCTGTTTGTAATTCTGACTTATAAATAAACAATTTTTTTTTGCCTGGCTGAATGGATAAAATATCAAGACAAAACTATATACTACCTACCAGTGACTTACCAGTAAAGACACACACATATTGAAAGTGAAGGAATGGAAAGATTTGCATGCATGAGTTAGTGTGTTGTACAGTAGTTAAGTTTTCCCTTGGGATGTCTGCATCCCATACCCAAGTGCCTGGATTCAAGACTCAGTTCCCTTACTACTTTTTTTTTTTTTTTTTTAAAGATTTACTTCTTTTTATTGGAAAGGCAGATTTACAGAGAGAACATGACACAGAGAAAGATCTTCCATCTGCTGATTCACTCCTCAAGTGGCTACAACAGCCAGAGCTGAGCTGATCCAAAGCCAGGAACCAGGAGCCAGGAGCTTCCTGTTTCTCACGTGGGTGCAGGGTCCCAAAGCTTTGTGCCATCTTCCCACTGTTTTCCCAGGCCACAGGCAGGGAGCTGGATGGGAAGTAGAGCAGTCAAGACACAAACCAGCACCCATACGAGATCCTGGCAGATGAAAGGGGGAGACTTGGCCACGAGCTATCGTGCCAGACCCTCAGTTCCTGTATTTCCAATCCAGTTTCCTGCTAATGTGTACTCTGAACAGTGGGTAATGGCTCAATCACTCAGGCCCCTGATCACCATGCTGGGAGTCCTGGGTTGAATTCCTGGCTCCTTCTTTGGCCTGGCAGAAACAGTCAAGATCGCTGTGAGCATTTGGAAGAATGAATTAGTGAATGAGAGGCCTCTATTTCTCTTTCTGTTCTCTCTTTCAAATATAATTAGCTAATTAATTTGTCTAAAATCTATGTTATAGATCAGATGGACCTAAGAAATATTTTGAAAATCATTTATTTAGATATTTGAAAGGCAGAGTTACTGAGAGAGAGGAAGAGACGGAGATCTTCATTCACTGGTTCACATTTCAAAAAACTACAACAGTTGGGGCTGGACCAGGTAGGAGCCAGGAGCTGCTTCTGTAGGTCTCATGTGGGTGGCAGGGACCCAAGTACTTGGGTCTTTTGCTGCTGCTGCTTTTCAGGACATTAGTAGGGGGTTGGACTAGAAGTGGAGCATCTAGGACTTGAACTGATGCTCATATAGGATGTTAGCATCTCATACAGCAGCTTGACCCTACTGTGCCACAATACTAGCTCCACAGATAATTACAGAATATTCATACAAGAGCTAGAGAACATACATTCTTCTTATCAGTATATGGAATATTTGACACTCCTAGAATTTGTATAAGACCACAAAAGACTCTTATTGGCTGAAGCAATCCTAAGCAGAAAGAAAAAACTTGGATGTATCACAATATCTGACTTGAAAACACTACAAAATTTTGATTATCAAAACAGAATGGCGCTACCATAAACACAGATAGAACAGGTACAGAGTTCAGAAATAAATCCATGTATCTATAGCCAACTGATTTATGACAAAAGCACCATGCATGTATTCATACATTGGAGAAAGGACCATCTCTTCAATGACTGATGTTGGGAAAATTGAATATCCACACATAGAAGAATGAATGTGAGTGTGCGTACACACACACACACACACACACACAGAGCCAATTCTCACCATACACAAAAATCAATTCAAAATGAACCAAAGATGTGCTAGTAAGACCAGAAACTAAGACGCTATTGTAAGAAAACACAGGGTAAATGTTTTGGCACACTGGTCTGAGCAGATATTTCTTAGGTATGATCCCAAAAGCACAGGCAAAAAATGGACAAAGGGGAGCACATCAAAGTGGAAGATTGGGTAGAGCAATTAACAGACTGAAAGAGAAAGGGAAAAAAACATTTGCAAACTATTTACCTGATAAGATTAATATCTAGAACATTTAGAGGACTCAATAACAAAAAGTAAATAATCCAATTTAGAAATGGACAAATAACCTGAACATTTCCTAAAATACATACAAAAGACTAACAAGTAAATAAAAAATTGCTCAACATCATTAATCTAGAAAATGCTAATCAAAACTACAATGAGATATCATCTCATACTTGTTAGAAGGTCTACTATCAAAAGACAAAAAATAATCAGTGTTAACAAAGAGGCAGAGAAACGGAAACTGAGACACGGTTAGTGGAAAATAAATTAGCACAGTCACATGGAAAACAGTATAGAGGTTTGTTTTGTTTTGTTTTGTTTTAAAGATCTGTTTATTTTTACTGGAAAGGTGGATATATAGAGAGGAGGAGAGACAGAGAGAAAGATCTTCTGTCCAATGGTTCACTCCCCAAGTGGCCACAATGACTGCAGCTGAGCCAATAAAAGCCAGGAGCCAGGAACCTCCTCCAGGTCTCCCATGTGGGTGCAGGGTCCCAAGGCTTTGGGCCATCCTCAACTGCTTTCCCAGGCCACAAGCAGGGAGCTGGATAGGAAGGGGGCCTGCCAGGATTAGAACTGGTGCCCATACGGGATCCTGGTGCATCAAGGTGAGGACTTTTAACCACTATGCTATTGTACCAGGCCCGAAGTTTCTAGAAATAGCATCTCCAAATCTTTTTGCTGCCATCTGGTAATTCTACTCCTGGGTATAGATCTAAAAAAAAAAAAGTGAGGTGTCAGTACACTGAAAAGACAAAAGACACCTGCACTCCCATGATAAATCACAATAGCCAAAACATGCAATCAACCTACATGTCCACCATGGGTGAAAAAAATATTACATATATGCACAATAAAATATTTGTTGTTCAGGCATAGAAAAGAATGAAATTTGAACATCTGCACGAACACTGCAAATGAAATAAAATTTTCTAGATGAAAATAGAGGGCAGTGATGTTAACTGAAATAATTTAGGCCAAACATAAAAAGATAAATCCCACATAATTTTACCCATTGTGAACACTAAAAGAATTGATGTTAAAAACGTAAAAAAAAAAAACCAACACAAAAGTGCTTACCAGAGGTTAGAAAGTATGGAAAGGGGACTGGAGAGAGGGCTCTTACCAGGGAGAGGGGTATAGTTACAGGAGCAACTTTTCATGTTCTAAAGCAAAATACAGTAAATGTAGTTGACAGCAAAAATCAGGTATTTCAAAATAGCCAGTAAAGAGAATTTTGAATGTTCCCAGGACAAAGAAATGAGCTTGAGGTGATAGGTGTACCAATTATTTTTATCTGACCAGTATATACTATATATGTATTGAAACACCTTGTATCCATAAAGATGTGCAATTGTTACTTTTTTTTAAATCAAGAAAAAGTCACCATCTGTTAAAGTTGTTTTTACCTTATGTGCATCAATCAGAACAATGCCTCCTTTCTCAAGTGGTTCCTTCGTTCCCAACAACAATTTTCCATCAAAATATCCCACTGCAAATGGTCTGTCTTCACTGAACCAGGCAATGCAAGTAACAGATACTAACATGATTTAAAAGAAAGAGAAGAGAATAAGAGAGAGACACTTGACATTGTCACACTTAAAAGAGATTTTAAAATAAATAAATGCTATTGCAACCACTATTTAGTAAGTTTCCAGAGAGCTTTAGAGTCTATTCACATAAAACGTACACAACTGGGGATGTCACAAAACTCATGTCATTTATAAAAGACAAAGATTGTCTCATTTTAAAACTCATTCTTCTTTCTTATGGCTATTAAAGTCAAGATGAAATCCCAGATACACAAATTGTAAGGAAATTCACTGCCATTAGACCATCCTTACACTAAATGTTTAAAAGACTCTACATGTAACAGAAGGATGATAATTATCATGACAAAAATAAAAGAATGCATAAAAAAACTTGACAGAAAGTGAATTCTGTCACTACCAGGTTTTTGGACCAGAACCTACTATGAAAGTGAGAGGTGAGATAACTCAAGTCTAAAAGGAAAATCACCCGGCCCTTCTGCTTTACCTCCCTATACAGTGTCTCCCAAACTAAACATCCTATAGTAATAAACGACACTCATCTTTAATTCTTTCTAAGACAGCATTTGTCTGTGAGGACAGAATGGAGTTACAATGTATCTGAGTGGGTGAGGGAAGGGTTCTTCCCTGTGTATCTTTCAAAATTTTAACTTTGAACCTTATTAAGGTATGACCTTTTTTTTTTCATTTTTTATTTTAAACATTTACTTCCATGAACAAACTTTGTATACATGTGTTGTATACAATATGTTATCAAAAACGTACATAGTATGAAGTAATTAAACCAAACTGACATTCACTATCTCATACACTAATTTTTGGTGATGAAACACTTAAAATACTATCTAATTTCAAGGGTATAATATGTATGTCTCAGATCTATCTATCACCCTTTTTTTTAAAACTTATTTTTGCTGATGAGTCCTTTCTGTAACTTAAGTTATTTGGAATATCGATTCCTTAGAAGATATGGGGTTTGTAAGTAAAATTCCTTACATTGTTCTTCCTCCACTTACAGAAGCTTCTTAGTTTATCTATTTTTGCACCTGTTTCATAAAAACGTTGCCAAGTCTAGTATCATAGGTTACACTTCCCTAGGTCCCCACTATGCTTCCGTTAGTAGTTTTAGTTTAATGGGTATGACCTATTTTTAAAAAAACTAAATCTAAAGAGGAAATTCTTCAGTTTTACTAAACAGACACTATGACCTCCGAATTACCCCATCCCCTCAAACACTTAAGAAAAACTACCTACTAAAATGCCCATCAAAGGTACACAGTGAGAAAACAAATGAAGTAGATTCTTTACTATTTCTTCTCAGACCAGGAACTTCCCTTCTCTCTTTCCACTTCTTCAATCAACCTATTTGTTAACAATTTAACCTCTGCTAATGATTTTTTTTTCTCTTGGATAGTCTTAACTTTACGAAGGAGACAGGAAGCCTGCTATGAATGTTAAGTTATTTACACAAAGAACGCATGACTAACAGGCTGTTTCTAACATTAAATCTCATTGGACAGAAAAGTGTTGTGGTGGCAGTAAGGAGTGAAATAGATCTGAATTCAGTAGCTAAATAAAATGAAACACAAACTGGAATATTTAGAAAACATAGCTGAAAAGAACATTATCTTGGCACTTTCAACAGGTAAGCCTATTTGATTTGGGAAGACTCTCTGAGCCAGACACAAGTGCGGTCATTTACCATCCTTTCGATAGCAATGCTCCAATTCTCGCCGGTGCATGGTGGACACATCAACAACTTCAATCAGTCCTATAGATCCATCCATGCGGCCCACCAACAGTAACTCTGGAGACTCTCCTGACCAGGCTGTAGCAGGAGCCTCTTCAGGCCAAGCCAGGGCAGACACCCAGTGAGGTTGAATATCTACTAATCCTTTGCCTCCTACACAGGGAAAAAAATGTTAATTGATTGTCACTTAATTCTTTCAAAGAAAAACAACTCAAAAAATAAATACTAGTCAATTCTAAGACACACTCAAACCAGCCCTCAACTTCATAATAGCACACTAACCAATCAACATGTAGGATCCTTCATTTATGTATTACATACTAAGGCTCTTAAAATCCATGGAAAATGTATATCATGAAAAACGTATACAGAGATTAAGTTTTTTTAAAACTAAAATAATTCTATTTATTTATTTGAAAGGCAGAGTAATGATGGGGCTAGGGGAATCTTTCTTCTGCTAGTTCACACTCCAGACTGCTGCAATACCAGGGTTGGGCTGGGCTGAAGCCAGAATCTCAGAATCGTCTCCCATGAGAGTAGCAGGAGTCCAAGTAGTTGAACAATCACCTGTCATCTCACAGGATGCATCCCCAGAGAGTTGACAGGAAGCATAGCATCGGACCTCAAACCGGTACTCCAAAAGCAGCAGCTTAATTAGCTACGCTACAACGTCTGTCCAAAGCCAGCCTCTGACCATGAAAGTTTATGTGTATTTATCTGAGAGACACAGAGATTCTGAAAGAGTCCTGATTCACTGATTTATTCATCAAATGCCTCCAACAACCAGGCCTGGGCTGGACTGAGGTCAAAGCTAGGAGCCAGGAACTCCATCCACCATCCATGTTTCCCACATAGGTGTCAAGAACAGAATTACATGAGCTATCCCAGCTGCCTCCAAGGGTCTGCATAATCAAAACCCAGCTACTTCAATGTGGATGCAAGTCTTAACTGCTATGCTATATGCCTGCCCACCTTGGTTTTAATTCCATTTTCCACAAACTTTTTGAATTACCCTCATGTGATTATCAGATTGATAGGCTTAACAGGACAATAATATGTACAAGAAAAAGAGTAGAGGCAATTTTTCAACCTACAAATGTCAAACACTTAAGTCCTAATAGTTATTGAAAACCAAATTAATTGACCAACAGTTAAAGTTAACCTCCAAATATGTGAAATAGAAGAAAACACTACTAGCTGTAAGGTTAAAATATTTTAATTTTCCAGAGTAATACAATAAAAGCTGATAAGATTGGGCCTGGCGCAATGGTTCAGCAGCTAAATCCTCACCTTGCATGCACCAGGATCCCAACTGGACACGAATTTGTGCCCTGGCTGCTCCACTTCCCATCCAGCTCCCTACTTGTGGCCTGCGAAAGCAGTTGAGGATGGCCTGAAGCCTTGGGACCCTGCACCTGTGTGGGAGACCTGGAAGAGGCTCCTGGCTCCTGGCTTTGGGTCAGCTCATTTCTGGCTGTTGCAGCCACCTGAGGAGTGAACTAATGGAAGATTTTTCTGTCTTTCCTTCTCTTTGTAAATCTGCCTTTGCAATAAAAATAAAATAACTCTTTAAAATATACTGATAGGAATGTGTACTTGTGAAACAAACAACAGAAACACCTCAAGCCATTAAAAAATATACTGCTTAGGGCCCGGCGGCGTGGCTTAGTGGCTAAAGCCCTTGCCTTGAACGCACCGGGATCCCATATGGGCGCCGGTTCTAATCCCGGCAGCACCACTTCCCATCCAGCTCCCTGCTTGTGGCCTGGGAAAGCAGTCAGGGACAGCCCAAAGCCTTGGGACCCTGCACCCGCGTGGGAGACCTGGAAGAAGTTCCTGGTTCCTGGCTTCGGATCGGCATAGCACCGGCCGTTGCGCTCACTTGGGGAGTGAATCTTCAGACAGAAGATCTTTCTCTCTGTCTCTCCTCCTCTCTGTATATCTGACTTTGTAATAAAAATAAATAAATCTTAATATATATATATATATACTGCTTAAAGCCAGTGATTGTTACTTCACTTCAAACCCTAATCTGAACATTTAGTAGTACATTAAAAGAATTTTTAGTTTACAACTACTAGGTTAGTTAGAACTCCTAGAAAGAAAAGATAGGGAATAGGTTACACCCTCCCTAGTTAAAACCACATTGTGCAGATTTGCACAGTTGTTGAATAGCCAGAGAGTTCTAAAGCTTTAAAGAAAAAAAAAAAAAAGCTATGATTAGGACTCAGAAGGCCAACATAAAGTGCTAAGAAGTAGCTTCCATGATTTATTGTTATTTCTATGATTCTTACCATTAACTTGCCAGATATTCACCATCTTTTCCAAAGCTCCAGCCAGGTACTTCCCACTGATACTCCAAGAAACAGGTGAGAAACTTGGATCACTGGGTGATCCCAGGCTTTCCTCAGCATCTCCTTCCCTAGAATACGGTAAACATGCATAGAATTCTCTTCATCATCCAAAAGCAAACTACAACGCAAATTTGAAAATAAGGACTTCATACAAAACAAAGCATCCAACAGTAGACTTTTCCATTTCAAAGCGTGGTTACCAATATTAATAATTATGCATTAGTTGGTGTGTGTAGTCATCTGAAAATTGTAGGATTATGAAAAAATGCTTAGAGCATTCCTCATATAATATGCGTATGATTTGGCAACAAAAAATGCAGATGTTGGGCCTACCATGAATGGCAAGTAGCTAAATCCTCGCCTTGTATCCACCAGGATCCCAAGTGGGCCCTGGTTTGAATCCCAGCTGGCTCCATTTTCCATTCAGCTCCCTGCTTATGGCCTGGGAAAGCAGTAGAAGATGACCCTGTGACCGTGTGGGAGACCCTGACAAAGTCCTAGCTTCTGGCTTTGGATCAGCTCATCTCTTGTCACTGCGCTACTTGGAGAGTGAACCAGAGGACAGAAAATCTTTCTCTCTCTATCTCCTTCTCTTTCTCTCTCTCTATATATCTGCCTTTCCAATAAAAAAATTAAAAATTTAGATTTTGTATGAGCTATAAATACAGTCATTACTGAGAACATACCAGTTCTGGCTTGCCTAACCTCAAGGAAGTCCTTAGGAAAGAAATATTTACAACAACTGTAATATCTACATTATGAAAAATGCAACACTCTGATAAAGATGTAATATAATTACTCTATTGCCTAAACAATCTTCTAAAAGTAATGAAAAGTCACCTTAATGTTTTATATAACTAAACATTTATTTGTTAACAGACAATGGTTTAATTCTGAATGAGTTCAAATATATTTTAAGATTACATTTTCTCAATAATTACCCTAGAATATTTTTTTAAAACCTGTAAATATAGAAATATAAATCAAACAGAAAAAAAATTTCAGTGGTAATTTGATTACATTAGCACAGCCAAGATGGGCCCGGTCCTGGATTCTGTTTTATTTTATTTATTACACAAGTGAAAATTGTACTCACAGTCTATTGAAGACGCAGGTTTGCTGCAGTGAATATTGTTTTTTGGTAACATTCCAAACTCGAATGGTGCCATCATTGCCGCTTGTAGCCAAAAGCCCTTTTTTATTGCACCACACACATGCCATTACCTAGAAAAATTGAAAGTCGTGACACTTGAACAAGTTTTAATACAGCTTTGTCACATGCAAAAGTTTCAACAGCTATTCCTGTGGTTGTCTTTTCATTCCTGATCTGATACTATTTGCATGCTATATCAGTCTAGCATACAGGGACTAGAGTTAAGTAACTATTAGGCTAACCCTGGTAAATGTTTTATCTGTGCATGTGTGAATGTGTGCATGTGTTTGTGTGTATATGCGTGTGTGCCACTGAGAAACAAAGAGACCTGAGGTTGAGGGAAAAAAGAGAAACACGAAGAGCTAAACTTGAGCTCTTAGAGAAGTCTACTCCATCTTAGTTCAGGTGATAAACACACTTCACATTTAAAATACATACTCTGTTCTGATGAGCCTCCAACTTGATGAAGGAGCATTTTCTGAGATCTCCTCCCATATCAGCAAGCGTTTGTGGAGTAGTTTGGTTGTCACGGTCGTGTGCAGCAAGAGTGCGCACAAGTTGTTGAGCAGCCCATTGCCTATGCTGTGAGGACAGCCTGGAGGACAGGCAGCAGGCTGCCAGGGCATTGGCCAGCTCCAGAGGGCCTACAGCAGAAGGATCATAGGAAGGATGGGCATACAATTGGGCAATAAAACCTGCTTAAACAAAACAATGAAATGATGCCCAGGTGAGAGCTGGTGGTGGTAAACAAAAATGGGTTAACCCATATCTTTTAAGAATTAGCAACTTATCAAGTACTCATGTCACTAACATTTGCACACAACATACAAAGCATTTATCTCATATCATATTCTACAATAGACACAATTCATTGCAAAAGCACATTTCATTACACATCAAACTACAGTCTTTGCTTCAAGGACACAGCAACCTAGGAACATAGCAGAAATCACTTCTAGGCCAGGGCGGAGGTAGCATGCCCTTAACAGTAACATTTTGGCTTTTCTTCAAAAGTACTCTAACATTTAATCAAGAGATCAGACTCTAACAATTCTAAAAGTCGATCTATCAAAACCAAATTGTCCCAATGGAGAGAAGGGGAGATAGCAGTGATTAACTAAGGGTTAATTAAAGGGTTATCATTTTAAGACAAAACAGTATTATCTTTATCCAAATTTTATTAAGGAATCTACCAAGATTCTTATCTATGACCACTCAAACTAAAACCTGTAACTAAATTAATTTAATAAATGTCTAATATTTATCTCCATTTAAAAAGTAGTCATGTACTTCTTTTATGTTATAAACTTAAAGAGATTATATTTTATTTATTATACATAATAACCTCAAAACGCACTTTAAAAAAATGAAATCAAGTTGATCAGAAGACAATGTATTTAAATAGGATGAGACTCACCTTTCTTTTCAACTTCTGACTTATCATAGTTAGGTCTCAGTTTGGCCCCTTTATCTGCCAGTAATGCCACAAGGGCCTGAGTTACAACAAAGTTTGGGGAGGTGACGAGCTTATTCTCTTCTGCAATTCCTCGAAGAAAACTGGGTAGAAACTTCCGTTGAATTGGATCATCAACGGTGGTGAGATTTACACCTGTTGCAGCAGAAATCAAGTTCTGAAATGGCAATTGAAACAAATGGGTTTAATTACTATACAAAATTTTGAAACAAAAACCTTTGAAAACTCAAGACTCAGCAGGAAATCTGCTTCTCCTGTTGCACTGGAACAGGAGAAGCACTGGAACTAACTTACCTGTGTACACAATTGTACCAGCAGTTTTGCAGCACTAGGAGCATTTGATGCCAGACATCCCACAGCGGTGCTCAAATAGGCCAGGCAAGAGATAGGCTTGTTGGTCTTGCTATGCCCACCTCGTGAACGTTCTGAGGTGCTTGCCATGGAAGAAGGGCTGGTGGAGAGGCCAGCTCTCCCTGCTGCAGCCAAGCACATTAATCGCACCAGCGTTCTAATATCTGTTAGCCCCAGGGACTCGAGACCAGCAGCCAAGCTACAACTGGAACCACTGCCAGGAAAGGAAAACACTTCAGATGCATAAAGAAAATGAATTTCTTAAGGGATCGTTTGGAGTCTGCTGCTGCATACTATCCATTGATCAACTAACAGAATAAAATGCAAACGGCATTACCACTGGCCAGACATATTCCAAGAATTAACAAAAATGCTATGCAAGCTGGAAATTAAACAAATACCAAAGTATAACATATAGGAATATTCACAAACCATGAATTTTGACAAATTGAATTCATGTTATCAGCCCAGAAGGGGTGGGGAAATAACATGATTCAGGGTCCATACAAAATTATCAACTTAGATATTTGCCTGCTATATGTTTTGAATTTTGAGTCCTGTCTGAGTTTGCCTTGGCAGGGCCAGACCCAAACATTTTGCAAGTCTTAGTTCACAGGCCAGATGGTTCTTTATCTAAGCTAGATAAAGAAACGGAACACTGCCAGCACCTCTGAAGTTGCCCTTGGACTCAGCTCCATTGTGAGGCCCTCAAATGTCACCATTGCTTAACTGACAGTGCAATAAACTAGCTTTCCCTGTTCTAAGCAGTACACAAATAATAAAACATGTATGGTAGTGTCTGGCTTCTTTGGCTCAACAATATCTTTTTAAGATTTATCCAGGGCCCGATGTGGTAGCCTAGTGACTAAAGTCCTTGCCTTGCATGTGTCAGGATGTCACATGGGCACTGGTTTGTGTCTTGACTGCTCTACTTCCCATCCAGCTCCCTGCTTGTGGCCTGGGAAAGCAGTGGAGGACAGCCCGAAACCTTGGGACCCTGCACCTGTGCGGGAGACCTGGAGGAAGCTCCTGGCTCCTGACTTTGGATCAGCTCATCTCATTGCAACCATTTGGGGAGTGAACAGTGGATGGAAGATCTTTCTGTCTTTCCTCCTTTCTGTATATCCGACTTTCCAATAAAAATAAAAATAAATCTTAAAAAAAGATTCATCCAAGTTGTTTCATTATAGGAGTTCATTCATTGTCACATAAAGTACCATGATCCATTCACTCAATGTGGAAGACAATCAAGTAGTTCAGACCAGTATGCAGTATGCAGTATGCCATGAATGCTCTCATACACATCTTGTGGTGTCCCTGTGTGTGAGTACCCAGAAGTGGACTTCTGGGTCAGAGAGCTCATGCTTGGCTTCAGCTGGTACAGTTGACCAGCCTTCCAAAGAAGCTGTTTAATTTCTCTCTCATAGCAGTGTAGACAGCTTCTGAAGTTTCACATCTTATGCTTCCCCTCTTCACAGTTCAGCCATGCTAGTGGATATACAGTAACATCTCATTGGGTTCATTTCCCTGAGGAATAATGAGGCTAAAAAAGTATTTCATGTTTATTGGCTATTTGGAAATTTTTTTATGATGTGCCCTTTTGTGATACTCAATGTGCTTTGTCCATTTTTTCTTTTTTGAATTGTAATTTTCTTACTGATGAATGGGAATGCTTCGCATTCTCTGTTTTTGGTTTTATGCACTGCTAATATCTTCTATTCTATAGTTTGTTTTACATCTTAACAGCTTTTACTAAGCAGACTTTTCTGTTTCAATATATGTGATTTGCTTAAAACCAAGAATAAATTCTTGTTGTTATCTTCCAGAAAATTTGTTGGTTTAATTCCTTAAACTTAGTTTTAAGAGTCACTTCGGAAGTAATTGTTTTAATACAGTATAAGTCTGGAGCCAGATTTTTTAGCCTATTTAGATAAATCACCCAATGCTTATTAAAAATGACATCTTTTCCCCATTGTTCTTCAGAGTAAAACATGATCACAAACTAAGTCAAAATTCAAGAGTGCATAAGTATATGAGTGTGTGTGTGTACATATAGGTATTTAGCAATGTACCTACACATAATTCTTCTCCACCATCTGTCCTTGAGCCAATACGTCGTAGTCTTATTTACATCTTGGGTTCTTACCTTAGGGCTTTCCTGCTTTCATTAATTTGCCATTAAATACTCCTCCTTAATTGGAGACCTATTAGATGGTATTAATTCTCATTTCTTTTCTTCCCCCTTTATTATTATTATTTTTTAGCCATTTGAAATGGGAAACTAAGGCTGTTGGTCTAACTTGGTGCTAGGTAAAAATTGGCTAACAGCCCTAGAAACGAAATGCAGCTTATTCAGTTGTTATAATAGTATTATTTTCCACCAAAAAAGGGAAAGTATTTGACTAATTGGTCAAACATGTTGCATCTCTCATGTAACAACATAAATTTGAGCTTCTAAAAATTGTATTTCACTGTCTCACATAATACCAGATTCCAATCTTATTATATACGCTAGAATCCAATTTAGTCTTATTTGACGAAAAGTAACACTTACCTGACTGAGAGAAGTGACAGAGCTCTCATGACCATGGTCCTGGCCAGAAGGACCTGAGCTGCAGCAGTCACCCTCCTTAGCGCCACTACCCTGTCATGAGGATTTGCTAGGGCAGCTGCCTGCTCTCCCAGTGTTATTCTCCCAGAGGAACTCTTTTCAACAGAGCCATGGCAACCTGAAAAAATATGATTTTACTTAGTTCTCAACAAGGTAACATATAAGTATCTAGACTATTACAAAATTCTATCTACTTAGGTTATAGGATTCACGAAAACAGAGAAAACCAATGGGTTTTGCTCATTTATAATTTGGTTACACAAAAAAAATGTCTCCAAAAGGGCCCAGAGTGGTAGCCTAGTGGCCAAAGTCCTTGCCTTGCATGTGCTGGAATACCATATGAGCCCCAATACGTATCCTGGCTGCTCCACTTCCCTTCCAGCTCCCTGCTTATAGACTGGGAAAGCAGCAGAGGACGGCCCAAATCTTTGGGATCCTGCACCCAGGTGGGACACCTGGAAGAAGCTCCTGGCTCCTGGCTTCAGATCAGCTCAGCTATGGCCACTGTGGCCACTTAGGGAGTGAACCAGTAGATGGAAGATCTTTCTCTGTAAATCTTCCTTTCCAAAACAGACAAAAAATGTCTCAGGAAAATCTTAGCTATTCCAAAAAGTTCTGACTTCATTCTTTTTTTATTTTAAGGATTTCTTTATTTTTATTGGAAAAGCAGATTTACAGAGAGAAGATTTTCTATTCACTAGTTCATTCCTCAAGCAGGGAACTGGAAGGAAAGTGGAGCAGCCTGGATCCTAATTGGTGCTATATGGGATCCTGGCAATGCAAGGCAAGGACTTTGGCCACTAGGTTACCATGCCGGACCCACTGACTTCATTATTTCTAACTTAATTATTTAACTATATGAGTTATTTCTTATTAAATATATTTCTTTCATTTTGATAATTTATCACTTCTGCTTAAATTAATATACATAAATACAGGAAAGCTATATAGCTTTTAAATATGCATTAAGTTCACATAAAAAACTGAATCACCAACTCTGCTTCAAATCTTTATTAATATTCCAGCAAAAATTTGCCAAACCCTGTCACCTGAATAAAAAAAAGCACCAAAATTCTTAGTTACAGGATTCTCTTATAAACTACTTAAGTTTTAATCATATTTACATAACTTTCTTACTTCAGTGTTTTATAAGACAAAAAATTAAAACAACACCATTGTATTTTCAAAATATTAAAACTCTTGAGACTTGATCTGATAAGACTATGCTGAACTGTTACTCATTATTTACCTTACTATCATTATTATTAACTTATCTCCAAAGCTAATTTAGACTATAAAACTCAATCAGCATTTCAGTTT
Source organism: Ochotona curzoniae (assembly GCF_017591425.1). Classification (NCBI taxonomy): domain Eukaryota; kingdom Metazoa; phylum Chordata; class Mammalia; order Lagomorpha; family Ochotonidae; genus Ochotona; species Ochotona curzoniae. Next base: position 67,921,256 of record NW_024467122.1, read on the forward strand.
ACCTATCTGCATCAGCGTCTCCTCCATACTGTTGGTGGCTGTGACCATCGCAACTGATGCTCCCAGGGGGTCACTGTCGGGGAACTGAACTGGCTCTGGTACGATACGTCGATCATTCAAACCAAGTGGCCCAGCAAGCAATTCAAATTCTTCTTCACCTGTTAGCTTGTCATCTTCATCAACATCCAACATGTCCCAGTCTTCTGGAATTTAAGCAAATGAATGTACGGTATATGACTATAAAAGTGACTTGATGTTGATGACAATGATTACTAGGAGACACATCCCAAAGTCCAGGGCCACAAAATGAATCATGGCACCACCTCCTGGTGATCTAACCAAACTGCACTCCCGAGGCATAGTGAAACTAGGGGAAGGCCCAGCGTGGTGGCGCAAGTAGTTAAGTCCTCGCCTTGCACGCCCGGGTTCCCATATGGGCGCCAGTTCTATCCCGGCAGCCCCGCTTCCCTTCCAGCTCCCTGCCTGTGGCCCGGGAAAGCAGTCAAGGACGGCCCAAAGCTTTGGGACCCTGCACCCGCGTGGGAGACCCAGAAGAGGCTCCTGGCTTCAGATCGGCATAGTATCGGCCGTTGCGCTCACTTGGGGAGTGAATCATTGGACAGAAGATCTTCCTCTCTGTCTCTCCTCTCTGTATATCCGCCTTTCCAATAAAAAAAAAATAATAAAAATAAATCTTTAAAAAAAAAGAAACTAGGGGAAAGGGCAGTGTTGTCACTTTCAGTGAAAGTAAAGCCCACATTACAGGCTGTAAGGGGAGTTTCCAACAGCAAAATTGGATTGCACTGGGGCATGAGTTCCTTCCAGCAAATGAGTGTTTCAGAAAAACTGACGGTCATCACCACTGCTACTGTTATTATTACTTGTTTTTCATAATCCGGGTAGAACTTAAAAATACATTAATCCTTTCCTTACTTAAATTCATAGATGCCTGGGGCCGGCACAATAGCGTAGTGGTTAAAGTCCTCGCTTTGCACAAGCCAGGATCCTATATGGGCGCTGGTTCTAATCCTGGCCTTGGGACCCTCCAACCACGTGAGAGACCTGGAAGAACTCCGGGCTCCTGGCTTCGGATTGGCTTAGCTCTAGCCATTGTGGCCACTTGGGGAGTGAATCATCAGACAAACAATCTTCCTCTTTGTCTCTCCTCCTCTCTATATATCTGCCTTTCCAATAAAATAAATAAATCTTATACAATTTTTTAAAAAAATGTATAGATGCCAAGCAAAAATTAATATTCTGCTACTCAGTATTTGAACTCGGGTCTTTTTCCTCTGACTTTCAAACTAGGGATGTTGATATCAGACTACCTAGTTTTTTAGAGAAAGTCTAAGTGAACATATAAGTACAAACACACATACAATAGAAGTAAATTTTAGTAAAAGATGTTAGGCAAAGGATATGCATATATGTATATGTACACATATAAAATGCATGTAAAATAAAGAAGCTCTCAAAACAAAAACAAACAACTACCTTCATACACACTGTCTTGTTTGCCAATTAGATCTGGAGCTTGTCCCTTGTACCTGTACCAAACATGAAGAACATTGTTTTTTATATAAAACTGTTAGTACTCAAAAAAGCAAATTAAGTCATTAGAGTATTTTAAGAGGTCATTAATAAAGCAGCATAAAATTAAAAATGTGTTCCATGTTATGAACTAATACAATAAAAACTGCATGGACATCTGTCCTACTGATTAAGATACCACTTCTAACATCTGTATCATTCCAAATCAAAGTGCCTGGGTTGGAGTTCTGGCTCCACTCTTGACTGCAGCCTTCTGCTCATGTACACCCAGGGAGGCAATGGGTAATGGCTCAGGCACGTAGGGCCTTGCTATTCCTGTGGGAGACTCAAGCTAAGGCTTTACCTGGCCCAGCCCTAGCTACTGTCTGGAGAGTAGCATGTGGAGAGTGAACCAGCAGATAGGAGATATCCCTTTGCCTTTTAAATCAATGAAACATATGAAAATGAAAACAAAAAAAACCCACCTGCTGCTATATAGTTACACACACATTTATAAGTGATCATTTTACCAAACTACTGGGGAGACTTCTGGATCACCAACACCTCTTGTAATCAAATACTATTCCAGAAAGACTGAAAGCCTTTTGCAATTTAAGGCAAGGGTCCCCACCACAGTTTGTCAATAAGTCAAAGATTAACAGTCAAACTCCAGTGACCGATCTGCTGTCATGCCACTATGCCTAGACTCCCAGAGATGCTGACAATCTCCCAGTCTTGCTAGGAACATGAATTCCTCTACCATCCTTTCTGTCCCCAATTCAGCCAACACAGAATTTAAAAGAAGGACAAAAGTAACTAACTCCTCCTATGAAAAAAAAATGACAGTTCCCATGTCCTAAGTATCAAGACATCTTATTAAGAGGTTCTGAATACACAAGTTCAAGATACCTTTCAGAACTTGTGGTCTTAGATTTGGTCTTGAGGGCCAGGTACTTCTCCCTGCAGCTGCCACATAACAGGTAGTACGGATTTCCACTCCCACATTCACCGCCAAACCAGCCATCCACATAGGAGCCATTGCTGCGATAGCCCTGGCGGTTTGCACTACGTCCACAGCCTGGGTGGTTTCTCTTCATGTGCTGATTGAAGCTGACGACACTGCATTCGCACAGTTCACACACCACCACTTCTTCCCTGTCTTCAGACTCACAAACATGCTGCACAAAATGATTTCACATCAAATTATTACAACCAATTCAACATAAAATTAAGAAGAGGTAAAAAGGTCATCTACGACATTAAATTATCTACTTGGTTTGCATATATGAGAGTGTTTTTATGATGCTCAGAAATGCTACCTAAAAAACTTTTCCAAATCAGAAATCAGATCACACAATCTGAAAGTATTCTTTACCTTTCTTCACTATAACTAATCACTTTACCAGCAAAAAATAAACATAATAAGCCTTATCTCAAAAATGATTTTTAAAAACAATTCTCTAGTGAAAATTACTTTTCATTTAGCCATATGGCAAATATCTATTTTCTGAATTTCTACAAAATCATTAGGATTTAGTTATCTTATTTACTTAACACACTGGCCTCTCTTTCCAATAAGACTCACATCTATGCACTTTCAGTTCTTCTACTACAAAAATGCAATGCTAAACAAGGCATACACACTAACCCACCATGTTCCCTGTTCCTGGATGGAGGCAGATACTAGATCTAGGTTCCTAGAATGAGGCATCACAGTGATTAAATGGAACCTATGAAGGAGAAGAGCATGCATTCAGATAGCAATGTGAGCATAAGCAGCTATATTACATAACTCAGCAGCATTTACTGGGACCTGTCTATCTTTGACATCAGAATCAAATATCACTAAAATGTGATGCTACTTATCTAGTTTGGGGAGAGAAGCAATAAAATCGCACCAGAAAGCAATGAGGCTTTTTCTTCATAATTTGCAGATGTCAAAGTCACCTTAAACATTAAATCCCCAAACCTCAGGATGAGAGGTAAGACTTTTAGAATGCTTCAACTCTAGGCATGGCTGCTGTTAGTAAGCTATATGAACAGGAGGGCAGGAAAATAAGTCAGAGCAGCCCCCGCTGCAATCACACACACCCAGGTAGGCCAATCCAGTACCTCTGGGATCCACATTCCCAGAATATCATTGTCACTGGTCAGGTCTTGTCCAAACATAGCTTCCATTGCTTCATCATCAAGATCAATTTCCAACTCCTCATCTAAATTAAAGTCATACAACGCCCCTGGGTCTTGCTGCAAAGATATTCCTTCTCTCCGACTTTGATTCCTGTGGGCCTGCACAGAGCGGTATAACCCCGCTCAGAACAAAACAAAAAAGGCATTTTATTTGCATGAATGAAATAATTCTGAATATTTCACTACTTAACTGTCATAGGTGAGAACCTATCCCAGCTGCTTAAATTTCAAATTGCACATAAAATGAGGATAACAGTAGCACCCATGCAACATTGGCTTGTTGACAGGTTTTTAAACAGTATAATCCATATACAATACTTTATAACACTAGTTATATAGAAAATGCTAAATAGGGATTGGCAATTACTAGTCTTCAGTTTAAACAATTCAGTCCCTTTTCATTATATGGGGAACATATATTCTGTATTGTCAAAGAATACCAGTCTCAATATCTCAATATCTCTTTCACTACTTATATAAAATTACTGAATCACATGCTATAACACTTCAATGATTAATTTCTGTTTAGACAAATCACATATCCCAATTATTGGCTTAGAAAATACACTCCCAAGTCCAACATGATGGCCTAGTAACTAAATCCTCGCCTTGCAACCACCAGAATCTCATATGGGAACCAGTTCATGTCCCTACTTTTCCACTTCCATTAGCTCACTGCTTGTGGTCTGGGAAAGCAGTAGAGGACAGCCCAAATCCTTGGGACCCTGCACCCATATGGGAGACCTAGAAGAAGCTCCTGGGTCCTGGCTTCGGATTGCCTCAGCTCTGGCTGTTGTGGCCACTAGAAGAGTGAGCCAGCAGATGGAAGATCTTTCTCTCTGTTTCTCCTTCTCTCTGTAAATCAACCTTTCCAATAAAAATAAATAAATCCTTTACAAAATATGATTCCTATAATCTAGACTTGACATGTCCAGAACATAACTCAAAAATTCACCAACGCAATAAAAATTCAATCATGTAATCAAGGAGATTCTGTGTGTGTTGAGGCTTTCCCTAGCAGTGAAGCCATAAGCTGCAGAGTATATCACAATGATCAGGAATTATTTAAGGAGAGGCGGTGGTGCCCAGTACCTTTTCAGTTCCTTCTTACTACTGTGCTATGCATTAAATATGAGCTTATTAAACTATAATTGATTCAGGGCAGAGGATCATTTAGAGAATTTCTTAAAAGCTTTAAGTGGAAGTATAACCTTTTGTATCAAGGGAGAATTTGAAAATAAATCCATAAATATATGCATTGATTCCAATGAAGTAAAATTATGTGAATGTAGAAATACAAACTGCCCTGGTAGTGCCATAGGAGTAAATACTCAGATCAATAGTCGCATTTTCTTTAATGTAGCCTTTACATTAGGTTTTACAATAAGATCTATCACCAAGAGAAGGATGTGAAACATAATTACCTGCTCTTGCTAGCAACGTGCGAGCGGCTAAATCAAACTTGTGCCTTCGTGTTACTGCTGAGCGACCTCTAGCTGGTGGGCCACTTCCAGAAGCTGCATTCTCTGTATGATCCAGATTATCAGGGCTATAAAAGTAGTTTGAAAGCACTAGCTTTAGAAACTATCACCAAAAAGCTTGCTTATCATAATGTTTTTTTCTTCAAATATCACTCATAAAAATACATTTATTATAAAACTATTAAACAATTTTGGCCCCTTATAAGCTCCTAAAATATAGAATGACATACCATTAACCCTAACAATAGCTTGTTCCATTCGATATTTAATTCTAGCAGAGATGAAACGATGTTTAACAGATACTCAAGTGAGATAAAATATGACCTTGACCAAGTCTTCAATAATTAAAATACTTATACTTTAAATGACTACAAATCCTTGCCTGGGAGAAATGGATTTCATGAGAAGTTATGGAAACTATTCGCTGAGGCTGTTACAAAAGTAAACATGTTAGATAAAATAGTATATGGTAACAATATGACTTCATGGTAAAAATGAAAAAGGGTAAATCTTTTCTTATACCTATGTTTTTCAACTTTACACACAGGGTTTAAAAAACATTTAAGGCCAAATGGAGGCCAGACTTCGCTGGAACCTGACCTAAAACAATGGCATGTATGAGAACTGGGTCTGGGAGTGGATTAAGTGGAGGAACTTGGGAAACTCCCTTGGCGAGTCATAGCTCCTGCTGGTGAACATGTGGTCCAGACCTGGGGCTCAAACAAGCTGGGCAAATTAGCTACAACGGCTGGGTAATGTGTTAATTGGTAATGGAACAGGGTGGACAGGGCAAACTGAGCAAACCTTAGTCCACAAGCAAAACTAGAGACCAAGAGGGAGCACAGGTCATGCCGAGCTAGGCTCTTGTACCTACTGGTCTGCATGAGCCAGGAACACTAAGCCACAGTGTCTAAGGCAGAGGTCGGGACAGGTGAGGGGCTGAGCCAAGCTGAGTCAGAGCAACCACTGGCATATGCGTGATCTATGGCTGGGAAAAGGCCCGGTTGGGGAGCTAAGGGGACAACCCTAGCTGGGTTGAGGTTCCCACCAAGGGGCGTGTGACCTGGAATGGGGCTGTGTCCTGAATGGGACATGGTTGCAGTCTCCCTTGGCACAAATGTGGACTGGGATTGGATGCACCAAGCCGGGCCAGACTCCAACACCCTCTGGTGCCTTGGAAGAGCAGGGCAGATGTGGAATGGACTAGGCAAGTCTCAAACCCCTACTGAGCCATGTGTGAGTCATATGAGGGTATGGAAGAGCCATTGCTGGGCTGAAACATCCAAGAACAAGGACCAGTTTGGGTTGAAGGCCAGACAGGAAAAGCCACTGTTCCTGCTAAGACAGGAGGTGAACTGAGTAGGGCTGGCTCATGGAACCCCTGGTATGCGCAAAATCTGGCATTGGGAGAGGTTCTGATGGAGGAGCCTGGGCAACTCCTCTGGCAGGACACAGACTCAGCAGGTAAGAAACATGATAGGAAACAGCCCAGAACAGGCCATGGAAAGTTACCCACAGGCATACATTTGGCATAGATCGGGGGAAGACCAGGCTGAATCTGTCCATGTCATCCACTGGCAAATCCAGCACCAGAACAGAGTGTGGGTCGAGCCAGGTTTGGTCACAACAACAACTAGTGCACAATACAGAATGCCAAGGTGAGGTTGCCTGTACCGGATGTGACTGCAGCGCCCAACCAGCACATGTGAGAACCAGGAAGGGAGGGGGCGGAGCTGGCAGGGGAATAAGTGGGGGTTCCCTTGCTGGATAGCTACTCCCACTGGAGAATGTGAGCTGGGATGGGGGCAGACCAGACTAAGCAGGGCTACAATACCTGTGCACCTCATGTGGACTAGATCAGGGAAAAGCCTGGCTGGGCTGATTATTCCTACTGGTGAAAACAAAATTAGAGTGGGTGAGGGTTGTTTGCGCTTAACCATAGCATCAGCTGGCAGAAGCTGGCACTGGGGGCTAGTTCTGTCAAATCAAACCACAGAACTACCTGGAGAGTGCATAATCCAGGAGTGGGAGAGGCCTGGGAGAGAAATAGTGGGCTCTTCCCTCTTGGGTTACCACTTCCACGGGAGGGCACAAATACTAAGACAGGGGCTGGGACAGACACCCAACAGCATCTGTGTGGGCTGCATAGTGGAGCTGGTTAGATGGGACAAAGCTTTAACACCCACTGACATGTACGAGAGCCGAATGGGGTGTGGGACAGACTGGACTACTGCTACACATACTGGCAAACCAGGGTAGGGGGCAGGCCTGGTGGGGGTTATTGTGGGTCGCTCCAACTAGGCTGCAGCTCCCACTGGTTTATGTGAGGGCCGAGTATGTGCTGGGCAGAACCAGGCTGGACTACAACACCCATTGGTTCCAGTGGAAGTCGGGGCTGAAAACAAAATCAACCCAGCAATTGCAACCACCGCTGATCAGGGCCATGGACTGAGCCAGGCCCTGCACTTGCTAGTACATACAAGAATCTGGTCTGAGAACACCTCAGACAAAGTTTCTTTGGAGATCTCCCCAATTGAAATGCTGGACTCAGAAACCTAACCAAGAAAAGACAGAAGACAGAACAGGTCAATCAACCATCTCAGATGTATGTTGGCAGCGAAATACAGGGCAAATGGAGACTCTATGATGGACTATGTCAGTCAGTGGACTCTTCAAAGACCTCATAGTGCTTGGAGTGGCAAGACTGGCAGCAATTTATAACTGGTGAACTATCAAAACCACTTGAGCAAGAACCTCGGAGCATGCCCTACATGCGGGACCTGGGGATGGTGGGAAATTGGGTGGGCTTTCTCCCTTAATACCCCCCTTTAAACATGAAGGAAACAATATGGAAATAATAGTCTTGCCCACTTTCCTATAGCCCTTGAACCTTTTTACCCCAATTAACTGTATGTAAAGATTGTCAAAAATATAATAATAAAAAAAGAAATATAACTGCCATACCATCAACACACCTGGACAAAACACTTAAGAATGGAAATACATGGATTTCTGAAGGCATAACACATGGAACAGAAATACATAAAGTAGAATTTCACCTTTCGCTAAAGCCCTCCTCCATTTCTGCAGCATCGGCTGAAGGTATGTCTCCTGGTGACTGTAAATAACATGGATCATTTGACTTCCCACTGCTGCCCAGAACTGCTGCTCCATGCCTGGAGTCAGCTGTGCTGCCTGGCTGGGGCTCTTCCTCATCCTCATGCCCAGGGTGCTCTATCATCCACATGGCAAGGACAGTGATATTCTGGGCATCAGCTTCTCCCCGAGCACCTGTGCAAGGCAGAAAGCGTGTGATATTAAATGTCGGCAAAACAATTAGTTATCTCTCCTGATCACTATGAGAGTGTTTCATGTTGTCCCTATAATTAAATCTGGCATTAAAATTCTATCAAGGTTTACTATCTCTTAGACAATATATCATCTTTAGTGTGATAGGACTTCTCATACTCACATATAACAATACATTAAAACTCACCCTACCTGTAGCTTCCATGGCTTTGGCAATCTGCCGGAGAGAAAATCCCATTTCAAGCAGGGGGACTGCAATTGCTGGAGGAGGAGGAGAAGTTGAAAGTCGGCTACTCGGATCTGACAAAGCTGAGGCAACAGAAAGACAAGGGCATAAATACTACAATATATCATGAAGAAAAATGCTCTCACAGTACCCCTTAATTTACTAATGTTATTTACAAGTAACAACATTTTACCCCACTGAGAATATGTTAATTGTGTAAATGTGATGAATTTGGTTTTTTTTTTTTTACCATATTAGAGTTCTTTGCACAGATAACCCTGCTAGTAATACAGAGTAAACCTCATGAAAAATTCTTTAAAATGTTTAGTTTTGAGATAACTTATTACTTACAACACATTCCTAACTTACAGTAATTTGCAAGAATAATCAAGGAGCCCCTTTCCCCTAGATTACTGGAATGTAGCAGACATGCTACTTCATCTCTCCCAAATTTATTAGTTTATAGCTCCTACAAATAAGAACTTTCTCTTGCACAACCACAATATAATCAATAATGTTAGGAAATTAACAATTGTCATCTAATTTAGAACCCATCCTCATTTTATCAAATGTCCCAATAATGTTCTTTACAGCAAAAGATGCAATCTACAAAGAACCTTCACCTTGTCAAGTTTCTTCAGTCAAAATTATATAACAGTTACTTTATAAAATACTTCCCAATTTGAAGTTTTCTGATGTTTCCTTGGTGTGAGATGAAGGATATGTTTTTCTGGCAGGAAGACTACAGTGATTTTCTGAGATTTGCCAGCTTTCCTCATTGTGAAGTTACTATTCTCCCCAACCCCCCAAACCACCTTTATAATAATTAATAAAAGTGTTTGTGTGGAGGCACTATAAGAAACTGAAAATACAGCATTTCTCAATAAATGTTTACTAACATTCATTTATAAACTGTTAGAATTATGATGGTCACAAATGACAGTTTTCTGATATATCACTTCTTTCTAAATTGGCATTTCATTCTATGGCAAAGCATCTCCTTTCATCAGTATGGACATACAGATTCTTACTGAGTTAATGGGCTGTTACCTGTTACTACAACTACCATTATTTATTCTGATGTTTCAACATTATACTTGCTGAGTAGACTTCTCCTCTATCTAGTTGAGGCATGAATCAATGACTATCCGAGCACCTTATTAGACTCTGGTACAAGTTACTGCAAGCTCATCTCATACTCATCTCTGAAATCAGTAACCTCTACCAGGATGTCTGGGTTCCTTTTAATAGAGAATGGCATTCAGGAGACAGTGCTGAGGTACTAGTGTGTCTGTTGCTACTAAAGAATGACTACTCCCAGGCCTTTTCAGTAAAAAGTGTCACTATGTAGCTTCTTTACACTGGTGGGCTCTGATATCTGGTGCTGACCATGTTCTCATCCCACTCAGACTCCAATACACTTAAGCCAGGTCACTCTCCTCCACACCAGGAACTCTCATCCCATTCTGACTTGATGTCCACCTCCCAAATGCTACTGGCATGAACGCCTACCTAGATAGGCTCCTCCTAATGGTGAAATAAAGCAAAGAAGGAGAGAAGAACACTAGACCTCTCATTTCTGTTTTTAAAAACTGCCACAGCAAAAGCACTCATGATATAACTGATGGACCTCTGCTTCTGGCATGAGGAAATAAATCATCCAACTTTCAGAAAAAAGACAATGCATCACCTATGTTAACAACAGTCATCAGATGTTAGACAACAAGCAGTGTAGGAAAAGAATCCCTAAATGAGGGAAACATAAAGGGTGAGTCATATACCTGATTTCAATCTACTGCTGCAGAATAAGAAGGATGAACCCAAACTAAACTCAGTGGCCTTTATGAGTTGAGGAGACAAAATTGAGAATTCAGGGAGAGGTAAGAGTAGCTAGAATTCGCAGGGTAGAATTCCAGAAAAGAGAATACTCCATAGGAGGGTGACAGCTGCCCAGAAGAGCTCTATAAATGTGCAAGGGCTTCCTTTCTTCCTTCACGTCTTCAGCTAATACCACCAGTATCCAAGGCTAGGTTCTGAGAGAACTCAGAAGGAGCTGGCACTGGGATGGGAAGATTTACAATGAACCAGAGTAAAAACCTTGTAATGCATCAGATGTTGACAGATACTCAGAGTGGACAAAAATTACCCTACATTAAAGGTTAACCCAGTTCCACTTAACAAAGCTTAAAAGCATGGGTTGAAAAGATTAAACTGTTTCCAAGTAAAAATACTGCTGCATCCCAGAACAAATTAAACTGTGTGTATGTGTGTGGGGGGTGCATGTATATACATATACACAAACATATACACACCCACACACATATACTTTAAAAATACATAGGCCAGGCAAGAGATGATGGACCGCATGGAATGTTCCTCATCATCTGAACCACCACCTTCAGACACACCAAGAAGTCAAGCACCATGTGCAAGCTGCAGTGCGTCACTGCGGGCATTCACATGCAGCTGCTCAGCAAGTAGAAACTGCATAAGCATGATGAGCTCTGTATCACCAGCCAAACAGCACAGCCCCAGGCCCTGGCCACAGTAAGGCAGACCACAAAGCAGATGATACCTTGTGGCCTTGCATATTGAACCCTTCTCCAACCCTCCAGAATTGCCAGATATCAAAAAGCAGTGGCAATTAACAAGCCAGGCAGCGTGGACTCCCACAGAAATTCCAGGAATACATTCCTCACAGTAAAAGAATTATGGGTGTCAAGAAGAAACAAAATATTCCATCAAGGTAAACTTCGCAGTATCTGGTATACAATAACAAATTAACAAGGATACAAAAAACCAAAAATGAAAACACAATCAACAGAAAAAGAGATAGATGATACAGTGAAGAAAGATAATAGGTATTATAAATAGTTGATACTCATTATTCACAGATTCCATGTTTGTAAATTTGCCTACTAAATAACATGTATTTATAATCCTAAAAATCAATACTATGTGCATTAAAAAATTATTTCTCTGAAAGGCAGAGTTAAAAAGAGAGAGAGAGAGAAAGAGAGAGAACCTCCCATCCACTGATTCACTCCCCAAAAAGCTGCAATGGCTTGAGCTATGCCAGTCCAAAGCCAGGAGCCAAGAACCTCTTCTGGGTCTCCAACATGGGTGGCTAGGGTCCTAACACTTAGACCATCTTCCTCTGATTTCCCAAGAGCATTGCTAGCAGAGAGCTGGACTGGAAAAGGAACAGTTGAGATTTGAACTGTGTCCACACAGGATGCTCACTTAACCTGCAATACCATGGCACAAACCTTCCACTTACATGCTTTTGTGGTAATTTTTAGAGATGTGTAAGAGAGTAAAAATTTTGAGTCTCTCAAGAAAAAAGTTTCCCAGCCAAGGTCAAACAAGGTAATGCTCTGTCTCATCTCAGGCTTTATGCTTTAAACAAGTACCCATTCCACAGTATACTTGGGGTATTTACTGCATTTATGTGCTTTATGTTGGTAACTTTACTGTTTAAAATGTCCCCCAAGTACAGTGCTAAAGTACTGCTTAGTGTTTCCAAGCACAAGAAAGCTATGATGCCTTATGGAGAAAACATAGGTCAAGCATGAATCATTATAATGTTATAGCTATAGGTTATACATCATAAAATATTAAATGCATACTAAGTATTGTATTCTTAAACAGAAACATACATAAAACAGGAATATACACATATATTATTAGCTGATAAAAATGTGATTAGAAACTCATAGGAACTTGACCTTGTATTTCCCCTGAAGGCAACAGTCTAGCATTTTCTATTTCCATGTCCAGAGTTCCTACTTAGAACAAAACTGTTGCTAATAATGATAATCAACTATTATTCCACATATTCAGTATAATGGAGCAAAGAAAGAGCATGTTAAAAAGACATAGAAGAAGAAAAGAAAAAGACTCAAACTTCTGGAGATAAAAAAAACAGTCTCTGAATGGAAAACTGACTGGATAAAATTAATAGCAGATAAGCCACTATAGAAAAAAAAAATTACTGAATAAAAAATACAGTAATAAAAAGTATGCAAAAAGAGTAACAGTTCATAATGGGGCTTTCATATAATATAACAGCTAAATGCAGGCCAATTAAAGCATGAATGCTGAGCAAATAGACATAACTGCATACTACTGTAAGAATTTTTTACTATATGCAGTGTTACAATATAATTTGAAGGTAGACTGTCATAACTCAAGATGTATAACATAAATCCAAAAGTAAGCTCCAAATTATAAAATAGAGATAATAAGCCAATAAAGGTGATAATACAGATTAATAAGGAATGCTCATTTAATAAAAACAAAGTAGAAAAGGGAAGAAAGGGCCTGGCGCAATAGCGTAGTGGTTAAAATCCTCGCCTTGCACATGCCGGGATTCGGTATGGGCGCCTATTCTAATCCCGACAGCCGCCCCGCTTCCCTTCCAGCTCCCTGCTTGTGGCCTGGGAAAGTTGTCGAGGATGGCCCAAAGCTTTGGGACTCTGCACCCACGTGGGAGACCTGGAAGAGCTCCTGGCTTCCAGCTTCAGATTGGCTCAGCTCCAGTCGCTTGGGGAGAGAACCACTGGACGGAAGATCTTCTCTGTCTCTCCTCCTCTCTGTATATCTGCCTTTTCAATAAAAATAAAATCTTTTAAAAGGGGGGAGAGGGAGAGGAAGAAAAGCAGAACAAGGAACAAATGGGACAAGCCAGAAAGATGGTGAATTTAAAATCGGTCATATCAACTTATGCACTTAATGTAAAGGATTCAACACCCCAATTACAAAACAGAAAACAGGGCCTGGCACAATGGTTCAATTGCTTAATCCTCCCCCTTGCAAGCAGTGGGATTCCTTAGGAATGCTAGCTCTTGTCTTGGCTGCTCCACTTTCCATCCATTTCTCTGCTTATGGCCTGGGAAAGCAGAGGAACATATCCCAAAGCTTTGGGACCTTTCACCCACATAGGAGACCCAGAAGAAGCTCAAAAGCTCCTGGTTTTAGATCGGTTCATCTCTGGCCGCTGCAGCCATTTGGGGAGTGAGCCAGCACATGAAGGATCTGTCTCTCCTCTTTGCAAATATCTGCCTTTCCTCTTTGTCTCTCCACCTCTCTGTATATCTGACTTTGTAATAAAAATAAATAAATCTTTAAAAAAATAAAATAAAACATTAAAGATAAACAACACCAATGGGTTAAAGGTAAAATAATGGAAAAAATACCATTTTTTAAAGAATACTTAAAAAAAAACAAAAAGGGAATGGCAGAATTAGTATCAGAGAGATCAGATTTCACAGCAAAGAATATTATCACAGACAGAGTCATTTCCAGATAATAAGGAAGTCAATTCATTAAAGACATAAGAACCATAAATGCTTATGACAGAGCTTTAAAATATATTAAACCAAACTGAGAAAGGAAAGGGTAAATGATAATTCCACAATTATCCTCTGAAATTTCACTATCATTTTTCCAATAATCGGTAAGACATTTAGACAATAATTGATAGGACTGGAATAGTACTATTAACCAACTTGTGTATGAATAATTTGTAGGACACTCCATCCAACAATAGTATATTTCTTTCCAAGAGTACATGGAATATTTACCGAAAGAAACCACACATTGAACTGTAAGTTTCCGTGAACTTAAAAGAGCTCAAATTCTACAAACTAGCTTTTCTGATGACAACAGAAGTAGAAATCAGTAACAAAATGATATGTAGAAAAACCTCAAATATTGAAAATTAGCAATACCTTCATTAGCCTATGACTTATTTGGAAGAGTAACAAAGGCAAATTAGAATTCTCAATCAAAGGAAAATGCAAACACACCATTTCATGTGGGTTATATATAAATGTACACAGGTAAATTTATACACTAACAATGCTTATGTTATAAATGAAGAAAAAGGTGATGCAAGTGATGTATACATTATTTCTTCTAACTAGTCATCATTCACTGTATAGCCTCAAAGTGGAGCAGATAGCTCAGTTGGATGGGGCAGTTTCCCATCATAAAAATCTCCACTTTACCTTTCCTGATGAGAAGGGAAGGGCCCATGTAATAAAGTACAAACACATGAAATGTCAAGAGGTTTGGGTGTCATAGTGCACGACAGCACACGCACCTGTGCGGTTAGCTGGCCTTGCTGACTGCGAATCAGGAGAAGTTAAACTTTGCCTCCTTCCTACTTCATCCGAAGGAGAGGTTGGTAAGGATGATATTGGAGGAGTCTGTGCACGACGTGTGGGGAGTACCGTGGTAGTTGGGTAACTAGAGAACATTTGCCTTCAAGAAAATAATAGTGGTTAGTATAGACATCAATGAGGAAGTTAATTTATATATATATATATATATATATATATATGTATGTATATATATCACAATCTTTTCACAGAAAAACATACAACTTGGATTATCGTACAAATTAGCTATAATTCAACTTGGATGAGAAGAGTGAAAGACTGTTCAGTTTAAAAAAATCATATAGTAACTTCACCACAAAAGTAATAAAACTATATCATCTACTTGTTGAACAAAATGTCTACAACACAGCAGGTGGGGGGACACGGAAGTTAACAAAAATAGATGAAAAATGCCTTCTTCATCGAGTTGTTCTACTACAATACTAAGATAGAACTTGCATTTTGATATATAAAGTTAGATACTAAGGAAGACTTTTAAAGATAAGTAATAGATACTTTTACTTGCCAGCCATGAAACTAAACACAAAGATTTAAAGCAATATCTTATAGGCAAGTTAGGGAAGGAAAAAAATTTGTTCAGTTACCCAGCACAACTGAAAAATACAACATGGGGAATATGCTAATTGCACAGAAGGGAACAGGTATAAAGGAGGCAGGCCCTCTCGAATTAAGCAGGGACACTGACTAGAGAACGAAGTTCAAGAAGATACTCAGACTGCTCTTTTGATTTGTACCAAATGAGGAACTTCTCAAGCATCAAAAAGGCACTGTTCACCTAGTGAAATAACTGATCAATGGTACACCCTCAAGGAGCTGTAACTCCCCGATCTCTCTTCTACTAAAAAATACTCTCCTATGCAGAAACAACCACAGTTCTATTCAAGTCCCAGCCAGTAAAAAGGAAATGAAGCTGGTACAACTGAAAAAGAGTCACAAGACCTGGTGAATGCTTGTAGGAGCAAGACAACAGGATTCTACAGCTGAAACTCACACCCACACTTGTCAGAGCTTCAGCCGTAACAAGGATTCATACATGCTTCATGAATGCCTTGTATTCCCCAATGGCCAGAGAGGTTGAAAAACATACTACTATTTCCTATTACTTTTTTTCTTCCTTCTTTTTTAGGCACAAGTACCCCCACTGGGAAAGCTAAGAACAGGGGATGTGCAGGGACTGACCACTGAAGTTACAAGGACTAGTGCACGTTCTTTACACGACTGTACACTGCCTTTCAAAGAGTGAGCTAAGACCACTGAATGAGATTCATTAGGGAAATTAAAAAGCAAATCAACTATGGGTCCCACCAGACCTAATGAATCAGACCTGCAAGGAGTTATAGCCCTAGAGTTTGTAAAGTTTCTCAGTGGTTCTCACACACTACAAACACTGAGAATCACTACAAGAACCATCCTCTTCTGATCTCTAAGATGTGGGTCTACACAATCAGAATAACAACCTGTCAAGTAAGGCCAGGAGGAAAAGAAATAAGAAAGCAGGAGGTTAACCATTCTGCTTCCCTTATTTCACTTAAGTTATTGTTAAGAGACCTCATACAGAAGTTTCTCTCTAAAGGTATTCTTGCAAAATATTTTGTTTATGCATACTTCTGTTAAAATGAAGTGAAAAAAAGTTAAGTAAGTAAAACATTATCTGGAATTCATTAAAACAGGTTTGGCTGAAGAAACATTTTAAAACACACTCTTTTATTTGAAAAGTTGTTTGATCTTACAGAAGGATAAAAATGTAAAGAATTATGCTTAAAAGGGAAATAACCTGAGAACAGAAAATCATTTTCATGGAGGTGAGCTTTTCCTTTGTCCTATTATGTTCAAATTAGACGTATTTACATTAAAGGGGAAAAAGTACTCAGAAGTCTAGCTCCTCCCTCTCCACCCAAATCACCCAGAGTGTGTGTCAGACTACTTGCTAGATGGTTAGATCAGGGGCCATTGCTAACCAGCTTTGAGACCTTGGGGAAGTTACTAAACTGCTGAGGAACATTTTCAACTTGAGCAAAATGAGCAATGCTAGGATTGAGTTGGGCACACTTCTCAGAAGAGAACGGCACCCTCAGCAGTAAAGGGCAGATGTTAAAGATGAGCTTCTCTACCTGAGAAGACTAAGTGGCATCACGCCTGGGGACTCGGACGCAGGCACCGTTTCTGTGTCGGTGACTGGAGTGGTGGCAGTTGTGGTGTCCTCCAGGGAGCTGCTCATGAAGGATGTAGTGCTTGAGGCTGATGGGCTAGTAGTAACTGGTGTCTGTGCCTGTTGGGTGTGATCACTTTCTTCAGCCTGTTGATCAACCTCTAAAAACCAAGAAGGCCAAGAAAGAAGAATTTATTTTTTCAAAAATGATAGTGCAAATTGAAGACTTCTAAAGTTTCTCAACATATTTCACAAGTATCACTTTCTATGTAAAAGATAAAAGTTATATGCATACATCTTACATTCATTATTGTACACATTATTCTAGTCTTTGTAGTCAGTGCTTTCACAAGCTTCACAACCACCCATTTTTTAATTTTAAAGTTTTTTTAAAATTTTAGTTTCCCTTAGGAAAAAAAAAAGTCTCAGAAGCCGGCACATGCAGTGCATTAAGCGGTAGCAGCATCCACATCCCATATGGGCACTGGTTCAAGTTTCAGCTACTCCCTGCTAATATGCCTAGGAAAACAATGGAAGACGGACCGAGCACATGAGCTCCTATATCCACATTGGAGAACAGGACGAAGCTCCTACTTCCAGTGGCTGTGACCTTTTGGGGAGCAAAGAAGCAGAGAGAGGAACTGCTTCTCCCTCATTCTTTGTAACTCTGCCTTTCATATAAAATTTTTTTAAAATGTATGTTTTTAAAGTCTCACTTTTGGCTATTAGATTTGATATCTAATGATATCCCAAATTAAAACTACTTTAGCACTTAATTTTGATGTGCCTTTGTTTAGTCTCTAAACAAGCAAAGATAAAAGTATGAGTACAAGAAGAATAAAATAGACAGAAATTACAAGTTTTAAAAGTATAACATTTCTAAGTAACTAAATGAATAATTTACTACTAAAAGTAAAAAGAAAAAAAAAGATAAACGATAAAAGTACCTAAAAGTTTATAAGACACCTATATATTTTCTTATCTGTTATGCGAGGCTACAAATAAATAATCAAAAATAGGAACTGCCACAGTGACAGCCAATTCAGGCTTGCTAAATGAATTATTATGAAATGATCCTTCTGATCTTCATCACTCCTTCTTACACACCCATCACACCTTCTTTCTGTCCATTTATTTATTAAGACAAGACAGAATGAAGGGAGAAAGGGCAAACGGAAGGAGAGTATGAAAGGGAAGGAAGGAAAGGAAGATAAAAAAGAACCTAAGTTCAGAAAAAAAAAAAAAAGAACCTAAGGTGATGAAGGACATGTTCACTGCTGCCTTTCCAGAACCTGGAAACCTACCTGGAACAAAGAGGGCACTGAATAAACATTTGATGAATGAATCTCATTTTTATTTTAGAATTCGTATGATACCCAAAAGTGATGATGAAAGAGAAAACAGGTTTCCTTATATGATATATACAGACCATGAAAGAAGGAGACTTAAAATGTCTCCAAGAAGACTCTAAGATGGACTTTGTCAATCAGTGGATTCTTCAACGACCTCATCATGCTTGGAGTGGCGAGACTGGCAACAATTCATAACTGTTAAATGATCAAAACCACTTGAGCAAGACCCTCAGAGCATGCCCCACATCAGGGACCTGGGGTGGGTGGGAAATTGGGTGGGCCTTCTCCCTTAATATCCCCCTTTACCTCAGATACATTAAGGAAACAATGTGGAAATAATAGTCTTACCCACTTTCCTGTAGCCCTTGAACCTTCTTACCCTAATTAACTATGTAAAGGTTGTCAAAAATATAATAAAACAAATGGAAAAAATTTTAAAAAAGAGTCTCCAAGAAGTATGAGACTGTGGAACTAAGGTAAGAGCTAAGTAGTAGTAAAGTGTGCTAAGTGATAGATGAATCAAGAGAATAGTGTGTTAAACAGTAGGTAAATAGAACTAGAATGATAGTAATAAGGAACAGTATTAGTATTAAGAAATAGTTTATTATTTATTAATAAATAAATAAATTAATGTCTAGCAAAAAAGAAAATAAAGCTAAGGTTGGCTTCTGTAATGAGAGCTTTGCTTGCTACGATGGGAACCAAGGTAAAGCCATGACAGGTCTCAGGCAGACCTCAGACAGGCTAGGCCTAAGTTTCAGTCCCTAGTATTTAGGCACTCACTTCTCCAAAGTGGGCCACCACACACCTCAGACAGAGCCAACCAATCAGAGGAGACTTGAAAGGTCCCTAGTCATAAGGTGGTCATGGCGATAGAAGCTGACCACTGGGGTGGGCACAGATAAGACAGAGACTGACCACCAGAGTGGTCACGGATGATAGAAACTGACCAATTAAATCTTGCCAATGCCTATTCATACAATCAATGGCCCATTACTAGAATTGCAGCCAAAACACTATATGAAATGTATGGTCGGGGTCTTTGTCAAGACTCCACTGTGATGGATGAGACTTGGATCCTAGTGCGCTAGCAATAAAGTTCCTTTGCTTTTGTATTATCTCGTGTGGAACTCCTCTGTTCAAGGCAGTGGGATAAATTCCGGACCCAACAGAAGTTATCACAATATTATATATTTTGAGTCAAACCAATAAAAACTTTGGTAATTTCATGGCATGAGTTAAACTTCAATTTTACAAAATGTAACAATGATCATGATGATTACCTTTTTTTAATAAAAATTTTATTGACTTATTTGAAAGTCAGAAATACTTAAAGAGGAGAGACAGACAGATTTTCCATTGGCTGGGTCACTCCCCACGTAGCCATAACTGACAGGGCTGACCCAAGATGAAGCCAGGAGCCAGAAGTTGCATTTTGCTGTCCCATGTGAGGGGCAGGGGTCTAGGCACCTGTGCCATCTCCTGCTGCTATTTTTAGGTTATTAGCAAAGAGCTGAATCAAAAGTGGTGCATAGGGGCACAAATAGTACAAATCGGTAACAATATGGAATGCCAGCATTCCAATGGTGGCCACAATGATGATCAAATTCTAGTGATGTGCATGCTTAAACCAGGAAATTATTATAGGCATATAGACGACTGTTAACATAAAAGCAACAAAATAACTGTTTAGGGGTCTGGCGTTATTGCACAGTATTTAGGACACCACTTGCAACAGCAGTATTTCGTAACACAGTGTGAGTTGGAGTCTTCGCTGCTCCAATTCCAATCTAGCTACATGCTAATAATGCAAATACGAGAGCAGTGGGAAACTGTCTAATGTGTTGGGTCCCTACTATTCATGTAGGGGACTAAGATGTTGTTCCATGCTTCTGGCTTTGAGACCACTGTTGCAATTTGGGGAGTGAAACAGTGAATGGAAGATCAATCACTTTCTTTAAAATATTTAAAATATTTTCAAAAGACTTATTTATTTGAAAGGAAGTTACATAGAGAACAGGAGAGAGAAACAAAGAGAGACATCTTCCATCTGCAGATTCATTCCCACAAATGGCTGGAATGACTGGAACTGGATTGGTCTGAAGCCAGGAGTATCTTGTAGATCTCCCACCAGGTAGATGGGTCCAAGGACTTGGGCCTTCTTCCACTAAATTCCTAGGCCATTAGCAGGGAGTTGGATTGGAAGTGACGAAGTCGGGACATGAACTGGTGTCCTTAAGAGATGCTAGCATTGCAAGCTGAGACTTAAGTTGCACCACTGCACCAAAACACCAGTGTTTAAATCTTTTAAAACATACACACACACACATACACATAATTGATTGGCAATGCAAAGGTGGAATACTTTAGGAAGATTAAAAACTGGTAATTTCCCAAAGGAAAAACAACATAAAAATTGTTCTGGCCAAAAATACATTTTACTAATCAGTTACAGGATATCTCTCTTTTGACACTAAGGAATATAAATAATTCCAAGAGTACATGCACAAGTGCACACACACACCACCCAGATAACATACCTTGCTTAATTTTGCCCCCAAACTGGTCTTCCAAAAGCCCATGTACCACTAATTTATAGATCATGGCTTGAGCACGTTCCAGATCAGCTAATCCCAAAGCTCTCTTTATGGGTGACCGCATGACTGCTCGCTTCACCATGTGTCGCATCAGGAACTGCAGGGCTGCACGCATCTCCACGTCTTCGTGCACAACTGGAGAACTTGCACAGTCCGAGTTGTGGCCATTTTCAGCCAGAACTTTTGGTATCAGCAACAGCTCAGCATATTTACTACAGCCAAGAAGAGCACTCAATGATTTCATAGCACCAAGGTAGAGATAGGATAGCTGTACTGCTCTGATTTCTGACTGGGCTATGTCATGGTTTTTGGATGTATGTTCATGATTTTTCCTTTTTCCTTCTGTTATTTGATGTTGGGATTCCACACCGGACAGTGTTGGATCCAAAGAAAATGAAGCTATTTCACTTTCTGATTTGGAGCTTGTGGTACTCTGGTTTTTGACATCGTCAGTTAAGCCTGTTCGGGTGTCCACAGCAGATTCATTCTCAGGTTTCTGCTCGCTGTCCCCTTTCTCCTCAGACTCATGGCGGTGTTTCTTTTCATGCCGTTTGGTGCTCTGTTTCCCCATGTCTTCGTGAATGCCAGTCAGATATGTTAGGTCCAGCAGCACAGATGCTGTTAGGCCTCGGAATCGGGCCACATCAAATGGCAGTGGTTCACAGGGCTCCAGATTATACAAGGGAGTATCACTAGGCGACCAAAAAGTTGGGAAGCTTTAATAAAGATCAGAATGACACAGGAAGAAGCAAGTGAGGGAAAGACAGGAGGAAGGCACAGAAAATAATGTAGACAAAATAAGATGTATCATGTACACAATACAGAGAATAACTTCCACAAACTAGAGATGTCATAACAGAGATAAATGAGTTCAAATTATGAGAAAATGGAGATGAGTGATGATAAATGCCAAAGCAATGAGATGTACATGGCTTTCAAAATAGAATATTTACGATTACGTAAGCCAGGAGCTGACAAACATTCTGTAAGGGGCCACACAGGAAACATTTTGAATTTTGCAGGGCTGGTGGACTGCAATAACTCAACCCCACCATGGTAGAGTGAAGGCAGCCACGGATGCACCTAACAAATGGTGTGGCTATGTAACTACTTAAAACCAGGAAATGTCCGATGTAGTCTAGTTGAAGCTATTTGGGAAAGCTGAATAATAAGTCTGCTTTATTATATGAGTAATGGCTACATATAGCCAATTTCAGAGATTTTGATTCATTTAAAAATTTACTTTTTAGTATTTAGTCTTCAATTGATGCTTCTAATTTATAGTTTAACTAAAAATATAATTACATATTCTTCATATTTGGCAATAACATTTACAGTTCAACAATAATTACACAAAATACACAGAAGGTTGTAGCAGGCATTTCCACATTTTATCACATTAACCTAAATCTTGGCCTTATGTTAATCTTTCTAACCTTACTTTGCCTTTGTCTCATTATTTTTACTTATAATTTTAAACTCATTTTGCTATACTGAATGTATTTATCAAGGTATCACTAACCCTTTATGAAGTACAGCAAAGAACAAAAAAGAAGGTAGACACTGTCACTGGTTTCTTACTTGGTACAGTCAGAGGAAGATGCACTTCATTAGCTCCTCAAATTGTACGTAAGCATTACATACATATATTTTACAAGTGAGGAAGTTCATGTCATTCCATGAATTTTAAAATAGTAGTAATTAAAAAAAACCCAAAAACTAAGAATCATGGTTTTTCGATATTGTTCCAAGTTCTATTAACATAACATTAAAGGAATCATGTTATGCCATATAATATTTACATAACAGAAATAATTTCATGTGAGTGCTCCTCAAAAAGCTCATAGCAAATGTGGATTAGTTTAAAACTATACACAAATTTTAAACATTTGTTTGCACCTAACTAAGCTTATCTTTTAATTCTATTTGCCATAAACTTGTTGGGATATGACTGTATTTTCAATCTATAGAATTACATTTTTAAAAATCACTAAATAATTTAATCCCCTTATGAACATACTTATGTTTGATATACTTTCCTTCACATAAACCCTATCAGAATTGCAAAAACATCTAAATTCTTTTAAATTCCTATTTAGTGTCAAATGAGTCTAATTTTCATATATATTCCAAATGCTGTTCATTGAGAGGATAAAATTACATGCTTTAAGAAAAAAAAAAGGCAAGAATACTTAAAACAGATAATCCAAAATCTGTTCCCATTGCATAATAAGAATCATAATTTTAGTGATTCACATGCTCTCATCATATAGTAAAAACCCTCCTAGCACAAAACACAAACAACTCAACTAGTTGTCTTTTCATTATCCCACTGTGTAATGGAAATGATCAAAGAGCAAAAAGTTAAATGAAAAACATCAAGGATTTCAGAACCTAAAATAGTGACGTTACCATTTTTTCTGTAAAAAAAAAAAATTCAAAACAATTCACTAAATGTTTTGCAATCACGAATATTTCAAGGAGCAGATTCAAAAAATATTCCTTTATGAAATTAATACCCAATACCCAGCTCTATGAAAAGAAAATATTTAAGAAAATTAACTGACAGCTCACCTAAATTACATATTATTACATATTATTCTTTCCTTGGGTTGCAGCCTATTTTAACACTTGCTAAAATATAACTCAACAGATCATACCTGATGGTAATTTCTGCTTCATCCCACTGGACTTTAGCAGATGTGCTGCCCTCTTTGACCACTCCCAGCAGTGTGGCATGGCGCCCAGTTTGCTTGTGAACACAGCGGCCTCCAACTCTCAGACCAGCATCAACTCCTCCAATCACTGCCAGAACAGGCCACACCTCTACGCAGAGAGTCCTCAGCTGCAGCTCTGAGAGGTCAGCAAGGCCATGCCTATTATGTTTACCTTTCTCTTCCTCTTTGCTCTCCCTTTCTTCCCTCATTTCATTTTCCTCTCGGCTCTGAACTGAGCGGCTTTTCTTCAGCTTCTGACCTGACTCTTTAATGCATATTTTAATTTTGTGCAGCCTCTCCATCATTTTTTTGTTGATACAGTAAGTCCAGCGGTCAGTTCGGTGAAGGATACGGATAAGCTGAATAGTGGCCTCAGCCAGCACTGTTGCTACTGGACTACAAATGGGATCACCTGGAAGTAGGTCTCGTGGTGTGCCACGCATCTGCATTTCACAAATTTTCACCTGCACATAAGAAAACAGGGTAAGAATGTATAATTGTAATTCTCCCTAGCTCTTTCATCACTATAAATTCAAACATTATGGAATCTTACATTGAACTTGTGTTTGATCTTCTAATATACATGTATTATAATTAGCAGTCCCCCAACAACAAGGTTACAGACTTATTGAAGACAGTAGCATTATGGTCTTCTGGAATAATCTGTCCTATCATTTAAACTTTCCAGAACTCCTGAATTCCACAGCTATGAGGACTGTTTAAAAGAAGGACACAGATTAAGGTGTACGTAACTGACTGACTTTCATCTTCAAAATGCATCGCATTCATACTCAAGATTCCACGGTAAGCCATGGACCATCTTCTGTTAGACAAGAGGCCCTAAGGTATCAAACCATAGATTCAGAAAATTGTGATATTTCCAACCTGCACAAACACTGCAAATAAAACATCCAAGAAAGCAGTGAGACTTGAGCTCAAATCTAAACTCTGCATAGCTTTGAGACATTACTTAATTCCCCTAAACCTTGGTAGCTTTCTCATTTGAAAAAAAGTTACTAAAAATAATATCTGTTTCCTACAGTTATTTTAAAAATTAAATGAGGGCCTGGCGCAGGAGCCTAGTGTTTAAAGTCCTCGCCTCACACATGCCAGGATCTCATATGGGTGTCAGTTCATGTCCCAGCAGCCTGGCTTCCTTCCAGTTCCCTGCTTGTGGCCTGGGACAACAGTCAAGGATGGCCCAAAGCCTTGGGACCCTGCCCCACATGGGAGACCCAAAAGAAGCTCCTGGTTCCTGGCTTCAGATCAGCTCAGTTCTGGCCATTGCGGCCTCTTGGGGAGTGAACCAGTGGACAGAAGATATTCCTCTCTGTCTCTCTTCCTGTCTGTATATCTGCTTTTACAATAAAAATAAATAAATCTTTAAAAAAATTAAATGAAACTCTGGTATATTAGAAGTACTTACGGGTATAGGTGCTAATGTGATTAATGACACACAGTTTAAAGAAATACATAATTTCTTCATAGTTTGTAGATGCTGGAGAATACCATACTACCATTTTCACCAGACTAGAAAAAAGCTATTTTGGGTTGCTAGAACACCATCAGGGTAAGGGATGATATTAGGCACAGGGTGAACTGTTTACTTTCTTTCCAGCTCAGTATTTACTGTTCAGCTCTTCAAGAACCAGTACCTCTCTCTGGAATGCCAAGCCTTTAACTATGAAACTCCTTAACATTTTTAGAAGTTTATTGAAGAACATAAGATAAAAGGTAATTTTCATGGTTAGAATTTACCAAATTTAGCACTTACATCAAGAAAAATTACCCATGTTTTACCCTAAATCATTTTCACTACAAAGTAACTAGAAATTGGTAAAATCAGACACCAAATCTATATTATATTCTCACGAAAAAGAATGAGGTAATAAAAAACCCATTACCAGCACAGAGTGATCATAAAGAAGTTTGTCCCTGAGTTTTAGACTAATTAGAGCATATTTAGAACATATTTCTTTAATGCTGTTATTATGGGATTCCCATTTATACCATCTACAAGGACTGAAAATTCTCCTAGCATTACCTAGAACTTCCAATATTCAACTAATGTTATTTTAATTCTTAGATTTCTTTAATTGCAATGAGCCATATTATCCCAACTACTTCTAATCATTTCTGCAAATGTTTGCAAGTTGACTCATATATTCAAATTGTCAAAATACCAAATAGCCTCTTAACACAGTGAAAAAATGATTTATAAAACTATTCTTCTTCTACAAAAAGTAAATTATCCATGTCAAATATTTTTAATGATGGATAAAGCTCATTACACTAAAATCTCTACTCAATGATAACAAATATATTTTTTAAAATTAAACAAATACCGTTCATACTTAAAGTGTCAAGGTTTAAGACTGCATTACCTTTTCACCTGGATTGCTGCTATAGAACATTACACATGGATACAACTCTGCTGCATCTACATCTTCAAAGGCTAACTTGGGTTCCTATAGGTTGGCAAGGGAAAAAAAGGGAATAAGTTTTCAATTGTTAATATCTAGCCACATTAAAATCCAAAACACAGTGAAATATAACCAACGTTATTAGATCCAAATCTTAATCAATTTTGCTAATGACCAAGAAAAATTGCAAGGTAATTAATGATTCTAATTTGTTCACTTAACTGAAAAAAAAATCTTAACTTTGTCTTTTCTATGTTTCTGTAGTTTAGGTTAAGTATTAAAAGAAGCAGAAAATATTAGAGAAAAGCAGTGTAGATAATCTACAAACTGGATAATCAGCACTTGAAAAACGGGGCTGAATATAAATAAAAACAAGAAATACTTGTGATTGGGTTGCAGTACCTCTCCATTTTTCCCAAAGGAAATGGTCCTGGCTTCCATGTCTAACACACAGGTAATGAAATCTCCTTGGGTAAAGCTGGACAAGGTCAGTGTCTGTTCTCCGTTGTGATAGAGGTTGCCGCTGTAGGCCCTGTAGAGCCACATATCTGAGGTAGTGCGATGGTTAAAGTCATGTACTGGCCAGCGAGAAACTCCAACACACGTGCCTTCATTACCTCTGTTTTCCTTCACAATGTAAAACTGAAATAAAAGTAACAATGCTCATTAATACTTTAGAAACCTGATTATGTACAATTAACTACAATCCTGCAGAGTATGTTCATGAATAATATTTATGCATTTATGGAAACACTAAGTTTCTTTTCAGCCTAAGTGCCAATAACATAAAACAAATAATTTCACCAGTCTATAACAATTTTCAAAACATTTGGAATAACCTTTAAAAACTATGTTAGTAAAAACAATTTTAGCCTACAACTTGATTATGAAGAAGTACATCTAGTCCAGAAAATTGTTAATGGAAAGCTTCAATTCTTTTTTTTTTTTTTGAAGATTTATTTGTTTTTAGTGGAAAGGCAAATACACAGAGAGGCTCCAATTCTTTATGCTCATTTCCTAATTACTCCCTCTTATTTAAAAGCTAAAACAGCAGGAGGTTTGAGACTGCCACTTAAAAAAAAGGCCTACTAGCAGCATTAGGCTTTCTCTAGTATCTGGGATTTTGACTGACAATTTATTACATTAACATAAAATTTCTATGGCCTAGAATGTTTGAATGAAAATAGCACAGTTTATCATGAATACTTGCTTCCCTTCTATGAAAGCCAGAATATTGGTTCACTCAGGGTAGGAAGTACCTACTCAACTAGCCCACATTCACTTTTCAGCTCTGACTTTCTGATGGCTTCTCCAAAAATATTACACCCTTGTTGCTTGCTGCAGTCTGGTGGTGGGGAAAAACTCCCTACAGAAGGCAGAGAACATAAGGAAGCCTGCGTAAGGTGCTTCCATACTTCATCTGCGTCTTGTCTTATCATCCAAGTATGTATCCTTACTATATCATTTCCATAAATCTCAGTCATGAGTACATCCATATGCTGAGCCCTGTGAGTGCTTCTGGCAAGTCTCTGAACATTACAGAGCTCTTGGGAACTCTTAACATGGTGATGGTAGCAATGAGATTTTCAAAACTAATTGGTGGCCATTAGAACACAGCTAGGGCATTATTTAGGAATGGCAGGGATGGACTAGGCTAAGATAAAGTCCCCTGTTCAGGTGGCTACAATGTTACACATGGTATTAAATATGAGGTAAGCCAGTATTGGTAGCCAGAGGTACAAGTTACCTATGAAATTTTGAAACGATAGAACTAACCACAAGACAGTTGGCTTGCTACATACCCTTGTTACTTTTGGCCCTTACTAAGTAAAGTTAGGATAACAGAGAAGACTGGGTAAAATTTGAGTCATTCTCCCCCATCCTCTGTTGCAATGACCATCTGGGTCGCTCTGGAGCCCCCAAAATTAGATTAGATGGAGAGAGAGACCAATAAAGAAAGCTTAGAATAGAGAAGAATAAGTCAGCTTGGACTCTCATATACCTCACTAAGTAGGACACAAAGATCAGTTACTCCTCACTAAGGTATTGAAGATTTCTCTGCACACCCCTCCTAAAACTGTTCTGCCCCTCAATTGTTAACATAGGGCTTGTTAGAGTTATAAGCCTGTTTGGATTATCCTAAAATTCACACAGTAAAATCATGCTTGAATACTATAAGCTGATAAATATAAATATGAGGGGGAAAAAAGACACAAGACAGCTGAATAGCACCATATAACCATTTTAAAGTTTACAGGTGTTGGTTATATATAAACTAAAATTGAGATGTCAATGAAGTAGTTACAGGATGTGGTTAAAAACTTGCATTTTCTAACACATTGGTCACGCAGCAGCATGTCAATTAACTTAATGATGTTGTAAATTTCCATGTTTCTTCCTGTTGTTGGATTTTTGTTATGGCCTTTCATTTGAGAGGATGATATTCTGCCAGCTCTACTTTCAGATCAAGGATGGTCTCCCAATGAAACTGTTGAATTTATCTGGACAATAAGATGCTGGACGCTGTGCATGGTCCATGCCCGCAATGATGGAATTATGACTGGCTAGAGCTGTACTGTTGTAACAATATGGAGGAAATCAATATTGGGGGAGGGCTCCTGGAGGGGTTGGAGGAGTCCCAGAGCCTATGGAACTGTGTCATAAAATGAAATAATAATTTTTTAAAAATTGCATCATTCTCTCTTTCAGGTGGGAAAAGAAAGGACATCAACATTGCCATAAAACAGGATGCGAATGAGACAAAAAATAAAAATTAGGTTTTACTTTTTCTCTCGTCTATATGTGGAGAGGGAAAGGAATAAAAAATCCTTGTGGGACGCTTTGGGTAGAATAAAAAAATACTGTAAGTGCTTGTTCCTTCCTCCAAGAGGCAAGAAAGTGTTCAATCAGTTCCAGGGCTGGAGCAAAGCTTTAAATGCACTAGAGAAGGAAAGAATCACTCCAGCTGTTTCCTTCTGGCCAGCTATGGACTCTCACTACAGGGGGCTTCTTCAACCTCCCCCACCTCAACGTTTAGCCTCCATAAATGTTAAATTCACTACTAGGTATTTGAGGAAATTCAAGATCTAAAGGTAGAGAAAGGGAAAACTTTAAAAAACATCTGTTTTGTGGTTAACATATCTAGAAATATGGTAAAGGTTGGTGCAAAATGTTGAAGTTTTGGGCCCAGCGGTGTGGTCTAGCAGCTAAAGTCCTCGCCCTGAACACTCTGGGATCCCATATGGGCGCCGGTTCTAATCCTGGCAGCTCCACTTCCCATCCAGCTCCCTGCTTGTGGCCAGGGAAAACAGTCAGGAACGGCCCAAAGTCTTGCGACCCTGCACCTGTGTGGGAGACCAGGAGGAGGTTCCTGGTTCCCGGCTTCGGAGCAGGGCAGCACCGGCTTTTGCGCTCACTTGGGGACTGAATCATCGGATGGAAGATCTTCCTTTCTATCTCTCCTCCTCTCTGTATATCTGACTTTGTAGTAAAAATAAATAAATCTTTTTAAAAAAATGTTGAAGTTTTGAAACTTTACAAGCAATCATCCTGATCAAGCTGCAAAAGAATATTGTTAGTGGGCTATAGCTTCCTCACACTTCAGCACGAGTGAGTGGACTGGAATTTAAACTCCAGAGGTCTGGCACAGATGTCACTCATACAGACAACACAATCTTGTAAAACTGACTTCTTCTGGACAATCCTTTAGAAGCCAAGAACTAAACTCAATTATTCAGACTGAACTGGGAACAGAAGTAGTAAGTCCCACAAGTGCCATGCTACAATGGAGCCATGTTAACCTATACTATCGTAAGTATGAATACAGACACCAAAAAATTAAGCTCTTTGCTTCTATGGCTATCATACATACCCTACAGGAGTATAGTTTGTATGTGCATCTTGCCATAATACTTCCTTGGCTCTAGATTGGTTAGAGTTGTGATGTACCAAATTGATGCTGAAGCCAAATTTTAAAAGTTAACACAACAACTTAAGGATGGAGCCACATAGTTTTTTTTTTTTTTAAGATAGTTTTTTATGGTTAATGAAACTGGTTTTAACTGATTAAGTTCAGGATCCTTAAAAGGCATAACTGAAGGTTAAAAGTCCAGGTTGGTCTCATCGTGTGGCACTGTGTCTATACTGTGACCAAGGAAGTAGGTAGTATCAAAAATGGAATTAAAACAGGGGAGACTGCCATCCTCAGAAAGGCCTGCTTGCAATGTTGGCCATTATTGGCATAAAAAAAGCAGTTCCCTATACTGATAAAAACTTTCACAAACTGATAAGGTTAGCTCCATTGTGCATAGATTGTGCAAACCCTATAACTTATGCTAACCACCTGCTTTCCTTTTGGAAATCTAAAATTCTCAGTACATGCCAGGCAGAAGATAATTATGTAACCATCTCCCAGTGAAAACCTTGGTCATTTAATCTCTAAAGGGCTTTCTCAAAAACATCAGGGACAGGTATTGAGGGTTAAGTCACCACTTTGGATGCCTGCATCCTGTATCAGAATATTTAAGTCCCAAGTGCTCCATTTCTATCCAAGCTTCCTGTTAATGCACCTAGGAGGAAGTAGATGATGGCTCACATACATGGGCCCTACCACCCAAGTAAGAGATCCAGATGAGTTCCTGGCTCCCCGCTTCAATTTGGTTCAGCCCTCACTGTTGTAGGCATTTGGAAGTAAACTAGAAGGGGGAAGATTTTCTCTCTCCTTTGCCCCCTTTCTGCATTGTTCTTTCAAGCAAGTGAAATAAGAAAATAAACAAAAACAAATCATACACATAGCTTCATTTCCTTTGCTAGGGAAAAGACATGACCCCTCCCCCATGGAAAGAATGTACCCATGATGTTATAACTATTTTCAAAACTTTTAAGATAATGTTAAAATTACAAATGAGTTAAAACTTAGTAAACAATTCAAGTGTATCTTTATTCTGCTTCCATTTATGTTAACATCTTACATAATGACAGAATATCTGTATATAATTTTTTTAAGATTTTTTTATTGGAAAGCCAGATATACAGAGAGAAGGAGATACAGAGAGAAAGACCCTCCATCCACTAGTTCACACCCCAAGTAGCCACAATAGTCAGACCTGAGCCGATCCAGAGTAAGGAGCCAGGATCCTCCTCCAGCTCCCATGCTGGTACAGGGTCCCAAGGCTTTTGGGCCATTCTTGACTGCTTTCCCAGGCCACAAGCAGGGAGCTGGATAAGTGGAGCAGCCAGGACATGAATTGGTGCCCATATGGATCTTGGCAGATGCAAGGCAAGGATTTAGCCACTAGGCCATCAGGTCAGGCCCTGTATATAATGATTTTTAAAATGTTTTTCACACTTTTCAAGAACTTGGAGTATGAAGACTAATTGATAAAATACTTAAAACTATTTAGAATTTTACATACCTTCCACTGATAGCACCCTGAAGTAACTCCAGTGGATGCCAATCCATAACCTTTTCCACCACTGCCATGAGTTAAAATCTGCCCATTCTCCACCAGGCAACACT
Organism: Ochotona curzoniae; assembly: GCF_017591425.1. Lineage (NCBI taxonomy): Eukaryota > Metazoa > Chordata > Mammalia > Lagomorpha > Ochotonidae > Ochotona > Ochotona curzoniae. The sequence continues at coordinate 67,952,933 of NW_024467122.1, forward strand.
GAGCTTTCTCTGGATCAAAAGATACCTCTTGTATAGGAAGATTTTCATCTTCTTCTTCCAACTCTCCTTGCTTCTATCAGAAAGGGAACTGAGTTAGTATTTGGCATAGCCTATATCTCAGGTAATATGTATTCTGAGGCTTCATTGTTTTATTTCACAAGTATTTATTAAGTATTTACCATATATCAACTACTGCAAAAGGCAATGAAAAACATGATAACAAGGCAAGATTTTGTCCGTAAAACTTCGCATTTCAATTAGGAAATGGAGAAACAAATAAATAATGCTAATACTGCAGTGAGAAAATAGAAGCTACATAACAGAATAGAAACAAAAGTCTAAGTGTCTAACCATCTTAAGAAGCATAAATTAAGAATTTTTAAAACAGTGATTGCTGGGCAAATTTCTGAATGATGGCAAGACATTAAGGAGCTTGTGAAAGAAAAGAAAGGTATTTAATACAGTGTGGATAGTATATGCCAAGGTGCAAGAGCTTAAAAAACTGCTAATAAATACATCTAGAAAATGCAACTAGCAGAAAATGAGCCCAAAAAGAAAAGAGGGAATAAAGTTAAGGAAGCCCTTGAATATCATGTTAGGTCAGAACTCCATTATTTACACAGGGACTCTGTGGCCAGATCCCCTTTACCAAAGGTGTAAAATGATGATGGCAGAAAGATTAATCAGGAGATTGCTGCAAGAGTCAGGTAAGAAATGATGTGGATCTGAATTCATTCACTCATTCGTTCATTCATATTAAGCATCTACATCAGTCCGTATACTTTGTTGGGTCTCCTCTAAAATCAACAATGCACAAGATGATAAGAATTTATGTCTGTCACAGAACTCTTATCTTGGAAGATGGGAATATAAAATTAAATACAAAATTTAAATTATAAAATTTAATACAAATTAAATAAATAAAATACATAACACAGCTAATAAGTGACATACTAAAATGAAATCAGGTGACAGGACAGTGGTAAGGGAAGAACTCCTGAATAAGTTATAATTAAGCTGAGGCCTGAATGAGAAGTTTCTAAGAGGGGCAGGGTTTCTGCACAGTTGCTTAACTTTCCATTTAAGTCTCTCACATAGGTGTCAGAGACCCAAGTGCTCCAGCTGCTTAACTTTCTGTTTGTGACCGCTGCATCTGGTATCAAATGTCTGGCTTGAGCTCCAGCTAGTCTGCTTCCAACCCAGCTTCCTGTTATTGTGTATCCTGGGAGGCAGCTGGAGCACTTGGGTCTCTGACACCTATGTGAGAGACTTAAATGTGGTCCCAGGCTCCTGACTTTGGACTGGCCTAACCCTGTCTGTTGTGGGCATTTTAAGGAGTGAACCAGCAGATGAAAGATATGTCTGTCGGTGTCTTGCTCTCATGCATATTCTGCCTTTCAAATAAAATTAAAATAACTAATTAAAATTAAAGGACGTCTGATAAATTGGCCTGAATGGAATGGGCAGCTTAAATAAATTTAATATGTTCAAGAAACATGAAAAAGCCAAGTAAGTTGTTCAGAAAAATACAGTAAGCAAAAGGGAGGGGGCAAGCAGTATGAACTTTTATCCCAAGAAAGATAGAAACATCTGGAATGTATCTGAAATAAGGAACAAACTTTTTCTGATTTATTATTTAAAAATTTTGGAGGGGCTCAACATGCCGATCCTCCACTTCAGAGAGTCAGCATCCCATATGACACTGATTCATGTTCCAGATGCTCCTGCTCTAATCAAGTTCCCTGCATACGGTCTGGAAAAGCAGCAGGGATGGCTCAAGTCCTTGGGACCCTGCATCCATGTTGGAGACCCAGAAGTTGTTGCTGGCTCCTGGCTTTGGATTGGCTCAGTTCTGATACATGCAGCCATTTGGGGAGTGAACCAATAGATGGAAGATTTTTCTCTCTTTCTCTTCCACTGTCTCTCCTCTCTGTAAATCTATCCTTCAAATAAAAATAAATAAATCTTTTTTAAAAACCACTTTGGATCTTGCAGAGATAATGGATGACAAGGAATTAAACAATACAAGCTAAGAGGCTATGAGTCAGGCTCAGAGTCAGGCTATTTCATAGACCAGGCCAGAGATATTAATGACTAAAATAGATGACAGAAGAGAAAAGGGGGAAAGAAAATTCAAGTTATATTTTAGAGAGGAGTCAAGAGAACTTAGAGCTTACATATAGGGAGAAAATGGAGAATATCAGAAAAAGCAAAAATGACTCCTACATTTTGTACTTGAGTAACTAACCAGGAAGTTGGGAAAATATGGGGAGGAACAGTATGAGATGGAACTAAGAATATTATTTTTGACATACTAAGTATGAGATGCCTATCAGACTTATCATTCAACTGGTAAGGCAATTAAATGAACATATAAATCTAGAACTCAGGAAAAATGCCAGAATTAGAATTAATAATTTGGGAATCATGTGGTAGCAGTATAGTATAGCAGGTAAAGCCACCACTTGTAATGCCAGCATCCCATTTGGGCACCAGTTTATGTCACAGCTGCTCCACTTCCAATCTAGCTCATTGATGATGGCTTAGGAAATAGAACAGAAAATTGACTCAAATGTTTTTTCTCCCATATCCGCATGGGAGATGCGGATTGAAACTTCTGGCTCCCAGTTTCAGCCTGGCTCAGTTCCAGCCACTAAAGCCATCTGGGGAGTGAACCCAAAGATTAAGGATTCTCTTTCTATACCTTTGACTTCCAAATGAATTAATGAATGAACAAACAAACAAATACATAAATAATTTGAGAACCAGTGGCATATGGACCTGAATAATATGGATACTAGAAATGGAATAAGAATAGGGGTGATGGCTGAGAAAAAGGAGAAAAGTTGGGACAAAGCCTTAGGATACTCCAACACTTAAACTGAACATTAGAATAACTGATAAAAAAAAAGAGAGAGAGAGAGAAGAATATGCCACTGTACTTAGAAAGAAAACTAGAATAAGAGTGTGATCATTAAAACCAAGAGATTTAGGGTAAATGCATGGGTAAATATCAAGCAGTAAAATCAAGATTCTAAAGACAAGACAGATAGGGGCTTACTAGAACACAGAATTTCCAAAAATTTGTGTTTGTGAAACAAGGTAAACTGTGGTACTGTCCAACAATTGAAAGGAAGAAAAGAAGAAAAGTTTAAGAGGCAGATACACAGGCTAGCATTTCAATTGCTATTTTGGTAGAAGTGGTTTATGGGTGTGGATGAATACCAACACTTAGGATGGAACCAAGGTGAAAGTGGCACCAATGAGGGATTATTTGTGGAGAGAATTAAAGCAGGCAAATGGAATACAAGAGAAGGTAATGCTTTGGAACCAACAGCAGGTGACATAGTCAGTCCCTCATTCCAAAACAATAAGATTGAAAGTTTGAGGCAACACTTTGGAGGAGGGCAGGCCAAAGCATGGTCCAAGCCCACAGTTGTGGAGGTGGTTAAGACAGCCAGGATATAGCAGGTACAAATGCTGATGGATGAAGTAACAAGTCATTGTTCCAGAACCAAAAACACAGAAGGCAGACAAGAACCCGGTTGCTGCTGAGGTGGTTAAATTCTTGGATCAAAAACAGCAGTTGGTTCTAGCTGAAAGGAAGTCCCTTGAGATGCCCAAAAGCAAGAAGAAAAAGGGAAAGATTTGGGTCATGGAGTCACTTTTAAATGGCAACAAACACATAAATTTATAATTCCTATTAAAAAAAGGAAACAGAAGGCTGCAGTCTCCAAAAGTCAAGTAAGATGAGGACAAAAATGTATACACTGTATTTGGCAATAAACACCTTTGCAGTTTAGTTTCAGCAGAAGATTAACAGTTGGGCTGAGAGTTTAAGAAATAAGAAGTGACTGTAGATTAATTACTATTCCGAGAAGCTTAGTAGTAAAAAACAAGAAAGCTAGCTTTGTGAATTAATAATGTGATCTGAAAAAGTGGAATTGCAAGTATGGTTACAAGGTGAGGGGAAGAAACTACTGCAGTGGGATTCAAAATGCACAGAGGAGATGAACGATATCTTTCATAGAAGTGGGTATAAATGTGCAGGCAATGGAATATTTAGGTGTGATGTCTTAAAATTTCTTGGAAGAATCACTTACCTGTAGTTTTATTTCTTGTTCTTTTTCCCTTATCTGAATAGCATGTTTGGCCTGAGCAATGGGAGTCTCCCACATACAATCCGACAGAAGGGAAAACAAGCGTTCAACAACCTGTTTTATTAGAAGGGAACAGAATGACGAAATTTGGGAAGACAAAGTTTAATTACTTTTAGAAAAGGATATATAATGTAATCGTGATACTAAGTCCCCAGTGGAGCTTGATTATACTTGAACCTAAGAGCTACTTTTGGTGGTTATGAGTTGAACATGCTTGTTTACATCATTAATTCACTAGGAAAATGCCCTCAAATTCCTTTACTACACATGGACCTTTGAACCACTCAACTATACATATTTTTCTCTTTTGTAACCTAAATCAACTAGTAAGAAATCCCCCAACCTTTCTTTTGACCTTGCAAATCCCCTATATCTCTACTTCTTTTAACCCATAACTTATACCTCAAAAGCAAAAGTATGTTACTCAGTGATATATTCATAGTGGAAATGACTGCAATCCTCGCTTTTGAGCGAATCGTGATGCAAGTATGGAAAATATCTTCTAATAACTTTAAAAATAGAAACCTGAGCCATCTGATCATCTTCAACACCTGATTCACAAGCTGGTAGCACAGCTTCAAGGACATGAAGCGCAAGGAGCCTTGTTCTTAGGTTACCAACTAGAGGAATACCTAAGGGGCAGAAAAAGACATTTATTATCAATGTGACTTAAACTAAAATTGAAAATGAACTTTTCTCTCTAAAATTTCTGAGGCTGCTAAGCATTTATAGCTGAAATGGACTTTATGTCAACTTACTTGCATAATAATTCTGGACCTATCATGTATCAACTAATCCATACCAATATTCATTATTATGCTTCAATTTTTAAGTATATACAATCAGAAAAACATGATACTATCTGTGCCAGTTACTGTTCAGTGCATTTCACAAATACTAATTCTGCTGATTCTCACAAACTCTAACCACAGCCCTGGTTTTTTTGATGAGGCAAATGAAGTTCAGAGAAGTTAAGTAACTTAACCAAAGCCACACAGCTTGCTGAAGGTAGAACTCTTTAACACGTCTGCTAATCTATAAAGCTCATGTTTATTAACCTTTTCAAGGCTGATCCCCTCAGAAAAACTGGTTGTCTCTGAGGGATTGGCATGGGTAATGGAGAATAAACAGTCTTTACTGTTTTAAAAGTAACAAAGACAGGACAGAAAACTGATAAATAAATATATTCTCTAATTTATACACACAGCTGTAATAAAACCAATTGAAAACAAGTGAATATCTGGCTTTTCTTATTCTCAAAGTATGTAATATTACATAAATCCCACATCATTGAAGGAAAAGCTGTTACAAATTGTACCACTTAAGAAAAACCACTACAGAATATTTAAAATAAAAAGATACAAAATAATGCAGATCATAAAAGCTAAATTACATTTTAACTTACTTAAAACCGATCAGACCTAATGCAGAAGTGTTCTAGCATACTGAAAACAGATTACATATAATGGAAAAAACCTTTTAGCATACATAAAACAGATTAGAAATGGAAAAGTCCTGAAAATGTACAGTGTTGATAGCTGAATAACCTTGTGACTATGCTTAATGTCACTGAACTGTGCATATTCACAACCACATCTTGATAATCCAAGAAGTGAGGTCTAAACTTGTGCCAAATAATCACACTAAACAGAGTGATACAATCATATTCTATATTAAATCCATTATTTTCTACAGTACTATTTTCCTATAATAAATTTTCTGTTAATTCTGATAATTATCAATCTCTTTGGGTCAAATAAGTACTCAGAAAATAAGAAAAGCTCTGAAACTAAAGTTAAGTATTCAAAGTTGGTTAAGTCTGACTCAATCTGTATAAAGTATGAGCGCTATGTAAAATGACTTTAAAACAATAGCAGTAGATATATACCTGAAGAACACTTTTGAGATGCTATATTTAGAAGCACTTCCGTCCACTTTGGGGAAGCCATTTTTGATTGGATTGCTTTTGAAGATACAACTCTGCGAAGAAAAACTAAAAAGTCTCCTAAATGGAGTTCGGCTGCATGTTGTTTCCTGAGAGCAGCTGAGAAATGAAAAAAGCAAGTTTACATCACAACCAGAAATCAGCAGGAAATAAACTTATATAACTTACGCATAGACTGCAGTAAGGACAACTCTAATTCACTTTTAGATGATCAGCTATAAATGGCTCAAGCCCCTCCTCCCTGGATGCCTATATGACAACCTTCTTTTAAAAGTCTTATGCTGTTAATAAACTTTGGCTATTGACCATCAAAAAAAAAAGGTGATCAATTAACTACTAACTTTTGGAAAACCTAAAACAATATTCCAGCTACAGACAACTACCTAAGTTACCTTGCCTTGTACCTAGATGAGTGTTATGAAGCTGGGGAAAAAAGCAGCCAATGACTAGTGGCATTCTGGGCCTGGTTAATTCCAAATTTGTGTGAACTATACACATCAACAGTTGCCTATTTTTTTATTTAATATTAAATTTTGAATTTTCTGGTACAATTCTGTATAGTCTGGAATTTCTCTTTTCCCAGTTTCTACTCTCTGAATGAATTTCCCCATATTGCAGTAACAGTACATTCCTTCATGAGTCTGTTATTTAAGTGCGTCCCAAGATTGCTGGTACAGACAATGTCAGACAGTACATCATCCCATTGTCTAGATATATCCAACACTTTCACTGTGTTGCATTGTGTCTTTACATCTGGATATGGTAGTCTCCATTACTCCATCACTATACATTACAAAAAAAAAAAAAAAAAGATATGTGGGGAAGGCTTGGAATGTTGGGCTGGACACACCACCCCAGCCCCTGATGGGGGAGGAAGGAGGTGGCTGCAGATGGGGGAGGAAGGAGGAAGGAGGAAGGAGGTGCCCAGGGAAGTGGCTCTGAGGACATGCTGGAGTGAAACCAGCTCAGGGCATATTAGATGAGGAGGGATGCCTTCTGAGGGCGTTCATGGACCAAACCACTGCATTCACAAGCAGGCAAGGGTACTGGGATAGACAAGCGAGTTTAGAAGGGAGAAACTTGAAGACATGTCTTGGTCACACCAAGGAACCACCCATATGGGACATCTGGGCTGGGCTAAGTAGCAATGTTCACTGTCCGCCAGCACACATGAAAGCTGAGGCTGCCAGGGATGTCTGGCTGGGCTAAGCCATAGTACCCACACAGGAGTAACAGGGACAGGGGTGGGCCATGTCAGGTTGAGTTGCAGCACCTACTAGAATGCCTGAGAACCAGTTCCAGGGGGTATATTTTTTCGGGGATTTGTGGGCTTGCCTCTGAGGGACTGCAGAACCTGAAGGTTTGAGCATGAGCTGAGAGTGGTGATGGGCCGAGCCAGGCTGGACCACAGAACTCACTTGACATTCACAGGAACTGGGACTGGGAGGATCTCAGAAAAGCAGGAAGTAGCATGGAAAACTTATTTTTATTTTACTGTACCTTGTGAGTCTCCCTAAGCTGTTCCAATAAAGACCATATTCTATATATAAACAGGGAAAAAGAATTTGCCACTGGTTTAGTGTGTCTAAAACTGAAACATTAGACCTTACTCAGACTCACTTATCTCCTAAGAGTCTAACTTAAAAGATTTAAGCATTTTTTTCTGAGTTTTTTGTAATATGCTCTATTTTTTTATCTGTATGCCTCCCTATTACTATAGAAGGGTCTCTGAGAGTAGTCAATGTTTTATCATTCTGCATTCCTGGGGTATTTCCTCTATCTCATCAATTGTCAACAATAACATTAAATAGTATTTTACTTAATTTTAAATATTATTTCAATATAAATATTAATATTCACTAAACTTTTACTATGTGCCAGATACTGCTCAAAGTATTTTACATGGATTATTTAATTCTCACAATGGTCTCTGGAGGTCAGTTTTATTATAATCCTTACTAAATTGGGGCACAGAATGAATAAATAACATGTTCTCTTCCATTATCTACCTAATTCAGGAAGCACTTAATGGCTCCCAGAATTTATTATAGTAATGAGATATGGTAAATTCACAATATTTTTTTAATAAATGACTAGTGTAAGTCCTTTATTCTCTTTCAATTATGTAGAAGATAATGTAGCAGTTCTGCTATTTAGGGTCTAAGTTCTAATCAAATACAGTGTTCATTATAAAACCAACAGGAAATAGTACAGCCAACAAGAATTATGATGGTTACATATAACAGACTTCTCTTACTGACTAGAGAACAAAACAGTCTGGGAAGAAGTTGAACTCCTTCAATTATAATCCAGCTCCTAATACAAAATCCTTACTTTGGAGGGGATCTAGGTGAGGGCTATGGTTAGAAACAGCTTGGCTGGAACAAATACTAAGAAAACACCTATTTCAAAAGGTAACATAGCCTAGAGGATATCAATCATCTAACACCTAGATCCTAGTGCCCAGTCAAGAAGAGACTGAAAATATGGAATAGCTAGTCTATGGTCATAGCTTTAGGGTTAACAGACTAAGGAAAGGAGGTTTAGTCACAAGCTCACCCAAATTACACACAGTTGGAAAGAAAAGATGCTTATATAAATAAAAAAGCATTTCTTGTTTCTCACCATATAACAATGGGGACTTAGGAAATGCTAGGCAAGTAACTGACAGAGAAAAGAGGGTTATGATACCTCTGAAATCTTTCTTTTCAATTTCTCCGCTGGAGTCAGCTTTTTTCATTTCTTCTTCCCCGCATTCTTCCCCTTCTCCAAAGGAGGCCATAAGCAGTACACCAGTTTGGGACAACAAATTTTTCAACTGACTACAGAGCAAATCCAACAGCGATTGAACTACCTTGGGACTCAGTTTATCGGCATAGGTCCTATATGAAATGAGAAAGGGGTGGGGGAATGGTAAAAACACAAAGGACTTATCATACTCAAATGCATTTGGTAAATTAGAAGGAAATGCAGAATATTAAAATGAAGAGAGCACAGGCCAAAATATTCTTAACACTTACCCCGTAGTAATGGCTAAAATCTGGAGCAATCTTGTGCTGGCCACTTTCAAAGCTGTGCTGAGCTGGGAAACACCTGTCTTTGGCAGCAATTGCAGAGGTTGTCCTAACATGGTGTCTGTACCACATAACTGTGATAATACATTTAGAAGACCAGTGGAGATTGCCAAAGAAACATCGACTGGTTGATAATGAACACTCAGAGCAAACACTGTAACTAAAAGGAGACGCTGTTGGGCTTCTACAAAGAGAAAACAGAGACATAGACATTTGAAAGCACTTAATAAAATGAATTATTTTCTAAAATATAAATAGCAAAATCGGATGCAACTACATTTTAAAGTATTTATTCCTTACCTGCAAATTGATTTAACAGTAAATGTAAAACATACAACTACCAACTACAAGCTCAGGCCAAAATATGGCCTGTATCTTCCATGTGCTGGGTCAATCACTCACCAATATGATGCTTATTTGCCTGCAAGGCTCTCTCTAGCGTGGCAGACAACTGCTGATAAATCTTATGCACAGCCACCTGGATTTCAATCTGAATATTTCGCTTAGCTGCTCTGATTCCATCCTGAATTATATAGAAAGATTTATTTTTTAAGTTAGCAGAAATAACACTGTCTGACAAAAAAGAAGCAATAACATTTTGCCCTTAATCCATGCTAGAGCCCTTTGGTGGTTTTTACTTATATACTATATTTTAGCATATCTAAGTGTGAAAGTTTTATGCTATGTTTAATTTAAATGGCCAATACTCTTAATTGCATATATTTTCTCCTTCTTCACAAAGCAATTTTTCTCTCAAATAAGGAAGCCATAAAGACTTTCTTCATTGACTGGAGAAAAACAGTAAAATGATTACATCTAAAACTTTTTTTTTTTAATTACATCTAAAATGTGACTTCTTGAAATGCACCCTCCCAAATTCTAATCCCTATCACATGTCATTCAGTTTGGCTGAAATGAATAATACCTAGCCAGCAAGGAATCTAAAAGGTAGTACCATAGGTTATTTAATCTTAACTCTACTACTTAGAAGACTAGACCAATGAAATACCTTACGAAGTAATTTCAAAGTTTTTATATTTTAAAGTATTAATAATAAACATCAAAGAGTTTCACATCATTAAACTGACTTTGTCAAAGGACAGTAAAATCTGAATAAAGTCAAGTTGCCACCTACCTGGTAGTGATGCAAACGGCCAGTCTCTCCTTTGGCTCCTGAGTGTCCAACAGTGCCTAAACCAAAACACCCTGCTAGAAACTGCAGTCTCACAGATGTGAGCAGTGTGGATGACTGGAAGCCTGAACTTGACCTGCTTCCTGCCAGCAAGATGCTTCCTTTTTCCTCCATTCCAGACAACAGAACAAGGATCTGGTGAAGTGCCTCTAAACGAAGCTTGAGGACAGAAACACATTTTAGCCCTTTTCATTGAATTCAGAGCCAAAAAATTCTGTATTCACAGAAAATAGATTTAGCACAAAGAAAATTGTGACATTTCCCAGGAATCTGTTAGGATAAACTTTTTTATTATTTTATTAAGGTATCTCTAAAAATACCCAGAATTAAAACAGGCTATAAAATAAAACAGAAAAAGTAATATATTTATACATGAAGACATGATTTCAAGGCCAGACTATTCTCTCTATTATGCAGCTATGAGGAAGTCACTCAATTTCTTGAGTCTTAACTTCTTTGTGTGCAAAATGAGAACAACTGCACTTTATCCAACTTATTCTCAGACCGATTGTGAAGCTCATGAGAAGAGCATTGTAAAGCTTCAAGGCTACAAGGCACAGTTACTACTCATTTGTAATTAGGCTATATACATAATGAATACTCTTTGGCACAACTCTCAGAAGAATTAATTAATACACACCCTGGAAGGTAGCAAATTATGGTCAAGCAGTTGAGTCACTGCCACTCAAGTGGAAGACCCACATTAAGTCCCAGGTTCTTATCTTCGGCCTGCTCGAGTCCTGGCTAGTGTGGCACTTGAGAAATGAAAAAACAGATGGAAGGCTGACTTTCTCTCATTTATTCATTCATTTTCTGTCTGTCTCAGGAAGCCCAGGGGTTAAAATGCCTGTACACTACAATGGACTACCTATTAGACTCCTGGCTCCAGCTTCTGACTCCTCTGGGAGGCAGCAGTGATAGCTCAAGTAATTGGGCTTCTGCAACGACACAGAGATTTGGATGGCATTCTTGGCTTCTATTTTTGGCCCCGCCCATTCAGTTTCAGTAGCTGAATGTTGCTGGGGAGTGAACCAGTGGGTGGAAGCCGTCTATCACTGTCTCTCTGCCTCTCTAACAAAAAGTTTTTAAACAAAGTCTTAGAAGTCCTTCTAAATCATCTTCCCTGTGGGTGGGACTCTTTAACTTGCACCTCTTTCCTAAGATGATACTACCCACCACTGCAGTTGATCAGCCTATCCATTTTGACTTTTAAAAAGAAAAATATTTTAAATAGTTTTACATCTACAGAAGAACTGTAAAGATGGCATAACAGAGATCCTGTACATTGTAGCTTCTTCTAATTAACACATGATACAACTGTGACATATTTACCAAAACTCAGAAATTTAACATTGACTCAGCATTGCTAACTAAACCACAAACTTTGTCCTTTTCTCTGTTCTAGGATCCAGTCCTATATACCTTATTGTATTGGCCTGTTATGTTTTTGCAGTCTCCATTAGTTTGTGAAAGTTTCTCAATCTTTCCTTATTTTTCATTACGTTGATTGACACTTTGGTAAAGCTACTCGTTCATTATATAAAATTTCCCTAGATTTGGGTTTGCCTGAGTTTTTCTTAAGCTTAGACAGGAATCAATGGATTTCAGTGAAATCACATCACATTCTGTCAAGGATCCATGATATCAGTAGGCCTTATTACTGAAGATGCCAATCTTGATCACCAACTTAAAGTGATCAGCCATGTTTCTGCAATATTAATTAGGTCACTATTTTTCCTTTCCCATATTCTGTATGTTAGAAGCAAGTCACAAGTGCAGCCAATGCTTAGGAGAAAATTAATTTGCCTCCTAACAGTAGAATCTGCAGACATTTCAAACCACAAAATCAATAAATATTTGAGAGGACAGACTTTGAAGCTATGCAACATCCTCTGGCATTCACCAATGAGTCTTAGTTGCAGCAACTACTACTGCAGAGATTCTAGGCTAAAATAGGTATACAGTTTAAACTGGATCACATGCATCCAAAATGGAAACTCTCACTCCAGCTTCTAAGAGACAGGGAAAATATATTATCAATATATCTTATTGTAAGAAACAATTTTAAAATGCTCTTCTTCCCATTAAGATACCCATGTCCCCTAGCAAAGTGCCTGGATTTGACACTCAGCACCATCAGCCCTGTAGGACTACCCTGGATTCAGTTCTAGGTTCCTAGTCTCAGCTCTAGCCCAGTGTTGACCCTTGCAGACTTGCAGACCCTTGCAGACTTAACCAGTGGTTAAAAACTCTTTGTTGGTCCCTTTGTCTTTTCAAATTATTTTTTTAATGTTTAATGAGCTTTTGTCAAATTCAAACTATTGTGTTGTTCTAAGTTAAGAAAGTATATCAAAAAGCTTAGTTGGGGGCAGAGCCCGGGTAAGCCTGAGCAGTAGAGTGGGTACCTTATTCTTCCAGCCACAAGACAACGGCTGTGAGAACCCATGCCACACCAGGCTGCCTGCTGGGGATCCTAGCTCCTCATCTACCGCTGCTGGGTGTGAGGAGGATCCTGGGCTTGTGGACGGCCAGTGCACCAACTGGCACCAGACTGACTGCTCACCACCCAGTGGTGAGCTCTGGGGTCTTGGGGGTATCAATTACTGCCTAAGGACATTTATGAATAAGGCCACTGTACACTTTACAACAAAGCCAAGCCACTGTACTTGCAAGTAAGCAAGGCAACTGAGACCTGGTTGTTTCGAGGAGAAAGACCTGAAGATCTTTATGGGTCAGACTGATGTAACAGCCCACATGGGAGTCCTGGGTTGGGCTTGTTAGCATGGTATGTAATGGGGCAGGTCCACAGGCTGCAGCACCTGCATGAGCACTCTAAAACAGGATGTGGGGTGGGCCGGGCCGCACCAGTGCATACAAAAGCCAGGACGGATGGGGCAGGTCATGCCAAATAAGGGCCAAGCACCGGCTGACATGCATGAGATCTGAGTCTAGGAGTGGCCCAAACAGGAGAACCTGGGAAACACCCCTAGTGGGTCACAGATCCCACTGAAGAGCACGTAGTCCAGGCCTGAGTGTTGGGATGGCCTGGGTGTTGGGCCATCCCACTGGTGAACATGGGGGCCAGAGTAGGGGCTGCAGTATGATCTGAACATGGTTGCAGTGTCCATCAGCACAAGTGTGGACTGGGTCTGGGGTGCTTCAGACTGGGCTAGACTCTAGCACCAACTGGTGATCATAAGAACCAGGCTAGCGGGCCCAGCGCAATAGCATAATGGTTAAAGTACTCACCTTAACCATGTGCCGGGACCCCATAGGGACGCCAGTTCTAATCTCGGCAGTCCCACTTCCCATCCAGCTCCCTGCCTGTGGCCTGGGAGTGCAGTCAAGGATGGCCAGAAGCTTTGGGACCCTGCACCCGCATGGGAGATCCAGAGTAAGTTCCTGGCTCCTAGCTTTGGATTGGCTCAGCTCCAACCGTTGCAGCCGCTCGGGGAGTGAACCACCGGACAAAATATCTTCCTCTCTGTCTCTCCTCCTGTCTGTATATCTGACTTTCCAATAAAAAGAAACAAATATTAAAAAAAAAAAAAGAACCAGGGTGGGTGTAGATGGGCTGGACAAGGTGTCTGCCCCTGCTGAGCCATGTGTGGGCTGTGTGTGGGTATCAACTAGACTTGACTGGGCTGTAGCATCCAACAGTAGGAACCAGAATGGCTGAGGGCTAATCAAGAAAGGTTATTGCTCCTGCTAGGACAGGAGGTGGACTAAGTAGGGCTAGCCCATGGACCAACCAGTGTGCACAAGATCTGGTACTGGCAGATTCTGATAGAGGAGCTTGGAAAATTCCTCTGTCAGGACAGTCTCTGCAGGTGCGCATGAGAACCAAGAAAGGGAGCAGACCAGACTAGGCCAGGTTATGGTACCCACAGGTTTACCTTTGGCACAGGTCAGGGGTGAGACAGGCTGGGCCAGTTCATATCACCCAATGGCAAATCTGAGAGCCAGAATGGTGTGTGGGTCATGCTGGGTCTGGCTGCAATACCAACCAATTCACGTTAGGGCCAGGACTGGGCTGGGCTTTGCTAGGTTGTAGTCCTCACCAGTGTGAACTGGACCTGGGGACAGGCCGGGCTCAGCCAGGCTACAGCACCCCTGGCCAATGCCAAGGGGGGCAGGCCGTGTCCAACCAGCATACATGAGGCCTGGAGGAGAGCAGGTGAACCCAGTTGTGGGGCTGCAGAGAACTCCTCTGCTGGGCCACTATTCCTACAAGTGAGCATAAGAGCTGGGATGGGAGCAGACCAGACCGGGCAGGGCTGTAACACCTAATGGCCTGCATGTAAGCTGGACCGCTAACAAGCCAGGCTAGGCAGACTGTACCTATTGGTACATGCATAAGCCAGAGTGGATGTGGTTTGTTTGGGTTTCGATGCAGCAGCAGCTGGCAGATGCTGGCACGAGGGAAAAACCCTGTCGAGTTAAACTACAGTACCACCTGGAAAGTGTAAGATCCAAGAGTGGAAGTGAACCCATTAGGGAAACAGTAGGCACCTCCCTCTTGGGTCGCCACTCTGGTGAGCATGAGAACCAGGAATGGGACAGAAATGGCTAAATAGAGTGTGGCACCTGCCGGCAAATGTGTGGGCTGGATATTGGAGCTGGTTGGGTTGAACTAAGCTTCAATGCCCATTGATACAGATGAGAGCTGAATGGGATGTGGGACAGATAGGACCAGTCTGTACATACTGGCAAGCATGGGAACCAAGGCCATGGGTGGGCCTGGTGGGGGTTATTGCAGATTGCTCCTACTAGGCTACAACTCCCACTGGTTTGAGCAGGGGCCAAGTGTGTGGCGGGCAGGATCGGGCTGGACTGCAACACCCATTAATTTGTGTAGAAGACAGGGCTAGAGAGAACTGACCCAGCAACTGTAACTAACTGTGTACTTAGGCCGATTTGGGCAATGGACTGTGCCAGACTCTGTATTGCCATGCACACACAAGAATCAGGTCAGGGATCACCTCACATGAAGTTTCTTTGGGAACCCCCCCAACTTAACCATTGGATTCAGAACTCCAACAATGGAGAAAATTGCATATTCCACGGTCTGACCAGGAAATGCAAGTGCCAGAGCTGGGCCTCCTCAGTGGCTTAGACAGAGCAGTGGACAGCATAACCAGAAGCACATGGAGGATACAGCAGTACACTGGAGCCTGCAGAGGACACTTGATACCATAATAGAGGTCAGAGGAAAGAACAACCACCCCAGCAAAGAGTTGGCAGTGAATATCTGGGCAAATGGAGACTCTAAGGTGAACTATGTCAGCCAGTGGAGTCTGGAGAGATTTCACCGTGATTGGAGTGGCAAGATCAGCAATACAGAAGTACTGAACTATCAAAACCACTTGAGAAGGACCCTTGGAGCATGCCCCATATTGGGGACCCTGGAATGGTTGGGAGTGGCTTCTCCCCTTTCTCCAGATACAGGAAGAAAAGAAGCAAATGTGAAAACAATGATTTACCTACTTTCCTCTAGCCCTTGACCCTTCACACCCTAATCAAATATGTAAAAATTTTCAAAAATAAAATTTATGCAACAAGAAAATAAAAGCTTAGTTGGATGAAAGGACAGGCCAGGAATAAAAAAAAAGGAGTTTTTCCCACCACTGTACATTCAGAAATTCAGTTTTAAGTTTCTCACAAACAGTGAACATCAAAGACTTACTTCTGCCCTTAACTGCTGCTGTTCCATTGCAATGATGGATGCCTGGGGACTTGTGGACATACTTTCCTCTGGCTCCTTAAAACCTGGGGCATTCCCCACATCTCCACTCACAAAGCTTATGACATTCTCAATCAAAGTATGAACTCCCAAAGACTTGGTAAGATCAAAATCAGATTCAAAGGAGTAAGAAGAGTTACACAACCAGTCTCTGTTGTATTTCAGGCGTGCCCAAGAGTCGCTCAGGGATTCCAACTGACTGTGCATAGGACCTATATGCAAACAGAACAAACATGCATCAGTGGCAAGGAAGTAGAGCATAAATTTTAAAATCATATGAGAGCTGAGTGCTGCTACCACACCGACTGGTGAGAAATGGATACTCATGTTTGAATGCATACATGCATTAAGTGAATCTGAGCAAAATGCTTTCGTAAAACAAAAATCAGAGCAATGAAAGAAAATAAAGGGAAAGGCCTGTTTGATGTATCGGTAATTTTGTAAGCGCTTTAGCAACACACTGCCACAAGAAAAATAAAAAAAGGCAGAAGCTGCTCTCAAAATGCTACAATGCTCTGCAATATTAAATCAAACCACTATTGACAGATTAAAATGGACTAAGCACTTGGGATACTACTGGTAGGACCTACTGAAAACAAAAGGATTTCATCTGATTTAACATTGCCACTGAAGGAACTAAGTTAAGAATATGCAAAGTGCCTACATATCTGCAATGAAATACTATCAAAAATGAATATAGAAGGGCAAGTGAACTTGGACAAACAGGAGATATAAATCACCCTTTGGGTTTCATTACTATAAGGGACAACTCAATGACTTTCTCATGTGCATATCTAAGGCATGTTGTGAAACTCCTATGTAAAGGAAGCAAAGTTTCACAAACAAGAATATGTGAAATTTACTAAATAGTGATACATAAAACCATTATGTGGCATCCACACAGCCATTAAATGGGCTTCTAGTCGTGCCAGTGCATATTTTTTAAGCTAAAATCTTCATGTTAGACAACAAAATGTTAACATGTTTAAATATAAGAGCAATTGTCCAAGTCATATTAACTAAATACAGATATGCCCAGTCCTTGCATAATTTTGTCTTTAATTGAACTCAAGCACACAAAATCTATTAATTATAATCCTTGGTTCAATAATATATGCTCTCATTAATCTACCCATGGCCCATTTTTGCATTTACACATATATAATACATGTAAATATAGCAGACAATAACTTGAATTCATCTGCTGGTTTTACCTCCAAACCGCCTCTTTCTGCATCCTTCTACCTATGGCTTCATTATCCCAGTGTCTGGGTTTATCATTCCACTGCTCTCACAGCTATTAAACATTGTTCTATATGTATTCCTAATGGAATAATGTTTAGCATTAGCGTTTTTCGATTTGCTCAACACCATCATTTAAGTCATATTTTGAATATACTCGTCCTATTCAATATTATTAATATTCATCCACACAATGTGTAGGCACAGTTCATTTGTTTGACTGTTATATAATAACTTATTATATGAATACACTAAATATATACACATAAAAAACTGTATGTTATATAACCCAATGGAAGACTTTAGGAAGATAATGTCTTCAATGTGCACATAGAGGAACTAACATAATATTATGTATTTTATTTTTAAACTACTACTTTGGTGTTGCTTAAACCCTGGGATTTTGAAACGAAGAATCGTCACAGGCAGCTCATATTAGTAACTATAAAGTAAATTTTATGCATCTTAGTAAATTAATTTAGAATGATAACGAATATACAGTCTATCTGCCCTCTACAGTTTAGCAAGAATTCAGAACAAAAAATTTAATTTTCAGTTTTGAGTTGAAAAATACAAACCAACCTAAAAATTTCTCACAACACCATTACTAAATATTCTCTTGTAATATGGAAAAGAATAATTTAACAATAAAAAGTTACAGGTAAATAACGCATTAAAGTTAAAAGTTAAATAATAAAGCAGAGGCTAATATTTTAATAATTTTTAAAAGGATCGTGGCTGTATCCCAACAAAACTAAATATACAAAATAAGTAGCAGGCAAGACAACCTACTAGCTGTATTTTCCAATTTCTAATTTTAGCGATGGGATTTCCTAGAGATATCACCCAAACAAAATTTTAAGACGGTTTATTTATTTGAAAGGCAGAGTTAATAGAGACAGAGGGAAACACATAAAGATCTTCCATCTGCTGGCTCGCTCCCTAAATGGCCACAAAGGCTAGAGCTAGGCCAAGCCAAAGCCTGGAGCCCAGTATTCCATCTAGGTCTCTCATGCAAGTGGCAGAGGAATAAACCCTGTCCTCTAAGTAAAGTTCTTATGAAAAAGATATAAGAAAGAACAGGGCTGGGTATTTAACAAAGTAGTGAGTCTCTGCTCTAACTACAGCTTCTTGCTAAAATGCATCCTGGGAAGCAGTAGTTAACGGCTCAAGTGGCTGGGTCTCCACCACTCATGTAGGAGACCTGTACTAGGTTCCCACCTCCTGTCCTTGACCAGGCTCAGCTCCAGCACCAGCAACTGAAGATATTTTATTTAATTAATTAATTAATTAATTAACAATGTTCTAATTCCCTTTCTTCAAACAACTACAAGTGATTTTTTTCCTTAAAGAAAAACAAATAAACTAACAAAAAAACAAAAAACTGGACCAGGTACAGTGGCTTAGTGGCTAAAGTCCTTGCCTTGCATGCACTGGGAGCCCATGTTAGCGCCAATTCGTGTCCTGGCAGCCCCACCACCCTTTCAGTTCCCTGCATGTGGCCTGGGAAAGCAGTTGAGGACAGCCCGAAGCCTTGGGATCCTGCACCCACATGGGAGACCCGAAAGAGGCTCCGGGCTCCTGGCTTCAGATGGCTCAGTTCCAGCCATTGTGGCCACTTGGGGAGTGAATCATCTGATGGAAGATCTTCCTCTCTGTATCTCCTTCTCTATGTAGATATGACTTTCCAATAAAAATAAATAAATAAATCTTTTTTTAAAAACCGTGAAAACAATATATGCAAGCATTTGGAAAGATGAATAATTTGCGCCAAAATATTTAGTCTGATGTCAAAAACACTTGAAGCATGAAATTTTATGTAGAAATGGAGGATGAAAACTTTAATTTAAAAAAATTAGTAATTTGGGGGAGGAGGAAGCTATGGTTTGCTTTGTATTATTTTATCGCAATATATAATCTGTCTTATCTAAAAATTATATAAAAAGACTTCTTCACAGTAACTGAGACTAAGCTCAATTCTCATTTCATATGAATTCAGTTACTTACTATGTAAAGAAAATATAATGTCCAACAAGAAACTTTTGAGACTGTTTACTTGTCCTTATAACTCTAGTTCTTAAATGGAATTTTCAAAATGAACATGGCAGAGCTGCAATACATACTTTATAAATCATAAAATATGTAGGCAAGCTAAAAGGGAAAAAAATTAAACATGCCATCATGTACTTGCTTGAAGCTCTTCTTTTTTCTGGGGCTCAACTGGCCAAAAAGGAGTAAATACACTACCACACAAGAATCAGAAGACAAAAGGAGAAATTTGATACAGAGGTCAATATTTACATTTCTTTTTCTAATTTGAAATGCATTTCACCCATGTAGGTACATACATGTTGATAAATGTTTACAGTATTATGCTAGCAATAAAACCCTAACATGATATAAAGATCTGGTACAGGGGGAGGGATAAAGTCATATTTTCACTATTTAGACTCCTTATGTTGCTTCTTCAATTATTTGCTTTAATATTCCACCATTTTCACCACTCTACCTTCAACTGTAAAAACAAATTTAAATCAAGAATTTGCAGAAATACTACCATTTTGTAAAAAAAAATAAATCAACTCAACTCTGCATAATCACAAAAAATATTTTAAATATTCATCAAAATACTAACATTTTGATGGGTTTTGTCAAGAATTTTAACAGTATGTCATGAAAACCAAATGAGTTCATATTTATGAAATGCTCAGAAACACAAATGGCATATGAATTCAGCCTGTGTTTAATAAATCTAAATTTCATATCGCCTCTGAGGTATTAAGCATGAGAAATACTGTTTCACTTGTTTCTTTTAAAAGTAACTGGGGAAGAAAAAGTAATTAGTGACATATTTTTCATTTTAGAATTTTTTTTTTTTTGGTGTCTCAAACTGTGCAAAGTGGCTGTACTAAATGGACGGACTCACAGGACTCTGTCCTTGCCCACCAACCTGCTTTCTTGGGCCAAGGGCTAGGATCAGCAACAGATCAACTGGAGCAGGGGAAGAGGAGCAATAGCGGTTCAACAGCATACACCTTGGTATTTTCAAAGCCAAACCCTGAGACTGCAGACAATAAATCCTAGACTTAAAAATTGTCTTAGCTCTCTTATTCTTTTATCGGGTGTTTTGTAATTTAGGGTCACTCAAAGTAATAAATACAAAAGTTGATGAGGAATACTTGTTACATTTCCTCTTCAAAATTTTGACAAGAGTGAAAAAAAAAACACATAGAATGTTCATTTGGCCAGACATTTGCTTGTCCTTCATGGCACAAGTCAGAATTAGAACACCTGATGGTTTCCATGGCGCCAGACAATTCTTGTACTTGGCAGGTTTGTCTGCCTAATTGAAAAGACATATTTCATGGCACCTGGTACAAACTGACAACAAATAAAGGGGGAAGGAGGAGGAAGGTATGACTTATTTTATCATCATTTAAAAGAAAACAGTACACTTTGGCCAAAGACAACAGTAAATATACAAGTTATTTTAAAATTTCTGTCACAAAATAATACCCAAAAGTATTTCCAGAGTTGATTTATTTTGAAGAAAGATATTCATTGCAGGGGCAGTTGTTTGGTGCAGCAGTTAATCTGACACTGGGATGTCTATCATTCACACTGGAG
This sequence comes from Ochotona curzoniae, assembly GCF_017591425.1. Lineage (NCBI taxonomy): Eukaryota > Metazoa > Chordata > Mammalia > Lagomorpha > Ochotonidae > Ochotona > Ochotona curzoniae. Next base: position 67,973,916 of record NW_024467122.1, read on the forward strand.
TGCCTAGGTTCGAGTCCCAAGTCTACCCTCCATTTCAGCTTCCTGTTAATGCATGCTGGGAGGCATCAAATGACAGTTCAATTACCTGAGAGCCTAACACCCATGTGGAAAACCCCATTTGAGCCGCCAGTTCCTGGCTTCTGCCTGGCCCAGCCCTAGCTGTTGGGAACATTGAGGAAATGAACTGGCAGGTTGAGATCTTTTCTCTGGTCTCTCTTTGTCTCAAAAGTAACACACATTAAAAAAATTTTCTTGAGGAAAATTATGCTACTGTATGATCTATGAGTCGCATGTTATTTAACTTCATGGTGTTTTTCTCTTTTTTTCCCCTCCTGTTGTTGATTTTGTCTTGTGGCTTTTCATTTAAGGGATTGCATAGTAACTGTGTAATGGAGACTATCATATCCAGATGTTTGGATACTACGTAGCATGCATCTCTACTTCCAGACAAAGATGGACTCCCAATGAAACTGTTTACTGTATCTTCACAATAGGATGCTGGATTCTCATTGTCCATGCCCACAATGATGGACATATGAATGTTAATGAAGAACTATGCTATAGTAATGATATAGGGGAATTCAGTGAGGGGGGAGGGATTTGGGGAGGAGATAAGGGAAATCCCATTGGCTTTGGAACTATGTCATAAAATGATCATAATAAAAAGAAGAAAAAAAAAACTTAAGACACTGAGTATAATAAAAAATAAATGTTATTAAGTGTACTTTTTTAAAAACAAAATCAAGGACTCAAGAGATTCAGAAGTGACTGTTTAGATTACTCTTACTAACATAATAATTTTTAACTTTACAGTTATTTGTCCTAGAAAAAAATGACAGGTAAGTATTTTCTTGGGAACACTAAAATGAGATGATCACTGGAATAAATTGTGACATTAAGTGACATTATGAACGCTTATTTAACTAGTGTGCTTTCCTATTTTTTTCTTTTTTTAAAAACTTGATTTTTATTGGGAAGGCAGATTTACAGAGAGGAGAGACAGAAAGATCTTTTCATCTGCTGGTACACTCTCCAAATGGCCACAATGGCCAGAGCAGAGCCAATCTGACATCAGGAGCCAGGAGCATCCTCTAGGTCTCCCACATGGGTATAAGATCCCAAGGACTTGGACCATCCTCTGCTGACTTCCCAGGTCACAAGCAGAAAGCTGGATGGGAAGTGGAGCATCTGGGACATGAACTGGTGCCTATGCAGGATGCTGGTGTTGCTGAGTGGAGGATGAACCTACGGAACCATAGTGCCAGCCCTCTATTCTAATTTCTATAAGGAATTAAAAACATAGAAAAAGAAGTTTTTCCCATGGGATCCAAAAGCTGCCCTTTGCTTTAAGTAAATTCCAGTAAGTTCGCAGGTGCTGATACTACCTTGAGCTCTTTGGAAGAAACCATGTATTCATAAACAAAACTTGGATTAATGCCTGAATTCACTTATATTTATTCAGATCCAAAACTACAGGAAATTTACCAGTAGTTAAAGGACGTTTACAAAATATGAACAGGTAACAACTGTAGGACAACTATTCTAAAATATATATTCATTCCTCCTAAGCAATGCACATTCAGGTTACAGGTTAATCTTAATGCAAAAATAAAGATGTCACTTTAATCCCAAAGATGATACTTTGCTACATGATGACACGATTAGGAGAGACTTTCAAATTTATATTTTTATATTGATGATAAATATTTCACAGAAAAGAATTATACCAACAGAGTTATAAGAATAAATATTATTGTTACAACAAGACACTTTCATTAACCTATAGACAGACAGGCAAGATCTCATATTACTCAATAAGTTTGATGTCATTTTCTCTCTAGCACCATATCAAAGTCACTTATTAAATAGCAGGGAACTTTTGTCAACAACATTCACCTAAGCCAAATAAAAAATAGGAAGAGTAGATCTTACCAAAAGTTCAACTTTTAAGTCAAGCAAACTGCTAATTTTTGAAGAAGTATAAAGTAATAAAATGCACTAGATCAAATACCATTTAATGTCTTTGATATCAAATACCTCATCATGCTTTTAGAAAGCCAGCATCCGTATTAAAAGATTGTTCAGTAAGAAACACCAGTTTCTCTCCTTGTTACTTATAATAGTTCAGTAAAATTATCCTGTCTTCTAAATACAACAATAAAATATTACCAAATTTTATTCTATAGAAGTGACAAATTTCTGAGTTGCACACACACACACACACACACACACACACACACACACACACACACACATTATGTTTCAGACTTCATTAGTCTTCTCTCATCTCTCCATTATTCCCTAACAAAGGGAAATCTAACATTATGCTATGGAAGATACCAAGAGAAAGGTTTTATTCTGAAATGAAAAAATATTTAGTATTATAGGGAGAACATCTTTCAAATTCCTCAAGAAAAGCACTACAAGGCAATTTTTAACATTTTTACAACAATAGCAAAATTTTAAATAAAAGTGCCTGTTAACAGAGAATAATACTTCAAAAAGTTTTTACTAGTCCTCAAATTTATCACCTAAAACTATTCTGCTCCTCTATTTGTACATAAATCTTTGAGTTAACATCTCTTCATGTATTATTGGATAAAAGCAAGCTTCTAACAAATGACTTTTAATTTTTAATGGGATTCCAAAAGTTATCCTCCATGGAAGATTTTTTTCAAAAATAATATCTTAAATGCTTTAAGAAGCCAAGGGGAGTAAAAACATAAACTTTCATGTAAACACAAAGTGTATACATGCATGGGAGATGAGCACGGTAAAGAAAGTTCTTCCCCATGGTACCATTTACAGCAATTCTGTCAGGAGCTAAAACATGGAAAATTATGTACACTACACTCTTCCCATTGTTTCTGGATTTCCAAAGAACCTTTAAAATGTTCAACCATATGACAAATGAGAAACAAAACTGATTATTAATTCCTCCTATACTTGCAAAATTTTAAAAAACACACATTTTAAAGAATGGCCTCATTTTTAACTCGGGTGACTACTTTTGGAAGTACATTTCAATGACAATACACTCAAAATTTTAAAACTCTTTGTTTAATGAGATACTTAATATCTTCTTGATATTTACCTCTCTTTTTATGAGACGATGCCAAATCCAAATCAACATTCCGTCTGCCACTCTGTTAAAAGTAGAAAACATTCAGTGGTGAAAAGTAGTTTAAAATTTAATAGAATATTAGAATAAAAATAATCTATGCAATTATAGCAATGTCCTACTAATTCACCAACTCAGGCAGACTAACAACCAAGAAGTCTTTTCAAAATCTCTCTTACATTTGTTAAAAGAAGCCTAAGCAAGGGAACTCTGAGATACTCCCTACTAAGTCAAGGTGCACATTAACATTGTCAAGTTTTCTTTATTGCTTTCTTTTCTAGAATCTTTACTATACAGACACAATATGATCTCCTTATCACATTAAGTCCCAATTTTTCAATTTTGTGACACATTTATTTCAAATGTAATAAGTCATTATAAGTGTCCTAGATATAGGATAATGGTAAGGCATAATGAACTTCATATCCAAGAGATGCCTCAAGTTCCTGCATCAAACTCTGATTTCCGCAAATTGCTACTCCTTCACTTAGATGCACTTTCCTTTCCTTTTAGAACTTCCACTAATTTTGCCTAGGTGTTTTTAATAAGATCATCTGATAAATCTATAGTATCAGAAATCTGATAGAATTTTCAAGGAATTTCAAAGTGTTTTTTAAAGCTGTTAAAAATCTGATTGTCAAAATTTCACTCAGCTTAATAACACACTAAAAGCTTACAGGAAGAAATAAGTATATTTCTGTGTGGATCTACGGTCAGTGGGTAGAAAGGTGCGTTGTATACAGTTATCTATTCTGCCCATATATACAACCAAGCAGGCACACAGAACCGACACTATGGTCTACGAAACTTTAATTGTACTCTGCCACACAACTTAGAAATTTAGAAATTTGGCTAAAAACACAGACTGTGGAAGTGATTAAATAGATCCACGTGGGAAACGTAATTGTAGAACATCTTTGCCTAGTCACACATGAAAGACACATACACCCACAATGTAGGTAAACATATTTTGTCTATATCTGCCTACTCATACATTAACAGAAATAAGTATATTCTCAGGCTACGTGGTCCTGGATAAGACATCAAACGTTCACCACATTAGCTCCCAAAAGTACCACTGTGTCATGCAGTAAAACATTTTCAACACATGGCACCTTTACTATGAAGGCTAAAGGAAGAAATTTATTTCAGGTCAGAATTTTATGAAAATTTTGTTTCTCATGAATGATGCTATGTTTTAAACACTGTGAACTGTGTAACTCAATCATAGGCTTTTCCTAGTTGGTGGCCCATTTCTAGCAGAGCACCACAGAATATGTGCTGAAATGTGTAAATCTTAAACTTTATTTTCCCCTTTTTCAAATCCTTAATTCACCTAATGTATCTTTCTGTAAACGTTTTTGTATTCTAATTCAAATCCTTTGAAAAATGAGGTATCAAGGACATAGACTGAAGTATGCATAAGAAAAGTCAATAAGGATGACAATGGTTGATCAGAGTTGAATTCAGTTTGGTATTCTCTATTAAGACAGAGAAGTAGATAATATAACATTTTATCAACATATTAAAACAAAGAGTTGGCAGTAAAATGGTTAATCTCATTCATCAGTAAAAACAAAAAGAAACATCTCATTAACTAACAATTTAATGGAGGCACTGCTGGATATCAAAATGAGAATGGTAATCTTAGGCAACCCAGACAAAATAAGAGGAATTTTCAGCTCAAAGAACTCCAGCTGCTCATGCTGCTATTTCTCTTCTTCTACTGCAGGGTCCTCCCAAGCAGAAGGATGCACCTTCAGCCTAGATCTTCCTTTATCTGCAATGGAATTTGCTCTGATATTTGTGTTTTGTGACCCTACTTTTTTAACTATTCCACACAGAAAGATGATCAGGAATTAATCTTTTTAAAATGCATTTATTTTTGGTCAAATTTTATAAACATTGAACAATCAAAAAACCTTAAATGAACAATCTAAGCAATTAAACCTAGGTTGAACTCTCGGTTGATCTTTTCTTCATTTACAATATTCAAAATGCTTTTAATTGTATTGCTGAATTTGTTGTTCATACCAACACAGTTGAGGCAAGTATAACAGATGGTATTACTTCCCATTTCAAAGACAAAGAAACAGGGACTCAGAAAGGTTAAATCTTTTGTCCAAATCAAAGACCACAGTGAGTTTTCAGCCTATTCTAAATCAGTTTTCATTGCTCTTAAAAAGTGGTTGCTCTACTTATACACATCTTGGTACTCTGTTTTCATCTCCATTGAAATGAATTATCAACCACTTATAATATGTAAAACACAGTGAAGAAAACACCAGGAACATTTTGAAAAAAGCATAAAAAAATAGGAAACTTTTTTGGAAGGACATACTAATAATACATAAGTACATCCAACAGAGATAAACTATTAATTGTCTATTAGAGGTCCTAACAAATTACTTGGTGAGCCACCATGAACCAGAAATAGCCAAGCTTCCCAGAAGTGAAATTTTATCCAGTCATTAGGGCAGAAACAGGACATTTGTAAGGATGCTGAGAAGGACACTGCAAAGCCTAAGCTCAAGTGGTACGTTGGGGTTTGGCACATAAACTGCCATGGTAAGAATGTTGATTTCTGCAGGAAAATATCACTGCAAAAGCAGAAAGATGCTATTTACTAGATCTTTAATTTCTGGGTAGGCAACCAGAGTTACTGATGGTTTTCTGAGTAGGAAGACAGCAGGTGTTTTGCTGTTGTTCCTATTTATGGTGGTACTGACTATGCTGGAAGTTCTAACTATGGGAGCAATACCTAAGGAAACTTGAGGCAGTAAGCAGATTCATCTGAAAACTTCTAGTCCAGGCAAAGTTTATAAGGGCTTGAACCAAAGAATGGAAAATACTGAATAAACAGAAATTCTGCAAAGGGGGTGGGCAATTAGCCTAGCTGTTATGACAACCACATCCCATATTGAATTGCCTAGGTTTGATGTCCATATTCTGGCTCCTAATTCCAGCTTCCTGCTAGTGCAGACTGTGGGAGCAAGCAGAGTCACTTCATATAATTAGGCTCCTGCCACTCACATAAAAGACATGGACTGCATGTCCAGTTCCTGGCTTTGATCTGGCCAAATCTCAGCAATTGCAGATGTCTGAGGAATAAATCAGCAGATGCATGATCTCTCTGTATATATACCTTTCTCTGGGTGTCCATCTCTATGTCTCTTAATTTTGCGAAAAAAAAAGGACTATTTGTAAATTCAAAAAGATTCTTCCTGTTTACCACATCCCAAGTACTAATATAGATGCTTGTGAGAGATCAGTGAAAATAGTACCAAAAACAACTGATATCCTCAAGGAGTTTATACATTAGTGTAAGATCAAAAGAAATTAACTGATATAATAAATAAATTACATGAGAAACACTTTGTAAACTAAGGCAAGGGGAAATGTACAGGTTGTGGAAGGGAAGAAAGACTGTCATTTTATTATTATTTTTATTTATTTAAGAGGCATAGACAGAGCTCCTATTTTATTCCCTACCTGATCATGATGACCAGAACCAGAGTTAGGCAGAGGCTGAAACCAGAACCAAGGACTGCACTCCAGGTCTCACAAGTGGATGGCAGAGATCCCATCACTTGAGCCATTACCAGTGGCCCCGAGACTGCACTGGCAGGAAGCTGCAACAGGGAGCCAGAGCTGGGAGTTGGGCACCAAGTCCAGATACTCCCATTTGAGACATGAGCATGTCAACTACTAAGCTAAATGCAGGAAGCCACATCTGACACATTACCATGTCCAAAACAGGAGCTGTCTCCATATCACACAATGAGACACTAAAGCAGAGAGAGTTCATAGGACATACAGCCACACAAAAGGCAAAGGAACAGCCAAATGTAAGCATAGCAATCAACTTCAAGTTCAAAGCTCTTCAAAAAGTAATCTTTTAAGTAGTTGTCACTATATATTATACTGCTTACATATTCTCCTTTTTCTATAAACCAACATCTTACATGATTTTTTATCCTAATGCTTGTTGTCCAAGACTTTTTTTTGAGTTTATGAAAGATCTTGAGAGAAAATATATTTGCATTATAGATATGTTATTCTGTGAAATATGAGAGAGAAACACAAAACAAGAAGAAAGGTACCAAATGTGATGGCTTATGCACATACCCAGGCAAAAGACAGACTGAAACACAGCAGTTGAAGGAAGGATGAAGAGGACAGGACTTGATGAAAAACATTAATGCTAAACATTTCAACACCAGATTAATCAACCAGATTGGAGAGCAGATGGAGGTCAAGAGCCAAGACAAAGACAAGCAAAGGAGGATCCCAGGTTGGAAGCCTGGGTAGTTAAGACTACCATCTCGATAGGGAACATGAGAGGAGCAGCTTTGGGAGAAAGGTAAGTTTGGATAGTTAAGATTGAGGTAACTTAACAACAAAGAATATACTAAGGAATTCTATATTTGAGGTTAGAGTTTAAGGAGAAATCAGGATTAAAGACTGAAATTGTTAATATGCAATATAGTTATCTATGCAATAGTTATTTCTTAAACTACTTTAAAAAATATTTCTTAAGTATCAAAACACACTTCTCATTTACTCTAACCAAAGTCTTACATATATTATTCTATCTTAAAAACAAAAATATTCTCCTCTAACTCTATGTATACCTACCAGTGTGTAGCCCTCTTCATCTGATTCGGGCTGAGACAAGTCAGATTCACTCCTTGATTTGATTAGTCTATAATTAGGATTTGCATGGACTAGCCGGTTCTCTGCAGTAAGACTTTCACTCCTGTCTCACATGGACAAAAAAATTTTTTTTATTTCAGACTGTTAGTAAACATAAAATTGAATACAACTAGCAACATACCAATAATATAAACATTGAGAGAAGTAATTATGTCTCTTGATGGGAAACTGGACTCTTAACACATAGCCTAAGTTTTCTCAATTAAATCAAAGTATCCTGCATGTCTTCCAATCACCAAGAAATATAAGTAACTCCCCACATTTTTCAAGTTTTATGTGTATGGAAAACTGTCCCTATTCATAGGAAATTTGCATTTTATGCTCAATTGGTATCACTTTTAAATTAATTTGCATCTCCTCCTCCATGTTGGTATTAAATTCAGAAGAATACTGTAACCTTAAAAAGAAACCATTTCAATGCATGAAGTAACAAGTGGTGGCAGGTAATGTTTTAGGTTTCTAGCCAGTCGTACCTGGTCATGAGTCCACCTCCTTCAGAGGTGCTTGCTGAGGGCTGCTGCAACTGTCCTTCCTCCCTTCGCTTCTGAAGTTCATCAATCACAGGACTTACTCCTAATATTAACAGGGCACACCGATGGATCACAGAGTTGCAGGCAGCCGTGTACACGTCCTGACCCTCGGGAAGGTCTGTGCTGACCCTTCGCTCTTGCTGAGACTGAGCAGGTGGATCATCAGCTCGAGCCCCAGACCCTGCCCCACTGTTCATTCTATCTCGGTCTCGGCTACGAGCTACTTCACGGGCTGAGAGGAAACACTGAAAGATTTCTGTAACATGCAACACAAAAACAAGGTCTTAACACATGGGGAGACAAGAGCAAAGAAAATAACAATAAAAATAGTCAAAGTTTCGATCAAAAACTCAACAGAGTAAAAAAGTAGTTTTTAGAGATTTATTACAACATAGAAATAACTATATAAAAATTTTCACTTTTCATGTAGTTATACCAGAAAATATTTATATGCCTTTATAGAATTTAAATATGGCTAATTTTATTTCAAAAATTTTAATAAGTTAGATTAATGGTTTTCAAAGCACAGTTCTAGACTGCAGCAGCAGCAGCAGCAGCAGATGGGCACTTGTTAAGAAATTATCAGGCCGATCCTAGATCTTACAAACAAGAAGTTCTGGGAGGGAAGCCTAGCAATGCTTGTTTTAATAGGCCCACTGGCTGACTGCAAAAACCCCTGAAGCTTATGAGGAACTAAGCTGGACAAGAACAACTGCTTATTTCAGAAATATCCAGGCAGGTAACAAAAGAAACACAATACTTATTTATTCATAGCATTCCTAACAGCTATGCTTTGCTATAGGTTAAATACATTATACAAGTACAGCACCAAAATCTCGTGGAAACAGAATCAGGTTATCATATGAACAAGACTGCCTGCAGTTCCATGGCCATCACCAGAAGGGCCCATCTGATGGCAGCCTTTCCACAAGTCACCAGTGTTGGAAGTCAGTGTAGTTAATAAGGTCTGAGGCAATAAAAGATAGTTCACTAGCCAATTAACTTTTGCCTCAAATTTGGAGTAAAGAAAAAATTCTTCATGAGAAACTCAGGCATGAAAGACAGAAAGACACTATCCTATTTATTTGAAAGTACCATTTTAAAAATCAGATGTGTGGATTTTATAATTATTTTCATTTTGATGGTAAGGTCCATAATTTAGTAAAATCAAAGTAACAAATAACTCACACTCTCAAGAGTCCAGAGCTAGAAACCAATGTAAGTAGTTAACAGAATGGTTAAAAAGTGTTAAGCAGACATGTATCTATTTTCAGCTACTACCAACTATGGCCCAAGGTACACAACTTTACCTCCTTAAAGGTCAGTAAATCTGTCTTTAGAATGCGGTAATACCAAAATTTATCTCAAAAGACTGTTGTGAGAATTAAATTAACCTATGTGATACACTTTGTCAGGGCCCAGAATATAATCTGAGGTGCAAACAAATCATAACTCATTTAAAACTATTCCCCAGATGACTATTAGGGGTTTCTTTCTAAAAAAAAAAAAAAAACTAAGGTTAAACTGTGTACTCTGTTGTCTTCTTCAGCCTTTGCTTCTAAGAATTTCTAAGTCTAGGGCCCGGCGGCGTGGCCTAGCAGCTAAAGTCCTCGCCTTCAACGCACCGGAATCCCATATGGGCGCTGGTTCTAATCCTGGAAGCTCCACTTCCCTTCCAGCTCCCTGCTTGTGGCCTGGGAAAGCAGTCAAGGACGGCCCAAAGCTTTGGGACCCTGCACTCATGTGGGAAACCTGGAAGAGGTTCAAGGTTCCTGGCTTCAGATCGGCGCAGCACCGGCCATTGCGCTCACTTGGGGACTGAATCATCGGACAGAAGATCTTCCTCTCTGTATATGTGACTTTGTAATAAAGAATAAATCTTTAAAAAAAATAATTTCTAAGTCTACTTCTAAGTTCAACTACATTTTTCTCAACCTAGGTTTTTAAAATATAATGATACTTCAGAAACTTTGTAGAAAATGGAATTAAGACATAAATGTGGGGTGGGTATTGGGCATTGTAGTTTAGACATCAAAGCATCTGAGTTTGATAGTCTGGCTCTGGCCTGCAGCTTCTTACTAACACAGACACTGGAAGGCTGGACTAGTAGTCGGATTCCAAGTACCTTGAATCCTGCCACCTACATGGGAGATCTGGATTGAGCTTGAAACTCCAAGGCCCCCAGTTTTTGGAAAATGAAACCACAGATGGGAGTGTTGCCTCCACCATCAGTAAATTTTTAAAAAGATGTTTATTTTGGTGTAAAAGATTTTCAGCTTTATTCAGTTTGTTTACATATTTTTCATAAACTTTCTGAATACTTATACAATTATCCTCCTTTCTCATCTCCAATCTCATCTTTTCCACTGATATCATCATTTCCTGAAGTTTAAATGGTTTTTAGTTTTGATTTGAGCCTCTGCACAATTAGAAGTATGAGAACACAAATAACTTGATGATAGTGTCAAACTGATGTATATATGCAATTTCAACGCCAAAACATGACTAATCATAATACTCTATGTCACAGATTGAATACATACTTTAAACTGAAAAATCCAAATCAAACAGAAAATATTAATACATATACATAAATGTGTCACTTTGCCACTTCACTTTAAATACTTAAGAGTTACTTTTTAAAACTGTCTGTAACCTTGGAATACAAAAGTATGAGTAGGTTTATTAACCCAGCAGCAATATTCTAACATATACTCTTGTTCCTTCTTGAAAGATCAATGTAGTTGAGAATTACAATTGCAGAAGTTCCACACATGGAAAATAATTTGTCTGTCCTAGTAGGCAGAAAAAAAGATTCTAGGTCTGCCAAGTTGGACAACTTGGACACACTCAGAGGACATACTTTGAATGTTCTTATCTAAGGATTGATGGCTGTCATTTCTTGTGCGAGGGTAGTATAAATCAGGCTCAAATCGCCTGCCTGCACACTTTTTTAGCCCTGAACATGTAATCCAAAAGCATTAGAATGTCAGTGGCACAAATGTTAAAAGCCTCCTAACATGTTAGCTAACACGGACTCAGAACATCAGCAAAATATCAGATCCTTTTAGAAAAATCATAAAAATCAGTTTCTCAAGCAAAAAACAAATCATACTGTGCTATCTATAAACAAGGAAGATGTACTCACTGCCAGCTGTCATCACTTCGTGCTCCCGCTCTTCCTCCTCATCCTCTGCCTCTGGATGACCCTCTTCCCGATCTCTCTCAGCCTGCTCTTCCATCTCAGCCTCTTCGTCAATGGTCCGGGTAAAGGAATGCTCCTGAGGATCAGTGTCTGCAGAGTCTTGGTTGTCTGAAATCTTCAAGAAATAATCACAAACTACACTCAATACAATTTTCATAAAGAAAAATATGTAAAGCTTCATAAAATCTTAACTTTTCTATCATGGAAAACATTACTGTCAGCAATAACACATGAATTTTACAACTGAAAATCAAGAAATATACTGGGTACATTTTAAACTTAGAAAGTATGCAAGTATAATATACACACAGACACACATATGCTCTCTCTTACTTGGCATTTTTTAAATTAGAATGTCATACTATAAACTGATTCCAGTTTGTATCACCATTCAGATGTCACTCCTGCAGAGCTGAAACTTATATTCAGTATGATGCACCAAGCACAATAGTTAATTAAATAATGTGATTTTTATACCATTTAGTTTTATTCAAGTTGTTTGTTACTACTCTGTATAACAAACTTTGTATTTATATGCATAAATAATGTTTAATAATTTTTAGGTCATTTATCCTTTTAATATGTGAGCTTCAAATATTAGCCTCAACAAAATAGCAATCTAATATAGTATTCCATGGACTTTCAAGATCAGCCTCAAACAATCAGATCCACAGTCAGTTCCCCTCTGACTGCTAGACTTTTGTATACTAGAACACAGATACTGAGACACAGTCTGGCTTTCAAAGTCTAAGAACTAAATAACGGATTGCAAAACATCTTATGGATGAAGCTTTAATGTGAGCATTCTGAAGATGATGCACTGCCAAGATTTAAATTTATACTTATAGGATGTTATCAGGATTATCCGGTATTTTACAGATCATTTTTTACACCAAGATTCACTTCTGGATTGTCTTTAACACTTCATTTCAATCATTAGATGGCCTATTTTCTTTACATACAGCTAATAATGAAACTTCAATCGCTAGCCCTTTGGTCCTAAGCTGTGCAAATGAGGGGAGATAGGGAAGAGAGGATGGGAGGAAGCGATATACCTACAACACTGAAAAATGGAAAAACTTTTAGAAAGGAATTATTCAACATTTATTGTCTGTGACAACCAAGGCATTTTTGCTTCACATAAACAAGTATGAAGCTATCTCTCAGATAAACACAGTAAAACAGAAATTGATTTCCAACTTTACCCATCTGTCTCGTGATGATGACCTGGTCTGAATAAGTTCAAGATTCTTGCAAGCAAGTAAACGACTTCGAACTTTGTATACACAACGATACACTTCTGATAAGCTTTTACCAGGCTGATATCTAAATAAAGAACCAAAATAGAAAAGTTATGTAATTTCTAACAACATGAGAGAAAACACTTCTCTGAGGATAGTTTTAAGTTACTTGCCGGCTTTCTCCACAGGCTTGACTAAGTAAATTGGTGTGTTTCAGAAGAGCTGCAAGAACAAATCTAGACACGGTGTCTAACAGTGACTCATTACTTAAAGTTGCACTGTCCCAATCTGGAAAAAAAGAAGAAAAGATGCACTGACATTTAAAAGGGCTTGGGAAATTGTTCAGAGGGAATTTTAATAGTTGTAATAATCTAACACCTGAGCTGTCATGGTTCTGCACAGTTAACAGGTGCATATGCCGTGCCAGGTGCTCAAGATTAACAGCAAACAGAACTAATCTCTGATCTCAAGAGCTTATATTCCTGTTAGTGGGAAAAGGTGGGAGAGGGAAAGTAATTTTTAAAAATTAACAGGAAAGTACTGAGCAGAAAAATAAAGCAGAGCAAGAAAAACTGGATGCATTGTGGGTTACTGTTTTAATTAGGGTTCTTTAAGAAAGTTTCTAATAAGGGCAAACTTGAGTATAGATATAAACAAAGTAGAAGAAACAGGGTCCCCTCAGGAAAAGCTAATGAAGTATGCTTAAGCGAGCCAGTGTGACCAGAGCAGATTGGGCAAGCAGATTTGAAGGAGACGTCAGAGAGCTGACAAGGATTAAATAACATTGACCTTACAACCCAGAGCAAACCTCCCAGGTTTTACTCAAAGGAAATGAGATATGGCATTAGAGGTTTGGAACAGAGACACAATATGATATGACCTGTGTTTTTGAAAGCTCACTCTGACTGCTAAGTGAAGAACCAACTACAGGGACATCAACAGCAGAAAGCAATTTATACCAATACAAGTAAGAAATTATGCAGGCTCAGAGCAGAGCAGAAATAGAAGATATTGAGAAGTCCCATAAGTACTTGAAGTAAAGGTCCTATGTATTTGAAGGTGCAGTGGACAGAATTTGTTGATGGAACAGATGTATAACATGAGAATATAAGAGAAGTCTAAGTGAACTCTCAATATACATAAAATGTAGTTAAGATTTACTGAGAAAGGAAGACCACACGAAGTTGTTCTGAAGGGGCCAGTTTTAAAAACTATTACATATCTTAGTGAGACAATAAATAAGCTAATCAAGGTCATATATCTATAATATTTGAAGCCAGGAAAAGAGACACTGTGAACACATTTAAGTAAGAAATAAAATATTTACACAGAAATGAATGAATGAATAACAAACAAAACAGATGAAACTAAACTTTGAAAGGTATCTTCTCACTGGTGTTTTAAAGATCTCAATATGTTGTCTTATTGAATTTTATTTATAAAAATAAAAGTCAACAAAAGGTGAAAACTTGGGGGCTGCCACTGTGATGTACAGGAGCACCATTCAAGTCTTGGTTGCTCCACTTCTGATCCAGCTCTCTGCTAATGCCTTTAGGAAAACAGCGGAAAATGACTCAAGTATTTGGACCCCTGCCACCCACGCAAAAGATCAAATGCTGTTCTGGCTTCAATTTGGCCCAGACCTGGTTCTTTCAGCCATTTGGGAAATGAGCCAGTAGGCGAAAGATCACTTTCTTGGTCACTCTGCCTTTCAAATAAATTAATTTTGTCTTGAAAAGTGAAAATTTATTTACCATTTTTATCATAGAAAGAAGAAAATCCAAAGATTTTCCAAACTAAAGCTGGCATAAAATACAGTAACATGAAGGCAGACTATTAGACACGCATACTTCTGAACCAATCAAAGCCAGTGTTGAAGAACATAATGGCTAAAAACCACTCAGGTACATTACTGAAAACTTACACATAGATTAATTTTACTAATCAAATGTTACTGGAAACTGAAACATCACACTTGTTTGCATAGCACTCCACCACTGTACTTAATAGGTATGCCTTGTCTCAAACTGCTATCATTACCAGCAAGCTCTTTATAGACTGAGAAATGTTAATTGGGCCCAGAGCCTAGACTTGCAAGTATGCAATGCTTCAGCTATTAAACCAGGGCTTGCAAATGATCGAGATTCATAAAACAGACTTACACCAGACCCGTGTACACAGCATGGAATATTTTACTTAAATTAGTACAATGAATTTATTACATGAATCTGATTTGCACACAGAAGGTTTGCTGCAAGGGGGATACATGTATGAAAAATATATCTAAGATATATTCCACAATGGGTCAAGGAAGTTATTTTCAAATGTTACTTACAAAACATTGTTTTAAAAAAAAGTGATTTCCACACAAAAATAATTACATATATAGTAGCATTATGGGCTAACTATATATTTACTCCTTTATCCTGTTTTTACCTTTGCTAACAGCATAATCTTGCATGCTGATCCAAAGGCTTCGTGCTGGCTCCTTAGAACAACCCAATGCCAAATCCACATAGACAGCAATTTCGGGCCGCAATTTATAATCAAAAGGCTTCTGTTCTTCATTTCCCGAAAGAGCTACTTCTAATAGGCAACTCATACATTTATCTAAAAAAAAGAAAAGAATACTTAAGTTATAATTTTAAACCTCAGAGATTCTGATACTGCTTTTAGCATAATATTTAAGTGTCTAAAAGATATTACCAAGGTAAACTCTGTAACGTTTTCCAGTTGGAGGTAACATCACCCCCTAACTCCCTTCAGAAGGATGTGATGCTCCAGGTAGAGGCCAGAGATGCTCCCTATCCAACACCTGCAGCACACAGTCTGTAGTAACTGAAAGCTGTTTTATTCAAAATGTAACAACATCCTTGAGAAACATGGGAGCACTAGGAAAAGTACCAGACAGAGACTGTACTACACTTAAAATAAAATAATAATTAAGAATTATACAGGAAGCATCAAAAATACCATGAAGAATTACTCAAATAATACATATTCTTGTTTAATTGGTACCTAACTTCTCAATTGGGTCTTTAGCATTCAAAACTAATTTAACATTTGTAAAAGAATTATTTATTTTTATTTGAAAGGCAGCTGTATACATAGAGGAGGAGAGACAGAAAGGAAAATCTTGTCTGATGATTCACTTCCCAAGCAGCTGCACTGACCAGAGTTGAGCCAATTTGAAGCCAGGAGCCAGAAGCCTCCTCCCAGTCTCCCACACGGGTGCAGGGTCCCACGGCTTTGGGTCATCCTCGACTGTTTTCCTAGGCCAAAATCAGGGAGCTGGATGGGAAGCGGGGCTACTGGGATTAGAACCGGCGCCCATATGGGAACCTGGCACATTCAAGGCACGAACTTTAGCCGCTAGGCCACTTTGCCGGGCCCTATTTAACACTTTAAAGCAATCAAAACAATGCTCTAATGATGGTCAGGTTCTTGGCTATTACCAAAGTCACTTTTCTTTAAAAAAAAAGGGGGGGGGGAGGGGCCCCAGGCGGTGTGGCCTAGCAGCTAAAGTCCTCGCCTTGAACACGCCGGGATCCTGTATGAGCACCAGTTCTAATCCTGGCAGCTCCACTTCCCATCCAGCTCCCTGCTTGTGGCCTGGGAAAGCACTCACGACCCAATGTTTTGGGATCCTGCATCCGTGTGGCAGACCCGGAGGAAGTTCCTGGGTCATGGCTTCAGATCAGCGCAGCACCGGCTGTTGCGCTCACTTGGGGAGTAAATCATCAGACGGAAGATCTTCCTCTCTCTCTCTCTCCTCCTCTCTGTATATCTGACTTTCTAGTAAAAATAAATAAATCTTAAAAAAAATAAACCAAAGTCAATTTAACACATAATCTAATTGAATTATTACATATCCACAATTTAAAAAGATAATATCCTTTAATGTGTATAATGATTTAAGCAAAGAATAACATTTTAATAGCTTATGATTTTATAATTTAAAACTGAAAAATAATACTAAAGCTGAAATTGAATATTCATGTTAAAGGACATTTTATTGAGTAAATACAAGAATATGAGGAAGATAGAAACACAGGTATTTCTGTTCTCAGATCATTGGGGACTGCAAAGGGTTAAGCACCAACAAGGCCAGAATTATCTTCACATCCTGCAACCCAAGATTTTACTTTCTTTAATGCAAATATACCTCCATGCTAACATTAATCAGCTATAGCCAAATCACTTTCTAATACATAAATCAAATGATGAATGTGCAAAAGCAGGAAAATCTTCAACCTCTTCCTTTATCACACTGAAATTACAGCCCTTCATTGTGTCTTCCTTTCTTTTCAATCTTTTCTTTTTTTTCTCTCCCTCCTTCCCTCTCTCCTCCCTCCCTTCTTTTTCCTTCCTTCACTCATTTTCCTTCTTTTTTACTTTCTTCTCATTCTTTCATTTCCTCAATATCTCCTAGATTTTAATTTGTGGACATTCCATATTTCTTTGTCTTATCACAGAAATAATGAATTTTAAATTAATGAAATTGTAAGGTTATCTAATGCAACTCATTATTTTATAGGATCAATATTAGAAGCCCAGAGAGATGAAACGATCCCAGATAAAACTAGCTTATCCGTTGTGACAACAGTATTCAATCTGAGAGCTAACCTGCCAACAAAGCAGAAAAACTGGTGATGAGGCAGGAAAAAGAACTCCAAAGACACCAAATGGAGAAGAAAACATCGGCAATCACATAAGGTAACATTATCAGGAAAGCAGGACAGGCTGTCAGGAAAAGAGACTGCCACATCACTGAAAACTGGGCACTGGTAATAATAGTACCTCATAGTGCTTTCTTTTCTACAAAGCAGTCTGATAACTCCCACTCCCAGAACACACATAATAAGGCACTTTCCTCACTCCTGTGACTTAGATGACTTTCTCGAAAATGAGTGATAAACAACTATGGTATCAGATCTCCACATTCCTAGCCCAACAGCCCCTTTGCACCATGCCATGCTGCAAGATTTATTTGTTTCCTGTGGGATTTCAAGTTGTAATCTCTAACCCCAGCTCTGCTGATAGTCCAAACCTATCATCAGTTCGATATTCGGCAAACTGAAAATGACGACATCTCCAACACAGGTACAACCAAGCACGTATTTTAAATGCTGCAAAGACATACGTTACCTAACTGAGGAGTGTCCATTTCTACACCATCACTGAAAAGTGGCGTTTTCATCCAATATGCAGTGTCCTGTTCCTCGGGAGACACTGGGGAACCCTGAAGCATGCCACCAAGACACCGTCCAATGAGGAGAGCAATGGTTCTTTCCAGATCCACAAGCCAAACCCAGGACTGAGCTGGCTGAGGTAAAGGCACACCAGCAGGATCGATTAATTCTGGCCCTCCTAAAGACAAAACCAATAGTAATCATCTGTTTATGTGGTACTACTCAAACTTAAAAGCATTCGCAGGGTCTTTATTGTACTACAGTATCAAACCACAACATGTTAGAGTGAAAACAAATTTTAATACCTTCAAGATATATTCTTTTTTATACCTGGTTAATTCAAAATATATTCAGACAAGTTATGTTAGCAAATAAGCTTTTCTTTTAAAACAATGTATGACTAAATAACCCCCAATGGATTCTATCCGTTATTCATTATACAGCTCAACATTCTGTACTGTGGACTTACTCCTCCAAAACCAAGATTTATCCAATAAAATGACACATTAGTAGTTAATTATTTGAAGGCTTGAATTCAGAACGATCTTGTACTAAGATCCAGACCAGCAGTTTTATTGTGCATTTGTTTTAAAGTTTTTCAGGTTAAAAAAATGAGTTAACCATAACATATCAATGAAATGAACAAGAGATTAACAAATTCAAAAAGAAATGCATATAGTTTAAAAGCTGCTATAAACTTTATAAAAGAAAGAATAAAAAGGGAACATACAAACCACAGATAAAGTAGAAATTTACAAAAAACATGACTGGTGTATAGCAGCCTGTTCTGGGTATAAACTAAAATTGAAATGGCAATGAAGTAGTCACAGGATGTGCTTAAGAACTTGCATTTGGGGGGAGGGGAGCCCAGCGGTGTGGCCTAGCAGCTAAAGTCCTCGCCCTAAACGCGCCAGGATCCCGTATGGGCACCAGTTCTAATCCCGGCAGCCCCACTTCCCATCCAGCTCCGTATTTGTGCCCTGGGAAAGCAGTTGAGGACGGCCCAAAGCTTTGGACCCTGCACCCGTGTGGCAGACCTGGAGGAGGTGCCTGGCTCCTGGTTTTGGATTGGCATAGCACCAGCCGTTGTGCTCACTTGGGGAGTGAATCATCAGACGGAAGATCTTTCTCTCTGTCTCTTCTCCTCTCTGTATATCTGACTTTCCAATAAAAATAAATAAATCTTTAAAAAAAAACCTGCATTTTTTAACATATTTGTTACTCAATACCATGTAAATTGTCCCTGATGTTATGCTGTGGCTTTTAATTGATTGGGATGATATTCTGCCAGCTCTGCCTTCAGACCAGAGATGGTCTCCCAAAGACCTGAATTTACCTGGACAATTTGATGTTGGACTCTATGCTTGGTATACTCTTGCAATGAAAGAATCTGACTGAATTTGAAATGTAATACAGCAACAAGGTGGAGGAATCCACCATGGGGGGAGAATATGAGGAGGGGTTGGGGGATCCCCAGAGCCTATGAAACTGTGTCACATAATGCAATGTAATTAATAAAAAATATATACTAAAAAAAAACCATCAAAAACAAAACAAAAAAACTATGACTGAATAACAATTTCATACCAGTAAATTTGATAACCAACAAAATATTTTCTGAAAAAAAAAAAAACATAAATTTCCAAAATGGACTTGAACGGAAACAAAAAGCTTAAGATGATGAATAATCATTAAAGAAAAGTTGCTCCCATGCCTGGCACAGTAGCCTATTGGCTAAAGTCCTCGCCTCGCATGCACCAGCATCCCATATGGGTACCAGTGTTAATCCCGATGGTCCTACTTCCCATCCAGCTCCCTGTTTGTGGCCTGGGAAAGCAGTCTAGGATGGCCCAATGCTTTAGGATCCTGCACCCGCATGGGAGACCAGGAAGAGGCTCCAGTCTCCTGGTTTTAGATTGGCTCAGCTCTGGCCATTGTGGCTGCTTAGGGAGTGAACCCACAAACAGAAGATGTTCCTTTCTGTCTCTCCTCCTCTCTGTATATCTGACTTTCCAATAAAAATAAATCTTAAAAAAGAGTTTACTCTCATAGCCATTCATAGGTAAATTTCTAAACTTGAGAGAAGACTCCTATCTTACACAAATTATTTCAGAGAAAAGATAAAAAGCAGAACAATTTCAAATTCATGCTATGAGGAAGATGTAATTTTGGAAGTAGAAATTAAGCAAACAGAGGATGAAAAAGGAAAAATTACAGGAAAATATCAATTATACAGATGCAGAAAGTTAAAACAAAAATGACACCTAACTCAATTTTATAAGCTCTAAGACCATTTTAGAAAAGGAAGACTAAATCTGGAGCAGTTCCTTATAAAACCCAATCTGGTAAGTTTGATACTTAGATTTCATCTAAATTCAGTAGTCACAAAACTGTAAGGTCCTCAAGGCCACCTCATCCAACTGCAATACTCTCAAGGTTAAAAAAAAAAAAATCTGCAAGGTTCTAAGAAGTAGTGAATGACAGTCCCAAGATCATACAAGTAATTAGCAGAGCTAAGACTAAATCTACATCTTTTTATGTTTCATGCCAGGAGTCTTCACAATAAAACAAGCCATCTTGTTTAAATTTGAGAGACTTTGCTTTTTAACACATCAGGAATAAAGTCCCTTAATATTCTTATCATGGACAGGGTCACTGAAAAAACCCAGTGATATTCTTCTAGATATAATGTTTAAGGCTCTATGCAACTGTCTAGAAGAACTAACTATATATGTCTATATATCTATATTGAGATATAGATATAGATATAGATCAATCCAAGTGCCTGGTCTAAAATCAGGATGTTCCTCATTAACCATCTAGAAGAAAAACAATGAAAGATAGCTTCCTAATGCCTATATTCATTCAACAAGTGAAATAGAAACCAAAACATTCAACCAAAGAGCAAAAATCTTACCATCAGATATTTAAAAACCAAAATCATGAGGCACTTACTGTGGCATTCCAAGTTAAACCACCACTTGCAAGGAAAGAATCCTGTGTAAGAGTGCCAATTCAACTACCAACTGCTCTGTTGCTAGTGCAGCTCCATATTAATGTGCCAGAGAAGGTAGCAGAAGACAGACCAAATACTTGGACACCTGCCACTCACATAAGGAGACCAGGATGGAGGCCATGGCTCCTGGCTTCTACCCAGCAGAAACTTAACTTTTACAGACATCTGGGGAGTGAAATCAACAGACAGAAGCTTGCTCTCTCTTTCTCCCCTCCTCCCTTCCTCCCTCCCTCAGCCCCACCTTTCTTCCCTCCCTTTATATTTCTCTGTCCATCTGCCTTTAAAATCAAACTATCCATACCTAAGAAATAAAATCTTTTAATTGAAACTGACAAGCTGATTGTAAAAAGCACCTCTAAGAAAAAAACTTTGTTACACAGTGCTTTCCTAGCAATTACTGAAAGATGCATCTCAATTTCAACTATGTTAAAACTTGAACAAAATAACATTTTAGAATCAACAAATATTTAAAACCTAATACCTATAAAGACACTTTTCATTACCTACCTCTAAGGACAACTATCTTAAATTTTAAATTGTTCCATCTCAGGTGCCTACTATACACTGAAAGTTTAAAAAGATAACCTCATCTTTTTGAATACCTGACATACAAGAGACACATTTTTCCTCCAAAGCATTATTTGCACTTACTTACCATGCAGAGGCCACTGTAACTCTTGGTCCTCCAAAAGAGCAGCGGCTGGCAAGAGTCTATTAAGGCAATCAAGAGGGGGCAACAGGTCGAGGAGGTAACTTAGTAACGGCCGAGCCACTGACACAGGGAGCAACAGCAAGGAGTTAACAATCTGGCAGAGCATACTGCCTGCAGCTGAAACATATATCACATCTGTGAAGGGCAAGAAAAACAATTAGGATCAACTCTTTCCACAAACTTTAAAATAAGAACCCAAGAAATAGTACTTAGGTTTGAAATAGTATTTTAGTAGACTAATTCAGTGATTTTGTTGAACACCTCGTGATAACTACTTTTGTACTATACAAAACATGTTTAGAATATTCATGGGGTGGGGGCTTAGCATGATAGCCTAGCAGCTGAAGCCCTCACCTTACTGCACCAGGATCCCATATCGGTGCTGGTTCTAATCCCAGCAGCACCACTTCCCATCCAGCTCCCTGCTTGTGGCCTGGGAAAGCAGTCAAGGATGGCCCTAAGCCTTGGGACCCTGCACCCGTGAGGGAGATGAGGAAGAAGCTCCTGGCTCCTGGCTTCAGATGGGCTTAGTTCTGGCCATTGTGGCCAGTTGGGGAGTGAATGATTGGATGGAAGATCTTCCCCCTGTATATCTCATTTTCCAATAAAAAAAAATAAATCTTAAAGACAAAAAGAATACTCATGGGGAAGTGTGCATTAATGAAAAAGCTATACATGATTTTCAGCTCTCTCTCATACGCATGCACATTTGTACATTTAAAGATGTAGAGCCTAAATCAGTCAGGATAAGATAGTATGATGTTTTGAAGATGCCTAGCAGCTAGTTTCCAGGAAGCATGACCTTTCAACAAAGCTCAAAAGTGACCATGCAAAGACATAGCTACTGTTACCTTAAGTAGTAAGATTTGCCTCTTGGGGCCTTTACTGAAAGTGATTACCAACCCCACTGTGTGCCTTCTTTCTGCATATAGATAATATCCTGTGTGGAAGTGAGGAAGGGAATATAATTTACCTCCTTAATCAATAATAAAATCTGTGAGCTAAAAAGGTATTCTTCCAATTCGATGACATATTCTTCAGTTTTCAATGTGATAGATAATCACACATAAATCTCTATTTTTTATACCTGGTTCAATCGATGTCCTCATCATATAAGAAAAGTAAAAACCAAAACTAAACTCATGCTTGAGGAACAGCCAAGTGAGATACCGACTAGTTGTTCCTTGGGTTTACTCAGTTTGAGTAGGTGAATAAACTTCAACTCTGATTTTTCAACCAGACTTAAACAAGTTCAATTAGCACACAAAATAATCTACTCTTTTTAAAAACATTTATTTCAAAGAGCTACAAAGAGAGAAGAAGAGACAGACAACAAGATCTTCCATCCAATCATTCACTCCTCCATTGACTGCAACAGCCACAGCTGGGCAAAGCAGAAGTCAGGAGCCAGGAACTCCCTCCTGGCTTCCGATGAACGTGGCAGAGGCTCAAGTACTTGGACCATTCTCTGCTGCTTTCACAGATGCATTCGCAGGACAAAGTGAAAACACAAATCAGTGCTCAGAAAGGATGAGGACATTGCAGGAGGCAGCTTAACCCACTGTGCAATAACATCAGTCTTGATAAAATTTTTTCTCAATCCCATTTTTCTATTTTTTGAAGCCCTTGTTACCACCAAGACACTTCATGAAAACTACTGAGCCTTCCGTGCCAACAAATTCAAAGGATATAAATTCCTTTCCCTAAGATATATTATGATTTTCTAGCTCATTAATTTATCATCATTTTAAAATCTGCTCCACTATTTATTGAGCATCTGGAACAGAAGTGGCAGTGTTCTAGGTAAACAGGCTGTAACTATAAACAAGGCCACCAAATGCTTCTGTCCTCACAGTGCTTGCATTGTAGTGGGAAAACTTTTTCATATTTTTAAAACCAAATCTGTTTCTAAGTAAAGATAATATTAGAGCATGTTTTTATTACTTTGTATCTTTTTGCTTTGACAATATATACATATATATGACTATATATACACATACTTACATACACATATATATACACATACTTATATACATATTAATTTTTTTTTTTTACTGTTTTCTTCAATACATTTTTGTAGGTACAGGGATTCCTCTCTCCCCTTCTTCCCTTCCCATTTTCTCCTCCCATCATCTTCTCCCATATTATCACAATAGTATATAGACCCTTAGTACAAGTTGCAAGTTTAACTTTCTGATGTTTAAATGTATCAAAACATGATAAGTACAGGCAAAGGTAGAAATCCTTGTATTTCAGAGGTATATTTAAAAGTTTCATTGGGAGTCTTATTCAGAAGTAGAGACACATACAGCATAGTACCTTTACTGCCTGGTGTGCTAGTCACCCTTGTACAGTTCCTGCATATTAATACATATATATTTGCTTATATGCATTTTGCACTTTGAGTATTGATTACCTATATCAGAGAGAACATAACATATTTGTCCTTTTAGGACTTCACTAAACTTAATGATTTCCAACTGGAACCACTTTGATGCAAAGGGCAAAATTTCACTTCTCTTTATGGCAGAATAGTACTGCTTTGAAATGAAGTTTGACAAACAAACAAAAAATCTAGAATAGACAGAGAACAGCAAGGAAAGCTTAAAATCAGACAGGAAACAGTCAGCGTGGATGCACTTAGACCTCACTGGGTGGGACACAAAGATTAGTTACTCCTCACAAGGGTATTGAAGATTTCTCTGCACACCTCGCCTAAAACTGTTCACCTAAACTGAGGACATATGTCTTCTTAGAGTTATAGAGTTAGACTACCCGAAAAACAGCCAGGTTCAGTAAAATCATGCTTCAACGGATAAACTGCTAAATACTAAAATTAAAATAGACACGAAACAGCTGAATAATAATCTATAGCCATTTTAAGGTGTATAGAACCTGGTTGTATATAAACTAATAATTGAAATGTCAAAGAAGTTACAGGATGTAGTTCAGAACTTGCATTTTTTTAACATATTGGTTACTCAATACCATGTCAATTAATTCCGTAACGATATTAACTGTTACTGATGTTATGTCAGGGCTTTTAATTGCTCGGGATGATACTTTGCTGGCTCTACCTTCAGACCAGAGATGGTCTCCCCAAAAAACCGTTGAACCGGACAATAAGATGCTGGACTTTATGCTTGGTAAATGCTTGCAATGAAAGAATCTCAACTGAATTTGAACTATGGTAATGCAACAAGGTGGAGGAATACACCATGGGGGGACGGTTGGGGGGGCGGGATCCCAGTGCCTATAAAACTGTGTCACATAATGCAATGCAATCAATAAAAAGAAAAAAAACAAGAAATGAAGTTTGCTTCAATGTCCCACTGTGTGGGAGAGAGGACCATGTGGGGATAAGCTAAGTTTGAACAAATTAAATTTCATTTAATTGTGGAATATCCAAATGGAACTTGTTTGCTCCTTTTGCAGCAGGGTACTTTAGGAACAAGCTCATTTCAGACAAATATACTAAATTTAGTTGCTGCTGGGACCACCAGGAAAAGATACCCAGTAAGGCAAGCAAAGCAAGGTCACTGTGCTCAGGGCCTAAGTGCTGAGTCACTAACACACACATGGCAGACAACAGGACTACAAAAGACAAATCAAGAAGAAAATAAGGTTTCAGGCAAAATTCAGAGGACCCTCACCATTAAATAGCATATCTGAGTAAGAGGGGTTCACAGAAATACACAGGAGAAGAGTGGTTGGGGAGAGATTAGACAGAAAAAAAAGGTCCATGACAACACACAAGCCCATAGAACAAAGTATTTTAAGAAGGAAAATGCTAAAGAAAGATTTAAAAATAGTAGACAGGGCAGGTATCGTGGAACAGCACATTAAGCTGCCTCCTGGTATACCCACATCCCACATGGCACTGGGGGTCAACGTCAACAACTGTGCTTCCAACCCAGCTTCCTGCTCCTGCATCTAGGTGGTAACAGATGACAGCCCAAGTGGCTGAGTCCCTGTTCCTATGTGGAATCGGGTGACTCATACAGTCTATCTGGCTCCCAGCTTGGAGTTGCCAATCCCTGCTATTGTAGACATTTTGAGTTAATGTGCTGTGCCTCAACACAAATACCAGACTTTAAAAAAAAAGAAAAATCATACTTTACATCATTTAAAACTAACCTTTTGGGGTCCATATCTAATCTAATGTTTTAAAATTAAGCCTTTGTTATGCCAATTAATAATCTTTTAAGATCAGTCAATACAACCATCACCCCCAAATTAAGTTGGAAGGGATCTTCATTAGATAGAAGATTCCAGATAATTCTCAATATCCTTGGAGGCTTCTATACTCTGAGTAAAAGCAAAGAGTAAAGACTCATCTTTTTAAACAAATCCAATACCAAACATACCTCTTAATTTTTCTCCAACACTGCCATTCCAAGGACTTTCTTTGAGCAAATTTGCTGAACGTGAATAAATATCTGCAGCATGAGGCAGCAAAAGCTGAAGATGTTTATGAAGTAATGCTACACTGCTCGAGTTCTGAGGAGAGAATGTTCTTGAATTACTACTTTGATTCCAAACAAAAATACCATGGTATATATGAAGATGTCTGAGTTTCAGGGTCCCTAAGAGATCATCAATAAGGCAATAAATCACATACTTCACTAATGTTATTAATATGGCAAAATGCCAACAGCTGTTTCTGCAGTGAGCACAACAATTCATGAAGATGAGCAGGCTGACTGTTCTCAGATGATGATGTTCCAAGCAGGAATTTATCACTATTCTTTTCTAGTTCTCCAAATGCTTGATCCTAAAATGACACATAAACACAAATTCATGTAAAATGTTTGAGAATGAAAATAATCTTTAATCATACACAGTTAACTATAACAAGAAGCTAAGAAGAAATCAGTAATAGTGACAGCTATAATGCTGAGATTATAATTAGATCCGATGGCCTGGGTTAAAACTCAGACAGAAAAAAAAGGTGCGGGGGGAGGTGCGGGGGGGAATGGATTTCAGCAACACTGCAGGGTAAGAATTCATGGTATCCTAAAATAGGGAAATCTATAGGACCCGCTGTCTTCTCTCCAGATAATCATCCTATTCTTACTTGGTACCAACCATGTTGTTTAATTGAAAGACTATCTGCCAAGATTAACCTCTTATTCATTATTCACTTCCAAAATACTGTTCCTATTTTGATCTTTTTTCTTTTATATTAAAATCAGAAAAATTGATAAATTCTAAAATAAATGACTAGCTTCCTGAATTACATATATTTGGTTCCCAAAATATATTTGAGAAGACCTGATCTATTTCTCCCTTTAGGGTAAACTTGCAGATGTATTTACGAATATTTAAATATCAAAACACTTTGACTATAACTACCCTTTATTTTGTTTAATATAATAATAAAAAACTTACTGTATAAAATCCTAGATTTCTTAAGAGGGTCTTCATCAAGATTTCTGCTAGATGAGTGTCAGGATGGCAGCTCGAAGTGTCATACGGCTGATCCGCCAGGCTGCCATAGCCGGTACACACGGAAGAGAGGTCAGCAGCGTCAGAGGGCGAGCTATAGCCAAGGAGGGAGGCTACGTGGGTATGATCTTGCAAACTGGTCAGAATTATATCCAGTTGCATTCTCTAAAGGACAGTGAGATAGGAACATGTAAACAACCAGCTGTAAACTCACTGGAATGATTTGATGGCAGGGAGATCTTTATGAGTAAACTATACTAATGCTGCCAACTATTCCACTTAATAGCCTAATAATAGCCCTCAGAAAGTGTGTAATTATCAAAGAAACTACCCAAAAATCACATTCAGGAAAATGCAACTTCCAGGTTTTATTTCATCCTTTATTATAATACCCACTATGCATAATAAGTCAGGAATAGGAAATTCCAAAAGATAAATTATACTACACAATTACAAATACTTATTTTACTATTTTACTTATTTTACTATTTAAAACACAGCACTTGAACTCTAAACTAATATAAAATACTCACAGGAATGCCTCTACAGATACACTGCCAATAAATACCACCTTTTCCCTCTTAGTCAACGATTCCACAATAGCTTTCTCCATGTTAGCCAGTAAGATGTACATATTTCAATATATAAGAAAGTGAAAAAACAATACTCATGTCATCAAACACTATTCCCAGCAGTTATCTTTTACTTTTTATATGAACAATTTCAAAGTTTTATGTATGAGATTAGCAGTAGGAGCACATGCCTTTGATTTCAACTCAGTGCAATACAAATAAATCAGTCTCTGGTTCAACACGGTAATACTGGAAATAGTAGACATTATTCTAATAACCAAATACCAGTAATTTAACAAAATACTTCAATGGAGCCACAAGCCATGTGGGAATTCTTCCACCATATAATAGTAAATAGCTAGGATTTATCTATTAAGATGCATACTACTCAATGGAACACATGACAATTGATTAGCCATATTTAGCCCAATTTTCTGTGTCAGTACTGCTTTACTGCAGCATCATACAAAGGGTTACCTGTCCTTTAGATAAGCTTTCCCATCTATCAGGTCCTTGAGGTAAAAGAGAATGAAGTAATTCCATCCGTTCTCGTAATGGAGGTAACAGCATGGTTGCTCCCACTGACAAAGTTTCAATTACCACCTAACATAAAAACAGCAAAGTGAGTTGATTGGACTAGTTCTTACTTTCTTTTTTTTTTTAAGATTTATTTTTATTATTTTTTTTTATTGGAAAGGCGGATATACAGAGAGGAGAGACAGAGAGGAAGATCTTCCATCCGATGATTCACTCCCCAAGTGAGCCGCAACGGGCCGATACTATGCCGATCCGAAGCCAGGAGCCTCTTCCGGGTCTCCCACACGGGTGCAGGGTCCCAAAGCTTTGGGCCGTCCTCAACTGCTTTCCCAGGCCACAGGCAGGGAGCTGGAAGGGAAGCGGGGCTGCCGGGATTAGAACCGGTGCCCATATGGGATCCCGGGCGTGCAAGGCGAGGACTTAACCACTTGCGCCACCGCGCCGGGCCCTAGTTCTTACTTTCTTAACAGCAATAATAAAAATACAAAAAGTGAACCCGGGTCTGGCAAGGTGGCCTAGTGGCTAAAGTCCTCACCTTGAATGCACCAGGATTCCATATGGGTACCAGTTCTAATCCCTGCAGCCTCACTTTTCATCCAGCTCCCTGCTTGTGTCCTAGGAAAGCAGTCGAGGATGGCCCAAAGCCTTGGACCCTGCACCCGGTGGGAGACCTGGAAGAGCTCCTGGCTTTGATATGGTTCAGCTCCAGCCATTGCGGCCACTTGGGGACTGAATCATCGGACAGAAGATCTTCCTCTCTGTCTTTCCTCCTCACTATATGTATCTGACTTTGCAATAAAAATAATTTAAAAAGTGAGCCTGGTGACTATCAGGATCATGAATAGATAAAGAAGATATCTATTTAAAACTTTTCCAAAAAGCAGAGTTACAGTGAGAGCTGTGGGGTGAGGGGGCAGGTATCTTCCATCTACAGGTTTACTCCTCAAATGTTAGCAACAGCTGGGATTGAGCCAGAGCGAAGCCAGGAACCAGGAACTCCATCAAGGTCTCTCACATGGTCAGCAGTGGTTCAAGCACTGGGGCCACTTTCTGCTTTCTCAGGCACATTAGCAGGGAGCAATGGAGTAGCTGGGACTTGAACTAGTACTTACACAAGATGCCAACATCACAGGCAATGGTTTAACCTGTTACACTGCAATGTTGCATCCTAGGTGTTTTTAAGAAGACTATAATATGTATTCTGAATTTGCCATTGAACAACTAAACATCATCTAAAAATATTTAGTGTGGCATCTACAATATTAGGTCTAGTAAGAATCTATGCAGTTATATGCATATAGGTCCTGTTTCCATAAACACTTAAAAATCTAATGAGAAAGACCCTGAGCAAGTAATTCTAAGAATGAAAGCCACATGGAAAAGTACAAAAAAGAAAAAAAAAAAAAACAGGAACTGAAGTGCAGGCGCACACACAGGGGCAGTCAGCAGCCTTTGGGGTTTCTGGAAGGTCTTCTGAGGATCAGGCATTTCAAAAGTAAGGAATTAACAGTCCTTAGACAATGACTTAGGTAGTGGCAACAGCCTAAGCGATGGTTGGTTAGCTGTATCACTGTAGGCCTTGGAACTTTTCTTATCACAAAATTCAAGTATTAAACTAACTAAACTCCACAATGTTTCTCAGTTCAAATACTCAATTTTTCCTTAAGTCAATGCTTCTAATTCTTTGAATCAGTAGCCACACTGAAAAAATTAAAGTGTATAAGTAAAATTAATATCCTTTCCATCAAAATCCATCCAAAAAAATGGAGGGGGGATAACAAGAAATTGTTTTTAAATGGTATAGAAACAGAAGATAAAGGCTATCTAACTTAAAGATCTGAAAATGTTGCAACCTATGTAACAAATGAGAAAAATCAAAAAAATATTTTCTTGATTTGTAACACGGAACTCCTAGAGTCCAGTACTTCTGCAACAAAGGGTAAAGAGGAGCTTAAAACAGGAAGAGTAGTCAAAACCAGGTTAAACTACTACAGTTGAAAACATCAATACTGTGAATTGGAGAATGTTTCTAAAGATTTATTTTTATTTAACAAGCAGAGTTATGGGGAAGAAGGGAGGTTGGGAGAGAGATATAGCAAGCAAGAGAGAGAGAGAGAGAGGAGAGATCCTCCATTCACTGGTTCACTCTCAAATGACTGCAACAACCAGGGTTGGACCTGGTTGAAGCCAGGAGCTTCTTCCAGAACGGGCAAGTTGCAGATGGGCAACTGCCTTCCCAGGTGCATTTGTAGGGACTTAGGTCAGATGTGGAGAAGCTGGGACATGAACGGCGTCCATGTGGGATACCAGCCCTCTTTTTTCATTTTTAATTTGTTTGTATTTTAGATTGACAGCATTCCCCATGAGGGGATTTTCATATCCAATCCAAAGGTGTTACTTCACAGGCAAATGCTGGAACTTCCACAGACAATAAGCAGCCCATGTGTGAGGCCTGGGCTGAGCACTCTGAGTCCTCTCCTTGTCCCAAGCAAGAGGAGGCAGGAGACACCTTTTCCAGGTCAGAAACCAAGCCCAAAGAAGACGCATCGTTAATGGCAAGCTTGCAGGAGCTGAGCAGTGGAGAGGTGACACGGGTAGGGGAGCCTCCTTCCGCTCAAGTAGCCTTCCAGTGAACACCATTTTCTACCCATTCTCCTTTATCTTAGCTGGCTTCTCACATGCCTAACCCAACTTTTAAAATCAAAAGTCCCCCCAAATGAAATATGAACCCTTTAGACAGTCAAGCACTGAGTCTGAGGCAGTTTAATGTGGACTATAGAATACAGGCACACCTGTGCAAACACCTGCTCCCTTCCAAAAAGGAGAAATGGGTCAGAAAATAAACATAGCACCCAAGTGGGGAAGGGGAGGAGGCAAAGAACATCAACTTGCAGTGGTCCTCCAAAGCCTCTGGTACTAAATGTAACAGGGACACCAGTGGAGGCACTCACACTCAGCAGAAAAGTAAGCCAGCAGAGAATTTTAAAGAAGGTATTTACTCTGCTGAAACTCATTAGTTCCTCCTCCCTGCCAGAAAATCATAAATCCAGTTTATACTTTCTGGCAATAAATTAGAGCTTACTTTTGAGGAATGTCAGCAGTCTAAGAGAAAATATATTAAGGAACAGAAAACAAGAGTCTTTGGTCTCACCCCTGAAAGAGCCCATTCACATGAATTTATATGAAGGTTGATACAGCTCATCCATGAGCATTGGTCTTTCAGCCTTCCACTATCATACTCTTAAGTTATTGAGCAGAGGACAGCACAATGCTCTACTGGCTAATCCTCCACCTCAAAGCACCAACTTGTGTCCCAGCTGCTACACTTCCCATCCACCTCCCTGTTTATAGCCTGGGAAAGCAATGGAGGATGGCCTAAAGCCTTGGAACCCTGAATCCTTGTGGGAGACCTGAAGAAGCTCCAAGCTCCTGGCTTTGGATTGCCTCAGCTCTGGCTGTTATAGTCAACAAGTAAATGGAAGTCCATTCTCTCTCTGTTTTTATATCACTATGTAAATTTGCCTTTTAAAAAAAAGGCATTATGCAACCGAACCTCATTAGAAATGTGAAGAAATCCTGTTTTTATGAAAGCTATAAAAACTAACAGATAAAGTTTAATCTTTTAAAAATAGAGGAAGGGGCCTGGTGGCATGGCCTAGTGGCTAAAGTCCTCCCCTTGAACACGCCAGGATCCCATATGGACGCCGGTTCTAATCCCGGCAGCTCCACTTCCCATCCAGCTCAATGCCTGTGGCCTGGGAAAGCAGTCAGGGACGGCCCAAAGCCTTGGGACCCTGCACCCCTGTGAGAGACCTAGAAGAGGTTCCTGGATCCTGGCTTCAGAGCAGGGCAGCACCAGCCGTTGCACTCACTTGGGGAGTAAACCATCGTACGAAAGATCTTCCTCTCTGTCTTTCCACCTCTCTGTATATCTGACTTTGTAATGAAAATAAAATAAATCTTTAAAAAAAATTTAAATAGAGGAAGAAAAATAAAAATAATTATTTTCAAAGAAGAAATATTCAAATAGAAAAGCTCTGAAAAAATTCTTTAAAAAAGAAATTTTTCCATCACAATAAAAAAAAGACTTGTCATAGGAAGAAGGAAAATGAAAAACAGGGAAGAAAAGATGAAGGTCCAATGGTCCATAGTGAGCAGGTGCAGAAAGAACAAAACAGAAGACGACAATGCAAAGTAAATTAACAAACACTTTCAAGATAATCTCTTAAAACTGAGTTATCGGGCCCAGTGCAGTAGCCTAACAGCTAAAGTCCTCGCCTTGCACACATCGGGAACCTATATGGGTGCTGGTTCTAATCCCGGCAGTCCCACTTCCCATCCAGCTCCCTGCTTGTAGCTTGGGAAAGCAGTGAAGGACAGCCCAAAGCCTTGGGACCCTGCACCCACGTGGGAGAGGAGGTTTGAGGCTCCTGGCTCCTGGCTTTGGATGAGCTCAGCTCTGCCCATTGTGACCACCTGGGGAAAGAACCAATGAACGGAAGATATTGTCTCACTGTCTCTCCTCTTCTCTGTATATCTGACTTTCCAATAAAAATAAATAAATCTTTGAAATAAAAGCCGTTTTCAACTTTTTAGAGTCCACCCAAATAAACACCATAATGGATAAAATACCCACAGTTCATATCATTTTGAAATTTGAAGATGCCTGACATGCAGAATTTTCTAGTATTCAAAGAGAAAAACATTTAAATGCAAACTACCAAAAATATAAATAACAATGATTTCTCTAAGAAAAATGTGAAGCAATTACTTCACAATTATGATGTAAAAACTATCTATAATGTATTATTCTAAGTCCAAACATTCAAATCTCAAACCATTTATAGCCCCCAAAATACATTTTCTTTAGATCCTCCCTCAGAAGCCAATGACAGCTGAAGAAATTCAGCAGAAACTGCTTAGCCAAGTGATCAAGGTCCATATCAACTGTCATAAAGTAGCTCAGTATCATGAACCCCTCAGGATTTAGCAAAAATACATAATTTCTACAAATTTATGCCCAAAATACACAACTTATCTAATCATCAGAAAATACCAGAGAGATGTTGAATAAAATCACTGACCAGTGCAATTTAAGGGTAGCGATCATGAAAGACAAGGTAAAGTGAGGAATTGTTACATAAGACTGAGGAAGGAATGCAAATAGGATCTCATAACACAACCAGGACATTAGTAGAAACATAAAATTTCTTTTGTGGGACAATTTATTTCTTTATCTAATTTAAAAGCCTGAGTAACCTATAAGGAGAGGAAGCAAAAGAGAGAGCTCTTCCATCTACTAGTTCATTCCTGAAGTGCTGTAATAGCTGGCGCTGGTCTGAGGCAATACTAGGCACCAAATCTCCACTTAAGGTCCCAACTTCCTGGGCCATTCTCTGCTGCCTTTCCAGGCACGTGAACAAGGAGTTGAATCAAAAGCAGAGAAACAAGGACTCAAACGAGCACTCCAGTATGCACTGCCAGTAGTGCAGGTGGTGGCTTAAACAGCTGGTACTACAGCAGCTGTTAACTGTAATTCAATATAATGTACTATGGCTATGCAATACATTGACGTTAGAGGTAATTAAGTAAGAGATATATAAAAATCATAATTATTTATACAACCTTACTTCAGGGCAACAATTCGCTCAAAACAAAGAAAAAGCATCCTTTGAAAAGCCAAGAAAAATGGGAAAGCACACAAGAAACAGCAGTAAAGGTGGTAAAGACTGGAAGCTTCAAAGATAAGGGAGGAGAAACAAAAACAGCCATTAAAAATTAAACCTCTCTTAAGTATTCTTTTAAGATGCAGAGGCTACCAAAGAAAGCCAAGGAATAAACAATTCCAAAGATACACAGTTTAAGCTTTAATAAAAAAATTATTTATTTTTCATTGGAAAGGCAGATTTACAGAGACAAGGAGACAGAGAGAAGGATCCCCTGTCTGCTAGTTCAATTCCAAGTAGCCACAATGACCAGAGCTGAGCCAATCATCATAAGCCAGGAACTTCTTCCAGGTTTCCCATAAAGAGTCTCAGGGTCCCAATGCTCTGGGCTGTCCTCTACTGCTTTCCCAGCCCACAAGCAGGGAGCTGGATGGGAAGTGAAGTAGCCAGGACACAAACTGGTGCCCATATGCGATCCAGGTGCTTACAAAGTAAGGATTTAGCCACAGAGCCATTCCACCAGGCCTTCCAGTACTTTCAATCTTACAAAAATGTTTACTAATCTGTTTTTGGTCAATATTAAATCATCACAATCCTAATTCACCACCAGATTAAAGTTCCTCTTGTTCTGATCCCATACAATGTTTGCTCTTCCAGTTGAAAAATCAATTCTTTTGGTTTAAAAATATATATATGTATATATATATACATATACATATATACATGTGTATATATATGTATACATGTGTATATATTTAAAGTGCAATATATATTTTTATATGTGTGTGTATTTGTATTAATATAATATATTAATATGAATTTAAACTATTTATATTAAAATATTAATGTTAATATGAGTAACAAGAAATTAATTCTCCTTGCACAAGCTTATATCAGATCGTATAAACACTGATAGTTAACACCCATACGTAAACACCCCACACTTAAACTCCTACGTAACCCCTACTGTTGACCCAACACCGGCGTGCATAAAGGAAAGATTAAAAGGAGTGGAAGGAACTCAGCAAACCTCAGCCCCGCCTGTTTACCAAAAACATCACCTCTAGCATCACAAGTATTAGAGGCACTGCCTGCCCAGTGACGCAAGTTTAACGGCCGCGGTATCCTGACCGTGCAAAGGTAGCATAATCATTTGTTCCTTAATTAGGGACTTGTATGAACGGCAACACGAGGGCTCAACTGTCTCCCACCCCAAATCAGTGAAATTGACCTCCCCGTGAAGAGGCGGGGATAAAATAATAAGACGAGAAGACCCTATGGAGCTTTAATTAACTAGCTTACACAAATAACTCCTCTACACGAGCCCAACAAATTATGTCTCTAAGCTAGAAATTTTGGTTGGGGTGACCTCAGAGCATAGACCAACCTCCGAATGGATTTCAGCCATGACTAACCCATCTAAGCATCTACACCATCAATTGACCCAATTCATTGATCAATGGAACAAGTTACCCTAGGGATAACAGCGCAATCCTATTCTAGAGTCCATATCGACAATAGGGTTTACGACCTCGATGTTGGATCAGGACATCCAAATGGTGCAACCGCTATTAATGGTTCGTTTGTTCAACGATTAAAGTCCTACGTGATCTGAGTTCAGACCGGAGTAATCCAGGTCGGTTTCTATCTATTTATTCACTTCTCCCAGTACGAAAGGACAGGAGAAGTAGAGCCCACTGCACCTCAGCGCTCTAAGTCCAATAGATGAAACCATCTTAATCTAGTAAACTGACTTCACCCTGTCCAAGACCAGGGTGACATATGTAAATATGTGTATATATTTAAAGTGCAATATATATATATATATTTGCTAGATAAAGATCAAAGTATACACACACACACAATTTAATTTGAAAGGTAGTTTTACAGAGAGAAGAAGAAACACAGACAAAAAGATCTTCCATCTGCTGGTTCACTTCCCAAACAGCCACAAGGCTGCAGCTGAGCCAGGAGCTTCTTTCGGGTCTCCCATATGGGGCAGGGGCCAAAGGGCTTAAGCTACTCTCCCAGAACATAAGAAAAGAGAGCTGGCTTGGAAGTGGACATGAACTGGCACCCCATGGAATGCCAGCAATGCAAGGCAGAAGATTAACCTGTTAAGCCACTGTGCCAGGCTCTGTTTTTCTGTTGTTTTTTTTTTTTAATCTACCTTATAGGAGCCAGCATTCTGGCTGCAGATTAAGCTGCCATTTATGATGCCAGCACCCCATAAAACAGTGCTAGTTGGGAGGCCTGAATGCTCTGCTCTGCTTCCAATCCAGCATTATGCTAGTGCAAATGGGAAGGCACTAGAAGACGGCCCAAGGGCTTGGGATCCTGCCACACATGTGACAGACCCAGATGGAAGCTCCTGGCTCCTGACTATGCAGCCATTTGGTGAGTGAATCAAGAAACAGATGGAAGATAGAGTGTTTTCTCTCTCTTTCTCTCTAACTACTCTTTTCCCTCCTTCCATGCTCCCTCCCTGTCGCTCCCTCTGTTGTCCTGCTTTTCAAATAAATCTTTAAAAATATATACCTTTTTAAAAATAGCATAGAATTCACATGCCATAAAGATCTCTCAAGTTATTTTTAGTATATTCAACAAAGCTATGTAACCATCATTATCACTATTTTTACTGCAATAAAAACAAACTCTGTACCTGTCAGTAGCCACTCCCCATCCTACCCGTACTGACTATAACTAATTTACCATTCGTGTCTATGGAACCATAGATTATGCTGTCTTTTATGTCTCACTTCTTTCACATAGTATAATGTTTTAAGTTTCAGTGACATATTAATCCTATATATCATTCTTTTTTATGTCTCAATAATATTATATTGTAGGATCCAATGGATGGAAGATCTTTCTGTTGCTCCTCTCTGTAGATCTGCCTTTCCAATAAAAATAAATGAATCTTGAAGAAGAAGAAGAAAGCACAGCAGTAGCAGCCAACATCCCATATCAGAGTACCAGCATTCAATAGTCAAGTTCCAGGTTTGAATCCTAACTTTCTGCTAATGGAGATACTGGGAAGCAAAGGCAATGGGTCAAGTACTGGGTTCCTGCCAACTATATGATAAATATGGTTTGAGTTACCAGCTTCCAGAGTTAGCCAGAGCCACACCCAGCTGCTGCGGGCATTTTGACAAACAGGAGCTAACTCTACCGTAAGTGCTCTCTCTCCCCCTCTCTCCTCCTCATCTCTCAAAAAATGTACTAAAAAATTTAATTACTGCATTTTTATCTTTATCTAGTGATAACTTCATTTTTATTGTTTTGTATTTTGCACTGTACTTTTTATCTTTATCTAGTAAACATTTTGTTGTTTTGTATTTCACACTTTAAGTACCTCCAAAATAATATTTTAATATCAATTAAACTTTACAAACTATGGTCTCCTTATTTATAATCACCAGTTTATTCTAGATCACTTACTTTTCCTCAGACAACCTTTCTCTCCTAGCTTTCAATGACCAGGTCTACTCATTCAATCCTACTTTTAGCCATTCTGCTCCTACTTGTTGCTGAGCAGAACAAAATAAGTAAGACTACGTCCTTGCCTTCAGAAATTCATCATCTGGTGATGAAGAGATGTCTGTAAACAGGTGTACAAAGAAACTAAATACATAAGAAACATACCTAGTGGGAGGACAAGAAAACAAAGATATTTTTCAGGTAGTACATCTGATCTTTCTCTTAAAGGATAAATTAGCCAAAACTATCTACAGCCACAAAGACAATGGGAATAAGGGGAAGAAACATCCGATTGTACTTGTCCAATGAAGTTTATGTTACAGGGTTATATTATCAAGCAGTGATGTGGCTTACAATATGGATTAACAAATCCTATTCTCTTACTTCTTGAATTTCATCAGGGACCGTTGAATCCATCAGTCTGAAGAGCAAATTCCGAAGGGGACCTGCCTGCCTTCCAAGGATACTGGTGGCCACACCTCCCGCAAGTGCAAGAGCAAGGTGATTTGAAAGCAACTTCAGGCACAGCTTGAGAAAACTGTGGTGTTCCCTGAAACAAAATACACTGCTATAAATGTGTGGAACACAAGTGCACGTGCTATCCAGTTTGGGTAACATTTTTTCTTTAGAACTCTTACAAAGTATGACCAACAAATTTTAAAACATGATTTCTTAAATCATGAATAACTTTTTCCTTGAAGTTATTATCAACAATTATTTTAACATCTCTTCTAGCTTCCAAAAAGATATCACACAATTTGGGAAAAGCAAGCAAAAGTCAAAGCTGAAAAGGAGTAATTAATACACATGCATGCACACACATTAATACACCTCTACAACATACCTTGATGAAGGGAAAGGGAGTGGGGGAATCTCACTATTTATTTTATCACAGTATCTCTCAAGAAAAGAACGCAGATGTGAAAAGGTACTCTCTTCAAGATCTACACAATAAGGGCGGTGCCATGCAACAACTTGCCTAGGATAAATCATAAGAAAAAGTCATGAAGTAGCCTTAAAATATAATTTTCATATGTAATCAAAAATTAAAGCATACTAAGGCTAAGTAAGTCCAACAAAATACACACATCTTATTATTAAGGTGACAAAAGCCTTCATTTTAGCATCTGAGGAAAACCAGAAATTTGCCAACATCAAGCAAGTTACCACCATGTCTTTCGAAGGTTTGAACATCTACTCACCTGAAGACAGAGAGTTGAGCCAAAGCATCTACTAAAACCTTTCTAGTTCTAAGTCTATAAGATGTATAATTCATATTTGGAACACAAGCTGACTCTAAAGATACACTAAGTTCATTTTTTAGAAGACCTTAAAACATCTTGTCGGAGTATGACACAATGGTTCAATTGGCTAATCCTCTTAAACACTCTCTTGCAAGCACCAGGATCCCAGATGGGCGCCGGTCCCTGTCCTGGCTGCTCCACTGCCCATCCAGTTCCGTGACTGCAGCCTGAGAAAGCAGCAGACGACAGCCCAAAGCCTTGGGACTTTGCACCTGTGTGGGAGACCAGAAGCAGCTTCTAGCTCCTGGCTTTGGATTGGCTCAGCTCTGGCCATTGCAGCCATTTAGGGAGTGAGCCAGAGGATGAAATATCTTTCTCTCTCCCTTTCTCTTGGTAAATCTGTCTTTGCAATAAAAATAAGTAAAACCTTAAAAAAAATTTTAAAAGGATAATCACATATGGGCAGTATTAATAAACTGTCATATAAATTGCTTCCAAATATAAGGCCTAGATGCAAATATAATACATTTTAAATTGTAAAGTACCTAACATGCACATATAAATACCTGAAATAAACCACATAGGTCATAAAATTCAATCTTCTAATAGTATTTCACATTCTTTAACAGAAAATGCAACTAGATTTGCAAAATCATACCCATGTAGTCTCCCTACAGTTTACTCTGATATTTACAATTTTTGGAAAAGGCTACGTTCCTACAAAAAACAATTTCCTTCATTTAGAATCATGGTGTTTTTCAAAAACACCAGCCAAAAGGGACAGGGACATCCTACAGAGTACCCGGCGGCTCAGCTCCTGTCTCCACTTTCCTGCTAATACATACCCCGTGAGTCAGCAATGGTAGCTCCAGCTCTCAATTCTCTTGCCACCCACCCACATGGGAACTTGGATCATGTTCCCAGCTTCTGACTGTTGCAGTTATTTATAAATCAGGAGGTATGACTTGACTTCTCTGTCTCTTTCTCTCAAATAAAATAAAAATTAGTAAAGAAAAAAACAAGGAAATCAGCGGCACTGAGCTTAAATAGATGTTTCAAATTAGAAAGTGTAGCTGTAACTTTATTTTGATTTCCTCTTGATATATAGATTTTGCAAAATCAATATGCCTAAAGAGGAAATTCAAAATGCTACAAGACACTTGAATGAAGAAAATGCCCTAAATACAGGCTATAACTTCTTCCTTATAAAACATTTCAAACCTCAATACTAAAATGGAAACAAAGATACCAATTCTATGACAAGGAAAAATGCAATCAATACTTGAAATGTTCAAATAGGCACTTTATGAACAAAGTATATTTCTGTTTTTATTAGAATTCCTAACTGCTATTAAAATGCACAAATTTTAAAATACAGGCATTCTTACCTGTCCCTTGGAAGAGCAGTCCATGCTAAACTGTGGGATGTTCCTGCTGAGATCTGTTGAATAGCTATGCCGTCTAAGCCACTCACTTTCTTTGGTTTAGTAATAGGACCTGTGGAATTGCCTTGGCCACACTGCCCCATTGAATTATTTCCCCATGCATACACTTCATTATCTAAAAACAAAACAAAAAAAAATACAAAAACTCACACATATTTAAATATATTTATGGAACATAATAGTTACAATGTCTCTTTAAAAACAAATAACTTTACCATGAGAAAGAGCCAAACAATGACTATCTCCAATAGAAATATCAACTATTCTTGTGGCAGCCAATTCTTCAATTAGCTTGGGTCTTAAAGCTGTAGCCTCTGAAGAACCACAACCTAGACAGGCTCCACAGCCCCAAGCATAGAC
The DNA here is from genome assembly GCF_017591425.1 of Ochotona curzoniae. Taxonomy (NCBI): domain Eukaryota; kingdom Metazoa; phylum Chordata; class Mammalia; order Lagomorpha; family Ochotonidae; genus Ochotona; species Ochotona curzoniae. The sequence goes on from NW_024467122.1 coordinate 68,014,401, forward strand.
CTAAAAAAAAAGAAACAGACAACAGCTAATTTATTTGAATTACTATGTTGCTCAATACTTCTTAAGAAATGCATGCCATCTTTATTTTTTTAATTTAAATTGAAGGTTAGTTAGAGAGATCTTCCTGTTAATTCCCCTGGCTATAACAGCCATGACTGAGGCAGGCCGAATCAAGGAGTCAAGAGCTTCTTCCAGGGTCAAACATGAGAAGCAGGGCCAAGCACTTGGGTTATCTTCAGCTGCTATTCCCAGGCCATTAGCAGTGAGGTGGACTGAAAGTAAAGCAACCAGGTCGTGAATCAATGACCATATGGATACAGGCTTCAGAGGTAGTGGCTTTACTTGCTATGCTACAAAGTCAGCCAAGATATCTTCCAAATAAAAAGTCTGCTTGTGGGCTGGAAAGAAGCAGAGGATGGCCCATATCCTTGGGACCTGCACCCACATGGGAGACCTGGAAGAGCTCCTGGTTCCTGGCTTTGGATCAGCTCAGCTCTGGCCATTGCAACCACTTGTAGAGTGAACCAACGAATGGGAGATCTTTCTCTCTAACTCTCCTTCTCTCTGTAAATCTGCCTTTCTAATAAAAACAAATAAGTCTTTTTAAAAAAAAAAGGAAAAAAAAATCAGAAGTTTTTAACACAGCAAATAACTGAATAATGAAATATAAGGTGATAATTTGAGTTAGATATCAGAGGACATAAGGCATTCCACTTTTCCAAATATGCTAATTCCAGTTAATGGGTTCCTTTGCTTATAGAGAAATTAAAAAAAAAAAATCTTAAATAGCTCTGCCTGCACATAATATGCCCCTGTGAGAGAATACTGGCCAGCTCTCTCTTTTAAGACTACCACTAATGTACAAAAGAGAGCAAAAAACACTAATCTGGGCCCAGAATGGTAACCTAGAGGCTAAAGTTCACTTCTTGCACATACCAGGATCCCATATGGGTGCCGGTTCTAACCACAGCTCCCCACTTCCCATCCAACTCCCTGCTTGTGCCCTGGGAAAAGCAGTCGCAGGCAGCCCAAAACCTTGGGACTCTGCACCCGTGTGGAAGACCCAAAAGAAGCTCCTGGCTCCTGGCTTCAGATCAGCTCAGCTCTAGCCTTTGCAGTCACTTGGGAAGTGAATCATCAGATAGAAGATTTTCCTGACCCTCCTCCTCCCTGTATTTCTGCCTTTCATTAAAAATAAATAATTATGGCCCAGAGTGGTATCCTAGCAGCTAAAGTCCTTGCCTTGCATGCGCTGGGGTCCCATACGGCTGCCGGTTCTAATCCCGGCAGCACCACTTCCCATCCAGCTCCCTGTTTGTGTTCTAGGAGAGCAGCAGAGGACAGCCCAAAGCTTTGGGATCCTGCACCCACGTTGGAGACCTGGAAAAGGCTCCAGGCTCCTGGCTTAGGATCAGTGCAGCTCTGGCCATTATGGCCACTTGGGGAATGAATCAACAGATGGATAATCTTCCTTTCTGTCTCTCCTCCTCTCTGCATATTTGACTTTCCAATAAAAATAAATCTTAAAAGAAAAAGTAATAAGTAAATCTAAAAAAAAAAAAAAAACATTGATCTATTACCATATCCAGTCCCTCCATATAAGCAACAAACAGTGTAAGAGTTAAGAGTTAAAGCATGTATGTTTAAGTCCAAATACTGGGATGGCCTTGTAGTATAACAAGTTAAGCCACTGCCTATAATACCAGCATCTTACCCAGTTCACATATTAGTTCTTCCATTCCTGATCCAGCTCCCTGCTAATACACCTGGGAAGGCAACAGAAATAGGCTTCTGCCACCCATGTGTGAGGCCCAAATACAGTTCTGGGTTCCTGAATGTAGCTTGGCCCAGCCCTTGGCCACTGTAGCCATTTGGGGAATGAACTAGTAGATGGAAGATCTCTGTCTCTCCATCTGTAACTCTGCTTTTCAAACAAGTAAGTAAGTAATAAAGCAGAGAAGGAAAAAAAGGAAGATGATGAGAGGAGAAGGGAGGAGGGGAGGGGAAGGAAGCGAAGGGAAGGGAAAGTAAGGGAAGGGGCAGAGAAAAGGAAGGGAAGGGGAAGGGAGAAGCGAAAAGAGGAAGAAAGATCCAAGCACTATAAAAAGAATAACAAAATTCCGACTATCCTAAGCTTTATTAAGCCTGTTTCCCAAAAAATCTAACCCTGTCAAATTATTTTCCACCTAGATCTGTTCTCTCTACCCTCTTGTTTGATGATCTTCCTACCTTCATAGTTCACCTGTTTCCAACAAAACCTAAGCCAGATAATCCTCCATCTGTATATATAGATGCCAGTTCTAGTCCCAGCTGCTCCACTTCAGATCCAGCTCCCTGTTTATAACACAGGAAAACAGCACAGGATGGCTCAAATCCTGGGCTTCTATACCCATCTGGGAGGCCCAAGGAAGCTCCTGGTTCCTAGCTTTGGATCAGTTCAACTCCTGCATTTGTAGCCATTTGAGGAGTCAATTAAAGGATGGAAGAGCTCTACCTCTCCTCTGTGTAAATCTCCCTTTGAAATAAATAATAAATAAACATTTTTTAAAATTTTAACCATGTGTTTTTCAACTATCCAGAATTTTTAGGAAATGGTTGTGGGGTCCTGAATGCTAAAGAATTTTGTAAAGCCAACTTAACACAAAGAGAATGCTGAGAAAAAGTTTATCTGTATTACATAGGCTTGTCAGAAAATCTGACTTTTCCTCAAAAGGAGAACATAAAATGTCAGTATGTTTCCTAAAAATGGATTTGTTTTCACTTTAACACATACCTATAATCATCATTCTTGAGTCACCTAGCACTGTAAAACACTCTTTTCTGTTTGCTCTTAGTCCTACCTGCCCTGTTGACGTCAAAGCAAGCGAAGACTGGCTCCCAGCACAAACTTTGCGAATGAACATTCCTTGTAAAGCTTCAATAACTTTGGGTTTATATACTCTGTTAGTATCACCATGGCCAAGTTTGCCTATGAAAACAAACACACTCAAGTTAAACAACTTGCTTGTTTTAAGAGCCTCCAATGTTTAAGTACTAAAGTTGACAAAGAGCTCTGTACTTTCCATCACTAATCTGACAGATGTGGAAAGCTATTTCTGACAGCAGAGGGTCTTAACAATTAGGCCTTTTTATTGTAAGAAAATTAGCAACCAACAATCAGTAGCCTTTTGTACACTAATTACAAGCATTTGTATCACTTGAGAAGAGATGTGGAAAATTATTTCTGCTCTCCTCCCTTTAATAGTTACACTTATAATGTTAAATTTATTCATATAATATGCAGGTCCCAGACAAGAATGTTTATATATATATATGTATATATGTATATGTGTGTGTGTGTGTGTATATATATATATATATATATATATATAAAATACAGCAAAGTAGTAAAGAAAAATGGCCAACAACCTCAATAGGATCAGGGAAATACAAATTAAATACTATTTTCACTCCTGAAGGTATTTTTTAAATTATCTTAATTATTATACCTAATGCTATGGAGAAACACAGGGGAGAGAGCATTAACATTGCTAATAAGTTACTAAAGTGGACAAAGATTTAGTCATTCATTGCGGTGTTTTTAACCCTGAAAAAAGTTTTGAAACCAGCTACTCAACAATGATAAAATGCTTTTGCAAATCATGCTATAATCACTTGAAAAAATTTCACTAGTCATTTAAAACAATGATGTAATATAGAGTAATGCTTAATAACATAGTAAAAAATCAAAATACTATTAAAACCAGAAAGACTAGAATAGTATCTATAGTACATGCAGGTCTAACCAGATTTTCAACAATAACCTACATAAAAACATTTATATAAATACTTAGTAGTCTATCGAATTATTAACAATAGTTTAAAAAACATGTATAGCAACACTTTTTACTATCATTTCTGTTCATCTGCATTTAAATTTTGCTGTAATAGGCATGTATTATTGAAAACTAAAGTATAAAATTCTTTTTTGGAAAGAAGTTCAAAGCTACTGAGAACTTTTCATTACATACCATTGTCTCCTCCTCCAAAAGACCATACAGTTCTCCCATCTTTAGATAAGGCAATGGTATGCGAACTGCCACAAGAAACCTCTCCAACATTGCTGATGTCTTTTACTAATGTTGGAATGTTACGACTATTACTATCACCATGACCTTGGATAAAACAAAAACAACAAAGAAACAATGTTAACTCTTTCTCCACACCATTACTTCACAAATAGAATAGACATTATGTTCTGAGAATAGACATATATTCTCAATATAATTAAATATGAAAAACAGCATCACTTTTGATATCTTCTGAACCAATTTTCCAGGCTGCTTCCATTTAGGGCATCCAGCCCCTTCGATGAACATATAGAACATTCTAATTATGCTCTTCCTACAGCACCTACCTTGTGCTATTTTCTGCCATGCTCATAAGGATTTATTTTCACTAACTACTAGACTATTAATTTTTAGGATCAGGAGAGCATTGTTCTAATTCCTAAAATCCTACACTGCTTAGTCATTTTAAGTATACTCAGTGAATTCTATAAGATTAAATTACATCTGAAATATCAGCACCATAACCTAGATGAATCTATACAAAATTAATTTCTTGAGTTTAAAACAAGCAAAATGAATTGACAAAATCTTACTACTTCTCTGTAACCGTATTTTTATTTTTCTGTGAGAATAACTGCACTGTTTAAAAAAAAAATCTTACCTAATCGTCCAAAGTCTCCTTCACCCCATGTATATAATTCACCATCTTCTGTGACAGCAGCACTATGTCTGTATCCAGCTGACACACACACAACCACCTGTGTTGCACACAAGTCAATCTGGTGAGCATAGCTGCCAACAATGTAGTCCATGGTTGATCCTTCACACAAAGGCTCCAGGGGTACTAATATCCATAATTCACCCAGAAACTGTCCTCTACAGCTGTGGAGACTACACTCAGACAAAGGTGACTAGCAGAACAAAGCAATAGTTGACATATAGTAAATGCCACACTACATGCCCTGTCTTCCACCCAAAGGAGAAAAAAACTGCTGATTCAAAGAAGGACTCTGCTTAGAAAGGTTAACAGGGGCACTGAACTCATCCATCCAACATTTGCATAAATACTTCATCACCAATCAGGTTTTAACTCAAAGAACTGGTAACTGTAGAACACCCATATAACAATGATGATTTCCAAAATATAAAGGTTTAGAAAATCTCCAGTTTTAGTTGATCAAAGGACATTTATTATATAACAAAACAATGCCTATCAATAGTACAAAAAAATCTAAGCAGTATAAAAGCGTATACTAAACTTCTGGCAACCTCTTTACCCTCAAATAACTTAAACAATTAATGAGTAGAATCAAGGGAATAAGGATATAGAGGGCTATATTTGGGAGTAACTCATACCTATTAACAGTGAGCAAAAACGGGGCCCAACGCGGTGGCGCAAGTGGTTAAGGTCCTCGCCTTGCACGCCTGGGATCCCATATGGCCGCCGGTTCTAATCCTGGCAGCCCCGCTTCCCATCCAGCTCCCCGCTTGTGGCCTGGGAAAGCAGTCCAGGACGGCCCAAGGCTTTGGGACCCTGCACCCCGGAAGAGGCTCCTGACTTCGGATCAGTGCATAGCATTGGCCGTTGCGCTCACTTGGGGAGTGAATCATCGGATGGAAGATCTTCCTCTCTGTCTCTCCTCTCTGTATATCTGCCTTTCCAATAAAAATAAAATAAATCTTTAAAAAAAAAAAACTGAGCAAAAATCATTCCCTATTAGAAAAATTTCTATTATTTCATATATTTTTTAATCTTTAAAAACTAAAATGACTTTGGAAATTCAACTCAAGATTAATTAGTACAGTATATCTAATGCAGTGAAGGAAACATACTAAGAACTTTTGAAGTTTTCATCTGAAAACTACCAACTTAAAAATTTGGTACATTTTTCACTGATACTCACATTATGCTCTTTTCAATTGTGAATGTTTCCATTATAAAAATGAAACATGCAAAATAAAAGAAATAAAATCAAGGAAGAAAGGCAGGACTTAGAAGATCAGAAAATGTAATTTTACAAAGTATTCATCTGAAGTTTCTTAAATTTTATATTCAACATTTTATCAAGTATTCATTAAAGTTTTCAAAACAGAATGGTCCAATGCCTGTTTCCTTGGAGTTGACAATATAAATCAAAATACTCCCGGTTACAATTGAGTAAAATTCATTTGAATAGACAACTTTGTCTGACAATTTCCCATAAAGCAAAAAAATTCACTTGTAATTCCAGTATTATTTAAAATTTAGGAGCTGGCACCATGGCACAAAGGGCTAGAGTTCTGCCTGAAGCACTGGCATCCCATATGCCAGTATACCCAGCTGCTCCACTTCCAATCCTGCTTCCAACTCTGCTTGTGGCCTGGAAAGGCAGCAAAAGATGGACCAAATGCTTAGGACACTGCACACACATGGGGGCCCAGAGGAAGCTCCTGGCTTTTGCCCCAGCTCTAACCAAAGCAGCCATTTGGGGAATGAACCAGCAGATAGAAAAACTCTCTGATTTTGATTCTCAAAAAAATTAATAAAAATAAATCTTTTTGAAAAAACTAAAATTTAGACTCTAAAAATCATTACATAAGAATACTTTCATGGAAAAATTTAACATGGAGGAAGAAGCTATATATAATTATATAAAAGCTTAGGAAAGTATTTTCACCTCTTTACAGAAAAATCACATAGCTTCAGAAAGAATACATCAAAATCTAAATCACAGCATCACTAATCATTTATAAATCCAGAACATACATACCTTTCCTTGCAGAGGACCCTGAATAAGCTTGGGATATTTCTGGGTTGAACTATTTCCATGTCCCAGCTTCCCATAATCGCCATCGCCCCAACTGAAGACTTCTCCTTCTGTTGTAAATGCTAAAGTGTGACCATCAGATCCTTTTGAAGATGAAACTTTTTTAATGGACCTATGAGGCTCAAACGTCAACTTCTTTAAAGTAGATTGGTTATTAGAATCTCCAAGGCCCAGTCTCCCATAACTGCCTTTACCGCAGGCTCTGACAGAACCATCCGTAGAAATGACAAAAGTGCAGTACTGCCCAGCTTCAATCTACAGATAAGCAGAAATGTAAATATAAAACGCAATATATATACAATATAAATATAAAATACAATATTTAGATAAATATAATATGTAAGGATGGCTTTAACAGAAACACTCAAAAAAGTGGTTTTTTTTTTTAAAGATTTATTTTTATTATTTTTTTATTGGAAAGGCGGATATACAGAGAGGGGAGACAGAGAGGAAGATCTTCCGTACGATGATTCACTCCCCAAGTGAGCCCAACGGCCGATGCTATGCACCGATCCGAAGCCAGGAGACTCTTCCGGGTTTCTCACGCGGGTGCAGGGTCCCAAAGCTTTGGGCCGTCCTTGACTGCTTTCCCGGGCCACAGGCAGGGAGCTGGAAGGGAAGAGCGGGGCTGCCGGGATAGAACCGGCGGCCATATGGGATCCCGGGCGTGCAAGGCGAGGACCTTAACCACTTGCGCCACCGCGCCGGGCCCAAAAAAGTGTTTTTTTAAAACACAGCACGGGGCCCAGCACAATAGCGTAGTGGTTAAAGTCCTCACCTTGAACGCACTCTGGGATCCCATATGGACACCGGTTCTAATCCCAGCAGCTCCACTTCCCATCCAGCTCAATGCCTGTGGCCTGGGAAGCACTTGAGGACGGCCCAAAGCCTTGGTATCCTGCACCCACATGAGAGACCAGGAAGGAGTTCCTGGCGCCTGGCTTCGGATCAGCTCAGCTTCAGCCGTTGCGGCTGCTTGGGAAGTAAACCATTGGATGGAAGATTTTCCTCTCTGTCTCTCCTCCTCTCTGTATATCCACCTTTCCAATAAAAATAAATAAATCTTAAAAAAAAAAAAAACCACAGTATGATATGACGCTTCAGGTATATTAGGATTAAATGCAGAACTAAGGAAATACTAAAATGGCCTGTTCATGCTGACTGTATCATTGAATTCAGGTTACCTACCAGGTCAAAAATGACTGAATCAAAGCAAAACACAGCATGCTCCTCTTAAAATTGAGGGAGAGAAAGAAATAAAATTACCCTATATAAATTATTCTGAGTCTGTTATGGCAAAAACAAAATATATTCTATACTATATTACCAAAATATACATTTTAACAAAAATTAAAAAAAATTTCCAGCTTAGCTACAAATGTAAAAAAAAAAAGATGGGGATGATCATAATTAAAAAAAGAAATGTCAATCAGGCAACAGAAAAAAAAGTCTCATTTAGTATTTCATTTATCATTTGGGTTACATATAATAGAAGGTATATTATCATTCATAATGCTTTTAGATATCCAAATCCTATTTAGTTTTTGAAAGTTTGAAATGAGGTCAGAGAAACAAGAGACTAAAACCATGCTTTTCTATTGAAAAATGATGCAATGTGGCATAATATAGAAAAAAAGCAATAAACCAAGAATTTTCAGTCATTTAAAAAATACTATTATTTAAAACAAAATTAGGCAAGATTAAAATACCAAATAATATCAAATTATCATTTGATAATTTTAAGGTATACAGAGAACTTACAGTCTGCGCATCAGAGAAACTAGGAGCCAGTTTTGGTTGTAATATTTTCTCTTGTGTGCCTTCTACCAACTGATGACTGCTGTTGCTTCCCCAAACGTAAACCTCACAGGTTTCTGAGACAATGGGAGCATCCCCAGTCTGAATGCTGTCCGGGCTAGCACATGTTCTTGAGTAATCAGAAGCCATTCTACAAACCTATTAAAGTTTAAAAAATGTGAACAGACTTTTAGTTTGGATTTTTCAATATCTATTCTCTGAAATAATTATTGCTTTTCCTTCTAATGTTTTCGACTGTTCAAATAACCCAGAAACAACACATTCAATCTTAAAGATAGGTAGGCCATTTCTTTCACAGAATAAATCACTAAAAGATAATAATAACGAGAAATACAGAAAGGAGACACACGATCAAACCTTTTTTTAATTAAAACTTTGGTATTGCATTTAATATCAATGTAGAAAAATAAAGATTAAAAAACCAAAGGAAAAAAATTGTTCTTGATAATCTTAACCTCCTAATACAATAAGTTATCTTTTAATTTGTCCTTCCAGAATTTTTCATATACATGCTTTAATGCAGTTGTCAGAGTGGATATATAAACATGACAAGTGGTACAGCAATTTTCCTGTCTACCTAGTCTTCATGATTAAACGTAATATTCCATCTAGTATAAAAAGCACAATTTACTGAATCATCTTAATAGGACATTTAGATTCTTTCTATTTATTTGCTATACAGGACATTTTAAAAAACATAGTTGTGAATATATTCTTTATCTTTCCTTTACTAAAGAACCTGAGCAAAAAGATTGTATATCTACCTGCCCATAAGCGATAATCTATGGCTCTCAAAACAACTTGATACCAAACTGCTTTTCCAAAATAATGCTGTCACCAGTAACATGCAAAAACAGGTGCTATCCTAACAACAATAAAGGAACAGGGAAATTCAACACTCACAAATATGTTAAGTATATACCATGGTAATTCAAAAAGTTCAGAGAAACATGAAACTCAAAGGTAAGTATTTAATATAAAAACTTCGATTTTCATGAAAAACAAGAAGTCTTCAATTTAAGGAAAATGCACAAAACAAAAAAAAACTATTTATGGATTTCAAAACTTTGTTTCACCAGTAAAACATTCATCTTTTAATTATATTTTTCACAAACTTTTTGAAGTACCCTTGTATATAAAACAAAAGCCATGGCTTGTTTACCATGTGTGTTAAATACAATGGTAAAGCCTATAGCCACTCATTACATTTTTTTAAAACATCTAGGCTCCTACCAAAAGCACAGGACCCAGGGTGGCCATTCCAGTTGCTTTAATCAAGGAATAAATCTATATGAGCGTACTAATTCACAGTATCCATACAAGCAGTAAGTTCTGCTTTTAAACTTTCTTGCAAACTTATGTAAGGAAAAAGAAGGATACCATTATTTTGACATTCAGGTTTCCTAATTATCAACAGTTACAGTTTCTCTGCATTTTGTAAAATGCACTAACTTCTGTCTACTTTTTACTAGAGCAAAAAAAATTTTTTTATTGACTTGTATTAACTCAATACATATACAACATAGGCTAGATCTACTATCAATTTGTTGTCTGCATTCTTTGATATTTTTTTTTTTTTTTTTTTTTGCCGAATCAAACGAACCAATACAGGAAGAATCTTAAAAAGTCAATACATTAGTTTGTCAGTACATAAATAGAAAAGAACAAATTTAGTCAAAATCTTTAAGTAGTATGCACAACAGAATAATAAAATGTTAACTAAATATTTTCTAATAAATGTGAGCATAATTCTTAGGACATTTTAACTTTAGCAGTCACTTTTTCTTGATTATTTTCTATGTTGTTTAGTTTCCTTTTTATTTTTAAAAATGTCTTCCTTTTCCATCTTTAGTTATTCTTAGGACATTATATATTATACAAGGACACATTTAAAAGCTTACTGAAAAAATGCACTTAAAAGATAAGTTTAAGGACAGGTGGGAATAGCATACCAAGCTAATCCTCTGCCTATGGCACCAACAGCCCATGTGAGCACCAGTTCATGTCCCAGCTGCTCTACTTTTAATCTAGATCCATGCTAATAGCATAGGAAAGCAGCAGAGGATGACCCACGTCCCTTGGCCCCTGCACCCACATGGGAGACCCAGAGATACTCCTGGCTTCCAGCTTTGGAGCAGCTTAGTTCTAGTCATTGTGTCTATTTTGGGAAATAAAGCAACAGATGGAAGCGCTCTCTCTCTCACTCTCGCTCTTTTTCTCCCTCTAATTATGACTTTCAAGTAAAATAAAATCTTTTTCTAAAAAGGTTTATATACTGTAAACAAATTTTGAAATCCAAAATCTCATAAAATTCATTAAAAATTAGTATCATGAAAAACCAATGCATCAATTTCAAAACCTTTTACACCCAAAATATTCTGATTTCATTTTTAACAAACTAAAGTATGCAAATATATTCTATAAGATTTTTAAGAGTCATTTTTTAATGCAAAAGCCATTATATGATTACATACCTCTTCAAAGAGACATAGTGCTGCCTCATACAGTGAGCACAAGCCATCAGATGTTCTGGTTGGTTCTCTCCACTGACTCCGATCAGCAGATGAACCCTGTAATTAAAACATTGTGGGATACAACATGGAAAGAAGAGAGGCAATGTATTAACAACGCTCAGTCTAAAAAAACATCTAGTTGAAGATATGTTCAATAGTTTGTATAACAGTTTGATACACCGAGATCAAATGCTAAATTGAGAAAATGGAACAATCACAAAAAAATATTACAGAAGACTCAGCAGGGGTGGACATGGTAACACAGCTGTTAAAAGCCTGCTTAGGACTGCCAAGTATCTTGTGGGAGTGCCTGGATTTGAATCTCTGCTCCGATACTACTTCCTGCTGATACACTCTGGGAGGCAGCAGATAACTCAAGCACGTCAGTCCCAATCACATGACACACAAGGATGGATCTGGACTCTCAGCTTTGACCTAGTCCAGACCCTCCTGTTGCAGGGATCTGGGGAGTAAGCCAGCAGAGGAAAAATGTCTATTTCTGTCATTCTGCCTTTCTTAAAAATAAATAATAACCTGGCAATTAAATCAATATATAAACTAAGCATCAGTCCTTCACTTACTGTCTTATTAAACTATACATCATCACTCTAGTTCCAGTCAGAATTAAAAACATCTTATAAAACCAATTCTATATAAAGCCCTTAACATGTTTTATAACATTCTACATAATTTAAAAGCAAACAAAAGTACTCAAAATCTAGGCATTTTTATAGAAAATAAATTTTAGAAAAGATAGTTCTTTAAATGTGTTATTTCACATATTGTTAATACAAGATGATCAGAATATCAATGGACTAAAACTAAAGTGAAAATTAAAATATAAAAACAATATAAAACAATATAAACTCATAGTTTTATAAGTCTTCATTTAGATATATTTCCCTTAAATATATATCATTCAAAAGAATGATTATTTTTATACTTGTCTGGTTAAGATATTTGATAATGATATAAAACTGGAATCTATTTCCTTATGTTCTTGCTATCTAGGTTTACTAAAACTATGGGACCAAGTCCCAAAGCCCTAAGCAAGGAATACAGACAAAGCCATAGTTGGAATCTCATCTCATCCCATTCCACCTCATACGTTCTAGAGCATACTCTCATATACTTTGGTCATTTCATAAATTTTAGTCCTCCCATTCAAAAGCTTTCTAGCTCCTCCATTCATAAACTTTATGTCTGCAGAAACACTGCTCCTACTTTTTAATTATCTCTTATGACTCCTTCTTTCATAATATTTTCTATCTCTATCTCTTCTGCAGCTTTGTGTGTGTGTGTGTGTGTGTGTGTGTGTGTGTGTGTGTGTGTGTGTGTGTGTGTGTGTGTGTGTGTGTTGCATTCACCTTCTCCCAATGCAGATCTCTTTTTCAGGTTATTAACTTGACATTGTATATCCCACCTTCATCAAACTATGAACTGCACAAGCTGGCATTGTGGTACATCAAGTTAAGCCAGCAACAAGACACAGATAAGACCAAAACCAGGACCATCCCTGTAAAACTTACTGCCAGATGGGACCCCATGATCCTGCTCTGTAGGCTAATAACTGCAGACTGAGCCTGCAGACCCTCCTTAGCCAAATGGCCAAGGAATTGCCTCCTTCTACCCTCCCTCAAGCTGCAGCAGACAACGGGTGCAAGATCCCACACCTGAAGTATAGGCTAGGAAAATCAGCATAGGACTTTGCATTAGAGATCAGTGTTTGACTGCCACAGCTGAGACACAGCACCAGATAAAGTCCAAAAGCCTCTAGTCCCAGGTCAGTGTTGGCAGATTCAGCCTCTAGTAGTTCATTCTGAGTAGCACACCAAATGTGGATACAGAACAAGTCTGGAATGAGAGTGCCCATTAGACTGAAACACTGATGATACTCCAGCACTTGCAAGAGACTTCAACTTAGGGTGAAGTAGTATTCACAGGTTCAGAGAAAATAAGCAAACTATTGAGAATTTCAGAAAGGCATACACAAACAAAATCAGATTACAGACTGAAAAAAAAATTCTTAATCCTTGAATGTGCAGACCACACCGTATGCCGGAGAGCACCACAAATTTACAAGGAAACATGGTGTCACCTAAAGAACAAGTCATGCTGCCCAAATGTGACCAGAGAGCAACTGAGTAAATTTTTAGACGCAAAATTTAAAATAGCTATTTTAAGGAAACTCAATGAGATTTAAGAAAACACAGAGACATGCTTCATTATTTCAACAGAGAAATTTAACCTAAAAATGACATTTTTAAAAATTGAAAAGAAAGCCTTTTGAACTGAAAAATTATTAAGCAAAACTAAATACCCAACAGCATAAGAGATAAAAAAAAAAAGAACATAGTATTAGTGAGGTCAAAAATAAGCTATTTGAAAATATAGTCAAACGAGGCAGGCGTTTGGTACATTGACTATGACACTGCTTGGGATATCCATATCCCATATTGGAATGTCTGGGTTTGAGTTTCAGCTCTACTCCTAACTCCAGCCTCTTGCTAATGTGCATCCTGGAAGGCCAGAAGGTAATGACTGAAGTATTCAGCATCCCTGCCATGCATGTGGGAGACCCTAATTGTGTCTCTACAGGTCACAGCTATTGGAGGCACTTGCAAAACAAGCCAGAAGATGGAAGCTCTATCTAACTGCTTCTGTCTCTCTGCCTTTCAAAATAGATTTTTAAAAGCTGGCAGAGAAGCAAAGTGGGGCAGGGGAGGGAACAGCACTAAAAGGGCAGACAGGAGTTATTGAGACTCAGGAGAGACTTCAGAAGGTCAGAGGGGTAGAAAACATATTCTAAGACATAGTAACAGAAAACACCTCAAACCTAGGATACAACCATCTCAGTACAGCAAAGCCAGAGTTTACCAGTCACATTCAATGCAACCAAATCTATCCTGAGACATAGTACAATCAAATTTTCCAGGGTTAAGCAGAAAGATAAGATCCTCAAAGCAAGGAGAAAAAAGAAATGTTTTACACACAGGATATCAATTCTGACTGCAGACTTCTTAACAGGAAACCTATAGGACTATGAAGGGAGAAAATAGCAAGCCAAACAAACTGCACCCAGAAAAACCATCCTATAGATAGAAATAAGAGATAGGAAAATTCACAGGCACACACAGGGATTGGGTGCTTGCTGGGCTGGGCTAGGCTGTAACCCTCACCAGCATCAGCTGGAATTGAGGTGTGGGCCAGGCCAAGTCAGGTTACAGCATCCACTGGCAAGGTCGAGGCGAGGCAGGCCATGCCAGACTGGCCTGGCCTCAGCACCCAACCAAATCACATGAGAACCAGGGGGAAAGGGAGCAAAGCTGGTAGGGAGAATTTGAAGGGCTCCCCTGCTGGACTGCAACTCCCACTGGAGAACGTGAGTTAGGATGGGGGCAGACCAGACCAGGCAGGGCTACAACACCTGTGGGCCTCATGTGAGCTAGATCAGGGAAAAGCCAGGCTGGGCTGATTGTTCCTACTGGTGCAAGCATAAATCAGAGACGGCGAGGGTTGGTTGGACTTTGCTACAGCATCAATTGGCAGATGCTGGTACTGTCAAGTTAAATTGCAGAATCACCTGGAGAGTGCATGATCCAGGAGTGTCCCAGTAGGGAAACAGTGGGCACCTCCCTCAGGTCTGGGGTTGACCCAAGACAAAGTTTCTTCAGGGATCCCTCCAGCTGAACCCCAGTCATGATCTCAGAACTCCAACCATGAAGAGACTATGTCAGCCAGGGGATTCTGAAGAGATTTCATAATGCATGGAATGGTGAGATTGGCAACAATTCAGACTGTTGAACTATCAAAACTGCATGAGCAGGACCCTGGGAGCATGTCTCACATTGGGGACCTGAAATAGGTGGGAGGCTGGGTGGGGCTTCTCTCTTTATCTCTCCCCTTACTCCAGATTCAGAAAAAATAATAGTAATATTAATGTGGAAACAATGATCTTACTCACTTTCCTGTAGCCCTTGACCTTTTGTGCCCTAATCAGCTATGTAATGATTATCAAAATAAAAGAATTAAAAAAAACTTGAGGCAAATAAAAGCTAAGAAAACTTACTTCTGTAAGACCTATCCTGTAAGATACACCAATGACAATTCTTGAAACTAAAAGAGACACTGTAAGTAAAAAGAAATATAAGAAGGTAGTCACTAACTAGACACAATAAATAAACCCATGCATCTACAATCAATTGGTCTTTGACCAAAACGCTGAGAACACACTAGAAAAAGCACAGTCTTTTCAATAAATGGATCTGGGGAAATCAGATATCAACATGCAGACAATTAGACCCCATCTGTTACCACATACAAAAATCAACTAAAAATGGATGAAAGATTTAAATTTAAGACCTAAAACTATGAATCTATTAAAGTAATAATGAGGAAAACATCATGACATTGTAGTGAAAAAGAACTTTATAGTTAAACTACAAAAGAACAAACAGCAAAACTAGATTGGGTTTCATCAAACTATAAAGCTTTTATACAGCAAAGGAAACAAACAACAGATTCAGTAAAAAAGCTATACTGGGAGAAGATAATCCAAGTCATGGTATTGACAAGGGATTAGTAGCCAGAACATCTAAGTGCCACTCAAATCAATAGCACAGGATAAACCCAATTTTAAAAACAGGCAACAGATTTGAATAGACATTTTTTTTCCTTAAGATTTTTAAAAGGATTTATTTATTTTGAAAATCAGAGTTACACAGAAAGAGGGAAAGACAGGGAGGGATTTTGTTTCCCTAGATGGTTATAACAGTTAGCATGCTACCAGGTCAAAGTCAGCAGCTTCTTCTGGATCTCCCATGTGGATGGCAGCGGCCCAAGTACTTGAACTATCTTCACTGCTTTTCTCAGGCCATTAGCAAGGAACTGGATCAAAAGTGGAGCAGCGGGGATACAAACTGGTGCCCATATAGTGATGGTTCCATCACAGAGAGGGACTTCACTGACTATGCCGCAACATTGCTCCGACTAAATAAAAATTTTTCAAAACAAGATATAGAGAAGGAAAACAAACATATGAAAAATTATAAACATCACTAATTATCAGGTAAATTCAAATCAAAACTATAATGAAGGGCCTATGTTGTGGCATACTGAGTTAAGGTACCACCTATGACACCAGCACCCCTTACGAGCTCTTATTTGAGTCCTGCCTGCCAATCCAGATTCCTGCTAACAGGATTAGGAAGGTAACGAAGGATGGCCCAAGTGCTTGGGTCCCTTCAACCACGGAGGAGACCCAGATGGAGTTTCAAACTTTTACCTTCAGTCTGGCCTAGGATCAGCTGCTGCAGCCATCTAGAAAGCAAAGCAGTAGACAGAGGATTCATCTTTCTCATTCTCTTGCCCTTTCTTTCTTTCCTCTTTCTGTAACTCTTTCAAATAGGTAAATAAATCCTTCTCAAAAAACATAACATCACCTTACTATATCAAAAATACAACAAAAGCCACAGTAGAAAGCAGTATAGATGTTCAGCTAGAAGCCCAGCACAGTAGCCTAGTGGCTAAAGTCCTTGCCATGCACACGCTGGGATTCCACATGGGTTCCAGTTTGTATCCTGGCTGCTCTCTTCCCATCCAGCTCCCTGCTTGTGGCCTGGGAAAGCAGGTGAGGATGGCCCAAAGCCTTGGGACCTTACACCTGCCGCATGGGAGACATAGAAGCAGCTCCTGGCTCCTGGCTTTGGATTGGCTCAGCTCCAGCCATTATGGCCACCTGAGTGAACCAGCAGATGGTAGATCTTCCTCTCTGTCTCTCCTTCTCTCTGTGTATCTGCCTTTCCAATAAAAATAAATCTTAAAAAAAAAAAAGGAAGAAGAAGTTCAGCTAAAAATTACCAACAGAGCCGTGTGACCCCGCAATCCCATTACTGGATACATATGCAAAGACATCTGCATTCTCATGTTACTGCAGCACTAGTCACAGTAGCCAAGAAGTAGAAACAAGTATTCAGAAACTGAATAAAGAAAAGAAAATGTGAGACACACACAAAGATCTACAGACCCACAGGAAGTACTATAACCATAAAAAATGGTGGAATCTTGTCAGTTATGGAGACCATTAATTTAAGTGAAATCAACTACGAAAACTAAAGCAAATACTGCCTGACCTCACTCACGTGGAAAACTAAAACAGTTGATTTCCTAGAGGTTAAGAATAGAATGGGAATTAACAAAGGATATGGAAGGCAATGGAACAGAGGGAGAGGAAAGGTTAACAGGCACTAAATTAGTTACACAAGCAAAAGACATTCTAGTGTTCCAATGCACAGGAGGATGACTACAGGTAACAATAATGTACTAGATGTGTGTGGGAGCAGATATTTTAAGATTTATATAGTTTTATCTGAAAGGTTGATTTTACAGAAAGAAAGGAGGGGCAAGAGAGAGAGGTTTTCTATCCACTGGTCCACTTTCCAAAGCCAGAGCTGAGTGGATCCAAAGCCAGGAGCCAGAAGCTTCTTCTGAGTCTCCCATGTGAGTACAGGATCCTACGAACCTGGGCTATCCATCCCCCTTGGGTTTACTAGGCCATAAGCAGGGAGCTGCACTGAAGTGGAACAGCCAGGACATGAACCAACACCTAAAAGGGATGCTGGCACTGCAGACAGAGGATTAGCTTATTACACCAAAGTGATGGCCCCCAGATATTTTTCTTTCTAAGGCTAGAAGAAAAAATTTGGAATGTTTAACACCAAAATGAGATGATAAATGTTGGATGAAATGCTCATATAATAACCCTGAATTGAATGTTGCATAATACACACATATATTGAGACATCATATGGTACCCTATAAATATGTATCATCTTTGCATTTTCTTTAAAAAGTCTATATACATACAAATATGACTTATATATTAATGATATGTGGGGGGGTGAGGGAACCCACATATCATTTCCCGTTGAGAACACTGCAAACCTAGTCTCCAGGCTTTCACCTTACCCGACAGCCTAGGACCATGTCAACATTTCATATTCTAAACAAAACAATGCACACTTGTCTTATTTTTATTTAATACTAAGAAATTCAAATTTTCACAGTTCTTACCATCTAAAATCTCCAAGTAGTTTTCTATAATAAAATTACTTAAAGTGATCTGGTATTTATCATTCAGATCACAAACACAAATAATAAGCCAACTGAAAAATTTAAATGCCTTTGGTTTGAAAATAAACTCAACATAAAGCTGTCCTATGAAATTCCTGCCAATCCAAAAGTTTTGCATGTGCTTGGAAATATACATGCATAAACTATAAGCAGCATTTTTACTTAATTTATTAAATAAATGTGTTGATATTTGATAATAAAGAACAGAAAGACTAATCAACATGACCTAACTGAAATTCAGTGAACTCTTTTTGAGTCTAAATATTCTAAATTTGTACTTTAGTATCTGAATTTTTATTCTACATGTATACTACATTTAAGTCTTACAAATTAATGAAACTGATACACCTCATTTTACTGTTTACTCTCTAATACACTTTCCAATATAATGACAATGAAAAAACTAATTTCCTCAGGTAATAGACTCTCTTCACAGATTTTAACTTAGCTCAACATCTCCCATTTTTCCTGTCTCTGCTCCAATAGAACAACTTCCTTCTCTTCCTTCCTTCATGATAAAACGTCACACTCTTTACCTCTCATTCTTTGCCCTGAACCCACTGCTCTCTAATCCCCCCTCCCTCCCTTATTTTTCTTCTTAGAACTTTACATACCTAGAATCGGAAATTTTTTCCTAACTCATCTCTGAGTTGTTAACTCAATGGAAGGAGAAACTATATTCCCAAGGTTGTACCTCAGGGCCTAGAATAATTGGCATGTAATAAACAGTTGATGAATGATTAATAAACAATGGAAAGGATGAATTCAAAGAGATTTACAGAAGACCTCCATAATCATAACCAAGATCTTTGACTTTATATGAGTTTACTAAGCACAAAGAAGTTAAGTGGATTTCCCACTCAAATAAGAGACCACAAAGCTAAACTATTAGCGGAGATGACTGAAACAGAGGCTCTTATTTTACTGCAAAAAAACAGAATTTCAGATCTGAGATAGAGCATAGTGGTAACCAAGGCAGTAAAGATCTAATGAAGAGAGTATACTTGACAGGCCAGGTAGGCATCTCAGCCAAAACCTGAGTCCAATTTGCATTTAAAAATGGGGTTTATAAGGGTTTGGGGTCCAGTTCTCCCCACCGTTTCTCTATACCCACCTCTTCTCATGAATTTAGGGTTTCCTGGGTATGAAAGAGGTGAAATTCCTCCCTAGGTTTTGTAATCAACGTTGATTGATTAACTGCCACAGAGGATTCTCCTGAAATGTTTATCTCAAGAAGGCTAGAACCACCTATACAGTTACTGGGATATGAGCAGGGCTCTGTTGTGTAATACATTGGGCTATTTTCAAGGCATGTGTTTAGCTGCTATGTTCCCTTCCACTGGCACTGTGGCCCCTTTCACAAACAATTGGTGTGCTAACTGGCCTGTCCCAATATGTCAATAAGTGTAAAAGTTTCTTCACTCAGTGTACACAAAATACTTAACTTGATAATAATCAGAAAAACTCTCAAAACATTCACACTTACCACTAAATTCATTGCAAGTTGAGCTTTTTCAGAAATCACTACTTATGAACTTTAAAGTTGAGTTGTATAATACATACCAAAGAACGCCTCATCTGCATTAATATAGTCATAAAACAATCAAAGCTGATCATTCCTTCCTGACTTGGTAGTAGTTTACTCTTCTCCATGGTATTCACAACCGCAGAGGCACCCAAAGCCATTTCTATCCATTCAAGAAGATACCGCAAAGAGCCTCGCTGAGCTGCTAAACCAAGCAGCAACTCCGAAGCTAATCTGCGACCCAAAGTGTCTGCCCCAGAATTGGGAATAGTTACTCCTTTAAGAAACGTTGTTACTTGTGATAAGCAGTCCAAGCCCATAGGAGGAATCTTGCTCTCATTTGCTAAAGACAATGGTGGCAAAGAGCTCACAACTTCAATCGCTGTATGGATAACATCATTGCAAAGGCTGAGACCAGGTCCCGACACAGGCATCATCCAACTTTGTCTCAGAAGTGCAAATAATAAACTTAGACCAGTTCGAACACCCATTTCTATCAGTGCATCGGTGCCTGACCGTGGACGTTCACTAACGGAATGGACATCTGCTGAAGCAGAGCTGCTGTCAGGAGAGTGCTGCTGCTGTTTCACTTTGCCTCTGTCGTGGTATTTGTTGGAAAGTGCATAAAAGACACGCTGAAGGACAAGCAGTCGTTTTCGAAGTGCCCCAGCAAACGGGGAATCTGAACATACCATCTTTGCTAATGCCAACTGGCTGCTAAGAAGAGCATCCAAATAGTGGTCCTGCTCATCACTTGAAAGAGAATCACGTTCAAAGTCTGGCAACTGTGGTCCTTTGAGGCATAGAACTTGTTGAGGCAAAGGTACTACTTCCTTATTGCTGACCAGTTTGGCATACAGGACAGCAACTCCCTCTCTTGTAGCAATAGATTCACTGTCTTCTGTTATCCAGGAGCTGTTCAGGTGTTCAAGCCATTTCAGTTTCACTGGTGGAACCATAGTTGCCATGTTGGTTTAGTCTTCAGCCATTAGTTCTGTAACACAGAAAACAGTCAAAAACATATACAGAAGATTTATAAAATGCTTCTAAACTTTCATCCCATGGGCCTGGTGCGATAACCTAGCAGCTCAAGTCCTTGAACGTGCCAGGATCCCTTAAGGGTGCCGGTTCTAATCCTGGCGGCTCACTTCCCACCCAGCTCCCTGTTTGTGGCCTGGGAAAGCAGTCAAGGACAGTCCAAAGCCTTGGGACCCTGCACCTGTGTGGAAGACACCCAAAGCCTAGGGATCCCTACACCTGCGTGGGAGACCCAGAAGAAGCTCCAGGCTCCTGGCTTCAGACTGACTCAGCTCCAATAGTTGCAGTCACTGGAGGAATGAACCATCGGACAGAAGATCTTCCTCTCTGTCTCTCCTCCTCTCTGTGTGTCTACCCTTTCAATAAAAATAAATAAATGAACTTTCATCCCACCCTACCATTAGTGATTTCAGATTGGTAAAATGCAAATGAAGGCTGGGGTCTAGTTCATGGTACTGTCCTAGTGGTAGCATTTTAGCTCTGATATATGTACCACAAGATCTTAACATCAGGAAAAATGGAAACTCACTGCATCACTCCTGCAACCAACAATTTCAAAATTATATGTTTATTTTAAAAAGAGTGATTTCTTCAGGTGTACTTTTTCTGTTCTAATCTGTCAGTGTAATGGGGTTTCTACATGTTGATGATTCCCACTTTACCCTTCCATGTGAACAACAGGCATCACAAATTTAACATATCACTCCAAACTAACACCACTCTCACAAAAGTCCAAATCCATTTCCTTCCTGCAGATTTCCACATTTCAGTAAACATCAACTCTATCCTCCAAATCAGAGTTGGGGAGCATCCAGCCCACATGTTCCATGAGGCCTGAAAAAGCGTTTGAGTTGGCTCTGTCAAGGAAATCACATGGGAATTCAAATTCAATAAATCCATAGCAGTCTAATTTTCTCAATAAAAATATATGTTATTCACTTGAAATACAAAGTTACAGAGAAGGGGAAGGGGAGGGAGGAAGGAAGAGAAGGAAAGGTTCACGCCCAAAGGACTACAATGCCAAGTCTGGGCCAAGCCAAAGTCAGGAGCCTGAAATTCCATACAGGTTTCCCATATGGGTGCGGGGACTCAAGCTCAGAAGGAAGCTGGATTGGAAGTAATGAAATCAGGACTTGCCTTCCCATACGGGATGCTGGTACTGCAGACAGGGCTTCTATACTCCACAGCACAACATCAGCCCCTGCACATTATTTTACAGCTTCTGCTTGTCATTCGTGGTCTAAATAGCATCCTCTCTCCAACCCCAGGCCCATACTACACATGAATTCAAGATTATACAATTTGGTTTCCTGGAGGGACTTTTGCTTTATATTTTTCACCAGAGTCTGCAGGCAGGGTGGAGGGAACCCTGCCAAGGGCCATTTGGATATCTGCAAAGCAACCAGGTGAACGTGGAAAGAAAAGGAAAGGGGAAAGCACCCCCCAGGGAGAGAGCTGGTAGATGGGATGCTTCTTGACAGCAGAGGAGAGACACCAAAGGTTTGATGAAGGGTCTTGAGATTCTAAGCATTCCCTGACCTCTCCTTATTGGGGCAGGAACCTGCAGAGGAAATGTTTCACATCCCACGTTGGGTGCCAGGGAAAAATGTTCAGACAAGGGGTTTTATTTTCAAAGTAACCAGTGAACCTAGAAAGAAGAAGGAAGGGGAAAGCATCACATGGGAGAGGGCCAGGAGCTGGAGTATCCCTTGAAAGGAGAGATAATTTGGATATTTATAACATCATTTATGGGCCACACAAAATTACCAACTTAAAATTAGCCTGCTATCTGTAGACTGAGATCCTGTTCTACCAGTCTGCATCAAAGACTAGCCCAACATGCGGGTGTTTCAGTTCTACAGGAACAATGTGAGTGCCCTGATCATGGCCTAGGAAAGATAGTAATAGATGGCTCAGTTGCACAGATCCCTGCTTCCCACACGGGGAACTCCGATGGAGAGCCTAGTTCAATGCACTTGGGCGGAGCAACCACCTGTGCAATAAGCCAGCAGGTAAAAGACCTCTCACTCTTTTTCTCTTTATATAATTCTAATCTTTAATTTTAAAAATTTATATAAAATACAAATTTTAATTTAAAAATTAGCCTACTATGCATTTACTGAATTTGCAGTCTTTGCAGGGCCAGACCAAATGATTTCACAGGCCTTGCACAGCCCACAAACCAGATGCTCTCAATCCCTGAATCTGGAATTCAAATAAATTCTATGTTGATCTAGGAATTTAATAAATTCTACATATTTTGAAATTAAGAGTTAAAATTTTATCTTTCTAGGTGGATAAACAGTTATGCCACATCATTTACTGAGTAATACAGCACTTTAAGGTGACTAAGGACAATGGTAATTGCACAATTATCTCCCCAAAATGCCTTTTCCAAACAGCTAGGGAAAAAAAAGGAAAAATTAATTTCCACACCAAACCACATCTGGAGCACAACTTCAAAACACAGAATGCCAAAACTACAAATAACTGAAAAAGAGAGAAGTTACCACTTGCCAGTATCATAAACTTCTACCTCCACCCAATCACAATACCTTGTGGAAAGCTAAGGCAGACTAAGAAAAAATGGCCAACTACAAAGGCAGATAACAGCATAGCCTATAAGAAAGAAACTGCAAAAGATCTTTAATTTCAAAAGTAAGTACAATTTAAAGGGGCAGGCACACTCTTAAAAAGCAGTTGTGATTTTTTTTTTTTAAATTGCTTTGAGAGGTAGAGACTGTTTAGAAAGAGTTTCCATCCATGGTTCACTTTCCAAACACTCTGGAAGGCTAGAAAAGCTGAAGCCAGGAGCATGGTACTCAATCCAGGCCCCGCCTACATGGTAGCGGGAAGCCAATCATCGCTGCTGGCTCCCAAGGTCTACATATATTAAACAGCTGGATCAGGAGCCAAAACCACATCTAAGAGTTGCATACAGAGCCTAGGTACTTCAGTATATTAACTGACATCTTAATCCCTGGGCTAGAGGCCCACACTAACCAGGTGTGATTCAAAGGGGTACTCATTGAAAGGAGAGGAATAAAAAGGCACAGAGGAAGGTGGAAGGACCTCTGACTAAATGTTGAAAGGGAATCCTTACGGTCCTGTAAGGCAAAAGGGATCCATAAAATTGGAAATGTAACAATCCTTCACTCAAAATAAACACCCAATAATGAGAGTACCATTAAAAATATTACAAAATATCTAATATCACAAAAACAAGCAAGAGAAAATAAGGCAGGAGAGTTACTGCAGGAAAGAAAATTTTATATTGATTGGAACCACCAACATAGAATCTCAAAAAATATTTGCTGAATTAAGTTGAGCAATTAAGGCCTATGCAGTTCATTATTAATACTGAATGTAATTTAAACCCAGATAACACCTCACTCTGAACTGGTACAACAAGAGCTAGTCCAAGTTTGGTGTTCCACAAGGGAGATTTCCTATGGATTCTCTTTAGTTCCACTCTGTCTCCTCCTCTCAATGTACACAAATTTTGGATCTAGCCACTTCTGAGGAGTTTATCTCATAGGCTCAGGACTCCAGTCCAAGTTTCTCTCTCCTGAGCTTCAACCTGAATATGCACTGTAAACATAGTATACCCACGCAAATGTTGAACATGTTCATCAACTGCCACCCCATGCTGCCTCACCATACATAGTGACAAGAGACTCCAATAACAATACTTACTTGGGCATTTCTGGAATCACAAGAGCCCATGCACAAAGTTCTGCAGATGAAACTTAAGCACACTTTGTTGTCTGTTTTTTCCCACTCCTACCACAAATACTCCTCTTCCAGATGATCTCATTAGGGGTTGGCTAATGGACTTTGACATTCTACTCACTAAACTCTACAAATCGTTAAACAAAAATTTATAGAGGTCATTAACCAAACCTAAATGGACTTACTCATGCCAAAGTTTTAGATCACCAAGCCAAACCTAAGTTGTTTATCTGACCTCCCAAGAATTAGGAGAAAAAGATATATAACAGCCAAATTCTTAAACAGGTCAGTTTTAACTGACATAATAAAGAAGTCCCCTTTGCTCTAACCTTTACCAATAATAATAATAATAATAATAATAATAATTTTGAAACCATCAATCCACTATTTATTCTGGTTCTGCTTTCTTCCGCCCTTTTCCACCTGTAAAGCCAACCTCCTTTGCTCAGCTCACCAGAATACTCCCTGTGTTTCATGAAGTGGAGCACTGCCCAGTTTATGAGCTAAGAATAAAAGCTAATTAGATTCTATACTGAAGTTTGTCATTAGACCAATTACCAAGGTTTGCATAAAAGTAAACACCTGCTAAAAAGGAAAAAGCTTTTTTAGAAAGCTTACTTAGAAAGCAAGTACTTGCTGAGTTTGCTCCCAAATTGTTTTGCTACATCAATAACAAGAACCTGCCGAACAACCCAGGAAGCAGACATGCTTATCCAGCAAGTAAAGAACTATGGACAAAACTGGTATTCTAGAACCATCAATACATAATCCTGATGAACCAGCTAAATTCTGGCAAAGAAAAAAACCTTGCTTGTGTTTTTTTCAACTTCAGTAATTACTGACACTGACAAAAGCCAATTGCTCTTTGTTCCTTCCAGATCCAATGTACAAGTCGAAGTTGAATTTTATATCTATATAAAATTATTTTTAGATATTGTACATATTATTACATACACAAAATCAGTAAAAAGTAGGATTAGAAAAGCTACCGAGACTTTGGGGGAGGGAGGACACCATTAGCACTACTATTATATGTCTAAAATGGAAATAAATGTCAAAGACAGATTCTTATGACTTCTTAAAACAATTTATAGAATTACCAGATTCTGAAGTTTTCCAGCATTTTTCAGTAAACAAAATGACAACAGCTGCCAACATTCATTACACACTTCCTACATAGCAGGAATTGTTATTTATCTTCAGAACAACTCTATGAAATAGACATTTTTATTATCTCCATTTGCCAGCAAAGGAAATTGAGGCACAGAAATGTGAAATCACACTGTTAGCAATTGATACAGCGTTCTTCTCTCTGTAAATCTGCTTTTCCAATAAAAGTAAGTGCTACTGGTATAATAAAATATATTCCTCTTAACCACTCTCTCAAGCACTGAATCTCTCAATCAGATAACAATAAATTAAAAATAAATCCATAAAGTAATTTTTAACTTCTCATTAGAAACTTGCAACGCAGAAATGCAAAAAAAAAAAAAAATTCAGTTAAAAAACAGCTGGAGAAGTTATATGACCTGACTATAAGGTTGACAAACTTTTTTTAAAAAAAGATTTATTCATTTTTATTGGAAAGGCAGATATACAGAGAGAAGGAGAGGCAGAGAGGAAGATCTTCCGTCCATTGATTCACTCCCCAAGTGACTTAACGGCCAGAGCTGAGCCAATCCGAAGCCAGGACCTCCCACATAGGTGCAGGGTCCCCAGGCTTTGGGCCATCCTCCACTGCGTTCCCAGATCACAAGCAGGGAGCTGGATGGGCAGCAGGGCTGCTCAGATTAGAACCAATGTCCATATGAGATCCCAGCACATGCAAGGCAAGGACTTTAACCACTAGGCGACTGCGCCAGGCCCAGGATGACAAACTTACAGTAATCAAGGCACATGGTACTGTAAGCAAGATAGCAATATCTGCTTCAATACAATAACAGAATACCATGTTAGAATATTTACAAGAAATGTTCAACAAGACTTCCATTTTCACATGGAAGATTTAATGAAGAAAGAAAGTATCTCAAACTCAAAGAAATACCCTAATTCATTGCCATTTTTGGAATAGCACATCTCCCCCATATTAAAAAAAAAAAAAAAAGAGTAAAAATGAAAAACCTGAAGTCCACCTAAGAAACCAATTAGGTAAACCACACACAGTAAAATTCAAGGTAATTACTAATATTAGTAAGGAAGAGATGCAATTATCTGGAATGATAGAAAATTAAAATAGCACAGCAGGATACAGACCAAGCAATCACTCTGAAGTATATGTCCAAAGAATTGAAAGCAATGTTCACAGCAGCATTATTCACAGTTAACCAAAAGGCAAAAATAATCTAATGTCTCCCAACAGGCACAACTGCAGCTATCTGGGGAGTGAATCAGCAGATAAAAGATAACTTTCTGTCTCTTCTCTCTGTAAAAAGTAAATAAATCTTTTTTTAAAAACCAAATATAACTGTACTTCAACACAATATATTAATATTATACTAATTTAAACTTCTGTGAGCAAAGTGTATAACCAAATTTCATGTACAGAATAAGGAGGTTCTATTAAATGAGCTCATTTCTAAATCTGAAATTCTGGTATCAACAGTATCCTCGTACGTGCATCTCTCTCTCCTCTGGGTTTTTGGGATTTTTTTTGCTTGTCTGTTTGTTTAATGCATTCCATCTTCATTAAGGACACAACCAATTTTCCACATAAAATTCTCATGGCCTGAATCACCTAAATGTTAAGGAAATTATGTCTATTCCTTCTAAACAGATGAAATCCTGGGTGTTCCACTTCTGATCCAACTCCCTACCAATGTGCCCGGCCTCCCGCAGGGGAGACAAAGATTGAGTTACAGTCTCCTGCTTTCAACCTGGCTCAGCCCTAGATGTTATGGGATTTGGGGAATGAACCAGAACATCTGAGATCTCTCTGGTTGGACATTTTTCCTTATTCTGTTCAAACCCTGTAATCCAATATTTGTTCCTCAGGATAAAGGAGGAAAAGGTTCAGTGATCAAATGAATTAGGAAAATGCTGACTTAATGTTAAACAAGTTTCCTTACCGTAGGTCTTTTATTTGCTAAGGTATACTATTACATTCCAAGAAAGTATAAAGTACACATTGTTTCCTAAGTTTATGTGATCCTAAAACACTTGTCAAGTAGTTACACTGCGAGCTGCAGCCCCAGTCCTTTGACAACCTTTAATATAAAATATGTTGCTAGGTAAACTCAATATTTGGCTTGCTCTCAAAGTTATGCTAAGAAATTTGGCTCAAGAAACTAGGAACTTCTGATCTGTGCATATTATTTTTGAAATTTCTGAATATGAAATTGTTAACATCTTAAAAACAATAAATGTCAATGGTCAGCTCCACATTCTAGGTCAGAAGCTCTTTCATTTCATAATGAGAATTTAATTCATTTATTGGCCAAACTCCTTTGAACAAAAGCTACCTAATTAATATTCCTAAATTTTCAATAATGACAGCCTGGATACCTCCCTTAAAAGAATCCCCTGCAGTACACTTTGCCAAAGCATCCCAGGACCAGTACTGGAATTAATACAATGCCTGAGACATAATATATACATTGAAGAACTATCCAAAAGAATGCCATCTAGTATATGAAGCAGGAATAACAAAATTTCACTACTTAATAACTACTGAGAGATAAATCTAAGCAATGATGATCAACAATAACTACTAAGATCACAAAAAGGCAGTATGAACCTCCTGATAGACGCAAACTCCTTCTACAACAAACTATTTTTAAAAAAACCTGAATAATCTGTCAGTTTACTGAATATTGAGAACAGAAAACCATGTTAGATTATACGAGATGCAATTAGCAAAATGAAAACAGCTGGAGGGGCCCAGCACGGTGGTGCAAGTGGTTAAAGGTCCTCACCTTGCACCCAGGGATCCCATATGGGCACCAGTTCTAATCCCGGCAGCCCCGCTTCCCTTCCAGCTCCCTGCCTGTGGCCTGGGAAAGCAGTCGAGGACGGCCCAAAGCTTTGGGACCCTGCACCCGCATGGGAGACCCAGAAGAGGCTCCTGGCTTTGGATCGGCATAGTATTGGCCCGTTTCGCTCACTTGGGGAGTGAATCATTGGACGGAAGATCTTCCTCTCTGTATATCCACCTTTCCAATAAAAAATAATAAAAATAAATCTTTAAAAAAAAAAGAAAACAGCTGGAAACATGTCAAGAAAAATAGTCTGATTTCTTAGTAACGACAAAAAAAAGAATAGGGGGTAGGGAAGCCCACCAAGATTAAGTTATTTTTAAAAATATGCCAAACAATTAGAAAGTTCAGATTTTATTCAGATCCCACTTCAAACAAATAAACTATATCTACATATAAATGAGAAAAACATGAAACTTAACTACATAACTTCTTTAACATTAATTTCTTCATTTTGCTTTAAAGGCATAGAGACAGAGATCTTTTATCTGCTGATTCACTCCCCAAATAGCCACAACAGCCAAGGTTGGAGCAGCCAAAGCCAAGCACCCAGAATTCCATCCAGGTCCCCCAAGTGGGTGGCAGGAACACAAGTACTTGAGCAGCAACGCACTGCCTTCCAGGATGTGCATTAGCAAGCTCAGAGGAGCGATGTTGGAGCAAAGCTGGAGAAGACTGAAGCAAGCCTGGTGCAAATGTTGAAGCTATTCCAGACTTAGGACCTGGGGAATGAAAGCAGAATTTACTTGCCTTTCGAGAGACAGAGAAAAAGATCTTTCATCCATTGGTTCACTCTCCAAATGGCCATAATGGCTGGGATCAGGCCTGTTCAATGCCAGGAGCCAGAAGCTTCTTCCAGGTCTCCCACATAAGTGCAGGGGTCCAAGAACATGGGTCATTTGCTGCTGCTTTCCAGGTACATTACGAGGGAGCTGGATCAGAGGTGGAACAGCCAGGACTTTAACCGATACCCATACATAGAGGCAGCCTTGTCTACTATGCCACAATGCTAGGCCTTAAAATGACTATTTAAGCAAAATGCTGTTTAGGAATAAAATTACCTATTTATGTAACATACATACAATCAGGCTTAAGTAAGTGTAAATTTACCTAAGATCAAATTTTACTTATGGTTACTGTAAGCAATTATTTGACATGAATTTCACCAGCAATTCACATGTTAAACTCTCCTGGGGATGCTGAGGGGGGCCGTAACAGTCCTCCACCTGCAGCGCCAGCATCCCATAGGAGCACAGTTTGGAGTCCCAGCTGCTCTACCTCTGACATAGCTTCCTGCTTTCTCCCTGTGAAGGCAGCAACGTATGGCCTAATTGCTTGGGATCCAGCACCCATGTTGGAAACCTGAAGAGAAGTTCCTGGTTCCTGGCTTCAGATCAGCTCAGTCCAGGCCACTGAGGCCATTTGAAGAGTGAATCAGTAGATGGAAAACCTCACTCTTTGTAAATCCGTCTTTAAAATAATAAATAAATAAATCTTAAAAAAAAAACAACATTCCTACTTAAATTAACCTTAGATACAAGTTTATAAAGGACTTAACTTTTAATTATTAAATACAGCCTCTGTCACAGAAAAAACTTGCAGACAATATCGCAGAGTCATCACTGTCTTTGTAGCCCTACAGGCCTTTGGTATTTCTGGAATTTATCATCAGTGGACAAGCACTCCAGCCCATGAGCTCCCGAACAGAACTAGTTTTATCTCATATACAAAAACCCTTTCCTGCCTGCCTACTTCAAAATAAGGAGCCAAACCAACAGATGGCAAACAAAACAGAGCGGGTAATTTCACAGAGTCAGTATAAGACAGCCCATGAAAAAAATCACTGAAATTGAAAGGCATCTTAAATAGAATTTAAGGGGGAAAAATATTTAATAATTCCATAGATTTTTATAAAAACAAAGTCACATTTTGTCATTTACCAATTACTTTAAAGCTAAGTGACCTTGTGAATTTGCATCTCACTTCATTCCTTTATGTAACACATCTTAAGAAATCTGGAAGATCCTTAATATCTCAAGGGCAATTCAAATTAACAAAA
This sequence comes from Ochotona curzoniae, assembly GCF_017591425.1. NCBI lineage: Eukaryota > Metazoa > Chordata > Mammalia > Lagomorpha > Ochotonidae > Ochotona > Ochotona curzoniae. Next base: position 68,045,044 of record NW_024467122.1, read on the forward strand.
ACAATTCAAATTATCTTCAAAATAAATAACAGCATTTCACGACTGCAGTGTTTTTTTCCCCAGCAACCACTTACAACTCCCCACATCTCTACAGTATTCTACAATGCAACCAAAACCACCTCATAATTAACACAGCTCAACTTGTAGGAAGCTTTAATTAAAATATTAATGTAAAAGATATTGAAACAGTTTTGCTATTAGAATTGCAGCTTGAACTTAAATGGCATTTCTTTAAAATATCCAAGCTTTCGGGATAGCAAATAATTTTTAAAAACATGCTAACTGTAGCCCATTCAACATACTTTCAGAGTATGTAACTTTCCAGTCACGTATTTAAAAGATCAAGCTTTCTACACAACACAATATAGAGATGCATCACCAATACTCCAACAGGTTTACAAAGAAATAGAAAATTGTAAGCTCAGATTGCAAAACCAGAATTAGGTCATTTCTTCTAGCAAAAGGCAACTACAGGAAGATATTACTCAAGGATTCATCCCTCAGGCAACTCCCTCTCTGTTTCTGCCTCATTGAGGTGAAAAGCGTTAAAATCATTTGAGAACTGTTTACAAAAGCATTTAGTAAACTAAAAAGGTTTACACAGATATACAAGCTATTATTTCACAACTTTTCTGCCTTGGTTTAATCTTGCCCTTTAACACCACTATTCCAGGGTATAAAGTTTACTGACATTCACTTCTGAATGACAATTTACTGTTGCAAATCAGTTCCAACGAGAACTTTCACCTTCTAACATTCCTCTAAGCAAAACAGATCTAGAAAAAGGTTTGAAGAAACCAAAGCAGAGGCAGGTGTTTGACTAGCAATTAAGATACCCATATTCCACATCAGAGTGTATGGGTCTGAGTCCCAGATTCACTTCCAAGTCTAGCTTTTTAAGTGCACACCCTGAAAAAACCAAGTGATAGCTCCAGTGGTTGGATCCCTGCCATCCCAATGAGAGACACAGATTGAGTTCCCAGGTCCTCATTTTGACTGGTCCAGCCCTGGCCACTGCAGGCTTTTGGGGAGAAAACCAGCACATGAAAGCGCTCTCTGACTCACTATCCCTATCACCTTTCAAATAAATATTTATTTTCCTTTTCTTTTTTTTCTTTTTTCTTTTTTTTTTTTTTTTGGAACAGCAAAGCAATGTGTAGCTCTCAATTTTGTCTCAGTCACCGTGAATTTCTGAAAACTCACAGAATAATGTCTTCCCACATGCCACTATGAGGATAGGGTGGATTATCCAAAACCTTCACACCAATGCTGGCAATTTCTACATTCTGTTCCCCAAAAAATCCCTTTCACTTCTGAATTTTCAGTCTACATCACAAGCGGGTGTAAGAGTATTGGTATAATGTTACTATGTTAAAATGTTAAGAATATTAGTGTTAGGTGATATTAGGCCCTTTGGGGGAAAAGCCACTACTTCGCTAGGTCAGAAGGCGCCTGGACTGTGGGAAAGCTCCACTCCAGTGATAAATCTGTCTCCCTTGTTCCTTTATCTACCATCTAACCCAGGTGCAGGAAGGCAGGGGCACAGTTCCCCAGCCCAGGGACGGAGGAGCCAGGGTCGGGAGGAGCCATAAAAGACTGGAGGAGCCATAAAGACAAGGGTGTCAAGATCGGATGAGCCATAAATGATAAGTGTGGGGAATGTAAACAATAAGTGTGGGAACATAAATAATGAGTGTGAGAATGGAACAGATTGCTTGCACCTAAATTTGTTACTTTTGAGTTGACTTTTATATATGTTACAGTCAAGACGGGGTATATAATCTCCAGCCTTATGTTAAGTCAAGGGTCCGATCCACTTGGCTGGCCTGTGTGCCCCAAGTACGATCTGGCCCCAGCATGCTGGCACAATAAACTCTGTTTGCTTTTTGCATTACCAGGAAGACTCTCTGTCGTTTTCTGGGGGTTGACTAGCTCGCACCCTAATGTCTGGGCGGGGAGCTCTGGCCCGGACTCTAACACGGGCTAACCTCAAACAAGTTATTCTCTCTGCCTCAATTTCCTTATCCACACACTAAAACTTTTGCCTCAACAATATAAATATGATTTTGAAAACGCTAAGAGGAAAGTTAAGTGTTTTCACAACAAAAATGATAACGAGTCTTCATTACACATGCTTCAAAATATCATTACAGTGCACAAGAATCACAGTTTTACTTGTTGATTTAAAGTAACACATGAAATTGCCTAGATAAGGGTGCAAGCACATGCTCAGTGTTATTTAGCACTATTCCTGTAGACTTGTATTGCCCTCCACCACATCATCTTCACTAAATGACAGCAATCAATCATCATTCTCCATCACTGGTTCTTTTCAGACCCAGATAAAGCTCCTAGCTCCTGCATTCAACCTGGTCCAACTCTGGCTGTTGCAGCCATTTAGGGAATGGACCAGCAGAAAGAAGAAATTTCACTCTTTCGCTCCTTCTCTCTCTAAATTTGCCTTTCAAAAAAAGAGGTTTTTTTTTTTTTTTAATAAAAAGGGTTTCTGGGCCCGGCGTGGTGCAAGTGGTTAAGGTCCTCGCCTTGCACGCCCGGGATCCCATATGGGCGCCAGTTCTAATCCCAGCAGCCCCGCTTCCCTTCCAGCTACCTGCCTGTGGCCCGGGAAAGCAATCCAGGAGGCCCAAAGCTTTGGGACCCTGCACCCGCGTGGGAGACCCGGAAGAGGCTCCTGGCTTCGGATCGGCATAGCATCAGCCGTTGCGCTCACTTGGGGAGTGAATCATCGGACGGAAGATCTTCCTCTCTGTCTCTCCTCTCTGTATATCCGCCTTTCCAATGAAAAAACAATAAAAATAAATCTTAAAAAAAAAATGGTTTCTACATGCTACTACATTTTAAAATACCAGATAACAATGTATCCAAAAAAAAAATAAAAATGGCAATACAAGGCTTTTAGAATGAAGAAAATAACTTTCCAGAAGCAGAGCAAATATTATCACTAAATTAACCTCACTACCATTTATAATTAGAAAATGACCAAACAGTAGGTTAAACACTTGAAGCATGTACAAGAGCTGAAATCCAATTTTATTTTTATATGTTACTTAGCACACCGTATGCTCTTCATAATGTTATAAATTCTAAATTGCAACACTTCACATGTGAATAACCAACACAAAAAAATCAGTGTTGGTTAGCTAATTTGACAGTTCTCTTTAAGCTTAAAGACCAGGCAGAGGTGTAAGCACTGTGCAGATTAAGCAGCCCCCTGGATCCCCTACATCCTACATGAATATGGATTTGAGTCCTGGCCACTTCACTTCAGACTAGCTGTCTGCTATCATGCATTAAAAGACAGCAGAAGAAGGCCCAAATATGTGGGTCCTTGCTACACACGCGGAAACTTTCCAGGCTCCTGCCTTCAGCCTGATCCAGTCTTGGCTGCCCACAAGAATCACTTCAGCTAATTTAGAGACAAATTTTATTCAACACACAACTTCCCAGAGTTGTGTTCCTGGCTCATTTTGTGCCAGGGACTTTCTAGGTATTGGAACAAATCAAACATTTCTGCATCCACAGAGTTTACACTTCAGTGAAGAAGACAAATTACAAACAGATAAATAAGTAATTAAAATTCAGGAGGTATAAATGCCATAAAAAGTAAAAAAAAAAAAAAGGGGGGGGGCTGGAGCTGGCATTGTGGCACAGCACATTAAGACACATTCTGCAATGCTGGCATTTCATATAGGTGCTAGTTTGAGTCCTGGCTGCTCTGTTTCTGATCCAGCTCCATGTTAATACACCTGGGAAAGCAGTGAAATATGATCCAAGTCCACCACATAGGAGACCCAGATAAAACTGCAGGCTCTTGGGCCCAGCATGATAGCGTAGCAGTTAAAATTCCCACCCTGAATGAGCCAGGATCCCGTATGGGTGTTGATTCTAATCCCAGCAGCTGCACTTCCCATCCAGCTCCCTGCTTGTGGCCTGAAAAAGCAGCTGAGGACAGTCCCAAGCTTTGGGACCCTGCACCTGCTTGGGAGACCCGGAAGAAGCTCCTGGCTCCCGGCTTTGGATTGGCTCAGCTCTAGCCATTGCATCCACGTGGGGAGTCTGTCTCTCCTCCTCCCTATATATCTGCCTTTTCAATAAAAATAAAAAGAATAGCAGGCTCTTAGCTTGGTCAGCTCTGGCTGTTTCAGGCATTTCAAAATGAACCAGTGGTCAGAAGATTTTCTCAATCATTCAGTCTCTCTCTTTCTCCCTCCCTCTCTGCACTGCCCCCTCTCTGTGTCACTCTGCCTTTTGAATGAATAAATTAAACCAAATTTAAAAAAAAAAAACAAAATAAAAAAAAGTAAATGAGAAGACAAGTGTCAGTGAGGGTGTAGAGAAAAAGGAACATTTGCTCACTGTTAATGGAAATGTAAATTGGAACAACTATTATGGAAAAAGGGACAGAGGATCCTCACAATAAACTACCAAAGTGGGCCCGGTGCGATGGTGCAGTGGTTAAGGTCCTCGCCTTGCACGCCCGGGATCCCATATGGGCACCAGTTCTAATCCCGGCAGCCCTGCTTCCCTTCCAGCTCACTGCCTGTGGCCCGGGAAAGCAGTCCAGGACGGCCCAAAGCTTTGGGAACCTGCACCCGTGTGGGAGACCCAGAAGAGGCTCCTGGCTTTGGATTGGCATAGCATCAACCATTGCGCTCACTTGGGGAGTGAATCATCAGACAGAAGATCTTCCTCTCCGTCTCTCCTCTCTGTATATCTGCCTTTCCAATAAAAATAAATAAATCTTTACAGAAAAAAAAAAAAAAGAAAAGAAACTACCAAAGGATTCAGAAATCTCATTTCTAGATATACAACCGAAGGAAATGAAATTAGCACCTTGGCAGTTGTTCTGCCCATCCCACCCACTCCTAGCCTACCTACTCTCCCTTTTCTTGAGAGAGTATACTTTCACTTATAATAAATCTTAGTGGTTTGTTTTATTAACAAGAAGAGGTCAACGAAGATGAAGAATAAGAAAAGAAAGATATCTGCATTCCCGTGTCCACGAAAACATTCCTCACAGCAGCCAAGATACAATTACACCCTGTCTGTTAAATGGATGACTCGATAAAGGAATTATGAGATGCACACACTCACACAGACACACACAATGGACCATTACTCAGCTTTAAGAAAGAAGATCTTACCATTTAGGATGACACAGATGATCCCTCAGAAAATTACAGTAAGTCAAATAAGCCAAACACATGAAGAAAAATATAATATCTCTTAAATATAGAATCTAGAATATAGGCATGGGAGAGGAACAAATACAAAGAAAGAATGGACAGTGGTTATCAAAAGGAGGCAGGATGGCAGGCAGGTCAAAGGATACAAAGCCATGACTACACTGAATGATTAAATCTAACCATCTAAAATAAACCACTCACACTATAATGACACTACATACTGAACATTTTCTGAGTAGATTTGCTTTCACACACACAAAAGAAACCAAGATGACAGGTATGTTGGATTGCTCATATGTAGTAATCACTCTCTTTGTACATGTACATCAAGACAGCATGTCATGCACCTTAAATAACTAAACCTAACTCAAAATAAACAAGTACAGGAAACAAAGACTAAGAACAACATAAGTCAACCATTCTGCAACTTCATGGGTTTCTTTTTAAAACTAGTTCAATCAGAACTTGTTACCATGTTAGATGGGAATTTCTCCAATAGGTCTTAGTTTCCGGGCAACACTAAAATCTGATCAGATTATTCTAATTCAGAGCTCTAAACTCTCAAGTTCATCTACTTTAAGGTTGGTCTTCTACGATGGCTTAAGAGTTCAGGTCCTTCCCACACACGAGAGAAATTCGGATAGAGTCCAGCCCTGGCCTTTGTGGCCACCTGGGGAAACAGCAGATAGAAGATCCTTCTCTGATTCTCTCTACCTCTCTCTCTGTAACTCTGCCTTTCAAGCAAATAAAACAAATCTTAAAAAAAAAAAAAAAAAAAAAAAAAAAGATTGGCCTTCTTTACAAAACTAGGACAGGTTCCAGACTATTCATCAAAATAACTACCACACCAGATTGACAGTGCACACTGTGTGTACTGTTAAGGTCAGGAGCACAAAATGTGAGCCAGTAAGTACCACACCTCATGGAAATCCTAGAGAAAAGCATTCTTACACGTCCAGCTCAGGCATTTCAAAGCAGAGGCACCATTAGTCATTGCACACTAAATGCAAAAGCTTTCAGATGGGTAACTCTAGCTAGACCAGAAACTGCACTCTAATCATTCCTGCCTGTATATGATAGCATACGTATGAGTTATCAATGTAATATTAGTGAATGCCTTTTATTTCCCTTTATTATTTTTTTAAATTTTAACAGACATATATAAAAGTTGTAAATGAGTGGCCATTATGATGCAAGCAGGTAAGTTGCGCTTGGGATACCCACATCACATATCAGAATGCCAGAATTTGAATCACCTCCACTTCTAATCCAGCTTCCTGCTAATGTCTACCCTAGAAGGCAGCAGGTAATGGCTAGGAACCTACCACCCAAGTGGGAGAGCCTGAGTGCTGGGCTAGCAGCTTTGGCCTGACGTATCCCTGATTACTGCTAGCATCTGAAGAATGAACCAGCAGAATCAATCTCTCTCTCCCTTCTTCCCTCCTCTTTCCCCATCAGTATTCTGTCTTTCAAGTAAATCAATCACTTCCTAATACTTACGAGATACTACGTGATATTTCAGTACATGTTTGCATTCCACAATAGCAAATCAGGGTAAATAAATATTTATCTCTTAAAACATTTCAAAAATATACACAATCCTATCTTTCAGGAATTTTTCTTTTTTAACCAGAGAAATGTTCATTATCTGTAGCTCCCTACTGCACAATAGAACCCCAGAACTCCTTTCTACTATCTAGCTGTAACCTAGTACCCTCTGGGATGGACATAAATTGGAGTGCTGGGGTTAAGTCTGCCTATGCTTCAGATCCACTTCACCTGGGAGAGCAGATGATGCCCCAAATACTGAGCTCCTATCACCCACATGCAATTCCTGGATAGAACTCCTGGTTCCCGGCTTTTGGCTCTGGCCTGGCCCAGCCCCAGCCTTTGAGCAATTGGGGAGTAAACTAGTGGATGGAAAATCTCTGATTCTTCCTCCATTTCTATCACACTTTGTTTCAAATAAAATACACAAACTTTTTTTTAAAAGAAAGTACCCATCAATGAACCTTTCCTCATCTGTGCTTTTTCTGTAAAAGACAGCCACGAAGAGAGAGGTATTTCTCAGCTGCTGGTTCTGTCTCTCAATAACAACAGACACGTTGGGCCAAGTTGAGGCCAAGAGCCCAGAACTCCAGGAAGGTCTCCCTTTTGGGTAGCAGGGACCCAAGCACTTGAGTCATCACTTGTCACTTCCTAGGGTCTGCATTAGCAGAAGGTGGAGTCAGTCAGGACTCCAACGAAGTCTGACACAGGATGTTAGAGTCCCAAGCCGTGGGTTACCCACCGTGCCAAATGCCTTTGATTTTCAAGCCCTAAGCACCTGCCGGGCCCAACGCGACAGCATAGTGGTTAAAGTCCTTGCCTTGCACACGCCCGGAATCCCATATGGGCACCAGTTCTAATCCCAGTGACCGTGCTTCCCATCCAGCTCCTGCCTGTGGCCTGGGAAAGCAGTCAAGGACTGCCCAAAGCTTTGGGACCCTGCACCCACATCGGAGACCTGGAGGAGGTTCCTGGCTCTTGGCTTCAGATCGGCACAGCACCAGCCGTTGCGGTCACTTGGAGAGTGAACCATCGGATGAACGATCTTCCTCTCTGTTTCTCCTCCTCTCTGTATATCTGACTTTGCGCTAAAAATAAATAAATCTTTAAAAAAGAAGAAAAGAACCTTCAAACCACACGCTTTAAGTACCTTTCTACAAAGGGCCACTGGAATGAACATACAGCATTTTTACTCATCATTTAATCTCTGGCAAAAATAAAAAGTATAACAACACATTCTATTGGTGAGACTGTGGGGGAAAAAAAAAAAACAAGTGTTCTCATATATTACTAGCAGGAATGCAAACTGGTCCAGCACTTGGTGGAGAAGTTTTTGCAATAGTTAGAAAAACTATACGTGCACTTAAACCCTGACCTAACAATCACATATACCACTAACAATACAAAAATATGCATAGGTCATCCACAGCACAACATTCACAAATGCAAAATACAGAAAACCACCTAAAAGTTTAGTAAGTTGAGATATATCTACACATTTGCTGGTATTATGGAGTACAAACAACTAAAAAATAGAATGAAGAATATGTGATTGTATTTTCAGAAGAATGAACTTCAACTACATTCTTCTAGTTTAAAAAAAAAGGAGGGGAACAGGAAAACAGGTGGCAGTTACTCAAAAGTTAAACAGTAATCATATGACCCAGCAATTCCATTCCTAGGTACGTGCCTAGGAGAATAGAAAACGTATGTACACACACACACACACAAATTGTAAGTGAATGCTCATAGCATCATTATTCATAACACTCAGTAAGTAGAAAACCAAATGTTTATCAATTGACACATGAACAAAATGTGATATAGCCACATAAAATATCAAACCACTGTTAAAGAAGGAATGAAATACTGATACTTCTTATAAACTAAATAACTTAATAACTTTCGGAAAAATTATGTGAAATGAAAGAAACCAGATATCAAAAGGACACATCTGTGGGCATGTTGCAATAGTCTAGTGGCTAAAATCCTCACCTTGCAAGTGCCAGGATCCCATTTGGGCGCCAGTTCATACCCCGGCTGCTCCATTTCCCATCCAGCTCCCTGCTTGTGGCCTGGGAAAGCAGTAGAGTATGGCCCAAAGCCTGTACCCACATGGGAGACCAGGAAGAAGCTCCAGGCTCCTGACTTCGGGTCAGCTCAGCTCCAGCCACTTGAGGAATGAATTAGCGGATGGAATATTTTTCTGTCTCTCCTTCTCTCTGTAAATCTGCCTTTCCAACAAAAATAATTTTTAAAAAACACATTTGATATGATTCCACTTATATACAGAATAAATCCATACAGAAAGTAAACTGATAAGGAGATACAGGAAATGACTGCTAATGGAGACAGTTTCTTTTGGGGGTGATCAAAACGTCCTGGAATTAGATAGTAGTGATGGTTACACAATTTAGTTAATATACTAAAAACAGCTAAAATACATTCTTTAAGAAAGAGATTTTGGAGACCAACGTCATGGTGCAGCACATTAAGCCACCACCTGTGAGTGGGGCAACCCACGTGAGTACCGGGTCAAGTCCTGACTACTCCGACTTCCAATCTGGTTCCCTGCTTGCACCTGGGAAAGCAGAAGAGTGCTGAGGAACTTGGCCCCTTAAACCCACATGGGATACCCAGATGAAGTTCCTGGCTCCAGCCTGACTCAGCCCTGGCTATTGTGGCCATTTAGGTAATGAACCAGCAGATGAAAGATCTCTCCCTCTCTCTAACTCTGCCTTTCAGATAAGAGCAATCAGGATTGAGAGAAAGTCAAAATGGAACACAAGTAACAACAAATGAATCTAACTGCACTACATATGAATAAATAACATAACTAGAATAAAACGAGTGGGTAGAAAATAACTAACCTTAGAAAACAGTATTTTAGTTAGATACTATCAAGCTAAACACTTCATACGTATACTGTAACAAATTATTTTTCACAAGGTTTTGGCCAGCAATATGTAACTTCTTGATGTACAGTAAAAGCAAACAAATGAGTCAGTATATTATAAACAATATCAGTCAGGTTTATGTCACAGAAAGAAGTTATAAATAAGGAAATGAGAAGGATTAAGATGAACCTTATGGTATTGGATAACCAGATCTTGAATTTTAACCACTATTCTCCAATAAAGGCTTAGCCTTCCTTGGAGCAATGACTGACTCCAGGACTGGGGCAGGGAGACGTATGAGCTTGGAGAGTCTGTGGAGCAGGATATAAGGAAGTTCTTGAAAACTGATGAATTCCAATCTTAAGCCTGGCATGATATCCTAGTAGCTAAAGTCCTTTGCTTTGCGCATGCCAAGATCCTATATGGGGGCCAGTTCCTGTCCCTGCTGTTTCACTTCCCATCCAGCTCCCTGCTTACAGCTCGGGAAAGCAGTCAAGGACGGCCCAAGGCCTTGGGACCCTGCACCCGCATGGGAGACCTGGAGGAAGCTTCTGGCTCCTGGCTGCAGATGGGCTCAGCTCCAGCCATTGCTGCCACTTGGGGAATGAAACAACAACATAGAAAATCTCTCTCTCCTGCTCTCTGTAAATCAGAGATTTAAAAATAAATAAATAAATACATCTTTAAAAAAGACAAGAAAAGAAAATGATGAATTCCAACCTAAAATGGCTCCCAAGGATAAAGCTGAACAATATGAAGCAACAAAATACAATACTAAGGCATCCCACATGGGCACTGGTCTGAATCCCAACTGCTCCAGCTCCAATCCCTGCTAATGTGCCTGGGAACGCATCAGAAGATGACCCAAGTTCCTGGGCTCCTGCCACTCACATGGAAGACCAGGAAGAAGCTGCTGAGTCTCTGCTTCAACCTGACCAAGCTTAGGCCTCTGTGGCCATTTGGAATATTGAACCAGCACATGGAAGAGCTGTCTCTCTCCCTGCAACTCTGCCTTTCAAATAAATATTTTTTTAAAGTACTGAATTATGACCCACACAATAAAATAAAAATACCCATGAGGACATCCTGATAGAAATAACAAAAGGACATCTCACCCTTGCAGAAGAATTCCAATTAAGCATAGAAGAAATAAGGGAAACACAAAATCCCCATAGGTAATCAGCACAGTAATAACTGTTGCAGACAGGTTCCACTAATGATACTGAACTCGGCCAGGGAAAGTCTGAGGTTGGAAACAACGTAACTGCAAAACTGCGGCAGTCTCCAAGTACCTGCTCTGAGGAGAACAGTAACTTTATAGCAGGGAGCCCAACAAAGTGTCCAGGCTAAAACACCACTAGCAATAAAACAGAACATCTTGAATCCCCAAAACAATGCAGTGAGAAGGACATTTCTGTAGTTTTCTTACAAAGTATGCATAACCTCAATTTAATCACAAGAAGAAAAAAAAAGACAATTCCACAATGAGAGAAATTTCCACAAAATAACCAACTGGTATTCATCAAATTCTCAAAGTCATTTAAAAAGAGGTGGGGGAAAAGACTGAAGAACTGATAGAGATTGGTGAAGATTTTAAAAAAAACACACACAACTAAATGTAATACAGATTAAGTCCGGGAACAAATATATGTGCAGGGAGGAGGTGGAAATTGGTGAAATTCAAATAAAATATCCTTGTTTTGATCACTGCACTCTGATTATGTGCATAATGGTCATTAGGGAATGTGAGTTAAAAGTATATAAGAACTGCACTGAAAACAGCATTGTGGTGTAGCAGAAGAAGCCACTACCTGCAGTGTGAACATCCCATATCAGTGCTAGTGTAAGCCCCAGCTGCTCAACTTTTGATCAGTGGATCCATCTGGGAAAGCAGCAGCAGATGTACCAAGTGCTTGGGGCCTTGCACCCACGTGGGAGACTGGGATAAAGTTTTTGACCATTTGGGGAGTGAAGCAGTGGATGAAAACCTCTCTCTCTCTTCCCCACCCTCCCTCTGCCTTTCTCTCTGCCTTTCAATATATAAACAAAATAAATATTTCTTTTAAAAAGGAACTCTGGGGCCCAACGCGGTGGCGAAAGTGGTTAAGGTCCTCGCCTTGCACGCCCGGGATCCCATATGGACACCGGTTCTAATCCTGGCAGCCCCTCTTCCCTTCCAGCTCCCTGCTGGTGGCCTGGGAAAGCAGTCGAGGACGGCCCAAAGCTTTGGGACCCTGCACCCGCGTGGGAGACCCAGAAGAGGCTCCTGGCTTCGGATCGCATAGCATTGGCCGTTGCGCTCACTTGGGGAGTGAATCATCGGACGGAAGATCTTCCTCTCTGTCTCTCCTCTCTGTATATCTGCCTTTCCAATAAAAATAAAATAAATCTTTAAAAAAAAAAAAGGAACTCTGTGCTATCTTTGCAACTTCTCTACAAACCTATTACTTAAAAATAAGCCACCAAAGTTCAAGTGAAATCCACCAAAGGTTCATCTGACACCATTCATATTTCTTTGTTCAGAAACATCATCTGAAATTTAATATGTCCATTAATCTATAGGTCTCAGAAAACAATAGTGAAATGAAAATCATAAAAATTAGATCTGCCATCTAGTAAGTTGCCTATGCATGCTCCCTTACTACCCATTTTTTAGTTTTTTTTAAAAGCTAATTTATGTGACTTTCCTAGATTTGCAAACTTTTTAAACAACTTGACCAATTTTTGTTTTCAATGTCATAGCCATCTGTAACATGTTCTCATAACAATGCATTTCATTTATCTGTCAAGTCAGTTTTATTTACAATTAAAGAAATTGTCTTCAATAGATCACAGTAAGTTTGGTACATGTTATTATATAATAGGCCAATTATAAAATTCAATTTTTGATCCACAGTCTGCTTATATCCTAACACAATTTTTCCTCACATCCCAAACCACAGTATTATCATTGTTATTTTAAAAATTAGCTGTTTAATGTAACTGGTCACTCACTCTTTTTCTTTTCCTATTTCAAATGTTAAAAAACATTTAGCCTTATGTTTTTCAGAAAAATATTTTAGTTATTAAAATTGATGTAGCATTTATTCTACATCCTCTACTAACCAATCCAACCCAATCAACAACACATTCTCCAAAATCCTTTAAAGCAAATGAGATTTTCAGGAGACGTCCATCTATGTTAAGAAGTAGATTAAGTGACCCATTTACATTTGCTTTCTTTTCCATGAACCACCAAAGATGCCTGCACTAGAAATGAAATACATGGCCAGCAACTGTACAGATAAGTGTCACATGCAAAAGGCATGACTGGAAATTTAAGAAGCAAAGTGATAGGAACCCTAGGGAAAGCAAAATTCATAAACGTTTAGAATTACCAGAGGCCTAAATAGGCCATTTAATCCACTCCAATGACAACAACCCCAGACAGATGACAATCTATCCTATTTTTAAAAGCCTCCAGATTTCCAACCCCCTAGATATCTCACTTGCCACGCTATCCTGCCAAGTGATTTGGGGAAAATATCATCATTGTTTTCTGCCCCACCTAAATTGGTTTTTTTCCCTCAATTGTTATAATAACACACTTGAACACACTTTCAAGATACACAAATGCATATCAATGTATACATATGTGCACGTGTAGGTATATATGCATAACACAAACACTTAGCACAATCATTTTTGCTTGTTATAAACACAAGCTATGGGAACACAGCTCATCAAAGGCACAGTCCCCTCCCACTCGAACCACAAGGAGCACTATGAAACAATGTCACAGAACAATATGGACATACAAATAACCACCGGAAGATCAGTTTTATAAAACCTGAAGATTCACAGAGTTCCCCCTACACACTCATCAGTTTCTTTGTTTTCCACAATTCTGTGCATCTTTGACCACTAGCAGCGTTTTTAAGATACACATGTATGAGATCTAAATCGATCATTCCTCAGGGTTGGATTTCTCTACATGGAGAACCATTCAGAAAGAAGAGCCAAAGAACGAGATAGCAAAGACATAGGTCCAGGCCAGTGACAATGAACAAGCAACTAGTTTTAATCAAGCAGGCCCAAGAAATGATTCAGGTAAAATAAATCCTTTTTGGAACATACATAGAATGGGGAAGTCTCACACAAGAATGAGGCAGTACCGGGTGGGAGAGGGAGGAGAATTAGTGTTTATTAGGAAATATATCAAAATGTTCACCGTGAAATGCCATCCCTGGAGACAGAAAGACAAAGATGGGCTAGTTGGTTCACATTCATTATTCCTTAACGTTAAAATGTTCATATGTTCACGGCATGGACTTATTTAAAAAAAAAAAAAACCTAAGCTATTCCACAGCTAAGACGGACAGCATGTGTTTTTACGTAACCTCCCGGGAGAGCCGGCACCAGCTATTGCTCTCCTCCTGTAGATCCTCCCTGGAACCTGCTGCCCATCGCCTCAAAGATTTCATCATTTTCCTGGGGACAGCTCCCGACACCATCATCCTTGCCTTCATCTCACCCCAGAGCTTCCAGAATGCGCCCGGGTCTCCCTCCCCAACCTTCCCTACCCCCTTCACCCAGTAGCAAAGGGCATTTCTACATTGTTATTTTGTTACTTGATCGGGAATGGAGAAAGGGTTTTTACCAGATGATGTGCTGCCCCCGCCCAAAGGCAGAGGCGAGGAGGAGACACACCGTCCCCAGCCTCCTATCCCTGCAGCACCCGGGACGCGGCTCTCCCCGGAGCCCGAGAGTCCAGCCGCCGCCGTGGGCCCCCTCGACCTCAGGCCCGAGCCCCCCGGCCCAGGGCGGGGCGCTCGTTAGCGAATAAAGGGCGCAGTCGGAGCCGCGACCCCACAGAGGGGCTGCGGGGCTGCGGACGGAGGGGCGGGTCCCTCGGCCCTCTCCGGCCGCCCGGCTCGGCTCCGCACGCGGCTCCGCACACTCGTCCGAGGGGCGGCAGGCCTCGGGGGTGGCCAGCGATCCCGCACCGCGTCAGGCAGATTCCCTCGGGCCTCTCCCCGCCCGGCCGCCCACCCGGGGACCCCAGCAGCCCCGCGCGGCGGCAGCCCCGGAACGGCCTTGCCCGGCCGAGCGCCCGTTCACACACACAGGAGACCCTGACGGACAGGCGAGGAGGCGTTACCGTACGCGGCCCCGGTGCTAGCGGTGGTAGCGCGCGGCGCTGGCGACCCGAGCCCGGCTTCAGCAGTGGCTACAGCGGCCGTGTCCTTTCTTTTTATTTATTTATTTTTTTTCTTTTTGCTGCAGCGGCAGCGACTTGTCAAAGGGAAAGACGTAAAAGGCGGCGGTGGTGGCGGCGGCGGCGGCAGCAGCACCAGCGGCAGGCGAGTCTCGCGGGATTTGGACGGAACTCTCGCGCGGTCTGGAGGCCTCTTCCCCACCCCCACTCCCGCCCCGCAGCTGGGCCGGGTTAGAGACGAGAGAGAAAAAGGAACCGGGGGCCGGCAGCGAGCCTGCGGGCAGAGGAGAGGGGAAGGCGGCTCGAGGGCGGAAGCACGCCTGGGCTCTGGGGCCGCTTACCCCTGAGTCCTCGTCGGAGCCGGACAGTCCTGGCCTTCGGGCCCGCGGGAGCGGGAAGCCGCTGACAGGGACGCCGTCGTGGGCGGTTGATATAGAGACCCGGGAGGCGCGGGAGCCGGCCGGCCAGCCGGCGCGCCCCGTCTTCCTCGCGGTCGGTAGGGAAGACTCCCTCACATACACACACACACAGCGTCAGGCGTAGGGCTTTAGGGGTGACACTTGTGGCCCCAGTGACCACACCCCTTTATCGCCGACGCGCCCCTGCGCTCCGCGCGCTTTATCGCCCAGCACAGCGGGCCCCAGCCCTCTGACGGGTCAGCTACAGCTGCGCCTCGGTGGCTCGCTTGCCCGACTTTCACCTGCTTCTGTGCCGGGCCCCGGAAGCCGACTGCTCTTGCAATGGCTTACGTCCTTGTTCAGGACTCCTTCCCCTACGGCAAGGCCCCTGGAGAGGACGGACACCGACTGGGTTGGTCAAGTTGCTAAATGGCAGCCCCTGTCTCCATCTTCCTCCAAAGTACCTGTTTTTGACTCCTGGACTCCCTTTACGGTGTCCTAGTGTCTTTTAAAATATCCTGCTGGGCACCAGTTAATGTGTAACTGAGGATCAAAAAAAAAAAAAAGTGCCAGAAATGCGCAGTCTTGCCGTTTTGTGTCACTGATGAGGAAGAAAAAAAATGTCTGTTGTTAAATTGAAGGGGTAGGGGTGGGTGTGTGTGTGTGTGTGTGTGTGTGTGTCCTCTGGGAAGCAGTTTAGTTTCACTCTGCAGACACTGTTGAAAATTCTGGAAGCCCGATAAGTGTGTGATACTTTGGGCAAGGTATCTGACCTCTCTGAACTTAAGTTCTTTATCTATAGATTTAGGATATCAACGTTTCTCCAAGGAATAAAAAATATATGTAAAACTAGTGGCACATAATAAATACTCCCAGTAATCGGTCTTCGTGTGTAACTTTTAAACTTCCCTGTGTAACTATGTATGTTTCTGCTTAACTATTTGGGAAGAAGTAGATACATGTGGGATTGCTACTACATTATGATCTGAGTACTGCGTGAGTAGCTGGTTCGGAACCAACAGATTCCTGTGTCATCATTGTCACTGGCTGATGATGGTCAGGCCACTCACAAACATCCATGGCACTCCATCTTCCTTAGATTTGCAAAACAATACTGCTTTTTGTCCTTTCTCCTTTAAGAAAGAACTCTGCTTTACAGACTAAGAGATTCCTTCCTTGGTCCAATCTCCTTAACTTCCATCCTTAAGGATCTGTGGGCAGGGGAATTGAATAAAATTGATTCCAATGGTATGCAATTGCCAAATACAGGGTGCTTCAAAAAATTCATGGAAAATGCATATTGCTGGAGGCGGGGTAGGAAACTATACTTGAATTTCAATATTTTTTTGCACCAAAATAAATAACATTGAATTCCTTTTTCCCACAAACTTTTCAAAGCCCTCCTGTACCATTAGTGACAGCGCACATGCCCTAAGTACTTTTCCCTTACCTCCTCTGTATCACCTTCACCCAAAACACTCCATCCACAAAGCACCATGGCCTTGTCGGCAGCACCTCTGCCCCATCAGTTCATTTTCTCCAGAGGAATCTGTTGGAGACAGGAGGAAGAGTTGAGGCAGAGGCCCCAAGGGTCCTGTTAGCAGCATATCCTAGCCATGCCAGTCAAGCACATCTCCCCTTGCACGCACCACCACAACACAGCACATTCCACACCCACACACCGCAAACAGGAGTTTTCAGGCAGATGATCCAGAGAAATTCGAGAACATATGCTTTTCCTCTTTCTTCTGCATCTAAGGAGGAGACACAGAGCTCCCAAATAGGCCTATGTCAGAAATGAAAGGAACAGAGGAGTAAGTGCGGAGGCAGAGCAGGGAGGGGTGTGAAGGACTCCTAGAAGAAGTTAGTTTTGTCCTTGGCACTTGGCCCAGGAAGCAAACCGTTCTGAAGACAGAAAAGAACTCCAGAACAGGAATCCACACAAGGGGTTCCTGGTGTCTCCTAAAGTTGCAGCTATGTGCCTTTGCGTGATACACCAGTCTGAGCTCAGTCACACTTCTCTGAGAAGGGGCAACAGTGGGCTTCCTGCTGATCTCCAAGTATCAGGAAAATCAACACATGAAAATGCCTTGTAAGATGAAAATGCCTTATACATGTGAGGTATACTAAGGGCAGTGGTAATCAAAAGAGCCTGGATACTGGCACAAAAATACCTGAAAATCAAGGCAACAGATTAGAAATCCCAGAGGTAAACCCATACATATGTAACCAAGCAATTTTTAACAAGAGAACCAAAATCAACACAGGGAGAAAGCATCATGTCTTTAACAAGCAATGCCAGGAAAATTGGATACATGCTTACAGAAGTAAGAAACAAAACCATTTTACACAAAAATCAACTCTAAATGTATCAAGGATTTAAACATTTGACCTGACACTGTTAAAGTGCTAAAGGAAAACATTGAAAACATCATGAACACCCTGCAAGACATAACCATAGGCAATGACTTCTTAGAGAAGACACCCACCCCACGGCACAGGCAATTGAAGCAAAATTGAACAAATGAGATTACATAAAGCTTAAGAAGCTTCCATACTGCCAGGGAAATGGTCAGTAAAGTGAAGAGACAACCAAAAAAATGCAAGAAAACATTTGCAAACTGCACAACAGAAAGATTTACAAAGATTTACAGAAGATTTATGAAGAACTCTAGAAACTCAACAACAACAAAACAAACCAGTTAGAAATGAACAAATCACATTAACAGACATTTTTCAAGCAATGAAATTCAAAGGGCTAATAGACACATGAAAAAAATGCTCAGTTTCTCTAGCAATCAAAGAAGTACAAATAAAAACTATAGTGAGGTTTCACCGAACTCCAGTGAGAATGGCCTACATACAGAAATCAGCAAGAGTTACCGGTGACAATGTAAGAGAAAAGGTTCCCTAATCCACTGTTAGTGGGAATGTAATCTAGTACAACCACTGTGGAAATCAGTATGGAGAATCCTCAGACAGCTGAAAATCCTTGGGAATATATCAATCGAATCCTTGGGAATCCACTCCTTGGGAATATATCAATCAAAATGAAATCTGCACTCATTCAAGAGTGACCTGCAACCCTGTGTTTTTAGCAGCACAATTCAAAAGAGCTAAGACATGGAAACAACTCAGAGGCTCATCAACAAAGCAATGGATTTAGAAATATGGTACAGCGCCCAGCACAGTAGCCTAGTGGCTGAATCTTCACATTGCATCTGCCAGGATCCCATATAGATGCCAGTTAATGTCCCACCTGCTCCACTTCCCATCCAGCTCCCTGCTTGTGGCCTGGGAAAGCAGTCTAGGATGACGCAAAACCTTGGGACCCTACACCCGTGTGGGAGACCTAGAAGAAGCTCCTAGTTTCTGACTTCAGTCAGCTCAGCTCTGGCCCCTTGGGGAGTAAACCAGCAGACCAAAGATCTTTCTCTCTGTATCTCCTCCTCTCTGTAGATCTGCTTTTCCAATAAAAATAAATACATTTTCTGAAAAAATGTGGTACATTTACTCAATGGAATACTATTCAGCCCTACAAAGGATGAACTCTTACCATTTGCAACAAAATGGACCTAACTAGAAACTATCACGCTTAATGAAATAATCCAGTCTGAAAAGGACAAATAGCATATGTCCTCTATGATATGCAACAATGCACAAACACACACACGTATGTATCTCTACAAAGAGATAACCTATTGGGATGTTAACATACTGGAAACTAATTGATGTGTGCATCTCCCAAACGTAGGATTCCCATTATTATTTTCAATTATGCTTTTATGTTACATTTCTTTATTTTCTTCCTTTTATGACACTTTCCATGTTATGGTACATTTATATTTCAGAAAGTTAAGCTTCAAATTGTGAAATGAATAACTGCCATTGAATGTTTATATGGTTACAGATAGTAAGAGGGGGATACAGAGAGTAGGAGGGGGAAAGTTCCGGGATCGGGGGAGGGGGTGGGTGGGAAGAGATGATCTCCTATGTGTATAAAGCTGTATTGTAGAGAAAAAATAAATCTCTTTGAAAACTAAATTATAGGGGCCCGATGCAATAGCATAATGGTTGAAGTCCTTGCTTTGCACACACAGGGATCCCATATGGTCGCCGGTTCTAATCCCAGCGGCCCCACTTCCCATCCAGCTCCCTGCTTGTGGCCTAGGAAAGCAGTTGAGGATGGCCCAAACCCTTGGAACCCTGCACCCGTGTGGGAGACCCAGAAGAGCTCCTGGCTCCTGGCTCCTGGCTTTGGATTGGCTCAGCTCCAGCTGTTGCGGCCACTTGGGGAGTGAACCATTGGATGGAAGATCTTCCTCTGTCTTTCCTCCTCTCTGTATATCTGCCTTTCCAATAAAAATAAATAAATCTTTAAAAAAAAAATAAATTACAGACACCTACATATATAAATATCAAGCAATGTGAAGTATCATTAATTTATTCACTTGACAGACCTTTTTGAGTGCTCATTATAACAAGCCAGGAATAGGGCAAGACACTGAAAACACCACTGAACAGGCTCTGCACTAAAGAAGTTTCTGTTCTGATAGAAGGAGATAGGGAAGAAAACAATGCCGTCTGAGGATACTGTAAGAGCTAAGGGCATACAGGGAGGAAGTGAGCAAGAAGGGCAAAGAGAGCTGAGTGGTTTTTTGGAAGAAGTTTTAGGGTACCACACATTCATGAGTATCCAACTCATTCCATGATGAGTGAATCCTAAATCACCCCCAAACTAATTTCAATAAATTGTTCTTATGGATTCTGAATTCTGCTTTGTTCTAATAAAATTCACATCTCCTGAACCAATAGAAAAGAGTCTTTGATGTGGAATCATCTATACTCATTACCTTGGAGTTATATATTATATTAGTGCTATCTAGAAACATTTCATGATTACAGCTTGACTTAGCACACGAGAAAGCAAGAGCAGATCCCATCTCGCATACGATAGTTTCCCCATTCAGTCTTTCTGATCCAGCTAATGTGGTAGATCAGAGCCCAAAATGTATCTCCAAAGCATGATAACATTATCTTAATTTTATTTATGGTCTGTTTATATGCTTCTTCATTAAAAAAAAAAAAAGACTTGGAGGAGGTATTCTTCAGCCTAGCAGCTAGACCAATTAAGTCACCTGCAGTCTGTGTCAGGGTACCTGCATTCAACTCCTGGCTCATTTCAGCTTCCTGGTGTAGACCACAGGAGACAGTGGGATGGCTGAAGGGCTTGGGTACCTGCCATCCACATGAGACATCTGGATTGAGCGTTCAGCTTCTGCCTTCAGCCTCCCAGGACTGTGGTAGGCATTTAGGGAATAAACCAGCATAAAGGAGATATTCTATCTGTGTCTGTCTCTTTGCCTCCCAAATACATTAAAAATCTTTTTAAAATATCAGTATAACTCTCCATGCTATTCTTAATTGTATTTCTCACAAAGAAACTTCAAGGAAGCATATGTATCAGATAATCCCTTCTTGAATGTATTGAGTGCCTACTATGTTTAAGACATTGAGGAGGGTGTGGAACCATGGCCTAGCAGCTAAAGTCCTCACCTTGAACACGCTGGGATCCCATATGGGCACCAGTTCTATTCCCAGTACTCTGCTTCCCTTCCCTGCTTGTGCCCTGGCAAAGCAGTTGAGGATGGCCCAAAGCCTTGGGACCCTACACCCGTGTGGGAGACCCAGAAAGAAGTTCCTGGCTCCTGGATTCATATTGGCTCAGCACTGACCATGACAGTCACTTGGGAAGTGAATCAACAGACGGAAGATCTTCCTCTCTGTCTCTACTCCGCTGTATTTCTGACTTCGCAATAAAAATTTTAAAAATTTAAACAGAAAAAACACTGAGGTCAGGCTGATGCTATGACACAGTGGATTAAACCAAGCCTGAAGCATTCGCATCTCGTATGTGCACTGGTTTGAATCCCAGCTGTTGCACATCCATTCCAGCTCCCTTCTAATTCACCTGGGAAAGCAGCAAAAGATGGCAAGGTACTTGGGCCCCAAATGGGAGACTTGAAAGAAGTTCTTGGCTTCAGTCTGATCCAGCCCTAGATCTTTGTTACTGTTGGATGAGCAAAATTGTAGTCTTAGGTGCCCAACTTGTAGAACTTCTTTCTAGTACTACTCTTCCAGAGCAGGATATCAAAGAGTAAATTGTTTATTATGATTTGATATTTATACATGAATGATAAGAATTTGACTAGGTCCTCTTGGATAAACACTTCATAGTATTTTTACAACTATTGCAATTTTGTCTTAGTACAAGTAAAATTTGAAATTGGCCAAACCCAAGGAGCAATTAAAATTAATTTTCGATGACAAAAAATTTACACATGGGGCCAACACCATAGGTTAAACCTCCACCTGCAGGGCTAACATCCTATGTGAGTACCAGTTTGAGTCCTAGCTGTTCCACTTTTGGTCTAGCTCCTTGCTAATAGCCTGAGCATAAGGATGGAACAAATCCTCGGGTCTCTGCGCCAATGTGGGAGATCCAGATGAAGCTTCTGACTTCTAGCTTTGAATCAACTCAGCATTGGCCATTGCAGCCGTTTGCGGAATGAATCAGCAAATGGAAGAGCCTCTCTCTCTCTCTCTCTCTCTCTCTCTCTCTCTCTCTCAGCAACTTTGCCTTTCAGATGAAAACAAAATGAATCTTTTAAGAAGTGCGCAAGAAAAACAGCTATCAAGGAGAAATAATATGATACAAACTAAAAGATGCAGAAAAGACAGTATTCCCAGAATACAGAAAAGAATTAGATTGCTCAATAGAAAGAAGTTTATCCAGATGGAATGAGAGGGGGAACTGACAGGTAAACAGGAAAAGTCACACATTCTTATAACAATGTATCCATAAACCACTAAGGTGGGCCACAAAAGTTACTTAGAATTTGTGTTAAATGTATTTACAAATAAGAACACATTCCTTATCTCCATTCTTACTAATGCATAATTCATCTGCTGAAGAGGTTTGTAGGGAAGTAGGATTGCTAAAAATAAGTTTGTTTTAGAATAGAATTCTTTCTTGATAAATGCAAACTTTAGGGCCCAGCACAATAGCCTAGTGGCTAAAGTCTGCTTGCACGGGCCAGGATCCCATATGAGTGCCAGTCCTTATTCTGGCTGCTCAACTTCCCTTCCAGCTCCCTGCCTATAGCCTGAGAAAGCAGAAGAGGACAGCCCAAAGCCTTGGAATCCTGCACTCATGTGAGAGACCCAGAAGAAGCTCCTGGTTCCCGGCTTCAGATCTGCTTAACTCCAGCTATTACAGCCAACTGGGGAGTAAACCAGCAGACAGAAGATCTTTCTCTCTGTCTCTCTCTCTGTAAACTACCTTTCCAATTAAATAAACAAACACAATTTTTTTTTAAAGATCCAAAGCTAGGAGTTTCCTCCAGATCTCTCACATAGGTGCAGGGTCCCAAGGTTTTGGGCCGTCCTGTACTGCTTTTCCAGGCCACAAGCAGAGAGCTGGATGGGAAGTGAAGCAGTCAGGACACAAACTGGTGTCAACATGGGATCCTGGCACATGCAAGACGAGAACGTTAGCCACTAACCTACTGTGCTTGGTCCAATAAATGCAAACTTCATGTAGCATTCCTATCAGAATCCTACAGAAAATGTCATGTGCACCAAGACAACTCACCATCTCAACAATATTAAAATCTTCCTTTCCTATCTCTATCTTACATTTAAAATCCACTTACCAACTTCAGCTAAATTCTATATATAATAGTTTGTTTCATCAAAGCACAACTGCCCGAGGCAGACACAGATGAACACTTTTTTACTCGGCAACAGGGAATGGGATATTGGTGCTGGAAAAAGAAAATTAAGCTATCAGGGCCCAATATGATGGCTCAGTGGCTAAAATCCTCACCTTGCCTATGCCAGGATCCCACATGGGTACCAGCTGGTGTCTCAGTTGTTCCACTTCCCATCCAGCTCCCTACTTATCACCTGGGAAAGCAGTAGATGACCCAAACCCTTGGACCTTGCATCCATGTGGGAGACCCAGAAGAAGCTCCTGGAACCTGGCACCTGGCTTCACACTGGCTCAGCTTCCTCCTGTTGTAGCCACTTGTGGAGTGAATCAGAAGATGGAAGATATTTCTCTCTGTATATCTGCCTTTCCAATAAAAATAAATCTTAACTTTGTTTAAAAAAAAAAGGAAAATGATGTAGAAACAATGTGTGTATATTGAGAAGGGAAAGAAAGGAGAACTAACATTTGTGGAATGCGCTCTTCAGCAGACGCTGCCACAACACAGTGAAAAAAGGACACCAAGGCAAATTAGATTCTGGAAAGAAAATAATAGAAAGGAAATATCCATAATAAGTTTAATACAAGTTGTGATGAGGTGCAGCTGGTTACCACTTGATGGGTACCACTTGCTTGACAGGTTAATTGACAGTGGACAGCACAGAAACAGTTTCTGCACCCACCACCTCCTACCACCTCTCACACTATTTGAGTTAATTGAAGGCAAGAAACCAGTTTCAGAGGCTCCTTGCATGCACCCCACACCTCCTGCCTGTCCACCCAGTCAGGACAAATGACAGCATGGAAATGACTCCAGATGTTCCCTGCACCTGGACCCTCCTGCTTCTTCTTGAGCTAGGTTAGGCTAATTAACTACAGGAAAACTTTGGGCTCTGGTAGCTCCCTTCCTGCCTCCTGCCAACTAGTTAATTCAATGGAAGCTTTGTTCTATATGGCTCTCAATCTGATTGGAGGATGAGAGCTTAAAATCCCCTGACTTTGATGGCTCAGCGAAGTACCTGGAGGCAGTTGCTGTCACCAAGCTTGGGAAATAAAGACTCCTCCTAACATCTTACACTTGCATACAGTGTGATCTCTCAAACTCTAAAGTAAGACCTAGTGGAGGTGGGGGAGGGGCGGCCCTCAGGAGGAAGGCAGATGGGAAGGGGGAATGGCTGATGCAGTCAGGGCAAGGGATTACAATACCCAGAAGCCCCCGCGTGGCCCAAAAGTAGTGTATGGGCACAGCTAGGGCAGAGGGAACCTATCAGCACTCACATTACCATATAAGGAAAATTCTTTCCTCTGGTAGATTCCACCCCATTTCTGTTTTGACTTGGGTATAAAAGCCCCGATTCTGGACTGGTGAACCTTACCCAGGAACATTTCCAACAAAGCTCACTTTGAGCCAAACTTTCGTTTACTGTAGATTTTTAAAATTTGAACTTGACTTAGACATTACAGTTAGGAAGTTTCAATGCAACAGGAGAGGTAACCCTTTCCCATCTCCTAAACAATAGAGGAGTTTAGAAGGGGGCAGTCAGATTCTAGCAAGTTTAATTAGAGACAATACATGAGAAAAGAGATCTTGAAAATTAGCTAGCTTGGAACAAGCAGGAATGGGAATATTTCTAGGCATGAGCAATTGCAAGTGCAGACACGTGCTCAAGACCAACAGGCAGCCTGTTTTAGCTGCTGCTTGAGGATGCTTGTATTATACAGGACTCTTAATTGGAAGTGATAGAAACTCAGACTGACCAGGCCTAGGCAAAAATGAAGACGAATTAGCTCAAAGAATCCAAAATAAAACTAAGAACCAACACCAAGGTTCAGAGCCATGAGCCGCACTCTCAGAAACAACGTGGAACCAACAGCTTCAACACCATCAGGCCCCTCTGACTTTTTTCCCTCCTCTGACTTCTTTACTTGCCTTGCTACATTGGCTGTGGCTTCACTCAGAACAGAGAAAGATCATCCACTATATGAGTAGAAACCCCAAGTTTGACATCGTTCCACTTCCAGCACAAGAAACAAACTCTATCCTGGAGGGGCTGGGAATTCTCATGAGCAGGTGCTGTGGTGCAGCAGGTAGGGCTGTTGCTTTAGGAGCCCTCACATCCTGAGTCAGAGTGCTTGGGATAGAGTCCCACCGCTGCTGGTGATCTAACTTCTTGTCAGTGTGTACCCTGGGAGATGGAGGATGATGGCTCAAGAACTTGGATCTCTGTCACTCACATGACAGCTGGCTCCTGTTTCAGCTAGGGCAGCCCTTGCTGTCGTATTTAGAGAGTAAACCAGTGGATGAAAGATTGATCTCTTGTGCATGCTCTTGCTCTCTCATCCCTTCAAATAAGTTTCTCCAACTGAAAAGAGGTGGGAATCCTAGGGAGCAAAGTGCTGATTGGTCAGAGTTGCATCAGCACCCAGCCTTAGGCCACTCCCAGGGAGTCCACAGGAGGGTTAGGAAGAATTTGGTCCCACACTACATCATTCCAGGAGTACTTCTCAGATGGATCTAAAAGGTAATCAATTCTGATGAGGCCGTGCTTTGGGTATTATGGATTGAAGTTGACATCTGTATGAGAGGGATATCAACAAGGGGAGAAAAGTGTTGGTCCAAAATTATGGTATTATTTGCTAGATTACCAGATTAAAATGGGCTTAGAATTTGTAGGACACTATTTTGATTTGTTTATTCTATAATTTATTTTTTTAAGTTTTAATTTTTTTATTGGAAAGGTAAATCTACAGAGAGGAAGTGAGATAGAGAAGGATCTTCCATTCATTGGTTTATTCCCTAAATGGCCACAATGGTCAGAGTGGAGCAGAGTGGAATTCAAGAGCCAGGAGCTTTTCTTGGCTCTTCCACAGAGTCCCAAGGCTTTGGGCCATCCTCTACTGCTTTCCCAGGTGATAAGTAGGGAGCTGGAAAGAAGTGGAACAGCTAGGGCACAAACTGGTACCCATTTAGGATCCTGGTGCTTTCAAGGGGAGGGTTAGCCAATTGAGCCATCAATTGGGCCCTAATTTTTAAATTCTAAAATTTATTTATTTGAAAGGAAATAGACACAGATGGAGAGAGAGAAAGAGAGAGATCTTCCATCTACTGGCTATTCTCCAAGTGTCTGCAACAGCCCAGAACTATTCAAGGATATAGCCAAGAACCCAGGACCCAATCCAGGTCTCCCAGGTGGGTGGCAAGGACCCAAGCACTTGATCTATCACTAGCTTCCTTCACAGGTGCATGCACACTAGAAGGAAACTGAACTCAGGAGTGGAACCAGGACTTAAACTCAGATATTCCAATATGGGCCATAGATTTCCCAAGCAAAGTGTTAACTGTTGTGCTAAATGCCCACCCCACTGTTTCGTCATTTCAAACCAGGAGATTGTGCATCATAACCAATTTCTCACATTGTCCTAAAGACCATAAGACCTGGCTTCCTTCTTCAGCCTTCCCACTGGGTGATCCCGATGAGTCTCATCAGCAACCTGAACTTCTATTTCCTCATTGCAAAAAAAAAAAAGTAGTAGTAAGAATGACAGCCATTAAATCATGATGCGCCAAGATAATCCTGATGTCAAAACACTTCATTTAATCCCTAAAACAAACCTGTGAGGCTCTATAAATCTTAGGGAGTGATCCCCACTCACAGGGCTGTTGTAAAGATTAAAGCACTCATGTCAAATGCACAGCCCCATTGCCTGGCATTTGGCCAGCCCCCAATATATCATTATTTTTAATTATCTGTTGCCCAGGAAAAGGAAACTCCCTGCATTTCCTTAACTACCTCAGGCACTAGAAGCTTTGAGAAAATACAGGCAATAAAAGGAAAGGAAGAACTTTAGGATGCCTTACCACTGACATAAGGGGGTAGTCAGATTGTGGCTTACAGACACAAACTAATGAGGAAGAGTAATACTACTACAAAACAGAAAGTAGGAAATTGAGAAATGTGAATGTGAAATGTCAGATAAATGAGAGTGGGCTAGGCTGTGGGTTCCTTTTTCTTACAGTTTAGAACGTCCGCCAAAGAGTCCATCTGGGCCTTTTAAAAGTATAAGATCAGAAATAGCACATCTCAGACAAAAACCAAGAGCTTGGGCTCTGGGCTGAGTTTTTTTTTTTACATAAATATCTCCTAGATATCCCTCTCTCCAACTTCCATAATGTAGTTCTCCTCTGTTTTGCTGCAGATAAGGAAAACATGGCTGAGAGTTCAAAAGTGACTTTGTATAGGTCACAGAAAAGTAGCAAAGCTCGGGTTCAAACACAGGTCTGTCTCGCTTCAAAGCCCAGAATACAAAGTCTTCTAGGGATAAATAACCTAGGCATGCGTGTTAAAAAAATAAATGAAAGAACAACAACAACAAATCCCTGACTCGAGGCTTTTGAAGAGGTAAAGACTTTATTGTTGGCCAGCAAAGGAGGATGATTAAACCTGACTCCTTGAGCAGTCCTGAAAAGGAATGAATGGCAATGTAAGGGTGAAGAAGAGAATGGAGGGAGATTGCTTGGCAAGTTTTGTTTGGTGGAGAATGACCTATGTACAGCTCATCTTCCTTTAAAATCCATTCTGTAACAAAACTTGGCACCTGTTGCTCCAAATAGTTTCTAATGACCATGTCCCAGATAATTCTATTCAGAGAGAGGTAGACTCTTGGTTCCAGACTTGACTGGAGTCATCCTAAATTAACAATTGGACATTTTATGCCTGCTGGCCTAAGTCCCTTAGTTACTCTCCTAAGAAAACAGGAATCTTCAAAAGATGTGATCTTTATGCCCAGAACCTATTGTCATAACATAGGACAAGGAAGGAACTGTCTGGGGTTGGGGAAAGGGGAAGCATTGCAGAGTGCAAGAGATATCATACCAGACCTGAGTGTAGAATATTAGGAGGATCACTTCTCGGACTTTTGGCTAAGATCAAGTGTAGGATATTAGGAGGAGTCTTTATTTCCCAAGCTTGGTGACAGCAGCTCTCATTACACTCTAGGAGCCACTGCTCTGAGCCATCAAAGTCAGGGGATTTTAAGCTCTCATTCTCCAATCAGATTGAGAACCATATAGAACAAAGCTTCCATTGAATTAACTAGTTGGCAAGAGGCAGGAAGGGAGCTACCAGAGCCCAAAGTTTTCCTGTAGTTAATTAGCCTAACCTAGCTCAAGAAGAGGCAGGAGGGTCCAGGTGCAGGGAACATCTGGAGTCATTTCCATGCTGTCATTTGTCCTGACTGGGTGGACAGGCAGGAGGTGTGGGGTGCATGCAAGGAGCCTCTGAAGCTGGTTTCTTGCCTTCAATTAACTCAAATAGTGTGAGAGGTGGTAGGAGGTGGTGGGTGCAGAAACTGTTTCTGTGCTGTCCACTGTCAATTAACCTGTCAAGCAAGTGGTACCCATCAAGTGGTAAGTAACCAGCTGCACCTCATCACACAGAGGGCAGCACAGGGCTTTTGAATTTCAGAGGTGCCAAAAAGGACAATACAGAGGCAAGGAGACAGAGGCCAGAGTTGTGGTGCATCACCTTCAACACCTGTATCCCATATGAGCTCCAGTGCAAGTCTCAGTCACTCCACTTCTAATCCATCTCCCAACTAATGTGTCTGGGAAAAGAGAAGAAAATGGCCCAGCTGTTTGGGTCCTTGGCACTTACATGGGCATTTCAGGTTTCTGGCTTCTGCCTTGTCCTGTCACAGCCACTGAGACCATTTGCAGAGTGAACCAGTGAATAGAAGATTCTCTTTCTCGCCCTCCCTTTCTTCCTTCTTTCTCTTCCCCATTCTATAACTCTATCTTTTAAAGAAATAACTAAATTTTTCTTAATAGGGCAGCCCGGTTTCATGGTACCACCAAAATCAGAGAACAGTGGTGAAATAATCAGTACTTCTTATTTTCTCTTTCCCCTGTTATTTCATCTTCATAACCCTTGGCATCTTAGACATCATCTCCTGGTTCCCTGAGGAAGCAGACTTACTTTAACAACGATCTTATCAAAATGGGCCCATAGCTCTGGTAAAAAAAAAAAAAATCCCAATTGGACTTCTGGAAGATATTAAGCAATGTTAATAAATAAATCAAAGTATAGAAATTTTTGAGCCTGGAAGAGGAGAATGGACCAGGCCAAAAGCTGTTCAGGGTTGAGTAGGTCTCTGAGAGTTCCCCAGGTTGTAGTGTTATGGGGAAATGTATCCCAATTGTTAAATTCCAAGTTCTTGTCCCTACAGAGATAAAAAAAATTCACAGCAGAGGCATTAGGAATACCCACCAGTGAGAGCAGGACTTACGTAAAAGTGAGAGCCTGTGAGTGTGGGCAACCTCATGTGTCTATGAGGAGATAGCATGGGAAGAAGCCAGAGAAGGAACCAGAAGCCAAGATAAAGGGCTTCTTCCAGATGTGTCAGAGCCTTGTATGAGGTAGGGGACAGTACCCTAATGGAGTACACAAACAGAGTGGGGTTTGGGTGAAGTTGAGTGCCTGTGAGGGTTTTGAGGAGCCTCACGGCACCTCCACGGGTGTGTATCCACATGGTCATTATAGCATTGCTTCCTTGCTGGCGCTCCATTAGACACACACATGCACCATGGAAAAGTGGGTGCATTGGATTGACAACTAAGGGGTAGATGGCTGGCAGAAATTGCAATTCCAGCTCACCTGTTTCCACCTACTTTTCCTGCAAACATACCCCACATTATTGAGAGTACTGGACAGTGCTTTTTTAAAAAGCCTGAAATTCTGGAAATTCTGGAAACCAAAGGAGAGGAATGGTTCAGGATAAAGATGTTTAGGGACAGGTAGGTTTGTGAGAATTCCCCAAGTTGTACCACACAGATCTTCATGTACACACACATATGCACATACACACATTTAGGAGCCACCACATCGAAGCATAACTATAGAAGACAAGAAATGCCACCCAAAATAAACTTCTCTGGCATATTTGGGGCAGAAGGTTATTCTCAGAAATTAGAGATATTATAAGAGTTGCTGGAAAGGGCTGCCCTTTTGGTAAGAGAAATTTGCATCTGAAAAGGAAATGTACATTAGTAGAAAGTCATTGGAGCCAGAAGAAGGCTGTTCCAGACAATGTTATTACCCAAGGCCTTTTATCTGTATAACAGGATAGCTTTTATTCACCACACATTTCTTCCCTGCCCCCTTCATGGCTTGTGTGGCCTCACTCACCGGGAGCTTTCAGCCTCTAACCTGTCTGTAGCTCAGAGTGCTTCCTAAATTTTGATATCTGAAAATTTTCTGCCTCATGTTTCATGGGATTTCTGTGCCTACACGGGTGAATAAAAGGATTTTTTTCCTTCTCTTAATCTGTCTTCTGTTGTTTTAATGCATAGTCATCTTAACCCAACAAATGTGCCCAGTGTTCTGTTCAGAGGGAGATTGCGTTGAACATCTCTCTGCACCACAGAGATTTTGCTTGCCTTTCTTTTAGCTGCCGCCTTCTTCCAGCACTTATTCTAGCACTCCAAGGATTTCAGTGCCCGTGTCCAGGATACACAACTTTGCCCATGAGGAAAGGGAGGCAGGACTGGAGAGCTGCCCTGAGTACCCTGGGACTTCATGGGATTCCTGCTCTCTACATTTTTCATTTCACATTTGTTCCATTCTCCTTTCTCAACAAACCACGTCTCCCTGATTCTCTGTTCCCAAAGCAAAAAGCAGCCTTCTTGAGACTCCCAATTCTGTATCTATTCAATTCAAAAACTCAGCAAGGGCAGATGTTTGTTGTAGCTGTTAGGATGTCACAAGGGATGCCTTAATCCACATCAGAGGGCCTGGGTTGAAGTCCCAGCTCTGCTCCACACTCCATATTCCTGCTAATGCACATCTTGGGAAGCAGAAGGTAACAGTTCAGATGCTTAGGTCCCTGCTACCCACATGGTAGACCTGGATTAAGTTCTGAGCGCCTGGCTTAGGCCTGGCCCAGCAACGGCCATTGTAGGCACTGGAAGTGTGAAGCAGCAGATGGAAGAGCACTTGTTTTCTCTCTTCAGATAGATAGATACGTATCTAACTATCTGGAAAGAGAGATATAGAGATATATATCTGAATATATATATAGAGAGAGAGAAAGAGCGCGCAAAGAAGAGAAAAAAAATGATATCCGTTAAGTCAAAATTTTCAGGTGAAAAATTCTGATTGTTCCATACTTAGCAGTTATAGATATTGCTTCCATTGATGCTAGAAATTACTCGCCAGTGAAGGAGGCTGGGTTATGTAGTGTCCATCTAGGTTGTTGCAGGCGTTAAAGGGATGGAAAATAAACACCACAGGAGACAGCTGTCTCTGTCATAGTCCCTATCCATTGTTTAGTTCCTTAAGACAAGCATGAGGATGGCAACTCAGGAGATAAGATCAGACAGGAGGGAGCTGTAACCTGTAAGGAAAGAGAAACTGACACCGACAGGAAACAGACCTGATACTTTCTTTCCACAACAGGTATTCACAAGAAGGAGATCAAAAAGTTAGGTAGATTTTAAAGTTTAATTCATGTGGCTAGATTTCTTTCCTGCAACGATTCCTGTTTCTATTGGGTGAGGGTAGGTTATCTTTTCCCTTTGCCAGGACAAAAGAAAGTTCTCCCTTACCTTCTGAAGGAGGAATAAATTCACAAAGCCTAAACAGGAGAAGAAGTATAAGTTGTGTCAATGTACCAAAGGAGAGGTCGTCACAGCACAGGGTCTAAAACCAGAGGAGTGTGCTTATCCAAGAGCTCAACATTATTTGGGGAGGGGGCAAAACAGGCGATGTAGACAATAGTAAGAGGAAGAGTAAACGATTTGTGGTTGAGGCCAGTAGGCTGGGAGAATCCAGAGTGATCCCGGACAGAGAACAGACAAGGCAGGTGAGGGTTTCAGGCAAGAAAGGGAGCCCAGCAGGAAGCCGCAGCTGTGGTGGGCCAGGCCAGGAGAAGCAGAGGTAGGGAGGGACTCTGGTCCCTCAGCTGGGCAGAGCAGCGGTCTTCGGAGGATTGTTTTCTGGGCCCCAGCACCCCAAGGTGACACATGCATGTTGTCAGACTGTCAACCCTGCGAAGGTCTACCAATCTGAAGGATGAAAAATGATATCTCACCATTCTAACAGGTACTTCTTTAAGGAATGAAGTTTGCATCTTTTTTCTTGGTTATTTTTCAAAGATTTATTTATTTAAAAGTCAGAGTGACAGAGAAAGAAGGAAAAAAAGAGAGGGAGAAAAAACGATATCATCCATCTGTTGTTTTCTTCCTCAAATGGTCACTATGATCAGGGCTGGCCAGGTCAAAGACAAGAAGCAGGAATGTCACCTGGATCTCCCACATGGGTGCAGGGTTCCAAGTATTGGACTACTTTCTCATGCTTTCCCAGGTATACTGGCTGGGAGCTGGCTTAGAAGCAGTGTCGCTGAACTTGAACTGGTGCTCTGATATGGATGCTGGTGTTACAAGTGGCAGCCTAACCCACTGTGCCACAACATGGGCCCATGCAATATTCTTTTAAACTACCACAGCTCGCAAGGCCTGATGGCACAGCTCCACCTATTGAGTTCAACAGCTGCAGCACTCCCTGTAGGCGGGCAGAACCCTGCTAGAAGTTGATTTGCCAGATTGAATCACTGTCCTCACTCTTGACTCAGCAGCCCCTCTTCTGGAAATCTAATGTACAGAAATACTCTAAGCTGTAAAGAAAACTATGTGTATATACACAAAAGACTTGGAAAGATAGGCACAAAGGAACTTTTTTGTGATTTAGGTGATGAAATTGTGGGCATTTTCTTGTAAATCTTTTCTCCTTTTTGTGATGTCACATTAGTTTTACCAATTCAAGGAATTCATTTGGGTCTGGTGCCATAGCCTAGCAGCTAAAGTCCTCCCCTTGAAAGCCCCGAGATCCCATGTGGGCGCCGGTTCTAATCCCAGCAGCTCCACTTCCCATCCAGCTCCCTGCTTGTGGCCTGGGAAAGCAGTCAAGGATGGCCCAATACCTTGGGACCCTGCACCCGTGTGGGAGACCTGGAAGAGGTTCCTGGCTCCTGGCTTCACATTGGCATAGTACTGGCCATTGTGATCACTTGGGGAGTCAATCATCGGATGGAAGATCATCTTCTCTGTCTCTCCTCCTCTCTGTATATCTGACTTTGTAATAAAAATAAATAAATCTTATAAAAAAATAATTTAAGAAAGAAAAGAAGCCTCTTTAGGTCTACTTGCGTGTGGATTTGGGGATCAGAGAAGCTTTTACACATCCTCAACACATAAGGGGCTGAGATGTAAACTTAGGACTACTGCCTGCAGAGTCAGCAATGTAAACCAATCCTCCTCTTTATCTAAAGGAAAAAAGGTCAGGGAAAACATGTATGAATCCATTATACTTGGAAACACGTTGTTGTAATAGCTAGCACTTTTTAAAATTATATTGGCTCTGTGTTGCTCATTTCAATTACATTATATGCAATTGTCAGCTCCTCTTACTGCTGTAACGAATTGCCACAGTGGTGAAAACGGTGCACGCTGAGTAGAAGGACATTCAGAATCTTTGCTATTGTGGGAGACATAGCCAGTTGAATCTCCCCTGAAGCAGCCAGGGAGCAAACTGGATTCTTTATGATTATGAAGTAATAGCAAAAATAGGGCTTTCTCCTTCTCAATATTTACAGTGGAAAATATGGAGAAGTGATATGGCTCAAGCCCCTCCTCCCTGGATGCCTACATGACTACCTTCCTTTAAAAGTATGATGCTGGGCCCAGAACCGTGGCCTAGCGGCTAAGGTCCTCGCCTTGAACGCGCCGGGATCCCATGTGGGCGCCAGTTCTAATCCCAGCAGCTCCACTTCCCATCCAGCTCCCTGCTTGTGGCCTGGCAAGGCAGTCAAGGACGGCCCAAAGCTTTGGGACCCTGCACCTGTGTGGGAGACCCGGAAGAGGTTCCTGGTTGCGGTCACTTGGGGAGTGAATCATCGGATGGAAGATCATCTTCTCTGTCTCTCCTCCTCTCTGTATATCTGACTTTGTAATAAAGACAAATAAATCTTTAAAAAGATGCATTCATCCTTTAAAAAAAAATAAGTAAAAGTCTGATGCTGTTAGTAAACTTCGGCTATTGACCACTAGTCAGTAATCCACGCGTCTTATTATCGTTTCTGCGTACCAAGTTGTTCGCTGCAGGACAGCTACAATGCTGGCGCCATGGGCTAAGCCTCCGATTGTGCTGCCTTGCATGCCACAGGGTTCACCTCCTAGTTGTTCCATTCCTTTCCTTTCCTTTCTTTAAAGATTTTTTCTTTACTGGGAAGGAGAGAGAGATTTTCCATCCATTGGTTCACTTTCCAAATGGCCACAATGGCCAGAACTAAACCAATCTGAAGTCAGGAGCCAGGAGCTTTTTCTGGGTCTCCCATGCAGGTGCAGAACCCCAAGGCTTTGGGCCACTCTCCATTGCTTTCCCAGGCCACAAGTACGGAGATGGATGGGAAGTGGAGCAACCAGAGCAGCTGGGACACAAACCAGTACCTGAATGGGATGCTGGGACTTGAAGATGAGCCACTGCACCAGCCCCTGCTCCACTTCAGATCCAACTGTCTGTCTGTAGCCTGGGTGGGGAAGCAGTGGAGGATGGCTCAAGTCCTTGGGCCCCTTCACCCATGTGGGCGATTCAGAAGAAATTCCTGGCTCCTTGCTGCTAGCTTTGGATTAGCCTAGCTCTGGCCACTGTAGCCATTTAGGGAGTAAACCAGTAGATGGAAAATCTCTGTCTCTCCTTCCTTCTCTAACTCTACCTTTCAAATAGAAATTATTCTTTTAAAATTAAAAAAAATACAAGATGTATTATCTTATATTTCGGGGTGTCAAAAGTCTGGAATGGATCTCTCTGGTTAAAGCCAAGGTGCTGGCAGGGAAAGTACCTTGTGGAAACCCTGGGGAAAGTCTCACTTGCTTTTCAGCTTCTAGAGGCTGCCTGCATTTCTTAGCTCACAGCTCCTTTTCTCTCCAAAGCCAGCACCCTCTGACCCTCTACCTGCCTGTCCACCTCTTATCAGCACCCTCGGGATTATGCTGGGCCCACCTGGATAAACCAGGTTTATCATCTCAAATTCCTCCACATAAACCCAATGGCCAAGTCCCCTCTGTAAGGTAAGTAACATAGTTGGGACTAGGACATGGAAATTTTTGAGCAGTCAGAATTCTGTCTACCATACATTGTACCTATATAAATACAACATTAAAACTCAGAATATGTATTGAAAAGCTACTTAAAATTCTTCCATTGCTCTAATGTAATCACTAACATTTTTCAACTTTTATTTATTTATTTTTTATTTTATTCCAAGTTATTGCTATCATGATGGATAAATGTAAAAAAAGTTTTCTTTCCTCATTCCAAGTTTTTCATTGTAGTTTTCTGCATAGTTAAAATTATATCCTTCTGTGTGGTAGGGTTTGACACAGTAGTGGAAACATTGCTTGAGCTGTTGACCTGCCATATCAGAGTGCCTGCGTATGAGCCCCAGGTCTGCTCCCAATTCCAGCTTCCTGCCAGTGTGTACCTTAGGAGGAAGAGAGGTGTGACTGAAGTACGTGGGTCCCTATCATCCATGTGGGAGACCCAGATTACGTTCCTAGAGTTAGGCACAGCCCAGGCACTATGAGTATTTGGGGAGTGAATCAGTAGATGGGAAATCTTTGTATCGCTCTGTGTATCAAATAAAATGAGAATAAGTAATAAAAGTGTTTCAGATTTCACCATACCATGTTGTAACTGATATGTTTTTTTTTATGTATACCATAAGCTTTTCTGATGCAGCTGAGTTGGATGAACAGGCAGGAAGTTAGTCTAGGATTGCTGAGCTAGAAGTGACAAGCCCCCATGCATCATGCTATCCTACTTTCAAAAACAAAACAAAACAAAATGACAACAACAACAACAAAAAACAACCCTTTTCCAGAATGCATCTATTTCATCCAGGACCGAAGTGAGAATTCCATGAAAATCTGGATCTTGAGCCCCATGTGGAACTTGTGGAGGTGCCATGTAACTTCCAGGGGGCTTCATGTCCACTCAGCTCATATATGAGAACAACTGGAAGGGGACTCGCGCCTGGGGCAAAGCATGACTGCAGGGGCTACCAGGCATTCTTTCTGTCACCCCTCCCTCACCTCTCCTCCTTCCAGGCAAATCCTCTGGTCCACACCGCCTACTCATGATGGACATTTCTCTGTGCTTGGCAACGTGTGTATGTGCTCACTTTATCACCTTTTAAATAAACTCCATCATTTTGCGCACTTCATTTGTGCCAGCACTTAGCATGTTTGGCACATGACAAGAACCTTGAGTAAACAAACAAAAGCAGGAAAAAAAAAAAACAAGACTTACTAACCTCACAATTGTGAGTTCACAATTGTGATAATGCAATTTGCATTATCAGTGGCTGCATACTATTTTTTGAGTG
The DNA here is from genome assembly GCF_017591425.1 of Ochotona curzoniae. Lineage (NCBI taxonomy): Eukaryota > Metazoa > Chordata > Mammalia > Lagomorpha > Ochotonidae > Ochotona > Ochotona curzoniae. The sequence continues at coordinate 68,081,499 of NW_024467122.1, forward strand.
GGTTTTCTATTGTTTTATTAACCAATCACATACTGTTAGATCTCTAGGCTGACCTTTCCCTCTTAAACATCATGAAACAATGAACATATGCAGACAGCTCTTCCTGATTTGTGGATCATTGCTTTAGAAAAACTTCTCAGAGGTGGAATCATCAAGCCTGAAAGGAAACATGTTGAAGGGATCAGGTGCAGTATATCCCCAAAGGTCACAGCGGATTCGCCCCCACCTGTGATCAGGGAGCAAGTTGACCTGTTTGTGCTCCCTACCGGTGCTATAGCTCCAGGACAGAGAGCGCTTCAAAGCCTTGTCAAATGTCACTGGACTCACCCTGTGCCTCCTATCTGTTCCCAGGTACTCTTATTCCTAGTTGTGGCATTTGGGACCAAGCAAAGTGTCAACACTCCTCAGTCATAATGGAATTAGACAGTGAACTAATTCAACCCTTTTGTCCAAAGACACATGAAGTTAGAAATAAGAACCCTAAGATTTTTTTTACTTATTCTGATTTACTTACTTTTATTTTTTATTAAAAAAAAAAAGACTTGTTTGTTTTATTGGAAAGGCAGATTTACAGAGAGGAGGAGAGAAAGATCATCCACCCACTGATTAATTCCCCAAATGGCTGCAATAGCTGGAGCTGAGCCAATCCAAAGTCAGGAACCAGGAGCTTCTGCCAGGTTTCCCATGTGGATGCAGGGTCCCAAGGCATTGGATCATCCTCCACTGCTTTCCCAGGCCTTAAGCAAGAAGCTGAATGGGAGGTGGAGCAGCCAGGACATAAATTGATGCCAGTATGGGATTCTGGCATTTGTAGGCAGATGATTAGTCAATTGAGCCATCGTGATGGCCCCATCTACTTTCATTTATTTTATTTTCTGTTTAAAAGACAGAAAAACGGGAGAAGAAGATGGCTGACGTAGGAGGAAGGCTGTGAGGGAGCGTCCAGTGAGAGAAGGATAGAAAGCTACAGAAGCAGCAAAGAGGAACAGCAGGGAACCGCAGGGAGAGGTCCGTGAAGTTCCCTGGGACAGTGTGGAGCCAAAAAGATCCACACAACTCGGAAGAACAACGAGAACGGAGCAGGGCAAAGGCAGAGAAACCGACATCCCACTCCAGACCTGCTGAGTCACTTTTGAAAATGGCCTGACGGGAGACGCGGCCAGCTCGGAGGCGGGGAGATCAGGGGGATCGTCACCGGCGGGAGGCCTTCAGCAGCGGTGGAGGCAGACTGCAGCGGCCGGACGTTTGGTGAGCTGGGGGTTGACGTGGCAGCCTCCGCATTTCTCGCCCCCTGCTGAGGTTCCAGCCTCTGAGAACGCGGAGCAGGCGGCCGAAACTGTTGGGTCTGTGTGGAACTACGCACAGTGGTGTTGGTGGCTGAGGGGGCCCCGGGGGCCAGTGCGTCTCGGTGCGCAGAGGCAGCTGGCGAGGGTCTGGAGTCCCCCACATCCTGCCTGGTGAGTGCGCGAAACCACCAGGAGGACTCTAAACGCCGCACCGAGCGGGCTTGGCAGCCCCGCCTGCAGCAGCAGCACCTCCGCAGCGCAGGTGTCAGGTGTCAGGAGAGCTCTGAGATTTGGGAAGTGTAGCGCTGTGTGTCCCTGACACGCAGGTACCACTCCCATAGAGTGAACTGCTCACTTCTCGCCTCCCACCCTGCAGTTCTGAGTGTGGGCGACCCACCAGGAGAGCTCTGAAAACTCCTGCACCAAACTGACACGGTGCAAACCTGCCGTGAAGTCATTATAACAGGGCGCCTGGGCCACTCCTCCGCTAAGGGCCTGTGTGGGGGAGCCACACGGGAGCAGGGGCTCTGAACACCCACACACCACGAGTGGTGGATTCACTGCACAAGAGCCACGCCTGGAAAGTGCCTCACCCACAGTCCCGTGTGCGGGAGACGCACCAGGTGGGCTCTGAAAAACCCTGCAGTCCCTGACACGGAGAACGCAGGGAGAAAGCACATAAAACCTTCTACGCCCTGTGGATTCCCGTGACAGGGGGCACACCCAGAGAGCGCCTCCATCCCTCCACGCCCTGGGGTGTCACACCTGTAGAAGAGGTGCCCAGAGTGTGCCTGGAATCCACTGGGCCCCCAAGGTGGTGCTCTACAGCCCCGGGCCCTGAGAACGCACCAACGGTGCCTTGAAAATTACCACGCCCGGCAACACCACGCCTGCAGGCTCCAATCTCTACAGGAAAGCACCTGACAGCCCCTCAACACACGGGTCCATTTGCCTCACCAGAATACACCAACGCAATGGGAAAAAACCACCAGAAAGAGTTGTGCTCCAGATGAAAGAGCCAGCACCCCACCAAACAAGGGCCAAAAGCCATTATCAATATCGGCGATACGAGATGAAGACATGGAAGTGTTACCAGCAAAGGAATTGATGAAAATAATGCTAAAATTTCTCAGAGACGTGGACACAAAGCTGGAAGACCTCCAGAACCGCATAATCACCGAAATACAACAAATCAAAACCAAACTGGATGCCCAAGATAATAAGATTGAAAGCCTCATCAACAGAATAAATGCGGCAGAGGAAAGGATCTCTGAAACAGAAGACACACAAAATGAAAGTGCCCAGCGAATTAAACAGCTGGAGACAAACCTCAGCAAAACTAATAAAATGATGCAAGAGATGAAGGATTACCTTAGAAAATTGAATATTCGGATCATCGGCCTCCCCGAGGGAGTAGAAAGAGAATCTGGGATGCAAGCAGTGCTCGATGAAATTATACAGGAAAACTTCCAAAACACCTGGAACACGAATCCACCCCGCATACAGGATGGACAGAGAACTCCCAACAGACATGATCCAAAGAGATCTTCACCCAGACACACGGTGCTCAAGTTCTACTCCAATGAAGACAAAGAAGGAATCCTGAGACAAGTACGAAGTAGAGAAAAGATCACATACAGGGGAAAACCCATCAGAATCACTGCTGACTTCTCCGAAGAGACCCTACAAGCAAGGAGAGAATGGACAAAGATCTTCCAAGTCCTGAAACAAAACAACTGTCAACCAAAAATAATCTACCCAGCAAAGATCTCATTTGTATATGAGAACGAAATCAGATACTTCAATAGCAAAGAAAAACTAGAAGAATATGTCTACACAAAACCAGCTCTGCAAAGTCTCCTTAGAAATGCGCTAGTCCCGGACAAAAAGGAGGCAAATCACAAACAAAGTTGGCAAATAAGAAGGTCTCCAAACTAAAGGCCGCACAAACAAGACAATTACTTAGGCAACAACACACACACAACACAATCACATGGCAGGGCAAAATTGCAACCTCTCAATTTTAACTCTCAACACAAATGGTCTAAATTCACCAATCAAACGACAGAGATTAATAGAATGGATCATCAAACAAGACCCAACCATCTGTTGCCTACAAGAAACGCATCTAACCAGAAAGGATGCAAAGAAACTGAAAGTGAAGGGATGGAAAAAGATATTTCACGCCAATAGACGAGAAAAAAAAGCTGGGGTAGCTATCCTAATTTCAGACGAGATAGATTTCATTCTAACTAACATCAAAAGAGACAGGGAAGGCCATTTTATACTGGTGAAAGGAATGATCCATCAAGAAGCAATCACCATCATTAATGTTTATGCACCGAATCTTAATGCACCTACTTACGTAAAGCAATTACTTACAGACTTAAGGGAAGACATAGACACCCGCACAATTCTTGTAGGCGATCTCAACACACCTCTAACAACAATGGACCGGTCTACGAAACAAAAACTCAACAAAGAAACAACAGAGCTCACACAAACAATAGAACAACTGGACTTAGTAGACATATATAGAACTTTTTATCCTAAGGCCACAGACTATACATTCTTCTCAGCAGTGCATGGCACCTTCTCCAGAATCGACCACATGATAGGACATAAAGCGAATCTAAACAACTTCCAAAACATTAGTATCATACCATGTACCCTCTCAGACCACCATGGGATGAAACTGGAAATCAACAACTCAAAACTCCCCAGGAAGTATAGGCACTCTTGGAAATTGAACAATATGCTATTAAACGAACAATGGGTCAGAGAAGAAATTAAAGATGAGATCAAAAAATTTATGGAAACCAATGAAAACTCTGATACAACATTCCAAAACTTGTGGGACACCGCCAAAGCAGTGCTACGAGGTAGATTCATCGCAATCGGAGCACATGTCAAGGCCCAAGAAAGACGCCAAATACAGGAACTAACCTCACACCTCCAGGATCTGGAAAAACAGCAGCAGAAGAGTCCCACGCACAATAGGAAACAAGAAATCATCAAAACAAGGGAGGAGATAAACCAAATAGAAATCAAAAAAACTATACATAAAATCAACAAATCAAAAAGTTGGTTTTTTGAGAAAATAAACAAAATAGACACTCCACTGGCCCGATTGACCAAAAAAAAAACAAGAGAAAGTGAGAATCAATAGCATTAAAGATGAAAAAGGCAACATAACAACAGACACTGCAATCATTAAGAAAATAATTAGAAATTACTACAAAGAACTGTACTCCCACAAATTTGAGGACCACCAAGAAATAGAAAAGTTCTTGGACTCCCACCACTTACCAAAACTCAGTCCGGAGGCAACTGCAGAATTAAATAAACCCATAACCGAGGTAGAGATTGAAACAGTCATCAAAGATCTCCCAACGAAAAAAAGCCCAGGCCCAGACGGCTTCACTACAGAATTCTACAAAACATTCCGAACAGAACTAACCCCAATCCTCTACAAGCTCTTCAAAACAATAGAGGAGGAAGCAACCCTCCCAAACTCATTCTATGAAGCTAACATCACCTTAATCCCAAAACCGGACAGAGAACCATCAGAGAAGGAAAACTACAGACCTATTTCTCTGATGAACATTGATGCTAAAATTCTCAACAAAATCCTAGCCAATAGAATTCAAAAAATCATCAGACAGATCATTCATCCGGATCAAGTAGGATTCATCCCTGGAATGCAGGGATGGTTCAACATTCGGAAATCCATAAATGTTATAAACCATATCCAAAAACTGCAAAACAAGAACCACATAATAGTTTCAATAGATGCAGAAAAAGCTTTCGACAAAATCCAACACCTCTTCATGCTAAAAACTCTAGCCAAAGTAGGCATAGATGGGAAAATCCACAACATAATCAAAGCAATTTATGAAAAACCCAATGCCAGTATCATACTGAATGGAGAAAAGCTAGAACCCTTCCCACTGCGATCTGGAACAAGACAAGGGTGCCCGCTATCACCACTGCTATTCAACATAGTCCTAGAGGTACTTGCAGAGGCCATAAGACAAGAAAAAGAAATCAAAGGCATACGTATAGGAAACGAAGAAGTCAAGCTTTCACTATATGCAGATGACATAATCCTATACATAGAAAAACCAGGAGACTCAATACAGAAACTGCTAGAACTTATACGAGAGTTTGGCAGAGTGGCGGGGTACAAAATTAACGAACGAAAATCAACAGCCATAGTGTACGCAAATAACACCAAGATGGAAGAAGATCTAACCAACAGGATACCATTCAAAATAGCAGAGAGAAGTATGAAGTATTTGGGAATAAATTTAACCAAAAGCGTAGGAGACCTATTCGAAGAAAACTACAAACTATTTAAAAAGGAAATTGAACAAAACCTCAAAAGATGGAATAACATCCCGTGCTCCTGGATAGGCAAAATCAATATCATTAAAATGTCTATACTACCACAAGCAATATACATTTTCAATGCAATTCCAATCAAATTGCCCAAAACATTCTTCACGGAACTGGATACAATGATTCAAGAGTTCATCTGGAAACACAAAAAACCACGAATAGCTAGAACCATCCTGAAGAATAAGAAGTTAGCAGGGGGAATCACAATCCCGGACCTCTGGACATACTATAGAGCAGTGGTTATCAAAACAGCCTGGTACTGGCACAAAGACAGAAGGGAAGATCAATGGAATAGAATAGAAGCACCAAAAGGGAACCCACACAAATACAGCCAATTAATCTTTGACAAAAAGACCAATGACAACTCAAGCAAGTGGGAAGGCCTCTTTAGTAAATGTTGTTGGGACAACTGGCTGATAGCCTGTAGAAACAAAAAGATAGACCCACATCTATCACCATACACCAAGATCCAATCTACATGGATAAAAGACCTAAACCTACATCCAGAAACCTTCAAACTCTTGCAGGAAAATGTAGGAAATACCCTGCAAGACCTAGGAGTAGGTTCCGACTTTCTAAGAAGGACACCAAAAGCAATAGCAGTTGAGAACAGAATAAACAAATGGGACCTCATCAAACTAAGAAGCTTCTGTACAGCAAGGGAAACAATCAACAAAGTAAAAAAGCAACCCACAGAGTGGGAGAAGATCTTTGCACACGATATAGGCGATAGGGGGCTAATTTCCAGGATATACAAAGAACTTCAAAACAACCAAAAAACCAAAACGAACAAGCCACTCAAGAAATGGGCACGGGAAATGGGCAAACATTTCACAAAGGAACAAGTCCAAATGGCAAACAAACATATGAAAAAATGTTCCAGCTCCCTAGCAATAAGGGAAATCCAAATTAAAACATCGATGAGGTACCACCTAACACCAGCAAGATTGGCCCACATAAACAAGAACACCAACGACGCTTGCTGGCGAGGATGCGGGGAAAAGGGAACCCTACTCCTCTGCTGGTGGAGCTGCAAATTGGTACAGCCTCTATGGAAATCAGTCTGGAGAACACTCAAACAACTCAAAATCTGCATACCATATGACCCAGCAATAGCACTCCTAGGAATATATCCAAAACACCTGATTTACGACAAACCAACATGCATCCCTATGTTCATTGCAGCACAATCAGTAATTGCAAAAACATGGAAGCAACCGAAATGCCCATCAGCAGAAGATTGGATAAGAAAGCTTTGGTTCATCTACTCCATGGAATACTACTCAGCTATTAAAAAAAACAAAATGCAGTTCTTTGTGGCTAAATGGGCACAACTGGAAACTATAATGCTAAGGGAAATGAGTGAATCCCAAAAGATTAGATACCACATGTTTGCCTTGATTTAACCTGTAATTTTTGTATGGTTGTTTGTTATTTTTTGAACCTGTCATTGATACTGTCTCAACCCAGAGGTTTCGAAGAATGGAACTTGCATTATTTTTAACATATTGTTTACCCAATACTATGTCAATTAATTCCATAATGTTGTATATTGATATTGAGGCCTTGTTGGGGCTTTTAACTGACCGGATCTTTACTCTGTTAGACCTATCTTCAGACCATAGAAGGTCTCCCCAAGAGGCCACTGAACTTATCTGGACAATAAGACGCTGAACTTCATGCTAGGCATGTGTTTGCAAGCAATGAATCTCAACTGAACTTGAACTATGGTTATGCAACAAGGTGGAGGAATCCACCATGGGGGGAGGGGTATGGGAGGGGTGGGGGGAATCCCCAGCGCCTATAAAACTGTACTACATAATACAATGTAAGCAACAATAAAAAAATAAATAAATTAATTAATTAATTAAAAAAAAAGACAGAAAAACAAAGACAGAGTGAGACAGACAGAGGGAAATCTCTGTAACTAATTCACCATAAATGGCTTGTGCAGAGTAAAGCCAGGAGCCAGGAGCTCCACTTGCCATCTACCACAGAAGTGGGAGGGACCCAAGTAGGCTCTTCATCTACTGCATTTCCAGTTGCTTTGGCAAGGAGCTAGATCAGTAATGAGAATGTCTAGGGTATGGAAACATGTTCTCCAATATGGGATGTGGCAACTTAACCCACTGCACACCATCATGGTCCCCCAGGAATAATTTTGATTTCCTGTATTTTTGGTGGCTTAGTAGAATAAACAGCACCAATCCTGACTACAGCTGTGGAGCACATCATTCTCAGTCCCTCTCCCAAGAAGTGACCCTGCCTATAGTCAGTGAGGCCCTGGGTGCACAGGCAGCTAAAATGAGTGCATCTCCCCACAAGGTCTCAAGGTTTTCCTGTGCTAGGATGTCCCTAGAATCTGAGGGCTGAGTTCAAAGCACTCCAGGAGAATCCCTTTGCAGCCTAAATCCCTCCAAGTCCTACTCCCAGAATATCTCTGCAACCCAAGTCTCCCCTTCATCTAACTCCACGCTCACCAATAGGCTCCATGCCCAGGAAGGCAGCTGAAGCCAGAAGTATTTTTCTCTATGCAAGGAGGGATGTGGCTCTCACTCCCTAACGCTTTTTTTTTTTTTACTTTACTTATTTTTATTGGAAAGGCAGAGTTACAGAAAGAAGGAAGGACAGAGAAAGATTTTCTATCCATTGGTTCACTCCCCAAATGGCTGCAATGGCCAGAGCTGTGCCAATCCAAAGCTGGGAGCCAGGAGCTTCTTCCAGGTCTCTCATGTGGGCGCAGGGTCCCAAGGCTTTGGGCCATACCTGACTGCTTTCTCAGGGCACAAGCAGGGAACTGGACGGGAAGTAGAGCAGCCAGGACAAGAACTAGTGTCTATATAAAATCCTGGCACTTGCAAAATGAGGATTTCACCATAGCTGTTGCACTGGGTTCCATCACGGTTATTTTAACAAAGGCTTCTGCCTTTTATGGAAGCCCAGGGTTCCCAGCTGTGACACTCAGTGGGAGTCACAGAGAGCTCAGAGTGCAGACTCTGCATGATGGGAAAGAAGGACCTGAGCTAAGACGGGGAAGTGTCATCCTGGTGGCTGCATCTCTCTCCCATTCTTCTTTCTTAAAGCTCTGCAGAAATAGGGCCTGGCGCGGTGGCGCAAGTGGTTAAGGTCCTCGCCTGGCACGCCCGGGATCCCATATGGGCGCCGGTTCTGATCCCGGCAGCCCCGCTTCCCTTCCAGCTCCCTGCCTGTGGTCCGGGAAAGCAGTCGAGGATGGCCCAAAGCTTTGGGACCCTGCACCCGCGTGGGAGACCCAGAGGAGGTTCCTGGCTCCTGGCTTCGGATCGGTGCATAGCATCGGCCGTTGCGCTCACTTGGGGAGTGAATCATTGGATGGAGGATCTTCCTCTCTGTCTCTCCTCTCTGTCTATCCGCCTTTCCAATAAAAAATAATAAAAATAAATCTTTAAAAAAAAAAAAAAAAAGCTCTGCAGAAATACTGGGACAACCTCCAGGTAAGTCTTTTCGGTGGACTCCATAGAGCAGCATGAACAGGGGAGAGAATGTACGGTAGGAGGCTAGGGGTGAGGTGGGGGCTGAGTAACCCAGGCCAGCTTTGTAAGGAATTGGCAGAGCTCCCTGATATTGAAGAGCCCTATACTACCCTGCTAACAGCTAAAGTTGTGGCTGGGCCGATGATGGACTCTGACCCTTGATCTTCTGTGATGGTAGAGAAGACCTTTATTCTCTGGCAAGCCAGGAACTACATCCTGATATCAACAAGAACTATTTGAAGGGATTTAAACAGGTGATAACAAGATCCAATTGAGGTTTCAGAACAAACCCACTGACCTGGTATCCTAGAATGGGGCGTCAGAAGCAGAGATCAGTTCAAGGCCACTGCACAAGAGGGATGTGACTACAGCAGCTACAGTGCTGGAGAAGGAAGGTATATACCAAAGAACGTTTTAAAGTTGCCGTGCACAAGTCTTGGGGATGATTTTGGTGTGTAAAGACAGAACAAAATACGTCAACTGATAGATATTTATTGTGCATCCCATAGCCAGACACAGTTCCAGCACTTGGAATATAAGCTTAAAAATAAACACAAAGTGGTGTATTATTGTGAAACATATTTGATCTCTGTATCCTGGTGTGCAACTCCTAAAATCCCTGGAATCATGAAAGTCATATTTTGTTTTTCCTGTGCTAGCAAGCCGACTGGGGGTGGCAGCCCCAACATGGCTTTGGGATGAGGGCTGATTCACTAGACCAAGGAAGGCAGGGTTAGAGGGTTGGGACTTCCAGCTCTTTCTTAAGCTCCCTGACCTCTGGGAAGCAGTGAGGTCTAATAGTTAAGTCAGTCACTCATGGCCAGTGTTTCAATGAACCAAGCCTGTCATGAAGTCTCAAGGGCAGGGTTCAGACATTACAGGGAGTGGGGAGCACTGCAACAGGCAGGGGAATCCCCTGATCTCTCTCATGTAACTTGCCCTACGCATCTCTCCACTGAATTCCTTTGTGATACCCTTTATAGAAAAGCAGTACCATGTTCCCCCTGAGTTGCTAACAAATTAACCAAACCTTCAGAGAGGTTTGTTGGAGCTCCTACTGTAGCTGGTTGAGCAGAAGTACAGACCAAGCAGCCTGGCCAGCATAGCTGCTAAGAGAGGGATCCATTTTAGGATTTGCTCCCTGCAGCCACTTACTGTCATTGATGGGATGGAGCAGGGACAGTAGCAGAGGAGTGACGGAACCAGATCTTGGTGGACTGAGGAAGAACAAGAAACAAGGAAGCAGAGGCAGAGTCGTGGGACTTCTTTCCAACAGTTTGGCTCAGGGCAGGAGAGGGGCCCATTTGTACTCTCAAAGAAAATGAGGAGACAAGGTCCAGTGGACAGTAACCGTGGATTTGAGTAGGGAACATGAGCGAGGGGCCACAAGAGACCAAAGATTCCTTTTCCCTGGCTTGTTTGGGCAGCGACAAGCCCATCTTACAGGCCTGCTTATCTGCAAGGGACCTTTCTGCCTCAGAGAAGGCACCCCCGAAACTATGACCCTGATCTTAAGGCCTCTGATGTGGACTTTATCAGGCCCCCATCTCCCAGCCTTCGCTGACAGCAACTCAGTGTTCATGCTCGTGATCTCAAGCCAACTCCTTATTAAAGATTAACTCACTCTATCCAGGGAGTTGGTGCAAGGGTCAAGCACACCCTCAACTCAGGATGGCAAGACTCAGAATTCAACAATCACCTTTATCATCTCCATCATGGACATGCTAACTCCAGGCTTTAGTTTGAGATGTTTCACTGGAATTTCAAGCCCTGACCAAACTAATAACCAATCTGCTTGCAGACCCCAGATGGGCTGGAGCTCATTGGCTGTCACAGCTCCTTCAGAATATAACATGATCTCCTATAACTGATTAATCCAAGGAAAGTCCACAGGCCCCGTGGACCAACCAGAGACCTGCATGGGAGCTGGTGATGCCTGGCTCAGTTCCAACTTTAACTTACTACCCTGGATCCCTAGGGGAGTCTGGGACTTGAGCAACAGTTGTCTGGCTCCTTGCTCAGCACACTGCACAATAAAGAACTTTCTTCCATCACCCCGATGCGCTTGCTGTGCATCAGGCAGGCAGACACAGGCTTGGAAATTCTATGATAAAAGCCTCTGACCAGGTTTGAAAGTTCTTATGTTAACAGTGTGCGCTGGGAAAGGCTCAACTTTTAAGGCTGAAAGGTTTAGGTTTAAAACTCATTTGGGGCCTGGTGCATTGGCCTAGCAGCTGGGGTCCTCCCCTTGAACACGCCAGAATCCCATATGGGCACTGGTTCTAATCCCGGCAGCTCCACTTCTTGTCTGGCTCCCTGCTTGTGGCCAGGGAAAGCAGTCGAGGATGGCCTAAAGATTTGGGACCCTGCACCCACATGGGAGACCCAGAAGAAGTTCCTGGTTCCAGGTTTCAGATTGGCACAGCACCGGCCATTGTGGTCATTTGGGGAGTGAATCATTGGACGGAAGATCTTCCTCTCTGTCTCTCCTCTCTGTATATCTGGCTTTGCAATAAAAATAAACAAATCTTAAAAAAAAAAAAAAAAACTTACTTGGAGGTGGGCATTGTGGCATTGCAAGCTAAGTGTCTGTTTAGGATGCCCACATTTCACACTGGAATGTCTGGTTCAAGTCCCAGCTACTTTGCCACTCTGATCCAGTTTCCTGCTAGCGTGTCTGGGAGGCAGCAGATGATGGTGGCTCAAGGACTTGAGCTCCCTCCCGGCTCCTGGCTTCAGCCTGGCCTAGCCCTACCTATCATGGGCGTTCGGGAAGTGAACCAGCTGATGGAAGATCTCTGTGTGTCTCTCTCTCTCTCTCCCTGTACCTTCCTGCCTTTTAAACAAATACAGAATTCCTGTTTTAAAAAACCAACTTGGCCACGTCCTGGTTGAATAAAAATATGTAAGCTCATCTGCCTAAGTCTCAGTTTCCATATTCACAAATAAAACAACTTCACAGAAAATAAAATACTGTGACCTTAATGAATGCCCTTGTATTACACACTTTTAGGGTCGGTGCCACCATAGCAGGTTGTGGTGCCAAGATCCCATAGTTCAAGTCCTGGCTGCTCCAGTTCAAATCCAGCTCCCTGTTAATGTGAAGGATGGACCAGTGTTTAGGCCCCTGTACTTGTGGGGTAGTCCCAGAGGAAGTTCCAGGTTCCAGCTTTGGATCAGCCCAGCTCTGGTCATTGGGGCCATTAAGGGAATGAACCAGAGGATAGAAGATTGCACACTCGCTTGTTGTCTCTCTTTCTCTATAACCCTGCTTTTCAAATAAAAATAAACAGCTTTTTTTTTTTAAATAGCTAAAATTGTAAGAAGCATGTGATAAATATTTTATCACAATTTTAAAGATTAATAATGTAATATTCCAAAGATGCTGAATTATACAATTTACATGAGTGCATGGTATGGTATGCAAATAAAATATCAGTGAAGCAGTCAAAAATTAATCGCCATGTACTGAATTGCCTAAAAATAGCTATTGGTTGCAAAGTGTTTTTTTGTTTTGGCTTTGTGTATGTGTTATTAGAAATTATGCCTACTTATTGCCAAGGTTAATCTTTTGCTATTTATTAGCATTTCAAACAGTTTATGCTGTAATGAAAGGGGACTAGATTTCAAGCAGCAAGGCTATCAGTCTCTGCGATCCTGGGTTCTCAGCTCTCATCTGGTTGTTAAATCCACCTGCAAATCTTAGCCACCCTCTGGTTACTCCCCAAATGGCTACAAGGATGGGGTCAGAAACAGGCTGAAGCCAGGAGCTTAGTTCATCCCAGTTAGCCACATGAATGGCAGGAGACCCAAATAGTTAGGGCCATCTTCTGCTACTCTACCTGGCACATTAGTAGGGAGCTGGATAAGAAGTAGAGCAACTAGCAATCCAAACAACACCCCTGTAGGAAATATTGACATTGAGACCAGCATATTAGTTCAACAGGCTAGTCTTACTGCAAGTGCTAGGAGCCCATATGGGCACAAGTTCACATCCTGGTTGCTTCATTTCCCATCCAGCTCCCTGCTTGTGGTCTGGGAAGGCAATGGAGGATGGCCCAAAGCCTTGGGACCCTGTACCAGCATGAGAGATCCAGAGGAGCATCCTGGCTCCTGGCTTCAGATTAACTCAGCTCCAACTATTGCAGTCATTTGAGGGAATGAACCAGCAGATGGAATAATCTTTCTGTCTTGGGCCTGGCACAATAGCACAATGGTGAAAATCCTCCCCTTGAAAGTGCCGGGATCCCATATGGGCGCCGGTTCTAACCCCGGCAGCTCCACTTCCCATCCAGCTCCCTGCTTGTGGCCTGGGAAAGCAGTCGAGGATGGCCCCAAAGCCTTGGGACCCTACACCCCTGACTTTGTAATACGTCTTAAAAATTTTTTTAATTAATTAATTTATTTATTTATTTATTTATTGGAAAGTCAGATATACAGAGAGGAGGAGAGACAGAGAGGAAGATCTTCTGTCCAATGATTCACTCCCCAAGTGAGCACAACGGCCGATGCTATGCTGATCCGAAGCCAGGATCCAGGAACCTCCTCTGGGTCTCCCAAGTGGGTGCAGGGTCCCAAGGCTTTGGGCCATCCTCGACTGCTTTCCCAGGCCACAGGCAGGGAGCCGGACAGGAAGCGGGACCACCGGGATTAGAACCAGCGTCCATATGGGATCCCGGCACATTGAAGGCGAGGACTTTAGCCACTAGGCCACACCGCTGGGCCCTAAAAATATTTTTTTTTAATCTTTCTGTCTCTCCTTTCTGTAAATATGCTTTTCCAATAAAAGCAAATAAATCTTTAGAAAAGGAAGGACGGATTTCGATAAGTCTTTATTAAAAACATGTGTTTTAATTGGAGTAAAATACATATGATATAAAAGTTTACCATTTTAGCAGTTTGTGAGTGTGCAGTTCAGGGACCTTAGGTTTGTTCACATCATATGCTACAATCACACTACCCATCTCCAGATATTCCTCATCATTCTAGAGAATATGTACCCATAAATAACCACTCATTCCTGCCTCAGAGGTTATCACTACTCCACTTCCTGTCTGCCTGTAAGTGGAATACCACCTAAAAGTGGGACATACAATATTAGTCTTTTTATGTTGGACTTATTTCACTTAATGTAATAATGTCAGGGTTCACCCACCTTGTGGCAGTGTTGTCAGAATTTCATTTCAGCTTAAAAAGAGCTGAAGGGTATCCCATTGTATTAATATTCACCTCCCCTATTTTGCTTATGTATTTATCCAGGATAGATAGTTGGGTTGTTTCCCCCTTTGAGTTATTTTAAGTAATGGATACAGATATATTTGCAAGGCCTTGCTTTCAATTCTCTGGGAGCACGTTTAGAAGTAGAATTCCAGATCAGTAGGTAACTATATGATTAATTTTTTTAGGAATTTATGGCTTCTGGCTTCTAACAACGATTCTATGACATAGACAAGGAAGGCTCTATGACAAGTGTTCCCATTAACAAAACAGGACCTGTGGTAGCTTGCTCAGTGTCTCTAAACTTGCTAGAAGGTAGGCAAAGGGCCTGAACCTAGGGGTCGTATGCCTCTGTGTGGGGCTTCTTTCTTTCCACATGTTGTCTCCCTTACTGCATGGGTCTTTTTCAGCCTACAGCACCTATCAAGAGGTCGAAAAATAGCTGCTCTTTTTTTCTCTAGAGCATGCAAAGAATTCTTCATTTATGCAACTTGCATAAAGGTAATCCTCACTTGCAATCATCATTTGTCATTGGCACATGGTCAGCCTATTACAGCCTCAAGTGAGAGCTCATCTCACTTCCAATCTAGACTAATCTAGGATGGCTCGTGGGAGTCTCATCAGCACATTGCAGGGAAGGATGTGCCTTTGCAAAAAAATGTGTCTATCTCACATGAAGCTTCAAATCCTACTTTGACCCAAATGTTGGGCCTCTTCTATTCTGCACTTTCTGATCCAAATATTACTCATAGGCTTGAAATCATTTTCAAGCAGCTGTCCCATGCAGGAACTGAGGGCTTTGCATACATTATCTCATTTAATGTGCTCATACCATGCCAAGTGTTACAGAGCATCTCCCTGTTTCTCCAGATAAAGATGAGAAGGCCAGAAGAGATCAAGCTCCTTGCTTGAGAAATTGTCCAGTGTTTGTCAGGTGCCAACACTGGTGTCTCTATTTCTCCACTTCACAATCCTTCCCAAGGCTGTTATACCCTTGCATGGCATTAGGTAAAACATTTAGATCTAACATTTATTAAGTTAATGGGGGAATAGGGTTTTTTGAATTGATGATTTTATCCCCTCTTTTCCCGCTTCATATTCAGATTTTATTTCTAAGTAGAGAATTCCTATAAGACCAGTTGCCCTCTGTTTGGGTACTAGTTATTTGTCCATTTTTTAAAAAGATTCATTTATTTGAAAAGTAGAGTGGCAGAGAGGAGAGAGAAAAGGACAGAGAGGCAGAAAGATGCCACTCACTGGTTCAGTCTCCAAATGCCTTCAATAGTCAAGGCTGAGGCAAATCAAAGTCAGGATGCCAGAACTGAATCCCAGATTCCCACATAGGCGGCAGAGACCCAAAGACTTAAGCCATCACCTGCTGCCTCCCAGGGTGCATATTAGCAAGAAGCTGGATAGGAAGAAAGTAACTCAGAAGTTGAACCAGATACTCTGATATAGGATGCTACCATCCTGAGCAACAGCTTAACTGCAACACCACATCCATCTCATTTGTGCCCCTTATCCCTCCCCCTTGAAGGTGGGAGTGCACTGGTATTGCGCGTGCAGCAGTCCTGCCAGGTAACATGTGATCATGACTTTTTTTTAGGTCCCTCTTTTGATCTGAACAAATAAAAGGTAACTGAACCTGAACAGTATTCTTTCATGGCTTCACCTACCAAATCCTAACTCTCCCCAAGATCCTTTGCTTCAAACTAGCGGGACAGGCACAGAGACCATGGGGAAGAGAAGCTGAAAAGAGGAAGTCGGTGTGATAAGACAAGAAATTAAAGGACATAAACAGAAATCCTGCAGTGTGTGGTGCTGAACAAGTCATCAGCCTCTCCGGGCCACATTTTCCTCATTTGGGAAAACAAAATAACAGGATTGGACTCCCTGAGATGGTTATGAGGGTTAAATGAAAGGACAGGTCTGAAAGTGAGAGCTCAGGGCCCAGTGTGCAGAGGACACCGAAGAAACAAATGCAGAAATTTCCTGGGCAAAAATGTGCAACAGAGGAACTGTTTAAAGAAGTACAGCTTTGGAAAAATCCTGCCTTGTGTGTTTCCTTGTGGGGCTATAAAATGGCATTAGGTAATAAAGTGAGGCATGTCAATGAACAATTATGACTCACAGTGGAAATGCCAAGCCTTTAAAACCCAAGAACTAATGACTAGCTCCAGCATCAAAGACGCACTGAAGGACTTTTAAAATAATCCCTGAAGCCTGGGATGGAACAAAACTGCTCCATGGGGGGGGGGGGTACAGCACTTGATTGCTAATGAGGTTCTAAACATTCATAGTGGAAATTTTTTCTTTTGCACAGGAATTCTATATCCTCTGTTAGGGCCAATGAAGACATCAGGATTTAAATGATTTTAGTGATGTTGACTCCACACCCTGAAAGCCACACCATCTGAACTTCTTCCCCAACAGCCTAGAGCCTACCCCATCCCCTCTTGCCACCTAGCTGCCGTATTGGCCTCCTCAGCTGTGCAGCCTGCCTCCTTGTCCATGCCCCACTCAGTAGCCCTAGCTGGGGCGCTACTGGGGGCCTCTGCTGTCTGGGACGGAGGTGCTGTCCAGGTGCTGAGAAACACCACAGGAGCTGTCCAGCCTGGGAAGCCAGCCCTGAGGAAGGGAGCAGGACCCGGCCCGTGCCTGCAGAGTCCAGCAGTCAGAGCTAGTTTCTCTGAGTCAGAGTGGCACAGCTAGGAGGGCCTTGGAGACCATGCCTGGTTGTGCAGAGGAGAAAACGGATGTTCAGAGAGAGAATTTAGGTTGGTTTAGGCTCTCTGAGAGCAGTCCTTTCCCCGTGTCACCAAACAGTATTACTTACTCACCAGTGTCTGCTGGACACATGCCTATCATTTTCTATGACACGGGCTGACGTACAAAGCCCTCTACCAGGCGCTTTTCTTGCTATCTCATTTTAATTCTTATTATTATACTCAGATTAGCTGTGATAGTATCATCTTCATGTCACTGGGAACTGGACCAGTGGCAAGAACAATGGGTCCAGGGAGTCTGCACAGAGACAAGATAACCGAGCTGGAACTGGGAGGATGGCATTCCCTGGGAGGAAGAGCAGGACATGGTGGGGAGAGGGACCAGCAGGAATAAAAGCTGATTCACGCCATGGAGCTAGGGCAGGGGGAGAGGGAGAGCAAGTGGGCACTCATGCAGGGAGCTTAGGCTTAAATCTGCTTCCCATATACTGCTCTCTGTGAAGCTACTAATACAGGTCTGGAAATTAGGGGACTTCTGAAGGAAAGCTTTAGCTCAAGCATACTCGCCTACACACACACACACACACACACACACACACACTATTGGCCTTGCTATCTTTGTTGGAACTGCACTGTAGTGTAAGATGCTTCAATTTAACCTCCTCTCCTTCCTTCTCCCCTCCCCTTCACATGGTGCTGACCTGTGGAAAGATTTGATGGTCTCCCAGCTTCATTAGCTCCCTCTTCCCTTCTTCTGCACACAGGTATCTGATTAATACTCCTCTCTCCGTGGACTCATCCCATCTTGGTACCTGTCTCAGATGATCTGGGCTAGCAGAGCCACACAGCCAATCATAGCCGGCTGGGCAAGGTTCCAAAGCCTCCCACTCACTCCTCTGCATCATGTGCCACCTGCCATGACCTGGTTAGAAGCAACCAGGACTTAACATGGAGCTGGCTGCTTGGTTCTCTTCCAACATGCCTGTGACAGGGCTCTGTGCCCTTCTCCCTCCTACGGCTCACTCGCTTCCTTCCAGAAGGAAGGACTGGCTAGCTGCCTCTGGAATCACAGAGAATTCTGTATACCCAATGGCTGCTTCTTGCATTTCCTGAGGACTCTAGTATGGAACAAAGTCTGTGTGATGTACTGCCCTCCAAGCGAATCTTCAAGCCTGTTTCCCACCAGCTCTTCAGTTGCGGTTTTCATTTTGCCTCGGGGCTGAACAATTTCCTCTGCAGTGACAATGTACAATCTCCTGAGCTCTGCACAGTCCCTTCACCCTACACATAAAGGAAATAGGAAGTAACCCAGCAGATGGTATAGACACCCCCAGATAGGAATGGGAGCCAATTTCCCTGCAAGGCTATGCAGACAGACTCCTCCCACCAACTGCACAGGGTTTTCTATTCAAGGACTCCAACGACTGCTTGTCTAAAAGAATCCCAACTCTATGACTGATGCCTCTGCCTCCCCACCCCCAGACTCCAATTACACAGAGTGGGTCCTGTGTAATTCAGCATTATGGGGGCAAAAAGGGGTGGTTGTCTTTAATGGAGTTGTTCCACGAGTTCAGGTTTTCTAATGGCAACTTTTGGAAAAGCAGAATATACTGTTAGCCATGAAGTCACTAAGGAATGTTATTGGATCCTTTCTGCTGTCAGAAACATATACAGACCACTAGGCCCATACTTCAAAGCAAATGAACTCCAAGTGGCCTTGATCGCCAAACTGAGGCTCTGGGCAGAGTAAACAAATGTGATTATTTTTAAAAATTACTGAGTTAATGGACGGAGGGTACCTGGACTGGAGCAGCATTGCATGCAGATGTCCTGAGGCCCTTGTCTATCCAGTCTCACAAACACCTGCTCAGCAGAACTGTCCAATTTGACACCAGCCAGGTGAGCCCTTGACCATGCAGGCAGATTATGGGCTGCTGAGGAACCTAGCCACAGCATAGGAGAAATGGTAGCTGACTTTCCCCAGAATTCTGACAAAGCAGAAAGGAGGGACCCTCAGGCCCAAATAATGATTGATCAGAGATAGAGTTTTTGTTCTAAAACACAAACGCCCCATGCTATCCCAGCTCTTATCTTCCTGTCCTAAATCCTTTCCAGGCAGCCCTGGAAGCCCTGCTCAAGTTTCACCTCCTCACGCAGTCTCCTGTAGTTACCCTACATAGAACTTTGATAGCCAATGGTCTTCACTCATGTAATGTTTTCTCTGCACTAGATGACAAGAAAGATGCTAGACAGCAACAGCTAGCCCCTCCATGCTCTCCCCAGTTCAGGAACACGATCAGTAGACACTTTCTGGGTTGAATACAGAGTAAGTACGCCATATATAAAATAAAACAGCCTAACCTTATGCCTAACGTGCCTTTCCTAAAGAATAATACAGGAACATTGTGATTCGAGTTCTAACCCCAGCTCTCTTGCAACTGGTAAATTGCATACACCTTGCCTCTTCTACTGTTTGGTGTGGAATAAGCCTTCCTGTCTTTCTGTGACTGAGCCCAGACGACCTGCTGCCCTAGGCCAGGATCCCATGTGTGACTTGCTCTAATAAGCTTGTTTCTTCTTATAGGTAGCTTTTTTCCTTCTTTGCTCGCAAGACACAGAACATTTTTAAAGATAAACCACATACTAGGTCAAAAATCAAGTCTCAGCAAACTTAGAAGAACTGAAGAATTGAAATTACACCACGTATCCTCTCAGAACAAAAATGAATACAGTTAGAAATCAACAAGAGCAATAGAAAACTCACGGATGCTCGGAAATTAAACAACATGCTATTGAATGATCAATGAGCCCTTGAAAAAATTATAAATGAAATAAAAACCTTCTTAAAATACATGAAAATGAATACACAACATATCAAAACCTGTGGGAGGGCCTAGCACGATGGCTGAATTGGCTAATCCTCCACCTGGAAATGCCAGCATCCCATATGGGCACCACTTCATGTTCCAGCTGTTCCACTTCCCATCCAGCTCCCTGCTTGTGGCCTGGGAAAGCAGTCGAGGACGGCACAAAGCCTTGGGACCCTGCACCCGTGTGGGAGACCCGGAAAAGGATCCCAGGCTTAGGATCACTCGGCTCCAGCCATTGCCACCACTTGAGAAATAAACCAGATGACAGAAGAACTTTCTCTCTGTCTCTCCTTCTCTCTGCAAATCTGGTTTTCCAATAAAAATAAAATAATCTTTTGAAAAAAAAAAAACTGTGGGATGTAGCAAAAACAGTGTTGAGGGAAGTTTATAAAATTAAGTGCTTATGTGAAAAAAAAAAAAAAGAAAGAAAGAGAAATGTCTCAGCGATCTAATGATTCATCTTGAAGATTTAGAAAAATACAAACAAGGGTCCAGCGTGGTGGCCTAGCAGCTAAAGTCCTCACCATGTATGCACTGGGATCCCATATGGGCACCGGTTCGTGTCCCAGTAGTCCCACTTCCCATCCAGCTCTCTGTTTGTAGCCTGGGAAAGCAGTAGAGGACAGCTCAAAGCCTTGGGATCCTTCACCTGCGTGAGAGACCCAGAAGATCCTGGCTCCTGGCTTCGGATTGGCTCAGCACCTGGCACCGCTGTCATTTGGGGAGTGAATCATTGGATGGAAGATCTTCCTCTCTGTATATCTGACTTTCCAATAAAAAACTAAATCTTAAAAAAAAAAAAAAACCACAAACCAAACCCCAAACCAGCAGGAGGAAAGAAATGGAGAAGAAATAAACTAAACAAAAAAATACAAAAGACCAACAAAACAAAAAAAAGCTGCTTTAAAAAATTATTTATTTTTATTGGAAAGGCAGAGTTATAGAGAGGAAAAGAGAAAAAGAGATCTCCCTATACTGGTTCACTTCCCAAATAGGCACAATTGGCTGGAGCTGGGCCAATCTAAAGTCTGGAGCCAGGAGCTTCCTCTGGGTTTCCCATAGGGGTGTAGGGTCCCAAGCTTCTGGGACATCCTTAGCTATTTGCCCAGGCCATCAGCAGGGAGCTGGATCAGAAGTGGAGCAGCTGGAGTTGGACTGAAAGTGAAGCAACTGGGACTAAGTTTTTTTTTTTTGAGAAGATAAACAAAATGGACAAAAATCTAACCAAACTAACAGAAAAAGCTTAAATAAATAAAATTAGAGATGGAAAAGAATACATTACCACTGATACCACTGAAATATAAAGGATTGTAAGAAATGACTATGAAGAAATATATGCTAATAAAACTGTAAAACTTTGAAGAAATGGATAAACTCCTTGATTCATATGTGCTATAAAGATCAAATCAGTAACAGATAGACAACCTAAACATGACAAGCGATGAGACTGAAGCGGAAACGCCAGTTTCTAAGTGGTACCGTCCAACAACTTCCAGTAGCATCTCTTGGGGAAACCTTCCCTCACTCAACCGTCCAAAGTAGTCACCCCTTCTCCTGCTGCTCCCTACTTTGACTTTCTAGAACCCACAAGAATTGGTATTATCTGACCCATTAGCATTTATTTCCCACCCCATACTCAACACCCACTTCACTACCCTCCAGAATGTGAGCCCTTTTGGACAAGACTTCCCTGTTTACTGACATAAACTTTGTTTACCAATTTCAGCCTGTGGCTAGAAAAGGGCCAGCCCTTCGTAGGTGCCTCACAAGTGTGTTTAGAACAAAGGACCAGATAAACTGACCTAAGCCAAGACAAAGGTAGTGGTCAGTGAGTTCATACAGATCTGGATGGGAATATGTTAGTCTGGCCTTTGGCAGTTACTGCCCATGATACTGTGCTTGTTTGCTGCCTTCCTTGTGAAACTCTGTGTGTGTGTGTGTGTGTGTGTGTGTGTGTGTGTGTGTGAGAGAGAGAGAGAGAGAGAGAGAGAGAGAGAGAGAGAGAGGATGAGCAAGAGGGGAGGGGAAGAGAGAGGAGGAGAGGAGAGGAGAGGGGAGGAGTGAAGAGAGGAGAGTCTCCATCCACTGGTTCACTTCCCAAATGCCTCAGATGGCCAAGGGGTGATGCTATTAGCAGAGATGGCTGTTCAGAGATTCTTGTTGCACAAGGAAGGATTCAGATGCGAGAGAGCCGTAAGTGAGGTAGCCAAGTTTAACGAGGAAAAAGACACCTGATAGAATAGGTAGGTGTTTCAGGAAAGAACTGAACACCAAGTCTGCCCTGAACCTGATGAGGAGAGAGGCTTTCATGGAAGTGCGTTTGGGTCTCCGGTGCCTTTGAAAAGGAAAATTGTGGGTCGGGGCTTTGCAGATGTGTAAATCCTCCCAGGACCTTATCATTATGATGTTAATGGAACCTAACAGCCCCTTTGGTGCCAGGCAGGGGGAGTTCCCCAGAGCTACCCCCAGGGAGAGCTGTGCCCCATGAAACAGGGGTAGAGCAATGGCTACAGGTAATCGCTGATTGGCATTCAGGGCTGGTTTCCTGGCCATACTACACATAATGTATTTTCCTTTAAAAAAAATTCTCATTCTCTTCAGCCCCTCTTACAAACACAAGCTAAAATCTACCTAGCAACCTTAATAAAACTAGGAATTGAAGTCTCCTGCTTGGATAGCAGGAATCCAGCTGTGACCACTGCCTTGGGGCATCTACATCAGCAAGAAGTTAGAAGCAGGAATCTCTAGAACTAGAAGACAGGAAGTCAAACCGAACTAGAGACAGGAGTTAAACCAAGGCACTAGGATGTGGAACTTAGGGTTCCTTACCAGCTAGGTCATTTACCTGCTCTTTCACCAACTTTTTGAAACCCCTCCCCCCCCCTCCTTTTATTTCCCTGCCCTATTGATGTTGGCTTGGTTCATGTGACTTGCTTTAGCCAATGATATTATTAAAGTGAGGCAAGCCTAAATAGCTGTACAACTTGGCTTGCCCCTTGGGCTCTGATGATCTGCAAGGAGGAGGAGCAAGCTCTGGCTGCTTTTGTCCACCCCCTACATCCAGGGCCCCAGAAGTAAGACTGTGAAGCAGACCTTAGCCCACTGTGCCCAGCTGGATCACCTGAGCTGCAGCTGGCCCTGCAGAACTGTGAACTTGAGAATAAATCCTTGTGCTGTCATTAGTTGTTTGAGATAGACTATTACACAGCATCATGGTAACGATAGCTGATATGCTCACTATAGAAAAAAATGGAAAACATAGATAAGAAATAAGGGCAAAATGGAACCACCTATAATCCTATAATAAGTGCACTGTAACGAATAACTCAAGCAGGGACCCCAAGACTGATCCCATCATCGTGGACTCAGTGCCACCTTGAATGCCTGTTGACCCGGTACTGCCTTAAATCCGTTAGATTTCAGTCCCCTTGAATACCTGGTAATCCAGCACTACCGTAAACCTCCTAGATCTCAACCTCCTAAAGGCCCACTTGCCTAAGTGTAGTGACCTTCAGGTTTCAACTGTGCACTCCACCAATCCCCTGAGGCATGTATTCCTGGCATCCACTTACAGCTGCATCTGCCAGTCCCTGACCTGGCACTCCCCATACCCACCTCAAGTCTGTAAAGATGCCTCTCTCTTTTGTTCTCTCTTTTCCTCCTGTTCGCTCTCTGCTTGTGCTGCCTCTGCTCTACTCCTGCTCCGCTCCACTTTTTGTCTCTTTCCCTCTCTCTTCTCAGGCTCCCCATCTATTTGCCTTTCTGCTCTGCTTTCACTTTCTCCCTACCCCTCGCCACTTCCCTTGCTGAAATAAAGACCTCAGTGTGGTTCACTTGCTGTGTCTGATGTCTTGGGTTTGTGAAAAAAAAAAAAATTAACTCTTGGTTCATTCTTATTTCACAGTAATGGGGGCCTCCAGCATGTACCTTTTTTGTGACCTGCTGTTCATGCCGGTACAACATGAACATTTTTCTAAGGCCGAATCAGTTGCAGCATTGCCTCACAGCCGCTCCCAACAACCCTACCAGCAGGCTTCAAGAGGCAACCTCCAAGGTCTCACCTCTGCCATACACAGGGCCCAGTGTAACTCCAAGCTGAAGGCTCTTCCCCACCAGGCAGGCGCTCTCCAAGGCCTCGTTAGCATTTCTGGCACCCAGCTAGATCAGCTCCTTCCTCAACAAGAGCGAAGACACATTTCTCTTAGCTGGGGGGACATGGCAAGTGTTTGGCTCCTCTGGGCTCCTTATTCCCAAGGCCCTGCCAGCAACCTCCCCCCAGCAGACACCCTGGGGGATTTGGGCGTTGGGATGGAGGCAGGCTGGAACACATGTCTAGAAAGTACTCTTTGATGCCCACATGTGTTCCATTTCATCTGGACATTTAGGTTGGCAGGAGTGAAACAGAGGGTAGCTACAATTCTCACAGAGAAGCCAGCCTGGGAGCTTGTGGCAGGAACCTGGGAACATCTGAAGCTAAAAGCTGCATTCCCAGCTCCAGACATTGTCATAGGAGGCTTCATAGGGCTGGAGAAAGTAGCATGGCATGACCAGATTGGTGGCCATGGTTATTCAACCTAAACAAAGGACTCAAAGTCAGGAGCAGGGGGTGCGGGAAGGGGACAGTGTGGAAGATTTTTCTCTGGGTAGTAACACAGCCTCTGTTTTCTTGTCTGTCAGATGCTCATGGGATTGTGTGCCCATTGGACCCTCCCTTCTGCCACAACAACACTGATTATGGTGAGGATGGTGATGTGATGGACATGAAAGGGGTATTGAACTGTCAGGAGAGTTCACATTCCCCCCACTTCCCCACCCCTCACTCCCAGCCTAAGGATCCTGGCGGGGCAGGGCAGACAGAGCTGGTCCTCACCCTCCAGGGAGGATTCTAGCCTTGAGGCACTTCAGTAAACCAGAAAGTGATAGGTTAGGCCCAGGGCTGCCTTGGCCTTGTCAGCAGGCCCCCTGGGGTGAGGGGCGTGGCTTCCTTCCCTTCTCCTGCCCTCTGGTCCAACCCCTTTCCAGGACGGAGAAGGAGAACAGCTCAGGAACCTGAGAAGACCAGAATGCAATTACAGTCAGTTATGTGACTTTGGACAAGTTCTGGAGCCTCTCCAGACCTCAGAAAATACTTTCTTCAGAAGTGTGAAAGATGTTGCACACAGTGTCTGAGACCTGCTATTATGACTTGCTAGGTCACTGGGATACAAATAGCTAATTCCAAAACCTGGCAAAATTAGAAGCACAAAAGTTCATCTTGAACCTGAGAATTTCACTACTCGGCTCCAACTGTTAAAGGTGCCTGTACCGGGAGATAGCAAACTGATGGAACCAGGGACTGTCACCCAGGGGCTGTCTACACATTCAAATTCACCTTATGGGGGCAATGTGGCTTTTTGCACTCCTCAGGATCCTCCCCCCACAGGTATCAGATAAGATTTTAACCTCCCTGCCTTCCCAAACTCCATCACTGTCTTCTCTGTCACACCTGATCGTCTCCTTGCTTCTAAACTGAGACTGCTCCGACTGCTCCGGGTTGAGGCCCAAGGGGATCCCGACCTGCCAGGCATAGCCTCCCTCCCTCAGGATTGTGGTTGCCAAGGTTGGCCAAGGTTACCTGTCCTGGAGGCCTGAGCACAGCAGGTTTTCTCTTCCCCAGGGCAGTCGGGAATAGCTCTTAGGCCAGCACTCCCACCACGCCCAGGGCAGCCCTGGAGGATGTACCAACAGATGGCTCCCTGGATGTTTCTCCCCAGAACACTTGCCAGGGACCCAGACCTTCACAGCTCTGCCCTCACAGTCAGCAAGCAGTGGGCTCCTCCTTAGAGAGCTGTCCTCCTTAGAGAACTATTCCCCACACCTGAAACAGCAGACTTGGGGGCCTTCAGGCCCAGCAAAACTTCAGACGACAATAACAGGAGTGGGAACCCAAGCCTGGGAGGTACCAGTGCCCAGGGGCAAAGCCCCACTCTACATTCTCCCTTCTGTGTGTAGTTCCTTCCTTGCCCCATGCCACCCATTGAGTGACATATCTTTACTTACTGCACCTGCCCCACCACTTGAGGGCTGCCATTATGATTTCTTCAGTACAATCCCCCAACTCCTGGCATAGGACAAAGAAGCATGGAATCTATAAATTAGACAGAGAGAGAGAGAGAGCGCGAGCCAGAGCGAGCCCAACCTACTGGTCTATTCTTCAAATGCCTGCAATGTCAGGAACCCAATCACTTGGGCCATCACTTGCTGCTTCCCAGGGCCTATGCTGGCAGCAACTTGGGATCAGGAGCCCAAGACACATCACCAATGCCAGGTGCCCCAAAATGGGATGTGGGCCTCCTATTTGGCAACTTAGCCATCAGGCCAAACCCTGCCTGCTCAGAAGGGTTCTTCGGGGATTCTCAATAGTGTTTAAGAGATCACAGCATCAAAATGAACAACTAGGGCACAAGACACTGAAGCTGTTTATACCTTGTCTATCACAATATAGACTTCAGTATTTTAAAAAAAAAAAGGCAAGATTGATACACTTCCTAAACTGAGGAAAATGTGTCGTTCAATACTTGTAGTCTTGTGTAAAGGAGTTAGATCAGGTAGTAGGCAGTTAGGGCATTCTGGGTCCCTGAGCCATTTTCTTCTCAAAGATCTCAAAGATCAAAATATCTCAGATTCACCAGAGCACATTTCTTCCAAGGGACATGGGTGACATTAGCATATCAATTTCCCTCATGATGTATCAGCCATTATCTCCAACCATTATGTGGGAGAGCCTCAGGCTGGTCTCCTTATCATTGAAAAGGGGACCAAGAAAGTAATATGTCTGACACCTGTCTGGCCTTTTGCCCCAAAGCCAAATACCAAGGTGACTAGAAATTCTCCTCTGTTTATGTAAAACTTTAAAAGGTACTTTCCCCACCATTAACAGGGGTCTTTTTACTTTTCTTCCTGCCACTATGGTAATGGGTAAGAGCTCTTTCTATCTTGAAGCCCTCTCCTGTCACTAGAACAGGAGCCTCCTTTCTCAGCTTTTCTAATAAATTTTGCTTTAAAACTAAACTGTGTCTGCATGAAAAATTCTTCCTTTGCTAGGCAAGAATCAAGGTTGCTGCCGTATTCGGGGTCAAAAACCCTAAAACAGTCTGATTGTAAATATAATGTATGTTCATTGAAAAATGCACTAAAGTATAAAAATGTCATAAATTTCTCTATAAATATATGTATATAAATATGAATTTTAAAAAACTGGCATGATACACACATGGAAAATTCCATACTTGACCTCATATAATGGTTTGCATCCAAATATAGGTGCACCAAAACTACTGTATACAATGACTTTCAGCCACTCTTTTATATTTAGATTTGGGGCCCATGCCAAGCTATTTCCTTATGTAGATACAGATATTCCAAAGGCTGGAAGGATCTGAAATCAAAAGCAGTTCTGCAGCCAAGCACTTCAGATAAATGATGTTCAACCTGTCCACTCGCACTGGTGTATTTTTGTTGAGCCACCATATACATGAAGCTGTTGAGTTCTCAGGGTACAGACTCACAGTCACTTGCTAGCTATAGATTTTTTTCAAATGTGCATTTAGATGTAGACCCTACTCACAGCTATCTGCAGGCTCTCAGAGGCACATCTCCTGAAGCAAGAAAAGCAGGGAGATTTTTGCAATTAGGAACCCAAGTACCTTGGCAGTGCTGCCCTCTGACTCTTGGTGGTAGCTGGACGGGTTTGGGGCTGGGAGGAAAGGAAGTGGCAAGTGGAGAAGCCAATCCTCAGGGATGAGGAAAGGGACTCCTCAGCTGTTCTTTTGTTTTTACAAAATTTGTTTTCATCATTTGAAAGGCAAAGAGACAGGGACAGAGGGACAGAGAGGTACTTCCCATCCTATCCACTGATTCACCTGCCAAAGACCCACACCAGCTGGGACTGGGTCAGTCGAAGCCAGGAGCTGAGATCTCAGTCCAGATCTCTCATGCAGGTACATGAGCTGTCACCTGCTATATCCGAGGGTGCACATTGCCAGGAAGCTGAAGTTGGGAGGAGTGGAGTCAGGACTCCAATCCAGGCACTCCAGTATAGGAGGCAGACATCTGAGAGGTGTTCTAATCACGGTGCATGCCGACTGTGTATCAGGCCAGAGATGGCCAGCTGGTCACATCTGTGTGTCCATATCTCTGCTTCCCCCCTCCTCTATGGAGACAGATGGTTGATCCCATTGCTTTTTGCACCTGACCTTCTCAGCACTTTCCTGGGCCAGCACCAGAAGTCATTCAAGTCGCAGCCTGAGTTACTAGACTGCTTCATTCAGGCCTCACAACAGCTCTTGATTTTTGTTGTTGTTGTTGTTACATTTCATTTTATGACACTAGGAGGGGTGTGCAGAGAAATTTTTAAAATTACACTAACAGCTCATGATTAAGGCAGTGTTTCCATTTGAAGCTGAGGCTGCCAAGGTTCAGAGATTGACTTTTGCCATCCAGGATTCAGAGAGGTGGTTGGTATTCAAACCCAGGCTCTTGGAATCTAAATCCCCCCCTCTCTTATCAGGTCTGAACACCTGCAGAAGGCTGAGTGCCACCGCACAGTCCCTGGGAGCCCACGGAGCTTATGGAAGAGCCTCTTGGCTTCCATTCCCTCACCTTACAGTTAGCTCCATGGCCTGGCATTGGGGAATTGGGCACCCTTAGGTCACACCCACTGCTAGCAGTCTGGTGAAGAGTCTTCCCCTGTCCTCTCCCCTCCCCACAGGAGCAAAGAACCTGTGCAAACCCCAGACCAGCTGGGCATAGGAGAGGCAGACTCAGAAGTCCTAGGGTGGCCATATCCTTGCCTGAACCTCTATTCTGGCCTGCAGCCAATAAGGCAGGGAATTACAGAAAGTTCTTGGAAACTTTCCAGAGAGAGTTAAATGCCTTAGCTTTAGGGGAAATTGCCCAAAAAAGAAATAGCTCAATTAAACTACCTTCGATAAGCTAGGCTAGCCTAGGCCATAAACTGCTGTGTGTAAAACTGGTGGTTAGATATCTGCTCCGGGCTTGGATTCCCCATCCTGGGGAAGATGACATTGTTAACCTCTATCAGCCATTTGAACTCTAGTATAAATGAGTTCTTCCAAGTATTTTCCCAGAAACTAAAGAACCCTAAAATCTTGTGGTGAGTGTTGACTAACCTAGGAGACTAACACAGGTGGTAGCTTCACACCTAGCTTCTACTCATTACATGACTTGTTCATTCAGATAACCTACCTCCTAAAGTAAGGGACAAGTTGTTGAGATCATGGATGAGTAAAAATATGTGGCATGTAGTAAGTGCTTGTTTACTGTACTTTTAGACTGGTGTGGATAAGCATGAAAGGCACAGTACCTTTTCTTTTCCAGCGTCAGTGAGTATAAACAGTCACTGTGCTTAATGTCTGCTCTGTTACCGACTTTATCTCCTCCCTGATTTCCTTCCTCATGGGGCAGCAGGCAGCAGACAGAGGGAAGATGGCTTAGGTACAGCTACCCCAGAAGCCAGGCCTGAGAAGCAGCTTCAGGCAGAGCTCTGAGCCAAGGCTGGAGCCTGGAGCAGGACTCGGAAACAGACTGATCCTGTGAATGGACTTGCTCTGAGCAACTGGGGCTGACCTCACCACTACCATCAGCCACTGAGTCATCTTTGCTGAGGGGGACTTGAACTTGGGGCCGGGGACCCAACACAATTGGAGAGAGAGCTCTTTACTTAGCTATGCTCTAGGGATGGATAGACTGGCCCATGCTAGGAGCCCTGCCCTATAGCTCAAAGAATGTTCCCTGCCTAGGGAAGGCAGAGAAATCACAGTGGTGACGCTGGGGTAACAGGTGAATTGTCCAGATCATATAAATGCAAATTTGTCAGGCACCAAGGCCAAGTAGACAGGACTGCCCCTTTCCCTTACCAACCAATAGTTATGGATACACAAAATCTTCATTACTTATATCAATAGGAAAAATGCATCAGAAACAAGCCTGAAAGGCAAGTGGTAACTGGAAGGATATTTGAAATGAATATCATGTAAGGAGACAATATTCTTATTAATAGAAAGTTCTCCAAGCCACATAGAAGGTGAATATTCAAATAGACAGTGGCAACAAGAACAAAAGTAATTCACAAATTTACAAATTGCAAATGCACATGTATGAACTCAAAGGCATTCATTATCAAAATATTCTTTTTAAAAATCTCATTTTAAAGATGAAGAAATTTGTGAAAGTCCAGGGTAGGCATGAATGCAAAGAACAGATACATGGACACTCCTAGATGAGGTATGAATTGGAACATACTTTATAAGAG
The DNA here is from genome assembly GCF_017591425.1 of Ochotona curzoniae. NCBI lineage: Eukaryota > Metazoa > Chordata > Mammalia > Lagomorpha > Ochotonidae > Ochotona > Ochotona curzoniae. The sequence continues at coordinate 68,111,823 of NW_024467122.1, forward strand.
CTATTCAGCAAAAATACTTGCAAAAATTCTTTCTTTGTTTTTACCCAAGAGTCTACTGAGGGATGTATCCTAGGAAGAACTCCAAAAAGAAATTCAAGATAAATAGGATATTCATGGTGTTGGCAGTTGTAACAGTGAAAAATTGGAATCATCTCAATGTTGAACCGAGTATGAGAAATATCATTATGGGTTTTTTTTCACATGAAGATGTATTTATTTACTTGAAAATCAGGTACAGAGAGACCTTCCATCCACGGGTTCACTCCCCAGATGGTTGCAGTGGCCAGATTTGGGCTAGGCAAGGACCAGGAGCCAGGAGCTGCATCTCAGTCTGCTATATGGGTGCAAGGGTCCAAGGACTCAGGCCATCATCCTCTGCTACTTTTCCAACCATGTTAGCAGGGAGCTGGGTAGGAAGTGGAACAGCTAGGACTTGAACTGGTACCTGTATGGGGTGCTGGCATTGCAGGTGCCAGCCCTATCATTATGGTTGTTACAAATCATAACTTGTTTTGCATTATTAGAAATTGTGTCAGGCAAGGGTGATTAACCTAGTGGCAATACCAGATGCTGGTTAAGATGTTCACATTCCATATTGGAGGGCCTGGGCTTGATTCCCGACTCTGGTTCTTGACTTCCACACACCCTGGGTGGCAGTGATGATGGTTCAAGTGGCTGGAGGCCCACCACCCCTAGGGTGGAGTTCTCAGGTTAAGTTCCCAGCTGTCAGCTTTGGCCCAGCCAGGTCCCTTCTGTTGTAACCAGCAGGTAGGAGCTCTTGTTTTCTCTATATATTTCTGTATCTTTACCTGTCTTACATTACCTCAAGCCTCTCAAATAAATTAAAAAACAAACAACTGTGTTAGGAAAGAGTATGTGTTGACATGGGAAAGTGTGTATATGTATTATTAAATAGAGCTAACACCAGAAGTCAGGAGTTTCTTCTAAGTCTCCCACACAAATTCAGGGGACCAAATATTGGGGCCAACCTCTACTGCCTTCCCAGGTGTGTTAGGAAGCTAGATTGGAAATGGAGTAGCCAGGAATTGAACCAGCACCCATAGGGATTGCTGGCATTTTAGACGACTTAACCCACTAAGCCACAACACTGCCAACCCCTCATTTTTTAAGATTCTTATCCTTAAAAGTATACTTTAAAGTATAAACATAGATATTGATTTTTCTTCCTGAAAGGCAGAGAGACAGAAAGACAAAAGCAGAGAAAGATCTTCTCTCCACCAGTTCACTTCCTAAATGCCTACAAGAACCAGGAATGGGTCAAGCTGAAGCCACAAGCCTGAAATCCAGTCCATGTCTCCCATATGGGTCACAGAACCGAAATATTTAAGGTATCACCCACTGCCTCCCAGGGTAAGCATTAGCAGGAAGCTAGACAGAAGCAGAACCGGAACTTGAACTCAGGCAATGCATGCTGGAAGCCAGCATCACCTGCTGTGTCTTGACCTTGGCAGGAAGTCCAGCCTCAGGTGCCTAACATAGGTTGGTTGAGTTGAAAAAGAAAAGGCAGATAAAGGTCTGGCAGGATACTGGTTAGGGCCAATAATTGCTATGACAGCAAAGTATATCAGGGACCAATGGGATTGCAGTTGTACCGATTCCCACTAGGAATCGATGCTGCTTGGTGTGAGCTTAAACAGACGCGACTGGTTGGGAGAGCAGCCGAGTAACAGCTAACAAGTTGAGTATGTTTCCACTCTTAGGCTCATAGATTCCACTTCTGAGCATCCATCCTAGAGAGTTACACACAGGCCCAGAGAGATCTGAACCAGAATGAACAGTGTGGCAGTGTCTGTCATGTAAGAATTTCCATCAAGACAGCAAAGGTTGTACTGTGGCTAAGTTCTGAGAATGCAATGCCTATAGCGCTAAAATTCATTGATTAGAAATACACTGTGGGGCCCAGCGGCGTGGCCTAGCAGCTAAAGTCCTCGCCTTGAACACGCCAGAATCCTATATGGGCGCCGGTTCTAATCCCAGCAACTCCAATTCCCATCCAGCTCCCTGCTTGTGGCCTGGGAGAGCAGTCAGTCGAGGATGGCCCAAAGCTTTGGGACCCTGCACCCATGTGGGAGACCCGGAAGAGTCTCCTGGATCCTGGCTTCGGATCGGCATAGCATCGGCCTTTGCGCTCACTTGGGGAGTGAATCATCAGACAGAAGATCTTCCTCTCTGTATATCTGACTTTTCAATAAATAAATAAATCTTAAAAAAAAATACACTGTGAACATTAGTTGGCCCCCAAGTGTAACGTTGAATAAAAAGACAAATCACAGAAGTATGCAGAATGATAGAATGTTTAAAAAAAAACAAAGTTAGACACCTGTAAAACAGTACTATCTAGTCTTTATGTCCAGGCAAATAATATCAGCAGAAGTATAAATGTATGCATGGGAATGCTAGACATTAAATTCATCCTATAAAGAAGATGAGAGGATAAGGAAGTTTGTGATACAATCTACAGGTGGTCTTAATGTATCTTTAATTTATTGTTATTATTATTGGAAAGGCAGATTTACAGAGAGGTGAGACAGAGAGAAAGATTTTCTGTCTGTTGGCTCATTCCTCAAATGGCCACAATAGCCAGAGTTGAGCCAATCTGAAGCCAGCAGCCAGAAACTTCTTCCAAGTCTCCTATGCAGATACAGGGTCCCAAGGCTTTGAGTCATTCTGCCTTGCTTTCCTAGGCCATAAGCAGGGAGCTGGATCAGAAGTGTAACAGCCAGGAACAAACTAGCACCCATCTGGGATTCTGACACTTGAAGATGGAGGATTAGTCTATTGAACCATGGTGCTGGCTCCACCATATCTGTTTTTTTTTTTTTTTTTTAATGGAAGAAAAAAGAACCCAAAGCAATTATCACACTGAGATGATTAATAAGGTAGGTGATGAATATATATGTGTTGATTCTGTTCCTCATTTGCCTATGATTGTTCAGAACATCCCATAACAAACAGGGCCTGGCACCAGTGGCTAAATCCTCACCTTGCATGAGTTAGGAACCCATATGGGTGCCATTTTGTGTCCTAGCTCCTCTACTTTCCCTTCAGCTCCCTGCTTGTATCCTGAGAAAACAGTCAAGGACACCCCAAAGCCTTGACTCTGTGTCCACAAGGGAGACCCAGAAGAAGCTCTTAGCTCCTGGCTTTGGATTGGCATAGCTCTAGCTATTGCAGCCATTTGGGGAGTGAATCAATGGAAGGAAGATCTTTCTCTGCCCTTCCTTCTTTCTAGAACTCTGCCTTTCCAATAAAAATATCTTTTTTAAAAAAGTTATCTTAAAAATAGAAATACATAAACAGGGCCAGCACCACCTCATTGTATGCTAAGCTTCCACCTGTGGTGCCAGAACCCTTATGGGCACCAGTTTGAGTCCCAGCTGTTCCACTTGCTGCCTGCTGATGTCCTAAGAAGAAAGACAGTTCAAGTGCTTGGACATTTGTTCCTATGTGGTGGACGTGGAAGAACTCCTTGGTTTCTAACTTCAGGTTGGCCCAGTTCCAGCCACTGAAAACTCCAGTGGGTAGATTTCTCTTCTTCCTGCAACCTCTATGTGTCCATGCTTTGACTTTCTCTCTCGGGCTGAGATAAGAGCCTGGGATGAACCTGGCTTAGCACCGTGCTCCCCACAACACTCTGAACCCCAGCTCTGATTCTGATTCCAGCTTCCTGCTAACATGTGCCAAGTAAGGTAATGGGAATGGCTCCCATACTGTGTGAGGGTAGGACAGTAGGCAGTTAGGATCCCTGGTGAGATAAACTTTAAAATGTTAATTGTTTTCCTCTGGTAAAACTCTTTTAAAATGTAAAGGAACAGGGCTTCCTCCTATCCTATATCCTCCCTGAAGCAGGTTCTCCCTCCAGGGAGAGAACAAAGGGAAAGAATCAACTATCAATCTTAGAGCATGGAGACTGGCTCACTTTGGACATGTCAAAGGAGTGGCACCTTAGTTTACTTTCAGGATGTCAGTTTATCTTCAGGACAGGGGAAGGAAGCTACCAGTATCACTTTGTGTTTCAGGGGTAGGCGGTGGACATTACTGCCCATCATGAATAATGTTTTTTCTTTTTGCCCTTGGGGTGATTTATGTGAACCCCCTCCCTGAGATGGTGCATAAAAGACCCCATTTCCACCATTTCCTTGGGTCTTTCCTACCTTGGAGTCCCCCTCCTGTCACTAAGACAGGAGCTCTCTTTCTTTCCTAAATAATTCATATTTTGCAAATGAGTTTGTTCACATGAACATTTTTCTTTCATATGAGACAAGAAATGAAGTTGCTGCCATGTTCATGTTGAATCCCCTACAACAGTTTCCCTACAATAGCACAGTTTCTCCCATCACCAACGTGGGAGACCTGGATTGAGTGTCTCATTCTCAACCTCTACCTGGCCCCAGCCCTGGTTATCATGGCATTGGGGAATGAACCAACAGATGGAAGACCAATCTTTGTCATTTTGTATATCAAGTACATGAAAGTATACTCTAAGAAATGTTTTTAAAATTAGTTTACATGGAGAACAAACCCATCCTGAACAGGCATTCAAACTTGCTCCACCTCAGGTTAATTATTCATTCAGAAAGCAGGGACAGTAAAACATACTTCGGGTGGTTGTTGGAGGGTTGAGTGATATAATGTAACAGAATGCTTAGAAGCAGTATGGACTCAATCAACACTCTCTCTCTCCTTCTGATTCGGCCAACCCAGGAGTAAGATCATCCTACTCCCTGAACATTGTAATCTAGAATTTCCAGCAGGCATAGAAGAATCCAAGGTAGGATTTTGGGTTATGGGCACATGTGTGTGTACATGTGCACGTGTGCATGTAAATGCCTTTCTGTGGCTGGCTCCTTTTTACTTCGCAATATTTTGAAGATTCGTCTGTCATTGCATGTGCCAAAATGTCACTCCTTTTTGTTGAAAAATATTCCATTGAGGCACTCATAATAAGCTTTTAAATAAAGACTCAACTTTTTAAAAAGACAATGAATTGGAAAGATAGAAATTTTAGAGGGTGCTAGTTCACTTTTCAGATACTCTCAAAGGCTGTGTGTGAAGCAGGCTGAAGCCTGGAGCTGGGAACTTCACTCAGGTCTCCCACGTAAGTGTCAGGGACACAATTACTTGAGTCATCCACAGCTACCTCACAGGGTGAACATTAGCAAGAAGTTGGAAGGGGAAGCTGAGTCTGGATTGAACCTAGAAAGTACTACATAATAGGTTGCAGGTGTCCCAAGGAGGCTTTTAACCACTACACCCACTCTGAATACATCACTTTCAACCATTTACCTATTGATGGACTTTTGGATTCTTCCCACTTGTGGCTCTTGGGAACTAATGCTGTATAGTTCAGTGATTTTAAAACCCGAGTGTTCAGGCCTGGTGTGATAGTCTTGTGGCTGAAGTCCTTGTTGTGTCTGTACTTGGTGTCTGTCAGATGGAGGATGGTGGGTGAAGGAACATTGGATGAATCTGCTCTGAGGCCAGCTGTCCATCACACTCAGGCGCCTCCCTGTGGCCACAGGAAGGGCTGCCTCTCCACTCTCACCAGAGGCCAGTGTGGTCCCCCAGCAGTCCATGAGAAGGGTTTTCCTCTACCTTCTGGACTTAAAGCGCTTCTGTCATGATGCTCATGGCTTGAGCAGGGGCATGGAGAACAGGAAGCCCCATTTCCTCTTGGGAAAACATTCCTTTTTCCACCTCTCCCCCACTCCGCTAGATTCTCTACTCCTCCTCTGCTTCCCCCAGCAGGGCCTGTTCTAGCTACTCTAAAGAATCCTCTCTATTTACATTTCAACCAAAAGAGAAAGAGACACTGCCAGGAAGAGTTTCCACCTGCTGGTTCAGTTCACTCATGAATGTCTGCAACACTCAGGGCTGGATCAGGCCAAAGGTAGGAGCCTGAAACCTTGTCCTGGTCTCCCAAGTGCACGGCAGGGATGGAGCCATCACATGCTACTTTCCAGGATGCTTGATGAGAATGCAGAATCAGAGCAGAACAACTGGGACTTGAATTCGCGCTCCTGTGTGGGATGCCTACATCCCAAGTTATGGCTTAACCATTGCATCACAAGTCCCACCCTGGAATTGACATTTTTCTTCAGGAAGCTTGTAGGCCCCGGTCTCCCAAGGGTTAACTCCACAGCTCAGCTTGTTTCTCAAAGGTGTAACAGGAAGGGCAATCATGGCCTGATACATTTAGCCCCGGGCTTGACTGCAATTTCCCTCCTTCCTGCTTCCCCTATTTGCACGTCCTTGGGGGAGCTTAGGTGTTGCTTAACCATTGGGAAGATCCTGGGAGGGGCCAAGCAGACTATATAAGAGAGTTCAACTTTGAATAAAAGCCTTCACTTCACAAGAATAAGTCTCAGTGTGTTGTCTGTCTTGTCTGTCTCATAACCCTAGTCCCTCCACTCGGCTCGGGGTATGTGGTGACGAGGGCATTGCCAACAGAAGCCATTTATCTGTAATATATTCCTCATTTTCTGCTTAAGCAAGGAGCGCCTCAGAGTGGGCATGGCTTCCCTGGCCCTCTCCCTTGTGGACCCGTGAACCTTGCCCGGGAGCAGACCCTAATAAGGCCTGGTTTTATCATCATTCTGGTCTCAGTAGTTCTGCTGTTTTGGTGCGAGTTTTATTTAACATTTTCTATACACAAACAGATGAGTTGTCTGAGCAGACAGAAGCTAAAGATATTTTAAAGTTATCTTTTACAGTGAAATAAAATTGAATTCTGAGAGAGGAGTAAGACTGGGTAGTAGGCAGTTAGGGTATTCTGGTCCCCGAGTCATTCTTCCGCAAATATGAAATGGTATTTTCTCCACCATGTCTTGGAGTCACCAGAGCATGTTCCTCCCAAGAGACAAGTGCATATTTAACATATCAAGGACATGCTTCCCCAAGAGACAAGGGTGACATTAACATCAGTTCTCCACCTAAAGCGCCAGCCTAATTCCTTCTCTTGCCATTTGCCAAGGGGGCAGTGTCAGACTGGTCTCTATCATTACAAAGACTGAGGAGGTTCACCAGTAACACCTTTTTGGGCCTTTTGTCCCAAGGCTTGGTACCATGGAAACCAGGAATTTTCCCTTGTTTATGGAGAAACTCCTTTGAGGTGAACTTTTAAAAGACACTATTCCCACCATTAACTTGGGTTCCTGCTTCTTTCTTCCTGCCATAGTGGGCAGGAGGTCTAGGGTTCTTTCTCTCTTGAAGCCCCCTCCCATCACTAGGATGGGAGCCTCTTTTCTCAGCTTTTCTAATAAATCTTGCTTTAAAACTAAACTGTAACCACTTGAAAATTCTTTCCTGCGAGACAAGAATCGAGGTTGCTGCCATATTCTGGGTTGAAAACCCCACAACAATTAGACTTCAATATGTTAAGATGAGGCAGGGATTAAGCATAGACAATTCACATTCAGAGACACATATAAGGGATATTTCTGTAAGTCAGCATTTACAAATCACTCTTTCTAACGGCTTTATTTGAGACCATGCAGGCCTGCTGATGTCTTGGCCACACCTTCACGTGGGCGGCACCATTTCCTAACTGATTAAGAGACCACCAATGGGGAACATCTTACCTGTAAGTTCCCACCCAACAAGGAGGGGTCAGAGAATGCTTAAAACCCCCAAACCCTTCCTCAAACCTTTGGTGTCTCTCCCTCCCCCTTTCAAGAAGCACCCCACCCCTTTGCTTTCTCTTAGGAGGTGCTTTTCCCTTCCCCCTCCCTTCCCTGCTCACCTGGTCCCTTTGCAAATAAACTTTTCTGTCTGCAACAGATTTCTGGCTTTTTTATTTCTATACTAAGCTGAGGAAAGAACCCACTGGGCATTTCTGGTAACATTATTGAGATATAACATATTTGCCATTGAAGAACCAAGGTGTTTTCTGCTTTTGTGATTGCTGCCTTACTTGCTTGGCTGGGGGCTGTGTGAACTCCAGGCCTGACAGCCTAGTGACACCCGACAGGACACCTGGCAGGTCACATAAGCAGACCACTCCCCAGGAAGGAGGTACCTGGTGTTTGATAAGACCCACTGCCCTATAGCTCAGCAGTTTGTACTTTTTGAAAGTTGCTTGCTTCAAACCCACCTATAGAAGCCTGCCAACTTGTTCTTTTTTAAAGCTAACAGTTAAATGGCCAATCATGATTGTATAGTTATATGGAATTGTCCTGAAATGTATAAGAACCCGGTGCTGTTCAACCTTGCTCTTTTTTTCTGCCCTGCTGCTCCTGCAACCTCAGCTGCAGCTGCCCCTCCCCTGCCCAGCTCTGCCGGGCTGGGGGTCGCTGGGAGACCTAGGTTAACCTGAATAAACTGCTGTGTAAGTGTTAACACTGACTTCAGACTCAATGATTTTCTAGGGATCTCAAAATCCAGCACACCACCATATAATTCACTCATCTAAAGGGTAGAAGTCAACGGGTTTTAAGCATGTTCAGTGATGTGTGTAACCACCATCACGGTCAATGTTAGACCATTTTCAAGACCACAGAGAGAAACCCCCTTTGCTATCACTCCTCATTCCTCAATTCCTGTACTCCCTTCCATCTGTATGTCTATTGTGGACATTTCAGGACAAAAAAAAAAAGGATCACATCGCACGCAGTCCATCAGGTCTTTTTCTGCTTAGTACCACATTTGCAAGGTTCACCCATGTGGAAGGAATGAACCTATGTATGCAAGGGAGTTGGTCTTTGTCCTCAGCCTGTCCCCACCCCCATGAGGCTGAAGAAGCCGCTGTGGTTCCCCCAGGGACACATAGCTGTTTTCCTGTCTCTTTTTGATCCCTGCTCTCCGTTTCCTTTCTTTGGAGGACTTCCTTCCTTTCAGGCCTGGAGGGTCAGCACCTCCTCCTAGGGTCAGGCCTAAGGACAGGAGGCCTGGGAAAGCTATAGGCAGCTCTCCCTCCACACAGCGGGGGCCAGACCTGCTCTAGGGTTGGAGCAGGTGCAGTGGGGGGAGGAGGGAAGGATGGGGCCTCAGAACAGATGCTGCAGAGCATCCTGAACACCACATGGCCTAGGGCAGGTCCCAGAAGGGCTTCCTTTGACCCCACCACCCCTGGCCACATGATGCCCCAAGTGGAAGCCCCTCCAGGGAGCCACCTTCCTCTCTAATACCCCTTCACACAAAATCCAAGATCAGTGCCAACAACAGAGCCCTTCAATGCCTGTTGAGAATTCTGGAGTTTTGCACTGATGGAATATCATTTAATTTTTTTTATTCTTGGTTTTCATTCTTAGCTTTCAAAACTTGTTTATCCAGTACTTCTTTCTGTCTCAAAGAAAACACTGCCCCCCCCCCCCTCCAGTGAGATCATGTGTGCAGGCTAAGCAAACAAGAGGCCCCTTTGGAGAGCTCTGTGCTGGAGGGGACCGGGAGCTGGCCTCTTCCTCAGGCCAGCCCTGGGGAAGTCAGCGGTCCCTCTATAGGTCACTGCCCCCCTCTCCAGTCTCCAGCAAGGACATTTTTCCAGTTTGTCCCCAGGGCTGACCCAGCAAGAAGGGAACTGCATTTAGGGCAGGCCCCTCCTCCTCCCAGCACACTGCAATGGCCACTTCCTGCAGGTCTGTGAATGATCCCTTCAGAGCACCGAGGCAGCCTGTCAACAGGGAAGAACTCACTGTGCTGTCTCTCCTTCAAAGCAGGAAGCAAGACCCATGGGAAGAATCAGGATAATCCGCCCTGGAGCATGTGAAGGCAAGCACAGGCCGAGGGCTGAGGGGGCACCAGTAGTCAGACTCTGCCACATACATACATGCATGCTATCTTGGGGGCCTGCCTTGCAGAGGTGGGGTTAGTAGCTTGGTATAAAGTACCTAAATAGGGGTGAGGAATGGGGACCAATCAGAATTCTGCTTTTTTCCCTTCCTTTGAATGCTCATCTTCAAGTTCTGTGGGGATGCATGTTGCAAGCACCTATTGTGAGGGGTGAAGGGAACATCAGACCTGAAGGCCTCAGCCGTTTTGTATCTGCTTCCTTTTTCCCAGAGTTCACAAAATGCACTCCATTCTGGTTGCCCACCACTAAGATGTTATCTCACCGTGTCTTACCTGAGAACGCCACCCATCAATCTCTCCAGATCCCTCCCACCTCCCCGCCCACCTACCAATCATCTGTGGCTCAGAGAATCTCAGTCACCAATCCCTTGGGGCTCAGCCGCAGCCCCTCCCAACCGATTCCCCACGCCCCACACACCTTCCAGGCTCACCTGGTTTGTATAAAATGAGCATCCAAGTATGCCCCTTCCCTTTTTTTTCCTGGCTCTCCCCTGGTCTCCTCCATTTTGTCCCCCTCTCCTGCCCTTGCAGCACCTCATTCTGCCACCATGACAGGAGATGTGTCCCTTCTTATTCTCTCCCCCTCCATCCTCCCCACCCTCCTCCCTGTTCCTGTCCCTCCCTGATGGAATAACAGTCCTCCTAAGCAACTTGCTGTGTCTGGCATTTTTGGCTTGCAGCAAACTTACATTGAAAAGAGGACTTGGCTTCGGAAATTACCTATGCATAAGGCATTAGCTGCATGTAAGAACTTAAGTCTAAAAACTAACACCTATTTTTTTTTTTTTACTCTTACATATTTAACCTTTTTATGGCCTCATTTATTATCTAGAAATCTGCAATTTGAATGTAATTAGATATATCTATATTGTTCCTGCAAGGTTTTTTGCATTTTTGAGTCTTGCCTAAGGTGATGCAGAACATTTAAAAAATAATAGGGACAGGCATTGTGGTGCAGTGGGTTAAGCCTCCGGTTGGAATACCAGCGTCCTACAGAAGAGTGTCTGAGTCCTAGATCCTCTGCTTCTGATCCCATTCCCTGATAATGAATCCTGGGAGGCAGGGAATAATGGACCAGTAACGGAGTTCCTGCCTCTCACGGGGGAGACCTGAATGGAATTCTGGGATCTGGCTCAGTCTTGGCTGCTGCAGACATTTGGAGAGTGAAGCAGCAGATGGAAGTTCTGTCTGTTATTCTTTCAAGGAGACGAAAGCAAGTAGACATTTTTAAACATTTCTTTTACATAAATTTTCCAAATATAAAAAGATGTATAAATGCTCTAAAATACATGGAATCCAAGGCTGGCATTGTAATGCTGTGTGTTATGCCACTGCCTGCAGTGCCAGCAGCCCAGTCGGGCCCTCAGTTGCCCCACTTCCAATGCAGCTTTCTGTTAACATATTTTGGAAAACAGTGGGAGATGGCTCAGGTGCTTCGGCCTCCTCACCCTCATGGGAGACTTAGATGGCACTCTGGCTCCTGGTTTTGACCTGGCCCATTCTTGGCCATTTAGGGAGTGAATCAGCAAACAGATCTCTGCCATTCTGCCTTTCAAATAAATAGGATAAGCCTTTAAAAAAAGAAAAGATAAAATGCAGAATCCTGCCAGTTGTTTTAAGATAAACACTGAGATACCACCTTTCACATTAGTACATTAGCAAAGATTGCTGATTGATGTGCTGTTTCAGTAAAACTGATGAGCGAGGGGAACTGTCCTCCTTTTCTGCTAGATACAGAAATGGATACAACCTTTTTTGAGTGTGTGTTTACTATAATTATAAAAATGCAAAAGCAAGCATGCCAATTAATCTAACAGTTCCATTACTTAGAACATGTATTCAGATGTTATTCATGTCAGAAAAGACCTATGTATAAGGCTATTCATTATTGCATTATTTGTATATCTTCATCATATACAACTGGTAAGCTATGTTACATTCACGCTGTGGACTAACATATAATAGAAACAAAAACTGAGGAAGAATTGTAAAAAAAAATCTTTTAAGTCATTTTTGTTTACTTGAAAAGCAAACACAAAAAGAGTGACCTCTCATTTACTAGTTTACTCCCCAAGCGCTCACAATGCCAGGGACTGACTTTAAAACACACCCCAGCGGAAAGCCAAGCGAATGTCTAAGGGAAGGATCGACCATGAAATCAAGCACTGCTGCTTACTAACGTTTTTGTTTTACCTGCATTTTGATAGACCACTAAGCCTTATTTGTATTTTGTCACTTCAGCAAAATCCTGCTCATCTTGCATCTTTTAGTGACTGTACAGATTTCATATCTTGTTTGTAAATGATCAGAAGCGTCAGTCACTTCGTGGCTGCCAAGGGTAACTAGTCATATGTTACTAAAGTCAGCAACACAGCTTTTCCTGCATATAAGCTGTAGGGTTAAACATCTTACTCTGAAATTGAATAGAACAATGTAAAATCAGCTTAAAGAAAATGCAGGCAGATCTTCAGACATTATGGATTATGTAGATTACACACTGGGATATGTAACCACATGCGGATAATTTCATATCATGTGCATATGTGTAACCTCTAAAGGATTCAGAAGTAGCTACTAATGGCAGTCAATTTCTGAGGCAATCGGAAGAAATTTACAGGTGAATTGCAGGAGAATTTTCCTTTTCTTAAAGGAACAATCCAACTTTTTTTTTTTTAAAGGTTTATTTATTGGGCCCGGCGCGGTGGCGCAAGTGGTTAAAGGTCCTCGCCTTGCACACCCGGGATCCCATATGGGCGCCGGTTCTAATCCCGGCAGCCCTGCTTCCCTTCCAGCTCCTCGCTTATGGCTTAGGAAAGCAGCAGAGGACGGCCCAAAGCTTTGGGACCCTGCACCCGCGTGGGAGACCCAGAAGAGGCTCCTGGCTTCAGATTGGCATAGTATCGGCCTGTTGCGCTCACTTGGGGAGTGAATCATCGGATGGAAGATCTTCCTCTCTGTCTCTCCTCTCTGTATATCTGCTTTTCCAATAAAAAAAAATAATAAAAATAAATCTTTAAAAAAAAAAAGGTTTATTTATTTTAAAAGGCTTACTGAGAAACAGAGGAAGAAAGAGATATTCTACTTGCTGGTTCACTCCCCAGATGTTTGCAGTGGCTGGACTGGGCCAGTTGGAAGCCAGAAGCTTGGAATTCCACCCTAGTCTCTCACTTGGGTGGCAGGGGCCTAAGCACTTGGACTGTCTTCCTCTGCTTTCCCAGGTGCACTATCAGGGAGCTGAGACAGAAGCGGAGCATCTGGGCTGTGAACCAGCACCCACACGGGATGCCGGCATGGCAGGTGGCACAGCTTACTTCATTGTTCCACAACGCCAGTCCCTATATAGTTTTGTAAGATTTTGGAACTTTGTGAATGCCATTTCAAAAATTGCCACAATTTTGAAATAATGACGGATCCCCAGAATCCAATCCAGAATATCAAGCCAGACTTTCAGGGGTTGGAACTGCATCATTATTATTATTATTACTATTATTATTATTATTAAACAGTTCCCTCAGGAACTTCTGAGCTTCTGAGTGGAATCCTTCTGGGAACCATTTCCAGTCAAGGTCCCAGTCCTTGCAGCGCCATCTGGTGGTCATAGTCAGCTAGGACTCCAAGTACCCCTGTGCACAGACTGCTAGGACATCTAGCAAACCCAGAGGACAGAGATCATGTGCCCACCGGCTATGTGGGGTTGGCCCCAGCGGGCACATGGTTAATCTTCAAAGATACCTTGGTGAGTGCTGGCAAGATGGGGTGCAGCCCCTGGAGCCCCCCACTCTATCCCTCCCCCAAGAGGTAGCCTACTGGAACAGAAATTTTAGTTAGACCTGAGCTCTAGTCCTGCTTCTTGCTATGAGTCTTGTTATTTCCTGCAACTGAGCATCTCAAATCCTCAGTTTCTCCATTTTCAAAACGGGGACAGAAATAAGCCAACCAAATCTGTACACAAACCTAGAACAACGTCACGTGACTGCAACTTAAGCAACACAAATTCTCTTCTCTTTTGTTATCTTACCTTCACATCACAGCCCAGAGTTGTCTGGCTCCAGGGAGCCCCCTGTGGCCTGGGAGGGCTCAAGCTGCAGAAAGAGACAGAAGGAAGACATCTGTATGCTGTGCTGGTATTTCGAAACCCTCTCCTTCTCTCCTTCCACCCTCTTGCTCCGTCTTTACCTACCAAGGAATTCGTTGCAGACCTGGCAGTGTGAACGGGGTGGGCAGGAGTCAGACAGATGTGCAGGAGCTGGGTGGGGGGAACTCGGACTTGACACCATGCTCTTGTAGGGGGCGACACTGCTCCCAGAAGCTCGCAATAAAATTCAGCTAGAAGCTTGATCTACGTCTCCTCCCTCCCTTTGAATTAACCTCTTCAAGATCTCCTTGCAGGTGCTAGAACTTAGGGGCTAAGATGTTGGAGAATATTTTGTTGGAGGCTGTGTGAAGGGATGCTAGGAGGGCAAGAAATAGCCCTCCTGGGGGTAGCAGGGACTGGTGATCCAAGGCTGTGGGGCGGAGGGTCACCTGGACAGAAGGAGCCTCACTGGAGGAGCTGGGGAGCAGGGAGCTCACCTGTGGCACCGTCTGCCCTTGAACCCACACCAAAGAGTCACCCGATGCCCAGGAGAAGAGAATGGGGGCCAGCCGGGGGAGGCGCTGGCCTCAGTTCCATGTTAGTTAATGGATGACCCTGTTCTGAATTCCAGAGACTTCAGACCCAATGAGAATTAGATTTGAACCCGAACACTCCCATCAGTTCACTAGCTATACAGTAATAGAAAGGTCATCTGTCCAGGCTGAGCCTCAGTTTTTCTGCTCTGTAAAATGGGGACAAGAGCTCTTTCCCTGGATTGGTATCAGGACCGAAGATCATGGGCACAAGCCCCTTGCTCACGGCAGACACATGGGAGGGGAGCTGCTGTGGTGAGGGCTGCTCCCATGCCACCCACACAGCCAAGCCACAGGCGGGCAGGAAGAGGGCAGTGGCTGCAGCTGCCTGTTCTGTTCTCGGATGGTCATGGTGGGGCGTGATGCTCTGGTTTAAAGGGTACGTGGAAGGTAGAATGCACTTTGTGGTCAACAGTAAGGCTTCCTGTGAACCCCAGCTCGATAGTGTGCAGGCTGTGAGGGCCACACGGCCAGCCCAAGGCGGGGAAGGGCTGTGAGCGGTGGCCGTGACCCCTTCTCTCTTGGCGGTCACCAGAGAGGCTGACAGATGAGAGCTGTAGGGTGCCTCCCCTTTTGCTCGACTTCCTTGCCGACACGGCTGTTTGGACCGCTTCTGGAAGCCATCACTAAGAAGCAGGGCTGGAGAAGCCTCACTGTGTTCTACATGCAATAAACTGAGAACGCTGCAGCCATCAACTCTTCCAGAATGCTCCATTGGCCCCTTGTTTGCACCAGAGGAAATTGGGGCTCAGCTCCTGGGCAACAGTCACCCCGAGGACAGGTGTCTGATGCAGGGGTTAAGATGAACCTTACGATGCCCTCTGTTACCATCAGAGTGCCTTGGTTCAACTCCCAGCTCTGCTCCTGAGTCCAGCTTCCCAGGAGGCAGCGTGCAAGCTCCAGGGTGGAGGTCAAGTTTAAATTTCCAGGGCCCCAACTTTGGCCCAACTGGCTCTTGGAGGTATTTGGGCAGTGAATCTATGTCTGTCTCTCCCCCCTCTTTCAAATAAAAATTTAAAAATAAAAGGTTACCCAACAGAGAAGGTGCTGCAGCTGGGATCTAAACCCTATGGCCACTGGGGAGAGCCTGGGCAGTGTTGGGCCTGCTTCCCAAGGGCCACTCCCCTGCTCTTGACAATGGCTTCCATTCTTTTGCCAGTTTTGGAGGAAGCTGGTTCTGCCCCATCCTCTAAGGCTCTGGGTCCGAGGCCACCCAAATATTCTGCTCCCTCCCCTGACTTCTCTCCTAGGCCCATGGGAGTGTATAGGGACCAACAAGCCACAAGGCTGGCCTTTTCAGGAGCACCCTAGTCTTCTATTTTAGGGAACAACTTCCATGTCTGGTGTTCACAACTCAGGGATGCATGGTAGTTGTTCCACCCGGAGCTGGATAGGTGGCCAGGAGGAGGGAGACCAGTGGGCAGTGCAGTAAGAAAGAAAAGCCAGGTCCTTGTTTCAAAAAAGCTCAACCCATAGAAAATATGGGAGGCTGGAGCACCCCACCAACCATCGGCTAAAGCGGCCAGCCCAGCCCAGCCACCCCAACTGCTCCCCCACCCTGACTCCTGGGCCAGATGATCTGCTTGGGTGCCCAGAGCCAAGCTCTGTGTATTTTCAGCCTCCAGCAGCATCAGCAGGATATGCAAGCCATCAGCCGTGTTATATTTCATGCCACCAAGGCGCCAGGCCAGCAACGGGCCGTGAGGAGCCGACCTCGCTTGCACTCTTGCCACCAGCTCAGGGCCCATTCTCCCTCTCTGTTCTTTCCCATACCAGGAGACAGGGTGAAATGGGGCTCTCACTGGGTCCAGGGGCACAAGAAATGGGTGACAAGAGGGATGCGTCATGTTAGCCACCCCTCCCCCACTGCTACTGAGGTTCAGCACCCAGAGTCACTCACTGTGAGCCGGGGTGTGGGTAGCTGCAGAAGGGGACAGTGCTTATGACATCACTCACCACCTGTCTTCAGGAGGTACAGCGTCTGAGGCCTGGGAGAGCCGAGCCCCTGGCCCTTGTCCATCCGTGTCCATGAACCTGAAAAGCATACCCGGCTGGCTGCGCCCACCCTGCCGCTGGCCTCACTCAGGTAACTCCAATAGACCCTAACTGCCCTCCCTTCTTCAGCCTGCTCCCACCCCCATCCAGCTGCCTCAGCTCTCAAGGATGATTTGCTAAAGCAGAACATGAGAGTCACCTGTAGGGCCGGGCAAAGCTACACCAACCCTGCATTCCTGATTCAGGCGGCCTGGGTAGTACATTCCCCAGGGTGCCAGGATCTCCCTGTGGGAACCACAGCCCTGCCAGAGACCTCCCTTGAGCTCCCTGAATAAGACCCCCAAGCCTGGGTTTAAGCCCCTTGTGCTCCACGGCTTTACCCCAACAGGCTACTGCATGCGGCCAGGAGCTGCGTGGCCCTCGCCCCTCTCCCATCTTTGTCTCCCATCAGGCACAATGAAAAACTCCTGGGGCAGGCGTTGGGTGCACTGGCAGCTGCTTAACATGTCTACCATCTTATACCCAGAGCCCCCTGTTCAAACCCCAGCTCCTCAACTTCCCATCCAGTTTTTTGCCAATGCTTATCCTGGGAGGCAACAGTGAATGGCTCAAGTACTCGTGTCTTAGACACTCATGTGGGAGAAAACCCGGATGGAGTTACTGGCTCCTGGCTTTGGTGAGGACACTTTGGGGGAAGATCTCTGTTTCTCGCTGCTCTCAAAGTAGAAAATGAACATTTTTAGTGAACAAAGGATCTCTTCTTTCTGCTCCAGATTTGGTTCCCATGAGGGATGCCTCGAGGACATGGATGGCTCTTTATGTCTCTGTCTACTTT
This sequence comes from Ochotona curzoniae, assembly GCF_017591425.1. NCBI lineage: Eukaryota > Metazoa > Chordata > Mammalia > Lagomorpha > Ochotonidae > Ochotona > Ochotona curzoniae. Next base: position 68,129,128 of record NW_024467122.1, read on the forward strand.
TTTATGAAGTGGACAAAGCCAGGATGATGGACGGATCTTTGGTCCGCTGGACATACTTGAGCTCTGCCTGTCAAAGTATGTGCCGCCACTTGAATAGTGGGTGACGGCCACCATGTGCGTTCTGCCTGGAGACTGAGAGCTCCCTGGACCCCAGGACATCTTCAGTGGGTGAGGCCAGTAGCTGTGTAGTCTCCCAAGTTGCTGCAAGGCCAAAGACTGGTCCATCCCACCCAAGTTCACCACCCCACTTTCCAGCTCCCCAACAGCCTAGGTGACGCTTACCGCAGGTGACATTTTGCCAGTGACCTCCACTGTTGGACTGCAAGAAATGATCCAAGGAGACCAACCCCTTCTTGCTCCAGGCCAGTTCCCTGCCCACCTCTGTCTGGCCCTGCAGAAGGAACAGCCCTGAAGCTGGGGAAGCGGCACTGCTACTGCTGAGCTTTCACAGCTGTGGCCTGTAAACCATCAGCAACGTGCTAGGTGCAAGTGAGCGCTCAGCAGGTGTGTATTTGCACATGCCCTGCTCCAACTCTCACATCCTACAAGTGCACAGCAGCAGGCCAACACGTTACCCCTGCCCTCCCTGGAGGGACATTTGGCTGTTTACATCCACCAAGTCTGAAAGCCAGGTTGCTTTGTGTTTGTTTATTTATTGGCAGGTGGGCTTGGTGAGGGCAGGGAGATTTTCCAGAATCCAGAGTGGGTCCTTCCAGGCTCAGCCCCAATGTAGGAGACTGGTGAGGCCATTTTGAACTCCAAATGACATCTGTCCTGGTCTCTTCCCCCACCAGGAAGTGGCCCGTCAGTTACAAAGCCTGCAGCTTCACTGTCTGAGAAAGCCAGGCGCCAGGGACACTGTGGCTGGGAGCTCCCACGGGTCAGTTCCCTCCTGCCCACTGCTGGGCCTCAGCAGCTTGTTAGTTCCTGCTCCTTCCCCCAGGGGTGGCTGAGGTCTGGCCCTGGGGAAAGAGTGCAGGGTCTGCCAGGCCACTGGAAATTTCCCCACCTCGGTGTGAAAGGCAATCTGGCCACCTGTGAACACTCACAGCCACATCCTGTGACTCAGCACATCAGCCGCTCTGCACTGTGTCCTGTGTCCTGGGAGGGTGGGGGCCAGCCCTGGGGCCTGAAGACACAGAGCTCCTGCAAAGTCTGCGCCTGCTGGATCTTTCTCTTTTTGATGATGCCCAGACATCCAGATACACTCAGATGCCTGAAACACACACACGGACACACAGACGACAGAAACACACACACAGATATGGACAGCCAGACACACACAGCCAGATGTACCTATAACCAGAATTACCTTTATTTACACACACAACACACACACACATATACACACACAGAGCCAGATACCCAGAGGCATACAAGCAGAAACACTGACACAACTAAATATATGCAAAAACATTTTAACTATATGCACAGAATTCTAGATTCTGCATACAACAGATCCTTATGCATACCCAGAAACACAGATAAACACCCAAATACAGCTAGACACAGACACACAGATGTAGACACACACACACACGTGCCCCTCAAAGGGCACCAAGTCTGTCCAATGTGCCTGATCTTCAGTGCCTCTTCCAACCCCAACAGATGGCCAACCACACCCTGGGTCCTCCTAGAAGGTCATGGGGGCCAGACGGAAGACTGTGACCTGCTGACTCACCCTGCAGGGCAGTATTCTCCTTCCTATATCTGGTGGTTTTCCACAGGCCAGCCACAGGAAAGTGTAGGCCACACATTTAGAATGCCACCTCATAACCACTCTGTCCTTCTCTCGGCAGGAGCTTCAAGGCCAGGTGCAACACTGGCTTGTGTATGCTGTCCCCTGAATTTCCCCAGCTGGAGGAAGCAGCTTTTCTATGCCTCCTTCAAACCTGCTGCTCAGCCTCTCTTTAGCTCTTATTTCTTTCTAGCTAATTCTCTTTGCTTATCCCCCACCTCCATTAAATAGTAAGGGCCCTGTCCACCATGGACTTCATGCAAATTCTGACACAGGGTCAGCCTACAACACTACCGAGGGCTGATGGAAAGACTGCCACATGGGATGGACATGCCAGGAAAGACTGGTGGCCTAGGTCAGGGTCCAAGGCTCTGCTTTAGCTTCTTGCTGGAGGCCCTGTTGTCCTTGCTACTCTAGATCAACCCAGGACTCCATAGCACATGTGAAGCGCCTGTGGGCATCACAGAGAAAACAGCAGAGAAAAAGAGCCAAACATCACAACTGCAGAGCTGGAGGGCATCAAAGCTCAAGATTTCTGAGTCTCTGTTAGGAGTGGAGCTGGCATCTGCCTCTGGCTGAACTTGCATATTGAAGCCCTGACCAGCAACATGTTGAAATCTGGCTGCATTTGAAGATAGGACCTTTGCAAGGGTCATGGGGGTGAAATGGGGTCATATGATGGAATCTAACTCAATATAACTCTGTCCAGGGAAGAAGGAGAGACAACGGAGACACAGAGGGAATCGCACATGGAGACATCGGGGAAGGTGGCAGCCACAAGCCTTCCCTTCTGACTTCTGACTCCTGGTCAAAGAGGAGGCTTCACGTTCTGGTCAAAGCCTCCTGTCTGGGGCACTTTGTTAAGCCATTCTTGGCAAACCAGTAGAGTATTTGATGAAAACGAAGCAGCATGATAAAGATGATATGAAAGAGGTGGGGTGGGGAATATGTCATTGATGTGGAGGTGTAAAGTATTAGAAAACCTGAACTCCTGAAAGGGAGTAGTGGGTGTGGTTTGGGGTAGAAGAGGAGGTGCCAAAGGTGGGTACGTGCCCAGCACCACCAGTGGACAGCTGGGAGGAGGCAGCTCCTTATAGGACCACTGGGAGCTCCGGGAACAGGTGGCCAGGGGGAAACAACAGGGCAAAGGCCCAGGAACTGAAAGGACAGGCAGGCAGGGACCAGGTCAGGTGGATACTTCAGAGCCTACTTATGATGATGGATTCAAGAGAGAAACAGAAGAAAGTGGAGAACCAACAGATGGGCTTTTTAGCTAAAGACACAAACCACCATGTATTTTTTAAAAAGGAGTTATCTTTATTTTTTTGAGAGGCAGAATGATGGAGACAGAGGAAAAGAGTGCTCTTCCATTTGCTGGTTCACTCCCAGAATGGCTGTAAAGGTCCGGGCTGGGCCAGGGACTCAGCCAGGTCTCCCACAGTGTAGCAGATGCTCGGGCCATCTTCTGCTGGTTTCCTCCTCTCATTGAAAGTAGCATCTCTGGGTAGAGCCCAGTTACCAAGAACTGGGTATCCTGGGGAAGATCGGTGTGGTCCAGCTGGGCAGTCTGCTGCTCACCCAAGGGCCACTCCTGTGCCCGCAGTCAGTCCCCATCCCCAGGCTGCCTCTGTCCAGGGAGAGCAGGTGCAAACCTTCACGTGATCTTGGGCTGGGGGCATTCACGCTCCTCCCTGTGATGCACTGGAATGTGGAGGTACATTCCATATTACATTCTTCTGCTTCTTCCTCCCAAGGCTCCATCACTGGACCAGGAACAGTGGGAGGGAAGCTCTGCCTTCAGATTTCCACCATGGCCACCCTCCCCGTTTCTCAGGCTCTCTCTTCCTGCTGATGGTCTCAGAATGCAAATGAATGTAATTAGGGAAATCACACATCTGGGTCCTTCCACTTTGGCAAAGCTCCTTGACAAAATTGATGTAAACAAGGCACTGGGGACAAGTCCCACTGATGCTGTTAGCTTTATTTCAACACACGAGAAATCCTCAGCCAGGAGGGCTGACAGACATCAAGGCCCAACAGCTGCAGGAGCAGGGCTTACCCCAGACGTCACGGCTCTGAGTGGTGACACAATTATAAGGACTGTCAAGAACTAGAAGAGGTCAGTGGGCATTTAGCCTAGTGGTAAAGATGCCAGCTACAGCACCTGCATCTTTTCTAAGAGCACCTGGGCTCAATCCCCTAGCTCCAACTCCTGAGTCTAGCTCCCTGCTAATGCACAGCCTGGGAGGCAGCAGCGATGATGCAGTGTGATAATGCGGTATTCGGGTTACTATTACCCACTGGCGCGACAAGAAACTCCGGATTGAGTTTCCAGTTGGGCTTCAGTCCCAACTTAGCCGCAAGGGCTACTGACGTTGGGGAGTGAAGGTATATGAGGGTGTGCTTGCTTGCATGCTCTCTCAACAAAATAAAACAAAACAAAGCTGGAAAAGGAAATTGAGGGAAGATACACGATCTCCTTGGCTCACTAGTATTAAAACAGGACAAGGAGGGGTGGGTGTCTGTCCCAAAAGTTAATTCACTGCTTGGGATGCCTGCCTGCCAAATCAGGGTGTCTGGTTGGAGTCCCATCTCCTCCACTTGTGAACCAGCTTCCTGCTGATGCACACCCTGGGAGGGCAGCAGGTGGACCCTCACCTCCCTGCCATCCAGTTGTAAGGCCCAGATGGAGTTCTGAGCTCCTGGCTTCAGTCTGCTCCAGCCCTGGCTGCTGCAGACATTTGAGGAGTGAACCAACAGATGGAAGCTCTCTATTTCTCTTTTAAATAAAATGAAAATAAGTACAATATTCTAAAAATAAATAAGACAAAGAAACTCAAGAGCAAACCCAGGGAGTAGGGCTGTGGCCCAGATGATTTTTCAACTGGGTTTAAATGCACAGAGACAAGCTGAAGGACTCAGCCAACTTCACCTTGGAAGTTGTCCCCAGACCTCAGGAATGATGTCTGGGAGGGCCAAGTATGGGAGGGGGGAGACTCCACTCTTTTTCTTTAAATGGGGATAATAATCCTAGTCCAGCTATTCTCTAAGCAGAGTATGGTAACCTTGGTCAAGGTGCTTGTGAAAGAACATGAATGAAAGCCCACCACTGATCACATCTCAAGAAGGAAACACACTCAGGGATTCTACCCTGTAGCTGCCGAGTCCCTGTCCTCAGCAGAGACCACCGGGCAACAGATGGCCGCTGGGTGGAATTTTCTCCCCTCATTCTCTACTTGAGTTTTAAAATGTGGTATCTGATCCACACAAAAGCACAGAAAACTAGCACGTAACCTAGAAGACAAAATAACAAACATTGCCAACAACCACCCCTAACCCCGGCCGCTCCTCCCACTGCAGCTGTCCCAATAGCAGCTTCGCTTTGAGTTTTGAGTGGAATAATTTCCTTGCTTCCCCCCCCCCCAAGATTCATTTATTTAATTAAAAGGTAAAGTTATAGAGTGGGGGCAGGGAGAGAGAAGCAAAGAGAGAAGCAAAGAGAGACCGAGAGAATTCTTCTACCTCTTGCTTAACTCCTCAAATAGCCACCAAGGCAAAAGCTGGGCCAAGCCAAAGCCTGGAGCCAGGAACTCCGTCCAGGTCTCCTACACATGTGCAGGAACCCAAGGACTCAGGTCCTTTTCTGATACCTTCACTGGCACATTAGCAGGAAATTAGACCAGCAGTGGAACAGGTGGGACTCAAACCAGTGCTGATGTAGAATGCTGGCATTGCAGGCCACCGCTTAACCTGCTGAGTCACAATACTGGCCCTCATTTTATTGCTTTTGAAATGCAAGTTTTAGGGCAGGTTGACCTAGTGGTTAAGACGCCCATGTTATACATCAGAGTGCTAGGGTTGCAGTCCAGCTCAAGCTCTTGATTCCAGCTTCTTGCTAAAGGAGACCCTGGGAGGCAGGAGCAGGTGAGGACTCAAAGACCTGGGGTCTGCCAACCCAGTGGGAGACCTGGCTGGAGTTTCTTTTGGCTCCCAGCATCAGAATGAGCTAGCCTCAGCTGTTGTGGACAAGTGAGGAATAAACCAGCAGATGGGAGTGCATGTGTTTGCTCTCTCCTAAAATTAAAAAAAAATATATATATATATATATACACACACATATAAAACTCATGTTTGAGCCATACATTGAGCCGTATGTTCCTGGACACAGCAGGAAAGAAAAAGCTGATGGAAGTGGGAAACAGCGGAGGGGAACTCCCCAGCTGTGTTCCTGCCTTTTGAAATGCCAATCACCATTGTTCACATCTCTTTAAGGATTCTAATCCCTAAGCCTATTAAGGTTCACCAAGAGTGGGATCCTCCCCCAGACTGCAACGGAGGTCTTATTACTTTATAGTGCAGCAAAAAGTGCTCAGAACAACATCAGGGTGATATCCAGCCGTGGATCTCCTGGGAGGAAATTTCCACCAGCTGGTGCCTGATAAAACTCCCATCCGCACCCCAGGGTGCCCCACGGCTCTTTGCTTGCGCACTGGCTTGGAGAGGGGAGCAGAAGCCTGACACTCCTCTCACAGAGATGGTGTGCTTCACCCCTGCCCGGGCAGCCTGCATTTGCTTCCACTGTGAGGTTTTAAGCAAACACATGTACCAGTGGAAAAGGCAAATGCAGGTTTAGCTCTGCGGTCAGGAAAGCTGGGAAGAATGACCTTAAATAGCAGCAGCAGCAGCAGGCCAATATATTTATCTGTGGACTTGTGAAATATTAATGCAGCATTCTAAGCATATACACACACAGGCAGATGCTCCACAGTAAGGCATTCCTGGATCTCTGGGAAGAATTGCATTTGAGTTGAGCGGCTATCATTAGCCAAGATGTTACATTTGCTTCCAAGCACCCTGTGGCCAACACAACAGCCTTTGGGGGTCAGTTTCCTGTTCATCCTTGCACTTGCCAGCAGAGGGGCCACAGGTATTGGGGGTGGCACAGGCACCTACCTTCAGGCTGCTGAGCCTCTAAGTCATCCTCAAAAGATACATATCCTCAGAGGCCTCCTTCTGCCTTCCACCTGGTCCTGGGTTTACCAAGGGATTCTGGGAAAGCCATCAGGTGCTGCTAGACACTGGTGAGCTAAATGGTCTCATTTTGCAAACAGCCAGCCAGGAAGCACAGCCTGTGGACATGACAGAGCCTTCCTAGCAATCCCTTCCCAGCACTCCCTTAGCACAGGGCCCAGGCCATGGCCAGGAGCCAGAGGCTCTATCCAGGTCTCCCATGTGGCTGCAGGGACCCCAGGACTTGGGCCCTCATCTGCTGCTTCCCAGGTGCATTAGCAGGGAGCTGAACTGGAAACATCTAAAACAATGCTAAACAGAGTTGCTTCACTTTCTTTCTTTTTAAATTATCTATTTCTGTTTTGTTTGAAAGGCAGAGACACAGGCTCACTCCCCAAACGCCCACAGCAGCTGAGGCTGGACAGAGGCAAAGCCAGGTCTCCCACACAGGCAACAGAGACCCAAGTACTTTGAACCAGCGTTTGATCCTTCCAAGGATGCTCATTAGCAGGAAGCTGGAATCAGAACTGGGGCTTGAATCCAAGCACTCTAGAATGGAACCCCCACACGGTGATGTGGCCATTGTGCTGCAGTGATGGACAGCTGAGAGCATGTTGAAAAACAGGCAAAACCAACGGTCCACCCCTGCCCAGAAAGAACCACCACAGTTCAGAAACGATCCCTGCCCTGGAATCAGGCTGTCTGGACCTTTTTCGGACACAACACAAATGTGCTGTGAGAAACAGAAGCAGCCACTTCCTCCCTGCAGCCTTCCGTTCAGTGGCCAGGCTCGGCAAGATCACAAAGCCTCTACTCCCTCTGACTCCATTGTGATTGGAAATACAACCCCGGCTTGGTCACAGCCCTTCACTGCTCACCTCCCGTGTGTGTGTGTGTGTGTGTGTGTGTCGGGGTGGGTCCTCTAGAATGTTCCAGAACATTCCCTGCTGATTGATACCCCCTTCTGGTCCAGGGTCCTGACTGTAATTGGGGCTGTTTCCAACCTCCCAGCTGGAGGTAAGCCTGAGACTTGGGGGTTAGCCACAGTTTCCTCCAATCAGGATGCAGGCATATCCCGTCTCTCACTGGAAACTTTTCCCAAACCAGACAGCACATCTGTTCATTTTCTGCTTGCTAGAAATGTTTATTTTCTTCTACTTGAAAGGCATTGTGACACAGAAAGGTGGCAGTAAGCAAGGAGAAAGAAGGTTAGAAAGAAATTGCAGCAGAGAAAGAATGCAATCTTCCATAAGCTACTCCAGATGTCCCCCAAAATGGATAGAGCTGGTGCAGGTTGAGGCTAGGAGCCAAGAACCACACCTGGGTTTCCCATATGGGGAGCAAGTGCCCAAGCCCCTGAGCCATCATCTGCTGCCTCCCAGGTATGTTAACAAGGAGTTGTCTGGGAAACAGAACAGCTGGCACTTGAACCTGCACTCTGATGTGGGATGCAAGTGTCCCAAGCCAAAGCTTAACCCACTGTGCTACAATATCCATGCTGGCCTGTTTTTGGGACTGTGGTGCTCTTGCCCCTGGAGGAAGGCAGCATGGTCCACCATCACTTGAAATGCACTGCTGACCAACAGACCAGCCATCTTCCTTTTCATCTTGCCACTCATTCTTTTCTTCTCTCCCCTACCTGGCTCACTTCCTCCACTCTCTCCCCTAAAGTCCTGTCCCTTCCTCTCTTCTTCCCACATAACTTCTGCTCTCCAGGGCTTCATTACCCTGCCTTCTTTCACATCCATGGGTCTGTAATTTGGATCGGCGACTCTGTAGTTCTGTCCTAAAAAGCAGGGCCCATACTCCTGGGCTATTGAGGCTCTCTAACCCATACCCAGTTAAGGGCCCAGTGGCCCCTTTATTACTCCTCTGGCTGCTGTGGAAGAGGGGCCTATCACATCATTCACCAGGCCTCTCTTGTGGTCTCAGCTGACAGATGCGTTCTCCTGCTAGGACTGCCGGAATGAGGTGTCCATAGACAGGGTGGCTTGGAGACCTTCATTTGTTCACAGTCACAAGCTCCAGACATCCAAGACCCAGGTATCTTCCGAGGTTCCTCTTCTCAGCTTGTATGTGGCCATTGTCTCCCTGTGTCCTTCCTAACACTGATACCAATCAAACTGGGTTCTTCCAGTGACCTCAGTTTAATTCTCTCCATAAAGATTAGCTCCAGGGGCTAGCACTGTTGTGTAGCAGTTGGGCTGCTGGTTACAATTTCCCCTATGGGAAACTCCCAGCTGCTCTACTTCTGATCCAGCTTCTCTTAACAGCCTGGAAAAGCAGCAGTAGACAGCCAACATGCCTGGGTCCCTGCACCCACATGAGAGACCCTGGCTCCTGGCCTTGGCCTAGCTCAGCCAGGGCCATTATGGCCATCTGGGGAGTGAATCAACAGATGGATGACCTCTCTCTTTCTCTCTCTCTGCCTTTCAGATAAATCTTTTTTTTTTTTCTTTTCTTTTTAAAAAAGTTTTATTTCCAAGCAATGATACTCTGTGGTTCAGAGGTTAGACTCCAGCTTGAATTCTGGGTACCACAGCCCAGGCCCTAAAACAGGTATGGTGGCAAGAGTCAGGGAGGGGCCACAGTCCTGCTCCATGCTGGGGTCAGGCTGGATACTCCCAGGCTACAGAAGGCATGGTCCCTGCAGTTCACAGGGGATAGTTCCAGGGTGACCAATCAGCACCCCAGTCCTGGGCACACCCTCATAGCCATTGGCACTTGGACTAATGGAAACCAGGCAAGTTAAGCCTACAAGGAGCTAAACACCAGGTAAACCAACAGTTTAATAAAAATGAAAGCCATGACAGCACAGTGAGCAGGCAACAAGCCGCTTTAGAAGGTTCCGTGTGTTGGTCACTCTGACAACCCAACTCCATCCACATGGCTTCCTGGGGGCCACGGGACTGGTCCCCGCACATGCCAAGGTTCACCTACCCACCCTGCTCCCGTGGGGAGCAGGGATGTCTGTCTTTCTAGTTTTGACCCCACTGGTCCTGAACCCCTCACCCATGGGGAAAGCCACCTGAGTCTGACCTGCACCCCACCATGATGACATCGATGTCCCCAGCTTGGCAGACAGTGGCAAGCTTGTGGTACTGACAAGGCGTGGCGATGGGGATGCTCGCTGCTGCGCCTGCGCAGGAGTCAGCCGCTGCTCTGGGCTCTCCCGGCACCCCCTACCAATGCCTCCGAGTGCTGCGGGTCCACGTCTCTTGCGGAGAGCTCTGGGATGCAGACTGCTTGGGAACCGTGCGGGGTCCCCAAGTCCGCGCTGGGCGGGCCCTGCCTGGCAGGCAGGGGCCAGTCAGGAAGTACTGCTTCTCCTCCGGGGGTGGAGGGCCTTCCTCCGTGCCACGTCCTCCTCAGTGTCACTCTCGCAGTTCCTCTGGAGTGGGTGGGAGGAGAGGGAAGGGTCATGAGTTGCCAGGAATGGGACTGAGGTGGGGAGGGAGAGCAACCTGCCTCCCCTGGGGCCAGGGGCCTGCACACCCAGGAGGCGTTAGGTGCTGGTGGGACACTGGTCAGCTTCCACAGATCTGGGCTGGGGCGGAGGTAGGAAAGGATGAGAAAGAAGACAAGACCCGTTGATTGATTGGTTGAGTGTCTTGAGCCTTCCTGTGGTGAAAGGGGGTGGACGGGGAAGGAGGCATGCAGGACATGGAAGGGATGCCAAGCACCAGGACAACCTAAATTATAACATGGCAATTCCATCTGGTGCCGTTCAGCTACCACATCACCCACACTGCTTGGCTAGGTGGTCCTTGGGCTACCAGGTCTCCTGAGCTCCCCCTGGAGAGAACACATGTATGCCCGTGTACATGTATGCATGCATGTGCTTACGTGTGCCACACCCTGACAGCCACCTCTCCCTTCTTCTCTGACAGGCTTAGGCTGTCCTTCGAGTGAGCCCTATGTGCTGTTTTTGCAATGAAATCACTTCTGACCTCTATTTGTGTGAAAGGAGGGAAGCATCAAGTAGAACCTGCCAGCTTGTCCATGGCAACATCAGAGCGCAGCAGTCACTTGGAGGGGCATGTGTCTGTTCACTTAGGGCACAGCTATCCAACCTAATTATGAAAATTATTTTTAAAAGTACAAATGCAAGAAGTCTTAAGGGAGTCACTAAAAAGCTGTTATCAAACAAAATAATGAAAATAACAAACTACCCAAACCAGAAACAATCTGTTAGAGGTCCAATGTCAATGCCTTCTAAATAGCAGCATCTATCATTGTTATTTTTCCTCTTTTTTTTTTTTTAAAGGAAAGTCCTCTTAGCAAAACTGTGTATCACCTGTTCCTGTGAACCACTGAGTTGAGGAAGCTAAGTGCTTGAATGAAAAAGTCGTATTTTTTAATGTTTGCACAAAGACATAAGTTAGGTAAAACATGCACATTCTTTTCCATCACTCTCTGGTCTTCCCTCCCCAAGGACTGTAGTCCACGGGGCAGGCCTGGCAGAGGCTCAGCCTGGATGCTGTGCCTGCCACCTGCCAAGTGTTCCCTCCATGCCCCCAGCCTGAGCCAGCTGGAAATCCTAAGTCAAGACCAACTTTAGTCCAGTACATCTTGGACCAGGTCTGGCTGTAGTCTGTTGCCCAGCGACTTCTGAGCATGAGGCAGAGCCAAATCATTAGAATCAGTGGGGCAAGTGCGCATGTCGCTAGGAGAGATTTGCAGACGGAGAGGTCCATCCCTTTGCTAACAGATGACAAAAGCAGCCAGAGAAGGGCCACAGCTCAGCCAAAGCTACACAGTGGTTTCAGATCTTGGCAGCTGTAACTCCTCAAGTCTGGGCAAGAGAAAAAGAGAAACAAGAGCTCAGGCTGCAGGCAGAGGACCCCAAGATATGTGGAGAAGGGGATGGCTAGAGGGTCATGCATCTGCATGCTGCCCAGGACACTGGCCCATCCGTCTCAGGACGCTGCCTCCCTGCCCCTTCCTGGGAAGTCACTCCGGTGTGACTGACACTATGCAGAGGCTCAGTGAACAGTGCAGAGGGACGGTCCAGGGGACTGTCAACTACATAAACTACACAGACAATGGCTAACACTTACTGAGCACCTGCACACCAGGTTTTCTTACAATTCTCAGGAATCATTAAGAACCTCACTTTACAAATGATGATGGCTTGGCACAGAGAGGTTAAATAACCTCCAGAAGGTCACACAGCTAGCAAATGGCAGATTTGAATCCTGAGATCATAATCTTCATGCTATGTTCTATGATAAGCCTCTCATCACAGATGTTCCTTGGCTACTGATGGCTTAGGGCCCATTAAGCTGGTGTAAGCTGAGACTAGTGTTAAGTAAAAAAACACATGTAATGCATTCATTCTGCGAGACTTAGCCCTGCCTACCTTAAACATGCTCAGAACATTTTCATTTTTCCTACGAGCGGGCAGAATCACCCAACCCAAAGCCTATTTATCATAAAGGGTTGCACATCTTGTATAATTTATCGAATGGTGCACTGAAGTGAAAAAGCAAAATCGTCAGATAGGAATAATTTTGTACCACAGTGAAGCTGAAAAACATTACATGCCACCACCATCACAAGTCAGGGACTGCCTGCAGGAAGAACTGCCAACAAGGGACTCTCACATTTGAAGTTGTCTCCATATCAGTATTATTGGGATGTGGCGAAGTACAGCAAAGCAGAAGTGGAAAAACTGAAAACGGAGTATAAAGCTTCTGTGACACCAAAGCAGATGTTTGGAATGTCACTTGGGATTGCCCAGCACTCGTGCTCCAGTGTCCCCTGGACCCAGGGAAAGGTCCTAACAGGGGATGGTGGAGAAGACTCAAGTGCCCCCAGGCCTTGCTGCCCAGTGGGGCACTCCCTCGTGATTGGCTTCAGGGCAATCAGCCAGGACCAGAAGAGCAAGCTGGAAACAGTTAACTCCCACCTACCCCATGTCCCCCCTCCAAATTGGATCCTGCCCGAGGAATGGGGACCCCCGCATGGACCTACCAGGTCCTCGTCTGGCCTCAGGTGCACCTTCTTCAGCAGGGAGCGGGTCAGGTGGTTGCACAAGGAGACAATGCTGAAGGAAAGCTGAGGCAGCCAGAGAGGAGGAACAGGTGGGTGAGTGACAAGGCGAGACGCCGCCCCCTGCCCCCAGCTGCAACCCACTCCCCTAAGCCCCCACATACCTTCCAGCGCCTGCGCACATACTGCTTCTTGAAGTTCTCCAGGTTGACCACTGACTCCCTGCGCACCATGGCCTGCTGGTTGTCCACGGGCTGAGAGACAAGCAGGGTGGGATGGCTGACACTGGTTTCCCCTGGCAGCAACTGCCTCCCTCCCGACAGAATCTGGCACCTTCTGGCCTGGCAGGGCAAACAGCCACAGCAAAACCAGCCAACGGTAGGGCCAGAGCTCTTAAGGGTGGCGTCTGTTCAGAGGCGCCCCTCAGCCTGAGCCAAACATACATGGGGGTTCAGCTGCCCCTCCCAAGGGGAAAAGCAGCAGGTAGAGGCTCCAAGCACAGGCCATTGTGGGAGGGGGGCAATTTAGTGTATTTATTGTGGGCCATGCAACCAATTTGGTGGTTGCCATAGGTAATTGTATCTTCAATGTTAAAAAAATTTTTAAGATGTATATTGTTTTAGAAAAATATTTTAGGGGCCCATGTTGTTGCACGCTGAGTTAAACTACCACCTATAATGCCAGCACCCCATATGTTGCGATGCCAGTATGCCATATATCCCATATGTGTGTTGGTTTGAGTCCTGCCTGGACGCAGCTCCCTGTTCATCAACCTGGGAAAACAACAGAAGATGGTCCAAGTGTTTAGGCTCCTGACACTCATGTGGAAGACCCAGATAAACTTCCTGCTGTCTGGCTTTGGCCTGGCCCAACTCTGAGTATGGCTGTTGTAGCCATCTGGGGAGTTTACAGCAGATGGACGATTTTCTGGTGTTCTCGCTATGGGTGTGTATGTGTCTCCTTCTCTGTAACTGACTTGCAATAACATAAATCCTTTAAAATTGTTTTCATTGTACTATTTCTGTGATACAATGTGATACTTTGACACAGATACACAGTGTGTGATGAGGAAGTCGGGCTATTTAGCATTTCCTCCTTCTTACACATTTAAAAAAATATGTTACGGTTTCATAGTCGCTGTTGGCAGGATTCAAGTTCCTCTCCTCTAGTAATCATTAACTACATGACAGGTGACCGTGAACTGCAACCTCCACACTGAGCTGGAGGAAGCTAACCATGCTCTTACAAGAGCCTCATTTCCTGGCACCTGGTGCGTCCACTGCGCAGCTGGGACTAGCAATGGGCTCACCTTGCAGGCAGACAGGGAACCAGTGCTCCATTATCAAGTACATTAGCCTAGAGGCTTAGACACCTATGTCTCTGGTTTGATTCTTAGGTCTGGTTCTGACTCAGTGCAGACTGTCAGAGGTAGCAGGTGATGGCTCAAGCAACTGGTTTCCTGTCATCCACACGGGCAACCTGCACTGACTTATGCAGGTGTTTAGGGGAGTGAACTGCTGGGTTGCTAGCTCAGCCTGTCTGTCTCTGTCCTCTCTGTACTCTCAAAGTAGTACATTTTTTTTTGTTAAGATTTATGTATTTATTTATTTTTGGAAAGGCATATCAGATTAATGGAGAGAAGATGAGACAAAGAGAAAGATCTTCTATCTACTGGTTCACTTCACAGTGGCCACAATGGCCTGAGCTAAGCTGATCCAAAGCCAGGAGCCATCAACCTCTTCTGGGCCTCCCAAATGGGTGCACGGTCCCAAGGACCTGGGCCATCCTCTGTTGCTTTTCCAGGCCACAAGCAGGGAGCTGGATGGAAAGTAGAGCAGCTAGGACACAAAAATATGGATTTAGCCATTAAACCATCCACATTGGGCCCAAAGTACATTTTTTTTTTAAATGGAAGGGAATAGGGCTTTGAGGAAGGTTAATCAGAGACAGGATGAGCAGTTGCTTTTGCAGTCTGGACATCAAAACTCAGCTTAAATCCTGATGCCCCCACAGAGCTTGGCAGGCCCCTCTGAGCCTCTGCTTTCCCATCTGTGATGTGGGGATAATAACAACATGTGACAGAACAGTTAAGTTGTAAATCAGTGTGTGTCTACAAAGTGACAAACCCAGTACCCCTTAATAAACAGTAACAAATCATTGTTTATCTTCCAGTCTTTTCTACTCCCTCTTAAGTTTCCCCTTGATGTAGAACAAGCCTTTCTAAAATCAAGATGTGGGTGTCAGGGGTTCCCAAAATGGCTTCCAAATTCAGTATGTGCAGTTGCACATGAAGTTTCAGAGCAGTGTTATTCCTAACAGTCCCAAGGAGGAAGCAGCGTAAATGTACTCTAGCAGATGAACAAAGTGGGGTTGCTCTGGACAATGGCACAGCTTTCTGGGACATTCTTGTAGATTCCCATGCAGTTCTGGGGTCAGCTGCAACCCAGATGAGCCCTGAGCCACTAAAGTATCATGCTAATGAATGAAACCACACACAAAATGCCACCTGGTGTATAAATCCATTTCTATAAGATGCCCAGAATAAGCTGGTACACAGAGGCACAGACCACATCTGGGGTGATGAACGTGTTTTGGAGTTGGTGATGAAAACCATGGAACATTGTGACATGGCTAAAAGCCACCGAATCACATACTTCAAAATGACAAGTTATACCTCAATAAGAACCACTGTGGTGTATGCATGCATAGACGCCTTGTTTTTCCAGAGGTGAGTCCCTAGCATCTGTCCATTCTCCAAGGACACTGCTATCTCTAGAAAATGAACTACTTGCATGACCTGTGGTCCCGGGCAGTCAAGGTTTTCCTCTGCTCTGAGCCTCCTTGTGGCAGCACCTCCTCCAGCCTCACAGGGAATGCTGTGTGAGGCAATGCACTGATTACCCAGTGCCAGCCTGGTCTCCTAACTATAGCCAGAGCACCCTGCCATTGCTGTCCATTTTCACCATGGCACCGGACACCAGCAGGCGACCAGTGCACACAGCTGGCCACACTGCTCTGAACTAGGCATCCTCCTGAGGGAGTTCTTGTCTATGGCTCCCGTAGGTCATGCCCTGAAAGGTCTTCCAGAGTTTCACAGCCAACCTCAGGTGCGACTTCCTGCAAGACAACTTCTAAGAAGCAATGTAGAGGAGAAGCAACTTATGGAAGTGTGCTTTCTCTCTTTCTTTATTGCTCTGCCTTTCAAATTAATAAATCTTAAAAACAAAACTGAACACAGGAGTAAAGAGGAGGAAGACAGAAGAGAGAGAGGAAAAGGAAACAGACTGAGGGCCTGATGGGAATCATTAGGCCATGTCCAGCTCTCCCTCTCAGCTCCCATCCCACTGCACCCGCAAACCCAGCTGTGGATCTAGGTACCACCTGGAAGAAAACATGAAAGCAGGCAGAGGGCAACTCCTCCCTCTCCAGCCTTCCATGGCTTGCTTGCACTCTACACCCAACCTAGCAAGCTCAAGGAGATCCTTACATTCTCCCCACCCCCAAGGCCAATTTCCTCCCCTCCCCAATTCCTTCCTCTCCACCTGACTCCCACTACACTGGTCTGCTTGCACTTTGTACTTCAAGCTCTCAGGCCTTCGCCTTCTCCCCACTTACACTCCTTGTGTCACCTGGCTCAGCCCTTTACTTGGCTATCACCTCCTAGAGTGCCTTCCTTGACCTCTCTGTATATGACAGCACTGCCACTGCTATGCCCAGGTCCAACTTCCACGCTGCACAAGTTTACCTGATGGCTTATTTTACATTTAACTTTTATAATTTAAAAAATGCACTAACTTAGGGATAGATGTTGTAGCTTAGTGCGTTAAGCCACCTGCATCAGAGTGCAGTCCAACTCCCTGCTAACACACCCTGGAAGGCATCAGATGCTGACTCATAACTGAGCCCCTGCCACTCATGTAGGAGACTCAGCTGAAATTCCAGGCTCTTGGCTTTGGCCTGATCCAGCCATGGTTGCAGCAGCCATTTGGGGCATTGAACCAGCAGGTGAAGAATCTTTTTGTCTCCGTTTCTATCTCTGTTTCTCTGTCATTCTGCCTTCCCGAGTAGATGAAATAAACATTTAGAAACGTATTTATTAATTAATCTGAGAGACAGAGAGATCTCCCGTCTACTGCTTTATCTCCAAATGGCTACAATGGCCAGGACTGAGCTGGACAGAAGCCGGGAGCTGTGAACCCAGCTCTCTTCTTCCATGAGGGTGGCAGGAACCCAGCCACATGGGCCATCACCACTGCCACCCGGGTCTGCGCTGGCAGGAAGCTGTAGTCAGAGTGAATCCCAGGGACCCTAACACGGCACACGGGCATCCTAGCCAGCGCTTTAACTGTTAGGCCAAATGCCCACCCCTGTAGTTTTGAGTTTTGGTAATTCCCTCTACCTCTTCAGACCTCTCGACTGCTGGTATCTCTTTCCCAGGATGCTTAGCACCCTGCCATCCCAGCCCTTAAAACAATCCTACCTCTGACTCTACTGCAGTGGCTGCGATTCACTGGCATGTGAATGACCTTGGAGCCCAATCCCTGCAGGGGCACCTGCCTCTCACAGAACTAGCTGAATGGGGCAGGATTAGCAGAATTGTCCACTCATGATAGAAAAACCACTCAGGATAGAAAAGGCTCAAGGGGCTGTTACCATGGCACAAGAGGCTAATCATCCCTCCTGTGGCACCAGCATCCCATGTGGGTGCCAGTTTGAGTCCTGGCTACTCCAGCCCTCTGCTAGTGCCTGTGGGAAAGCAGTGGAGGATGGCTCCAGTTCTTAGGACCCTGTACTCATGTGGGAGACCTGGAGGAGGTTCCTGGCTTTGAATCAGCTCAGCTCTGGCTGTTGCAGCCATTTGAGAAGTAAACCAGTGGATGAAAGAGCTTTCTGTCCCTTCTCAATGTGAATTTGCCTTTCAAGTAAAAGTAAACATATATATATATTTTTAAAGTAAACATATTAAAAAGAAAAGGCTCGGGCCCGGTGCAGTGGCGCAGTGGTTAAGGTCCTCGCCTTGCACGCCCGGGATCCCATATGGGCGCCGGTTCTATCCTGGCAGCCCCGCTTCCCTTCCAGCTCCCTGCCTGTGGCCCAGGAAAGCAGTCAAGGACGGCCCAAAGCTTTGGGACCCTGCACCTGCGTGGGAGACCCAAAGAGGCTCCTGGCTTCGGATAGGCATAGTATCAGCTGTTGCACTCACTTGGGGAGTGAATCATCGGACGGAAGATCTTCCTCTCTGTCTCTCCTCTCTGTATATCTGCCTTTCCAATGAAAAAAATAATAAAAATAAATCTTTAAAAAAAAGAAAAAAAAAAAAAGAAAAGGCTCAAGCCCACAGCTTGAAAGCCAACACACAGGCAAGATGAATACTGTTAGCAAGGCCCCAGGCCCAGCAGGGCCACTGCTGAACAAACGACCCTATTGATATGTCAGGTGGGGGGCTAATTCCAAGGTCATGGGTAGGAGATACACAATTGCTCATGTCTAGGGCATATCTACAGATGGCATACAACAGCAGGGCCCCCATGGAGGAGGCTGCCTCAGCGACAACCCCCCCGCCCTTGCTAAGAGCTCCCTACACTGCTACTGTGTCTCAGCCTGGAAAGTTGGAACAGTGCAATCTCTTTATCGGAAAGAAGGCAGGGGACCAGTGCGATAGCATAGTGGTTAAAGTTCTCACCTTGCACATGCCGGGATCCCATATGGGTGCCGGTTCTAATCTCGGTAGCCCCATTTCCCATCCAGCTCCCTGCTTGTGGCCTGGGAAAGCAGTTGAGGACGGCCCAAGGCTTTGGGACCCTGCACCCACGTGGGAGACCTGGAAGAAGTTCCGGGCTCCTGGATTCGGATTGGCTCAGCTCCAGCCGTTGCGGCCACTTGGCGAGTGAACCATCGGATGGAAGATCTCCCTCTCTGTCTCTCCTCCTCTCTGTATATCTGCCTTTCCAATGGAAATAAATAATTTTTTAAAAAAAAGAAGAAATTGGCACACACCCTTGCAGGAAAATCAGGGACGTGAGGTACAGAGGGAGCTGTGCCCGCCTTTTCTTGCCCTCTCTAATCCACAGACCCACAACAGTGCCTACCTTCCTGGCCCGATGGTCCCTCTGGGATGCCTTGGGGCTCTTGGACACTCTTCCTTTTCTTGTCAGAAAAAGAAGTAAGAAGATCAAAAGCTGTGGCTGACACCACATTTGGTGCTGCAGATGCAAATGATCTGAGCAATGACAGCAAATAGCAGCACCAGGAAGGCAGAACAGAATTCTGGCTTTGCAAGAGATGGTTTTCTCTGAATGCCAGGCCCCCTTGGGAACCTGCCAGCAGCCTGCAGATTTGCTCTGTGCTGCCCCTCCTGCCTGCGAGTCTATGGAAAGCAGGAGGACCTGCACCTCCTTCCTGCCCCAGGCTGCTGGGCCCGGGCCCTGCTGCCTCAGCCACCTGCTTCTCCAGGCAAAGAGCCCCTGAGACTTGCAGGACCCTGAGTTTCTACTTCTCCCTCAGCAGGTGGGAGGGCTGCAGAAGGGCTGAGTACCTACATGTTACCCTACCCAGGGTGCACCCAATGAAGGAGGTAGGACTGTCCCATGTCCGTCCCCTCCCTGACCTGTCTTACTACTCTGAGATAGGTGTGAGCATGGATGCTCTCTCTGTTTTAACACTTCTTGAGCTCATCAATACACTGACGTTTTCAGATCCAGATCTCCCCAAAGCTCCTCCCCTCCCCAAGTCCTGTGACAAAAATCCAAAAGGCTTGAGAGCTGGACATGGCAAGTTAGGGCCATGTGTGGATGGTGTTTGGATTCTGGTTGCACCAAAGCAACTATCTGAGAGCCTCCTGAGAAGAGCTTGGCAGGAGGGGGTGGGCGGGTGCCTCTGTAACTGGTATCCAGATGAGTAGGAGGAATAAGTAAAGATTTTTTTTTCTTGGAAAGGCAGATTTATAGACAGAAGGACAGACAGAGAGAAAGAGCCCTGTCTACTGATTTACTTCCCATGGCTGCAATGGCCAGAGCTGAGCTGATCTAAAGTCAGGAGCCAGGAACTTCTTCCAGGTCTCCCACACAAGTGCAGGGTCCCAAGGCTTTGGGCCGTCCTCGACTGCTTTCCCAGACCACAAGCAGGGAACTGGATGGGAAGCAGGGTCACCGGGATTAGAACTGGCACTCATATGGGATCCCAGTGCATATAAGGTGAGGATTTTAGCCACTGAGCCATTTTGCCAGGCCCTGATGCTGATTTTGTTAGGTGTATTAATGGCTCCGTGGATCTATTAAAAAGAGTCATCAGAGATTCATGCTGAACTATTTATGAATTAGAGAAATCAGGGGTTTGCTTGACATCACCCACACTGGGAGTAACTGGTTTGGCTCAGTAGGTTAAAGGGTTGCTTGAGCTGCCACAGCCCACTTCAGAGTTCAAGTCCTGGCTCTGTTTCTGATCCATGCTCACCTTGGGAGGCAGCAGACAACGACTCAGTCCTTGGGTCCCTGCCACCCATGCAGGAGACACCTAGATCGAGTTCCTAGCACCAGACATCTGCCTGGTTATTGTGGGCTTTCAGGGAAAGAGCCAGCAATGAGACCTCTGTCTTTCAAAATCCTAAGCACCCCAGAAAAAAAGCGCCTGGGTATGGGTGGCAAGACGAAGGAAAGGAAGAGGCCATGACTTGATTCCTGTTGCTGTGGGGATAATAGCTACACACAATTTCCTCCACATTTTTGTGCATAAAGGGCTGGCATTGCAGTATAGTTGGTTAAGCTGCACCTGCAACACCAGCATTTCATGTGGTGCTGGGTTAAACCTAGGCTGCTCTACCTCGAATTCAACTCCCTGATAATATGCTGAGTAAATCAGCAGAAGATGGGCTAAGTCCCTGGGATGCCCATATGGAAGACCCAAATGGAGGTCCCGCCTCCTGGCTTTAGCTTGGTCCAGTCCTGGCTATTATGGCCATTTGGAGACTGAATTAGCAGTTGAAATATCTATCTGCTTTTCTCATTCTTCCTTTCTTTCTCTAGCTCTGTCTTTTAAATAATAAAATAAATCTTAAAAAAATTAAAACATAAAACTTTCCCCTTTTAAAGCCCTGTGACTTTTCTCCAGACTATCTCCAGTCAACAAATAGCTCCAAGTTCCTGACCCCAATCTGGGCTTCCAAGTGCCACTCAGCAGCTCCATAATGACGACACAGGTGGGGGACAGGGCCTGTGCCAGTGTTGGGGAAACTTCCCTGAGACAGCCCTGCTCTCCAATGCCCTTCCGGCCACATGTCAGTCAGAAGTTACCTTCTCCTATTTTCTAGAAAGTTTAGTTGATGTTATATCACTCAACCACAGCCTTCTCCTCCTCTCTAGTGGTCCCCAACCCCACCCCCCCAAACAGCACCATGCATGTTTGTTCCCCAGAACCAACCCCTTTTTCTAACTTGAATCTGCCCACTGTGGAAATCTCCTAACCAGCCAGGGCCAAGAATCTTCTCTAGGGATCTAGAATTCCTCAGAGGAGAAGGAGCCTGCAGTTCCCCCAGACATCTACAGAAGCACAGCTGGGGAGCTGGCTGGGCACACAGCCACCTTGCATTTGGGCAGTGATGGAGAGAGGTGGGAAGACATCACCTGCAGGATGACCTGCAAGGGAGGCTGTGTGTGGAGGAGGCGGTGCTACTGTTCTGCTCCATCCTTCCCCTCCCTTGTCCTTCCAGACTCCTGCATCTGCAGAATCATCCATTTGCAAGCCCTGGCTGACCCAGTTGGGAAATCTCACCCTAAAGGGCACAGGCCTCCCCCAGGGCTGACTGATCAGCCCCCACAGGGTTTCCATCCTTACTCTTCCCCCAGCTCTTCCCACAAGCCCTCTGTGTGTGTCTAACCAGAGCCTGGAAGTTCACCTGAAACACAGTCTGGCTAGCTACTAAAAAATCCCAAATGGTGGCACAGGGGCTCAGAGACAAGCTGTCCCACCCTGCCAGTATCAGCATTCTGGTCCACTGCCCTCGCCCCAGGCACTGTAGCCTTGATGCCACTGTTGAAAGCCAGTGGTGGGTGGGAGGAGCGCAGAGCAAGGGACTCCTCCCCTTGTGACCCACAGGCCCTGCTCCAGGCTCCCTACAGCCTCAGCACCTGGAGCTGAAGCAGCAAGGGGCTCACAGGAAGGTCCCGGATGGCTCTGAGGCTCCCAAAGGGCTTGAGAAATTTCTCAGTTCACTTTAATTGACCTCTCAAAGCCCTCAGTCCGGAAGTAAGGCTGCTTACCCACACCCAGAGGAGACGGCATCTGCCAGCAACTGGCTAGGAACATGCAGAGAAGACCATGTCACCTCTGGGAAGACAATCAGTCTTGGCAGACCTGCCTCGGAGCCAGCCCAGGGTCTGAGCATCAAGCCCTGTCCCAACAGTTATTTGGGGCATACCCAGCATGGATGGGTGTGTAGTTGTAAGCCTACTCTATCAACACAACTTCTTCTCTCTCCTGCTTTCTAATCTCCCTAATGCAAGTCACTACCAACATGGCACTCTTTCATAGCATCTTTATTTTGCCCTTTGTGGGAAAGCTTGGCCTGCATGGCTCTGTCGCTGACTTCCTCTCCTTAGGAAACCTGGCAGTGTTGAATCAAAGGGACTTTTAATATTGGCAGCATCTGACACCAGACACACACGACATCCCGAGATGGTGCAGGTAAGTTCTTGGAGGGACTGCAGACAGGTCGGTGGCTCCAGTTCTCTCAGATGGAGCTTAGGAAAGGGGCTGCTTTGCCATCTCTCACAGATTCCATGATGCCTATTTCTAAATGTTCAAAATCAGGCAGCATCCCTACTAATGGCATTGCCTCTTCACAGCTGGTCTGGAGGGAAGGTAGGTGCTCCGGGAAGGGTCTGTGTAGCCAGGGCTAGCTCTCCGGGACCACCCAGCCCCAGGCTGTCAGCCTGACTGGCCCTACAACAACACACTGATGCAGGGAGCACATCTGCAGGAGCGCTGGCAGCTGGCCTCTGGCACGCAGAAAGGCTTTTTGTCCCCAGCTGGTGCCAAGGCTAAGAACACAGCTCCCTGCTCTCTGCACAGCTGCCTGATTTCTCATTTGCCCTCTCTGAGGGTGCCACAGCTTAAGATGGCAGTGGCTGTGGGATCCTTCATCAGATTCTCCATCTCGGACTGTTTTCATTCTTAACGGAGCATGTCCGATGGATAAAAATATTTCTGTTACAAGGAATATTTCACGAGATACCTGACACAACCCAGCATACTAATAGAAAAGGAGACTGGTTTCCTCAGATGGAAGTCTTCTGTATTGCCTTAAGTCATTGTCTGTCCCTGCTGTTGCTCCCAGGGCATGTTGCATTGCACACCCAGACTGTTGACCTGTCCAGAGTCCAGCAATGGCTGCCCACGACTCCAGGGAGAAAGGCGGAGCTCTTGCACACGGCCCACACCCTGCAGGTCCCACCTTCTCTGCAGACCCCCACGGCACACTGTTGTCTTCTCCCCCTCCAGCTTTCTCCATCCTTGTGTTTCCAGCCTTCCATGCCCCTCTCTTGCCAGAGACTTCCACTGTGAACACGTTTCTCGCCCTTGGACTGTTTGGTTGATCTCAGCTCCAGAGCCACTCACTCCAGCAATGCCTCCCCAGCCTCGATGAAACCCCCACCACAGGCTATTTCTGTTTCACACACATCCCAGTTGCAAGTTCTCCATTTGCATGTGTCCTAATGTGTATTCCAGTTCTTCACTGGATCCAGAAATCCACAAAGGCTGGAAGCAGTAATGGTTTTACTCAACGCTGTTCTCCAGACTCATGCTGAGAGTGTAGACTTGGGTGGGTGCCAAGAACTTGCCAGGAGATAGATGCACCTATATACCACCCATCTCCAGAGTGGTTGGCAAACCTGGGGCATAAGGGGAAACAGAGGCACAAAGCTGTCACCACAAACTGCCACCTCTGCCCCCACTGATGTGATCATGGACAAACCCCAGCCTCTCTCTGCTTTCTTCTTTCTATATTGGGAATAACACTTATCCTGCCTATCTGACAAGAGGTGTGGTATGAGGTTGTGGACAGACTTTGCAATCGCACAATCTGTCCTTCCATGCCTGGGCTTCCAGCATAGCTCTCTGGGCCTTCCTCCACACTCAGTCTCTAGCAGCCAAGTTCACTGGGTCAATGGCTCAATGGCTAAATCTTCACCTTGCAAGTGCCAGGATCCCATATGTGTACCGGTTCATGTCCTGGCTACTCCACTTCCCATCCAGCTCCCTGCTTGTGGCCTGGAAAAGCAGTCAAGGATGGCCCAAGGCCTTGGGATTCTGCACCCACATGGGAGACTTGGAAGAAGCTCCTGGCTCCTACTTTTGGATTGGCTCAGCTCTGGCAATTGTAGCCACTTAGGGAGTGGACCAGCACATGGAAGATCTTTCTCTCTGTCTTTCCTTCTTTCTGTAAATCTGCCTTTTCAATAACAGTAAATAAATCTTTTTTTAAAAAAGAAAGGAAAAAGACCTCTTTGCTAAGCACATGTTGATCTTTACTCTCAGCAGAGAAGAGTGGAGAGGGCAGAGCAGAGGAAGATGCCTCTTCCCTCCGGTACTCAGATAAGCAGAGCTCTGGATGGGAACAGTGACTAACTTCTGAGACAGTCACCTGCAGATGTATGCACTCCACCAACACCTGGCAGAAGAACACATAGAGCTACAAACACATGCGGTTGCTTACTGGACCTCTAGGCTCTGAATGTTCATATTAACTCGGCCTGGTGCTGAGGCATAGTGAGTAAAGCTACCACCTGTGATGTCAGTATCCCAGATGGACGTTAGGTTGTTTCCTTGCTGTCCCACTTCCAATCCAGCTTCCTGCTAATACACCTGGGAAAAGTAGTAGAAGAAGACTAGATGAAGCTCCTGGCTCCTGGCTTCAGGCTAGCTCCACCCTGGCCATTTCAGCCATCTGTGACCCAACAAATGGGAGATGTCTCTCCCTCTCTTTCCCTCTATCTCTGTAGTGCTTGATTTGCTTTCAGATAATTAAGTATATTTTAAAATATTTAATTGTTTTACTTGAAAGTCAAAATTACAGACACCAGTGACCTTGCTGGTTCACTCCCCGAATGGCTACAGTGACCATGTGGGTCTGCCATGTGGGTGCAGGGGTCTAAGTCCAGGGGCCATCTCTGTTGCTTTCCCATGCCATTAACAGGGACCTGAGTCAGAAATGGAGCAACGAGAACATGAGGCAACACCCATGTGGCATGCTGGTGCCATAGATAGATAGAAGAGTAGCCTGCTATGCCATTGCGTCATCCCCAAAAAGTAAATACTTATTTAAAAATGAAGGTTATATTTGCATCAAAGTCTCATTTTTTCTTCCCACATACCTCAACTTAGGGGTAGGTATCCTGGGTTACTGTTTAATCGATTCTATTTATTGTGAAGGATTCTAATGACTCAGAATCTGAGTCAAGTTCTTTGTCAGTTATATAGAAATAATAATAATAATAACAATGACACCAGCCATCCTCTTGCCTCCCAGAATTCTTCAAAGCATCAGGTGAGGTCATAACCCTAAGAAATTGAAAAGTTAAAAGTTGGGCCGGCGTAGTGGCCTAGTGGCTAAAGCCTTGAACACACAGGGATCCCATATGGGTGCTGGTTCTAATCCCGGCAGCTCCACTTCCTATCCAGCTCCCTGTCTGTGGCCTGGGTAAGCAGTCGAGGATGGCCCAAAGCCTTGGGACCCTGCACCTGCATGGAAGACCTGGAAGAAGTTCCTGGCTCCTGGCTTTGGATCGGCTCATCACTGGCCACTGCAGTCACTTTGCAAAAAAAATAAATACATCTTAAAAAAAAAAAAGAAAAGTTAAAAGTTACTGCAAGTAAAAGAGAATATTATGTTTTTTGCTAAGCACTTGAAATTGCCATGCTGGCTTAGCTCTCCTTGGCTAACTCAGACACAGCCCAAGATCTGCCCTCCGGGAGATATGTAGGTGGGAAGCAAGAAGTGAATAAACTCCTCATCAACCACTAAGTATCCTCCACCTGTAGAAGGCGACTCTGCAGGATGTCCAAGTCTCCAAGAGGGTTCACAGCGTGGCTGTCCTCCAGAGAAATGAAGAGTGGTTGTAGGGTCGTACAGAGAAAACCATGAACCAGCATCTCCATGATCCTGGGGTCGGTGCAGTGGGTTGGAGGTCAGCAGGCAGGGAAGACCACACTTCCACATATCAGCCAGGGGCGGAGGGGGGGGCATTGCTCATTGGACCTGGGGCTCAGAGCTGCACGCTGCCCAGTACCTGGTCCCCACAGGCTTTGCTGAGCAGCTACGACAAAGTTCCACCTGTTCCCCCGCGTAGCATGGAGCCAAGGTTGTCTGTGCATCCACTCTCAGGCTGGAAGCTGCTCACCACTTCCTGTATCCACTGCAGGTCTGCAGAAAGCTCCCGCCTCAGGGTCTCAAACTGCTCTTGCACATGGTCCAGCTTCCTGGCCACCCCACCGAGGCTGCAGCTTGTGGCTCTGAGGTCTTCTCGCAGGAGCTTCTTTAAGGACTGCACCTTGCGGAACTCGTACCTGAGCTGGGAGAGGTCATGCCGGGCTCTCTCATTCTCTTCCCGGTACCAAGCCTCCTTCTCATTGTAGATGGAGATCAATGCCTCCACGTCATCCTGGAGGGTAGCATGGGCCCCTGCCAGGGCATGGCATCCCTGATCTGCCCGTGCCACGTCCTCCACCACGTGGGCAAAACGCTCAAAGTTGACGTAGGTGTTGTTGGGGGGCATGCTTGAATGGCATTTGAGCGTGTACTCTCGCAGGTGCTTGGTCTTCAGCTGGGGGGGCTGTGTCTTGCGCTGTTCGGGGGTGCTGGCTTCTCCTCCCAACTAACGAGTGTTCAGATAGAGAAGCAGACAGTTAATGTGGCGCACACCCCCACAGCGCAGCTGGAAGGCACACACGCAGGCTCTTTGCCATTCACTGCACATGCCAGGCCATGGGGAGAATCAGTGAGTGGAGCACCCCCGTAGATCTCAAGGAAGTCAGGTGGGGGGTGCTTTGTGCATACTCACTGCCGGAAAGAGGGTTCCATGGCTGTTAGAGGGGGTGTCCACATTCTGCGTATTTAAGGGGTGCTCATGCAGACAGGCAGCTACAACCAGAATTCTACGGGAACGCTCCCCAGAGGGCTGGAGTACACAAGGCCATAGCTGACCAAGGGAGGAGATGGGGTGGGGGACTCCTCACACCCCAGCCAGACTCAAAGCACTGAGCAAGAGGCAGCACAAGCACGCCAAACTCTGCACTCTGAGCTCAGCTGCACCTGCAGGCCCCATCCTTCAATCAACCGATGAACCTGATCTCCTCCCAGAACACAGCAGCCTCCTTAACTGTACTATGCAAAAGCCTCTAACCCCTTCTGATCTACACACTCAATCATCCTCCTGGCTTTCTGACTTCACAGTGACACCAAGTAGGATGCTTGCCTTAGGGCGTGTGTGTGTGTGTCTGTGTAGAGCAAGGCAGCCAGCAGGACCACGGGCCAGGAACCTAGTGGCTGAATCTACACTCCCCAAGCACAAGACTCTCTGAAGAAACAGCATTCATAAGGCTAATGACACATGGTGCACCTGTCAGTTCTTCCCTCCTGGAGAGGGGACAGAGGTGCCCCCTATAAACCCAACCTGGCTGCCTCTGTCCTACTGGA
The DNA here is from genome assembly GCF_017591425.1 of Ochotona curzoniae. NCBI lineage: Eukaryota > Metazoa > Chordata > Mammalia > Lagomorpha > Ochotonidae > Ochotona > Ochotona curzoniae. The sequence continues at coordinate 68,156,559 of NW_024467122.1, forward strand.
CTTCTGTCTCAGAGTCCAAGTCCCAAAGCCTGCTGCTGCCCTAAATGGCAGCTATCACTCAGAACCCCAGAAGTCAGAAAGAAGGAGTCCTGGACAAAGTGTTGTGTTCAAACCATCACTGGCTTCTCTACCACTGTGGAGTCCTGACTTTCGCCTTGAGAAGTGACGATGACAAATTTAGGTCCCCCAGGAAAACAAACTCCGACCACATTTTCTGAGGATTTCATTGCCCAAATGATCTGAGAGCTGTGCAAACCCAGCTGGATAGGCTCAGGCCCTGCGGACCCCCAGACCAACTTCTGCCTGTGCCCCAAGGTCAGTGTTTCTGCATCCAACTGCTTTGGCCAGCCCTAGAAGCAGATCAGAGCCCTGTGGCTCACTTGAACTCACTGTGCCATCCTTACCGTGATCCAGGGATGCGAGAGTGCCTCTTGGATTGTGAGCCGCTGCCTGTAGTGAGGGCAAGAAGACAGTGGTGATCCTCAAGGCCAGAGTGGACAGCAACAGCCTCCATGGCCCCCTCCTTCCAGACCCACCTCTGGCACTCTTTGACTTCTGCTGGCAGGCCAGGCTGGATGAGGATTGGCTACCCTCCCTGCTCTCTAGGCAGAGTCTGGGCAGACTCTGCAATACGGTGTCTTACTACCTAAACCTTCCCACTTCACCCGCTTTGATCCCAAAGTTGAAAGGCCTAACGCTGGGGCCGGTGTTGTGGTGGAGCAAGTAAAGTTGTCACCTGTGATGCTAGTATCTCATATGGGTGCCAGTTGTAGTCCTGGCTGCTCCATTTCCCATCCAGGCCCCGCTAATGTGTCTGGAAAGGCAGCGAAGATGGCCCAAGTGCTTGGGTCCTTGCAGCCATGTGGGAGACCTGGAAGAAGCTCCCGGCTCCTGGCTTCAGCCTGGCCCAGCCCTAGTCATTGTGGGCCATTTATGGAATGAACCAGCATGTGGAATCTCTTACTCTGCCTTTCAAAGAAAGAAAATAAATCTTTTAAAATCTATATGAGAGCTACAGATGTCCTGTTGTTTCCAGAATGTTCCAAAAGCCAGCTCTCCACTGTGGAGCCCCAGATCTGTTTTTCTGTTAGCCTTCCCATCCCTCCTCTGTCCACGGCTGCTCTGTAACCTGGCAGGAGCACCCTGGGGAGGGCAGAGTCCCTGCTCAGCTGCAGACTCCACCCTGGCTCACTGTCTGCAGGCTGTGGGACCAGGAGGACATGGCTGCAAGGTTTGTGGTCCTTTTCTGCATACCAGCTGGGCCCTACTGGATACCCAGCACCCAGTCATGTGACTCTCCTTGACTCCATGGCTGTGGAGCTCCCCCAGGTGCTTGCAGGAGGCACAGAGTTTGCAGGTCGACTCTGCACTCTGGGTTGAGCCTGCCTCAAGTGGCTTAGAAGTCCTGCCATTTTGTCTCTCCAAATCTGAGTTCCAGGTGCTGTGGGACCAGCTGCACAAAGCCATGAGCTCATAAGAAACCCAGGCTGACTTCCAAGTCCTTGCGCATGGGTACATGCACGTGCACACACACGCAAACACACAATCACTTGCAGGAAGACTCCAGCAGACAGCTGAGCGACCGGTCTCAGCCAGCCCCCACCTGTCTGTGCACCTGACCCATTTAAGTAACAGGTGCAGCAAAGCAAGGGCGGGCTGACACAGTCTTGAGAGAGATGACAGAAGAGGGACATGCCCCAAGAACCCAACGCCTCTCTCTGTCTCCCTACCGGGTCTCTTTCACCAGAAGCTTCCGAATGAAGTCCTTGGCCAGCTCGCTGGTCTGGCTGAAGAATTCCTCGTCGAAGTCGTAGCTCACGGCCGTGATGTTTGACAGTGTCTCCTGCTTTGTATCACCCAGGAAGGGGGAGGCTCCACTCAGGCTGTGCACACAGAGGGAACAGTATGATAATGGGAACACGTGGGATGCGAGTGATGGGCTTGGGGCATCCTGATCGGTCCTGCTGGCAGGGGAAGGGACTGGGCCTCACTAGATATCCAACCAGCAGCCTTTCTAACCATGCCCAATTCAGAACATTTCTACAGAGCTCCTGTTAAGGATTTGATAGAGCAAAAACTGTCTTTGAGGCCAGGGTTGTGGCACAGTGCATTAAGCTGATGACTGCAACATCAGTGTGCCATATCAGAATACCAGTTTGAGTCCCAGCTGCTCTACTTCCAAGCCAGTTCCTTGCTAATGCACTTGGGAAAGCAGCAAAGGATGGCCCTGCCACCCTTGTGGGAGACCCATATGGAGCCCCTGGCTCCTGACTCCTGGCTCTGTCCTGGCCCAGACCTGGCTGCTGCGAGGCATTTCGGGAGTCAATCAGTGAATGGAAGATCTCTCATTCTATGTGTGTGTGTGTGTCCTCTTTCACTCTGCCTTTCAAGTGAATAAGACTTTAAAAAGGAAAAAATTCTGTCTTCAAGGGATGCCAAGAAACAGATTTTCATAGCATCTGGGAAAACAGACAGGAAGTCAGATAAAGGCCGGAGCGGCAGGGGAATCCCAGGGAAGGGGCCAGGACAGCTCTGTGGAAGAGCTGGCATTTGCGTTTCTGGTGTTTTGAGGAAGGAGGCAGCTGCCAGGGAAGAGAGGAGAAGTGGGGAGGAACTTCCAGCAACAGCCTGGGGGACATACATGCAGATGGGCTCCCAGCACCCACCATGATCAAGGACGTGTCCCATGGAACGCCACCCCTGGCTTGCACTCCAACTAACCCTGGGCTGCCTCTCCCTGGCCTCTCTGTGCCCGCGTCCCTTCTTTGTGCTCCCTGGCTGGATTCATGACTTGATTTCACAAACGTACTCCAGCTAGAAACATGGTTGGCACCTTGGCTTCTTCCTCCTACCACCTGGCCACATCTAACTTGGCCAAAACGCCCACTGGCTCCATTGGCTAAATCCTATAATGTGTCATCCCTAGTCCTGAGTCCTAATGGTCACTATTTTGATATTTAGATTGTGAGATTTTAATCCTGGACCTGAATCCCAGTTTTGCCACTCTTAGCTGTGTAACCCTGGGCAAATTACTCAACCTCTCTGGGCTGTGGTTTTCCCATCTGTAAAGTAGAAAAATACTTCCCCCCCCCCACATAACAGTTGTGAAGAACAAAGGTATATCAAGTGCCTTATGTGATTCTAGCTCATATTAAAGGCTACGGAATCAATGGCTATGATCATCGTCATGTTTAGAATCAAAAGAACTTTCTATGACCCTGTACGTTCTATCAGATCACATTTAGACTTAGGCCAGGCCCCGGAAGTTGGTCCCCAGCTCATGCTCAGGATATTGCAGTCACGCTACACCTGTTCTCTGTGCCTTTTATCGCATTTTCTCAGCCCACACATCATCTACCTTACCCCTTAACTGTGGGAAAACTTTCATTCCCGACAGTCCAGTTCTCTGTCTCTCCTGTTTTCTCTTCCTCAACCTTTGGCAGCACCTAGCAAACCCACAGCTCTTCAGAGCCTGTGATGGTTGGATGGTTTACATGTTGGAGACTGAACTTTCAAATCTGTGCTCTAATGGTACCTGGAGGTGGGGTCTTTGGGAGAGGAGGCGCACGAGGTGAAGTCTCGAGCCACCAGAGGGCCCCGGCAGCTTTACAAGATGAAGAGTCGTGAGCTAGCACACCTGCTTTGGCTCATGGTGCAAGGCTCTCGGCTGAGTGATGCTGTGGCGAGAAGGCAGTGGCCCAGCGCCAGGCACCTGTCAATATCATGCTCTGGATGAATGCGAGTGGGGAGGGTGAGCCATGTGGCATCTCTCTGAGACAGGAAGCCTCTAGCCTGCAGGGAAAGTTCTCCTCATGTCAGTCTGTGGCATAATGCCCTCCAGTGAGCAGGCTGAGTTCAAAGGAGCCACACGAAGACCATGTACCCTATGTGCTGGAATTCCTCAACAGTTCAATCTGAAGACCATAGGTCCCCAAAAATCAAGGTTTGTAAACACCAAAGTCAGAGTCGGGTGCGGGTATTAATAAAAGATTTGGAAGGCATGCCCCCTCCTGGAAATCAGGACTTCAGAGACAGGCAGTGCCTGGGGCCTGGCGAGCACTAGAAGCTCTGGGCGTAGAGCCTCAGCCACACCTCGGGGGCAGGCACGGCATCAGGGCCAGATTGTAAGAGGTGGCAGTGAGGTGGGAATCGGCTCTCAGCTGTTGTAGGGGGAGCAGTGGCCACCGGGTTCTGCTGTCTGCAGGCCAACCCCTACCCCAGTATGCCAGAAAAATGGCACTTCCCGCAAGTGCTGGGAGGGAAGTACCGGATGGTCTCCTACTAATGGTCGGAGGTACTGGAGCTGGGGCTAGGAAATGTGCCTGTGTGGCTTCTCTGGGCTCCTCACCATGGCCCTGGAGGGAGGTCTGTGCTCATTTTTCTGATGGTCAAAAGCAGGTCCAGAAGTTAAGAATGTACCCAAGGCCACAGAGGTGGAAAAGGACAGCTGGCCTCAGATTCCAGCCTCAGTCACTGCCAGGACACCAAGGACCTGGGCAGGCAATCTTTGCTGCAACAACCAAACACTCAGGGACAGGAAAGAAAGGAAGGTAAACGCATGTGAGCGAGTGGGGGAGCGGAATGGAATGAGGAAGAGAAGGCAGGATCCAGTGGGCGTGGCAGCCTTGGGGCTATCTGAGGCTGCTGCCTGAAAGCTCATACCAAGTGTGGGAGGCTGGGCAGGGCGTGGTCCCTGTGTGAAAGCTGGGGGCTGCTCTCCAGGACTATTGGTCCATCCCAACCACAGGGACAGACATGTGAGATACAGCTCGGGGAGCTCTTCCTCAGGCTTGCACTGTGGGCTGGATACATCCAGCTTTGGGCAAGTGTCCATCTGCTTGGCCCGCCCTTGTGCCTCCTGGTTCCCACAGAGCTAAGCAGGGGTATGGCACGAGGATCAGCAACACTCACAGGATGTAGGTGATGACGCCGATGCTCCTGCGGAACAAACAGCGGTCAGATCAGGCCCCTTTGACCCCCGCCCCCACCCCACTCCAGATCAGCCAAGGATGACACCCCATGTGGGTCTCAGGAGGGACAGAGGCCCACACCCCTCTCCACCCTACCATTCAGTGGCAGCTTGGGATGCATTTGGAGCCAAGTTCAAGAGCAGATTCCTACACTCACAGGCTATAAACCTCTTTCTCCTTGGAAGATGAGGACAGTGACAAGCACCTTGCCAACTGACCCATGCATGGCTGGACATCTGAACACCGCTGATGAAGGCACTTGGCCAGATGGAAGGATTCCCACAGCAGCAGACTCAATTACTGCGGCATCCCCAAGCCATACAGTGTTCAGAATGTACCAGGCTCTCCAGGCTGATGGACTGAACCGTCGTAACTGCTCCTTCTCCTAGCTGGGGCAGGCCCTGCCTCTCCCTGCCCTACCCCTCACTGTTGACTTGGCCCCCTCTGAACCTCTCCGCCTACAGGTATACCCAGATATAGGCCCAGTACAGCTGAAGCAAGCAGAGGCTCTGACAGGTGCTTATGGGGAGTGAAACATTCACTGTCCGGGGCTGTCACCTCAGGCAGGGTCCAAGGCCCCCTGCCCTTGCCAGGAGTCCTAGGCATGCAGGAAGCCAGTTGGACTCACCACATGTCAGCTTCCAGGCCAAGAGGTTCATAGTTCACAATTTCTGGAGCTAAAAAAAAAAAAAAAGTAATGTGAGAAACTTAAGAAGGGTTTAAGAGAGTGAACAGCTATAGAAATGTAGGAGTCTTTGGTGGCAAATGTCTTCATATTGAGTCCCCAGTGAGGACCCAAGAATCCTGCAGAAAGGGCTTCCCTGGACCTGAACATTGGTGCTTCCCATCTGCCATGTTCTTGGGGTAAACCCTAATTCCTAATGTAACTATATTATGGGCAACAGCCTAGAGGTGATTATGTCATGAGGACAGAATCCTCAGTGAGGGAATTGCTCTTTTTTGTTATAGATATTTTAAAATTTATTTGAAAGGCAGAGATGCAGGTAGATGGGATTGAAGAGAAAGACATATATACATACATATATATACACACATACACACACACACACACATATATATATATATAGAGAGAGAGAGAGAGAAAGAATATCTTCCATATGCTGGTTCATTCTCCAATGGTCAATGGCTGGGCTGAACTGGGATGAAGCCAGTAGCCTGAACTCCATCAGGTCTCCCACATGAGAGGCAGGTGTTAACGTACTTGGGTCATCTTCCTCTGCTTTGTCAGGTGCATTATCAGGGAGCTGGATTGGAAGTGGAATAAGCAGGAACTGAACAGGCACCCAGAGGGGATAGTGGCATTACAGGTTACAGCTCAACAACATGACCCCACACAGAAGGGGATTTCCTACAAGAGAGTTCCAAGAAAGCCCAGACCTTGCCTAGCCATGCGAGGACTCAGCAAGCAGTCACCATCTCTGTATAAAGCAGAGGATAGACTCTCACCAGACACCAGACCATCCATTGGCACATTGATCTTGGACTTGCGAGCCTCTAGAACTTTAAATAGTAATGCTCTATTTGTGAACAGAATCCCCAGTCTCAGACATTTGGTGAGTGCTTCTGGGAGAGCCAGGACAGGAACTACCTGCTGTCCTGGTAGAAAGAAGCCTTCCATTTGCATGCTTTGACAGAGAAGAGAGGAAAAGTCCACTAGGATACCCAAGAGGCAGGTGTAAGAAAGAGAAATGGGGCTGATGAGTGCTGCTCTGAAGCCAGACTGAGAGGGAAAAAAAGCAGGCAGAGAGGGTCATCCACCTGCCTTGGAGGCTGCCTCCCCTCAGAGGGGTGAGGGGATGGTGCTGCAGACCACTAATATGATGACAATGAGGTGTCCTGGGCAGCTGGCTGTAAGGGACTGGCCAGATGGAAATAGGAGCTGGGTTAATGATGCGGTGACCAGGGGAGGAGAGGAGGCCAGGAGAGGGGCATGGCTAGGGAGAGAAAAGGACCAGTCATTGCTGCGCAGAGACGCCCTGCGGAGTGAGTGCTAAAACATTAAGGCACTGCAGCATTTCCAGGCCTAACAACAGGAGGTGGAGATTCCAGCAGGGGTGAACAACTGGAGGTGAGAGAGAAAGGGTGGTAGCTGGAGAGGAGGAACAAACAGACCTATTCAACCCTTCATGGGAGTGGGGAGTGAGAAAGCCCACAACCACTTATCTAGGATGATATTGAAACCACAGCACCTGCAACAGGTGTTTGGCCTAATGTTAGAAACCCACATCCCACACTGGGAGGCATGGGCTCTGACCTGATTCCAGCTTCCTACTAATGGGAGGCAGCAAGTGCTCAAGCACTTGGGTCCCTGCCACACATGTTGGAAGCCTAGAGTTCTTGGTTCCTGGCTCCAGCCTAGCTGTCACTGTGGGCCTTTGGGAAGGGAACAGTGGATAGACACTTCGTTTTTCAAAAAACAAATTTTAAAAGTAGTTAATGGAAAATGCATATTGTGAAAAACCTATGTGCAAATTTGAAAATTTTCTGCACCATACAATCAAGTTAGCTTTTCATTCTATGTGTCTGCAAATATTTTTTTCTTTTTTAAAGCATTAGATTTATTTCAACATGTACATTCAAAAAAAAAAAGCTATTTGGGAGGGAAGATGGGAGGGAGGTGAAGGAAAATTCCCATCTGTTGATTCATTCCCCAAATGGTCATGGTAGCCAGGGCTAGGCTAGATCAAACCAGGAGACCGGAACTCCATCTGGGTCTCCCATGTGGGTGGCAGGGACTAACTACTTATACCATCAACTACCGAGGGAGGTGAATTGGGAGTGAAGGATACAGGATTTGAACCGGTGCTCTGATGTGGGATACCAGCATTGCAGGCAGTAGTTGAATGCACTGCACCACGGTGCCAGCTCCTCGTTGAGTATTATCAGTTGTGTCTATAGAGCACAAGGCATGATGCCTGGCCTATGACCAGAGCTCCATGCTCGAGGGTGTGTAGGGTTGGGGTAGCACAGTCCACAGTGACTGCAGAGCTAGCACAACCTGCAAATCCATCAGGGCTCTCGGTCCTCTCCCCTCTGGAGGACCATTTCCTCAACATCCCAACCTTAGTCATGAGCATCAGTGAAAAGCTTCTAGGGTGCAGGACAGGTGGATGGGGACTTGAGTTTAGGGTGAAAGACCTGGAGGGAGCAGCCAGGCCCTGTGGGAACCAAGCACCTAGGGAAACAACAGCTAGGCACCCAGGAAAGGCAGGTGGGCAGATCCGGCAGCAGCAGATGATTTCCTGTTTCTGTGCAAGAAATCAAGCTCGTTCAGAGAAGGGTGGGTTTGTGTGATTGTACGGGGATAGGGTGAGTTCAAATCTTCACACTAAACTCTGCTAAGGGCAGATGCTAGGGCCAGCTTTGGGAAGAGGTGCTGGCTCCACTTGGCCATGTCTGCCCTGCTTGGGGCTCAGAGCCTGCACACGGACAGCTCCTCAGGCCATCACTATGGTGCTGTGGGTTAAGTTGCCATCACCTACAGCACTGACATCCTATTTAGATCCACAGTTCAAGTCCTCCTGGCTGCTCTGCTTCTGATCCAGCTCCCTGCTAGTGGGCTAGAAAAGAAGCAGAGGATGGTCCAAGTGCTTGGACCCCTGCCAACCCACATGGGAGACCTGGATGAAGTTCCAGGCTCTTGGCTTTAGCCTGACCCAGCCCCAGTCACTGCAGTAATTTGGAAGTGAACCAGCAGATAGAAGACATTTTTGTCTCTGCCTTTAACTCTGCCTTTCAAATGCATACATGTATACATACGTACAAAAATATTTTTTAAAGAGCCATTTCCGTCCAACTGTAGGCAACTGCCTAGATTGCCTCATACCCAGGCAAGTATTACATTACTGGGAGAAAAGCAGCCAACAACTGGTTGGCATTCTGGGCCTGGTTAATGCCAACTCTGTGTTAACTATACCAATGTGCCAGCATAGTTTTCTATTACACTTTATTTTCAAGATCTGGAGGGAGAGAGGTAAAGTGTTCACGGTACCACCCCAGGGGCACACTGGCCAGGTCCATCCCACTGCCATGCATTCCTAGAGGGGGTGCATGCATTGTAAGGGGCCAAGGAACAGGGGATAGGTCAGATGTGGGCCCACTGAGGGCTTCTTTGATATGCATAAAATTATTTCTGGGAACTTCCATAGACCAGGCCACTGTACTCACAGGTAATTGAGGGAGTTAAGATGAGATGAATCAAAAGGGGAAATCTGCAGGTGTTCCTGGGTAAGGCTAAAGCACTCACCCATCTGCATAAGAGCTGGGCCAGGCTAGGTCACAGTACCTGCCAGTGCTTATGTTTGGGGCTGGGTCTGGTAGGTGTTCTTTGGGGGTTCTTTCCGGTAGGCTGCAGTACCCATCAGAGCATAGGAAAGCCAGGGATACAGCCAGGCAGGGCCGGGCCAGGTGGTAGCAACCACAGTAACCACTGATGAGTGTCAAGGCTGGGAGGTAGGCATAGTAGGAGTTTCTGGAGGTTGCTCTGACTAAGGTGCAGTACCCAACAGTGCACTCAAGAACTGGGGCTGGGTTGCACTGAGTTGGATTAGGCCCCCTTCACACATATGTGAAAATTAGTCCTTGTGGTGGGCCATGAAGGGGTTTTTCAATAGCCCTGGCTGGGCTAGAGCATCCACCTAGGGGCAGGCTGATCTGGGCTAGGCCGCAACACTCACTGGATTGAGTGAGAGCCCGGACTAGGGGACTGGCTAGGCAGCTGCACCCACTGGTCCAATCCTGCACCCACTGGCATGCACTAGAGGATAATCTGAGGACCCCTCAGGTGAGGTTTCTTAAGGGGTTCCCCAACTACATTGCTGTGCTTGATCCTTGACCACAGGGAAAATCACAAGGATACATGGTGCAACCCCAGAGCACATGTTGCAGACCTGGGTGTCACCTCAGTTGCTGACCGTTGATACAACAATGGAGAGCATACCCAGACTCACACAAAACACAAGCCAGCCAGCTCACCTAAGTTAACAGAGGACTTCAAGTACCTCTTCAAAGACAAAAACGACATTCCAGGCCAGGCTCTACAACAGGCACCTAAGGGTCTGTGGGCACACTGAGGTAGACAAGGAGAGCCAATAGGCCTTAGAAAGAATCCCTTCCCTCTGGTATAACAAATCTGACAATTCAGAATAATCAAGACCACTCAGGTAACACCCCATATCAAGGCCTCAAAGGCAACATCAAATGACCATCTCTGTCCCTGGGTGCTGATGCTGTGTGATATCAAGGAGCTGTGTACTTCCAACCCTTCCCCCATCCTGCCCCCACGGATACAGGAGGGAAGCTGAAACCTTATCTTACCCACCTTCCCCCCACCAACATCCCAACCCTCTCCACCCTAATCGGAACCCTACATGGGTCTGCAACCCCTTCACTGTTGTAAGAAGTGCTAAAATAAAATGAAAAATTAATCCAAAAAGAGACACTTGCTTCCCTTCTTGATAGGTGCAGAGGGTCCAGCCCTGACCACAGGGTTTGCGCCTGGTTTTTCAACACTTATCATCACCAAATTCTCAACAAGGAGTCGAACAGGCCTAAAACTCACCAACAAATTCCGGCGTCCCGAAAATGTTCTTGAATTCCACTCCGTCTTCTATTTCATGGGCCAGGCCAAAGTCGATCAGCTTGATGTGTGGAATGGGGATATTCTTGTCTAACAACATAATGTTTTCTGGCTGGAGAACAAAAACAAAAACAAAGGAAGGGAGAAAAGACGGTAATTACAGCTCTGCTCTGCTGTGTTTCCACTTCGGGGTTGGTGTTCTTTTTTCGGATATGAAAACAGCACAAACTCTTGCTTTCGTGTCCGCGGTCTTCTGTGAACTCAGAAACAGGCCTGAGTTCAAGTGCCAGGCAGGGTCTTGCTAGACCTGCTGCTAGAGCCTGCAGCTTTCATCTTGGCTCATGTTGGCTCTGGCTCTAAACGGGGGAACCCTTTAATGGCATGCCTTGATATCCCCATCTGTCTAATGGAGCCCATGAGACCCTAGCAACATTTCCTGCAAGCACAGCTCCCACCTCTGCCACGGCTTGATAGGACAAGGACATCCTGGCTCAGCCCTGCTCATTCAACTGGGTCTTTTCTGGGCCTCCTTTTTTTCTCTGGATCAGCAAGCTTCTTCCCCTCCTCTCTGGGCTTGCTGGGCAGCTCAAGCTTCTCTATGCTCAGTTTAATGGCTCCTGGCCCTCAGGGGAACTCAGGAACAAACAGAGCTGATCTCTAGGAACAATAGGGCGGAAACAGAACCTTTCCTTCTGGTAGGCAGCTGCTAAGAACTGGAGCTGTTGAGGGCAGCCCTGCTTTAGCTCTCACAAATGCTGGGTCCTAAGAATGGCTAGACCAGGATGCTACATACGCTTCACCTCTCTCCCACTCCCACTCTCTGAGACCACATGGTGGGTGAGCAAGTGCCCTGGCTTCATCTGGACTCCATTCAAAATGCATTGTCCTGAATACACAGGACCCAGATGCTCACAGCCGATGGGGCTGTTGACTGCAGAATGGCTCCATGAAACAGGAGAGACCCAGGCGGCACATCATGATCTTCATATGGGCTTAGCATTCAGTGTAGACAAAAGACAGAAGGCATGAAGTATTCACATGATTGCTACTGGTTTGGCCCCTGACATTTGGTTAGGACCTTAAACCTTAATCTTAAGTTAACAGTATGAAGAGAGTAGACAGTTAATAAGTTAGGGAGCTTACAGGCCCCGTGACTAAATCCTGGTGGCTTTGTACAAGACCACAGTGATTCAGACATGCTTGCTTCCAACCTCTGGCCATGTCTTGCTCTTGTACCACCTTGCAAATCCACCAGCAAGAACAGTAAGAACCTAGGGGTCAACCCAACAGGGACCACTGGATCTTGGACTTCAGCTTCTGGAACTATGAGCTAACATTAACCCTTTTCTCCTTATAAAGGTAGCCTGCCTCAGATATTTCATTATAGGAACCAAAGAATGACTCAGACAATGCGATAACATTAATGAATCTTGAAAACATCGTGTTGAGCCAGTAAAAAAAACCACATGTTACATGATTCCATTTAGAACAGGCTGGCCTATAGAAATTCAGACTGGGTTAGGAGTGGCCCAAGACTGGGGATGTGGGGAGTGATTGCAGTGGATACTTGGTGGAAATGGGCTCAAGTTGATTCCAAGATCGTTCTATGGATGGTTGTAGTGGTGTTTGCATAACTGGGTGAACTGTGTGGAATGTGGAATGTAAATGGTCTCTCCAGGCAGCTCTTAATCACTCCTGTTCAAGGAAACCAAGGACTGGTGCCTGTGAGCATGCTGAACAACTTCCCCCTCACACTTCTGCTCACGCTCTTGGCTCCATCTGCACACCTTCTGCTTGGTCTCTGCCCAGAGATTCCAGGTGGGCTTAACCCACCTGTCCTTGAAGATTTTCCTTCTCGGCTCTGTGGCTCTTATCTACCTATCTCCACCAGGAGTGAACCTGCCCCTTCATGCGGGTCTGAATTCCCTCCTGATGATGACTTCTGCTACCTTTCCCTTGTCCACCGGTTCTGTTGGCTGTTTTCTCACTGACCACCTTAGCCTGGTTAAACACCCTGGCTGTTCCCACTGAACACCAGGGAAAGCCCAGCTTTCCTGATAGTTGAGGCATTGTTATAGTCCCTCTGCACCTGCTGTCCCAGGCTACCTGCTGCTATCTTTCCAGACTTACCACTCACTGCTTGCTTGCACCTGCCCCATGCCTCCCAGGGTGGGCATTGCCATCCCCCAAGGCACCATCTCATCTCCAACCTTCACTCAGGCCATTCTTTAAGCCAGGAAAACCTTTCCAACCTTCACCATCCTCACATAGCCTGTTCTCCCACAGCCCTGTCCCCTTTCAGCTCCCTCACTTTTTCCTTGCCTCCCCTCAATGCTAACAAGCATGCTGGCCACCCTAAACTGGAGCTTGTTTCTCATCTGTGAGCCACTTTGCTAGCTGCTACTGGCCTTTTGCCCCTAGGAAGTTCAAGGTTCCTCCTTGGTGCCTTGGATGCTGTACTTGGGGAAAATTTGTGAAAATTAACAGAAAATTCACCACTGCCACTAGGGGCGCCAGAGAGCACAACACCTTACATGTGAGGTTGGCAAGCAGGGAGCATCAGACAGGCTGCAGGAGGCCAGCAAAGTGGTGGTCCCCCAAGGCTTGGGCTAAGCATCTCTGCTTCCCCTTGAAGATGGGGAAATTGCAACACCCCCAAGGGTGTGTGAACTTAAGCAAAGTCACTTCCTGTCTCCTAGGCTCTACTCCTCCCCTCCTCCAGCACTGAGCTAAGCACTGGATGCCACCCAAGGCTCCTTGAAGCTTGAGGCTCAGTAATTCCAAGGTGGCACCACCTCCCACACTAGTGGGGCAATTCTCCACTGCCCTGAGGCAGGACATGCAAAGGCTAGGCCAGCCTGGGGTCAGGAAGGAAAAAGGAAGGACAAGCTGTTTGTGCTGGGCCTTGGCCAGATGCCCTCAAGGGTAGCATGCTCCTGTCCCTCTGCCCCCGCTTCTACCACACTCCCCAGCGAGACTGGCTTGCACAAAACACCTCACCCACACCCCTGACATCACTTTGAAAGCACGGCTGGAGGAAGAGATCGCATTGCAGAAGGTGCTGCCCAGCCCAGTGTCTATGGAGCTGTCCCCGTGGGCGCAACAGCCCCTGCCTGTCCAAACAGATCCATCAGCTCAGCCTGCTTGGCAGGCACCCATAGGAGAGGCCTGTGAGCCCCTCTGTGCTCTGTATCTGACAGCAGGCGCCTACCCTAGTGCCATTCGGCAGCCAGTCGTCTGTGGTGAGAGGGGGAAGACATGAGCCCCACATGCCTAGCACCACATACCCAGGAGCCTGGGCAGGATAAAGCAGCCCCAAGTACAAAAAACAATGGCCAGGGCCAGTGCTGTGGCATAGTAAGTAAAGCCACCACCTGTTCAGCTGCTCCACCTCCAATCCGGCCCCCTACTAATGCACCTAGGAAAGCAGCAGCAGAAGGCTCAGTGCCTGAACCCTGCACCTACATGGGAGACCCAGAAGCTCCTGGCTTCTGACTGGTCCAGCTCCAGTTGTTGAAACCACTGAAAAAGCAAACCAGCAGACTGAAGATTCCTCTCTCTCTCTGTCTCTCCTCCTTTCTCTGTAAATCTGCCTTTCAAATAATGGATATTTGAAATCTGCCTTTCAAATAATGGATATTTTTAAAAAAGACATGGGTCTGGAGTCAGGCAGGTCTGAGTTCAAATTCCAGCTCTGCCACTTACAGTATACAAAGCCTGGCAAAGTTGTAGGATCTATTGGAGTTTTCCTATTAATAAAATGGGAATGACATTTACCAAGGTATAGGCTGTTCTAAGGATTCAGACGGTCTGCTCCAGGGGTAGAGGCCAGCCTGAGAGCAGTGGTTGTGTCTGCTCAAGCTTTCTAGGAGGCAGCTGGAAGAGTTAGTCACCCCTGGAGGCAGACCCTGTCCCTGATAAGCCACCTGCTTTCAGCTAGAGACTCCCCCACCCCCAACCCCATTCCAACCCAGACTGGCAGTGAAGGGTTGCAAGGGTCCTCCTCATGTGTCCCTGAGCAAGGGAGTAGAGTCCAAGCTGACCAACAGACTCCCCAGCTGATGTCCATGTGTGGCCCACCTGCAGCTGGCCAAGGCAGAATAGCTCAATAGACCAAAGGCATGACCCAGGCTGCTGCTATGGAGACAGAAAGGTGCCTGTAGATGAACCTGCCTTTGCCAGCCCCATCAAGCATGCCCGAAGTCCTCAGACAGTGCACAGCAGCTGTGGGACACAAGGCTGCTTGCTGCCAGGCCCCACTGGGATTCTAAGACACTCCTGGCATAGTACAGGCCAAACCACAGGTAGCCAGTCCCACCCACAAGCCTCCTCTGTGGCTCCTGCCCAGTCTCAAAAAGGCAAGGCCATCCTCCTCCCCTGCCAACTCTGCTCACCTCTGCCACACCCCATGCCCCACCAGCCACTCCCCTGCCCCAAGCTGCAGTTTTCTCCTGCAAGGCCCCTGCCCACAAGCTCCTTCTGCTTCAACCCTGTGAAGTCTCCTGCAAGCACGTCTCCCTGGCACACACAGTAATTCCTCCCACCCAAGGGTCTGGCCAACAACACTGCATTCACCCCTTACACATCCCTCCTCCCACCACCCTTGCCACTTTACAAAGTCCCTGGCTTAGCACAGGCCCTGGCCAAGCATGGGCCCTAGCCTCCAGTTTCTAACTCCAGTTCCCTCAGGTGGCTGGCTTCATGCTGGATATTCAGTCATTACCTCCTGGATAAACAAGCAAAGGAGCAGTCCATTTGCACCTGCGCATATCCTAGGAGCAGCAAGGGTCGGGGTTTGAATCCTGGTCAGCAGTCTAACTCCGGCCGGGTTACTTAAACTTCCCTCTTCCCCAGGCCTCTCACCTCTGAGTTAGGAATAATAACAAATGTCCCTCAAGGGGGGTCACCAGAGGGGTCCTCCCTGGGTTGGCTTGCTTCAGGTTGCCCTGCCTATCACAGTGAGACCCTTCATCCTCTGCCTGCTCATCTTCAACCTGCATCCCTGCTCCCCGCCACACACACATATACAAGCCCTCTATAAGGTGTCACTTGAGGGCCTGGAGCAATGGCTCAGTGGTTAAATCCTCACTTTGCAAATGTCAGGATCCCATATGGGTACCAATTCATGTCCTAGCTGCTCTACTTCCCTTCCAGCTCCCTGCTTGTGACCTGGGAAAGCAGTAGAGAATGGTCCAAAGCCTTGGGACCCTGTACCCACATGGGAAACCCAGAAGAAGCTCCTAGCTCCTGGCTTTGGATGGCTCAGCTCTGGTCATTGAGGCCATTTGGGGAGTGAACCAGCAAATGGAAGATCTTTTTCTCTGTCTCTCCTTCTCTCCATAAATCTGTTGGCCCTACAATGAAAATAAATAAATCTTAAAAAAAAAAAAAGTAAAGAAAGAAAGAAAGAAGGAGGGAAGGGAAGAGAAAACTTGAAGACCAGACCAGCCCTCTTTGTCCCTGCAGGCCCCCAGCCGTGCTGCCATCACCACATGCAGCTCCTGCTACAGCTAAGTTCTCTGCATGGAACTCCTCCTGAAGGTGGGCTCTCCTGTGTTCCTCCCAGCATCCAGTCAGGCAGACAGTAGGACAAAACCTAGGGCACTAGAGGGCGAGTGCTGGCCCACCATACTCAGACAGCAGGAGAGAGCAGCTCAGGGTCAAGCACAGGCTGACACCAGCTCCCAAGCTCTAGACCAAGTGGTTGCCTCCCTTCCTCTAGACCAAGGATGAGGAACATTCAATCCATGGGCTATTTAAAGCCTGGGAAACGACAGGTGCGACTTAAAATTCAACCCATCCATTCAGCAGGCTGATTCTGAAGTTGATCATTTTGGATGTCCAGTGAGTGATATTATAAATATCCAAATGATTCTTGGCAGAATAAAGGTGTCCCACCTCTGCTCTAGACAATGCTGGGGAGAGGAGGAAGGGAGGCCTTAGGAGCACCCCAGGCTCTGCTGGCCATGTGGTCATTTCCAATCCAGCTGGGAAGTCACATCTATTGGCTGCTCTAGCTCCAGGTTCTTCCCAGAAAACCCACAACTGCAGATTAGGGAGCAGCCTGAATTCAGCTACACTTGCATTTTGTTCAACCACAGCCTATGGCCACCCACTCAAGGCCTCCTCCCCTTGGGAAGGTCATGGCCTGGCCCTGACCTTCACTGCCCTGCCTTTGGGCAAGGACACTTTCAAGACCATTGCAAGACCAACAGCCTTCAATGCCAGGGCTGGTCAATGCACAAGCCCTCTTGTCTGTGTCCCATGATAAGTCCCACCTCCTTCCTTGGACTCAGGACACTGCTGGGTGAGGACAGGATGGCTGGAGCTCCTTCTAGCCAGCAAGGAACCTGGGCCTGACTTGTGACCTCCTGAGCACTCTCCTCCCACCCACTCCCCCAACCCCTGAGACCAGGCCGTGCTCCTCACCAACTGGAATGTCTGGGAACCCAGGAAAACACCAAGAGTGTCTAAGTTCCATCACCAGCACAGGTCCTGGAAAGCAAATTCTGCCAGGAAGTGGGACCCTTGTGTCCTAGCATCCACAGCCCAGGGTCTGAGGTCTATTCCTGCCCCAGGCCAGCTGTGAGATCTTAGGACATGACCAACTTCTCCCAGTCTTCGGCCCCTTATTTGCAAATCAGAACCACGAATAGGATTAGGGATTCAGAAGAGATACCCTCCCCTTTCTGTACCAATGGCATAACCCGAGTCTTCTTTGTGGGGTTCTCATGTGTCTGAGCTGTTGTTGTTGTTGACTATTTATTTTCATTGGAAAAGCAGATTTACAGAAAGGAGGAAAGATCTTCCATCCACTGGGTCACTCCCGAAAAGGTCACAGTGACCAGAGCTAAGATGATCTGAAGCCAGGAGCTAGGAACCTCTTCCAGGTCTCCTACTTGGGTGCAAGATCCCAAGGATTTGAACCATCCTCCAGTGCTTTTCCAGGCCATAAGCAGGGAAGTGGAGCAGCTGGGACACAAACTGCATGCTATGGGATGCTGGTACTTGAAGGTGGAGGATTAGCCTGCTGAGTCATTGTGCCAGCCCCTCAATGTATCTGAGCTGTTAAATACACGCAGGGCAAGTGGAGCACAGCAGGCTTCCAGTAACTGCTCATTAGCTTTGGCTGCCACCATCATGACAGCTGCTACCACCCCAAATTTCAGCCTGAGGACAGCGCCACACTGTGGACAGGAGGCTTTCTGTCCATGGAGCCTCACAGAGCCAGGGGTCCTGGGAGCAGATTTGCAGGAATTACTCCATGTGCAGGAATTCTGGGACTAGTTGTGAATCAGAGCTGCTCTTCATAACAAGGAGCAGCCCTGGTCCAGTCCTGGCTCCTGTTATTGCAGGTACTCGGGGTGGGAGGGAGAGGGGGAGGTGGGAAGAGGCAGTGAACCAGTGGAAGATCTCTGAGATCTCTGTCTCTACAAGTGTGTGTGTGTGTGTGTGTGTGAGTGTGTGCCTTTCACATAAGCAAGAATTGCATTATATAAATTGAAACACATTGTGTCAAAAAGTATAAATACTGAAAACACTTTTTTTTTTTTTGCAAAACTACAACCCTGTGTTTTCTGTGCTCTTTCTGTCACTGTCACCTTTCGGAGCTGCATCATCAGGTGTCAATACTGCAGAAGGTGCGCCAGCACATCTCTGCCCAGCTCCAACATGTGGCGTCATGTTGGGGCCATGGCAGACCCAGCTATACCCTGGGTATTAGCAAATAGCATCAATCAGGGCTGGATTTGCTGTTTTCTTGACACTTAAGAGAGTGATGGAGGAGATCGCTTAACACAGATTAAACTGAAGAGTGTTATGTTTGTAGCTTACATCTTGTGAACAACAGAGAAGATGGAGGAAATATACTTCTAGTAGCCACAATCCAATCCAGCAAAAAAAGCATGAGAGATGTTCATGGGCTGTCATTGTTGCCCTCCTTGTTAATGTGAACAAAAGTGTTACCAGTATTGTAGGGAAAACTACCTCCATCCGGTAGCTGTGACTCTGGGGTAGCCATTTATACAAGGTAAGAACCAAAGAATGTGCTCCCCGAGAATCAGTTGGCTGGATGGAGCTGATGACAAGCAGTGTTACAGGAAGAGGGCATTTGGTGCAGTAGTAAAGGCCCTGCTTGGAACACCCGTAGGCAATATTGCGGACCTGGGTTTGCAATCTTAGCTATGCTTCTGATCCCAGCTTCCAGCTAACATGCATGTCCTGGGAGGCAGCAAGTACCTGGGGCCCTGCTACCTGGATAGGAGAAACTGATAGGGTGGCATGCTCCTCGCTTCAACCTTTCAAATAAAACCAATTACACATGTTACTTTTACCAAAGGTAGGACCTAAAGAAGTAAGGAATCTGGAGTGTTAGCATCTTGTGAAAGGAAATCTGGTGATTCCCAACTCTGTTGACAGGGCTTCATCTCTGGCTAAATTCAAGTCCCATCACCCATGTGAATCTGGGCAAGTTACTTAGCCTCTCTGACTCTCAACTGCTTTGTACGCAAAATAAAGCCATATTACCTACTACCTACGAGAAAACAGATGTGGGGGGCAAGCATAGTGGCATAGTAGGCTAATTCTCTACCTGCGCTGTTAGCATTCCATATGGGCACCAGTTTGAGTCCAGGCTGCTGTACTTCTGTTCCAGTTCCCTGCTTATGGCCTGGGAAAGCAGCAGAGGATGGCCCAAGTCTTTGGGCCTGTACCCACATGGGAGGCCCAGAGGAAGCTCCTGGCCCCTGGCTTTGGATTGGCTCAGCTCAGCTCTAGCCATCATGGCCATCTGGGGAGTAAACCAAAGGATGAAAGATTTCTCTTTTTCTCTCCTCTCTCTGTAAATCTATCTTTCAAATCAAAATAAATGATTTTAAAAAGAATACAATTTTTTACATAACAAAATCAATAATATCCCATCAGGCTTAAGACCTCCCTTTCATTTCTTAGTTCTCAAGTTGGATCAGCCTGGAGCAAAGATAAAGGTAAATGTTGGAGAAAGGAGAGCCAGACACACGCCAAAGGAGAAAACGCCCCAGTCCAAAATAAACCCAAAGCCACATGGAATACCCTCTAGGTGGCCTTGGTTTGTACTGGGATTGTGTACCCGGATGCAGTTCCTCTGAGGTACTGAGCCCCATTTCCTTGTGATTTGCAGGTGGGTGCTACTCGGTTGAGGGGCACTCAGCTCAGTGTTGCTTCCATGCAGGTAATCACTGGGCAGCACCACCCATCCTCACCACCTCACCTACATCCTGGGGCCTCCCTGCAGTGGCTTCCCAGCACACGCCAGGACAGTCCCCACTCTGCTGCAGCAGGGAGCTCAGGCTGGGAAAAAGGTGGGTATTTGTTGGTGACAACTGGCGAGCTCTGATTCCAGGCAGCATACCCTGCAAGCCCCCTGGAAGTCCCTGAAGGCAGTCAATCATGTCCTTTGTTGCTTGATCTGCTACCCTCTGGTATACAACAGACCTTCAATAAATGCTTACATCAGTGACTTGAAATCTGCCTGCCACCTCATTTTCAATCTCCAGGTGAAATAAAAGTCCTTGAGTATCACACATGCACTGGACTCCCACCCAGGCACTCATTCATTCATTCACTCATTCACACACCCATTCTATTAACAATGTGCAGCAGACAGGGATTTGTGGTGACAAATGTTCGCAGCAGCAGAAGTCTGTACAAAGAGCAACAGAAGCAAAAAGGTGAAATCCAGTCATAGCTACGCTGTTGGGAAGTGGTAAGGATGGCTGAGGCTTTCCGGAGGAAACGGCCTCTGAGGGTGAGCAGGAAGTCCGTGGGCGGAAGTGAGGAAGACCAGCAGCAGCATCCTGAACCAGGATGGGAAGAGGCCAGAGCACAGAGCTGGCGTCTTGTGGCCCTGGGGCCAGCCCTTTGTAGGAGGGAGGATGGCTGAAGCCTGAGACAGGGAGAAGTCAGGGCAAGAAACTCCTGCAGGCCAGGCCAATGTTTATCCTACAATGTTTAACGTATGTACAATGCCCAGTCTACTGGGCAAGAGCAAGCCATGACCTGTCTTACTTAAGACTGCTCCTCTTTGGTGACCCTGCCCAGTTCTACCGCTCTACACCAAGGCTAAGAAAGTGTCCAACAGTGAAGGAGTCTGAGTATCTCCATCACAACAAGGGTTGGGGGAAGGATTTAAGAGGCGGTCATTAAAGAATATCCTCCACACAGGTGGTTCATAGTCCAAGGCAGGCCAGATAGCTGACTCGCATCTATCACTTTCAGGCTAGAAAGTGGAAATGGAGAACAGGTTATGGGCAAGGGCGCAGAGATGACACAGTGGCCACATCCCAGGGGCAGCATGGCTGACCTGACTCACTGGGTGAGAAGGGAACAGAATACAGGTGGGAGAGGAGGTACAGAGAGCCCTCAAGGAGAACCAAAGCCAGGAAGGAAATGGAGAGTTTATCATCTTTTTTTAAAAAATTACTTTGTTTTAATTGATTTAAAAGGCAAAGAAAGATAGACTAAAAGAGGTCTCCCATGTGTTATTTCACTCCTCAAATGCCCCCAAAAGCAGGTGCTAGGTCAGGCTGCAACCGGGAGCCTGGAAGCCAATTCAAGTCCCACATGAGTGGCAGGAACTCAAGCGCTTAAGCCATCTCTGTTGCCCGACAGAGTGCATATTAGCTGAGATTTAAACCCAGGCATTCCAATATGGGACACAGGCATTGCAGGTGGCAGTATAACTGTCACACCCCAGGCCGGCCCCACAATTATGCAGATCATGAATATGGGTGAAGAGGGGGTTGCACAGAGGACAGAGGCCTCCTTTAAGGTGCCAGCTAGACCTTCTGCAAGATCTCTTCCAGCTGGCAGGAGGTTGTAGCCAGGGGCACACCTGCCCCCACTCAGGCTCCAGGAAGTGTCTCCTTCACCATGAGGTCATTCTTCTAAGTTCCGGTTCCCTCTCCCTTCCTGAAGTTGCCCAGCTGGGAGTGGGCCAGGGAACACACAGCTGGGAGAGTCAGGAAACTGCAGTCATGTGACCATGAGTGGAAGACAACTCCTGTCTGCCGCTCACACTGTCTCCAGGTCAAGGAAGATGTGCAGATCACCGACCATTCCCATCTGGCTGCCAATTGAGGACCACACTGGCTGGACTTGTTCCCTTAGGCTATGGACACCCAGCTCATCGTGCCTAGAGCTGAATGTTCCTGCCTTCTGCAAAGGGAAATAGCTATGATTAGAGCACCCATGCCATATTCAGCACCAAATGTCTCTAAAGCTCTTACAACTGCTCTGCCAGGCAGATCAGCATCAAAACTGAAACATCAGAGACCCAACATAACCTGGAATAGGTTGGAGCGGGGCTCAACCCCCAATCCAGCTGAGGGCAGGCCAATCCTCCCCTCTCCACAGCAAGCCATCATAGATGTATCATGAAGCAGCTCCCCCTACCTCTACCAGCCCCAACAGAGACAAGGAGGCCGTTCAAGGCTGGTCCCTAGAGCCAGGGAAGACCTGAGAATACAAGCACCCATCATATCACTAGGAGGGAGAACTGGGTGCAACCTAGGCAGGTTTTACCCTGGGACTCCTGGGGCAGAACTTGGCAAGATATCTTGATAACAGGATGCTGGACTCTGCCATTGTCCATGCCCACAATGATGGACATATGACTGTGCATGAAGAACTATACTATAGTAATGATATAGGGACTCACTGAGGTGGGGAGGGAATTGGGGAAGGCATAAGGGAAATTCCAGGACCTATGGAACCGTACCATAAAATGATAATAAAAAGAAGCAAAATTTTAAAAAAGATATCTTGTGTTAGAAAAGATCTAGGATGTCATGACCCTGTGCATGGGAGACGGGCCATGCTAAGGAATCACACAGCAGAATCGCTCCACCAGACAGAGTGAGAGGTGTGGGGAGGATGCCATCATATTCATGGAGTTTGTACCCTGGCACAGCTACTGTGAGGCCCACCATGCCCACTCTAACCCAGACCCACAGGCCAGAAGGTAGGTGTCCATATGGGTTCTGCCTTCTTTTCACCTCCACACCCATGTGGGCACTAACTGGCACTCCAACTGACTGCTGTATCGGAGCCTTGACCAGCCCTCCATCCTGCCTAGGCCGGCCTTTCAGCTGAGTGTCCTGCCTCCAGGCTAGCCCCATTCTGTCCATCCTCCCAGCCAGAGGGAGTGTCCTGATGCCCACACCTGCTTCTCTCACCTCCCTGTGCACTCGCAGCCTGTGGTTCTCAGGCCTAGAGCAGATCCCTGGCGCAGCTTCCTCCCCTGGTGTCCGCAACCTGTCCCAGACACCTTCTCTCTGCTTGCACTTCCCCTGAAAGCAGCATCGTTTTAGTAATCATACACACTGCTGCGTGTCCTCTCTTCCTCTGCTAACTCCTGCAGGTCGTTCAGGATTCAACTCCTATACCACCTCTTCTAGCAAGCCCTGAGAGCCAATCTCACTTAGATGTCCCCTCTTTGGGGGCTTCCCTGCTCCCCGCTTCCCCACCCCATGCTTCCATCATCACAAAACTAAGAGCTGCCAATCTTTCTTTTCTATCTTCTGCACCAAGTTTCCTTTTGGAAAGAGGAACTAAACCCAGATAGAACCACCGTTGATTTTGTACCTACAGCAACCCTCAGGCACCAAGCACAGTGCTTGAAAAACCACAGGCATTTCTGGAGAGAAAAGTGAATGTATCTTTCCATGTAAACTTGTCACAGACCCAAGCGGGGGGGCTTTGTGCATCCCGGGTCTTGCAAAGGCTCCTCAGGCTGAGGTTGAGCTCAGTGACTAAGGGAACTGCTCTTTCTATCGTTGCCCACACTCTTGCTTTATGACATCCCATGTGGTCACAATGAACTTTCTTGACCCTAACTATCAGTTACCGCAAATGATCAGTGGCCCGGCAAGCAGTTTTCTGCTGTAGTGTGGGTCAGAGTCAGCGAAGACAGCCAGGAGTCTCAGCTGGGCTGCCAGCTCTGGTCAAGAGGGGCTGGGCCTTAGGGGAGTTCTGGACAGCCCTCCGACTTTAACTAGCCCTTCTGATTGTGCTCAGCCTGGACTCAGTTTGTGACTCCTGAGATACTCCAGGGTATGAAATGTGTCAGGTCCCAAGTCTCCAGTCTACTGGTCCATTTGTTTAAAAATTACGCCCCACCTGTTCCAGGGAAGACATCAGGTGCCCCTGGCTTAAGCAAGGAGCAGCCTATATGTGCAGAAAGCCTGTTGCAACAAAGGACTCTCCCTGGGATCACTTCTCTGCCAGGAGCTCAGGGGGTTTGCAAGGGTAAGACAAGGAGAGCCAAGTGGGCTCCAGGCTTCTCCTGGCTCCCTTAGGCTCTGGTTCTGGTCCCCCGCTTCCCTTTACTGACCTTGAGATCAAAGTGAGCAATTTTCTTTGTGTGCAGGTAGTGCACCCCGTCCAGGATCTGCTTAATGAAGCTGGTGGCCTCCTCCTCACTCAGCGACTCCTTCTGGGCCAGGAAATCAAAGAGCTCTCCTCCAGACACTCTGCAAGACATCAGTGGGGGAGGACCAGGCCCAGTCAGCTCTGCACAGCAGGAGGCCAGGCTGCTATGGGGGTGCGTGTTGAATCTGCCCTCCTCCAGGCACACGGGAGGGCAGCATCCCCCTTGACTGCATCTTGGGGATGCATCCAGACAGCAGCAGTGGTTGAATGGGCCTCTTGGTGCTCTGCTATTTCCTTGCCATAGGGATGGGTCACAATGGATAATCCTGGGCCTTATTTCCTCGGGAATGTCTGGAATGCCCTACTGGAACCACTCAGGCCTTGTCTCAGCCCGAGATGAGTACCCTGTGGGTCACTTGCTACACAGTCACACACATGTGTAACCTGAACTGCAACTAACTTCTTTCTTTTTCTTTTTTTTTTAAGGATTTATTTATTTTTATTACAAAGTCAGATATAAAGAGAGGAGGAGAGACAGAGAGGAAGATCTTCCATCCAATGATTCACTCCCCAAGTGGCCGCAATGGCTGGTGCTGCGCCAATCTGAAGCCAGGAACCAGGAATGCGGCTGCAGGATCCTAAAGCTTTGGGCCGTCCTCAACTGCTTGAAGTGGAGCTGCCGGGATTAGAACCGGTACCCATATGAGATCCCGGTGTGTTCAAGGTGAGGATTTTAGCTACTAGGCCACACCGCTGGGCCCAACTAACTTCTTTCAACCCCCGTGCCTACGATGTGTAAAAGCCCAGTGCTATATATACTGGGTGGCCATTTTCTTCACGTGGTCATCCCGCCATGTGGAAGTAGTCTTGGGCTGTCTCCTGTCAGGGAGCAGTCCATCAGGCTCTCTCCCTTGATAATAAAACTCTGCACACTTTAATAAGAGACTGAAGGAATTAGGACTCCTTATGAAGGACTATACTATTATAGCAACATGGGGAAAATCTGTCGACAGGGTGGAAGTTTGGGGAGGAGTTCTAGTCTATACAAAATTATACCACAAAATTCAAAAATCCAAAATAAAAATAGAACAACAACAACAACAAAAAAACCTGCCTGAACTAAAAGTCTCTCTCTCTCTCAATCACCTTCCTAACCTAATAGTTCACTCACCAAATGACCGCAATGGTCAGGGTTTGCCCAGGACAAAGCCAAGAGCTCAAGCCAGATCTCTCATGTGGTGGTCATTTTCTGCTGCCTGCACAGGCACATAAGTAGGGAAATGGATTGATAGTGGAACAGCCAAGACTCAGACTGGCACTCTAAAATGGACTGTTGGTGCTATAATGGCTTAACCTACTGTACCACAATGCTGGACCCAGATTTTCAATTTTTTTTTTTTAGTGAGAAACCTAAGTGGTTATAAATAGAACATTGGCAAAAATATGGTGACAGAGGCCATTCTGGTGGAAATGAGGAACACATTGTAGACAGCGGGAGAAAGGGCCACCTTTGTTAGAAAGCAGCAGAGAACTTGGACTGTGTCTTGTGGGAGTTAGGACCTGGTAAGTAATGCAATGGGATATTTGGCAGAGGAAATTTCTAGGGAAGATGTTGAAGGAATGGCTTGGTTTCTGGTTCCTGTTGATCGGAGTAATATTCAAAAAGAGCAAAATGACTTAAGGGACAAAAAATGTTCATCCAAAGAGAAGTAAAATGTGAAGTACTTCCAGGAGACAACGGTGGGACAGGTGTAGGATAAAGATTCCCTTCGAAAAGTGAGAGGTGGGAAAGGAGACAGCAGCGACAAGCCCCAAGCCAGTCTGGATGTGAAGACCTGAGACTAACCTTAACCTCTGGCTCAGCACTCCGCCCTCTGAGCTCACGGGGACAGAGTCTAGCCTTTGAGAGAGAAAGCAATTCTCAGCCTCTTAGCAAAAATAAGATCATGGGTTGGATAGAGATCAAAGGTGTGGCTAAGTATCATTTGATAAGGAGATTGCTATGAATCAACCATTTCCAGGGAATTAGGTGATTTCAGGAAGGGAGGGACTTGTCAGCAGGACAATGAAAACGAGTCACCACCAGAAACTGGGACCCATTGTCCAAGACAACAGAATGATGACCCAGGAAGTCATTTTGAAGGACCTGGGCTGAAGGTAGCTGCTGCTCCTCCCACAGGTACATGCTACCAGGGTCCAGGAACTAGAACAACATCAAAGGAAGGGCCTCACCTGCCCAGGCACCTGTTCTATGGACTCGGCTCCTCAGATCCTGTTGCCACATTCCTCATTCACTGCAGGTGCAACTCCCAGAATGCCCTGGTGTGGCGTGCTCTGTGTCAAGTAAAACTGTGGAGGCATGGCTGCTTGCACCAGGATGTCCCAGAGAGCTGGGGAGCCCTGCGCAGAGAACTGCCTTGGGGAAGAAGCCAACATGAAGAGCACCCATTAGGACAGCACCCAGTGGGGCTGTGGGGTGAGGCTGCCCTCAAGTCTCCAGACCAGCAGAGCTTCTGCACTTGCATTCCATCCAGGAGAACCACCAACTAGGAACTCCAATCCACAGACAGCCACGGCGGGGCTGTCTTAACCCAGCAAAGCCACAGGAACTGAGCCACACAGTGGCAAGGAACACATGCTGTCCCAGTGGGCTGAGGGGGCAGAGTGTTAGACTGGCATGGGACCCGTCACTGCTGTTTTCTGGTCTAGTTGTCCCTTTTAGAATGGAAACATCTGGGTCCGGCATGATAGCATAGTGGTTAAGGTCCTTGCCTTGCACCGGAATCCCATATGGGTGCTGGTTCTAATCCCGGCAGCTCCACTTCCCAACCAGCTCCCTGCTTGTGGCCTGGGAAAGCAGTTGAGTATGGCCCAAAGCTTTGGGACCCTGCAGCCGCGTGGGAGACCTGGAAGAAGCTCCAGGCTCCTGGCTTTGGAATGGCTCAGCTCCAGCCATTGCGGCCGCTTGGGGAGTGAACCATCGGATGGAAGATCTTCCTCTCTATCTCTCCTCCTCTCTGTATATCTGGCTTTGCAATAAAAATAAATAAATCTTTAAGAAATAGAATGAGAACATCTCTCTCCTTTGCCTGTGCCACCACTGCACCCTAGAGATGCATCCACATCAGATGGCACAGGGTCACAGCTGTAGAACATGCTGCCTTGGTACGAGTCCGATCTTGACTTTGACCCAAAAGTGATTTAGAGACCCTGTAGACAAGACACTGCACTTTCAGCCTCAGAGTTGATGCACGAGTGAGTTCAGAATGTTGGATCTACTCAGTTGGAATAAATTCTCTTCATATTTGAAAAGGACATAAGTTCTAGAAGAAGCAGAGAGGACACACGGATAGAATGCTCTAGTCCTAAATGGATTCAGACAGACAACACAGTGGGGCAAATTGAAACTGAAAACTTAGATTCCATTCCAGTGTTGTCACTGACCAAGTCAACACATTCCCCTTCTCTAGTTAGGTCCAAATTTTCTCACATGCACAATGGGCAGATTGGGCAAGATGGCCTCTCAAGTCTCCTTTTTCTGATTTCATAAAAAGTGGCTCCATTAGTTATACTAATCTCTGAAGGCTCTAGAATATCATGTTCAGCTACTACTTTTTTCACATCCTACATTCTGATATGCTATGTTTGCTATGACAGGAATATAGACAAACAGGGCAAAAGCGGTCTCTACCATGGACTTTGGCTTGCTGAATCCGGCAACACAGCCGGGCTTATTGATTCTATCACAGATACTGGGATAGGCAGCCAGCATGAAGCTGGGAGAGAGGAGCCCAGGGAGAGACTGGGCCAGTGCACCCAGGACCCCAAGATAATCTGGAGAGCTTGCCCTTATCCAATCATATTCTCCAGCAGCGAGGTTTTGAAATGGGTAACATTTACAATAAATAATGACATGTGAGTAATAGTTATCATCATGCATATTCATTGAATGCTTACTCCATTACATGCTTTATGCACATGATATTATTTAACCATGCAATAGTCTAGGGGCTAAGAACTATTATTTTCCTGTTTCATGGTTAAGGAAACAGCGTCTCAAAGAAGTTAAACAATTTGCCCACAATCATGCAGTCAGTAAGCAGTACAGCTAGCATTCAAATTTGGACAGAGTGATCTTAGGCCCTGGCTCATACTTTGAAGACTTTTACATGGCCACATGATTCTATTCCACTTTGGGGACTCGCTCCCTGACCCCCGGTCCACCCTAAATATAGAGCATCACAACCTGCTTTTGCCTTTGTTCAAAAATGTCCAGGAACACACCCAGACACACTCAGAACCTGAGCATTATGAGACGAACAATCAGACATGACGACTCAGCAGCAACAGCCAAGTATCGTGACCTAAAAAGCTGGACCTGAATCAGCCTAAGCCTGTCACCAGAACTTCCCACAGTGAGGGGCATGTCCCATACATAGGCTGCCCACATAGTGGCAATGAGCCAAAGTGGCTTCTGGGTACTTGAAAAAAATGGCTTAGTGCACTGAGAATTGAATTTTATTTTTAAAAGATTTAGTTATTTTAAAATTGGAGTGACACAGAGAGAATGACAGACAGCTCTTCTATCTGCTGGTTCACTCCCCCAAATGGCTACAAAACCCAGGGCTGTGCCAGGCTAAAGCCGGGCCCCTGAGGCTCCATCCTTTTCTCCCACATGGGTGGCAGAGGTCCAAGCATTTGGGCCATCTTTCACTGCTTTCCGAGGGCATTAGCAGGGAGCTGGATCAGAAGCAGAGCAGCAAGGACTCCTATTGGCACTCTGATATGCAATGTCAGCATCACAAGCAGCAACTTAACCTGCTGAACCATAATGCTGGACCCCAGAAACTGAATTTTATATATTGTTTTTGGGTGTACATTTAGCCTAATAATTATTATACCAGATAGGATGCCTGTGTCCCATATCTGTGAATCTAGATCTAATCCTGATGTCTACTTCCTGATTCCAGCTTCCTGCTAATGTAGATCCTGTTAATGTAGGTGGCAGTTGCAATGACTTAAGTAGTTCCTACTGCCCGTGTGGGAGACCCAGATGGAATATCCAAATCCCAGCTTTGGCTCAACTCATCCCTGGCTGTTGCAGCCATTCAGAGAAAGAAAATCAGCAGACAGGAGTGCTTTCTCTCTGCCAAAGGGAAATGTTTTTACATTTTAGTTTTAATTAATTTAAGTTTAAAGACTGAAGTGCTAAAAAATAATTTTTCATTAAACAAATATTACTTCATGGGTTTGGTAAGATTGTATTTTGCTCTCATCATGGCATTGCATACAAGTTAAGATGGGCTGCAATGCAAAATGCATACCAGTCTGTGAAGGCTTAGTGTGCAAAAATGAAAGTAAATTATCTGAATACTTTTTATATTGATGACATGTTAAATAATACTTTGCCTATTTTGATTAAATTATTGTTAAAGTTAACTTGCATTTATTTTAACTAATTCACATTGTTTTTATGTATGTAATACAAATTACATTTCTGTTGTTCAGGACCAATACGGAGGAATTCTCTAAATCTAGCTCCTAGTTTGCAGGAAATATAGGGGATGGAGGAACAAGTTAAATAAAACTATAAGGGGTCGGTGTTGTGGAGCAGTACATTAACCCACTACTTACAACATCCCACTGATTCAAATCTCAGCTTCTCTGCTTTCAATCTAGTATCCTGCTAATGTGCCTGGGAAGGCAACAGAAGATGGCCCAAGTGATGGGTCCTGTCACTCATGTGGGAGATCAGGATTGAGTTCCTATTCTTGGCTTTAGGATGGTCCAGTCCTATTGCAGCTTTTTGGGGAATAAACCAGCAACAGATGGAACCTTTCTCTTTTCTCTTGCCTTCCCTTCCTCTCTCCCTCCCTTCCTCTCTCCTTCCCTCTCTTTTCCTCCCTTCCTCCTTCCCTCCTTCCTTCCCTTCCTCTCTCCCTCCATCTCTCCTTCCCCCTTCAAATAAATAAGCCTTAAAAACATACCTCCAAGAGGAAGGAATAAGTTAAATCCAGACTGGTATGATATACAACACAACAAGTTAACTTAGTTTCTTCAACAAATCAAAGAGAAGGGCAATAAAAGCGAGAAGCAGGAGAGGAAAGGGTGTAGAAAGTGAGATGAGATATCTTGGAGGGTCCTGAGAACCTTTGCGACAGCCAGATGTGGCCTGAAGTGGCTGCTGCACAGCCTGTTCTCTGTCTGCTGGGTGAGTGAATCCCATGCCCCAGACCCACGGCTGCCTCTACCAAAGGCAGGGCTTGGAACCTGGAGCACCCGACACTATGGAAGGAGTGACCTTGAGTAGACTCTGTAGTTGGGGTCAAAGGGCCAGGACAGTGGCCTCAATTCTTCAGAAACAAAGACTCAGCTTTTACCTTGAGGTGGAGTGTGTGGGAGTTCAGGTTTTCTTCCTGTGAAGTTGGAGAGAGAAACCTTCTCACAGCACCTTGCAGGTGGAGCTGGGAGTGGGAGGGATCTTGATATCAATGCTGGATGAGTGCTCTGAGGCCCTTGATAAAGGCTCTGATGACAAGGCCAGGCATCTGCCCTTGCTGGGGTGGCAGAGGTGGACAAGGGCTTGACTTAGGGTTCAGGTTTGCCAGCTGTGCAAGGTGCTTTCCCAAAAACACTCACTCACAACTACCCCAAAGAAGAGACAGAAGTTCCCATTGGTCAGATAAAATAGCAGGTGCCAAGAGAGCAAATGGCTTGCCTGACGTCACACAGCCAGGGAGCAGCAGAGCTAGGCTTGCAACCCAGATCTCCAGCCAGGCCATGACATGTCCTTCTGCCCTGCTCCTTCCAAGCTGCAAAGCCTGAGTTGTTCACACAAAGAGGAGCACTCAAAGTCACTCTGGCAAGTCCTTCTTAGCTGCAGTCACCATAGCCTCATTGCCCTGTACTTTGTCATCTGTCTCTCTTTCCAATTTTAACTCCCATAGTATGTAGTATGAAAAACACATTTAGTAGAAGTCAGTGTGGACCAGAATAACACAGGGAAGAGATAAAGGGTTCAGAACATCAATATGATCCAGAATACTCTACATCACAGACAGCAAAACCTTGGCAGTGCAATAGACCAGTACAGAATCCTTCATGAATTTCCTAACCCACAGGGCCTCCTGCTACAGCACCCAGAACCCAGCCCTGCTCCTCCCTGAGCCAGGGCAAATCCTATAACTAAAAGAACAAGCCTATCATTCCTACTGTAAGTAAAATATATGTTATCACTGGAGATGCATTCTATCACCTGGGGCCACGGGCCTATGGGAGACCTGGACAAAAGGGCCAGCCACTGCGGCCTGGCTTACGTTCCTGCACAGACCCAGAAAGCTCAGAATCCTGTCCATCAGTCCCAGGACATCCGCACCAAAGATGAGTACCTCTTTATAAAGCTGAGCGGAGGAGGCTGGGTTTTGTTTGTTTTTTCCCACAACACGCTTCCCTCCAAGACCTTCCCAGTGCAAAAACCCAAGGCTAGGATCATCCTGTCTCCTACCCTCTCACTTCCCCAGTCTCTTTGGCTTACAGGTGAAAAAGCCCAACCTGAGAGTGCAGCTTCCTCTCTTCCCAGAGGGTCCCAGGAGTACCACCTCCAAATGACTCTTGAGTGTGGCTTCTGCTATCCTTCCAGTCAGGTCTTCCTGCTGGGACTCCCTGGGAATGAAGGCGCCCACGATCTGGTTGATGGCAGGGAGGATGCAGCTGATGCCCTACATCCTCCTGCTCTGCCACCTTCCAGGGTCTTACTTTCATGGGCCCAAAGCAGTCAGGGGCCTGCAACATGCAGGACAGACACGCACAATTCAGGGCGATGTCCACACATAGCACAAGTCGATCTACTGAGCTTTTGATTTTGTTTAGGTTT
Organism: Ochotona curzoniae; assembly: GCF_017591425.1. Taxonomy (NCBI): domain Eukaryota; kingdom Metazoa; phylum Chordata; class Mammalia; order Lagomorpha; family Ochotonidae; genus Ochotona; species Ochotona curzoniae. The sequence goes on from NW_024467122.1 coordinate 68,188,408, forward strand.
TTTGTTTTGTTTTTGAGAGGATCCAATAAACTCATTTTAAAGAAACTTTTGTTGTTGTTCACTTGCAAGCAGATGCAGAGAGCGATTTTCTGTCTGCTGATTTACTCCCCAAGTGGCTGCAATGGCCAGGGCTGGGACAGGCCAAAGCCAGGAGCCAGGAACTTCATCCAGGTATCCCAGGAGGGTAGCAGGGACCCAAGCATTTAGACCATCCTTCACTGCCTTCCAAGAAACATTGGCAGGGAGCTGGATTGGGAATAAAGTGATCAGGAGTCAAGTTGGCACCCCTTTGGGATGCTGGCACTGCAGGTGGCGGCTTAACTCACCGTACCACAGCACTGACAACTCTATTGGGATTTTGAACACATTCTTTCTACTATATAGGAGTCAACTTATCTGAACAACTCAATCCTGCCCATCCCTTTAACAGTCACTGCCAGAGGCAGCTGCTTCCAAGGAGGTCACAGATGAGACAAGAACAGCTGAGAGGGACTTCATTCAGGGCTTGGCATGTGCTCCTGAGACTGCCCAGCAGAAAGCAGAACAACAGCTGGGCTGGAGAGGCAGGCCTCATTGTATACTCTGCCATAAAACCTGAAGCTGAATAGTTGAGTAGGTATCCATGAACACCCGGGTTCAAGTCTGGGCTACCCACCAACAGATTAGGGCATAGTGAGGACCAAGAGGCCAAAGACTTCTGGTCAACCCAACAAGAGTCACCAAATCTGAACACAAAAGTCTATTTATTGACACCTGTCCTGAAAGAGCCCTCTACCCTCAGACCCTGACCACAGGTGTCTGTTGAAGCGGAGTCTTGCTGGGGTATTTTTTAATCTCATATACCCTTAGTATCTGAGGACAGTGAGCTGGCTTGGATGGGAAAAAGGAGACAGAAACTGAACATGACCAGCATCGGCACAATGCATTAAGCCATCATTTGTAATGCCAGCATCCTGTATGGGAATGAAGGTTTGAGTTCTAGCTGCTCCACTTCCCCCGAGGCTAATGCACCCAGGAAAGCAGTGGAGGATGGGCCAAGTGCTGGGACCCCTGCCATCCATGTCGCAGACCCAGATGAAGTTCCTGGCTCCTACCTTTGGTCTGGTCCAGATCTGGCTATGGCAGCCATTTGGGGAGTGAACCAGTTGATGGAAGATCTTCTGGTGCACAACCTTTCACATAAATAAGATAAATGCTTTTTTCAACAAAAGAAAAAGAAACCGTGAACAGACAGAATCCACAAGCCAGGAGCCCCAGGATGAGGACAGATGTTAAGGAAGGTACAGTTCCACTCCTGAGAAGTGTGCACACATCTTCTGCACAGCCCAGACTCCACTCCTGAGCAACCACAAACAGGAGAAGCAGGCAGTCTTGCCAGTAATTAAAGTGGCAGCACATGGTCAGGATATAGCTATAAAGATCGATAAATAATGAGACATGTTTTAAGTCAATGACCCAAGACTGGCACAAATGATGGCAAACAGAAACACACCTATGCTACAGGTGGTACTGGTTAACCGACCCTAGTCTTTGAAAGTATCAAGAGTCCTCAAACCAGCATCCCTTCACCTAGTCACTCCTGGAAATTTAGGTAAAAAAATTACAAAGAGAAGGAGAAACTGGTGGGATGAAAGTGGATCTTCAGTGGACTCTGGAATGGTGAAAGACTAGGTCATGCAAACCAAATGTTCAACAGCAGGAACATAGTGGTAGACAAACCACTCAGGCAAAAGTAAAAAGGCTGTTTATGGAATTATATTACCCAGGGAGAAGAAGGAAAGCAAGGAGTTGGACCATGGTTGTATAAAATAGATAAAGATGGGAGGACCCATGGAAAAATGAGATTGCTGTGTTTGGGTTTTGCATTATTAATGTCATTTCTTTTAGTTTCCATAAAGCTACATATATTTTTTTTCACCTGGCTTCTTCTTTAAAATACTAGACTTCAAAGAAGGGGTGTGGCCCTTCCGTCAAAGTGGGGGCTTTGTCACTGCCAATCCTCAGCCTCAGAACAGGCCACACCTAGGGCTGGCCGCACCTGGGGGACTCACTGGCTGGGTTGGACAGATGCAGGCGCAAACTAGCTCAGTGGCTCAAGAGGTTCATGGGAGGGACATGGAGGACATGATAGGGGGTGCAATGGGAGGAGGGGAGAGGACAGACAGTCTTACACACTGGAATCCTGGTGTGGACATTGTGAGGAGTCATACACAGGAGTACACAGATTTCTGTTTGCTACTCCAGGCTGCACCCTGTCAAGCCTAGGACAGATGTCAATTCAGAATGACCTCAAACATCAGAGGTCACCCCTCCCCCGAATCTCTGGGTAGCATCTTGCTAGCACTGAGAAGTGACTAAGTCTTTCTCTGCTCTTCACTGTGAAGAGCTCTTCTCGGGTTAGTCAATCCTCTTAATGGTGCTGCTGCTCTTCTTAGCCCCATTCTACAGATGAGAATACTGAGGGACTCAGCCTCATGCTGAGACTACTGAAGAGGAATGGGGACTTGAACCCAGAAGCTCTGATATAGGACATAAGTGCCAAGTGTCCCATATGCCTCCCTCAGCCTGGTCTCGTACGGTCAGAACGAGATGATAAAGGCAGAGGGCTCCGTGTCTCTTTGCCCCCAGGATACAGTGGAAGCCTTACTCACACCACTGCCCCCTGCCCCGCTGCAGTTCAGTAAGCCCCTCTCTCCCTTGGCCCAGGTCCACAAAGCGAATGGGAGCCTCCAAGGCAGAGGGAAACTATCATCTGACATTCTCCTCTCCTCTCCTCTCCTCTCCTCTCCTCTCCTCTCCTCTCCTCTCCTCTCCTCTCCTCTCCTCTCCTCTCCTCTCCTCTCCCCTCTTCTCCTCCTTTCTCTCTCTCTCTTTCTCACTCTCTCTCTTTCTCTCTCAGCTGAGCTTGGGTCTGCTTGCTGCTACCCTCCCCAGGCATGGGACTCACCCTCCCCTATCCTGCCAGCCCTCCCCATCCCCAGTGCCCACCGTGGGCCCTCAGCACCCCACTCACAGCTCAAGGATGAGCACAACATCAGTGCGATTCTCGTAGACATCATGTAGAGTGATGATGTTGGGATGCAGCACCTGCCGCAGGATGCTCACTTCCCGCTCGATCTCTTCCCGGCACACGCCCCGCCGGCTGGCCCGGCTCTGCCGCTTCTTGATGAACTTGGCTGCATACTCTAGGCCTGTGCTTTTCTCACGGCACTTCTTCACGATGGCAAATTGACCACTGTGGACACACAGACACACACAGTGAGAACATCACAGCGGCCATTGGGGAGAAGGCCAATGCAAGGTCCTCTGAATCACATCACCTTCCAGCATCTGCCTATGACTGATGAACAGTGACTGGGATGGGCCAGGTGCTGGATCTCCTCTCCTTGCCTTGAAGCCTTTGTGAGGGCCCTAGAAGGAGATGGGCTTGGTCAGGATGACACAGCCTTGTGCTGACAAAGCCTTAGCCAGACCTGAAGTTGAGTATCTCCCAGATGACCGTGCCATATCCAGCAGCAGCCTGGGTCAGCATGGCTTATAGTGGAAGCAGCCTTGCAAAGTTGGTCATTTCAGATCATCCAGCAAGAGCACTAGTGTGAGCCTGGGGCTATAAAACTAGACAACTGATGACCAAGGGGAGGCCAAATGATGTGTCTGAGGTCATCATAGAGTTAACAGCAAACCCAGGCCTCAAAGCCAGCCCAGTCCACTGTCCACAAACCTCCAGGAGAGTTAAGAGGAGTCAAGACTGGGCACTGGCACCCAGGGCTGGGCCTTGGGAACCCTTCAGTGCAGATATCCATAGAGCCCTGAGCCAGCACCCTTGGGTGTTCCAAGGTCTGCCTACCCGCAGGACTGGCAGTTAGTTCCCCAAGTGCTTCTCCATCACAGTTCAGGCAATTGGCAGGACAGACGTAAGCCCCCTGGAGATGGCCAGCAGCCACCTCTCCTGGGAATCCTTCCACGCCCTTTCCACCATTTACACCTTGTCTTCCATTTAATCCCGCCTCCTACGCCCAAATTTCTACTTCTTGGATAATTCAGAATGCTATGGTTCAGTGTAAAGCCCTCTTAATGGTCCACCAGAGTCCAGGATAAGGATGTACTTTGAGCAACCTGGGGTAAAAATGATTTACCAGTCAGTACTCTGAGCATCTGCCCCCATCTCAACAAACAGCCCTGCCTCACCACCATGTTGTTATCAGAATAATCCTTAGTGAGACAGTTCCAAAGGACTTGAGTGACTGCAATAAGAAAGTCAAGTGGAGCAAAGAATATGAGGACACTTAAAAGGCTCATGGAAATGGAGCTCAAAGATGAGTTTCCTGGCAGCAATAATTGAAATCCACACAGAGTTTTTCCCTAAGATGTCTTTTCCACAAATTGCTGAAGATACTACCTAGATTTGGTGACACAACATTTCATAACAGCTCTTTTTGAGATATCACCAAACCTAAACTAAGGTCTCTCTTCTCCTCTATGCACCCAGATGGGTCCGAGCATCTACTCTGGGCTGGGCAGTAAAGGGGTAGCGACCAGAGGGACAGATGGCAGCTCCAGATGAACCTCTGGGGAGATTGCTGTTCCCTGGAGTCTGCGCTGGGCAAGGGAAGTCTGGGTGGCGCTGGCCCTCACATCTCAGCTACTAAGGCTGAAAATAGGGCCCAGTTCTATAGCTCAATTGGCTTAAACCTCAACTTGGAAGCACTGGAATCCCATATGGATATCAGTTCATGTCCCAGTTCCTCCACTTTCCCTATCTACCTCCCTGTTTATAGCCTGGGAAAGCAGTAGAGGTTGGTCCAAAGCCTTGAGACTCTGCATCTACATGGGAGACCCAGAAGAAGTTCTTGGCTCCTGGCTTTGGATCAACTCAGTCCTGGTCATTGAAGCCATTTTAGAGTGAACTAGCGGATGGAAGATCTTTCTCCTTTCTTTCTCTCCATAAATCTGATCCGCCTTTCCAATAATAAATAAATCTTTAAAAAAAAAAAAAAAAGACTGAAAATACTGACTTACTGACTTGGAGCTGTCCACACACAAGGGGCTGATGCAAGTTGCCTGAAGTGAAGCCTCTCAAGCCAAAGTGAACACATGCAGTATGACCTCTGACACAAGTGGCCACTTAGAGATACTTCAGGCCTTGAGGACACCATGTCCCTTCACAGGTGCCAGCAAACCCTTGACAAAGTCTCCAGCCACAGGTGGCCATGGGTCTCAGTGCCAGGAGAGCCACACCCCTCTCCTCTCCCTCCAACAGCATAGAGGACTGGTGGCAGAGCCTGGCAAGTGTCTTGATGGCTGCCTGAGTGTGCACTTGGCAGCTGGGGAAGGTGGAGTTGAAAGGTTTGAAGTGGTGAGATTCCATTCCCACAGCACACAGGTAGCTGGGATGGGCCTGGCACCCCAGTGGCCCAGATCCCAGCCCTGCCCTCTGCTGCTTGGATCAGGATCAAGAAGGGGCAGGAGGGCTCTTGCAAAGTCCTGCTGAGTTGATTGGGCCATGCTGATATAGCCAGTCCATGGTCTTAATGGGAAACAGGCATTTGAAAAATTCCTCCTGCTCTCATAACTCCAAGTGTTTGCTTCTCTGCCTGAACTTTCCCCTTGTGAGAGAGGTGGGCACGGTTGTTCTTCCTCTTTCTCAAAGGAGCCAAGTACCAGGCAACACTACTCACCTAGCCTTCACTCAGCCAGCACAGGAGGAGCCCCCATGAAGGCCAAGGTCCCTAGCCAGATTCTACCTGACCTCAGGTGCTTACAAGAGTGGAGAACACTCATACCCCTCACCCCCAAGTTTCATCCTGTGGACAGCACAACTGGAACTGACAGGCTCCAAGGAGAAACAGGCCTGGTCTCAAGGACATTTGCCATCAGCTGGGGCAAGCCTAGACTGCTCTGGGCATTAGTCTCCCCATATGTAAAATGGAAAAAATGACTCCCTGCTAGAAAACAAGTCAAAGTTAGAAGTAGTTGTGCTGTGGGTTGAGAGTCAAGACCAAGGAATGGCTTGTGGGAAGGCCTAGCAAGAAGCACCAAGAGACAGAAGTCATGGATTCTGACAGTCTGAGGCATGTGGCAGGGAATCAGGGAAAGTTTGGAGCCACCCTGATGATTCCAGGGCACAGCCAGATGTGGGGTTATTCCTGATCTGATCCATTAGCTAACTCCTAACAGCATGGGAAGCGAGGACAAGCAGCAGGGCTGGGACACAAATCCAGAGGCAATCAACTTGCTCTACTAAGTCAACCAGTGCGGGGCAGAATGGAGCAGTCCTATAGCACTGGAACCCCCAGCACACAGTGCTAATAAAAAGCAAACTTGCTTCTTACAGTTTTTAACTCCTGCTTTTCAATTTTCACAAAGTGACATCCTCCTGGCCTGGACCAGGGCAGACTACCCTCATTGCACCTGGCCCTAGCCCTGGCTGATCAAACCTGTCCTGTTGATGACCAAGGACCCTTGCTGGAGGCTGGAAAAGTCTGTGTGAAGGGTGGGGTTGCCTCTCATTTCCAGTCTCTGTCTGCCCACAGGTGTGCATGTCACCAGCTAGCCCAGCCCAGGCCAACCGATGCAGAGCACAGAGTTGCACAGAACACAAGGACCCCACCCAGGCACGCGATGTCATGTAGATCAAGAGGGAATCAGGCAGGAAGTGTTCCAGGCAGAGGGATGCGGAGATGGGGTTCCTTCTACTGCTTCCGCATGTGGTCAGCACAGTTCCTCTCCCCACCCTGCAGGACAATTAGCCTCAATTCCTCTGGAATTACCCTGCCTTTTCTGGGGCCAGAGGGCAAGAGATAATACTTAGACATCTCCAGCCAAGGCCACTGCCGCAGATGCAACCCTTTAGCTACTAGGGCTCAAAGGCAGAAGCAGATTAGCCTGATGTAAAAGGTCCAGTCTTCGATGCCAAAGCCACAGTCTGTCTGGGGATGGTGTCTCTGAGCTCCCTCTTTCTGCTCCTCTGCCGGGGTTCCCCTGCCTTCCTAACACAGCCAGGCTCCAGCCTCCTACAAACAAGATCTTCTTCCCAGGGCTGGAGCACCTAACCTGCTTCTGGGCCCCCAATGAGCATGTGCACAGAGTTGGTGTCACCTAAACTCAGATTGTAAAGTCAAGTGCTGATTCCAGATCCGCCACCTGCAGTAAGAACAAGGGGGCTGAGCCTCAGGCCCCTGTGTGAAGCAGACACCAGGCTGCCCCAGTCTCACCATACCAGGTTGGAAACAAGGCAAGAGTGTGAGAACCCCATGGAAATCACATGGTTTCCACAAATGTGATTTTTTTTTCTCTTTCTATCCACTGGGTCACCCTCACTGATCCTTAGCCTCCAGATTCCCATCACCACATACTCTCGAACTTGACTCAGCTCTATCCTCTGATCCCAGTTTAAAGATAGTTTTGGGGTAGGAGGCTGAGGGTAGGGTACCACAGCAATGAAAAGGAAGGGTCCCCAGGGAGAGTCAGGATCTAAGGCGGTAAATAGCTCTGCAGGACATGGTCACCCACAGTCATAGCAAAGAAGGGACCAGACATCCAGGAAGACAAAGTTGAGTTTAAAAAAATTAACACATAATATGGTCAGAAGCAAGAGCAGGAAGAGGAGTCAGCATTTCAGGCCACAAAGATGACGGTAAGAGACAAAGATTTACCAAAAGCCAGGTAGGCAGCATGTCAGGAACTGGGCAGGCTAGGGAAGAGGTGAGAAACAGGCAGGAAGCAGCAGAACCTGCAGCAGGTGTAGGGTCCTGAGCAGCGGCGACATTGGCCAGAACCTGGAAACAGAAGAGGGCGCAGGGCCATTCAAGAGGACTTTTTCTCCCAGCCAGTGAGCCAAGCCCAGCACTGAATAACCCTGACCACCTTGCCACTGATAAATCTCTTGATAATGGCTTTGAAATTTGAGGTGTGGAAACTTCTCTCCGAGAAACCTTGCACAGAAATCTGTTAAGTTAAAAAGCAGAAAACAACAACAACAACATATGTGAAGCAGCATTTCTGTCTGAGGAGAGGCCTTCTAAAGCCACCTATCCACCACAACCCATGTCCTTGAAAAACGGAGGGAGTGTTCTGGAACCCCAAAAACTCCTGGGAATACAATTTGAGAAGTATAGTTCTCTAGCAGGGAAAATAGGCCCTTGGATGATTCCAAAGGCATTTGAAATTATAACTAAGAAAAAAAGGAGTCAATGTTGTGACACTACACGTAAAACTATTGCCTGCCACACCAGCATCCTATATGGCCACTGGTTTGAGCCCCACTGCTCTACTTCTGATCCAGTTTCCTGCTAATGCATCTGGGAAAGCAGCAGAAGATGGCTCAAATGTTTGGACCTTCCCATCTACATCAGAGACCCAGAAGAAGCTTCCTTTGGCTTGGCCCAACTCACATCACTGAGGCTATCTGGGAAGTGAACCAGCAAATGAAGGATTCTCTCTCTCTCCCTCTGACTTTTAAATAAATTAAAATTTTTTTCAATTTAAAAAATAAAAACAGAATACACATTCTGAAAATGATCATCTGGTCTTTGAAGAAGTTATTCTACGTCAAATTCAGGGTCAACAGTACAGAACACATGGAGGATAAGCATCAGGAACCAGAAGTCTCCAGAGAGCTGAAGCCTGACCTATAAATGGCCCCTGTTCACAGAATCACAGGTGGCTGCTCTGTGCTGGCCTGCGGCCCGGCCACTGCTTTCACAGGTTTGCTCATCTAATTCCTTTGCCTGCAGACTAACTTCCTTCCTCTGGCTTTTTTTTTTTTTTTTTGCTGTTGTTGTTGTTAGAAAAATACTTAACACACAGAGAAAAGGAAGGAATTGCTGTGCAAAGCCAAGTCAGGCTGGGGAAGAATCCTCTTTGGCAACTATTCTAAGTAGAGGCACACTGAATGCTACTGTCAAATTAATGTAAGCTTAATAAATCAGGCTTCATGTAAATTGGACTTGGCAATACACAGATGCTTACAGTAACAACAGCACAGTGTTCTGCTACTTCCCTAAGTAGTCTATAGAGTCTTGATTATGGACACTGACCTGATGTAAGCTACTGTAGCAGTGTTGGGCTGGAAGGCTACCATTCAGTCACCTGCCCATCTGTTTGCTCAATATATGTCCACTCATCCCATCCATCCATTCATACAAGTCCGCTTATCCCTTCCCTAGTCTATACCTCCATACCTCACTTCCTTAAAAAAGTTCATTTGTTCATTTTCATTTTACTTGAAAGGCATAAAAACAAAGATGGAGAGAGCTCCTCCAGCTGCTGTCAGTTACCAAATACAATAGCCAAGGCGGGGGGTGGGGAGAGGTCAGATTGAAGCTACGAGTCCAGAATTCAGTTTGGGTCTCCCACACAGGGACATAGGACCCAAATACTTGAACCATCACCTGCTGCCTTGCAGGATTCACTTTAGCAGGAGGCTAGATTAGAACCAGGACTACATCCTGGGCTCCAATGTAGGATCCGAAGGGGCAACTGTGCTAAACAGCTGCAAACATTCTCTTGTTTACTTATCACTGTCCTAAATGGTAAGAAAAATCTCACAATTGGAAGAATTTCCAGTCTATAACAGAGATCAGAGAAACACAAAGAAAATTAAGTACAAGATGAATGTGAAAGAAATATCTGCAACAATTGAAGAGGCAGGAAAACATATCCAAGCTATTCAGTGGTGGCCCCACCTCCCCCCTTCTCTGTCCCACTTCCTGCCTATTAAGGAGCTACTTTTCTTGCAGAAATATACCAGGAATCTGAACTTACCCTTTCCTATCTCCCCTGTGGGAATGACAGGAAGGGGAAAACAAGCTCAAGTGGCTGACAGTGCCCAGTGGGGTCCAGCCCACCACTCGAGTTCCTGACCATTAGATGTCCATTTGATTCGTGAAAGAACGAAAACAGCCTGAAGTTCTTGTTCACTGTTAGAGACAACAGCCAGGACCAGATTGGGTAAAGCCTTAGAGAGAAGAGCTATGAAGGCTAAGACCTCAAACAGGTACAAGGAAAGGAGCACAGGGAGGACATGGGAAAACCCAGGTGGAGGTTCTGCTCTTACTGTGGGGTACAGGATCACCCTTATCAAATGGTAAAATAAACATCTTATCTTCTAGAACCCCTTCTTCCCCTTTAGCATCCAGAGTTTCATGAACTCTGTCTCTGCCTGGTCCCACTTCCTGTGATCCTTCACATAATTCACATATGGTGACAAAGCATCACCAAAGGGTGACTTCTGTACAAAATGACATGTTCCCAATGCACACTGTATATTTGACCAAGAAAAGGTATAGTAGTGGCAGGTTTAGGCGCACATTGGACAGGTGGGAAAAAAAATCACATGAAGATAGACGATATTTCTGCTTTCCTAAAATTCACACTGAACCACTGGCTCTGCAGAGAAATGTGTTTTGTGTATACATGTGTGTGCATATACACAAATCATAACCAATTATTCCTTGCCCATCTTCCTCCTCTACACGCCTGAGTTTTCATGTTGAGGGACTCTTGCTGTAATTCTCACTGACATACTCAACTTGGAATGGATGCTCTCTTGCTTTTTGACTTCTGTGAAACTTTTATCCTGATATGGGCTTCCTGATCATTCCTCAGCAGTGCCCAGGACTGCCTCTCACAAACACTCAGGGATATGGGGCAGGAAGACCACACATAGTGAGTCTGTGCCAGAGCAGTGATTAGCAGTCCTGGCTCCATCACTAGCTTCCAAACTCCTTCTCCTTTGAGACAGTAATCACAGTAGTAATATGACGAAATACCTACTTTGGCTCCTTCCCCATTTCCTGACATGTAACTCCTAAAATCTTTGAGATGCCCCCTGGTCATAAGGGTCTTTCCCTGTGCTAATGAGCTGACTGGTGGCTGGCAGCCTCTGGGTAGCTTCAGAACGGGAACAGAATAGAGGAGACTAAGGCTGGGTTACAGCATTGGAACCTTCCCACCTTTCAACCTCAGTTCAACCAATCACTATTTCCCAATGATCTAATCAGCCTCGCCTATGTAATGAAGCCTCCATAAAACCCCTAAGGGTTTAGGTTTGGAGAGCTTCCAGACAGCAGAACATGTGTGGATTCCTGCTGGGTGGCTGCTCTGTGCACCTTTCTGGTGGGAAGCTCCTTTCCCCTGTGTGTTTCTTCATCAGTCTCCTTGGTAAGATCTTTTACAACAGGTAACATGTTTTCTTGAGTCCTTGTGAGCTACTCTAACAAATTAGTCAGACCAATTTATCGCCAGAATTGATAGGTCAGAGGTATTGATGACAACCTGTGACTTGGAATTGGTCCTGAAGGTGGGACTGAGCCCTCAACCTGTGAAATGTGACTCTAACCCCAGACAGACAGCATCAACATTGAAGTGACAATCAGACAAGTCAGTATCTACTGCAGAACTGATCCATCGCTGCTGAGATAAAAGAAAAACTGCCACATCTGTTGGTGGTGACAGGGTGTCAGAGATGTTGTGGACAGTTGCATAAGAGAACCACAAAAAGCATTTTTTTTTTCTGTAGCCTTCCACATTTGGCCATAGAAACATATTGAACATGACAGCAGAGGAGGAACAGTGTACTTTCTTCTGGGTCTCTGTGACCTAACTGGACTTTCCTTGCTGGGACTGTCCATCACAGATGAGTACGTCACATGTGTGGATCAGCATGAGACACAACCCAGAGATCCACAGAGCAATTTCTGGATTTCCCACTGTATACCACCTGGTCCCTTGCTATTAGAATAACTGCAGGCTCTTGAGATGTATTGGTTATGTGCTGCCAATTCGATTTCCAGAGACAGAGGGTGACCAGAACTTCAGTTAAGGAGAGCAGATCTTGGGCAGCCAGTAAGGTCCCACACCATCTTCACAGCCAACAAAATGCCAAACACGCAGCACCACAGACGTATTTCAAGGACAAATAACCTGGGGAGTCATCTTAGAGTCAAATACCCTGCAGCCTAGAGGAACCTGGAGAGGAAGAACTGTCACCTTGATCACCATTGCAGGGCCCAGCTCAGCCCCAGTGCTCAGCCAGGGTTTATAGAAATGCTGACCCACACTGAAGAGGCAAGGAAGGGTGGGGCAACCTTGTCACCTGCAATATTTCCCCCCGCCCCTCCCGCCAGCATAGCAGGAACACAGCCTTGGAAGATTCACTTCAAAACCAAAACATTCTTGATCGATTGGTTTTCATTTGAAAGAAGCATGCTCACTGCTTTTAAAAAGAAAGAAAATAGAACAGTGCAAAGAGGAAGCTAAAAAGTTTTGTTTCCTCCCACCTTCCTGATACCTGTCACAACCTTGCCAGTTTGCTCTCTTAGATTATTTTCAGTGCATTCCATAATCATTTTGTTTTGTGTTTAAATTGTTTTTGTTGTTGTTGTTGAGAAGCAAGAGGAGAAAGAGCAAGCTCCAGAACTCTGATTCATTCCCTAAATGCCTCCGATGGTCCTGGTTGGGGTCAAAGCCAGGAGTCCAGACAGCAAGCCAGGGCTTCCGTGTGGGTGGCAGAAGCCCAAGTCCTTGAGCCCTCACTGCCGCCTCCAAGGGTCTACAATAGCAGGAAGCTAGAGTCTAAGCAAGCATTCCAATGTGGCCTGCAAGCAACTGAACGAACCATGAGGCCACAGGCCCATCTCTGCTCACTTTTTAAAAAAATATATATAAGGGAGATATACACTGCTTTTACTATTTTACAGCCTTTTATTTAAATCCTCCACTTACTAATAAAGCATAAACATTTCCCACATAATTAAAAAGTCTCTCAATACCCAGTTTTTTAGCAGCTGCATGAGGGGCAGTTCTTCAGATAAACTGTGATTTGTAAAGCAGATTCTCAACGTTGGGCTTGCATTTGTAATTTAAAAATAAATGTATTTTTTCTTTGAGAGATGTGAGTAAGCTCCCATCTACTGGTGTACTCCCCTAATGCCCACAACAGTGGTAACTGGGACAGGCTGAAGCTGGGAACCAGGAATGCAGTCCAGGTCTGCTACAGATGGTGGGAACACAACCACTTGAGCCGTCACTGCTGCCTCCCAGGGCCTGCATTAGCACGAAGGAGCTGCTGCCAAGTGTGGAACCCTGGTACTCCAAGGTGGGACGCAGGTGTCCCAGCTCTGAGTTAACCATTAGGTCAAACAGCTTTGAATATCATTAAATCACAAATGCCAATCGAAAATTTTATATCATGAATAATATAACTATAAATAAGTCTAATATATAAACTATATATATCCCTGTATTACTTAAGAAACATACAAAAAAGTAAAATCTCTAATCAGAGATATGCTTAGTTATAAGGTTTTTAATGCCTAACTAATCATCCTAAAAGACTGACCAACTGTGCCAATGGCAACAACCTCAGCCCACTTGGCTGTCCCCAGCCAGGCTTCCCCTACATCTCACTAAACACTGGCTTGGTGCCTTTTTTTGGTCTTTTTTTCCAACATTGCCTTCTTTGAAACTCAGAAGATGATATTCAACTGAAATGAAATTTAGTGGGAGTTGATTATCAGTAAGAACACATCTCTTGTGTTAAGGGTTATAGATGCTTTGCTAGTTTTTCCATTTATAAATAAAGCTCTTCACATGTTTAGGATGTTAACCCCTTGTTGAGTGTGTTCCACATGTCTCCCCGGACTAGCTTTCTCATGGCTGAGTCATGATGGGTCTGTTGTCTAGACAGGTGCTTGGGGCTCTTGTCGGCATCTGATGGGGGCAGCCAGTTTGATCTTCACCTCTCTCTCCTGCCTGTCCCTTCCTGCCCTGGGGATGCTCAGAAGGAGTGATCCTCTCCTTAGGAGACTCCTAACAGCCTGAGTCACCCAAACACTCCCACCAGGAGTGTTGACCCTACTGCCTAGGACTGGAGCGTCTACCAGCGTCCCTAGCCCCTTGCCCCCTGTCCTTTCTTCAAAGACACTGTGCTCCTGCTACTGACAATGTTCCTCTTCCCAGCTAACTTCAAGGGCTGGATAGAACAGCAGCCAGGGTGGATGTGCTCTGCTGCATGGGGTCTTGTATTCCCCCAGGGTGTACCTCATCTAACAGGGCAACCAGCACAGCAAACTCCTTTAGAATGAAAAGCCTCTCTCCTCCCCATCCTTCATTATCCATGAGGTCATGTGGTACCCTTTGCAACAGGGCTCCCAGGATGCTCTGCTTCCTAAAATGACTGTCACAAAAACATTTGTTGACTCTGAGAAGCTCATCCTCTTCCTCATTGCCGACCATGAACCTTCCACAGTCCACCCCACTTCCTCTTTGCTGTGTTGGTGCTCAATGATGACAGCAGCAGCCTGGGCCAGGGCTGCACTTCCATCCTCCTTCCTTTGCACCTATAGTTCTCAAACTTTGGGGGTGTATCAGAACAGCCTGGGAAGTCTGCTAATAATGCACTTATCCAGGTCCTTTTTGGGCTTAACTAAATCAAAACTGTTTTAGCGTGCATGTGGTGGTGTTGCATCTTCCTTTCAGCTGTGTTTTCTGATTCTAGGGATCTCTGTGTCTCTCATGGTGAGTTATCTTGTCATTCATCATCAGGAGTTACAGGTGGAGCAGGGCTACCTCACTGCAGCATCCATGGACCCAGAACACAAGCTCAGGAGAAGAGTGAAACTGCCCACTACAACCATCATTGCTCCCAACAGCCAAAGTGACCACAAGGAAGCATTTTCCACCAGAATAGAACAGACCCACCTCCACCTCCTTCTGCCTCCAGGCTTGCAGGTGGCCCATTCCCTCATCCACACCCTCAAAGGGATTTAGTTCAGCCTCTGAGTGCCCAGAGACCTGGCGGGCAGGGAGGGGTGGAAGAATCCAGCCCAAGCCCTCTTGGAAGCTTTTCTTTCCCTCCTTGGTCTCCTCCCAGCCAGCTCCAGCTCCCCAGCAAAGCCAGAATCTCTGCTGGGCCAGCTCAGAACTCAGCTGTGTCATCGCCTCTGTCAACACCACCTCCAATTAGCAGCAACCAGGCGCCTTCGGGGCTGCCGCTCCTGCCCGATCCTCTAACTCTGCACTAAGTTGTTAAGGCTTTGGCACACTGCCCCACAGCCTGTCTTCAAGTCCAATTGTCAGGACCCAGAAAAGCTACACACCACCTCCAACTCGATTTCCCTTTCCTCCATCTGCCCAGATGGGCATCTAGGAGGCCACTGCACACTTAACCCAGCCATCAAGCCTCCCCCATGAGCTGTCTCTAGGGGTCCATGTCTTCATTTCATGACCCACACCGGAATTTCAGGGCGGGCAGAGTGAGCCAGCAGCACTTTCAGAGCATGGGGTGGGAAGGACCCCAGGATCATTTAGGCTCTGTCACCAAGACAAGGACCATAGACACTGCAGGGTGAGGATCAAGTGTAGGGAATAGCATGCAATACCAGGCAAATGCCAACACCTATGATTTTATTTTTAGCTTTCTCAACCTCACTTTCCTTGCCTATAAGATGAAATTAATCCATTTATCTTACAGACTGATAGAGAAAATTTATTTGAGAAATATGAGAATGCTTATTCTAGAGCCTGGCACATCCTGAGTGGTCGTAGAACAGTTTCTGATGGAAGGATGAAGCAACAGGACAACAAGCATCATGGTTCAGAATGGACACTTGCACCCACGGTTGCAGGCTGCCCTGCACTGCTCAATATCTCAGGAACAAACAAAATTGCCTCCCAGAGGCCGACTGGGCAGTCCCTGACTCACACGCAGCCCAGGCCAGCCAGCCAGCCAGGCACATTTTTGTCTTATCTTGACAGCTGGTAGGCCCTGGCTTCCCTCCAGAGCACTGGAGGAAGCCAGGTTACATCTCAACACTTTAGGGCCCAGAACAGCTATGGGACAGATTGTCCCCTTTGGGTCGCCTACTCTCATCCCATTTCCTACAGATCCAGGTCTTCTGGCCCAGTCTGGTCAGCCCAAGGCACGAAGGAAAGAAGTGTTCTCCCTCTCAGCCTAGTGGGGTCTTACCACCCAAAAAGACCCCAGGGCATCGATAGGAAATCCTGGCAGGAGCAGCTGAGATTGCCATGGCCATAACCATGATGCTCTGTGCTGGATGGCTGCACGTTCTTCCTGCTGTTGTCTGCCAACCTGGACAGTTGTCACCTGTTGGCTCACCTGGATCCCACCCAGTGCTAGAAATGTCAGTATCTCAAAGTGTGCAGTGAGTCCAAGGTGAGCAAATCAGCCTTGCAGGAAGGCATTAGGTAGACAAAGTTGAGGATGATGCAGTGGCCACCAAATGTGGGAAGAGGGTTGCAACCCTGTCCCACCCTCACTTCCTTTTGTCTTTGCTAAACCAGGTATTCCAGGTATCTACTCTCAGGAGCAGAACAATCTCGCAAAGTTTCTTTTTAATCCTTAGGCTATCCTAGCTCTGGGAGGACAGCTTTGTCCTCCCAGCTGTTCCTGCCAAACTGTAAAGGAGGGGAAAGACCTATCCTTTGCCCATGCTGCAGTCTAAGAAACATTCAGCAGCCTGCCCAGAGCTGCAGAGAAGTTCACGGCCAAACACCAGAGACCCCAGGTCTCTCCATACCTGTTCCTGCTTCCTTTTGTGGCAGCAAAGGTGTCCAGCTGCCTGCAGCAACAGAGGTCTGTTTTCTTTCATATATATTTTTTTAAATAATATATATATTTGAAAAGCAGAGTGAAAAAGAAAGGAAGAGAGTGATCGGTCTTCCATCCACTAATTCGCCCCATATATGCTACAGCAGCAATGGCTGGGTCAGACTGAAGCCAGAAGCCAAGAACTCCAGCTGGGTCTGCCATGTGGGTGTGCAGAAGACCAAGCACTTGAACCATGATTTGCTGTCTTCCCAAGCAGGGAGCTGGACGAGAGGCAGAGTAACCAAGACTGGAGGCAGCACTATGATACAGAATACTGGTGTGGCAAGTAGTGGCTTAACTCATCACACCACAACACTGGTCCCTTTAATTTATGTGTTTAGCAAAGTAATATGCAAGAACACCACTAAAGCAAAATGAAACTGCACAGAAGGCTTTCTGATGGAAACCAGATCCTCCAGCCTCATTCTTCTTCTGCCAAGCTCTACTCACCAGAGGCAACCACTTATAATCCTCCTTGTATTTAAAAAAGCTTTTTTCAAATGCCAGAGGATGTCAAAAGTTCACAGAAAGTGTAATTAAAAGAGAAGTTTATTTTAGAGTCAAAAAGAAATTAAAATCCATGCAGAGGAGGAGATCAAAGAAATATGTTAAGAAAAAGTATACAACAAAATTAATTCTTTTAATTTTGTTTTCCTATAGTTTGAAGTCCCCTTATAAGTCTTTTTTTTTTTTTTGGTGTAGATATTTTAAGTGTGTTTTTAAAGTTGTTACTATTATTTTCCATGATGCAGTTTTGTAGGTATAGGGCTTCCACCTTTTCCCTTCCTTTCCTCCCTCCCCACTCCTTACCATATTCCACCAAATTATTACAACAATATAATCCTTCACGCACAATCCCAATTCCAACATTCTGCTATTTTCATGTATCATACCATTGTAAGTATAAGCAGTGGAAAAAAATCTAGTATTAAGTTGTCAAGGTATACTTAACAGTTTCATTGAGAGTCCTCTTCCCCTTACAAACCTTATGTAAAAATTTAATGCATAGGGCTAGTTTGATAGCACAACAGGTAAAGCTGCTGCTTATGGCACCAGAATCCCATAGAGGCACCAGCTGATGTCCTAGCTGCTGTTATTCCCATCCAGCTCCCTTCTAATAAACTGGAAAAATCAGTGGAAGATGACCTAATTGCTTGGCCCCCTGCTACCCACATGGAAGACCTGGATGAAGCTCCTGCTTGCCTACCCCAGCAGTTCCAACCCTCAGGGGAACAAACCAGTGAATAAAACATCTTTGTCTCTCCCTCTTTCTCTTTCACATAAATAAATAAATCTTTAAACAAAAGTTTAATATACAAAAAAGATCAAAGCAAAAATAAAATTTGTAAAGAGCACAACACAAAACATTTGTTTGACACCTGTCTGTCTGGCATGTCCCCCGCCCACCTACACACACACACACACACACACACACACACACACACACACACACACACACTTGCCCCTACATCTGCACTGTGGGATTAGTGTGAAAACCACATCACACTGCAAACTTCCCCTGACATCCTCGCCTCCTGCTGGGGACCTTGGGAACACACAGAGACCCCTTCTCCCTGATCAGACACACCTGCACCAGCCACATCTGGATTTTGTCACAGCTCCCCCCCACCAGCAGGTCCCTTAGACATCACCACCTACAGCAAAAGAGACCACCTCTACACCTCAGGTTTCTCTGTGGCTTAGGCGCTGGCTGGGAGGAGAGAAGCAGGGAAGAATCCAGTGTGGCGTGGCTCTGGAAGACCCAGTGGATCCGCAGTCACATGGTCCCTAAGGCAAATGCACTCAGGATAGGTCACTGTTCTGGCAGAATTCAGGTATGCTTCGGGAAACCAGGGGTGATCTGATGTCAGGGGAAAAGGTAGTACTTGGGGAACACACAGAATGAGATGGGCTCTGCACTGGGAGTCCTGCGGAGCTGCAGCCTGAGGGCACCCAAGAGCCTAGTTAGCCGGGAATGGGTGACACAAAGGCTGTGGCATGAATGCAGTAGCAAGGGAGTGGGACTCTGATTGCTTCCTCCTCCCTCCTGAGCCAACACTCTGGAACCATCTCCACCAGAAACACTCCAGTCTGAACTGGGTTCTGTTGGTGCTGCACCCTGACATGCTGGTGGCAGAAACAGGCTCGTTCTGCTATCTTTAGATCACTGTCCAACATGGAGAAAGGAAGTGCCCCCTACACATTACCATATATGATGGTGTGATCTCTCCTTCCTCCCTCCCCCTCTTCCCCACCAAGGCAGGAACATATACTCAGAACACACCCTCCAAACTCCAGAGCAAGCATGCACACACACAGCCTGGGAAGACAACAGTCTGTTCCTCCTGGTGGCAGTGGGAAGGAACGCGGTAGGGCAGTGTGAGGGCTTGCAGCAGCCTTCACAGACCTCCTTGTTGCTCTCACATTCTGTGGTTTGTCCCAAGGGCCAGACCCCAGCCCAGTTCTATTGAAGGACTCTGAACACAGGTTAGGTCAAATAACGCTCACCCTTCAGAAATTATTTTGTGTGTTTGTTTGCTTTTTTAAAAAAAATATTTACTAGTCCAGCCAAGATGGCCTAGTGGCTAAATTCTCATCTTGCAACTGCTAGGATCCCATGTGGGTGCCATTTGGTATTTTGGCTGCTCACTTCCCATCTAGCTCCTTGCTTGTGGCCTAGGAAAGGGGTGGAGGATAGTCTAGGGCCTTGGGACCCTGTGCCTACATTTGGGGGGTAGGGCAGGGCAGCTCCTGGCTTTAGGGAGTGAACCAGTGGGTGGAAGAGCTTTCTCTCTGTATTTCCTTCTCTCTCGAAATCTGCCTTTCAAATTGAAAAAAAAAATAGATGAATCTTTTAAAATATATATTTACCTATCTGGAAGGGAGAGTTACAGGGAGAGAGAGGGAGAAACACACAGAGAGAAATTTTCCATCTACCTATCCATTCCCCAGATGGCAGCAATGGCCTTGACTGGGCCCGGTCAGAGCCAGGAACTTCATCTGCATCTCCCATATGCATGATAGGGTCCCAAGATCCTGGGCCATCTTCCTCTGCTTTCCTAGGCCACTAGCAGGGAACCAGATGGCAAGTGGAACAGTTGGTACACAATCTGGTGCCTATATGGGATACTAGCATTACTGGCAACAATTTTACCCTCTTCGCACCACAAGACCAGCCCCAGAATTTTTTTTTTTTTCTGGTCTTCTTGCTGGAAACATGAAATCAGCTTTCTATACTCTACTCATAAATCATCCTGCAAATGTCTTTTGATAAAACATTATATGAAGATAGAAAGCTTTCAAGATTTTCCAGTTTCTTCTATCTGCCCCTACATCTTCCCTGTATCTATCACAGCAATTTGCACATCATGGTCCATAACTATCTTAGCTTAATTAAGGAGCAGACGAATGACTAAGTGGAATATTCATCAGACTCCTCCATCGCTGATGCTGTGAGTTTCCATCAGCAGGCACATCAAGTCGTCTTTCTCTTCATAACACTAGTGGTTTCTGATGCCCTAGGTCTAGATCCATTAATTCAGAAGAAGGAGATTCATCACTGTCATTTACAGTACTGGTCTCCCAGGAGGCCTTTGCCTTGAAGGTGTGACTCTGTTTAGATTTAAAGACTATCCTGAAGGGTCTGAGCCCCTCGGTCGGATGTGGACTTCTAAAGATTTGCACCATTTGCAAGAGGTGGATGTGGGCGTCTCTGCTAGGCTGTAGAGCCTGGTGATTATTCTGATGGCTCCTCCCGCCTTAGCTATCCTTAGGACCATCCCCTGGTAGGGTGAAAGGCTTGGCTTGGCAAGGGGCTTTCTCCCAGGTTGTAGGACCTGCACACAGAGGCCCTGTACACGTGCAGGACTGCCTGAGACACAGAACTCCAGGACTCAGAGTCAGACTCTCCCCCTGAGGCAGCCACAGGTTGTTCTCTGACCTCACTCTTGGCTTTAGTGCCAAAATCAGTGATGACTTCTCTTTTTCTTTCCTTTGAAATGTTAATTTCTCACACTGCCATAGCTCCTTGCAGGTGAGGATTCTGATAGCTTTCAAAAACATTCCGTTGCTTAATCTACCCAGCACATAAGCAAGCAAGCAACACTAGTATCGGAGCAGCCCACATTTCCCAGGCAATCACTGTGCCCAAAGGCTGAGCTGGGACAGCTGATGCCTCCCTCTGGCCTCGAGTCTGACAAGACAAAGACCTGACTTCTGAGCAAGTCCAACACCCAGCCCTTCAGGGCCTGTCCAGGGATGTCAGGGGAGCCACTTAAGTCCACTTAGCTGAGAGGGGAAAACAATCATCCTATCTAGACTTTACTAGAGAGTAGCAGCCAAATTCAGGCACCACTTCACTCTCAGGCTCTGTGTTTGAACAGGGGTGAGCACATATAGAACCAAACACACGAGAAACAAGAGGAGAAGCTTCTTCCCCCTTGACCTAATCCCAAAGGCCAACCAAGGCAAGTCAGGGAAGACAGGCATGTACAAGAGTAGATGTGGAAAGAGATGTCTGCGTCATCCAGAAGATGGAAGGATGGCCAAGAGTACTTCCACCACAGGGAACAGCTTGTAACCGTCTGTGCACATACCAGAAGACAGACGTCCAAGGTGAGGACAGGCAGTGAATACAAACAGTAAACCCAGGAGTAGAATCAGACCCGACCAATGCAAAATTACAACATGGACAAAAACAGCCTGTCTGGTACAACTCTCCCTGTGCACCCTCCTTGCACCCCGTTATCCTGAGGGCTTCAATACCAACTCCATGGAGTGGTCCTACCCATCACACTGCTCCTTCCATTTCTCCCAGCCAGATTGGGCCCTCTATTACCACAGCACATCTGCTCCTGATAGATCCCAGATCTCTGAGACAGCTAGCCTTTAAAAAAAAAAATTACTTATTTGATAGATAGTTACAGAGAGAGGGGGAGAGACAGAGAAATCTTCCATCTGTTGGTTCACTTCCCAAATGGCTTCAATGGCCAGGGCTGAACCAGGCCAAAACCAAGAACCAGGAGCCTCTTCTGGGTCTCCACATGGGTGTAGGGACCCAAGGACTTGGACCATCTTCCACTGATTTCTCAGGCCATTAGTAGGGAGCTGTATCAGAAGTGGAGCAACCAGGACTTCAACCACATGAAATGCATATGAAGGTTTAAAGAGTACACCACAATGTAGGCCCTGCCATGTAGCTTTGGTCAGTTTACCAAAACAGCCCAGAGCCAAAGAGCCAGCCAGCAGTAGCAGTCAGGGCAGGACGCATAAGAAGGCATTACCTTTTCTGCTCCTCCCACGGCCTAGTCTGTACAGTCAACATCAGATCTTGGCAAGTCCCAGCTTAGGACAGATAAACTCATTACCTATGGAAGGACTCCCAAGAGAAGCAACAAACTTCCCACCCTAGTCAGAGCAGGACAGAACTAACCACAGCAAGTGTTCTAACTTTGCAGCCTTCATGGTACCTGGACATAAAGTAAACAGCTCACCATCACCCTCACCTTGCAGGGAAAGAAACCAAGGGCCAGCAAGGGCAGGAATGTACCCAGCTCCCACCCTTCCAGGCAGGCAGTGACAGATCCAGGACCAGCCATGTCTTCTGGCCAGCAGCCCTGTCCCTTTTCCTCACCACCCTGCCTCAAGCTTCAGCCAATGCCAACCTGACAGCCACACAGGGAAGGTGGCTGCAAGGCAACAGGGCCAAGGGCAGATTATATCAATCCAGCAGGTAGCCAAGGAGGACGTGGAGACTGCTGCCCTGCTACCCCCCAGCAGCCTGACTCTGGGAAACCCCTGAAAGGTAGGGAAACTCACAGCTCACCCAGGGCACCATCTACTAGCTATGAGGCAGGGGGCAAGCCAAAAGATATGACCACAGAGCCATCCTCACATAACCCCCACCCCCCACTCCCCACAAATTAGCAGATAGAAATATTCCTTAGTTCTCCCTCTACACATTCAGGGCAACTGGTCTACCTCTAAGATACTTTCTCCTAACATAGCCTGCAATTGTTACTTTCTGTGGCTGGCTGGCAGCCCTCCATGTCTTCCAAAGCTCTTCCTCCAGTTTCCCAGCTCGAGAAGGTTAGCACCAGCAAGGAAGTCAGAGGTCCCCCTCTGGCTGATACACATTAACTCTGCGTTGGGATTTTCCATTCTCCCCTTGGATAGTTCCATGGTACTTTTTTTTTTTTTTTGAAGATTTATTTTTATTATGTTTTTATTGGAAAGGCAGATATACAGAGAGGAGAGACATAGAGGAAGATCCTCCGTCTGATGATTCACTCCCCAAGTGAGCGCAATGGCCGATGCTATGCCGATCCGAAGCCAGGAGCCTCTTCCGGGTCTCCCATATGGGTGCAGGTTCCCAAAGCTTTGGGCTGTCCTCGACTGCTTTCCCAGGCCACAGGCAGGGAGCTGGAAGGGAAGCGGGGCTGCCGGGATTAGAACCGGCGCCCATATGGGATCCCGGGTGTGCAAGGTGAGGACCTTAACCACTTGCGCCACCGCGCCGGGCCCCATGGTACTTCTAATAGGGACTTAATTTTAATATTAAATATTGCAGAGTCACAGAAAGTCCTTCTACTTTTGGTTCATCAATCAGTGTGGGGCATGCAGCAGTTTTTAAAAGATACCATTTAGTACAACATACCTAGGCCTAAAGAGCTCAAACATCCATCAGAGTGAACATGCAAGCATTGTGTGTTCTATCCATAAGTGGAATATTATTTGGAGAGTAAAATGAATGAAGTCAATACATGCTACACCATGGATCAGCCTTGGAAATATTATGATAGGGGCCAGCATTGTGGTATAGCAGGTAAAACTACTGCTGGCGACTCCAACATCCACTATGGGTATTGGCTCACATACTGGATGCTCCACTTCCAATCCATCTTTGTGGGGAAAGCAGCAGCAGATGATCCAACTATTTGGGTCCCTGCCACCCACATGGGAGACCAGGACAAAATTCCTGGCTCCTGAACTTTGGCCTGACCTGGGCCAACCCTGCAACAGCAGCCTTCTAGGGAGTGAGCTAGCAGATGAAAGATCTCTCTGCCTCTCCTACTCTCCACAATTCTGACTTTGAAATAAAATCTTTCAAAAAAGGAAAATATTGGGACTGGTGCAGTAGCATAGCAGTATAAACCTTCACCTGCAGCACTAGTATCCCATATGGACAATTTATCAGTTGTTCCACTTCCTATCCAGTTCCGTGCTTATAGCCTGGGAAAGACAACAGAGCCTGTCCAAGTTCTTGGGTCCCTGAACCCATGTGGGAGATCCCAATGAAGCTCCTGGCTGCTGACTCCTGGTTTCAAATCATCCCAGCTCTGGCCACTGCAGTCATTTGGGGAGTAAACCAGCAGATGGAAGTCTCTTTGTCTCTCCTTCTCTCTCTGTAATGCTGCCTTTCTAAAGAAAATAAATTAAAGGGGGGGTAGGGGGAGCTGAAGGAAATATACTAAGGGAAAGAAGTCACAAAGGATTGTACTGGATAATTACAATATATTTTAATTATACATATGATGATTTTATTTGTAACTATAAAATGTATAGAAAAAGCAAATCCATAGAGACAGAGATTAACAATTGCCAAAGGGTCAAGAGTTGGGGCAAGTGGGGAGTGATTTGCCAACAGGCTTAAGTTTTTTGGGGGGAATGGTGAACGATCCTAAATCGATCATGTTAATTGCCACATAACTCTAAATACACTAAGTTACTGAAGTATGCAAGAGTTTACGAAATGGAATATGTGTATTATGAAAAAGCTTGGCAGGGGTGACCAAAGTAAATTAGTCCTTTGTTATTTTTATTTAAAAAGTAATTCAAGAGATAGAAGAGAGAAAAAAAAAAAAAGAGAATCTTTCATCTGTCGATTAACTTCCCAAAGGCACACAACAGCCAGGCTTGGTCCAGGCCAGGAATTTCACCCAAGTCTCCTGCATAGGCAGCAGGGACCAAAGCACTGGGGCCATCATCTGTTGCCTCCCAAGACATGCCTTGGCAGGAAGCTGGATCAGAAGTAAGCTAGGACTTGATCCCAGGCACCTTAATATGGATGCAGATGTCCCAAGCATTGACTTAGCCCAGTGCACCACAATGTACCTGCTCCAATACACTTATAATTTTTCATGATTTTTTCAAAGTGCCCTTACATAATATAAATAGCTGAATTATACGACATGAGTTATATCCAACTTTCTAAAAAACTATAAAAATATTCATGCATTTACCCAGGTGATATCAAATGTACCTTAATATTCAGGTTTGTTTTTATAAAGTACTTCTACAAATATTGGCCTGAAGCCATATCAGTACCTCACACAGTCAGTATTATCCTCCTCCTGTAGACCAGGAAGTTGTTGCTCACAGTTAAGGTCACAGAACTAATGAGCCACAGATCTGAAACCAGACATCAGGTTGTATGAGTTCAAGTGCAGTATTCTTGGGGAATTTAGCCTAATGAGGGAGACTTTAAAACAAAGAACCTTGTTCCACACACTCAAGAATGCTGGAGGGAAGCAAATGTGCTTCATTAAGGAACTGTTACAATGAGATGTCAATTATGCAAACATTTCAGCAATAACTGAATAGCAGGAGAGACATGTCCATAAAACAATAAACAAGCACACACAAATGAGACATATGGCTTGATTCCATTGTGGTCTTGCTTTAAATAAATAGTCAAGAACACAGATACAACACGGGGCAAGGATGATGAAGGGTTGAAACTTTCCCTTTCAAAACTTCCTTTGCTGTTGGAACAGGAGGAAAGGGAAGAGAAAGAATACTTGGACCCAGACCCCTAACCAGCAAAGCAGCACACTGTCATTATCCAATCAAGCGTGAACTCAAGACAGAGGCCAGCGTGCCTATGGGCTGCAGGGTCACTGATGCCCTCTCAGTCAACACGGCAGCAACAGGAAGCATCCCCTTTCCAGGCTGTAAATGTATGACTTCTCCTCTAACAACATGATCCCAAGCAAGTCAGCCACAGGTTTTTCAGCCACCACTGATCTTTTCATTAGAAATATTTTTTTTTTAAGATTTATTTATTTTTGTTGCAAAGTCAGATATACAGAGAGGAGAAAAGACAGAAAGAAAGATCTTCTATCCAATGATTCACTCCGCAAGTGAGCGCAACAGCCGGTGCTGTGCCAATCCAAAGCCAGGAGCCAGGAACTTCCTCCAGGTTTCCCACATGGGTACAGGGTCCCAAGGCTTTGGGCCGTCCTCAACTGCTTTCCCAGGCCACACCAGGGAGCTGGATGGGAAGTGGAGCTGCTGGCGTCCTATGAGACACCGGCATGTTCAAGGCAAGGACTTTAGCTGCTAGGCCACTGCGCCAGGCCCCATTAGAAATCTCTGTGTTCCTAGACACAGGATCCCCCTCTATCTTCCTCTCCCACCAGCACCTCCATCAGGGCACACAGCCCATTTTACTGCAGTCTCTCTCAACAGATTCCTCTTCCTCACACAGTAAAGTCTTCAGGCAGAGCCTATAATGACTCATCTTTGCTCCCCCAGGCACCCTCTCCCTACCAGGCTGGCCACACTATAGGTCTGCAGTGCACATTTACTGACTTGAATTGGGCATGACTTCTATTATCACCCTCTAGAGCAGACCTTTCACAGAGCCATACACTCGGGACCACCTGCAGGCCACAGGTGCTGCTAGCCTTAGTCCCACCCACTCTCCCAGTCCAACCCGCGCATCCCCCAGATCATCCTCCCCAAAAGCCAAGGTCGTCACATTCTCCTCTGATCAAGACGTGTGTTGCTTTCCCATGCATGCTGAGTTGCCTGGCTGGGCCCCAGCATCCTCTCATCGCCTGGTCCCATTCCACTTGCCCAATTGTGTTCTGGCTTCCCAGCAGGCACAGCCCAATGCACTCATTCCCATCCCTGAACTTTTTTTTTTTCTTTTCCCTATCCTTTCTGCTTTCCTAAAGCCTAGCCCAAGTTTCAGCTCCTCCTGGAAGTCCTCCCAGACCACACCAATTCCCTCCCCCCTCCCATACTCCTCACCTCTGATGTGTCAGCTCTTGTAGTTGAGCACACTTAATGAGTCCTGTGCTTTTCTTCTGTTTGTTTCTCCCCCACCCTCAAGCTAGACTTAATCTGCTTAAGGGCAGGGCAGTGTCTTTCACTTCATCTCTGTGATCCACCACACCCACTGTAAGAAAAGCATACAGTAGGAGCTCAAGACGGAGTGGTGGTTGGCACTGAAAATCTCAGTCATGATTAGTAAGGACGAAATTGGTTCCCAGGTGATCTAGAGGCTTGCTCCAGACAGTGTGATTGAGGCATGGGGGTAGGGGCTAATAATTTAAAACTGGCCATTAAGATGCCAGTAAAGATGCCAATGTTGCCCATCACAATGCCCAAGATTAAGTCCTGACTTCAGTTCCTGCCTCCCTGCTCATACACAGAAAGGTAGGAGGCAACAATGATGACCAAAGTCCTTTGGTCCCTGTTATCCACTTGGGAGACTTGGACTGAGTCTCCAGTGCCCAGCGTTGGATCTATCCCATCCTTCCTCATTGTGAGCACTGGGGACATAAATCAATGAGTGGGACACCTCTTCCTCTGTCTACCTGCCTCTCATATAAATACATTCGTAAGAAATATGTGCCTCTGACATGTACACTGAATTCTCTTCGCCGCCTGATAGTATGAAGTATGGCTTCCTCACCAGCAATGCCAGGATCATCTGGGAACTTGTCAGAAATGCAAGTTCCCCACTTCAGACCTACAGAACTTGAAAAGCAAGGGCTAGTCCCAGGGTAGACTAACATTTGAGAACCAGTAGTGTAAAATACAACAGAGACATCCAGGTATACCAGAAGGGAGTTCTTCCACCTCTAAAGATGGTCTATGAGTATAATTTTTAACTCATGCCTTCTGTTTACTACTAATCCTAATTCTAATAGAGATACTAGTCAACTACCTGGAACTCTGTCAATTTTCCTAAGGACAGCTTTCAGGAGTGAGAGATTGTGACAGAATCTAGAAAGCAAATTTGGGCATTTTCTAAGCCCTTTTCCTGATCATCTCTCACCAGTTTCGCATCACTCTCTTAATGCCAGACTACCTCACCAGGTAAGCCCTACCTGCCTTCACAATCATCTTGACTTTCCCAGTGTGCATTTTAATTGTCCTGATCTCTAAATTGTTCATCCACCCCCAGTTTTGAAAGCCTTGGGTCTGTCTGCCAGCATCTCCACTGTGATCCCATCTGGGCAGACAATCCACACGTCTCCTGCGCCAGCTCTAACGGGCTTGGGTGCTGAGAGGCAGCCCAGCTTCCTATGAGCTCATATACCGGATTCCAATGCTTGTCCTGATCCCATCAAGGGGCAGCCTGCAAGCAGGGTAGAGAATCCCCACTCCTTGGCCTTTCATTGCTGGGCACACAGCAAGAACACAGACCCAGAGCCATTTGACAGAGAGCTCTGCTCACAGCAGGCTCCCATTCACAACCCTCTGGATGAGCAAGTGGACAAAGCAAGGGTATGCAGAGAGGTCCCCAGAAAACACACCACAAACAGAGTGCTGGCTCTGAAGGGGTCTTACACCCCCAGCTGCATGGCTGCAGGCAGGATTTTTCTAAAATGTATCAAATAAAGATAACCTCAGGGCCCAGCAAGATGGCATAATGGTTAAGGTCCTCACCTTGAACACTCTGGGATCCCATATGGGCGCCAGTTCTTATCCCGGTAGTTCCAATTCCCATCCAGCTCCCTGCTTGTGGCCTGGGAAAGCAGTCGAGGATGGCCCAGGGCCTTGGGACCCTGCACCCACATGGGAGACCTGGAAAGAGGTTCTGGGCTCCTGGCTTTGGATCAGCGCAGCACCGGCTGTTGCGGTCACTTGGGGAGTGAATCATCGGACGGAGGATCTTCCTCTTTGTCTCTCCTCCTCTCTGTACATCTGCCTTCCCAATAAAATAAATAAATCTTAAAAAAAAAAAAAAGATAACCTCAAAGGGGGTGACACAATGGCTTAATTGAGTAATCCTCTGACTGCAAGTGCCAGCATCCCATATGGGCACCGGTTCATGTCCCAGCTGTTTCACTTCCTGCCCAGCTCCCTGCTTGTGGCCTGGGAAAGCAGAGGAGAATGGGCCAAAGCCTTGAAACCTTTCACTCACAAGGGAGACCAGGAGGAAGCTCCCAGCTCCTGGCTTTAGATCAGCTCAGTGTAGGCCATTGTGTCCAATCAAGGAGTGAACCAGTGGATGGAAGATCTTTCTCTATCTCTTCTTCTGTCTGTAAATCTGTCTTTCCAATAAAAATAAATAAAGTTTCAAGAAAATAAAAAGGATGACCTCAAAAGTCCCTCCCATTAACATGCAGGTGTAAAGAAGAAATAATGTTATGGTTTTACCCATGCCCAAAGCCAGTGGAATTGTTCTAGGGCTGGGCCCTCCATGGCAGGAGTTGCTAGACCCTGGTGATGACCAAGCACCTGAAACATGAGAGCAGGACCATCTAACTCATTGGCTGTTTCACGTCTTTTTAATTATTTTGCCAGTAAGCGTGGACAGCTCTATGGGCCAGGAGACAGCACGCTTGCACATAGCAGCTCTAAGAGAATTCATGAAATGAAAAGTCCTGGCAGACTCAACACTTCACAGCTCTTCCAGTCTGCAGAAGCTTTCATCTAAATGGCGAAGATATTCCAGGAAACATAGCCCCACCATGGCATGTCGTCAAGCCAACTTAGCCACCAGCTACCCTCATGGGTAGGAGTCCCTTCTTTTTTTGTAAAATAGTTTTATTTTGAATTTTGAATTATGAGGTACAATTTTGTATAGGCTGGGATTCCCCCCATCAGATTTTTCCCATTTGGGAGTCCCTTCTTGCCCCAACTGACCTTGGCCCCTCCAGTGTGGGTGTCAAAGACAAACCAGCCACCCTGACTTCTTTGTAAAGTTACAGGGACACACCACAAAGCTGGGCCCTAGGGAACCTTGAGATCACTACCAAACACATTATGGTGGCCACCTATCCCAGCTGGAGCAGATTTCTAGAGATCTCAGAACATGGAGACCTTCACCCCATGGGAGGCTGGGTAACAAGGCTATGGCCAAGGGTAAGAGGAGGGAAAAAATCTCAGACATCCACTGACTGATCATACATCCAAGAAAGTGAGGGGCTTATATACCGTACCCACTCAGCAAGTCCAACAAGTCAGTCTGGTAACAATTCTACTTTCCAGAACTTACCAACTTACCTGACAATTATACAAGGGTGACACGAAAGTTTGTCTTGTTTACCATTGAGCCCACAGTGTCTAAAACCATATCTGGTAGACAGCAGGTGGGTGAAAAGATGCTAATGTCAGTAACAACTTAAATACCTATCAACAAGGCACTGGTTAAATTAATTATGGTCCATTAATAACAAGCCTATGCAGCTATTAAACATTATTTCTCTCCCCCCCCTCCCGAAGACACACACACACACACACACACACACACACACACCTGAAAAATTCACAAGATTAAAAGCCAGGTTGCAAGTATAGGTGCTTGGCTTAGTGGTTTAAACACTAGTTAGGAAGTCTACATCCCTATCAGCGTGCCCGGGTTCAATATGCATTCTGCTCCAGACTCCAACTTCTGCTAACACACACTCTGGGGGACAGTGGTGATGGCTCAAAGCAACATGGGAGACCTGGATTGAGTTCCTGGTTCCCGGCTTCAGCCTGCCCCAGCCCCAGCCCAGCCACAGTGGTTGGGCATTTGGGGAGTGAACTAGCAGACAGGAGATCTCTGTGTCTGCCTCTCAATTAAATAAATAAAAAGTAAAAATAAACAAATACAGCTTGTATATGCACACATACTTTCTGGAAAAAAAAAACTTAATAGTCACTTCTGAGAACTGGTCCTAGAGATTTTCAGGGGGATAGTGAAAGCCCACTTGAAAGGGACTATTTGATTTCTGTTTAATCCACCTTCCTTATCAACAGCCAAAGTTAAGCAGGATCTTGGCAAAAATTTCATTTGGAACACTGCACAGCGGAAAACCATTTATAGAAGGGATGACAGACAAAAATGTTTGCCCTGCAACATCATCAGACAAACAGGTTACATGTCTGAGATAGGATCATTACGTCAGACAAAAAGGAACACAGGGAACAAAACCAAGACAGCCCCTTCCAGCCTAGTCCCTGTAGGCAGACCTGAAACCCCTGCCCTCCCAGGCCCCTAGACAATCCACCTTTCCAGGGCTCTGCAAGGTAAGATAGGGGATACAAAGCTGGGGTTGGGGGATTGCTGCCAGCACCTCCCAGTCAGAGCCAAGACATGGTTTTTGGTGGCTGAGAAGCAATTGGGGCCAGGAGGCTGCGAGTAGGAAAACACTGAGAAAATCTGAGCTATCTTAAGGGACTACACCTTAAACCACACTAGGCGCCCCTTAAGACACAATGACCAAGCAGCAAAGTGACACCAAGCAAGAGCCCTCCCCTCAGTTGGCTTTGATTTCCTTGCATGTCTGCCTCTGGAAGCAGATACCTTAATAAAACATCACTTGAGCTGGGAGACAGGGTAAGGATTCAAGTGAACAATCTAGAAGGCTGGCCAGGACCTCAATGCCACCGTAGATCGACCAGCCCTGGACAGAAAAGCAGCCCCCACCCAGAGAGGAATGCATTCCTTCTAACACGACCACAGCCTTGGGGAGCACAAGCTGTAAGTGCCCAGAGTTAGCGGTTTTCTGGGAGGGGCGACTGGGAGAACGCTCTGGGAAAACACTTGGCTGTACACATCAGCCCTAAGGGAGCCACAGACAACAAGGGGCCAGCCCCTGTAAGTGGCCCAAGTTCGCATAAATAAATCACGATGCCATTGTGAACAGATAAAAATCTCCCATCTCAGGACTCATGAGTCACCTTTCTCAGCGAATGGGAGCCGCCCTGGCCTCTTCTGGGTGTGGCCCACTGGTGTACCAGAAAGAAACACCTTCCAGCTAGGGTTCTGGGCCAGGAGGAGGCTCTGCTGCCCACGTCCTTGATGAGGCTCAATGAGTGTTCGTTCACCTGGTCCTCCTCCAGCCAGGTTCCAAGATGGCCTCTGCCCACCACCAGGGAACCTGGCCTTTGGGAAGTGGAGTTATCATCAAGACAGCTGTGTGGGGCCCGGCGCGGTGGCGCAAGCGGTTAAAGGTCCTCGCCTTGCACGCCCGGGATCCCATATGGGCGCCGGTTCTAATCCCGGCAGCCCCGCTTCCCTTCCAGCTCCCTGCCTGTGGCCTGGGAAAGCAGTCGAGGACAGCCCAAAGCTTTGGGAACCTGCACCCACGTGGGAGACCCGGAAGAGGCTCCTGGCTTCGGATCGGCATAGTATCGGCCCGTTGCACTCACTTGGGGAGTGAATCATCGGACGGAAGATCTTCCTCTCTGTCTCTCCTCTCTGTATATCCGCCTTTCCAATAAATAATAATAAAAATAAATCTTTAAAAAAAAATATTAAGACAGCTGTGTGAAGAAAAATTCAGCCCTTCCTGCAGATTTGTGCCTACGGAGTCAGCACTGCTGGTGCTGTGAGTGAGGGACCCTCACATGCAACCATTCCTCGGCCACAGGGAGAACATTCACATTGTATCCAGGACTGGACATGCACCTTCAGAGTCCAAACAGCTGTTAGGTGGGGAGTCCAGGTTGACAATCAACATACAGCACAAAAGGGGCCTTTGAAGAGAATCTAACAGCCCAAGGCAAGAAATGAAAATGCAAAAAGTCGACAATTGGTTCAGTCACATGACAGTTTAGGAAGAGATAGGGATACTTTTTTCTGCCAGATGACTAGCCAAGAGGGCATCCACACGTCTTGAATAAATACAACATGCCACAAGATACCATGGGAATCTTAGCTCCCAAGGGAAACACAAGACCCGAGATCCTGTTAGAAAAGCTAAAACCATTTGATTTTATGTAATGCAAAACATAGCTGAGTCTGGAGAGGCAAATTACCAGGTACCTACCACATGCCACCCAAGGGACAGGGAGTTGTGAGACTCCTAAGACATGGTGGGGAGGGAGGGATGGTGAGATGGAAACACAAGACAACACAGTGAACTTCCGCACGATGGGGAATGAGAATCAGGCAACAGGAAAGAGTACTGTGTGGTCAGGGCCCTGTGCCAGCCACACGCTGGCAAGAGAACAAACAGCCTGCCTGACCCATGGGGCCCTGCCCATGCCAAGGACACCCGCTCGCCTGCCTGTGGCACACAGGACAAGGGCAGAATGTTCCAGGAGGGAATTACCACTCTGGAGCTCCAAAGCAGTTAATCCCAGGGCTCTGTGCATGCTCCACAGGAAACCTTCCCATTGCTTGTCTTGACCCACTTAACCGTAAGGCTCAGAACACTGCTGGGGGCAGGACAAGCAGCTGTTATGGGCATGGGACCAACCTGCAATGAGAGCACTGACCTTAAAGTTCTAGGGAACTCCAAGAATAAATAGGGGTGGGAACTTACAATGGGATAAACAGTGGCTCCCAAAAGGATAGCTCCTCATTCTAAATGGGAAAAGGATCTTCACAGATATTAACTTAGGACCTTGAGATGAGATTATCCTGTATTACTTATGGAGACTCTAACATCAATAACAAGTGTCATAAGGATAAAGAACAGGGATGGGCATTTGACAAAGCCATTAGGATGCCACTTGGAACTCCCACATCCCATATCAGAGTTCTGGGTTCAAGTACTAGCTTTACTTTCCATCTAGCTTCCTGATAACATGTACCCTGGAAGGCAGCAAGATGTTGGTTCAAATATTGGGGTCGTTGGGCCTGGCACGGTAGCCTAGAGACTAAAATCCTTGCCTTGCACATGCCAGGAGCCCATATGGGCACTGGTTTTAATCCCAGTGGCCCTGCTTCCCATCCAGCACCCTGCTTGTGGCCTGGGAAAGCAGTCAAGGATGGCCCAAAGCCTTGGGACCCTGCACCCATGTGGGAGACCCAAAAGAGGCTCCTGGCTCCTGGCTTCAGATCACCTCAGCTCAGGCCATTGCAGCCACTTGGGGAGTGAATCATCGGACGGAAGATCTTTCTCTCTGTCTCTCCTCCTCTCTGTATATCTGACTTTCCAATAAAAATAAATAAATCTTTTTTAAAAATCCACAAATATTTGGGTCCTTGCCTCTCACTTGGGAGATCTAGCTTGAGTTCCTGGCTCTTGGCATTTGAGAAATGAACCTACAGATATAAGGCCTGTGTCTATCAGTCTCTCTGCCTTTCAAATAAAAAAGCATTTTGCTTTTTTAGGATTTATTTTATTTATTTGGAAGTCAGAATTACAAAGAGATATTATCCATCTGCTGGTTTATTCCTCATCTGGCCACGATGATCAGGACTGAAGCTAAGAGCCAGAAGCTTCAACCCATGTGGTCTCCCACATGAATGGCAGGGACTTGTCACTTGGTCCTTGTCCTGCTGCTTTTTCCCAGGGATCAGAAATGGTGCAGCCTAGACACAACGTGGCACTTGCCAACTTTGCAAATAGTGGCTTTACTCACTATGCCACAACACTGACCCCACATATTTTTTTAAAACTTTTTTAAAAAGAGTGAGGTATATATCTGCTTATGCCCAGAGAGTTACATGCCAGGACTACAAAGTAGGTCCACCAGGCCTTCAACTGGGTGCTAACCTCTCTGCTCTTCCAAGTCTGGAGTTTAAAAAGTTTAGCTCAGCTCTGAGGTTGCCTCATCCTAGCCTTGGGACCGGTTACCCTTGTCTCTGAACCTCAGTTTTCTCTTCCATATGAGAAATGACTGTGGACGTGCCTGGTCAAGATCTCCATGGATGCAGCTATTCAAGGCAGTGACCAATATTATGTCCCTGCACACATATGCATGTGCACACACACACAAACACACATACCCACACACGTGTGTGAACTTCACAGCAACACAGGTTTGGGGGTCAAAAGAAGGAGAGAATAAATTCCACTGCTCCTTTCAGCTTTTACAACTTCTCCATCAACTAGCAAAAACCTAAAAGAGAAAATAAAAATAAAATTCCATATGCTTTTGCCAGGAAACCCAAACATCCTAGCCACAACTCAAGAATATTCTAAGACAAGCCATGTTCATCACAGCTACTTGCTGTACTTCAATCAACATAGCTGCTCAGGCCAAAACACCAGTTTCTTGGGAAAAACACAAAACAAAACATCAAATGTCACAAGCCAGCCCCTCCCCCAAAGCACACATCCTTTCCCCTAAGAAAGCATGGTTAGCAGAGAGAGATTGGCAGTGGATATGGGAGGGGAGAGGAGCCCCTGGTCAGGTCCAGGGACTTGCAAGGACAGGGTCTGGGAGTCCAAGAGAGACAACCGCTGCCCCACATGCAGAAATCAACTCTGCCAATCCAGCCACCCACCTTAGGAAGCTCTGAGCAGCTGTTTTCCTAAACCAGGTCGCTAGAGGCAGTGGTTGGGTTCACTGCAATCAGTGAACCTGGGCTCCAATCCCATCTCCAATATAGCATTTTGCTGAAATTCACACTTTGGGTGTGAGGATTAGTTTGATATGTCACTGCACTGGTGACAAACAGATGATTTTTAAAAATGTAAACAGTGCTGTCATCCCTATGCATAAGCCTTAACACTCCAACCCCTTGCTCCCCAACAATAGTCTCTAGCAGTCAGCAGATAGGAAGCCCTCCCAGATAAGCCATCAGGACCCCTCAAGGAGGCCACCTGTCCCATGGTTCTCATGGTCCCACAACCCAGGTCAAGTGCGCCGGTGGGGCTGAGCCAGGGCTGGGGTGGGCAGTCATATCCAGTCCCGGGCTCAGGGCTGACACAGCCAGGACCCTGGCTGTGGCTCCGTGTTTGTCTTTTACACCTGGAGCAGCCTGTTTCTGCAAAGGCTTGGTGCTGGATGCAGGTAGTGCTAACTTCTTCACTAGCACCAGGCTTGCTTTACACAAAACCCTGGGCCACTGGGGAGGTGGCCCACATGGCTGAATGAGCAAATGCTTCACAGTCAGATTCAGATCCACGGTTGGCAGCTGCCTGGCTTGGGCACTTCAAAAGAGACAAACAGACAGGAAGAGCACTGATCTATGCTATTTCGCTCTCTACATGCTTGCCTGACCCCAGTCTCCTTTTCCCTAAAAGGTCATTAATGCCTTTGGCACAAACTGGTGTAAGGTTAGTAACAAATATAAGGGATCTTTAGAAAGTTCATGGAAAGGGCCTACATGGTGGCTCAAAAGGCTAATCTTCCAACTTGTAATGCGGGCATTCCATATGGGTGCCAGTTCTAGTCCCAGCCGCTCCACTTTCTATTCAGCTCCCTGCTTATAACTTGGGAAAGCAGTAGGGGAAGGCTCAAGTCCTTGGGCTTCTGCACCAACATATGAGATATGGAACAGGCTCCAGACTACTGGTTCTTGGCTTTGGATCAACTCAACTCCAGCTATTATGGCCATCTAGGGAGTGAACCAACAAATGGAAAACCTTTCTAACTCTTTTTCTCTCTTTAAATCTGCCTTCTCAATAAGAATAAATAAATATTTAAAAAAAAACAGTTCGTGGAAAATGTTATTGAAAAAACCTATGCAAGGATTTCAAAGGATGTTTTTCGGGAAAAAATCTTTTAATTACATTGCTCTGCAAGCCTCTTTATTTTAATTAATTAGTTAATTAGTTTGAAAAACAGAGACAGAATCTTCCATCTACTAGTTCACTCATCAAATGCCTACAGGGGCTGGGGTGGGCCAGGGCCACAAATTCAGGAGTGGGGTGTGAAATCCACACATCCCATGTGGGTGGCAGGAGCCCAGTTACTTGAGTCAGCACGGCTGTCTCCCAGGGTCTGCATCAGCAGGAAGCTGGAATGGGAACTGGTGCTGGGAAAAGAACCCAGATACTCCAGGGTGGGACTGCATGTTTACCAGTATCTTAACCACTAAGCATAACACCCAACCCAGGGCCAGTGTTATAGCACATGGGATTAAGCTGCCACCTGCAATGGCAATATCCCATATGGGCCCTGATGCATCTCCTGGCTGCTCTACTTCAGATTCAGCTCCCTGCTAATGTGCCTGAAAAAAGCAGCAGAGGATGGCTCAGGTGTTTGTGCCCCTGCCACCATGTGGGAGACCCTGGCTGTTATTTAGGAAGTTAGCAGTGAGATGCTAGCTGTCATTTTGGGAGTTAACAGTGAATGGAGGATCTCTCTCTCTCTCTCTCTCTCTCTCTCACTCTCTCTCATTCTCCTCTCTCCCTTTTGGCTATCCACTGTACAGGAAGAAGGCCACAGTAAATGTTTCTCTGTGTGTTAGTCCAGATGTTTTTATACATGCCTTTGTGTGCATGATGTGTTCACACATTGACCAGAGAACATATCAGCCAGTCAGCTGGTGCAAAAGGAAAGCAGCCAATGACTGCCCAGGGACAGTTTTCTTCTCCTGGATTCCATCCATCCCACCCCTAAACAACTGACGTGTTAGACACCAACACATTGCACAATCATGTCTTATCAGAGGTTGGTGAACTTCTACCCCCGAGTGAGTTAATGTCGTCGTCTCTGCTTTCCACTTTCATGCCACAGAGTCAATATTTACCAGCCGGGTTGCTAACACAGGCACTGGGCCCAGACGCAGTCCCAGGCCACCTTGTCCACAGGAGGCAGCGGCAGTCTCAGTGGCACCCATAGGTTTTTCTGGGCCACAGGCCACAGCACCAAGGGCCCCAGTAACACAGCTCTCACAGACCAGGCAGCCTCTGGTCCAGCAAGGATGTTCCATGCCACCAACAAAGTTTCAGGAAATTAGAACATGCTGGAAGGCACTGAAATGTCAAAGATGGGCAAACCAAGGCCCTAGTGATGGACTAGACTGTATCTAAGCATATCTTGACCCCTTTGGTCCCACACCAGGGCATGCACTCGCTCTCTCTCTCTCGTGCTGTTCCTTTGAGACCATTCACCTGGAGAACTCCTGGGGGTTGAAAGAACACAGAGGGCCAGGGCTCCTCTGAAATGGTCCATTTCAGAGCAGCCTTCCTCAGAGTGGCCTGACTTCTTCTACTAATGATTAAGACACTACTACCATGGAATCATCTGCTCGTGCATCTCTTATTGGCATCCATTCACCCATTTGTTCAAATGCCGATGTCTTACTAAGTACTAACTATGAGAAGTTGGTCATTATTACTGGCTTCACCAAAGCAGCACCACTCTGCCCCTTCTCCTGAGAAGGGTTTGTAGTTATCAATTTTCTTGATGTTCCAAGGAAATCTGAGGCTTATAGGAAAAAGTATCTATAGAAAGGGAAGGTAGAACCGCTTGTTTGGGGTAGTCCTCTGACTGCAGACTTCCAAAAGACAGAGCTTTCTGAGTCGAAAGCGGATGGAGAAGTGACTTGGGATGACATCAAATGCCTGCAATGTTTCTGTAGAGTAATGGAAAGAGCAAAAGACCTGGGATGAGGAGATATTTATTTAGGTCCCACTTCTGCCACCAAAAATATCCCAGGACCCAGAAAGGGCAAGCACCTTGCTCAAGTACACACAACAGAACAATCAACAGAATGGGACTGGAAGCAAGTTTTTGACTCCAAGTCTATTGCTGAGGCCACACACAAGTGCTTCTACTCCTCTAAAACTGAAACGGTTCCAAGAAAGCCACAACCTTGATTGGAAACTTCCGTGCTAACATGACTTCCCTTCCTCCTCTTCCTCAGGTGGCAGCAGGTGCC
Organism: Ochotona curzoniae; assembly: GCF_017591425.1. NCBI lineage: Eukaryota > Metazoa > Chordata > Mammalia > Lagomorpha > Ochotonidae > Ochotona > Ochotona curzoniae. Next base: position 68,226,756 of record NW_024467122.1, read on the forward strand.
AACCACAAGGCACCTTCTCCCCATGGCCAAAGGCCTCCAGCTCGCTTCACAGAACCAAGCTTAGGATCTTCCTGTGGAACCAGAAGCACACTGGGGACAAATGAAGACGCTGGGATGGGGAACGATTCTGGCACATAAGCATAATGCACATCTGCTAGAATGTGAAGCAGCTCTGTACACTTGGCTTGCCCCCTCCAGGCAAGGAAACAAAGACAGTCGTGTGAGCAGGGCATCAGTGAAAGTGCTGCTGCTTGGAAGATGGCCCAACTATCTGGGCCACTGTATTCACGTGGGCGACCCGGATGAAGCTCCTGGCACCTGGCTTCAGCTTGGCCCAGTCCTGATCCTTGCAGCCTTTGGGGATGTGAACTAGCAGATGGAAGCTCTCTCTATATCTATCTATCTCTCCCTCTGTAACTCTGCCTTTCAAATAAGTAAAATAAATCTTTGAGGCGGGGGGTAGGGGAATGGGTTAACAGTAGTCAGAATAAGACTAGGAAAAACTGGAAGGTCAGTCTGGGCGGTACCGCAAGCAAAACAATAGGTCTAGGTAAGTTCCATTCTTCACTTTAATCTGCCAGCCACTTAGTCCCAGCTCCACATACAAAGCTGTAGAAGGAAGACGTGGCCCAGAATCCCTTAGCCAACAGAGAAATTTGAGGTAGCAACAAAAAAGGATGGAAAACACAATAGAAACATACACTTGAAGGCATGGGAGTTTTACGATAACCATCCAAATGCTGTGATGACAAATGACTCTTTCCAAACCCCTTGGGCTGTTTGTGTCAGAATTTTTCTGGCAGAAGAGATGGGAGCGCCACCACAATCACCAGCGTGTAGACCTCTGCAGCTCCCACTTTGTGCTGCCATCCTAATTTACCAGTCCTTCCGCAAAGCTTGCCCAGAGTTTCCTCTTGGAAGGACATAAGACAATAAAGCCTCCCTCATCCCCCTTCCCACTTTTCTAAAGATTTGTTTAATTTATTTGAAAAGGAGAGAGAGAGAGAGAGAGAGAGGAAAGAAGAGAATCTTGTGTCCACTAGTTCACTACCCAAATGCCAGGACGGGGCCAAACTAAAGCCAGACATCAGAAAACTTTATCCTGGAATTCCATTTAGATCTTTCATGGAACACAAACTCCCATTTGAGATGCCAACATTGCAGACTGTGGCTTAACCCACAACAACATGACACTGGCCACCACTTCCAGGTCCTCCACATTACCTACAGCAACCCACTCCTTAACAGATACCCTCCTGTGCTCTGTTCTCTATCCAGTCCCATGAACTTTCTCAGGCTCAAACTACTGAAAATAAAACGCTTACACTTTAAAAACAATTTCTCCCATATTGCATCAGATACATTAAATACTTATATACAAAAAAGTTTAAGTGGAAAAAATAGATCAATCATAGTGTTCCCACCATAACTAATACTATTAAAACTTTAATGATAGAGCAGGTTCCTAGCTAAGGTTTATGACACTCATACAACCGTGTAACTGAGGCTTTGAGCTCAGTACCTGGACTCCAGCTTCCTGCTGATGCACAATGTAGACCGTAGGAGGCAGTAGATGATGGTTCAAGTCACTGTGCTCCTGACATCCACATGGGAAGCATGGATTTAGGTTCTTAGCTCCTGGCTTCAGTCCTGTGCCAACCTTGGACACTGGAGGCTTTGGAGGAGTAAGCCAGCAAATGGAAGCCTCATCTCTGCTTCCTTCTGCCCTTCCCCTCCCCAAATAAATGAATCTCAGGGGCTTCCTTAGACTTCTGTCTATCCTCTGCTTGCTACACTGGGCTCACTTCTGCCTCCCTACTAGAACCCATCACCCACCCTTCCCCAGCCTCACCTTGCCTTTGCCTTTGTTTGTCCTGTGTGGAACTCAAGCCCTCCCTGCTGGGTCAGCCACATCTCACCGATCTTGCAATGCTCCCTTTAGCTTCTCACCCTCCACCCCTCCTCCCCTACCAAACAAACAAATAAACAAACAAAAAATTCCCTGGTTAGGCCAAGTCCTGGGAGTAGCTCCCTGTCCTGAACCAGAATCCTACATATTTGCAAGTCCTTTTGGCTGTCCCCTATTCTCACAGCTATTGACACTGTGACACATTCAGGATTTGGTTTTGCTTTTTGCTTGCTTTTGGCCTCTGCAGCCTTCCCTAGCCGACACGAGGTAGGGGGTATTGTACAGAATTGTGACATTTTTGAGCCGAGATCATTAGTCCCACCCCTTAATTGTACAAAACAAAAAAACCAAAATCGTAGAGACCAGAGGAGAAGAACTTAAGGTCACAAAGGCAGAATGGAGACTCCAGGAGCCAAATTAAACCAGAAGTCATGCATACATTACACGTGCACCTACCCTGCTCCCACGACTGCAGAAGGTACTGGGAATAAAGAAAATTTGGCCTCCTCTAGACACTAAGCTCAGAAAGCACACAGAACTGGCAGCCATGTTAGGGTAGACACCTGTCGTCAAGGTGCAGTGAGCGAGGGTGGGAGGTCTCACAGGCAAAGTGACCATGGGGTATCCTCACTGTGTTGTGGTCATTTAGAGCAGGTGCAGCCAGTCTTTCCTAAAACAGTCAGGGCAGGCTTCCAGGAGGAAGCAGAACCTGAGCCAGTATCAAGGCATGAGTGAGCCCAGATAAGCACAGGGACAACATGCCACCTGGCTCCTGGAGCGAAAGGAGGCCACTGGAAGGACTCTGTGATGTAAGAAAGGGAGCTCCAGCCAGAAGGCACACCGGAATTAGCTTATAGGATCACCAAATCTTCCGTGGCCACTCCACACCTCTCTACCCTATGCCTCAGCACCCAGCAAGAGGACAGGTCACTGGCTTTGGCTAATTATGACATCCCCTAACGGGTGGAGTTTCCCAGTCCTACCATCACATAGGGTAGCTACCAGCCTATGACAGAGTCACTTTCAAGCTGGAGAACCATCTCTACTCTAACGGGGGGGCCACCAACTAGCCCATAGGACAGGCACCTTAGGGTGTGAACAGAAAGAGAACTATTTAAGCAAGAAAGGGATGCTGAATTAAATGAATGAGCCCACTATGTATGTCTCAAGGACCATTTTGAAGAACTGATATCGGATCCGGGTGTACATTACACACAAACTGGGGCACCACCAAAAACACACGTCAGTGCCTCACGCCAGACATCAACATATGAATGCCCAGCATGTATGTCTATCTGTTGATCCCTGGGTCTGTTTGCTTGTTTTAAACCTCTCTGTGAAGCAGATATATTGCCCAGGATCCATTTTCATCACAATCTCCTGTTAACCTTTCAGAGGTTCAAACCTTGGCATCACAAGGTGAGATAGCACATTGTCCATTTTACAGATGAGGAAATTGAGGCCCAGACAGGTGAAGTGATTTGCCCAGGATCACACAGTCATGGGATCCAGGTTTGACACCCGAGTTAGAGGGACATATTTCTGTGTTGGAGAGGGATGGTTCCATTGTTAGACACAAGGACCTATCCAGCAAGCAGCAGCAATAGCAACTGGGAAAGGTGGAAGTGGAGGACCTCAGGGCTTGGCAGTGCCTTCTGGCTGGCAAGGGAGCAGCCTTCTCGGAGAAATGCATGGACCCCAGGAAAGATCCTATATCTTGGTTCAGCTGGAACATCAGGATTTCAAGGTCACCCAGGAAATAGGTAGAACCATTTGGTGTGGAGATGGGCTATACCATCTCTTCTTCCAAGAAATCTTTTCAAGATCTCTGCTCGGTGGAGGAGTAGGTGTTTGGTATGGCAGCTGAGATGCCACCAGGGATGCCTGCAATCCTCACTGCAGGGCCTCAGTGCAAATCCAAGCTCTGCTTCTGACTCTGGCTTCCTGCCAGCATGCACCCAAGGAGGTAGCAGGTGCTAGCTCAGGTGCCCAGTTTCCTCCCAGCCAGCTGAGAGAGTCAGATGCAGTTCCAGGCTCCTGGCTGCAGCCTGGTCCAGCACAAGCTGTAGAGGGCACTTGGAGAGTGAACCCAAATGGACGCTATCTTATTGGCTGTGTGTGTGTCTGTGTCTTTCATATAAATCAACTGCTGTAAATATTGTCACCTCAGCCTCTGTTTATAGAGCTCTATAGCCACACTGCCTGATTCCCATTTGTTCTAGAGTGCCTGCTTCTGGGAGGGAGGGACTGAGTCCTTGGGCCTCTGTTTCCTTAGCTGTCAAACCAGGCCAAGGCTTCCCACTGTCTTGCCTATACCACGTAGAATCTTACATCAAATGAGTTACATGAGAAAAGCCAGTCAATTCTGCTCCCATCTCAGAATGAGTGGTGGGGCCAGAGTTGTGGGGCAGCTAGTTAAGCCCCTGCTTGCAATTCTGGAGCCTGGTTCAAGATCAGGCTGCTCTACTTCTGATCCAGTTCCCAGCAAGTGCACCTGAGGAGGCAGCAGAGGATGCCCAGGTGCTTGAGCTCCTGCCACCTGGTCCAGCTTGGCCCAGTGCTGGATAAGCAGGAACTTTAGAATGAATGGGAATCAGGCAGTGCGGCTGCAGAGCTCTGTAACCAGCAGATGGAAGATACCTCTTCTTTCCCTCTCTTTCTCTGCCATTCTGCCTTTGAAATAACTAAATCACAAAAGGAAAAAAAAAAAAAGAGGTTATGGGGCCTTTGAGGATAATGTCAACAATTGTAGCTGGGTGAATGTAAGGCTACACCTCTAAATGTCTGTGCAGGAATGGAGAACATGCTTTTAAAAATAATAATTAAAAGAGTATGTTGTTTGAAAGGCAAAGTTATAGAGAAAGCGGAAGAGATAGAAAGAGAGAGAGGGTCCACCTGCTAGTTCACTCCAAAATGGCCACAACGGCCATGCCTGGGCCTAGCTAAAGCCAAAAACTTCTTCCAGATCTTACATGGCTGGCAGAGGCCCAAGCACATGGGCCGTTTTTCTGGGGCATTTCCAAAGGTGTATTAGCAAGGAGCTGGATCAGAAGCTGAACCCATAGGACTCAAACCAGTGCCCATATGGGATGATGGCATTACAAATGGTAGTTTAATGTGCTATGCCACAATGCCAGCCCCTGGGACAGTAGAACCCCTAGACAGTAGAACAGAACTTGCAGATTGACATTCTTAGGTTCTAAATCTTTTCAGGGTAGGAAGCCAACTTACAGAAGGGAAGCTCCAAAGGGAGCAACTATCAGTTTTAGGGAAGGTCCTGGAAACTGCCAGTATATTCCACTTTAAATTTCCACACAATGGGTCCAGCGCGATAGCCTAGTGGCTAAAGTACTTGCCTTGTACACGCTGGGATCCCATATAAGTGTTGGTTCTAATCCCAGAGGTCCTGCTTCCCATCCAACTCCCTGCCTGTGGCCTGGGAAAGCAGTCAAGGATGGCCCAAGGCCTTAGGAACCTGTACCCACACAGAGACCCAGAAGAAGCTCCTGGCTCCTGGCTTCGGGTTGGCTCAGCTCTGGCCATTGCAGCCACCTAGGGAGTGAACCAGTGGACAGAAGATCTTCCTCTCTGTTTCTCCTTCTCTCTGTATATCTGATGTTCCAATAAAATTTTTTTAAAAATAAATCTCAAAGAAAATTTGTACACAATAAAAATACTAATGTTTAGATGACCAAAAACACATAAGCAACAATGACAGAGTGTTGGCAAAGCCATGAGGAAATAAACACATGTCAGTGAATGGTAAACTGGCTCTATATTTCCACTTTCAGCTGAGAAGCATCAGTAATAACCTCTGGCACACCATCACTGGGACAACACAACAATACAAAGGTGGGAAATTCAACAGATACAATTACAGGAAAACAATTATTTTTAGCAGAAACAACAGGGGAAGATGAAGTAAATTGGACATATCAACATAGTCGAATATTATGAAAATGTATATGGAATGCACGTACTTTTTTACAAGATTAACTTATCTGAAAGCTGGAGTTATAAGAGAAAGGAGGAAAAAGAGAGATCTTGGCTGATTCATTCTCTAAAAGGCTACAACGGCCGGCACTAGGCCAAGCAAAGCAAGGAGAGTCACCTAGCTTACTGTGTGGGTGCAGGGTCTCAAGGCTTTGGACTGTCCTCTGTTGCTTTCCCAGGCCACAAGCAGGAAGCTGGATGGGAAGTGGGGCTGCTGGGATTAGAACCAGTGCTCACAGAGGATGCTGGTTTCCTAAACAACGGCAGTTTTACGCACTACACCACCATGCCAGCCCCATGTGCATTTATTTTTATAAAGGCCAGTATTCTCCCAAATGTCAGTGTTGAGGAAGTCAAGCAGAGGCTGAGGAACTGTTGGAAATGAAAACAGACTAAAAGCAGTGACACCAAGGTGTAACATAAGATCCTGCCTTGGCTCTTCCCAGTAGTCGGGGAAACTGCAGCCAAGCCCCCTGGGTGGGAATACCAGCTAAGTGAGACAAAAGCAAGACAGCTGAGAAGAAAGCATACCAGTAGCAAACGTTGCACGCTGCACTGGGATTATGTGCACGAATGTCCACATTTTTAGGGAATACTATACACGAAGACAAAACGAGGGATGAGGAAGCATGCCTGCAAGCCATCCTCAATGCTTTGAAAACAACAATAGGTACAGAGACAGGTGATACATGGGTGAGGAGACACAGAGGGGACTGAGAGGACAGTCACTGTATCTCGGGGCCAGTATGGTGGCTCAACAGCCTAGTCCTCCACCCTCTGGCAACGGCATCACATATGGGTGCCAGTTTGTGTGCCAGCTGCTCCACTTCCCATCCAGCTCCCTGCTTGTGGCCTGGGAAAGCAGCAGAGGACAGCCTAAGCCCTGAGACCCTTGCACCCATATGGGAGACCTAGAGGAGGCTCCTGGCTCCTGGCTTTGAATTAGTTCAGCTCCAGCCATTGTTGCAATTTGGGGAGTGAATCAGTAGGTGGAAGATCTTTCTCTGTCTCTCCTTCTCTCTGTAAATCTATCTTCAAAATAAAAATAAATAAATCTTTTTTTTAAAAAATCAGTTATCTGGATCAAAGGTATATGGGGACTCTGTTATTCTTACAACTTCTTTATTACAATGATGTCAACATAAAAAATATAAGCATATGAACTCTGCATCATGGAAAGGCATAAAGGAAAGAAATTCAGTAAAAAAAAAAAAAAAAAAAAGATATATTGTAGTTAAGCAAGTAAAGCTGCTGCTTGCATCGTCAGCATCCCCCATCGAATTTCTAGGTCAAGTCCCAGTCACTCCACTTCTGACCCAGCTTGTTCCTAATGTTCCTGAGAAGGTAGTACAAGATGACCCAAGGACTTAGGTCCATACCATGCATGTCGGAAATGTGGATGAAGCTCCCGGCTCCTGACTTTGACTTGGCCCAGACTTGACTGATAGACAGTCAGGGAGTGAGCCAATGGATAGATGATACCTTTTTTTCTGTGTCATTTGCCTTTCAAATAAATAAACTTGCTTTTAATTTTTTATTGATTTTTACTAGAAAGGCAGATTTACAGAGAGAAGACAGAAAGATCTTCCATATACTGGTTTACTCCCCAAGTGGCTACAACAGCTGGAGCTAAGCCTATCTGAAGCCAGGAGCTTCTTCTGGGTCTCCCACGTGGTTGCAGGGTCCCAAGGCTTTGGGCTGTCCTCGACTGCTTTCCCAGGCCACAAGTAAGGAGCTGGATGGGAAGTAGAGTAGCTGGTCCCCATATGGGGATCCTGGTGGATGCAATATGAGGATTTAGCAACTAGGCTATCATGCCAGGCCCTTAAATAAATAAATCTTAAACACACCTACACATTTTGGCCTAGCATTTAAGATGCCTGAATCCCATATCAGAATGTCCACCTTTCTTGCCCAACTGAAGCTCTCTGCTGGAATAAAGCAGGCACTGAGCCAAGCTGCTGAACCACTCCTATGGGAGACCAAGGTGGAGTTGCAGGCTCCCAGCTCCAGTCCTGCCCAGTCTTGGCCATTTGCAGACCTTTGAAATATGCACTAGTGGATGGTTACTCTCTAGCTCTTAAATAACAATATGCAATTTATGTTCTGGCAATTAACACATGGAAAAGGAGGTAGATACGATAGCTGCAACTCTACAAAACCTCCCATTACCTCCACAGGAGTCCCTTCCTCTGCTCTGCCAGTTTTCATGATGGGCTCAAAGAGATCCACACTCATGGGAAAGGCAAGCGGTTGGCCCCGAGTGCTGCGCTGCCCCCTGAGCATGTGTAATGCAGCCACTTTGTCTGAGTGGCTTTGTGCTTTGTTTTCTTAACAAAGGGTGATGAAAGCGCCTCCCTCCCTCAGCCACGACTTCTGTCACCCAGGGCCCTCCATGGGTGGCTGTCTCGGGGCAGCCCCATCCCTCCAGCCTCTCTCCAGGCTCTAGTATCTGAGCTTAGTCCCGCAGCTACTCATTCCTGTCACAGCCCTTTGCCCAAGTAAGTTACTGCCTATCTCCAGGACTAGGTCTTGAGGAGCTGTCCCGTTCATCCCAAACTCCCCCACAGACTTGGGGGTCCCTCTATGGGCATATGGCCTATCTACCTTCTCACTTCATTTGGCTTTGAGGGGAGTGCCCTGAGATCTCCAACTAAGTCCCAAATCTCCTCCACCCATCATGGTGCCTAACGCACAGTAAGTGCCTGAGACTTAAGACCGTCAACGTCACTGCCATCACAGAGCCCAGCACGAGTGACAGAACCGTACTATCCCGGGTTGTTTTGCATCTGTGTGGCTCACAGCTCCCTCCATCCTTCAGGACACGTGCCAAGGGCTTGTGGGGGCGGGGGACAGGGATTGGAGGGCAGAATGGGAGTGGGGGCATGGGCAGCCAACACTCCCATCTCTGAAGTCTGATTTGGGATGGGCAAGGTCAGAGGTGATGACAATGACCACTTCCTAGACCCTCAGTGTGGAGGGGGCTGGAAAGGCACAGAGAGAGAGAAAGAGAGAAAGAGAGAGAGAGAGAGAGAGAGAGAGAGCTCCTGTTCACTGGTTCAGTACTCAAATGCTCCAGAAGACAGGACTGGGTCAGGCTGAAGCGAGGAGCTGGACAGTCAATATGGTCTCCCACATGAGCTGCAAGGACCTATGAAGGTACCTGAACACTTCCAGGGTGCGCATGAGCAGGAAGCTGAAATCAGGAATGCAGCTGGGGCAGAAACCCAGGCACCCTGAGACCAATGCAGGCATCCCATACGCCATCTTAACTGGCATACAAATGTCCACCCCTGGAAGTCATGTTTGTGCTTTTGTTCCTCACTTTGTGCTTAGGAAATCCTGGGCAGTCACAGCTTCCAGGCCTATGGAAACTGGAGACTTGGCTGAGATCTTCTGCCTCATATTTAACTCAACGCAGATTCCAGATAGTTCAGAAGGTAGCTGCACCTCTGCAGCAGGGCAGGTGGGTGGATACAAACTGTGGTAAGTTTTTCAGGATCGTTGACACTTAATAAATATGAGGGTCTACAAGCAGGAGGGGTGGGTGGAGAAGGGTGGGTCACGGCAGGCTTGTCCAGGAAGCTAGCATTTGATCTGGACTTTTTTTCCCCAAAGATTTCTTTTATTTTTATTGGAAAGGTAAATGTATAGAGAGAAGATACAGTGAAAAAAAAAGATCTTCCATTCTCTAGTTCATTCCCTCAAACGGCTGCAACAGCCAGAGGTGAGCCGATTCGAAACCAGGGGACAGTGTGGCCTTGGTCACAGTGTCATCACAGTGATGGTCAACTCAGCAGCACAGATGCACACCTGCTTTCCAAGGGCTGCCACCCCAGGGTAAATGAGCCTGAGATAGGCCTCATCTCATCCTCACTGCGCCCCAGCAACTCAGCCCTTGGGGGAATGCAAAGGCATCAAGTGTGTGGATACAGGAGAGGAGGGGACGTGTGGGTGTGAGAAACACCCTTGGGATGATTAGAAGGTAAGACTCACAGACAGAAATAGCCACGGGGCTAAGACGGCTGATGTTTCATGCCTTATGTGGACATCTTACATTTTTATATTAAAAAAAAACTTTTTCACTAAAAATGACTCTCAGATCTATTACATTATTGTGAAAAGATATTCAATCTGCTTTACAAAAGTGAAAAGAGATTTTCAAGGTCAGGTGATTCTGGCTAAATCCTCATATACAAGGGAGCTTCAAAAATTCATGGGGGAAAAAATGAATCAAAAAATAAGTTTAGGAGGCTGTTCCCATCCAGCTCCCTGTTTATGGCATAGGAAAACAGCCTTGGACCCCAGCACCCGTGTGGGCGACCCAGAAGATCATCCTGGCTCCTGGCTTCAGATTGGATCAGTCAGATCCAGCCACTGTAGCTATTTGGGAAGTGAACCAGTGAATGGAAGATCTTTCTGTCTCTCTTTCTGTCAATCTGCCTTTTATATAAGAATAAAATAAATAGTTTAAAAGTCTTTCAAATAAAATTCTAAAATGATAAATTTATTGTGGTGTAAAGAAAAGAGTTTGAAATCTATTTCTGGGGCAGTGGAGTAGGGGGAGGAGTCTCTTGAAAGTTTATAGGAGGGGAGGCATTGTGGCACAATGGTTTAAACCGTTGCCTGCAATGCTAGCATCCCAAATGGGTGCCAGTTGAGTTTCAGCTTTTCCACTTCAGATCCAGCTCCCCACTAATACACCTGGGAAATCAGCAGAGGATGACCCAATTCCTTGATCTCCTATACCCATGTGGGAGGAAGGAATGGGGCTCTGGGCTTCAGCCCTGTGACCAAGGATAAACACTATTGTAACTTCTGGCACCATCAATTCAATTTCCTGGTTTTGACCTTGACACTAATGGAGTCACATAGCTACTCCTTTTGAGTCTGACTTCCTTTGCTCAATATGGTATGTGGGCTTCAGTCATCATTCCATATAACGGGCCGTCATTAATCTTCATTTTTACACAGGGCTAGACAGATAATGAGTTAAAGCCAGCAAGACCCTTGAACTACTCCAGGAAGCAAGTTTATAGACAGCTCTCCCAGAAATCAGGAGGACTTCTGCCGGGCTTTGGGCTGGTGGTACCCAGCTTGGAAGACAGGGCCTTGCTGGTCCAAACTTACTGCAAAGCTACAGTCCGTCATCTCTGGAAAGCCAGAGGCTCTTGCTTGAACTTAGCCCTGTGCCCAGTCCTCTGAGGGACGCCCCTACAACCAAGAGGTAGGTATGACTCGTGTCCCCATTTTGCAGACAATAAAATGGAGACTGGGACCAGTGTTGTGGTAAAAATGGGTTTAATCACCACCTGCAACACTAGCATCCCATACAGGTACTGGTTTGAGTCCCCACAGCTATGCTTCTGATCTGGCTCCCTGCCAATGTACCTCGGAAAGCAGAGGAGGATGGCCCAAGTGTTTTGGGCCCCTGAATCCACATGGGAGACCTAGAGGAAGCTCCTGGCTTTGGCCCTGGCCATTGCTGCCATTTGGGAGTAAACCAGTGATTGGAAGATTTCTCTCTCCCTCACTCCTTTCTCTTTCTCTGTAACTTTACCTTTCAAATCAAATAGCTACAATAAATCTTTTTTTTTAAATGAAATAAAGCTGACTTGGAGGAGTTGAGTAAGTTGTCCTGAGGTTCCACAGCAAGAAAAAGGACCCAGATCCTGACCAATGCAGCCCTAAAAGCCAAGCCTCTCCATAATGGCAGAGATTTTGCCAGCTAGATCTGGCCCCCACTACATTTTACTTGTCCCAGCTCTGCTGCCCAGGTTCACCTGCCAGGGCCACTCTGGCCTCCTGGCAGCAGCTCCAGCCCCAGGCTCCTCCCTGCCTCAGGACCTGTCTGCGCTGATTCCTTTGCCTGCATATTAACCCCTCAGCTCTCAAATCCAAGGCCATGTCCTAGAGCAGCCTTGTCTGATCACTTAGTCTTTTCTTTTTTTTTTAAGATTTATTTATTTATTGGAAAGTCAGATATACAGAGAGGAGGAGAGACAGAGAGGAAGATCTTCCATCCAGTGATTCACTCCCCAAGTGAGTGCAACGGCTGATGTTAATGCCGATCCAAAGCCAGGATCCAGGAACTTCTTCCAGGTCTCCCACACGGGTGCAGGGTCCCAAAGCTTTAGGCTGTCCTCGACTGCTTTCCCAGGCCACAAGCAGGAAGCTGGATGGGAAGTGGCGCTGCCAGGATTAGAACCGGCACCCATATGGGATCCCGGGGCGTTCAAGGCAAGGACTTTAGCCGCTAGGCCACACCACCAGGCCCTGATCACTCAGTCTTAAACTCAGTCCCACTTTTCTTGGGGACTCCTGTTCTCTCTTACTCACAGTCCTTCACACACCTTAGAACAATGTACCCATTGACATTCCTGTGCATAGTGCCTTTCTCTACCAATAGATCATGAACTGCAAGAGGAGGGCTAGGAGGACTGCCCTAGATGGCCACTTTCCACACTTCCAGCTACTTGAGCACAATTGTAGTGCACACTTCATTGAATGGAACATTACCTAAATAATCACCTCATGGGCTTTAATAAGTACCTCATTCCCAGTCCCATGATGCAATGTCTCAGGATCCTACTCTGTCCCATTTTGGATGTGAATCACCCCTTTGGCCAGTGGATCCACACAGTATAGGCTACTCTCTCCTTAATCACTCAGTTACCAGTATCAGTGTTTGTCTTCAAGTTACCATGATTTTACTCAATAATGGCCCCAACATACAAGAGTCATGACAGCAATTCAGATATTCCAAAGAGATTCTGTAAGATGGAAAGGGAAAAGTTCTTGACTCAAGCAAAGAGAATCTTAAATCTTAGGCTCAGCCTGGCTTGATCCATGACACAAGCTAATCTTCTATCCACACAATTGTGAATAAGGAGAAAGAAACGTGCTTTGTTGCTGCACTTGCAAACTATGAAAGCTACAATCACAGGCCAAGTGCTTGGTTAGGATGGAAAGGGCATTCAATGGCAAGGCTCTGTATTATTCAGGGTTTGGGGCATACCCTGGGAGATTACAGGGTGATCCCTGTAGATGACCAAGGACTCCTACATAAAGAGATAAAGGAAAACAGGAGAGTAAGGTGGGCGCCTGAGGGCAGCTGTAGTTCCAGGCTATTCTGTGGCCCCAGGAGAGCTCCTTCTTCTCTCTGAACCCGGTTCCACTGTCAAATGTGGAGCCTGGAAGGGAGGACCTCTAAAGATGCCTCTAGCTCATCTGATGCCCATTCCTCTAAGCCTCTTACCTACCAACAGCCCAGTCAGCACTGGGGGTGAGAAAGAGGAGCTCCTCCTGGGATGATCCCAGGAGCTCCCCAGGCTGGCAGCCACATGGAGTCTTTGCAGTCTGAGAAGTAGCAGGGGTGGGGGCTCCCCCAGAGCTTAGGTTCTTGATATACAGAATGGGAAGAGACAGATCACAAAAGAATATGACAGGAATTATCCAGGAAACTGCTTCCACTTCCTTCCTTAACTAATTATTATTTGAAAGGCAAAGTGACAAAGAGGGAGAACAAAAGAAGAGGGAGCCATTTTCCATCTGCTTGTTCACACCCCAAATTGCCCATAATAGCTACAGGCTGGGCCAGACCAAAATGAGGAGTCAGGAATGCCATCTGGGTCTCCCATCTGAGTGGCAGAAAGCCAAGTACTGAGCCATCAGGTGCTGCCTGCCGGGGGCGGGGAGGTGCGTAGGGGGTAAGCAGGAAGCTGGGTAGAAATGTAGAGCAGCCAAGACGTGAGCCAGACACCACAGAATGTGGGCATTTGCGCCACAACACTCACTCATATTCTCAGCTCCTTCACACACCCAACCTACCTCTAGTGCTGTTTCCATGCAGCTCCCCTCACTGCCAGGTCAGAGCCCAAAGAGGACAAAGGCTATGTCCTCCTCATCTTTATAGCCCAGCTGTTGCAAGGCATTTGGGAAGTGAGCCAGCAAATCAGAAACCTCTCTCTCAATCTCTCCCTTTTTCACTCTGTAACTGTGCCTTTCAAATACATACTTTTTTTTTTGAGAAAAAACAAATTTATTTTGGTAAAAATTTTAAAATTCATAATAGATTTTTTCACTTAAGAGACCATGCACAGACCCCAAAAACTTTTTGCATCAAAAAAACTTCAGCTGTCATTCTGTTTTCCACCGACTTTCTGAAGTGGTTTCATAGCCCTTGCAGAGCTGAGAGGCTCTCTATCTGCATGCTGTTTGGCAAACCTTGGAATGGCCCCAAGTAACTCAGATCCCGGGCTCGTACGGCTAATTGCTCAACACAAATCCACTTTCAGGAGGGTTACTTCACCTCCCCATCAGCCTCGGAGCTTTGGAAACAAAATTCTAGGCACTGCAGAGAAGCCCAGTGAGAAGCAAGACCAACACCACCAAGTCAGGTACCCCAGTGGAGCCTGGGCAGGGCTTTGTATGAAAAGGAACCTGCAAAACAAGAAGTATCTTGAAGTGCTATCATAAACAACACATATCTCAACAGCTCTAGAACCTTTCAAGGCAAGTCCATCATTCCAGAGAGATGACTATTTGCAGGGTCATCTAGGAAGAAGCATGAACCACAGCTGGTTTTCTAGAATGTCCAACTCATCCTGTGACAAGCCCAAGGCTTGCAATGCTGGCTTGGTGATCCCAGTAGAACCAGCCCATCCCCCGGGCTCCATCACATGTCCCCTCCACTTCTCAAAGTCTCTTACCTCCCCAGCTCCTCTCCTATGTCGTAAAAGTCCTCCACCTTCTGCTGCTTGAACGTCTCCATGTTTGGGCTCCTCATTGAGGCCTGGACCAGACACCCCTGAAATGGGAGGACACCTGAGATTAGCACAGCCATGCAAATGACCACAAATATAGGAAGTGTGAGGCCTAAAGCTAATAGGTTGCAGGGGAGAGAGTAACTGACCAGCAGTCCCCAGCCCTGGTTCCTCAAAGACCTCTTGTCACCCGTAGCTAACTTGTTATGTGACCTAGATGTATTCCCACTTGTAAAGACAGAGGAACACATCCATAGCCAACTGCATCTCCTTCTCATTTCATAGGATGGGCACGTGGCCTAGCAGTCACAACGCCTGAATCAGAAAAGTTAAGTTGAGGCACCAGTACAATGGCTAAGTTGGCTAATGCTCTACCTGCAAGCACTGCTGGGATCCCATATGGATGCCAGTTTGTGTCTTGACTATCCCACTACCCATTCAGCTCCCTGCTTGCGGCCTAAGAAAACAGTACAGGATGGCCCAAAGCCTTGGGATCCTGTACCCAGATAGGAAACCTGGAGGAAGATCCTGGTTTATGGCTTCAGATCAGCTCAGCTCTGGCTGCTGTGGCCACTTGGGGAGTAAAGCAGTGGATGGGAGATTTTCTGTCTTTCCTTCTTTCTGTAGATCTGCTTTTCCAATAAAAATAATTTTCAGAAAAAAAAATAGAAAATTTAGATCCAATACCAGATCTGGTTCCTGTCTCCGGCTTCTGACCAGTGCAGACCCTAGGAGACAGCAGACGATGGCTCAACAGTCAGGTCCCTGCCTCCCCTGCAGGAGATCTGGACTAAGGTCCCAGCTTCCACCTTTGGCCTGGTCTAGCCTAGCTGCTGTTGCAGGCATTTCAGGATGGAACCTCTCTCTCTTTCTCTCTTTCTCTCTCTGCCTCTCAAGTAAAAGTACAAATAAAAGAGAAGAGGAAGCTCTGATGCAAGGAGAAAGCTCACTAATGTTTGAGTCAGAACTCCTGGGTTCCAGCTTGCCTTGGGTGACCCATTTCAGCTGCCACAGACTTAGCCTCTTCATCTACAAAATGGAGCTAATGGTATACTAATCAAGACAGGAAATCCTTCCAAAAATGGTAAAATGCTGTATTGAAAGGCAAGGGATTAGCATGACCTCAGCTCCCTGGGGAGGTGTGCCACCCAACTGCGAGTCTGAACTGATGTGTAGACTCTCACTGTCATCATCCCATGGAGACAGTGGGCGGGAAATGGCATGACAAATTACAACAAGCTCAAGGAGCCAGGAGCCAGGAGCCTGAGGCGCTGGTTGCAGCTTGGCCCACAACCAGCACTGTGATCTCACCTCATGTCATCGGGACCTCAGTGTCCTCATCTGTCAAATGGAGCTCCCCTGGCTGCCCAGGGCATAGTAGTGAGAGTCACTGGGCAGCTCTAAAGCTTGGGGAGCAGTTGGCACTGCATCCAAAGAGACTGCACGTGTGCCTGGGGTCCCCCTTGCTGGGGAAGCTCATCTGCTCCCACAACAGCCACATGCCAGACTGGAAAGCACCCAGAGTACAGCCCGCAAATCACAAAGATAAAGCCAGCTGCCTGTGCACACAGGAAGTCTTTCTCGGCAAAGGCATTGCAGAGCTCTTTCTGCCTGGCCTGGGTGACTTCTCACCTACATGCCAATCAGATACAAGCCACTCCCAGACTCCAAAATCCCCCCTGAGACTATTTCACCATTTCTTACTTCAAGGGCAGGTGTCAGTGATGCCAAGTGGTCAGGGCTGTTCCAGCTCTCACTCACCCTCCTTTCTCACCTGTGCCCTTGCAAACCACAGTTCCATCAACAGTTCCATCAACATGCCACTGCCCTCTCCCTCCTAGGAGGTCCCTGGCAGAGGTGGCCTGGCATTCCCACCTCACTCTCCCTGCCCATTGGCACTGTGGTCTAGCACATGCCTTTCTCCCTGCTTCGTCTGTACCATGTGCAGGCCAATGGGTGAGAGGAGCCAGCGGCCCCAGCTAGGAACTAGCTTCGGTCTATGTTATCCTGGTGGCTTACAGGATGCTGGTGCCCTCTCTGGGTTTTGTTTCCCTCCTCCGTAAACAGGGACACCACTTCCTCCCCCAGCAGCTGCACGTGTCTACATGTGGTCTATTGTGACAGGGAGGTAAACTACCAGACGAGGCAGAGAGATCAGCAGCGAGTTAGATGCAGCCCAGGCCATGATCTGTTTGTGCCACTTCCCAAAGCTGTTGTGATGGCCAGTTTTCTGCTTCCTTACTAAGAGATAAGGCTTTTGGGGTTCCCCTGGCAAGTCTGGCTAGACCAGAACCCAGAAGTAGGTGCATCTTCACTCGCATCATCTTGGCACATCTCCTAAGATTAGCCCAGAGGACGGTGGCACAGCTGCCTGCCAGCCTCTTTCTGCTAAAGAAAAAAAAATCCTTCCAAGCAAACCATTTGGGTCAGGTCCTGGGAGGGGGAAGTGTTGGATGAATACTTTCACACAGCTCAATGCAAGCAGAAAACTCTAGAAAACATGGAGCAAGCCCTGTGCCACTGTAGGTTAAGCTACCTCTTAGGAGGCCCACATCCCATATCGAAGTGCCTGGTTCTAGTCCCTGCAGCTCCACATCCAATCCACCTTCCTGCTAATGAGCCTGGGAGGCAGCAAACAATGGACCAAATACTTGGGTTCCTGCCAATAACATGAGAGACTCAGACTGAGTTCTAAGCTCCTGGTTTCAGGCTGACCATTCCTTGGCTATTGTAGGTTTTTGGGAAGTGAATCTGCAGGTGAAATATTGCTCTTTCTGTCACTCAGCTTTCCAAACAAATAAATAAATCATTGGCGAGGGGAAAGCCTTTAACAAAACAGCTCAGGAGCCTGGTGCGGTAGCCTAGTGGCTGAAATTCTCATTTTACATGTGCCAGGGTCGCCAGTTTGTATCCTGGCTGCTCCACTTCCCTTCCAGCTCCGTCCCTGCTTGTGGCCTGGGAAAACAGATGAGAACTGCCCAAGGCCTTGGCACCCTGCACCTGTGCAGAAGACCCAGAAGAAGTTCCTGGCTTCATATTGGCTCAGCTCCAGCCGTTGTGGCCAATTGCCAAGTGAACCAGTAGATGGAAGATCTTTCGCTCTGTCTCTCCTCCTCTCTGTCAATCTGACTTTCCAATAAAAATAAATAAAATCTTTTTTTAAAAAGAAAGAAAGAAAGAAAAAAGAAAACAGCTCAGGTGACAGAAACCTTGAGAGTAGCTCCAGGAATGGCTAAGATCCTCCACACAATAAGAGGAGCACCACCTGTGTAACCCAGACTCAGGCTGGACTCCAAGCAGTCTCAGTTCCCCAGCAAAAGTGCCCCCTTCCCTCCAGGCCTAAATGCTACTCCTCTGTGAGACCCTGCGATCCTTCCTCCAAAGCCACCCACCTCCCTCCCTACAACACACAACCATGTTAAATTCCCTAGGGAGTGTCCCTCTTGCTTTTTTTTTTTTTTTTTGCATTTTATTTTAAGTCAAGACTTCAAGATTTCAAGTCTGCCATCCATTGGTTCATTCCTCAAATGACTGCAATGGCCAGAGCTGGGCTGGTCTGAAGCCAGGAGCTAGAAGTTTCTTCCAGGTCTCTCACATCGGTTCAGAGCCCCAAGGGCTTAGGCCATCCTCTGCTTCCTTCCCAGCATACAAGCAGGAAGCTAGATCAGAACTGGAGCAGCTGGGATGTGAACTGACACCCATATGTGATGCCAGTCCTGGTAGGCAGAGGATTAGCTTGTAGCAACCCCCCCAAAAAAATAAGTGTTAAAAAGTAGAAATTCCACAGGCAAGTGCCGTGCCATGGCACAGTAAGTTAAGCTTTCATCTGTGATATCAGCATCCCATTAAGTGCCAGTTCTCAAGTTCTGACTGCTCCACTTGTGATCCAGCTCCCTGTTAATGCAGCTGGGAAAGCAGCAGGGGATGGTCCAAGTGCTCTTGGCCCCTGCCACCCATGTGGGAGACTCAGAAAAAGCTCTAGGATCCCAGCTTTGGCCATTGTGGCCATTTCAGGGAGTGAACCACTGGGCAGATCTCTCTTTGTCTCTTCCTCTCTATATAAATCTGGCTTTCAAATAAGAATAAATATCTTTTTTAAATTCTATCTTTATTTTAAAAGAAAACCTGTTTTTCAAACAAATTAATAAATGGAAGGAAGGAAGGAAGGAAGGAAGGAAGGAAGGAAGGAAGGAAGGAAGGAAGGAAGGAAGGGAGGGAGGGAGGAAGGAGAAATAAAAGAAAAGAAAAGGAGAGAAAGAAAGAAAAAACATAGAGTGGGTTTAACCCAACCATTTTACAAAAGGAGGGTTAAGACTCCTGGGGGAACGGCCTGGAGGATGTGTTCAGGCTGGAGACCCTCTGGAGGAACTAGCTCCCTCCCTCACTCCACACACAATGCCCTCTCTCTGCTGTGGCCCCAGCTCCATTGGGCCAATTGAACCCAAGGAAGAGAAGCAGATCCAGGGGCCACACCTCCTGTAACATGGAGCAGGTGCCAATAGGAGGGGAGTCGGGAGAGGGAATCCCAGCATCACAGAACCCCTCTGGGCACTGCAGACCCCCACCCAGCATTCCCCCACCCCATGAGGAAGCCCCACCCTGCTGAGCTGTTCTGAAGAAGACCTCTTCTGGGAAAGTGCCACTAGACAGGACAGCCTGCTGGCTAACCTCCTGGCCTAAGGAGCTGGCCAGGGACAGTTCAGGGCTCCATCTGTGCCCTCAGGACACCTGCCAAACCACTGCACAGCCCAGACATCCCTGACCCAGCACCCTACGAAGCTGCTCAGTGGGGCCACTGTGGATATGCTGAAAACATGTCTTGGGATAGGAGTAACTTAATGCCAGGAAGGTAAACTGTGAGCAGGACAAGGTGCCGGTGCCCCTTAGTCTTCAGGACTCAATCAGCATACTTCCCACAAAGGCACTGGATTGCAGAGTGCAGGTGTCCGGGACTAGCAGCTAAGTGTCCCTCTCTCCCCAGGGGTACCATCTCCCGGCCTCTCCTCCAGTGCCCAGTGCGAGTTACTCATTTCTACTTTGTGGAGACAGCTGAAAGTTAGGGCCTGCTCCAAACCAGGGTCAGCTGTAAGCAACACTGTCCGGAGCCAGCAGCAGGCCTGCTGGCCGCCCCCATGCCCACCTTTACTCTGCACCCACCTCTCTGAGCCCTGGCTCCTGCGGGCAGGAACCACAGCTTCCGTGTGGCCACACAGAAAGCATGCTGTGACTGAACACCTGCCTGGCATCAGCTCCTGGCACTGGCGGTGAACAGGAGGTGGGAGAGACACGCCACTGCCGGGAGGACCTCTGCCCCCTCGAGGGGGCCAACCTCAGTGTATGTCTCTGTGGTGCCAGACCTCTCTGCCCACCGCCCTTCCCCATCTCCCCGTCAAAAGCATCAAGTTTCCAAGTACACCGGAGGGCAGCGGGGGGGCAGATCCCACGTTCGGGGGAGGGTCCCGCGTGTGGCGTTCACGGTCATGGTCGGCCACCCATGGGGGCCTCAGGCCCAGGATCCACACACAAGAGATCACCCCGAGCACTGTGCCCCGTCAGTGCCGGTCCTGGAGCCACTGTAGCCGGACCAGGCACCGCGTCCCGCCCGTCGAACCCACACACACACTACTCACGGTGGGAGGTTGCGCTGCAGCGTCCGCTGCGGGCACTGGGTGCGTGTGGAGGTGCGCGGCGCTCGGCTGCACACTTTCCTCCCGCTGGCGCCCGGCGCCCGAAGCCGCCAGGGAACCAGGGGGCGGAGCGGCCGGCCCCGTCCCAGGCGCCGGCTGGAGGCGCGCCCGCGGGCCCGGGACGGGGCTCGGGGCGCCCCCTGCTGGGAGCCCCTTGCGGACAGCGCCCCAGGGTGAGTGCCCATCACTACCAGCCTGGTCCCCTATGGGCACCTCCTGGGAGAGGGAGCGACAAGCGCCGATGCCAAGACCCGCACACCTTGCGTGCAAGAGGAAATAGACTGCCTGCTTCCTCCCAGCCAGACAGGTTAACAGATCAGAGCAGATCTCCATTCCGGGGAGCCTTAGCTCCAATCCTTTCTGCCTGCCTCCAGGCCCTGCTTGGGCACCTCCAACTATGGGGCTTAGCTCACAGGTAAAGTGAGAAAGGCTCTCCCTCACCTGACCTCCCCCTTTGAAAAAGCCCCTCACCAAGCTCTCTCTGACCTGGATTAAGAGTTGAAAGGATTATTGCCAGTGCACCCATCCAACTTGGTCATTTCTTCTTCGAAGCATCTGAAGCCCAGAGAAGCAACATCAGTATGCCAAAGTCAGACAGCTGCACCCACATGGGAGACCCGGAAGAAGTTCCCAACTCCTGGCTTTAGACTGGCTCAGCTCCAACTGTTGCAGCCACTTGGGGAGAGAATCAGCAGACAAAAGATTTTTCTGTATCTCCTTCTCTCTGTATACCTGCCTTTCAAAAAAAAAAAAACTTTAAAAGAACTCGAGACCACTTGGTTTCCCTGCTCAGCATGGTGACTAAGCTGGCCAAGGAGCATCCCCCGGCATTCCCAGCTGCCACCTGTACACATATCCTCTTTCTTCCCTCTCTGTGTGCATGTGCAGGTTGCACAACTGCCCGCTCTCACCACCACGCTTTTGTTTGAGCTGTTACCACCACTACAACTCTTGGCACTTCCTACAAACCCTATCCATTCTCAGGGCCCTTGAAAGCCTCATGTCTACCATGGAAGTTTGCCTGGTCTGCCCTCCAAATGCCTTTCTTCTGGACTCCAGCAACTCTTGATCTGTACTTCTCCCTTCTTTCTCCCCCCTCCAATGCAGTAACCATTACTGTCCACTTCTCTTCCCCTCAATGGTAAGGACAATGTCTTGTTTGTCTTGGAGCCCATACAGTGTTTGACATCCCAACCCAATAAAAGTTTGGTAAATTTAATTACTGCACTGTAAACCTAAGCTGCCTTGTCATCTATGGTTCCCCCAGGACATGCATGTGCCAGGCTAGATGCTCAAAGCCACATGGTGGGTGGAAGAAGTCATAATCACTGCCACTAGTCACATTTCTTCCAGGATGCACCTTCCCAGTGCTCTACTTTGGGACAGATGCTGTTACTCCTCCCTCTGACAGCTGAGCTGAGAGGAAGCGGACTTGCCCACATCTCCCTGACTTTTAAGTGGCTGAGCTGTGATGTCAATCTTGCCCACTCACCTCCTAAGTTCTGGTCCTTTCTGCCTGCTTTTCATGAAAACTTATGATTTCTAAATCAGTGTTAATGTGGGGGATTTCATCCCTGGCTACATATCAAAAATCACCATAGGGTTGTTCTAAAATTCCCCAGGCTCCCACTGCACCCTGAATTAAATCACATCAAAACTCCTGGAGGTGTGGCCTGTACACCAGCAGTTGTCAAAACTCCCCCAAAGTGATTCCAGTGCATGGGCTGAGGCTGGCTTTGTTCTTGTCACAGACATGCAGGGCAACAAAGGCATCTTCCATCAACTCACCCAACTGCAAATGCCTATCAAAAGGCATTGGTACTGGTGATATCTACATCCTGACAGCTTCCTGACAAGGAGCTAGGGAGAAGATTAAGAGGATGTCTGAGATGGCCACGGCCAATAGGCCCCCAGGGTTGGCTTAGATGTATAGCATGGGGCTGGCAGTTAGTGCAGTGGTTAATTCACCAAATGGGAAGTCCACTGCCCATATCAGAAAGCATGGGTTCAAGTCCCCCACCCCACTTCCCAGCAGCTTCCTGCTTACACACACCCTGGGGGGCAGCTGGTGATGGCTCAGATAATTGAGTACCTGCCACCTATGTGGGACACTTGGAGTTCTCACCTCCTGGTTTCAACCTGGCCCACCCTTGTCTGTGGGTGTTTGGAGGGATGAAACACAAGATGAGAGATCTGTGTGTGTGTGTGTGTGTCTGCGTGCACAAACATGGATGTACATGCCTATTGAATAAATGTTAAAAATAAATTTTAAAACTTTTTAAAGATGCCTAGTGTGAGGGCATAATCTGGGAACAGAGGCCAGACAGCCTAAGTGTGGCTCCCAGACATAATTTACTGTGTGGCCTAGGGCGGGACACTTGATCTTGCTGTGCGTCATGAACCCCACCACCCTATCCGTAATGTTTGGGTTACTGTGAGCACTCAGGTTGTTATCAATATGTGTAAAAGCTGTGGTTCAGTGTGTGGCACTTAGCAAGCTGCGCCCTGAGGATCAGCTGAGTTTATTACTCCATTGTCAGGCGTGAACTTCCTTAGGGAGGAAATGGGTGCTGTTCACCTTTGCACCCCAGCCTGGCCCAGAACAGATTTTTCACAAGTAGCAAATACAGTTTCAAACAGGCAGGCTCTGAGACGGCAGGGGTGAGCGCTGACACAGGTCTTCGGCTGTGTCAGGTCAGCCCAGCAGATCCTTCCCACACTGGCCAGGCCCCTGGCTGGAAGGCACACAGGCAGGCAGCCTCCTCCCATGGGTGGCCTGCTGGCCTGGCTTCTTAGCCCTTTCCCAAGCCCTGCTTATCCTGCCCTGTGCCCTCTGCTCTCCCACACCCAAGCAGGCAGGGTCAGGGCGTGGAGCAGGCCTGGCAGTCCTTCCTGATTCCCCCAAAGGAGGCCCCCCTGACTCCTGCAGCTTCTTGAGTGTCTAGACTTTCTGGCTTCAACAGGATCTTTGACTCCTCCACAAAGAGGGGCAGGGAGAAAGGAGGAAGAAACTGGGGATCGGAGGCCCTGGAGGATGGGGATTTCCTGGGCGCAGGTGCACACACTTGTTCATTCGGCCAAATGTTCATTGGCAGCTCCTGGAGCTGGGCACCAGGAAAGGGAGATGTGGAGGCCAGGTGCTGGTGAGACTCAGGTCTACTCTGGGAGGAGCTATAAGAGAAGAGGAAGACTTGAGTGGGCTAGAGGGCGAAACATGTCGCGTGGAAGGACAATAGAATGGGGTGGAGATGGGAGGATGCAGGAAGTGCAAACAGCCGATGTTAAAGGACTGGGGGATATGACATCACCTGCCTTACCACAGGGATCACACTGTGGGTTTAGGACCCAGGCACATGCCATTGCCTTGTTTTTATTTTTTTAAAGATTTATTTATTTATTTTTACTGGAAAGTCAGATTTACAGAGAAAAGGAAAGATAGAAAGTTCTTCTGTCCACTGACTCACTCCCTAAGTGACTGCAACAGCCAGAGTTCAGCTGATCCAAAGCCAGGAGCCAGGAGCTTCTTCTGGGTCTCTCATGCAGGTGCAGGGTCCCATGGCTTTGGGCCGTCCTTGACTGTTTTCCCAGGCCACAAGGCTGGGAAATGGAGCAGCTGGGACACAAACTTATGCCCATATGGGATCCCAGCACATACAAGGTGAGGACTTTAGCTACTAGGCTACCACAAAAGGCCTGCCATTGTCTTCTACTGAGCAATTACATAACATGTTGATTGATCAGGGCCCCCAATTATTTATTTTTTTAAAAGATTTATTTTTTTTTTATTGGAAAGTCAGTTACACATAGAGGAGAAGAGACAGAGAAGAAGATCTGTCCGATGATTCATTCCCCAAGTGAGCGCAACGGCTGGCGCTATGCCAATCTGAAGCCAGAATCTAGGAACCTCCTCCAGGTCTGCCACACAAGTACAGGGTCCCAAGGCTTTGGGCCGTCCTCCATTGCTTTCCCAGGCCACAAGCAGGGAGCTGGATGGGAAGTGGAGCTGCTGGGATTAGAACTGGCACTCATGTGGGATCCTGGCGCATTCAAGGTGAGGACTTCAGCTGCTAGGCCACGGCGTCTGGCCCAAGGCCCCCAATTATGCCCACCTTGAAGGTTACAAACTTTACCCACATACTTGCCTTACTCTAAGGAACCAACACGTCTATTTGTATTCCTGCCAGGTATTTCTAGGTAAATCACTTCCTATCTTTGGGTCTCCACTATAGAATGGGAATAATTATCTTTTCCTCCTAAGGCAGATGTGAAGTATAGACTGAAAAAACACTGGGCCAGATGTTTCAGAAAGCATGGGATGGAGTGGGGGTTGGTTTGAGGGGGGGGGGGTACAAGTGCCAGCTTCCCTCCTAGGACAAACATGTCCCCTCTTCAAGACTGGGTAGCTCTGTGCTCTCTCTCCAGCCAAGTCACTCCTGCCTCTGCCGCTCCAACTCCTTCTTTTCTCCTGACTCTACCCAAGGCTCGCCCAGTTCCAGCCTCATTCCTTCTTCCATCCTGTTCTGGTGCGCACATCCTGAGCTGGGCTCTGAGAGGAGGGAAGCCTTCACTCCTGGCCTTTAGCAACTCGGGTGTCCAGTCTTTGGGGAACACATCCCCAAAGACTGCATGTTGGGGCCAGGCAGGAGCCCAGGGCTGGGCGCAGAGTGCCTGGGCTGAACCCATAAGGCCTTTATGCAGAAAGGAACCCTTCCCAGTCTCCTGGTCACAGTGCAGGATGTTATCTGCTGAGTTCCAAATGGGATTTCACCTTGCCTGTATTTGCTAATGGCCCCTTGCTCCTGCACCCCTTCCCACACTGACCAGATCCATAGAAGGAAGGGGAGATCTGCATTTCCTGTCTCCTTCCCAGCTGAGAAATTACAGGACAATGCCTCGCTGCTCTGAGGGCAGCTCCTTCCACATGGCTGCTTGACCCCTGACCTCTGGGTGGGCTGACCCTGCCCCTGAGAGGGTGTCCCTGCACTGCCCTCCCTGGTCTACATGGTGACCCATCCCACTAAGCCAGATCCTGACCCAGTTATGAACAGTGGTATCCAGAGAAGTAAATGCACACAAGGCCAAGTCCAGTCATCTATAGCAACCTCTGCCTGCTCCAGCCCCTGCAGACCTGCTTCCTGAAGGCTGAGGGACCCCAGTCTCCACAAACTTCTCCTTCCTCAGATTCTCCTAGACCCTAAAACTTGGGTGTCCATCACTCCATCCACATAGAATATTTTTGGATCTCAACCCAGACTGAAACCAACATTTTAATTTATTTTAAAAATTTGTTTGAAAAACAAAGAGAGACCTTCCATCTGCTTGTTCACTCCCTCAAATGCTTGCAACATTCAGGCTGGGCCAGGCCAAAGCCAGGAGCCAGGAACTCAACTTAGGTCTGTCATGGGGATGGCAGGGACTCAAGGACTTGAGCCATTATCTGATGCCGCAGAGGGTATGCATTAGCAGGCATCTGGATTAGAAGCCGAACTGAGACTTGAACCCAGGTAACTCTGATATGGGATACAGGCATTCCAAATGGCATCTTAACCACTGCATTAGTCCCTTGCTTCCAATAAACATTTCTGGAGAATTTATCATGAGTCAAGCATCATGTTGTTTCCTAATTAACTCCTTTAGTCCCCAAGCTGAATATCTTTTCCTGGACCAACATTATTATTATTTTTACTATTTAGGTAAAAAAAAAAAAAAAGAAACCTAACAATCAAGAATATTGTAGGTACTTGCATTTATTTTGGCTGTGCAATTACCAGCCCCCCTTCCTATTTGGAAGGAGATAGTTCATGTGGCTGTGGTAACACATAAGTGGATGCAATGTACCACCAGTATTCGGAGAAGAAAATACCCTCTCCTGATCCATGAGATTTTGGCCAGGTCAATCACATACTTCTGCCCTGCACTTGAATCCCAAGTGAGTAATGCCAAGACGTCCTTGGAGGGGAGGGAGGATTGGCAACAATCCAGGCATGCTGGAAAGACAGTCACTCCACCCTTGGCAGTCCCTTTGGATCCTGCTGCTCCAAGTACCTCTGGGCTTCCAGTAAATCCCTTTGTGCTAAATCAGCACAAGCCTGACAGATACTGGGAAGAACAAGAATGTTCTCAACACTAAAGAGGGGCTCTGCACGATAGCACAGCAGTTAAAGTCCTCGCTTTGAACGTGCTAGGATCCTATATCGATGCTGGTTCTAATTCCGGTGGCCCCACTTCCAGCTCCCTGCTTGTGGCCTGGGAAAGCAGTCGAGGACGGCCTAAAGCTTTGGGACCCTGCGCCCACATGGGAGACTGGGAAGAGGCTCCAGACTCCTGGTTTTGGATTGGCTCAGCTCCAACTATTGTGGCCACTTGGGAGTGAACCATTGGACGGAAGATCTTCCTCTCCTCCTCTCTGTATATCTGCCTTTCCAATAAAAATAAATAACTCTTTAAAAAAAAAAAACACTCAAGAGACCAACTTCAAATACCTTCTTTCGGGTGCAGCATATGAAGCCTCTGCCTGAGACACTAGCATGATATATGAGCAACCAGATCAAGTCCTATCTGTCCCACTTTGGATCCAGCAACAGAAGATGGCCCAAGTGCGTGAGCCCTACATCCACATGAGAGACTCAGAAGAAGCTCCTGACTCCTGGCCTCTGCCTGGCCCAGCTCTGGCCATTGCAGCCATTTGGGGGAATGAACAAGCAATTGGAAGATCTCACCCTCTCTCTCTCTGTAACTTTGCTTTTCAAATCAATATAAAATGAGCAAGCACCTGCTGTCCCACCCTGAGTGTCCCACCCTGATACACAGTTTCCACCACAGGAGAGATGGGAGGAGTTGATGGCCTGTAGCAGCCAAGACTAGTCTGCAGCAGGGAAGAGAGGGCTGCCAGGGCAATACCGCCAAGCAATCAGCTGTTTTTGGCTTTTGTAAGTAAAGTTTTGTTGAGATCCAGCCACGCTCACTTCTTTATATATTGCCTGCGGCTGCTGTCTTATTACAATACAGGCCACATGATCTAAGAAGCTGAAAATACATACTATCTGGGCCTTCGCAGAGAGTTAGGCAGTCTTTTTTAACCTTGAGAGTAGAGTTCAGGAGTGAATTCATTACAGGTGCATAGAGAATTAAATCAATACATAATAAAATGATTGTTAGGGCAATCCTACAACAAACAAAAACACACAAGAAAGGAAATGACATCATAACACAGTATAGCTGAGCTATGAGCTGTGAATAATGTTTACACATGACAGTGATGTGAGAGATACCATTTTTCATGTTCCCTCAGTACACAGAAGGGAATGAACACTAAATCCTCATCTTGAAGACCAAGAAGTTGGTAGATACTCAAAACTGAATCATCGTGAAAAAACTTTCTATTAATGTTGTTTTGGAAATAGGATTTGAATAACAGAAGAAGGTGTGACTGTTGAAACTGCTGGCTTTGGAGCCAGGATGGGGTGGAGCACTTGGTTTTTGTAAGACCTATAAAGCTTTTGACCTCAGAAAGATAAATGCCTCTTTGATTTAAATTTTTTTAAAAAGGGGGGGTGGAGAAAATGTAAAATCATATAGAAAGAAAACAGGGAGATAAAATCACAGCAGAAGGTGGGCATTTGAGCTCACAGTCCAACTCCCTCGGAGCTTATCAGACTGCCTGGGCTCCCTCCCCATTCCAGCTCCCAGTGCTCACTTCCTTCCATTACAGACAGCATGTGATAGCTCAGGTAGCGGGGTCCCCAACACCGATGCGGGAGACATGGATGCATTCTTGGCTTGTGGTTTCAGCCTGGCCCAGGCATGGCTGTTACACTATTTTAGAAGTGAATCAATAGCCACGATCATTATACGCATTTGGGGAAGGAAATCAGTACTACAAGATAGCTCTCCTTGGGCCCAGTGTGGTAACTGGTAACCCAGTGGCTAAAGTCCTTGCCTTGCACGCGTCAGAATACTATGGGTACGAGTTCTAATCCTGGCTGTTCCACTTTCCATCCAGCTCCCTGTTGTGGCCTGGGAAAGCAGTTGAAGATGGCCCAAAGCTTTGGGACCCTGCACCCACATTGGAGACCCAGAAGAGGCTCCTGGCTCTTGGTTTTGGATTGGCTCAGTTCCAGCCATTGTGGTCGCTTCAGGAGTGAATCATTGGATAGAAGATCTTCCTCCCTGTCTCTCCGCCTCTCTGTATGTCTGACTTTCCAATAAAAATAAAACAAATCTTTAAAATATATATATTTCTCTCAAACAAGTAAAAATATTAACTAAAAACAAACCAAGCACAGTAGAGTGACCAGCACAGCAAGTTAAGCTATTGCTTGTAATGCCGGCCTTCCATGTTCAAGTTCCACCTGCTCAGCTTCCTGTCCAGCTCCCTGTTAATCCTCCTGGGAAATCAGGAGAACATGGACTGACCACTTAAGCCCTTGTAGTCAGATGAAGTTGCATCTCCTGGCGTTGGCCTGGCCCAGTCCTGATCACTGTAGTCATCTGGGGAGTGAATCGACAGATGGAAAGATCTCTCTCTCTCTCTCTAACTCTGCCTTTCAAATAACTAAAATAATATTTTTTTTCCTTTAAATCACAACAGTAATAGTCTTTACTAATAACTGAACCTTTTTTAAACGATTTTATTTTTATTGGAAAGGTAGATTTACAGAGAGAAGAAGAGACAGAGAGGAAGACATTCCGTCTGATGATTCACTCCCTTAGTGCCCACAACAGCTGGAGCTGTGCCAATGCGAAGCCAGGAGCCCAGAGCCGCTTCTGGGTCTCCCACATTGAGTGCAGGGTCCCAAGACATTGGGCCATCCTCAACTGCTTTCCCAGGCCACAAGCAGGGAGTTGGAATGGAAGTGGGGCTTCCAGGATTACAACCAGTGCTGCCAGGAATTAGAACTGCACCCATATGGGATCCTAGCATGTGCAAGGTGAGGATTTTAGTCACTAGGTTACCATACCAGGCCCTAATAACTGAACTCCTACTGCAGGCAAATCATGACTTTATTACAATCCCTGTTTTATAGATGAAATCTGTGGAGGCTTACATAGTTAACATGCACCAAATCCAAGCAGCTTAACTGCAGAGCCCTAATTATGCTGTGCTCAAAACTGCACTGTTAGGAAGAGCAGAAATCAACTGAGGAAGGAGAGGGGGGTCTGCGGGACAATGCATGAAGTGCACAGCAGGACCCTATGTTCCTTCTCCACTCTTGCACCTAACAGAGGATATCTGGGATTTGCAGCAAAGCCTGAGATGAACTCCAGACTGGCCCAGGGAAGCCCCTAACGAGGGCAGCCTTGGGGAGAGGACCGCCTTGGGGAGAGGACAGCAGAGGTAACAGGTCCTCCATGTTGGATGGGGCAGGAAGAGGCAAAGGAAACGGCAGCTCCATCTCCAAGCAGAATGCCCCTTGGTGTGGCACACATGCAGAAAAACTGTGTGTGGCAGTTTGTGGTCCCCAAACTGTATGTTCCCTACACACCCCACAGACTGTACAGCTGGTGAACAACAGACATGACTTTCTCACAGCTCCTGGACTGGGATATCTAACATCAAGACCATGGCAGGCCTGGGGGTGGTGAGGGCCCACGTTATGGCTCCTGATGGCATCTTTCCTGTGTGTCCTCTCATGGTGGAGGGGTCAGGCAGCTCTCTTGTGCCCCATTTTTTAAAATTGTACTTTTTTTTTTAATGCACTTATTTTCATTTCATTTGAGAGATATGACAGACAAAGATCTTCCATCTGCTGGCCCAGCTAGCAAAAATTGGCTACCACAGACAAACACAGGAGCCTGGAACTCCATCTGTGTCTCCCTCGTGGATGGCAGGGACCCAAGGTCTTGAGCTATCATGAGCTATCATGCCCACTCCACCAGGACACACATTAGAAGGAAACTGTGGGCCCAGCACCGTGGCCTAGCTGCTAAAGTTCTCACCTTGAACGCACCGGGATCCCACATGGGTGCCGGTTCTAATCCCAGCAGCCCCACTTCCCATCCAGCTCCCTACTTGTGGCCTTGGAAAGCAATCGAGGACGGCCCAAAGCCTTGGGACCCTGCACCTGTCTGGAAGACCTGGAAGAAACTCCTGGCTCCTGGCTTCATATCAGCACAACTCCAGCCATTGCACTGCTTAGGAGTGAATCATCGGATGAAAGATCTTCCTCTCTGTCTCTCCTCTTCTCTATATATATCTGACTTTGCAATAAAAATAAAATAAATCTTAAAAAAAAGGAAACTATTTGAAACAGAGCCGAACCCAGGCCCTCTGAGACAAGCTCTGAGCATCCCAAGTAGTGATACTGCTGTTGCACCCTGCCCCTTCCTGGGCCGTTTTATAAGGCCTGTGCCACACTAATGGCTTGGTCCCTTTCCAAGGTTCTCTGTCCTAGTTCTATCACCTTGGAGGTGATGAATGTGGAAACAGACACACAGTCAGACCACAGCAGAGAGTAACCCCAGGGTGGGCAGACATTTTACACTCTTCAAACACTTTGGGGGTGTTTTGCTATTTTTCTGTAACACTTCTATGATGAAAGAAAACTAGATTAATAAATAAAAACACCTACAACAGAGGCTGCTCTGAGGATATTAAGTTTATGCCACGGAGGCCTCTTCAGCCCACAAATGAGAGAGTAAATATCGTGCTTAATGCTTCATACTGCTCGTTAAGCTTACAGCCGTGTTAACGAGTGCCAAGGTTTCTAGAGCTCACCAGGGACTCCTCAGCCTCATTTGTGCTCAAAACCAGCACTTGTTCAAGGGCACCATGTTCTTCTGCTAAATCTTGCTAAGCAGGAAAAAAAAAAAAAAAAAACCAAGAACATTCAACATTACCAAGTGAAGACATGTTGTGCTTGCTAATATCTTTCAGAAATTGACAATGACCAAAGAAGCAAAGCCATGTCTGATTGTTATGTCGGCTCTAGTCAGGTTTTCATCAAATCAAAACACCTGCCTTTGGCTTACATTTTCAGGAGTCCACAGTCCAAGATGCGGTGGCCATGCTGGTTCAGCCTTTTGGTGACGCTGGAGGCTGGCCTTGGCAGGGCAGGTGCAGGAATGACCACTTGGTGAACCAGGAAGCAGGGAGAGAGGCCTGGTCCTGT
Source organism: Ochotona curzoniae (assembly GCF_017591425.1). Taxonomy (NCBI): domain Eukaryota; kingdom Metazoa; phylum Chordata; class Mammalia; order Lagomorpha; family Ochotonidae; genus Ochotona; species Ochotona curzoniae. The sequence goes on from NW_024467122.1 coordinate 68,258,221, forward strand.
TTAGGCTAACATCACCCACGCTCCTAGGAAAACTACCTCCTGACGTCATGCACCATCCACGACTAAGAACCACCCACTAGCCTGTCTCTAAAAATCTCTCCCCAGCGGGGCCTCCTTGGGGCCCAGCCCTTACCACAAATGCCCTTTTGGGGATATCTAAATTAGCACCCAAATAAGAGGAATGTCTCAGCTTGTGTCAATCTACTTAGTCTCTTCTTTCAGTTTCAAAAATAAACAAATAAATGAAGGACCTAGAAAAGTTCACATTTTATTCTAAGCTCACTTTCATCAACAGAGATACAGTTTTCCTAAATCACACTGCTGATGATCAGCAAATGCTCCCCCAGGCGCCAAGCCTCCCTTCATCTCTCATCACCCAGTTGGTCCCAATTCTTTCATGCTGCGCACACATCTGGCTCAGCCTCCCAGTCCACAGAGTAGGGTGTGAGGAGCAGGTTAACTGCTGTGTGCCCTCTGTTGGTAAGCATGCATTTCCTTGGGAAGGTGCCCCCAGGCTGCACAGCTTGGTGAGGTCCACTCTGCAAGGCAGACCAGCCCCGCACACAGTCCTTTCCCATTCTGACTTATCTAAATGAACTTCACCTGACCGTGGCCAAGGAACAAGAGCTAACACACCACCCCGCCGCAAGGAGACGACATCCACACAACCCAGCTTAGCTTCAGCAGCTTAGCCAGAACAAGAGAAAAAGGGGGAAGGGGTAGCAAGCTAACAAGATTTGATGAAAGATCATAATCATTTTTTTTAATTCCTCATGAATCTATAGCTTAGCAAACACAAACCAACCTCCATACTACACGTTCCTCTAGTAGCTGATGCATCCTCGGAGCTCTAGCAGAGCTGGAATTCCTCACAGCTTCTACTAGTAGAAAGTTAAAAACCAGAAAGAACTTCCAGACACTGTCTGACACCTTTGTTTTGTAGAAAGAGTCTCAAAGACAGGAAGTGACTTACCCAAGGTCACACTTGTCTAGGGCTGAGCCAAGATTACAAATTGCATCTCCTGCCCTCTGACCTGTGACATCCCTCATGTGAAACGCCAAAGGCTGGAACCTGCGGCGAAGCGGTGCCACAGCGAGCCTAAAATAATTCCAGATCAGATTGGCGCTGTTACAGCAGATAACGCCACTGACGCCAGCGGCATCCGATTTATGCGCAGGTTTGAGTTCTTGCTGCTGTACTTCCGACTCATCTCCCTGTTAATGACCTGGGAAAGCAGCACACGATACACCAGGTGCGTGGGCTCCTGCACCCACATGGGAGACCCGGAAGAGGCTCCTGGCTCTGACCAGGCCCAGGCCTGGCCTTTGCAGCCATCTGGAGAGCAAATCAACGAATGAAAGATCACTCTCCCTCTCTCTGGCTTTCCCTCTTCCTCTGACACTCTGCTTCTCAAATAAAATAAATCTTTTAAAAAAATAATACAACACAAGTAACTATTCTTAAATTTCTATTTTATATTCTTATAGCTATTTTATACAGAGAAAAGGGGTTCTTTTGTTTATACTTTGGATTGTTAGCCTTATATTGTATTTTGCTTTTCTCTCAATTAAAAATTTTCTTTACTTATTTGGAAGGCAAAACAGCAAAGGAAAAGAGAGAGAGAGGATCTTTTGTCTGCTGATTCTCCCCCGACAATGGCTGCAGCAGCCAGGGCTGGGCCAGGCTGAAGCCAGGACTATGAAACTCCACCCTGCTCTCCCGTGTCGGTGGCAGGGGCCCAAGGATGTGAGCCATTTTTCTTCGCTTTCCCTGGTACCTCAGCAGGGAGCTAGATCAGAAGCAGAGCAGCTGGAACTCAAACTGGCACTCCAATATGACGTGCTGACATTATACATTGTAGGCTTAACTCACTGTGGCACAATGCCAGTCTCCCCTTTTAATTTTCACTTGACAACTCTTCCTTGTAGAGAGTATTTGAAAACATGAATACTTATTAAAAGAATGTAGTAGAAATTATTTCACAATTTACCTATTGCCAGATATTAAGTTGTACATGGGTCATTATGAAAAGAATGCTATGATTACATCATTCTTAGAGAATAATTTGCAAATAATGATTGTAGACAGGATGAGCTATTCAGGCCCTGGTGCAATAGTGTAGCAGTTAAAGTCCTCGCCTTGAACATGCCAGGATCCCATATGGGCGCCGGTTCTAATCCCGGTGCCCCACTCCCATCCAGCTCCCTGCCTGTGGCCTGGGAAAGCAGCCAAGGACAACCCGAAGCTTTGGGACCCTGCACCCACTTCGGAGGCCCGGAAGAGGCTCCTGGCTTCGGATTAGCTCAGCTCCAGCCATTGTGGCCACTTGGGGAGTGAGCCATCAGACAGAAGATCTTCGTCTCTGTCTCTCCTCTCTGTATATTTGCCTTTCCAATAAAAATAAATAAATCTAAAAAAAAAAAAAAAGATGGGCCATTCAAAAGTTAGTGTTAAGACAGTAATCAGCCATTTGGACAAAAATGGAATTGGCCCCTTCTTCCCCTTTCTATCAGGATAAATTCCAAACAGCTCAAAGATTGAAATGTTACAAAATGAAATCATTGTGCCTGGCACGGTAGCCTAGTGGCTAGAGTCCTTGCCTTACACACTCCAGGATCCCATATGAACTCTAGTTCTAATTTCAGCAGCTGCACTTCCTGTCCAGCTCCCTGTTTGTGGCCTGGGAAAGCAGTCAAGGACGGCCCAAATCCTTGGGATCCTGCACCTGCTTGGGAGACCTGGAAGAAGCTCCTGGTTCCCAGCTTCGGATCGGCTCAATTCTGGCCATCGTGGCCACTTGGGGAATGAATCATCGGAAGAAAGATCTTCCTCTCTGTTTTTCCTCCTTTCTGTATATCTGACTTTCTAGTAAAAATAAATCTTTTTAAAAAATGAAATCATGACAGCATTAAAGGAAATCATAGAAAATATTCCCCTGTAGAAAAAAACAGGATACATAAAAACTGACACAATCGTAAATTCTTCATGGCAATCAAATAAAAAACAAAGGATCAATGAAGGCAGAAGGAGAGAGCAGGTTTAAACCTTGCAACACAAACTACTGTCTTTTTTTTTTTTTAAAGATTTATTTGTTTTTATTGGAAAGCCAGATATACAGAGAAAAGGAGAGACAGAGAGGAAGATCTTCTGTCCGATGATTCACTCCCCAAGCAGCCACAATGGCTGTAGCTGAGTCAATCCGAAGCCAGGAACCAGGAGCTCTTCCAGGTCTCCCACATGGGCGCAGGGTCCCAAAGCTTTGGGCCGTCCTTGACTGCTTTCCCAGGCCACAAGCAGGGAGCTGGTTGGGAAGTGGAGCTGCCAGGATTAGAACCGGTGCCCATATGGGATCCTGGCATGTGTCAGGCAAGGACTTTAGCTGCTATGCTATCATGCCGGGCCCCAAACTACTGTCTTAATAAAGCATTCCCACATGTTACTTTCCAATTTGAGAGACAGAGTGTGACAGAGAAAGCGCACAGATGCTGCACGCCCCGGATGCCTGTAACAGCTAGGGCTGCACTGGAGAAGAAGCCAGGTGCCAGGAACCCCAGCCAGGTCTCCTCCACAGCTGGCAGAAATGCAATTCCTTGGGCCATCACTGCTGCTCTCCAGGGTCTGCGTCGGCCAAATCAGAGCCAAGAATCGAGCCCAGGCACTTCAGTATGGGACGCAGCATCTTGAGAGCTGGGTCAAATGTCTGCCCCACGATACACTGTTAAACATTTCAAGAGGGTTTGCCCTGTGACCCCATGGGTTAAGCTACTGTCTACGACACCAGCAATGCATATGGGTGCCAGCTCCAGTCCCAGCTGTCCCGCTTTTGATCCAGCCCCCTGATAACGTGCCTGGGAAAACAGCAGAAGATGGCCCAGGTGCTTACACCGTGCCATCCATGTGGGAGACCTGGATAGATCCAGGCTCTGGGCGTGGCCAGGCTCCCTCCCTGGATGCTCTGACCACTCGAAGTGAACCAGTGGGTGAAATTCTCTCTCTCCCTGCTTCCCACCACAGCCCTGCCCCCATCACTCGGCCCTTCAAATAAAATAAATCCTTTAAAACAGATGATTATACAAAGCCCATGGTTATAGAGTAGATGGAAATTACGCTTTTGCAAACATTAAAGAAAAATGGAGGGAAGAAGGGGGACTGAAGGAGGGAGAGATAGTAAAGTATGATTGTGGTCTTAGAACTGTACCTAAGGGGCCTAGTTCTGTGGCCTAGTGGCTAAAGTCCTCTCCTTGAACTCGCCGGGATCCCATATGGACACCAGTTCTAATCCTGACAGCTCCACTTCCCATCCAGCTTCCTGCTTTTGGCCTGGGAAGGCAGTCGAGGATGGCCCAACAGCTTGGGACCCTGCACCCATGTGGGAGACCTGGAGGAGGTTCCTGGCTCCTGGCTTCGGATCGGCACAGCTCCAGCCGTTGCACTTACTTGGGGAGTGAATCATCAGACAAAAGATCTTCCTTTCTGTCTCTCCTCTTTGTATATCTGCCTTTCCAATGAAAATATATACATCTGTTAAAAAACCTGTACCTATGAAATACATGAAATACTTTATATTAATAGAAACTAAAAAAAGAAAAATGCAAGTAAAAGATGTTCATTTTGGTGCAAAACATTTTGAAAGCCACGCATGAGGTTTTTTTTTTAATGCATTTAAAAAGTAATTGAAGCACCCTTATAATATACTCACAGAAAATGTGAGTCTCCATATTACATAATTTGCTTTTTGGGTCGGGAGTTCTGGCGCCTGGAGCTGCTGGTGAACTTGGCGCCCCCTGCAGGAGAGCCGATGTCAGTCTCAGGGTTCGGCTTCTGATCCTGTTCCACTAAGGTGCTGGAAAGACAAAGAAAACAGCTCAGGTGAGAAGCCCGGATAAGCCAGGCTGTCATGGACATTTGAGAAATGAGACAGTAAAGATCTCTCTCATACTCTGGTTTTCAACCTAAACCCAATTTTTCTTTCAACTGAACATTGTAAACACTGCAATAGAAAATTAAGCAAAGGGGTATAAGAAGATACTGAAATTCCCAATAGCAGTGTTTTTCAGTCTTTGATCTTAGCCAGCAGTTACAAATGTAAAAGATATCATTTTTCATCCTCTACCTTGTACAAATTTTTTCAAGTAATAATATCCAGTAGGGCAGGGACCCACCCCCACATACACACTGTTGGTGGAACTTCAATTGGTGCAGTTTTTCAGAGGGCTATTCAGCAAATTCAGTACATAGCAAAGCCTCAAAATAATAATCTTTGGCAAAGTAAATCCACACCCAAGCAAGCCTGCAAGACTAATGACTGCCGTCAGAACAGAGGCTCAGACTGCAGAATCCAGCGTGGTCTCTGCTGCGAGTGGGTGCCGCATGCTGAGGCTGGGGGGCAAGAGAAGGCAGAGGGGGGAAATGTGCCCTAGGCGTTCCTGGGCAGGTCCCTCTGCAGAAACTGGGAACATCCAAGCAGCAGATGCAAAGTTGGGACTCCTGTCTCCAAGGATTGTGTTTTGCTGCCATCTAGTGCTTCCCTCAGGTATCTGCACTCTGTGGACACAGAGAAACACCGCCATCCAATGACTCAGCACCCAGCGGCCCTCATCCCTAATTTAACAAATGATGAAGGGTTTACCAGGCTCCAGCCATGGTACTCAGCACTTAATTATTTTTTAAAGATTTATTTATTTTTATTACAAAGTGAGATATACAGAGAGAGGAGGAGAGACAGAGAAAAAGATCCTCTGTTTACTGGTTCACTCTCCAAGCGACTGCAATGGCTAGAGCTGCGCTGATATGAAGCCAGGAGCCAGGAGTTTCTTCAAGGTCTTCCAGACAGGTGCAGGGTCCCAGGGCTCTGGGCCATCCTTGACTGCTTTCCCAGGCCACAAGCAGGGAGCTGGATGGGAAGTGCAGCAGTCAAAGATACAAACCAGTGCCCATGTGGGATCCCGGGGCGCATGTAAGGCAAGGACTTTAGCTGCTACACTATCATGTTTCGCCCAGCACGTAATTCTTTTGTAAAGAATTCCCTTTATTGGGTCTATTAACATCACCATACTATCCATAGGCCATTTTTATCATCCCTGCTTTATAGGTGAGAGAACTAAGGTACAGGGTGGTTAGGTAACTTGGCCACGTTTACACAGCTATTAGGTAAGTGACTGAGTCCAGGGTTAGAACAAGGTGGTGGCTTGACACCAGACTGTTGCCCTTGACTGCGTTATGTGTGAGGGTCAAGGGCCCATGTGATGCCAATAGGCTCTCCTTTTCCTGGCACGTCCGCCCCAAGCAAATTCACAGACTGAGCTCATTCCTGCCCTATACAAAATGCCGGTTCACTCTAATATTTTCTTTCTTTATTTTTATTTGAAAGGCAGATTTACAGAGAGAAAAGGAAGGGCAGAGAGAGAGAGAAAGATTGAAAAGAGGGATCTTCCATCAATTGGTTCACTCCCCAGATGGGCCAGGCTAAAGCAGAAGCCCAGAGCATCCTCTAGGTCCCCCACATGAATGCAGAGGCCCAAGGACTTGAGTCACCCTAGGAGGTTCCCTCAAGCCCCAAGAAGGAGCTGGATCAGAAATGGAGCAGCCAGGACTCCAATGAGCACATATATGGGATAACAGGGCAAAGAACAGAGAGCAGATTAGAGAAAAAGATAGGGGTCAGGAAGTCAACAGGGAGGTACCTGGGGAACCTCTGCACACAGGGAAGAAGTGATGATGGCCGAGCGGTGTTACAGAGAACAGAAAACCCACCAGCCTCCCATAAGCTGTGATCTGGACTCCGGCGACAACCAAGGATCCAGCGTCAAGCACAGATCAGCCCTTGCAGAGCCAGGCCTGTAGGTAATACATCTTAGAAATCTGCACTAAGCATTCTGCTCTGGATATGGCTGCAATTTCCCTTGGCACAAGTGTGAACTGGGGCTGGTTATACCTAGCTGGACTAGACACCAGCACCATCTGGTGCTCTGGAGAACCTGGGTAGATGTAGGACAGACTAGGCTAGGTCTCTGTCCCTACCGAGCCATGTGTGAGCAGTGTCTGGATATGGACAAGCCTTGGCTGGGCTGAAACATCCAACAGTAAGAACCAGAATGGAATAAAGGCCAGCAAGGGGGGCTGCCCATGGACCCACCAGTATGCACAAGATTTGGCATAGGGAGAGGTTCTGATGGAGGGGTTGGAAAACTCCTCTGTTGGGACGCAGTCCCTACAGGTGAGTCCCTACAGACCAGGCCAGAGAAAGATACTGACCAGCATACATTTGGCATAGGTTAGGGGCAGACCAGGCTGAACCAGTTCACATCACCCGCTGGCAAATGCAAGCACCAAAACAGTGTGTGGGTCGGGCCAGGTTCAGTTGCTGACACAAACCAATGCACATTACAGAATGCCAAGGTGAGATGAGCTGTACCAGATGTGGCCCACAGCACCCAAACTGCACACAAGAGAACCAGGGAGGGAGGGGGCTAAGATGGCAGGGGGAATGTGGGCTCCCCTGCTGGACAACCACTCTTACTGGAGAGCATGAGTTAGGATGGGGGCAGACCAGACCAGGCAGGGCTACAACACCTGTGGGCCTCATGCGAGCTAGATCAGGGAAAAGCTAGATCAGGTTGGGCTGACTGTTCCAACTGATGCAAGCAAAAATCAGAGTGAGTGAGGGTTGATTGGGCTTTGCTGCACCATCAGATGGCAGAGGCTGGCACTGGGGGCTAAATCTGTCAAGTTAAACTCCAGAACTACCTGGAGAGTGCATGATGTGGGGGTGGGAGTGGCCTAGGAGGGAAATAGTGGGCACCTCCCTCTTGGATTACCACTCCCACTGGACAGCATGAAAACCAGGACAGGGACAGGGATGGCTAGACAGACAGGCACCAGCCAGTATGTGTGTGGGCTGGATAGTAAGGTTGGTTGGGTTGAACTAGGCTTCAATGCCCATTGACATGTACAAGAGTTAAATGGGATGTGGGACAGACTGAACAAGTCTGCGGTACATACTGACAAGCATGGCAACCAGGTTAGGGAGCCGGCCTGGTGGGGTTATGGGAAGTTGCCCCAACTAGGCTGCAGCTCCCACTGGTTTGCATGAGGACCGAGTGCGTGGTGGGCAGGATCAGACTTGATTTGCAACACCCATTGGTTTGTGTGAAAGACAGGGCTGGAAACAGAACTGACCCAGCAAATGCAACCACCAGCATGTGCATAAGCTGACTGGGGTGACAGATTGTGCTGGACCCTGTACTGGCAAGCACACACAAGAATCAGGTCTGGGATCACGTCAGATGAAGTTTCTTTGGAGATCCCTCCAAACTGAACTGCTGATCTCATAATCCCAACCATGAAGAGACTGTCAGCCAGTAGATTCTGAAGAGATTCATCATGCTTGGAATGGCGAGATTGGCAGCAATTCAGAACTGTTGAACTATCAAAACTGCATGAGCAAGACCCTCAGAGCATGCCCCACATCGGGGACTGGGATGGGTGGGATGCTGGGTGGGGCTTCTCCCTTTGTTTCTCCCCTGACCCCAGATACAGGGGGAAAAATTATATTAGTGTGGAAACAATGGTCTTACCCACTTTCCTATAGCCCTTGACCCTTTGTACCCTACTCAACTATGTAAGATTATAATATATAGTATATATCATATATTATAATCTATACTATATATTATGTGTTATACATTACATAATATACAATGATTATATAATATATATGATATATTATGTGCAATATCTATGTAATATATTATTGAATAATATATTCTATATCCTGATATATAAGATATATGATATGTTATATATAAGATGTAATATAATATATATGTAATATGATATATGATAGATGTGATATTATGTTCTATATTGTATATTATATATTATAATATGTATTATATATGATGTATAGTATATGATATATAATTTTTATTATATAGTATATATTATATATATTATATGTATTTGTAGACATGCATGTACTTAATTATAGATAGATAGTAACAGTTTACAGTTAGATAAGCTTACCTTTTCTTATTTTGTTAGCAGTATGGTGACATCAGTAATAAACTTTTAAATTTCTCCATCAAAAAAAAAAAAAGAAAGAAAAGAAATCTGCACTAAGGAGAAAAATCCACCAAACAGAATTGCAATGTCAAAAATTAAAAGAGACAGAGGCACAATGAATGTTACTGAAGACTCCCCAGTAAAGGAACAAAAGCCTCTACCAATCTCAGAGTTAACTGAGGAAGACATTGAAAGAATGGACTTAGTATTTTTTAATGGTTTAAAGAAATTATAGCTTGTGGCACATGAAATTCAAATTCGTATCCAAACATGTGCCATGTGGATGAGATTGAATAGTTGCAACTAAGTATTTGGTTTGAAAACCCTCAAGTATTTCCTGTCTGGCCCTTTTCCAAAACAGCTGTCAACCTAGATAATATATCTTGCGAAGGCAGGGACCCGTTTCCATTTCTAGATGTTGCTATGATTCACAAGGTTCATTTTCGAGTATTAGTCATCTGAAGCCTCTTTCTATATTTGGGATGTTTCCAAGTCTTTCAAGTTTTGCCGGAAGATAAGAGTTTTTCTTTCCCACGTGGAGGCCAGGTTCTCTTTTCTCCCCCATTAATGGCAGCCAGGACGTAGGCATGGGACCTAGGCTCAGGAGATAGAGCCAGCAGAAGGGGTCACACACACACATGCGCACGCGTGAGCACACAGATAGAGGAAAAATCATTCTGATAGTGGTGGTGACAGAAGTTACACCCAACTTCCAGGAACTTAGGGACCAGCAGGAGGATGGTGGCCTCCTACAGCAGTGACACATTTCCAGCTGCAGATCCTCACCAGGCAGTCCCTAAAGCACGGTACTATTTTTGTCCTTGACAGCTAGGGACTACTAGCTCAGGCGGTGGACAGGCCTGAGTCTGCATCTCTCATTGTCCAGAGCGGAGAGGGAGAAGACAGAGGTCACCAAGTGTGAAGTCCAAGTGGACAGAACCGCAGGGTCACCTCTGTGTTCTTGGTACTTTGGACAGTACCTGGGGCTAAATATCTGTGGATCAGAGAGCCAATGAGTAAGTCCACGGATGGACGCAAGACAGGACTAGGGTTCTCTGACTTACTTGCCACTGGGACTTACCTGCCGCAGGCGATGAGAGCATGGAGATGCAGGGGCTCCTGAGGTCACAAGTCCTACAGACAGCTGCCTGAGTCTCCCAGGTCCGCGGTGGGCCCCAGGAATAAGGAAAGTTCAGGACCTGGGGCATTCTGTGCAGGCTCCGGAGCAAGTCAGGTGTCACAGCTACCCGACACTGGACACCCAAAACTGTAGGGGTGCAAGACATGTGGTGTCTTTCCTTGCTCACATATCATCACAGCTAACACTCCTAGAACAAGACAGATTAGCAAGACTATCATACCAGATTTACTTAGTCAAAGTGTTCCATGGACTTGAGAGTTCTCAGAAAGGAAGAACCAAAGATCTAGAGAGGACTATTGATATTGTTAATTGGGATGAGGAATGGGCAGACAAGAGAAATAGGATTGGACAAAAGGCTATGGCCTGAGGGTAATGAATTGAGGTGTGGGCTAGGGCTCAGACAACCCCTGCAAGGCCTCTCCATTCAGGTTCCTCCGGCCTTTCTGCTAGCATCACCTGCTCTGCAGGTGGGCAGCTCTCCTCCAGGATCAAAGATTTATTTATTTTTGTTGGAAAGTCAAATTTACAGAGAGGAGAGACAAAGATCTTCCATCCACTGGTTCACTCCACTCATAGCCAAAACGGCCGGAGTTGAGCTGATCCAAAGCCAGGTGCCAGGAACTTCTTCCAGGCCTCCCATGAGGGTACAGCGTTCCAAGGCTTTGGGCCATCTTCTGCTACCTCCCCAGGCCACATGCAGGGAGCTGACGGGAAGTGGAGCAGCTGAGGCACGAACTGGCACTTATATGGGATCCCCACAGTTGCAAGGCAAGGACTTTAGCCAGTAGCCTACTGTGCCAGACCCCAGGATGAATTTTATGACCTGTACTATCAGACACGGTAGGCCAGCTTCAACATAAAAGCGTCTAGGTGTGCTGACTAATCCCGAGTTAGGATTGCTCGGGAGGAAGAAAGTTCCAGGTTCTATGATCACTCTGGGGAAGAATAATTCTGGCTTCTATGACGCTCTTTGGGGAAAAAGGAAGAGTGGGAGACATTAGAGCAGGCCAAAGTCAAATTTGCATCCGATCTTGAGTCCAAGGTACTCAGCATGTACAGTGCTACTCTGTGGGGTACTGTTTTCTGAACTCCAGCAGTGTTAAGTCTGACCCTGGACCATCCATAATCCGCAAAGCCTGTTCAAAAGATGCCCATCATATCTTCTAGACACAGCTGGTCAAACAGCCTCTGTGTTCACATGAGTGTACACTGGGTGGGAGAAAATAGAGCTGCAAAAGCATCAAGTATACTTAACCACCTGTACTGTTCCTGGATCACAGTGAAGCCGGAAACTTCGGTTCTAGCAACATCCTCCTGGTGGATTTGTAATTTTGAAAGAAGGGATCACAGTGATGCTTCCAATCAGGGACAGTTCATTATTTCCGGGTCTGCGTTTAAAAGCTGCGTGACAGAATTCTAAAGAGCTAGAAGTAAAAGAGGAGCTGATGGGAACAAGTGACAGCAGAAGATGAACTGAGAGTGGCAGTACCATAAACCTTGTGTTTTGCTTACTGCCAGGTAACAGGATGCAGGGAGGAAGCAAACTGAGCCTTAGCAGAAACCAGGACGATTATTTTATTTATTTATTATTATTTTTTTTAATTATCCAAACTGTGTTTATTGAGAAGGTCTTCCACTCATCTTGATTCAGGATGCTCTTAGTGCTGCTTCCTTGGGAAGGAACATCCTTCTGTAAGCCTTGCTTTGCCTCCCATGGGCTGGCAAAGGGCAGTCGAGCAGCGGACACACAAAAACAACCATTTGCTTGTGGCTAAAAACCGTGGTGATTCTGTAGCATCCTGGGCACCTGAAAACCATGAAGTAGGAACTGGGGCTCTGCACCAGATGTTTCTTCTTGTGTCTCCTCTTCTCCCCCGGAGAGGGCTGCAAGAGATCCTTGGTGACAGGCATGTTCACGTGGAGAGGTCGTCACCACTGGAAAACCCCTATAACCAGCGTGTGGGGTAAGAACTAGTTTTATTTTTGTTCCACTTCTTCCTGTGCCCATGAATGAAGACCTGATTTTGCTTAGACTGGTTTTTCTGACACTCTGATCTATCTGGTCACAGCTCATAGCCAACACCACGCGCATGGAGGGTGGTTAGCCTAGTTTGGAAGATGCCTGTGTCCCCCCTGTGTTCAGTTGCTGGCTCAGACTCCCGGTTCCAGCTGCCTGCTAACGCACACATCCTTGAGAGGTAGCAGTAATGGCTCCACAAGTCAGGTTCCTGCCACACCCGCTGCAGGCATCTGGAGAAAGAACCAGCAGATGAAAGCTCTGTCTCTCTGCCTCTCAAATCAAAATACCACTTTAAACTTGGAATTACATCTTCTGCTAGCTTGAGCTTGCTTCAAACTTGACACCTACAGGGAAGAAATGGAATGGGATGCTTTGCATGCTCTTCAACTCTCCCGCCATGGCCCTGGAAGCTAGGACAGGGAAGGCAGTTCTTTAGCTAGTTGGCTCTGTGCTCTCTGGGTCTGCCTGGTCGTTAGAAGTAGCTCTTTCATGGGGTTACCAGCAGTTCCTGCTGAGCCTCTTGACCCTGGCAGCTGCATATCCACACTGGCTTCTCAGTGACTCTAATCTCCATCTGGGGAGCCAGGCAGGAATAAATCATGTCCAGACACCTTCTCCTGCCAAGGTCTCCCAGGCCCAAAGATGGATTTGACCATGGCAAAGGTGAACTCCAGCAGATCCATGAGACACACTCTCTTACGCTTTACCCCAGGGCTGCGCCATCCAAGGAAAGAGCTTTTTCTTTCTCTCACCCTCTAGACTTGCAGGGCAGCAGTCACCTCCAGCCACTTCCATTCTCTAGCTCAGGCCGGAGTCTCCCAACCACAGAGACACATTCCCAAACTCTGTTCCCTGAAGTTCGACCACAGCAGTTTTCACCTCCCATTCTTCTGCCAAAACACTGGTCAGAGCACAGTGGTACCTTCTACCTCAATTACAGCCTGTTTCATTAACAAATTACCCCAAAACTTAGGGGCCTAAACAGTGGATAATTATTATCTCTCATAGCTTCTTTGGGGCAGGAATTTGGGAATGGACTGGTGAAGCAGCTCTAGCTCAGGGTCTCTCTTGAGGTTCCAGTCAAAACACCACAAGGTTCAATCCCTCCCTGCTCGCATGGAGTCCTCCAAAACCTGACACCAACGGGAAAGCAGCCAACTCTTTCCATGATCTAGCCTCAGCAGTCACACTTCCTTCCAAGGAAGGAAACTAGGGCACTAGAACCATCTTAAAGGCTGCATGCCAAATCATGGAGCCATTAATCCTTAAAACAAACTAATAAAGCCATAAATGAAGAGAAAGTAAATTTAGATTGGTAGAACAAAAATTTTTAATGTTTTTTGAAAGGTAGTTACACAGAGAGAGGGAAGAAGATATCTTCCATTACCCTGTTCACTACCCAAATAGCTGCAACAGCTGAGGCTAGCTCAAGTTAAAGCCAGGAGCCAGAACTTCTGGGTCTCCCACTTCTATGACAGGAACACAAGCACTTGGGCTATCCATTGCTGCTTTCCCAGGCACATTAGCAGGAAGCAGAATCAGAAGCAGAGTAGTCAGCTTTACCACTATGCCACAGCACCAAATAAAAACTTCTTTGATTCTCAAAATTATGTGTTGGGGGGCCAATGCTTGGGCTCAACTAGCTAAATCTTCCATCTCCAAGAGGCAGAATCCCACATGGGCACCAATTCATGACCCAGTTGCCCCACTTCCCATCCAGCTCCCTGTTTGTGAACTAGGAAAGCAACTGAGGAAAACCTTGGGACCCTGCACCCATATGGGAGGACCAGGAGGAGTTTCATGGCTTCACATTGGCTTGGTTCTAGCCATATAGTCATTTGTGAAGTAATCCAGCAGACAGAAGATCTTTCTTTCTATCTCTTTCCCTCTGTAAGCATGCCTTTCCAATGAAAATAAATAAATCTTACAAAAAAAAACTGGGCCCAGCGCGATAACCTAGGGGCTAAAATCCTCACCTTTCATGCACTAGCATCCCATGTTGGCATCAGTTCGTATTCCAGCAGCTCCACTTCTCTTCCAGCTCCCTGCTTGTGGCCTGGGAAAGCAGTCGAGGACGGCCCAACAGCTTGGGACCCTGCACCCGCATGGGAGACCTGGAAGAGGCTCCAGGCTCCTGGCTCCTGGCTTTGGATTAGCTCAGCTCCAGCCGTTGCAGCCACTTTGGGAATAAACCATGGATGGAAGATCTTTCTGTCTCTCCTCTCTGTAAATCTGCCTGTCCAATAAAAATACATAAATCTTAAAATAAAAACACACACACATTATGTGTCAGGCGCAGTGTTATTGCATAGGAGTAAAGACGTTGCCTGCAATGCTAGCATCCCACATGGATAGCAGTTCATGTCCTGATTACTAAAGGTCTGGGAAAATGGCAGAAGCTAGCCCAAGGTCCCAGCTGTTGCAGCTATCTGGGGAATGAACCAGTGGAAGAAAAAGCACATGCTTGCTCTCTCTCTCTCTCTCTCTCTCTCTCTCTCTCTATATATATATATATATATATACACACATGTATATATCAGAGTCATAAATGACTCTTTCAAAATAAATATATATCTATAAATATATATATATCACAGTCATATATATGACTCTGACTTTCAAAATAAATCATATATTTTATATATACAGTCATATATATCTATATATATAGATATACGACTGACTTTCAAAATAATTCTATCTTTGGTAGCACATATACAAAATAAATCTTTCAAAAAATAAAAATTTGGTGAGCTGACTGGTAGATGGAAGATCTCTATCTCTCCCCTTCTCTTTGTAACTCTGAGTTTCAAATAAAAATAACAGCAATCAAAAAAAAAAAAAAAAACCCTCAAGTCTGTCATCTAACACACATTTTTGTTCCTCTTTTATAACAGGACTCACTGAAGGATCTGATCTTCCAGGCACTTTTAGTTCATAGATCTGATTTTACATAATAATCAGCAAAAATAAAGCAGTGGGAAGTTCTTTTTGAAGTCAATCATTACACTTGAATTTACACTTTGAAAAACACATTTGAAGCTGAGTCATTACAAAAATCATCTTTTAAAAATTTATTTTATAGACCAATGATTTAAATAGGATACATTTGGGCACGGTAGATATTTGACATGAAAAGTAGCTGTATCAGAACGGGCACCAGAAAAATAGCAACTCATGTTACACATAAGAGCTAGAAAATATTTTTCTGTCTGATCACATTAAGTGTTACAAATCCTGAGAATGTTATCCGCTGAGCAAATCAAGTCCTACCTTGTAATTAAATGTTACTTGGAAATAATCTTTTAAAAAAGATTTTGAGGTACAAATCACCTTTGTATTAAACATGAGTCTTTTCTATTTTACAAAGAGTTTAAACAAATATAGCAAATAATTACGATTTGGTGGCCTTTAAGAGAGCAATTAGTCAGGCTCCAGGACACACTGTTCCACTATTTCCCGTAGGTTGGGGTTCTCCATTGCAGCAGCCACCCGCTCTTTGTCATTGATCTGCTTGTTGACTGTAAAACACAGAAGGTAACAGAGCTTTGTCAGTACATCACAACAGATAATATTTTTACAGAACAGAGAATTAAAAAAAAAAAAAAAAAAAGCTTCATTTATTTAGTTGAAAGGCAGAGAGAAAGGTATCTTCCAAACTGCTGGTTCCCACCCCAAGAGGCTAAGGTTGGGCCAAGATGAAGCAAAGAGCTTCTTTTAGGTCCACCATTCAGGTGCAGAGGTCCAGGGACTTAGACTGTCTTCCACCATTTTCAGCAGGGAGCTGAACTAGAAGTGGAGCTGTCAGGACTTGAACCAGCATTCACACGTGATGCTGGTGCTACAGGAGGCTGTGCCATAGCACTAGCCCCACAGGACAAAGAATTTAACTCCTTAAGACGTTAAAGCTGTTTATTACTCATAATGTGGTTTTTAAACTTTGGATAGCCAACTGCAGGGAAAAAATATTTCCTATGATCCTGCTACTCTGCTAGAACTATTTTAATTTCTTTCCCATCACTGTTCACGTACATAAACCTTATATTCCAAGTACATACATCTCTGAAATGGCTATTTTTCCTTTTTAGTCATTTTTTAAAAACCCATTTATTTTACTTGAAAAAGTTACAAAAACAGAAAGAGGGGGAGACAGAGCTCTTCTGTTGCTGGTTCACTCCTCAAATGACCACAATGGCCCAAGTTGGGCTGATCTGAAGCCAGGAGCTTTTTCTGGGTCCCCCAAGTGCATACAAGGACCCAAGGACTTGAGCTCCCCCGCCCCACACCACTGCTTTTCCAGGCCATTAACAGGGATCTGAATCTGAATCTGAGAGGAAGCAGCCATGACGAGAAGCAGTGCTGATAGAGGATGCTGGCATCTGCTATGTCGCTACTCGAGCCATTTTTTTTTTTTTTTTAAATGTAGAGCTGGGTGTCTCTCTCCCTCCTCTTTTGAAAGGCACCCCACCTCCCGGCTTTCTCTCTGGAGGTGCTTTCCCCTTCCCTGCTAGTCCCTTCGCAAATACTTTTCTATCTGCACAGAAAAAAAAATATTGCAGTTATTCTTAACATGAAAAAAAAAAAAGTGACTATGAAGACTAAGCTGCAGGGGTTGGTATCCTGGCTCAGGGGATTAAGCTGCTGCTTGTGACGCCAGCATTGCACTGAGGAGTGTCCTACCTGCTCAGCTTCTAATCTAGCTTCCTACTAATGCATCTGGGAAAGCAGCACAAGGTGGCCCAAGCACTTGGGTCGTGCCAGCCATGTGGGAGACCAGGATGAAATTCCTGGCTCCTGAATCTGGCTTGACCTAGCCCTGGCTACTGCAGGCATTTGGGAATAAATCAGAAAAGGGAAGATTTTCTCTTCCTTTCCCTCAGTCTTTGTCACTGTGCCTCTACTTTCCAATAAACAAATCACCTTAGAAAAAAAAAAAAAGAATGAGGTCAAAGAATATGAATATTTTATATGTTATCACTGAATCATTTTTCCAAAAATATTTACCAATTTACTTGGCCAAAACAATACACAAACTATCAGTTTGCCAACAAAGCAAATACATACACATAAACACAAAACAGAAAAATGTTTCCACAATAATGCGATTTGCATTTCCCTAATTAATAGTGCTGGAACATTTCCCATGTTTATTTATTAGTTCTCCTAGTGTGGATTTTTGGTTATATTCTTTACTATCAACCCACCAGGTCTTTTATTTTTTAACATGACCGTAGAAGGACACTGTGATTCGCAGGATGACAATTAATAGGTTATCATTTGTATGACAACAACTGACTGGATATCATTTGAATGAGGACACTTGATTGTATGTACAAAACAAAAAATAGTTTCAAACAAGAGTGCGGAAACAATTGATGGGTTCTGTAGAAAGGCTTTAAGTTCCTCAATACCTTCTCCCTTATCCTATGTGAGCCTCAGTCTATAAAAGCCTGATGCCATTAATAACCTTTGGCTATCTCACCAACACGGTAGTCCATGCGTGTTATTACAGGCTCTGTGCAGCAAGACAGCGAACACATCATCTTGCATGCATTACATATAATGAAAGTATTGATCTGTTTTGTTGTAATTTGTTAATGGCTTCTTTTTTCTTTTATTGGAAATGCAGATTTACAGAGAACTAGAGCAAGAGAAAAGAAAGATCTTCAATCCACTGGTTCACTCCCGAAGTAGTCAAAACAGCTGGATGGATCTAAGCCAAACCAGAGCCAAGAGAAAAGCCTTCTCTGGGTCTCCCATGCAGGTGCAGGGTCCCAAGGCTTTGGACCATCCTCGATTGCTTTCCCAGGCCACAAGCAGGGAGCTGGGTGGGAAGTGGAACAGCCAGGACACTAATTGCACCCGTATGAGATCCCAGCACATGCAAGGCAAAGATTTAGCAACTGAGCCATCACGCTTGACCCTGCTAATAGTATTCTTTCTTTTTTTTTTTTTAAGATTTGTTTATTTATTTTATTAGAAAGTCACATATATGGAGGGGAGGAAAGACAGAGAGGAAGATTTTTCTATCCACTGATTCACTCTCAAGTGGCTGCAATAGCTGGAGCTCAGCTGATCAGAAGTCAGGAGCTTCTTCCTGGTCTCCCATGTGGGGGCAGGGTCCCAAAGCTTTGGGCCATCCTCAACTGCTTTCCTAGGACACAAATGGGAAGCTGGATGGAAAACTGGATGGAAAGCAGGGCCACCGGAATTAGAACCCCAGGCCCATATGAGATCTCGGCATGCACAAGGCTGGGACTTAAGCCACTAGGCAACCACACAGGGTCATATTAATGGCATTCTTAACGGAAAAGTTCAAAAGAGAGATGTTGGGGTCAGTGATACGGAGTTACGGTCTATAATGGGAGCATGTCCTGCCTATTCAAGTCCTGGCTGCTATTTCCAATTCAGCTCCTTGCTAATGCACTTGAGAAAGCAGGGAAATATGGCACAAACACCTGGGCCTCTGCCCCTCAATGTGTGAGACCTGGATGGAGTGCCAGGCTCCTGGGTTCAGCCTGGCCTGGCCCAGCCCAGCTGCTACAATCAGTCATCTGGGAAGTGAACCAGCAGCAGATGGAAGATCTCATTCTCTATGCAACTCCCTGTCTCTGTCACTTTACCTTTCAATAAATAATTCTTTTTTAAAAACATCAGATGTCTGTACTTTTTACTAAAATCTGACTTTTCTGGGATATTGTAATTCTTACATAGAAACACATGCATGGGTTCGGCGTGGTAGCTTAGTGGCTAAAGTCCTTGCCTTGCACGCGCTGGGATCCCATATGAGCTCTAGTTCTATTCCCAGCGGCCTCACTTCCTGTCCAGCTCCCTGCTTGTGGCCTGGGAAAGCAGTTGAGAACAGCACAAAACTTTGGGACCCTGAACACACGTGGGAGACCTGGAAAAGGCTCAAGGCTCCTGGCTCCTGGCTGCTGGCTCCTGGCTCCTGGCTCCTAGCTTTGGATACGCTCACCTCCAGTTGTTGCAGTCACTTGGGGAGTGAATTATCAGATGGAAGATCTTCCTCTCTGTATATCTGACTTTGCAATAAAAATAAAACAAGTCTTAAACACACACACACACACACACACACACACACACACACTATGTAAACCATTTCAGTTCATTCTGGTTCTTCCTCCTGCACAGCAGGCTCCACATGGACAGGTGTGTGTCTCAGAGGAACTGTGCCTAAGCATAGAAGACATGGAGTAAGTGTTTACAAGTAAAAAACCAGAATCACTAGGTTCAATGTCATTGTCACTATCACACTCTAGAATAGAGGAGTTTAGAGGAGACTCCAAACTAGAACCAGAGTGGATTTAGGATACCTCAACTCAGATGTCTCAGCTTATGAATAAACTTAGCACATAAAGTTATATGATCTACTTGAAGTATATGATGATCTATCTGCAATGGATATAGAATAATATATCTGAAGTACATAGTGATCTATTGAATGACATAATGTTGTATCTGCAACTGTGAAAACAGGACATGGCTTTCAGAGTTTCTGTGACGGCCCTGAAAAGTTTTGTGGCCAGGCTGTTGCTCCAAATACAGCAGGTGCCCCCCTCTGGCTCGCTCGTCCGGGCACACGCTTCTGTGTATCCCTCCCCAGCTGCAGTCCCCTTTGCTGAGTCGCTGTCATCCTCGCTGAAGCTCCCTTACCATGGTTCTCACTCCACTGCCACCTCTTCCGCTCCCGTCCGCTGTCGTTTCCACCTTCTCAATTTACCCAGTCAGGAAAGCTAAAAGTACTTCTCATTATTAGTGCTAATTTGTAAATAAAAATTCTTTTAACAATTTACTTATTTATTTGGAAGTCAAAGTTACAGAGAAAAAAGGAGAGAGTGTAAGAGATAAAAACAGGGAGAGAGATACTTTCCACTGATTTGTTCCTCTGAAGGTGCAACAGCCAAGGCTAGGCCAGCCTCAGGAACTTTATCCATGTCTCCCATGTGATGGCAGGAGAGACACCTGGACCATCCTCCACTGCTTTCCCTGGCCATCAGCACAGAGTTGGAGCAGAGGCAAAACAGCAAAGGGTTCAACCAGGGCCCATCTGGGGTTCCAGTGTTCACAGGCAGCAGCTTTACTGGCTAAGCCACAACATCAGTCCCATAAAGTTCTTTTTAATGAAACACATTAAACTACCTAAAACATTTTGTCTTTTGCTTTTCCAAACCTTACCTCTACTATTTTTAAGTAATTACTGATTGATTTTTCTATCGGTCAAAGATCCACTGCACAAAAAAGGTTCCCAAGCACGGCGCTGTAGCCGAGCGGCTAAAGACCTCACCTTGAACACGCCGGGATCCCATTTGGGCGCCGATTCTAATCCCAGCAGCCCAGCTTCCCATACAGTTCCCTGCTTGTGGCCTGGGAGAGCAACTGAGGACAGCTCAAAGCCTTGGGACCCTGCACTGCGTGGGAGACCCAGAAGAAGCTCCTGGCTCCTGGCTTTGGATTGGCTCAGCTTTGGCCATTGCAGCCACGTGGGGAATGAATCATCAGATGGGAGATCTTTCTCTCTGTCTCTCTTCTGTATATCTGCCTTTCCAATAAAAACAAATAAATCTTTTTAAAAAAGAGAAAAGGTTCCCCATTCCCATTCTTATACACTTTCCCGAGACAGCACTTCCCCACCTAAACCTTTATGTGCTGACTTCCAATTTCAGTGTCAGTTTTACAGCTCCAGCGTGCCACCCCAGGACAGAAGCAAGCCTTTCTCAGAGCTTACAAGACATGGCCCCTAGCACTGGGTATCTGTGACAGATGTGGAGGCCAGTCAACACCCACGGGTTCTAGCTCACTAAGGGTCCACGGAAAACAATGACTTCCTTAGTGTGCTTTAGTTTCCCCAACTGCGATCTAGCAACTAATAACTGATTGTGTCCCTTCCTTTAAAAGATACCTATCTGGAAGTATAACTTGGTATTCAGGATAAGCTACTGTCTAAGGCTGTATTTCAATAATAGTAATAATGTGTTTAAAATGTTCATGCTGTGGGTAGGGCTACTGCCTCTATAATGCTGGTATACCATACAGGCCCTGGTTCTAGTCCTGGTTGCTCAGTTTCTGAATCAGCTCCCCATTTAAAGCACCTGGGAAAGCAGTGGAGGATGGACGGCCCAAGTGCCGGGGCCCCTGCAGCCACTCTCATGAGACAGGGACAGAGTCTCAGTTCCGTGGCTTAGGCCTAGCTCTGTCATGTCCACTGCAGCCAGGTGGGCAATGAACCAGCAGATGGAAGATCCCTCGCTCTTCTCTATGTCTTTCTCTCTGATAATGCTTTTCGAATAAATACATTTTAAAAAAATGTCTCAAGACTACTACTTACTGTCTTCTTCTGTTGAGTGAGTTCCTTCAGAAATGTAGATCTCCAACTGGGAAGGAAAAAGAGGAAAAACAAAAACATTAGCGCATTCTAAGAATCCTGGAATGACAGCCTGGATTCTGTTTCTAGTATCAAAGATTTGGGGATGAATTTCACAATCTTCTCTAGATAAAGAAACACAAACAGTAGGGTTTTTTTGTTTGTTTAATTTAGGTCACTTGTGAAAACCTGGCTGGGGGCAATTCCCCTAACTGCTTTCAGGAACACACGTGAACACAGTGGCACTCATGCAGGCTTCAGGGACAAGGCGCAATCGCTCAGTGGCTAAACCCCTTACCTGGCACACACCAGGATGCCATATGGACATCGGTTCATGTCCTGACTGCACTTCCCTTCTAGCTCACTGCCTGTGGCCTGGGAAAGCAGTGGAAGATGGCCCAAAGCCTTGGAATCCTGCAACCAAATGGGAGACCCAGAAGAAGCTCCAGGCTCCTGGCTTTAGATCAGCTCTGCTGCATACATTGAGTCTGCTTAGGGAGTGAATCATCAGTCAGATGATCTTCCTCTCTGTTTCTCTTCCTCTCTGTATATCTGAATTTCCGATAACAATAAATAAATCTTTAAAAAAATAAAATTAAATTGGGCCCAGCAGCGTGGCCTAGCAGCTAAAGTCCTCTCCTTGAACACACCGGGATCCCATATGGACGCCGGTTCTAATCCCAGCAGCTCCACTTCCCTTCCAGCTCCCTGCTTGTGGCCTGGGAAAGCAGTCAGGGAGGGCCCAAAGCTTTGGGACCCTGCACCCGTGTGGGATACCCGGAAGAAGTTCCTGGCTCCTGGCTTTGGATCGGCGTAGCACTGGCCGTTGCGCTCACTTGGGGAGTCAATCATCGGACAGAAGATCTTCCTCTCTGTCTCTCCTCCTCTCTGTATATCTGACTTTCCAATAAATAAAATAAATCTTTAAAAAAAAATTAAATTAAAAATTAAAAAACTTTGTCTCTCCATCTCTCTGTAAATTTGACTTTCTTAAAAAAATAATAAATCTTTAAAAAAATAAAAAAAGAAAAATCATCAAAAGACGATGGCACTGCGGCACTGAAGGCTAAGCTTGTATGCTGACATCTCAGACGGGAGTGCCAGGTCAAGTCCGATTCAGCTCGTTGCTATTGCACCTGGGAAAGCAGCAGACCTTGCCACCCACATGGGAGATCAGAATGAAGTTCCTGACTTTCACCTTTGCCTTACCCCAGCCCCACCTCTTGCTCATTTGGAAGTAAACCAGTAGACTGGAAGGTCTCTGTCGCTTTGCCTTTTTGAAAAATATTTTTAATAAACTGAAAAAGTAGGATCCATTGAGGTGGCTCAATTGGCTAATCCTCCCATTGCAAATGCTAGGATACCAAATGGGTGCTGGTTTGGGTCCCAGCTGCTCCACTCCCCATCCAGCTCCCTGCTTGTGGCCTAGGAAAGAAGTAGGATGGGGCCTGGCACCATGGCCTAGCAGGTAAAGTCTTTGCCTTGAATGCGCTAGGATCCCATATGGGCGCCGGTTCTGGTCCTAGAGGCCCTGCTTCCCATCCAGCTCCCTGCTTGTGGCCTGGGAAGACAGTTGGGGACAGTCCAAAGCCTTGGGACCCTGCACCCATGTGAAAGACCTGGAGAAAGTTCCTGGCTCCTGGCTTTGGATTGGTGCAGCACCAGCTGTAGCAGTCACTTGGGGAGTGAATCATCAGATGGAGGATCTTCCTCTCTGTATCTCCTCCTCTCTGTATATCTGACTTTGCAACAAAAATAAACAAATTTAAAAAAAAAAAGCAGTAGGATGGACCAAAGCCTTGGGAGCCTGCATCCATGCAGGAGTCATGGAAGAAGCTTCTGGCTCCTGGCTTCAAATCGGCTTAGCTCCAGCCTTTGCGGCCACCTGGGGAGTGAAATCAGTAGACGGAAGATCTTTCTCTCCTTTCTGTATATCTGCCTTTCCAAAAATTAAAAATTAAAAATAAATAAATCTTCAAAGAATCCTTACAAGTCAGGAATAAAAAGTCAACTCAACTTAGGTAAAGGATCTGAACTACTAGAAAACTCTGAATTATATACTTTTTCTATTTTAAGTTTCTTCTTTTTTTTTTAAGTGGATGTTTGGCACAGCAGTTCAGCTGCCACATGGGACACCCACATCTTGTGTGTGTGTGTGTGTTTAAGATTTATTTATTTTTGGTGGGTCTCAGGACGGGGCGTCTCATGCCTGGATCCCGGACGGCCACCATGGGCACATGGTGAGCCGTTCCCGGGCCTGCTGGGTTCCGGGGGCTGCTTCCTTCGGGGTGAGTAGACCGAGGGGGAAGGCCTCTGGGACTGGGCAGGTCCGGGACCCACCCACCGCCCTCATTGGTGCGCCATTGGTGCCAGGCTCCGCCTGCTGGCCGCCCGGCTGGTGAGCTCTGGGGATTTGGTTCTTTGAGTCGCTGCTTAATTAGCTCCAGGTTGAACCCGTTGTGATTCTCGGACCTGAAACAGGCAGTAACTCTTCCTTTGTAAAACTTGTAATCACTAATAATGCTGAGCACCAAATACCTGTCCATGCAGAAGCCTGGGCTTGGGGCTTGTCCTGCAAAAGTAGCTCCAACAGCTGGCTAATGTGTCAACTGGTAGGGAACAGAGTAGATCTGGTACGACTGAGCAAACCTTAGCCCACAAGTAAAACTAGAAACCAGGAGGGAGCAAAGGTCATTCCAAGCTAGGCTCTTGTACCTACTGGTCTGCGGGAGCCATGGTCGTGAAGCCACAGTGTCTAAGGCAGAGGTCGGGACAGGTAAGGAGCTGTGCCAAGCTGAGTCAGAGCAACCACTGGCATGCGAGTGATCTAAAGCTGGGAACAGACCCGGTTGGGGAGCAAAGGGGACAACCCTAGCTGGGCTGAGGTTCCCACCAAGAGATGCGTGGCCTGGAAGGGGGCTGCGTTCTGATCTGGATACAGTTGTAGTCTCCCTTGGCACAAGTGTGGACTGGGATTGGATGCACCGAACCGGGCCGGACCCCGACTCCCCCTGGTGTTCTGGAGGACCAGGGCAGATGTGCGATGGACTAGGCAAGGTCTCAAACCCCTACTGAGCCATGTGTGAGCCATACGTGGGTATGGACAAACCATGGCTGGGCTGGAACATCCAACAGCAAGAACCAGATTGGGTGGAAGGCCAGTCAGGAAAAGCCACAGTTCCTGCTATGACAGGAGGTGGACTGAGCAGGGTTGGCTCATGGACCCACTGGTAAGCGTGAAACCTGGCATTGGGAGAGGTTCTGATGGAGGAGCCTGGGCAACTCCTCTGGCAGGACACAGACCCGGCAGGTCAGCGCAAGAAACATGATAGGAAACAGCCCAGAAAAGGCCATGGAAAGCTACCCACTGGTATACAATTGGCAGACGTGGGGGCAAGACCAGGCTGAATCTGTCCACGTCATCCACTGGCAAATCCAGGTACCAGTGTGGGTCGAACCAGGTTTGGTCGCAACAAAGACTAGTGCACAATATGGAATGCCGAGGTGAGGTTGCCTGTACCGGAAGGGACCGCAGTGTCCAACCAGCCTGAGAACAAGAAAGGAAGTGGGCAGAGCCAGCAGGGGAATAAGGGAGGGTTCCTTTGCAGGACAGCTACTTCCGCAGGAGAGCATGGGCTGGGATGGGGGCAGACCAGACTAGGCAGAGCTACCACACCTGTGCGCCTCATGTGGACTAGATCAGGGAAAAGCCAGGCTCGGCGGATTATTCCTACTGGTGCAAACAAAATTAAAGTGGGCGAGGTTTGATTGGGCAGCATCAACTGGAATCTGGGAGTGGGAGATGCCTGGGAGGGAAATAGTGGGCTCATCCCTCTTGGGTTACCACTTCCACAGGAGGACATAAAACTAAGACAGCGGCTGGGGTGGAATGGGGTGTGGGACAGACTGGACTACTGCTACACTTACTGGCAAACCAGGGTAGGGGGCGGGCCTGGTGGGGGGTTATTGTGGGTCGCTCCAACTAGGCTGCAGCTCCCACTGGTTTATGTGAGGGCCAAGTATGTGCTGGGCAGAACCAGGCTGGACTGCAACACCCATTGGTTCCAGTGGAAGTCGGGAGTGAAAACAGAACCAACCCAGCAATTACAACCACCAGCTGATTGGAGCGATGGATGGTGCCAGGCCCTGTACTTGTTAGCACATACAAGAAGTTTCTTTGGAGATCTTCCTAATCTAAATGCTGGACTCAGAACCCTAACGAAGAAAAGAGAGAAGACAGAACGGGTCAACCAACCATCTCAGCTATGATGGACTATGTCAATCAGTGGATTTTTCAAAGACCTCATAGTGCTTGGAGTGGCAAGATTGACAGCGATTCATAACTGGCAATATCAAAACCACTTGAGCAAGAACCTCAGAGCATGCCCTACATCCGGGACCTGGGGAGGGTGGGAAATTGGGTGGGCCTTCTCCCTTAATACCCCCCTTTAAACATGAAGGTAACAATATGGAAAACATACTAGTATTATCCACTTTCCTGTAGCCCTTGAACCTTCTTACTCTAACTAACTATGTAAAGAATGTCAAAATAAATTTTATTAATAAAAAAAAAATTTAAATCAAAAAAAAAAAAAAAAAGAAAAAAAAGAAAATGATACAAATGCTTGGGCCCCTACACCCAAAAGTGGGAGATCCAGAAGAAGCTCCTGGATCCCAGCTTCAAACCATCGAACCCAGCCATTGAAGCCTTATGGGGAGTGACCTAATGGATGGAAGATCTTTGTCTCTACTTCTCTCAGTAACTTTTTTTCCAAATAAAAATAAATAAATTATTTATTTAAAAAAAAATATTTATTTATTTTTATTACAAAGTCAGATATACAGAGAGGAGGAGAGACAGAGAGGAAGATCTTCCGTCCACTGATTCACTCCCCAAGTGAGCGCAACGGCCAGTGCTACGCCGATCCGAAGCCAGGATCCAGGAACCTCCTCTGGGTCTCCCACATGGGTGCAGGGTCCCAAAGCTTTGGGCCCTCCCTGACTGCTTTCCCAGGCCACAAGCAGGGAGCTGGATGGAAGGTGGAGCTGCCGGGATTAGAACCGGCACCCATATGAGATCCCAGTGTGTTCAAGGAGAGGACTTTAGCCACTAGACCACAGCACTGGGCCCTTAAGTTTCTTCACTTGAAAAGTTTAACTGCTGCTTCACATTCCAAATGGCCAGAACTACCAAGGGGGTCAGGCTAAAGCCAGGAGCTTGGAAATCCATCTGCGCCTCCTAGCTCAGTTGCAGGGGTCCCAGTACTTGGGCCATGATCAACTGCTTTCCCAGGAGCATTGGCAGGGAGCTGGATCAGAACCAGAACAGCTAAGACTTGAACTGGCATCCTGACATAACAATGCCAGCCTCCTGAATCGTATACTTGAAATAGGTGATACTACAGTTAACAAATTCACAAAACCATTCTAAACACAAACAACACTTTCCTTACCTTATGTTTAAATGGCAAACATCTCTGAAGTTTTACTCTTAGGCATAGCCCTGAGGAAGAAAAAGAAAAACCTCTCCAGTTAATTCTGCATTGTATCTTATCAGTTTCTAGAAAAGCATAGTGTAGTGTAGGTGCCCCATTCAACAGGGCAGCTGAAAACAGCTTGGCAACAGCCCACTGTAGGTTTCCTTTGAGCCTGATCCTGTGACAGGGAGTCTTACGCACTCCCCATGATACTCCAGCGAGCTAGGCATTACTAATCATGTTTTTCAAACTATAAATGCAAGGTCAAATGTAGCCTGGCTAAGATTACTAAGCCGGTGAACTGGCACAGATGGGACTGGAATTTAGCATGGCTGTAAAGCAAAGGCTGTACCTCATCTCTACATCAGCTGGCCTTCAAGTGAGGGTCAGATAAGTCACTCAGCTATCACGATTTTCTGCTATAGGCCAGAACATACAGACATGCAAAACCCAGTTACACTCACATTTATTTATTTTTGTTGGAAAGTCAGATATACAGAGACGAGGAAAGCTAGAGAGGAAGATCTAACGTCCGCTGATTCACTTCCCAAGTGACTGCAATAGCCAGAGTTGAGCCGATCCGAAGCCAGGAGCCTGGAGCCTCTTCTAGGTCTCCCAAATGGGTGCAGAGTCCCAAGGCTTTGAGCCGTCCTCAACTGTTTTCCCAGGCCACAAGCAGGGAGCCAGATGGGAAGCAGTGCTGCCAGGATTAGAACTGGTGCCCATATGGATCCCGATGAGTTTAAGATAAGGACCTCAGCTGCTAGGCCACCATGCCAGGCTCAAAAGACTAATTTTTAAAAGGCTGTGTGGTAAGAGCCAAACATTCAGTCTACAATTAAAACTCTAGCTAGGAAGCCTGAGCCATATATTTAGAGTCTGGGTTCAAGTACTAGCTCAACTTCTTTATTATTTTTTTTTCTTTTAAAAATTGATTTATTTTGGGCCTGGTGCAATAGCCTAGTGAGGAAAATCCTCACCTTGCAACTGCTGGTGTCCTGTATGGGCACCAGTTCCTGTCCTAGCTGTTCTACTGCCTTTCCAGCTCCCTGCTTGTGGCCTAAGAAAGCAGCTCAGGACAGCCCAAAGCCTTGGGACCCTGCACCCGTGTGGGAGACCTCGAAGAAGTTCCTGGCTCCTGGCTTTAGATCAGCTCAGCTCTGGCTATTGTGGCCACCTGAGAAGTGAACCAGTAGATGGAAGAGATCTTTGTCTCTGTCTCTCTTCTCTATAAATCTGCCTTTGCAATAAAAATAACTAACAAATCTTTAGATTTACAGAGAGAACAAGAGACAGAAAGATCTTCTGTCCAAGTACCTGCAGCCAGAGGTGAGCCAATCTGAAGCCAGGAACCAGGAGCATCTTCTGGGTCTCCAATGCAGGCACAGGGTCCCAAAGCTTGTCAGCCTCCACTGGCCTCCCAAGCCACAAGCAGGGAGCTGGAAGGGGAGTATCCGGAACATGAACTGCTGCTCATATGGGATCCTGGCACTTGCAAGGAGGTTTAGCCAATTGAGTCTTCACTCTGGGCCCTGGCTCCACTTCTGATGGTAACTTCCTGCTGGGAGTCCAGGGGAGATAGTAAGTGCTGGCGCAAGCAGTAAAGGCCTTGTCGTCCACCTAAGGGACCCAGGTTGAGTTTCTGACTCCTGATTTTCAGTTTGGACCAGCTCTACCTGCTGCAGGCACTTTGGGAGGAAAGCAGATGAAAGCTATTTCTGCTGCTCAGATAAATATGAATAATATCCATCATATCAAAATTATCTCTTCTCCCTTCCAAGTACTAACCAGGCCCAACCCTGCTTAGCTTCCAAGATCAGACGAGATCGGGTGCGTTCAGGGTGGTATGGCCGTAGACTCAAAATTATCTCTTCTAAAAAAAAAAAAAAAGAAAAGAAAAAGGTACAAGGCCATATGCGGCACCTTCGGCCTGGCAGTTAGGATAACCAGCGGAGACACCACGCTACAGTTCAGAATCTCTGGGTTCAATCCTGGTTCCAGCTTCTGATTCCAGCTAACAGCTAATGTGACTCCTTGGAAGCACCAGGACCGCTCGAATAGCTGGCTCTCTCCCATCTATGTGGGAGACCTGGATGGAGTTCCTGACTCCTGGCTTCAGCCCTGGTCCAGCCCTAGCTATGTGGACACTAACGGCGTAATCCAACAAGTAGTAGCCACCTCACTTCTGTCCACGTCTCTGCTTCTCTAATGTATAATGTACCATGAAACTTCCCAATGTGGATTCTTTTATGCCTGCAAGACACTAATTACTTCCCCAAGCTCAGCTTCTGTTCAGTTTATCGCCTCAGCTAAGTCACAGCTCAATAATTGCTGTTTGCAGTTGAGACTTGTCACAGAATTTAAAACTGGACTTGGAACAGATCCTTGGTGCCAATGTTCCACTTACTCCGCATCTTGAATTAGAGGAAAAAGCTTTCAAATCAAATCCATATTCTGGACAACAGAAGATAAATGAAACCACTCTCACTATGAAGAGTGTTTCAGTCAAAATTTCCGAAAAAAATAAATAAATAAATAAAGACACAATATGAATCTCTGACTTTTCAGGCTTCTATTTGGAGCAATTTAATTCCTCTCCCAACTAATGCATAATGGCTTGTTATGCTGAAGACAATTTCTAAATGTTTTTATTTTATTAAAAATTAAATATTAGGACCAGCGCAATGGCTCAACTAGCTAATCTTCCACCTGTAAACACCAGGATCCCAGCTGCTCCACTCCCCATCCACCTTTATGCTAATGTTCCTGCAAAGGCAGCAGAAGATGGCCCAGGTGCTTGAGTCCCACCACCCACTTACGGATGACAGTCTAAGCTCTTGACACCAGGTTTGCCCTGCCCCGAACTGCAGCCCTTTGGGAGAGACTGAAGATCTCCCATTGTCTCTCTGTCTCTCTATCTGTGCCTTTCAAACAACCCTTTTAAAAAAAAAAAAAGACATTAACAAAACCCCAAACCAACACAGCCAACTAGGTGTTAGACTACATTTTTTGCGGAGGGATAAAATCAATTTGTTTTTGATTTCCTGAGAACCATTAAGCTTTCAAACAAAATATTTTTAAAAATCACAGAATACAGAAAACAATTTGATGACCCAATGAGACTGCTTAGCTCAGAGTCTAAAAACACAGTAGTCCTGTAAAACTATTAGGGGACATTACAGAAAATTTATCATTTCCTTCAGAGGAATAAGAGCTGCCTTGAGTATATCCAGGAGGGTTCCTCTCTCTTTACTCCAAATCTGTCTCATGGGCGCAGCAAGATGGCTTAGTGGCTAAATCCTTGCCTTGCATGCTCCAGGATCCCATATGGGTGTTAGTTCTAACCCCACCTGTTTCACTTCTCATCCAGCTCTCTGCATATGGCCTAGGAAAGCAGTAGAGGATGGCTCAAGGCCTTGGGACCTTGTACCTGCATGGGAGACCTGGAAGAAGGTCCTGGCTCCTGGCTCCAGCTGTTGTGGCTGCTTATGGAATGAACCAGCAGACAGAAGATCTTCCTGTCTCTCTTTCTCCTCTTTGTAAATGTCTTTCCAATAAAAATTAATCTTGAAAAAAAATTTTAGAACAAAATCTGTCTCCTTAACTTATGATTTGCACACCATCTGAACATCTTTATGTGTTTGGTCACTATTGCCAGGCATTTTACCAGTAAATAACTGCTTACTATTCACAAAACACTTTCTTTAGAATTATCCTCAAGAGACATGGTATAGCATAACTGAGACATTTTGGGTTCCTAGCTGTGTGACCCTGGGCAAGCTACCACCTCAACCTCTCTGACCTTCAGTTTCTGTATTTGTACAAAGAGTATAGTAACAGTACTACCACAAATGGGAGCAGAGAAGGCCTACGGAGAATTAATACATTGTAGTACATTGTACTTAAAACACTGCATAACACATAATAAGTGCCCAATGGGTGCTAGCAATCACTATTTTAAAATTTTCATTTCACAGCCAGCATAACAATCTAAGTGGTTTATCCAACATCATACAGCGGCACAGGTGGACACCTCCCAGTCCAAATCCTACACCCTATCCATTGGAACACAGCCATTCATGGGGGGCCTAAGTCAGAACAAATGGTTAGTAATCAGTTCCCTGGCAACTCCGAGTTACATGCCTTCATAGTCTTGTCTTTTGGCATTCCTTCCCAGGACAAGGCTGAGAAGACGGCTGGCTAGGCAGCCAGGGTGGGGTTTTACTCAGGAGCCTTTCCTTTCCCTGGGAGGACTGCCCGCTCCTCAGACGCACCGCTCAGCAAATGGGCC
Organism: Ochotona curzoniae; assembly: GCF_017591425.1. Lineage (NCBI taxonomy): Eukaryota > Metazoa > Chordata > Mammalia > Lagomorpha > Ochotonidae > Ochotona > Ochotona curzoniae. The sequence goes on from NW_024467122.1 coordinate 68,289,596, forward strand.
CCAAAGTGGGCTGTTCTCAGCATCTCCCCACTGGATGGATCAAACACAAAGGCTGTGACAGACTATTACACTCCCCTCCGAAAGGCCAACGGTCTTAATCCCTTATCAATGGACCAAAGCGATGAGACTTCACGAAATGAACAGTTCTGAAATATCAACCTGAACCTACTCTCAGCCCTGCTTAGTCTCTGTCCCCATGAATCCAGTCTGTCTATAACTGCAATCAGGATGATTGTATGTAATTGCAAGAGGAAACTTCAAAACGATCAGGGAAAAAATTAATTCAATGTGAAGTTTATTTTAGTGCAAAAAATTTTGAAGTCTATCCATAAGGCTTTGGTTAATTTTTATTTATTATTCATTTTCATTTGATTTGAAAGGCAGAGAGAAAGATAATAGCCAGGGCAGGTCTAGGCAAAAGCCAGGAGCCAAGAACTCAACCCGGGTCTCCCCAGTGAGCACAGGGACCCAAGCACTTGAGTCATCACCTGCTTCCTCCCAAGGGGCTCCTTAGTAAGAAGCTGGAATTGGAGGAGGAGCCTGGATTTCATGCCCAGCACTCCAACAAGCATAGTCTCAAACACTTGTCCCCAAGTTCTAAAGATAATATGCATTTCCCACTAACTTTTGCAATACCCACCAAAATAATCTGGAATTAAACCATTCACTAAATGGAGGTTAATATTAAACTAGAAATAAAAGCGTTCTTCACATTTCAAGTCTTTGATGACTTTACTCTTACAGCTCTGGCAATAACCTTCATTGTCCCCATTTTACAGCTAAGGAAGCTGAGGCATGGAAAGGCTAAGTAAGTCTGCCACATTCTTGTGTGGAATTACTTCCTTAATCCCTGAATCAAAGAATACAGACTTTTCAACACGGATTTGTCATATATACCAAGATACATGCTACTCTTCATCACAGTATCAGGTAGAGCTGCCAGAGCTGCAATTTTAGCCCAAATACATGCTCTTTCATGACAGAGGAGTTTTATGTCCCCCAATACGCTTTGTAGAGTTTTACATTTACCCAGTAAACTTGCTACTTTTATAACTTAGGTAAGTGAGATTTTAAAAAATAAATAAATTTACTGGAGCAAGTATTGTAGTACAGCAAGTTAAACTCCTGCTTACAACAACGTGGGCTTCCCACATCAGAATGCAAATTTGCGTGTTGCTCTACTTTTGATCTAGCTCCCTGATGAAGGACCTGGGAAGATGTGGAAGAAGGCCCAAGTACATGGGATCCTATCACCCATGTAGCAGACTACAGTGGAGTTCCTGACCCACGGCTTCGGCCCTCTCCAAATGTGGTTGTTGGAGCTATTTGGGGAGTGAACCAGCAAATCGTAGAGCTTTCTCTCTCTCTACTGTCTCCCTCTCTGCCACTCTACCTCTCAAATAAATGAATAAATCTTTTCAAAATTTTTCTCTAGTTTCTTGGACCCTTTAAGGACTCATATGTCAAACTAGGTTTTTTTGTTAGATTTATTTTTATTGGAAAGACAGATCAGATTAACAGAGAGAAGGAGAGACGAAGAGAAAGATCTTCCATCCACTGCTTCACTCCCCAAAATAACTGCAGTGCCTGGAGCTACACTAATCTAAAGTCAGGAACCAGGAGGTTCTTGAGGGTCTCCCACATGGCTGCAGGGTCCCAAGCTTTGGGCTATCCTCTACTGCTCTCCCAGGCCATAAGAAAGGGACTAGATGGGAAGTAGAGCAGCCAGGATGTGAACCAGGGCTCATATGGGATCCTGGCGCTTGCAAGGTGAGGATTTAGTCACTGAGTCATTGCACCAGGACCACAACATGTCAAAGCATTTTTTAAGACATACTTTCTAGGCCTGGAACAGTAGCCTAGTGCCTAAAGTGCTTGCCTTGCGTGTGCCAGGATTCCATATGAGTACCAGTTCTAATCCCGGCAGCACCACTTCCTGCACCTGCGTGGGAGACCTGGAAAAAGTTCCTGGCTCCGGGCTTCGGATCAGCGCAGCACCGGCCGTAGCGCTCACTTGGGGAGTGAATCATTGCACGAAGTTCTTCCTCTCTGTCTCTCCTTTTCTCTGTAAATCTGACTTTGCAACAAAAATAAATACATCTTTAAAAAAATAAAAAAGAGTCAGGGGCTTGAGCCATTTTCTGGCCAATGTGATCAAGGATAGACACCTAAAATCTCTGAACTTCAGATTCCACATTTGGAAAATGAAGACTCTGTCCATACATACAGAATCGTGTGTGTGTGTGTGTGTGTGTGTGTGTGTGTGTGTGTGTGTGTGTGTGTGTGTGTGTGTGTGTGTACAGAGAGACCCTTACCAATAAGAGTTGCCAAAGAGCAATGAGGTACTGTCGGTGTGAACCTGATGACAACCAGGTAGTCGTCTTCATTGATCTCCTGAACCTCCACGCAGCTTTCCGTCACCACTTCCAGTTCTTCCAAAGTATTGGGCTTTTCTGGGTCCCGGATAGTTCGAATCAAATCTAAAGAATCATGGAAAACAAAGTACTCTATGAAGGCATGCGTACTTCCCAATAAGAAACATGTAGTACTGATCATATAAGCACTGATTTTTGTTTGTTTGTTTAACGAAAATACTACAGCCAACTCCCAGATATCTGATAGAAACGCCCATGACTGGCTTCTTTCTGAAAAAATGATTTTCTCGTCATGCCAGAACATTCCCAGTTTCTTGGGCTCCATGCTGCAGAGAAAACATAAAGGGAATGTGGAAAGTGTCAAGGAAGCCCAGGGGGAAGAGACATTTGGTGTTGAAGCATGCGATATCAAGCGTGCGAAACCTGCAGCAAACTTTCCAAAAAGGGACACATTTCAGGGCAGGTGTTCTATGCAGCAGCTGCCACTTCTGTCCTATACACCTTTGCAGCACGCCGGGCTTCAAACCCTAGCTGCACTTCTACTACAGCTTCCTGCTACTGCATACCATGGGAGGCAGCAGGTCCGGGCTCAAGTAACTGGATCCAACCAACCATGCGAAAGACCTGCCTCTGGTTCCTGCCTCCTGGCTCTGGCCTGAACCAGCACTGAGCTATTGTAGCCATGTGGAGTGAATCAGTGGATACAAGAGCTGTTTCTGTTTTTGTTTCTATTTTTCAAATAAAAACAAATTTTTTTAAAAATTAAAATAGGTAATGTTTCAATATGAGGGCTCTTCAATAAGTTCATGGAAAATGGAATTAAAATTCTGGTTGAACAAAAATTCTGAATAGTATACATGAATATATGAAACGCAAAGTGAATCACAAGAAATTTAAGATCCCTGGAACCTGACATAAGTGAGGAAGAATAGAACAAAAGATGTGGGTGGGACTATCAAAGGCCTTTCAGGGGCCAAAATAGTGGCCTAACAAGCTAACCTTTCTCCCTGTAGTGTTGGTATCCCATTCGGCTGCCAGTTCGAGTCCTAGCTGCTTCACTTCCCATCCAGCTCCCTGCTTATGATCTGGAAAACCAACAGAGAATGTCCCAAAGCCATTCATGCACATGGGAGACCTGGAAGAAGCTCCTGGCTCCTGGATTCTCACCAACTCAACTCAGCTCTAGCTATTGTGACCATTTGGGGCGTGAACCAACAATGGGAAACCTCTCTCTATCACTCCTTTTCTCTCTGTAAAATCTGTCTTTCAAATAATAAATAAATAGGGCCTGGCGGCGTGGACAAGCAGCTGAAGTCCTCGCCTTGAACGCACCGGGATCCCATTTGGGCGTCAGTTCTAATCGCAGCAGACTGACTTGCCATCCAGCTCCCTGCCTGTGGCCTGGGAAAGCAGTCAAGCATGGCCCAAAGCCTTGAGACCCTGCACCTGTGTGGGAGACCTGGAGGAAGTTTCTGGCTCCGGGCTTCTGTTTAGCACATTATCAGCCATAGCACTCACTTGGGGAGTAAATCATTGGACGGAAGTTCTTCCTCTTTGTCTCTCCTCCTCTCTTTATATCTGACTTTGCAATAAAAATAAATAAGTCTTTAAAAAATATTAAATAAATATGGGATCTGGCGCTGTGGCCTAATGGCTAAAGTCCTCACCTTGAAAGCACCGGGATCCCATATGGGTGCCGGTTCTATTCCCGGCAGCCCGCTTCCCATCCAGCTCCCTGCTTGTGGCCTGGGAAAGCAGTCGAGGACAGCCCCAAAGCCTTGGGACTCTGCACCCATGTGGGAGACCCAGAACTCCAGGCTCCAGGCTTCGGATCGGCGCAGCACCTAACGGTGCAATCACTTGGGGAGTGAAACATTTGATGGAAGATCTTCCTCTCTGTATATCTGACTTTCCAATAAAAATAAATAAATATTTAAAAAGGAAGGAAGGAAGAAGGAATGAACAGAGCTGAAAAATCTGGGGCTAAAACAGGCAGCACATGACAACATTAAGAGCAACAGGAGGAAGTTCATTTCAGAGGCAGAATCAACAGAACGTGACAATCATTTGGATGTAGAAGACAAGAAGGAAGATGAGTCATATTTTACATCTAAGAAACAAGGAAGATTTACAGGCGAATACTGGGCAAAGGAATAGGACGTTGGCTGAACACTGGAATGACCAGGAACCTTATATAACTGAGCAACTTGATGTCTGAGCCGCATCCCCAGAGTTTCTGATTTAATTGGCTTGGAGTACGGCCTGAGCATTCAAGAGTTACAAAAATTCCTCAGGTTGGAATGGGTGCTGTGGCGCAGGAAGTTACGCTGCAGCTCGAGATACCCACATCCCATATCAGAGTGTGGGTTCAAGTGCCCACCTCTCCACTCCGACCCAGCTTCCTGCTGGCACACCCTGGGAGACAACAGATGACGGCTCAAGTGTCTGGGACACTGCCACCCAAGTGGGAGATCAGGATGGAGTTCCTGGTTTCCGGCTTCAGCCCCTGCCTAACTGCTGCCATATTTTATTAATGGAACAGTGGATGGACGCTCACTTGCTGTCACATTCCCTTGTTCTATTTTTCAAGTACATGAAAAGAAACATTTTTTTTTTTAAGAAAGTTCTTCAGATGATTTTTATGCATTGTCCTGTTTGAGAAATTACTGGTGTGAAAAGGAAGAGACCCTAGGAGAGAGCCTTATGTGAAGCACATAAAGTAAGGTTTAGAATGAGAAAGGGCAGCAAGAATCAGAGCAGGGAACAGGCAGTGAGAGCTGAAGCAAGGCATCCATTGGTCAACCAGGAGGCCACCAAGAAGTGAAGCGAGGGCCCCAGATAAGCTTGCAAAAAGTAAAGCAAGTGAGAACTGAAAATGTATTCCTACAGTTTTGGTTGGGAAGAGCAGAGAAAGACCAGTAGCTTAATAAGAAAGCTAGAACAAAGAGAAGGATTAGGGAAACTTGAGTACGCTTTATAGCACAAAAGGAAGAATGAAACAGACTGAAAACATACAGTGGGGAGGAGGGAGGCTAGGAAAATAAGCACATGACAGGATCACGAAGGTGGGGACCGGGGCTGGCCTTGAAGAGACAAGTTTTCCTTCTCACTGAGAGGCTGCAAAGAAGAGAACAGGCTCAGTGCAATAGCTCAGTGGCTACTCCTCCACCTTGTAGAGCCGGATTCTATTTGGCTCATATGGGGTTTGCGTCCTGGCTGGTCGACTTCCCTTTCAGCTCCTGTTTGCATCAGTGTAGGATGGTACAAAGCCTTGGGACCCTACACCCTCATGGGAGACCCAGAGGAGGCTTGAGGCTCCTGGCTCCTGACTTCAGATCAGCTCAGCTCTGGCCACTGCAACCATCTGTGGAGTGAACCAAGGGATGGAAGATCTTTCCTACTGTAAATCTGCCTAATAAAAATAAACTAATCTTTATGGGCCCGGCATGATAGCATAGTGGTTAAGTTTTGCTTTGCATGCGCCAGGATCCCATATGGATGCCAGTTCTAATCCTGGCGGCACTGCTTTCCATCCAGCTTCCTGCTTGTGGCCTGGGAAAGCAGTCGAGGACGGCCCAAAGCCTTGGGACCCTGCACCCTCATGGGAGACCCAGAAGAACTCCTGTCTCCTGGCTTCAGATTGGCTCAGCTCCAGTCATTGCGCTCATTTGGGGAGTGAACCATCGGACAGAAGATCTTTCTGTCTCCCCTCTGTATATCCGCCTTTCCAATAAAAATAAATAAAACTTAAAAAAAAAAAAGCTAATCTTGAAAAAAAAGTTGAAGAGAACAATAAAGAGGAACAGAGAGGTAGAAAAAAAGCAGAACTGCACAGAGGATGTTCCCAGCTTGGTTCCGTTCTATTATTTATAAGCTCCCTTGCAATCACAAATGCAGTTCAGCAAAACAAAGGAATGTCTACCTTCTTCCCATTTATCTTCCCATTTATCTCCTAGGCTTATCACTTGATAAGAAACAGAATGGAATAAACACAGAACTTTCCTAGAGCTACGGGACTCAGGCAAAGGGGTTTCATGAACAAGAATGTTTTGCCTCTTCTCCTAGGCTTCCACCCAGTGCACTCATTTGTATGCAGTGTATCATGTTCTTAAAAGTGAATTCCATAGTTTCCTGTGATTCCAGAGCTTTAGACAGATTTCTTTAAAAAGCAAGCAAGGTTGCCCTCCACACTATTCCTTCTAAGATTTTCTCCAGCAACCAATTCCAACCCACTGACTGAAAACAAAATTCAACCTCATCTCTGCCTCCAGCCCTATCCTCCGGTCCCACCCACCTCCCACTTCTCAGCCCCACACTTTGGCTCTGGCTTCCTCAGCTTGGTGGGCAGACCCTCTAAACCCACACAATTCTCTCAGGCCCCTGGCTGTCGGCCCTCCTGTAAAGTTGTCCTAGAATCCTCCCTCATCCCCAGAAATCAGCATCTGTCCTTTGAACTTCTGTAGGCTTTTTAAAAAAAATATTGTTGTGATTTTTTTAAAGATGTACTTATTTTTACTGCAAAGTCAGGTATATAGAGAGGAGAGACAGAGAGGAACATTTTCCATGAGTTGATTCATTCCCCAAGCAGCCACAACGACCAGAGCTGAGCTGAGCCGATCGATTCAAATCCAGGAGCCCGGAGCCTCTTCCAGGGCTGTCCTTGAATGCCTTCCCAGGCCACAGGCAGAGAGCTGGATGGGAAGCAAGGCCGCCGGGATTAGAACTGGCACCCGTATGGGATCCCAGTGTGTGCAGGGGAGGACTTTAGCTGCTAGGACAACGCATTGGACCCGAACTTCTGCAGTCTTTCCTCAAGTCTCTGTGCTTCTGCATAGCTAGCTCTCCCTCAATGTTGGTTTAAAGGATTAGGATCACACTCTCCAAGGCCCTGCCATCGGTGGATGCCATGGAGGAGGCCTGGCAGGACACGAATGTCTCCATTACACTCCTCACTAGCTGGCCAGGATAAAGTAAGCAAGAAAAAGAATTCAAATTAGCCCCAAAGGTCTTTCCCATTCCTAGCTTCCTTCTAACCTGTAAAACCTCACCGAAACGTTATCCATATTCTTACAGGTGGATCTTTCAATGCTTACATCCATTTTTGTTAGTTTTTTTTAAAATATACAATTCCAGGGGAAAAGCCACATGGCACTTGTAAAATGGTGGAAAATTCCTCAAGTTCAGAATTGGAAGAGCTAGACTTAGTCTTTGCCCCTTTCTTACTGAAAGTGTGACTAGACTTTCCTCACATGTACACCTAAGATGGTCCCACAGTGAACATTTACTGTAGAGAAAAAAAAACAACGTATATGTGTATACACAGAAGACTTTAAATTTCATGGAGGGTTGAGCTGCGGCAGCACATGCATCCCATAAGGTCACTGGCTGAGTCCAGACTGCTCTGCTTCCAATCCATCTCCCTGTTAATGCACCTGAGAAAAGTGCACAAGTTAGCCCAAAAAGAGAAGTTGGGCTCCCGCACCCACATGGGAGACCGGGAAGAAGCTTCTGGCTCCTGGCTTCAAACAGCTCTGACCCTAGCAAAGTAAACCAGTGGATAAAAGATCTCCTCCCTCTGTCTCTAGCTCTGCCTTTCAAATAAATAAATATTTAAATAAAACAAAAACAGTTCGTGGCAAAGGGAATTAAAACACGGCTCCTTTTCCATGAATTTTCTGAGTTTCCCCTCATACGTGGGTTTTGCATTTCCCTATGACTGGGCAAAACAACTTTAAAACGGAGACCTCACCATGTCCTCCCCTCAGAGACCTCTGCCTACTGACTTTGCCGCAGAAGAAAGCGGCTGTGACCTTGGCCCGGTACCCAAGTCGGCCATAGCCCGGCAGTGCCCTCTGCAGAAGCGGGAAGACCACACGACCAGCAGCCAGCAAAGGCAGGAGCAGCAAGCAGTACAATCCCAGGCCAGATCTGCTTGCGAGCCAAGCACCGTGGAATGCTGCTCTGCCCACGAGTCTTGGGAAGGCTGCAAGGGCGTGGGACAGGCAACCCTCAGGTTCCGTGTGCCGTGGGTTTACGAAGAGCCGAGGTCCTAGAAGAATCCACACTCCCGCGTGACTCAGTGACCCCCCCCCAAAAAAAAAAAAACGCTGCCTTAGCCACCACCGACAGCCAAAGAAAATCCGGGTCTCACTCCCAAAACCCTCAGGTGAGGCCCTGTCCTCCCGACCCCACCTCCACCCTCCGACCTTGCACTGAGAGCGCCATAAGCGGCACTAAGTAAAATTAATTACCATAAACCTCTAACGCTTTCTCTTCCATGATCCGGGGCTGCCGGGCAGCTCCGCTCTCAGAGAAGCCTGAGAGCCACAGGACTCTCTTCAGCGTCCAGGAAAACAGCCCAGACACCCGCTCCATCCTCACGTTCCGCCATCCCTGGCGGCTGTCCCACCCGAGCCACCGTCTCTCAGCAGCCGGTCTCAGGATTTAGCAACTTCCTGGTCTTCGAAAAGGCCAACACTAAAAAAAAGGAGCTGGGGAGAGGCGGGGCCCGGCCAGAGTAGCGCGAAAGACTTAGGGAAAGGCGCCGCGGGGACTACAAAACCCAGCATGCTTTGCTCGGTTTACCACTCGTCGCGGCGTGCGTGAGTGAGGGGATGCATGGGATGTTTTCTCCAGGAAGACAAGCGAACTGTATTCTGGGACTGGTAGTTTTCTCCGAGGAGAGGGGGCGTGTAACGGTCTCTCCACACACCGCTCAAGGTCTGACTCGGCCAGCAAAAAAAAAAAAAAGCTAAAGATGAATCCTGAAGAGGTAGAGTGACCGGGAGTTTGGTTTCCAGTACGGGTGGAAGTTTCTATCACGGAAACTATTTACAGACACTTGCTGAAGGTTTCTGTCAGCTGAAGAGGTGTGAGAAGGCCAGTAAAAAGTTCGACATGGTGGGATCTCTTGGTTTTCTCCTCTCCTAGGGACTCAGGCCAGTAGAACTCACTGGGGGCTGAATATTTTTGCTCATCGCCTCCTAGGACGATTTAGAATGAGCCAACTTTCCTTAATCCCAAAAGGTAACATGATAGAGTTGGCCATCCTCAAAAGAATATCCCAAACCCCTTGGTCTTAACGTGTTGTGATGGATGCCACTGTGTCACATCATCCATCTCTCCTCCGGGTAAATATCAAGTGTCAGTTGGGTATTTCATGGTATTCTGTAGACACCAACATGGGACACGGCCCCTGTCCTCAAGCAGCCCACATGCCTTCAAGGAGGCCAGCTCCAATATTGGGGAATCTGCAAGTGGACACAAAGTAAATCTTTTGCTAGTGAAGAAAGGCAAGATTATCTTACAAAAGTATTCTATCCCCTAAGCTTGTTTTTTTTTCTTAAGAGATTATTTGTATTGGAAACTCAGATATACAGAGAGGAGGAGAGACAGAAATGGATAGCTTCCATCCATTGATTCATTCCCCAAGCGGCTGCAATGCTGGAGCCAAGCTGATCTGAAGCCAGGAGACCAGAGCCTCTTCTGGGTCTCCCATGCAAGTGCAGGGTCCCAAGGTTTTGGGCCGTCCTCCACTGGTTTCCCAGGTCACAAGCAGGGAGCTGGATGGAAAGTGGAGCTGCCAGGATTAGAACCGGTGCCCATATGGGATCCCGGTACTTATGAGGCGAGGCCCTTAGCGGCTAGGCCATCGTCCCAGGCCCTCCCCTAAATTAAACAAACAAACAAACAAACAAAGAAAACTTCCATCTTGTTTATCTGGTTGATTTAGACTTTAAAACACACACATAGTAAATCTTTTTTAAATCGGCTTAAGAGAAAGAGGAGAGAGTGAAACAGAGATCTTCCATCTGCTGGTTCACGCCCCCAAATGACTGCAATAGCTGGGGTTAGGCCAGGTCCAAGCCAGAAGCCGGAGCTTCCTCTGGGTCTCTCTTGTGGGTGCTGGAACTCAAAGATTTAGAGCAATTTCCGCTGATTTCCCGAGGTGTATTAGCAGGAAGGCCAAGCAGCCAGGATTCCAACCAGTGCCCAGAGGGATGCTGGTGGCATCATAGGCCTAAGCTGTCTTCTGCTGAGCCCCAAAGCCAGCCCCTGAGGTCGACTTTAGACTGGCAATCGGTCACTAGTTTAAACCCTGGGAAAATTCTAACCCGAAAGTGGTTGTTTCCCTGCAGCCTGTCCCACGACTTGTACAGCAGGTAATCAACCTAACTTCTTTCCAACCTAGTTTAGTACAGCGGGGTCCAGCGGCCAGTCCTCAGACTTTGGGACTTCCCTAGGCACAACTGAAGAGATCTTGTTCACTGTGCTCCCGCAGCACCCTAGGGTGTTGAATTATTGATTTGAATGCCTGACTTGTAAGCACCTCAGTAGGCAGGCCAAGAGCCTTTCTATTTCTAGATCTCCAGTGCAAGATGCCAGGCACACAGTAGTAGCTGATCCGTATCTAGTTCTCAAATGAGTTAACTGCAGTGCAAAAAGAATAAACGGTGACACTTTCCTGCTGTCTGTTCAGAGATCTCAGTGCCCAAAATTCCTTGGATCTCTTGATAGGGGCAGCCTGCTTGGCCTGGGCAGGTGGCAAGTGGAGGTTTTTTGTTTTTTTGGTTTTTTTCAGTCACAAAGACTCCTTTATTCAAACGCAATCTTTAGAAGTCGGTTAGATAAAGCTATCACAGAGCACTGAGAGCCTCAGAAACTTAATTCCTGCTCTTCTGCCCACCCCCGGGTCCGCCTCGCCCGAGCACCCCTGGGTCCCGGGCTCGGATTCGCCGGGCAGCGGTCGAGGGGGGCCGGGCTCGCTCCGCCCCGGGGACCCGCCCGTCCCCCACGCCCCCCGCTCGGCCGGCCCCGCAGGGTCCGTGGTGGCCCTGGAGCTCCGCGGGCGGCCCCCGCCCCTGGAAACGCTTTGCTCGCGGCGCTATCTGCTCTATAAAGTTGTTGTTGCGGCTTCCGCCGCGGGTAGAGGAAGATGGCGTCGGGCGGTGGTGGCTGTAGCGCCTCTGAGAGACTCCCTCCACCCTTCCCCGGCCTGGAATCAGAGTCCGAAGGGGTCGCCGGAGGGTCAGAACCCGAAGCTGGGGACAGCGACACCGAGGGGGAAGACATTTTCACCGGTGCCGCTACGGCTGTGAGTTCGCATCCCTGTCAGGGGGTTGCTTCAGCCGGCGCGGGGAGCAGGGGAGCCCAGCCAGGGAAGAGTGAGGCGACAGCAATGGGGTGTAGGAGGCCGGGCGGGTGTGGGCCGCTGCTCTGTGTCCTCCTGCGGGCTCGGGGCTTGGAGGGGGTATGGGACGTGGGGTGGTCTTGGATGAGCGCCGAGTCATAGGGCCTGGCTGCCTGACTCCCGGACGAGGCGTGAGGGGGTGTGGTGGCCTCCCCAGCCGCGGGCCCCTAACAGTGCAGAGGCGCCGAGGCCGTCCTCTGGCTCTGTTGGTGGGTTAACACCCCCCACCCTCCACGGATCTGCGGGGCTGTTCTGCGGGCCCTGGCTGACTTGGTGGGTCCAGATGAGGGGGTGGTTTGCAGCCCTGTGTTTTGCTGGCGTGACTGGCCGGGCCCGGAGAGGAGGGGTCAGGGTTGGGGTTGGGGAGTAGTGTCCAGTCCATAGATCTTCTGGGTAAACCCCTAACTTGGAAGTAATCAATTACCAAGGGCCATTTCCGGGTCTTTAGTTAGCCAGAGTTGAGCGGACTCCCCCAATTGCTAGGAGAATTCTTACCAGCAGTGGGTGGCGGCGGGGCGGGGGGGGGGGGGTGCTGCCAGCTATCTCATTCCACAGAGCAGAAAGCTTTGTTCCACTTTGAAGGGATGCCTTCAGACACCTCTGCAAATGCGAGAGGGAGGTGGTGTTTCCCAAAGTGGAAATCCACGTTTCTAGCAGAAGTCAGGCACTGGGAAAAAGTTCATCTTTCTACATGGGCCGTGGAGCCATGGAGAGATTTTTTGACTGATTGAGAATACCTGGACTTACACCATTTAGTACATCCAGTTTATCCCAGCCTGTCAACCTGAGTGCTGGGTCTGTGAATTAATCAGTCTCAGGTCATGCTTCTCTGGTATGTAACTCGGTAATGTAACTAAGTAAAGTAGCTTTAAATGTTTTAGGCGGCATGTGTCTGAAAAAGTTCCGTTCATTTGTGTTGACAGAGGATTACTTTTTGTTTGTTTGTTTGTTTGAAATTTTCCACATCGGTCATTAGAATTTGCTCCGTACTGTATTCAGTCATTCAGTCATAATCCCCGCACATGCAGTGCTTGCTGGTGCTAATGTCACAACAGACTGTCAAATGACGTTGTCTGACAAACGACTCTCAGGGCTCACTTAGATTAGTCTTGTGGATCCCTTTGAAAATAAATCTTGAGTCTGTTGCTTTAGTGATTCTCTCATAAATCATGGCCCAACAGCTACTGTTGCTAACTGCTGGGATGACAGATATTCAGACCCAGTGTCTGAAATAGAAACTGTGGCACTGGAAGTGACTGGATACATGGGCAGACCTTGATTTGTCTTCCAAACAGGAACATGGAAGGGCACAGAGTTGTTTTATTCTAAGAGTTCTCTAAAGAAGTTCAGGAGTCTGGTGATTTTTTCCCACCAGGTTAGTTACTTTCTGGAGGTGTGAGGCCTCTCTGCAGTAAGATTGTGAAAATTCCTTGCCTAATTTCCAGTTAACACACGATCTTATTGTACCAAGAAAGCACAGTTACTTCTATTTATGTTTGATCCAGGAAAACTGAATTGCTAAGGAAACTAAAATATCACTTACCTGCTAGTTGACTTTTTTGTCCTTAAGATTTATTTATCTGAAAGGTAGATTTATAGAAAGAAGGAGAGAAAGATCTTCCATCCCCAAGTAGCTGCAACAACCAGAGCTGTGCTGATCCAAAGCCAGGAGCTTCCTCTGGGTCTCCCATATAGGTGCAGTGTCCCAAGGCTTTGAACCATCCTCTTCTGCTTTCCCGGGCCACAAGCAGGGAGCTGGATGGGAAGTGGGACATCCAGGACACAAACCAGTGCCCAAATGGGACTGTAGTGCGTGCAAGGTGAGGATTTAGCCACTGAACCATCACACAAGGCCCAGGTGTTTGCTAGTCTTTGAGCCGTCTACCCTAATAATCATCTTTAGAGGGTCAAGACCCTTTGAGATTACTATTTAAACTGTGCCCAATGTTAAATAGCCATTAGATGCCAACTGTATTGGTATCTGAACAAATGCTTTCATGGTAAGTCAGAGACAATAAGGGATTACAACACCTTTTTTTTTTTTTTTAACTTTAGGAGATTTATTCGAGTGGGGCAGGAACTGGACAGAGGTGGTGGGAGAGCAGGGCCCGGGGAAGGGGAGGAAGGTGGGGGGAGCCGGAAGGAGAAGAGAGAACACCTTGTAGTTTAAGGAATATCGTCAAAGAATATAGCAGTTATGAGTGTAGCAGTTAAAAGTCTAATTACAATCTAGGATCCGAGTGGCCATGCAGCCTGGTGGTTAAGATGCAGTATCATATCAGATTGCCTGACCTCTAGCTCCTGACTCCAGCTTCCTGTTAATGCAGAACCTTAAGAGGCAGCACTTATAACTCCACTCATCATCAAGTCACACATGTGAGAAACTAAGTTCTCTTGAGTTCCCAGGTCCCAGCTTAAAATTTGGAGAATGAATCAACATATTGGAGCCCTGATTCTCAAGATTAAATAAATGTAGGCTATACTTTCTAGCTTGACCTTGAACCAACTAGTTCCCTCCACTGTGAAATGTGCTAACAGAACCTTAGGTTCTGCATCTATACATTCAAACAACCACAAATATAAAATGGAGACAAAACTGTGATGGCACAGAATGTGTCAAGACTTTGTTCCTTATCAAACAATGTAGTGCAATCACTATTACTTGGTGTTTTGGTTGCAATAAGTTATCAGAAGGATTCCTGAGATACTTCATGTGGGCGGAAGGGTGTGGTCAGGTTACATACAGATTCTACCCCTCAGGGACTTGGACCTGTTGGACAGTTGGGACGCGGGGATCCAGAGCCACAGATGCTGAGGGACCTCCATCATTTTGGGGAGGACACAGTGAAACACCCAGAATAATTCCTTGCTGTTTTGTTGGCTTGAGCTGTACTTGCAGATGAGTGTATTGTAAACTGTAATTACTCTAAGCATCAAAAGCCTACGAAGCTCAATAATGGATTAAAGAGTTCATCACCCAAACAGGTGGATAATGGAATTTATCAAAACTTGTCATATGATAGATTTGGTTAGCTAAATGCCATCAAACTGGGCACCTAATGATGTTTTTGTTTTCATGTTGTGTTCTGTTGCATTTCAGAGACAAAGAGAGGGATAGTGAAGAATTGGGAAGCTGAAGTATGTAAAATCTACAACGAATGTGTAGTATGTGTGCGATTTCTTGGACTTTGATATATAACAGCTGCTGCTGTTATCCCATCTGCTCACTTCCTCAGCCCAATGGCTTTGCTAAAACAGTAATACAAATGTGATCTGATTGAACATAGAAAGAACAGCTTGTGACAGAAACGTCTCAGGAATTTATAGACCAGCTAACTGAATGGGAAAGATTAGAATCAAAAAGAATTTTTTAAAAGAAATCTGAAGTCACTTTTTTTTTAAAAGATTAATTTTATTTGAAAGGTAGAGAGAGAAGAAGAGAAATCTTCCGTCCTCTGGTTCATTCTGCAAATACCACAACTGCCAGGGTTGGATCAGGCTGGAGCCAGCAGCCAAGAACTTCTTCCAGGTCTTCCACATGGGTGCAGAGGCCCGGCCAAGTGGGCTAGCCTCTGCTAATTTCCCAGGTGCATTAGCAGGGAGCTTGATGGGAAGTGAAGCAACGAGGATTTTAACCAGCATACTCCACTGGGTCACAATAGCAGCCGTGGAGGAAATCAGCTGATAGAAGAGCTAATTTCCTGTTTGCTTCACTTGCAATCCAGCTCCCTGCCAGTGATCTGGAAAAGGCAACGGAAGATGTCCCCAAGTGCTTGGGTCCCTGCCACCCAAGTGGAAGACTCAGATGAGGCTCCTGGCTTCAGCTTGGCCTAGCCCTAGCCAGTGGTAGCCATTTGGGGAGCAACCAATGGATGATCTCTTTGTCTCCTCTCTCTCTTCTTGCTCTATAACTCTTGCAAAAAGATAAATGAACCTTAAAAAAAATTGAGGAAATGAAAGAGGATAAAGAGGAATAATAGAGAACTGGAAACGTTATATGTTGAATTACTTGTCTTTGACTACTCAAGCATCATTTAATTATGTTTACTGGTCTTTAATGAACAATATAACTTTTACTGGTATTTAAAAGGCTTGGATAGCAATTAGCTCTTAAGGACAGTTATTTTATAGTCTTCAGAGCTAATATAAATGTAAGGGATGGATTATTGGCAGGCATCATGGCACAGTAGGTTATACCTCTATTTGGGATGCTCTCATCTCATGTGGGAGCCCTGGTTTAAGTCCAGGGCTTCGCTGCCTTCCATCCAGCTTCCTGCTAATGTAGGCAGCAAATAATGGACCAAGTGTCTGAGTCTGCCACCTACCTGGAAGACCTGAGTGGAATTCTAAACTCTTCTGCCTGGCCCAGTCCTGGGTATTTGGTGACTGAATCAGCAGATGGAAGATACTGCTTTCTCTCTCTCCCTCTCTTTATGTCACTCTGCCTTACAAATGAATAAATAAAACTTGAAAATTAGCATGGTGGGCCCGGCACGATGGCGCAAGTGGTTAAGGTCCTCACCTTGCATGCCCGGGATCCCATATGGGCGCCGGTTCTAATCTCGGCAGCCCCACTTCCCGTCCAGCTTCCTGCTTGTGGCCTGGGAAAGCAGTCGAGGATGGCCCAATGCTTTGGGACCCTGCACCTGCGTGGGAGACCCAGAAGAGGCTCCTGGCTTCGGATCGGTGCATAGCATCGGCCATTGCGCTCACTTGGGGAGTGAATCATTGGACGAAAGATCTTCCTCTCTGTCTCTCCTCTCTGTATATCCGCCTTTCCAATAAAAATTTTAAAAAATAAATCTTTTTTTAAAAAAAAGAAAATTAGCATGGTAAATAAACATTCTTGGAAGTTATGTATTAGCTTTTAAATGTAAAGGACATGTGTTTTCAAAATCCAGCCATAAATCTCCTGAATCTAATCAATATAACATTCAAAGCAAAAAAAAAATCATTTCTTTTTTGTTTTTAATTATAATTTTAAAAACCACGTGTTTTATTATTTGTTGATAACATTTCTGTAACTGTTTAGGAGATGAAATACCAATCTGATTTAATCATCATTCTGAATGTTTTTATTTTTATTTAAAGATTTATTTATTTTTATTGCAAAATCAGATATACAGAGAGGAAGATCTTCCATCCGATGATTCACTCCCCAAGTGAGCCCAACGGCCGATGCTATGCCCATCCGAAGCCAGGAGCCTCTGCCGGGTCTCCCACACGGGTGCAGGGTCCCAAAGCTTTGGGCCGTCCTCAACTGCTTTCCCGGGCCACAGGCAGGGAGCTGGAAGGGAAGCGGGGCTGCCGAGATAGAACCGGCGCCCATATAGGATCCCGGGTGTGCAAGGCGAGGACCTTAACCACTGCGCCACCGCGCCGGGCCCGATAGTTGAATTCTTTTAGCAATTAACCTAGCTTTTAGAATTATGTAGGAAATGTTACTAAAAGTGTCTGTAAAGCACTTTTGCAAGAAGGGAAAAGACTTCTTTGAACATTTATTTCCTTACTGAAAAGGTTCAGTGACAGAGAGGGAGAGACAGAAAATCTCCATCTGCTGGTTTATTCCTGCAAATGACTGCAGTGGCCAGGACTCGGCTAGGTTGAAGCCCGGAACCCAATACTCTATCCTGGATTCCACAGGAGTGGGAAGACCCAAGCACTTGGGCCATCTTCTGCTGCTGCTACTTTCTTAGGTGCCATAGTATGAAGCTGGAGTGAAAGTGGAGCAGCCAGCACTTGAACCAGCACTCCACTATGGAATACTAGTGACATATAGGGGTAGTTTAACTTACTGTGCTGTAATGCCAATTCTGAGAGAAGACTTTTAAAGACAACCAATAAGAGTCCAACTTAATTTCACATTAGAGGTTAGGTCTATGAGAGGGAAGATAAGGCTTACAGGGTTTTTTTGTTGGTGGTGGTGGTGGAGGTGATGGTTGTTTTTTGTGTGGAGGCACTGCGTCTTGACTTCCGCAGATGTTCAGGCAGCTCAGGTGATGGCCATTTGTAGCTGGTTATGTCGGGAAGGAAGGGAGAAAAAAAAATTTTTCACTCTTGGTCCTTGGAGCTCCTCAGCACTCTTAAGTAACATTTGACATAAATAAATCATGGCTAGTTGGTAAATGCTAGAGCAAGTAGCCGTTAGTGTCTCATCTCCAGGAAAAGCCTGTTGCTCAACTTTTTCTGGCTTGTTCTTTTGCTTAGTCAAATGGACAGCTGGGGCTGCATTCTGCTTTCAGAGCAAATTTGAAGTGGGTTCACTTTTCCAACATAGAATATAACCTACTTGGTAATTCTCTGGCCTCTCCTGCAGTTGTCTGAGCCCTGGTTGGCAGCCCTGTTGGTTGGCAGCCCAAGCCAACAGAAGTAACATCAGAATTCAGTAAAATGTAGCTGGGTTTCCGGGTTTTGGTAGATCGTGGTATGCCCTCATAGACTGAGGTCTCCACGGTCCCTGCTCTTGCTTTTGCATAACTCATTTGGTGGTCAGGTGTGGGCACAGTGCCCCATTTTCTAATTAGTCCTTTTATTCTCTAACTCAGAACTTCTCCATTTGCATGGATCCAGGCTTAGCGTTTGTACAGAACCCAGTGCAAACTTGGTTCTGGGATTAGGACATGGATTCCATTGAGGAGAAGAAGAAAGCATTATCCTGTCTACCACAGGCAGCTGCTCCTCTCCCAAAACTGTTTCAAATGTGGCATGAATGTACCACAAACATCTGGGCTTCGAATAGACATTCAGTGCTCGTAGGATTTGGAGCTCAGTGTGATGGTTCAATACCCAAATCCTCACCTTGCAAGCACTGGGAGCCCATGTGGGTGCCAGTTCGTGTCCCAGCTGTTCCACTTCCCACCCAGCTCCCTGCTTGTGGCTTGGGAAGAGCAGTTCTGACAGCCCAAAGCCTTGGGTCCCTGTACCCACATGGAAGACCTGGAAGAGGTTCTGGGCTCCTGGCTTTGGATTGGCTCAGTTCCAGCTGTTGCGGCCGCTTAAGGAGTGAATCATCAGATGGAAGATCTTCCTCTCTGTCTCTCCTCCTCTCTATATATCTGACTTTGCAATAAAAATAAATATTTTTTTTAAAAAGTTAAAAAAAAGCCAGCAAGAGAACGGACTTCTGTAGGAATGTGCAGTTGTTTAAACCACTAAATTCGAAAATCTGTGCAGTAGCAATGGAAAGCTAATACACCATGTCACCTTGCTCATTTCACTCTAGAAGAGGAGCTTGTCATGGCGGAAGGACTGCGAGGCCACCCTTGCTCATTTGGGTGTGGCTTCTGTGGTTGATTTTATTCCTAGTTGTCTTTGCCTTGTACAGTTAGTGTGATCACACAGCCTCTTACTAAAGTTTACTAATTTTGCCTCAAAAATTTAGTATTCTGGTCCTTTACAAGTAGCATTAACTTAGTTTGCTTTGAATTTGACCTCTAAATATGGTCAAGAGTTCTAGCAATGCCTAACCATTTGGGGTCCCTTGAATGTAATGTGCAGGTTCCGAATGGAACTATAAACATGTAAGCCACAGGAGAAGACTCACAGCTGTCATCCTTGGAGGAAGTTAACTGGAATTCCAGTAAGACTTTTTTAGTACCAAATGGCTGTGTCAGCTCAGAGTGGCTGCCGTCCCCGTCAGGCCTTCACTGAGCCTTGTGGTTTGAGGCTTGTGTATCTGTTTGCTCTCAACAGAAGTGTTCTCTTGTTTCGTGTTTCTGAGAATTACTATTTGTCTGTACGCTGTTATAAACAGAAACGCTTAAGCTGCTGAACAAACTTATCATAAGCTTGATAACAGCCAAGAAGTGTAGGCAGTTATTGGATACTCTAGGATTCCGTTATACACGAAAGAATGCATTCATTATAGAGAGAGTAAGGGAAGTAGGCACTTCTTTTGTCTTGTCTCCCACATCATAAACATCGTCTTTTCATCACAGAAAATAGTCCTATCTGATGCCTAGAAAGTTCACCTCTTTCAAATTGATAGCTGTGTGACTTAGACACCTCAGAGATTTTTAAAATATGAATTAAGGAGCAGGCATTATGGCCCAAAGAACTAAGCTGCTGCCTGCAAAACAGTGCTGGTTTGAGTTTCTGCTGCTCTGTTTCCAATCCAGTTTCCTGCCAATAATCCTGACAAGGCAGCAAAGGATGGCCCTTAGTCCCTGGATCCCTGCCACCCATATGGGAGACCTACACAGAGTTGCTGGCTCCAGCTTTTCCTGGGCCAGCCATGGCTGCTGCAGACATCTGGGGAGTATACCAACAGATGAAAGATCTCCCTTTCCTCTCCTGAGTCACTCTGCCTTTCAAATCTATCAATAAATCTTCCAATGAAATAAAAGTCATATTATAAAAAGCAAGGCCTATTGTTAGTATTGGTTTTGCCACTCAGTGTAATCAACATGTTTGTACCTTCGCCTAAAATAAGTTATTGCTAAGATTTTAATTGTTGGTTCAAAATTAGCTAATATCAATAATAGTATAATGCCCTTTTAAATTAACCTTTTAAAAAGCTTTATTTATTGGGCCTGGCGCAGTAGCCTAGTGGTTAAATCCTCATGTTGCATTTTCTGGGATCGCATATGGATGCCAGTTCATGTCCCGGCTGCTCCACTTTCTTTCCAGCTCCCTGCTTGTGGTCTGGGAAAGCAGTTGAGGACAGCCCAAAGCCGTGAGCCCCTGCACCCATGTGGGAGACCCTAAAGAGGCTTCTGGCTTCAGACGGGCTCAGTTCTGGCCATTGCGGCCACTTGGGGAGCAAACCAGTAGATGGAAGGTCTTTCTCTCTTTTTTCCATCTCTATCTCTCCTTCTCTCTATAAATCTAAAATTTCCAATAAAAATAAATAAATCTTTAAAAAATTTTTAATAAATTTTAAAAATTTAAACAATTTTAAAAATACTTTTTAAAGATTTATTTTTATTGCAAAGTCAGATATTTAGAGAGGAGGAGAGACAGAAAGGAAGATCTTTCATCCAATGATTCACTTCCCAAGTGGCCACATTGGCCAGAACTGCACCAGTCCAAAGCCAGGAGCCTGGAAATTCCTCCAGGTCTCCCACATGGATGCAGGATCCCAAAGCTTTGAGCCATCCTCCACTGCTTTCCCAGGCCACAAGCAGGGAGCTGGATGGGAAGCAGGGCTGCTGGGATTAGTACCGGCCTCCATATGGGATCCCAGCGTGTGCAAGGTGTGAACTTTAGCCACTAGGCTACCACGCTGGGCTGCAACTTAATATATCCTAAAAAGGATTTATTTATTAATTAGAGAGTCAGAGAGGGCAAGAGAGACAGACACCACACAAGTGGCCTCAGCCAGGAGTCGGGAGACCTGGAAGAAGCTGCTCACACTGACCCCAATGTGCCTCAGTCCTGGCTATCGTGGCCGTCTGGCGAGTGAACCAGTGGGTGAAGAATCTCTGTCCCTCTCTCTGCTACTCTGTCTTTCAAGCAAATGAGATACAATCCTTTTTAAAAGTGTAAATAAATAAACTTGTGGAAAATGTGCATTATTAAAAACTATGCATAGAATTTAAAATTACTATTTTAAAAAATGTATTGTCTGAAAGGCAGAGCTACTGAGCGAGAAAGCTCTTCCATCTGCTGATTCACTCCCAAAATAGCTGCAACTCTTAGAGCTGGGCTGTTCCAAAGACAGGAGTCAGGAGCTTCAACCAGACGTCCCATCTGGGCACAGACACCCAAGTACTTGTGCCATTCTCTGCTCCTTTCCCAGCACAGAGCTGGATTGGAAGTAGAGGAGCTGGAACTTGAACAGATACCTGTATGGGATACCAGCACTGCAGGTGGCAGCTTTTACACACTCTGTCACAGTGTCAGCCTTTCAAAATTACTTTATACCAAGTATAAGTATTTCTTTTTGGTATTTATTTATTCTTATCCACTTGCAAAGCAGAGTGACAGAGACCGAGAGCGTGAGTTCTTCCATCTGCTGGTTCACTCCCCAAATGCCTGCAGGTGCCAGTCCAAGGCCAGCTGATGCCAGGAGCCCAAGCCGTGGGCCATAATGTGCTGCTTCCCAGATGCATTAGTAGGAAGCTGGATCCAAATAATCTGGACTTGAACCAGTACCCTTGATATAGGATATCAGCATCCCAAGCAGTGAGTTAATCCACTGCACCACGATGCCTAGCCCTCAGTGAATTTATCTATTGATGTCATTTTCCCACATAATTTTGTTTTGTTTTTTTTTTTCTTTATTCGTTATTTCTTTTATTTTTCTTTATTCTTTGTTTCTGACATAATTTTTGAAGCACACTTTTGTCTAAGTATTGGTAAGTTTCTTGCAGGGAGGACACGATATTGGATATAGATGTTTGCGTGACAAAGCCAGTGTACCCAAATAGATCTGTCATTTCTTTTTGTTGTATTGAGTCAAAAAGCTCTGTCTTCAAGGAACAAACTCCCTCAGATTTATTAAGGAAATGTTTCATAAAAGCTTCCTTAAATCAGGTCTCGTAGCTGATTTGGCCGTAGGGCCTGACTTCAAAACCCTACAATTTGCACCAAGGCTTTTGAAGCCAGCTTCCCAGCTTCTCTTCATGTTCTGCACAATCTGGCTTTGTTCACTCTGGTCCCAGGCTGGGGACTCACCCCACCCTTGTTTGTGGCTAATCACTGAGCTTTTAATCAAGGTCATGGATTGACTGGGTTTCACTGTGTGCCCACTGGCCAGGCATGACTGGTTTTTGTTCTCCCCGCCTGAGACAGGGTGCAGTTGAAATGTGTGTCTGCTTTAGTTCACAATAAAAAAGATAAGGTCGATTGACACACAGCGTGCAAGTGTTCATGTGCTAACCCAGAGTCAGGTGGCTTAGTAAGACTCAGCAGTAAGGCCTCAGCCAACAGTTTAGCTAACTCCACAAAGGAAGTCTGGGTCAGAGCTTGAGTTCTGGACCCGAGTGGCCATGAGGATGTGCCTCATCAGCATTTGAAAGAACAAAGGTCATCAACTACAAAGGAGAAATGCATTTGGACAGGTTCTTTTGAAAACTATCTGTGTGTACACAAACCCGTGTTGGTAACTTGTCATTTGGGACAGGACATTTCAGCAAGGTTGCGGTGTTAAGATATTCATAATCTCAGAACGTGGGAGCTTGCATTAGCTCTCAGATCCCTGGGACAGCACTTGTAT
Organism: Ochotona curzoniae; assembly: GCF_017591425.1. Lineage (NCBI taxonomy): Eukaryota > Metazoa > Chordata > Mammalia > Lagomorpha > Ochotonidae > Ochotona > Ochotona curzoniae. The sequence continues at coordinate 68,312,319 of NW_024467122.1, forward strand.
TACTAACAGTGATCTGCTATGTACTGAATCAGCTAACCAAAGATCCTGCTTTTCCCTAAGGCAGAGGGAGGCGTTAACAGTTGCTGTCTACCCAGGTTGGGTTTGGTTTTAACGGTATTGTTTTACTCAAAATACCTCATTGTTTTTAGAATAAGCCACAGTCTCCAAAGAGAATTGCATCCATTCTTCCCATCAACAATGGCTCCAAAGAAAATGGGCTTCACGAGGAACAAGACCAAGAACCACAAGATCTCTTTGCAGGCAAGTACGAATGCAAAATTTACACCAGGGACGCTTTACATGCCTTTGTTAACTTTTGAGTGAAAGTCAAAAACAAATGAAGATACTATGGAGAATTCCAAAGCATAAAACACTGGCTGTTGGAGGTTTCAGAAGTGAGACATAGCATAACAGTTATTTAGGAATGTATGTGAGTTGGACAGTTTGTCAATGATAGAAATGTGGGCAGAGGAATGAAAACACTGTCGCAGGTGCCTGCTGATTAAAGCAGTAGCTTTAAGCTTTTATGAAGAACAGTAAGAAGTATCATAATCCAAAACTTCAAGAAAGGTTGTAAGTAACCTGCCCTTACAACTTCCAATACAATCTGAAATTTTCTAATATTTCCCTTTATTTAGTGCTGTCTGTAACTGATTTAATTGAATTCTCACTCTCCAATAAGCCATGACCTACAGATTGAAAAACCCTCAGAGAGCAGGGTTTCTCAGCTTTGGCTCTGTTAACATTTGAGAATGGGTGCTTCTTGGTTTTAGGCAGTTGCCTTGCTCTCAACAGAGCATGCGTCCCTTCCCTTAAAAGACACCTGCCGCTGGTTGGAGACATTTCCCATTGTCACACCTGGGAGTGCTGCCCAAAGCCTCTGAGTGCTGCTAAACACATTGAATACACGGCACAGTCCCTCACAATGGAATTTCTCAGCCCAAAATGTCAACACTGAAAAGCTCCGATCTGTGGTGTTAGTGGAAGCCTTCCTGGATCAATCAGAATTCATATAGGAGGAAAGGAAAAAGGGTCCTGATGGTCAGACAGGACATGTGAACTATTTTTGAGGTAGTTGATAAATATGTCAGACCAAAACAAAACATTCTTAGAGAAGCATGGACTAAAAAACTAGAAAGTGTAGTTTGGGATCAGGTTTGGAAAGACTTTAGACATCAAAAATAATTAGAGTTTAAATTTTTATCCTAATAGTAATTTAGGAACATTGGCAGTTTTGCAAGAGGGAAATGATGTGGACCAAGCAATATTGATAGGAAGACTGACCTCATCGGTTCTTTTCTTAAAAATGAGTGACATTTAGCAAAAACTAGAGGTTTTTTAGAAGGCAATCATGGGCCCGGCATGGTGGCCTAACAGCTAAAGTCCTCACCTTGAACACACCGGGATCCTATGTGGACGCCGGTTCTAATCCCGGCAGCTCTGCTTCCTATCCAGCTCCCTGCCTGTGGCCCGAGAAAGCAGTGGAGGATAGCCCAAAGCCTTGGGACCCTGCACCCACATGGGAGATCTGGAGGAAGTTCCTGGCTCCTGGCTTCAGTTCAGTGCTGCTCCAGCCATTGCAGCCACTTGGGGAATGAATCATCGGACGGAAGATCTTCCTCTCTGTATCTCCTCCTCTGTATATCTGACTTTGTAATAAAAATAAATAAACCTTAAGAAAAAAAAGTTGAGTTTGAAATGGGAATGACAGAAGGACTCTGCAGGGCTCAGTCTGACAGGAAATGTCCAAAACATGGAAAAAGAAGACCTTAGAACAAGGAATGGAGAGACTTAAAAATTTTCTACCTCGTCATAGTGCTGAAGCCTTAACTACACACCTGTTCATTTCTAATCGTGATGACCTTTTAGCTATAATTCCTGGAGAGCAAATTATATGAATGTTTCTTTAATTATATAGCATGTTGGAAAGAAAGTAAACTTTCTACCTTTGAAACCTGAACATTTATAAGATCCTTTTTTGTGAGGGTTGAAATCTTAGTGTGGCAAGAGTCATTCCCATTTTATGTTTGTAAATGTGTGCAAGATGACGGACACGTTAGCCATGCCTCTACCAGTTTCCTCAGTAGCCAATGCCTGCCTGCCCATGTACTGCCACGATATGGGACCCTCAACTGGAATTCTGGGCTCCCAGCTTCACCTTGGTCCAGCCCTAGGCACTGTGGCCGTTCAAAGAGTGAACCTATGGATGGAAGAAGTCTGTCTCCGTTTCTCCTTCTCTCTGCCTTTCAAATGAACATTTTCTGAAAATAGAAAACGCACGGACCTTCTCAAGACTTTTAGTCTAATAAGCAAAAGGTTTTCAAAGAGCAGTACCTCCTGTTTCATTTCCAGATGCGATTGTTAACTTACTTATTTTATAGGAGCTGTAGGAGGGACTAGCCTGTATATACATTAGCTCACTGCTTGGTCCAGACACCACAATAGCCTACTCTTCTCTAACGGCGGTCAGGTTCGTTGCTAACAGTGCGCAGGCTTTGCAGACATCTTTCACCTTTAATGCATAGAACATTGATCCAGAACTTGATTGTTTCAGATTCCATCTTTGGTCTTATTTTAGCCTCAAATGAAAATTTAAAAAGGGAAAACAGCTTTCATTGAATTCCCTAAGACTAAAATTAAATCGCCAAACTCTGGAACACTGGGATCCTATGTGGGCATCGCTTTTTTCCCAGATGGTCCAAAGCCTTGGGACCCTGCAGCTCCCTGTATGGGAGGCCCAGAAGAAGCTCCTGGCTTTTGGCTTTGTAGCTGAGGCAGTGTGACCATTTGGGGAGTAAACCAGCAGATGAAAGATCTTTCTCTCTGTCTCTCCTTCTCTTTATAAATCTGCCTTTCCAATAAAAATAAATAAATCTTTTTTTTTTTAAGATTTTTTTTTTTTATTGGAAAGGCAGATATAGAAAGGAGGAAAGACAGAGAGGAAGATCTTCCGTCCGATGATTCACTCCCCAAGCGGCTGCAATGGCTGGAGCAGCACTGAACTGAAGCCAGGAGCCAGGAACTTCCTCCAGATCTCCCATGTGGGTGCAGGGTCCCAAGGCTTTGGGCTATCCTCGACTGATCTCCCAGGCCACAGGCAGGGAGCTGGATAGGAAGTGGAGCTGCTGAGATTAGAACCAGTGCTCATATGGGATCCTGGCACACTCAAGGCGAGGAATTTAGCCACTAGGCCACCATGCCAGGCCATGTAATTATGAATAATTCTTAAACTGTGCTAAAATAATAGTGCTATTCTTAGGGGTGGCAAAATAGTGTCCTTTTTCTAAGTATTACTGGAAGGTGACACCGCATCCTGTGGGAGCACTGGTTCTGCTCCTTGGCTACACCACTTCCAATCCAGCTCCCTGCTCAGCTGGAGTGTCTGAGGCCCTGCCACTCACTTGGAAAGACGCAGGTGGAGTTCTGGTTTCCTGACTTTGGCTCAGCCTCCAGCCATCAGGGAAGTAAATTAGGAGATTGAAGGTCTCTCTCTCTCTAATGCTATCTTCTAAATAAATAAGACAAATATTTATATTTATATTTTGGTTCACACCCCTAAAGGCCACAACAGCCAAGACTGGGCCAGACTGAAGCCAGGAGAGAGGAGCTTCTTCTGTGTCTCCCATATGGGCACAGGGCTCCAAACACAGGGGACCATCTTCTGCTACTTTCCCAAGTGCGTTAGCAGGGAGCTGGATTGGAAGTAGAGCAGCCAGGACTCTAACCAATACCTGTAGGGAATGCCAGCATGGTAGGTGCTGGCTTTACTCGCTACGTCATATGCCAGTCTAACAGTAAATCTTAGGGGGAAAAAAATGATTAAACTTATTCTTTTTCACAAAAGAATAACAGTAATAAATAGGGTTTGCATAAGGGTCAAAAGAAATATTGCTAAGAGTAAAATTAATTGGCATGCTCATTCTGGCTACTAAAAAGGTTGTCCTTTTACTTGATTCCTAGTTCTTAACTAAATTCTCAGTAGAGGGCCTGGCATAATAGTTCAGTAGCTAAACCCTCATCTTGATTATACCAGCATCTCGTATGGGCGCCGGATTGTGTCCTGGTTGCTCCATTTCCCATCCAACTCCTTGATTATGGCCTAAGAAAGCAATAGAGGAAGACCCAAAGCCTTGGGACCCTGCACCCGCATGGGAGACCCAGAAGAAGCTCCTGGCCCCTAACTTCAGATCGGCTCAGCTCCAGCCATTGCAGTCACTTGAGGAGTGAACCAGTTAATGCAAAATCCTTCTGTTTCTCCTTCTCTCTGTAAAACTGACTTTCTAAATAATAATAATAATAATAATAATAATACATCTTTTTAAAAAAAATTCTCAGTAGAAGGTAACCAAGTAGTTTTATTTGGAAAGTAAGAGCCAAAGGTTACTCTCCCAAGCTTGTGCTAGAATACTTTCCTCGCCATCTTCCCCTTGGCCCAGGTGAAAATTTCATAACTTGAAAGTGCTTGCTATTGTTTTTATAAGTTTCTTTGCCTTCAGAATTATTGTTTAGCCTTCAAAGGCCTGTTATTGACCTTCGTTTTAAAATATCAACTGTTAGATGCCACAGTGGAGCTATCCCTGGACAGCACACAGAATAATCAGAAGAAGGGGCCAGCCAAGATGCTCATCTCACCTCCCCCTCAGGAAGCCATGAATTCTCCTAAGCCCCAACCAAGCTATGAGGAGGTGAGAATCTATATCTTGTTGTTTTTGAATTTTACAGGATTATTTGCTGAAAGTGTGGAACTTGACTGAGTGTCAACCTTAAGAAAATATTTGTGACTCTTTAAGGAGATCTGCTTGGTTAATGGACAGCCAGAATCTAGTATGGGCTTGCTGTTGGGTAGAGCAAGCGCTTACCCAGGGAACAGCTCGGTCTTTAAGTGGTCTCTAATGGTAACTGTCAGTGATTAAGGCTTCTCTTTTAAGGATATGCTCTCTCATTCCTTCCTTTGTCTAGAGGAGACAAGTCTGTTAAATCTCATAACTATTCATTGTCATGAAAATAAGGTATTAAAGGTGTAGTTGTAACAAAGACCTGTGAGCTGCTACCCAAAATAAATTGGTAGGAGTTAAATCATTGGAATTGTTGGGAATGGACAGAGCTGAACAGAAAGGCATAAAAGGATGCATCTGTCATTACATCACCACCTGTAAAGTGAATATAGGATTCCCTTTTTTGTATCAAATTCTCATAATTTGCCTTTTCTTTATAAAGCTAGAGGAAGAAGAACAGGAGGACCAGTTTGATTTGACAGTCGGTATCACGGATCCCGAGAAGATAGGTGAGTGTGTGCCGGCCTCCTGGTAGTGCTAGGATGTCACTGTGGAAAGCACAGGTGGCTCATTTGGGGATGGTGACCTCCAGCACAGGCCAGTGCAAAGCGTTTCATCAGTGTGTTTTCTATAGAAACACAAGGGTCTCATGGAAAATGTATGTTAGGAAGAAATTATGCATGACTTTCAAAATATTTTGTACCAAAACAAGTTTGTCCTTTGTGTGTGTGTGTGTGTGTGTGTGTGTGTGTGTGTGTGTGTGTGTGTGTGTGTACATTTTGAAGTCCTCCCTATGCATGTTGCCTATGCCAAAGCCAGGAGCCATGAACTCAACTGAATCTCCCAGGTATGACAGGGATCCAACTATGAGGCCATCACCTGCTGCCTCCTACGGTACACGTTCGTAGGAAGCAGGAGCCAGAAGTACAGGCTGGCACTGTGATAAGGTGTGAAGATGTCCTAAGTGGCACCCCATATGCCCTTCCCTAGAATCCCTTTTCAGAAACACAGACACTGGGGCTGTAGTTGTAGTGCAGGTTAGGCCAATACTTAACACACCCACATCCAATATCAGAGTGTCCAAGTATGGTTCATAAGTCCTGCTACTTCGCTTCTGATCTAGCTTCCTGCTGATGAGAAGCAGGTAGGTATGGCTAAAATACTTGAGTCTCTGCCACAAGTAGGAGACCTAGATAGGGTTCCTAGATGGGGTCCCTGGCTCCTGGCTATGACCTGGCGAACTTCCAGCTGTTGCAGGCATTTGGGGAGTAAACCAGCAGGTGAAGATCTGTCTCCCTCTCTGTGTCACTCTACCTTTCAAATAAGTAAATAAGTAAATCCTTTTTTTCTATTAAAGATTTATTATTATTATTATTTTAATTGGAAAGTCAGATTTACAGAGAAGAGAGACAGAAAGATCTTCTATCCATTGGTTCACTCCCCAAGTGGCCAATCTGAAGCCAGGAGCTTCCTCTAGGTCTCCCACATAGGTTCAGGGTCCCAAGGCTTTGGGTCATCATTGACTACTTCCCCAGGCCACAAGCAGGGAGCTGGATAGGAAGTGGAGCCCATTTGGGATCCTGGCACATGCTAGGCAAGGATTTAGCCACAAGGCTATCACACCAGGTTCCAAATAAGTAAATCTTAAAAACAAGATACATAAACTCACATGTTGTCTTCTGCCTTGGAGTTGTCAAGACCATTTCATTCCCTCTTTGAGACAATAAATTGCTTAAGAATATGCTCTAAAACATTAGGACTCTGAACCTATTTTCACCCTCAAACTTGTTTATCATTTAACATGCACTCTTTCCAAATGAGATGGGAAGTCTGCATTTCTCTTTCATAAATGAAAGATTAAAGGACCCAGGTTGAATCGTGGCCACACAGAAATTTGGTTTTTAGAAAGCATGCAATACTTAACTTTGGCCAGACTTGACTTCTTTGGCTCGCCTTCTGTGCCACAAGCAAGACAGGGATGTTAGTGAAGCGGAAACAGTAGGTCTTAACTCTGCCTCCCTCCAAGCGTGGTTCCTTTACAGAAATGTGCGGTAGCTCCTTTTTACCTAAATAGGAGTGGAATCTACATGGTTACAAGGACAGTTGTAATCATTAAGAGGAAAAATGCAATTCCTAACTTCATTTATCAGCACTAGGAATGTGAATTTGTAAAGTTTTAATTAGTCTTTACGTCAAAATGGCTTTCAGTAAACTGTTGATTTTTACTTGACATGGACTTTTACACTGGTATGTATGGGTGTCCTCTACAACTCCTTCATTTAACCATAGAAGAAACTGAGTACTGGGGGGGGGGGGGGAGTTAGTTTTCTTCCTTTTAGGGCACTAAACCCTTGTTTTACCTATCTAGGATTATGTCTAATATTTATGACTATTCTGGTTATTCACTGCTATGTGTTCCTGGTGGAATATGACAGGTTACTGTTTTAACAGTAAGTTGTGGCATTTGAGCCAAGAGAAGAAATATGTTAGTTTCCTAGGACAGTTGTTGCAAAGCCCATTGACCTGGCTGGCATCAAACCACCAAATGCCTTCCCTGGCTGTCTGGGGTCAAGTGTCAGCAGGGCCCTGCAGCCTTGGAGGCGTGGGAAAGCATGTGCCAAGACCCCCTGCCTTCTGAGAGCCTCGAGCCTGCATTGACGTGTGAATGCTTCATTTCCGCCTAGGGTTTCGTCTTCCCTTGACCTCCTCCCTAAGTGTCTACAAACATACATCATCTCCCCTTCTGTCCCACCTTTTTTTTTTTTTTTTAAATGCAAAGTCAGATATATAGAGAGGGGGAGAGACAGAGAGGAAGAGCTTCTGTCCATCCGATGATTCACTTCCCAAGTGACCACAATGGCTGGAGCTGTGCCAATCCAAAACCAGGAGCTCTTCCAGGACACCCCCATGGGTGCAGGGTCCCCAGTCTTTGGGCTTCCTTCTGCTGCTTTCCCAGGCCACAAGCAGGGAGCTGGATAGGAAGTGGAGCTGCTGGGAGTAGAACTGGTATCCATATGGGATCCTGGCATGCTCAATGCAAGGACTTCAGCCGCTTGCCCACGGTGCTGGACCCCACACCCTTTTTTTTTGTTTTGCTTTGTTTTGTTAGAACACTGGTCATATGGGGTACGGCACACCCAAATGTCCTCATTCACTTGATGACAGTATCTGTGAACGCCCTTTTTCTAAAACAGGTCACATTTTGAGTTTTAGAAGTTGAGACTTCAAAGTCTCTTTGGAGTGGCCTAGTTCATACTATATCAGAGTAATTTAAACACCCCAGAGACCAAATTTATTCAAACACCAGTCTTGTTGATACACTTCTGTCTCCTCGCCTGTGGTCTGCATTCTAACTTGGGTTGGTGCCAAGGAAGCAGCTCAGTACAATGATTTCAGTCATTCTGACAATGTGCTCTGTTTGTGTGGGCTATGGATTAAACATGTACTTCTCTTTCCCACATACGTCTAAACAACTTGGACTCCTGCTTCTACCAGGATATTGTTTTCAGAACCTTGGCAACTTGCATTTGCCGTCTTCAACTTTAGAATTCTTTGGGAAGTAAATCCAGATTTTAGGGCTATCACACCAGGCCTTGTCGACTCCGGATGTACATGTAGTGTGTCTTCACACATGTGTTGCTGACGTAGGCAGAGAGATGAGAGCATTGCTTTGCTGATCTCTGTCACGTATGTCCGCTCAGACTTCCCCTTGCTGTGGACACTAAGTTTCTGCACTGACCTTTCTGGCATTTGACCAGAATTCAGTTCTACAAATAGGATTTTTCATGATTCTACTTCTAATATTTTTTCTTTTGTCAGTGGCAAATGTCCTTCATATTAAGCAATAAGGTGTAAGTGGTTAAGACAACTAAAGGTATGAGGGAGTTTCAAAAGTGGTGCTTATGATTTGTTTTGCACATAAAGAGGTAGAGCAGGCAAGCCCCCTCTTCCTGCGTAGTTGGCAATATCTTTGTGTGTGCTAGGAAGGCAGGTGTCTCCAGCCTGAAGCCAGGCTGCAGTCTCACCCTGCTGGTCCAGCCTCCCCCGGCCCCTCACCGCAAAACCAGCTTGGCAGCATAAGCTCAGAAGTGACTGCTGCCCAAGGTTTGCCTGCTTTGTGGGAGAGGAATCCATCCAAGAACAGAACCACCCCAAAGCACCATGGCCCAGCCCCGCAGCCGGCGCTGTCAGGGTTCCAGCATATGTCTTTTCAGTCCTCAGGGAGTCAATGGTGCCTCTATTGCCTCAAGTGCTCTAGGTCAGGACATGACCACAGAGAAAAACAGTTGCTCACATCCCAAGTGATGTAACAAAGGCTTTTTCACAAAAATAATTCCCTTCAGGAAAGGGAGATTTGGCTGACGTCAGGCTGCCAAAATGTCTTCCTGCCAGGCCCTGGGCCCTGGGTGAACAGGATGGATCAGAGAGGTCCGTATCCCCAACCCCCGCAGCAGGTCCAGGGTGGTATTTCTGAAAGAGCAAACCAAGCCCAGAGCTGGGCCAGGGTAGAACTACTTGTTTCCTTTTACATCAGTCGCTTCCTTCTCCTCCTGCGTTATACAGCAAGAGGATTGTTTGGTTTTAGACAGATGTGTGTAGCTAGCCCAAATATTGGCATGGTAACAACTGATGGATTGTCAGTACCCACTGCTGCTTTGTGGAGGGCATCAGTGGAAGCCTGGCCCTGGAACAGGGGGCTGACTCTTGTCTAACTCAGATGGAGGCCCAGCCGACAGCCGTGGGGGCCTAATCAAGTAGGAGCCAGATCCTAGGATTGCAAATGGAGCTGAGAGATGAAGCAACTCCATGTCCTTCCTTCTCCAGGCCACCTGTGGCTTAGGAACCCTGGTTAAATGTTACCCAAGTTCATACTGATTTGGTTTAAGGGGTAATGTTCTCCCGCTTTGCTTTCCCACAGGGGACGGGATGAATGCCTACGTTGCCTACAAAGTTACAACACAGGTGAGCCCAAGTGCCCTGCCGATGCCCACCTGTGCTCAGGAATCTCTCCTGGGCACTCCAAACAGCTTCTCCAGCAGGGAAACACATTTCATTAAGACACATGTCGTGTCTCCGAAAGCCCCAGCCCTTGGAAGTTCTGTGTGATTTGGAGCTAGTTTGGCAGATTGCTCCAGCTAAGGGAGTCTGTCTCCTCGCCTGCTGAGCTTTGGCATGCAGAGCCGCTGTTGCCTTCTGTCCTCTTTGGCCCGCAGGTCTGGCCTTTTTGTGTGTGATATAATTGCAATGCTCACAGTCTACAGATGAGCCCCAGAGGTCCACCTGTATTGTTTTTCCCTGTTGCATCCCCTGCCTGGTGCTTTAGGTACAGCCACTCTTCTGAGCCGTATCATGGTTCTTTTTTGAAGAATCTTTACATATGTCTGTAAATAGTACATTGTTTTTCATAGCTTTGAAGTTTCCTAAAAAAAAAAAAAAAACATGCTTTTATGTAGCACCAGCTTGGCATGCTCAGCCCCACTGAGCAAGGCTGTGGTCAGTCCATGTGTGAGTACACCAGAGTATTTTCACTCTTTTCCTTTGGTTGATTTTTTTTTTTTTTTTGATAAGAACGTATCTTGAGCTTTCATAACTGTGCACTGTTATTAAACAGTGTCAGCACATACATGGAAAAGTTAAAAACAACAGTAGCTTCCAGGTCATAGGCACTTTGGTGAACACCAGGAATGCAAACTGAATTTTATTTTCCCACTGGTAGTATGTAAAAGTTCTTATTGACTCTCTTTCCAGCCAGCAGCTGGGGAGGCCACCCTCACAGTTTGTCTGGGGCCAGCAGCAGGTTAGCTGCCACCTGTGACACTAGCCCAGTGGCTGCTTGGGGAGTGAACTAGTAAATGGAAGATCTGCCTCTGCCCTCTCCTCCCCATTCCTTCCTCCACCCTCCCTGCTTCTATAACTGCCTTTCAAATAAATAAATGATTTTTGGGTTTTTTTTTTTTTTTTTTTTTTTGGCCTATCTGGTGAGTGTCCAAGGACCTCCTGTGATGATGTAGGCCACCCCTTTTTAGCTATAGAAGTCCTTCCTTCCTGTGTCCTGTGAGCTCCAGCCCGATGACGCTTTTAGGGTCAGTCAGTGCATAAGGTGAGACCACTAGACCACTCTCCTGACCCCTCACTTCCCCTCCTAGAAGCACGCGTTCGTCTATCTTGGCTTTGGTTTACCTGGTTCAATTCCAGCAGCTCACATACACAAATAAGTCAACTTTATACTAGGATTCAGCTTTTTTTTTTTTTTTAAGATTTGTTTATTTGAAAGACAGAGGACACAAAGGGAGGGAGAGACAGAGATCTTCCATCTGCTGGTTCACTTACGAATGGCCACAACAGCCTGAGCTGGACTGGTCCAAAACCAGGAGTCCAGTGCACCAGGGGTCCAAGTGCTTGGGCCATCCTCTGCTGCTTTCTTAGACACATTGGCAAGGAGATGGATCAGAGGTGGAGCCGTCTGGTCTCAGATCAATACCATATAACATAGGATGTCTACAGTGTCAGGCCCCACATTTGTTTCTTTAGGGCAAAGGTTTCTTTTGTTGTTGCTGTTTTATTTTTTAACCTAGGAATTAAACTACATTTAAATTAAATTGGCTGTCTTTAATACAATATATTTAAAATCATAATTCTGAGACCTGCTCCTTGGGCTTCTAGACTGCCACAGGGGCTGATAGCTCAGAAAAATTTAAGAGCCTCTGCTGTAGGAGTGATTTTCCAGGTGACCAAAAGATCAGGGATCCGGGCAGTGGGTCCTTGAGTGGCATCTGGATGGCTTTAGGGACACTCAGTGATGCTCATCCTCCTACTTGGAATGAAGTCATCTTGCTTTTTTTTTTTTTTCCCTCTGCTCCCAAGACCAGCTTACCAATATTCAGAAGTAAACAGTTTTCAGTGAAAAGAAGATTTAGTGACTTTCTGGGTCTTTATGAAAAGCTGTCAGAGAAACACTCTCAGAATGGCGTCATTGTGCCTCCTCCACCAGAGAAGAGCCTGATAGGTAAGCTGTGGTCTGCAGTTCTGCTTTGCAGTTCTCCCTCTGAGGTCTTTCTGCAATATACTGACTGCTCACTATTAGCCCATATAACCGGACAGAGTCTGGTTGGAGAAGAGACATTTCTGGTGTTTTCTCACAGTTGAGACCTAGAGATGTGGACTCACTGGACATGATCCCTTCCCCGAGTGTGATAAAGGACCTATTTTCTTTGTTTTGTCATCTAAGATGCATTTATTTGAAAGGTAGCGTGTCAGGGTGGGGAGAGACCAGAGATCTATTCACTGGTTTATTCACCAAATCCTGGAGCAGGGAACTCCATCCAAGACTCTCATGGGTGGCAGGAAACCAAGGACTTGGGCCATTATCTGCTGCCTTCGCATGTGTATCAGCAAGGAGCTGGGTCAGAAGCAGAGGTGCCAGCATGCAAGACAGGCACTCCTATAAGGGATGTTGGGCATCCCAGGTGGCAGCTTAATCAACCTGCTGTGCCACACTACAGCTGCCCCTCACCCTTGTTTTTGTTTTTGTTTCTTTTTCAATTCCAGGAGCCTTAAATGATTGCTGTTCCTTCCAAATTGAGACATTTTAAATGGGATTAGGGCTGGGGGACCCTTCCCTTACTGTCAGTGGCTGTTTGTTACCCCACACTCAGTCCTCTGGCCTCTGTTTTTAGCAAATATACACTGGGCAAGTCCCAGGCTTTAAATTTTGGACCCTGATCTAAAAAGACTCTAATGAGAAGAACCAGTACTTCCTGCCCACCCAGGATGGAGAAACAGCCTTAGGTTGTGTTTTGCAATGTGACCCCTCACCTGCCTTTCCTCCTCCTCCTGATTTTTTTTTTTTTTTTTACAGATTTATTGTTTTGATGATGATCTACAGTTATTTTTCTTTTCCAATTCTATCCTAGGCATGACAAAAGTGAAAGTGGGAAAGGAAGATTCTTCATCGGCAGAATTTTTGGAAAAAAGAAGGGCCGCCTTGGAACGGTGAGTGCCCTCCTACGGCTCTCCCACATAGCACGTGAGCCAGCCAGCATTGCTCGGGTTGACAGAATTACAGATCCACCCCTTGGGGTGGGTGTTTAGCCTGGCCGCTAAGACACTTCTGAAGACATCTGCATCTCCTGTTGGGGTACCTGGACTTGATGCCTTGTGCTGGCTCTTGACTGCAGCTTCCTGTTAATACAGAGCCAGGGAGGCAATGATGACGGCTCAAGTAATTGAGTTCCCATCCACTCACATGGGAGACTTGGGTTGAGTTTCTGGTTTCCAACTCTGGCCTGGCCCAGTCCTGGCCATTATGTTTGGATAGTGAACCAGCAGATAGGAGCTCACACTCACTCTCATTCTCTCTGCCTCTCAAATAAATAATTGAAACTAAAGAGGGCGGACATTGTGACATAGCAGGTAAAGCTACTACCTGTGACACCAGCATTTCATATTAGTGTTGGTTCAAGTCCTACTTGTTCCACTTCTGGACCATCTTCCTGCTTGTGGCCTAGGAAAGCAGTAGAAAATGACCAAATCCTTGGGCCCCTGCACCCATGTAGGACCCAGAGAAGCTCCTGGCTCTGAACCAACCCAGCTCTGGTTGTGGTGGCCATCTGGAGAGTGAACCAGCAGAAAGATCTCTGTGCCTGTCACATTAACAAAAAAAAAAAGTCTACGGCCATACCACCTTGAACGCACCCGATTTCATTTGATCTCTGGAAAAAAAAATCACAGCCCCATATTAGCTCTAGCCCTTTCTATATCTCCTATCTTCCTGCCTCAGGGATAGATGATTTTCTTGTTTTTATGCCCATCATGAGCAGACAATCCATATTCCCTTTCTTGCATAATCAAATATGACTCGGGAGTCTTTCTGACCAGTTGGCTTTCTGTCCCTTTTTGAAAATGTACAAAATGTGGGCTATTTATGGAGACCTATTTAAGTGCCTACTCAGAGAACAAAAAACATGGTACTCCTGCCGGTACTTTACAGCACCCAGAACCTTCTTTTTCTTTTCTTTTCTTTTTTTTCTTTCTTTCTTTTTTTTTTTTCTTTTTTAGCTCTATTTATTTATTTCAAAGCCTGAGTTATGGAGAGAAAAAAAAGGACAGACAGAGATCTTCCACCTGCTGGTTCACTTCCCAAATGGTTTCAAAGTCTAGGACTGTGCCAGGCTGAAACCAGGAGCCTGGAGCTTCCTCTTGGTCTCCCACATAGGTGTAGGGGCCTAAGCACTTGGACCATCTTCCACTGCCTTCTTGGGCACATTAGCAGGAAGCTGGATAGAAAAGTGGAGCAACTGGGACTCAAACCATTGCCCACATGGGAGCAGCACTGTAGACAGCAGTTTTACTTGCTATGCCACAGTGCCAGCTCTGACACATAGAACCTTCTGAGGCCAGATGGAATAACCAGATAACTGCCTACCCTTTAGGTACCTTCAGAGGATTGTGAACCATCCTACCATGTTACAGGATCCTGATGTCAGGGAATTTTTGGAAAAAGAAGAGGTTAGTATTGTATAAACTCAATGTTATAATTTATACCTGCTCTCTCCTACCCTAGTGAGACTAGTTCTTTCAGCAAGTATTTGAACATGTGATATGCCTAGTTAAACTTGCTTCGTGTGAGCCCCCATGAGTGACAAGTCTTTTTCAGCCTTTTAAGTAGAAGCAGCTCTGTCTGGTCTCCAAAGCAAGTGAATACCAAGGCCCAGCAGCTGCCCAGTTCTTCTGTCTTCCTGGATCAGCAGGGATGTGTTTAGGGAAGTCCTTGGCATGTCTTTCATGAGGTTACCACTTGGCTCAAATTGAATGCATATTTCTGTGCCAAGAGCCAGTTACCACAAACTACAGAACTGTCATGGAGCAAAAGTGTTGACTCAACTGGACAGTCTTATTTTTTAAAGCCTTTGCATAGGCTATTCATGATTATGAAAAATTGGAGACTGCCCAATTGCCACCAATTGAAGAATTAGGAAAAGATACATCAGTACAACAAATACTTTATTCTTACAGAAACATGCGTCCACAGTTGCATACATTAAAAGCATTTTACAAAGAGAAATGAGAGTACATAAACACAGTTGTGGAAACACGTAAGTCATTAAGGATCATAAGAAATGCTGGTGTTAAACAATGCTTTATGTCATCGAAAAGAAAACTAAGGAAGTGACAGCCATAGGACTACCATTGTTTTATCCTAAAATTTTTATTAATTTGTATTGACATGTGTTATTGTAATTAAGAAGATGGTACTAAATGTATGGGATTTTTTTTAAATCAAAATGGTAGATTTTAATTAAAAATTCCGTCAAGGTGGTGTTTGGCCAAGCAGTTAAAAGATGCTGCTTCTGCTTGAGACAGTTAACTACAGCCACTGTCTGAATGTCCCCGTCTGCCCCGCAGTGCGGCCTCCTGCTAGCGTCTACCTGGGAAGGCAACAGAGGCACTCTGAGTAGTTGAGTCCTTGGCACCCGGGTGGGAGAGCTGGATCGAGTTTCTGGCTGCTGGCTTTGGCCGTGCCCAACTCTGGCTGATTGTAGGCATTTAGGGAGCAAACCAGTTGATGAGATACCTCACACTCTTTTTTCTTTTTTTTTTTTTTTTTTTAATTGGAAAGGCAGATATACAGAGAGGAGGAGAGACAGAGAAGATCATCTTCCATCCGATGATTCATTCCCCAAGTGGCCACAATGGCTGGAGCTGAGCCAATCCGAAGGCAAGAGCCAGGAGCCTCTTCCATGTCTCCCACGTGGGTGCAGGGTCCCAAGGCTTTGGTCTGTCCTCGACTGCTTTCCCAGGCCACAGGCAGGGAGTTGGATGGGAAGCAGGATCTCCGGGATTAGAACCAGCACCCATATGGGATCCTGGCACATTCAAGGCGAGGACTTCAACCACTATGCTATTGCGCCAGGCCTGAGATACCTCACTCTTAAATAATTTTTTAAAAAATTCACAACCAGTTGGTTTAAGCCTTTTAATTCCTCCCTTAGGCATTCCTAAATTCATGCTTTAGACCCCTGGAGCAGTTTGTCTGTCAGAGCACCACGGACCCTGCGGTGGGATCATTGTGCCTGGGATCTGCCCCGTGCTGTGTGATGCACCATTCCTGGTGTCCTCTCACTGACACCAGGGTGTCAGTAACACCCTCTCCCCAGTGGTCATGTTGGAAACTATGTGCAGCCAGGGCTGGAGGTTCCCTCGGGGGTCAGTGTGGTCCCAGGGGGAGAGCTGCTGTCACAGAGCTCAGTGTCTGAGCGTGGTACACTGCCCACACTCCATGTTCCTTGGCATCCCTTCCACGCCTGGGGGAAGCAGAATAAGACGAGACCAGCAAGTGACTGCTGAATATCCGGCATGCTTGGCTTAACTAGGTCATCCCCAAAAGTCGTCTCAGTTGGCATCAATACAGCTCCCATCCTCGGACATTTGTTCGCTGAGGGAAATCTGACTGGAGCTTCAGCACAGCTTCAAAGCCTTCCAACACTTATTTTTTTTTAAATCCATTTGTGTGCAAACATGCTAATTCAAAGGAAATTTTGACTTTTCACAAAAGCATGCTTGGTATTTGAGCAACTCATATCTCAGTGGGTAGACAATCTCAGTGCAGGGTCACCTGCTCCTGGAACATTCCCTCCGTGCACGTATCAAGGGCAAGCATTTTGTTATTTCTTTTTTTTTTTTTTATTAGCATGGTAGTCTGATTTTTCTTCCTGCATATATTATTCCATCCACAGTTCAGATAGTGTGTCGGGCAAGTTTGGGGCATGTATCCAACAGAAACACTAATTCTTCAGAACCTAAACTAGGGGCAACAGGTAACCTGCCACGCCCGCCTTTGGTCTTGTAGCTGCCACGTGCCTTGGGTACACAGACCTTGAGTGGGGCTGGCCTCCTCAAGATGTTTAACAGAGCCACAGATGCGGTCAGCAAGATGACCATCAAGATGAACGAGTCCGACTTCGTGAGTAGCCCCATTCCCTGCCTACCTCCCACCCCCAGGCTCCCCGATCCGTGGCCAAGGTTTAGATGAGAAGTCCCAAGGAGTGCGGCCACTCCAGACAATTACTAAAGCCCATCCAGTCCCTTTTTGGGAGGTGGGGGAACCTGGAGGAAAGACGATCTGCACCCAACCACTTGAGCGCCACTAAAAGCCCTGGGCTTGTGTGTTTCAGTGGTTTGAGGAGAAGCTCCAGGAGATAGAGTGTGAGGAGCAGCGCTTACGGAAACTGCATGCTGTTGTAGAAACCCTAGTCAACCACAGGAAAGGTAATGACCTCTGAACTCTCAGTGGCGCCGGGGGAGGTGGCTGGCTCCAGTGAGTCGGAGAGGGGAGGGCATGGCGTTCCTGAACCTCTCAGCCATCCACACTTGAGTTCTCCGCCTACCTGGTCCTTGATGTTCTGATCAAAATAATAGGTTCACCTCTGCTGGCAGGAAACATGATTCAGCCAGCACAGGCTGGCCCCGTCACCTGCCCAGGAGGGATGCAGGGCAGCTGTCCAGCGACAGCTGGCTCTGGAATGTGGATATCTGTCACTCAAATGTGAGTGGTAGCTGAGTGGTGGTGAACACACATGCGTGAGCTGCCTGGGCAGAGCAACAGTGCACAAAGGCTCACGGCCAGCTCCGGCTCCTGTGCTCATCCTGTTAGCGTTCTGCAGTGAGATATGCTGAGTTAGTGGGTATTTTCACGCATGTATACTTTCCTTCTCTGCCTTAAACGAAACAGGCAGAAGACCAGTCTAAGAGTTGCTGAATTGTGACCTGGCCCTGGGGCCCAACTGTCACCATGAGCTAAGAACAGTTTCCCATTTTGAAAGGGTGCAGTAGGAGTGGAGGTGGCGGAGCAGCAGAGACCACATGTGGCCTGCAGAGCCTGAAGTTCTTGCTGTCGGCCGCTTACAGAAAGCAGGCCCTGCCTCAGGGCGCCCAGGACTGTACTGCACGCATGCTCACTGGGCAGACCTGCTGCTGGCCCCCAGCATCCACATACCATCAGAGGCATGCCTGTCCCTGGTTCTCCAGGAATATTGCAGCTGCTTCTTCCAGGTTGGCCTCATCCAGTGCCTCTTGGGATCCCAGGGGCCACTCCTGCTCCTAGGGCTAGGCCACATTCCCTTTGCTTTGAGTGACTGAGCAGCCAAGCCTGCGGTTGTCGGATGTGCGGAGACTGAGCCGTGCCGTGCAAGGCCAGCTAACTGGTCCCTCTACTCTGTGAGCCCTCAGGACCTCTGTTGTCTTTCCGTCCCTTGCAGAGCTAGCTCTGAACACAGCCCAGTTCGCCAAGAGCCTGGCCATGCTCGGGAGCTCCGAGGACAACACGGCGCTGTCGCGGGCGCTCTCCCAGCTGGCAGAGGTGGAGGAAAAGATCGAGCAGCTCCACCAGGAACAGGCCAACAGTGACTTCTTCCTCCTGGCCGAGCTCCTCAGTGATTACATCCGCCTCCTGGCCGTCGTCCGTGTAAGCTTGTTTGCTGGCTCCTCCCTCCCCTCCAGTGGACTTGGCCTTCCTTGTCCTGGCTCCTCCCTTGCCCGGGAAGTCACATCCCATCAGCCCTTCTTTCACTGCAAAGAGAAGGCACCATGGGAGCCAGCCAGTCCGTCGGACACTCTGAAGCACGTGGCAACCCACAGCCAGCTTCCCGGGTGCAGTGGGAGAAGTAGCCATGCCTGAATGTCCAAGGAGGCTCCCGCGTGGCTGCAGCCATCAGTGTTCTCTGGGTACCTTCCTGCTGGCCCAGCTGCTGCCACCTGCTCTCCTGGTGCCAGAGCTTCCCCAGCCCTTGGGTTTTGTCCCTCTAGCGGTCCATAGTGGCCTTGCCCCAGTACGAGTTCTTAGTGGTTTCTACCTGTCCGCCCCTGTGGACAGTCATGTGACTATACGGGTCCAGCTGGGTGTTGTGTCCAGGGAGTGTGACCAAGGGACCGAGAGGACTCATCACCAGAGCCTTCCCCTTCTGTGCCTTGCACTCAGGTGACAGCACTGCAGACTGCCCTGGTTCTGGCGACCAGGACATTCTCCGAGTACTTCAGGAGGCCCAACTGGAGGCATTAGCGGTCTCCCTCAGGAGAGCAGGAAACCAGGAGAGAGCCTGGCACCCATGCTGCCAGATCTGGGTCTCCCTCAGTTGTGGCATGAGATCAGGATGGGTGAGCACGGGAACGGAGGTTGGCCACCTCACTCCCACCTCAGCAGCCAGAGCAGAGCCTCTCCCCACGTGCCGAGTAAGAGCTGAGTGTGCCAGGACCCCTCTCAAGGCTGTGTGGATTGCCGCTGGCCTCCCAGTGACGAGAGCCTGGAAAGTGACCTGCTGTGGGCTTCTTAGAACTGGTCCAACCACTTGTTTGGATAGGAAACCACTCTTTACCTAGCCCTTTGACTTGAGATATTAAGAAACTGCAAGGGAACAGCAGGGGCAGTGCTGGGGAAGGTGACTTTACAGAGCATTCACTGAAGTCCTGAGGAGGCCTGCAAAGGGAACTTGTGCAGGGAAGGCAGGCCGGCCTCAGCTCAAGCCAGCAAGTGTCCTTTGGAAAGGAAAAAGACTGGCAAGGGGACTCTGAGGAGCTTCCTGGAGGCCTGGATAGTTTTGAGCAGGTGTGTATATGGTAGGGGTGAAAGCAGTGTCCCCAGGGTACTTCCAGGATTTGTTAAGATCCCCCTGTGTGCAGCTGAGGAGTCAGGTTTGGTTTCTGTTCTCTCTGCGAGGCAGATCTGCTCCTGCACAGCTGGGACTGGGCGAGGCCAAAGCCAGGAGCAGAGAACGCAATCGAGTTTCCTAAGTGAATAGCAGGGACCCAGTGCCTTGGGCCCTCACCTGCTGCTGCCTCTCGGCATTTGCACTGGCCGGAAACTGGGGTCAGGAGCCAGGGCCGGGTGTCGGGCCTGGGCACTCTGACATGGGACAGATACCTTAACTGGTATCTTAACCACCATGCCAAACACCTGCCCCACTTTGGGTTGGTTGGTTGATTTTAAATTATTTCAAAGACAGAGAAGTAGAGAGACAAAGTGGATCTTCCATCCACTGTTATACTCCCCAAAGGCCACAACAGCAAGAGCTAGACAAGGCCAAAGCTAAGAGCCAGAAACTCCCTGCTGGCTTCCCAGGCACATGAGCAGGGAGCTAGGCAGAGAACAGAGTAGCCAGGACTCAAATCAGCACCAGGACGCCAGAGTCGCAACTGGTAGCCTAGCTGTGCCACAACAGACCCATCTGCCCCAATTTAAAGGTTGGAGTTCACAGACACATCTTAGAGGAAGCTAGGCCCTAGTTTGATGGCCGAGTTGCCCGCTGGTTTTTCTAGTGCTTTGCATACCTGTACTTGGTACTGTCATCTTGGCCTTTTCTGCTAAATGAAAATTCCCTGAGGCCCGGGGCCCTGGGGTCCTTTGCCACCATCCTCTCACCTCCTGGCACATGGCAGCATGGTATGGAGCCTGGCATCAGGCTTCCCACTCCTGACCGTAGTCCCAGCCATTGGGCCCTGGGGAGCTCCATGTGGCAGCCTGGTGCTGGCCCCCTGGAAGCCGGGAAAGGGGTCCCACCCCAAGCCTGTGCTGCAGGTCTTTATACTTCCTAGCCAGATATGAACTCCGAGATGCAGAGCCTGACCCAGGTGTGGCTGCTGGGAGAGCTGCCCCTGCGGCTGGGCCAGGCTGCTCCCAAAGAGCTGATTGTTCCTCTCCCCCAACCTCTAGGCTGCCTTTGACCATCGCATGAGGACGTGGCAGCGCTGGCAGGACGCTCAGGCCACACTGCAGAAGAAGCGGGAGGCAGAGGCCCGACTGCTGTGGGCCAACAAGCCAGACAAGCTGCAGCAGGCCAAGGAGGAGATCACCGAGGTGAGCCCAGCCCCGTCCCTTCCTGCTGTGGTTGGGGGTCCTGCCTGGGTGATTCAGGCAAGCCCTTCAGAACTCATGATGTGCTGGGGGCTTCCCCTCCTGTGAGCCCCAAATGTGGATACAGCCGGAATCCTGGGTTGCTGGAAGAGCAGGCTTGGCCCTGGGGGCGCAGGGCACCTCCTTCGCAGCTAGCGTTACCTGGCTTTCTGCTCTGCTCTGCCTCAGTTTACATGCTGAACCCCCAGGTGCCTGCTGCTCCACGAGGCAGGGGTCGGGGTGAGCACGTCAGACACGGCACCACAGCCACCCCAGGGAGCTTTAGTGAGCCTGTCTCCTCTCTCCCCAGTGGGAGTCACGCGTGACTCAGTACGAAAGGGACTTTGAGAGGATCTCAGCAGTGGTCCGGAAAGAAGTGATCCGTTTTGAGGTGAGCTGGGAGAGCCTGGGCTTGCTCTCCCAATCCTAGGCCCATGTTGTGCTAGGACTGTTGCTTTTTGTCCAGCCCAGAGGGTAGGAAGACGGGGACACGGTGATTCTGGGGAACAGGCCTGGGCTGGCGTGTGTGTGCATGCATGTCCTGAGTGTACATTTCCACACGTGTGCGCACAGTGGTTCCCAACCCACCCTAGCTGTCTACCCAGCTAGACTGAGAAGGCACAAAGCAGAGGCTGCCCGCCCCGGTCTCCTGTGGGCCTCCCACCCCTGAGGACGCCTAAGCGGAGGCTGTTTGGCTGGACCTGGCGGCTTGGGCAGCAGCTGGCTCTGTCCCCTAAGGCTGTGTTTGGCCTTGGTCAGCAATAAACACCACCAGCGCGTCAAATGGGGAAGGAGCAACTGTCTGCGTGGTCAGAGTAGAATCCTGTCTCCCCTAGAAAGAGAAATCCAAGGACTTCAAAAACCACGTGATCAAGTACCTGGAGACACTCCTGTACTCACAGCAGCAGGTAGGCTGCACTTGACCTTTGTCCTCCATGGCCTGCCTGTGTGGGGCCGCACTGATGGGAGCCCAGGCAGGCTGCGACTTGCTTTAATAAGCGGGGGCCTAGCAGGGCTGCTCTCATGCTGGGGAGGGAGGGCGGTTTAAGAACCACCTCATCACTCCTTTCCCTGTGGCTCTGGTGGCCAAGGCCACAGCAGGCTTGTGGAGTAAGTGGCCCATCTGAAAGGGATAACAGAACCAGGCAAAGTGGTGGCCCCCTTGGGGGTACTACATCCAGGGCAGGCCAAGACTACTTCAGAGACCACTGCCCTTGCACTTGGGACTCAGGAACCAAAGCTTGCGCCAGGCCACCGTCCACCTGTGCCCAACTCCTCCCTGCCCAGCCCCGTCCACCTGTGCCCAGCTCCACCTGTGGGTGGCTCAGGGCCGCAGCCCTGGGCTTGCTCCTCTCTCAGGCTCTGCCACTAGAGGGGGCACTCCCTTACTTTCCCCCACTTCTTTGCAGCTGGCAAAGTACTGGGAAGCCTTCCTTCCTGAAGCCAAGGCTATCTCCTAAGGGACCAAGGACCCCAGAGCCACCTGCGTGATGCTGCCTTTTTCTACACTGTCCTCCTCCACCGCGATGGCCCCCAGTGATGCATCCTGTTCAGACCGGACTTTCCCCTCTGCTCACCCTTCAACCACACCTTCCTTCCCTCCCCTGTTTACTCTAACCATAATTTCATTTAGCTTCTATATATATTTTCTTACCTAAGAGAATAGTTTCCTGCTTTAAGCAAAAGACCTACAGTAGGTGGTGGAAATACGGGATGGGGTGGAATATTGATATAAATATATAAATACAAATGTATATTTTTCAGGATGTGGCTTAGGAACTGGGAATAACGTTTTCTGTTACTCCTGATGGTGCCATGAAAAGATTATGTAATAAAATATTTTAAAGCCGGGTCATGGGCCACACCGGTGCTCTGTGCTTCGTGCTGGGGCATAGCAGGAGGCGGGGCTGGGTCAGCACTCCAGGCGCAGGGGCAGGGCCCAGCTCCCACCAGGGGGTGGCCTTTGTCTGCTTGCCCTGTGTCCCTAAGCTGCCGGAGGCCAGAATCTGGCGCCTGGCAGCAGGTCTTGTGATCCCCATCACCACCCATGCCATCGTCCTCAGCAGCCAGGCGGCACTCGGGTGCAAAGGACTGATAAGGGCCCGGTGCTTCCCCCGGGCACAGGAGCCGCCCAGGAAGAGGACGCACAGCAGAGCCCCGTGTGTCACAAGCACAAACTGGGAGGGCCTTCAGGTGCTGCTCTGCTGTGTGGCCCTGGGCTGCCCCAAGTCATAGCTCCATCACTGCCAGGCAACCTGGCAGCTGCAGCCAGGCCCTAGCTGAGCTCACGGCTCCCCTGTTTGGCCCAGCCAGCCAGTGGCCACCCCCCGCCTCACAGTCTGGGACCTGCTCTGTCTGGTGGCTAAGGTGGGTGGCCCAGGTTAAGGGCAGGGCAGCCTGGGGTAGCAGAGCAAGGCCAGAGCTGGGGGCAGAAGGTACTCTCCACCCCCACCCCCACATTATCACCGCTGAGCCTGCCACTCCTCCTCACACGTGCCCTGCCACGGGGTAGGACGGCACACACTATTTTCTGCCCTGCTTTTATCCTTCAACACTGTGTGTGACATTTTTTCCACATGGTTATCTTCACAAACCTCTTTCAGGGAGAGGCTGTCATGTCAGGGGGAGGCCGCATCATAGTTCTCATTCAGCCCTCACTGGGTTCTGGTGTTCCTTGCTTGTTGGTGTGCAATTTTAGAACTCTGAATATGACTTCAGACTGATAGCAAAAAGTTGCTGGAACAGCTCAGAGAACTCTGGCCTTTCCTGAAATGGGCCTGGCACGGCAGGTAACTGAGTCACTTGAGAGTACACCGTCAATAGTGTACCCCATCACGCCGCAAATGAAGAGCCGTGAGCAGAACCTGCAGG
Organism: Ochotona curzoniae; assembly: GCF_017591425.1. NCBI lineage: Eukaryota > Metazoa > Chordata > Mammalia > Lagomorpha > Ochotonidae > Ochotona > Ochotona curzoniae. Next base: position 68,335,848 of record NW_024467122.1, read on the forward strand.
TGTTACCACTGATGTGACAAGAGATACCTTTGACACCTGTCCCCTACTGACACTGGTGGGGTCTCTCTCCCTCTGGGCAGGACCGTGTGTCACACTTCAGTGTGACCTGGGACCACATGTCTCCTGACAGCCTCTCTCAGCCTGCTGCATCTGCATCCCAAAAGCACGTGCCTGCTCAGGGGGGTGCTCCCTGTGGGTGGGCCGCCGGGGGCTGCAGAGCGACAGGGTTGGTCCCCAGCGCCTTGAGCCTGGGGCTTGCTCTGGTCCCAGTAGTGTTTCCAGTCCCTGGGTGAGGCCGACATTGGCCAGGTTCCACCTCCATTTCACATTCGCTGTTCCTCCCTCTGTAGTTAACAAGTCATCATGGGGGGGGAGATTCACTTAGGGGTCAAAGAAAGAGGCACGGATGGATGAGTGGGCTCACTCAAGTCAGTCGTTACTAGGGCTGGGGCCTTGCCCACACTCATCTGTCCGCCTGTTCATTAACACAGATGCATGGAAACTCAGACAGCTCCACCCTTCCTGCAGGTGTGTGTGTATGTGTTTTTTACCTTGTCCCCTTTGTTCTCTGAGCCCTTTCTTCCAGGTTTGCCTTGAATCACTCCCTGTCCCAGTCCCACCATCTGCATCTTCCCCAAGGACTCTTGATTCCTTGTTTATGGCACATGATACTTAGAGACCAAGGTCCAGGTGCCAAGGGTGCCTGTTGCTTCTAGGGCCTCAGCAGACAGAGCCAGGAAACAGACGTGGGCAGAGAAATCCCAAGAGGTTCACACATGACAGACTCTAGGAGTGGTGGACTTACATGGACACCTCAAGCCCAGAAACCCCATGGGGTGATTCTAGCTTTTCCAAAGAACTGTCTCACAAGTTTCATAAACTTGCAGGTGTGGTCATCGAAGTATCTAGCAGGCCACTCAGCAGGGACACGCCAGTAGAGCCGGGTGCTTGGAGTGGGCTGGAAAGAGGGAGAGGGTGCCTGCCCCACAGCTGGGGCTCCTGCCCTCTGCCTGAGACCAGAGGGAGGCACTGTGAGGGCAGCAGACAGCTGCCCCAGCAGGGGGCGCTCCTGCAGGGAACAACGCCCGGCCACTGTCAGCTTGAACCTGCAGCCTCCAGAGCAGCCAAGTTGACCCCATGCTTGGCAGAAATGAGGGGTCAGCATGGTGGGGCGGCTTGACAGGTGGAGATGAATCAGTGTGACCTGAGCAAGGGCCCCTGCCCTGCACTAACTGGCCATGTGTCTGTGTCTGGCTGGGGTACTGAGTGGAGAGCAGTGTCCCTGGCACAGGAAACCAGAAACCAGTTAGGAGCAAATGGGAGGGAAGCAGTGAGGACAGTGAGTCCTGTGGGTGTAAGAGGCTCCTCTGGGTGGGGAAATTATTGGGGGGGAGGGGGTGGAGCTGGTGAAGGAGTAACCAGGAGTCTCCTACCAGGGACAAAGTGCAGGCCAGGGCGTGGAAAGGTGGAGCCTCGCCCTGCTGGGCCTTTGGGCAAGGGAGGTTAAACTCGGAGGGGAGTGGCTTATTTACCTATGTGAGCCAAGAGGGCTGGCTAACCCAAGGGCCCCGCACGTCCCCTCAAGTATCCCTCCTAGAATCTTGAGCTCTTGGTATTCAGTGCTGGCACTGCGGCTGCCCTTGCGCCAGGACCTACACCGTGTCTTGGAGACTCTGCTCAGTGGGCAGAGCCAGCCCTGAGCGGAGAGCTGGAAACACGGGTGAGAATGACGTACGTCACCTGCCAACGTCTTATGGTGCCCGTTGTGTGACTTTTAGTGTCTTCCACAAACTATAAATCCTGAGGTCAGCTGGATTTATAACTCCCTGACCCTTGGCCAGAGATTTGAGCTTAAAACAGATGTCAAGGGGCCCATGTTGTGGCGCCACCGTAATGCCCACATTCTATATGAGTTCAAGTCCCAGCTGCTCCGTTTCCTATCACATTCCCTGCTGATGCACCTGAAAAGGCAGCAAGTGATCACACAAGTACCTATGTGGGAGACACAGATGGATTGCTGATTCTTGGCAGTCTTGTTGTGCTACTGAGGGCATTTGGGGGGTAAACCAGTGGACAGAAGACCTCCAACTCTGCCTTTAAAATAAATATTTTGGGGGGCTGACACGGTGGCTCAACAGATTAATCCTCCACCTATAAGTGTCAGCATCCCCTATGGATGTGAGTTTGTGTCCCGCTGCCCCACTTCTGATTCAGCGCCCTTCTTGTGGTCTGGGAAAATAGTAGAGTACGGCCCAAGTCCCTGGGCCCATGCATCCATTTTACAGACTTTGGAGGAAGTTCCTGGATCCTGGCTTTAGATCGGTTCACCCCGGCCCTTATGGCCACTTGGGGATGAACAATGAACCAGCAGATGGAAGATCTTTCTTTCTGTCTCTGTGTAAATCTGCCTTTCAAATAAAAATAAATATTTTTTAAAAAAATTGTGTTGGGACAGGTACTGTGGTATAGTAGGTAAAGCTACCACCTATGGCACCAGCATTCCATATGGGCGCTGGTTGGAGTCCCTGTTGCTCAACTTCTAATCCAGCTCCCTGTCTTTCAAGTAAATAAATAATAAGAAAAAATCCTAACAGATGCCCACTGAGGAATTGCAGCCCAGCAGGTGACATGGCTGCCCCAAAGTGGAGCCTGGGTCCCTCTGATCTCCCTGGCCTGGACCACAGCAGCACCAGTTCCTTGCCTGTCCCCAAAACCCGACACCAAGCACGCTCGCTTTCCCGTCTCCTGTCTGCATGGCCTTATCGAGGCTCGGCGAACGCTGGCTTTGAGCCTGTACCACCCAGTGCCACCCCGTCCTCCACCTCAGACCCACACCTGTCCGACACAAGCACGCTGCAGACAGGAGCAGGAACAAGGAAGAAGGCACCTGCCGGCATATCAGCACAGCCTAAGGATCCTTCCAGACACGCCCAGAAACCAAGTCCCTTCAGATAACTTTCCTAAGAGGCCCAATGTGCTATTGTTAGCAGTTGCAAAATCAAACCACTTGGGCCCGGCAGCACGTGGCCTAGCGGCCTAAAGTCCTCGCCTTGAACGCGCTGGGATCCAACATGAGCACTGGTTCTAATCCTGGCAGCTCCACTTCCCATCCAGCTCCCTGGTGTGGCCTGGGAAAGCAGTCGAGGACGGCCCAAAGCCTTGAGACCCTGTACCCACGTGGAAGACCCAGAAGAAGGTTTTGACTCCTGGCTTTGGATTGGCTCAGCTCTGGCTGTTGCGGCCATATGGAAGATCTTTGTCTCTCCTCTCTGTAACTCTGCTTTTCAAATAAAAGTAAATAAATCTGGGCTCAATGTGGTAGCCTAGTGGCTAAAGTCCTCACCTTGCATGCAATGCACCAGGATCCTAAATGAGTCCCAGTTCGTGTCCTGGCTGATCCACTTCCCATTCAACTCTCTGTCTGTGGCCTGGGAGGGCAGTTAGGGGCGGCCCAAAGCCTTGGGACCCTGCATTCACATAGGAGACTCAGAAGAGGCTCTAGGCTCTTGGCGTCAGAACAGCTTAGTTCTGGCCATTGTGACCATTTGGGGAGTGAATCAATGGATGGAAGATCTTTCTCTGTGAATCTGATTTTCCAATAAAGATAAATAAATCTTAAATATATATATATTTTAAAAAGATGCCATACAATTCTTGATAGACTGAGAATTATGCAGGAAGCAAACTTCCTGCCGAGGCTGCAGGTCACCTTGTTGACAAAGCGTGCCTGGATAGGTACGAGGCGTTTTCACTATGACTTCTCTCTTTAGTGATGGTGGCTTGAACATATGAGTACAAAGAAAGTTCTGGTAAATTCCGTTTCTGGCTAGTTCTGTTTATTTACTGGTATTGGTTCTTGTAACTCATGTTTACATATTGCGTTGCCTGAGACCTGGTGATTGTTTTTCAAATCCCTTGTGATCTATCATTGGAGTGGCTTGTATGCTATTGTTTCGTTAACTTATAACTTTTACCAGCCTGTTTGCTTTGCAGAAAATTGGTATAAGTTGCCCCAGAAAAATTCAATAAAGTGTGCATTGGGTCATTTCACCTTTGCCAAAAAGAAAAAAGATGCCATACAGTGATATTCAGTGGCAAGGGGAAATCGTATTTGGGGCTCGTAAAGCAGGTTACAGACACTGATGGCGCGTTCCATGTCTAGCCCAATTTGTTATATGGGAGTGATGTCAGTTGAACCATTAACCATGTTGTTGTTACAGCTGGAATTCTGCATGAGTTTTAATTTTTTAACCCATTTCACATTGCTTGAAATTTCTCTGTCGGAACATTATGATCAGAAAAACCAAATGAAATTATTTCCACTGTGGAGAAAACGCCTGCATCCCTTGTGGCCTGCTTCACGTTTAAATTGCCCCACGAGTCTTCTCAGGTCCACTGCCCATCCCTCCCCACACCACGTTCTAGTCCCAGCTCGCTTGCACCTACTGGACCGTCTCCTCTCCATGCTGGTCAGTTCTCAGACAACCTTCTCTGCAGCCTTGGCTCCAACATGCCCACTCAGGCCACAGCCTGGAGTTTTTCAGGAGTTTCTGAAATGTGGCCTCACTTGGGGCTCTGTGCACCTCACTGGGGTTGGCAGGTTGGGGGTTCCGTGCCCTTACTGACAGCCACCTGCCTCCACCAAGCCCGCCCCAGATAAGCCCTTCCTGTGTCATGGGAATGCCCCCTTGGCTGTGATGAGCAGGCCCCCACTTCCCATCCCTGGCTGAACAGAGGAAGCAGGCTGCTTATCCGCTTTAGGATGCTCTGTGTCTGGGCCCAGGAAAACCCCATGGAAGGCCCTGTCCAGGTGAAGCGGGGCCCTTTCCCTGCAGGGGCAGGACAGCTCTTTCTAAATGACTGTCCGCCCTGGGCTGCAGAGCCCTCCACTTCCCCTTCCACTATGAGTGGCAGCTGTGACACCCAGGGGGCCCAACTGGCAGATCTCCCCAGAAGGGAGCAGCACCTGGTGGCCAGCGCCTTCTCACTCAGGACCTCGTTGTTAACTAGAGTTGACTGGTGGGTGCTGTGCTCAGGATTTTAGACCCCTCAGCCCTCCAGCCCCTGCTGGGTGGGTAGCACTACCTCCATGAAGAGACTGAGGCTCGGGCAGCACGGGGGCGCAGCTGGTTGAGCTGCCATCTGCAGTGCCTGGTGGCAATCCATTTTGGAGCTATGGTTCAGTTTTTGGCTGCTCCACTTCCAATCCAAGCTCCCTGCTTGTGGCCTGGGAAAGCAGCATGTTGGCCCACGCGTGTGGGCCCCTGCACCCACGTGTGAGTCCCAGATGGTGTTCCAGGCTCCTGGCTTTGGTGCAGACCAGCCGCAGTGCTGCAGCCAATTGGGGAGGGATCCAATGATTGGAAGTATCTCTGTCACTCTGCCTTTTGAATGAATGAAAGAGGCTGAGGTATGTTCAGAGAACTAAAGCCAACCTGCCCAAGTTCACACCCAGAGTTAAGACTTAAACCCAGGGTCTGGCATGGTAGCCTAGCTGCTAAAGTCCTCACCTCAAACGCACTGGGATTCCATATGGGCGCCATTTCTAATCCCAGCGGCTCCACTTCCCATCCAGCTCCCTGCTTGTGGCCTGGGAAAGCAGTCAAGGACGGCCCAAAGCCTTGGGACCCTGCAGCTATGAGGGAAACACAGAAGAGGCTCCTGGCTCCTGGCTTTGGATTGGCTCAGCCGCAGCTGTTGCGGCTGCTTGGGGAGTGAATCATCGGATGGAAGATCTTCCTCTCTGTCTCTCCTCCTCTCCGTATATCTGATTTTCCAATAAAAATGAATAAGTCTTTAAAGAATAAAAAAGACTTGAACCCAGACCATCTAACTCAGCCTGTCTAAACTCCATGCAACACCATCCACACAGTTTGCACAAGAGCAGCCTAACGGGGCCAGCACTGTGACACCAGCATCCCGCATCAGGACACCACGTCAAGTTCCTGCTGTTTGGCCAGTGCACCTGGGAGGTCAGAGAAAGATGGCCTAGTGCTGGTCATCTCGGCACACGTGGGAGACCCAGCTGGAGTTCCAGGCTTCTGCCCCAGCCCAGGCCCGGCGGCAGCGGGAGTTTCACAAAAACACCAGCAGGCAGAAAATGTCAGCTTTGCTAAATAAGTGAAATTGCAAAAATAAATAAAAATAAATATAAAAGCAACCTAGACACCAACACAACAAGTTGTTTCCTTGAACACTGAGAATAAACAAGTGAGGCAGCAACCAACAGAATCGGGGACCAATACCCAGCAGACAGGGGACTAACATCAAGATCTACCAAGAGCTTCAGAGACTCAACTACAGCAAAGCAAACAATACTGTTAAGAAATGCATAAGACATGAGCAGGGCCCAGCGCGGTGGCGCAAGTGGTTAAGTCCTCGCCTTGCACGCCCGGGATCCCATATGGGCGCCGGTTCTAATCCCGGCAGCCCCACTTCCCTTCCAGCTCCCTGCCTGTGGCCCGGGAAAGCAGTTGAGGACGGCCCAAAGCTTTGGGACCCTGCACCCACGTGGGAGACCCGGAAGAGGCTCCTGGCTTCGGATCGGCCGTTGCGGCTCACTTGGGGAGTGAATCATCGGACGGAAGATCTTCCTCTCTGTATCTCCTCTCTGTATATCCGCCTTTCCAATAAAAAAATAATAAAAAAATAAAAAAAAATAAAAGAATAAATAAATAAATAAATAAATAAAAGAAAAGAAATGCATAAGACATGAGCAAATATTTTTTCTTTTTTTGAAAAAAAAAATGGCTTTTAGATGAAAGGCACATTTACAGAGAGGAGCAGAGGGAGAGGGTTAGGGAGGAGGGAGAGAGACATCTTGCATCCTCTGGTTCAGCTGTTCTGAAGCCAGAAGCTTCTTTCCGGGTCTCCTACATGGGTACATGGGTCCAGGGACTTAGGCCATCCCCCGCTGCCGCCCATCAATACAGGAATAAAGAAACTGGTACATCTAGTCTATGGAGTGCCACTCGGCCATAAAAAAGAATAAAATCCCACCATTTGCAACAAAATGGTCCCATCTAAACACCATTATGTTCAGTGAAATAAGCTAGTTCCAAAGAGACAAGTATCATATTCTCTCTGCTGTAAGGCAGCCTTTACACAAAACAGATACAGGTAAACAAATACATTCTCAGATGCATACACCTATTCTCATAGATGAGCTGTGTATTGCAGACTAGCATTGCAGGAAGTGAAGACACACTCCAGTGCACGTCTCTATTCCCACATAAAAGAAGGGCTCCCAATGAAACATTTAAATACATACCTTTATAGTACAAGGCTAGATTTCTACCTCTATCTGTATTTAATCATATCATGATACATTTAAATATAAGAAAGTTTAACTGTTACAAGAGACTAAACTACTGTGATATCAGGGAGCAAAATGGTGGGCAAGGAAACGGGAGGGTGGGATGGGAGAGGAAATAAGCCCCTATACATAAAACTATCGTGGGATATAAATAAAATTGCAAAATAAATAACAACAAGCAACCTTAACATCCATGCAACAAGTCGTCTCCATGAACACTAACACAGTAGGCCCCAGGCATCATCACCCACCTGTCCTTCCCCAGGAGCTGGGATGTTCACAGGCGCGGCACGGGCAGGCCAGCCAGCAGGGCAGGACAGGCAGCAGCTGGAAGACAGAGCAGTGTGGTGAGCAGCTGGCCAGCAGCAGAGCCAGGAAAGGTGACACCTGAACAGCCCTGGCCAGCACCCTGCCCACAGCCTCTGCCCGTCCCCCTAGCCCAAGTTCCTGACTCACAGCTCTCCTCCCAGCCAACCCCTAGGACTTGAGACTCCTCAGGGGTGACCAACAGCAGTGTCAGGAGCTGCCACCGGAAAAAGCAGCCTGGCAAAGCAGAAAGCCGGAAGGGCAGGGATGGCTCAGCCTGCTGCCCCACACCCCACTCCAGCCCTGGCTGCAGGTGTCATCGGAAGCAGACCCAGGCAGGGGACAGGTGGCTCCTCGGAGTGACACTGCTGCCTGTGCCTTGGGAACCACAGCTGCTGGTGAGAGGGGTCTTGCTAACCAGGCCATTCCTGCACCTGCTTCCGTTTCTCCTCCCTCCCATGTGGACGGCAGAGGCCCAAACACTTGGGCCATCTCCTGCTGCTTTCCCAGATGCTTAAGCAGGGAGCTGGACCCAAAGGGAGCAGCCAGGACTTGAACTGGTACCCATGTGGGACACCCAGGTGGTGCACAGCAGTCCATACCACGTGCCACACTGCCAGCCCCAGAACGTACTTGTTCAAAAGTAACCAGCAAGAACCCTGGAGGCAATGATGGTAAACCAGACAGCTGCTGTTCAACCTCTGCTTCCAGTTTTATTCCTGTGCCCCTCTGATGTGCAACATGGAATCAGCAACCGTTGATGGCAGGCAGTGAATCATCTTGAAAGCTCCTTACTGAAAGGAATACTCCCCCACCCCGATCTATTCATTTTTATTGGAAATGCAGATTTAAGGAGAGAAGGAGAAAGAGCTTCCATTGACTCGCCAAAGGACCTCAAAGGCAGCAGCTGCAGCCGTCCAAAGCTAGGAGCTGGATGGGAAGTAGAGCAGCTCAGCATGGGAACCGGCGTCCCCGCGGGATCCCGGCGCTTGCAAGGTGAGGATTTTGCCATTGAGCCATCACGGCAGGTTCACCCCTCCCCCCTTTTCAAAATTACTAACAATACCTACATGAGGATGCGCCCTGTGATGTTATATTACCCCCACTTGTTTTTTTCCTACCAAAGCAGCACATCGGCGGTTTAATATTTCCTGGGCACCAGTTAGGAAGCTTGATATTTACTGCGCTGGCACCGGGGCCCCAGGGAGGGGGCGGCCGCCAGGTCCCGCAGGTGATCGGAGCTGGGGAGGCCAGCCGGGATGAATCGGCCTGTGTGCGCCGCGGCGCCCGCCGGCCCGCCGGCCCGCCGCCCCCGGCTGTTTGTTTTCTCAGCGAGGCTGTCCCACCTCCGAGCGGCCGCGGCGGCGCGCAGAAGCCCGGCCGGTGAAAGGGGGCTTTGTGTCCCGGCGGCGGCAGCCGGCCAGCCCACCGCGCCGGAGCGGCCGGGCCCGCGGGAGAAGCCGGACGCGCGCCACGCTCTCCCCCTCGGGGCTCACCGGGGAGCTCCGCAGCCGGGACCCCGTGCGTGGACACGGCGACTGCAACAATTCCACGGGCCCGTGGGCCAACCCGCCACCGAGGGACACACCAGCCAGGGCGTCCGCTGCTTGGGGTCCGTGGGGGCGGCTCTCTGCCTCCAACCGCCGCTCCGGGGACTTACCTGGCGCCCAGTGTCTTCGCTTTTCCTTGGAAAATTCTCCGCCTTAGCGCGCCGACTCCGCGGACACCTCCTCCCGCAGTAAATCAGCGGCTTGGAACCTCACCTGTAATTAGGCATGCCAATCAACTAATGGAGGGGGGGGGTCTTACGGACACCTGAAGATGAAGTGAGTGAATCAAGTGGAGTCCAAAGAGGGAGAGAAAAGCCTTGCCCTTCAAAGTAAGCCTTAAAACTCAGACCGACACCCCTCCGCCCTTTCTTCCCCTGAAGACTCAGCCTCATCCTGGGGGTGCTGTCTCAGGCCCACGAGGACAGGCAGGCCTGGCTGGCCCAGCATCACTAGGTCACAGCCCTGGGTGGTGCGACCAGGAGCCAAATGGCCCCAACTCTCTGCGTCTAGATTTCTGAATAGCCCTGAGTCACATTACATTCCAGTTCTATCAGGCATGTCTCATCAACCTTTATAAAAAGATTTCTTTATTTTTATTGGAAAGGCAGAGCTACAGAGAGATTGATCTTCCATCCACCGGTTCACTCCCCAAGTGGTCACAACAGCCAGAGCTGAACTGATCCGAAGTCAAGAGCCTGGAGCCTCTTCCAGGTCTCCCACATGGGTACAGGGTCCCAAGGCTTTGGGCCGTCCTCGACTGCTTTCCCAGGGCACAAGCAGGGAGCTGGATGGGAAGTGAAGCTGCCGGGATTAGAACCGGAGCCCATATGGAATGCCCTCTTGTTAATCTTTTGTTCAACGATGGCTAAGAGGTCTGTGACAGCCGAGGAAAGGTCCATGTGCCTCCCCACTACACGGGCCCGCTAAGTGCTTGGCGCCAGGGAGACATGGAAGCAGGCAGACAGTGGCCACAGGCGGTACTGAATGCAGGCAACGCGGGAAAGCAGCTGAGAATGGGAGGGCGAGGTTGCCTGGTGAAGGGTGAGGAAGAGGGAGGAGATAGAGGGCAGGCAGCCAAGAGCTTTGATCGGAGCTGGAGGGAGAGGGTGGAGTGGGAGAAGCAGGCTTTGTGTGTTGTGGCATTCCCAGAGTAACTTTTCCTCTATGGGAAGTCACTGCAAGGTTTTTTTTTAAAAAGTTTTTGGGGGCCAGCGCGGTGACGCAAGTGGTTAAAGGTCCTCGCCTTGCACGCCCGGGATCCCATATGGGCGCCGGTTCTAATCCCGGCAGCCCCTCTTCCCTTCCAGCTCCCTGCCTGTGGCCTGGGAAAGCAGTCGAGGACGGCCCAAAGCTTTGGGACCCTGCACCCATGTGGGAGACCCAGAAGAGGCTCCTGGCTTCGGATCGGCATAGTATCGGCCCGTTGCGCTCACTTGGGGAGTGAATCATCGGATGGAAGATCTTCCTCTCTGTCTCTCCTCTCTGTATATCCGCCTTTCCAATAAAAAAAAAATAATAATAAAAATAAATCTTAAAAAAAAAAAAGTTTTTGGGGCCCAGCAGCGTGGCCTAGCAGCTTAAGTCCTCACCTTGAATACACCGGGATCCTGTATGGGCTCCGGTTCTAATCCTGGCAGCTCCACTTCCCATCCAGCTCCCTGCTTGTGGCCTCGGAAAGCAGTCAAGGAGGGATCCTGCACCCACGTGGGAGACCTGGAGGAAGTTCCTGGCTCCTGGCTTTGGATCAGCACAGCACCGGCCGTTGCGCTCACTTGGGGAGTGAATCATCGGACAGAAGATCTTTCTCTCTATCTCTTCTCCTCTCTGTATATCTGACTTTGTAATAAAAAAAAATAAATCTTTTTTAAAAAGTTTCTGTTGTTGTTGAAGATTTACTTATTTATCTGAAAGGCAGAGTTACAGACAGACTTCGACAGAGATCTTTCATCTGCAAACCCAGGGCTGGGCCAGCCCAAAGACAGGAACTTCTGGGTCTTCCACATTGGGTGCAGGGGTTCAAGGATTTGGGTCATTTTTTGCTGCTTTCCCAGGCCATAAGCAGGGAGCTGGATTGTAAACAGAGCAGCCAAGATTTGAACCAAGACTCACAGGGGATGCTGGCAGTGGCTTAGCCTGCGGTACCACAGCGGCAGCTCACAAGTAGGAATCTTGGTGGTTTGTGCCAAGGCCGGAGACTAGAGCCCCTGTGGGAGGGGGAGGCGAGGAGCCATGGGAGGCCTGGAGACAGAGGGGCACCAAGACGGCTGAGGATCCTGGAACGGCAGGAGCTGGGGGAGAGGCTGTCACCCAGGAGGGATGGGTCCTCACATCAGGGGGACCCTGGAGCTCCCCCAAGGAAATGAAAGCGCAGCACTTCCCCTCGCTGTGAGCCGCTTCCCTCCCAGAGGACCGCACCAGGAGCTGGGAAGAGTTCAGCTTCCTGAAAATGCTGCACGTGCGCAAGGGGCCGCGGGGGAGGGGGCACAGAGGGGAGATGCGTGGTGGTGGTGGTGGTGGGGACCCCCCTTGTCCTCCCAGCCCCTCCAGCACTAACGTGGTTTGCCCGGCCCTTCAGACGGGCACTGCTTTCTCAGTTCCCACCAAGCTCACGAGCAGTTGCCACTGGGCACTGACTTAGGACTTAATCACCTTCAGTCTCCCGATAGTGCAAAGAAACTTAAAATCCACGCTATGAGAAGAGCTCATGCAAAACGCATACTGCAAAAAGAGTAATCATGGATTACCGTGGGTTTTTTTTTTTTTTTTTTGGCATCAAAATGAATATCCATTCCATTTCCCACGACCTTCTGAAGTAGGTGTCCATTACCCCTAGTTTTGCAGGTAAGCCAAGACGCACGCAGTTCCAGAGTGGATGAGGATGGCATCGGAAGAACCTTGTCGCGGCGTGGCTCCGGCGGGAGTCCCAGGCCTGGGTCCCTGGCGGTGCGGCTGCGAAGGCGGGGAAGGGGCTGGGGCAAGCCAGGAGCGTCCCTGGTTGGCCCCAGAGCAGGTGGCCGAGGTCTGGGTCCCGCCTCCTCTCCCAGGTCTCGGCCCGCCACAAAGAACCGGCGACGCGCGCGTCCCTGGAAGCCTGTGGGCACCCGGGGAGGGTCTGGCGAGCGCCGCCTCACCCCAGCGAGCCGCTCCACGCGCGGTCCACCCGGGGCGGCGTCCACGCACCCGCCTAATCTCCGGCGCCCAGCGAGGCACGCCCGGGGGCCGGGCCTGCGCCTCGAGAGGCGGGGCGTCCGCGCCGGGGGTCGGCGCGCTGCCCGCGGCTGCCGAGTCGGGACGCGGAGATGCTGCAGGTTCACATCCCGTCGGTGGGGCCCGAGGCCGAGGGGCCACGGCAGAGCCCCGAAAAAGCCCACATGGTGAGCGGCGCGCCTCCGGGGGTGGGGAGCGGCCCGAGGGACCCGCCGCTGGTGTCCTGCCAGAGCAGCCTTGGGAATGGTGCTTCCTCCCCGGTCGTGCCGTCGACGCGTGCGGCTCCCTGCCGAGGGCTGCGGCGGCGGCGTGCGCGGGACTGGGTTGAGGATGGCTGCTTGGGTTCGCCCGCCCGGCGGACTGTGGTCTAGGGGCGGGGCGGCCAGGTGTGGGCAGGGCGGGAGAGCCCCCTGGAAGTCCCTTCAAGTGCGCGCTCCCCGACCCCACGGCAGGTGTTCCGAGTGGAGGTACTGTGGCGCGGGCGCAGGCACACCGTGCTTCGGCGCTACAGCGAGTTCCACGCGCTGCATAAGCGGGTGAGGCGGCACCCCCACCCCTACCCCCCTGCCCAGTACGCGCCCCAGCCCCTGGGAGACTGGGATGGAGATGGGGGGCGGCTCTGGGTCCAGCCTTGGCCACCCCACAGCGGCTGCTGCTTCAACCCTTGGAGAGCGCGTACCCGCGGGCAGTCTCCCTGGCGGCAGGGCACGGGCGGGCGCCGGGTGCAGATCCCAGCTCCCAGTGACCTTGCCCCTGGGCGCCCCGCCAGTCCTCGGGCAGTTGTCTGGAGAGCCTCTCGTCCTGGCTCGCCCAGCTTGGGGGGTTGCAGGAAGGAGTGGGGAGGGCTTCTGGCCCGAGGAGGGGGCTCCATAGGAAGTGTGGTGGGATGGCACCCCGGTAACCTCTGGCAGATCAAGAAACTGTACAGAGTGCCCGACTTTCCCTCCAAACGGCTGCCCAACTGGAGGACCCGAGGCCTGGAACAGCGCCGGCAGGGCCTGGAAGCCTACATCCAGGTAGGCAGGGTGGTTTGCTCATGATCTGAGCAGAGGTGTGGAAATCTGCGGGATCCGGGAGCAGAATACCCCTGACGGGCGGCAAGGACTGGTGGTGGCCCCCAGGCAGGAGGTGGTCACTGCTACGTCATTGCGCACCCTCCCTCTCCCCCAGTGAGGTCTTGTGTTCCCTAGTTATGGGAAGTGGATTGGGGTACTTTCCAACAGCAGTACAGCAGGCTTACAGGCCCCATGGCTTTTTGCGGGGTACAGCCCGTGTGGCTACTCCACTGACTTGGAATCCGTCCTTCTGTCGGGCCCCCCTTCCCACCTCGAGCTACTCTGGGCCCTGCATGGCAGCAGCTGCTTGCGTTGTCCTCTTTAGGGCGTCTTGTATCTGAACCAGGAGGTGCCCAAGGACTTACTGGAGTTCCTGAGGCTTCGGCACTTCCCCACGGACCCCAAGGCTGGCAGCTGGGGGTATGGAGAGCCAATGTTGTGTGTGTTGGGGAGCATGGGATGGGTGGGGGCACAGGGGCTGGGGCAGCCAGCAGGTGGAGTGGTGCGGCCTGATCCTGTGTTCTCGACCCTTGGGCACCGACCCTAGAAGGAGCTGTTTTTCAAGCCAACCTTGGCTAACCCCAGGCACCTCTGGAGCCTAGCTGGTTAACAAATAGAAGCAGCATCCCCGGGGAGGTGAAGTCTGCTTACCAAGTCTTTCTTCTTTTCAGCACCCTGGGGGAGTTCCTGCCTGGAGACAGCAGGCAAGTCCCAGCCCTGGGCTGCGCCTGGCTCCTGCTCCCCCTGGTGGCCAATGCAGGGAGGCGCGCCTGCTGCCTCTGGCTCGTGCCGCCCATCTCTCGGGCTGGGTTTTACCCTGTTGGGGCCTCCTGAGCCCAGGGCCCCCTCACCTTTTCCTTTTTGTTTCTGAGGGTCTCCACCCCCAACTCCCCACCCTTCGTGACACTTGGCCCTGCCCTTCCCACTCCCTTGTGGCTCAAAACCCTATTTCCTCCCAGCTCACAGCTGCACCACCGGCCGGTTGTCAGCTTCCAGAAGGACCCCTATGTCTGTGCCCCTTCCCCAGGTGAGGAGCTGGTCCACCCTTAAGGCCCAAGTGCGGGTGTGCTTCTCCTGGCTGTCCCCTCTAAATCCCGCTTGGTTCACCTGATCTCCATTCCACTCTAACTTGGCTCTTCCCAAGCCAGTAATGTGAACAGAATGGGACCTGGGATGCCACATTCGTGTGTGGGCTGCCTGCCTGGGCTTCTCAGCCTGCAGCTGCCCTCCCTCCTCCAGCAGCACCTCTGGCTGACGTCGTGGTGAGTGGAGTTCTCCAGGGACTCTACGGCTTCAGCATCAGCTCTGCCTCAACCCTGCCGGAAACCGCCGCTGCTCTGCCGCCCACACCTTGAGCAGCTGCCTGCTGGCACGGTCGTGTGCCTGGGCCCGAAGTGCTCATCCTCCTCTGGCCTGAGCCTGGGGCTTTGCCCAGAACGCTCAAGCCAACTCCTGTGCCCAGGGCAAGGAGCAGGGGCTGTTGACGACTGCAAGGTGGGCTCTGACAAGGCAGGCTAGAAGTAGGTGGCAAGCAGCTCCCAGACTGAGGCACAGCAGGCAGTAGATTTGAAGCCTTTGCTGGAACAGCTTGACAAAAGGTCGTGGCAGGGGCCAGGCACTCACTGCAGACCTGGGCAGGCACTGCAGGCCCAAGAACCCAGCCCACACACGGAATACAAAAAAAGCCCCTTTTTAATTGGTCAGTGTTGGTAGGAGTTTGTTACAAAAGTGGGCCTGAGGAATGTGGGGGCAGCAGGTCTGCTCCATCAGATGCCAGCACCAGGGCCGTGCAGCATGGAGCCACGCCCCTCAAGGGCAACAGGCCCCACAGGTGGTCGCTCAGAGGGAAGCGGTCTCCCGGGCCTACTCCTTGGCGATGGCGAAAGGCTTCTCGACCTCGATCTTGCCACAGTCG
Organism: Ochotona curzoniae; assembly: GCF_017591425.1. Taxonomy (NCBI): domain Eukaryota; kingdom Metazoa; phylum Chordata; class Mammalia; order Lagomorpha; family Ochotonidae; genus Ochotona; species Ochotona curzoniae. Next base: position 68,351,196 of record NW_024467122.1, read on the forward strand.
GCGATGATCACGTCCTTCAGGGGCTTGTCCCGGCTGTCTGTCTTGGTGCTCTCCACCTTCCGCACCACATCCTGCCGGGCACACGGGACGGCAGGGCGGGTCAGGGTAACCTCCTAGGGATGCGGGTCAGCGGCTGGGCTGCAGCACGCAGACCTCAGATGGCTTACAAGCATGGCAAGGCCAAGCCAGACGTGATGAGGGGTGGGCTGCAGGGGGGTGCTACCAGCTTCAATGGGGCCTCCTGGCTGGGCACCGAGGAAGGCAGGAGGTGGAAGGCTCTAGGGCCACCTTGGAGGTGTGGAGATAGAAGGCTGGGTCTGATATCTGTGGCTCAGGTGCTTTTGCAAACGGGAGGAATACAGGGAGTCCCCCTCCCCCAGGGTTCATGTCCTGTCCTGGAACAGACCACCCAGGTTGGCCGCCAGCTCCAGCCACTCACCATGCCCTCTAGAACTTTGCCGAACACGACGTGCTTGCCGTCCAGCCAGGCTGTCTTGACTGTGGTGATGAAGAACTGGGAGCCGTTGGTGTCTTTGCCAGCATTGGCCATGCTCACCCAGCCAGGCCCATAGTGCTTCAGCTTGAAGTTCTCATCCGGGAAGCGCTCTCCATAGATGCTCTTTCCTGGAGTGGGGAGGTGGTCAGGGAAGCTGGGCTGGGGTGAGGCCTTGGGGGCTAGGCCTGTCAATCTGGACTGAGCACAGATCTAAAGCATCCACTCCCACCTCTGGCCTCAGAGCCGGACCAAGTGGGGCCCAAGGCTGCTGCACAAACAGCGTGCATGTGGCTAAGGAAGCTTTCCCAGAGGATGGGCTTTGTATTGTCAGCTTCCCTCGGCTATAAGCAGAGGACAGCCGGACAGAAGCTGTGGAGCAGGCCAGTGAGGGAAGGAACCCGCCAGAAAGAAGACTGCTATAGCTGACCTGCTGGTCTTCTCAAGGGCACAACAGGCACAGCAGGTGGGGCCTGACGGGTCTCTCATCACAGAGGGAACACAAATGGCAAGTGGCTGGGAGTGTGTGTGAGGTGTCTGCAGGGCCAGGGCAAATGGCAAAGGGAGCAGGCAGTGGACTGCTGCTTGGCTGCAGAAATACTGGTTCTGGCTCCCCTTGGGATGCAAAGATTTACACTGCACGACAGTGTTCAAGAGGGACCGAGAAATGCAGCAATAAAGCCATGTTCACTGTTTCACTAACACCTTGCCACTTTACTTATACCCCCATGGCACCCATGTTCCTCTTGCAGGCCCACAGGGCGGAACCAGGGAGCCGTTCCTGAGTGAGCGGCAGGTGGAAGGCTGAAAACTCGGACAGACCGGACCCTGGCTGGAGGGGCTGGGTGTCTCAGCTGGTGTGCACCTCTCACCCTTTTCCCAGGAGAGATGAAACTGCCAGCGTCACACGGTGACTGCTGGCTGGCAATGCCCCTCCTTATTGGTAGCAGGTGCTGTGGTACAGCACGCTAACCTGTCACTTGTAACACCCACATCCTATGTCAGAGCACTGGTTTTAGTCCTGGCTGCTCTGCTTCCAATCTGTCTGGTCCAGCTCCCTGCTAGTGGCCTGGGAAAGCAGCAGAAGGTAGCCCCAGTGTTTGGGTCCCTGCCATCCATGTGGAAGGCCTGGGTGCAAGTCCCAGCTCCTGGCTTTGGCCTAGTCCAGCCCCAGCTCTGGCAGGCATCTGGGGAGTGAAGCAGCAAATGGAAGAACGGTCTCTCCCCACTGCCTCTTTGGCTATTCTCTAAATCTGCTCCCCTGGGGTTCAGGCCCAAGTCGCCTTGCTGAGGCTCTGCCTCCCCTTCTGCCCCTCTGGGACCAGGCCATTCCCTCACACTTCCTGGACCAAGCCCTATGGTCCTGGCTTCTTCCCACTTCCCCCACACCTTGGGCCAAGCTTCTGCCCTAGAGAGAACAAGACTCACCCCTACATCCCGGCCCCTCTAAGATCCTGGTCAAGGATTCCTGCACACTCACCAGGCTGTTTCCGGGCCAGCAAGCCTGGACTCCCCTGTGTGTCAGCACCTTGGAAGTGGCTGACGGCTCAGCGCCCACCACTCCCCTGGAGACACCACCAGCCTTCTGTCATGTGTGCCTTATGCCCTCTGTCCACTGTGACCTGAACCGTGGGTGCAATCTCCTGCGGGGTACCTGGCTTTCGGGCTTGTTCCCTTTGTGCTCGCCAGCTGCACGCTGAGGTACACTGTTCTACACACCGGCCCATGGACACCTGTGAGCCTGCAGGTGTGGTGTGGGCAAGTGGGCGGCTGGTCCGCGTGCCCTCACACCCTGGGCACCATCACCCACTGCTGCAGGGAGCCCCTCAACAGCCACAGTGTGGTCTGGGTGCCAGTACAGGCTTTGTGTGCCTCATGGAGACTGGCCGCCCTGGGCATCTGCACTGCACTCCTGGAGTCCGGGGGAGATGTCACCAGGCTGGCTGTAGGTGTGCCGCAGCAGGTCTGTCTGCTCCTGCCGCTTGGTACTGGGTTCCCACCACCAGGAAGATGCCCCTGCTCTCCATGCAGGAGACAGACCTGCCCCCAGAGCAGGGGGACAAGGCCACATCTACTCCACATAACCCAGCCCCGCCACCTTGCAAGCTGCAGGGACAGATGCCCCAAGGACCGGGGGTTACCTCCTGTGCCATCTCCCCTGGTGAAGTCTCCACCCTGGATCATGAAGTCCTTGATCACACGATGGAATTTGCTGTTTTTGTAGCCAAATCCTTTCTAGAGAAAAGGGTGAGCGGGTAAGGTGGTGTGGCACACAGGACCCAGCCTACAACTCATGCACATGGCCCAGGAGACGCTGCCACAGGGCACCCTACGAGCTTGGGGTGCCACCTGGGAAGCAGTCCCCAAAACACCTGGGCTTCCACATGCTCCCTCCCCACCTCTACACGATTCCCACGTTGTCTGCAACACTGGCTCACTTAATACCTGTCCCTTCTCGTGTCTTCTAGACAGAGGGAGGGATGCCAGAAAACCACCTCTGCCACCCAGGGGGAGACCCAGACAGGGTTCAGGGCCCCCGGCTTCTACCTGGCCCAGCCCCAACTGTTGCGGGCATTTGGAGAGTGAACCAGCAGGTAGACTATTCTGCTCTCTGCTTCCCAAATGTAATTAAAACTCAAAAAAAAAAAAAAAAAAAAAAGAACAAAAAACCCGCCTGCTGGTCAGATGGGAAGTTGGTCAGATGGGAAGTTAGCATGCAAACTGTTTAACACAGACACTGTTGGTACCTTAAAGCCAGCTGTTATCTTAGTGGATGATGACCCCCTTTTGGAAAGCTCTGGGCCCCTTACACTTAAGCCCTGACAACCCTGGGGTTCCTGGGTAACGCCTGGGCGAGGGTGCCTCTGCTGCCATCCCAACTGCTGACTGCATCCGAGCCCACAGCCCCGGCCCCACTCACTCACCTCTCCCGTAGCTAAGGCCACAAAATTATCCACCGTCTTTGGAACGGTCTTTCCAAAAAGGCCAAAGACCACCCGGCCTACATCTTCGTCCCCAATTCGTAGGTCGAAGTATACCTGGTGGGAAAAGAACAAAGTTATTCTTTGCCAAGGGAGGGGGACCGGGAGGGAGGGAGAGCCCTATTTTTAGAGCAGCAAGAATCCATCCGAATCTGTTCTGGGGGGGAAGGGGAAGGGCTTTTTTTTTTTCTTCCCCTGGAAAACTCTCCTTAAAAGACTACAGGATAACAGCGTTTGCCATTTTAGCAGACACAGAATTGAGAAATGACCCTTTGAAAAAGCCCATTCAAGACCAGGGCCAAGCCACCTTCCACGTTTAAGCTACATTCACGGGACTGTTTACTTGGAAATGCTGTCCGCACCGCAGGGTATCTGCAAATCGCTCGGAGGCTGCCGGCCCCGGCTGGGCATCCCGGCCCCGGCTGGGCATCCCGGCCTCCGGCTCACTCCCCGGGTGGGTCAGGGGAGCGGCCGGATGGAGACGGACAGGACGCCCGGGGGTCCTGGGGGAGCTCCAGCCGGGGGCGCAGAGAGGCGCACCCACCGGGACCGTCCACGCCTCGGACATCCCTGGCCGACCGCCAGCCGCGGAAGGCCAAGGCGGCAGAGGGCGGGCCCGGCCGGGGAGCGGGGGGAGCGCAGACCTTGACGGTGACTTTGGGGCCTTTCTTCTTCTCATCGGCCACCGAGGGCCCTGGCAGCAGCAGGAAGAAGACGGAGCCCGCGACGAGGGCGGCGGCGAACAGCACCTTCATGTTGCGCTCCGACAGGCGCAGCATCCACCGGCAGGAGCGAGCGCGGCCCGGGCAGCCAGCACCGGAAGGAGGCGGGGCCGCGGCGGTGTGGACGCCGGCGCCGCCATCGCGCGGGGCGGGGCGGGGGGTGCCGGCGCCGCCTCCGGGGCTGCTGGCGGGAGGCGGGCGCCGTTTCCCCCCTCCGGCTCGGCGCCGGGTAGTAGGGCCCCCGAGGGGGCGGGGCCCGGCGCGCAGGCCGGCCGGGCGGAGACGCGGCCTCGTGGGTGGCTGCCACGTTATGGCTGCCTCATTGGGTGTCTGGGCGCCCCTTCCCACCCACAGGAAGGCGGTCAGCGGAAGGCGGAGTCCCCGCGGTCAGCGCCGAGGGACCGGGGAACCCGAGACTACCAGGCCCGGCCTGCCTAGCGGCCTGGGCGGCCGCCCTGGGCTGCTTTCGCACGGGCGAAGTGGAGGGCTGCGCGCGGCTGCACGGGGGGCAGAGGACGCCGACCGCTACGTCGGGGCGGTCAAAACGTGGTCACCATCGGAGTGGGGTTACTGGTGGTGCCTGCTAGAAGGGCACGCCTAAGCTTCCTCATGGTAGTCCCACCCAGCGCCTTCTACTTGCAATCTTGCTGCAAACCCCACCTCTCTTTCTCTTCTGGAAGCCTCTTGTAATTTACTGCTGAGAGGTAATAATTTGTGATCCACAGCTAGCTTCGTTTTTTCCCCTTAACCCATTTTTGCAAATACAAGGCGTTTTTTGTTTGTTTTGCAAGCACTCTCAGTACTGTTGTGGGTGGGACTAAGTGCTCCGGATTGGTTGGCATAGCTCCCTTAACACTGAGGTGGGAAAACTGTCTCTTTAGGCTCCAGAGGGTGTTGGCTGCCCCCTGCGGAGACTACTCCAGGTTTTCCTACACATAACATTGTTACAGTTTGACAAAGCGAGGTTACATTATTCAGAACGAGGGCGATGTATTTACCTCGTAAAGTTTGGACTTGTGATATTAACTCTAGCCATCCCAGATGGCCACAGCCTGCATTCCCATTTCCTCCCTATGCAATTTGGCCTCTAAAGGACGTGCCCTCCTCCCCAGCACTGCTGTCTGCTTCCAGCTTCTCCTTTCTTAGACGCATGTCACTACAGTTCACGTTGCAGAGCTTCCACACAGTTGGTTGATTTACAGCAAACACAAACGATGGTTGCAACTTCCCTATCTTGGCTTGCACCTCTAATCCAGACCACCTCAACCAGGCAGAGTCTTCTAAGGTGAAGTCATTACACGGACAAACACAATCCTCCAGATCCACCTTCCCAGCCGATTATGCTGTCATGCCTCTTGGATCACTGGTCACAACTGAGAAAACTTGATTAAACTTGATCAGTGTAGCCTCCTGCACAGGAGGCACTAATACTAAAATGGCTTCAGGGGCTCAGCTTGCTAAATCCTTCAGTGGCTAAATGCTTACCTTCCACACACTGGGATCCCATATGGGCACCGGTTTGTGTCCTGGGGGCCCCAGTTCCTACTTGTGGTCTGGGAAAGCAGTGGAGAGCGGCCCAAAGCCTTGGGGCCTCTGCACACACGTGGGAGAGCTGGAGGAAGCTCCAGGCTCCTGATCAGCCCAGCTCTGGCCTGATTATGGCTACTTGGGGAGTGGAATAGTGGACTAAGACCTTTCTCTCTCTTTTCTCTGCAAATCTTTCCAATAAAAAAAAAATCTGAAAAAAAAAAAAAAAAGAAATGGCTTCCAAGTAGCCTGTCCCATTTTCAAAACAGTTGATGGAACTATGGAACTTTTCCACGTGGAACTTTTCTCTCGTGATCTTAAATGTTTTCTACTCCTACTTGACTACCAGTTACCTAAAAGTCATTAAGTAGAAGAGACAGAGAGGCAGGGAAGTAAGAGTGAGAAAACTCATGAGCAGGTGACAACATTCCCTTACCTGCTGCTTCGGTCTCCAAATGCTCACAATCGCCTGGCTCCAGGGACAGCCTGGACTGGAGTCTCCCCGGCAGGTGACAGGGACCCAAACACTGGAGCCACAGGGCCAGTGCCCAGGGTCTGTTAGTAGGAAACTGTGGGATAGGAGTTGGAGCTGGGTATTGACCAATGACATAGAATGCAGACATCTTAGAATTTTTGTGAGGATTTACTTGAAATGCAGAATTACAGAGGGAGGACAAAGATCATTTATCTTTGGTGCTTCATTCTATAAATGTCTGCAAATAGTAGGGACCAGAGCCAAGAGCCAGGAATGCCACCAAGATCTCCACCATGAGTGGTGAGAACCCATCATTAAGAAGTTGGATCAGGGCCTGGCTTGGTTGCCTAGCGGCTGAAGTCCTCACCTTGAATGCACCAGGATCCCATGTGGGTGCTGGTTCTGGTCCCCACGCTCTTCTTCCCATCCAGCTCCCTGCTTGTGGCCTGGGAAAGCAGTCGAGGACGGCCCAAAGCCTTTGGGACCCTGTACCCGCATAAGAGCCCTGGAAGAAGCTCCTGGCTCCAGGCTTCAGAACAGCACAGCACCGGCCGTTGTGCTCACTTGGGGAGTGAGTCATCAGATGAAAATCTTCCTCTCTGTATATCTAACTTTGTAACAGAAATAAATAAATCTTTCAAAAAAAAAAAAAAGAGTTGGGTCAGAAACACCAAAGCTGGGATTTAAACATTCAGTCTGATGGGGAGTGCACCACAATACCTGCCTCAGAATAATGATTTGCAAACCACTTATAAGGCAATGTTCAATCCAAATGCATGAATCAAGAATGCCAAAGCATCAGGCATTATTTTGTTCAAGGGAGCCTTGAATCCTATCAAAGCTAGGCAGCCCATGAGTTTTTTTTTTGTTTTGTTTTTAACTTTTCAAATACTCCAACATTTAAGAAGTTGTAGTTTACTTGGCAGGTACAGAGTTCGAGACACATCTTCTATCCACTGGCTCATTGCTCAAGAGCCTACAGCAGCTGGGGCAGCCTGGACAGGCTCTGTCTGTCTCTGGCAGAAGCCAAGCACTTGAGTCATGTCAGCTATCTCCCAGGAAGCGCATGGACAGGAAGCTGGATCAGAAGCTGAGCTGTGGGAAATGCTTGCTCCTTGCCAGACTGTTACTAATGAACTGTAAGAGATCAATAACAAATAACCAACCATTGAGTAAAAGCCAAGAAAGACATTTTATTTTACATACAAAAAGGGTGCAAACTGAGTCTTTTCCTCTCCAAATTGGAGAAGAGGTATACTTAAAGATCACATTTTGTGTTTTCCATGGTGCCCTGGGAAATGGGCTACACTGAGATAACATATCAGGACCCACTTTCCACAATCTTCTTACAAGGCTACTTCCTCGTGGCAGAGGAGTTTTTCCTAATGGTTGTACAAATCTCTCCTGGAGGAACCATTTCAAATACACTTGAAATTGACATTCATATTTAAAAATACTACACGTTTCATTTTCACAGCTGAGCTTTGCGACCAGTGCCAGGATTTATGAAACATTACATACCTAAAAAAAAATAATAAAGGTAAAAAAAGGCATTTAACAAGAATAAGACACATCCATACAGCAATTAACTGATTTCCACAGCTGATTTGTACATTATCTAGTTTTTAAAAATTGCAATCAACATCCCAACATTTTTTAAGAATACAATGGGCAAGGATTAAAGAAACAAATAATAATAAATTAGAGCATGTAATATACCCAATGAGAATTACTGAATCGACATTATTTTCCATGGGTGGGTGGGTGGGGTTTCATATTTTTGGTTTCATCTCTCTTTTCTGCTGTTATTCTTCTCTTCTTGATAAATGGGCTCACTCCCAGAGCCAGCATGATGAGATACTAAGTCAAGAAGTTTATTTGTCACCTGTTCACCTCAGAATACTCAGGAACATCCGGTTCCCAGCAGCCTGGGCTGTTAAGTCTTAATGGAAGTGGAATGCACACACAGATGAGCACACACACACACACACACAGAGTCACACACCTCCATCTGTGAATTTATTCCCACCCAGAAATGGCTCATCATTCCTGAGACACTCCTAACCGATGAACACAACTTTAAAAAAACCGTTTGGCGCACAGGTTGACTTGGGATTTAGTCCGGAGCTCATGGAGAGGAACATGGAAGATGTCTCACCCACCCTGAAAGAGAGCTTTGGGGGCTGGTCGGGACAGCTCTCCTCTGGTGACTGCAGCGCCTGCACTGCACTGCCAGGTGGTGGGTAATGGCACCAGAAAAGTGATTGTGAGGAATAAAAGAAAAGCAATCCAAGAAATTCTGTCCACACAACTAAGCTTTCTTTATAATAAACCTTGTTTGGTAATCAAGCTAGAAATACATGGAGTACATGTTCACGTCTTCCTTTATAAGCTGATTTACAAATACTGGAGTGGGTTTTCCTGGTTGCTTTTTAAGAAAGTATGTAAACTACTATTACCTATATGCAGGGAATCTAGTTACTATTTCAACTACAATGAAAAACCTATTCTTTTGCACTTAGTCACCTGTAAAAGGAGTTAGGAAACACCTATCTTTAAAGACTGCTTACTGCACCAAAGACCTCCAAGATTTGTGGCTAAAACATTGTCCAAAGTCTATAAACCCACAGAAGGGCTATGGTTACCTCTCTTCTTACTCAGAAACAAAACTACCAACCCCTTCAAAAAGTCCAAGCCAGGCCCAAATCCAAATCCAACACTGTTTGATTCCTACCAACCCATTCTGAGGAAGACTGGAGCCACTGACCGACTGGGACTGCAGAAGCAAGAACCACAGAGGAAGTGCCTGACAGGCACAGGGTTAATCCAGATGGGGCACCTAATTATCTGGCTCCCTGAGGGCTTCTGGAACTCATGTCACTTGGTGCCAAGGGTGGGAATGGTGGCAGTGGCCAGCAAAGGCAATGTTGGATACAAGGGAGCTGAAGGTTCCTGATCTAAGAAACTCTACCCACAACATGGTTCTGAAACTGGAGTCAAAGTTGTCAGGGCCAACTCAACGGGCAGAAAAACTGGTTTAGATACAGAAATGTTAAAACAGTGGCTGGGCTGTAGAAGGCAAGCAGGCTTGGGCAAGATGTATCACAAGATCAAGATGCTGTGAGGAGATGTTTCCTAGCCTGCCAAGGAGCGCTGGATGTCCTAGCCCAGTGGGATGGGGCAACCAACTACACCCTTTGCATAAGACAAGTTAAGGCTATGACCTTCAGCAACCACAGAGAAAACACTGCCATTGTTCTCTATTTCTGGAATAGAAAGGGATTGCTGACACTGAAAAGCAACACTTGAACATGCACTACCAGTGTCCATTTCCACTGATGTACATCGGAAGTTAAGAGATATAGTCCTGCTGTGCAGTATGGCTCACACAATCTAAAGTGAAATGGATTTTCGACTGCAGCTCACCTCATTACTTGACTGGTAACTTCCTTTCATGACAGACCCCAGATAACAGTCACGCACACACACTGTTGGGATGCTCTGTCTGCTCTTGTGGAACAGTCTGCAGAGATCTTGGGGACAGAACCAATGTGTACACAGCAATGCAACAGCCCTGATGTCACTGTTGGAGTACTCTCAACTTTGGAGATTTGCTCTTTGCTTAATTTTAAGGATGACATCAGAGCACCTCCCTAGTCTGGGTCTACCCACCATGGAGTGTCACCTGCAGGACCATCGTTCCTTATATGCTGTGGGGACTTGCAACTCTTCACCTATGTTATGAACACCAAATCCCTCATAATAGATTTGTGGGGACTGGAGGGTGAAAAAAGTGCAGTAGCAAGGACCCTCTCCCCACATGCTTGGGATCAAATTCATCAAAGAATGTTAAGTTATAAGACAAAAACTGGTAACTGCCTTTGTGGTTTTGTAAAAGTGGAATAGGAGAGGCACTTAGTGGGGCACTGAATGGCAGGATGTTTCTGGCTGCATCACAGTTTGCCCCTGACCTCCTTTAGAGAAAAACCATCTTCTACACAGGTATGAAGAAGTTCAAGTTTCTATACAAATACCTGGAGTTACCTACATGTGCCAGACGTCAGTGGTGGCACTCCAACCACTAGGTAAAGGAAAGGAGGCAAACCCAACATTCTTGCTATTCTATTCTGTCTCATTAACAGAAACACGTCTCCTGAAAAACTGACAGACTACAATCCTTATGTGATGCAGACTAAGTAGGTTGGAAGTCAGGGAAATGATGCAAATGATACTATTTCTGCAAGTTATGTCAAGGACTTGTTAGGAAATGCCAATCACCAGAAAGTACTACCAAAACCTCCAGTTTTTTTTTTTTTTTAAGACAGCCCTACACCTCAAGTCATAGGTCTAAAGATTTATGTACACCATGAGCCACCAGACTAAGTCATTCGTCACTGCACTTTACGATTAACTCTGTACTCCCAGATGTCTGGTTCCCTGATGGTAATGAGTTTTTCTCTCTGCCACATCTGGCATGTCACTATTTGGCTAAGTCACCAGAAAATGAAAATGAATATGAGAAGAGTAACTCTATGCACCACTTTTTCAAACCGTGAGTGACAAAGCATGGTGGTACATCGGGTGAACACACAACAGTGGGACATGGAGGTTGTACTGGGGAAAACATGCATGGCCACCTTATCCCCAAGGACTCACTAGGTCCAAGTGAGAAGGTAATTTCCAATGTTTCATTTTTGTTTCCTTTTCCCTGGAATTTTCCAGCACCAATCAATCTTACCCATCTGTTCACTGCCGCCCCAGTTATTGAGTCCTCAGCCTGCTACCAGCTGGGAGGTCGTCTTTGGGGGCCTGGGTTCTATAAAGGCAGGCCAGCCCACATGCTACAACTCAGCTACTGGGGCACAGAGGACACACCAGCTTTCTCTTTCCGGCCCTAGTATGCCACACCCTGAGGCTTCTCTGGCAGTTGGAAGGCAGGCTTAATGTCCTTTTTGTCCACTAGTGGCAATATGGTAGTGGCTATATTATCACAAATTTTGCCTCTCAAGTCACCAGAAAGTCACATGGCTATCTAGTTGGAAGTCCCTGGCAGTGGAGGACACAGACATTTGGGATTTTGTTGTTGTTCACCGTTGTTGAGCTGCTGCTGTTAAGCATTCCATTCTCTGGAAGGAGCTGTTGCCAGGTCACAGCCCGGCTCAGCCCGCTTATCCCATGGCCTGCAGAGCCACGGGTTCAAACTGTAGGCTCTTTAGGTCAAGAGGCTCTGGTGGGGACATTCTTCAGCAGTTGAAAAGATGAATGAAAATTCAAGTATGTTTCCTTGCCAGCCCGAGTGTCGACTCAGGATGGCATAGAGTTTGGCTTCTTCTTGTCTGTGTGCTGCAGAGCAGACTTTCCAGTGAGAATGTCCTCTGAACCCATGTTCTCTGTCAATGGCTTGGCTGACCCCATCCCCCTCAAACAAGAAAAAAGTAAAACCCCCAATATAACCAGACACAATATGCATCTGCCCCATTTTTTTTTGTTTGTTTGTTTAAAAAAAAAATACCCTCAAACAACTAAAAGTGCAATAAAGTCAGTTTTCTTTCCTTTGCTTCAGAACAATCTGCATTGTCCTGCTACCACCTGGAGGAAAGCATCTGCTTTGTCAAGAAAGCTAAGAACGCCAACAAGGGACAGTAGACTCAGGATTTCTTACAGCTGGCGTCCTACAGTGTAACTTCACAGGAGGGAGGGAGGCGAAGCCTGAGCCTGCTGGAGGCTGGCAGGCCATGGGGAAGAGGAAGCCGTACTGCCAGACACATTTGGGGATGGAGAATGTCCTCCCCAGCCCAGGTCTGCTTCTTCCTCTTACTTTCTGGGCCTTCATTCACCCCAGCCTTTTGCGCTTCCACAGGCAAAGCCTTTAGCTCCATAGCTTTTATGCTGGAGAGGGCTAAGGGTAGGGGCAAGACCCAGGAGTAAACTAAGAGGAGGGAAGAGAACAGTAGTCCTTGAGTTTTTGTGAATGACACCTTCACTGTAAACAATGGGAAGGAGGGTCGACCAGGTGGCCCCAAGGGCAAGCCATGGAGGAGCAGCAGCTCTGGGACCTGCTCAGAGCCTTCGGCAGCAGGTGGGACAACCCTTGACCCACTGGGCCCCCCATGGGCTCCTGCTGGGGGCATCTGCTTTCTTCTTTTTGGTTTGGATCTCTACCCTCCCTCACAGAGGAGTCCCTTCCAATGAGAAATGGCAGGAGCTGCAGGTTCAATAGAGTCAGAGTCCCCAGGGCCTGAGGACTCCTGGGAGGCACTGGTCACTTGTGGCGCTGAGCAGTCTTCTTCCTTTTCCTCTTAAAGAAACAGCAGCACCTGGAGCACAAGGAATGCAGTTAGTCAACACTAGAGGCCTGCAGCAGCTCCCAGCAGATGTCTTGCCTGCCCTTTGCTCCCTGCTGCTGGCACCCGCCCACAAGTCCACCCATCCACAGTGCACACTCTGAGGCGGTGGGCAGCCTCTGCCAGGGAAACCAAAGGTAACAGCTGCTTGACTGCCAGACTGCAGCCACTCAACCTAATCAGTAAAATATTGCAGGCTGGGCAAAGCTGAAACAGGCATTTCTAGGAGTAGGATAGAGAAAGGTTCTTACGTAGCCTAATACCCAACCCAGATCCCAGACCTCAGATGGGATCCTCAGGGCTGGGTAAGAATAACCTGCATTGTCCATGCCTTTCTTCTGAGGGCAGAATTATTTCTTATCATTCAGTGGTCAGCAGAGAGGATGGTTAAGTTAAAGCAAACAAATCCCATGGAAAACATGATGTCTGCAACTCAGGGAAGATCTCAGTCTCCCACCAATGCAGGCTTTCAGGGTCTCTCCTCTCTCCGCCCCCTCCCTAACCTCAGCGACTGCTTGGAGGCGGCAGAGACTGTGTCCACACCTCCAGACTGAGATGGGCATGCTTTCCCCTCATATGGAAGGAACCAGGCCACAGTCCAGGAACTGATATGGCTGCAGAGTTCTCCCAGCTTAGTTTCCTGAGAGCACTGGCTCTGTGCCAGAGGAGGGTGGGGATTGGGGCCTACTCCCTTTTGGAACCCTGCATGTGCTGCCCTCTGGGGAACAGCCACAGTTCTGGATATTCCTCTTGTTTTTGGATTAGGAAGCATCACTCTTGGTCGAGCAGTCAGCAGGTGATGAGGGCTGGTGCAAGGCGGTGCAAAAGGTATGACCTTTCCAGGGAGGTGATATATGGTGAAGGAGAACATGAAGGGCAGAAGGAAGTGAATGAGTCCAAAATGCCAGATGATGGAGGGGAGGGAAGAGGGGAAAATCACTCTGATTTGGTGGATCCTCAAAAGAAAAGCTTTTCTGAGAGAATCATCACTGGGCCTCTTCCATACTTTCAAGGGTTAATGCCAAGAACATTTGTATGGCAATGAAGAACCAGAGTTTACTGTTCCTACCCCTAAGTTTTCCACTACTGCTAAGATTCCTCTCTTTTTCAGTTAGTCCCTTTGGTACTTCTGCATCCAGTGGCCTGGTTATTAAAAACTTGGACAAGGCCCAGCAGTTAAGACTCAATAGGATGCCTGCAACCTGCATAACCGTGCTTGGATTTGAGTCCCGGCTCCACTCACATTTCCAGTGTCCTGCTAATATACACCCTGGTAGGCAGCAGGTGACGGATGAAGCAACTGGGTCCCTGCGACCCACATGGGAGATCTGGATTAAGTATCCAATACCTGACTTTGGCTTGGTCCAGTGCCAGCTACTGCAGGCACTGGGGGGGCAGGGAGGTGGGTAGACTGAGAACCAAAAGATGGTGCCTTGTTATTATCAAGCAAAATAAAAGAAATTTTTTTAAGAGCATCAACCACAACAAAAACGTGGGCAAAGCTTCTTAGATTGCAGAAATCAACATTTACACATACAATGATAGGCTTTATTCATATCTGAATGACTCAAACATGAAAGTCTGCAAACACGAATAGCTTCTTAAGAGGGTCCTACACAGCCCGGTGCCGTGGCCTAATGGCTGAAGTCCTCGCCTTGAATGCCACGGGATCCCATATATGCACCAGTTCTAATCCTGGCAGCTCCACTTCCCATCCAGCTTCCTGCTTGTGGCCTGGGAAAGCAGTTGAAGATGGCCCATAGCCTTGGGACCCTGCACCCGCGTGGGAGACCTGGAGGAAGTTCCTGGCTCCTGATCAGTGCAGCACGGCCGTTGTGCTCACTTGGGGAGTGAATCATCAGATGGAAGATCTTCCTCTCTATCTTTCCTCCTCTCTGTATATCTGACTTTGTAATAAAAACAAATAAATCTTAAAAAAAAGGGGGGGTTCTATAATTTCCTCAGGCATTGGCCACTGTTGTGGCATAGTGGCCTAAGCCACAGCCTGTGGCACCACCATCCGAGATGGGTGCCCATTTAATTTCTTAGTACTGCCCACTTTTTGTTTTAAAAACTTATTTTATTTTTATTGGAAAATCAGATATACAGACAAGAAGGTCTCCTGTCCACTGATTCACTCCCCAAGAAGCTGTAACAGCCAGAGCTGCACCGATCCAAAGCCAGGAGTCCGGAGCCTCTTCTGGGTCTCCCATGTGGGTGCAGGGTCCCAAAGCTTTGGGTCATCCTCGACTGCTTTCCCAGGTCACAAGCAGGGAGCTGGATGGAAAGCCTGCCGGGATTAGAACTGGCACCCATATAGGATCCAGGCATGTGCAAGGTAAGGACCTTAGCCACTAGGCTACTGCACCAGGCCTGGCACACCACTTTCGATCCAGCTTTCTACTAATGCCCTTGGGAAAGCAGCATCTGGGCCCCCACCACCCACGTAGGAGATCCAGGTGAAGCTCCTGGTTCCAACCTGCCTCAGTCCAGGCTGTTGCAGTCATTTGGGAAGTGAATTTGCAGATGGAAGATCTCCATCTCTTCCTCTAATTCTGCCTTTTGAATAAAATAAATAAGCCTAAAAAAAAACTCTGATACAATCAATGACATCTGTGAAATACTATTAACTAATGAGTGTCAGGACAATCACTAACCAAAAATGTCATATGTATTTGGAAACTGAATAGTTTTAAAATAAAGAACACTTTTGATTTGTCTACTACAGTCTTCTGTGGAAACTCTGGGAAGAACTAAGAATTAAGAAGAAAAAATGCTTCATAAATGGGCATTCTCACGGTGAATGTCCTGAAATTAGCACTACCAGAGGCAAACGAAGTCTCATGGGAGCACCAACATTTTCCATTTTCAGAGACTTACCTGTCCCACGGTAAGCACACACCCAGAGGCTAACTTTAACACTAACTTGTATTCTTAGGCTTATGGTAGGATGTTAAGGTGAGGTTTTAGACTATCTCAGAAAAAGCAATCAAAGTTTCAAGCATCAAAGTTTCAAGCACTGTTCAGAATCCTTGCAAAGTGGATCGTGACCTCTGTCACCTCCTCTGAGGCACACTGTGGCAGTCAGTCACACTGTAGCCTGCCGTACCACCCTGACTTCACCAGACTGCAGGAGGCTGTGATATGGGATGGGAGGACCTGGACTACTTTAAATCCAGAGCCCTGGACTAACTTCTGGTTAGTTACTATGAAGCTTCAGCAGTATCAGAAGCTTTGTAATAACTCAGTAACTTTACCCTCGAGAAAACAGGCCCCACCATCTGCACTTCAGCCCTGGTTTCTGTGTGACTGCGAAGAGGCTCTGTCAGACGGGGTGAGCCTCTGGACAAAGCTCATGATTAACTCCACAAGATGTGTTGCTCTCAGAAGGGAACGCAGACAGTTGTGACCCCCGTCCCCTTGGTCTCAGGTTCCCTTCAGTTCTTCTTTTCCGTAAGATTTATTAATTTATTTGAAAGGTAGAGCGAGAGAGAGTGAGATTTTCCATTTTCTGGTTCACACCCATCCTGGCTACTACAGCTAGGGCTGAATAGGTCCAAAGCCAGGAGCCAGGAGCTTCTTCTAGGTCTCCCTCATGGGTGCTGGTCCCCAAACACTTCAGCCACCCTCCACTGCTTTCCCAGGCACATTAGCAGGGAGCTGGATTGGAAATAGCACATCAGGGACTCAAATTAGTGTACATATGGGATGCTGGCATGACAGTGGCTCTACTTGCTACACCACACTGCCAGCCACTGATCACCCTTTTTCACACCTGTTACTCTGACCCTGCTCTTTCCCTTCAGCTAATTCCTTGCCATGTTCCTCTTCTTTGCCATGTTTGTACCTTCTTCCTTTGCTCAACACTTGACTCAAGTGCAGCAGTATCTATGAGGTCTTCCTTGATCATTCCTATCCACAGTGACCTCTTCCATCCCTCAGCTCCTGTGGACAACAGAAGATTGTTGTCCACAGACGATGCTCTAGTGCAGTGTGTTAAGCCACAACCTGTAAGGCCAATATCCTGTAACAGAATGCTGGTTCTAGTCCTGGCTGCTCTGTTTCTGACATACCCTCCTGCCAATGTAATGGATGATGGCCCAGGTGCTTAGATCCCTGTCGCCCATGTGGGAGTCATATTGATAGACACTTGGCTCCAACTTGGTCCAACCCTGGCTATTGTGACTGTTTTGGAAATGAATCAATAGAAAGATTTTGCTCTTTTTCTGACACTCTGCCTTCGAAAAACAGAAATGAGTAAATTCTAAAAATGAAGAAGTAAAAGTAGCAGCGTCCTGGAGCACTCCTAATTCTTTCACCTATCTCCAGCTTGATGACATTAAGCTCTTTGAGGCAGGCATTGGGACTCTGGAGAGTTTCAGGAAGAGTTAGATGAGTTTGTTACAGGCTTTCAAGTATCTGTGGTTGGGATTCTGTGACTGACATCTCACAGGAAAGATGGACTATGACAATGTCAGATTACAACAGACATACATTTGCAAAATGAATAGGCCAAATATGCTCTTTGATACCTAAGGCTACAAAACCTACCTCCATAAAACTCAGTGTTATATTTAATACAACCCTTCAGGAACTTGTTATAGGCAATTTGGCTTAGGCTGTTAGGCCTGAAAAACCAAGTGCCCAACCCAGTCACTGAAGACAAACAGAAACAGGTAGTGATAGAGGATAGCAGGCTGCTGTCACCATGCAGAATCTAGACCCTATGTGTGCAGACAACGTGCGAGAGGTACAACCCCAGGATGCCTCAGTCCCAAGTTCAGGGACAGACACTTAGAAGGTTATAGGTAATGTCTAGAAAGAAGGCTAGGAAGGGGGCCCTGATTTACAGCAAAAATATTCTTTAACATAGATGGATTCTTTAAGGCTTCTCCCCTTCACAAATCTCAAGTTGTGTCCAAAATGAATTCCACGAGCCTTTTCAAGGAGTGGAAAAGGCAGGTTCCAAACTCTTAACCAGCTGAGGTTAGCCCCTGGCCCACTATCCTCCCTTATAAGCATAAATAAAAAGACACTAAACAACAAACAAACAAAACAACCCCCAAAACAACAAAATGTCCATCTCTCCCCCCAAAAGCTCTTCTTGTTTTTTTTCGGTCTTGCTCTACAGATGGAAGAATCAGTTGAATCAAAAGGTCAGATTTTCCCACAGCAGCCAGTTCCCAGCTCAGAGACCACATTGCAGAATGGGAGCTTATCTGGTAACCATACCACACTCACGGCTGTGAGAAAACAACTGACACACTAACCCTGACTTTTTCGCCCTGCCTCTAACCCTCTGACAACATCTGGTCACAATGATTTGGGAGAAAATTTTGCATGTTGTGGAATATTGTTTTGGCAGGAGGCAGCGATGAGATGAATTCAAATGAAATTGAAAGGAGAGAAGGGATAGATTAATTCATAGGTACAGGTCAGCCCCGTCCCCACCTTGTGGATCTAGTTCTTCCATTTGGGTAACTATGGCATAAGAACCTATATGGAAGCCATTCAATGTAGCTAAGACATTTTTGTTTGGCTTTGCCAATCCCAGCCTAGTCTGGTCGGCTCCCCTGGCATGTGGACTGGAGAGAGGGACTCACCACAGGTTGAGCATTTTCAGGCAGCTACAGAGTGTGTAAAGAGAAAAACACAGAAAGGAAGGAAGAGAAAGAGAGAGATATTAGTCCACAGAGGTGAGATGGAAGCGACTCCCTGTGTGCCATGCAAACATGCAGGATGTGTCTGTGTTTAGTTTCTTCTTCTGCCAAGGGAGGTGAAGAGGGAGGTGCAGGTCTTTGGGTTCCACAGTGTGGAGGGGAAGGACTGACCGAAGCATCAAGGTGCAAGTTGGAACTCAGGAGTAGAGCAAAACAGAGTCGGGAGAGTCCCAGGGAGCGCCTCCTGAGGAGTTTCCAGGAAAGCAATAAAGGAAGGAACAAATGACGCTGCCTCTCAAAAATCAGTAGGCATCATGGCTGAGCCATTCTTTGCGCCCACACAAAGTCTTATCCGGCAGCAGTAACCTGACCTTCCAACCACTCTGAGGGATAAAGAAACCCCTTGCCTTTCTCCAAGTCCAATATGCCTGGTCAAGGAAGCTAGCCAACAGATCTTCCTCTAGAGAAGGAGAAAGGTTTAAACCCTTTGCATCTTATTAGATGAATCAGGGGAGTGGGTCACTGCTGTGGTTAAGGTTTAACTGCCTACTCAAGTTAACTCTCAGGAGAAACAAGGTCCATGTCTGTTAAGCAACAGCTAAACTCTGGATAATAAAACATCCTGCATGAATTAACAAAAATCAAACAAGAACCTCCTGCTCTCAACACACTTCCAAGCATAGTTAAACAAGGACATGTGTCCTGCAGGTAGAGAAAAAGGAAGTTAGTTAATTCTGCACAGAGAATGAAAACCAAGACCCTGTGATTTCTTCCCATCGCCATTCAAAACAAGTTGTGTGAGGACCCTACAATCAAAGATTGGAACTGAAGTTTTCACATGTTTCTGCAGGACCTGATTTGAGATCCAACATATCCTGCCATTTCCACAAACCCACAAACAGGGTAGTGCATAATGGGGTGTTGCTTAGGTTATTTCCTGTTTCTCTAGCTGCGGCTTCTTTCCATGGAAATGATCCGGCAAGCGGACACATGATTACCCTGAACCTGTTCCCATACACGCAAAAGTCAAGAAGAAAACACGAGGCTGGGTCCCGATATTTCCTTGTGCAAAATGTACTGGTAATCCATCAATTGTGAGAGAAAATACCCACAAAACGCCCATGGCTGTGGGCTCTGGGATGAGATTTGGTCAAATACAGCTGCTCCTACTAGTGTCCACCACTGTGAGAGGGTCCATACCTGGAGCTGATGGTAAAGAGGCATAGTGTTCCTCTGTGCTACATGGGAAGACTTCAAACTCTTTACATTCCAGAGTTTAGATAGTACCAGAACAAAATACACCTAACTAAAATCTTTCCATGGATACTCCCATCCCCATCTGACACAAAGGACACAAACACCACACTCACATACACAATTAGTGTACACATTTACCAAGACAAAAAGAGGAGGAATGGGTTAAAAAAATAAATAGATCTGTACAGGGCATATTGTGAGACTGATGCCCATGCAATCTTACTATTAAAAACACAACTATTAAAATCAGAGCTAAACTTTAGCCTTCAAAGTAACAGCCACAGAGGGTGGGAAAGGATATGGGCCATCTTTTAAGCAAAGAAGATGTTTAGATAAGACCACATCTAGTGCAGCAGTTCTGAGTTGTGGCTGTATTTTATAATTACCCAAGCTTCCACAATTCCTGAGGCTCAGACCACAACCTCCACAAATTAAATAAGAATTTCTAGGGCTAGGTGCAGGCAGATAGGTTTTCTAACATCCCAGGTAACTCTAATGTGCAGTCAAGGTTGAAAGCTTGAGGGTGAGAACAGCATGCATTCTATTTAGGGGAATGCAGTTTTGTCAGGGAAACAAAAAAGTTGTGAAGTCTCCAAAGCCCCTGAGAATGGAAGAGTACCTTTCTCTCCATCCCTCCACCCTGTATGGCTCCTCCCTGCCTTCAAGAAGCTGAGAGAAGAGAATCTGAATTTGCCCACACTTAGTGGAGGCTAGACACGAGTGATTCCAAGTCACCTCCAGCTGCTTTTTATCCACTGGATAGAAATCTTCAAGCTCTAGTTTTTGAAGGAAAGGGCAAGATGAGCTCATCAAATACAGATGGACAGGAGAGTGGGGAGTGGGCAATGAGACAACTTTGCAAGATGCACCTAAAAGTAAGAAGAATACAGGTCTTGGTAGGTCTCCCATTGATTGATACTTTAAGGTGACTACACCTCAGACTACCATTTCATGCATGAGATCACTAGGAATATGTTGCCTGCTTCAGAGGAAAAGATACTGTGAATGAACTTGGCAAGAAAGGTCATCTGTATCATGGCTGAAAGCAGTTACAGACTCAGGGTGTAGCTCTCTCCCCCTACCTGATGTCTTCTTGGTACTGATTTTGGGATGGAGGATAAAGAAGTGGTAGAAATGCTGCTTTTGCAGAATCGGAAGTTATTTCACCTTCCACCCCAGATTCTAAGAGTTTAAACACAGACCATGCAGAAAGCTCCAGAGGCTGATGGTGTGGGTGGGGCAAGACACACACATGCAAGAGAAGCACACAAGGGCTTGAGGAGCCTCCTCACTCTTGGGATCAGTGTGACTTCCTTGCCTTCCCAAGGCTTTCTTAACAGGTGCATACTGGTTTTCTTGCCTGACTTATTAAGTCTGAGTCTACAACCGCTTGGAAGAGGGTAAAACGGCTCTGAAACCCTTGTTCCAGCATTGTACCCTTTTAGTTGTTAGCTAACAACCAGTACTCTATCGTTACTCAGCATGCCCTGTGGTTTAAAACCAGATATTCATCATTCTGTAGCGAGTAAGAAGCTCCAGGGCCCCCAAAAGACTCATGTATGTTGCAGCCCTTGTAACATGATTGTTTTGGATCATGTCTTTTGCCCCATGTGGACTAGGAAAACGCAACTCTTCCCAGAAAATCATGGCTAAAGAAGAGCAGCAGCAGCCTTAAGGGTACCATGCAAAAACCAAAATGGTCAAAGGAAGGAAGCTGTGGACACAAGCGGGAGGAATTCAGTCCAAAATGAGCAGCACACATAGAGGGAGAGACAGAAAAGATATTCATCGCATGACACAAGAGCCCCTTTGAAAGATGAACGTACTTAGCTTCTTCCACTACCTCCACCTCGGCATGAGCTGTGATTGGCGCGTTGGAGTGGGCTCCTGTGGGGTCATCGACATTCAGCTCTCCATTGGTTGAACTAACCACCTGAAACAGAAGGACAGAATGTGACAGGCACAATGGCAATATGAGTCTCCTGCAAGGACCTGAGAGTCATTTTGGGAGATGTGGGCTTAAGCTTGGGCACCAGCCAGGCCGTAGCTGGAATGCTTGTTTTCCTGGGCTAAGGGCCAACTGTCCTGGTTTAGCGAAGGTACTCAGACCCATATCATGCAAGGACACAAAATTCTCTGTCATTATATTATGCTAATAACTTCCACACCAAGTGCCTACTCTACCTCCATGCGTAACTTAATCTTCACCTAGCCATTTATAAATCAATCACATTACTCTGTTTTTATAGATAAAATTACTGAGGAATGACTTAGGGTCTGTGGACTTCCATGAGAAAAATATGTGCTAAACATACACATTATTTCATATTGCAAAACTGCACATAACAGTTTATTAAAGTAACTGCATATCAGACTTTTAAGGTAAAATTGCTTTGATCCTTTCAACAGGATGGGTAAATTGTACTGGTCTCAGTTATATTTAAGAAGGTTAAGAGCTATGATTAAATAGCTGGCGTTTATAAAAAATAACTCTAGGGGGCAAACATTTGGTGTTGTGGCTAAATGACTACTTAGGATGCCTGCATTCCACACTGGAGTGCCTGGTCTGAGTACTGGCCACTCTGGTTCTAATCCAGCTTCCTACTAATGTGTACCCTGGGAGGCAGCAGATGATGGCAAGTATGTGGATCCCTGCCACCAGCCTGGGCAACCCAGACTGAGTTCTGCCTTCCTGGCTTTGGCCTTACCCAGCCCTGGCTGCTGCAAGTTTTAGGAGATGAACCACTGAATGGAAGATCTATGCATGCCTTTCAAATAAAATGGAAAACAAAAATTCTACAAAAGAAACCAAAAGTAGGCACCAGAAATTATAAGCAATAACACTTTCCTTCAAAAACTTCTTCATGGCTTTGATCACTGGTTTGAAGTCAATAAACAAGACTGTCACATCCTCTCTCTTGAGGATGAAGACTGTAAGGAAACACTTCCCCCTGGAAAGGCAGTCTCATTTCAACGACCTTTATTTCAGGTTCACTGTCATCCCACTTCTCACTGATGGTCCCCGAACTGTAAGTGAAGGCTCTCACTCCTGTCATCTGGTTAATGTGGACCCGATCAGGCTTCTCTTGCTGTGCAGCTGCTTCTGCCACTTGGTTGCATTTCCAGCACATGATTCCTGTTTATGTGGGTGCTGGGGAGTGGGAAAAGGGACCCCGCTGGACAAACCACTCTGCTGTTAAAGATCTTGGCTGAAACATGGGAGAGAACCACAAAATAGGATAAATGGTTCAGATATCATATGCCCTTGATTAAGTAACTTCATCTATTTGAGACCGATTCTTACAGGATGTAAGAACTATACAAGAAAACGTGTGACAGGGGCTGTATAGTACCTGGAAAACAATCATGGGCAAGCTCAGCACAGCAAATAAGAAACTTCATCACAGCTTCACCACTTACTTGCCGTGTGTCTATGAGCAAGATCTTGCCTGAACTTTCTAAGAAGGGAAAACAATGTGGCTTATCCATTGCAGTTATTGTGAAGTTAGCCAGACAGTGCTTGGCCTACTGCCACGATACACAGGGATGGCTCATAAATGCTTCCCTATGGTTATTCTTCTTCTGTAAGTATTTACTGTAATCTGCCTCTACCCTTACCAACAGTTAATCTGTGAAAACGTGCTGAATAATCACAGAAGAAGAAGAAGAAAGAATAAGTTGCCTTTGGAAAAGATCAGGTGAAAATTACTATTAATCTATATCGATTATAATTTTCAAATCTAAAATCATTATTAATAACACATGATTTTTAAAAATTACAATATGCACAATTAGTAAAAAAGTTTTCCTGGTAATTTGGATTTGCACGAGGGAGACCTAAACCTCTACTAACTGATAAACTTTACTGTCTCTTGAACAGTGGGCAATCTGACTACTTTCCCCTGATTATACGACACAGCATTCCTTTATTCCCACTCCCAGAAATTTCATCTGAAGCTTAATTTTTTTTTTTAAAAACACGGGATGACTTGTTAAAGATTAAAAGTGATTAAAAGACACTATTAGACTGAAAAGCTAATACCAACCAACAAAATATATGAACTATGATTAGATCTTGGACCTATAAAATTAGTTTTAGGAACAATTGGAATTTGGATAAACGTGGCATTGAGGAATATTGATTTTCTCTGATATGACAATGGTATCACTGGTCACATGAGTGTGTCCTTGTTCTCTGGAGACATAAACTTAAGTATTCTGTGATAACCTGCAATGATCTGGGGATAAACTGTAATTGTCAAATAAGGACACACTATACACACACAGCCTCCCCATTCTCTCATATTGGTGCACGCAGAGGAAAATTAAAGCAAATGTGGCAAAAATTTTAAATCTTATTTGTTATTCTGGGTTATGGATATACAGAGGTTTGATTTTCTTTTAACTTTTCTTTAGATTTGAAAATTTCAAAGTGAAAAGTTGGGAGAAAACCAGCAATAGCAAAACATTCGATGTTTCATACGAAAGAGTCACAGCTTCTAATTCTAATAATAGCCTGCTTATTTCTTCAGTCATACATTTGCTTTGTACAGACATATGCTGGCTGCAGATGAGTACATTTTTAGCTTATTCTTGGAGCACAAGGGTCACAGCAGGAATCATGTTACTTAATGACCTCAAAACTGGCCAATATGGTAAAGAAAACGTCTTGGTGCTGGTGATGTGGCGCATAGGTCAGAGCCAGTACCCTACACGGGCAGCAGTTTGAGTCCTGAATGTTCCAATTCCAATCCAGCTCCCTACAAATGTCCTTGGGAAATCAGTGGAGGATGGCTTGAGTGCTTGGACCAGCCGTGTGGAAGCACCAAATGAAGCTCCTGGGCCACCCCAGGCTGTTTTGGCCATTTGGGGAGTGAATCAGCAGATGGAAAGTCTCTCCCTTCCCCATCCTTTTTTCTCTAACTTTCAAATAAATAGAAAAGAACACTTTTTTTTTTTTAAAAAAAAGATGTATTTATTCATTGGAAAGTCAGAGGAGGAGAGACAGAGAGGAAGATCCTCCGTCCGATGATTCACTCCCCAAATGAGCACAACGGCTGGTGCTGCACTGATCCAAAGCCTGGAATTTCCTCTGGGTCTCCCACGTGGGTGGAGGGTCCCAAAGCTTTGGGCTGTCCTTGACTGCTTTCCCAGGTCACAAGCAGGGAGCTGGATGGGAAACGTGACTGCCAGGATTAGAACTGGCGCTCATATGGAATCCCTACACGTGCAGCCAAGGACATTAGCCGCTAGGCTATGGTGCTGTGTCCAAAAAATTTTTTAATTGATATATTTTTTAATATGAATAAAACATCAGTAAGAATTCTCACTCTGGACTCCTGGTCTTAACGCCTGCTCTTAGTATTTCACATGTCTCATAGTTTCTTATTTCTCCCCTCTGTGAATTGCTAGTTGCCAAACAAGGATTTGCTATGGACAATTTAAGAAAAATGAGGCACATCACATTCTATACATTAGAAAGGTATCAATGGGAACCTTACACTAATTGTTCAAACAGGACTGCAGTTGAAACAAGCTGGAGGTGGGGGAGGGAGGGGGAGGAAGGGGAACACACAATGGTGTACTGGGTAAAGCTGCCATTTGTACTTCCAACATCCCCTATGGGTGTTGGTTTCAATCCTGGCTGTTCCATTTCTGATACAGTTCCCCATTAATTGCTTGGGTCCTGCCACACATGAAGGACCTGTAAGAAGCATCCAGCTCTTGCTTTCAGACTAGCTCAGCTCCAGCCACTACGGCCATTTGGGAAGTAAAACAGTGGATGGATGATCTCTGTCTTACACCTCTCTTTAACTCTGCCTTTCAAAAAAGTAAATAGGGCCCGGCGTGATAGCGTGGTGGTTAAGGTCCTTGCCTTGAACATGCCAGAATCCCACATGGTGGCCGGTTCCAATCCCAGAGGCCCCGCTTCCCATCCAGCTCCCTGCCTGTGACCTGGGAAAGCAGTCAAGGACAGCCCAAAGCCTTGGGACCCTGCACCCACATGAGATCCTGAAGAGGCTTCTGGCTTAGGATTGGCTCAGCTCCAGCCGTAGTGGCCACTTGGGGAGTGAATCATCCGATGAAAGATTTTCCTCTCTGTCTCTCCTCTCTGTATATTCACCTTTCCAATCAAAATAATAAATAAATATTTAAAAAAACCAAATAAGTAAATAAAGCTTAAAATAACCAACCCATCAAAACATGCTTGGGGACAAATGGCTATGAATGCAGACCTTTGCAGCATATGCTCTGCTGTTTCAAGTAGCAGGTAAAGTGTCTTAATCTCTGAACTGCTGCCCAGATGTAGAGTGGGACAAACACCAGACTAAGTGACAGAAGGACTCGAGGTCTAGCTCTACCTCCAATACTCTTTTGGAACCCTATTTTCCAATTCCTTAAGACAGGGCCAATGACTGATGGTTCTACCTACTTCATCATTACTACAGCAGTTAAATACAGTGATACAAACAAAAGAGATTGGAAAATGTAAAAATAACTACAAATATAAAGAGATATTGATATTTAAATGTGGCTTAACCTGAAGCACAACATGTCCATTCTTCCATTATATTATACTGTAACTTTGAGCAGATCAATTCTTACTATTTACGTTATGGATGGTAAAAAAAAAATTCCACATGAGGCTGGCATTGTGGCACAAGGAGTTAATCTGCCGCCTGTTGCCAGATGGTCTCAACTGTTCCATTTCTGATCCAGCTCCCTGCTAATGCACCGGGGAAAGCAGACATAGTTCTCGTCTGCAGCTCGTAATTTGGCCTGGCCCAGCCCCAGTTGTTGTGGCCATTTGGGAAGTAAACCAGTGGCTCTCTCTGCAATGCTGCCTTTCATACATGAAGTGAAAAATATTTTTAAAGATTTATTCAAACAATATGGAAGTAATAGTCTTACCCACTTTCCTATAGCCCTTGAATCTTTTTACGCCAATTAACTATGTAAAGATTGTCAAAATATAAAAAAAAAACAACCAAACAAAAAAAGATCTATTTATTTTTATTGCAAAGTCAGATATATATATATATATAGAGAGAGAGAGAGAGAGAGAGAGAGAGAGAGAGAGAGAGAGAAGGAGAGGCAGGGAGAAATATCTTTCATCTGACGATTCACTCCCCAAGAGATCGCAACAGCCAGTACTGTGTCAATCCAAAGCCAGGAGCCCCTTCCAGGTCTCCCACGTGGGTGCAGGGTCCCAAGGCTTTGGGCTGTCCTCGACTGCTTTCCCAGGCCACAAGCAGGGAGCTGGATGGGAAACAGGGATGCTGGAACACAAACCAGCACCCATATGGGATCATTGCATGTTCAAAGTGAGGACTTTAGCTGCTAGGAATGGCGCAGGGCCCAAGTAAAAATTTTTTTAAAGGTTTATTTTGTTTTTATTGGAAAGGCAGATTTACAGAGAGGAGAAGGTACAGAAAGATTTTCTGTCTGCTGGTTCACTACCAAGTGGCTGCAACGGCCAGAGCTGAGCCAATCTGAAGCCAGGAGCCTAAAGCTTCTTCCAGGTCTCCCATGTGGGTGCAGGGTCCTAAGATTTTGGGCTATCCTTTACTGCTTTCCCAGGCCACCAGCAGGGACATGGAAGTGAAGTAGAGCAGCTAGAATATGAATTTGTGTCCAAATGGGATCCCAGCAGTTGCAAGGCAAGAATTTCTTCATTCGGTTATTGTATTAGGTCCAAATAAAGTAAATCTCAAAAAAAAAAAAAAAAATTCCAGGGCTGGAGTTGTGGTGCAGCAAGTTAAGCGACCACCTGTGCTGCTAGGCAGCTCTACTCCAGTTAAGCTCCTTGGTAACCCACCTGGGAAGGCAGAGGAAGGATGGTCCAGGTGCTTGGGCCCTTGTCATCCATGTGGGAAACCTGGATGCAGTTCGTGGCTCCAGGCTTTGGCCTAGCCCAGCACTGCCACCAGCATTTGCAGAGTGACCGGTGGATATAACACTTCTTTTTCTGTTTCTTCCTCCCTGTATCTCTACCTTTCAGATAAATTAATGTATTTTTAAAAGGTTTTTAAATTTATATTTATGGTAAAGTCAGATATACAGAGAGGAAGATCTTCTGTCCGATGATTCACTCCCCAAGTGACCACAATGGCTGGAGCTGTGCCGATCTGAAACCAGGATCCCAGAGACTCTTCAGGGTCTCCCTTGTGAGTGCACGGTCCCAAGGCTTTGGGCTGTCCTCGACTGCTTTCCCAGGGCACAAGCAGGGAACTGGATGGGAACCAGTGCCCATATGGGATCCTGGAGTGTGCAAGGCAAGGACGTTAGCTGCTAGGTTACTATGCCAGGCCCTGAATGTTCACATTTTAAAAGTACATACTTTTTTACTTATTTCAAAGTGGGAATCACAGAAAGAAGGGGAGAACAGAGAGCTATCTCCCATTCACCATTTCACTTTCCATATGGCTGCTCTTTGAGCCAGGCTGAAGCCAGGAACCAGGAGCTCCATGCCGTCTGTCATGGGGGCAGAAGGAGTGCAAATATTAGAAGTGAAACTAACTGGAGCCCAAAATAGCATCCCATATGCGATGCTGCCGATGTCAGTAGCAGTTACACCTGTCCCACCACAATGCCAACACTCAATGTTTTTATTTATTTTTAAAGATTACTTATTTTTGGGCACAGTGTGGTAGCCTTTGCTAAACTCCTCACCTTGCTGGGATCCCATATGTTCGCCGGTTCTAATCCTGGCTGCTCCACTTCCCATCCAGCTCCCTGCTTGTGGCCTGGGAAAGCAGCTGAGTGTGACCCAAAGCCTTGGGATCCAGCACCCACGTGGGAGACCCAGAAGAAGCTCCTGGCTTCTGGCTTTGGATTGGCATAGCACTGGCCGTTGTGGCCACTTGGGGAGTGAATCAGTGGATGGAAGATCTTTCTCTCTGTAAATTTGCCATTCCAATAAAAAAATAAATCTTCTTGTTTTAAACATGTTTTAAAAAAAGATTTTTCATCTACTGGTTCATTCCCAAATGGTTAGAACAGCTGGAACAAAGCCAATCTGAAACCAGAAGCCAGAAGCTTCTTCTGGGTCTTTTTCAAGGCTTTAGGCTATTTTTTGCTGCCTTTCCAGGCCATTAGCAGGGAGCTGGATGGAAAGTGGAGCAGCTGGGGCAGGAAGCAGCACTCATACAGAATCCTTGCGCTGACAGGCAGGGGATTAGCCTGTTGAGGCATTGTGCGGGGTACAGCTCCAATTGCTTTTTAAACTACTACTTTAAAAACACAGTTTACTTATGTACTTTACTTTCTTTCCTATTAAAGGCTTTCCTCAGAAGTCTGTGTGCCTCAACTTGGGGGTATCACTTAATACTATGAGAAATATTTAGAGTAACATTAGTAGAACTGCTACATATCACAAACTAAGAGATACAAGATGGTCTTAATTCTAAAGAGAGCAAAGAGATTGAAGATAATCCAGAAATAGCTTGCATTTAAAAGTATGGGACTGCACAGTTCAATGGGAACTTGTCAGCCATGGACAGCATCATAGGGTGATCTGGCTGGGCCATTTCATTGATGAAATCCTTTTCTCAGTAACCTTAGATGTTTTCTTCCAGGTTGGTCAGACTTCCCAAACCCTTGGCAAGCTCTCCTTCCATCTCTCACCAGGTAGGCAAAAGAACTGGCTGTATCAGGACTCTGTAGCATTACCTGGGAGAGCAGGTTGACAAGCAGTGTGTACACGCTCACTTACCCCTCCTTTTCTGAGAACTGCACCTGCCCCTAATGGTACTTTGTACACTCTATTCCACACACTCCCTATTTTATGTTCTCCTGAGAAGAAACCTTTCATCTCTGCTGGGGAAATAAAAAGATCCAAGGGCCTACCTAGACTTTTCTTTTTTAAAAGATTTGTATCTATGTCTATAATTATTTATTTATTTCCATTTGAAAGGCAGATTTTACAGACAGAAAAGGAGAGACAGAGCTAGGAGGTCTTCCACCTGTCTGTTCACACCTCACATGACTGTTATGGCCACAGCTGAGCTGCGAAAGCAGGAGCTTCTTTTGTAGGATTAGAGTGCTGTGCCTGCTGTGTCAGCTCCCATGGCTTCCTAACCAGTCAGCTAGTCCTCCTTGTTTCGGTTCATGTCCTCTCTTGCTCCTCCACTCACAGGTAGCAAATTCCTGAGTCTACTGGGAAATCCCCAATATAAATAAAGTACGTTTAGTTCTTGGTACTTCCCTTTCCCGGTTCAGTACTCCAGTGCTTTGGGACTCTTAAGTCATATAACTGCTGTTCTGCTTTCCAGTTCCCAACAATGCTGTTGGTGTTGCCTTCTCTCCTATTTCTATCAACCGTGATATGGAATTATGTCTTTAAAAAATAATTATTTTAATGTGTTTTAGGAGGGGTTGAAAGTAGGTGAATGTTTAAATTCTTCAGGACTTACAGGACCAAAGCTGTCTCCAAAACTTCCGTTAGTCACAAGCCCTTTCAGGGACTTGCTCCTGATGAGAACACTGCCTGTCAAGAGGCATTTCTCAACACATAGGGCCTGTCTATCCCTGGGTCACAGTTTATGTCTGGAAGCTCTGGGTTCACCATGTGCCTCAACTTGGGGTATCACTTAACAGCATGAGAAATTCAGATTAAGATTACTAGAACAGCTATATATTATAAACTAAGAGCTACAAGATGGTCTTAATTCTAAATAGAGAAAAGAGATTGAAAATATCCCAGATATAATTTTCTAGGCCATGTTTATTCCAGGCTGAAACAAAGAAGCAATAAGCCAACTTCTTCAGTGTCACTTAGGAACAACTGACTTACACTCAGTAATATCTCACCTCATGATACGAAAAGGCACATCTCAAGGGTCTTCAGAAAGCTCACAAAAAATGTGTAGATAAAACACACTAGGCATGAGTTTCAAAACATTTTGTACCAAAATGAGTATCTTTTTATATTTTTAAAGATTTATTTATTTGAGAAGCAGACAGAGAGGGAGAGAAATAAACACAAAGAATTTCCATCTGCTGGTTTGCTGGTTCATTTTTCAAATGCCTGTAACAGCTGGGGCCCAAAGTAAGCAGCTGAGAACGCAATGCAAGTCTCCCATTAGACTGCCACGCTCTCCATGACATAAGCCGTCACCGCTGCCTTCCTGGGTCTGCACTAGGAAGCTGCAGTCATGAGCCTGAGCCGAGTACTGAACTTAGGTTCTCTGATGTGGGATGCAGGACCAGGTACCTTAACTGCTGGGCTAAACCTGAACTTTGAAACTTAACTTTGAATTCCATTTTGCCATGGATTTTTTAAAGTACCCTAGTACCATCGTGACATGAACCATGCCTGTAGTTCTTTATCCAAAAATTATTTGTTTAATTTTTAAGGTTTATAATGAGTGGGTCAAGGAGGCAGGACTAGGTTAACCAAATAGATATTTCTTAGTCAATGGTAAACAACAAGCAACCAACTCAACAAATGACCCACTCCCAAGTCCACCTGTACCGAAACCAGTACTGACACATGCAGATACTCACTTAACTACAGAAAACAGCTCACCTTTGTTACAAATTTCCATTATAAGGAACTCAAATTTCAGAAGCAAGTCAACACTCTATGAGCCATGCTAGGAAGGCCAGGAAAAGGCAATAAAGGCAGTTAAGTACCTGCACCGATCCCCCATGGCGGTCTGCAGCCAAGTGAGACGTCAGGTATGAGGTATTGGTCTGCCGGCTGGGCTGGACTTCCCACTCTCCTCGGCGCTCTGACGATGCAGTCTGCTCAGGCATTAGGAAGCATGACAGCAAGACAGGGAAGGAACGGTGAAGCAACAGCAAGCAATAACAAAATCAAGAACATCTGTGTCCTGTGGGCTCTGGGATTTTAAATTAGCAACCGCTGCAAAGCACTGAGAAAAAGCCAAGAGCCAATCATTTTAGTGTAAAGAGCCAACAATTGAGTCTATAGCACATCATCTTCAACCAGACACAGAAAAGCAAGAATCATCAAAAGGGAAAACAAAAACAAAAAGCTACAATCCACTTTTAGCTTCTGTATTTGTAAATCTCCAGTAGCCACTAAATAGATTAAATTCAGAATGTTCAGATCTTGGACAAAGGAGCAATCCTACTTACAAATCCTTTCACTGATTAACTGAGTACACAACAGTCAATATTGGAAACTCCTGTATGAATAATCCAGATAGTATATTTTCCCCTAAATCGAGAGCCTATTCTTAACATTAATCTTCAGAAGACTTTCTACACAGATAAAAGACCAACACCTAGAATAAGCTTTCCGATCTAAAATAATGAACAAAGTATCTCTTCCAAGGCAGGTTCAACATACATTAAAAATATAAAAAGGAGATAAAAAATAAGGTTACCAGTCTTATTTTGCGTTTCCTCATAACTGCTTTTAGTTTAGAATTACAGTGAACTTACTGACTGACATAATTACTATGAATTATTTTTCCCTAGAAAGTGAAAGGCAAATTTTCTCTCAGCAAAAGCCATGCTGGCTTTTAATTTAAAACCTGTCTGGGATTAGGTGGTGTGGTGCAGTAGATTAAAATACTACCTGCGATGCCAACATCATTCGACAACAGCTGGAGTTCTGGCTGCTCTGCTTCCATCCAGCTATTAACGTGCCCGAGAAAGCAGCAAGACATGCCCCAAGTCCTTGGCTTCAACCCAGTTCAACCTTTAACATCTTGGCAATTTGGGGCGGGGAACCAATAGATGGAAAAGCTCTCCCTGTTTGTGTTTCTCTCTCTCTGGAGAACTGTGCCTTTCAAATAAACTAAACAAACAAAAACAAAAGCCTCTTTGATTTGTTTTCACCTTTGCTGTCATTCAAGCTCCTGTTTTTGTTTCTGTATTATTCTGATTTTGCTCATATGTGACTTTTTTGTTTTGAAGATCCTGTTTAGGTGCCTCTTCTATGCCAGATGGCTAGGAGGTGTTAACATTATCACGCTCAGCTCTAACAGTCCTAAGGCTCCACAAAAATGAAAACTGAGGATGTGGAGAGGCAGCAGAGGGACTTGTAAATCAAATTTGAATTGCTACAGATATAAACAGCAGCAGGGGTTGGATGTGAGGTTGCTGTTCAGCATGACAACCAGTAAGGACCTATAAATCTCAACTATAAATGCTGCCTTCTGTAACAGAGAAGAGGAGGAAGTGAGGCTTTCTGAATCCATGTTCATTCTCCCCTCAGTCTTCTCATTGATGAGTGGCTTGCTTACAGTTTACTCATGTGTCACTTCAAAAGCATTTCCAACAAAAATCAGCTTGCTGCAGAAGCTACAATTTATTCATCCTTATAAACAGCATCAAGTCACACAAATAAACTAAACAAGGTAAGAGCACTGTAAAGGATCTTGGCCGTGTTTTCTGGTGTTCCTCAGGGACTGATTCTCACAGAAGGCAGCTGTATAAACTTGCTTGCCTTATAATCTTGGAAAATGTTTTTTCTATTATTATTAAGATTTATTTCTTTTTATTGGAAAGTCAGATATACAGAGAGGAGGAGAGACAGAGAGGAGAGATAGAGAGGAAGATCTTCCATCCGATGATTCATTCCCCAAGTGGCCGCAAAGGCCGGAGCTGAGCCAATCCGAAGTCAAGAGCCAGGAGCTTCCTTACGGTCTCCCACACGGGTGCAGGGTCCCAAGGCTTTGAGGCGTTTTCAACTGCTTCCCAAGGTCACTAGCAGGGAGCTGGATGGGAAGTGGAACTGCCAGGATTAGAACTGGTGCCCATATGGGATCCCAGGCGTGCAAAGTGGGGACCTTAATAATTACGCTATTGCGCCAGGGCCGGAAAATAAGTTTTTTATGCGCTGGTCATATGAGAGTGAATCAAAGCTTCCCCTAATAATCCCTCCCCCTAACTGCTTCTGCCAACCGAGGTTGAGATGTTTCGTTTTCCAAAACCAGTCATGTAAAATAACATAATCATACCATTATTCAAATTTAGTGTACACATCTTTAGAAGTTTCAGTCTCATTTACTCAGACGACTAGAGATGTAAGAATAAATCTCTTCAAATATTACAAATAACATCTGTAACTAGTATCTACCAGAGACAGCCTCTTCCGTTCTTTCTAGGTCTTCCTTTTCTGTCATGTTACTATGTTAAGTAGACATTTAAGCCTCTAAATTATTATATAGTTTTGCCAGTTCTTCCAAAATTTGAGTTCATAAAAAATCATCCATTTACATGCCTTTCAGGATACATTTCAGTTTACAATATACATTTGATGCAATTACTTCTCATACATGTTTTCTATTTTTATAATTTTTAAAGGAAGATAAAATTAAAGTCTTTGAAAATGTGTGTTTATTATATGTTCATATGATTCTAAAGTTAAGAAAGCCCTGGGCAGGCTGGCAAAGTATTATTTCCATTTTTAATGAAATATACATCAGAACTCTGGTTGGATGCTATTGTCTGAATCACAAGGGTAGGCACTTATTTATATTATTTCTGACTAAATATTTTTCTTACATGAAAATAGTAAAATATTTTAACAGATTTAAAAGTCACACTCCATATCTATGTTTAAGGAAATGTGCTATTTATCTTTTAAGGAAAGAAAAATGTATCTAGAGTACTTTACAAATGTTTCAATATGACACAGGAAAGACATACTAACCATTACCAGTACCCTCCAATGTCTTCTGTATTTGCTGAAAACAGCAAAACTAAGTGTCAGAGGTGAATGGACTGTTGGCTTATTACTTTGGAAACTACATTTCATTAAAATGCTAAACTTGAGGCTGGTGTTATGGTGCACCAGATTAAGCTGTCCGTTAGCACTGGCAGTTCAAGCCCCACTGTTCCAGCTTCTGGTTCACATGCCTGGGAAAGCAGCAGAAGATGGCCCAACAGCCTATATCCACGGCCACACATGTGGGAGACCCCAGCGGAGTTTCAGATTCTTGGCTTCTGCCTGGCCAGTCACCTTGCTGTTGTAGCCACGTGGGGAGTGAACCATAAACGCTCTCATGGTTTCTCCTTCTTTCTGCCAGTCTTCCAGTAAATATACATGTGTGTGTGTGCATATATATACATTTATTTTTATATATATCATATATTAATGTATCTATAAAAGCCAAACCCTATGGTTATTCTTTTTCAGAATTTAAAGGCTTTAACTATAACCCATATGATGATGTAGAAGAAAGGACTGTTTGCCACGTAAAGGAAGGAATTGAGTGCCTAGGAGTTGGATCCAACCAAGAAATGTTGACAACAACAGTAGTCTGCTAGTAGCCACCCCTGAAAGATTTCTAGGTGACACTGTGACTCAGGGGTTTGGTGCTCTGCTCCGGGAGCCACTGGCGCCTCTTGACTCAGGGGTTCTGAATGGGCACAATCAGCACAGATGGTTAGACCAATGTGCAAATCCTTCATCCTTAAAGATCACTCACACACACACACACACACATCTAAAGGACAACCAAGGCAACAGACAAAAGGGTCAGCCAGCAAAGTCCATCTGTGTGCACTACGTGACAGACAGAGGTGCCCAGTGTGTGAGTCCTCAAAGGCAGCAGCAGGAATCTCAAGGACAAAGAATTCCCTAGGGAAATGCTTTTAAAGTCATGTGTGATTCATCATCTGCACTGAAACTTTTTTTATATTTACACAGTAGGTGAATGTGGAAACAAGTAAGCAGTAATTCAGCACAGGATTAAAAGAACTACTTAAGAAAAAACGCAGAAGACTGGTGAAAAACTGAAAATCACCACTTGTGTCTACAGGAATGCAAGCAAATGTCTCTCAACAGTCATTTGACAGCAATTAGTGAAGGGACAGGCAGCAGATTAACACTAACAGCAAGCAAGAAAAACAGTCTGATAACATCTCAGGTGCCATCCTTGTCTATTGCTTAAAAATGCTCTCAAAAATTTTTAAAGATTTATTTATTTTTATTGGAAATTCAGATTTATAGAGAAGGAGGGAGAGAGAGAAAGATTCTCCGTCTGCTGGTTCACTCCCCAAGTGGCTGCAAAGGCTGGAGCTGAGCTGATCTGAAGCCAGGAGCCCAGACACTCTTCTGGGTCTCCCACGTGAGTGCACGGTCCCAAAGCCTTGGGGCCATCCTCCTCTCCTTTTCCAGGCCACAAGAAGGGGGCTGGATGGGAAGTGAAGCAGCTGGGACATGAGCCAGTGCCCACTACCGATCCTCATGCATGCAAGATAAGGATTTAACCACTAGGCCACTGTGCTGGGTCCTTAAATTCTTACTAAATACAAAACTACTGCTAGAGCACAAGAAAGGCAAACATTTTCCTCTTGTAGAAATGAATAATCAAATTCTATTCTTCACAGAAAGTTAATTAAGTTCGATTTTTATTATACTTATAAAAGAATTTCACTCACTTCTACTTCATCATGGCTCTGATAAATATTCCAAAAGCAGCTATGAAAAAGCAAAACTACCTGTTCTGGCCTGTCACTCTACTTGGCTTCATTCACTCTCTTCACGTAGTAAAAAGTGAGTACAAAGAGACACTGAACAGTACCAAAAAGTCAATAATGAATACATTAGATTACACTGTCCCATCACAATTCCAAGACAAAAATTCCTCTTTTTTTTTTTATTAATATGACGAGGATAAGATGGAGGGAAAAATGGGACAGGAAGAATGGTATAAGATGTATCTTAAGAAATTATATATATTTTTAAAGATTTACTTGTTTATTTGAAAGTCAGAGCTACAAAAGAGAAGACAGGGAAAGAATCTTCCATCCTACTCCCTAGATGACCACAGCCAGGAATTTGATCTGGGTCTCTTACATGGGTGCAAGGGCTCAAACACGCAGGCCATTTTCCACTGCTTTCCCCATGTCATTAACAGGAGTTGGATTGGAAGTGGAGCAGTCAGGACACACACAGGCGCCATATGGGATGCCAGTGTCACAGGAAGCAGCTCTACTAGCTACACCATAAGACTGGCCCCAAGAAATTATTTTTGAAGTATTAGACTTGGACAGGTAGAGAGTGAAAATTACGCTGACAAAGCATTAAAGTATATACTTCAACAAAACTGAAAAATTCCTTTTATTAAGCTCATGAAAAAAAGAACCAATTTTTCCATGCCAGATGGTGGTTATTCTATAGAATCAATCATTTGTGCAAACTGTGACTTCTTATATTCTATAAGCCTAATCAAGTATGAAGAATGTTTAAAAACCGCTTGGGGTTCCCATATTCCCTACGGAGGTGCCAGATTCAAATTCCACTTCATAGTCAGCTTTCTGCTAAAGCACGTGGGTGGCAGCAGATGACGGCTCAAGTACTTGGGCTCCTATCACCCATGTGGGAGACCTGGATGAAGCTCTTGGCAATGACCTGGCCGAGTAAGGCTGCTGCAGGTATGTGGGCTGTGAGTCTCTGTCTCTCCCTCTCACTTAGCCTTTCAAGTAAAGAAATATATCTTGAAAAAAATAAAACACAAAACCTGGAAAGTAGCAGAGTCAAGATCAGTACTATGTAGGTCCACAGAGACCCAAATATCAATTCAGTGACACCCTTAAAAAAAAAAAACATAGAAATTGGGCCCGGCAGCGTGGCCTAGTGGCTAAAGTCCTCACCTTAAATGTGCCCGGGATCCCATATGGGTGCCAGTTCTAATCCTGGCAGCTCCACCCCCCATCCAGCTCCCTGCTTGTGGCCTGGGAAAGCAGTCGAGGACAGCCCAAAGCCTTGGGACTCTGCACCCATGTTGGAGACCTAGAAGAAGTTCCTGGATCCTGGTTTCGGATTAACATAGCACTGGCCGTTGCGCTCACTTGGGGAGTGAATCATCGGATGGAAGACCTTTCTCTCTGACTCTTGTCCTCTCTGTATATCTGACTTTCCAATAAAAATAAAATAAATCCTAAAAAAAAAAAATAGAAATCATCCTCTCTTCATAACCCCACCTTATTCTTACTCAGAATGGAGAACGACCCTCTCAGAGGGGTTAGGATTACTCCCAGATTCACCAAATCTCTTCCTACAAGGTGACAGCTCAGAACATGGATATGCACTGAATTATAAAATGAGGAATGTTCACAGACAGAAGAAAACTTTTATTGTAGAGCAGAACATTTAGAGCAGAGGTAGGCAGCACTGACAGTGTGACAGGACAGAAGTTAAGCAAAGTGTTCAGCTGCAAAGTTGGCTCATTTCCATGTTTCTCTGAGTTAAGGCCCCAGGGACAAGCAGAGATGGCCCTACCCTGCACTGAGTTCTAAGTGGGGAAGGCCAGGGTGGGCCCCCAATCTCTCTGCCTGTGCTCCTGATACACAGTAGCAGGTGACAGGGAAGTATTCATTAAGTCAAAAGGAGGTTTACTCATCTGTCCTTTCAACTAGCGAGATCCAAGCCTTGGTGAGAACTAACCAATACTCCATAAAAGAAAACAGAGCATTAACCAGTTTTTATTTTTGGCTACTGGGCCTTTTATAAAATTTTCTGAAGTTTTCACTTTCTGAACATCTTTTACTATCTTAACTACTTAGCAATTTTGCCTCATGTCCTCCATGGAAAGCTTATGTTCATAACAAGCTTCATTTAGTAAGAATCAGCACTAAACCAAGCAACTTTTTTCTAAAGCTACACAGTTCTTCAACTTATTCTCTTAGAGTCTAGATACAAATAAATCGAACCCCCCTCTTTTTTGTTTTTAGAAGCAAAGATTCTTTAGAATTAAACGACCTAAACCTTTTAAAATTTTCTTTATTTCTATATGTTTGTAAGTGGCTGAGCTAGTTTAAATGCCAAAATTCCTTTGGAAAATGAGGGATCAACTTTACTGATCTTGGGTCTATATTTTCCTTCCTAGTCCAACTAGAGAGTTTACACAGTAAAAATATAATATATGGTACTTGGTACTAATATAGTAATAATAAATAAGAAATAACAAGGAATAAGTTTTTCCTCTTAAACATGTTGTGCTTACAAAAACATAAGACAGAGTGAGTAATAATTTGTGTTCAGTATCAGAGGTAGGATCCCATCTCTGGTAGTGTTTAAAGGCCTCTGCTGCCACTAATGACTCTCCAACTCCAGCAGGACCTGTCCAAGGAAAGAGTCAGTGGGAGAAAACGGTGCTGACCCAGGGTAGCTTATGTTTGTGCAGAACTGGCACCAGCTTGGATGTAAAATTCTGAAACACCAGGAAGAATATTATTGCATGGATATGCTAATCAATACAATATTCTATATTTAGTGCAATTTACAAGCTTACCCAGTAAAACTTTCGTCGGTATAGTATGTCATACCCTAACAGCACATCTGTAGATATCAACAGTACTTACTTTCTGATTGAATTTGATTAATGTATGGCAATTCTTATTACTAGGTGGGACTAGGCAAAACTACTAAACTCTACACCCTTGCTGCTAAGTATCAGCAAGACAAGGTCTGCCCTATTTAGGAATTGGAAGGAACAAACAGCAAGAGTAAAATGTTGAGAGAGAGAGAAAAAAAAAAAATGAACCCAACTGGGATCTTCCTGAATGCACAGTGCTTTTAGGAATACTTACTCTACCCAAATGTACAATTTACTTAGTGCTCTAGTTAGGCTAAATCAATGCTCAAAAAATCATTAACCATCTGGTGTTTACAAATAAGCTTTGTAAGGCATTTCGGTTGTGAGGGACATTTGGCGTAGCACTTCAGTTGCTACTTAGGCTGCCCACACTCGGTGTCAGAGGGCCTGGGTCAAGTGCCAGGTTCTCAGCTTCTGATCAGTTTTCTGCTTCTCCACACCCTCGGAGGCAGCAGGCGATGACTGAATACTGTTTCTGAGGAGTGGACTGGCAGATGGAAGATTTCTGCCTTTCAAATAAAAATTAAAAATAAAATAAAAGACAAATATAATGTAAATTTAAATATACTTCTTTGGGAACCATATTTGGCATCCATTACTGCATCTATAAGTAGAACAGTACTCAACTCAATATGCTTATAGTGTAGATCAGCAAAACAAAATTCTCCCAGAACATAATGCAATAGATTCCCACTGAGATAGAGCTATTATTATCACAAGGGCTTTCTTTGCAGCAAAAGACTGCTGTGTTTTCTTACATTCCTCCCCTTAAGCAGACAACCCAGACCTACTCCGGCTGCCAAAAGAGGCAGAATGGCTCTTTGTGGAATAGAACACAAGTAGCAAGAAAAGCTTAAAACCTTTCATTTCATCTACATTCTTCATTTGAGAGATGCAGTCACTCACAAACTTTATGAAGTGTCGACTATTCTACGTATTAATTTAGGTACGATGGAGAAAAAACAGTGAACAAAACAACGTAAGTCTTAAAGTTGAGAAGGTTGTGACTCCAAACAGTTTAAATATTCTTTGACCAAAGTCTTGCGACAAGCTAAAATCTGGCATGAGACTAAGCCAAGCCTGAAAGCTAGACTCATCACTACACAGTTGACCAGCAGATCTACCCTGAACAAGGACACTCTTGATGAATTATCACTAAGCCTTAACTCCCTGAACAACATCCTCTATGTGCCAGATATCTTCATGTAAATTACACAGCAAGTATTTTAAACTGTAAACAAGTCCCACCTGCCTCCCGAAAATCCAGGGTAAAATCTCAGCAATCCATTATGTGGGAGACCCAGAGAAAAGACCCTGGCTCCTGGCTTCAGATTGGCTCAGTTCCAGCCTTTGCGGCCGCTTGGGGAATGAATCATCAGATGGATGATCTTCCTCTCTGTCTCTCCTCCTCTCTGTATATCTGAGTTTCTAATAAAAATAAATAAATCTTTTTTAAGGATTTATTTATTTTTATTGGAAAAGCAGGTCTCCCATGCAGACACAGAGTCCCAAGGCTTTGGGCCGTCCTCAACTGCTTTCCCAGGCCACAAGCAGGGAGCTGGATGGGAAGCGGGGCTGCCGGGATTAGAAACCGTGCTCAAATGGGATTCTGGGCATGCAAGGCGAGGACTTTAGCTGCTATGCTATTGCGCTGGGCCCAAAATAAATAAATCTTAAAATAAAAATAGGCAGGAGGAGGAGAACAACTCAGAAGTTAGTCAAAGGGGCTGGCATTATGGTTTAGTGGGTAAAGCTGCTCTCTGTGACACCAGCGTCCCATATGGGTGATGGTTTGTGTCCCTGCTGCTCTGCAATCTGGCTATCTGGTAAAGGCAAGGGAAAAGCAGAGGAAGATAGTCCAAAGTTTTGGGCCCTTGCTTCAAGGAAGTGGAAAACCTGGGTGAAGCTCCAAGCTCCTGCCTGTGACCTGGTCCAGTGCTGGCTATTGCCACTACCTGCAAAGTGAACCAGCAGATGAAAGATTTTTGTCTTTCCCTCTCTGCAACTGTTTAAAAACTAAAAAACAAAACAAAGCAAAACAAACAAAGTCATAAGTTTTAGATAACTAAACTGAAATTTAAAAATCCATTTTTTTGTGCCCAGAAGGGTAGCTTAGTGGCTAAAGTCCTCACCTTACATGCACTGGGATCCCATATGGGTACTGGTTCGTGTCCTGATTGCTCCATTTCCCATTTTTTTATTTATCCATTTTCTCTTTGCTATTCCTAACTTTCTTTTGTTACCTACCAAGCCAGATATTCTGCTAAGAGTGTACACTTAGGATAAGCGGTATATATACATACTTCATTCTACACATATACACGTACTTTGTGTGTGTACAACCACATACTAATTTTTATTTATTTATTTATTTTATTGGAAAGTCAGATTTACAGTGAGACAGACAGAGAGGAAGATCTTTCATCTGCTGACTTACTCCCCAAGTAGTCACAATGGCCAGAGCTGAGCTGATCTGAAGCCAGGAGACAGGAGCTTCCTCTGGGTCTCCCACACGGGTGCAAGGTCCCAAGGCTTTGTGTTATCCTTGACTGCTTTCCCAGGCTACCAGCAGGGAGCTGGATTAGAACCGGCGCCCATATGGGATACTGGTGCATTCAAGGTGAGGACTTCAGCTGCTAGGCTACTGTACCATGCCCCCTACATACTAATTTTAATTTTAACCTATGCACTGGCACCTGTGCTTTCTGTGAGATGAGTATGCTCTTTTTTATTTCTTGTAAAATTTCTGATATTAAAAGGTGAGGTGAGGCTGACAGAGAACAAGCTAATTTGTTATCTGGTGATTTAAAGATACACACACATGCGCATACATTCCATCTGTTTGTTATACTTTGCTTATTTATCTCCAGGGCTCTCTCTGAGCAATACTTGTATATAATAACAAGATAAAAAACATATTTATCATATTTTCTCCTCAGTCCTTTTTAAAGATGAAGTCAAATATATCGATAATTTTTTCATGTTTGGCTCCTTGGTCTTTAAGCTGAGACCACGAAACCACTACTCTCCCAACCAGTGAACAGGGAGGGACAGATGACACAGCCTTCTCTGGAATTTACTAGGTTAAACCAAGAGTGGTATGAAGGTGACAGTTCATGTTCAGGTTAGCTGCAAGTTGAAAACCCACCCTTAATCAGCAAGTGTTACAAACAACTGCAGAGGAGACCCAAGGTGGGCTACTTAGTATATACTGTATGGCCAGTTAGTAGGTCCTGTTGCACATTTCTAAGATCCTGAATCACTGCTAGTGCCCACTCATCAGCCAATGGCCTGGGCAGATTCTCTACAATGAATGCTTTATGCAAAGCACCTGGCCACATCTCAGCACTACTGCACATGCCACCAGGGCTATGACATCAAACAGAATAACATCATAGCATATCACTGAGAAATGTTAAGGCTTGTCTTTAACTCCAGTATCTACATTGACATAGAAAAATGAGAATTTAAGATCTAACATCGGCTAAGAAGCAGAATGTTTGGAATAATGAAGGACCAACACATACCTGATTTCGAAGAGGCTGCTGTTGCGATGGCCGATCCCTGTGTGTGTGGCTTTCTCGAGTTATTGCGGATGCACCAGAATCTACATGAACTGACCCTACTGGAGTAGGCTGGAAAATGAGCAAACAGTCAAATGGATAAAACAGGCCCAACTCGATGCCTCTGTCACCCTAACAGTAGAATTTCAGCTACCAAAAGTCACTCAGGTTGTCTTACATTTTCAGTTTGCTCCTCTATAAAAGGGAGTCAGCCTGGTCTCAATAGGCTCTGGAGAATAAAAACTATCCTACAGCGACATCTGTTTGCTTACACTCCTGCCCTGTGCACCTCTGGACAGAAGAGCAAATCTAACAGTTTCCTGTGGCACTGGCTTCCACTCCCAAAAGATCAAGGCATCCTATTAGTGATGCAATAGCAACTTCTCATTCAACTTAAACTTATAAAAAAAAGGCTTAAATCCCGGCAGTTTAGGATACACAAGTAGTAATTTAAGAAATGCGTAATTTATGCTTTCTAACTCTTGCGAGGTTAACTTGGCATCAGCCTGGGAAGCAAAGTCAGAACATCCAGCTTGTGAGCTGTGTAAGGCCTGCAGCATCATCTGGTCTGGCCCTGACAAAGGAACTGCAGGTGGGACTCAAAATTCAATATTATCTATAGCAGGGTAATTTTTAAGTTGATAGTTTTGTAAGGTGTGGGAATGAGGCAGCCCTTGAAGGAAAAAGAGTTTCATCCCTGCGATAAAGGTTAGAAAAGTAAAGTTCATGATCAAATGAATGTTTTCTACTTCTGAAGATTTAAGCGGCAAAAGTGGTAGGGCAGTGTTTGTTTGAGGAAAGAAGTAAAGAGGTACAAA
This sequence comes from Ochotona curzoniae, assembly GCF_017591425.1. Taxonomy (NCBI): domain Eukaryota; kingdom Metazoa; phylum Chordata; class Mammalia; order Lagomorpha; family Ochotonidae; genus Ochotona; species Ochotona curzoniae. The sequence continues at coordinate 68,394,340 of NW_024467122.1, forward strand.
GAGGATACTCACAATAGGCCTCCCAACCCAATCATAGGCGTAGTCAAAGGTGTAGCCTTTCCTTTCAAACAGGTCTGTGAAGAGGGTCCGTAAATATTCATAGTCAGGTTTTTCAAAGAAGTCTAACCGTCTGACGTATCGAAGATAGGTCGCCATCTCCTCTGTTGGGAAAGGGGTGGAAGACCGTGCTCACTGCCTGCAGGCTTCCCCGTGGGCAGCTCTGGGCCACTCCAGTGCTATCCGTACGGAACACTCAATATTGGTGTTTTCTTTATGAACCAAATAAATGGAAAAAACAAACCTACTATGGTTAGAACAATAAGAGGAAATGTAAATTAGCTGGGCAACACTCTTTTAAAGGCATGCCAAGTCATGACTCCCAAGTACTTCAAAACTTCAGTCACAAGGGCTGGCGTGCCCTTTTAGCACCCTACCTGGAAAGTTCTCACACAGAGCTTCAATAGGAGTGTTCCTTTTGGTGTCGCCGATTTTTTGATACCTCTCTTTTAATGTATCAGCCTGTAGAGAGTAAGGAAAGGTAATTGGAAAGAGGTGCAATGTATGCAGGTTTAACATGTTTTCAGACACAATGGTTGTTCACTCAACTTGTCAGGATTTGTTAGTCTTGATTCTCTCTCCAACACTAGCAAACAAAAGGTGTAGTAGAAAAGATTCATCTAGAGGTGTACAAACATGTGCTTGGGTCCTGGTGGTTCTACTTTCAAACATAGTTAGTAGTCTCAGATAAACACCATCGAATGTGATGAGATGAGTGGCTAAGGTGAGAAAATAAAACCATTTTGTAGCAATACTTTCAAAATTATAGAAACTTAGTACTCTCTCAAGACCACTAAAGTTCAAATAGTGATTTAACTTCAAAATAAGATTTTAAGTACTGTTAATCCACATGAGAGAAAAAGGTAAATGGTTCCACTACACATATACTGGAAACTTGTGGAGAAAAACAGAAGAAATGGCTTTCCTAAATGTGCTTCCAGGTGGAGAAAGGAGATACAGAGCAAGGGCATGGCTACACAAGCAGGTCTAAGCCAGTGGCTCCAAGTATTGTCCAAGCCTCAGGCCTATAGACAGAGGGCTTCTGGGCCTTGGCCCAACAGTAGGATGAAGGAGTCTCATCTGGCTCTATGCATCATGCCACATTTAGATTGAACCAAGAATCTTCCAAAGTAAGTAGAAGAAATTTAGAACTACAACTACCATTATGAAGATTTATGGATCACAGGGAAATTTCAAGCAATTATTACTGAACACTTGCTTGGCTATACAATAAGCAAGTAGGACGTGATCCTCTATCCGAAAGCTGTCAGTATCCTTGAGAAGAAAATGGCAGGGGTTAGATATGAATAGAGGAACTGAAGGGTGAAGTAAAATCTCCTCAAAGGGACCAGTTAGATGCCTTACTTTGAAACAAGGACTTAGGAAAAAGCAAAATGAGTCATGCGGTCCTCCTGGAGGGAAGGGAATGGGAGCAGCCCATATTAGAGATTTCAATTCTTTCCATACTGAGTTAGAACTTAAATATGTCTCACATTTAACCATTTAATGGACTTAAGGTAGGTGAAAGGTTTGCCATTTCTGCGTCTAACAGCTAGGGGTACAAAGTAATTTTAATATTTATGCTGATAAACACTTAGGCTTTGCTTGTAGCCACTGTACTGACACCTAGGTAAGAAAGGCTTTTGTCTGAAAAGGCACTGATTCATCAGTATACTTCATCAGCAATGTTGCAGCTGGACTTCGATTTTTAGCTCAGGCAGGCCCTTAGCCTACAAAGGATGAATATTTTCCAGTTCCCCTCTAAGGGAACTCCTTGTTGACCTTTCCAGTAAAATGTGTTGCAGCTACTGTAATCAATTTGTCCCAGAATTTCATAACATACTGGGAACACTCCTCTTGTTCTAGAATGGTAATGGGGGCAGGAATATGGACATAACAAAAAGCTTTACTGTGACAATGGGAAGGAAGGGAAAAGAGGAAGATCTAAGAACAAAAAGGAAGGACTGAGAAAGGGAAGAAGAGAAATGTGAACAAAACAGAGCTCTTATGGGCTGGGTGAGCATTTATATTACAGACGAATGGCCCGGACCCTCTATTCTCATCTCTGTAGCCAATTTTCCCTCCTGTCTACCTGCGGTTCTTAAGAGACATCAAACAGGCAGTTCCTTCATTAACAACTGAGCGCTGAAGCAAAATCCCCCACCAAGCACTTTCAAGGATACCTTGAGTCCTTGCCAGGGCAGGCTGCCTCGAAGGAAATACATGAACATATGGCCTAGAGCTTCCAAATCATCGCGACGGCTTTGCTCTAAAAGGGAAGACAGATCACATGTTGTGTTGGCAGTTATTACAGCAGAAAGGAGTTCAAAATCAGTAATCCCTTCAGAAGCCCTTCTGCTCTGGAAAGGCTCTGCTTACTAATTCTCTGCATGTCTAAGCCAGGCAGAGTATGTTAGATCAAAACCAAAACACAATGTGTACTTCCTTGCTCTAGGTATGCTGCGGGTAAGCAAGTATCCAGTGAAAAGAACAAGGCCTAAATTAAAACCCATCCCAAATTATTAAGGAACTAATAATCACCCCTTCACACTCAATGCTATTACCCTCCTAAAAATGAATGATTTCAGTAAAATGCTACTGCCGGTACATGAGCTACAATTGCTACAATTACCCTTTGGTTACCACCAGGGAACATGAATAGCAGATTAAAAGCAGCTAATGCTGTTAAAACATCGACTTTGGCTGGACTTGCAAAGGTACAAGTTATAGAATACCTAGTATACATACTTCAGTACTTTTGACTCATCATAAAAGTTAACACTTAAAAATCCAGTTTCATATAAGCAAATATCAATGCTTAATCTCTTGGTTACCATTTCTTTTGCATCATACCCCATAACTACCTTAAGAAACTTAAAATTTATCACTAAGGTGCCTTCTATAGAGAGAAGAGTCCCTGCATTCTGAGAACTTATCTAAAACAAATTGCTCAGTCTTCTTTTTCCTGTTGAGATGAAAATGGGAAAGAATTATCAAATGCAGAATTAATAGAAATTTCAATTTCATCTCTGACAACACTCCATGAATTCTCCACTTGTCAGACTGACTGTAAGCAGTCCATTCATCTATTTCTAATCTGCCAATAATGGTTCAGCTCTGACATTTGTGTGTCCCTCCCCTCCAGATTCAAGCTTAGGGCTTTATCAAAAGACATCACACAGTGAAACAATGACTGAAAACAACTGTGTATTTCAAAACACCCAGCAGGAAGAATTTACAACATCCTTAAGACAAAGAAATGGTAAATGTATGAGTTGATGAATATGTCAATTACACTGATCTAAGTGAACACACATATCACACTACACCCATAAATATGTGCACTTATATGTCAAAAATACTATAAGGGAAGGAAGGGGAAGGGAGCGAGGAAGAACGGAATTACAGAAGCAAGACTAAGAGGCTGTCCCTTCAACCTGTTGGCATTTCCTTTGTACAGAAGGTAAGACCCAAGAAAGCCAGGGAAGCAGAGAAAGCCACTTAGTTAAGATACAAAACCACAAGGTGCCATTTTGAGTTACAAGACATTTGCATGAAAAAGTGTTAATAGTTCTCCACAGAGTGAGAGAGAAAAAGCAGCTTTCTAAATGGGTGGCTGGGGGGGAGGGGGTGGTCTTAGAAAGACGATCACTAATGGGAAGGAGAAGCATCCTGACTGAGAAAACCTGAGGACGTGCATACCTCAGCTGAAATGATCTTAAGAGAAAGAAAAGAAAACACAGCAAGAGCATTAGAGAATTCTGCATAAGTGGCTTGTCTGAGTTTGCAAAAAAAAAAATATATATATGTATATATATATTATATAATGAAAATAAAAAGCAAATGGACAAAAAAAGTTTGTTCATGGAATATAAGGGAGCACCAGAGAAAACTAGCAAAAACAGCAGGGTGATGTGAGGCCTCCCCTAGAGTAGGGCAAGTGGGAAAATCTCATGGTTGTATCACACCTACTCATCACCTCACCATCTTCCTGTCCACTTTGTGGAACAACAAAGAGGCTCCTGCTCAAAGGGAGCTGACACATGGTTGCATTTTAGCTAGCTGAGCACTAGGGGGCGAAACGCTCCACATTTTCAGTATTACTCAAAACCTACACAAAAGATTTCACAGTAAAGGCAAGATAAAGTAAGATTACTTTTTTAAAATCTCATTGGAATAAGTAGTAACTCTTAAATAGAAGTAACTCTTAAAATCCTTAGAACCATAAATTGGAATTATGGAATACTGGTAAGAGGAAAAACAATGCTAAGGCAACAATCTAGGTCTTGCTCACCTACTCCATTAATAGAGCTAGGTGAAATTAAGCATGGCTGTCTTCAATTTGCTCATATGAAAATAGACTAGCTATCTGAATAATTTGAAAAAAATATTTTCAGTCTAATATTCCAGAAAAATCTATGATAATTTTAGCCATACGAGCCCTTTCAACAACAAAGAAAAAAAAATCAGTGAAAACCAGACCATGCATGATTTCTATACTTTGGATACTTAAGGCTTGTTCAATCATTATTTCTACACCTTTACTTCTTCACAGAGGGTATTTCCATTTCCAAAAGGTTTCAATACCAGCAAGACCAGGAGGATATAAATTGTTCAGCACCATAAAACTTGCTTTAAACCAATGAGAAAGACGTGCTTGATTTACACATTTACATTCCTGATTGAAGACTAATTATCGTTTGCTGAAGGAAAGGGACATAGTAGCCTAGTGTTTTTGCCTGATTTCAATCATTAAGTAATACTTGATCAATGGAAGGGTGGCTAATGTGATATCAAGGGTCAGGCTTAAGAGGTTCTTCCTCAGTTTCCTCCTTCATAAAATTAATGGGCAACTGTCTCCAAATTCCCAGTATTTTTTTCCTTCATTACAACATAGAAGAAACATAGATTTATGATCAACAGCATTCAAGTTCCTAAGAGGAAACCTCTGTGGTCTGAGACTTGGGACAGTTTAAAGAAATGATGACAATCATCTCTAATGTGGAAAAATAAAATGCAGTGACAGGTTGTATCTGAGCCAAAAAACTTCAGGAACTCAGGAAGTTCAAGTCTGCAAATCAAGTTCCAGCAGCACCAGGGAAGTATACAGCAGCTGCCTGATACCTACTCTTACTTAAAAAATAAAGGCAACTTCCGGGTGGAGCTATCCCATTACATGCAGGCTCAGTGCTAAACTCTGAGCATGTATCATTCCACCAAACCTCTGTTACAGGCACTATTGATGTATTCAGCTTCTACGATAAATGAGACTGAGAGAGAAGGGCTGCTGGATCAAAGCCATTCAGTTATTAAGTCAAAGATCCAGGAATTATATCCTGGATATACATTTTTTCTTTCTCTCTCTTTTTTTTTTTTTTTTAAATTGGAAAGTCAGATACACAGAGAGGAGGAGAGACAGAGGAAGATCTTCCGTCCATTGGTTCACTTCCCAAGCGGCTGCTCTGGTTGGAGCTGAGTCAATCTGAAGCTAGGAGCCAGGAGCTAGGAGCTTCTTCCAGGTCTCCCAACGGCTGCAGGGTCCCAAGGCTTAGGGCTGTCCTTGACTGCTTTCCCAGGCCACAGCAGGGAGCTAGAGGGAAGCGGGGCCTCCGGGGTTAGAACCGGTGCCCATATGGGATCCTGATGCATTCAAGGTGAGGACTCTAGCTGCTACACTATTGCAGCAGGCCCTCTTTTTTTTTTTTTTTTCTTTTAAACTATCTGAAAGGCAAAGAGTGAGCTAGAAAAGGAAGAAGGCAGGAGAGCTGAAAGGAAGAGAATGTGAGAGAGCAAGAGGACTCTCCTCGGCTGGTTTAACCCCTCAGTGCTCTCATGAGTCAGAAGTTGGAGCCGGGGACTCAATCAGGGCTCCCACATGTGATAGGAACTTAATTACTTGTACCACCACACACATATCTTAACTCAGGTACTCCAAAATATGGGACAGTTGTATCTTAACCAGTGACTTAATTGCTGGGTCAAAGGTCTACCATTCCCCTTTTCTATTAAACTCTCTTGAGTAAACATTAACACATACCCATCCATTTCTGTTCTTACTCTTCCTGTCAAGAGAAATAAGACCAATACACAAACTGCTGAGTCTACGAACCAGGCCTTGGAACAACTTAAAGAGCTTTCAGTTAAACCAAACACTGTACTAAGAAAGGCACAGTCTGTTTTCCAGTAAAAAAGGATGGGTACACGACATTCTGAAGCCAGGCATGGTGCTGTAGAAACACATATCTCCAGCCATTCACTCTTCGAAGTATTGTTGTGAAGCATTACCCTCATTTTACAGATAAGTTGCAAAAAGATTATGTAATTTGTCAAAAGCAGTATTAACAAGGACAGAGGATCTTCTGGTCTAATTTTTAGTATATGTGCTGCCGAAGCAAGCACACTCTGGTCTAATACTTAAGGGCCACATTTAGTTAAATGAGGATTTCCAGGTTACTGAACGCTCCTGACCGCATTCATGAGTTCAATCTACGCCGTGTCACAAAGCTTCATGATATCAAGTTCAGTCTCCATAATCACCAAAATCCCTATCTAAATATTCACAGTTCACTTAATGAGGCAACTTGGTAGATACTGCGTAAGTCTTTGAAATACCTAGCAGCACACAATTCATTAATACGTAAAAACTTCACATAATTAACTATGTCTATAAGATTGCAGAACCTAAAAATATTCAGTTTACAAAGCCTATTCTGCAGGACATTGGTTTTCAAATGTATATTTTTCATCACCTTAGAATTTTTAAAAAAAGATTTATTTATTTTTATTGGAAGGTCAGATATACAGAGAAACGAGACAGAGAGAGAGGTCTTCCATGTGCTGGTTCACTCCCCAAGTAGCCACAATGGTCAGTGCTGAGCCAATTCAAAGTCAGTGAGTGCAGGGTCCCAGGGCTTTGGGCCGTCCTCGACTGCTTTCCCAGGCCACAAGCAGGGAAGTGGAGCAGCCAGGATACGAACCGGTGCCCATATGGGATCCTGGTGTGTGCAAGGTGAGGAATTTAGCCACTAGGTTACTGTACCAGGCTTGGGAATCATTTTTGTACAACAGAAAAACAGGGAGCTTTCTAGAAAAGCTGCCAAGGGGCCCACTGCTGCTGTGGCTTCTCTCACAGATATTCTTCCTTGGAGTAGTTCTTCTAACCAGTACTATCTTCTGACATGATTAGATAGTTCAGCAATTTTTGTGCAGATTGTTTATCCAGAATCAAATTCAAGGTTCATAATAATGTAAGGATATTTTTGTTGAATAAGACAGCTGTCTTCGGTGAAGAATTTAGCACAGGATAATGCACAATGAACAGAAACCCTGTCCATGTTTCAGTGATGCTCTCTGTCTCAGCGCAGACGCCAGCCTGATTTTCCTGGTTATGAGTGTCATGTACAGAGTCACACACACACAGACTCACCAAACTCATTACTAAACGCACTGAAGTGCCATCATCTTTTTACAATAAACCAAGTAGTCAGACATTGCTGAAGCGGCATTTGGAAACTCAGTGTAAAGAATTAAGTAGTCAGGGGCCCGGCGCGGTGGCGCAAGTGGTTAAGTCCTCGCCTTGCACGCCCGGGATCCCATGTGGGCGCCGGTTCTAGTCCCGGCAGCCCCGCTTCCCTTCCAGCTCCCTGCCTGTGGCCTGGGAAGGCAGTTGAGGACAGCCCAAAGCTTTGGGACCCTGCACCCGCGTGGGAGACCCGGAAGAGGCTCCTGGCTTCGGATCGGCATAGTATCGGCCCGTTGCGCTCACTTGGGGAGTGAGTCACCGGATGGAAGATCTTCCTCTCTGTCTCTCCTCTCTGTATATCCGCCTTTCCAATAAAAAATAGTAAAAATAAATCTTTAAAAAAAAAAAGAATTAAGTAGTCAGGAAGGTACTCTGGAAAGTCATTACCTTACCATGTCAATTGGTCAAATACAAAAATCACTTACCTTATGAAGGAATAAGAGCCACAACTTGTAATGAACAATGGGGATAAGTGTTACTGAACAAAAAGCTGTTCTATTGACCTGTCCCATTCATGCAGCAGAAAATGAACACACCTTTGCCAAGATGCGTGTTGATAGACATGTATCTTGCAGTTCCAGTTAAGCTTTTGTGCTCCCTGTAAGGTATGTGTTTTTTGGTTTCAGGGTCAATATATTCCTTGGCCAGTCCAAAGTCTATAATGTGTATAACATGCTCTTTCTTATTGCCTTGTCGGCCAATTAAGAAATTCTCTGGTTTGACATCTCGGTAGATGAGATTCTTCGAGTGCACATATTCCATTCGAGAAAGCTAAGAAATGAAACAAGGATGGAAATGTTAAGAAGTATGTTGCAAAAATACATCAAAATCATTTTCTCAATCAGCACAGTTTTAATTACCAAAATAACAATAAAACTCATTTCTCCTTTACCTCCAGAGTTACCGCTAATTTGTGAGTAAAAAAATATTTTCTGGTATAAATACATAATGTAACAAATGCCAAAACTAGGAAAAAAGAGACAGTATAGTTCCCCTGAAATGACAATTTTATCTCCTAATGTCACAATTTGCAAATGGTGAATAAATTAGTTAATTTTATGCTACTTCAGAAAATAAGCACTCGGGAGAGGAGCAGTCGCAGGAGGCTGGCAACACTACCTCTGAGACAGGTGTCCACAGCTTGCCAGCTCTCACTGTTGTGGAAACGAGCAAAGTGAGATCCAGAGAAGTTAGCACTGGACTGACACCATGTAGCTAGCAGAGACAGGACAGCACATGGTTTTTTCCCCCCAAGTCAGAAAAGACATGTGTTGACAAGGTAACAGGATTTGAGGAAGGCACACCTCAACAAAAGACTGCAGTTTTTATACATGAAATTTCAAATTTCATTAAATATTATCTACAAAGCTTTGTTATCTAACTTGGCATAGAGAGAGGTTCAGACATTTGGTTTTGGACTCAAAAGTCAAAGTCAATTTTGTAACAGCTACAAACTTTTTTTCTGGAGAGTTTCAAACTGTTTCAAACAAATAATGATTCATTTGCAACTCTTCCCTGAGGGCCTGGCAAAGCCTTTTCTTTCTTTCTTTTTTTTTTTTTTTAAAGAATTACTTATTTTTATTGGAAAGGCAGATATATACAGAAAGCAGAAGAGACAGAAAAATATCTTCTGTTGGATGATTCACTCCCCAAAGAACCACAACGGCTGGTGCTGCATTGATCCAAAGCCAGGAGCCAGGAACTTTCTCCAGGTCTCCCACACAAGTGCAGGGTCCCAAGGCTTTGTGTTGTCCTTGACTGCTTTCCCAGGCCACAAGCAGGGAACTGGAAGGGAAGTGGGGCTGCTGGGATTAGAACCGGCACCCATATGGGATCCTGGCGTGTTCAAGGTGAGGACTTTAGCCGTTAGGCCACGCTGCCAGGCCCATGACAAATATTTTAAAGAAGTGTCCTGCTCCTGCATTAGATGGCACTGGTGTGTAATACCAAGACGCTGCCTCTGCAGCCTTTTTTGAGAACTGGAGGCCAGAGAACTAAGGCAAAGTCCTGGTTATACAACTTTCAAGACTGAGCATTAATGCAGTGAATTATGTCCTCAACTGTTTTTTGGATGTTAACAGTGAGGAGAGGGAAGATAAACCAAACTTTACAGTTACATCCTTAAAACCTATAGAAATATCAAAAAAACCTGAAGACTTAGCTGTAACTATCTAATCATCCTTTCTCCCTAATCTGTTACATGCTTCTGCATAAATTAAGGGCAAAGTATTGCAACAAGGTACAAATCTTAAAATAGAACAAGCTGCAGATAAGAAGTGAGTTTCCAAGTTAGCCCTTTTTGCCCTAGCCAGCTTCCTAAGAATGCTACCAAGCACCTGAGTACTATTTTATTAGGAGTCATTAGGACCAGTGAATCACCCAAAGACTCTGATATGGCAAGGAGAACAGCTTCTTCCTTTCCCAGAACAGAAATACCAACTCACCAACTGGATGGCTATCATCAACACCGTCTTCAAAGTAAATGTTCGGTCACAGAGGTCAAACAAGTCCTCCAAGCTAGGGCCAAGCAGCTCCAGCACCATGGCATTGTACTTCCCGCATGGTCCAAAGTAATAAACCTGTGGGAGACCCTCACCTGAGAGCAGAGGAGCGGGGAGTAAAAAGTAGGAGACACAAAACACAAAATGAGACAACTTCATTAGCATTGGAATATAATGGAAGTACAATTTGTGAGATTTCCAATTTTTTTTTACAATTCCTGTTAGAAAACTTAAACTGGGCGCAGTAGCTTCAAGGGGAACTAATAATGAGTAGGAAAGGCTAAGAATTATTCCTCCCAAAGGATGCCCAAAAGTGCAATACCATAAAAAATTCCAAGGATGGCTCAATGATCTCAAAGGCCAGGCTAAACAGATCTTTGCTGATTTCATTAGCACTGCTCATGCTTACTGCCAAAACCAAACGGCGCTCTGCACAACTGCGGCCCCATAGCAGAACTCTGACCGAAGGCATGAGGTCAACAAATGTGCAGACGTGCTCCAGGCCAGCACCACTGGCTCTCTTTTTAAACAGTCTTTGTAGTTTTCTATCAGTTATGACAAAGTCAATAGACACTTAGCATTTGGCTGCTGACAAATAATTATGAATGGAAAAGGTGGGTAGGAACACAAGGCTGGGTTTCCCCAAGATTTAAAATTCACAGAACAATTTCTACCTCACATGTTTATACTATAGTCTACAGCTGTACATGCTGTAGTTTCTTGTTTGCTTCTGCCTCCAACATTCTCTCCCTGTTTCCCATTTGTACAGATGGCACAGGCAGAGGTGATGCATATCTAGCTCAGCTTTCTCTCCAGGAGAGAATTTGCGAGTTAATGTGATTCAGTGCTATGCTGTTTTCTATTTGTTTTGTGAATTGTACTGTCTACCTTGTTTAACATGTCCTTGAACATACTCTTTCCCTGTGCCTGTTCCTAGCTTTTGTCAGCTAAATATGCTTCTAACTAGCTCCACTATTCACTGAATGGTCTTTGTGGTTGTTTTGAATCTCCTCCAAGAATAAACAGGATTTGAAGCATCTTTATTCTGTTAGCTTGAAGAACTAATCTTTCAGTTTATTTTAAATATTCAGAACATAACAGCTGCTGCCAATGAGTCCTGCTGAGAAATTCAAAGCAGAACACTCTACCCCAGAGACTCACTGCCTTTGTTAATTCAATACACGGTTAATGGAATTTAGGGATCTTTTAAACTTATATCCAACAAAAGTTTTTGATGTCATTACAATTTTATTTCCATAACATATTATATTCTTTAGAGTGGATTGTGGCAGCTTGTCAGCTGCCAGCCTTACTGCCATTCCTTCCCTCTTCCTTAATAACAGAGCTTCTAGCTACTGCAAAGCACAACTTGATCAATTATAACCTTAGCCTCTCCTGAAGATAGGACTGACCAATAAGACAGAGGCAGAAATTACTGGGTGGGGTGGTTATATAGTAAGGTTTTTTCTTTCCTCTCTCTTTGCTGTCGCTCTCTCAAAGTGTACCAGTTCTCAATAAAGTTCTGATTAATTTTTTTTAAAGATTTATTTTTATTATTTTTTTATTGGAAAGGCGGATATACAGAGAGGAGAGACAGAGAGGAAGATCTTCCGTCCGATGATTCACTCCCCAAGTGAGAGCAACGGGCCGATACTATGCCGATCCAAAGCCAGGAGCCTCTTCTGGGTCTCCCACGCAGGTGCAGGTTCCCAAAGCTTTGGGCCGTCCTCGACTGCTTTCCCAGGCCACAGGCAGGGAGCTGGAAGGGAAGCGGGGCTGCTGGGATTAGAACCGGCACCCATATGGGATCCCGGGCGTGCAAGGAGAGGACCTTTAACCACTTGCGCCAGCGCGCCGGGCCCAAGTTCTGATTAATTTTAAAAATTCATTTGGGAGGCAGCACCACAGCCAGGAGGCTAGGAACTCAATCCTAAAGTTTCCTAGGGATTACAGAAAACATACTACTGAGTATGATAACTTCTAAAACTACCTGCACAAACGATACCCACTTCAGTTCCATTCTCTGCTTACTTTTGCAGGACTGCCCACAAACTGGGCAATACAGAAGGTACCAAAGTCTGCCCTCCGTCAGAGACTGCCATATAGTAACATTTAACATCTGGACTGCATTTAAATGGAAAATATATCAGTTTCACTGTCACTTTACAAGAGCCATTACAATTCCTCTGCTTAAGCAATTTTTAATCAAAATTAGGTCATACAACTCTTGGATAAGAATGGTGGCAACGACGCAGCTTTAAATGCAACAACACAAATTAAACATGTGGAAAACAAGGTACTTTCTCCAAATAATTATGATAGAATGAGAATGGGGTGGGAGAATTGGGCAAGGCAGATATAAGCTGGGTTCTTCAATCTATGCTACATCAGAAACTGTTTCCTAAGTACTTTTTTGGTAATACGGCATAATTTTCTACTAAATTTCTAACACATTTCACTGTATTTCCCTTAACTACAGGTAAAACATCTTGTAAACCAAAAGTCGGATACACTACAAATATTATCTTGCATATTTCTCCTGAGTTCTAGAAAACTCTGCAGGCCATATGCAACGAAACAGGATGTGAGGTTACAACTCTATGGATAATAGAGTTTGTTTCAGTTTGTCATTTAAGTTAAATACAAGATAATGGCTTCCTTATCACCCAAGCTGTTATCTAAAAGATTCCTTAATGTTCTACTTACAGAAAGTAGAGATATTTTTGAACATACATTAAGCTGACAACTGAAACAGATCACCTTGAAGCTTCTATAATTGGAACATATCATTCCCTAACAATTAGCATTTCATTCCTTTTTTTTTTTAAAGATTTATTTTTTATTATTTTTTAAATTGGAAAGGCAGATATACAGAGAGGAGAGAGACAGAGAGGAAGATCTTCCGTCCGATGATTCACTTCCCAAGTGAGCGCCACAGTCGATGCTAAGCCGATCTGAAGCCAGGAGCCTCTTCCTGGTATCCCATGCGGGTGCAGGGTCCCAACGCTTTGGGCCGTCCTCAACTGCTTTCCCGGGCCACAGGCAGGGAGCTGGAAGGGAAGCGGGGCTGCCGGGATTAGAACCGGCGCCCACATTGGATCCCGGGCGTGCAAGGCGAGGACCTCATTGCTGGGCCCTCATTCTTTTTAAAAAAAAAAAAAAAACTAAATTACCTTTCAAACGGATTTAACTTGGAAGCCATTAATATCAGTATTTATTTTTTTTAAGATTTATTTTATTTTTATTGGGAAGTCAGAAATACAGAAAGGAGGAAAGACAGAGATGAAGATCTTCCGTTCAATGATCCACTCCCCAGGTGAGCACAACGGCCAGTGCTGTGCCGATCCGAAGCCAGGAGCCAGAAAATTCTTCCAGGTCTCCCACGTGGGTGCAGGATCCCAAAGCACTGGGCCATCCTCGACTGCTTTCCCAGGCCACAAGCAGGGAACTGAATGGGAAGTGGGGCTGCTGAGATTAGAACCAGCGCCCATATGGGATCCTGGCGCGTTCACTAGGCCATGGCACTGGGCCTAAACTTCCTTATATTCTTTGAGATCTACCGTTGCTCCTCTACTGGTATAGAACCACATTATTGTTAATTTAATAGTTGCCTAGATTCAAACTCTCTGCTATCAACCAAACACCTCACAGCTTTGCAACTATAAAAGGCAGATTAGCTCTTTTAATACTTATTTTTTTAAAAAACACTTATTTATTTTTATTGTAAAGTCACATTTACAGAGAGTACAAGAGACAGAAAGGAAGATTTTCCGTCTGCTGATTCACTCCCCAAGCGGCCACAATGGCCAGAGTTAACACCAATCTGAAGCTAGGAGCCAGAAGCCTCTTCCAGGTCTCCCATGCGGGTGCAGCGTCCCAAGGCTTTGGGCTGTCCTTGACTGCTTTCCCAGGCCACAAGCAGGGAGCTGGAAGGGAAGCAGGGCTGCCGGGATTAGAACCGGCACCCATATGGGATCCTGGTGCATTCAAGGTGAGGACTTAGCCGCTAGACTACCACACTGGGCCCAATATACTTATTTTTAGAAAAGAAATGTTGCATTTTATTGGAAATGCAGAGAGAGAGACACAGTGATCTTCAATTCACTGGCTGACAATTCTGAAATGACTGCAAGAACCATGGCTGGGTTAAACTGAAGCCAGGAATCTACAAAAACTTCATAAATGTCTCCCATGCAGGTGGCAGGGACTCAGGAAATTCAATTACCACCTACTCTCTCCCAAGGTGTACATTAAGCCGAAAGTTGTACTGAACGTAGAGCAGCCAGGACTGAAATTCAGTATACCAGTGTGGGATGCCAGCCTCTGAAGTGGTAAATTAAGCTGTCAAAGGCCTGCTCCAATACTTTTTATTCATGTAGTAAAGGTTTAAGAGGGTGAAAACATCTTGCATCTGGTAGCTCTAAATTTCTCAGTTGTGTATATATATGAAATATGCATTCAACACAACTATGTTAATTAATTTGGGGGAAAAGTTTACAAAACTAGAAAATCTATAGCCATTCTGGAGGTAACAACTGCTTCACTCTCAGTGGTGGTACAATTTTTTAAAAGTATCTGAGACAGGGCCTGGCACGATGCGTAATGGTTAAGATCCTCGCCTTGAATGTGCCGGGATCCCTTATGGGCGCCGGTTCTAATCCTGGCAGCCCAGCTTCCCATCCAGCTCCCTGCCTGTGGCCTGGGAAAGCAGTTGAGGATGGCCCAAAGCCTTGGGACCCTGCACCCACGTGGCTGGCTTCAGTTCCAGCCGTTGCAGCTGCTTGAGGAGTAAATCATTGGATGGAAGATCTTCCTCTCTATCTCTCCTCTCTGCTTATCTGTCTTTCCAATAAAAATTAATAAATCTTAAAACAACAACAACAACAACAAAAAACCACACACTGCTGGTTTGGGTTTGCCTACAGCATTAGTAAACTTCTGTGTTCAAAAATGACACAATCATAAAAAGTGTTCACTGGGTATTAAACAAGTTCACTTACACTCTCTGACCAAGAGGACTTCCATGAGGCTTTTCTGGTTTTGAAGCTTCAATAAAGACTTTGCTGCCATTTCTCTGAGGGTTAGTATTATTTGTTTGTTTGCTAAGCTAAAGCAGAATAACCATTAGCAGATTAGAATTGCTGCTGGAAAGCCAGGACATAGAAGCCTGGCTTAGATCACTTACATGATGCTGATTTCCAGAGCCCTTGAGTGCTGCTCCCAGGCAGGTTGCTGGGTACAAGAGGAACAAAAGTGTTCAACAAGAGCATGATGAGCTTCACAATTCCTTTAGGATCATTCCGGCTCCGGAAGCAAAGAGCACTGTGGTTTGTTTCTATTACAGTGAAATCTTTCCAAACGCCCACTGAAGTACAGGGAATCTATTACAATCCACACTAGTACTTGGACTAAACTGTTACAGCTATTGTTCAAAACCATGGTTCCTAGGAAACAGCCTAACCTGAAGAATACCAATAAAGGTAATTTTACAGTTTTAGGCTAAATCAGAGAACTCTATCATATCTCACCTACTTGTACTCTAATTTTTGTATCTGGAGTACTGTTCTCCTGCCACTCCTTTCTCATTTATTCCTGCTCTTGCTGACTCATTCTTTCCCCCTTCTCTCCCTCCACTTCCATTGAATGCTTGGCTCTGGTTTACTCACTTTTTAAAGGATATTTATTTTTATTGGAAAATCAGATATATAGAGAAGAAGAGAGACAGAGAGGAAGATCTTCCATCCAATGATTCACTCCAAAAGTGGCCACAACGGCCAGACCTGAGTTGATCTGAAGCCAGGTGCTGGGAGTTTTTTCCAGGTCTCCTATGCGGGTGGCAGGGTCCCAAGGCTTTGGGCCATCCTCTACTGCTTTCCCAGGCCACAGGCATGGAGCTGGATGGGAAGCGGGACTACCAGGACATGAACCAGCAGCCATATGGGATCCTGGCACGTTCAAGGCGAGGACTTTAGCCACTAGGCTACTGCACTAG
Source organism: Ochotona curzoniae (assembly GCF_017591425.1). Lineage (NCBI taxonomy): Eukaryota > Metazoa > Chordata > Mammalia > Lagomorpha > Ochotonidae > Ochotona > Ochotona curzoniae. The sequence continues at coordinate 68,410,412 of NW_024467122.1, forward strand.
GCCCAGTTTCTTTTTTCAAAATTTCATTACCAAACATATACAAAGCTCTTATCATGTGACAAGCCAACATCCAGCTACAGATTTTCATCTCTATAATGTCCTAATATGAGTCTGTTTAGGTCACTAACTCTTGTGCAACCTTTCCCAAAATCTGTCACCCACCCAGTTCTAGTTTCGTATTGTAGATTGCAAGCAAGAGTGGGAGGTATGCCAGATCAAATATTTGTGGATTGGGCAATTTTTATATTGACAATGTATGTACCTTCCTAAGTAAAAGATCCTATGATTTCAGGGAAACCTAAAAAATCCCTATAAAGGGAAATTGATAAGAAACTTGCTGATGTTGAGTACAATACAATTAACATACTCTGATGATCGAAGGAAATGACAAGAAAATACGAAAGTTGGTTTTCTCTGTTGAATACAAAGCTGTGGTCTTTGTTTACTATGCTTAAACCATGCTCTCTTCCGAATAAGCTGAGCTACTGAACCAAACCAACACTGAAGGAAGCTACTAGGTGGACAAGTAGACTCCAGGGGACCCAGAGTTAAATCTTTCAATCCCTGACTTCTAATCTCGTGTACTCAGAGCAGTCTATGGAACTGACATCTGAAACGAGCACAACTGCAGTGAACGGCAAAGCCCTCTGTGCCTCAGAAAATCAAAATACAGTGATATAAGGAATGATAGCAAAAATATGAAAAAACTGAGGATTAGTCTAAGGAGAAAAATTTAAAACTCTGGACTTCTCATTAAGTAAGGAAAAGAATAAATAATTCTTTACAGTGATTACAAATAGGATGGGAGTGTGTATGTGTGTATGTGTTTCTAAAAATATATACTACTGCCTTCTTCCATATAGAGCTAACTTCTATTTAAAACCAGAGCATAAACTCATCATGTGTTTTACTTAGTTCCATTCTGTCACATATTTAGGATATTTCACACTCTTCAAACTGTCATATAAAGCCAAAATGTACCTTGCCATTTTCTATCAACAGTTACTTAGAAGCATCAAAGTACATCTCTAATTCTATAGCTGTTAAAACATTTAAAAATCATTATCATCAAACATATAGACTAGATGACAGAACATATAAAAAGAAAAGTTTTAAGTTACAATATCAAATTATTAGAAACTAACAGAAGAAAACATTTTTAAAACAATCTAAATGTTTGGCGACATGAAATGGGTGCTTACAATTATGTTCTAAGAAGCCAAGGAAGAGAAACATGAAAAAATATGCAGCATTAAGTCTTCCAAATAAATAAAATAAATACAGAATGTTTTAAGTCTTAACTTTAAATGTGGTAAGTAAAAATGCAGATGTTGTTCCCTGTAAACGGAAATAAACTATGAAACATGTCTACATAGGGAAAGAAAAAGCAATCAAATGAAATGTAGCTAAGCTAGAATGATAAAAATATCGATATGCCTATTAGTTACTTTCACAATATCCTTTTAGAGTTAATAGGTTGGTAACCCAATGGAAGATGACCTAAATCCTTGGGCCTCTGCACCCATGTGCGAGATAGTAAGGAAACTCTTGGCTTCAGATCAGCTCAGCTCTGGCCGCTGCAGCCTCTAGGGGAGTGAACCAGTCCACTGAGGTCTTCTCAGTCTCTCCTTCCCTTTCTCCACAAAAAGGAAAAAACAGCTAACAGGAAGATTAAGCTGTTTCTTCTCAGTTTCCAGGCTCCTTGCTATTCTCCCTTATCAATTTTTATAGTAAGATATCAGGTATTGAAACTCTTTTCTTTCTATTTATTTACTGATTTTAGAAATTTATCTCGCTTACTTATTCAAACACCAGAGATCTTCCATCTGATGTTGCACTCCACAAAAATTCCTGCAACAGGCAGTCAGAGCCAAAATAAAGAAACAGGACTACATCAAACTAAGATCCGTACAGCAAAGAAAATGCTCAACAAGCGAAGAGGCAAACAACAGAATGGGAGAAAAGCTTTGTACGCTACACAACTTATCTAGGATTTACAAAGAGCTTCAGAAACTCAACAACAGCAAAACAAACAATCCTATTAAGAAATGGGCAAAGGAAATAAGCAGGCATTTTTCAAAAGAACAAATTAAAGTGGCTAATAGACATTAAAAAAGGTGCTCAGCCTCTCTTGCTATTACGGAAATGAAAATAAAAACCGCACTGAGGTTTTACCTAACTCCAGTGAGAACGGCCTACATTCAAAAACCTAACAACAGCTGCTGACACGGATGTGAGGGAAAAGGTACCTTACTTCACTGATGGTGGGATGTAGGCCAGTGCAGCCACAATGGATGGAGAGTGCTCAGACAAATGAAAATTGTTCTACATTTACAGCAGCACAACCTACCATACTGAGGACACAGAAACAATCCAGATGTCCATTGAAAGAGGAATGGATAAAGAAATGGTGGTACATCTACTCCAAGGAATACTACATAGCCATTAAGAAGAATGAAATCCTGTACCATTTGCAACAAAATGGTCCCAGTTTTAGAGATCATTATACTTAATGAGATAAACCAACATCAAAATGACAAATATATGTTCTCTCTGATAAAAGGCAATCTTCATGCAAAATACAAAACATAGATATGAACAGTATATACACATATACTCATACACGAACTGTATAATGAAGACTACTATACCAGGAAGAGAATATATGTCACAGTAGGTATCTTTCCTCCTACATGAAAGAAAGACTCTAGTGAAACGGTTACCTTGATAATATGATACTAGATTTTCTATCTTTGTCTATATCTGCAATTCCAAGATGTAGTTAAATAGCAGAATGTTAAACTTATAATTATTACTACAGAACTCTACTACTCTAATAATATAGGGGAAATGGTGGGGGGGGGGGAGGGAAAGAAAAGGGAAGAACAAGGGGGAATCTCCATACCTACAAAAGCAATCCATGGAAAATAATAATTTAAAAGAAAATGCCTCCAAAAGCAAGGTTGGGCCAGTACAAAGCCAAGAGCTGGGTACTCAACTCATGCCTGCCAAAAGTGTGACAGGGAATTAATTAATTGAGCCATTCATCACCCGCTGCCTCGTAGCATGCCCATTATCAGTAAACTGGAATCGGATGGGAGCTGGGACGTGAATCTGGGTATTCCAACATGGGCACAGGCAACCAAAACTGCCAAAACTGATGACTCTCTTCTAAGGCTGGGAACTTCTTCTGGGGGAACAAAGGAAGAGTGGAGCTTGTAAACAACATATTCAAGTGTTCATGCTCACACTACAGTGAGCTGTGGTCAGTCCTTCTCTAATTTCTTGTCAAATATATGATCTAATTTCAAAATAAATTTTTTTCTGGAGTCATCCTCAAGAAATATTTCAAATTAGTAAAAACCAAAAAGGCAAGCTTATCAAACTTTTTTAACTTTTTTCTGCTATCACTCATTTATTGACTGCTTGCTATGTTACAGAACTATGTTGGGCCCTGGAAGAAAACTAAATATACAAAAGGAAAAAACGTACAGCCTTACTTCCAAGGAGCTTATTATAATTTTATTGAGATAAAGGACAAACACACAATTACAACATTAAAACATAATCAATATATAATTATCAATAGGACAACAAAATTAGGATAGAAAAAAATCCTAAAATCCAATTTCGAAAGGTCAAAACAAAATGACATTGCAGAAGTCTGGCTGCTCAAAATTAATTATATAACCACAAAATGCAAAAGGTCTTGATCAATGTCAACTTATATAAAAAAAGATATGGGGGTAGCAATTTATTGCAAAGGTTAAGACTTTACTTGGTATGTGGCAGGTCTGAGCACTTGCATTTGAGCCCTGGCTGTTTCCAATTTCACCTTCCTGCAACGCAAGCCTGAGACGGCAACAGGTATTCAAGTACTAGAGCTGCTGCCACCCATATGTGGGAGATATAGACTGAGTTTCATACTTCGACTTTGGACTGGTACAGTCCCAACTACTGCACATATTTGTGGAGTGAACCAATGGATGGAAGATCTTTTTTTCTCTGCCTTTCAATACAAAACAATAATAATTTTAAAAAAAGATTTGTAGTTTCACTTGACTATAATTTCATAAAATTGTAAAAGGCAAGTATGTGAAATAGCTGTTAAAAAGCCCAAGTATGGGGCCAGCATTGCCAATCCACTTCCTGCTAACAAATCCTAGAGGACAGTAGATGACACCTTAAGTATCTGGGCCCCTTTCATCTTTACAGGAAACCAGGATGGAGTTCCACATTCCTGGCTTTGGTCTGGTCGAGCCCTGTATGTATATGAGGAAGTGAGCCCTTGGATAAAAAATCTTTTGCTCTTGCTCTCCCTTTCAAGTGGACAAAAAAAAAACATTAAAAAAAAATGCGGCTGTCACTTCACAATGGACCTTAAAAATTCATGCTGTGGGTCTGCTGCTGTAACGCAGCAGGTTAAGCCATTGCATGCAATGTTGGCATCTCATGTGGGTATCTATTCAAGTCCCAGCTGCTCCACTTTTGATTTATCTCCCTATTAACGCACCTGAGAAAGCATTGGAAGATGCTGTACCTATCTGGGAGACGTGAATGAAGCTCTGGACTCCTGACTGTTGCAGTCATATGAGGAGACAATGGATGAAACATCTGTGTCTCTCTGTGTAACACTGGCTTTCAAATAAATCTTTCTAAAAAATTAATGTTACACATCTTAAACAGACTTTATTTTTTAGCTGTTGTTTGTGAAAAATTAAAGGCAAAGGAAAAGTTAAATTGAAAAAAATATTGTGGCCAGACTATGACAGTAACCCACTCTATGCCAGTGTCAGTGCTTTAGGAAACTAAGTTAAGAGCAACATTAGGGCCTGGTGTGTGATAGTGTAACAGTTAAAGTCCTTGCCTTGAACCCACTGGGATCCCATATGGGCGCCGGTTCTAATCCCAGCAGCCCCGCTTCTCATCAAGCTCCCTGCTTGTGGCCAGGGAAAGCAGTCAAGGATGGCCCAAAGCTTTGGGACCCTGCACCTGTGTGGGAGATCAGGAAGAGGCTCGAGGCTCCAGGCTCCTGGCTTCAGATCAACTCAGCTCTAGCCATTGCAGCTGCTTGGGGAGTGAATCATCGGCCGGAAGATATTTTTCTCTCTGTCTCTCCTCCTCTCTGTATATCTGACTTTCCAACAAAAATAAATTAGAAAAAAAAGTGCAACATCACCAAAATAGCAGTGCGTGGCACTTGTATTGTGCTCTCTGTCCTACCACAATAGAGTCAGATGCCTTTTCTTTTTCTGGAGACTTCTCCAACCCAGGTTCATTGCTATACAATGGCACAGACCTGACTGCCTCCTCCCATCAAGGCAGCATATCCAGTCCCTCTGTCTGGATCCTGTAAGCCTCGCTCTTAAAAGGAGGGAAACATGGGTGAAGCTGGATACCTGCCAGTACCACTCCAACCTTTCTTTGCTGCTTCTGGCTCACTGAATGCACACGTCCTTTTTTACATGCATTGGTCCCCTTCTGCTGAGCCCTGAGCACTGAGAGCTAGCAGCTGAGGGTGCTAATAACAAAGGGCAGCTAACTCTTGCTAAGAGTCTGGGTGGGTAGGTCTCTGAGGATTGGCTCAACTTCCTGCTGTTCCACAGCCTCGCCATAGTTCCTATTTATTCATTTGCCTTAATTTTGGAGTTATTTGCAGAAATTTAGAAAAATTTACAGTGACAAATGAATTCCCATAAAGATTACTTTTATATTTTCTGCTGCAAAAGGAAATTCTAGTATTTGTACAGTACGCAAGTGAATAAACACCATACCTAAGATTGAAAAAAAAAAATAGAAGTGTCATAGGTATAGTCCTTGCAAACAGCCATCCTACTCCCACTGAGGGCAGGGACAGTCTCAGAATCTCCAGTTCGTCCTTGTTGCCTCAAGTGAAAGGCACTTTTTATAATCCTTTTTCCTCCAATGCTGCCCCCATTTACTCTCCATTTTCAGTAGACAGAGAATGCTCAAATTTCAGGAAATTGCAATGTTCCATATTTGGGGAAAATATGAATTCAGCAATAAAATTTCAATCCCATATAACAAGTTAATGGGATTATTTTGGCTCCCAATTGAAAAAAATTAGCCTGACTTGGAGGTCCTATTTAGCAGGGATGACAGAAATCTTTTCATTTGGCCCAGTCACTTCCTCCAGGATCATTCAAAATTCTAAATTGTGCTGGATTAAACAGGTTTTCACCTGTGTTTCATTTGCGAGCCACATACAAATATGTATCATAAACATGTTTCAACAGTCATCACGCTAAAATTTATGGAAACTGAAACAAGATAAATGGAACAACAAAATGTATAAAGTTCTGGGGCATAAACGAAGTTAAGCTTCAAGTTATGTGTACATCCTGTGGACTCAGTTGTCAGCTTTAAATCTTTTGTCGAGAATATCCACATTTAAAGATATCATCAATCAACCAATACAGAACAAGAAGCTACCATGAGGAAGAACTCACGATGAATTCAATAAAAGACAAATGCCTGTAATAGGCTTCTAAGTTATGATACAGCTTGGTTAGTTGAGAATATGACCTGACCAATGCTCAATGATTCTTATATGATTCCATGTACTTAAGGAAGTAAAAGTCAAATTCTTTTGATAGTACTTTCACTGATGGCATCTGAGATGGAAACTATGCTTCAATCACTCACTCACATAAAACTGTCACACTTAAGGAAACACAAAACACAGGGCTGCTTACTTCTTCCAACAGAGATATCCTTCAGATGCAACCTATTAGCAGTGGTAACATTTGCTAAGTCAAAATACTTTTTTAGAAGCCCAGGAAAGCATTTCAGAAATGAGAGAGTTCTTGGGTTAAAAAACAGGAAATTCTTAAGAAAAGATTCATAAACTTACATCATAAAAATCCCCAAAGGTGCTAAGTTATTATAGTAATATTGATATCTCTTGCAAATTAATAAGAACAGTGGATAAAATGACACAATTGTGGCATTTCACAATGCGTTTCAAAGTGCTAAAACATACATGTCTGCAAATTACCAACCTTTCCTCCTTTCTTTTGGTAGGAAAGAAAAGAGAAAACTCACATACCATTTGTATTTGAGGCAGGACAAAGCATCCGAAATTTGCTCTGTGACCACAATCACAGCATCACAGAACCCCAATAACTCAACTATTCCTCCAGGAACAGCAGCTTTTTGGTTGATTATGTGAATTTACCAACCCAGAAACCAGAAACTTAAAAATTCACGTATTTTAAGGTTTCCACCTGAGCTACCGCACTTAAGTAAACAGAGAAAGAAAAAAAAACTTGACTCACCAGTACTGCCAAGCTGTTTGTAAAACCTGTACTCTAAATGAAGCTGTGGAGCACGTGATTTTATTGGTTCCTGAAACCCAAAAGAAAACTGTGATCAGATCTAGACAAATGAAATTTCTCTCACTCTTAAATTTTCACAGTAAATGATGGCTAAGATCATTTAATATTTTAGAGGTTAATATTAATAGTCTTTTTTCAGAAATTTATTTTTATTGGAAGTCAGATTTACAGAGAGAAGGAGCAACAGAGAAAGATCTTTCATTCTCCAAGTGGTTGCAACAGCCAGAACTGAGCCAATCCAAAGCTAGGAGGTACAGGGTCTCAAAGCTTTGGTCCATCCTCTATTGCTTTTCCGGGCCACAAGCAGGGAGCTGGAGGGCCAATTGAGCAGCCAGGATATGAACTGGCACCCATATGGGATCCCAGGCATGCAAAGTGAGGACTTTAGCCACTAGGCTACCTGTTCCAGGCCCCATATGATAGTCTTATCTTCTCAAGATTTGTCCTGAAAAATAAAGCTAACATGAAGCTGAATTACATGCAATCTCTTCCATAGATATAGGCCCTCCATGAGCCATCATTCAGGAACAGCTCTCTCCCAAGAAATATAGTCCCAAAGGGCCCAGTGTGATAGCTTAGTGGCTAAACCTCGCCGTGCATCTGCCATACCCTGACTGCTCCACTTACCATCCAGTTCCTTGCTTGTGGCCTAGGAAAGCAGCAGACAGCCAAAACCTTTGGGACCTTGCACTTGCATGGGAGACCTGGAAGAAACTCCTGGCTCCTGGCTCCAGATCAGCTCAGCTCTGACCATTGTGGTCACTTGGGGAGTGAACCAGCAAGTGGAAGATCTTTCTGTTATCTCCTTCTTTCTGTATGTCTGCCTTTCCAATAAAATATAAAAAAAATCTTAAAAAAATATTCCCCTGAAATATACTTGCCCTGAAGCCAGGGTGTCAAACCCTTTTAAAAATGTCAACACATATTTCCTGCTTATTTCATTATTAATATTTGGTGGGAAAAATCTTTTGATTTTAGAAAAGTAATACCTGCTTAGAAAAAATTCAAACACAAAATATTGGGAAGATAAAAAAAGTCTGAGAACTTACCAGTGTAAAGGTAACCATTTATCCTTCAATCTATTGATTTGCCCATGTATTTATAATTAGAGACTCAAAAACATAATTTCACATAAATGATATCATACTGTATTTTCTGTTCAGTGATGAACTTCAATTTTAAAAAAGTAATGATATCTTTTATTGGCAGTAAATAAAGGTGTACAATACTACTTTTAATGACTGAGGTATTCTCTTTCATGTATGTATGAGTGTGTATGTATGTATTCACTTAAGTCTGATTTCAGTTTTCAAAATTATGAACAGTGTGGTTAGGAACATGTTTATACATACTTCCTTATGAAAATCAAAGAACATAAACATAATTTAAGTATACAAGTTCAATCACTAATGATTTTAAAAACGCAGTTTTCTAAAGATAGCAAAGAAAAAAGAGCCAATCACTCTTTGCTTATACCAAACTCCAAGAATGAGCTAATTATTCTGAACTGACAAATGTACTGGACCTACAGCTAACAACATAATCAAACATTACCCTAAAAAGATAAGGCTTTCTGTTATCTTTGTATACAAATTATAGGCAAAAAATCACCACAAGCTTATGAAGGCCTCTTTAAAAACTCAACATCTTTAGGGGGCATTTATCCCAGCAGTTAGGATGCCCACATTCCACATCAGAGTGCTTGGATTCAATTTCTATCCCTGACTCTTGATTCAGCTTCCTGCTGATGCAGACCCTGAGACTACAATGATGGATACTGATGACTCAAGTCACGGGATCCCTGTCTAAAAGGTGAGACATGCACTGAGTTCTCAGATTTCAAATTCTGCTGGGTCCAGCCCAGGCATTTGGGGAGTGAACCAGTATGTACAATCTCTTACTTCTCTCTCCCTCACAAAATAGCAACAGCAGCCTCCACATACTTGTTAAAACAATTATTACAAAAAGACATAAAATAACAAGAGTTGTTGCGGATATGAAAGAATTAGAACCCTTGTATGTTGCTGGTGAGAATGTAAAATAGTTCAGTTGCTGTGGAAAACAGTATGGTGATCTTTCAAAAACTATTAAACACAGGGATGGGCACTGAGGCACAGTAGATTAACTGCTCCCTGGGATATGTTAGCCCATACCAGAGTGCAAAGGTAAAGTGACACTTCCTACTTTTCTGACCCAGCTTCCTGCTGATGTGCATGAGTGCCAACAAATGATGGTCCAAGTACTCGGGTTCCTGCCAGCCATGGAAAACAGACTGAATTTATAGCTCCTGGCTTTAGCCTGGCCTAGCCCCCCATCTGGGGAGGAGACAGATCTGTGCCTCCTTCCCAATTGCTCTGCCTTTCAAATAAACACGTCTTTAAAAAATCCTACAGATTCACTCTGATCAATTCCATTTCTGGGTGGATATACAGATTAAAGCAGGAATTCAGGGAGACATCTGTATACTCATGTTCATAGAGCATTACCCAAACAGCTGAAAGGTGGAAGTAACCCAAGAATCCAAGAATGAAAGAACCAAATTTGACCAAAAAGCAATAGACTGTTCAGACTTAGAAAGGATATTCTGACAAATGCTACAACATGGAGATAAATTATGCTAGAAAATAAGCCAGTGACAATGGATAAATATTACCTGATTCCATATATACTGCACAGAAAGAAAGAAAAATGGTAGTTGTCAGAGGCTGAACAAAGGGGAGAGAGTTAATGTTTAATAGATACAATGATGGTGACGGTTACACAACAATGCTACTATATTTATTAACCAATGAAATATAAAACAAAAATGATGAAAACGGTAAATTCTGGATATCACCTTTATCACAAAATATTATTTAAAATTTTTTTTCTCCCATTCCAGAAGTTGTTTTTTCACTGTTGCTGTGTTCTGGTATATTCCAAAATTTTATTTTTTGAAATATGCCTTAAGTAGTTTCCTCTTTTGGTGGCAGTGGTTTTTGGTATCATACCCCAGAAATTATTGCTAAATTCAATGTCATAATGCTTTGCCCAATGTCCTGTGCTGATTATTTTAGACCTTGTCTTTAGGTCTATGATCCATTTATTTTTGTAGATGATATCCTTTATTGTGTGTGGATATATTGTCTCCCCAGCATCATTTTTTGCAAAGATTGTCCCTTATTCCATTCAGTGCTTATCTGTCCTATTTCTGAGAGAGATTCCAAAAAAGGAAATTCCACAGCCTCCCCTTGATAATTCATGTGGTATTGAGTAAGTTTCACAGCTTGGAAGGCTTACATTGAGTTTATATCTCATCACTGAAACTTAAGTCTACTTCTCTTATATCCTCAATAATGAGGTAAAAATAGACTCTACATAAACTGAATACTGTAACAGCTATCTTCAAATTACTATAAATAAAATAAAACTCTTGAGTGATTTCTTTGACTTTTGTGAAGTAATTTCAATTCCTTTAATCTTTCCTCATTGGTCCTATTTTTTTTTCATTCTTTGATCATCTTAACAGGCTCTTTCCTGAATTCACTTGAAACTCTCCATAGAGAGCAGAATCCATAATTCACCGAACCTAGAAGTTTCCTTGTTAAAGAAAACTTTGCTTCTAAGATTTTATTTAAGTCAATGCAGGCAGATAGGGTATTTTATATCCTAAGGGAATGCTATTAGGAAAGAACTTATATCCTTCTCGGAATATAAAATCAGCAATTATTAGAGTTGGATTTGTAGTTTGCCAAGATTCCTGTACTCAAAAGAAAAGTACTTAAGGTTAATCACACTACAGATTCTAAATTGCATTACCACAAGAACATCCAGTCACAGAATTTATCCTTTAGTAAAATCACTAACAACTCACAAGAAACCAAAGAGAAACAGTGATGACAAATCAACATGAAATTACAGGCTGATAAAAATCACTAAAAAGGGGATTGTTCTGTCTAGATTTTAAGAAACCATAGGAGGATATTCTTCCTCAAATGTAATATTCCTTTTAACGTTTTGGAAGATTTTACTTATTTGGAATTACTGACAGAGAGAGGGAGGAAGGGAGGGAACAAGGAAGGGAAAGAGAGAGGGAAAGGAAGAGGGAGAGGGAGAAGGAGAGAGAATGAATTATCTTCCAGCCATTGGTTTACTCCTCAGATGGCTCAAGAGCTGAAGCCTGGAGTCAGGAACTTCATCCAGGTACCCCACCTGGAGGCAGGAGCCCAAGCACTTGGGCTGTTCTCTGCTGCTTTCTCAGGCACATTAGCATGGAGCTAGATTAGAAGTAGAGCAGCTGGGACTGGAACTGACACCCACATGGGATGCCAGCACTGCAAGCAATGGCTTGCCCTGCTATATCACACCATTTGTCTTAAACTAAGAAACAGGGTGGGAAGTAAGCATACAACCTACTCACACATTTAAATATGAGGGGCTTTTTAACCAAGATGTAAGAACCTTGCACCTTTCATGCATGGTTAAATGAGGTTCAAAGAGATTTTGTGAAAGCACAATGAATGAAAGCCTTGAAAACACTTGAATTCACTAGACGAGCAGTATGAGGAATTTCTTTTTTTATTGCAACCGTTAGAAAACATCTGTTCAAAAGAATTGCAGATAGCTACGCAACATGAACAAGAAGGGCTCATTATTAATATTTTGCTTACTTTCTATGTGTGTGTATATTTTGGGCTATTTTTAGAAATTTAAGACACAAGAATTCACAGTGATGAGCCAGACAAAGTAGAACTGAAAGAGCAGATGCAGGGCTTCCTTGTCTCACTGTGCCAGATGCTGGCATGTCCACAGAGGGCTGGTCATTTGCCAAGAATCACCGTTTTTCTGCAACACACATGCCTGCCTGAAATCCTAAACTGTCAGCAGATGGTTACCTTGTAGGAGAACCACGCCCCAGGCAAATTTTGTTGCTAGAATGGAAGGAGTTCAATTAGTGCTTCCTCCTACGTCCCCTGGAGAAAAAGCCCAGCACCAGGAGACTCACAGGCAACATAATTATTTTCTAAAACATTAAAAAGATTTGAAAGAGAAATGGCAGGACTGTGACACACCATATTAAATATTACGAATTATATTTTTAATTTTAATTATTGGCCATATAAAGCAATACAAGTGTGAGTTTTAAAACTAATAATTGACTGGCAGGGAGACAGAACAATGAGAAAGAGATCTTCCATCCACTGATTCACTCTGCAGATGGTTACAGCAACTGGGGCTACTTCCTGATGGAGCCAGGAGTGCAGAACTCCAGCCTGGCTTCCCATGTGGGTGGTTAAGGGCAAAAGTACTTGGGCCATCATATGTGCTTCCTAGGCACATGAGCAGGAACTGTATTAGAAAACAGGCAGCTGGACATAAATTAGCACTCCAGTACAAGATGCTAGTGTTCTAAGTGGAGGCTTAACCTGCTACAATACGCTAACACCAACCCAGAATAATACTTAAATAAAAGCAAAATTAAAATGTCATGCCTGATTATGTCAGCATCTTGCTATGTGAGCTTATCTATACAGGTTAACTACTATGAACCTGGTTGAATGAATCTAGATCAAAGAACTGTCCCTTAAAAGAAAGTCTCAAAATCAGCTTTAAAAATCGACAATATATCGCTACTCGGCCTTTTGGCTAAGATCAAGTGTAAAAATTGACAATATACAGTAGTGAGGCAAAATTCTAAAGTAGTCTAACAACTATTTTCTGCCACCGGCACATATGGTCAAAGATATACTAGAGAACATTTTAACACAGTAACCAAATTCCTATAAATAAATAAGGTTAATGGCTGGATAGTCAACCGGAAACAAGTGACATACACTGTTGCATACGTCACCTCTTTTCCTGCTCCCATGTCTCAAACAATCCAAGTCAAACAAACCAATCTGGCTCTTGTCTGCCTTTGTAGAGAAATTATCCTGATGAATATCAGTTCTTCATAAAATGATCCTTACTCTCTCACAACTGACAGGAAGAGACCAACCCCAGGTCAGATGTGGATGTGGTAAAAATTCCTTAGAGAATCACAGCATTCAGTTATCTCCAGATATTTCCTTCAACCATGAATGTTTCTGATTTTCAACCACTGAAACCCAAAGCTACGTTTAAGTGCAGGGAAATTTACTCGGAAGATAAACATTTTTTTTTTAAAAAAGATTTATTTTGTTTTTATTACAAAGTCAGATATACCAAGAGGAGGAGAGACCAGAGGAAGATCTTCCGTCCAATGATCCACTCCCTAAGTGAGCGCATTGGCCAGTGCTGTGCCGATCCGAAGCCAGGAGCCAGGAACTTCCTCCAGGTCTCCCACGCAGGTGCAGGATCCCAAAGCATTGGGCCATCCTCGACTGCTTTCCCAGGCCACAAGCAGGGAATTGGATCGGAAGTGGAGCTGCTGGGATTAGAACTGGTGCCCAGGGCCCGGCGCGCTGGCATAGTGGTTAAAGGTCCTCTCCTTGCACGCCCGGGATCCCATATGGGCGCCGGTTCTAATCCCAGCAGCCCCGCTTCCCTTCCAGCTCCCTGCCTGTGGCCTGGGAAAGCAGTCGAGGACGGCCCAAAGCTTTGGGACCCTGCACCCGCGTGGGAGACCCGGAAGAGGCTCCTGGCTTCGGATCGGCATAGTGTCGGCCCGTTGCGCTCACTTGGGGAGTGAATCATTGGACGGAAGATCTTCCTCTCTGTCTCTCCTCTCTGTATATCCGCCTTTCCAATGAAAAAATAATAAAAATAAATCTTTAAAAAAAAAAAAGAACTGGTGCCCATATAGGACCCAAGCGCGTTCTAGGCGAGGACTTTGCCTCTGGGCCCTCGGAAGACAAACATTTACAGTTTCATATACAGAACCAAAGATGGTTTCAGATCAATCTTAAATGTAAGTCAATTTCCTGAAATTATTAATCCCCCAACAATAGCAAAATTAGCTTTTTAAATTGGATGCTATTTTCAATGACTATTTTTAAGACTGGTGCTGATATTGAGCCTAGCACAGTAGCCTAGTGGCTACTGCCTTGCATCTGCTGGGATCCCATATGGACACCAGCTCATGCCCAGGCTGCTCCACTTCCCTCCCAGCTCCTTGTTTGTGGCCTGGGAAAGCAGGAGAGGATGACCCAAAGCCTTGGGACCTTGCACCCATGTGAGACCCAGAACAAGCTCCTGGTTCCTGGTTCCTGGCTACAGATTGGATCAGCTCCAGTTGTTGTGGCTACTTGGGGAGTGAACCAGTAGATGGAAGATCCTTCTGTCTGTATCTCCTTCTCTCTGTATATCTGCCTTTCCAATAAAAATAAATCTTTTTAAAAAGACTAGTACTGATATTATCAACTGAACTCCTGACAGCTTTTAAAGACCATATTTATTGCATAATCAAACTTGTTTTTTCTATTAAGTATGTTAATATACTCTTTACATTTAAAAAGTGGATCATTCATGTCCAGTAATAATTTCTACATGGGGCACGGCACAATAGTGGTTAAAATCCTCGCCATGACACACTGGGATCCCATATGGTCATTGGTTCTAATCTCAGCAGCTCCACTTCCCATCCAACTCCCTGCTTATGGCCTGGGAAAGCAGTCAAGGACAGCCCAAAGCCTTGGGACCCTGCACCCACGTGGGAGACCCGGAAGAGGCTCCTGGCTTTGGACTGAATTCCTGGATTCAGCTCCAGCTGCTGCGGTCAGTTGGGGAGTGAATCATCAGTCTCTCCTCCTCTCTGTATATCTCTCTTTCCAGTAAAAATAAATAAACCTTTAAACCTTTAAAAAATAATTTTCACATGTTTTTATCTTTTCAAAACAGTACTGTGCAGGGTACAAGCCTAGTAGGAGTTATTGGGGCGGGGAGGGCTCCAGTTAGGCTGCAGTTTCCACTGGTGTGCGTTAGGGCCAAGCGTGTGGTGGAGCAGAGTTGGACTGGAATGCAGCATCCATTGGTTTCTATACAAGATGGGCTGGGCACAGAATGGGCCACTACAACCACCAGAGTGTGAGAGTGTGTGTGTATGTGTGTGGTCTGATGTGGGGACAGAACAGACCACTACAACCACCAGAGTGTGAGTGTGAGTGTGAGTGTGAGTTTGAGTGTGTGTGTGTGTGTGTGTGTGTGTGTGTGTGTGTGTGTGTGTGTAGTCTGATGTGGATGATACACGGAGCTGGACCTCATACTGCCTGGCACACACAGCAGTCATGTCTGGAGATAACACTGGTGAAGAGTTTCTTTGGGGTCCCCACAAACTGGATTGCTGGATTCAGAACTCCAACAATGAGAAAAACCATACGGCCTGAGTTGATAGTGGAATGCCATGTGTCAGAATTGGGCCTCTTCAGTTGCTGTGGATTGTACACCCAGATGCACAAGGGTGACACGACAACCAGTTCATTGAGGCCTGCAGAGGACATCAAGTACCACACACCCATGACAGAACAAACTGGACAGATCTCCCAGGCAAGCTTGGACAGAGTATCTGGGCGAGTGGAGACTAAGGTGGATTATGTCAGCCAATGGACCTTGGAAGGATTTCATCACTTTGGAGCAATGAAATCAACAACATTAAAACCACTTCAGCAGTGTTCTCGGAACTTGCTCCACATCAGGATAACATCAAGAGGCCACCTCCATCCCCAGGTACTGATGTGGCTGGTCTGCTGGGAGTAGCTCTCTCCCCTTCTCCCTCCGCCTCCGCGACACAGGAAGAAAAAAATTTTGGAAGCAGCTGTCTCTCCTACTTTTGCTCATACCTTGACCCTCCCTATCCTAATCCTTAATTGGTAGCCCATATGGACATACATCCCTCTCAACTAAGAACACCAAAGACAAAATAAATTTGTAAGAAAAAAAATCCAACAGTATGAAAAGTACAAGTTCACAGAATTACTAGTTCTTCCATCAATTTTTAATTGACTAATTTTTGATTCATCATTGGTAACACTATAGTTAACATTGCTTAATTATATTTTGTTGTATAGTATACAGTGATTCATCATTGTAACACCACAATTAAAGGAAAGTGACTATGTAGGATCACAAGCAAGGAAAAAAAACAGCATCAGTATTTTTGTGAATGCTTACAAGTATTTCCTGTAGAAAGATATGAACAGTGAAAGCACAAGAATTATAATTATTGTAAACATAAATCTACTCACCAGTTTGATTGCTACATATTCATTGGTGTAAAGATTTTTACCTAAGGAGAGAGAGCAGAATGTGTATGTTTCAGTGACATTTACTCTGGGGAAGGCAAAGCAAAATCTCAGCTTACAGGGTTCATGAGAAAGGTCACATTCCCAATGCTGTTCACATATATGACATGTGACTTACAAGTGAAAACTAAGCAGAGATAATGAGATCCAGGATGATATGACCAGAAACAGCTTGAGAACTTAGATATTTAAGCTACACATGAGAATTCTTTTGAGTAAAAGAGAACAAATCTCTCTCCCCAACCTCTCTCCCTTTCTCTCACATATACAACTACATGTTCTTACTTAATATTTCCTAAATATTAAGCCTTGAGCCAAACAAATACCACCAGAACCGCACAGATAGCTTTTAACTCTTTGCATAATCATCACAAATCTCCTTTTCCTAAGTAACAAACAGAAATTTACAGGTTGCTTTTGTCAAATTTAAAGGTATTTAAAGTACTGTAAAATAAAATGAATTACTGCCCAATACCTCCTTTTAGAGAACTCATTTATTATCTATAAGTAGCTGATCATTGCAGCCAATGCAGTGGCATAGCAAGCTAATCCTCAGCCTGCAAGTGTTGGCATCCATATGGGTACCAGTTTGTATGTTTGCTGTTCCTACTCCCACCCAGCTCTTACTTATGGTTTGGCAAAGCAGCAGAGGATGATGATCCAAGGTCTTAGGTCTCTGTACCCATGTCGGGGTCTGGGAAGACACTCTTGGCTTCCAGGTTTGGATCAGCTCAGCTCTGGCCACTGAGGCCATTTGAGGAGTGAACCGGTAGATGGTAGATTCCTTTGTCTCTCTTCCTCCATCTACAGAAATCTGCCTTTGAAATATAAGTAGGTGATTCTCAAAGTTGTTTTAACCATTCATTCATTTATTAAAATAAAGTGAAAGAAAGGGGGTAAGGGAGGTAAAGACAGAGGGAGAGCTTTTTCACCTGCTGCCTGGGCTAGATTAGGCAAAAGCCAGGAACCCAGAACTTTTTCTGGGTCTCCCACATGGGTGCCATCTCTTGCTGCTTTCCCAGGCCATTAACAGAGTGTCTGACCAGAAATTGAACAGCAGGGACATAAACTGGTACTCATATGAGATGCCTGCTGCAGTCAGCAGCTTAA
This sequence comes from Ochotona curzoniae, assembly GCF_017591425.1. Classification (NCBI taxonomy): domain Eukaryota; kingdom Metazoa; phylum Chordata; class Mammalia; order Lagomorpha; family Ochotonidae; genus Ochotona; species Ochotona curzoniae. Next base: position 68,428,077 of record NW_024467122.1, read on the forward strand.
TTGGCAATGCCACCATACCAGCCCCTCTCATGTTTATTCACCAGAACTCCAGCTGTGTTTTGCGTATTGCAGGGAGTAAGCAGATGTTCACCTGAAAGCACTTGGACATTTAAAGTTCTTCCTGAGATTATTTTTCCCCTCAACTTCCCCACTTCTGCAGAGGGGATCAATATTCAAGATGTCTAGGCTAAGAACCTGGAATGGTGATAAGGATGATAGCAAACAGTTATCACTTAATGCAGCCATAATAAACACTGCCAGCTTAACTCACCTCCCCACTCCTAGAGACCCTGGAGACAAAAACTTTTTAATTCTCTGTGAGTGCTTAGTATACACTATAAAGCATAGCTTCTGCACTGAACTTTATATTGCTTGCTACATTTTTGCTCTGTCTTATTCATCTGAACTATAAATATTTTGAAGAGGAGTTTTATCTAAGTTTTCCGGATATCATATCATACTTAAGATCATGTTGTGACACTCAAAACCCTAACCAATAAACAGTTATTAGCATGTATGAGTACTTTTTAATTAATATACACAAGTTAATGTTATCTATCTCCATGCATATGAATATATATGTATATACATATATGTATCTGATTCATGGAAAGGATATAAAGATACTTAAAATACTAAATACTAAAATACTAAATACTAAATCTTAAAATACTAAAATGACTAACATTTTAAAATTTTATGTAACACACATTCTTATAATGAAGAAAAACAAAGCATTTCATTTGGGAACAAATGGCCCTTTGCAATGTAACTAAATACCTATACTTGGAAAATACTTATTTGAGGAAGTAAGGAGACTAAGAAAAAGATACAAAGTTTCTATTTACTAGTTCACAACCCAGATGCCCACAAATGGCAGGCAGAACATGGCAACTCAATCTAGGCCTCCATGGAGGAGGGCGGCATGGACCCAACTCCCTGGAACTATCTGTTGCAAAGCTGGGTGTACATCAGCAAACCTGCTGAAGTAGGAGTGAAGCTGGGAATCACATACTGCTAGCAGGTTGCTAAGGATATGCCAAAGAGTACACTAATGATTTTTTTTCAAACATGCCAGGATCCAGGAGATTCTTCAGGGTTTCTATGTGGGTGCAGGGGCCCAAGCACCTGGGCCTTTCTCTGCTGCTTCTTCGGATACATTAGCAGGGGGCTGGATGGGAAGAATAGCAGCAAACCAATACACATATGGGTGGGATGCCAGTACCTCAGGTGGCAGCTTTACTTGCTATGTCACAGAACTGACCGCAAGAGTATACTGACTTAGGAATAATTTGTCTGCAAGTAATGTAATAAAAAGGACTCACTGGTCCAGTAGTGTAGTATAGCAGGTAAAGCCACTGCCTAAGATATCAGCAGCCCAACATGGGTGTCAATCATGTCCTGGATGCACCACTTTTGATCAAGCTCCTTGCCAATGGCCTAGGAAAAGTAATAGATCATGGCCCAAGTGTTTGGGCCCCTGATACCTATGTGGGAGACCCATGAAAAGCTACTAGTTCTTGCCTTAACCTGGACCAACACTGGTTCCTGGCTGCAGTCTAGGTCAGCCCTGGTTATGGCAGCCATCTAGGGAATGAAATCTATGGGAAATGTCTCTGTCTTTCTTTCTCTCTCCATAACTTGTTTTTTAAAAAAGATTTAAATTATTTATTTAGCTTTTATTGGCAAGGCAGATTTACAAAGAGAAAGAAATACAGACAGAAAGATTTCCATCTGTTGGTTTACTCCCCAAGTGACCACAACAGCTAGAGCTAAACCAATGCAAAGAAATGAGCCAGGAGCTTCTTCTGGGCTTCCTACATGGGTGTAGGGTCCCAAGGCTTTGGGTGATCCTCAACCGTTTTCCTAGGCTGCAATCAGGGAACTGGATGGCAAGTGGAGCAGCCAGGATACAAACTGGTGCCCATATGGAAACCTGCTGGTTGCAAGGCAAGGATTTTACCACTAAACTACTGCACGGGGAGCTTTTTTTTTACTTTGAGCTAGTGCCATGGCTCAAAAGTCTAATCTTCCACCTGGGGTGCCAGCGTCCCATATGAATGCTGATTCATTTCCCAGTCAATCCACTTTCAATCCAGCTCTCTGCTTATGGCCCGCGTAAGCAGCAGAGGATGGCCCAAAGCCTTGCAACTTTGCACCCACATCACAGACCTGAAAAAGGCTCCTGGCTCTTAGCTTCAGATTAGCTCACCTCTGACTATCATGACCCTATGGGCAAGTAAGTAAGTGATGGAAGACCTTTCTGTTCCACCTTCTATCTGTAAATTTGTCCTTCAAATAAAAATAAATGTTAAAAATATATTTTACTTATTTGAAATGGAGTCAGAGAGAGGGAGACAGATCCATTGGTTCACTCTTTGAATGGCTTCAATAGCCGGGACTGGACGAGGTCGAATTCAGAAACGAGGAGCTTCTTCTAGATTTCCCTTGTGGGTTTAGGAGGCCACTTGGGTCATCTTCTTGAGCAGCCTTGACTCGAGCCAATGCCCATATGCAATGTCAGCATTTTTGGTGGCAGCTTAACCCATTACACCAGACTGCTCTGTAACCATTTCAAATAAATAAATCTATCTTTATGAAAAAAAAGCAGGGAGGACCTCATGGATGCCAAACATCTGCAAAGTAGTAAGATGAATAACTTTTTTTCTTGAAGGAAGTACAAGGTAATAAGCACCTTCTCCTACACTATAAATTAACTGTATTCAATTTCAAAACAATCTATTTAAAATTACATGTAGGGCCTGGCGCAATAGCATAGTGGTTAAAGTCCTCGCCTTGAATGCCTAGGATCCCATGTGGGCGCCAGTTCTAATTTCGGCAGCCTCACTTCCCATCCAAATTCCTGCTTGTGGCCTGGGAAAGCAGTCGAGGACGGCCCAAAGCTTTGGGACCCTGCACCCGCGTGGGAGACCTGGAGGAAGCTTCTGGCTCCTGGCTTCGGACTGGCTCAGCTCCAACCGTTACAGCCACCTGGGGAGTGAACCATCGGACAGAAGATCTTCCTGTCTCTCCTCCTCTCTAAATACCTGACTTTGCAATGAAAATAATTTTTTTAAATGGCTCATTTCTAACAATTGTTTAAAAAATTTTAAAAATAAAATAAAATTACATTTAAACAGGGCAGCTAGCCTAGTAGCATAGCCAGCTAAGTTACCGCTTCTGATGTCATCAGCTGCTCGACTTTTGACCGAGTTTTTTGCATAATATGTCTGGGAAGCAGAGAAGCACAGCCCAAGGGCTTAGGCTCTTGCTACTTACTTGGGAGACCAGGATGAAGTTTCAGGTTCCTGGTTTCAGCCTGGCCTAGCCCCAGGCATTCAGGCTGTTTGGTGAGTGAATCAGTGGTTAGAAACTTTTTTCTCTGTAAAACCTGCCTTATAAATAAATACATACATAGGTAGGTAGCAAGAAAGAGAGAAGAGGATGGAAGGAAGGAAGGAAGGAAGGGAGGAACGGATGGAGGGAGGGAGGAAGGGATGGATGAAGACAGGCAAGCAGGAGAGGGAAGAAAGAAAGGAAGACAAGAGAAAGAGAGAAGGAGGAAGGGAAGGCGGGAGGAAGGGAGCTTTACGAAAAGACTGGGTGGGGGGAGGGCTTCACAATGGCTCCACTGCCTATCTTCTTGCAAGCACTGAGATCCCATATGGGTGACATTGGTTTATATTCTGCTGCTCTACTTCCCATCCAGTTCCATGCTTGTGGCCTGGGAAAGCAGTGGACAACGGCTCAAAGCCTTGGGGACATGTGCCCATGTGCCCAAGTGGGAGGCCCAGAAGAGGCTCCTGGCTCCTGGCTTCAGACTGGTTCAGTTCCTGCCACCACAATCCTTTAGGGAATAAACCAGCATTAGATCTTTCCTCTGTCTATCCTTTTTCTTTTGACATTAAAAAAAAAAGAAAAGAAAAAAGTTATGAATGGGGGTACTTAACCTAGTGGTTAGGAAGACATTAAGATGCCTACATCCTCCAGCTGGTATTGTGGCAATGCAGGTAAAGCTGCTGATTGGGAGGCTGGCATCTTATACAGGCAGCAGTTCATATGTCAGCTGCTCCATTTTCAATCCAGCTCCCTGCAAACAGCGTGGGAAAGCATCAGAAGATGCCCCAAGTACTTGAGCCCAGAAGATCCCAGGGCGCCAAGCTTTGATCTGGCCCTTACATCCATTTGAGAAGTGAAACCAGCAGATGAAAGACCACTCTTTTCTATCTCCCTCTCTTAAACCCTTTCAGACGAATAAGCAAATCTTAAAACATCCTGAAGAAAAAGAATATCTTTGGAACACTTAAAAACTTGAGAGATGAGGGAAATGAAACTGTCAAAATTTATGCTCTTCATTAGCAGAAAACAGAAGGTGCCAAGATGCACCTTGTGTTCAAGTCTCTGCTTCTTGTTAATGTACCAGAAAAGGAAGCAGATGATGGGCTAAAAGGATCGGCCTCTGGGTGTCATGTGGGAGACCCAAACAGAGTTCCTGGCTCCTGGATCCAGCTTGACCCAGGGCTGACTTCCAAGCTCACTTAAGTGAATAAATCAACACACAAAAGATCTGTTTCTTATTCTCCGCAACTCCAACAAATGAGTGAATGAAAAAAACAATAAACCTTTTTTCAAAGAGGCAGGAGAATAGGCAATGATCATTCACTGTTTCATAAGGCCTTCCTCTTCAAGTTCTCTCTAAATCTGATAAATTACAAAATGCCTTATAGCTTCAATACTTACATTTATATAAAATACTATCACAGAAGCATAATAAATAAGACAGCCTAATTTCACCAAACATGGTGATTGATATATCACAAGCTGCTAGCTTGCTTGTGTCTCCTTAAGTTCACTAAGGATATCCAAAGGCCTGAATATACATAACTCCCGTACCTTTTTACTTGAGAAGTTCCGAAGGTAACTCAATTCTCCTGAATTACATTGTTCAAATGAATTTCTCTGCCAAGGGCAAATGTATCATTAAGGCTGAACAGGCTAACACCAAATGCAACCATGTATTAGTCTAGCCAGTCATTTAGCCACTAACCTCAGTGATAGATAATACTTAAATTTTTTTCTCTGGAAGAATTTAATTACAAAAATTGAAGGTCAAAATCTTACCCATTTAAAATGAATAACTGCTTCTCTCTCGCACACACACGCACATATATAATAACTAGGGAGTCACAGGCAGCTTAATGGACAGAAAAAGACTATTGATGAGCTGGCACAATCCCAAGTACTCAAAGCTTTTAGTATCTGTTACACAAAATCCACAGCATAAACTCCCTTCCTGGCTAGAGGATTACTTGATTGTTACTGGAAAAGATACGGCTTTACATAGTAGCTTTTGGGATCTTTATATTTAAACTCAGCCCTTCTGAAGCAGCAGTCCCGCACATGATGCTGTCGGTAAGTCCCTCTGAATGAAGACTTCCTGTTGCATGAGGTCTCCTACAGAAGCAATATTTACCATAAACCTCATCAGACATGAGATTTTTTTTTTCAAAGAACCAGACACCAGTTTTCATTCACACAGCATCATGGTCCCTCCCAAGGCTAACTTCATCTTTGGTTATTACATTTGCCTGCCCTAGAGTTAAAATATAGCAGTTATAAAACACTGCCTGGGGGCACATGTTGTGGCATAGCCAGCATCCCATATAGGCACTGGTGAGGTCCTGCTGTTTTGTTTCCATTCCAACTTCCTGTTCATCTGTCTGGGAAAGCAGCAGAGGATGACCCAAGTGCTTGAGATCCTGCACCCCTGTGGGAGACCCTGGAGAAGCTCTTTGCTCCTAGTTTCGGATTGGCCCAGTTCCTACCATTGTAGTGGATGAAGATCTCTCCATTTCTGCCTCTTTTCTAACTCAGTCTGATTTTCAAATAAATCTTTGAAAAACCAAAACACTATCTTCAACTCACAAAAATTCCAGCCAAATGAACTTGAGAGGATTAGTAATTAAAAGTACTAACTGCATTTTATTTAACTTAGCTATTCTGTGTACTTAGGGCAGGATGGACAAGCTGGACTGTTGCATCCTCCACCCAAAGAAATCTCACTTAGTGCGAGATAATTAGGGGTGAAAAGACAACTGCAACTTTAAAGATAAAACACAGAGGATTTTCTTCACTTTCACTGATAACTTCAAACTACTGATTTATAAGTACAGCATGCAGAAACATTTCTAATATGGTTAGCTGTTAACAGCAGGAAGGATCACTAACAGTAAGTAGCCATTAATTAATTAATATTGGTAAGAGAGATTAGAGAAAAGGAGACAGAAAGGTTTTCCATTTACTGGTTCACTCCCCAAATGGCCACAACAGCAGGTGCCAAGGCCACAAGCAGAAAGCTAAATGGGAAGTGGAGTGGCCAGGACACGAACCTGCGCCCATATGGGATCACAGTGCTTGAAGGGGGAGGATTAGTCATTGAGCCATTGTGCCTGGCCCACAAAATAATTCTTACGTATATATAATTTTTTTTTGGAAAGTCAGATATACAGAGGAGTAGAGACAGAAAGGAAGACCTTCTGTCTCCCATGAGGGTGCCTAGTCCCAAGGCTTGGGGCCATCTTTGACGTTTTTCCAGGCCACAAGCAGGGAGCTGCATGGCAAGCAGGGCCACCAGGATTAGAACCAGTGTGTGCAAGGCAAAGACTTTGGCTGCTACGCTAGCATGCTGGGACCACAAAAATAATTCTTAAGGCTTGCTTACAACCACTGGTGATATCATTGTTTATATTTATCATTAACCAAAAAAGTGCTAATTTTAAAAATAAGCTGCAAGGATGTTCCATTAGTGAAGTATAAATAAAATAAACATACTTCTATATTTTTAAGAATGTTAGCAACAGGGTGGACACTGGGGTGCCCAGAGAGTGAGGCTGCTGCTTAGGAGGCCCACCATCTGTATTGGAGACCAAATGGTTGAGTCCTGGCTCTTCTGCTTCCAATCCAGCTTCCTGTCAATGCATCTGGGAAGGCAGAGAATCAGGCAGGGCTGAAGTACTTGGTTTCCTGCCTACTCATGTGGGAGACCTGATGCAATTCCTGCTCAAGGCTTCCCCCAACCTAGTCCCAGCTGTTGAGGGTATTGGGAAACGAACCAGCAGATGGAATATCCTGACATCTTTTTCTCTCTCCTCTTAATCATACTGCCATTCAAATTTACAAGTAATTATCTAAAAAAATAAAAACCAGAACATCTTTATCAATACATTCTTTTTTTTTTTTTAATATTTGGGAGAAACCAACCACTCTGAGAGGAAAAACAGAAAAAGCAATCTTCCATTAGCTGGCTGTTTCACTCTACAAATGGCTACCATGAACAGGACGAGGCCAGTCCAAAGCCCAGCACTCCATCAATGTCTACCACAAAGGGGCAGGGTCTACCTACTTGAGCCATCTTTCACTGCTTTCCCCAGGACATTAACAAGATGGATCAGAAACGGAACAGCTTGGACTTGAACTGGCACCCCTTTGGAATGACAGCTTTGTAGGCAGTGACTCTACTTGGAAACACCACAGCAATAGCACCCAGTTTAAATGATTTCCTTTTGAAATGAAATGCTTAGGATAGTGACTAGCTTTCCTGATTTTCTCACAGTATTAAGCATAATTATTTGATAATCTGTTAGTAAGAAAAATGATGGTGCTTCAAGCAACTGCCAATGTGTAAAGCAGTTTGTGTGGAGTGTAGAAGAGGGCAAGAGATAAAGGAATGCGAGGTGGAAGTCATTCATAATTAAGGCCAAAGAAAGATTCAGATCTCAGTTTCATGAGAATGCACCTACAGTATTTTTAAAGAAAATGTATAAAACTTTGCACATTATAATGATGGGGGGAAAAACCTCAAATAAATCATTCCAGAACACATGGTACTCTTCAGCAGAATAATAATCATCTTTACCTTTGACATGTTTGTTATACAAATCTTCAAGGATATGATTCTCCTCCCTTCCACTGTCCCACTGTAATTTCAGTCCATTTTAGAGATGGAATTATTTAAAAACAAATTCAAAATGTCCTATCATTTTAATAATAAATATTTCATTATGGTTTTAAAAAATTTGAAGTACTTCATTTCAGAAGAGATGAACTGTTTGCTAATTGAAGATCAGAAATTTAAAGACTACATAAGAATCCATGAAAATGGAGGTGACAGAATCAGTACTATTCCAGCCACCAGGTAGAAGGCTCAAAGGGTCCTTTGAAAAGCCAAGTAGATGACATTAAAAACATAGATCATATAGCAGCATCATTTTCTTCAAGAAGTTTATTTTCCTTTCTTTACATTTCTTCAGCAACACATTAGTCACTGAATAGCATGTTTTTTAACTTCATGGTGTTGTTAATTTCTTTTTTCTTCCTGTTGTTGATTTTGTATTGTGGCTTTTCATTTAAGGGGATGTATAGCAACTGTGAAATGGAGACTAACATATCCAGATGTTTGGATACAACGCAGCATGAATCTCTACTTCCAGACAAAGATGGACTCCAAATGAAAATTTATTATATGATAATAGGATAAAGGATTCTTTGCCACTGTCCATGCCCACAATAATGGACATATGACTGTGTATGAAGAACTATACTATAGTAATAATACAGGGGAACTCGGTGTGGAGGGGGAATTTGGGAGGGGATAAGGGAAATCCCAGGGGCCTATGGAACTGTATCATACAATGATGATGATGATGATGATAATAATAAATAAAAGATTTTTAAAAAACATCAGAGGTGCCTGTGCTGTGGCATAACATATTAAAGGCTGGCATCCTATATGGGTGCTGACTTCAGTTCCAACAGGTTCACTTTGACTCCAGCTCCCTGCTAAGAGTCCAGGAAAACAGAAGATGGTCCAAGTGTATTCCTACACCCACTTAGAGGAGACCAAAAGGAAGCTCTAAGCTCCTCGCTTCAGTCTGGCACAGCCTTGATTATGTGGTCACTTAGGAAGTGAATCAATGAATGGAAGATGTCTCACTCTCTCTCCCTCTGAAATTATGCCCTCTAAACAACTAAAACAACTAAATCTTAAAGAAAAATAACAATCACAGGGGCCAGCCTTGTGGCATAGCAGGTTAAAGCATTGCTTATGATGCTAGAAGTCCTTATGGGCACCATTTTAAGCCCTAGTATTTCACTATCCATCTAGCATACTGCTAATATGCTTGGGAAAACAACAGAAGAGAGATCAAGTGCCTGGAACCCTGATACACGGAAGACTCAGATGTAATTCCAGACTGCTGGCTTTAGTCTAGCCCTGCCCCAGTTGCTGAGGTTATCTGAGGAGTAAACTGGTGGGTAGGCAATCTCTGTCTCTGTGTGTAATTATGCTTTTGAAATAAATAAATAGTGTCTTTAAAACAATAGAATCATGGACAGGGTTCAAATTAGGCAATCAACTTCAGAGAAAAATCATGACTATAAATTACTTGAACTTGATCATCAGGTAAAATAGTCAAATACATTTTCTTGCCAATAAAAATACATGCCTGTGCCTGGCCCAGGCTGTGCCTAGTGCCTAGTGGCTACAACCTTGCATCAACCAGGATCCCGTATGAACACTCGTTCACATCCCAGCTGCTCCACTTCCTGCTCAGCTCCCAGTTTGTGGCCTGGGAAAGCAGAAGAGATGCCACAAACCCTTCGTACCCTGCACCCATGTGGGACACTCGGAAGAGGTTCCTGCCTCCTGGTTTTGAACCAGTTTGACTCTGGCTGTTGCAGCCTCTTGAGAAGTGAGCCAGCAGATAGAAGACCTTTCTGTCTTTCCTTCTCCCTGTATATTTGCCTTTCCAACAAAAAATTAGAGAACATTGTACAACTTTGGGCCAGGTGCAAATGCTCCATTGGTTATATCCTTGGTATATGTTCCAGGATTCCATATGGGCACCAGTTTGTGTCCCCACTTCTCCATTTCCTGTCCAGCTTCCTGTGGCCTGGGAAAGCAGTGAAGGATTTCCAAAGGTTGGGACCCTGCACCCACATGGGAGACCCAGAAGAAGCTCCTAGCTTCAGATCGGCTCAGCTCCAACCACTGTGGTTACATTGGAAGTGAATCAGCAGATGGAAGATCTTTCTGTCTCTCCTCTTTTCTGTAAATATGCCTTCCCAGTAAAAATAAATAAATCTCCAAAAAAAGTATACTTCATTCCAGAAGGCAATATAGATATTAATGTGATTTTAACAGCAGCAAAAGAATACTTATATATAAAATTAGACAAACAGTGTGTACACTGGAAAAGCCACAGGACATAAGAAAACTACAGATCTCACAGATACTCACATTCTATTTCTCTATATTTTAATGAAAGTATTCACATGAATAGCAACATTAACCTACATTTCCTACTTAAAAGAAAAAACAGTCCTGCTTTATTGCTTGAACATTTTCATAGTCTGGCACATAATTTTCAGCTTTGTTTAGAGCCATGTCTTGTCCAAGAAGATTGGCAAGTTGTACAAAGGTCTCTCATACATGTTATTAATATCAGAAAAAAATTTCAACACTCTTGCACAATGGTATTCCTTTCTTGGTCATTCTGTCTCAGATTCCATTCTTCTATTTTACTGAGGCTTAACTTACAAGCAATAATGGATTCAGACGATACTGGGTGCATTCAGGGTGGTATGGCCGTAGACTTAATAATGGATTCAAAAATTAATGGTAAATGTCTCATTTCTGCGGAGTGAATCAGAAGATATAAGACCTCTCTAACTTTCAAATAACTGTATTTTTAAAAATTCAAAACCAATAAACCGTGCTTTATGTCATTAAAGTTTTCAAATATAACACCTCCTCAAGCTGAAAGGTTAAACTGTTTACAATAAAATGAGGTGCACATTTCAGAAGAGGAAGAATGGGAGTTGAGGCTTGATGCAGCAGTTGGGACACTACTTGGGATGCTGACACTACGTATTTGGGTGCTGAGGGTGGATCCCTTCTCTACTTCCTGCTGAAGTGTACCCTGCTAGGTCCCAGGTATTGATCCCTGGTATTTGAGTCTCTGGCATCCATGGTGCAGCCCCTGCTGTTATGGGCATCTGGAGATTATGACAGCAGATGGGATGGTAACTCACTCTGCCTTTCAAATAAGCAAAAATAAACAAAAATTAAACATAAAGAGAACAGTGATTTTGATTTTTTTTTGAGCTGCATCTTCTCAATATAAACAATAATCATTCTCTTCGCTTAACTGACATACTTACGAGCTAATGAAATTCAAAGGGCTATTCTTCATGCATGTTCTGCCATGTGAATTTCTCTCCAGATGATCACACATGAATTTGTTTATGTATAAAAATACAAGACTTCAGAAATTCTTAAAACATGCATTATGAAAAAGTTACCCATGGATTTCAAAAAGCTTTCTTTTACTTCCACTTTCCACAAAATTTCTGAAATAATGTCATAAGCAAAATCAGAACAGAGAAGCTTTAAGGGAAACACTGAAGATGTGAAGTACAGAAAAGTTTCTGATACACAGATTCTAAAATATCTGCTTTGGTTGCTAAGTGATTTTTAGTTTTACTGTTCTGGATTTCCTAGTCTTCAGGTTTGCTCGCTCCAGAAATCTGGGGCTAATTAAGATAAGTTAAAGGGGTTGGTGTGTTAATGTAAGGGGTTTAAACTGCTGCCTGCAACAACAGTATCCTGATATGTGTGCCAGTTCATGTTAACTTACATCTTACATAAATTTTCATAAATTCTAACTTTAGTATTGAGTGACTGATTCACTTATTTTTAATATATTTATTCACTTGAGATGGAGAAAGTGCTCCTATCTACTGGTTTACTGCCCATATCTCTGCAAAACAGCTGGAGCTGAGTTGGGCCAGACTATCTACCTGAAACTCAATCCAGCTGCACGTGGGTGGCAGAAAACCAAACAACTGAGCCATCAGTGACATTTCTCAGGGTCAGTGTTAACAGGCAGCTGCAGTCAGAGGTGGGCAATGAATGCTCGCACTCTCCTGTGAACACAGGCATCCCAGAAACCCTAATCACTAGACCATCTCTCATCCTAGCCTTGACTACTTTTAAAGATTTATTTTTATTATTTTTTTTTATTGGAAAGGCGGATATACAGAGAGGAGAGACAGAGAGGAAGATCTTCCATCCGATGATTCACTCCCCAAGTGAGCACAACGGCCTATGCTATGCCAGTCCGAAGCCAGGAGCCTCGTCTGGGTCTCCCACGCGGGTGCAGGTTCCCAAAGCTTTGGGCTGTCCTCGACTGCTTTCCCAGGCCACAGGCAGGGAGCTGGAAGGAAGGGAAGCGGGGCTGCCGGGATTAGAACCGGCGCCCATATGGGATCCCGGGCGTGCTAGGCGAGGACTTAACCACTTGCGCCACCGCGCCGGGCCCCTTGACTACTTTTAAATGTCAATATTTACTTTACTTGGAAAAATAGCCACTTTACCTTTTTTTTTTGCTGACTTCTAGACTTTTTTCTATTTTGAATTGTTCTTCATTTTTATTTCTTTGAGAAAGAGACACTGATCTCCTATCCACTGGTTCATTCCCCAAATGCCCATAATAGCCAGGGCTGGACTAAACCAAAACCAGGAATCAGGCACTCAATCCAGATCTCCCTGATGGTAGGAACTCAAGTAGTTGGGTTATCACCTGCTGCCTCCCATGGTGTCTACTAGTGGGAAGCTGCAATCCAAGTGGAGCTGGGAATTCAACTGAGGCACTCTGGAAAGAAATATGACAGCCCCAGAAGTGCCTGTACCACTGTGTTCAATGCCTGCCATAAGCAATGAGTACTTTAAAGCTGTAAAAAAAATATTTCTACGTCACTGATTTGTAACTTCTTCCCAGTACCAAAAAACTAAAAGATGTATATCTGATAATAGTGTGACTATGAAAATGTTTGTTACTTATTTATATGAAAAACAATAAAAACTAGATATAACCGAAAGCCCAACTGCATGGTTAACAACTGGAAATACTTACTTGAAGAGAAAGAACAAAGCCACTAGTACTATAACCATGAAATTCACTTAGCAATTTAATAAACAAAAAAGCAGAATTGCTGGAATGAGTGTTTAGCCTAATGGTTGAGATTCCAATTAGGACAGGTCTCGGGGAAGTGGATGCACTGCCTTGCTCCAGCTTTCAACATCAGGTGCCTGCTGGTATGAATCCTGGGAGGTAAGCACTGATGGTTCAAGTGACCTGGACTGGGTTCCCAGTTACAACTTTCAGCCCTGCTCCAATTGGACACTGGTGGAGTGAGCCAACAATTGGTATTTTTGTCTACAGAGAAAAATAGAAAAAAAGGGAAGAAAAAAAACCCGGTAGAATCCCAATTCTGTTTATAGCAAAGCGCACTTTAATGCACAAACATGTATATAACTGCACAAAAACTTAGCTGTGATTTTTTTTTTTTGCATGTTTACAACACTCTACCAAAACAATCCCCAAAACAATCAAGAGCAAAATTTAAAAAGTTTCATGAAGTGGAATTATTCTAAACTTCTTTATATTTTGGAAGTACAAGTCCAAACAATCTAAACATCATCTATTAAACAGCCATGAAGAAATTAATAGACTAGTAGAAGCAAAAAGTGGCATAAAGAAAAAGAGATTCTCAGTATCTCTACTGTAATACTGCGAATTTGTTACTTCAAAGAGCCTTTTTACAAAAACCCTCTGAATTACTTACAAAGTATATACTAGTCCAGCTTTTTGCACTTAGACTCCAAAATGGAGGAACTCCCACTACTATCATTTAGATGTGAGCACCACTGGATAAAGACAGAGTGTTCCATGTTTGCCGAAAGTACAGAGCAACTACCTTTTGCAGGGAGGGGAAAGTTAAGACCAATCTGGTTAATTTATCTTCACCAAGGTTGGGAAGGTATGGAAATCAAAAGATGACATGTATTTGCTTCCACGTTTTTTCATGGCCACAGAATAAAGTTCAGAGTTTGTACCGTGGTCCAAAGAACAGGCTTTGTGTGTTCTTCACTTCCCAGCACCTGTTTTCCAGGCTGAACATCTTAACCACATGCACTCCCAGGTGCACTGATGTGGCAATGTGTTTCACACCTCCAGGTCTATGTATGGTGCGCATTCCTCTTAGAACGTTCTATGCCTCCCATTCTCATCGTCTTGGCCTCTGCTTTGTTCCCTACTATCGAACTCAAACCTTAAAAACTCCAAGTGTCCTGTGACTGCAGCTAAAGGATTCTATTATTGTAAAATACAGGGGACAATTGGGAGGGGCAAAGGCAGAAGAAGGAAAGGGAGGAAACTGCATATTATAAAACTGTATAATGAAAATAATACAAAAAGTAATAAATAAATTTTGAAAAATTCCAAGTGTCTTTGTGCAGGCTTTTTGTTTTGGTAAATTCCAACAGATGTGTCATCCTCTCCTAACCTACCACTCTATGTCTTCTATACACTTTGTGCTGCAGTACTGTTAATTTAGAAACTGATTCCCTCAAATTCTGAGCTCCGTGACATGTAGTTCTTATCTCATTTATTATTTTTGTGTCATCAGGGCCTAAATGTCAGTCATAAAAACAAAAGTACAATCTAATTTCCCAAAATTAATAAAGGGCTAATTATGAAAATTTACCCTTAGCCTATTATTTGAGTACAGTGTTTATAATGTTCATTTTTTATTCTACATTTCAAAATAAATACCTTGCAATTGGTGTTTTTCCTTCTCACTCCTTGGAATATTACTTAATATTTCAACTGGGAATAGTATACTATACAAATTAGGTACTGGAGGCTAAGAAAAAAATTATTAGGTGTAACTTATTAATCTTTTCCCTGGCAGGAGATAATAATATTAAATTAAAATGCCATTAAAATGTCATTGAGTATCTTCAGAATCAGACATGTATTAATTTATTAACTTCCTTTGCCTTTTTTCCCATACCATATAGTATTCCAACTGCCCAGGTGGCTAAGTGGTACTACTTACACGGTCTACAATAGAAACATGCCCTGTTCCAGATTTGGGCTCGAGTTCTAATACTGTGGCAAGCTAGTTGCTTCCCCTCAGCCAAAAATTTATTTTCTAATTTTCTCAACTTTTTTTTGTAAAAAACAGATTTATGTGAAAAGTAGAGTGACCAAGAAGGAGACACAGAGATCTTCCATCTGCTGGTCCATGCCCAAACTAGTTCGTTGACTGGGAATGGAACAGGCCAGTTGTCAGCTGTCTTGCATGGATGTCAGGGCCCCTAACACTTAGGCCATCCTCTGCTGCTTTCCCAGCACTTTACCAGGTGAACTGAATGAGAAGCACAACAGCTGGAACTGAAACCAGCAATGTGCTATATGGGATGCCAGCATCACTAGCAGCAGCTTTACTCTCTGTACCACACTGCTGATGTTACAGATTGTAGTGATTCAAAATAATTCTTAAAAAACGTATAACACTCTTTTGCCTGGTATCTCCAACTCAAGACAAAACTGGATTAACCTGGCATCAGATGGACTTTGGAAAGCTACTATGGCTGGTAGTGATAAGAACTTTATCTTTTGCTATAAAAGTGGGCCATCAATTTTATTTTCTCCTTATGATTAATGATATCAAGTAAACATTGATTCCGACTTTCCCTCATTAGCAAATTCTTTACACACTCACACACATTTCACAGTTGTGTTTGATTCCAGGCACTAGCTCCTGATTCTAACTTTCCATGAATATAGAATCTGGAAGATAGTAGTGATAACTCAAGTAACTAGGTTCCTGTCACCCCCGTGAGAGACCTTTGCTTGACTCCTGGCTTAGGTACCCTGCCACCCTGGTCACTATGGGAGTTTCAGGAGTAAACTAGTCGATGGGGGCTCTCTTCCTCTGCCTCTCAAAATCATTTTTTTAAAAAAAGATTTATATATTTTTATTGTAAAATCAGATATACAGAGAGGAGGAGCAACAGGGAGGAAGATCTGTCCGATGATTCACTCCCCAAGTGACTACAATGGTCGGAGCTGAGCCAATCAGAAGCCAGGAGCCCAGATTCTCTTCCAGGTCTCCCACATGGGTGCAGGGTCCCAAGGCTTTGGACCATCCTCGACTGCTTTCCCGGGCCACAGGCTGCTGGGATAGAACCGGCGCCCATATGGGATCCTGGGTGTGCAAGGTGAGGACTTAACCACTTGTGCCACCGCGCCGGGCCCCAAAATCATTTTTTTAATTAGATTTACTTCTTTACTTAAAAGGAAGAATTACAGAGAGAATGAGAGAGGAGCCAGAGGGAGAGATCCTTCATCTTATGGTTCACTCCCCAGATGGTCACACTGAGATGGGACTGCACCAGAATAAAGCCAGGAGCCAGAGCTTCTTCCAGTCTCCCACATGGATGCAGGGGCCATTTTTTGCTGCTTTTGCTTGCACATTAGCAGGGAGTTGGATCAGAATTGGAGCAGCTAGAACATTAACTGGTGCCCATATGGAATGCTTGTACTACAAGGTGCAACTTAACCCCCTGTGCCACAGTAACAGAACTCTCCAAATAAATTTCTGAAACCAAAAAATCCCAAAAAACAAAAAAGCATCTATATTTAGCTGAAGCAAGATGTTCATGCTCCAGTAATCAATAAAAGCTGATAGCACAGCTTAATTGCACTTGTAAAACTAATAAACATTTTTTAATTCTGAAAAATTAAGCCATCATTAATGACTATCTCTAGAGACATTTCTAAAATAGAATTTTAAAACTTTTTCCTGGCAACAAGCACTTTCTAAAACTGCTGTATTGATTTTTGCTGATTATAAACTATGTTTATTTTTGAAAGAAAATATTTCAGAAATAAAGTGAAAGACAACAGCTTTAGCCCTTTCCAGCTTTCCCTCCCTAGCTCTTCAAATTTCTGCTCTCCCAGCATCCCTGCTTCTCCCAGTTACATGTGCTCCACACAGCATCAACTCTTCACCCATGACCAACCATATGGTGCTCATTTCTTAATCCCTGACTTTAGTCTACACATGCCTGAAATTCAATATATTCACAAAATTTCTTGTCTGCATTTCTGACCACCTGCTCCAGTTCTACATTTCCTATCTCCATTAAAATATTCCTCATTCATGCAGTATCATTAAGTCAGCAAAATCAATGAGTATTGCCTGTTATGAAATTTCAAATACTTGAGGATCCATTATATACCATACGCAGTGAAAGGAGCTGAAACTATGAAGATTTATACTATCTGTTATTCATATCTTGGGTTAGACAAGGGAATATATAATGTGTTTCAGTATCACAACTAAGAGAAGAATCTACAAAACAAGATTTTTTATATGATTTAATCTTACAACTATTCAAATTATGTTTCTAGAAGACCATGTCACTGTGTTATAAAACCCTTGATGATCCCACCTCACTGCCTACAGAATCAAATCCAAATGCTTTAATGACATGCAAACCCTCTACAATCGGTGTCAGCTTACCTAGTAGTTTCATCTGGTGCTCTCCTTTACATCCTGTGATTCAGTCATGAGTAACCAGCTGCTGTTCTAACAATATGCTGAACACTTTCACAACACCTAGTGCTAATGCATCCTGCAACTGGAGAGCTTGTCTTTCCTGAGCCTACCAGTGGAACTCCTGTCTCATTATCAAATGATACCATGTGTGTAAAACATTTATTAATCATCTCTGGTAATGTAGTTTTTATACTATTATAATTCTATCACTTTGCATCATAGTGCTGTCTTTCTCTCCACCATTAGGCTGTAGTATTCTTAGGGACTGAAACTACATCTTATTCTGTGCATCTTCCTAAAGTTTAGCAGACAGAAACTATTCCATCAGTAGTTGCTCAACAGATAATGGATTGGCAGAGAACCAAAACATACTACTTATGACTCCTTTTTTTTTAAATTCCCTGTCTAGAATCCACAGGTTGACCTGACCATTAAGACTATGACCTGCTTACTATTCTCCAATAGCTGAAGTTCAAATGAGCGCATGTGATTTTTTTTCCCTCTTGCTATTATCCCACCTATTAGGCCATGTCATAAACCAAATAACAGTAAACAAAACAGTATACATTCATAAAGTACCCTACCTTCCAAGTAGCTTATAGTCAAATAAGGTGAAGTAATTTACAGGAAAACAAATATGATAGCTAATTTCAGATGATCAAAACAACAAGGCAACTGAAAGAAACAGAATGCAGGAGAGCAGAGAAACGTTGCTTTACAGAAGTCAGAGAGAAATCGTGTCTCTGAGAAGGCAACAAATAAGCTGAAGCCTGAGGATGAGGAACAACTAGGTATGCAGAATTTTAATAACAGAATTCTGCAAGCATAAGAAACTGCAAGTGGAATGCACCTGACTCTTAAGAGATTCAGGGCTAATAGGTTGGAAAAGGAAATCAATTTGGAGAAGCAAGGATTTCATAGGCCGTAGTCATGGCAGAGGCCTACCTGTACCTGCCTTGAATCTGCAATTTCCTAGTTTATATCTTCTTGTCTTTGCAATATCTTCTACTTACTAACACTAGATCAAGAGAATAGGAAGAACCCATATGATTCTGCAAAGTACCCCCTGTGTTTCTGCTGATAAAAACTCTTACTAAATACAAGGTAACAACAATATGGTTCCATGGCTAATAAAAATCTGGTAAGCATATAAGCATAAAACAAATGAAAACAAAGACAAAGTCTTTCCACTGGTTATTAAGAAAAAGTCAAAATGAAAAATATCAAAATTATTCTAGATTCATTAGAGGTAATAGAACAATGTTACCCTGGAAACATGAGCTAAAAATCTAACCTTTTAAAATTGCATTTTTTCTATTTCCATATAAACAAAAACTTCTGAATCAAATAATTGCATATATGGTTTTCACTGACCAAGATTTTGCTTCACTTTCACAGAAATAAGAAAAAAATGTTCTGATGTTATGAGAATGCATAAATTTGCATGCATTAGAAATCACAGCATTAATTTTGTGGTTATTTATGTCAATCTATTTAATGCAAGTAGTACTGTGATTTTAAGACAAAGTCAAGCCATTACATAAATGAATATTTGCGAAACCAGTTGCTAAAGCAACTCAGTAGTTGCTAGGAAGTCAAGCCATGTGAATTACACATCTTACTCCTATTCTCAGTAGCATCTGCTGGCTTTGCTAACCTGAACATGAACAATCTCTAAATATAAAGACCCTTTTATTATCCTAGATAGGTCCTGAAATCCCAAATTGCCAGCATTATTCTGGTAAAAATAAATTCATTCTTAACACATCTAAATTCAATTTTGTACACAGTGATCTCTGGCTGTTGTAGTGAAATTCTGTCAAGGCACCAATGACTGGAGGTAAAATCGAAGGTAAAACCTTTTCCACTTTCTTTTGCAGGGTCATCAGAAGCAGCAGAGATAACAACCAACCATCAGCTCATGTTCCCTTTCCCCCAAGGGTCAGAGTTTCTTACAGGAGTCTTCACAATAATTCAGTTTCAATAGCTTTGAAGTAAAAGAAAACACCTGAACCAAAAAGGAGATCATCTCACATTTTCCATGCTGATCTCTATTTACCAGGCCTTTCATTTTCTCTTCCCCACTCATGAAGGGAGGTCCATTAAAAACGATACAAATATCAATGTACCTTCTCAGTTTCACATCTTTAAACTTTAGTCAATTTTGACATTATTTTCACCCATACAGTCATACTTAAAATAGAAAATACATTTCCTTGCCTGAAAAATAAAATTGCATAATTTCCCCCAAGAGTTCTAACTCTGAGGATGGGAAATCTAGCAAGGAATGTGAGCAATAGCTGGTGGATATGCTATCAAAAATAATGTATATCCTCACACTAAATCTGGTCATTACTGAGTAAAGATTTACTCTTCTCTTTTCAAAGGTAAGACTGGAATTAACGCAAGGCCTCAGTTCCTTCTTAAAGTCAGCAGAAAAACCACTAGCATCTGCATGATCTGGAAGTTTGTTAAAAATATACAGTTGAGAGCTCAACCTCAGACCTACCAAGTAAGAATCTCAATTTTACTGATACCTGCATGCAGATCTGCCTACATCATAAAATCTCAAAATCCATAAAAAATTTAAAAATCTACTACACACAGGTCTTACAGTAACAGGTCCATTGCAAAAGAAATTTCTGCTTCTCTTGAAACACATCAAATCTTATCACAGCTAGTATGGTCATGACTGCAGATGAAAGACGCTGATGTAACCGAGTTCTTACCCAATCTGAGCTCTCCGAAGTTCCCACACCCTATCTTCTTGCCAACCCTGAAGTTGGGTCCCACCATAAGAACCCCAGAGGATGCTGACGAGCCCGCCGGTCGGGAGCAGTGTGCACTCCTTTGTGCCATGGGTTTAGTTGTCCGTTGTCTCTCATCCTTTTCCCTACTAGGATGGTCCATGATCCTACACAAGTCTCTGTACAACAAGTAGCCTTACGGTGTATACCTCTCTTCAATACAAATGCATCTCCAAATAAATCGTAGTCAGGGAAACATAAGGAGTTCTTTTGGCACCATATTTATGTTTCTAATATATCTCCAGTAGATGAAAAACCATTGGTTATTTCTTGTAGGACATGTAGTCTGTAGATCTCAAGCATAGGATGACATTTTGCAACCTAGGTAAAAATCAAGAAAACATGCAGTTAAAATTAAATTTCAGAACAAACGGAGAAAAGTCACCACTAATTAGAATGGATTCTATCCAAAGATGAGCCAAGCAGATAGCTTCCTGAATTGGCTTTTGGTTTTACATCCTCCAACAGTTGAGCCATCTGGATTAGTTATTCATGTGTTACCATAAGCTCAGTAGGATGCAGACCACAGAAGCTAAAGGAATACACAAGTCTTCAATATAAAATGTTTTGTTCTAGTAATGCAGATATGACCCAAAAGAACACTCTTTGTTGATTCTCTCGTTAACGACTAACAGCACATGATGGGATTAATGCAAAATTTAATGCACTAAGAATGATATTAAATAAGAATTTCTCCTTTAATCAATAAAAAAATATATAAAAAAAGAAAAGAAAAAAAATATTTATTTATGGGTTGGCTAAAATTACATGCCTTTAAAAGTGCTGGGTTCCCATGTGGTTGTCAGCTCCCTGCTTGTGGCCTGGGAAAGCAGTAGAGGATGGCCCAGGGCATCAAGAGACCCTGCACCCATGTGGGAGGCCGAACAGAAGCTCCTGGCTTTGGATTGGCTCTGCTCCAATGGTTGCAGCCATTTTGTAGTGAACCAGTGGATGGAAGATCTTTCTCTCTTTGTCTCTCCTTCTATCTGCAAATCTGCCTTTCCAATAAAATAAACGAAAATCTTAAAAAAAAAAAAAAAAAGGAATTTCTCCTTTTTAAAGCTAGCTAGAATTAAAAAAAAAAAAAATGAGGCTACTGGTCCTCCCTCTTATCTGTTCTCAGCAGTTACCAAGCACAGGCAGCAATTAAACAATCCAAAATGTTACTAATAAACACAGATTACTTTTTTTTCCCCCTTTGAAAAGCAGAGTGAGAGTGAGTGACAAAGATCCTCCATCTGCTGGTTCACTCCTCAGATGGCCAGATCAGCTTTAGCTGGGCCAGGTCAAAGCCAGGAACCTGGAACTCAATTAGGGTAGAATCTCCCACATGGGTGGCAGGGGCCCAAATACACGGACCACCTAAAGATGCTTTCTCAAGAGCACTAACAAGGAGCTGGACACAGGATGCTGATATTGCAAACAATGCCACAATACAGGCCATGATATGTACAACCTTTATGAGGCACCTCCCAAAACACTGGTAGTAAGTAACGCCAGACTAAAATTCTGCTGTAGTTTCTGCTAAGGAGTGAGTGTGTCATGACAGAGTACCTGAAGGAGATCCACTGCAGAAGAACCCCATCATGAAATAAAGGCAAGAAATACAGTATCTTTAAGATAATACATTCACCCCAACAGAATTCTCTAGCGCCTCAACTAAGGACTGAGACAAACATGACAGTTTACAATGACATCACTTAGATGCTTAATTTGAGTATCTTTAAGAAAAGTACAGTTATCACCATTTTAACATTCTAAACACATACTTACGTTTACTTTCCTAAGTATTCTATCAGAAAGCTTTAAGTAATTTAATTAGAACAACTGCTTGGCTATTATCATTGATACACAATAGACAAAATGTCTAATTATGCAGTAGTATAGCAATAAGCACTAAGTTATGAGCTGATTGCACAGGTGGGCCCATAATCCCATAATAAAATTTGTTCATGTGATTAGTTATAATAAACTGCTTATTTTCATCTTTTCTGGTTTTTAAAAATTATTAAAACTGTATAATGATATCAGACTTCCACAATGCTAATCCTCAATAAAGAACATTTCTCTAAATTCAGGAAGCCATATATGTGCATATATAATGTATGTTATTTAATGAAAAAAAAAAATGAGAGTGATGCAATGAGGTCAGCAGTTTCTAGGTTTCTTACACTGCAAAACCGTTTTTCTTCATACACTCCTTCTCTTATTTCCAACCATATGCAACATCCTCAGATTATTGTTTTACCTAAATCTTTCTCAAACAATATTAAAAATAGAAAATAAAATTTAAGATGTTTTATTTAAATGGGACCGATTTTATTGTAATTGTAATAACCATTAAATAAAGTAAAGTGGGAAAGGTAGTAAGGGCCCAATGCAGCCTGGTGAGATCCTGGAAGGAGTGAAGAGTCTAGCAGAGGTGGTCACAGTCCAAGAACAGAAAGTGCAATGCTGCACCATGTGCTAAAGCAACCACTGAGGTGAGGTTGGCACCCCAAGTAACACCCTCACCACTGTGCCAATCCACATTCTGTGATGGTGTGCCATCAATTTCCAAGGACCTCAATTCTGAAGCAACCTCATCATTCTTCACTTTCTTCTCACATTCTTCACTTGTTTCTCTAACTGCTTGGATTTCAATCTATGATTGTTCTGCCAAAGCATCTATCCTGCATAAATCTAACTACTGACCTTCTTTGTGCCTACACCTCATTATGCTGAAGAATGATAGATAAAAGTGTCACTACTAACACTGCTATTTTAAATATGTAATCTTCTCATTCATCAGTACACTGGCTCCGGTCCTGGGGCCCACAGAACCAGAGCATGTCCCAGTGGCTCTGCTTCTGATCCAGCTCCCTGCTAATACCTGGGGAAATTTAAAAAAAAGAGCAGCAGTTGACCCAAGTGCTTGGGACTCCTGTCACCCATGAGGTAGACCTGGAGAGGCTCCGCCACATCTCATCACAGTTACCTGGGGAGTGAACTAGCAGATGGAATTTCTCTTTCTCTGTATCTTTTCCCCTCTCTATGTAACTCTACCTTTCAAATAAAATATTTTCTTAAAAAATTAAACAGATAACTAAATGAACTTTTTTCTAATAAAAACTAATGACAAAGAGACTGGTTCCTTTATTTTTAATTACTGTTAGAGAGGCAGAGATACAAAAATGGATTATGGGATGGGAGTAAGGCAAGTGCACAGAATTTCAACCCATCAGTCCACTCCAAATGACCACAGCACCCAGGATTGGGTCAGAGCTAATACCTAAGAGCCAGGAACTCAACCCAGGTTTTCCAAGTGGCAGGAACTCAATTACTCAAGTCATCACCTGCTGTAAGCCAGGGTCTACACTGGCAGAAAACTAGAATCAGGAGCTGGAGAAGGGAATCAAATCCAGGCACTTGGATGAAGGTTGAAGTCCCAAGTGGCATCACAACCACCAGGCCTCATTTTGTTTTAAACCCAATTTTAAGTATTCTCATCTAGCATATTCTCTGAAATGATCAATGCTCAGTGATTAGGCATTTTTCCAGCCAATACAGGAACAGTCTACATAAAATAAGGCACAAAGTCAGTGAAGTGAAAGACTAAGGTAAGAAATCTGCATTTCTCCTGCACCCACACAGGAGATGTGGAAGAAGCGCCTGGCTCTCTCTGTCTTGCTCTAATTCTGCATTTTCAGTAAACAAAATATATCTTGAAAAAAAGAAATGCATAATTTCATTTTCAGCTTCAATACTTAGTTGCTTTTTCCAATTAAATAGAACTTCCTGTCCAAAAAGAAAGGTAGTAAAATTTTAATCATAAGACATGAGAATTTAAATAATTGTTTTTAGAAACAGAAAGACCAGGGGCCTAGTGTGGTAGCCTAGTGGCTAAAGTTCTCGTCTTGCACGCACTGGGATCCCATATGGGTGGCGGTTCATGTCCCGGAGGCCCCACTTCCCATCCAGCTCCCTGCTTGTGGCCTGAGAAAGCAGTTGAGGACAGCCCAAAGCCTTGGAACCCTGCTCCTGCGTGGGAGACCAGGAAGAACCTCCTGGCTCCTGGCTTCAGTATGGCACAACTCTGGCCATTGTGGCCACTTGGGGTTTGAAACATAGGATGAAGCTCTTCCTTTCTGTCTCTCCTCCTCTCAGTATATCTGACTTTCCAATTTAAAAAAAAAAATCAAAAAAAAGGGGGGAGAGGGGGAGAGAAAGACTAAGCAGTCCGATTCTATGGGTTAAAATGCAGCTTGAGACACTAGCATCCCATAGATGAGAGACTGACTGAATTCCCAGCTACTCCACTTCTAACTCAGTTTCCAGATAATGCAGCAGGTAAAGACTCAATTGACTGAATCACTGTCACCCACATGGGAGACTCAAGTGGAGATCTGGGCTCATGGCTTTGGCCTGATCCAACCCTGGCTACTGTAGGCACTGGGAGAGCGAAGCAGCAGATGGAAAATCCTTTCTGTCATTCTGCCTTTCAAAAATAAATGTTATTGCTTTTACAGTTTTTTTCTGGGAAAAAAAGCAGCAAGGTAGACAGGTATTTGAAAATATCGTTTTTACATAAATGGGCCCTTTACAAGGAATCTCAAGAATTTTGCTCAAAATGGGGTGGGCTTTGTGGTACCGCTAGCTAAACTGCCACCTGCAATGGCAGTACTCCAAATCAAAGCACTCATTCTAATCCTGCTAGCTTCACTTTCAATGCAGCTCTATGCTGACAGCCTGGGATAGCAGGAAATAGCCAAGTGCTTTGGCCCTGCCACCCCATGGGAGACAGCAGAGTTGCAGACTACATTATCATTATTGGCAACTGAAACTGTATTTGAAAGATCACTTGTTCTCTCTGAATTTCTGTCTTTTGAGTAAATTTTCATTTGAAAAAAAAAGTCTACTAAGAGGTTATCGTTGAGGTATAGGGGAGTTAAGAGGCCACCTGCCATGCAAGCAATCCATATAGATGCAAGTTCATTTCTTTGTTGCTTCACTTCCAATCTAGCTCTCTGGTAATGTGCCTGGAAAACCAGTTAGAGGATGAACTAAGTCCTCTGAACTCTGTCACCCACATGGAGATCCAGATGGAGTACAAGTTCTTAGCTTTGGCCTGATTTGGCACCAGCAATTACAGCCATCTATGGAACGAACAAATAGATGGGAGCTCGCTTGCTTATACACTCTCTCTTAAACTCTGTGTGTGTGTGTGTATGCGTGTGTAATATCATGCAATATAATCACAATCTCCCATTCAAATGATAACTACATTAAATGTAAGATGCTGAGGTCAGCACTGTGATCTAATGGGTTCAGTCATAGTCTGCAATGTTTACATTCTATATGGGCTGCTCCATTTCTGACTCACATCTCTGCTAACATACCTGCGAAAGTAGTGGAAGATGGTCAAAGTCCGACCCCATGAAGCTACTGGCTCCTGGCTTTGGCTTGGCCCAGAGATGGCCACTGTGGCCATTTGGGGAGTGAATCAGCAGATCAAAAAGATCTTTCTCTCTAATTCTGCTTTTTGCTTAGAATGCCCTCTTTCCATAATGGAGTGTCTGGGTTCAAGTCTTGGCTCTGCTCCTAATCCTTGCTTCTTGCTAATGCTACATTGGAAGGCAGCCAGCTCAAGTGCTAGGGGTCACTGCAATCCATGTGGGAGACAGACTGAGCTCATGGCTCCTGGTTTCAGCCTGGTACAGCCCATTCTGTTGGGGCATTTGATGAGCAAACCAATGAATGAAACTGTCTCTGCCTTTCAAATGAAATGAAAATATAAAACATATTAAATTTTTAAAATTCACAGAGTTTTTTTCCTACACACATCCATAATGAACCTTTTGCAAACTCAACAGAATGACAGTAATTGCTGAAGGAATGTAATTTCCCCATGTTAGAAAAACACAAGCACCTACAGTGATCTTAATTCAATACACAAAATCTTTAGTTAGTATCTGTATGTAGAAAAGCAAAAAACTCATTGGTGATACAACAGGAACTCTGAACATACACAAAGGGAGATTCAGAAAGTTTATGAAAAATGGAATTAAAAGATGTTTATATCGGTGCAAAAAACTTAAAACCCATGAATATGCATGGTCTCCAAAAGGTTCATGGAAAACACATTATGAATAGCTACATATGGATCTCAATTTTTTGTACAAGACATACTTATTTTCTATAATTCCATTTTCCATAAGCTTACTGAAGTATTCACCTGCAGTTCCTGTATTCACTGAGTCTAGAGGGGGCTTTCCAAGCAAACATGAACAAAAGAACTGTGAACTGAGATGATACAAATCAAAGATCTGCAGAAATAAGAATCATGAGAGATCAAAAGGGAGAATTTCAGAAAGAAGGTGATAAGGTCTTATTAGAAGCCACATTTAAACAGTACCGTCCAAGTTGAGGAGCCAACCTTGCCAAGTGTTGGGGACAGAGCCTACAGACAGAGCAAACAGCAGCCTACAAGGAAAGGCTCTGGTAAAAGAAGACCAGCTTGGTGGGAGATTACAGAAAACAACGTGGAGTCCTTCATTCTGGCTTTTACTGGTCTTTCATGTTGCAATGAGAAGCCATTTAAGCAGGGGGATGAGATTTATACTCAAAGAGGTTTAGGTTTATAAAAGGTTTTTACCTTTTTGAAATAATTGACTGAGTGCTGTGTGACCTATTCAGTGGAGTCAACTCTTCTTTTCATAGAGGAAATTGAGGTTCAGAGATATTCAGACTAGGTCACACAAATCCAGTCAGAGAAGTCTAAAGCTTTTGTTCACTAGCTTTTCTGCCACACTTACCAAAGGATCCTGCTTTCCCACACACTTACCCATTTATCCCCATTGAGTCAAAAGTGCACTGGCCTCACAACTGTCCTCCTGAAATCACAAAAAAACAAATATATGTAGGATTTCCTTTCTTTCTTTCTTTTTTTCTTTAAGAGTAACTTCTTTATTTGAAAGGCAGAACCAGAAAGAGAATGACAAATGGCTGTAACAGCTAGGGCTGAGCCAGGCTAGAGTCAGGAATTCCATCCAGGTTTCCCACCTGAATGACAGGAACTCAAGGACTTGGGCATCACCCACTACTTCCCAGGTATACTACACCAAGGAACTGGATCAGAAGCAGAGCAGCTGGAATTCAAATCTGCACTCTGATATGGGATACTGGCAAGAAAAGCAGGAGCTAATTGGCCTCACCTCGATGCCCATTAAGTGTGAAGGAATTTTGAAATTCATTCACAAATTTTTTTTTTTTTTGCTAGGAAACCTTTTCCCCACTTCAGAAAACTTTAGTTTCTCCTATTTCCCATGGTGAATGTTCTTCATTACCTGGATAGTCCCTATTTTGGGCAAAATTTGCCCATGGAATTATACTTATGCCTTTCAATAAATAGATTCATTGATTTAATTTGCACATAACATAATTCATCCTATAACAACTGCCTAAGACTGAGTCCTACCTTCACTTCAAACCCAGGTTCCTGTTACTGCACCTGGAAAGAGCAAACAAAACTTGGGTTTCTTACACAGGTCTAGTGTTGATAATAATTCCTGTCCTAAAACAGAATAAGCTCATGCTTCATGGAACCAATGTCAATTAGTTGAAATTTACTTAAACAAATACCTTCAATTAAATAGATCTCACTCCCTCACTTCACTCCTTATTCTAATTAATATATATTATATATATATAAAACAAAACTATAATAAATGCAAATCTCATTCCTGATACTCTTACATATTCTTTTTCTTCTTTCATATGCTTTAAGCCAGGGATGGTAAACCTTTTCCGAATAATTTGGGTATTAATAACATCATTTGCAGGCCATACAAAATTAACTTAAAAACTGGCCTGCACAGGGTTGTGGTTGTGGCATAGCAGGGGGGGTTTAGCCATTGCCTGTGATGCCACCTTCCTACACACATGCCCATTCCTGACTGTCCCACTTCTAATTCAGCTCCCTGTTAATTTGCCTGGGAAAGCACCAAGAGTTTGGGCTTCTGACATCCACATGAGAGACCCAGATGAAGTCCTGGTTTCTGGCTTCAAGCAGAGCCTTGGCCATTATGGGCACTTGAGAAGTGAACCAGCTGAGAGATTCTCCCTGCCTCTTCCTCAAAATCTGCCTTTCGAATAAAAATAAACAAGCAAGCAAGCCTGTCTGCCTGCCTGCCTACGGCCATGGAGTTACTGCATTTTAAGTTCTGTCTGTCGTTTCCTTGTCAGGGCCAGACCAAATGACTTCACTGCATTTATGGCGTCTGTGGACCAGATGTTCACCACTCCTGTTTTAAGCCTGAGAAGTCAACTACCATCAGCATAAATGCTACCTACCACACTTAATGCTCATGTCACTAAACACACTTAATTGATACACCTTGAAAATAATTTTAAGATGAAAATGGATATGATTAAAAATAACTGACACGGAGGCAAGCATTTGGCACAGTAATTGAGACGCAGCTTAAGACTACATCACACATCAATCTGTCTAGATTTAAGATCTGACTCTGCTCCTGATTCCAGCTTCCTACTGACACTGTTCTGGAAGGCAGCAGCTGATGACTCCCTGCCACCCACATGGAAGATCTTTACCTGGTTGCAGTTCCTGGCTTCAGCAGAATCCAGCCTTACCCGTTGGCAGGCATTTGGGGAATGAATTAGTAAATGGGAGATGACTGTTTGCCTCTCCACCTCCAAATAAGTAAAAACAACTCAAGCAGATAAAACTATAATGAACTACAAAACAAGTATAATCAATGGGGGTCAAGCACGGTAGCCTAGTGGTTCCTCACCTTGCATATACTGGGATCCCATATGGGTGACGGTTCCTATGTCAGCTGCCCCACTTCCCTTCCAGCTCCCTGCTTGTGGCCTGGGAAAGCAGTCAAGGATGGCCCTTGGAACCCTGCACCTGTGTGGGAGACCCAGAAGAAGCTCCTGGTTCCTGGCTCCTGATCAGTTCAGGTAATCTGGGGAGTTGGGAACTAGCAACTTGGGGAGTGAACCAGCAGATAGGAGATCTTTCTCACTTTGTAAATTTACCTTTCCAATAAAAACAAATAAATATTAAAATAAAAAGTATAGCCAATTGGAATCCTAACTAGCAAGGAGATTTATATTGTAAATAATTTTTTAAATTGGAAAGTCAGATATATAGAGATGAGGAGAAACAGAGAAAGATCTTCCTTCTACTGGTTCACTCTGCAAGCAGCTGCAATGACCGAAACTGAGCCAATCCGAAGTCAGGAGCTAGGAGCTCTTCCAGGTCTCCCATGTGGGTGCAGGGTCCCAAGGCTTTGGGCCATCCTTGACTGCTTTCCCAGACCACAAGCAGGGAGCTGGATGGGAAGCAGGGCCACCAGGATTAGAACCGGTGATCATATGGGATCCCAGCATGTGCAAGGTGAGGACTTTTACTTTACCCACTAGGCTACTGTACCAGGCCTGCAAATAATTCTTAGAAGGTGCAAGCCTTCTGAATAAAATTCTCTTTTTTCACTTTTTCCCCTTTGATACAGATGGTAGACAGACAAGATTAGGCTCCTATCTGCAATTACACTCCCCATATCCCTGTAAAGGTTGGAGCTTGGCTATTGCTGGAACCAGAAAATTTAATCCAGGTTAACTCACAGGTGTTATCTGAGCCATCACTTGCTGCTGCCTTTCGGGGTCTGCACTAGCAGGAAGCACAAATCAGGAGCCAACACCAGGAATCAAACCTTGGCACTCAGATGAGAATACCCAGGTATATTAATCACCAGGTCTACTGTCTGTCACAGTCAATATTTAACCTTTAAAAAACAACCCAATGGGCCTGGTACTTTAGCTTAGTAGCTAAAGTCCTCACCCTGCATGCACCAGGATCCCATATGGGTGCTGGTTCTAATCACGGCAGCCCCACTTTCCATCCAGCTCCCTGCTTGTGGCAGTCGAAGATAACCCAAAGCCTTGGGATCCTGCACCTGCATGGGAGAACTGGAGGAGGCTCCTGGCTTGATTGGCTCAGCTCTGGCCGTTGTTGCCACTTGGGGAGTAAATCAGCAGGCAGAGGTTCTTCTTCTGTCTCTCCTCTTCTCTGTATATCTGACTTTCCAATGAAAATAAATAAATCTTGGAAGAAAGAAAGAAAGAAATCCAGAAATCCAAAAAGAAAGAGAGAAAGAAAGAAAGAAACAAACAGACAAACAAACCCCCGCCCCCTCCCCCGCCAAAAAAAAACTATCAAATGCAAACAGTGTTGTGGCAGAGCAGGTTAAGTTAATGCCTGCAACACCATGACGGATGCCAATTTGAGTTCTGGTACTTCCTACCAATGTGCCTGGGAAAGCAACAGAAAATGATTCAATTACCTGGGTTCCTGCCACTTATGTAGGAAATCAGGATGCAGTTCCAAGTTCCTGCCTTCAGCCAGATCTAGACCCAACTTGCAAGCACTTGGATAGTGAGCCAGAGGATAAAAGATCTTTCTTTCTGCTTTTCTTTTTGTCATTCTACTTTTCAAATAAACAGATTTTTAAACTTTAGTTATTTGTTTTTATTTGAAAGGTAGATCCACAGAGAATGAGATTTTTCCACCCACTGTTTCACCCTCTGAACCACCACAACAACTGGAGCCAGGCAAATTCAAAGACAGGAGCCCAGAGCCTCCTCTGCACCTCCCACATGGACACAAGGGCCCATGGACTTGAGCCATCTTTCACTGCTTCCAAGACATACTAGCAGGGATCTGGATTGAAAGTGAAACAGCCGAGATTCAAACTGGCACCCACATGGGACATCAGTAGTGCAGGCAGAGGTCCAACACACCATTCTATAGTGCCCTACCCGTTTCAAAGATTTATTTTAAAAAAATAAACAGTGATCTAAGATCTGTTTAAGAAGAAAGTAACTACCCAATTATTTTCCACAGCAGCTACACCAGTCTATTTAATGTGATAGTCAGAGACAGATAGATACAGAGAAAGAGCAAGCTCCCTCCTGCTGGTTTAGTTCCCAAATGCCTACAATGGGAGAGCCGTCTAATCGGGAGACAGAAACTCAATCTAGGCCTCTCGGGGAGTTGGCAGAAGGCCATCACTGCTGCTTCCCAGAGTCTACACCAGCAAGAAGATGGACTCCAGTGCCACATACCAATTCCTATACCATTCTATACCTAATACAGGGACTTCCAATTTCTCCACATACTCATCAACATTTGTGTATTAATACTGCCCAACCTTATGGATGTGAAATGGTACCCGATTTAGGGCTCTTTCGGAAGTGCAAGACATATTTGGGAATATAAGTAAGTACAAACAAGGGACATCTACCAATTTAGTAGTTAAAAATATCTGCAAGAAGGATCAGTGTAGTAGCACAACATGTTAAGCCATCACTTTCAATGATGGCATCCCATGTAGGAGCACCTGTTTAAATTCCAGCTGCTCTACTTCCAACCTAGCTTTCTGCTAATGTGCCTGGGAAGACAGTGTATGACGAGCCCAAGTGTTTGGGCCCCCACCACCCTTGTTGGAGACCTGAATAGAGCTACTGGCTCCTTCAGTATGGCCTGGACCTGTTTATTGGAGCCATTTGGGGTGTGAATCAGTAGACATAAGATTTCCTTGCTTTCTGTGGCTCCGTTTTTGTTACTCTTTCAAGTGCATAAATATGTCTTTAAAAACAGTATTTCCAAGAGCAGGGATTTAAATTATAAGGATGGGAGTGGGGAGGGGAACCTTAAATAAAAGAGAGGAAAAAGGATTACAGGAAAAATAAGTAGCAATTACAAAGATGTAAATGTAGTCAAGTGGATGTGATCTCTAACGCTGTGGTTCTCAAAGTGTAGTCCCTAGGACAGCTGCCTGAATATCACTTGGAGATTTGTCCAAAATGGACATTTCAAGGTCCCTCTTCAAATCAGTTCAACCAGAAATTCTGGGATTAAGACCTTGCAAACTGGGTTTTACAAACCCTGTAGATAATGCGAAGAACCTTAAACCTTAAAACCACTGAGCCAGTATAATTAGAGACCTGTCATGTCAGGAAGGTTAAAGCAAAGGAAGGAGGGTACCTGCTGACAACTATCAGAAGTCAAACTACATGAGGCCGTTAAAGCTAATAATAAACCAGGAGCAGTCCCAATAGTTCCTAACTTTTTAGGCTCTGCTCAACTCTTACTGCCCTTGACAATTAGAGAATGTATGCTCTTCAAGCTCTAACAGAGAAATTATGAAACTTGATTATGTGAAATACAACCAGAAACTGAGGTATTAGATTTTCATGTTCATTCATTCTTAATTATTAAATCCCCCGTATGATTTCTTTTCTTTTTTAAAGATTTATTTTACTTTTATTACAAAACCAGATATACCGAGAGGAGGAGAGACAGAGAGGAAGATCTTCCGTCCGATGATTCACTCCCCAAGTGAGTGCAAGAGCCAAAGCTATGCTGATCCGTAGCCAGGAGCCAGGAACTTCTTCCGGGTCTCCCACGCAGGAGCAGGGTCCCAAGGTTTTGGGCCGTCCTCAACTGCCCTCACAGGCCACAAGCAGGAAGCTGGATGGGAAGTGGAGCTGCTGGATTAGAACTGGCGCCCATATGGGATTCTGGCACATTCAAGGCAAGGACTTTAGCCACTAAGCCATGCCGCCGGGCCCAGTATGATTTCTTTTGCAACTTGGGATTACTTAGAAGCTAATTTTTACATTTCCAAACACGAGTCTGTTGCGATAGCTAACCCTGCATGCGCCAGGATCCCATGCGGGCACCAGTTCATACCCTGGCTGCCCTACTTCCCATCCTGCTCCATGCTTGTGGCCTGGAAAAGCAGTAGAGGATGGTCTGAAGTCTTGGGACCCTTGGAACCCTGTACCCTTGTGGGAGACCTGGAGGAAGCTCCTGGCTCCTGGCTTCAGATCAGCTCAGTTCCAGCTACTGCAGCCACCTAGTGAGTAAACCAGGAAATGGAAGATCTTTTTCTCTGTCTCTCCTTCTCTCTGTAAATTTGACTTTCCAATAAAAATTAATTAATCTTAAAAAAAAAAAAACTAATGAAATAAATAGCTCTCAAGCATTTTGGGGTAGGTATTGTGGGACAACTGGTTAAGCTACCACATGGGATGCCTCCATCTCATATCTGGATGCTTCTGGCTGATATGAGCAATGATGCAGCAAGAATCTGGTACTAAGTCTGTGTCATCGACAGGGGAGGTCAGGATGGCCTTTCTGGCCGCTCACTTCCACCTGGCCCAGCCCCAGCAGTGTCGAGGATGTTCAGAGTGAACCAGCCAACTCAAGAGCTCTTCCCCACCCCCAACTCTGACTCTGCCTTTCAAGTAGTATCAACAAACATTAAATTCTTTCCACAACATACACAAAAGTCACCTTGTATAAAACTGAATCTGATTTAGCTTGCATTGTTAGAAAAGGTGGCCTATCAAATACAAAATCTTTGAAATTTACTGAGAATTTTTAAGGGTACTTTTTAAGGCTATTGAATAATTATATCTTACACAATCTGTAACAGTGGCAATACAAATGACTTCATTTTTTCAAAGATTGATTCATTTTCATTGGAAAGGGAAACCTACAGAGAGAAGGCGAAACAGAAAGATCCTCAACTCACTGACTCACGTCCCAAATG
This sequence comes from Ochotona curzoniae, assembly GCF_017591425.1. Lineage (NCBI taxonomy): Eukaryota > Metazoa > Chordata > Mammalia > Lagomorpha > Ochotonidae > Ochotona > Ochotona curzoniae. The sequence goes on from NW_024467122.1 coordinate 68,461,981, forward strand.
CCCAAAGCTAAGCAGATCTGAAGCCAGAAGCCAGGAGCCTCCTCCAGGTCCCCCACATAGATATGCAGGGTTCCAAGGACCTTGGACACCCACCACTGCCTTCCCAGACATCTTATTTATGCATTTGAAAGAGTAACAAGCAGGAAGCTGCACCTGAAGTGAAGCAGCCCTGATTCAGAACCTATATGGGATATGGGTACCTGGAGGTGGCAGGCCAACCAGCTGAGCCTTTGTGCTAGCCCTATGGCACTGATTTTCCAGAAAACAAAAAAAATAACAAACCTTTAGACAGCAGCATGGTGTAGTTGGCCAGACCTATGCCTGTGGTATTGGCATTCCACATGGGTTCCTGTTTGAGTCCTACCTACCCCACTTCTGAATCTGTTCCCAACTAATGGCCTGGGAAAGGTGTGGAGAATGGCCCAAGTCCTTGGGCTGAAGTACTTATATTTCAGACCATGTAGAAGCTCTTGGCTTCCTGGCTTCAGACTAATCAAGTCCCAGCCACTGCATCCACTTGGAGAGTTAACCAGTGGATGGAAGTTCTCTGTGTCTAATTTAAAAGAAAAAGTAGGGTACAATGTTATATAGTCACCTAGTAGCTCAAACTTATGGTGTTATTTTAATGTAAACATTCCATCATGATGATTTTATAAATTTTGCCTTGTAGTTGTATTTACATGTAACATATATAACCTTTGCTATCTGGTACAAATAACCTTAGAATGCTGATTTTTTTGCTGGTACACTGAACCTTTGAATATTACATGATGAGAGAGTGCTGGTGGCATCCCCATTATACAGTCTCTCCTCTATTCTCAGTAGGCAAAATTCAGTTTTATTTCTGGCAACAATGTGTTGTGTTACATTACATTTCCTAACTGCCTGGCAGCTAAGGGTCAATGAAGTTGCTAAGTGGAACTTCCATGAAACCACTTGAAACAGATGGCATAATAGCCTGCATGTGCTCCACCCACTCCCATCCTTCCTCTTACAAGAAATCTGTGAAAGCTGGAGCTTCAAGCAACCATCTTGGACCATAAGGTTAACCATATGCTAAATATGGTAGAACAGAAACACAGTAGTACAAAGACCTTGATGACGAAAAACGAAACACAATTCTCCCTAGACTGCTAAACTCTAGACTGATAAAGGGAAAATTTGAATGCTGATGACTGATGACTGGCTTTGGATTAGCTCAGCTCTGGCCGTTGTGGCCACCTGAGTGAACCAGCAGACGAAAGAACTTTCTGTCTCTCCTTCACTCTGTAAATCTTGCTTTCCAATAAAAATAAATAATAAATCTTTTATAAATAAATTCAAAACAAAACAAGAATTTGAGTTAAGAAATGCAAAGGAATTAACAGGAAATTTTCAAAGGATAAAATACAAATGGCTAACAGACATGAAAAAAAATGCTCAGGATCACTAGCCATTAGGGAAATGGAAATAAAAACACAGTAAATCTTCACCAAACTCCAGTCAGGATGGCTATCATACCAATAGCAATAAATGTTGGCAAGGATGTGGTGGAAAAAGATACCCTAATCCACTGCTGGTGGGAATGTAAACTTTAGCTACTATGGAAGACAGTATGGAGTTTTTTTTTTTCAGAAATCTGAAACATGACCCAGCCTCCCCCGTCCTGTGGATTTACCCAAACAAAACGAAATCAGCACAAAAGCAACTTATCCTACTCCTGTGTTTATAGCAGCTCAGCTGACAAAAGCTAAGATACGGATCAATCCAGATGTCAATCAACTGATGATTCAATAAAGAAAATGTGTGTGTGTACACACACACACACACACACACTATGCAATACTGTTCAGTAAAAACAATGAAATCCTGTCTCTTGCAACAAAATGGATGTAACTGGAAACCATTATGCTTAGCGAAAAAAGGCAATTGCAAAGGAAAATATCATGTTTTTCCCAATTTGTGGTAAGTAAAAGAAAGAGTACAAAAAATGTAATCTATGTGTGAAACTGACATTCTGAGAGTTGATTATTATTTACAGCTTTTGTCTATAATTCTAAGGAACAGTGGCTTTTTTCTATCTGTTACTTGTTGAATTATTCATCTAACGGGGTGTTAACCCTGTGACTGTGAAGTAAGCTGAAAGTATGCCCCTATGAAAACCTAGAGAGAGAGAAAAAGGAGGGGGAGGGTGCAAATGGGAGCAGGTGGGGATGGGAGGAAGGGCATGTCCCTAAATTTGTATTGCAAACACATGAAATCTGCTCACTTTATATAAATAATTTTAAAATAAACAAAATTTTTAAACTTGAACAAAAAAACTGCAATCACACAGAGTGGGGATCCCAAACACCCACACAGCTTGTTTCTAACTGTAATTATTAAAGGCAAACTTCTTTATCCCTTCATCCATGATCTTGGCTGAGCTGCTTACATTCTCTATCTTCGCTGTGCTGATTTTTATTTTCCATCCCCAGGGTTTCACCTTTTTCAGTGGAGCGTAGAGGTGCCATAAGCATCTTGACGATACTGATCTTAAGGAGGAGCTTTACATTGCATGACTCCTATTTGTTTTCTCCTGAAACCTTTCTGTATATAATCAAAAGTGACAAGCTGGGGTACAGTGGTTATTTGCAATGCAGACATCCATATCAGAGTGCTGAATCAAGTCCTGGCTGCTCTGCCTTTGGTCCATATCCCCCTACTATTGCTCCTGGGAAAGCACCGAGTCCAAGTGCCATCTTCTTTCTCTCTCTTCATCTTTCAAATGAATAAAAATGCAACAAAACAAAAAACAAAAAAAAAAAACCCGACAAGGTTAGTTATCTGGAACCAACAGGAACCTTTAAGGCACTAATGATTCGGTGCTTGCATACTTCCCTGATCTTGGGCTTTTGTTTCTACTTTTTTTTTTTTCCACCTAAGTCATGTTTTTTTTTTTTTTTTAAATAAGAGACAGAGAAAGATCTTCCACATCCACTGATTCATTCCGCAAATTGTCAAAATGTCTGAGATTGGGCTAGGTCAAAGCTAGGACCAGGAGCTTATTCTGGGTCTACTATGTGGGTGCCAGGGACCCAGGCCCTATCAATCCATTCTCACAATGGCAATGAATGGGCTGGATTGAAGACAAAAGCCAAGAACTGAATTAAAGTGTCCTACAGGGGTAGCAAGATCCCAATTCCTGGGTAAGTCATCACTGCTGCCTCACAAGCTCTGCATTAGGGGAAAGCTGTAGTGAGAAACCAGGATTTGCTATCAAACCCATGTAAGGAACTGCTTTCCCAGGCACACTGGCAGGGAGCTGGATTGGAAGTGGAGCAGCTGGAACTTGACAGAGGTCCACAAGGGATGAAGGTACTGCTAAACATGCTATACCACTGCATCAGCATATGAATATTTCACTTCTTTATTTTTAATTAATTTTTATTAAAATGCAGATTTACAGAGAGACAGACAACCTTTCACCTGCTGGTTCACTTCTCAAATGACCACAATGGCAATCTGAAGCCAGGAGTTCTTCCAGATCTTCCACGCTCCCATGCTTGGGTACAGAGTACCAAGGCTTTGGACCACCCTCCAGAGCTTTTCCAGGCAATAAATAGGGAGCTGGATTGAAAGTGGAGCAGCCACTAGAGGGACCCATATGCGGTGCCAACACTTATCCAACTAAGTCATCACACCAACCCACCCCCCACAACAAAATTTCACTTAAAATTTGTCCCTTGAAAGTTCCTTTCCAAAGGGTTTTCATGATAAAATAACTACTTCATTCCAGTATTTCCTCATTTATTTCGAAGCTCCCTAAACTTTCTCAACATTTGCTATATTTAGAATATGGCTTTATACAATATAAGAGATGCATTTATGGGGCGGGGGGAGGTTGGGCACTGTGGTACAGGGTGTTAAGTCGCCATCTGCCATACCATATGAGCACAAGTTTATGTCCTGATTGCTTCACTTTCAATCCAACTCTCTGTCAATGATCTTGGGAAAGTAGCAGAAGAATGGCCCAAGTACTTGGTCTCTCTGCCATCCAAGTGTGAGACTCAGATGAACCACCTGGCTTTGACTTCAGCTCCACCCACCAAAGTTGTTGTGGCCATTTGGGCCATTTAGAGAGTGAACCAGCAGATGGAAGCTCTCTACTTCTCCTTTCTAACTTTGCCTTTCAGATAAGCAAATACATTCAACCAGGGGGGAGGGCTTGCTTTTCAAACATATTTATGAGGCTGAGCTTCTGGTGAAGCAGCTCGAGACACTTGCATCTCAAATCAGTGTGTAAGTTAGAGTTTTGACTCTTCTGATTACAGCTTCTGGCTAACATACTCTGGGAAGCAGAACCAACAGGTGGTAGATGGGTTCCCATCACTCCATGAGATCTGGATTCAGGACCCAGCTCCAGATTTCTGCCTGGCCCAGGTCAATCCCAAATGTTATAGGCAGTTTAGGAGCGAACCAATGAATGGGAGTTTGCTTCCTCCCTCAATCTCTACCTTTGAAATGATTAAAAGTTTAAAATTTTTAATATATTTATAAAATAACCAAACAATAAAAAGGTTATTTATACAAACAAAATTACAGTAAAAAATAAAAGTGACTTAATATTTAAGGTGAAGAAATTCATTTTAATTTTTCTTTTACTTTCATTACACTACCTATGCAAAAAGATGAATGCCATCCAATTTTAAACTGGCTAGTTTTCCTCTTCCACCTTTTGTTGAATATTATTCATAAATGGACTATTTAACTCCACCTTATCAGCCATTCTCTCATGTAATTGTTTCAGGATGTTGGTAAATTTCTATGGGCATTCAAACTGAAGAAGCAGTCAGTGTAAAATCTGTCATGTCATGACTTTTATTTCAAAGCAACAGACATCCTGTTCTTTGTGGCTAGCAGAATTTAACCAGAAGTATACTCTGTGATCAAAACCAAGGCAGCCCCAATATTACAATCTGCTAATAAAAAAAATGGTTTGAATTTACTAATAGGTAAATGATTCTGTTTTGTTAAAAGTGGCTTCTCTGAAGAGGAAGTTAGATTGGTTTCATAAGCTCAAGGGTGGACAAAACACACTGACTTGCAGAAAGACTCAAATGGTAAAGGGATGATCAGAAGGGGCAGGAACATAGTAACACTTAAATTCACTGATTGAGTATTATTATTTAAACAAGAATGACCACCATATAAAACAACAAATCTGATTAGAGATGTGGAGCTACCCAGAAACAGTGGTTGCTCCCCTCATTCCTGTTCTTCCTGCAAACCACTTGAAAGCAGTGTGTAGAAGAAGTAAACAGGTAAGCTAACCTAGTAAAATAAAAGACATCACATAATCTGTAAAGGGACCTCTCCTCCTAGTATCAGTCAAGAAGTTTATCCTGTTCTTATGTTTCCACACCAACTTAACAGAACCCTGAAAATAACTGGCATTTGTTTTACCCTGGCTTTGCCAATTTTTTTGCTATTATACATAGGCAGATATGTCTCCTTTCCTTCTATAACTCAATTCTATATTTATAAGAACCTATCAAGGCTTGTGAGTAATAGCAACAGTTGTATATAACCATAAACTGGAAAAATATCCAAAAGACTAACAAAAAGAAATGTCTGCTTTAGCTGGCACTAGAATCATTTAATGAAAAGTCTTTGGGGCTAAATATGTGGTTGCAACATCCATATCCTATATTAGCATGCCTGAATTCAAGTCCTGATTACACTCCCAAGCCTAGTTCCCTGTCAGTACACATCCTGGGAGACAGCAGGTGACGGCTCCAGTGGTCCTGGTTCCCACAACCCATGAAAGAGACCTCAATTGAGTTCCTGGCTCCTGGGCATCTGGAGACTTAGCAAGCGGATAGGAACTTTGTCCAGTAAGTAAAATAAGTTGGAAAATAAAAAATATCTGGGGCAGGCATTTGGCAGAGGAGTTAACAAGCCTACATCTCATATTGGTGTGCCTGGTTCCTGTCCCCAACCCAGTTTCCTGTTAGTATGCACTGCAAGGAGGCAGCAGACGATGGATTAAGCACTTAGGTATAGGACTAAGTAAGCTACCACCTGAGATACTGGCATCACATATGGGAGCTGGTTCATGTCCTGGCTGCTCCACTTCCAATCCTGCTCTGTGCTAATGGCCTGAGGAAAGCAGCAGAAGGTGCTGCAACATGTGGGTCCCTTGTACACCCATGGAGACCCAGATGAAGCTCTGGCTCTGTTGCAGACATCTGGGGAATGAACCAATAAATTAAAGATTCATTCTCTCTCTCTCCTTCTCTTTCCCTTCCTCTCACCTTCCTTCCTTCTCTTCCCTCCCTCCTTCCCTTTCTATAACTCTGAATTTCAAGTTAAAAAAAAAAAAAACTCTTTAACAAAGGGTGGAAAAACACCAGTTTTGTCTTAAAAATATGTGTGTATGTATGCATGTGTGTGTGTGTGTGTGTGTAAACTCTTTACTGGGAAATAGTTCAATTGCAAACTCAGTGAAAAACTACAAAGATAATATTTAGGAGAAGTAGAGTCCCCCATGACCTTAAGGGTAAAGTACTATAAAAGTACTGTAAACTCTGTATTCAATGCCTTTACTCAAAAATAAGAGACACGTTTCAGTTTCACTATGAAGGACTAAAAGCACTGAGAAAAGGGGATGTTTCTTATTTAAATACGAAAAAGGTACAACGGAAGAAGAAATGGTTGGTTCACCACAGAGAAGCAGAGAGAGGGGGAGGGAAAGAGAACCAAATGAAAAACCCAAACCACATTTTAGCACAGCCTTTGAAACACTAATCAAAACCAACCCTCCTCTAGTAGCTTGTTCAGAAGTCAAACATAATGAAACAAAAATCCTAACACACCCACAGGATTCCCAAGAGCCTGAGCCAAATTCAACGATTGAGACACTGTAGTCAAACTAACAGAATTTTGTGCATTTGGCTGCCTAAAAGCCTCTGTGTAAATCAATGCTCTGTAACTCTAGAAAAAGAAAACCACTGTTACTCAAAAGATAACTGATTTTTACTTGCTGTTTTTCCTCCTACAACAAAGTCATAAACAACTTTAATCATCAGTTACACAAAAATCTCCACTATTAGAATGAACATTTGGTACAGTGCTGATTCGGACATGCAGGTCCCAAACTACAGTCCCTAGGTTTGGTTTAAGTCCCTGTTCCACTTCTAAACCAGCTTCCTGCTGAGGCATATCTTGGGAAACAGTAGGTGGTGGCTCAAGTTCTTGGGACCCTATCAGCCATATGGGAGACTCAGATTAAATACCTAATTCTTCTCTCACAGTCCCAGCTGTTGTGTTGTGGGCACTGGAGGAGTGAACCAATGGGTGGAAGATATCTCTTTGTGTCTCTCTGCCTTTCAAACAAGAAAACAGTTTGAAAACCTTCAGTCTTTAAACTAAAGCACAATATCTGAAATACATGAAATGCCTACGAAAAATGGATCATACTAACAATATACAAAGGTAGCAGTTAATGAATATTTCAAGATTAAAAGTATCAACATATTGAGCTTCAGACTAATCTTGTTTTCTCTTCTCCAATATTGCTGCTACCTAACTAATCTATAATCCCCTCAATAGGCTGTTACTATATCACACCCATTAATCTTCTGTTGCCTATAGTAATCTCAATTCATCTAACCAAGTATTTTCAAAATATATCCATAAGTATGCCAAACTGTATATGTGCATATACAAGGACCCTTCAAACAGCATATGAGGAATGCTGATTACGAACCAACTATACAGTAGATATTTGGCCCAAAGGTTAAGATGCTGTTTATGATGCCTGCACACCTTACTGGAGTGCCTGGGTTTCACTCCCAGCTCTCCTTCATATCTCAGCTCCCTCCTGTACTGCAGACAGCAGCAGGTAATAGCAAGTACTCAAGTCTCTACTACTAGTGTATTATGATGTGGATTGAGTCCCAGAGCTCCTGGCTTGGCTCTGGCTTGGCTCTGGCTTGGCCCCAGCTGCTGCAATCACTTGGGAAATAAATCAGCAGAAAGAAAATCCATGTTTCTGGTTCTGTGCCTTTCAACTAAATTTTTGGAGGCTAGCACTATGGCACATACAGCACTTAAAACCACCACATGTAATGCCAGCAGTACACTTCTTATCCAGCTCCCTGCTAATGGCCTCAGAAAAACAGCGCCAAATGGTCTAAGCACCTGGGCCCCCGCTACCCATATGGGAGACCCAGAAGAAACTCCCAGCTTGGGCCTTTACCCAGCCCCAGATGCTGGAGTCTGCTAGGGAGTGAAAAAGTGGGTAGAAGATATCTCTCTTTCAAATAAATAAATCTTTACAAAAATTTTACAAAAATAATTTTTTAAAAAAGAAAAAAGACTATGTAAGGATTGCAAATTTTCTGTACCAAAATACTTACTTTTCGAAGCTACTTCATCTATAACAATTCCTCTAGCCTTACTCATTAAAAAATTATGTCTTGTAGATGAAAATTTAGTATCTTAAAACTCTAAAACCAGTTTTAAACATACTATAATTGTAGAGTAAAATATCAACTTTACAATTTAAGTATAAAAATAATCCACCCAGAGACTGGCATCATGGCACAGAGGGTTAAGCTACTGCCTGCAATACTGGCATCCCTTTTCAAAGTGCTACTTCTGAGTCATGGTTATTCCGCTTCCAATCCACCTTGCTGCTAATTTCCCTAGAAAAGCAGTAGAGGATGGTGTGGGTGCTTGGCTCCCCGACCCGTGATCCATGTGGGTGGGCTCCAGGATGGAGGGCTTGGCTTTTGACTGACTGACTTAGATCTGGTTGTTAAGACCACCTGGAGAATTGTACCAGTGGATAAAATATCTGTCACTCTGCCTTTAGATAAATAAAAAATAAAATGATTTAACCACTATACCAACTCAATTAAATAAAAAATGGAAATTGAGATGGACTCTGAAAGCAAATACGATTCAACTTTTCTGGATGACAAAGCAAACACTGGATTGTTCCATAAAAACATGGTATCCTCAAGCCCTGCTGCAGTAGGTAAAGTCAAATACAACCAAGCCTACCTTTTTGTTTTCCTTTTCATAAAAAAACACTTTTTGTTACTGTTGCTAGCTGGGCTATGCTGAACTTTCCTTCTGTTTTAAAATCTGTCTCCTTTAATTTACTCTGAGCTTTAACTGAATCATATATTTGCCTTAACTGAATCTGTTAGTAAAATTACGTAAACTTCTAGTGCTCCTGAAAACTTCAGAAATGCACCTTTGAGAAAAGTGAATGCATTTCAGGGATCAAACTTTTAGCATACAGACTTCCTAGCCTATACTCTAGCTCTCAGCTGTGCATACATAAAATGTTTCTCTGTCTCTTACACTTCCTTACAATATTACAATTAAGTTACACTGGATTTACCATGTTATAAAACAATGACATGCCTTATAGTTACAAATTCAGTGACTTTCTGGAAATTCTCTATGTTTCATAGTGATCTGCTTCCACCAAACTTCTATGGCAAAGTATTTTTCTTCCTGAGAATACTAAAGACTGTTCTCATGTCAATCAGATGTAATCACAACAGTCCTACAATCAAAGATAGATTCTAACTGGTCATCCTGGGACACAGGATTTTATAATTATGTAGAGAATTAGTGTAATCTTAGTTCAATATGAAGTATAGTCATTGCTCCAACATTCCCAAATAAGATACATGGCAATCCTGAAAAATCAACCCAGTGCTTTAATTAAGTACCAAAAACAACCAATACAAGAAATCTAAAGGTGAAAAGGATGAATATACCATATAAAAGGACTGAACTAGGACTAAACCAACAACCAAACCAAGGTCTAAAAATTCTGAGTTCTAATTACTGAAAAGCCAGCAACCCAAGCCAATATTTCTTAATCCTCTCATTCTTAAATTGCTGTGAATATTCAAGCATAAGTAAAAAAAATTTCAGAAAAGAAAAAAGAAAGAATTGAAACTTAAAGATTTTTTACCCAAAGAAAAAGAATTCTTTGTCCTAACCTGTTCCACATACAGATAAATCCCAACGGCCCTGATATCGTACTGGTAAGTGTGGCAAGTTAGATAGATTTAAAGTGTATTTACTAACTGGGAGGAGTTGGTTTTAATACAAAGGATGTAACCTTGGTTTAATCATAGCTGAGTGCATAAAGAGGCTTATGCTGTCAGTGCTGTCTTAACAACAAGAAGTTAAAAACCTTCAAGGATACAGCACAGCACTGCCTATGAATGATTACAAGTGTACATATGGTTCAACACCAAAAGGTAAAGGCTGGTAGCAGCCGTTTAACTTAGCCTTTACAACACCTGCAGCTCACATTGAAGTACTTGGGCTTGACTCCTAGTTCTGACTCCTAGGTCCAGTCTCTCACCAACACAGATCTTAAGTGGCAGTGCAAATGGCTCAGACAACTAGGCCCCTGCCACCCACGTGAAACAACTGGACTGCATCTCTGGCTACTGCCCTCAATTCAGTCCTGCCCCAATTGTTGCGGGCATCTGAAGAGTAAATAAGTAAATATGACCTCTCTCTCTGCTCTTAAATAAAATTTTGGAAAAGAATATACAAAAACGTTTTTAAAGTATTTTTGAAAATAAATTACAATTTGTGTTGAAACATTTTCAAATACTTTTATAATACATATCTTGCTTTAATCATGTTATCTCTAATCACATCTTGCTTTAATATTAGTTCTGACTTTGTTATATGTCCGTTTTTGAAACTTACTGATTTTTCATATTACATAAACAAAGCAATAAAATAGTCTTCACTTGACAAATCAATACTAAATTGAAATTATGTTCCCCTTTTATCTTCCTCTCTGTCTCTCCTCCTCTCTGGTATATCTGACTTTGTAATAAAATAAATAAATACATCCTTTTAAAAAATGGGCCCAGTGGCATGGCCTAGCAGCTAAACTCCTCGCCTTGAACGCCCCCGGATCCCATATGGGAACCGGTTCTAATCCTGGCAGCTCCACTTCCCATCCAGCTCCCTGCTTGTGGCCTGAGAAAGCAGTCGAGGACGGCACAAAGCTTTGGGACCCTGTACCCATGTGGAATACCTGGAAGTTCCTGGCTCCTGGCTTTGGATTGGCACAGCATCGGCTGTTGCGCTCACTTGGGGAGTGAATCATCGGACAGAAGATCTTCCTCTCTATCACTCCTCCTCTCTGTATATCTGACTTTGTAATAAATAAATCTTTAAAAAAAAATTACTACATGGGGTAAAGTTTATGATCTAAAACTAATAAAACCAGTTAACAAAAAGACAGGATTTACCATACTAAATAAAGGTTAGAAGAAAATAATGGACTTATGCCTTCAATTCTGCAAACTCGGCAGACTGCTCAATCTGTCTACTGAAAAAACAAAAATTCCTAATTTATACAGTAACAACCTGGGGGTGGCATTGTGGCATTCTAAATTAAGACTCCAACTGCAGTGCCAGCATCCTTATGGGCACTGGTTTGACTCCCGACCGCTCCACTTCTGATCCAGCTTCTTCCTAATGGTCTAGAAAAAAGCACACAGGATGGTCCAACTTCTTGGGCTGCTGCACCCACACCAGGGGAACCTGGAAGAAGCTCCTGGCTCCTGGCTTCAGACTGGCTCAGGTCCAGCCATTGCACCATTTGGGGACTGAACCAGTGGATGAAAGACCTATCTCTTCCCCTTTGTTTCTATAACTCTTGACTTTCAAGTAAAACATAAATCTTGAAAAGAAAAAACTTTTAAATATTCATTGAAAGTATACTGTTAAAAAAAACTACGCATACTTTACCTTCATTTCCCACTAGCCTTTCATAGTGCCCTCGTATTCTTCACTTTCCTATATTCTGACATTTATTGTTTAAATCCTAAACTTAACAACTGCTTACAAATCCTGATGTACTCATTCTATCATTTCAGCATGTCTAAGTTTATTTCTATTGATCAATTTTTCTTCTAGTTATAGCTGACATCCTCTTACTTATTTGAGTACATAAGTAACAGAAAATCCAGTTAGAAGTGCCATGCTAGTGCACTAGGGAAGCAGCAAATTGAAGGCTCAAGTGCTGGAGTCCCTACCACCCACACGGGAGAGCTGGCTGCAGCTCCCCTTGGCCTACCAGCCCTGGCTGTTGCAGCCATTTGTGCAGTGAACTAGCAGAAGAAAGATGATATTTGTATTCTCTCTCTCTTCCAATGTCACTCAAATACATAAATCTTAAAAAAAAAACAAAAAGGCAAATCAGTAAAATACAACTCTGCATCCAGAAGTAATCCCTATGTCTTTGGTCAACTGATTCTCAACAACAGTAACATCACTAATTAGTGGGGTTAGTCTAGCCAACAAATGGCAAGGAGATAAGTGGAAAAATATATGTTAAAAAAAAGAAAGAAAGAAAGAAAGAAAGAAAAAGGAAGAAGGTGGCTCTTTACCTCACACTGTAAAATTAACTGCAAATAAATCAAAGATCTAAATTCAGGGAGCTAAAATCATAAAGTCCAAGAGATACACAAATGACCAGTAAGCACATGAAAATATGTTCAACATCACTCCAGTGATTAAGAAATAAACAAATCGGGCCTGGCGTGATGGCGTAGTGGTTCAAGTCCTCGCTTTGCATGCCTGGGATCCCATATGGTCATTGGTTCTAATCCTGGCAGCCCCGCTTCCCTTCCAGCTCCCTGCTTGTGGCCCAGGAAAGCAGTCGAGGATGGTCCAAAGCTTTGGGACCCTGCACCCGCGTGGGAGACCCAGAAGAGGCTCCTGGCTTTGGATTGGCTCAGCTCCAGCTGTTGCGGCCGCCGGGGGGGTGAATCATCGGACGGAAGTTCTTCCTCTCTGTCTCTCCTCCTGTCTGAATATTCACCTTTCCAATAAAAATAAAATAAATCTTAAAAAAAAAGAAACAAATCAAAAATATAGAGATCCCACTTCGCACCCACTTTAATAGCTATAATCAAAACACTGAGAACTAAGCATCACTGAGGATGTACAAAACTGGAACCTTTGTGCACTGCTGATGGAAATTTAAAATAGTAATTAACACTTTGGAAAATGGTATGGAGTCCTCAAAAATTAAACACAGAATTAACCTAAGATCCAAAAAGCTCATTTCTGGGTTTTCATACCAAGTAAATGAATAGAGATTCTCAAAAAGTGTGTGTATGCATATGCATCTGACTTAAGTGGGAGAATGTGAACTAGTTCTGGGAACAGACGGTGGCAATGACTGAACAACAGTGCAAGTGTGCTTACTATCATGGAATTATATACATAAGATGGTTGAAATGGCACATTTTACAATAATAAAAGCTAACATGTGAGAAGAAGGACCCATTCTGTCAATCAGTGCAGTAATCACATAGGAAATATGGTTGTGTGGGACCACTGTGGTGAGGCAGAGGGTTAAGCCACCGCAATGCAAACCATATCAGAGCACTGACTTGGCAGCTCAATTCTTAACCCAGCTCCCTGCTAATGCTTCTGGGAAATCTGGATGGAGTTGCTGGGTCCTGGCTTCGGCCCGGCCCAGCACCAGCCACTTCAGGCATTTGGGGAATGAGCCAGCAATTGGAAGACAGCTCTTTGTCACTCTTACATATAAATATGGTAGAACACATTTGCCCAACTACCACCATAATGGCGTAGGGGATGGGATTGGGGAGGGGGTGAACTTGGGACCTGGGGATTTAAACTTTCAGCAGCCTGTTGGCTGCTGCTGGTTTTCAGGCCAGGATCATCTCCACGCTCAGAGCCCTGATTCCAGGTCCACACGGTGACCTGTCCTTGGGCGGCTAGTGCACCATTCTGCGCCAGGCTCCGCCTGCTGGCTGCCCGGCAGCCAGCTCTGGGGTTTTGGGGCTTTGAATTGCTGCTTAGGTATCTCCATGTTAAGCCTAATGTATGTCAGGGATGTCAATCAATCCTAAAGACTCCCAACGCCAGAGTAACTTTTCCTTTGAAGGTAAGGTAATGAGACCCAGTAGGTTGGAGAAGAGGGACCAGATGATCTTTATCGATAAGACTGATATACCAAACTCCTTTAAATCCTGTGTAGAACTTGTAACCACTGAACAATGCTGACCACTGAACACCATTCCATGCAAAAGCAAAGGCTCGGGGCTTGTCTCTGGGACCATATCCTATAACCTGACACGACCATGGATAAGGAAATGGGTCATATTAGGCAGGGCCATGACATTAAGTAGCACATGAGAGAACCATATCCAGAGATAGATTCAGTGGGGGATGTGTGGGCCAAACCCTGTGGAAATACTAGCCCCACTGAATAGCTCAAGAGTTCAAGGGGTGAGGGACTAAACTAGGTGTGACCAAGAAGCCTGCCATCACTCACAGTTAAAAGAACCCACAACAGTAGGGACTGGTTAAGGCAGCAGCACCCAAATGTGCATCCTGAATAGGGTGTGGGGTGGGCCAGGCTGCAACATTCACCAACTCATACAAACCAACTGGAAGGCCAGACTATGCCAGACATTGGCCTAAAACCCAATGGCATGTATGAGAACTGGGTCCAGGAGTGGATTAAGTGGAGGAACTTGGGAAACTCCCCTGGCAGGTCATACCTCCCACTGGTGAACACATGCTCCAGACCTGGGGGTCAGACAAACTGGGCAAAGTAGCTCCAATGGCTGGCTAACATGTGGATTGGTAATGGAACAGGGTGCACTGGGCAGGACTGAGCAAAGCTTAGCCCACAAGCAAAATTAGAAATCAGGATAGAGCACAGGTCATGCCGACCTAGGCTCTTGCACCTACTGGTCTGTGTGAGCCAGGGCGCTAAGACACAGTGTCTAAGGCAAGGGCTGGAACAAGCGAGGGGGTGTGCCAAACTGAGTCAGAACAACCACTGGCATGCGTTTAATCTAGGGCTGGGAACAGGCCCAGATGGGGAGCTAAGGGGACACTCTAGCTGGATTGAGGTTCCCACCAAGAAGCACCAGGCTGCAATGGGGGCTGCGTTCTGATCAGGATTCGGTTGTAGTCTCACTTAGCACAAGTGTGGACTGGGATTGGATGCACCAAGCCGGGCCAGACTCCAACACCATCTGGTGCTCTGGAGGACCAGGATAATTGTGTAATGGACTAGGCTAATCTCAGCCCCCACTGAGCCATGTGTGAGTCATATGAGGGTATGGATGAGGCGTGGCTGGGCTGAAACATCCAACACTAAGAACCAGATTGGGTTGAAGACCAGTCAGGAAAAGCCACTGTTCCTGCTAGGACAGGAGGTGAACTGAGTAGTGCTGGCTCATGTACCCCCGGTATGTGCAAAATCTGGCACTGGGGGAGGTTCTGATGGAGGAGCCTGGGCAACTCCTCTGGCAGGACACAGACCTGGCAGGTAAGCACAAGAGGCATGAAAGGAAACAGCCCAGAATAGGCCATGGAAAGTTTCCCATTGGCATACATTTGGCATGGGTCGGGGGGCAGACCAGGTTGAATCAGATCACATCACCCACTGGCAAATCCGAGCAACAGAACAGAGTGTGGGTCTAGCCAGGTTCGGTCACAACAAAAACCAGTGCACATTATGGGATGTCAGGGTGAGGTTACCCGTACTAGATGTGACCGCAGTGCCCAACCAGCACACGTGAGAATCAGGAAGGGAGGGGGTGGAGCCGGCAGGGGAATATGGGGGTGTTCCCTGCTGGACAGCTACTCCCACTGGAGAGCATGAGCTGGGATGGGTGCAGACCAGACTAGACAGGGCTGCAACACCTGTGCGCCTTATGTGGACTATATCAGGGAAAAGCCAGGCTGGGCTGATTGTTCCTACTGGTACAAACAAAATCAGAGTGGGTAAGGGTTGGTTGGATTTAGTAGCAGCATCAGCTGGCAGAAGCTGGAACTGGGGGCTAATTCTCTCAAGTCAAACTACAGAACCACCTGGAGAGTGCATAATTCGGGAGTAGGAGTGGCCTAGAAGGGAAATAGTGGGCTCCTCCCTCTTGGGTTAGCACTCGCACGGGAGGGCACGAAAACTAGTACAGGGGCTGGGGTGGCTAGAAAGAAAGACACCCAACAACATCTGTGTGGGCTGGATAGTGGAGCTGGTTAGATGGAACTAGGTTTCAATGCCCATTCACATGTATGAGAGTTGAATGAGATGTGGGACAGACTGGACTAATCTGCTGCACATACTGGCAAACCAGGGTAGGGGGCGGGCCTGGTGGGGGTTATTGTGGGTCATTCCGACTAGGCTGCAGCTCCCACTGGTTTATGTGAGGGCCAAGTATGTGCTGGGCAGAACCAGGCTGGACTGCAACACCCATTGGTTCCAGTGGAAGACAGCGCTGGAAACAGAACCAACCCAGCAACTGCAACCACCAGCTGATTGTGGCGATGAACTGTGCCAGGTCCTGTACTTGCTAGTGCACACAAGGATCTGGTCTGGGAACACCTCAGACAAAGTTTCTCTTGGGATCTCCCCAATCAAACTGCCAACTTGGAACCCTAACCATGAAAAGACAGAAGACAGAACAAGTCAGTCAACCACCTCGGCCATATGTTGGCAGTGAAAAACTGGGCAGACGGAGACTCTAAGATGGACTATGTCAATCAGTGGATTCTTCAGCGACCTCATCATGCTTAGAATGGCGAGACTGGCAGCAATTCGTAACTGTTGAACTATCAAAACCACTTGAGCAAGACCCTCAGAGCATGCCCCACATCAGGGACCTGGGGTGGGTGGGAAATTGGGCTGGGTTTCTCCCTTAAAACCCCCTTTATCTCAGATACATGAAGCAAACAACGTGGAAATAATAGTCTTACCCATTTTCCTGTAGCCCTTGAACCTTTTTACCCTAATTAACTATGTAAACAGTGCCAAAAATATAATTTAAAAATGGAAAAAGTTAAAAATAAATAAATAAATATGGTAGAACACATTTAATGAATATCCTTGTAAAATGTAAGACCTGCAGTGAGTGTTTGGCATAATGGTATGATTATGCTGAGGGCACCCACAATCCACGTTGGAATATGCTGGTTCAATACCCGGCTCTTTTCCAACTCCAACCTCCTGCTGATACACATGCTGGGAAACAGAAGTCATGACTCAAATAACTAGGTCCCTGTCACCCAACTGGCAGACTCACACTGGGCTCCCAGCTTCTGACTTCAGCTTTGTGCAGCAGCCCTGGCAGTTGTAGGTTTGAGGAGTGAACCCACCAAGGGCAGATCTCTATCTTTTCAGATTAACAAAAATCTTGCAAAAACTATGAAATCCAGGAGTAAGTGTCATACTACATGGGTTAAGCCACTGCCTGGGATACCCACAGGTCATATTGGAGTATCTAGGATACAGTTTTGTCTCTGCTTCTAAGTCAGCTTTCTGATCACCTGCCTGGGAGGCAAGAGATGCTGTCCCAAGCACTTGAGTCCCTGCCACACACAGGAGATCAAGATGGGGTTAGTGGCTCCCAGCTTCTGCCGGCCACAGCCCCGGGTATTGCAGACATTTGTAAATGGAATCAACAAAGATTTATGTTTCTCCCTCTCTGTCATGATGCCTTTTAAATAAAGAAAACCTAAAAAACAAACTTGCAAAAATGTGAACATTGATCAATTATAAAGTGAAAATTCTTTATAATAAAAAAATGGGCAGAGGACTTTCAATAAGATTTTATCAAAGATAAGCTGGTGATAATAATCAGAATCCGCAGGGCATGCACTGTGGTACAGAGCAGTGGGCCACCACCTTGCATTCCATGTAGGTGAGGGTCCTGACTGCTCTACTTCTAATCCAGCTCCCTGCAAGTGCCAGGAAAAGCAGCAGAGGACGACTCAAGTACTTGAGCTCCTACATTCAGGTGGGAGATGTGGGAGAAGCCCCAGGTTCCAGCCTGGTTCAGCCCTGGACTTTTGCAACCATTTGGAGAGTCAACCAGTAAATGAAGCTCTCTCTGTCCCTCTGTCTGAAACTTTGCCTCTCAAATAAATAAGCCTTAAAAAAAAATCAGTAAGAACCCTAAATACACTGCTGGGAGGAAAATGAAATGATGTAGTCAAGGCAGGAAACAGTTCTCTTTTTTATAACTTCTTTTTGAAGAGTCATTTTATTATTCCAAAGAGAGCTTTCATTTGCTGGCTCACTACCAAAATGACCACAATGGCCAGAGGTAAACTAGTCTGAAGCTAGGAGTCAGGAGTATTTTCTGGGTCTCCCAGATATGTGTATGGGCCTAAGAACTTGGGCCATCCTCCACTGCTTTCACAGGCTATAACAAGGAACTAGATGGGAAGTAGAGCAGCCAGGACACAAACTGGTGTCAATAAGGGATACCAGCACTGCAGATGGACGCTCTGCCTACACCACCACAGTGGTAGCCACAGAGAACAATTCTACAGCTTCTTAGCCAACGTAGTGGTGCCTTCTAGAACTCCAGTATCCCATATCACAGTGCAGGTTCTAATATACCACTCACTGTTCCACTTCCAATCCAGCTTAGCAAAGGACTACCCAAGTACATGATTCCCTACATTCCAAATCCACGCACTGGTTCAAGTACTGCTACATCTACTGATCCAGCTTCTTGTGGATGTATTTGGGAGCAAAGCGCTCAAACGTTTGGGCCTTTGCTACCTACATGGCCAACCAGGCTTCAGCCTGGCAATGTGGGCTACTGCAGGCACTTGGGAAGTTAATAAGCAAACAGAGAATTGGTCTGTCTCTCTGAAGCTCTGTCATTCAAGCAGATAAAGGTAAACCAAACACAAGAGAGAAGAACCAATGTTGTAGTTCAGCCAAATTGCCATCTACAATGCTGGCAGCCCACACCACCAGTGTCACTTCTAATCTTAGCTGCACCACTTCTGATTCAGATACCTGCCAATGCACCAAGGAAAGCAAAGGAACACACCTAAGTACTTGAGATCTTAAACCCACACGGGAGACAGAAATGGAGTTCCAGGATCCTGGCTTCAGCAGGGAACATAGCTCAGAAAGCCATGGCAGCCATTTGGGTGAATCTATTCATCTCTTTGTCACAATGTTTTTCAATAAATCTTTATTTTGGAAAAACATACACAGGCCCCGGCGCAATAGCGTAATGGTTAAGGTCCTCACCTTGAATGAGGTGCCAGGATCCCATATGCACGCTGGTTCTAATCCCAGCAGCTCCACTTCCCATCCAGCTCCCTGCTTGTGGCCTGAGAAAGCAGTTGAGGACAGCCCAAAGCCTTAGAACCCTGTACCTGCATGGGAGACCTGGAAGAGCTCCTGGCCCCTGGCTTCGGATTGGCTCAGCTCTGGCTGTTGAGCTTCCTTGGGGAGTGAACCATCCAACAGAAGATCTTCCTCTCTGTCTCTCCTCCTCTCTGTATATCTGCATTTCCAATAAAATAATAAACAAATCTTGAAAAATTCCAAACAAAAAAGAAATGAAGTACTGATACATACTACCACATTGATGAAACTAGAACACATGGTAAGTGAAACAAAGAAAGTAATATATACAATGCCATGCATAGGAAACATGAATATATAAAGATAAAAATAAGATTGGTATAGAACTTAACTGTTAACATCCTTTTTGTTTAAAAGAGAAAGAGATTAATTGAATTATTTGAAAGGTAGAGTTATAGAGAGAAAGGGGGACAGAGAGAGAAAGAGAAGTCTTCTATTTGCTGGATCACTCCCCAAATGGCCTCAATGGCCGGGGCCAGGCCAGGAGGAAGGCAGGAACTGGGAGCTTCATTTGGTTCTTAGACTGTCTTTCACTGCATTCCCAGGTACTCTGGTATGGAACTGGATCAAAAGGGAATAGCCAGGACTCAAACTAGCATCTCTGTGGGATGTTGGCACTGCAGGTGGTAGCTGAAAACACTATGCTACAACTCAGGCCCCTGTCAACATCTTATGAAAACAATTACCCAAGCTGTGTGCACTCTGAGAACAGCAGTGATGGGTCAGATACTTGTAAGCCTGCAACCCATGTGGAAGAACTAGACTGAATTCCCTCTTCAGGCTTTGGCCTGATCCAGCCCTGACTGTCACAGGCATCTGAGAACTGAACAAATAGCTATCTCTCTCTTGCACATCGCATACACACACACAGATGTAATTTTTAAAAGAGCTTTATTAAAAAAAGAAAGAAAGGAAAAGCATCCATTAGTTACTCCCATGGTCTTTTTTTTTTTTTTAAAGATTTACTTACTTTTATTGGAAAGGCAGATATACAGAGAGGAGAGACAGAAAGATCTTCTGTCTGCTGATTCATTCCCCAAATGGCGACAACTGCCAGAGCTGAGCCGATCCAAAGCCAAGAACCAGGCGCTTCCTCCAGGTCTCCCATGCAGGTGCAGGGTCCCAAAGCTTTGTGCCGTACTCTGCTTTCCCAGGCCACAAGCAGGAAGCTGGATGGGAAGCAGGGACACTGGGACATGAACCTGCACCCACATGTGATCCCAGAAAGTACAAGGCAAGGACTTTAACTTGCTAGGCTATTGTGCTGGACCTGGTCATTTTGATTTTTAAGATTGATTTATATTTATAGGAAAAGTAGATTCACACAGAGAGGAGAGACAGAGAGACGTCTTCCATCTGCTGGTTCATTCCCCAAATGGCCATAACAGCCAATGATGAGTTGATCTGAAGCCAAAAGTCTCCTCCTGGTCTCCCATATGGATGCAGCAGCCCAAAGACTTGAACCATCCTCCACTGCTTTTCTAGGACATAAAAGCAGGGAGCTGGATAGGAAGTGGAGCAGCCAAACTTGAACTGGCACCCATATGGGATGTTGGCACTCCAGGGGGAACTGGGTTAACCTGTAGAGTCACCATGCATGTCCCTACCCTACCCCCAGCAACTTTTACAAGAAAATTTTTTGAAAGTGTCTTTATTTATGCATGATGTGCATTTTTTGCCTTTTAAAAATGATACCCTCTGGGCCCGGCGCGGTGGCGCAAGTGGTTAAAGGTCCTCGCCTTGCACGCCCGGGATCCCATATGGGCGCCGGTTCTAATCCCAGCAGCCCCGCTTCCCTTCCAGCTCCCTGCCTGTGGCCTGGGAAAGCAGTCGAGGACGGCCCAAAGCTTTGGGACCCTGCACCCGCGTGGGAGACCCAGAAGAGGCTCCTGGCTTCGGATCGGCATAGCATCGGCCCGTTGCGCTCACTTGGGGAGTGAATCATCAGACGGAAGATCTTTCTCTCTGTCTCTCCTCTCTGTATATCCGCCTTTCCAATGAAAAAATAATTAAAAAAATAAATCTTTAAAAAAAAAATGATACCCTCTTATTCTCTATCATCTGGGCTGAAAACTTTTCTGACTCAGTCTTCCCCTGTATCTTCTGGCCTCTAGCCATTATTAGTTGCTTCTTCTTCAACAGAGTTTTAGAGGCACAGACTTGAAGTTGACATCTTGGCTTCATCACATGTAAGCAGTGAGAGCTTCAAAAGTAACCTTCCTTTCTTTGCCTGATTGCCTGATCCCTAAAATTAGAACAGCCACACCTAAGTGATTGTGTGTGAGAATTAGAGGAAATAACATGTTCAAAGGATTTAACACACACTTGTTACACACACTGAATTGCCATCACTAAGGTTACTATTATAAATACTGATACTATCCCAGAACACTCTTCCTGCTATTAGATTGTACCCACAAGACTGTCTTTACCTCCACTACTGGCCTTCTTATTCATTCTTAGCACCCAGAAAGATTGTGCTCAACACTAGACTGATCTCAAATACACACAATTAAATCCTGTTATATTCCAAAGTAACAAACTTCACTAGATTCCCATTTATTATCATATCAAGACTTTTTCCTTGATTAACAGCAGTTTTCAAACGCCAGTATACAACAGTGTTATCATCTATGCTGGTTAAAACGGATTGCCGGAGCCCATTCCCAGTTTTCAAAGAGAAATTGTCTGTAAGCACTTTCCAGGTGAGTCCAATGTTGCTTGTTCAGCAGCCATACTTGAAGAAGCACTGCCTTATGCACCTCTACTTTCCAGCCTTGATCCTTTCCCACTCCCTAACTTGTATACTTTTGAGTGCATTAACCTTTCCTTAAGTGAAGCACAATTCTCCCTGCCTTAACACACCTCCTTGCCTATTCAAATCATAACCATCCTTTTAAGCCCATGGTTCTGATCCCAGTTTGTGAAGTGTCTACACATTATCAACACCTGAGAAAGCTTTTAAAACTATGACTACCTTCATACCCAAGATTGTGATTTAACTGATCCTGGGATAAGTTGCCCCAAATGCTTTTTTTTTTTTCAAATTTTGTTTGTTTATTTGGTTATACCAGACGTACAGAGAAAGAAGCAGAGACCTTTCATCTCCTAAGGTTTACTTCCCAGATGGCAGCAACAGCCAGCACTGAGCTGCATTTGGGTCTCCCACATGGGTGGTAGGGATCAAAACACGTGGGCCATCTTCCATTGCTTTTCCCAATAATAAGCAACTGGATTAAAAGTGGAGCAGCCAAGACACAAACCAGCACCCACAAGGGATGCCAGCATCACAGGCAGACAGCTGACCTACAGGTGGACAACACCAACTCCCCGCAAAACGAGTCTAACCAGCAAACACTGATTCTATTAAGATTCTAGTAAGCAAAATAATTCTAATCAGAACCACTACTTTAACTTCATTCCCATCAGAATTACAAAGTAGTCACTGTTTTTTACCCTCTATATTCGCATATGGAACAAATATTCAGCCTAGACACATACTAGCCTGGACACCTGTGCACTCGTGTTACTGAAGAGAATGAGTTAAGTCATCGTCTGCAGTGCCAGCATCCCCAGTTACGCTGGATTCAATTCTGGGTGCTCCACTTATGATCTAGCTTCCTGCTGACTGCCTGGAAAGAGTAGTGAAAGATGGCCCAAGTACTTGGGCTCCTGATACTTACGTGTCAGACTAAGATGGAGTTTCCAGTTCCTGGTTTCAGCCTCTCCCAGTCCTATTTGTTGTGGCCATCTGGGCAGTAAACCAGCAACTAACGATATCTCTCTCTTTCAAATGAATATTTTTTTAAAAGGCACCTGCATCTTACATTATACATTAATTTCACACTTTAGCTACTGACTCTACCAATGCATACCCTGGAAAGCAGTGGTGATAGTTCCTGTCACTCACATGGGAAATCTCTGGTTGGTTTTGAGAGCTCAATCAGAAGAGTTGTTACACATGTACTTGTATGCTTACTTTCTCTCGAATACTTTTTAAAATAATTTCTAGGCCTGGCATAGTAGCCTAGTGGCTTGAAGTCCTTGCCTTGCATGCGTCAGGATCCCATATGGGCGCCAGTTCTAATTCTGGCAGCTCCACTTCCCTTCCAGTTCTCTGCCTGTGGCCTGGGAAAGCAGTTGAGGATGGCCCAAAGCCTTGGGACCCTGCATTCATATCAGAGACCTAGAAGAAGCTCCTGGCTCCTGGTTTCAGATCAGCTCAGCTCTGGCTGTTGCGGGCACTTGGGGAGTGAATCAGCGATGGAAGATCTTCCTCACTGTCTCTCCTTGTCTCTGTATATCTGCCTTTTCAATAAAAATAAATAAATCTTCAAAATAATAATAGTAATAATTTCTATAGCACTCATGAGGTATATCATCAGGCCTGTACCTACTGTATGACTCTCTAACTTTCAAGTCTTGGTGCTCCAACTTGATCATCAAGACTATATCTTCAGTTTCTATATTCTTACATTACTAATATGATGATGAATGCACAAAAGGAACTCTCATTATTTCTTCATTGACTGATTCAAATTAATATTCACAGCTTTAATATTATTTCTTTTCTAGCCCATTCAGAAATACTCCCTCCTTTATAAACATAGCTCTGTAGCAAACTCATTTTTGTTATGTTGAGTCACTTAACCCCTTCCTTTCTCAATAAATGAAATGAAAAGAAAAATACTAATGTATCAAAGTAATGGAGAATAATAAAGTGATTAATAGCATCATAAATGGCTTTACAGTTGCTTCCTTAGAGCAAATGGCCCTTTCTAAATCCATTAAAGATTGTTTCAAAACAGTTAAAGAGAATCAAAGCACACACATTTAAAGATGCTGAAGCTCTGAATAGTTCTATGATTTGTTTTCTCAACAGATGTGCATCCTTCAAGCCCTGAATTCACCAGATGCATATTAAATTAATCTGTACTTTTAGTTTTTACATAACACTCCACTCTAGCTTTATAAATACTACACCACCACATGAAAGCAGAATTCCATTGTTGCTTTGTGGCATTAAATATTAACAGACTATTTCCACTGTGCAAAAAAAAAAAATACATTAAGATTCATTTTAATGCAGCCAAATGTGTGCTCACTAAATATAGATTATAATAAACTCATCTTTAAGTTGGCCAATTTCTGCCTAGAATGTGAAACATAACAAATTTGCTCATGACTAAAATCCAGTGACACCTGGTACCTGCTTCAGATTTTAACCAGGAATTCAACCAAGTACTTGAATTCTAAGAAATAATCATAGTAGTTTAATTTCCTAGAAAATTTTCTTCTTACAAAACTGTAACATTTTCATTAACTAAAATGAAGATTTCAGGGTAGTTACATCAGAAATTAGACTGTACAGGGAGTCAGGAGGCCTGGACTCCAATCTGATTCATTAACCAGCTCTACGATCTTAAGCAAGTCATTTAGCCTGTTTGCACTTAAGTGGTCGCAGCTGAAAAAAAGCTATGACAAGGTCTATCTCCATGTTTTTAATTCCATGACATTAAAATCTACCAAATTCAAGCAACTCCAGCTGTAACCAGATGGATCCCATTACATGTAAGCTTGTCCACTGATTCATTTGGAGAGCCTCCATCTCTGGGAAAAGTGCTTTAACAGACAAATCCTTGAATCTTCTTCCATGATAGTCCTTCTCCATAAACAGAGGACTCTCATGTCATGATAATAATAGAGGTTACTAAAATGCTCTGGAAAACAGAAGGTGTCCTAAAAGTAGAAGACGATTAGAAAAAGCCAACTAGCCAAGAATTAGTGCTTAGACTGCATGACAAAGAATGTCTCAAAAACATTCTACATTTTTTAAAAGATTTATTTATTCTTCTTGGACAGTCAGATTTGCAGAGAGAAATATCTTCCACCTTTAGGTTCACTCCCCAGGTGGCCAAAACGGCCAGAGCTGAGCCAAGATCCAAAGCCAGGAACCTGGAGCTTCTTCAGGTCTCCCACATGGATGCAGAGTCCCAAGGTTTTGGGCCATCCTCTACCTCTTTCCCAAGCCACAAGCAGGGAGCTGGAAGGGAAGTGGAGTAGCTGGGACATGAACTAGTACCCATATGGGATCTTGGCAGATGCAAGGCAAGGAATTTAGTCACTAAGCCATCATACAGGGCCTATATTCTACTACTTTTAAGATCAAGATTCTCAGAGTAGAGCCGAATTGGAGATACTCAGGCAGGCAACACAGTCCCCTGGTATCTTTCCTTATTCAATATCTTTTCCAGTCTTTTCCAGCTCAATCTCTTGCTTAATCTTCAAAAACAAATGCAATAGGGAGAAGCTAACATGAGGAAGAGCAGTCAAGACATTTGTACAACTAAAACGGTGCAAAATAAAATGTACAGGACGAAGGTCCTTAACTTTAACAATTTAAAAATTCTGAATTCAGATCTCCTAACAAGCCACTTTATTAACTCCAACTAGCATAAAGGCTGATATTACATTTAGCTCATACTTCCTAATTCTCTACTCAGATTAAACAAATTAAGTACTTGCCAGTTAACAGCTAACTTAGTATCCTTCATTTTGTAAAGGAAAACCTGACTTTGAACAATGCTAGGCAAATTTCATTTAAGAACCTTTCTCAATATATTTCATTCAGTTTAATATCTTAGAAAGCCAACAATGGGGGCCCGGTGCAATAGCACAGTGGTTAAAGTCCTCGCTTTGCACTCACTCGAGATCCCATATGGGCGCCAGTTCTAATTTCGGCAGCTCCACTTCCCATCCATCTCCCTGCTTGTGGCCTGGGAAAGCAGTCAAGGAAGGGCCAAAACCTTGGGATCCTGCACCTGCGTGGGAGACCCAGAGACGAGCTCCTGCCTCCTGGATTCAGATTGGCTCAGCTCCAGCCGTTGCGGCAGCTTGGGGAGTGAATCATCAGACGAAAGATTTTCCTCTCTGTCTCTCCTCCTGTCTGAATATTCACCTTTCCAATAAAAATAAATAAATCTTAAAAAAAAAAAAAAAGGAAAGAAAGAAAGAAAGAAAGCCAACAATGGGATCAGTGTTGTGGTACAGTCCATGAAGGCACTGTCTGCAAGGACAGCATCCCACATGGGTGCCAGTTTGAGTCCTGGCTGCTCCTCTTCTGATCCTGTTTCTTGTTAATGGGCCTGAGAAAGCAGTGGAAGATGGCCCAAGTCCTTAGGACCTTACATTCACATGGAAGACCCAGAGGAAGCTCCTGACTCCTGGCTTTGGACCAGCCCAACAACTCCAGCAGTTGTAGCCACCTGAGGAATGAGGCTGTTGATGCAAGAATAAGCCTGTTGCTTATTCTTCTCCAAGTCTGCCATTCAATGAATAAAAGAATAAGCCTTAAAAAGGGGTGGGGGGGATGGACCAAAAGCATTACTAACACTTTTACAACAGAAAATATTTTAATAGAACAACTGGAAGGTACCAGGTGTTTGGAGCAGCAGTTAAGCCACCATTTGGGATATAAGTCATACTTATCGGTACTCAACACTTGGCTCCTCCTCTTCTTATCCAGCTTCCTGCTGATGTGCAGCCTGGAAGGCTGCATGGAAGGCTGCAGCGGATGGTTCAAGTCTTTGAATTCCTGCCAACCAATTGGGAGACCCTGCTTGAGTTTTAGGCTCCTAGATTTAGCCTGTCCCAGCCCCACATCACGGGCATCTGGGGAGTGAATAAGCAATTGAAGATTTCTTTCTGCCTTTTAAATAGCAAAAATGAAAAACAGAGGAAGAAAGGAAGAACATAAACAGACCATCAACTGAAAAGAA
Organism: Ochotona curzoniae; assembly: GCF_017591425.1. Classification (NCBI taxonomy): domain Eukaryota; kingdom Metazoa; phylum Chordata; class Mammalia; order Lagomorpha; family Ochotonidae; genus Ochotona; species Ochotona curzoniae. The sequence goes on from NW_024467122.1 coordinate 68,488,948, forward strand.
AATCAGAAAAAAACATATGCAATAAAGAATCTGCATCCTTGGCCCAGCCAGTAGCCTAGCAGCTCAAGTCCTCGCCTTGCACTCTCTGGGATTACATATGGGTGCACCAGTTCATACCCTGGCTGCTCCACTTCCCATCCAGCTCCCTGCTTGTGGCCTGGGAAAGCAGTCAAGGATGGCCCAAGGCCTTGGGACCCTGTACCTGCTTAGGAGACCTGGAAGAAGCCCCTGGCTTCGGATCAGCTCAGCTCCGGCCATCATGGCCACTTGGGAAGTGAACTAGTGAACAAGAAGATGTTTCTCTCTGTATTTCCTTCTATCTGTATATCTGCCTTCCCAATAAAAATAAATCTTTTTAAAAAAGAAATTTAAAAAAAGGATTTGCATCCAAAAATATACAATAATCACTTAAAACACACAAAAAAATTACAGAAAACACAGAAAATAAAATTACCCAACATTAATATAGGCAAGAGATGTGATCAAATACCTTACCAAAAAAGACTATAAATATATGAATATGCTCAAAATCATGCTATTATGGAATTGCAAATTAAAACAACATAGAAATCTCACCCACCTCTATTTGATAATGGTTACAACAAAAACAAAACAAATAAGAAAATAAAACAACAAATGCTGATACTCTGAAAGGATGGAACTGTAACCACTGCAAACGGAAAGTAAAATGGCATGGCACTTTGGAAGACAGTCTGATCATTTCTTTTTCTATAACAGTGTTACCTTATGATCCAGCAATCATACCCCCTATCAGTTACCCCAAGGAATGCTTAAATGTCCACAGAAAAACCTGTACAAGCATGTGGACAGCAGCTTTATCCATAACTGCCAAAACTGAGAGTTAATGGAGATGTCCTTCAACTTCAACATGTGAAGCAACAGGCAAACAGCACAAAATTACTCAGAAATAAAAAGAAACAAACTATCAAACCAGGAGGAGGAGGGGAGGAAAGAGGAGAAAAGAAGAGAATGGAAGGGAGGGAAAGGAAGGGGAACAAAGTCATGCATACAGCTAAACAAAAGAAACCTGTTTTTAAAAAGCTGTACATGAGGGGTAGACCTTATGGTGCAACAGGTTCAGCTCCCATACAGGATCCCACAAGCCATGACCTAGCAGTTGTTCAAGTCCTGGTCACTCAGCTGCTAATCCAGCTTACTGCTAATGTGTCTGGGAGGCAGTGGATAACAGCCCAAATGCCTAAGATCCTATCACCCACATAAAAGACAGCTGGAGTTCCGGGATCTGGCTTTGGACTGGCCCAGCCCTGGATGCTGTGGGCATGTGAAGAGTGAACCAGCAGATAAGACCTTTCTCTTCTCTGCAGAGTGACAGGGAGAGAGCAATCTTCTGTCTGTTAGATCACTCATCAAACAGTGGGAGCTGGGCCAGGTTGATCTCCCTCACAGGTGACAACAGCCCAAGCAGATGGGTCACCATCACTGCTTTCTCAGACACATCAGTGGAGAGCTGGATAGAAAGCAGAACAGTCGGGATTTGAATCAACACTACAATATGAGACACCAACACTGTAAGCAGCACCTTAATCTGCTGTGCCAAACAATCTGCATAAAGTTAAACAAAAAGCAAAAACTAAAACTAAAACAAACAAAATCCCATGATTTCAACTAAGCAACATTTTAGAAAAGGCAAAACTATAGAGGCAATGGTAAGGTCAATGGCTACCACTGATTGGGATACTGGAGCAAAGCACATGCGGTGTTTAGGACAGTGAAATAACTCAATGATTTCAAAGTGTAGTACTATCTACTTGTCAACAATCACAAAACTTACAGGTGCATCCTAAAGTCAATGACAGAGATGATGCTAAATTATCAATACCAGTTCATTAACTGTAACAAATGTACCAAATGCAAGACATTAATAACAGGGGAACAGTTGGGGAGGATGAGATATGGAACTCTGTGCTATCTGTTCACTTACTCTGTAAATCTCCAACTATTCTAAAGTTTGAACTAATGTAACAATTACCTTAAATCAACCTCAGCCATCCTTTGTATAGCAAGACAGAACTTATGTTCACTAATAGAGATGATGTTATATTTAAGTCAATGGAGGAATTTTATCTCTGAAAAATAATCTGATAAATTCAAAGCCACAAAACATGCAAGGGGCGAGGAAAGAAGGAATCTAAAACAGATGGCATCTAAATTTTTTCCTGAGTCCATTGTGAACACAATCCCAATAATGTCAAAATCAAATTTAGCTCTCCAAGTAAGTAACCTACAAAATTTAAAATGGTAATTGTGAAGGAAATTCACTATTTTCTTTAAGTTTCTCAAAGGTTCTATATTTAGGCAGAAATGAGTAGAGACAAGTCAGACGTTCAAAAGAGAAAAACTACCCTTTCATAAATTCAGAAGTCTTCATGGGAAATCTATTTCCAGTTATCTAAAGCAATTGAAGAAATTTTCATCAAGCATCTATGATATCAGCCATTTTTAATGATAGTTAATATTTATTCTCATTAGAGACTAAATCGTACCTACATAAAACATATATTTTAAAATAAAAACAAATGCTGCAAGAATACTTCTTTGCTTTCAGTAAAGACCACTGTCAGAACATCATTTACCATTTCTATGGTTAATTTTTTTTTCATTCTTGATTTGATAGCACCCCTCAAACAAAAAACTACATTGTTCATTATATGATTTGAATATATGGTACATATATAAACCTTCTCAGTTTTTCCAAAAATCTCAAGCCATCATAGGCACAAATATTAAAGGAAGGTCTGCTCATTTTTAGAGCTCCTGTCAAGCAAATTCCATAACTGACAACTGCAAGGATCCCTGGATGGTCACATATTTCAAGGAGAAGAGGTTACTGAGTAGTCTCAGAAACCTGACAGTCTTATTTGTTGCATGCGAAAAAACAAATTCGAACTCTATTACCTAAATGAATTATTATACAGTTTTATAAAAGGACAGAGAAAAAGAAAAACTTCTGATACCACCACTTAGGAAGCCCACATCCCTCATGGGCATATGGCACTTCAAGTCTCAATGACACTGCCTCTGACCCAGCTCCTTGCTAATATGCCTAGAAGCAGCAGAAGATGGTTCGAGTACTTGAGTTACTGGCACCCACATGGAGACCGAGTTTGACTCCTGGCTGCTCCACTTCTGATCCAGCTCCTCTCTAAAGAGCCTGCAGAAAGCAGTGGGTGATGGCCCAAGTTCTTAGATTCTTGCATTCACATACACAGGAGCTCCAGGCTCCAGGTTTCGGCATGAAACCCGAAACCTGGAGCCAAAGCAGTTGTGGCTATTTGAATAATGGACCAGAGGATGGAAGAGATTTCTCTCTCCCTCTCTCTAATAATCTTGATTTTCTGGTTTGTTTGTTTGTTTAAAGATTTATTTTCATTGGAAAGTCAGATACATAGAGAAGAGGAGAGACAAAGAGAAACATCTTCCATCCGATAATTCATTCCCCAAGTGGCCACAACTACCAGAGCTGTGCCGATCCAAAGTCAGGAGCTTCTTCCAGGTCTCCCACACGGGTGCGGGGTCCCAAGGCTTTTCGCCACCCTCCACTGTTTTCCCAGGCCATAAGCAGGGAGGTGGGTGGGAAAAAGGACTGCTGGGACATGAATTGGCGCCCATATGGGAATCTGGTGCACGCAAGGAGAGAACCTCAGCCCCTAGGCTACCGTGCCTAAAAATTCTGATTTTCAAATAAGTAAATAAGTCTTAAAAAAAATACTAACTGCAAACTGTAGGAAAGAAAGGAAACCAACAGCTAAAAATCTGATATCTAATAGGTTAAAGATTATTTTAAACACAAAAAATGAATAAAGACTTCATGTGTCTTGCATTAATTTCCATATTCCAAGAACAATTTAAAGGTAGAAAAGTATTTTTTATTTTAAAAAATGACATTTCTATTGGAAAGGCAGACTTACAGAAAGAAGGAAAGATAAAAAGATCTTCCAGTTGCTGGTTCACTCCCCAAATGGCCACAACAGCCAGACCTGAGGCAACCAGGAGCCAGGAGCTTCCTCCAGGTCTCCTACGCGGGTACAGGGTCCCAAGGCTTTGGGCCATCCTAGGCTGTTCTTCCAGGCCAGGAGCAGGGAACTAGATGGGAAGTGGCATAACCAGGACACAAACCAGCACCTATATGGGAGGCCAGTGTTTCGAACTGGAGGATAAGCCAGTGCAGACATTGTGCCTGCCCCAAGTGTTCTTCCATTTATTCTCCAGGACATTACATACAAGCATTCTGTAAGTTTTGTCTAATTAAGAGAAATCAGGCTACTGATTCTATACTTTGTAATTTATATCCCAATCTAAATTATCTTAACCAAATATATGACATTACGATTTATATGTGGGCGGGGAGACAGGGATAAATAAGCATTCCTTTTAAATGTTTTTCATGTCAACTCATACTCTGTACACCAACATGGTGAATCTGAGAAAAACGTAAGAAATATACTTTGGTCACTTCAATAAATAGGACCTAACCCTAACTATTATTAACTTTTAAGTAAATACTGATGATTTAAATTAAGACTGCTCCCAATTTCTAGAAGCCCCTGAAAGTCTAGCCGCATGCATGCATTGCACTATTATTACCCAGTTTCCTTCCTATTTCAAACCTCTTTCCACAAAACTGAGCTACCTCAACTCTACGATTAATGACCATTCATTCCTGCCATTCAAAGCTGTTTCTGTTTAAAATGGGCTGTTACTTAACTACATGACTCCCCCTCTTTGCCTGGTAAGAAATTTAGCTCATTTCATATGAAGAAACCGAAGTTCTACCAGGATGTACGACTTACCCAAGGTCAACAGCTAGCACGCAAGCGGCACAGTACGGCTTCAATCTGACTTATCTACCTTAAAGCCAACACTTCCACCTAACCACAATGATCTCCTTAAAAGATTATGGCACGGGCTCAATAGCATGAACTCTGGTCTCTGAAAGCTCACGTCTATTCCGAGCTATCCCTACCACACCTGTAATCCAGTCAGCGACGCACGAGAGGATCTTTCTGCTTCATTTAAACTAGGGCAGCTTTAGTGGCAGGTAAAAGAGGCTGGAAAAGGCTTGCCTCAACATGTCTTACCTAGACCTCTAGATCTAAACGGTTTCTCCAGTCTTTTACTTACTTACTTACTTACTTACACACACACACACACACACACACACACACACCGACCTACAAGGCAAGCTACGCCTCACTAGCCTATAGTTGGGTGCTGACAGAATTGCACTCGGCTAAGACAACTTACACCAGATTTCACACCGAGCTTGGAGAAACAGTCGGGTATTGCCTTACCGGCACTTTTCCACCATGTGAAGTTAGCATTTTAAAGGCAACACATCCAGTTCCACACTCTATTTTACACCGTGATGCCTTCCCACTTTGGGGGGGGAGTTGAGGGGGGACGCACAGCTCCTCTAGGACGTTGGGGCGAGGGAGCAGTAAAGGAAGAAGTGGGGGAAGCGCACGGAAGTTGGGTGGAGGGAGGTCTCATTACCCACTCTTCTGCCCTAGCTCTGCCAAGGGCGGCTCCCCGCGGTGCCCAGCCGTCTGGGAGCCCCCTCCACCAACCCTCAGAGCCCGCAATCTGTCCCAGCAGGGATGGGCAATAAAAGACTCCTGGAAGGATGGACCTGCCCCCTTCCCAGCCACGCCGCTCGGCCCTGGGGGATGCTCCCCCACCCCCTTTTCCACAGTGAGCCCTCCAGGTGCCAAACTCCAGGGTCCGCAACCGGCCAAAGACTTCTGCCTCCGAAGGGGCGCCTGTGCCCGGCCACCCCAAACTCTCCGCCCTCGGGGCTCCCCACAGTTCTTCCATTCCACCCCCGCAACCTTCCACAGACACACACACACGCCGGCCAGAACCCCGCCCGGACCCCTCCACCCCACACACACACACACACACACACACACACACACACAACAACCTCCTCACACACGAACAAACACCGTCCGACTCGAGCTGCCCGGCTCCCGTCGAAGCCGGAGCGGGTACCTGGTGCGGCCGCGCTCCGGGGCTCCGTGGGGGCGGGCGCGGTCTCCTCCCGGAGGCGCCCAGAGCCGGTCTCTGCCACCCGCTGCGGCGGCTCGGCTTTCCCAGGAGCCGGCGGGCGGGAGGCGAGGAGGCGGAGGGGAGGGGGAAGGCGAGGAGCCCTAGGGGCGGCGGGGGCCGAACCGGAACCACTAGCGCCGGCCCCGCCCCTCGACCGGGAGCCCGCAGCGCACCCTGCCGCTCCTGATAGGATGACTCTGGAGCAGGCGTGGAGAGATTGACACCACCACTTCCGGGTCAGCCCCGTGCGGCCACTCCTTAGCAACCGCGTGGGGTTGCTAAGCGGAAGTGCCTTCGAAGGCACCCCCTCTCACACACACACATCCACCGTCAGTTCTTCGGGACCAACAGGAGATTGGTTAAGAGGGAGAGTAGTTTTTTGCTTTGGCGACACTCTGAGCTGCTGCTCCTGGGCTGGGGACCGAGTGGACTCTTGGTGGCCCGGCAGCACGCCGCCAGTCCCGCTTTCCCACCGCCTCCCACCACTCGCTCGCACCTGCTGCGTGCTGCCGTATAACCCAGCAGCCCCGGAGGAGGGGGCTCCTCAGGCGGCTCTTTCCAGGCTCTCCAAGGAGTTCCTTTTCTGACAGTTCAGCACGCATTACCCTCTGGTGGGTTTTCCAGTTGTGTTTCAACTAGATTTGTAAAATCTCCTGTCGTGTTGTGCAAGCTTTTCCGTGCACTAGGATCTCCTGCAGCAGTCTCTGAAGCTGAAATGGTGAGAACATTTTTTTGTCTTCACCTGGCTTTTTGTTTTTTGGTTTGTTTTGTTTTGTTTTTGGTGAGGGTTGTGCACATTTGTGTGTGGTTTGGAAATAGCCTAGCTAAGTGGAAAAGAATTTTTTTTTTAATCGATGTAATCCCTAAAACGGTAAACAAAGAAAAAGTCCAAAGGCAACCAGGAATCAAGCTTCAGAAAGTGGAAAACATCTGCCACTCTTGACATTCAGATCTACTCTTTAGGCAAGAAAAGTATCCAAAAGAAATGTCATTTTTTTCTTGTGTTTGGGTTTGAAAACATTAGGAAAAGCTGGGGCTAGGAGGTTAGCTCAGTTGACTTTTCCTCCACCTACAAGCACCAGCTGTCTTCCCATATGGGTACTGGTTTTTGTCCCAGCTACTCCACCTGGGCTCAGTTCAGCTCAGCTCCCTCCAGCCATTGCAGCCACTTGGGGAGTGAACCAAAGGATGGAAGATCTCTCTCTAAATCTGCCTTTCCAATAAAAATAATTACATTTTTGTTTATTTGTTTTAAAAATTTATTTATTTTATTGGAAAGGCAGATGTGCAGAGGAGCAGAAACAGAGAGGAACATCTTCTGTCCGATGATTCACTCCCCAAGTAGCCGCAACGGCCAGTGCTGCATCGATCCGGAGCCAGGAGCCAGGAACTTCTTTCCAGGTCTCCCACATGGGTGCAGGGTCCCAAGGCTTTGGACCGTCCTTGACTGCTTTCCCAGGCCACAAGCAGGGAGCTGGATGGGAAGTGGAGCTGCCAGGATTAGAACCAGCGCCCGTATGGGATTCTGGCACGATCAAGGTGAGGACCTTAACCATTATGCTATCACACCAGGCCCAATTGCATCTTTTAAAAAAGAAAATATTAGGGAAACTTGGCAAGGTTAAAAAGCAAAATAATCATCCATAAAAGTCACCCATATTATTATGATAATTAAATACTCAGAGAAAACAATTGAACATTCAGAGAAAATAAGATTTTCACTAGGCTTTCCTGTCCTGAAATGAGCTTGTTTGAAAGCAGTAACGCTTCAGAATAGTTCCTGGATTATTTTCTTTTCCATATCACTGGATTGGAATACTTGAAACTTCAGACTCCGGTTTTATTAGCCATGATAACTTCTTCATGGTAGGTTTTGGACTGTTGTCCACCTCAGCTAGGACAGGAAATGGTTGGTACTGGTAACTTAAACATCAGGTCTGTTGGTTTCCAGTACTCATGAGAAAGCCTTCATTGAGTGTCAGTGTTGTGGCACTGCACGTTAGGCCAATGTGTAATATGCTATATCCCAAATAGCCTTCCTAGGTTAGTGCTGTGCCTTTATCCTACAGGTTAATGTAAGACCTCAGTCTTTTCTTGAAGTTTCCTTAAGGTTTCTAGTTTTTTGGGTTTTTTTTTTTTAAGGCTTATTTGAAAGGCAGAGAAACATAGATCTTACATCTGCTGGTTCACACCCCAAATGGCCAAAACACTGGAGCCGGACTAGGATGAAGCCAAAAGCAAGAACTCCATCTAGGTGTCTCATGTAGTTGGCAGGGACCCAAGTTCTTGGGCCATCTTCTGCTTCTTCCCCAGGTGCATAGGCTGCTAGATCTGAGGGGCAGAAGCCAGGTTTCTATCCGGTGTCCATATGGGATGCTGGCTTTGCAGGCAGTGACTTAACTTCTGCAGCACAACCCCAGTGCCTCTAGATTATAAATACATAAAATAATCACTTGAGAAACACGTATAGACCTGCATGGTGGTGCAGTGAATTAAGACAGAGCCTATAATGCCATCAGCCCATATCAGAATGACATTTACAATTCTGACTAGTACACTTCCCATCTTGTTTCTTGGGAATGTACCTAGGAAGCAGTGGAAGATGGCCCAAGGTCTTGGGGCCCTCCTAATAACAGAAGTCCCATGTAGAGTCTGGATCCTGGCCCAAATCTGGCAGTCACAGCCTTTTGAGGAGTGAACCAGCAGATGAAAGATATCTGTCAGTCTACCTTTCAAATAAACAAATACATCTTTAAAACATAATTACTCTAACATTTATTTAAGGAAACCCAATGCTGTGCCTACTATTTAATATTTTAATATTCATTAATATTGAAATAATTATTCTGAGTTTTAAAATATCAAGCTCCACTGGCATTTTCAAATACAAAAACATATCAAAAATAGTCTAACACAAGCAGTAGGAACAATTTGGCCTAATTTACCATTGAAGTACCTCTTATATTCAAAAGTGCTCAGAGACTTTGAATATATATATGATCAGAAGCAATGAAATGTTAAGCCTTAAGAAGGATTATAGATATAATAGTTACCTTTAAATAAGAGTTGTCATGTGGCAGGAATAACTTGCTCTGTTATTTCAAGAAACCAAAAATAGGAGAAATTGAGTTTAAAAAAAATTCAAATTCATGGGCCTGGCATGGTAGCCTAGTGGCTAAAGTCCTTGCATTGCACACATGAGATCCCATATGGATGCCAGTTCTAATACCGGCAACCCCACTTCCCATCCCAGCTCCTTGCTTGTGGCCTGGGAAAGCGTGGAGGACAGCCCAAAGCCTTGGGATCCTGCACCCGCGTGGGAGACCTGGAGAACGGTCCTGGCTCCTGGCTTCGGATCAGTGCAGCATCTGCCATTGCAGTCACTTGGGAAGTGAATCATCAGATGGAAGATCTTCCTCTCTGTCTCTCCTCCTCTGTGTATATCTGCCTTTCCAAAAAAATAAATAAAGCTTTAAAAAAAAAGCCTTCCCAATAAAAATGAGTAAATCTGAAGACAAACAAATTAGATGACTTATTACAATGTCTCCCAGTTGTGTATGTGCTTTAAGGCTTATTTATTTATTTGAAAAGCAATTATAGAATGAGGAAGAGGCAGAAAGAGAAAAAAAATGTTCTGTACTTTTGCTTATTCCCCAATTGGCCACAACAGCCAGCACTAGGCCAGGCAGAATCCAGGAGCTGGGAGCTTCTTATAGGTCTCCCATGGATGCAGGTGTGCAAGCACTTGAGCCAACTTCTGCAGCTTTCCCAGAGCAGTAGCAGAGAACTAGATCCAAAGTGGAACAGCTGGAAATCAAAAGGAATCATAGGAGATGCCAGCACCGCAGTTAGTAGCTTAAGTTGTACCACAATGCTGATCCCTGCCTCCCAGTTTTAATTGAATGGAAATCTCTCTGCCACCTCTATATACCTACTGTTCTCAGAGATAGAAGGAACCGTTTTAACAGTGTTGGGTGGACCCATCTGATCCTGTAATTTTTCCAAAAGTGGGTTACTCCAAGGCAATACAGTAGGATTTTGTAGATATGTGTGTAAATATATGTATATACATACACAGTTTAGGCTTTATTATGAGTAAAAACTTTTTTTTTGGAGAGGCAAAGCAATAAAGGTCGATAGAGAGAGCTCCCATCACAGGTTTACTCTCCAAATGGCCACATCTCAGTCTGGTCAGGCCAAAGACAGGAGTCAGGAAAGCCATCCAAATTTCCCATGTGGGGGGCAGGGACTCCAAGTGCTTGGGCGATCCTCCTCCACCTTCCTAGGTACAGCAACAGGAAACTGCATAGGAAGCAGAGCAGGCAGTACACTAGCTGGCTCTCGTATATATCTTAAAGAACTACAAACATTTTTTTTAACTTATTTGTTAGCAAAGAAACAAAGCTCCCATCCACTGATTTGCTCCCTAAATTAAAAAAAAAAAAAAAAAACCTTGAAAAGGAAAAGTTTAAGTAGGACCTGTGCCAAACTAAAATGAAATATCAAATACTATACACATGAAATGTGTAGGTTCTTTAGCATCAGAACTTTTTAGAAACAATTATGCATCAAAATGGACCTCCCTGGGCATACCACTATAAACTTTCGTTCATTAGTGAAAAATAGCAAATCAAGTTGCAGACCCACTAAAAGTTTACTTTAATAGCCTTGAGTGATGCTTCTCCTTAAAAATACAGCTGCAGTACTTGGGATAAAACATTCTGTCTCCAGTTCATCAGCATTCTGTTTAGCATCTGCCTCTAAAAGTCAAAGCAAAAAAAAAAAAAATGTCATGTACAATTATCAGAACACAGACAATTTGGAAGTTAATAAAATCAGGTCAGTGAGCTATCTGTATTTAAAGGAATAAAATAGAAACATCTGGTAGGACAAAATCTTAGGAAGTACACTAATGGATAGTATTTTGAATAAGCATCATTTATTGTAAATTTCAGAAAAATATTCCAGTTACATCAGTTAATTTTGACAATAGACTGTTACCTAATAATATTATACCCAATTCTCTAATTATATCATTAGTTGTCCTGGAAAAGGTAATAATTCGGAAGAGCTTTAGACATAGCTCAAAGTTATTATAGCATAATTTGCATTTCAAGTTTTATCACTTTCCAACTTTGAAAATACAGGCCTTAAGGATAATATTCTATAGCACCAAATAAATTGCATGTCCTAAGAAAAATCCTATTAGTGTAGTCTATGGAACCATCCTCCCGATTCTCTTCTAGTATTTCATCTTGTTGGCTAGCAACCGTTTACACTGTCAGGATCAAACTGTCCTTAAATTTTTTTATGGAGAAGATATCCGTCCAAAATTTTTTAACATTCCATATTTTGCCCCCATTCTGAAAAATGATAAAGATCACATTTAATTAATACTGTTTTTTTAAGTGTACACAAATCTAACTTTGTTTTTTAGCACAAATAAAAGGAATACAATATAGCACCAATTCAGTAATCCAGTGACATCAGTACAAAGGTCTAAGCAAGTCTAAGTACAGCCAATTAACAATTTGAACATAATGTGATGATTTAATTTTAACAAGAACATGTTTAATAATAAGCAGAAGAGCAAAATACTATTGAATATAAAATTCAGTAAAGATAACCTTGCAAATTTTCCAATTTCAGGACTATTTGCTTTTGAACAATTAAATTTTAGCCTCATTTTAAAAATAAAATGCCTATTCAAAAAAGCTAATTGGAAGAAACACATCTACGCAGATTTACATCTCAGAATAGTGGAGTAAACAGGACAAATTATTCAAAGATGAATGAGGAAGTTCTATTCTTGTTCGTCGTCTGTGTCATCGGGTTGCACAGGACGTGATCTGTGGGAAAATAATCATTCAAATGTCAGCTGCTTTAAAAAAAAAAAAAAACCAGGGCTAGCCTTGTGGCATAGGGAGTAAAGCTACTGCCTGAAATACCAGCATCTCATGGGCACTAGGTCATGTCCTGCCCACTCCACTTCCGATACAGCCCCCACTAAAGGCCTGGGAAAAGCTGCAGAAGATGCCCTCAAGTGCTTGGATCCCTGCTTCCCCCACATGGGAGACCTGGAAGAAGCCCCTGGCTCCTGGCTTCAGCCTGGCCTATCCTTGGCCATTGGGGCCATCTGGGCAGTGGACCAGCACATGGAAGATCTCTCATTTCTCCCTCTTTGTTCAATGCTACAGAATATGACTTTCAAATAAATAAACCTTAGCAAAAAGAGAGAAACAAAATTAATTACAAATCTATATATTAATAGTGCAATTGAGTCTGGTCAAGTAAAAAAGAAATTAAAGTCTATTAATTGACAAACACCTACAAATCTCAAAATTTAGAGTAATATTTTTAAAACTATTTTGCCTGTTGATATGCTGCATCAGTGGGTTTTCTTGAGAATATGTTGTCACTTTTTTCTTATAAAAAAAAAATGTGTTTTCGTTGGAAAGGCAGATTTACAGACAGAGGAGACAGAGACCTTCAATCTGCTGGTTCATTCCACAAATAATTACAACAGCCAGAGCTGAACTGATCCAAAACCAGGAGCTTCTTCTGGGTCTCTCATATGACTGCAGGGTCCCAAGGCTTTGAGCCATCCTCCACTGCTTTCCCGAGTCATAATCAGGGAACTGGATGGGAAGTAGAGCAGCTGGGAGTCAAACTGCCACCCATATGGGACGCCAGTGCTGCAGGCAGAGGATTAGCCTGTTATTCCACTAAGCTGAGCCCCACGGAAACTCTATTTCTACAGCATCTTTCAACATGTTAAGTATATTGATAAATTCTTGTAATCCTCCAAAAAGAACTTTATAATAAAAGCCAAAAAATTAACCAATCTATTTGAACATATGAAGCATATTGCAGATTGTCATATTTAACTGTATATGCTTTTCAAATATGAATATATTACCTAATTAGGAAAACTCCAAAATTGTTTGTTAACCTGTTATAACTTTTGAAAAATGTTTATTCGTATTTTTATCTATTTGAAAGGCAAAGCAACAGAGGGAAGGAGAAAGAAAGACATCTTCCATCTCCTGGCTTACTTCCCAAATGCCTGCAACAGCCAGAGCTGGGCCAAGTCAAAGCCAGGAGCCAAGGACTCCATCCATGTCTGTTTTATGGGTAGCAGACTCAAGTATTTGAATCATAGTAGCAAAACTGGATCTAGAGCCAGGGGCAGGATTCTATGCCAGGCACTGTGATACATGATGTGGTGTCCCATGCAGCAGCCTGACAACCATACTGCAGTGCCTTTTCTGACAACTGCAGCATTTGGAAAACATTTTACATTACCTCAAAGCTAGCTGGTACTCATTACAACAATTTTTCTATAGAAAAGATCAATTTAAAACTTAGTCATAAATCATAATTTTTAGAACTGACAAAGATTTGTGAATTGTACTCTGAAATATTTAGCTTTTAAATTAGATGAATAAATTGAATGGTCATTGAGCTATGTATGAAAAAAGAAAGCTAAAACCAAGGTATTCTGATGGGATATAAAATTATCATTGACTCATGTGCTATTGTAGAGAGATCTCATTGTATTTCTTGGAAATCAATTTAACCAATTAATACTACAATGACCTCAATTTCCCTTTTTGCAAGGACTTGGTTTACTTTAGACATAACAAGCCTAAGTAATATTCTTAACAAGACCATACTTGTAGCCACATTCCAGAATATAGAGTTTATGGTGTAAGTCCTGATAAACACATTTACTATTTCAACAAATGGATAATTATAATTCTCCTAGACAAACACAAATCTAAGAAGAGTTCTAAAACAAAAGTAAAACTCTATTATGTAAAGTTATTCTGCACAGCCATAGTGATTATGGGCATTTGAGGAGTGAACTAGCAGATGGAAGTTGACTATCACTTTCTCTGCCTCTCAAAAAATTCATGAAAAAAATGAAGTATAAGGATAAGTTTCTTTTGATACAAAAATATTTTTAAATCCATGCATAGTTTTCATAATAATCACTTTCTATGAACATTCTGAAGACCCCTCATAAGGGTGGCCACTGTGGTATGGCAAGCTAAGCTGCTTCTTGGGGCACAGGTATCCCCCACTGAGTTATCAGTTCAAGCTCCCACTACTGTGCTTTTCATCCAACTCCCTGCTAAAATGCCAAGGTGGCAGCAAAGGATGGATCGATAACCTGAGTTACCTGCGGGAGACCAGCACAGAGTCTGTGGCTCCTGGCTTCAACCTGGCCTAGCCCTGGTTACAGCTATTTGAGGAGTGCACCAACAAATAGAAGTTTCTCAACATCTCTCTCTTCCTCTCTCCATCTCCTTCCCTCTCCTCTTCTCTCCTCATCTCTGTTATTTTGCCTTCCAAACAAAGCTTTAAGAAGAGACCTTCATAAAATATTTTCATTTTTTGCAGCAAATATTTTAACTCCATTTTCCATGAACTTTTATAATAGCTGTACATTTTCATAGACATTGTGCAGTATTTCAACACATGTATATAAAATATACTGTTCAAATCAGGTAATTAGCAATCCTGTTTCCTTTTGTTTTCTTTATGCTGGGAGCCTACCAGCTCCTCTGTTTTAGTTCTTCCTAGGATATATAATACATTATCGTGAACTGTAGTTACCCTATTGTTTTGTTCCATGCTTTCTCAAGTGCCCTCTAATAACCTCTCATGATGGAAAGCTTTATAATGTAGGTTTTATCCTGTGATGATCAGCGTTAGAGACACATTTAGCTTTACTGCCAACTACCTTATTTCCCTAATGTAAATCGTAAATACTTCAAGAAAATTAAAACATGTTTTATGCAAAATCTTTTCAAAAGTGTTTATTTTCAACTACTTGAAATGCAATGAGTGAAAGAGAGAGGGGGGAACAGAGACTGTCTTCCTCCTGCCTCTCACAGCACACAGCAACAGAAAGCATTACTGGAGTGGGAGTAGCAATGAGTTGAACACACCCTGTAACAATGGGCAATGGACTTCCCAAGCAGTGGCTTAACACATGGTACTACAATGCCCACGTCATGCAGAACTTGACTGTTAGTTTGTTCATATTTGAAAGAACGAGGAAGAATGATCCCAGACAATGAGCAGGAACTATTACAAAACACTCATGAAAGCAAGCCTATTCAAAAATAAAAGCCTCAATTTAAAAATGTGTCCCTTTGGTTGTGATTGTTCCTGAAACCTGAAATCCTAACAGTAAAAACAAAGGCAAAGATTTACTGCTAAAAAGCTGAAACATAGGTATTAGACACTAACCAGTGATGCAGTGACCTTTTATGAACAACAATTAACAACTTTTAACATGTTGTATCTCTCAGTCTAAAATTTTATGTGTGTATTTGTAATTAGAAGGGAAAGATGGAGAGAGACATCTCCCATTTGCTAACTCATTCCCCAAATGCCTGCGATAGTCAGGGCCAGGCCGAAACCAAAGTCTGGAACTTCATCTGACTGCCTCACATGGTGGCAGAGGCCTAAGCATATGCACTGCTGCCTCAGAGTGTGCACTCCGAGGAAGCTGGATCCAATGTCATAAAGCAAGCACTTCCACTAGACACTCCGATATGGCATCAGGCCTCACAAGTGGCAGCTTAAATTGCAGTGCCACACACCAGCCCGATCACTCCCCCACTCCTGTATCACTCTGCCTTTCAAGTAGATGAAAATAAATAAATGCTTTCTAAAAACAAGGTTTCCACATATACAGGCAGTTGTAAAAGTTTTGCTTTCCAAAAAATCAAGACCATTCTGGAACCATAGGACTAGGTTTTATCTTAAAATATTAGCTGATACAAAAAAATGATTCAAATGTAGCTGTTTTGATCGCCAACTTTTTGTCTTTAAACAAAAAGTACAAGAGTTGTAAATTTAAAGCAGGTGAGTTTCAAATATTCACCTTCCAAATACCAGATTTATGTTATTTTGCCAACTTCTTTGCCTCTTAATTTCAAACTGTATCACATGTGCCTTCTAAACAAATTAATTTTGAATTTTGAAAAGTAGTCAACATGCAAAAACAGAAAGCTGCATTTTAAGATTAGTTGAAGTTAATGCATGTGTAATCTTTTGAATCAAGTTAAGTATGGTAGTAGATGCATGAACTTCACTTATTGCATGGAAATGTGTGAAGAGAAATGGCTATCATGTCATTTGTACATGTATATGCAGGAATTACTCATGCTTGGATTAGGACTAGATTCCAGTCCATCACTGCCCTGATACATGTCAGTTACTACATATCAAGTCAGAGTGTCAAATACAAAGCACCAGAGCAGTTCAGTTCCCAAGAGAACAGTGAAAGCTCCACAATGAAATACTAGAGTGTATGCTAGTATTTCAGCATTAAATTAAGACTGCTGATACAATACACAAAGGACAGATACCTGGTAGTTCCTTCTAATGTACATCAGAATAATATTTTCTATTAGCTATCTAACAGCTAATAGTGACCCAGAATAAAAAATTGAATATCCATTCCATAGCCAATCCTTTTTTTCTCTCTAGATCAACATGAAATTATTGATTTTAAGTTAAATTGTCCATATTTCTTAAGCCACGTTTATTGAAATTAACTAATTTTTGATGTTGTCCTCAATCTGCCATGTGAAATTCATTCATTATCTAGTTAAATCTTTCAGATGCTCTTTTTAAACTAATTCAGCTTGTGACCATCAAGATTTTCTGTGTTAATAAAATAAGGAGTAGAATCTGTAAATGTGATAAAGACCTGATTTTTTTTTTCTCCCCTGCCACATTAGACATCTAGGTGCCATTTAGATTGGGTTTGGACTATGATTTGGAGAGCTGTAATTGTTTCTTGGCATGAGATTCTTAGCAGAGATGTGGAAGGTCAAGGGAGACTAGAAAGAGGATGGCTGTAAACTTTACGCTGCTGTTGGGCAATGCTTTGTTGGTGGTTTCACAGTAAATTTGCACAATATTTTTTTACATAAGTTGAAGTAGTTACTTTTTGAGGCTAGCAATGAGAAATAGATAATTGGAATTCAAACTATATTAACCAACATGGAATTGTTTTTGAAAAAATACTAAGGGAGAAAAACAGACAATAAAAGAATGAAGGCATTAAGTTAATGGTAAATCATATAGCATTTACTATCTCAATAGGAATGTATCCTCTCTGAGTTACTGGAATGAGTGAAATATAATGCATTTTACTAACATTTGAAATTTGGGAATGAAGTAATGTAAGAAAGAGGACAAACTTACAGAAAACACTTGCTTTGGAGACAGGTTTTGGCATGGTGGCAGCAGTGTTACTTGACCCTCCCCTGTTACTCCCAGCTCTGATTCCTGCTAGCATGTGCCCTAGGAAGCAGTAGTTGATGATTCAAGTAGCTGGGTTCCTGCCACTCAAACAGGAGATCCAGATTGGGTTACCAACTCTTGGCTTTGGTGAGCCAATTTTTGAGGGTGTTTAGAGAGCAAACCAGCCGAAATGAGATCTCTCCCTGCCCATCTGTCACCCTATAACTTTCAAATAAAAAAAAATAGTTCAAAAATTTTTGGTTTACATCTTCTTACTGGCTTTAAAGGAAAACTAAAGTTACTTGGTATTACTTACCCTTTATTTTCAAAAGATAGTTTCGTTATAAGTCAACACATGAAAACTTACTTTCTGTTTGCCACTCCTATCCCACTGCTTCCAGCCTCTTCGGGAGCCAGATTCTCTTTGTCAGCTTCTTGGGAAGACAGCCTGAAGAATTCTCCAATTCCTTTTTGCCACTTGGGAGTTGGGCGCACACACACCGGATTCCCTCCTGCATACTTATTTTCAGCTGCAAAATATAAAAGCAGAATTAAATAAAAACCAAGAATACACTTCCCATTCCTTAAAAGCTTTTATTCTTTCTTTAGCATCAGCTTGTCAAAGACATTGAGATTATCTTAAGGATAGAGTTAGGAAATGTAACACAGTAAAGCTATATTCAATTAGTACTTTCAGTTTGATAGTTATCCTATAAAAAGCAATAGGAATTTTTAAAAAAATGATTGCTTGATTTGAAAGGCAAAGTAACAGAGAGCTTCCATCTACTGCTTTACTCCCCAAAGGGCCACAGCAGCCAGGGCTGGGCTAGGCCAGAGATAGGCCAGGACTCCCATCTGCGTCTCCCACATGGGCAACAGAGACTTAGGTATTTGGGCCATCTTCCATTGCCCTTCCAAGCCCATTACAGCAAAGCTGAATAGGAAGTAGAGCAGTCAGAATCTGAACTGGTTCCCTCACATAGAATGCCAGCTTTGTAGGGTGTGCCTTAACTTACCACACAGTGTCAACCCCAAGAGAATGTTGACAACTAGAAAATATTCTTGGGCCCAGCAGCTCACTGCTTACAGCCTGGGAAAGCTGTAGAGGATGGCCCAAAGACTTGGGACCCTGTACCCATAAGGGAAGTATACAGTGGATGGAAGATTTTTGTCTTCCACTCCATAAATCTGATCTGCCTTTCCAATCAGAATAAATAAATCTCGAAAAAAACTTCATATTTTGTTCATAGAACTATTTCAAAGTCTGCTCCTATACTACCATGCTAAAATGTGATAATAGTTTTTCATAATATAAGGTAGCATCATTCAGTATAAACTATCAAAATTTTGCTTTAAAAAGTCTTTTAAAGGGCCCGGCGCGGTGGCATAGTGGTTAAGGTCCTTGCCTTGCACGCCTGGGATCCCATACAGGCGCCAGTTCTAATCCCGGCAGCCCCGCTTCCCATCCAGCTCCCTGCTTGTGGCCTGGGAAAGCAGTTGAGGACGGCCCAAAGCCTTGGGACCCTGCACCTGCGTGGGAGACCCGAAAGGAGTTCCTGGCTTCGGATTGGCTCAGCTCCAGCCACTGCGGCCGCTTGGGGAGTGAATCATCGGACGGAAGATCTTCCTCTCTGTCTCTCCTCTCTGTATATCCGCCTTTCCAATAAAAAAATAATAAAAATATCCCGGATCCCGGGCGTGCAAGGCGAGGACCTTTAACCACTTGCGCCACCGCGCCAGGCCCAAAATAAATCTTTTTTAAAAAAGTCATTTAAAGCACATAATAGGCAATGTAAAAGCTTCTAGAAAAATGGGTTCCACTTTGCAAAGCACTTGGCTCCTGCTCAATTCATAAGAGAAGTCCAACTCTTGGTTCTCTTTAAATAATAACACAGAACAAAAATTGAAGAAAAAAAGATTTATTTATTTGAAAGGCAGAGCAGTAAAGAGCAAGAGAGAGATTCTGTCTGCTGATTCACTCCCCAAATGGCCACCACAGGCTTGGTGGGACCAGGCCAGAGCCAGGAGCCAGGAACTGCATTCTGGAATCACATGGGGATGGCAGGGGCCCAAGCACGTGGGCCATCTGCTGTTTTCCAGGTATATTACCTGGGAAGTGCACCCAAAGCAGAGCAGCAGGGACTCAAACCAATAATCCAACTAGGATGCCAATATCAGCTTAACCGGCTGGCTATATCACAGCACTGGCCTCCTTATGAAGTAACGATCCACAGGAGAGACTGGCAGTGTGGCATAGCAGATAAATCCACCACCTGCAACACCAGTACCCATGTGGGAGCCAGTTTGCATCCTGGCTGCTTCACTTCTGGCCCAGCTCCTTGCTAATGGCTTGGGAAAAGCAGCAGAGAAGCAGGCCCGAGTGTTTGGGCCCCTGTTACCGACATGGGAGACCCAGATGAAACTCCTGGTTGGTTTAGGCCCTTGTTATGGACATGGGAGACCCGGATGACGCTCCTGGTTTAAAGCCTGGCATAACCTTGAGTATTGAGACTCTCTGTGGAGTGAGCCAGCAGATGGATAACCTCTTTGTCTCTCTGTATATTTCTCCCTCTGTGTCTCTGACTTTCAAATAAATAAATCTCTTTTTCTTTTTTTTTTTATTTTTATTTTTTATTATTGGAAAGGCAGATATACAGAGAGGAGGAGTGACAGAGAGGAAGATCTTCCCTCCAATGATTGACTCCCCAGGCGGCCGTGACAGCTGGAGCTGAGCCAATCCAAAGCCAGGCGCTTCTTCCGGGTCTCCCACACGGGTGCAGGGTCCCAAGGCTTTGGGCCGTCCTTGACTGCTTTCCCAGGGTCACAGGCAGGGAGCTGGATGGGAAGCGGGGCTGCCGGGACCAGAACCGGCGCCCACATGGGATCCCGGCGCATGCAAGGCAAGGACCTTAACCACTGCGCCATCACGCTGGGCCCAATAAATCTCTTTTTCAAAAAAAAAAAAAAAACAGTGCAGAACACCAACAGGAGCAAATTATTGTGACTACATTTCTTTTTTTGTTGGTCAAACTCTACGAGTTAAAGTTTACAACGGTGGTTTTCATATAGATTGAAGTTATGTTTGTTATAATTTTCTTAAAAGTATTTTTTCTTTAAAAAGCAGAATTACAGAGGAAGAAAAAAAGACAGTTGTATGGTGGCATAACAGACTAATACTATAGCTCTGCTGCCAACATTCATATGCGCACTGGTTCAAGTCCTAGCTGTTCTACTTCCAATATAGCTCCCTCTTAAAGGCCTGAGAAAGCAGAGGAGAATGGCCCAAATTCTTGGGTCTCTGCACCCTATGGGAGACTTGGAAGAAACTCCAGGCTCCCCGCTTCAGACCAGCAGAGCTGGATATGAAGTAGAGCAGCTGGAACATGAACTGGCGTCGATATGGAATGGCGGTGCTTGAAAGGTGAGGATTTAGCCACTAAGCCATTGCACCGGACCTGGCCCCTGGAACTTTTTAAAAGTAGAAATGGACTCTTTTTGAAAAAAGGATGTTAGGAGGCCTTTGGCCCTGAAAGTTTAGACACCCATGGCCTACAAAGGAGTGGCTGTGCTAGAAGCCTGGCTCTGGCTCCCAGTTTCAGTGTCTTACAAATAAAGGAGGCATTCGCGGAATGACCCAGCAGGTAAGACCTCTTTGTCTCTCTGCTGCTCAAATAAGTTAATTTCTGAAACTGTAAAAAAAAAAAAAAGTAATAATTTTTCCAAAGTGTCCCTTTGGGAATGCTTTCACATGCTGCTAGAAAATATAGAGCAACAGTAGTTTCACACCCAGCCCTGCTGACTTAGCTAAATTCACACATGCACACAACACATAAACTTCATCTTCTGTTAAATAAGAAGTTACCAATTTCATAGTCACCAGAATTAAAAGTAGAGATTTTAAAATAGCTTAAAGGATACATTCACACACATTTTTTCAACACATTTCAAACACATTTTTTTTAAGATTTCTTTTTTTTTTAACCTGAGAGGCAGACTACACAGAAAGGAGAGTTTTACATTCTTTGGCTCACTCCTCAGATGGCCACAATGGCCAAAGGTGCGTCAATCCAAAGTTAGGAGTCAGGAGCTTCTTCCTAGTCTCCCTTGTGGGTGCAGGGACCCAAGGACTTGGGGCCATATTCAGGAAGCTGGATTGGAAGTGGAGCAGCCTACACAAACCAGCACCTATATAGGACACAGGTAGATGACTAATGTGCTACGTCACAGTGCCAGCCCCTAACACATGTTTTTCAAGATTTCTTTTTATTGTAAAGTCAGATATACAGAGAGGATGATCTTCTGTCCATTGATTCACTCCCCAAGGGGCCACAACGGCAAGGGCTGAGCCAATCTGAAGCCAGGAGCCCGGACTCTGCTCCGGGTCTCTCATGTGGGTACAGGGTCCCAAGGCTTTGGGCCGTCCTCGACTGCTTTCCCAGGCCACAGGCAGGGAGCTGGATGGGAAGCAGGGCCGCTGGGACTAGACCGGGGCCCATATGGGATCCCAGGATCCCGGCATGTGCAAAGTGAGGACATTAGCCACTAGGCTACCATGCCTGGCCCTAACACATAGTTTATTAAGGGACTGTTATTAAGGGCCAAATGGCTGTGATGATTCAGCCATTGTGATGCTCACAATGGAATGTGGCCCTTAAGGAATTCATTCTAGCGGTACAGAGCATAAGATAATCTAAATTCATCTACTCTTCAAAGTTTTACGTACTATTTCTTTTCACGTAAAGTGACTGAAATATTTTCCACCAAAATGGTTGGAATAGGGGGAAACAGGAGTTGGTGTGAAGACTTTATGAAGTCCTAAACAGCACTTCCCCTTATGTTTTTTAACGGAACCTTTTAAAATGAGCCTTCTTGCCTATCCAAGTTCTTCCTGAAAGGAATGAAAGCGCCAGATGGCAGATACTTTCACATCCTTCCCACACAAGAAACAGCATGAAGTGACTCCCCTCGGAGACTCCACTCCTGTTTTCCCAAAGGCAACATCAGGAGCCACTAAGTTAGACAACATTTGGCCCCCACACGCCCAAAGAGAGAGAGAAACGGGATGGAGGCGGGAAGGGATTGCCCTCCTGTTTACACTAGGAAGCCAGCACCCAGAGCACTGCTAGTCGTGGTCCTAAGGCTGGAGAGCGGTGCTTCAACCCCCAGCCGGCTCTCCACATTAAGCAAAAAGGTAAAAAGAAAGTAACTTCGAAAACAAGCCCTGGGGTCCCTGACCCCAAGGCTTGAGATTCTCTTCTAGAAAACCGCACCCCACTCCCCCACTCCTGCCCGCCAAAACGCCCATCTCTCAGTGGATTAGGGAACGTAAGGCCTATCTCTAGGAAAATCTCCGGCCAGGCAGGACCGTGGTGGCCGGCCCGCTGCCCTCCCCTAACACCAGCATCTGGCAGGGTCCTTACCTCTTCTAGTCGACGGGGATGCAGAGCTGGTGGCAGAGTTGTAGGCGCCAAGCACCTTTCGGGGGGCTCGAGAAGCCACCACTGCAAAGAAGCAGCAGCAAAGAAGGCTCGTAAGAGAGAGGCTCGCGAAGGTTCTTCCATGCCCCCCTCCCCTGCCGCCAGTCTCCAGGCCACTTTCTCAACGCAACCGCCCCCACCTCTGTCCCAGGACCCCCCAAGGCTCGGAGAAGAGCACCCCGCGTGCAGGCAATGGTCACTCCCCGATCCTTTGCAGTTCCCACCGCTTCTCCACCAAGGTCAAGGGGCCACCAAGGCGCACGGGGCCAGCCTGAGGACCCCGCGCGTGGGCCGAGGAAGCGGCCATCTCCCGCTTCGCCAAGGGCTGCCAGGGGCACGGCTGCCCTCCTGGACACCGCGCCCCCTAGTCACCGCCACCGTACCTTTTCTGTAGGTGCTCGGGACGCTATCGGCTTTAGTTCGTACCATGTTGTTGGAACCCGAGGAGATGAATCTAAGAAGCACCAGTCGGTCGGCCGAAAGTCCTCCTAGCTGCTCGGGTGCCAGTGGACAGAGACGCGTAGCAGCGGGCTCCCGCCTCCGTTTATATGGCTCTCTTTCCCGCGCGCTCCAAGCCCTCTGGCGAGCCACCGCGCCCATTGGTTCTGCGCCGTTCTCCCCGGACCAATTGCCAAGGACCCACGCAAGGGAGGAAAGGCTGGACGGGACACCCACCCGTCCATCAAGTCGCTGAGGTTTGTGATTCGTACCCGCGCCAGGTGGGCGGTGCCAGGGCGCTCTCCAGAGCGGGTACCCAGGGGTGAGTGCTGAGAATTCGCAAGAAAAAATGTGGGCCGTATTAGAAAAAGTGACATTAGTAAAAATGCAAACAAGCAAAAACAGAAAATTACAACTTATTTTTTCAAAAGTTACCATATGATGAACTTAAATTTCAACCTGTTTTCTCCCTGGAAAGGTTGAAATTAAGCAAACTTTTCCTACAAAATAGAAGGGTTTTTGAGTGATTTAACCGCCCCACCCACCTACCCATTCCACGTGAACGCTGATCTCAGCGTCCGTATTAAAATACTTCTATGGCCTGGGGGAAAGGGAGTTAATATAGTTGACTTAATAAAGACTTTTGTTTTTACACAATAGGAAACTTAAGAAAAATAGGTGACATTTATGCACACATAGAAAAAATAATGAAACGTCTTCCCCAAGTCTGTTATGATCTCTGAACAGCTCCTTAAAAAAAAAAAAAAAAACTCTGTGTAAAGGGCACAGGATGAGCTTAAACCGAGTGAGCACAACTCTAGAATGGAGGAACATAAGTGTTTTCTGTTTCAATGCTTTTATTATTGCTTCAGTATTCCCTGTATTCACTTTCTGAATAGTATGAATAAAACGAGATCAGATAAACTAGCCCTGGATGTATTCGGTTAACTGCTCAATTGAAAGACAATCCTAGAGGCGATCAGATCTTTGAGTTCCGCACACACACACAACACGCACACTTTGAATTTTAATGGAGTCATTAACTATTTAGTGTAGAAGTTAGGGTTCTAGACCCAATCTAACTGAGGGAAATATATTGGCAGTTGCTTAGGGATTTTTTTTTCCCCCTCCTTAACCTAAGAGTCTAAAGTTAGAGCCAGATTCATACCAGATCCCCAAGCCCCAGGGTGTTCCTTTGTTCTCTAAGCCCTGTGATTGCTAAATTCCATGAGTGTCCTTTGCAGTTACAGACCCATTTACCTGACTCGGAATCCTTTGATTTGAACTCCTGTCCCAGATGCCAGCAGAGATTAGAACTTCAGAGCCTTACCAATTTGTTTGTTCTTCTTCCTTGTACATACCAACTAAATTTCCACAAAGAATCGCAAATATGCCTTTTTATGTAGGGACAACCTGCAAAGAGCAGGTCTTCAAAGAAGTTGATAGAAATCTTATTTTTAAGAAACTGTGCATGAATTTCAAAATTATTTTTGCGACAAAACTTACAATTTAATTCCATTTGATATGAATTTTTGAGGTGCTCTCATGTTGCTGTAATTGTGTTTTTATTAGTATGTTGTGTTTTGTATCCGAATGATGGCAGTCAGTGGTGTGCGTTATGGAAAAGTAGAAAGAGAGAGAGAGAGAGAAAGAAAAGAAAAGAAAGGAAGGAAAGAGTACACAGAGAAAATTTAATTGAAATATTCACTTTTTTCTCCTTTAGAATTCAAGTTATGATTTGAGCCTCAAAATATTGAAAGACTAAGACTTTAAGAAAGCTTGTAGTAGATTTGACTAGAATTTCCACCTAAACTTATACCAGAAAAGATCTTTAAGTCTTTTAACATGAATGTGTTTTCTTTCTCTGTTTAGTAGTTTTTAAAATAGACATGAGCTGGCATTGTGGTACAGCAGATTAAGCCATTTCCATAACACTGGCATCCCTTATTAGCATGGGTTTGAGTTTTGGATGCCCCGCTAGTTCACTCCCCAGATGACTTCAGTGATCAGAGCTGTGCAACACCCAGAAAGAAGCTTCATCCAGGTCTCCCAGAGGGTGCCAGGACCCAAACCCTTGGCCATCCTCCCAGTGTTTTCACAGGTAGATTAGCAGGAAGCTGGACAGGAACTGAAAGCAGCTAGGACGTGAATGGGTGCGTCTTTTAGGATGCTGGCATTGCATTGTAACTTTACCCATTATGCCACAGACTTGGCTGCTATACCAATGATCTTAGCCTCTTGCTAACTGCACCTGAGAAAGCAGCAAAAGATAACCCAAGTGCCTGGGCCCCTGCGACTGCCGTGGGAGACCTGCATAGAGTTAGAGGCTCCTGGCTTCAGCCGGGCCCAGCCCCAGCTATGGTGCTCATTTGTAAATGGGCCAGAACACAAAAGATTTCTCCCTCTCTGTTTAGAGCTCTGCCTCTCAAATAAATCAGTCTTGAATAATAAATCATCACGTGTGGCAGGCATTTTACACAGGAGTTAGGATGCCACTTGGGACACCCATGTCTCTTATTGGAATGTTGAGGTTCTGACCCCTGCTCAGCTTCCAGCATCACTTCTGCAGTACTTCACTAATGTACAGCAGGTAATGGTTAAAGTACTTAGGTCCCTGACACATGGGAGACACAATGAAGTTTTGGGCTCTTGGCTTCTGCCTGGCCCAGCCCAACCCTGACTGGTG
Source organism: Ochotona curzoniae (assembly GCF_017591425.1). NCBI lineage: Eukaryota > Metazoa > Chordata > Mammalia > Lagomorpha > Ochotonidae > Ochotona > Ochotona curzoniae. The sequence continues at coordinate 68,514,910 of NW_024467122.1, forward strand.
CTGGCATCTGGCAACTAAAGCAGCAGATGGAAAAACACTCATTCTGCTCTGCCACTCTGCCTTTTAAATAAATAAACTGGTAAAATTTTGAAAAACATGAGCCTGGCGCCGTGGCCTAGCTGCTAAAATCCTCTCCTTGAATGTGCCAGGATCCCATATGGGCGCCGATTCTAATCCCAGCAGTCCCACTTCCCATCCAGCTCCCTGCTTGTGGCCTGGGAAGGCAGTCGAGGACGGCACAAAGCTTTGGGACCCTGCACCCGTGTGGGAGACCTGGAAGAAGTTCCTGGCTCCTGGCTTCGGATCGGCATAGCATTGGCTGTTGTGCTCACTTGGGGAGTGAATCATCAGATGGAAGATCTTCCTCTCTGTCTCTCCTCTCTGTATATCTGACTTTCCAATAAATAAATAAATCTTTTAAAAAATTGAAAAATATCCTAAATGACATTACAAACTACAGATTGCAGTTATTTTTGAAAATGTATTTATGTTTAATTGAAAGTCAGAGCTACATCAGAGACAGAAGGAGAAGTAGATACCTCCCATTTGCTAGTTCACTCCCCAGTGGCTGCAGTAGCCACGGCTAAGCCAGTCTGAAGCCAGGAGATAGGAATTTATTCTTGGCCTCCCACATGAATGCAGGGGCTCAAGGAATTGGGCCATCCTCTGCTGTTTTCCAGGCCATTATCAGGGAGCTGGAGGGGAAATGGAAAATCTAGGACTTGAATTGGTGCCTAATGAGATACTAGCATCTCAGGTGGTGATTTCATGTGCTACACCACAATACCGATCTGTTATGATTATTGATGGATGCCTTATGAGAAAAGGATGCGTATTTTATTTAAAAAAAAAAAATTTCAGGGCCCGGCACGGTGGTGTAGTGGTTAAGGTCCTCGCTTTGCATGCCTGGGATCCCATATGGGCACCGGTTTTAATCCCAGCAGTCCTGCTTCCTATCCAGCTCCCTGCCTGTGGCCTGGGAAAGCAGTTGAGGACTGCCTAAAGCCTTGGGACCCTGCACCCGCGTGGGACACCCAGACGAGGCTCCTGGCTTCGGTTCGGCTCAGCTCCAGCCGTTGAGGCTGCCTGGGGAGTGAATCATCGGACGGAAGATCTTCCTCTCTGTCTTCTCCTCTCTGTATATCCACCTTTCCAACAAAACTAAAAAATAAATCTTTAAAAAAAATTTTTCACTAGGCCCGGTGCAATTTTCCTAGTGACTAAAGTCCTTACCTTACACACGCTGGGATCCCATATGGCCGCCAGTTGTAATCCTGGTGGCTATACTTCCCATCCAGCTCCCTGCATGTTGGCCTGAGAAAGCAGTCTAGAACAGCCCAAAGCTTTGCGACCCTGCACCCCTGAGGAAGACCCAGAAGAGGCTCCTGACTTCAGATTGGCTCAGCTCTGGCCATTGCAGCCGCTTGGGAAGTGAATCATTGGACGGAAGATCTTCCTCTCTGTCTCTCCTTCTCTGTATATCTGACTGTCCAACAAAAATAAATCTTGTTAAAAAAATTTTTTTAGGGCCCGGCGCGCTGGCGCAAGTGGTTAAAGGTCCTCGCCTTGCACGCCCGGGATCCCATATGGGCGCCGGTTCTAATCCCAGCAGCCCCGCTTCCCTTCCAGCTCCCTGCCTGTGGCCTGGGAAAGCAGTCGAGGATGGCCCAAAGCTTTGGGAACCTGCACCCGCGTGGGAGACCCGGAAGGGGCTCCTGGCTTCGGATCGGCATAGTATCGGCCCGTTGCGCTCACTTGGGGAGTGAATCATCGGACGGAGGATCTTCCTCTCTGTCTCTCATCTCTGTATATCCGCCTTTCCAATGAAAAAATAATAAAAATAAATCTTTTTTAAAAAAAAAAGAAAAAAAATTTTTTAAAAGACGCATTTACATGAAAGGCAGAAAACTGAGAGAGAGAGAGAGAGAGAGAGAGAAAGACGAGAGAGAGAAAGACGAGAGATCTGCTGGTTCACTCTCACAGTGATCATAATGGTCACAGTGGCTAAGGGCTGGCTGGGCCAGGCTGAAGCTGGAAACTAGAAATCCCGTTCCAGTCTCCTACATAAGTGGCACAGCCCAAGTGCTTAGATCATATTCCAGTTTTGCTAGGGAACCAGATGGAAAAGCAGAGCAGCCTGACAGTCAGCACTTCATTGTGGGATGCTGACACTTCAAATGGCAGCTTAACCCGATGTAGCACATCACTGACCCCTACTGTGCAAAACATTTGAGATAATCTCAGGCCTGTACTGTGGGATAATGAGTTAAACCACTATCGGCAGTGCTGGCATCCAACATAGGCGCTGATGCTTTGAGTCGATTGCTCCACTTCCAATCTACCTCCTGGCTGGTATATCTGGGAAAGCAGTGGAAGATGGCCCAACCTTTTGGGGCCCATATGGGAGATTAGAATGGGGCTCTTAAGTCATGGCTCTGGCCTGGTCCAGCCTCAGCCCTTGTGGTCTTTTGGGGATGAGCCAGTGGATAGAGGATCTATCTCCCTTGCTTTCTTTATTTTTTTATCTTTAAGATAAATAAATAATTTGAACACTTAAAAAAAAAGACATACTCTTTGTCTTCAAGAAGTTAATATTTTAGTTTTGGGATAAAATGGATACAGATGAACTATAATTGCACCAGAAGATTTCAGTTTGTCAGATAAAATACAGCATATCCCTCCAGTGCAGGATTTAGTGAAAAAAGGGCCTGTAACATAGATGACTTTATCAAATCGATGCTACATGCATACATACATACCCGCTAATCTTAACTATCTGGAAAACAAAATATTTCGAAGTCAAGGAAAGAAACAAATTATATATTTTTAATTTGGAGAGTTGGCACTATGGTATACTAAGTTAAGCCTCCGCCTGCAGTGCCAGCATTCCATATGGACATCCATAAGATTCAAGTCCCAGTTGCTCCACTACTTATCAAAATCCCTCTTAATGTGCCTGGGAAAGCAATAAAGCACAGCCCGATCCTTGACCCTGCACCAATGTAAGTGACACAGAAGAAGCTCCTGGCTTCATGTCACCTTAGCTCTTGCCATTGCGGCCATTTAGGGGCTGCTCCCCAAATAGATAGAAGATCTTCTCTGTCTCTTTCTGTTAAAAAAAAAAAAATCTGCCATTTGGAAGGGGTAGACACCTTAGGGCCACCTGTGAGAATGTCACAATCGCCACCCAAATCCCCATTGCTTCTAAGCCCTGGAGACACCACCACCACTGCAGTAAAGCAGGCAGGTCCCTGCCTGAGATCGCTACGTGTGGAATGGACAGGTGGCCGAAATAACAGATTTTATCATGAGGGAAACTGCTGCAACTGGCCCTGCCTGTGTGACATGATGAGTCCCTCTTTCCGTCAAGTGGGGAGGGGATGGAACCCGAGGAACGGAGGACTTTACAGGAAAAAAAAAAAAAGACTGTCTTTCAAATAAACATAGAGAAATGTCTAAGACATTATACAGCATCAGGTCAATTATGTGGAAACAAGATAGCTACTATTAAATGTTGCTGGTAGTCATTTGGGAGTGACCTGGGTAATGGGAGATCCTTCTCTTTTTGTCTCTCATTCTCTTTGTAAATCTGTCTTTTCTGTAAAAATAAATTAAGTCTTTATAAAAAAAAAAAACATGATGAGTCTCTGTTTCAGCAATCTGGGGTTGTGATGGTAACTAATTAACACAGGAATTTCCAGAAAAAGAAAAACAGACCTTTAAATACACATAAATAAATCTTTCTTTAAAAATGTATAACATGGGGCCCAGCGGCATGGCCTAGTGGCTAAAATCCTCGCCTTGAACGTGCCAGGATCCCATATGGGTGCCGGTTCTAATCCCAGCAGCTCTGCTTCCCATCCAGCTCCCTACTTGTGGCCTGGGAAAGCAGTAGAGGATGGCACAAAGCTTTGGGACCCTGCACCTGCATGGGAGACCTGGAGGAAGCTCCTGGCTCCTGGCTTCAGATCGGCTCAGCACCAGCTGTTGTGGTCACTTGGGGAGTGAATCATCGGATGGAAGATCTTCCTCTCTCTCCTCCTCTCTGTATATCTGACTTTGTAATAATAAACAAATAAATCAATAAATAAATCTTTTAAAAAAATGTATAATATCAGGTTGTTATTTGGATACATGAAAACTAACACTAAATGCTGCTGATTTTTGTGAGTGAGCAAAGAAAAGTGTTTTTTCCAATAATAATTTATTTTCCTTTTGATGATGTTTCCAAAGTTAAAAATGATGCATGCCTATGTGCACCATTAACTAGGGTGGAGAGTGTCAAGGAATGGGGGAAATGGGTGAGACCATTATTTCTACCTCCTTTTTTCTTCATGTTATCTGGGAAAAGTGAGAAGAGAACCAGAGAGAGCCGCTCACAACAGCCCAACCACATCAGTACCCAGGGAGAGAGATAGTGCCTGTGCCCCCCAATCTCTTCCCAGATATGGAGCAGGTTCCAGGGGCACTGCTCAAGTGATTTTGACATTTCTGAGATGCTGTTGATTTCATTGCTCCAAGGCAGAGGAAATCCTTCCAAGGTCCATTAGCTGACATAGTCCATCTTAGAGTCTCCACTAGCCGAGATACTCACTGTCCAAGCTTGCCTGGGAGATCTGTTCAATTTGTTCTGCGCTCCATGGTACTAGATATCCTCAATGAGCTTGTTGTCATGCCCCTGTGTGTATCTGGGCATGTCATCTGCTGCACAGGTTTTAGCAACAGAGGAAAGCTAGTCCATGGTCAGACCACAGATCCTGTGCTTTTCCCTATGACTGAAATTTTGAGTCCAGTAGCCCAGTTGGGAGGTCCCCACAGAAACTTCACGGAGGATACCCCAGACCTGCCTCCTGTGTGTGCCAGCCAGTGTGGGGTCCAGTTCAGTCCTTCACTCACACACACACTGGTGCTCAATTCTGTCCCCAGCCTCATCACATATGCTAACCAATGGATGCTACAGCCAAGCCAACCCAGCCCTCCACACACTACGCCCTCTTACATATGAACAGGAACTGAAGCGTAATTAGAGCAACCCCCAATACCTCCCACTAGGCCCACCCCAAGTCCCTGTGTCTGCCAGTGTGTGCAATATGTGGGTCCAATCCATCCTGCATCCTATTTGGCTCTTCTAGACATCAGTGCGTTTTGGGCCTAGCTCAGCCTGACCAATTCCACTATTTATCTCATACTCATGATGGCAGGTGCCACTACCAGTCCAGCCAGGCCTGCCCCGAGCCCTGGTGGCCATGCTTACAAGTGGGAGCTATAGCCCATCTAAGGGGTGCCCACAATTTCCCTACTAGGCCTACTCCCAGCCCTGGACCTTGCACTTTCCAGGTGGTTCCTCAATCTAGCCTGAAAGAAACATGCACCCTTGACTAGTTTGCCTCACACCAGAAAGATATCTTTGGATGTGAACTGAAGTAAAAAGTAATTAAAGCCCAATCCCAGGCGAACACGATCACTGACAAGCTAATCCTCTGCCTTGCAGGGTGAGCATCCCAGTGGCTGCTGCCCTCTGGGTTATAGCTCTAGTCCCTCTAGTCCCAGTCTATGATGGGTTGCTCCACATCTGATCCAGCTGCCAGCTTGTGGCCTGGGAAAGTGGCAGAGGATGGCTCAGGTTCTTTGGACCCTGGATTTGTGTGGGAGACCTGGAAGAGGCTCCTGGCTTTGGTTCAAATTAGCTCAGCCCTAGCCTTGGCAGCCATTTAGAGTCAACCAGCAGAAAGATATGCCTCTCTCTTTCCCCTTTCTGGAAAAGTGTTAGTTTCTTTTTCTTTTCTTTCTTTTTTTTTTTTTTTTTTGGTTTTGTAATCAACCTTCTGGGAACTCCATGAGGAATTTACAAGGAACTTTCCTAGTGCTTTGATGCTTCTCAGCCTGGAGACACCACCACCCTGAAGCCTGCAGGTCCCTGCCTCAGATAGCCATGTGCAACCGAAACAACAGATGTAATCATGTGGGAAGCTGCTGCAACTGGCTCTGCCTGTGTGACATGATAAGCCCCTCTTTCAGTCATCTGGGGGAGAAGGATGGAAACTAAGGAACAGAGGACTTTACAGAAAAAAAAAAAAAGATTCTGTCCTTCAGATAAAGAAATGTGGCTTTTCATTTCAGGGGGATGTATAGTAATTGTGCAATGGAGACTATTATATCCAGATGTGAGGATACAATGCAGTATGTATCTCTACTTCCAGATCAAAGATAGAATGTCAGTGAAACTGATAACTACATCTTGATAATAGGATGCTGAACTCTCTGCCATTGTCCATGCCCACAATAGTCATGTGATTGTTTATGAAGAAATGTAGCAACATATAGGGGAACTTGGGGGGGTGGTTGTGGGAACACTGGTAGAGAGTAAGAGAAATCTTAGGACCTATGAAACTGTATCATAAAATGATAATAATAATAATAATAATGCAAAAACAAAAGGCAAATCAGTGACAACAAAGCCAATCAAAACCACATTTGAATCAAAGCACTTAAAAGGATTTTCATTATGCCGATGAAAATATCAGCATTAAAAAAATGAGCCAGTACCCATTTTACTATAATCACTGAGCCCAAGTCCCTAAAGAAAATGATGGGTGCTTCATGAGTGTAGGCGTAGAAAAGCCAGCTGTGTATCAGGAAATGCACCCTTGACAAGACTGGCTCACACTAGAGGGACATCATGGGCTGGGAATTGAAGTGAAAGGTCACTAATACCCAATCCCAGGCCAGCATGGTGGCTCCCAGGCTAATCCTCTGCCTTGCAGGGTGAGCATCCCAGTGGCTGCTGCCCTCTGGGTTATAGCTCTAGTCCCTCTAGTCCCAGTCTATGATGGGTTGCTCCACATCTGATCCAGCTGCCAGCTTGTGGCCTGGGAAAGTGGCAGAAGATGGCTCAGATTGTTTGGACATTGCACTCATGTGGGATACCTCAAAGAGGCTCCTGGCTCTTGATTCAAATTAGCTCCGCCCTAGCCTTGGCAGCCATTTGGGGAGTGACCTAGCAGGTAGAACTCTCCTGTCTCTGTACAAAACTGCTATTTTGTGATTGTACTGAATTCCTAAGGCCACCCTGATGATATTACAACCATTATTCCTACAGCTTCAATATCACTCAGCCCTTGGGTCTGCACCACGACTGTGAGGCCCGCAGTCCCTGCTGTAGATGGCCAGGTATGTGCTCTACAGATGGCTGAAATGGCTGATTTTGTCATATGGGCAACCTGCTGCTACTTCTTCCATCTAGATGGACAGCCTAAGGAGGTACCAGCTTCTCAGAGAGGCAGAGGCAATCCTATTCCAAACCTGGGTCTGGCTTCTTCCTTTCCACAACAGGCTCAGATCCAGGCTGCCAGGACTGGGAGGCTACTTCACAGCCTTGGCCAGGAAGCAGATGTGCTTGGACTATTGGAAATGGTCTGCCAGACCTGTGGGAGTTAATGGGCAATGCATTCCACCTCGGACACCTCTGTGAGTAATTTGGAGCCACAGCCTTCCAGCGAGAGGAGCTCTTGAAGATAAAAGTGAAGAGGACTGGTGAACTGTCTCAGTTTCCATGAAATTCCCATGCTGATTGCCGGGAGAAAGAAGAGCTGGTGTTCTTGGTGCTTGGCCAGCAGCCTGCAGCGTTGTCTAGTCCATAGACTCACCTGAGCAGCAGGCCTCCCTGAGCCAGCCACACAGCTTGTGCACAGTACCTCCCACCTTGGCCAGGGCCTCACGCTCCTTTTCCTGCATAGGCCCCTCTGTGGCCCCAGCTCAGGTGCAGGAACACCAGCAGGTCAACGGTCACGTGCCACAGGAACAAGAGGAACCTCTCCTCTGGAGAGCACAGCCATGGCATCTGCTGAGGATGAGATCCAGTCCCTTGACCCAGAGGAAAGCTTTGTCCCAGGCCAGGGCCGCTCTGTCTCACCGGCGCCACCTAGAGGACACCCAAGGCCGGACAGTGCTGGGGCTGAAAGATTCTGGCTGGGGCCTGGGGTCAACCACCAGGACTGCTGTTGTGAGAAGTGGAGTGGTTTGGGGCTGATGGAGAGGGTGGCCTGGCTGTACCAAGGTCAGAAATGAATCCCGCACCTGGTGTGTGGGGCTGTCAAACCTAGAGGAGAGCCTTATAAGATCTGAATGCATTCAGGCACTCACTGAGTGTGCGTCCCTGCGGTTTGTCCATGTGGTAACCTGTACTGAGTGTGGCAAGCACATGAATGAATGCCCCATCGTCAGCAGTATGTGATAGGAGCTGCGCACATCTTGTAGTCTTCAAGGCTGCATGGACTTCACCAGTGGATTACTGGGACATTGCCCAGGACGTCTGGGCCCCAGGTTGGAGAGCCCGCAGGGGGGCAGGCTCCCAGAAAGAAAGTCTACAGTGATCCCATGACTAGGGCAAGCAGAAGTGCCGTTTCACACCTGTTGTTGGTGGTCTGTTCCTGGAACCGTGGATGTGAGGTGGTGGGTGCTCCCCAGGGCTAACAGAACGCAAGACCACAGGAGCTGGTCAGTGGTATCCTAAGATGCTGCATGGTAGCTCCACAGACTATTCCTCCACCTGTAAGTACCACATTCCATTTTTTTTTTTTAAGATTTATTTTTACACAGCTTTGGATCAGCTCAGTTCTGGCTGTTGTGGTCATTTGGGGCACTGCTAATGATCAGATAGAAAACCTCTCTCTACCTCTCCTTCCAAATAAAAATAAATCTTTGTTAAAAAATTTTTTAAAAAGATTTATTTTTATTGGTAAGGCAGGTATACAGAGAGGAGAGACAGAGAGGAAGATCTTCCGTGCGATGATTCGCTCCCCAAGTGAGCGCAACGGCTGATGCTATGCCGATCCGAAGCCAGGAGCCTCTTCCGGGTCTCCCACGCGGGTGCAGGGTCCCAAAGCTTTGGGCCGTCCTCGACTGCTTTCCCGGGCCACAGGCAGGGAGCTGGAAGGGAAGTGGGGCTGCTGGGATTAGAACCGGCACCCATATGGGATCCCGGTTAGGCACCCATAACGTCCCGGCAAGGAGAGGACGTTAACCACTGCGCCACCGCGCCGGGCCCCACATTCCATCTTTAAAAAGCCAAAATTTGAGGAATAAATATAATCCAAATTTAATTCATATATGGGATTGTGGCTATGCCAATATAATATTACCATTATCATGGTGAAACTGCATCCAATTTAATATAATCACTGATACAATTAGTTTTAAGGAAATCAACAGTTTTATTTGTTCATGTTTGAAAAGCCAGCCATGCAACAGAAAACTCGAGCCCCTGGTAAATTTGGTTTACACAATATGGAGTCCTCGTATTCCCATATTGTGGTTGGGAATTTAGGTGAAATCGAAATTCCAACACCTGTTCATGTTGCTTCCTTCTGTGCCTATTTGGTGTTTTTGGTTATACTGGGAATATTAGAGAGAAAAAGAGAGGAGAGAGAGGAAGGGGGGCCTTTAGGTTTGGGAATACTGTATTTAAAATTTGTCTAGTTGTAGCTTTTAATAGCTGTTTGCACTGACGACGATGCAGTGGCCTTCTTCCAGCCCCCCACCTAAGGCCGCAGTGAATCCTCGCGCGTGGGTGTGAGCTCAGGGCTGAGGGAGCAGACAGGTGCACCGGTGGGGCTGTGCAGGCTGGCGGAACCCGCGCGAGTCGGTCGGTGTTGCAAAGGGAACTAGTCCGGCGCAGGACGCACGGGCTTTTTGCAGCTCAGCTGGTTCCGGCCGGGGGAAGATGGCGGTGGCCGGGGCGGCGTCCGGAGAGCCGCTGGTTCGCTGGTGCACCGAGCAGTTGCGGAAAACTTTCGGCCTGGATGTCAGCGAGGAAATCATGCAGTGAGAGCGGTTCGGGGCCGAGGAGGGTCGGAGGGCTGGAAGGTGCACTTGGCTGAACGGACTGAGAAGTTGACGGAAGAGAAGGAATTGGTGTAAAAGGCGGGGTCGGGGAACACTCCCGTCGACCTGTTGTAGGCGCCTGTTTGGCCTCCGCCTTTGTAATTCGGTTTCTCAGCATGTCAGGCGCCACCATTTGCCGGCGGGCTTCTTTTTCTTCCCTCCCCTAGGAAAACGCCGCCAAATTCCTAATCATTTGTTTCTCTAAGATTGTGGCGGGATCTTGTTCTCTACAGATTGTAGAGAGAAAGCTGTCTTTCCAGAAGTCCTCGACTCTGAAGTGTTGGTTGGCGCGGTCTGAGTTGTGTCCAGCAGGACCTGGGATGCTTCTAGAGGTGGCGTGGTCCGCTCCTGACTCCTGCTTTCTGTTGCTCTTATAGCAATATAGGAACGTTCTCTCCAAAGTAATCATGAATACAGCGTGTATCTCGAATGTTTTGAGACTGTTGGGAAGTGGAGAGAGTAGACCTGATGCTAGCGGCCAGGTGCTGGGTGGGACAGTGAGGTTGTGTGGTGTTTAGCTCAGTGGTGAGGAGAAAAGGGTGGAAGGCGTGGTGGGTCCGTGGCATAGAGGTGGTCCTTCAAGCCTGGAGAAGCTGCGAAGATTGACTGATTTTGGCCCTGAGAATGAAAGTATAGTTACAAGTGAAAGTGCAGATGTTACTGCCGAGGGACAAACACGGGATTTAATTAGGGAAACTTGCAAGTGTTGCTTCACCCGATTCCTCCTTCCTTCATGCTGAAACCTATTTTATGGTTTTGGAAATTTTTTGGGGAAGTCGGGGGTGAGTTTTTGAGTTGGGATGGAAATATACTTATTGGCAGGGAAAGGGAGAAGAGAGCTTTTTTTTTTTTTATGAGTGTGCATGTATTTTAAACTGTGTAATAGAACTAGAAAATAGGAGATCTCTTCCCATATTTCTTTACCTTTTGATAAATAAATTGAAAAGTTAAAAGTAGGGCCTGGCGGCATGGCCTAGCCTTAAACGCGCAGGGATCCCATGTGGGTCCCGGTTCTAATCCCAGCAGCTCCACTTCCCATCAAGCTCCCTGCTTGTGGCCTGGGAAAGCAGTCAAGGACGGCCCAAAGCCTTAGGACCCTGCACCTGTGTGGGAGACCTGGAGGAGGTTCCTGGCTCCTGGCTTCGGATCAGCTCAGCCCCAGCCATTGCGCTCACTTGGGGAGTAAACCACTGGACGGAGGATCTTCCTCTCTCTCTCCTGCTCCTCTCTATATATCTGACTTTGTAATAAAAATAAATAAATATTTAATATAAAAATAAAAAAGTTAAAAGGAAAGGATATATAATTATATTTTTCCTTGTGTCCCATACTATTGTGTCTGGATTATGATTTCTAAACATCTTTTAATACTCTGAGGATCTATATTTTAATTTATCATTGTTTTCATTAATTTTCTTTAATAAGACTTATTTACTATAGAAAGTAGAAATAAACTAGAACAAAATTACTGTAATACCAGAACCCAGAAACTACTCTTTCTACTATATGTAATTATTTTATTTATTTTATTTGAAAGGCAAAGGTAGAAAAAGAGGGAGAAATGTTCCAAACCCTGATTCACTTCCCAGATGCCCACAGTGCCTGGAGCTGAGCTGGTCCCAAGCCAGGATCTTCCTCCAGGTTTGCTACCTGCATACAGGGGCCCATGCATTGAAACCATCATTTGTTGCTTTTGCAAGGCATTAGTAGGGGCCTGCATTGGTACTGGAGCAGGCTGAACCTGAACCTGTGTCCGAATGGGATGGCAGTACTGCAGGTGGGCACTTAACCTGCTCTGCCATGGCTCTGGTCCTGGCAAAGGGATGGATTAACCAGCTCTTGGTCAAGCTGGAGCAGTAGCCACAGATTGCATCCTGGTCTGTCACATGGGTGCTGAGGCCTGAGTGCTTGAGCTGTCTTCTCATTACTTCCCGGGGAGCATTAGCAGGGAGCTGGATTGAGAGCAGAACAGCTAGGCTCCAACTCTGCTCCAAATATAGGATGCCAGTGTCATAAACAATGACTTAATTCATTGCATCAAAACACTTACCCCTTAAATTTTTCTTAGTCAAGATTATGCTCTATTCTATACTTCCACATTGCTTACAGCTTAGAACCAGGGTGAAATTTCTTTAGCTTATACTGAATAAAAATGAACCCTTTAGCACAGGCATTTGGTCTAGTGGTTAAGAAATTAGCTCTGGCTATTGCGGTCACTTGGGGAGTGAATCATCAGACAGAAGATCTTCCTCTCTATATATCTGACTTTTCAATAAAAATAAATAAATCTTTAAAAAAAGAAGTCCCTTAAAATAAGTGGTAGCTTGTAGATTTCCTTTATGGCAATCCACATCTACACTATACTATACTATTTGACTTATCACTATAATAGGAACATATCTTCAGGTCAGTGATTACTAGAAAATTTCACTTTTAGTGGTTAAATAAGATTTATTTATTTTAATTTTAGATTAATTTAAGATTTATTTATTTTAATTATCTACTGCTTTCCTAGGCATGAGCCGAAAGCTGCATTAGAACTGGAGCATCTGGGCCTGGCGTGATTGCTTGGCGACTAAAGTTCTCACCTTGCCAGGGTCCCATGTGGGTGTTGATTCTAATCTCAGCAGCCCCACTTCCGATCCAGCTCCCTGCTTGTGGCCTGGGAAAGCAGACAAGAATGATCCAAAGCTTTGGGACCCTGCATCCGTGAGGGAGACCTGGAAGAGGTTCCTGGCTCCCAGCTTCAGATTGGCTCAGTTCCAGCTGTTGCAGCCACTTGGGGAGACAATCATCGGATAGAATATCTTCCTTTCTGTATATCTAACTTTCCAATAAAAATAAAATAAATCTTTAAAAAAAAATAGCTGGAGCAGGTGGCACATGAAATGGGGAATAGAGCACCTGGCAGTAGAGCCACTGGCACCTGATGAGTCACGGCACCAGCACTTGGAGTTAACTTTTATTTATTTATTTATTTTTGTAGTTAACTTTTTACATGTAGTTTTTATGTCTCATTTTATGTAGATTCATAGATTAGAACTCTTAGATTACTTTAAAAACACTTGATACAGGTTGACTAAAAATTAGTTGGACTAACTTGGACTTTTACCTCATTTCATTTTAATGAGCCCTTTATAGTATTTCCTTAAAATGCATCTATTTATTTGATAATAACCTTGATTTACACTCTTTTTTTTTTTTAAAGATTTCTTTCTTTTTTTTTTTTAAGATTTATTTTTATTATTTTTTTATTGGAAAGGCGGATATACAGAGAGGAGAGACAGAGAGGAAGATCTTCCGTCCGATGATTCACTCCCCAAGTGAGCGCAATGGCCGATGCTATGCCAATCCGAAGCCAGGAGCCTCTTCCGGTCTCCCACGCGGGTGCAGGGTCCCAAAGCCTTGGGCCGTCCTCAACTGCTTTCCTGGGCCACAGGCAGGGAGCTGGAAGGGAAGCGGGGCTGCCGGGATTAGAACCGGCACCCATATGGGATCCCGGGAGTGCAAGGCGAGGACTTAACCACTTGCGCCACCACGCTGGGCCCAAGATTTATTTATTTCTATTGAAAGGTGGATATACTGAGAAGCGGAGAGACAGAGAGGAAGATCTTCCGTTCGATGGTTCACTCCCCAAGCTGGGCTGAGCTAATCCGAAGCCAGGAGCTCTTCCAGGTTTCCTACTTGGATGCAGGGTCCCAAGGTTTTGGGCTGTCCTCAACTGCTTTCCCAGTCCACAAGCAGGGAGCTGGATGGGAAGTAGGGCCGCCCAGAATAGAACCAGCAACCATATGGGATCCCAGGCATGCAAGGCGAGGACTTTAACCTCTACACTATCACGGTGGGCCCTGATTTACAATGTTTAAGAATGTTTTTTAAAATTTACTTTTATTTGAAAGACACAGTGGCCGAGACAGATTTTTCCATCCACTGCTTCATTCCCAAAATGCCTACTGAAGCTGGGCCAGGCCAAAGCCAGGAGCCAAGACTCGCACTCGTGTGGCACGGATTCTGTATTTAAGCCATGACCTACGATGTGAATTAACCGGCATCCTGATACAGCATCCAGGCATTCCAAGCTGCATCTTAACTGCTGTGCCAGATACCTATCCCAGTTTTTAATAATGTTGAATTATGAACTAAGAGAAAATTGGGATTTTTTCTTTCTTTTTTTAAGGTTTATTTTATTTTTATAACAAAGTCAGATATACAGAGAGGAGCAGAGGAAGAGAGGAAGATCTTCCATCTGATGGTTCACTTCCCAAGTGACCGCAACAGCCAGTGTTACGCGGATCTAAAACCAGGAACCAGAAACTTCTTCCAGGTGTCTCACACGGGTACAGGGTCCCAGTGCTCTGGGCTGTCCTCGACTGCTTTCCCAGACCACAAGCAGGATGGGAAGCTGGATGGGAAGCAGGGCTGCCAGGATTAGAACCGGCACGTGTATGGGATCCTGGTGCTTTCAAGGCAAGGACTTTAGCTGCTACGCTATCGCTCCGGGCCGTGGGATTTTCAATATAGAGATTAAGTAATTTGTGTTGCTTTGCAGTAAGATATCATGGCAAATGTGTAGTTATTCCCAGTTCTTCATAAGACTGAATTCTAGATATACAGAAGGACAGTTACTGATTAAATACTGCTGGTTAGATTTGACCTGCTTGACGTGGCGGGTTTGCTCTAATCAGATCTGCGTTCTTTGCATCAAGCACAATCCTTAGCTATATAATAGATATCTAAGTAATTTAAAAAATAATTATAACCTGGGCCCAGCGGCATGGTGTAGCAGCTAAAGTCCTCGCCTTGAACGCGCCGGGATCCCATATGGGTGCTAGTTCTAATCCCAGCAGCTCCACTTCCCATCCAGCTCCCTGCTTGTGGCCTGGGAAAGCAGTCGAGGACGGCCCAATGCTTTGGGTTCCTGCACCTGTGTGGGAGACCTGGAGGAGGTTCCTGGCTCCTGGCTTTGGATCGGCCCAGCACCGGCCATTGCGTTCATTTGGGGAGTGAATCGTCAGACGGAAGATCTTTCTATCTCTCCTTCTCTGTGTATATCTGACTTTGTAATAAAAATAAATAAATTTTTTAAAAATAATAATAATAACCTTAAGATTTTATTGTCTTCATAACAAAGCAGAGGATGAAGATTAGAACTAGGTCACTGGCACTTTACTTATCTCCTCCCAGTTCAGAATGTTGCCATCTTTTAGTAGCCAATGTTCTCTTGGATCTGCAGTTGGGCTCTGCACACTCCAACTTCAGCATAACCTTCTTTGTAGTTTTAGCTTTTTTTCCCAGAAAATTGGCTTAGTCTGCCTGCCATAGTCTCTCTGCTTCTTTTCGTAACACCATCTTCCCTGGGCTTAGAGGGAGTCTTCACTCTTCTTATACCGTGTTCCTTTGTGGAGCTGGTGCTGGCCACGCCTCTTGCAGAAGGTGTGGTGCACTTCAGGAATGTTCAACATGCTTGCAGAATGCTGTCGGCAAAAAAAGTGATAACCAAGTACTTTTACTACCTTGGTCTCTGTTAAGATTATTGAAAATATGCTATAAATTAGTCTTGTTTCAGCAACTTTATCTTTCTCTCTCGAGGTATGTTTTGTCAATTGAGAGTGCTGAAGAGATACGAGAATATGTAACTGATCTCCTACAGGGAAACGAGGGCCCCAAAGGTCAGTTCATAGAAGAACTTATAACCCGATGGCAGAAGAATGACCAGGAGCTGATTGCTGATCCTATGCAGCAGTGCCTTAAAAAAGATGGTAAGTTAATGTAATTGGCAGTTGAACCATTACTGGTAAATGAGCATGTGTCTTGTTTTATGTTTTATTTTTAGAGATTTTTATTTGAAAGGCAGAGTTACAAAGAGAAAAAGAGACTGAGAGTGATCTTCCTTCTATATGCTCATTTACTCCCCACATGGCTACAAAGGCTGGGACTGGGTTGTTCCAAAGCCAGGAATTTCTTCTAAGCCCTTCACATGGGTACAGGGGCCCAAGGCTTGAACCATCCTCTGCTGCTTTCCCAGGTCACAAGCAGGGAACTGAATCAGAAGTGGAGTAGCTGGGATATAAACTGGTACCCACAAAGGATGCTAGCATCACAGGTGGTGGCTTAAACTCCTATACCATGGTACCAGCCCCAGATGAGCAAGTTTGAAGAATTTATTTTCTTCCAGTCTATTTTTTTCCAACAGCTAACTTAAGTAAAATTGCATATATATTTTTTCATTTCAGCACTGTTCCATTTATAATAAATATTATTCTAATTCAGACCATTTCATCTTAGAAAATAACATTAGGATTCCTGTTTGCAAATACAAATGTGGCTTCAAAATAATGTACACTATATATTCTTAAATTAAAGAAATGTTCTTCAGTTATGTGTATACCTAGATGAAAATTAAATGTTGATAAATTAAAGTAGGTATATCTGTTAGAAGTGACTCAGCAGGGCCCGGCGCGAAGGCGCATTGGTTAAGGTCCTCGCCTTGCACGCCCCGGGATCCCATATGGGCGCTGGTTCTAATCCCGGGAAAGCAGTCAGGGACGGCCCAAGGCTTTGGGACCCTGCATCCACGTGGGAGACCCGGAAGAGGCTCCTGGCTTTGGATCGGCATAGCATCGGCCGTTGCACTCACTTGGGGAGTGAATCATCGGACGGAAGATCTTCCTCTCTATCATTCCTCCTCTCTGTATATCCGCCTTTCCAATAAAAATAAAAAAATAAATCTTTAAAAAAAAAAAAAAGAAGTGACTCAGCAGCAAGCTTCATGCAAAATGCAGGATCAATAGCTTTTCAACGCTGTTTTAGCTGCAATTCATTGTTTTTGATATTTTTGTTTTTATTTTCATTTTTCAAAATATTTTGTTTTCTATTATTAAATTTTCCAATGACTCATAGGTCATGCAGTAGCATCGTTTTCTCTGGGATGCTTTTTTGTTTTCAATCCTTATCAATGCATTCCCGTTCAGTAGCATGTTATTTAACTTCATGGTGTTATAAATTTTTAAACTATTCCTGTTGTTGATTTTGTTGTATGACTGTTCATTTAAGGGAATGTATAGTAACTGTGTAATAGAGACTATCATATTGAGTTATGAAGATTCAATGCAGTATACATCTCTACTTCCAAACCAAAGTTGGATTCCCAATGAAACTGTTAAGTAAGTCTTGACATTAGTATGCTGCCCTGTCTGCCATTGTCTGTACCTGCAATGTCAGGATACATTTGGTAGAATTATGGACTTATGAGAGCTTATACTATTGTAATAATATAACGGAAATCAGTGGTGGGAGAAGAAATTTGGGAAGGAGTAAGATAAATGGAGCTTATGGAATTATATCATAAAATTAAAAATAAAATCGCCTGGCGCGGTGGCCTAGTGGCTAAAATCCTTACCTTGTACGTGCCGGGATCCCAGTTGTAATCCCAGGAGCACCGCTTCCCATCCAGCTCGCTGCTTGTGGCCTGGGAAAGCAGTGGAGGATGGCCCAAAACCTTGGGACCCTGCATCCGCATGGGAGACCTGGAAATTGTTGACTCCTGGCTTTGGATTGGCACAGCACTGACTGTTGAGGTCACTTGAGGAGTGAATCATTGGACAGAAGATCTTCCTCTCTGTCTTTCCTCCTCTATATCTGACTTTCCAATAAAATAATAATAATAATAAATCTGTAAAAAATGAAATTTAATCTAAAAAAAAGAAGTGACTGAGCAGTGCCAAAGATGAACACCAAGGTAAGTGACCTATTGTTATATAATCTAAAATGTCAGATTTTGTTTTAAAATTTATTTATTTATTTATTTATTTGGAAGACAGAGTCACAGAGGGAGAGACAGAGAGATCGTCTCTTTGCTGTTTCACTCCCCAAATGACTGCGGTGACTGCGGCTCAGACAGGCTGTTGCTAGGGACCAGAAGTTTCTTTCAAGGCTCCCATGTGGGTGCAGGTGTCCAAGCACTTGGGCCATCATCTGCTGCTTTCCCACGCATATCAGCAAGGAGCTGGATCAGAAGCAACCAGGACTGCTGCCAGGAGCAGCCCATAGGAAATGCTAGTGCTACAGGTAACAGCTCTGCCTGCTGTTGCCACAGTGTCAGCTCCATAATCATTGTTTTCTAAGTATTTTTTAGTCATAACTATGGATAGAGAAGGAAATACAGAGAAATCTCCTATTTGTACATGTATACCCCAGATGGATGCGGTGGCAATGGTTGTGCCAAGCCAAAGCCAGGAGTCAGGAACTTCATCTAGATATCCCACATGAGTGACAGGGGCTCAAACATTTATAATGTTTTTTGTTGCTTTTCCCAGGCCATTAGCAGAGAGCCTGATTATATGTAAAGCAGCTGGAACATGAACCAGTGCCCAAATGGGATTCTGGCATTGCAGGTGGCAGCTTTTCCCACTTTCCTACAATGGTTTAAATTATTTTTGACTTTAAAGAAATAGATAATTAATTAAAAATCTACCTAACTTTGTATCTTTTTCTTTAAAAAGTTTTCTTTATTTTTTTATTCGAAAGGCAGATTTCCATACAGAAGGAAAGGCAGAGAAGAATCTCTGTCTGCTGGTTTAGTCCCCAAATTTCCACAACAGCCAATCTGAAGCCAGGGGCCAGGATTTTCTTCTGGGTCTCTCATGTAGAGAAGAGACCCAAGGACTTGGGCCATCTTTGGCTTTCCCAGGCCATCAGCAGGAAGCTGGATGGGAGGTGGAGCAGCCAGGACATGAACCAGCATCCTTATGGGATACCGGCATCACATGGTGGAAGATTAGCATGTTGAGCTACAGTGCCGGCCCCTAATTTCATATCTTGCTTTAAATATTAAGTATATATCTGAAGTTCAGCAGTGAGTCCTGCTGTTAATCTGTGTATGTGTGTGTACTTTTTTTAAAAAGAAATTTTAGATAGTCAAAGACCTGGAGACCAGCTTAAGCGAGGTCGGCGGAAAGGGAGAAACAAACAGGAAGTTCCTGCATTTGCTGAGCCTGAAACGACCGTAGAGGTCAAAACACCGTTTGACTTGGCCAAGGTAAGTATTTATGGAATCAGGCTTTCTCTAAGCTAGGGAAAGCGGAAGTGACTAATGCATTTCAGAGAGAAAAATGTACAAATTACTGTAGAATGGCAAGCCTTCAACAAATGCATGAATTTTAGGGGAAGAAAATGATAGCAATGACTCACTGCTTCCTGTGGGGTAGATTGTTTTTGGCTGCCTGATTATATAAGTATTAGAAGGAAATTTTTGCTTAGAGATGAGGTTGAGAGAGAAATGAAATGAAAAAGATTTACTTATTTATTTAACAGCTGACAATTTTTCCTCAGTTTGCTTGCTTGCTTTTTTTTTTTTTTTAAAGATTTATTTTTATTGCAAAGTCAGATATATAGAGAGAGGAGGAGAGACAGAGAGGAAGATCTTCCATCTGATGATTCGCTTCCCAATTGACTGCAATGGCCAGTGCTGAGCCGATCCAAAGCCAGGAGCCAGGAACCTCTTCCAGGTCTCCCACATGGGTGCAGGGTCCCAAGGCTTTGGGCTGTCTTCTACTGCTTTCCCAGGCCACAAGCAGGGAGCTGGATGGGAAGTGGGGCTGCTGGGATTAGAACTGGTGCCCATATGGGATCCCAGTGCATACAAGGTGAGGACTTTAGCTGCTAGGCCACCATGTTGGACTGTTTTATTCTTTTCTTTTTTTTTTTTTTTTTTGTTTGTTTGTTTGAAAGTCCTTATTACAGAGAAAGAGAGAGGCAGGGAGAGAGAGTTTCCATCCTCTGGTTCATTCTGCGGTTGCCTGAAAATGACTAGGCCAAGCCAAGGCAAGGGCCAGGAGCTTGATCTGCATCTCCCATGTGGTTGGCAAGGGCCCAGATATTTGGATCATCTTCCATTGCTTTTCCCAGGCAACCTGCATGGAGTTGAATATGTAGTAGAGCAGTTGGCACTTGAACAGGCACCCCCCCATGGGATGCCAGTGACTCAGGTGGTGGCTTTCCCTGCTACAGCACAAAGCCAACCCCAAATGGAAAATATTTAACCAAGTGCCCTAGATTTCAGCATCACTTTTTTTTTGATGGGCTTACATTGAAAGAATGGACAGTTCCAGCTGTTGCATTTTTTCCCCTATTTTGAGCTGGGTTCCTCCTCAGCTTTCACAGCTTGGCCATATTCTCTTCTGTTTTTCACAGTAACCCCCCAGGGTAACCAGAAATATTTATAAACATGGTAATTTGATAAATATTCCAAAGGAATAGTTAATAGCTAAAATGGCAGAATAGTGACCAAAAATTCTGAATATAATCATTGTGCAAAAACACAGAAAACTGCAAATAATGTTAAAAGAAAATTGGGGGGGGGGAATCCCCAGCGCCTATAAAACTGTACCACATAATACAAGGTAAACAACAATAAAAAAAAAAAAAAAGAAAAAAGAAAATTGGAGCTAGTGGTGTGGGGCAGCACATTAAGCTGCTGTTTGCGCCACCTACCATCCTATATACGATCCAAGTCCTTGCTGCTACACCTGAGAAAGTGGTGGAAGATGACCGTGATGCTCATGTGGGAGACCCAGATGGAGTTCCAGATTTCTGACTTGGCCCAGCCCTGGCTGTTGTAGCTATCTGGAGAATGAACCCATTGTTGGACCATGGGGACATTTAGACAAGCGGAGTCAGGAACTGAAAAGCACGGAGCGATAGGCAGAAGGGTCATTCTTTACTCAGGCAACTGCAGCAGCAGCAGCAGCAGCAGCCCACATTGGCTTCCTCCATTTGTTCAGGGTTACAGAGTAGTGGCTATAAGCCAAGAATTTACCCAGCAGAAAATATATCGAGCTTCCTGGGCCTGCTGACCAGCAGAAAATATCCAACACTGGGAATACCTGGTTACCATGGAGACATAAGCACAAGGGCATAACAACATGCATTTTTAAAGATGTATGTATTTTTATTCAAAAGGCAGATTTGCAGAGAGATGGAGAGACAGAAAGATCCTCCATCTGCTGACTCACTCCCCAGTTGGCCTCAATGGCTGGACTGAGCTGATCCAAAGCCAGGAGCCTGGAGCTAGGAGCCAGGAATTTTAGGGTCTTCCACGTGGGTACAAGGTCCTAAGGCTTTGGGCCAACCTTGACTGCTTTCCCAAGCCACAGGAAGGGCCTGGATGGGAAGTGGAGCAGCCAAGACATGTACCAGCACCTATATGGGATCCCCATGTGTGCAAGAAGAGCCATTGTGTCTGGCACAACAGCATGCAATCTTTAACACTAGTAGTTAACCAGTTTGCCTGGATTTTCTTATGGTTCCAGTATGTCTCTCTGTCTCTGCTCCCTAGCCCCACTCCCCACCCATTGCTCTGCCTTTCTTTTTTTTTT
The DNA here is from genome assembly GCF_017591425.1 of Ochotona curzoniae. Classification (NCBI taxonomy): domain Eukaryota; kingdom Metazoa; phylum Chordata; class Mammalia; order Lagomorpha; family Ochotonidae; genus Ochotona; species Ochotona curzoniae. The sequence continues at coordinate 68,536,167 of NW_024467122.1, forward strand.
AATTATTATTTTATTTTGATAATCTTTACATAGTTGATATTGCTCTGCCTTTCAAAGGAAGAAAGAAAGATTTTTTTAAAAATTCACATATTTGAAAGAGTTAGAGAAGTTTTTATTCATTGATTCACTCCCCAAACAGCCACAATAGCCAGGACTGAGCTAGGCCAGAGCCAGGAGCTTTTTCCGGGTCTCCTTTGTGGATGGCAGGCCACTGTACCCAGGCTATTAACAGGGACATGAATTGGCATCCATTTAGGATACCAGTGTTGCAGGTGGTGGCTTTAACAACTATACCACGATGTCAGTCCAAGGAAGAAAGCTTTTAAAAAGAAAAGAAAAGGAGAAAGAAGGTTTTATAAATAGGAATGAAATGAACATACACCATCACAAGGGAAGCAGACAAACAAAGAGCAATAAATGTAAAAAGATGATTGATCTCTATTTGTTCTTGTTAGTTTGGATCATTTTCAGTTAATAGCACTGAATATCTTACATTCTGGTATCCCTACTTCCTTTTCCATAAGTCCCTGCAAACCAGGACATTTGGTTACTTCAATAGAAATCAACTAAACATTAGTGGCAGGTATTTGGTGCACTTGTTAAAGCTATACTTTGGGATGCCCACATCCCATATATGAGTGTATGGGTTCAAGTCCCAGTTCTTGCTTTCCATTTCAGCTTCCTGCTCATGTGCACCCTGAGCAGTAGCAGGTGATGACTCAAGGACTTGGGTTTTTGCCACCCACGTGGGCGACCCACTCTGAGTTCCAGGCTCCTCACCTGTGTTTGATACCTCCTTCTAGCTCCTGGCATTCTTCGCTAGTGCAGACTATGGGAGGCAGTGGAGATAACTCAAGTGATGATGTTCTTGCCACCCTTGTGGGAGAACTGAATAGAAATCTGGGTTCCCAGGTTGGCTCTCACTGGGGGCTTCGCAGGCATTTGGGAAGTGAGCCAGTGGATGGAAACTCTTTTTCTATTACTCTGCCTTTCAAATAAATAACAGTGAACTTAAAAGATACACAACTCAATAAGTTTTGGGGATATATTTCCAGAACTGTTTCATCTTGCAGAACTGAAACCCTCTTCCTGTAAAACAGCTTCTCATTTTAGCCATTGTCCTATTTTTCTGTTTCCATAGGTTTCACTACTTTAGTTATCTCATGTAAGTGCAATTGCACCATTTTCATCTTTCTGTGACTGGCTCTTGGAGTTCATTTAACACACTATTCTTAAGGTTCATCAATATTTTTAGCACCTTCCCTTTTAAGCTCAAGTGATGTTCAGTGTATGCATATGCCACATTTGGTTTACCCACTTTTTCCCAGGCGGACATTTGGGTTGCTTCCATGTCTTGGCTATAGCAAATGTTGGTGTTAAGAACATAGTTGTGTAAGTGTCTCTTTGAGATCCTTTTAGATATAAACACATAAATGAAATGTTAGGTCACATGATAATTCTTAAATAACTTTTCCAGAAAAGAGTAATAGAAAAAAAGAAAAGCATAATAAATGATTATAGCAGCTGTCTATGTGTTACTAAGCCAGTACTTTGTTAGTTGATGACATTATTGTATAATTACATATTTTTTCCATAAAAAAAAGAAAATGATACTTATGAGTTAAAATTCTTTGTTTTCTATATCTAGTGATTCCCAGTACCTCTAAGATATCATGTCTGAGTGCTTTTTGGTTGTCACAGAGTGAGGGGGGACATGTAGTAGACAGCTGTTCTATCGGCAGTTGAGGGGAGCCAGGCACAGTGCTAAATATCCTGTCATGTACAGGACAGCCTGCCTCACCACAAGGAGTCAATAGGGTTAATAGGGTTAATAGAGTCAATAGGGTGAGAAACCAGCTCACAGATCTATTATCCTGTAGATGACTTACAATTTGTTGTGAATCTTAATAGTTTAGTTAAAAAAAAATCAGTGTCTATTAAACTTGCAAGATTTGTAAAGAATGGGACAGGCATTTGGTACAGTAGTTAAGATGCTGCTTGGGATGCCTGCATCCCAATTGGAGTGCTTGGGGTGGAGTCCTGGGTTTATTTTAAATTCCAATTTTCTGTTAATTCATACTTTTTGTGGCAGCTGGTAAAGGCTGAAGCTGCTGGGTCCCTGCTACGCATGTGGGAAAACTATGTTGTGTTCCTGGTGGCTGGCTTCAGCTTGGCCTGTCCCCAGCTGCTATAGGCTTTTAGAGTGAACCAGAGAATGGAAGATCTCTCATCGTGTTTCGTTGCCTCTCAAGTAAATAAAACATAAATTTAAAAAATTTACAACTATTTTTTTAATATTTTCATCCGAAGAACCTGCATAACCAATAGTAGTCATTTACATTTCTCTCTTGTTACCTGTTCTCTCTACCCTCATTGTTTGTATTTGTAATGAAAATGGAATGCGTTAAACTAAGTGATTTTTTGAGGGCTTCCTAGTACAATATTTGTGTAAATAACTTATTGTAACTGAAATAGCCATAAAAATGAATTAAAAATCTTCAAGAACAGGAAAACCTACATTTTAAAAAATTGTAAGTAGTATGCAGCATTATTTCCAAAAATTTTAGAAACTTTTTTTTAAGGATTTTTTTTTTTTATTAGAAAGGCAGATATACAGAGAGAAAGATCTTCAGTCCATTTGTCCACTCCCCAAGTGGTCACAATTACCAGAACTGAGCCGATCCAAAGCCAGGAGCCAGGAACTTCTTCTGGGTCTCCCGCATGGGTGCAGGGTCCCAAGGCTTTTGGGCATCCTTGACTGTATTCCCAGGCCACAAGCAGGAAGCTAGATGGGAAGTGGAACAGCTGGAGCACATGGGACCCTGGCAGATGCAAGGCGAGATTCAACCACTAGGCCGTTGCACTGGGCCTGGAAAGGTTTTTTTGAATGTTTTTGATAGTTGTTAAAGTTAATGGGTTTGGTTTGTTTCTCTAAACTCCTGTGTAATATTCCATTTAGTTAATCCCTGTATCAATCCATACATTATACATTTGTGTGCATAATATTTTGTTATGAATGGTATCTCAATGAATATTCTTGTGCATATTTATATTTCTTTCATATACATTGAGATTCTTCTTTGTACAATTAGGCACAAGAGACTAGCAATTCTGTAAAGAAGAAGACAAAGTTTGTCAATTTATATACAAGAGAGGGACAGGACAAGCTCGCTGTCCTGCTTCCTGGTCGCCACCCTTGTGACTGCCTGGGCCAAAAGCACAAACTCATCAACAACTGTCTGGTCTGTGGACGCATTGTCTGTGAGCAAGAGGGTTCTGGCCCCTGCCTTTTCTGTGGCTCTCTGGTAAGTTGTGTTGTTTATATTTTACTATGCTTTGTGCTAACACAGGGCCATACATTTATCTTTCTGTTAGTAAATTACTTCCTTAAGTTGTCCAGTAAACTCTAGTAACAGGGATTTGATCATTCAAAACCTGAGATGATATGCTAGTACTGAAGCCTGTTGTGAAGAGGTTTTGAGAATGTACATTGTCAAGGGAGTCCAGTCCTGTATCAGAGAAGCCCTGGGCCTGAAATGTCAGCAATTGTTGATCAGGTCTTCAGATGTGGTTCTTAGCCCTTGGGGAGCAGAGCTACTATGGTGTAATCCTCAGGTGATTATAACCTGTGTTGCCAGAACATCACTCTGCTGTAACTCTTCTTTGTCCCAGAGAAGCACTTCAAGAATGTAGCCGTCATGACTCCCACAAAGCTCTAATGACCTGTCTAGCTCATCCAACCAGTTGAACTGGCTTGCAGAAGCCATGCCATTTGCTGTTGGTGAAGGCATCCATTTTATAATGCTTTCTTTTCTCCTCTTCTGTGAGGCGCTCTTAATTTTTCCATGTGCTCAGAGAATAAGCTTCCCTTTTCTCCTATGTGGAATGGAGTCTTGGGGGGGGGTGTTGCTCCCAGCTGCTAAAGTATATTAGTATCCAGGATGATGATGTCCACTTGATATCATCTTAGAAACACTGATGTGGAGAAGAATGTTCTGAGGATGTTGTTTGGGTAGTTTTGATAGTTCTAAGACACTGTTGCTTTCATTGCTCCAAGGTTGAGTAATTCCTTCCAAAGTCCTTAGGCTGACAGATTCCAGCCCAGTGCATACACTCACCCAGACACTTGCTGCCAATGCTTGGCCAGGAGAGTTGTCCAATCTATCTTGTTCTCCATCTTCTAATATGGCACTCCATCTTCTGACATGGCACTTGACGTTCTCTGCAGGCCCAAATGAGCTGGCCATTATGTACCCTTTATGCTCTTGGCATGCCATTTACTGCATATAGGCATCAACAAGCAAAGAGGCCCAAAGAACGCAATTTGTACATTCTAAGGTCGGACTACAAATCCTATGATTCTCCCTGTGAGTTTTTTTTTTTTTAAGATTTAATTATTTTTATTGGAAAGGCAGATATACAGAGAGAAGGAGAGACAGAGAGGAAGATCTTCTATCCGGTAATTCACTCCCCAAGTGAGCGCAAAGGCCGGTGCTGTGCTGATCCAAAGCCAGGAACCAGGAACCTCCTCCAGGTATCCCACACGGGTGCAGGGTCCCAAGACTTTGGGCCGTCCCCAGCTGCCCTCCCAGGCCACAGGCAGGGAGCTGGATGGGAAGTGGAGCTGCTGGGATTATAACCGGCGCCCATATGGGATCCAGGGCATTCAAGGTGAGGACTTTAGCTGCTAGGCCACTGTGCTGGACCCTCACTGTGAGTTTTGAGTCGAGTGGTCCAGTTGGGGATTCCCCAAAGAAACCTCACCTGGGGTGACCCCAGACCTGAGTCTTGTATGTGCCAGCCAGTGTAGGGTCTTGTTTAGTACGTCACCTGTACCAGCTACACACACTGGTGATTGTGGTTGCCTGGTCAGTTCCGTCCCATGTAAGTCTAAACAGAAATTTACATTTGCTTATCATTTTGCAACCCATTGGATTTCATGAGGCTTTTTTTTCTCCATTGTATTTTTATTTATTCTCATCAGTTGCAAGTATTTCCTTTTGAAAATAGTTTAGTCTTTTCTTAAAAAAAAACAGCAAGTTTTTTTCAGAAACACTTGCAATAAAGTGAGTTTTTTTATATGGCTCATTAAGAGAGAAATAGCAAGTTGGGGAAAAACTCAGTTGGATGTAGATATTTTGGTGTATTTCTGTGGATTAAAAAAAAAAAGCAACCAAGAGTCTCATTATTTGATTGTGACGACTGCTTGGAATTTGAGATTACTCTTTAGAGTCAATTAAGAAATCAATATAATGGGTCTTGTTCTTGTTACTATAGGTGTGTACTCATGAAGAACAGGATATCTTACAGCGTGACTCAAACAAGAGCCAGAAACTACGAAAGAAGCTCATGGCAGGTGAGCGCTAGGCTTCTGATGGGTATTCTCTGTTGTATTTTTTATTGTGTTTCTTTTCTGTATCCTAGTGGTTAAGCTGCAATTTACTCAGTATTATTCTGTATGCATTTGTTGTTCTATTTTTAGGCATGAATAGATATTATTTATGCTTTTAAAATTCTTTTAATATTTACTTATGTGTTTGAAAGAGTTACAGAGAGAGATGAAGAGTCAGAGAGAGATCTTCTATCTGCTACTTCACTCCCCTAGATAATTGTAATGGCCCATGCTGGGTCAGGCTGAAGCCAGGAGTCAGGAACTTTTTTCAAGTCTCCCACATAGGTGCAGGAGCCCAAAAACTTGGCCCATCTTCCACTACTGGATCAGAAGTGGAGCAACCAGGACTGGAATTGGCAACCATACAGGATTCTTGCATCTCAGGTGTGACTTTACACACTGTGCTATGGTGCTGTTCCCTCTATTCTGTGTTTAATGCAGACCCAAGGCCACACATTCTGGGGAGTAGCTTTTACCTGCACTACAAAATCACCTTATGAAAGGTCATAAAAATGCAGTATTGCAGATGAGATGAACCCAGTTTAAGAATTATATGCAGGGCTTGGCGCAATGGCTTAGTGGCTAAAGTCCTTACCTTGAATGCTCCAGGATCCCATATGGGTGCCAGTTCTAATCCCAGCAGCTCCACTTCCCAGCCAGCTCCCTGCTTGTGGCCTGGGAGGGCAGTTGGGGACGGCCCAAAGTCTTGGGACCCTGCACCCATGTGGGATACCTGGAGGAGGTTCCTGGTTCCTGGCTTTGGATCAGTGCAGCACCGGCCTTTGTGGCCACTTGGGGAGTGAGTCATCAGATGGAAGATCTTCCTCTCTGTCTCTCCTCCTCTGTGTATATCTGCCTTTCCAACAAAAATAAATAAATCTTTTTAAAAAATAATTATATGCAGTAGCTCAGTTAATACAGCTTCTAGCAGGAGTAGGAACAGTGAAGTCTAGTATTCACTAGGGCTCATTTTAAAGTAGAAAAATGCTTTCCAAAGTAGAACAGACTGAAAATAAAAAATTAAGCTAAAGAATGATGGCTCAGCTGGCTAATGCTCAAGCTGCAAGCACCTGCATCTCAGGGGTGCCAGTTCATGTCCCAGTTGTTCCACTTCCATTGCAGTTCCCTGTGAATGGCCTCATAAAGCAACAGATGATGACCAAAGCCTTAGGACCCTGCATCCCCCTGGCCTCTGGCTTTGGCTGTTGTCATCCCTCTGTAAATCTCCTTTTCAGTAAAAATAAATAAATAGATCTTTAAAAAGGAAAAGAAAGAAAGACTCTACGTGGGCCAGTGCAATGGCTTAGTTGGCTAATTCTCCACCTGCCAGTGCTGGCTGGGATCCTGTATGCATGTTGATTCATGTACTGGCTGCTCCACTTCCTATTCAGTTCTCATCTAGTAGCCTAGAAAAGCAGTCAAGGACAGCCCAAGTCCTTGTGACCTTCCACCCTTGTGGGAAATCTGGAAGAAGCTCCTGGCTCCTGACTTTGGATCTGCTCAACTTTGGCCATTGTGACCATTTGGAGAATGAGCAAATGAAAGATCTTTTTCTGTCTCTCCCTCTCTCTACTATTCTGTCTTTCAAATCAATCAATCAATCAGTAAATAATTTTTAAAAAGATTTATGTGTTCTTATTGTAAAGGCATATTTACATAGAGAAGGAGATGCAAAGAGAAAGATCTTTCATCTGGTGGTCCACTCCCCAAGTGTCCACAACAGCCAGAGCTGAGTCACTCTGAAGCCAGGAGCCTCTTCCAGGTCTCCCACGTGGGTACAGGGTCCCAAGGCTTTGGATCATTCTTGACTGTTTCCCCAGGCCACAAGAAGGGAGCTAGATGGGAAGGACATGAACAGCCAGGACATGAATTGGTGCCCATAAGGGATCCTGGCTGTTGCAAGGCGAGGAGTTTAGCCACTAGGCTGCAGTGCTGGATAAATAAACAAATCTTTACAAAGAAGAAGAATAAAATTATTTGCTTTGAGAATCAGAGTTACATACACACACACACACACACACACACACACACACACACACACACTGAGAAAAAGGTTTTCTTTCCACTCTCACTGCCAGGAAGGCTACAGTTGCCAGTGTCTAACCAGGGTGAAGCCTGAAACTCCATCCTGCTTTCCCACACGGATGGCCTTTGGCCCATCTTCCTGTGCTTTCTCAGGTACATTATCAGAAGCTGGATCAGAAGCCAAGCAGCTGGCATGCTGTTTGGTACTCATAAGTGATGCCAGCCTCCCAAGCAGCAGCTTAATACACTGTCCATAAAACCAGCCGCAATCTAAATGCCTGTAAGGGAAGAAAAAGACACTACCATTTATTGAGAACCTATTGTGTACCAAGCACCACTTGATGTCTTTTACTTAAGGCGTTGTTCTTATGCATAAAAATGAATGCTTTAGGTCTGAACATTTAGATATTTTATTCTTTGCAGCATGTTAATGTAACCAGTTACTGCAGCTGACACCTTTGATTTCATTGTTGAATTTCAGGGGCCGACCACTCGGGAAAGATAGACATCTCTACCCAAGACATTCTTCCTCATCAGGAATCGCGCCTTAAGTCTGGTCTGGAGAAAGCCATCAAGCATAAGGACAAACTGTTAGAGTTTGACCGAACTAGGTATGACAGAATTGGGATAGCAAATGCTAAAACTAGTCCACAAATTTAGGCCATTAAAACGTTATTTTGATATTTAACACTGAAGGAAATATGTGAAAGATTTTCCAGCAGGCCCATTTCTTATGTTTGGGTTTTTTTTTTTTAACTTAATTTATTTATGTATTTATTTATGTTTACTTGGAAGGCAGATTCTACAGAGAGAGAAAGAGAGATGGAGAGAGGTCTTTCCTCTATTGGATCACTTCCCAAATATCTGCAGTGAAAAGAACTGAGCTAATTTGAAGCCAGGAGCTTCCTGGGGTCTCCCATATGGGTGCAGGGTCCCAAGGGCTTTGGCCATCCTCCATTGCTTTCCCAGGACACAGGCAGAGGGCAATAGGAGGTGTCCGAATGCCTTGGCCCTGCGTTCACATGGGAGACCTGGAAGAAGCTTCTGGTCCCTGGATTCTGATTGGCTCAGCTCCAACCCTTGCGGGGAGTGAACTAGCCTTTTCAGGGAGTGAACTAGCATATGGAGGATCTTCCTCTCTGTCTCAGTAAATTTGATCTGCCTTTCCAATAAAGAAAAAAAAAAAAGAAATATAGTGCATTTCTTCCTAATTACAAACTTCAAAAAGAGTTTCCCCTAATTGATGTTGCTGCTTTGTTGCTGTGGTCCAGAGCACTAATTTCATTATCTAGGTTTGAAACATTTCTTATTAAGTTAGGACTGATTTCTTTCTGGGCTCTTCAGCTTCCTACTTGAAGTCATTTTTTTTTTTTAAGATTTATTTTATTTACATTGGAAAGACAGAGTCAGAGAGTGAGAGAGAGAGAGAGAGATATTCCATCTGCTGGTCTTCTCCCCAAATATCCTCAGTGGCTGGAGTTGAGCCAGTCCAAAGCCAGGAGCTTTCTTTAGTCTCCCATGTGAGTGCAGGACCCCAAAAACTTGAGCCATCCTCCACTGCCTTCCCAGGCCACAAGCGGGAATCTGGAGTGGAAATGGAGAAACCAGGACATGAGCCAGAGCCCATGTGCAATTTCAGCACCACATGTAAGAGCTTAGTTTACTACATCATAACGCCAACACCTCTAAGTCTACTTCTTAAGAAGATGTTTTTATAACTACATGTGGGCTCTGAAAAACTGAAATCAGTATATGAATCTAACTTCAGTATTTCCCTTATGCTTACGCGTATCACTAATTTGTAACTCAATCATTGACTCAATTCAAGAAATTCTGGTTTAACTGAATTTGTGAATTTGGAGTAATCAATTTCTGTGAACCCCAGGTTCAATATCTGTAGAATGAGAGGTCATCAGAAAAGTTTTACTGGAACTTAACCCCAGTTGGGAGGTAAAACAGATATAGTTCCAGAATTTTATACTGTCCTAAGGCTAAATAATGAAACCATTTGTCTGAGATTTCAACATAGAACCCAGTAAACAAATGGATTTAGCAAGAATAGACTGGATCCCAGTTACACAAGGGCTAGGGTATTGAATAAGTTGTCAAAGCAAGAACATAGATGCTGCACAACCAAGTGGAAGCCCAGTTATTCGGAGGTGAAGGCTGACTGTTAGGACAGGGAGAGAGGCAGTGAATTTTGGTGAATATGTCTTTCCCTGCTTGATGATGAGATTAGTTTTAGGAGTGGAACTGAGCATACAGTAGAGTTTAAATATATATGGAAACTGAAAGCCAGGCAGAGCTCCATCGGATCCTGTTTTTCTTTTAGTTTTTATTTAATTTGAGAGGAAGAGAAAGAAAGAATTCCCATCTGCTGGGTTATTCGCCCAAATACTCATAACTGTTGAGGCTGGGCCGGTCTGAAGCTGGGAGCCAGGAGCTCAGTCCAGGCCTTCCGCAGGACTGGAGGGACCTGATCCCTTATGCCATCCCCTGTTGTCCTTCACGGTGCACGTTAATAGGAAGTTAGAATTGGGAGCTGAACTGGGGCTCCAGCTCAGGTGCTCTAATGTGGAATTTAAATATCCCAGCTAGCATCCTAACCTGATTTTGCAGCATCCTTAGGCACTGATATTTGAAACAGTAACATCCAGAACAACGGAAGAGCAGTGAAAGAATTTCCTAACAATCAGTCCTTATTTTTCAGCACACCTAATTATTGCCGTGTGTTTTTTTTTCCTTCTTTCTTTTTTCTTTTTAGCATTCGAAGGACCCAAGTCATTGATGATGAATCAGATTACTTTGCAAGCGATTCTAACCAGTGGTTGTCCAAAGTTGAACGGGAAGCCCTGCAGAAGCGCGAGGAAGAGCTGAGAGAGCTACGACATGCCTCTCGACTCTCCAAGAAGATCACCATTGACTTCGCCGGCCGGAAGATCCTGGAAGACGGAAATCCACTAGCAGAGTATCATAGCAGGTAAGGAGGCAGAACCAGGAGCACTGAAAGACGGAGCAGGTTGACTGTAAAGGATGTCTTTCCGTTAATGGACCTGTTATGTTGATGATTTAGAAAATAATGTGTTTATTTGGAATAGAAAACGTGCAGGAGTAGCTAAGAAAATTTTGAAGATGAACAGTGAAGAGATTCTTTTTCTTAGTAGCTGGTTATTGTTACTTTTTTTTTTAAAGATTTATTTCTTTTTATTACAAAGTCACATATATAGAGAGGAGGAGAGACAGAGAGGAACATCTTCTGTCCGATGATTCACTCCCCAAGTGAGCGCAACGGCCGATGCTATGCCTATCTGAAGCCAGGAGCCAGGAACTTCCTACAGGTCTCCCACACGGGTGCAGGGTCCCAAAGCTTTGGGCCATCCTCGACTGCTTTCCCAGGCCACAGGCAAGGAGCTGGATGGGAAGTGGAGCTGCCGGGATTAAAACTGGTGTCCATATGGGATCCTGGCGCGTTCAAGGTGAGGCCTTTAGCTGCTAGGCCACCTCACCAGGCCCTATTGTTATTTTTTTAAGATTCATTTATTTTTATTGGAAAGTCAGATTTACAGAGAGAAGGAGAGCTGGAGAGGAAGGTCTTCCATCCTTTGGTTTACTCCTCATGTGGCTGCAGTGGCCAGAGCTGACGTGATCCAAAGCCAGGAACTAGGAGGTTCTTTTAGATCTTTTATGAGGGAGCAGAGTGCCAAGCTTTGGACCATCCTCTACTGCTTCCCCATGCCATGAGCAGGGAGCTGGAAGGGAAATGGAGCAGCTGGGATATGAACTGGTGCCCATATGGGATCCCGGTGAAGGCAAGGCGAGGACTTTAGCTACTAGGCTATCATGCTGGACCCTTATTGTTACTTCTTAAAAAAACTTTTTAAAAAGGTTTATTTATTTGAAAAGCAGCGTGACTAAGAGAGAGAAAAAGAGAACTATATGCTGGTTCATTCTCCAAATTGCCACAATGGCCAGACCTGAGCCAGGCCAAGGCCAGGAGCCTGGAATTCCATCTGGGTCTCCCATGTGGGTGACAGGTTTGCAAGTATTTGGGCCAACTTTCACTGCTTTTTTCAGGACAGTAGCAGGAAACTAGCTTGGAAATGGAGCAGCCATGACAGGAACCTATGCACGTATTTGATGCAAGTGTGGCAAGCAACAGCTTAATTCACTTTGCTGTAATTCTGAACTCTAAAAACTTTTTAAAATAAGGTGCTGTTTGGACATAGGAATAAATCAGTAAAACAAAGTTTAGAAGGGGACTGGTGTAATTACATTGTACTTTTATATACATATAGTTGATTAAGTTAATTAAAAGTTGATTGATTTGAAGGGCAGGATCATTGAGAGGCAGAGAGTTTTTCCATGAGCTAGTTTATTCCTGAAATGGCCATAGTAGCTCTGTTCGGCCTAAGCTGAAGCCAGGAACCTTGAATTCTATCTGCATTTCTCATATGGGTAGCAGGGGCTTAAGGATTTGGAGCATCTGAAACTGTCTTTCCAGACGCATTAGCAGGGAGCTAGGTCAAGCAAAGTAGCTAGGACTTAAACCCACACTCATATGGGATACAAACAGTGGCTTAACTTACTGTACCATTTTGCTGACCCCTAAAATCAACATTTTGAAGCAGTAAGGAAAGCATTAAAAACATGATGTTGGAGTGATTGACTATCAAGTTGGAAAAAAAGAGCCTGGCGTGATAGTGTAGCAGTTAAGGTCCTCGCTTTGGACATGCCGAGATCCCATATGGGCGCCGATTCTAATCCCAGCAGCTCCACTTCCCATCCAGCTCCCTGCTTGTGGCCTGGGAAAGCAGTCGAGGACGGCCCAGAGCATTGGGACCCTGTACCCGTGAGAGTCCTGGAAGGAATTTTCTGATTCCTGACTTTGGAATGGCGCAGCACTGGCCATTGCAGTCACTTGGGGAGTGAATCATTGAATAGAAGATCTGTCTCTCTGTGTCTCCTCCTCCCTGTATATCTGACTTTGTAATAAAAATAAATAAATCTTTTAAAAAATTTTTTAAAAAGACTAGGCTATATTTCTATCTGAAACCATATTATCATAATAAGTTTGAGTAAAGAGTTAAATTTGGAACCACCATTGTGGCATAGGAGGTTAAGTTGCACCTGTGATGGCAGCGTCCCATGTTGGCACTGGTTTCTGTCCTAGCTCTTCCACTTCCAATTTAGTTCTCTGCTAATTGTTTGGGAAAAGCAATAGAGAATGTTCCAAGTGTTTGGGTACCTACATGCACATGATATACCCAGATGATGCTTTGGCTTTGGCCTGACCCAGTGCCAGTGCTGGCCTTTGTGGCCATCTAGGAAGTAAGGCAGCAGATGGATGGTCTCTCTGCCTCTGTCTCTGTAACTCGTTCAAATTAATAAATAAATCTTAAAGCAACAACAGCAATTTCAGAGGCTGGTGTTGTAGTATAACAAACTAACTGCTGCTTCCAATGCCAGCACCTCATATGGGCACTGATTCAAGTCCCAACTGCTCCATTTCCCATCCAGTTACCAGCTGATGTACCTGGGAAAGCAGTGGAAGGCATCAAAAGTCCTTGGTCCCCTTCAACATGTGGGAAACAACAGAAGATACTCCTGGTTCCAGGTTTTGGCCTTCTCTAGCTTTGGCTGTTAAGGCCATCTTGGAAATGAGCTAGTCTTTAGAAGGCCGATCTCGCTCTCTATCATTGATTCTCCTTCATGTAAATAAAATATGTATGTATATATATGTTAATTTTTTTCAATAAATGATACAGCCTACATACTATATGATTCCAACTATGCAATGGTTGCCATGGTTAGAAGAGTGGAAAGAGGGCCCGGCGGCATGGTCTAGCAAGTAAAGTCCTCGCCTTGAATGCACCAGAATCCCATATGGGAACCGGTTCTAATCCCGGCAGCTCCACTTCCCATCCAGCTCCCTGCTTGTGGCCTGGGAAAGCAGATGAGGATGGCCCAAAACTTTGGGACCCTGCACCCGCATGGGTACCTGGAAGAAGATCCTGGCTCCTGGCTTTGGATCGGCATAGCATCAGCCATTGCGGTCACTTGGGGAGTGAATCATCAGATGGAAGATCTTCCTCTTTGTTTCTCCTCCTCTCTGTATATCTGACTTTCCAATAAATAAATAAATCTTAAAAAAAAAGAGTGGAAAGAGTAAGTGGGTGGAGCACAGAGGTTTTTAAAGGCAGTGGAACTATTTTTTATGAAACTATAATTGTAGATTTATGTCTATATGAATTCATCCAAACTTAAAAAATGTACAGCAGCAAGAGTGAGTCCTCATGTAAACGGGCTCTTGGGAAGTGGTGATGTGTCAGGGCAGGCACTTCAGCTATAATAAATGTATCAGAGTTTTGTGGAATGTTGATAACAAGAGAATTTGTGGATTTGAGGACTCAGGCTCTCTAGGAAATCTGTATATGTTCCTTTCAATTTTGTTACTGATTTAAAACTGCTGTAAAATAACACATGTTAGCATAAACAATAAAAACAAAGCCTAGCTTTGGGCCATCTTCTGCCATCAGCAGATTGCTGAATTCGAAGTAAAATAGCCAGGGCTAGACCTGGTGTTATTTTGGGATGCCAGTGCCACAGAAGAGGATTAGCTGACCATGCCACCATGCTGGCCCCAAAAGTTTCTTTTCTGTGAATAGATTTGTGGTTCAGTTCATTAATTCTCCCTCTCAAGTGTCAAGGTCCAATATGGACATCAGTTCATGTACCGGCTGCTCCACTTCCCCTCCAGCTCCCTGCTTGTGGCCTGGAAAAGCAGTGGAGGACAGCCCAGAGCATTGGGACCCTGCACCCATTGGGAGACCTGGACCAAGCTTCTGGCTCCTAGCTTTGGATCTGCTTTGCTCCGGCCATTGTGGTCACTTGGGAAGTGAACCAGCACATGGAAGATCTTTCTCTCTGTCTTCTCTGTAGATCTGCTTTTACAATAAAAACACATAAATCTTTAAAAAAATATATCACCCATCCCAGCTACCATATCAAAATGATATTCATTGTAATTTTAATTCACAAATTATTTCCTTTCTTTGGTTATATGCTTATGCTTAAGCATTCTAGAAATGTATTGATTTGTTCTTTGTATCATTACTTTTATAGATTCTAAAATTCTGTAGGTATCTACCACTGAACTGCTTCTCAGATCTGTTTCCTTCAAATCCTACTGTCTCCTCATCATTACAAAGTTGGGTCATCCCTCAAGCCCTCAAAATCTGGGACTTTCTGGGGTGGGGAGTGGCTCTGTGCCTTTGTTTCCATTTTTCCCTCAGTTTGAATATCCTGTCTCTAGTCTTTACCTCTCTTTCTCTTGAACCAGTTTGATACAGCACATAGAATGATAGGAAAGTAAGCACCAGTGGATTGTGCTTCGTATTAATTACAGCCTTTCATGTGTGAGTCATCATCTATGAAGCTTGCAGACGCCCCTTAAGATGAGAGTTCCTGAACTCTATCTTCCAAACCTTTTAAGCTGTACACCATGTAAAAGGTCGCTAATAAACTATATTTGGATGAATTCAAGATGAAATTCAGCTTTTTCTATTGGTTGAAGCTTTTCATTGTGTTGTGCCTCTGAATTGTCATAATCATCCTCAAATGTTTGTCAAGCATTCAAGCGGCTAATGAAATGGCAGTAAATAATGTAAAGCAATAGAATTGAGTAAGTAGAGTTCCTGTAGGGCCTCTTAAAAACCAGTAGGATTTCACAGTGTTTAGGTGAAAACTGTCACATCCCTTTCTACGTTTATAGCCAAATAGCAAAATCTAACACCAGAATAGGGTAATAACATGGGTTGTATCTGATGATGGCTTAGCCAAAGCATTTCTATGCTGGACCAGTAGGGAGCCTCTGTAGAACTTTTGAGCCTTTGAAGCAGGAATAGAATTCAGATCAGTTTGGTAGAATGGAAAGGTACTCCCACATAGAGATAAAGAAATAACTGTGCAGTGTAGCTGCTTAGAATACTCTACTGTGTATCAGAGTATTTCTAGGCAATCTTTCCAATATTGACATTTTAATGATCTTATTAAATAGATTGTTTTGTGGCCTGCCTGTTTTCTTGATGTGCAACTTTTACTAACTCATATTCTTTAGAGTTCTTGGTATGAAGAGAAAGAAGTTGGAGTGGGAAGCAAGGAGTATCATCCTTGGCTTTATTTTCAGTTTCAATTTTTCTACCTTGAAGGACTTTAGGTTGGTGGTAAGTAAGGATAATCTAAGTATAGAACATTACCAATTATTGCATCCTTTTGGTTTGTTACCACAGATTAGATGAGGCAATACAGGCCATTGCCAATGGAACTTTGAACCAGTCGCTGAGCAGATTGGATAGATCTTCTGAAGATCCTGTGGCAGTTTTGGTGAACCCCAACCTGCGCCAGTCCCCTCCCCAGGTTAGTGGAACCTTGCTCTTGTGAATAAGAAGAGAAATCTGGCCCCAGATACTTCTTCTTCAAATGTGTTTGTTTCATAGGCTTTAGGTACCAAATCTACTCTTTGAACACAACTCCCAACCTGTTTCCACTTTTGATTGTAATATTTGTGAAAGCTCTCTTGTCTCCTAAATATCTCCTAAAGGAGGTTTTGTTAAATACCATAGAAATGTAGACAGTGATCCCATCATTCTGTCTTTTGTGAATATGAATAGTCCCATAGAGTACCATTTTAAGTTAATTTCTTCATTCATTCATTATTGTCAGTCATTTGTTATCAAACATACTGGCCATGCATGGTTATAAATGATCAAACGGCGAGTCTATCCTTAAAGAGCATACAGACTAGTAGGGGAAAAGATTCTCACCATTAGTTTTAATATTTAAGCAGGTCAGTATCATGGAACAACCAGTTAGTTAAGCTGCCACTTGTGGCATCAGCATCCCATATGAGCCCTAGTTTGAATGCTGGTTGGTCCACTTCCAATCACCCTCCTTACTAATGTGCCTGGGAAAGCAGCTTAGTACAGTTCAAGTTGTTGGTCCACTGCCACTCCTGTAGGAACCTGGATGGAGTTCCAGGTATCTGACTTTGGCCTTAACCAAGTTCGAGTTATTATAGCCATGTGGGAGAGTGAGCCAACCAATGGAAAATCTCTCTCTGTCTCTCCTTTTCTCTCTGTCACTCTGTTATTCAAGCAGATAAAATGCACCTTTTAAACAAAATACATAGGCAGCTTTAGTATTAATAGAGTATAAAGAACGAACTGTGGAAATCCAGATGGAAGAAGGAGAGATTACTTCCAGTTGAAGGGAACTGAAGTGGTTTTTGTATAGAAGTTGGCGTTAATTCAAAATTAATATTTAAGACAATGAATGTGGATGGTGGAAAATAATTATAGGTAGAATGAATTGTAGGAAAAAGGGTATATGTACCTAAAAATATGGGAGATGTATGTGTGTGTACGCAACAGTGAATACAGGCTCCCTAGATGGGATTTATAAGACAATTATCATGAGAAATAGAATAAGGTAGTTAGGATAATATGTCTAAAGAATTAAATGTTTAATTAGGAAGATTTTTTTTAAAGATTTATTTATTTGTATTGGAAAGTCAGATTTATGGAGAAGAAGAGACAGAGATAGATCTTCCATCCACTGGTTCACTCCCCAAGTGGCTGCAGTGGCCAGAGCTGAGATGATCCAAAGCAAAGAACCAAGAGCCAGGAGTTTCTTCTGCATCTCCCATGTGGGTGCAGCCATCCTTGACTGCCTTCCCAGGCCACAAGCTGGGAGATGGATGGGAAGTGGACCTTCTAGGACATAAACTGCCACCCATATGGGATCCCAGCTCCTGAAGGTGGAGGATTAGCCAGTTGAGTCACTGCATGGGTCTACATAGGAAGTTTTGTTTTTGGTTTTTTGGTTTTTTTTTTTTTTGGTAAATATGTATTTATTTTTATTGGAAAGGCAGATTTACAAAGAGGAGAAGAGACAGAGAAAGATCTTCCATCCGATGGTTCACTCTCCAAGCGGCCGCAACTGCTAGAGCTGAGCCCATCCGAAGCTGGGAGCCAGGAGCCTCTTCTGGGTCTCCGACGCAGGTGCAGGGTCCCAAGGCTTTGGGCCGTCCTCATCTGCTTTCCCAGGCCACAAGCAGAGAGCTGGATGGGAAGTGGAGCTGCCAGGATTAGAACCGGTGCCTATATGGGATTCCAGTGCATTCAAGGCGAGGACTTTACTTGCTAGGCCATGCCGCATCACCTTATTATAGGTTTTTAAGTTAGTTATTATAATAGATACATGTCATGGATACAGTAATACTTTAGGAAAGTATTCATGAATCTGCTAAAAGAGTTATAAAAAAAATAATGTTTGAAAGTAGACTTAAGGGATGCCTGGGAATTTCCCAACAGAAATCTGGAAGAAAATTCCAGACAGAAGGTACAACATGTGCAAAAGCTTAGTAATTTGATTGCATTATGAGTTTGGGAGATTCATAAGTAATAAAGTATAGTTATGAATGGTAGTTATAGTCATTTTGTAGGGCTGGCATAACAGAGTGGCACAAACTGGGTGAATTAAGACATCAGAAACCTATTTTGTTAAAACTGGATAATAGAATTCCAAATCAAGATCCTGGCAGGGCTGCATTCCCTGTGAAGGCTTTGCAGAAGGATGCTTCTTTCCCTCTTTCAATTTCTGCTGGGCCCAGGTGTATGTTATCTGGGAGCTACACTGGTCCCATCTCTCAGGCTGCTCAGGCCTCTGCCCTTTGTTTCTGTTGTGTCTTCTCCTCTGGCATGCTCACCACTTAGGATTTAGGGCTCACCATAATCCAGAGTGACCTCAGCATAATGATTATATCTGTAAGGAGCCTATTCCTAGATGGAGGTGCACATACATTTTAGGGAGATGCTACTCAAACAGGAGAGTAGGAGACACACCTGATCATGAAGGCTCTTTTGTCTCGTTCTAAAGAGTTGGATTTTATCATAGGAGGCAAAGAAGGGTCCTTAAGGAATTTTAGGTTAATAGAAGATTGGTATGACATCTATGTCTAGGTATAGAATGGACTGGAAGGAAGGTAAGATTAGAAAAGGAAACTTAGAAGTTTATTGCAAGTGCACAATGAGGAAATGTTAAGGGTATCAATTAGTATTATAATAATAGGAAGATATGGGCCTGGTGTGGTGGCGCAGTGGTTAAAGGTCCTCGCCTTGCACGCCCGGGATCCCATATGGGTGCCGGTTCTATCCTGGCAGCCCCGCTTCCCTTCCAGCTCCCCACCTGTGGCCCGGGAAAGCAGTCGAGGACGGCCCAAAGCTTTGGGACCCTGCACCCGTGTGGGAGACCCAGAAGAGGATCCTGGCTTCGGATCGGCATAGTATTGGCCGTTGCGCTCACTTGGGGAGTGAATCATCGGATGGAAGATCTTCCTCTCTGTCTCTCCTCTCTGTATATCCGCCTTTCCAATAAAAAAATAATAAAAATAAATCTTTAAAAAAATAATAATAGGAAGATAGGAGATAGGAAAATTTATTTATTTTTATTGGAAAGGCAGGTTTACAGAGATAAGGGAGAAAGATCTTCTGCCTGCTGGTTCTTTCCCCGTCATGGCTGTACTGGCTGGAGTTGAGCTGATTGGAAGTCAGGAGCCAAGATCTACCAGATCTTCTTCCAGATCTACTACATGGGTGCAGGGGCCTCTATTGCTTTCCCAGGCTGTAAGCAGGGAGCTGGATGGGAAGTGAAGCAGCTGAGACATAAACAGGTCTCCATATGGGATCCCAGTGGATGCAAGGCAAGAATTTAGCCACTAGCCTGTCGTGCTGGGCCAACTCCCCACCTTTCAAATCAATTGAATAAATCCTTTTTTTTTAAGACTGAAGATACAGATGAGAATGATTGGCAGGTTCTATAATATTACTGAAAGAAAATGATGAATTGATTTAGTAAGGAGACTAGGATGTGGGATTAGGACCAGAGCTGTAGTAGAGATAGGATAAAGAATTGGCACTTCAGGAGTGTTCAAATACCAACCTTTTCATGGAAGCGCCTGTTTCCCTCACCATTAATTTTTCTTCAATATTCTTACATTAAACTTCTCTCCATTCATTTACTGAGTTTTGGGTTGTGCCTTAGACAGTTTTGCATGTCTTCCAGTAAAATTTTAAGTTGCTTAAAAGCAGAAACCATGCCTTTGTCATATTCTGTGTATCTCCACAGTGTATTGCTTTCATTCAATAGATGTTTTTTGTTTGTTTGGTTTTGGTTTTTTTTAAGCATATGACTCAGTTGATGCAAATCAGTATTTTCCACAGGATGATTCTTGAAAAATTCATTTCATCCCACCTCATTCTTTTATTTGAGGAAAGTGACCCTTCTGTAGTTAAATGGTTGCCTAACACCTCCAGACGTCTAGCAGGATTTTTTCTATAAATCATTATGTTTTTTAAAATTTAGTATTATGATTGCTTTTATTTTATTTTATCTTATTCTGTTTTATTTCATTTTTAATTGTGGAACACTGAGTCTTTAGGCTCTGGAGTAAACATCTACCTTCATCATCATTGTGTCACTAAATTATTGCCAAGACTCTTCATTCTCCTTAATTACCTGTACCCTGTAATTCTCCATGCCCCTTACCTGATGGGACCTTGTTTTGGTAGTACTCCATCCTCTTTTTCAGGGTCCAAGTATTATTCACTTTCAGCTAAGAGAATACTTTATGTACCCAAAAGTCATGACTGTCTCCCCTGTTGGCACTTGCTTAGCTTTGTCAGGCTATCAATGTGTGATTCTGACCCAAACACATTGAGAATTATGGGTAAAATATCAAACTATCTTTTGGCTGATAGAATTACGTGGGAGAGTTATCCAGAATCCAATATACATCATTAATAAGTATGAAATGGGGTGAGCATTGTGGCAGAGTGGGTTAAACTACCACTTCTGACACCAGATCTCATACTGGAGTGCCGGTTCAGTATTGACTGCTCGATTTCTTTCTTTTTTTTTTTTTTTTTTAAGATTTATTATCATTTTTTTTTTTAAAGATTTTTATTTTTATTATTTTTTCATTGGAAAGGCGGATATACAGAGAGGAGAGACAGAGAGGAAGATCTTCCGTCCGATGATTCACTCCCCAAGTGAGCGCAACGGGCTGATACTATGCCAATCCGAAGCCAGGAGCCTCTTCCGGGTCTCCCACACGGGTGCAGGTTCCCAAAGCTTTGGGCCGTCCTCGACTGCTTTCCCAGGCCACAGGCAGGGAGCTGGAAGGGAAGCGGGGCTGCCGGGATTAGAACCGGCGCCCATATGGGATCCCGGGCGTGCAAGGCGAGGACCTTAACCACTGTGCCACCGCACCGGGCCCTATTATCATTTTTTTAAAGATTTATTTTTATTATTTTTTCATTGGAAAGGCGGATATACAGAGAGGAGAGACAGAGAGGAAGATCCTCCGTCCGATGATTCACTCCCCAAGTGAGCCGCAACGGCCGATGCTATGCCGATCCGAAGCCAGGAGCCTCTTCTGGGTCTCTGGGCCTCTTCTCTCCCAAAGCTTTGGGCCGTCCTCGACTGCTTTCCCGGGCCACAGGCAGGGAGCTGGAAGGGAAGCGGGGCTGCCAGGATAGAACCGGCACCCATATGGGATCCCGGGCGTGCAAGGCGAGGACCTTTAACCACTTGCGCCACCGTGCTGGGCCCAGATTTATTATCATTTTTATTGGAAAGTCAGATATACAGAGAGGAGGAGAGACTGAAAGCAAGATCTTCTGTCCGTTGATTTACTCCCAAAGCAGCAGCAATGGCTGGAGCTGAGCCCATCCGAAGCCAGAGCCAGGAGCCTCTTCCAGGTCTCCCATGTTGGTGAAGGGTCCCAAGGCTTTGTGCCGTCCTCCACTGCTTTCCCAGACCACAAGCAGGGAGCTGGATGGAAAGTTGAGCTGCCGGGATTAGAACCGGTGCCCATATGAAATCCCGTGTTTGCAAAGCGAGGACTTCAGCCACTAGGCCACCATGCCAGGTCACTGCTCTACTTCTAATACAGATCCCTGTTAATGAGCCTGGGAAAGTAACAGAAGATCCCTCAAGCACGTGGGTCCCTGTGCCCAGGTGGGAGACCAGATGAATTCCTGGCTCTGGCTTTGGCCTGACCCAGCCTATTGCAGACATGTGAGAAGTGAACCAGCAGATGCATCTTTTTTAGTGTTTCTCCCTCTCTTTTTCTCCCAAATAATTTTTTTAAAAGACTTACTTATTTTCTATCGGAAAGTCAAATTTACAGAGAGGAGAAACAGAGAAAAA
The DNA here is from genome assembly GCF_017591425.1 of Ochotona curzoniae. Taxonomy (NCBI): domain Eukaryota; kingdom Metazoa; phylum Chordata; class Mammalia; order Lagomorpha; family Ochotonidae; genus Ochotona; species Ochotona curzoniae. Next base: position 68,557,852 of record NW_024467122.1, read on the forward strand.
GATCTTCATCAGCTAGTTTATTCCCCAAGTGGCTAGAACAGCCAGAGCTGAGCCAATCTGAAACCAGGAGCTTGCTCTGGGTCTCCCACACGCGCACAGGGTCCCAAGGCTTTGGGCCGTCTTCCACTACTTTCCCAGGCCACAAGCAGGGAGCTGGATGGGAAGTGGAGCAGCTGGGATATGCACCATCGCCTGTATGGGATTCTGGCACATTCAAGGCAAGTACCATGGCCACTAGGCTACCTCACCAGCCCCCCAAATAATTCCTTAAAGGATTTACTTCTTTTTACTTGAAAGGCAGATTTATATAGAAAGGGAAGACAGGGAAGTACTTCCATCGGTTGATTCATTCCCTAACTGGCTGCAAAGGCTGGAGCTGAGCTTTTGTGACGCCAGGGGCCGGGAATTAGGAGCCTCTTCAAGGTCTCCTACCGTTGTTGCAGGGTCCAAGCACTTAGGCCGTCCTCTATTGCCTTCCTAGGGCACAAGCAGGGAATTGGATATAAAGTGGAGCATCTGAGACACAAACCAGTGCCCACATGGGCTTCTGGCCCTTGAAGGTGGAGATTAGCCTGTTGAGCCATGGCGCCAGCCCATCAAATAAATTTTAAAAAATAAGTAAATAAGCATACAGTGGAAATAATTAAGCTCTTTTGGTCTGACATTTGTGTTGAATTGCAAGCATAGTAGTGGGCCTGGCACAGTAACCTAGTGGCTAAAGTCCTCGCCTTGCACGCGCCAGGATCCCTTATGGGCACTGATTCATGTCCCAGTGGCCCCACTTCCCATCCACCTCCCTGATTTTTGCCCGGGAAAGCAGTCGAGGACGGCCCAAAGCCATGGGAACCTGCACCCACATGGAAGAAGCTCTGGGCTCCTGCTTCGGATCAGCTCAGCTCTGGCTTTACGGCCACTTGGGGAGTGATTCAGTGAATTTCTCCTCCTCTCTATCTATCTGACTTACCAATAGGAATAAATAAATGTTAAAAGAAAGAAAGAAAGGAAGAAAGAAAGAAAGAAGTAGAAAAGGAACGAAAGTAGAGTAGCCAGCATCCACTCCGATATTCCCTTATGGGATGCAAGCGACACAAGCAACCACCTGATCTGCTGAACCACCAGCTCCACCACTCTGGGTGCCCTTGAGATGGGATCCATTTCACTTGTTTTGGTCTTGTGGTTTGCAAAGATGGATACATTTGTATAAAACGTTCCCAATAGGATTTTCTTACTATAAGCAGGCATCTCATTTTGGTTCTTTACTGCAAGGTTTTCTCGTCTCAGATAGAACTGTGTGTTTTTTTTTCCCCTGTTTAGTGGGTTGACCATACATGTGCAGGCTCCCAGAAGAAGGCTTTCCGTTCAGCAGGATTGGGAGTAGAGTCCAGCTTACATCCACACCAGCTGCGCATTCAAGATGAAGAATTCCAGGAAGGCTTTGATGGCGGCTGGTGCCTTTCTATGCATCAGCCATGGGCCTCTTTGCTCGTGAGGGGGATTAAAAGGTAAAAATCAGAAATGAATCTTTATAGTATAAGAATTTTAAAATATATTTTTAGAATTCATTTATTTATTTGAAAGACAGAGTGAGTCACTGAGAGAGAGAGAAATGAAGAGAGAGGGAGATCTTAATCTGCTGATTCACTCTTGAAATAGCAGCAATGGCCAGAACTGGGCTGGTCTGGAGCTAGGAGGTTTTTCCTGGCCTCCCATGCGGGTACAAAGGCCCACACATTTGGCCCATGTTCCATTGCTTTCCTATACACTCCAGCAGGGAGCTGGATTGGAAGTGAAGAGCATCTGGGACTCAAAACAAGTGACTATGGAATGTTGGCACTGCAGATGGCAGCTTTACTGGCTATGCCACAGCACCTATTGCAGTATAAGAGCTTAGAGTGACACAAACTGGACTTAGTATTATAAATTGGTATTAATGATGATTTATGTGAGTCAATCCATGTTATTGAGTTGTTTTTTTTTCTAAAGATTTATTTATTATTTTTATTGGAAAGTCAGACCTAGAGTCAAGGAGAGACAAAAATCTTCCGTCTGCTGGTTTACTCCCCAAGTGGCTGCAATGGCTGGTGCTGCACTGATCTGAAGCCAGGAGCCAGGAGCTTTCTCTAAGTCACCCACATGAGTGTAGGGTCCCAAGGCTTTGGGAGCTGGAAGGGAAATGAAGCACCCAGGACATGAACCAGTGCCCAGTTGAGATCCTGGCGCTTGCAAGGCAAGGATTTTAGTCACTAGGCTATTGTGCCGGGTCCAAGTTGGTATTTTTTTTTAACTATGAAATTTTTAATTTATAAATTAAAACTGTAATATAATACCTTTTTAGTCATTGGTGTATAAAGTAAACTTAACAAAGAAATGTTAGAACTCAAGTCATAACAAAGAGAGTATGCTTTTTATTTTCAGCTTTGTAAGGAAGTTTATTAAAAAAACACTTCTGGGGCCTGACACTGTGGCCTAGTGGCTAAAGTCCTTACCTTGAATGTGCCAGGATCCCATATGGGCGCTGGTTCTAATCCTGGCAGCTCCACTTCCCATCCAGCTCCCTGTTTGTGACCTGGGAAAGCAGTTGAGGACAGCCCAAGGCCTTGGGATCCTGCACCCACGTGGGAGACCTGGAGGAAGTTCCTGGCTCCTGGCTTTAGATCGGCATAGCTCCAGCCATTGTGGTCCCTTGTGGAGTGAATCAACAGACGGATGATGTTCCTCTCTGTGTCTCCTCCTCTCTGTATACCTGATTTTGTAATAAAAATAAATAAATCTTAAAAAAAAAACTCTTATTGGGCAGGCTAATGCTCTGCCATGGTCCCAGCATACCATAACAGGTGCTGTTCAAGACCCAGTTGCTGCACTTCCAGTTCAGTTCCCTTCTGCATGGCCTGGGAAAGTAGTGGGAGAAGTAACTACGTGGCAAATCTGGAAAAGTTTCTGGCTTCTGGAAGAGATAGGTAGAGTTTAAAATGAGATGCATTCCCATACAGCAGGTGGAACCAGTATTATTACAAACAAGGTCAGAGAAGCTGGCCAAGAGCAAGTAGATGACTCTGAATTATGAATTGTTTCATGGCAGATGGAACTAGAGCCCAGGTTTTCCCAGTGTTCTGTTCACCCTGTGTCACCTGTTGTTATTTTGCTCACTTTCCTGAAAAAAAATCAGATTTAGGAACAGTCATTTTCACCTGATTGACTCTCTGTGACCCTTCACTTTCCCATTGTATAAGGCACACCACACTCTTCTTGGAGGTGAGGCTTTCTTGCTTTGGCCTTTAGTTATAGTACTGTTAGAACTAGTATGGAGTGGGCTTTGTGGCCCAGCGTTTTAAGCTGTCCTTTGTGATGTCATCTTCCCATCCTGGGGTGCTTAGTTTGAGCTCCAGCTGCTCTGTGTTTCAAATTAGCTTCCTCGGGCCCCGGCAGCATGACCTAGCAAGTAAAGTCCTTGCCTTGAACATGCCAGGATCCCATATGGACGCTGGTTCTAATCCCGGCAGCTCCACTTTCCACCCAGCTCCCTGCCTGTGGCCTGGGAAAGCAGTCGAGGACGGCCCAAAGCTTTGGGAACCTGCACCCATGTGGGAGACCTGGAAGAAGTTCCTGGTTCCTGGCTTCGGACAGGCATAGCATCGGCCATTGCGCTCACTTGGGGAGTGAATCATCGGACGGAAGATCTAACCCTCTCTATCTCTCCTCCTCTGTATATATCTGACTTTCCAATAAATAAATAAATCTTTTAAAAAAAATCAAATTAGCTTCCTGCTGGTGTGTGGTGGAGGCAGCAGAGCAAACTTCAAATACTTGGGTTCCTACCACCCATGTGGGGGACCCTGATGGAGTTTCAGGCACATGACTTCAACGTGCCTACCCCTGCTGGTTATAACCACGGGGGAGTGGTGCAGTGAAAGGCAGATCTGTCTTGTCTCTTCCTCACCCTCTGTCCCTCTGCCTCTGCAGTCAGTGCACATGGAAACTAGCAGTGCACGGGAGCTGCTGCTGCTTCAGAGCAGCGAAGCCTTCAGATGTCTGTTCTCATTCAGCACTCTAACGTAGGTGTCTTCCGTTTTCAAAGTAGAGATCTAAACAGCTTGCCTTCTGCTGAGGATTCAGAATGTTTACGTTTCTCTGCCTATTTTGGATCTCCCTGTTACTTGGAATTTTTTCACAAAAAAGAACAGGATGAGCATCCAGCATACATGACTAATCCCACAGCAGTGAAGTGGGTGGTCTGCCCTATTGGCAGGGCTGTTATCACAGTAACACTTCAGGTGATATGGTTTGTGTGGGTGAACGGTGCCCAGGCCAGGGGTCCTGGGAGGGGCCTCGGCAGATGCCTAGAGATCTCATGGCTTCGGAGTACGCCTAGAGACCCCTGGGACTTGGCACACGTCTACAAGTCCCCAGACCTTGATGCTTCCCTAAAGACCCCATAAACTTAGTGCACACCTAGAGGCCCCCCAGCTTTGGCCTGAAGTGGTTAACAGAAGGCCAGAGCTCCTGGCATACCTCCCTTCCAAGTCTACCCTTTCTGATAACTGGGTCACCTCCTCCCTGACCTACCCTTATCAAAAACCAATTTTGTTATAAACAACTTCAGGATGTAGGTGGGCTGCACAGTGCCTCCCAGCTATGTACGTGACCTTAAGACTAATTGACTAGACTTGTAATATATCATATATACTCATGGCCTATAGAATTACTGTTACTACCCCAAAATTTGTCTTCCCTGCCTCACCCTGTGTAACATTGTGCTTAATTGCCTATAAACGGACACATGTCTATCCAAACTGTCCCCAGTGATTCACTGTTAAATGCACCATGCCACATCCCTGCCTACTTGCTAGGGTGGTCTACCAGCCATACACCCCTGAGACCCCTGAGGTCCTCACAGGATTAGAGAGAGAGAGAGATGTATCAGTCATTTACTGTATTGAGCTCCTCCCATGTGCCTGGCACTTTTGTAATTCATTGTATGTTAAAAATTAAGGATATGAAAATGTACAACCTTAACTCCCATTATAAGAGTAAGATAAGAGAGGTATAATACAAGGTACTTTTATTTAATTTAGTGGGAGGTGAAAGAGAAACATCTTTTTGTAACTCTTGGAAAGTGATCAAGTAATTAAACTCTAAATGTGTTCTGTTATTCTGTTTAGAAATTAGTTCAAACTAATCAGCAAGTTGATTAATTATCCAAAAGGAACATAATATAAATAATTAGAAATGTGAATGGGTATGTGATTGCAATTGAAGGCTGATGGTAAGCATTTCTGTTTAATTAAATTCTAGTAAATAATAATTGCAAAAGTATTGTTCTTGGAAAAATACGTGTGAGTGAGGAGCTTCCTGTCAGGTTGGAAAACACATCAACAGATCTTTGAATAAAATGTTAGCCTTGATTTCCAGCAAGTACAAGGCCTTCTGTTTCTGTGAGAGCTGGTATGCTTTGGAAATAAAGACCTGTCATGTAGCAGTCCCCAGGTTGTTGATGTCCCCAAGTCTGAATGAAAGGATTAGTTAAATAAACATCAGAGATGAGAGGCATGAATTGTTTTTGTTGCAACAGTGTGAGAAATTGGAGAACAAGACTCCTCCTGAGGTGAAGGGTTATGTGAGAGTGTTTTTCACAAAAGTATCCCTTTTAGTGCAGGATCATACATTTATTGTATGTTATGGAATCTTCCAGCACACTAGAATTTAAATCCTTCATACTAAATTTGCATTTTCTTGAAGGGTAGAGGGAAGATCCTGGTACACCCCCCACAGAGGACGACTTTGGATAGCAGCCACAGGCAAAAGACCTTCCCCTCAAGAAGTGTCAGAACTCCAGGCTACGTATCGTCTTCTTCGTGGGAAAGGTAATAGTCCCGGTCTGGCACAGTAGCCTAGGATCCCATATGGGCACCAGTTCATATTCTGGCTGCTTCACTTCCCATCCAGCTCCCTGCTTGTGGCCTAGGAAAGCAGTAGAGGATGACCTAAAGCCTTGGGACCCTGTACCCACAATGGGGGCTCCTGGCTTCAGATTGGCTCCAGCCATTGCAGCTACTTGGGGTGTGAACCAATGGATGGAAGATCTTTTTCTGTCTCTCCTTCTCTCTGTAAATCTGACTTTCCAATAAAAATAAATAAAATCTTAAAAAGATAGAAAAAAAAAAGAAGGTAACAGGCTTATAGTCTCCTTCCCATCTTACTTTGTGGAGAGAAGTTATCAATAATCATGTTTCACTTTCTTTTTCTTGTGGCTTTTTATTGCTTAGAAGAGACTTTAAAAAATTTTTTTTTAAACAAGATTTATTTATTTTAAAAGAGTTACAAAAAGAGAGTGAGGTGCCTGGCCCTGTGACTCAGTAGCCAAATCCTCACCTTGCAAGTGTATGGATCCTATATGGGTACCGGTTTATGTCCTGGCTGCTCCACTTCCCATCCAGCTCCCTGCCTATGGACTGGGAAAGCAGCAGAGGACGGCCCAAAGCCTTTGGACTCTGCACCAAGGTGAGAGACCCGGAAGGAGCTTCTAGCTCCTAGCTTCAGATTGTCTCAACTCCAGTTGTTACGGCTTAGGGAGTGAACCAGAGGATGGAAGTTCTGTCTGTTCTTCTCTCTGTAAATCTGCCTTTCCAATATAAGTAAGTAAGTAAAGAAAGAAAGAAAAGGAAAGAGGAAGAGAGACAGAGAATCTTTTTTTTAAAAGATTTATTTTTATTATTTTTATTGGAAAGGCGGATATACAGAGAGGAAGATCTTCCGTCCGATGATTCACTCCCCAAGTGAGCGCGATGGCCGATACTATGCCAATCCGAAGCCAGGAGCCTCTTCCGGGTCTCCCACACGGGTGCAGGTTCCCAAAGTATTGGGCCGTCCTCGACTACTTTCCCGTGCCACAGGCAGGGAGCTGGAAGGGAGGCAGGGCTGCTGGGATAGAACCGGCGCCCATATGGGATCCCGGGTGTGCAAGGTGAGGACCTTAACCACTGCGCCACCGCGCCGGGCCCAAGAGACAGAGAATCTTGCATGCACTGGTTCACTGTTCAGATGGCTACAATGCCAGGGCTGGGCCGACCAACCCAGGAGCCAGGAGCATCATCCAGGTCTCCATATACTTAGCAGGGGTCCAAACAGTTGAGGCATCTTCCACAGCTTCTCTAGGTGCATTAACAGAGAGCTGGGACAGAAATGGAGCAGCCAGGACACAAACTGCCAGGCATCCATATGGAATGTCGGTGTCATACGTGTTGACCTTACCCACTATGCCACAACATCATCCCCTGAAACGAAGTTCTAAAGCTTGTATTTGTTTTTTAGTGTCAAAATAATAGACAGTTTATCCAAACATTGGAAATAGAAATGTCAGTATCTAACATCAAAAATCTAGTATCAATATTACTTGAGAAAATCTTCTCTGTTTTAACATGAAGGTTAAATGACTGCTTAAACTCTGGAGTATTTGGATTGGGAAGTACAACCACAGATAATAATTTTAAAAATATATATTTTATTTACAGAGGTAGACAGGGAGAGGCATAGAGAGAGAGAGAGAGAGAAAGAGAAAGAGACAGAGAGAGATTCCATCCTCTGGGTCACTCCCCAAATAGCCATAATTGCCAGGGCTGGGCCTGTTTAAAGCCACAAGCCAAGAGATTTCTTCTGGGTCTCCCACGTGGATCAGGGCTGAAGTACTTGGCCCATCCTCCCCTGCTTTCCCAGGAGCATTACGGAGCTAGATCAAAAGCAGAGCAGTGACCCAACGCAGTGGCCTAGCAGCTAAAGTCCTTGCCTTGAACGCACCAGGATCCCATATGGGTGCCAATTCCAATCCCAGCAGCCCTGCTTCCCATCCAGCTCCCTGCCTGTCCTGGGAAAGCAGATGAGGATGGCCCAAAGCCTTGGGACCCTGCACCCTTGTGGTAGACCCAGAGGAAGCTCCTGGCTCCTGGCTTCGGATCGGCTCAGCTCTGGCCGTTGTGGTCAGTTGGGGAGTGAATCATCGGATGGAAGATGTTTCTCTCTCTCTCTCCTACTTTGAATATATGACTTTGCAATAACAATAAAATAAATCTTAAAAAAAAAAAAAAAGAAAAAAGCAGAGCAGCTGGAACTCAAACCTGCACTCATATCGGATACAGGTGCTGCAGGTTTGGCTTTACCCATGTTGCCCTCATCTTGAAGATTCTTTTTATTATGAGTTACTATGGGATTTGGGCAGATCAAAGTTTACTGCCTGAAGCCAAGTATTTTGGGAGTTACTTCAAGCACTGTGAATTTGAATCCCTCTGACCCTTGAGAATCCTGCTTCTTTTATTTTATCCAGCTCACAGAGTAGATTTGAAAGTAGAATGAAAGCATAATTACAGAATCAACTTTCAACATATCTAAGAAACCAAGTATTAAGGCTCTAAAGTATATGCTTCTTAAAAGGCACATTTCTCATTTGGCTTATTTTAGGTTTGTGTTCTGATATTCATTCTTAAGGTTTTTAATCACATTTTTATAGTTTGTCCCTTGTTACCTGTAGCTGCCTTTTTTGATTTCCAGTATTCATCATCAGGAAATTCCAATCTGATCCAGTTGGAATTTGTTTAGAATCAACTTGGGGGTCCTTGAAATTTGCTGGAGTAAGGGGATAGTTTGCTTAAGTAAAAATTCCCTAGCTTAGCATGTGGATAATGGACCAAGCCAGCTGCTCATTAGATTTTTTTTTCCTAAATACAAATATTTGTATCAGATAAACACCTCATTGTTTTCCTCATGCTTACAAATAAATAATGAAAAGAGATACTTGTTTAGAATTGAAACGTATTTCTTAGTTTTAGGGTCACAAAGAAGGAAATGATCCAATCCCTTTGTTATTTTCTTGATTTAGATGTGGAGTTTCCAAATGACTATCCGTCAGGATGTCTTCTGGGCTGTGTGGACTTGACTGACTGCTTATCCCAGAAGGATTTCAAGGAGCAGGTAAGAACACCTGTACTGCTTTTGAATAAGTACATGTTTGTTTTCCCACCATGACTGTTTTATAAAACTTTTAATACAGAAGATCCTAAAGCTAATGTAGTGGTTGAAATTGAATTTACATTTATGAGGAGAGTCTTTTTCTTTTTAAAAATATATTTACTTATTTTCATTGGAAAGGCAGAAGTACAGAGATCGGACAGAAAAATCTTCCACCCACTGGTTCACTCCCCAGGTGGGGTCAATGACCAAAGCTGAAATAATTTGAAGCCAGGAGCTTCTTTTGGGTCTGCCATGTGGGTTCAGGGTCCCAAGGCTCTGGGCCTTGCTACTTTCCCAGGCCATAGGCAGGGAGCTGTATGGAAAGTGGAGCATCCAGTACATGAACCAGTACCCATACAGGATGCTGGGCTTGCAAGGTGGAGGATTAGCCAGTCAAGCCATTGCATTAGCCCTGAGGGGGGTCTTTTAAGAAGGAAATACTGAGGGCCCGGCACGGTGGCGCAGTGGTTAAGGTCCTCGCCTTGCACGCCCGGGATCCCATATGGGCGCCGGTTCTATCCCAGCAGCCCTGCTTCCCTTCCAGCTCCCTGCCTGTGGCCCGGGAAAGCAGTCGAGGACGGCCCAAAAGCTTTGGGACTCTGCACCCACGTGGGAGACCCGGAAGAGTCTCCTGGCTTCGGATCGGCATAGCATCGGCCGTTGCGCTCACTTGGGGAATGAATCATCGGACGGAAGATCTTCCTCTCTGTCTCTCCTCTCTGTATATCCGCCTTTCCAATAAAAAAAAATAATAAAAATAAATCTTTTTTTTTTAAAAAAAGAAGGAAATACTGAGTGTTGAAATAATTGTAGCACAGGTCAGCTTTGTAGCATGGAGGAAAGTGGACTGCCTGCGACACCAGCATCCCATATGGGCGCTGTTTCAGGTCTGGGCTGCTCTACCTCCAGTTCAGCTCCCTGATAAATACACTGAGGAAAACAGCTAAGATGATAAAAAGTCCCTGGGCCTCTATACCAGCTGGGAGACCCAGATAAAGCTCCTGGCTTTAGCTGGGGCGATCACTCTCTCTCTGTCCCTCTGTTTCTCTCTCTCTCTAACTGTGCTTTTCTAATTAAATACATAAAATCTCCTTCATAAAAATGTTTGGGACATGGGGCTGGTTTGAGTCCCAGCTACTCCACTTCTGTTCTAGCTTTCTGCTTATGGTCTGGAAAAACAGTGGAGAATGGCTCAAGTCCTTGGACCCTTTGCGTACATGTGGGAGACCTGGATGAGTCTCCTGGCCCTTGGGTTAACAGCTCTGGCCACTTTTGGCCATTGGACAGTGTACAAGTATATGGAAAATCTCTTTCTGTCTCTTCTCTTTGTGAAAAAAAAGAAAATAGATTTAAAAACAAACAAAAAAACACCAGGATTAACACAGAAGGAGAAAATCTTAGAGATAACCTTGGCTTCCAGTGTGTGGGGAAGTGGTACATCTATGTTTCTGCTTAAAAAGCTCTTGGAGCAATCCAGCTAACACAGGATCTTTACTTCTTACACAAGGTTTTTGTGCTTTTACTGAAGAAACCTTTGGTAATCCTTTGAAGTGGGGTAACCTGGATTAAGACCAGCATCCATATGGGATCCTGGCACGTGCAAGGTGAAGACTTTAGCCACTAGGCTACCGTGCCAGGCCCCATTTTTTTTTTTTTTTAATTTATCTACTTGAAAGTCAAAGTTACAGAGTGAAAAGGAGAAACAGTGAGAGACAGAGAGAGATCTTTTATCCATTGGTTCATTCTTGAAATGGTTGCAATGGTCAGAACTGGGCTTATTGGAAGTTGGGGGCCAGGAACTTCTTTCATATCTTTCATGTGGATGTAGGGCCCAAGGCCCTGGGCCGTCCTCTGCTGCTTTCCTGGGTCATAAGCAGGGAGCAGGATTGGAAGTGGAGCAGCCAGGACTCAAACTGGTCCCCATGTGGGATGCCAGCACCATGCTGGGGAGCCTCCTGTCTGCTCCTCTCCCCACGTCAGATTGTTTTGATTAGGTAATGGGATTTACAGGTTATGTTACTTTTTATTCTGAACATTTGGTGTAGGCTATTGAACTCATTAAAAGTAAGTATGTCTGTGGCCTGGTGCAGTGGTCTAGCGGCTAAAGTCCTCGCCTTGCACACATTGGGATCTCATAGGGGCACCAGTTCGTATCCCAGCAGCCCTGCTTCCCATCCAGCTCCCTGCCTGTGGCCTGGGAAAGCAGTCGAGGACGGCCCAAAGGCTTGGGACCCTGCACGCGTGTGGGAGACCTGGAAGAGGCTCCTAGCTCCTGTCTTTGGATTGGCTCAGCTCTGGCCATTGTGGCCACTTGGAGAGTGAAACATTGAATGGAAGATCTTCCTCTCTGTCTCTCCTCCTCTTTGTATACCTGTCTTTCAAATAAAAAAAATGAAAATCTAAGAAAAGTACATTTAAACTCTGATTTCCTTGACTGTGCCAGATTTAAGATGTGTGTGTAAATATACAAATAAATCAATGTATTCATTTTTTTACTTTTTGTTTTATGATTGTTATTTTGCTATACAGTTACATAGGCTCTTTCTTTTTTTTTTTTAAGAGATATTTATTTTTATCACAAAGTCAGATATATAGAGAGGAGGAGAGACAGAGAGGAGGATCTTCCATCCAATTCACTTCCTAGGGCACAAGTAGGGGAGCTGGATGGGAAGAGGGGCTTCCACGATTAGAACTGACACCCATATGGTATCCAGGCACTTTCAAGGTGAGAACTTCAGCCACTAGGCTACCACACTGGATCCATAGTTATGTAGGCTCTTAACCCTTCCCCAACCCCCCTTCTCACATATTTCCCCCCTATATGGTTATTCAGTAGCATCATTTTCTTTAAGAAGGTTCTTGATTTTCATTTCTTCAGTGATACATCAGTCATTCAGTAGCATGTTATTTAATTTCGTGGCATTGTAAATTTCTATTTTTCTTCCTGGTTTTGTTTTGTATCTTTTTATTTAAGGGGATGTATGTAAGTGTGTAATGGAGTCTATCATAGCCAAATGTGAGGATACAGTGCAGAATGCATTTCTGCTTCCATATCTGAAATAGATTCCCAATGAAAACTGTTAGCTATATCTTGACAGTAGGATGCTGGACTCTCCCATTGTTTATGTATGCTTTTTTATTTTGAACACTAAAAAAATTGAATTGACACAACTAAAGTTGTTGCAGACAGTAGAGGGCGCTATAAGACTGACGCTATTTGAGTATTTCTGAATTGTGGTCTTTGTTTCCTGTTCTTTGAAATTACTTTGGCCAATTAAATTTGTGCCACTAAGCTTAAGAAAATGTGGGTCAGCTGAATTTTTGTGATGAATTCATTTTTTCATACATCTTTGCTTTTTATTACTGTTACTAATGTCTGCTTTTTAATGTATATTTATCTGAAAGGCAATTCACTTCTCCAGTGCTGGTGGCGGTACTGGCGAGGGCTAGCCAGGAGCTCAGAACTCAATCTAGGTCTCCCAAGTGGGTGGCAGGGACCCAAGCATTCTGACTTTTACCACTGCCTCCCGGGATGTGCATCAGCAGAAGTATGGAAGCAGAACCAAAGCTCCAACCCAGACATTACACACTTGCCTCTTAACTACTATACCAAATACCCACCCCAATCCTTTTTTTTTTCCATTATTCCTATCCAGTTCATTTTTTCTTTGCCCTTGTTTTTTAATCATATGCTTTTTAAGAAGATATATTTGTTTTTATTTGAATGGCAGAGTGGCATAGGAGAATGGGAGGAGCAATCTTCCATCTGCTTGTTTACTCCCCAGATGGCCACAGATAGCCCTAACTGGGCCTGTTGGAAGGCAGGAGCCAAGAGCCTCCTCCATATCTCCCCCTGGGGTCAGGCTCCTGAGTACTTGGGCCATCCTTACAGGGAGCCAGATCAGAAATGGAACAGCTGGGACTCAACCCAGTGCCCTGTGGAATGCCAGAACTACACGCCACGGCTTTACATATTATGTCACAGTTCTATCCTTTTTCTCGGAGATTTTAGCTAACAGTTGTTATTTTTGTAGATTTCTGTCTTTTCTTTTGAATTGCCACTTCAGCTTTCCTTGATTACTGCATGTGTGTGATGTAACACATGCATATTGCTGCGAATTTCGACTGCTACTCTTTTGTTCTGCTCTTAGTACATGATTCAAATGTGGGCAAAACATACACATGCTGGTCCTTTTCCCCTAAACATTTGTGCCTATACTATCCTTCTATGGGCTCTTTGTTCATATTTTTCAATGTCTTTTCTTTTCTCTTTCAATCTTGAAGCAATAATTATGAAAATGCCTTATATTGCTTTAGGCTTTTTTGGATAGTCAAGTCCCTCACAGCATAGTAGAACATAGCATTGTTTTCTTCTTGGAATGTTTGCATTCTCATGGAGAATGTAGGATCATTGAGCAGTGTGTATGGTGTTTTTTGACAAAGGACCTTGCTTTACTTTCTCGTTGATTGATCAAGCAAGCCACCACCTGATGCAAACCCAAATGATTTCAGTCTCTAGACAGCCAGTTTCTCTCGGCAACAAATGTGTATAGAGAGAGGCAGGAAAGCAGGGTTGCAGAAACAGAAATCCAATGAACAAAACCAATCCTTTTTGGCTTTCTGAGGCTACTTCTCTTTCAGGTCAGCAGGCTGTTCCTCCTTGAGTTTCTTGCTGTCTTACGTCTCGGGAAGTGCCAGACTCTTCCCATATGTTGCCAGCTGGAGGTCCTGGCAGCTCTCCTTATCAACTTCCCTCCTATATGACATTTAAATACATCAACTGGTTATACTGCTGCTTGGGATGCCTGCATCCTGTATCAAAGTACCAGTTCAAGTCCTGACTGTCCTACTTCTGATCTAGCTTCCTGCTACTACAACATGCTGGGAAAGTGTCAGATTATGTCCCCAGGTACTTGTATTCTTTCCACCTGCATGGGGTATTTGGATGGGGTTTCAGGCTCCTGGCTGTGATAGAATAGACTTGGCTGTTTGCAGACATTTGAGGAGTGAATCAGGGAATGGAAGGTCTCTTTCTCTGAAGTTGCAGGGCAGCTTAACACCTTGCACCACAGTGCCACTGCCTGGTCAGGATTTTGTTTTGGCCAGAGTATGAGTAAAGTCAGATTGGAAAATAGCCCTATTTTGATTTTATTTATTCATTGGAGTATTATCATTATTAAAGGTCTTAGTGTTGCTACATGACTACTTCTTGGAACATGTCTAGACCACAATTGGAAATTTGCCTATAGCTGGAATTCCAGCATGTCGGAAATGTTGTCATCTAGGTCTGTTATACCAGCCACATTCTTTGTTTCTGAAGAAATAATTTTATACATAATAGCCATGGACTAACATCTCCCATACTATCAAATGCTATGTATATTCCCTGAAACTTGCATTTGGGAAGAGTCTTTGGGTTAAAGAAATGTTTGCTTATTATAGAACGTCTCAGGATCATTAAAATGGCTGTTGTTCATTATGATTCTCTGATGTGAATATAACATGTAGAACTTTTTTGTAAAGACTTATTTATTTATTTGAAAGAATTACACAGAGAGAGGGAAAAACAGAAATATTTCATTTGGTAGTTCAATCCCAAAAGACTATAAAGATCAGGGCTGGGCCAGGCTAAAATCAGGAGCCAGAAGCTTTTTTCAGGTCTTCCGCATGGGTGCCACGGTCCTTAGCACTTGAGCCATCTTCTGCTGCTTTTCCCAAGCAGGAATTTGGATGAGAAGTGCAGCTGCCAGTATATGAGCCCTTGCCCATATGGGATGCTGACATTGCAAGTGGTGGCTTTACTAGTTACACTGCATTCCTGGCCCTCTCCCAAAGCTTTTTTTTCAGTTTTTTTTTCTTTTATTATTATTATTATTATTAATTACATTGTATTATATGACATAGTTTCATAGGCTCTGGGATTCCCCCAACCCTTTCCCCTTCCCTCCCCCCATGGTGGATTCCTCCACCTTGTTGCAGTATTACAAATCAGGTCCCAAAGCTTTTTGAATTTGAGTTCTCACCCCCATTCCCACCCCTACATTTTGCCAGTTCACATACTGCAGAACTGATATCATGGGTTGTTTGCATTAGTCAAGATATGTTTGGTTTTCCTATATCCTCATAGGTCAGCTCACTGAGAGCAAAACATCCAGGTTCCTAACCCTTTGTCTTCCTTCAGCATTTTCATTCGTGCTTCTTTACTGCCTGACTGACACATTGTGTTTGGAAACCTGTGTAGATCTGATTTTTTTAAAGATTTATTTATTTTTATTGGACAGTCAGATATATGGAGAGGAGAAAAAACAGAGAGAAAGATCTTCCATCTTTAGCCACTAGGCAAAAGTGCTGGGCCCAGATCTGATCATTTTTATTTCAGCTCAGGCTAACTTCCTTTGTGATTTTGGATCATGTTTTTCCTCTCCAGTCTATTCCTTTTTCTTTTCCAATAGAATCTCAGTAGCTTGCTTCAGAACTGACCGTTTTGACTTCTCTTTTAAGTTAATTAATTAATTATACTTATTTGAAAGGCAGAGAGATACATTTCCATCCACTGGTTTATTCCCCAAATGCCCTCAGCAGCTAGGGCTAGACAGGCTGGACTCGGGAGCCTAGAACTCGTTTTGAGCCCTAAATGTGAATGGCAAAAACCCAGCTTCTTAAAGTATCACCTGCTGCTTTTTAGGGTGCACATTAGCACAAAGTTGGGATCGCAGCTACAGTCAGGACTTGAACACAGGCACTCTGATTTGAGATGTGTGCCTTGCATGTGATACATATAATTTTTTTTTTTAAGATTTAGTTATTTATTTGAAAGCTAGAGTTACAGAGGAAGAGAGATTCTATCACTGTTTCCAGGCAGTGACCTAATATACTTGTCTACAATGCTGGTTCCTCCAATGTTTTGTTTATTGTTTGTTTGTTTTTAGGTTTATTTATTTGAAAAGCAGAATCAGTGAGGGAGAGGAAAGGGAGAGAGAGAACTTGTATCTGCTGGTTCACTCCCAGAATGGACACAATGTCCAAGTCTGTGCCCCACTGAAACCAGCAGCCAGGAACTCCACCTGACCTCCACATTAGTGACAAGGGCCAACTACTTGAGCCACCTCCTGCTGCTTTCCCAGACCCATTAAAGAAAGCAAATGGAGATCTTTTTCTCTGTTATTCTCTCTGGAACTCTTTCAAGTGAAAATTAAATACATCTTTTTTTTTTTTTTTTTTAAAGTGTAAATTGCAGCTCAGCTAGAGAGAGTACATGGGGAGTCAGTGCTGTAATATGGTAAGTTAAGACCTCCATCTGCAGTGCTAGCATCCCATATAGCTGCTGGTTCTAGTCCCAGCTACTGCACTTCAGATCCAGTTCCCTGCTACTGTGCCTGGGAAAGTAGTGGAAGGCCCAAAGGGAGACCCAGCTGACATTTCAGGCTCCTTGGTTATGCTCTGGCCCAGTTCCATCTATCGTAGTCATCCGGGAAATGAACCAGTGGATAGAAAATCCATCTCTTTCTTTCTCTTTCCCACCTCACTTTCCCCTCACCCTCTCTCTGCAGCTTTGCATTTCAAATAAACTCCTCCTCCCCTTCTTCTTCCTCTTCTTCTTTTTCTGTGAAGAGTATCATGAGGGGGGTGAAGAATGTGGGTAAACTCTTTATACTACATCTGGTTTACTGTTATTGTGCTAGTACAACAGACAGGTTACAGAGTGTAGGTTCTACCATCAAACAAGCATCTAAACGTGGTCAGGGTTTCCTTAGGAAGATGCATTGCTGCCTGTCAAGGCTCCTGGCACCCAGCTTCAGCTGGAGGAGGATGGGATGGCCTACCCATCTTTCATGCCTCGTAAGTTTCATAGCTCTCTAACATAACAGGTAATTAGCTACTAAACAGCCATTTTCTTTCCTCTCCAGAGAGAAATTGTTCCCTGGTCATGTAGAAAACATTTTTTCCCATTTTTAGACAACCAAAAAAAAAAAGAAAGAAAGAAAGTTTAGTAGTTTTTGGCAACCACTATTGATCAGAGCCAACCGGGCATTTTCAACATCTCTGCTTGCCTCCACTTAGCTCTTAATGATCTTGGTACTGAAGTAATCAATAACTCCCAAAGCATGTCACTCTTTACAGATGAACTATCAGTCTTACACCTGTCTCCAGGGGACTAACAGCTAAAGCCAACCATAAAGAAGGAACTCATTGATAAAGAACATATATTTGCAATAGATTTTCTCAGTTTGAACTTCAGAGAACCAGATAGGACGTGAAATCTGGCTCTGAAATCTAGTTAGTTCAAAACTGACTCCAAGAAGATTGAAGTGATAATACTCAGAAAGAGAGAAGGAAATGAGTCTGATTAAAAAAAAAGAAAAAAAAAATGAGCCACAAGCACAACAGATCCACAGGAGGCTTGCCTGCAAGAAACTGTGTTCTCTGATAAATAGTTCTCGTTTACATTTCCTTCCAAGAAAGCCAGGGTATTCACAGAATGACCAGCTCCTCAGTTCCTACTCTGCAAAAGAGAAGTTTTCTCACGGCAGGGTAACATATGAGTCATGATATCTTGACCAGATGACTGCTGTATATATCTGGCTGAAGTTGAATGCAGATCATGTCAAGTGGTTGGCCCCAAGTGGAATGGCTAAACTCTGACATACCTATATCCAATACAAGTCAGGAGCCCTGTATCAAAGACAGGGATTTGCAACTCCATGCTACATAGAGAATCCATATACACGCCAAATGAAAAGAATAAGGAGTGAGGCATAAACAAGCGGATGGGTCTTCGTGGAAGATACTACCTAGCACTGGTCTCCTGGTCCCATCTTACTGCTGATAGTCTCCATCTGCCTTCAGGGTAAATATAACAGAAAAGATAATATCCCTTGGATTAAAATAACACATATACAGCCTGGCACGGTAACCTAGTGGCTACAGTGTGCACCTCAGGATCCCATATGGGTGCTGGTTCATGTCTCAGCTGCTCCACTTCCCATCCAGCTCCCTGCATGTGGCCTGGGAAAGCAGTGGAGGAAAGCCCAAAGCCTTGGGACCCTGCACCCGCATGGGAGACCTAGAACAAGCTCCTGGCTCCTGGCTTTGGACTGGCTCAGCTCCAGCTGTCACAGCCACTTGGGGAGTGAATCAGCAGACACAATATCTTTCTGTTTCTCTTTCTCTCTAAATCTGACTTTCCAATTAAAAAAAATCTTAAAAAAATAATAACATATGTACACCCTGTCACATAGTTACTCCTTAAACTTAATATTCATGATTGCAAACAATTCTAAAGACAGACTTTTGTAACCAAAAAACTGGTCCTTCCCTTAACTAGAATTCTCAAAATGCATCCCCTATCTCAAAAGTGCAGGGAATTTAAGAACTGCTCAGGGTTAGGCTAGCTGTTAGTGACATACCATTTTCCTCTTTGCTGGATCCCATAGGAACACCTTGAAGTCTGTGAATTGGCAGGTTTTCACAGTAAATAAAGTAGGCTTTTCTTTTTTTTAATTTCTTATATTTTAAGAGAATTTATGGATTTTGCATTTTCAAGGCCAATGCTTGATTTGACTGTGACTATTATTTCTTCATTTTCTAATTTCCCATCTCCCAGACTCATAGACAATTCATTGGTAATAGAAGCCAATGGTTTTCACATATGAATTGTGATGGCTACCCAGGGCACTGGAAGCCAGGGGCTGGGCCTGCTCCAGACCCAGCAAAAATGTCTCCCAGGTTTCAGCCACAGGAGGGGCCACAGGAGCCAGTTTTGTCACCAGTCTGACGGTCTGATGGGATTCCAGCCGACCAATGACACACCTGAACGGACATTCCTTACCTAATTAGGGCATAGACAGCCCCTAGGCCAGCCCATGCTTCTAGAGGAGTATAATACTCCTCAATACCTTTTCGCTTCTTCCTTCCCTCTGCTCTGCGTGAAGGGGGCCCAGGAGCCGATTTTCCAATAAAGCTTTTGTTACAACCATGGACAACTTGCTGATATTATTCCACTAGCAGGCGGCTGACAGTCATCATCTAACAAATTGATGTTTGACATCTTCTTGAAGATCTATGTTGCTTGAACACTCTTACAGAAGGAACAAGTAATATGCTCTTCCCTTCTGGAAAACTGCAGTTCTGTTACTGATGTCAGTGACTGGCTATAGACATCCAGCAGAATTGTTTCATCATAATTCCTTGAAGATAGCATATGGGATGTTATAAAAACTGAAGATCAGATGAACGAAAGGGTCAGTAAACGAGCAGGAGAGGAAAAGACTCAGAAGAAATAGAATAATCAATGACCTCAGAGATTGCAGACAAATCAGATTTTCTGTTGAAGGCAGGGATATAAATAGCAGAAACACAACACAGACAAAAAGAAGCAAAAGCCACCAACTCAACTTTTTGTTTGAAAATTTGTAGGTCTAGAGGAGTGTTCACAACCACAGCTGCTAATGGTTATGGATTTGGCAATCAAAATGTCTTTGTTGAAAAAAAAAAAGTTTTAACTGCCTTACTATTGAGGTTACAAACCACAGCCTTGATGCATTGTTGCAGTCAACATCCTCCCTGCTGTTTCTGAGAGCATACATCTGCTCCTGGCAGATAAAACGCTGGCAAATGGCATGGGCTCCTTCCAGGGGAATATGAGAGAGGCTTGAATGAGATAGCTCTCCATCCACTTTCCCCCTCGGTTGAGCCCACACAGCCTTTTCTCTATCATGCCTACCCTGTCCCAGTTGATCCCCTGCCATTACTCAGGAGGGCTAAGGGCCTGTTGGGATTTTTTAAATTTGCCACACTGGCCACACTAATCTTAAAAGAAAAAGGGAAGACAAGTTCTTAGGGGAAAAGCATTTCAAGTACATATTTTTTTTTTTTTAAAAAAAACTACTTACAATGTAGTACATCTGATTTAAAAACAACTGGGGTGAATGTTTGGCCCAGCAGTTAAGACATCATTTGGGATGCCTGCATCCCACATCTGAGTGTCTTGGATTTCATTTCTGGCTCTGCTCCTAATTCTAGCTTTCTGCAGTGTGCAGTCTGGGAGACAGCAGGTGATGGCTCAAGTGCTTGGGTTCCTGCCACCCATGTGGAAGACCCAGATTTAGTTCAGCCTGGCCCTGCCCTTGTTGTTGCAGGCATTCGGGGGATAAATCAATGGATGGGAGACTTCTCTGTGCCTATATTTCTCTGACTTTCAATACTACTACTACTACTACTACTACTAATAATAATAATAAACAAAACCTTCCCTTTTGTTGCTCAAGAGAATTAAATGATCCCAGAATGCCCCCAAGTAGTGAGGACTTGTGTATTTTAGGTCAAGAGTGGGAATGTGTGGGAATTTGGCCTCGTAATTAAGACACTGCACAGGGCACCAGAATTGTGCTTTAGTGAGTTAAACCTCAGCCTGTGATGCTAGTGAAGCCAGTATTTCATATTAGAGTGCCAGTCACTTGCTGAATGGCTGTAATAGTTGAAGAAGCCAGGAACTTCTTCAGGTTCTCCCACATGGGTACAGGGGCCCAAGGACTTGGGCCATCCTCAGCTGTTTTCCCAGGCCATAAGCAGGTAGCTGGATGGGAAGTGGAACAGCTGGGACACAAACTGGTACTCATATGGGATGCTGGTGTCATGTGCAGTTGATTAGCCTGTACAACTGTGCTGGCTCCCAATTTAGTAAGAAAAAAGCATAGCAGTGGCCCAGTGTGGTGGCCTAGTGGCTAAAGTCCTCACCTTGAACGTGCCGGGATCCTATATGGGTGCTGCTTCTAATTGCAGCAATCTCACTTCCCATGCAGCTCCCTGCTTGTGGGTTGGGAAAGCAGAGGAGGGCAGCCCAAAGCCTTGGGACCCTGCACCTGTGTGGGAGACCCGGAAGAGCTCCTGGTTCCTGGCTTTAGATTGGCTCAGCGCCGGTCATTGTGGTCACTTGGGGAGTGAATCATCAGACGGAAGATGTTCCTCTCTGTCTCTCCTCCTCTCTACATATATCTGACTTTGCAATAAAAATAATTAAAACATATTAAAAAAATTAATAAAGAAGTGCAGCAGCCAGAACTTGAACTGGCACTCATATGTGGCTTAACTGCCGAGTCACAAAGGCAATTCCTCATTTCCAGCATTTTATCCCTCAAGCTGAATGTAAAATTTGTGTCTTGGCAAGCATCTAACATAGCCTTGCATTTATGAAAAATCATTCTAGGGGCTAGTGCTATGGTATTCTAGACTGGGCTTCTGTCTATGGCTCTGGCATTCTATATGGGCCCTGGTTCAAATCCTGGCTGCTCCACTTCTGATCCAGTCCCCTGCTTATGACCTAGGAAATTGGCAGAGGATGTCTCAAATCCTTGAGCCCCTGCACCCATGTGGGGAGACCTGAAGGAAACTCCTGACTGCTGGCTTCGTATCAGCTCAGTTCTAGCTGTGGCCATGTGGGGTGTGAACTAGCAGATGGAATAGCTCTCTCTCGTTCTGTCTCTTTTTAAAACACAATTTTAAAAAAAAGCTTAACTAAAAGCACTCTATCATGTATTTGCACAGTATGTGAGTGTTAAGTGCTGGGGAAAAGCAGAAAAGGACAAATGAAATTCTGCAGTAGGCTTCTTGGATTTATCATGCCTCACAACAAAGATAAAAGCCAACCTGCCTAACTCACTTCCAGATCCAAGTGCTGTGTGAGTATTCCCTTTCCCAGAACTACTACTATACTTGATTGGGATTACAAGAAACAGAGGGAAAGAGCATACCACAAGGGCTGAAGTTTAGGCTTACGTTCTGGGGAAATGTATTGTCTTTCATCATTAAATTCAACGAGGCAGCGTCTCTGTACCACCAAAAAAATAAAGTAAAATAAAAAGCAAGAATTCCTGTGATTGGGGCTTGGACACTAAGGACTACATCACACATTTACTAGAGAAGGGCTTACAAGAAAGGTACGTTTGATCAGAGAGGCAAAAGGCCCTAAGTTTCAAAGGCAGGTGCTGTGGTTCAGTGGGTTAAGGAGCCACTTTGGATACCTGTGTTCCCTATGGCAGCACTGATTTGAATCCCAGCTACTCTTCTGATCCAGCCTTCTCCTGTTTGCCTGGGAAGGCAATGAATGATGGCAAGTACTTGAGTTCCTTTCACCCACATGGAACACTCAGATGGAGGTCTGGTGCTTGACTTCAGCCTTGCCCGCCCTGATTTGGGGTTAGCTTTTGATTAGTGATTAAGAAACCACTTGAAATACCTGCCTTTCATGTTGAGGAACCAGAATTTGAGAGCTGCTAGTGCTTTTTCAAACCAACTCCCTGCCTATGTGTACCCAGGGCGATAGCACATGATGTCCCTATCATCTATGTGAGAGACACAAATTACATTTTAGGTTCCTGATATTGGCCTTACCCAATCCTGACTATTACCAGCATTTAGGGAGTAAACCAGGGGCTGGAAGACCTGTATCTGTCTGTTTCTTTTGATGTCTTTTCTGTTTTTCAAGTAGATAGAAAATGAACAAGAAAAAAGAAATTTTTAAGTTGACAAACGCTTAAAATTTCAAGTCCTAGTGCAATAACAAGGTTGTTTTAGTTGCTCGAAGGAAAGCTTTATTGACTGGGTGATAAGGGAAATAGACTGGATCTGGTACGGCCCCAGCTATTGTATTTGTAGAGTGAACCTGGCAATGCAGGTCTTTCTAGCTGTTAATGTGGAAGTCAGAAGTGACCGTTACAAGAATAATTTTGGTGAAGTGATGGAGTGAAAGCCTGTCTGTAGTGAATTTAAGGGAAAAGAGAGAGAGAGAGGAATAAAGGCAAGGAATAGAGATAATCTTTGATGAATTTTGTTGTAAAGATGCTCTAAGATTAGGGTTGTAGCTGAGCAGGATTTGGGTCTTTTTGATTTTAAGACTTATTTACTTTTATTACAAAGTCAGATATACAGAGAAGAGGAGAGACAGAGAGGAAGGTCTTCTGTCCGATGATTCACTCTCCAAGTGACTGCAACATCTGGTGCTGTGCCGATCCAAAGCCAGCCAGGAACTTCCTCCAGGTCTCCCACATGGGTGCAGGATTCCAAGGCTTTGGGCCATTCTCGTCTGCTTTCCCAGGCCACAAACAGGGAGCTGGATGGGAAGTGGAGCTGCCGGGATTAGAACTGGTGCCCATATGGGATCCCAGAAGTGTTCAAGGCGAGGATTTTTGCCACTAGGCCACAGAACTAGGCCCAGGACTTGGGTCTTGAAGAGGAGTTCAGTTTCATGGCACATGTTACAATGTGTATGTGTGTATGTGAATGGTATTGATCCGGTAGAGAGGAAAGAATTATTGATGTGGAAGAAAGAGGAGAGATTGGCTGAAATGTCTTGCAAGTTTGAAAAAGCAGAGCTGTGGAGTCCTAGTAGTATTGTCCTTTGCCTTGACACTCTGTAAGCCCTAGAGAAACAAAATTCTAAGAGCAGCTGTTCTTGCCATTACTTTGACCTTAGGTTTAAAGACCTGGATGGGAGCCTTTGGTCTTCTTCAAGCTAGAGCTCTTCAACACAGTTCCTATGTAGGGCTGACTTCCTTCTAATATTCAGCCAAAAACAGCTGGGCTCTGCTTGTTAGAGTGCTGAAGATCCCTGTGGCTGTGAAAGAAAAGAGTTTTTCTCCTACACTTGTTCTTTTTTACCCACTGTGAACATTTTAGCTTGCCTGTGAATATGATTGTGGCTAATATGTGACATAGAGTTTTTATTTTGTCAAAGTACACGCCGTACCTGTCCCACACCAAAAGCCATGCTGTATGGATAGGACCCTTTCACTGACAGCATCATTTAGTACAGAGTGGTTAGTAAAGAAATGTGGCTGTTTGTGCTTCTACTAGTTACAGAGAAATTGTCTTCCATTTTTCCTCTGAAATTTCCATTCCTACTTTAGAGCCTACTTTTAATCTTGACAAGGCACATCTTAGCAGATGAATAAAAATGGAAAAGAATTTTGTACTTTGGATGGTAGTTACTAGGAGAAAGCCTCCTGTGGTAATGAAGTTTGACCCAGAGGTCTCTGGATCACAATTGTCAGACATGCCCAATACAAGACATCCCAAGATAAGAAATAATGAAACTCTGCATCAGTCAGGGCTCCTAGAGAGCATGCTCTGCCAACCTCTGAGTGTTCCTGCAGCTGGGTTTGCACAGCCAGTTTAGACTTCCTTTAGGTTTGTGTCTGTTTTTGTAGAAGAAATAAACGTGTTTGGTATTCATGCAAATTTGCTTTGGACTAAGCAATGCTGTGGAGGCCTCTAAATAATTTGCAGAATGGCTCCACCAGTTAGTTACCTTTTCACCCTGAGTAGGCCTGGAATGTCTCCAACCCAACAGCTTTTGCGTGTTCATACCTTTCCGAATGAATCATCTTCCTTCCCTTCAGTGAAAGAAGGGCTCTGTGTACTGTTTCTGGCAAAGCTTCCACAAATGTTTTATCTTTCTCAAGTCTTCCAGTGCTTCCCCTGGACTGAATCTGTGGGCTGTGTAATGTTCCTGTAGGAGACCCCAGAACTCAGTCACTGTTGAAAGAATGCAGCTCTGATTCTTATGGAAGGATGTCACTGCTCCCATTTTTTTTTTTAAGATTTATTTATTTTTATTTCAAAGTCAGATATACACAGAGGAGGAGAGACAGAGAGGAAGATCTTCTGTCTGTTGATTCACACCCCAAGTGACCGCAACGGCCAGTGCTACATCGATCTGAAGCCAGGAGCCAGGAACTAGGAACCTCTTTGATGTCTCCCACATGGGTGCAGGGTCCCAAGGCTTTGGGGCATCCTCAACTGCTTTCCCTGGCCACAAGCAGGGAGCTGGATGGGAAACTGGGCTGCCAGGATTAGAACCAGCACCCGCATGGGATCCTGGCATGTACAAGGCAAGGACTTTAGCCACTACCCTATTGCGCCAGGCCCAGTGCTCCCATCTTAATGCAGATATTTCCCCTATAGAAGTTAGGGAGGGGGCCCGGCACGGTGGCGCAGTGGTTAAGGTCCTTGCCTTGCACACCCGGGATCCCATATGGGCACCGGTTCTAATCCCGGCAGCCCCGCTTCCCTTCCAGCTCCCTGCCTGTGGCCTGGGAAAGCAGTCAAGGACGGCCCAAAGCTTTGGGACCCTGCATCCGCATGGGAGACCTGGAAGAGGCTCCTGGCTTCGGATTGGCATAGCATCAGCTGTTGTGCTCACTTGGGGAGTGAATCATCGGACGGAAGATCTTCCTCTCTGTCTCTCCTCTCTGTATATCCGCCTTTCCAATAAAAATAAAATAAATTAAAAAAAAAAAAGAAGTTAGGGAAGGTAGGCATTAGACCAAATATTGGACACAGGCTTGCAGAGTGATGGGGTGTAATCTTGTTGAACATAATCTTCTGTACTTGTGAAATGGAGAGTACAGGTATCTGAATGTTGAGGTGGGATCTGGGACATCCTTTGATCTCTCTGAAATTCAAAAGTTTGTCTTAACTAGCTTGAGCTTTCTATTTTTATTTTTCAGTTTCCAGACATGAGTCAAGAATCTGATTCTCCATTTGTTTTCATCTGCAAAAATCCCCAGGAAATGGTTGTGAAGTTTCCTATTAAAGGCAATCCAAAAATCTGTAAGTAAGGGTCTTTGATTGTCTTAACTTCTTTTTTTTTCTTTTTGTCTCATCTCATTTGTCTAATTTCTAAAAAACCTACTAGAAGCCAGCATTGTGGCACAGCTGATTAAGGTGCTATCTGTGACATCTCATTCTATATGGGCCTGTTTGAGTCACCACTGTTCTAATTCAGCCCCCTGCTAATGTGCCTCGAAAAAGCAGCAGCTGATGACCCGAGTGCTTGGGCCCCTGCCACCCAGGTTTGACACCAGTTGAAGTTCTAAGCATCTGACTAAAGCCTTGCCCAGCCTTGGCTGTCCTGGTCATTTGGGAATTGAACCAGTGAATGAAACATCTTTTTCTCTCTGTTTTTTCCTCTCTGAAGCTCTTTCAAATAAATAATCTTTTAAAAAGCTATTTTTTTTCATTCTATTCTATGGCATCCCTAATGTTGAGGGATTAGTAATTTATTCATAACTTTTGTAAAAAGAATTTATATATTTGAAAGGAAAAGTTACAAAGAAAGAGTGAGATTGTGTTTTTTTTTAAATTTCAGACAACTAATCAATGACATTTGATTGAGGAGTTTAAGCCGTTTACATTCAGGGCTAATGTTAAATGGGTGGTAAAAAAAAAGTCCTGTCATTTTCGCAATAGGTTGTTGATTGGTTTAGTCTTCTATTATTTTACTGGGATGTTCTTCACATTTGCCTTTGGTTTTGGTGGGTGCTATTCCTCTTCTCTGTCAAGAGAATGTCTTTAAGTGTCATTTGTAGGGCACGTTTAGAAGAGACAAAAACCATCTATTTGTTGCCTGCAGGAGACATATCTCATCAACAGAGATCAGCAGAAACTGTATCTCATGGATTTTGATTTTTTTTTTAGTTTCATCTCTTCAAAACCCTTTCTTATTAAATTTTTCACTGATTCATAGATCATATACTAGCATAATTTTCTTCAAGAAGATTCTTGATTTTTTTTTTTATTTCTTCAATGACACATTAGTCATTCAGTAGCATGTTATTTAATTTCTTGGTGTTTTTAATTTCTTTTTTCTTCCTTTTGTTGATTTTGTTTTATGGCTTTTCATTTAAGGAGATGTACAATAACTGTGTAATGCAGACCATCACATCCAGTAGCATGTTATTTAACTTTATGGCATTGTAAATTTCTATTTTTCTTCCTGTTGTTGATTTCATATTGTGGCTTTTCATTTAAGGAGATGCATACTAGCTGTGTAATGGAGACTGTCTTATTCAGATGTGAGGATACAGTGCAGTATGCATCTCTACTTCCAGATCTAAGATGGACTCCTAATGAAACTGTTAACTATATCTGGACAATGAGATGCTGGACTCTGCCATTGTCCATGCCCACAATGATGGACATATGACTGTTCATGAAGAACTATACTATAGTAATAATATGGGGGAATTCAATGAGGGGAGGGGAACAGACTTGGGGAGTTAATATGGGAAATTCCAAGGCCTATGGATTATATAAGATGATAATACTAGTAATAATAATTTTAAGAAGAAGTAAAATTTAAAAAGAGCAAAAAAGAAGAAAGAACCATTTTTTTTTCTGATCTTTCATGTTGTAGTTCACTCTCCAGATGGCTACAATGGCAAGAGTAAGGTCAGGCACAAGCTAGGAGCTGGAACTCCTTCCAAATCACTCACGTGGATGGCAAGATCACAAGTATCTTGGGCCATTTTTTTTAAAGATTTGTTTATTTGTGGGTTGGTCTTAATGCTTCACTTGCAAGCATCAGGGTCTCATGGGTACCAGTTTGTACCCTAGTTATTCTACTTGCCATCCAACTTCATGTTTATGGTCTGGGAAAGCAGTGGAGGATGGCCCAAGTCTTTGGGACCCTGCACCTGTGTGGGAAACCTGGATGCTGTTCCTGTCTTTTGGCTTTGGATTGGCTTAGCCATTGTGGCCATTTGTAAAGTGAACCAGCAGATGTAAAACCTTTCCCTCTGTCTCTCCTTTTCTCTCTCTGTAAATCTATCTTTTTAATGAAAATAAATCTTTTTTTTATTATTATTATTTTTTATTGGAAAGGTGGATATACAGAGAGGAGAGACAGAGAGGAAGATCTTCCGTCCAATGATTCACTCCCCAAGTGAGCGCAATGGCTGATACTATGCCGATCCGAAGCCAGGAGCCTCTTCCGGGTCTCCCACGCAGGTGCAGGGTCCCAAAGCTTTGGGCTGTCCTCGACTGCTTTCCCGGGCCACAGGCAGGGAGCTGGAAGGGAAGCGGGGCTGCCGGGATTAGAACCGGTGCCCATATGGGATCCCGGGCGTGCAAGGCGAGGACCTTAACCACTGCGCCACCGTGCCGGGCCCCAATAAATCATTTTTTTAAAAGATGTATTTGTTTGAAAAGGCAGGCTTCCAGAGAGAAGAGAGAAATACTCTATCTGCTGGTTCACTCCCCAAAGAGCCACAGTGGGCAGAGCTGGGCTGTTCTGAAGTCAGAGCTTCTTATGGGTCTCTAACATGGGTGCCAGAACTCAAGGATTTTGCCATCTTCTGTTGCTTTCCCAGGCCATGAGCAGGAAACTAGATTGGAAGTAGAGCAGCCAGGATATGAACCAACATTTCCATATAGGATGTCGCCACCATCACAAAGGATTAGCCTGATATACCACTGCACTGGCCCCTTGGACCCTCTTTTGTTGCTTTCCCAGGCACATTAGCAAGGAGCAGGATCAGAAATAGAATTGCTGAGTTTCAAACCAGTATTCATATGCTGATATCACAGACAGAAACTTAACCCACTGCCCCAGTACAATGCCCCACATATCACTGACTTTAATGTTGTGTTAGCTCAGTTGTAGTCTTTCCAAGGTGTGTCTTGATCCACAATAACTGGCATGCTAGTGAATCACTCTAAAGGTCATTGTAGGACCCCATGACGTTAAAATGCTGTTTGTCAGCCAAGAGATGTATTCTGTTCCACAATACTGTTCGTTAAAGGAAGGAGTCAGCTGGAACCGGGTTAACATTCTCATTTAGCCTTTGTTCTTAAGTATTCAATCCAAGAATATGACTTGACATTTTAAGTGTTTAGTTTCTGTTTTGAAGGCACTGCTTTCCAAATCTTCCATTATCATTTGTTCCTTGAGTGCTGGCCTAGCCTTCTTGCTTTTCTTCTTTTTGAAACCTCTTAATGTTTTCTTTATCTTTATCCTAGGTGTTTGTGATTATAGTATATTCACTTTTCAGGAAATGTTTTGTTGACTTGACTCTACTCTTTTCCTTCCAACTCTTCTTCAACTCCCAACTTCTCTTCCTCAGTTTAGTGGCTTCTTCTATTATGCTGTATCCTCCCTGCCTAGCCTCATTTGAAAAGCACCATCAGCACTCCCATCTGCTTGTGTCAGGCTAGCCTTTGTGCTCTGTGTGGCTGCTTTTCCATTGTGTGAACTGAATGATTTTAGGGCATGCATTGTACACATCTCTACCTCACACCACTACCGGGGACCAATTAGCTGTTTTATAAGTCTGCTCTCTGAAGAAAATCAATCAAACCTTAGTAAAAATTAAAACTAGCGTCGCTTCTCGGTCTTTTGGCTAAGATCAAGTGTAAAGTTAAAACAATCTAGGAAGCTGTTAAGACATAGGTTACTGGGCTCTTGCTCTCAGCTGACACTGATGCTTTTTAAACATTTAAAAAGATTTAGTTAGTTATTTGAAAGAGTTACAGAGAGGGAGAGAGAGAGAGAGATCTTTTGTACACTGGTTCATTCCCCAAATGGCCACAAAGGCCGGATCCACTGCTTTCCCAGGCATATCAACAAGGAGCTGGAGCTGGAGCAGATGAAGCACAGCTGAAACTCAACTGTGCCCATAGGGATGCTAATTACAGCTGGCAGTTTAACCTGTGATGCCACAATGCTAGCCCCAATATAGATACTGTGGGTCACCTGACTATACTATAACAGTGCTTTCCATCACAAAAATAAAAACCTTGACTGTAAATTATACTACAAAATCCAGACATATGATTGATGACACATATGTTCCTGAGATTTCTACAAATAAGAAAACCTGAACACAGTTGCCCTTCACTTACACATATTGTGTCCTTCAGACTACTCCAGTTGATGGACTGGTGGTCCTGGAAATTCTTTTTCTTTACTATCTACTGTCTATGTACTGTTAGGATGTGGTGTTTGTTCCCTCCTCCGCCTTTCTTACCTTACACTGAGTACTGACAGCCATCTTGGTGGCAGGAGAAAAAGTAGTCTGTCTGTTTTCACACACCCACTATTACTTGATCTTCAGTCCCAGTTCTCGTTTCTTAGCTTCTTCCTCTGTCTTGATTTTTCAATCTTTAAAAAAAAAAAAAAGATTTATTTATTTTTATTGCTAAGTCAGATACACAGAGAGGAGGAGAGACCAATAGCAAGATCTTCTGTCCAATGTTTCACTTCTCAAGAGGCTGTAATGGCAGGAACCGAGCCAATCCGAAGCCAGGAGACAGGATCTTGTGCTGGGTCTCCCGCATCGTGCAGGGTCCCATGACCTTGGGCCATCCTCGACTGCATTCCCAGGCCATAAGCAAGGAGCTGGATGGGAACTGGGGCTGCCAGAACATGAACCAGCATCCATATGGGATTTTGGCGTATGCAAGGCAAGGTCTTTAGCCACCAGGCTACCACGCTGAGCCCAGATTTTTATTTTTTTAAAGATTTATTTATTGGGCCCAGTGTGGTGGCATAGCAGCTAAACCTGCCTTGCATGCACCAGGATCCTATATGGGCACCGGTTCTAATCCCGGCTGCTCCACTTCACATCCAACTCCAAGCTTGTGGCCTGGGAAAGCAGTTGAGGATGGTCCAAAGCCTTGGGACCCTGCACCTGCGTGGGAGACCTGGAGGAAGTTCCTGGCTCCTGGCTTCGAATCGGTGCAGCTCCAGCCGTTACAGTCACTTGGAGAGTGACTCATTCGATGGAAGATCTTTTTCTCTGTCTCTTCTCCTCTCTGTGTATCTGACTTTGCAATAAAAATGAATAAATCTTTCAAGAAGAAGTTTTTTTTTTTTTTAAAAAAGGATTTATTTATTTATTTATTGGATAGGCAGATTTACTGACAGAAGGAAACAGAAAGATCTTCCATCCATTAGCTTACTCTCCAAGTGACTACAATGGCCAGAGCTGAGCCAGTCTGAAGCCAGGAGCCCAGAGCTTCCTCCAGGTCTCCCACGTGGGTGCCGGGTCCCAAGGCTTTGGACCATCCTCACTGCTTTCTCAGGCCATAAGCAAGCTTGGAGCTGGATGGGAAGTGGACCATTTGGCACATGAACCAGCACCCAATGGGATTCTGGTGATTACAAGGTAAGGAATTATCCACCAGGTTACCAAGCCAGGCCCTCAGGAAGAGTTTTAGAGAAATGTACAGTTTCTATTTGCTGTAATTCCTTATTCCTCCATGCTTCATTTCTCATTACCATATGTGAAAAGCTTCCTTTCTCAGAACTCCCTTTCCTTAGGCCCTTGGGGATGCCGCTCTTGGTTTAGAACTAGAAGTCTTTAATCCCCGCTCCATAAAGGGAAATAATTTGGAAACTTATCACATTTTCCCTTAGATACATTGTCCTGTGAAGGGATTAAGTTTCATAGTATTAATAAGTACTCATAGCACTATGGCTTAGAGCCATTCCATGTTCCAAACTTTTGACTTGCAAATCAGCTTTCAGACTACTACCCATTGTGTGTTGTATCACGTGTATGTATGTATGCTTTATATTAAATGTATATATTTTGGTTTTATGGCTTTGGAACTATAATTTGAATTGTTTGACCTTTGGGTAATTGTGTCCCCCCAAATTGAAATAATTCAGAAAAGAACAATGATATTACTTGGAAGTATCACTGCTCAAATTAGAAAGTGCAAAACAGTTAAATATAGTGAAATATAGAGGTGACTCAAAAGATAAAGGACTTTATTTTTGCTTTAGCTGCATGCTCCATAAATGCATGCAAATACGGCCTTGTATCTTGAAAAGCATGTGAGCATCCTTATGAGAGCCATACCAATTGATGACAAATTCTTTTTTCCGCTTTTAACTTCTTGCCCATCTGCTACACATGCATTTGATTTTCTTTTAGGCACTGTGACTGAGAATATGGTTTGTCACTGAAATTCTTTAGATGCCAAGTGTAAAAATATTGTGGAGATAGAGAAACTAAGCATTATCAGTCTATCACTGGGTGTATTGTATGTTATTTATGCTTCCTTGTCTAGATTCCAAGTCTTAAAAGACCAGGCTTGGGCCAGCACTGTGGCTCAGTGAGTTAAGCGGTTTCCTCCGTGCTCTGTGAACATCAGTTCAAGTCCTGGCTCCTCTGCTTTTGCTTCAGTGCCCTGGTAGTGCCTCTGTGAAAGCAGTGGAAGATGGCCGGATGCTTGGCCTGAAGCCAGGTTGGCTAAGTCCTGGTGGTTGTGGTCATTTGAGAATTAAACCAGCAGATGGAAGATCAATTTCTCTTTTCCCCTCCCTTCCACTTTTTCTCTCTAATTCTACATTTCAAATAAATAAACCTTTAAAATACATTTTTAAAATCCAGTTTTTAAAATAAAGGGACCAGGCTTAACTAGAACTCAGAATTCTTGTGATCCCAGAGCACCTGGGATGGCCGCTTCTTCCTACAGGAAGACCAAGTCCCTTGCTTCACCCACAGCTGAATCAAGAGTTGCCCCTATTGGCAGGTGCTCTGGTTCATGTTGAATGTAAAGAGCTCACGGATTTGGTGGCACAAGACTGGTTTGCTTAGCTGACCTTGGGCATAAAAGAATTTCAAAGTCTGGGCCCGGTGCGGTGGCA
This sequence comes from Ochotona curzoniae, assembly GCF_017591425.1. Classification (NCBI taxonomy): domain Eukaryota; kingdom Metazoa; phylum Chordata; class Mammalia; order Lagomorpha; family Ochotonidae; genus Ochotona; species Ochotona curzoniae. Next base: position 68,590,283 of record NW_024467122.1, read on the forward strand.
CCGTGGTTAAGGTCCTCGCCTTGCACGCCTGGGATCCCATAGGGGGCCGGTTCTAATCCCGGCAGCCCTGCTTCCCTTCCAGCTCCCTGCCTGTGGCCCGGGAAAGCAGTTGAGGACAGCCCAAAGCTTTGGGACCCTGCACCCACGTGGGAGACCCAGAAGAGTCTCCTGGCTTCGGATCGACATAGCATCGGCCGTTGCGCTCACTTGGGGAGAGAATCATTGGACGGAAGATCTTCCTCTCTGTCTCTCCTCTCTGTATATCCGCCTTTCCAATGAAAAAATAATAAAAATAAATCTTTAAAAAAAAAAAAGAATTTCAAAGTCTCTGAGAATATCCTAGAAATCCTGATTCCTCTCATATCTCCCTGGTTTTCATTTGATTATTTTGTCCTTGAAGCTAGAGATTAGTTTGCCTACCATTGAGTGCTTTGTTTTGATGGTTTGATCTTAACCTGAACTGAACCAAGTTGAGGGCTTTCATAATCAGACTGTTTTTTGTTTGTTTGAAAGATTTGTTCATGTGAAAGGCAGAGTTATAGACACAGGGAGACACACGTAGAGGTCTTCCATCTGCTGGTTCACTGCCCAAGGGGCTGCAGTAGATGAATGGGTGCAGGAGCCTGGGGCCGTATTTTGCTGCTTTCCCAGAACACAAGCAGGGAACTGGATCAGAAGTAGAATACAGGATGCCTGCACCACAGGCTGAGGCTTAGCTTGCTATAGCATAGTGTTGGCTCCTAGCAGGACTTTTAAAAAACTTGTTGGGCTCGGTGCCGTAGCCTAGTGGCTAACGTCCTCACCTTGGACACCCGGGATCCCATATGGGTGCTAGTTCATGTCCTGGTGGCCCCATTTTCCATCTAGCTCCCTGCTTTTGGCTTGGGAAAGAAGTTGAGGATGATCCAAAACCTTGGGACCCTGCACTCATTTGGGAGATCTAATATTGGAATGGCAGATATACAGAGAGGAGGAGAGAGAGAGAGAGGAAGAACTTCCATCCATTGATTCACTCCTCATGCAGCCACAGTGGTTGGAGCTGAGCCTACCTGAAACCAGGAGCCCAGAGCCTCTTCTGGGTCTCCCATGTGAGTGCAGGGTCCCAAGGTTTAAGGCCATCCTCGACTGCTTTCCCAGGCCACAAGCAGGGAGCTGGATGTGAAGTGGAGCTGCTGGGAACACACAAACCAGCACCCATATGGGATCCTGGGCATGCAAGGCGAGGACTTTAGCCGCTAGGCTATCACACTGGGCACAAATAAATCTTTTAGGAAAAAAAAACTGTGTTGTATCCTGGAGCCGGGCATGGTAGCCTAGTGGCTAAAATCTTCACCTTTCATGTGTGGGGATCCTGTATGGGCACTAGTTCATGTCCCAGATGCTCCAGTTTCCACCCAGTTCCCTTGTTGTGGCCTGAGAAAGTAGTCGAGGATGGCCCAAAGCCTTGGGACCCTGCACCCGTGTGGGAGACCCAGAAGAAGCCCCTGTCTCCTGACTTTGGATCAGCTCAACTCTGGCCATTACAGACGCTTGGGAAGCGAACAGTAGATGGAAGATCTTTCTTTTTGTCTCTCCTCTCTGTAAATCTGCTTTTCCAATAAAAATAAATAAATCTTTAAAAGAAAAAAAAAGCTTAGGATGTTCTGATACAGTGAAACTTTGGGTGTGTGAACAAGCTGCTGTCTCTTGTTTTAATATGATGAATCTAAAATATGGTTAAAAGTGTTACCTAGAGTCATATGGCAAAGGTAAAACTGAGACCATAACTAAGAAACACAGCTTTCAAACTCCAGCAGAAATATTATGAGCATTCTTTATGCAGAGTTTGAATTTGTGAAATCTTTTAACATCTACAGTCAACCCTTCCTATTCACGGGTCCGTATTCATGGATGTAAGCAGTGAAATAAAATAATTGAGGGGAAAATTATCTGTGCTAAGCATGCATAGACTTTTTTCTCATGTCATTGTTCTCTAACAGCTATTTACATAGCATGTGCAATTCATTATGTATTAGAAGTAGGATGGTTATAAGTAACCTAAGAATTATAAGTATATATTATGTATTGGAGGGAGCAAGCATGTGGCACAGCAGTTAAAATGTTACTTGGAATGCCTGCATCTCCTTCTAGGCCCCTCTCTCTCTCTTTTTTTTTTCATAAAGATGTATTTATTTTTATTTGAAAGGCAGATTTACAGAGAAAAGGAGAGAAAGCTGATCCAAAGCCAAGAGTCAGGAGCCCCTTCCAGGTCTCTCACATGGATGCAGAGGCTCAAGGACTTGGACCATCCTTCTCTGCTTTCCCAGGCCATAAGCAGAGAGAAAGATTGGAAGGGAATCAACTGGGACACAAAGTGGTACCCATATGGGATGCCAGTGTCACAGGGTAGAGGGTGAATCTGTTGAGCAATAGTGACATCCCCTTGGCTCTACTTCTGACTGCAGCTTCCTGCTAATACACATGCTCAGATGGTATAAGTGGGTCTCTGTCACTCATGTGGGAGACACTATTTGAGTTTTTAGGTTTCCTGATTTCACCCTGGCCCAGCCCCAGCTGCTGTGGGCATTTAGGGAATGAACCAATGGATAGAAGATTGCTCTCTTTCTCTCTTTTTGCCTTTCAGATTATTTAATTAATTTGAAAATAAAGTACATCATAGATAATATCCTGGGCCCAATCTTCTGAGGATATCAAAGGACTATGTTGTTTTAATTAGCTGTTTGATTAAGTGACTTTTGTGTATGTCAAACACTTAATGCACAGTTCTTCATACCCAGAAAACACTTAATGTGAGCTATAATCTTTTCAACGACTCTTTGAGCTCATAGGGATTTTTCTTCTTTTCATTTTACAGTTGAGCAAACAGGCTTACAGAAGTTGTGCTGTACTCAAGTCTTCCCAGCTCTTAACACGTTATTGGATTGCTTCAGAAATAATTTATTCCAATTTACATTTCATTTTTTTTGACATATTATTGTGTAGCTTGGAGGGACCTTCAGTACTGTGTGTTCCATTTTGCCTTTAGAGCTGAAAGAAAAAATGAAGACAGGAATGACTAGGTAGCATCCTAAATGGCATATGGCTAAGTTGTTTCAGGATTAAAAGTAGGTGTGCAGTCTTTCGGTTTATTCAATATAGAGTATTGGATGGCCTTAAGTAGTAGATGGAATTCTAAATTCTATTCTAGGTTTTCCTACAAAGCTGAATGAAACTCCATGCGTATTTGTACCTCAGAGGACTACCACATTAACAATGTGTACTCTTGGGTTTGTCTTATACCTGCTGTTTCTTGTTACTTAGTAGTCTCTGTAATATAGAGGTAGTAGCTACTGTCTTTGTTTAACTTATTTAATGGATGCATTTATTGAACACCTACCATTTGGCAGTCATTTTGGTAGCGTGAGGGATACAAAGGCAGACTTGCCTTATAACAAGGCTCTTTGCCAGTTTGCTGGTACAGGTTCAGGTTTCCAGCCAGGCAGCCTCGTAGAGGATGAAAGGACTCCCCAATCCCTGGGAATGCCCTGTGCTTTAAAACCCAAATTAAAATCAACATTGTGACTGTCATAGGTAGGTGGTATTCAGAGTATCAACCCAGAAAAGGATGCGATGTTATTTTAGAAGCAGGTGTAGCCCTGGGGACACTTGGCGGGCCGGGAGAGGGAAGAGGTGGAGGTTGGTTAAGAAAACAGGGAAGCTCATTAGGCAGAGTTTATGTTTCCCACACTCAGTGGTCAGGACACCTATCCTTATCTTAGTGGGCAAGTGAGAACTTTGAAGTGCAGAGATACTATCGAGTGGCCTGCTGCAGATCCTACAAAGCTCTCAGGGTGGACTAAGATCTCCTGACTTCTAGTTTAGTGCACTTTCCTTTACACCTGATAGTTGCAGCAAATTAAAGTGGTGGCAGATGAGAGGCAGAAGCTTCTTATGTTTCTACTTTGTTTTTTTTTTTTTCAATGTTGCAGCTGAACTGATCTGTGTTTCTATATTCAGCATCACTACTGATGAGACTTTGTGAGAGAAAACGAAGTGCAAACTGTGTTCTTAGGCCAGACAGACAGGAACCCTAGCAGAATCTCTTCATGGGACGGACGGTTCCTTAATACTGCTACCCCTGACCTACTGGATCTGAGGGGTCAGAGGTCAGAGACCGCATCAGTAAAATACTTCTCATTAGGGTCACCTAGGATGGGAAGGGTGCTTGTTTTCTAAGTTTAACACTTGGAATACTCATGGAGCCTATGACCTTTACCCTTTTTAGCTGGTGATAGGGGCCCTTTGTCAGTAAAGCATTCACGTGGCTTCTACTCCACTGTTTCAGGTCACTCCCCCTATTAAGTCTGAGGCAGCCCAGGGGTGAGTTGAACTGCTTTTCTCACTGTGCTGAAGGGTCATGCATTATGCTTAGCCAGTTAACAGGTCAGAGGGATGGGTTTCCCACTGTGTGAAATGCCTTCATTAGTGTGTATTCTTTAAAAATTTGCCTTAGCACCAGACAGTCTGGAAAACATGTTTCTCTTCTAATAGCTGCAAGCTTGAAAATATTAACTGACTAGATATTTTGTATGTGTCCCTGCATCCATCCCTCTACAATGTTTCCACTTGCTGGAAACATTTCATTCATTCCATTTCATTCTTAGAAATGAAAGTTTGAAGTTTGCAAGGGTCTGAATCCTGAAGCAAGATAATTGGATGTGACAGGAACACAGTAACCAGAAGACCTGGGAGGCCATGCATGATTTGCATTGCAAATATAAAAAATAAATAATGAGACTTCTTTTTCTCTCTTACAGGGAAGCTGGATTCCAAGATCCATCAAGGAGCAAAGAAGGGGTTAATGAAGCAGAATAAAGCTGTCTGACCCAAGACAAAAGGAACTCTACACCACAGTGGAGTTTTGTGTACTGAAATTACTATCTACTAGCCCTTTGGAAACCAAGCAGTGGAAAGCTAAAGGCTTGGTTGGCATTAGGCTTGACTCTTTCCAAATTGAAAATCTTACCAAAATCTGTATATTTTTCTTAAAGAATGAGATTCTTACTTTATGTAGTGGGTCAAAATCTTTGAATACATTATTTATAAAAACCTATTTTAAAGACTCTAGGTGTTCGACATGTTTCTCTGAGCAATATCAAAAGAGAAGGAGCAAGTTGAACATAGTTCTTGTGAGACTTTGAGGGACCCCTTGAGTGTCAAAGTTTCTTTTCCAAAAGTAGGAGTCTGGTAGACTCTAAAATGTTTGAGGGACTCCATGTTTCTTTTTATTCTTTTTTAAGATTTATTTATTTTTATTGGAAAGTGAGATATATAGAGAGGAAGAGAGACAGAGAGGAAGATCTTCCATCTGATGATTCACTCCGTATGCAGCTGCAACTGCCGGAGCTCAGCCGATTCCAAGCCAGGAGCCTCTTTTGGGTCTTCCATGCAGGTACAGAGTCCCAAGGTTTTTGGCTTCCTCTATTGCTTTCCCAGGCCACAGACAGGGAGCTGCTATTAGAACTGGCACGCATGTGGGATCCTGGTGCATGCAAGGAGAGGGCTTTAGCTGCTAGGCTACCATGCTGGACCTAAAATTCCATGTTTCATACAAAGCTGTGTCAGGACACATCTTTAACAAGTTTTCTGCTGTAGCCCATTGTCTTGAAAATGAGCAATTAGAGTGCAAAGGGAAAATCCAAGGAATGATCTACAGTTGATTTTGTTTTGGAAGCGATAACTTGAAGAAGCACTTGCACGTTACTCTTTATTGGGAGCAGCCGGGATGTGGAAGGAATAGACGGGGTGGAGACGGAGACACTTGGAAAAGCATTACTCAGACAAGGACAGTTAGAAAGAAGCAGAAAAATAATATTCCTTCTGCTGTAAATGAATCGAAATACCCCAAATGCTAAAGCCAAACCCTTTAAATGCTACACATCCCAGGAATTTAAGCGCTTTGGAAAATAAGAGGTTGGTTTGTAATGAAATTTTTACCAATCCAAAAAACAACCACACAATGTATTTTACTAGTCAGTCTGACCCTCAGTCGAGCACTTTGTTTCCACAGCCGTCCTGAAGAGCTATCAGAATCTCAGCTGCTGGCAGCCTAAGGAAATGCACGGTCTTCAGTGTGTAGGTTCTGCTTTTTATGAAACACCCCCACCACACCGGGGAAGTTGGATTCTCTCCAGCAGTTGTGTACATGACTTAAAAAGAGAGCTGGGGGGGGGGGGGGAGAAAGTGCCCTGTTATGAAAAAGATTAATTTCCCCTTTCTTTAATCCTTCATATTCAGCGTTTATTTGCATGGAAATGCCTCCACTCATTATGCATTGATGTTCACTCAACTGTGAACCCTGCTTGTTGCATAGCTGTAGGCATTGGTTCTCCAGGGCCGGATCACTCTGGATTCCCAGGGAAAATCCACCTGATTCTTGTTCTGGTGTTGCAGTCATGCAATCTGCTCTGCTTAACCTTTGTGGGAAAAATGGAAAGGACAGCTGATGGCATTTCTTTGCAGGGCAGGAAGGTCGGTGGTGGGATGTGGGGTGCAGAGAGGTGAGTCTTATTCTGCCCCCCTTGCAGACCCTTCATGAAGAGTCTTTTGGGGTCACTGTGCAGTTGCTAGTTTACCAAGCTAGGTTACCTTGAATTCTATGCTAGAGTTGTGTGGTTCTCTCAATAGCAAAATAAAACTGAAAGGTAAGAAGTGAAAATCCCAGGACGAAAAAAATTTTTTTCCTCTCTGCCTTTATTTGAACAATGGCCTGTGCACAGAAGAGTCTGGATTGATTTTTCCACCTGACTAGATTGTGTGTACATGCCGAAAGAACAACACCAGGAGCTGCACAGATCAGGTTCTGCAACCATTTTGTGCGGTGTGATAAGAAAGTTTACCAGAAGTTTACAAGCACCCACTTCAGCACCAATGAAACACAACTAGAGCTACATGAGTCAATGACAGAGGCACTTGGAGACTTCTTCTTTCCCTTGTAGGCTTGCAAGCTGTCTTTAGTTCACATGGTAGCAGCAATGGAAGGTCTCTCATTTATTTGTGGAGACACCGGGGAGGAAGTGTGGGTTAAATTTAGGGGTAGATGGCCCTCACTTGCTGACCAACTCACTTCACTTAAAGCCTCGTGGAAATTCTTAGCAGCCTATGTGCCAACTTACCCAAGAATAGCCTTTTAGAGTTTCCAACAGCTTGCTCTCACCTGGGGGAAGTTTCAAATTTCTGTGCTCTCTTTTGGATGATTGGGCTCAGTTGCTATCAATTTGTCTAATACCTAGCAGAATCAGCTTTATGTAGTTATGTTTTTCCAGGCAGGACTCATTCTCAGAGATAGGGCATATCTAACTAGAGAGTCCAATGTTTGGGAATGAGTAAGGCTTCTGTTTGTTTGCTATAGCTAATTTGGAGAAAGAAAGCTAGGAGTGTCCTCTATTGCTTTTAATCCGGAAGTTCACATACCCAGTTTTTCCATACAGAATGCAGGTGTGAAAATTTTAGATTTTAAAAATTACTTTTACAAATAATCACAAAGCTATGGCTTTTAGGAGTTACAACCTGTAATCCTTATCAGTTTTAACTGCTGTCTCTACTAAAGCCCATTTATCTGGATTTAATTTTTTTTAATGCCTTTGGTAGAACTCCTTGCCAAGATGAGATAGTATGGAGGCTGTTCACTTGGCCTGCTAGGTGGAAAAAATAAAGCAGTTAAAAGAAAGCATCTATTAAACTAGTGAAATCAGTGAACTTTAGTTTGTTAGGCCTGGGGGAGGAAAGAAAGTCAGTGATGAGTGACTCCCCCTGCCCCCCCCCCATTCAAACAGTAAGTACACATGTGCTGTTTTCTGCTTCTGTGAATGTGTTTAGAGGGAGGTGATCCATAACACAGGCTCAGCAACTACAAGGGCTCTAGCATGTGGAGAGCTCTCCCACTTCTCTCATACAGAGAAGAAAGGACAGCCACAGTGCCATCCTCTGACACAAAGAAACTTGTGTAAATGTCCATTTATGTGTGTACACATAACATGGCTTAATCCATGGGGTGAAACCTGGGAAATGGACCCAGAAAAAAAATAGGGTTTGCAGAGCAGGAAGTGGGGATGGGATACTGAGAATCAGAAATAGGTATGTCACAGAAAGAGCATGAGTTCTTGGCATGAAAAGCCAAAGATATCAGTACAGTCATTTAAGACTACAGCTATATTAGTACAAATAGCCACTAGCTACTTGTGGTTATTTAGGTTGCAGTTCAATAAAGTCTAGGATTCAATTCTCCAGGCACTGTTAGCCATATTTTGAGAGCTCAGCCACATGTGACTAGTGGTTTTTGAATTGGACAGCATAGATATGGAATATTTCCATCACCACAGAAAGTTCTGTTGGACAGTGCTTATTTGGAGAAAGGGGTCAGCAAATTCTCTGTAAAGAGCCAGATGGGAAATATTTCAACCTTTCCAGGTCACACAGTCTTAATATTTACTGCTATTCAGATCTGTTATTATAGTACATATGCATCCATCAGCAATCCTGTACCTCCAGGAGCACTGTTAGAACCAGTAAGACTTCAAACACTGAATACACAACTTTCTATTATTTTGACATCACAAAAATATTTTGGTTATTTTTATTATTATTTCACCATTTAAAAATGCGAAAAATTTTTAGCTCATGGGATATACCAAAACAGGCAATGAGTCTGAGTGATCCATGGACCATCGTTTGTCGCCTTTGGACTGAAGAAACAGAAAGTCAAAACTTAAGTTTTTTTTTTAAGATTTATTTATTTTTATTTGAAAGGCAGATTTACAGAGAGAAGGGGAGACAGAAAAATCTTCCATCCACTGGTTCACTCCCCAAATGGCCGTAATGGCTAGAGCTAATCTGAAGCCAGGAGCCAGAGGCATCTTTCGGGTCTCCCACATGGGTGCAGGGTCCCAAAGCTTTGGGGTGCCCTCGACTGGTGTTCCAGGCCACAAGTAGGGGATTGAATGGGAAGTGGAACAGTAAGGACATGAAAGGATATGAATGGGCCCAAGGAATATTTTTTTCCCAAAGCAAATGGGCTAGTGTCCACTGTTCAAGTTTACTTGTCAAACCTCCCACTCTCCTTGCTTCTTGATGGAATTGGGGAGTAGAGATGTTGTGATCTCTCCGAGTCACATCCTATCTTGAGAAGCAATGTGGAAGGATGCCTCAGGATAAGAGAAGAAAGGAATGATAATTTCAAAGCTAAATAAATAGTCAAGGGCATAGGAAGGGCATAACAAGGGCTAAAAACTGGGGAGCCTTGAGAATTAAGATAACACGTGAAAAACATAAGTTTCACAAGTGACAGGCCAGTGAGTGAGTTTCCTTAAACATGGACCGAAGCCTGTGTACTAGACAGTATGAGGGCACATAGGAATGACAGATAAGATGAAACCCTTCCATCGTCAGAAAAGGCAGAATAAAACCTGCGGATAATAAAAAGCAACACAAGTTAGTGATCTAGGATTGGTGAGGTGTAAGGGGACGTAGGAGGACTAGAAACTGGTACTTTATAGAGGAAAAGTCGTCACCCTAACAGCAACAACAACAAAAAAGAACAAAGGATTAAAAATAGGGGGTTGGTGCTTGGCTGAACCAGAGGGTAAAATGGACGAAAAGCATCAAGGGCTGTGGTTGCTCTTCTGTTCTTTGGTGGATGTCTCCGTTCAGACCCGGCGCGGCCCTTTCCTGAGTCAGTGGCTCTTGCAGTGAAGGTACACTACTTGTCCCAGAGACGTCTGCGAGCCTTCTCCTTTCCACGAGGGCTGAGCGCTCCAATCCAGGTCCCTCCGAGTTTATCTCCGTTTTAACCAGCTCGCCGGGTTTTCCAGCATTCCTGGAGCTAAATCTCTCCTCTAATCCAGGCTCCAAGCGACCGCGCATTCCGAGACCCAGGATTTGGGTCCTTTATCCAGGTTCCGGGTTTCTTTTGGCGCTCACCGGCTCCCGACTCCAAGCCCGGCAGGCGATCCGGATCCGAGGGCCTCGGCGATCCAGTGTCCGGGACTTCCGGGCGGCCCTGGTTGTCCCGGATCGCGGCGGCGGCGGCGGCGGCGGCGGCGGCTGAGGGACCCGCGGCCCCGGACGCGGCGGCACCGGCGGGGCGGAGCGGCGCGGGGAGGGGGCGGAGAGCCGGAGCCGGGGCGGGGTGGGGGGAGGGGCCGCGGGAACGGATGGCGGCCTGGGCCCCGTAGCAGCGGCGGCTGTACGGCCCGGGGCCCGGGCGGGCGGAGGTGGCGGCTCCCGGGACCGGCCGCGCGGTGAGTCCTGAGCTTTGTGTGGAGCGGGGGCTGGGGGAGGAGGAACGAGGCGGCGGCGGCGCCGACGGGGGCCCGGGGCTGTGGAGGGAGCCGAGGGGAGCCGGGGGGCAGTGGCGCCTGACGGAGGAAGTGGGGGCTGGGGGGAGGTCGGGGCGGAGCGAGGGGAAGGTGTGTGTGCGGGGTGCCCGGGTGGCGGGGGGACGGAGGGGTCGTTGCGTGTGGGGGGGAGGGGGCGTCGAGGGGCGCGGGGGGGTGAAGTTCAAAGCGTGGCCGGGACCGGTTCAGGCGGAGGCTCAGGGGTGTCCTGTAGGGGGATTAGGGGCTGGCCAGGTTAGGGGGACAGGCCAGAGTTTCTGAGGGGAGTGTGGGTCTGGTGAGAGGGCCAGGGCGACTGGGGGGCTAGGCAGGGAGTTGAGGGGGGTTCCCGAGTGGAGGGTTGGGAGCGGGACGGACCAGGGTGCGCGGCCCAGGCCCGTGGGGGCGGGGGCGGCGGGCAGCAAGGTGGCTGGGAGCGTGCAGTAAGTAGGTTGTGGGTGTGTGTCCCAGTCTTCAGGTCACATTTACTCCTCCTGCCCTTTGCTTCAAGATGGAGGGATCGCTGGGCCTGGACTTTTAACTGCTCCCCTTGTACGCCCTCACCCCCCACCCCAAACCCCGCTCCGGGGAGGGTTGGTGACCCTGTCCTGTTTGGAAAACCTACGCTGCCCTCTTTTCCCTTTATGTGTAATTACGGTTGGATCATCTCTTGTGCTTTGCTCAGATTCTCCTTTCCTCCCTCTGGGGTTGAGGAGGAGGAGGAGACACATCTGACCAATTAATGTGTGTTTGTGAAACAGGCAGCAGCAAACAGTCGGTTCAGCTTCTAGGAATTAGGCTCACACAGGGTGGAGAGATCAGAGCCCTTCAGGGGGAATATTTCGGAACAAATCACAGATGATTCAATTCCTACCTCCTTGAGAGTGGGAGAGACGGGGTTGGGGCGGGGGGAGGGCAGGGAGAACAAGCCTGTTTCCAGCCAAGTGTCCTTAGAGCCCCCAGGGGTTGAGGAGAGTCCCTAGTCCCCCACAGGCCTCTCTCTTTTTTCGGTATTAGGCTTTGCACTAGCAGCCTTGAGTTAATTTCACCCCTGCTGCTTTGTCTTGGGGGAGGGAGTGCTGGTTTAGGGCTGTTGTGAAGAGATGACTGTTCTGCTGCCACACACAATAGTCGTGTCATTTTATCGGGAGTGCTACCCCAGGGCTGAGAACTGCTGCAGCAGAGATAAACCGGTCCCTCTCACCCGCCTATTGTGTACACAGTGAAGGTCATAGGTTCAAGTCTTGTCTGAGAGCTTTGGATAGGCTCCATCTCCCAGGCTCCTCAGTGCCATTTTCTTGCTTTTCCAGACTGGGGCTTTTGCCATCGGAGGAGGCCAGACAGAAAGGCTCTTCCCTTTTGAGTGAGGAACAATGCAGGGCTCATTGGCACACATTCTCCCCCCGCCCCCCAGAAGAATAGGGGGTGCCAGCCATGTTGTGCCTGGCTCTGTGGCTAGCCTGCACTAAGTTAGGTGGTTTGTGTCCAACCTTTCAGGGAGAAGCCTCCAAGGGGGAGATTTCTCCTCTGAGTCTTCCTAAGCCACCGGGTTGCGGTCTTTGTATGGAGACGGGACACTGATGCCATGATTGCTGTTTGTTGATTAGGGACCACCACCAGAAACCCGTGCAGGGTTAAGATAGGTAGAGACTAAGGACTTTTTTTTTTTTGTAATGGTGACTTCCTGGTCAATAATAATTGCACAACCAAAAAGCCACAACATTTGCCTATCTGGACCAGGGCTATGGGAACAAAACAACTTTCCTTTTAATATTTTGTTTCATTCTCATTGAGAGGAGAGAGTTTACTTGTGCAGAAATTCCATATCTGCCTCTGTATTAGGGAGAAATTTGCTAAAAGAGAGGCACATTAAAAAGTCATTTAGGTCTTGGGGCTTATTAATGAGGGAAGAATGAAAACACATGAACAAAATCTGTCCTTGAAGGTATCTCATTGGATCACCCAAATAGCATTTAGATACTCTACCATGTGCTAAAAAATATATGTATGTATACATATATATATATATTTGAGGTTAAAAAGAGGTTGCTATTTAAAATATTCAAGAAAACACTTCTTTGAAAAGAGATTAGAAATAAAACTCAGTTGTGAGAGTGGGATTGTGTACAATACACTGTACACAATAGCCAGTCATTTCCCATAGAACGTTACTGAATAGGAACTTGAGCCTCTGGTTTTGGTAAGGGGCTTTCTGGGGCCAGGGGTCTGGCTCTGCTGCCTCTCATCCTTTTCTTTCAGTGAGTTTCTTAAAATGGTAGCCTTCCTCCAGGGTATCAGGCTTTGGATCGGAGGGAACAGGTTGTTCCCACCTTTGTTGCTGTGGATGGCAGAAGTATCTGAAGGCTTTACGGAGGAAGCCTCAGCTAAAGTGAGTCCCAAGCTTTTTCCTCCTAGGCCTTTGGCAGTTATGTCTGCCTGCTGTCAGGTGACAGTGAAGGCAGAAGCCTCCGATGAAATTTGTCCTGATTAGGTTCGGTGGTTTCGGAGTTGAACCCTCACCACAAGGAATCTTATGTGAATCTTCTGATTGTGATCATCTTTTAAGAGAGCCATTTGGCTTTTTCCCCTCTTCTCCTAGCTTCTTGGGAGAAAATATTTCCTTATGAGAGGTCTAGATAGCTGGACAGATTAGTGCTTATATTGTGTGAGGGTATGGAAGCATAATTTTGGCTCCTGGTAGTAATTATGTTGCAATTAGCATATAGCAACTAAATGACTGGAACAGGATAATTTGTTGAGAGGTTTACTGATTGCTCTGTCAAGTGAATGTGCCACTCCTTATTTATTTGACTCCCAATACTACTGCCTGAGCTTAGCCATAGAGACAGTACGGGAGTGCGAGGTGTTCTAAAAAAATTCCCATTCTGTTTCCTCTCTTTAGTTACTGCTTTGCCCAACAAACTTGGTATGTCTACTCATGTTACTCATGTCTCCACCCGCCCCCCCCATGTAGCTAAGCAATTGTTATTTCCATTGTAGAAAAATTGGGATGAAAGGGAATACTACCGGGCAGATAGGGCCACTCTGAGGTAAGATAGCCTTATATTGTGTGGCAAGTTTTCTTTTCAGTTAGCTTAATTCTCACATCCATTGATTTTTTTTAAAATCAGTGTCTTTCAAAGAACAAAGCACAACAGAAAATACAGAATATAAAATCACGACATGTGGTAAAGATGCCTTCATGAGCCCTCTCTGGTGAAAGTTGGCCTGGACAGACAAAATGAAGATAGGGAGGTGATGCAGTTTGGCAGGTTCTGGGTCCACTAAGTGTCAGTGAAGGACTCTTTTCACTAGGGAACAGGTAATTCACCAAAGCACCTGCCTAGCTGGGCATGTGGAATTGGCAGCAGCTGTGCAGCTGAAGAGGGATTATTGAGCAGGTGGTTGAAGAATCGCATGCCACAGTGACAAGAAAATACTTGGTCTTTGGTGGGTTAGGTTCAGTTCATCTGTGTGAAATTGCACTTTGTTTCACATTTCTTAATGCCTGTTGTTGATTTGTTTGTGAGATGATAATGGAAAGGAGGCAAGAGATTCTTCTGTCTCTTGTTTCTTTCAGGTTGCTGAGTAGCATGCCCCTAGACGTGGTCCTATTGTATTTCTGGGAGTTCTGGCTTTATGCCCTGTGAATGGGAAAGAAAGAGTGGTAATTCAGTGTTTCTAGTACTTGTTTATTAGAAGGAAATGAGAAACAGAAAATTCTTCGCTTTCATTGTGGTAAAAAAGATTTGGCTCACTGGGAGGAAACCCAGCAGGTTTTATGCAAAGGATGTAATTGACTTTTTGTGTTAGGTCTACCTAACATGTCTTACATAAGGAATTTGCATGTGTTTTTATTTTGTGAATGTAAATTTAACTTTAGTTTCTCCCAGCACTTTTGTGACTTTTGGCCTCCAGATTGGCATTAATATTGATATCAGAAGGCCGCATGATGTTAAAGGAATATCTGTGGCAAGTCTTTATCTTAAAAACAGAGTAGGATTTCCTATAGCTTGGGAGAAATTTTATATTTTGATGTTTTCTGAAAATCCCTATCCTTTTCTGAAAGATTATTCTCATCTCTTGTTAACATGCTTTTGTATTTTGTTCACACATTCTTGCCACCACCGTAGGCAAGTAACTTGGTGTTTGCTTTCTGACCTTTTTAGTGCCTTCCAGTCATTTTCTGTTTTAGGCCTACACACACACACACACACACACACACACACACACTCTCTGTTGGAATTCAGAGTACTCATTAACAAGTTGATGAAAGGAAAATAAGTTGTATTAACTATTTTGGAGTTGAGAAGTCCCTCTTTCACAACCCAAATGGAGTGTAAGCACTGACCTATTTGTGGGAGAGGAAGAGGTGGAAGGCAAGGGAGGGGCGTGGGGAGTGATTTGAGGGAAAGTGAGGCCCACTGTGGCTGAGGTTAGCATCCGCAGACAACCGCGTAGATGAGGACATTTGCAAGAATATGCTTAAGCCTGGCTTGTCACCCAGCTTGAAGTGGAACCCTAGTGATAGCAGGTGGCTGTATAGTAGTCATTTCTGAGAAACAATGCAAAACCTGTTGACTTTCTCGTTCAAAGCCTTCACAGCTGGAGCTGTGTCCTATTCCAGCGTTTTAGTATTTGCTTCCACATGCTTCTGTCGCCATCATCTCTCATCCCAGTTCTCTGCTCGAAAGACTTCTCTGGCAGCCTGGAAACACTCTAATTACTGTAGCTGTTAGAGTCACAACCCAGATCCTCTACCTCCTTCCCTCTGCCCCTTTCTATCTTCCTTCCCTCCTCCCTTTGCTCTAGCAGCAGGAGTTGAACTGCAGTCTCATGAGCACAGTCAGATCTATGAATGAGCTTTATATCTTGTCAAGGCAGAACTCCAGATCCAACAGGGCTGATTTTTCATGGTTCTCTTGCTGTTTGTTCTTGGATCAGAGTCCCAGAAATAAGAGATGGCAAATACCTATTAGGTCATATCTAGTCCATCACTCAGGGGCAAACCTGGGATTTTTCTCTTGTCTCTGTGAGCATTTTTTCCCTTCTTTCTTTGGCTGGTGAGAGCTGTCTGATGCCAGGCTAGCTCTGAAACTGCCTTCTTTCTAGTGTGCACTCTGGTCATTAGCGTGCCTGACCAACTTCTCTCTTGGTTTTTTATTCTTATTCTGTTTTTAGAATTGCTCCTTCCCAGCAATATCTCCACCCCTTCGATTTCAGGCCTTTCTTCTTCATTGTTGGCATCACCTTTGTTATCTATGCTATCAGTTTTGTATGCCATAATTATCACTTCTCAGGCCTTTGCTACAGGGTCAGGGTAGCTTCCTGTTAAGGAACCACTTGTGGTTGGAAGCATAGAACACACATTCTAACCGGTGGAAATTAGTAAAATTCATGTAAAAATAGCTGCCAGTTTAGTTGTGCCCTTAAGAAACCCCTATGCTGTATCAGCAAATGCTGTTGCTGTTTATTTTATTTGGGCTATTTCCTGTTGTAATACTTTCTTCTCTTTATGGTTATGATTGTACTTTTGAATGGACTTATTTACTCACTAGTGTTCTCTTTATTTTTAGAGAATATATATTTGAAAGACAAAGGAGCAGAGGGAGAGGGAAAGACAGATCTTCCATCTGCTGGTTCGTTCCCCAAATGGTTGCAATGGCTGGGGCTGGGCCAGGCTGAAGTCCAGGAGCCAGGAAATATATCCTGATTAGCCACATGAGTGGCAGGTGTTCAAGTTCTTGTGCCATCCTCCATTGTCGTACCAGGCATTAGCTGGTAGCTGGATCAAAAGCAACATAGTCATGTAGGACTGGCATCAGCACTCCAATATGGAATGCCAGCATTGCAGGCTGTAGCTTGACCCACTGTGCCACATCCTGCCCCCTCTCCCTGCCCTTCTCTCCTAGTTTTCTTCAGTAATGAAGTTTTTCAAAGCATAGAGGAAAAAAGCCTATAATCAGTAGTCATAAAACTCAGGTTCTGATTATTATTTGTCCTCTAACTAACCATGTGCCTTTGTGAAAGTCAGTCCTCTATTTTTAGCGTCCTCATCTGTAAAATGAGCACATTAGTTAAGATGATCTATAAGGTTTCATGTAGCTGCAGAATTTCATGATATGAAGAGTAAAATGGAGCAATAGCGCAGAAGTGGCTAATAATGTAAGTTAGCGGTTTTTTATTGCCTTGTCGAAAATATAGACAGTATTCAGAAGGGCTAATGAGTGTGGCTTTAATTCCCTGTGACTTGATTCTCTCTCTTTGATGTTTAGAAAGCTGTACTTTTTATTAGGTTTGTCTTTTTGTCTTGTTGTCTTTTTGTACCCTTGTCCTTCTGGCTCAACAACACCTGCTTTTCTAGTGTAAGTGAAGGCATAGGAATAGGAATCAGAAAGCTTCAAAAAAGAAACCATCACTTTTAAAAGAGAAAGCATACATGGAATCAGTAAGAAGTAACTGTTGGTGAGTAGATTTAATAATCTTTTAACTTTAAGCCATGTATGACTAATTATGGGGGGCTCATTTTTGGTCTGTCAGTGTAAACCTGAGTTCATAGTAATATCTTGGGAGTTGATATGAATGGCCCACCAAGTTTTGTTTGAGAAATAAAATGCTATTTTATTTGTTCAGTTTTCAAGATTCATTTATTTTTATTTATGTTTATTTTATTATTCTTAAAAGATTTATTTACTTTTATTGGAAAGGCAGATCAGATCTATAGAGAAGAGAGAGAGAGATCTTCTATCCATTGGTTCAGAAATAGCCATAATGGCCAGAGATAAGCTGATCCGAAGCCAGGAGCCAGGAGCTTCTTATTCTCCCATGTGGGTGCAGGGTCCCAAGGCTTTGGGTCATCCTCTATAGACTTCCCAGGCCACAAGCAGGGAACTGGATGGGAAGTGGAGCAGATGGAACACCCACTGGTGCCCATATGGGATTCTGGTGAGAATAGCCATTGAACCATCATATTAGGCCCTTTTCTTTCTTTTTTCTTTATCTCTCTCCTTCCCTTCTTCCTTCTTTTCTCTGTGTTTGTTTCTCTTTTTCTTTCTCCCTCTCTTTTTTCTTTCTCTCTCTTTTCTTCCTTTTGAAAGACATAGTGATGGAAAGAGAAGAGACATAGAAGTATCTTCCATCTGTTGGCTTATTCTCCAAGTATTCATAAGAGCTAGGGCTTTGCCAGGCTGAAGCCTAGAGCCGGGGGCTCCATCCCACCATGTGGGTGGCAGTAACCCTAGTACTTGAAGGACATTAGCAGGAAATTGGATCTGAAGTGTGGAGTGGTTGGTACTTGAGCCTGCGCTTGGATGAAGGATGATAGCTCTGCCATACCTACCCATAATATTAGTTGTAATGCTGAAAATGTAAATTGGTGATATTTGCTGAAATATGACTAACAAAAGATGTACCTGAAATATACCATAAAATGGATTGAGAGGTTCAAATTGGTGGTTATCTGTGGGAACTTTGAGATTAATGTTTGAAAATCTTTAGTTTCGATTAGTTTTAAGAGAATGAAATTGTGTAATCAAGTTGTTAATTCCCAAGATTAGGATTTTTGTGAAGCATTGGCAGGTAACTCTTGGATCTGGAACCTCTCTAAATAGCAGCTAATTTTTTTTTTTTCAGTTATCTCCCCCCCTTTTTTTTCTTAGCTAGACCTAAATGGTTGAAAGATAATGATCTTTCAGTCTTTTGTTAATTTGGCAGAATCATGTTCTTAATCCACCTTTGAACATTGGAAGTAGCATTCACTATTTCTAAATTTGTACTTCAAATATCCATTGGTCTGGAACAGAAAAATTTGGTGGGTGGAACTGTTATTTGTTTTGGATCACAAAAAGTCCTGAGAGTGCTTTGCTTTACTCCCAGCCATCTGCAGCACATTGTCAATTTTCAGGTAATCTGAAGGTTATTTTGGGAAGTGTTCCACTTGAATGTGAAATTTCAGAAAAAAAATTATATTAAAATATAAGCAGTTTTCATAGGTGGGTTTAAAAAAAATACGTGTCAAGTACACCATGAGGAAAGCATAGTGGATTGGAAAGGGGCCAGAGCAAGTGTGAGGCAACCATTGGAAATCAGACCACAGCCTGAAATCCTGGATCCTGGCCGTTAGTCCGCATTACACGTGTGTGCCATACTGTGCAGGGGTACCACATGATATGCTGGGGCCACCTGTAGTTTCTTAGACCGTAGTTAAGTATTTGCGAAGGAAGGCAACAGCGCCTGCTCTATCCTCTGTGTAACGTACAGTCAGTAGGTTTTTGGTATGTTATCAGTAATGTTGCTAACTTCATTCCTAGGAGTGGCACTCTGAGGCTGGTTGGAATGAACTTTCATTCATAGCAGCAGAAGTAGATGTCAAGAGTCTTATTAAACTTTATGTACAAATTGTGAAACTTGCCTTGAACTCAGCATTGTCTGTGTTCTAGATCCATGTCCTGAAGAATGGCATCGGAATTGAACAATACGGAGAGAAATGGACTTATGAAATTTATGGGGTATATTAATCTGAAAGGTATACAGGAAAGAGGAAAATTTTTTTCTACTTGGCATCTACTTTCAAATGTAGTTCTAGTCCATAACTTCTTAAGCCTGTCTATCCTTTTCTCCTCTGATCATTGCTGTTTTTTCAGTTTCCTTGGCTCAAAACTTTAGATTGATATTTTCTTTTTCTCTTCCATAGCATCTTGTCTGACCAAATTGATTATCTGGTTGTTCCATCTTACTGTTTCATTTGGCCTAGTTCAGATTTTCATCTTCTGTGATCTCTGTAATCTTATGGTAAACTACTATGTTTTTAAAATATTTTATTTGGTTTATTTAAAAGTCAAGGAGGGAGAAACATTGTGGCATAGCAAGTTAGCTGCCATCTGGGATGCTGCTATTTCATATGGGTGCTGGTTCGTGTTGCAGATACTAAACTTCTGATCCCTGGTAATGTTCTTAGGAAAGCAGTACAAGATGGCTGAAGTGCTTAAACACGACCACCCATGTCAGAGACCAGGAAAAACTGGTTTCTGACTTTCCCCTGGACCAACCATGGCTGTTATGGCCATTCCAGGAGGGCACACAATGAAGAAGCTCAACAGATTTAAGTTTTAATTTGATCATCTTATTTCTTGCTGAAAAACCTTTAATGGCTGCTGTTTTCTATGAAGGATAGCTTGAAGATACTGTTTAATGTGTACCAAATCTGACTTTCCTTAGCCGTATTTCAAAGGTAATAGCCATTCCTCCAACTTACTTTTCGTTTTCAGACTCTGCTTGAGTTTTTTCTTCTTTTGTAATGCCCATCCTTTCCCCCATGGCATCCAGCTCCTAAATTCAACCTTTCCTTCAGGTGAGCAAAGAATTTTCTCTTTGTCCTGAAGCCTTGCTACTCCACTTCTTTCTACCTATCTCCGGAATGATTTTATCTTCCTCTGTGCCTCTTATTTATTTATTTGCTTTTTTTCTCCAAAAGATTTATTTTATTACAAAGTCAGTTACACCGAGAGGAGGAGAGACAGAGAGGAAAATCTTCCATCCAATGATTCACTCCCCAAGTGACTGCCTTGGCCGGTGCTGCACCGATCTGAAGCCAGGAGCCAGGAGCTTCTTCAGAGTCTCCCACTTGGGTACACAATCCCAAGACTTTGGGTTGTCCTCAGCTGCTTTCCCAGGCCACAGACAGGGAGCTGGATGGGAAGAAAGACCACTGGGATTAGAACCGGTGCTCATATGGGATCCCAGCATGTTCAAGGAGAGGATTTTAGCCACTAGGCCACTGTGCTGGGCCCTATTTGCATTTTTAAAAAGATTTATTTATTTTTATTGTAAAGTCAGATATACAGAGAGGAGGAAGGATAGAGATCTTCCATTCAATTATTCATTCCTCAAGTGGCTGCAATGGCTGGAGCTGCACTGATCTGAAGCCAGGAACTTGGAGCCTCTTCTGGGTTTCCCACATGGATGCAGTCAGGGTCCCAAGGCTTTAGGCCACCTTTCACTACTTTCAGAGAGCTAGATGAGAAATGGAGCAGCTGGGACATGAACTGGCACCCATATGGGATCTCAGCAAAAGCAAGGCAAGGACTTTAGCCACTAGGCTACCACTCCAGGCCCTATTTGCATTTTATTTGAAAGGCAGATAAACAGAATTTCCATCTACTGATTCATTCCTCCAGTGTTTGTAGCAGCCACGTGGAGACAAGCCAGACCCGAGTGCCTGGAACTTAATCCAGTCTCTCATTCGAGTGACATGGACCCAAGTACTTGACCATCACCTGCCTCCCGGGGTGTGCATTAGTGAGAAGCTGGGTCTAAAGGGGGTAAGGGACTCAAATGAGGCACTCTGACTCAGACACGGGTGGTTACCTGCTGTGCCCCATACCAGCCTATTCCTCTAGATCTCTTTTCCTAGAATCTGTGTTATAGCACTTTTTCATGTGATCTCTCCTGTCATGTTCTTTTCTCCTGGCTGCTCTTCTGGCTGGCATTCCTGGAAGCTAATCAGGGTGGGACTTGCAGTCGGTCCTGTCTAGAAGACACCAGGGGACAGAACTGCTGGAGGCCTTATAACTACTTTCTGAGCTGGTAGGATTTACCTTCCAATTAACGGGGCCTTGGGTACACCTGGAGGAATATGTAAGTTGGACTTTTGAAGTAGCTGATCCAGCCTCTTCTTCAAAGAAAGAAACCCATTGTTATGAAATTCCTCTTTCAATGTAGGCTTTGGCAATTCTCTTGGGGGAGACTTTAAAAACACTTTCTGGGGTGGGCATTTAGCACAACAGTTGTGACCCCCTCAATCCTGGGTTCAGTCCCTAGTTCCTGACTACAGCTTTCTGCACGTGCACCTTGGGAGGCAGTGGTGACAGTGATGGCTTAGAGCACTGGATTCCTGTTACCCACATGGCAGATCTGGATTGAGTTCCTCGCTTCCAAGCTTGAATATTGACCTTTGAGGGGTGAAGTGGCAGATGGGAGCTTGCTCTTTCTGCTTCTCCTATAAAAATAAAATAAGCTTTCAAAGAGTATGTGCTATACTCCCGATTATATGATGAGTTTTCAGGTTATGGTACTTTGGTTCTTCTCAGCACGTTAGCTATGTCTTAGAAGTCTCAGGACCTAATTCAGCAGCCTAAAATGCAGATGTCTTATGTTCAGAGGCTCTCTTGTGTGAGTTGTGCATTGTGAATTATTTTCCTTGCCTGCCCTCTTCTACCCATCTGCAACTTCATTGGTTTTCGTGTCTCTTTATTCCTTACCTGAAGCTATTGGAAGTAGAAGTTCCTTAGCCTAGACTTCATTGTGGTAACTGGTTGGGAGCTAAAATTCCTACCTGATATATAAAAGGTGGATTGTCTTGTTTATACTCTTGAATTATAAAAAGTGCAACTTGTGGACATCATGCGCTGCGTGGTGTCTGCTGTATACTATTTGAGGTAGCTGAGGTACACAGTATATTGGGACTGGTTCACTTTATTTTTAGTCATTTGCATTACCAGATTGTACAGTTGCCGTTCGTAAGAAGACCCATTTGACACTTTATAAAAATGTAGTCTTTTTTTTTTTTTTAAGATTTATTCATTTTCAACTGAAAAGCGATTTTACTGAAAGAGAGAGATAGTGAGAGAAGGTCTTCCATCTGTTGATATATTTCACGAATGAATGCAACATTCTGCTGTTTTCCTAGATGCATCGGCAGGAATATGATTGGAATTGGAGTAGGCAGGACTTGAACCAGTACCAGTATGGGATGCCAGCATTGCAGGCAGTGTCTCAGTGTGCTGCAACAACATTGGGCCTCAGATGTGTACTTGTTTTTTTTTTTTTCTTAAGATTTATTTTATTTTAATTGGAAAGGTAGATATACAGAGAGGAGAGACAGAGAGAAGATTTTCCGTCCGATGATTCACTCGCCAAGTGGCCGCAGCGGCTGGAGCTGAGCCAATCTGAAGCCAGAAGCCTCTTCCGGATCTCCCACGTGGGTGCAGGGTCCCAAAGCTTTGGGCCATCCTTGACTGCTTTCCTGGGCCACAGGCAGGGAGCTGGATGGGAAGCGGGGCTGCCGGGATTAGAACCGGTGCCCATATGGGATCCCGGGTGTGCAAGGCAAGGACTTTAACCACTGCGCCACCGCGCCAGGCCCTGTACTTGTTTTTAAAAAGTATTTTTCTGTGGATCAGGGATTTGGCACAGTAGTTAAGATGCTGTTGGGAGGCCTGAATCCCTTCTTATAAGACCTGGATTTGAGTTAGGGCTTTGGTTTTCATCCTGCTTGGATTCACCATGGGAGGGAGCAGAAAATACCTCAAGTTCTTGGGTCACTGCCACCCATTCTCTTACTTGCCTAGGCCATTAGCAGGAAGCTGGATCAGAAGTGGAGCAGCCAATACTACATATATGGGATGTCAGCCCTCAGATACCTATTTTAAAACTTCAGTCACAGAGTGGTAAAAATTATTTGTCAACCAGAAAAAGTACTTTCTGACGGTAAACACTTACCTGTGTCTGCAGTTAACTTTTCAGTTCTGAAACTAGGGTGACTGTTGTGGCTTAACAGATAAGCCACCACTTGGGATACTCACATTTCATATATCGTAGTGCCAGCTCAAGTCATGGCACCTCTGCTCTTAATCTAGCTCCTGCTAATGCATCTTAGGAGGCAGAAGAGTATGGTTGCAGTTCTTGGGCTTCTGTCACTTATGTGGGAGACTTAGATGGGGTTCCTGGCTGCTAACTTTGGCTTGGCTCAGCCTCACTCCTGTAGGCATTTGGACAGTGAGCTGTTTTCTCTTCTCTTTCTCTCTCTGTGTGTCATTCTACCTTTCAAACTGATAAAAGTAAGTATTTAAAAATTTTATTTGAGAGCTAAGCTCTGAAAGTTGCTAGTTTTTCTGTAAGGTAGGCTTTAACTAAAATGAGGTTATTTATAATCTTTTATTGTTTTTGTTAAAGTAAATAGTGTAGAAAATTATATTGAGTTTGATTTCAGATTGCTGTTCCAGTTTCTACAGATAGCATTACATTATACATGGTATGCTAATTATTACAGATATTTACAGGTGAAGTGACAGGCTCAAATAGGTATGGTGTCTTGCCTAAGGCTGTTGTATATCTAGCGGGGTGGAGTTCCTGGTTCCTGACTTCAGCCTGGCCCAGTTCTAGCTGTTACAACCATTTGGGAAGTGAACTAGCAGATGAAAGGTGACACTGTTTCTGTCTCCTCATGAGTATGTGTACCCCCGTCCCCAACCTGCATTCTTCCTTTCAAATAAATATTAAAAAAAAAAAAAAAACAGAAAGTCAAAACTGCTTTCTTAGGATGAATAACTTCTAACAGTTGCAGTTCTCCAAGGAAACTAGGAATCTTGCTAAACTGTTCCTAGAAAAATTAGCTGTGTGTGCTGCCAGAGAAACCCAGGGCATCATTAGAAAGCGAATCAGGAACCACATAAACAAAGATAAAAATAAACTTCCCTGTGTAAAGCCAAGGTTTATATTTGTGACACTGTATATTCTGTTGATTCCCAAGCATGCATCTTGGAGCTTCTTGTAACAAAAGGATAGGAAGGCTTTAATGAGGACATGTCAAGAAGAAAATTCAGCTTATAAAAACAAAAGGAGTATTATCAGACCCTGCCAAGTGATGAAAAGAAGCTACAGACTTGGTCCAGTTACAAACAGCACTTTTCAAAAGGAAGTGAATTTAGCTTCATTATTGGGCTAACCTTAAAAATAGTAAATAAATGTGTTAACCCTAGAAGTCATACAAATTAAACATCAAAAGGGTAAACAAGGTATTTGTGACTTTTAAATTAAACTGTTAGGTTATTGTAGTCTCAAGTTGTAGCAGTAATGCAGAGAGCTCTCTTTCCGTAGTTTTGCCCAGTGATATTGTCTTGTTAAAGTATGATACAGCACTGATATAGATATAGTTCATCCCTTTTGTTATATTTCCCTGGTTTTATTTATTGGTTGGTTTTGAAAGAGTGGCAGGAATAAAAAAAAAAAAAACTCTTCCACATGCTGGCTTACTTTTCAAATGCCAATAGCCAGAGTTGGGCCAGCCCAAAGCTCAGGCTGAAGCTCCCCGTGGCTATCTGAAACCTGATTTCCTCCCCCTCTAGTTTTGTGCAATTTTGTTACTTTTGTGTGTTCATTCTACCTCCCCCACCTCTGTGGTCAAGATAAAGAACCTTCACCACACTGTTTTTCTTTTTGTAACAGTTTCTGCTGCACTCCTACTGCCTACTTCTTCCATTTCCCGCAAAAACGAATTACTGAACTGATACATTTTATAATACCTTATTAGTGGAATCTGGAGATATCTTGAGGGAGTATGTCTTTAACTTTTTTTTTTTAATTATGTAAAGCTTTATTGTATTAAAGTAACGGATCATTTAGAAAAAAATTGTTTTTTTTATGAATTTTGTGCTAAAAGTCAAAGGGTACTGCAGCTTTCGTTATCATTTTTTAAGGTTCATTAATTCTTTGAAAGAATAACAGAACTTTCATCAGCTGAGTCACGTACCAAATGGCCAGAACAGCTGAGGCTGGGCTTCACAGGTGCATTGTCAGGAAACTGGATTGAAAGTGCAGTAAATAATAGCTAGGGCTAGGCCAGACAGGAACCAGAACCTGCATACAGGTCTCTCACTTGGGTAGAAAGGCCTAAGGACTTTAACTGTCTTCTGCTGCTTTCCCAGGTTCATTCAAAGGAAGATAGAACAGAAATGGAGAAGCCAGGACTCAAACAGGTGCCTGTATAGCATGCCATCCTTACAGGCAGCAGCTTTTCTTGCTGTGCCACAGTGCCATCCCTCAACTTAAATTGTTCTCAGCTCATGTAGTGTTTCTTAGGACATAGCCCCATGTAAGTTCAGGAGCATCTATATGTAAGTGTTCCCAGGATTTGGTTTAGAACACCTGGTTTGTGGACTAGTCCTGTTTTGGGGAACAGTGTGCATAGACAAAACTGTTGGAAGGCTACTAGAGTACTCAGAAACAGACATTTTAAGAAATGTGGGCCCAGCATGGTGGCCTAGCAGCTAAAGTCCTCGCCTTGAACATGCCAGGATCCCATATGGGTTCTAATCCCGGCAGTCCCGCTTCCATCCAGCTGCTTGGTTGTGGCCTGGGAAAGCAGTTGAGGATGGCCCAAGGCTTTGGGAACCTGGATCTGTGTGGGAGACCTGGAGGAAATTCCTGGCTCCTGGCTTCAGATCAGCGCAGTGCCAGCCATTGCCGTCACATGGGAATGACTCATCAGACGGAAGATCTTCCTCTCTGTCTCTCCTCCTCTTTGTATGTCTGATTTTCCAATTAAAAAAAAAAATGTGGGAAGTGTTTTGATTTTTATCATCCCTCTAGACTTAATAGATGTGTATTCTATATCCTAGAGAGAGGAATCCACTTTGTGACCTAGTAGATTTGAAGACTTTCGATAATTAAGATACTTTTTAACATTTGATGAATCAGCCTGAAGAATGGAGAGGTGAAATGCTAGCTGGGCCCTATTATGATTCTACTGATTTAAAAAGCCAGTGTTAATCTAGTCATTTTCTGACCAAAATTTGACATTTGTTGGACATGGTCTTAGGAACCAGACACTTGGTCTGTCTGTCTTTCTCTCTCTTTTCTTCCTTCCTTCCTTCCTTCCCTCTTTCTTTCTTTCTTTCTTTCTTTCTTTCTTTCTTTCTTTCTTTCTTTCTTTCTTTCTTTCTTTCTTTCTTTCTTTTCCTCTGTCTCTCTCTCTCTTTCAGATTTATATGCTTGAAAGGCAAAGTGACAAGGAGAGAGTGAATGAGAAAGGAGAGAGATCATCTGTTGTCTTTCCAGGTGCATCAGTACAAAACTGGATAAAGAAGCACAGTAGCTGGGACTCATCAGGTACTCTGAAGTGGGATCTGTGCGTCCTAAGCAGTGACTTAATACTGTGTCACAACATTAGCCCCTCTTTGAGATCTCTGAAGTATTAGCTGTCTCCAGTAATCCCTCTCCCTTCCCCCAGCCCCGGAATTTGTCCTTAATTTCTCTTTATCACCGACAAGTTTACCTTTGGGATAAGAAGCAACATTAAGGACCAAGCAGTTTTCCAGTTATGAGAGTAAGGGGTGGACTGCATCTCTTTTAATATTTACTTTAGATAATCTTTGCCTTTTGCTTCTTGGCTTGCTTAACACGTAGGTCTGGGTGTCAGTGTTTTTCTTTGTGGATCAATTTCACCAAATGAATCCCTACGGAGTTAGGATTGAATTATTTACGTACTCAGTATGCATTTAGCCTGTTGTGAGATTCATACTAGCATAACAGTACTGTCAAACCCCAACAATCTAAACCTAAAGCCATGGTGAACAGCTGTGTCCTCTGGGAAGTGTCAGTCATTTGGGTGAAATGAATCAGGTCATAACCTTTGTCTTAGCGTAGCAGCCTGTGAGGACCATAAAACTATTTATGAGCTGCAGCATATAAAGACCCAGGGACTAAGAGATGCTACTTTGTCCTTAGGTGACACATGGTCAGATGAGCTCTGTTGAATTGGATCTGCCTTCTCAAATTGGCACTGTTAGTTTGTGCTTTATCTAATCTCCATTGGAGATATAGGCTGAGAGCTGCTGTACTTGAGGAGATGACACAGCTCCTTTGTTACAGTAATTAGTGTAATAAATTAGGGCAGAGGCCCAAGGGAAGTTGATTGTTTCTCAGTAGAGTCCTAGGTGGAAATTCAGTTGATTAGTGCGCTCCCATGGCAGGTGGAGAGGAAGATGCCTGTTCTTCCAGCTGACTGAGCTCAGAGTTGCTGAGGATGGTTTTCTGTTAGACTATCCTCACCTGAGGTTGCCTGAGGATGAAGTGATTTTATTAAGGCACATCTGGAATTCAGGGAAGATAGCAATTTTGTCCTAACCTAATGGCTTATTGACAGTTTCCTGGGGCATTAAACGCAGTGTGCTTTGGATTTGAAGTTCTGGCCATTCAGTGTGGTCAGCAACCTACTAAGTTGGAACAGTTAGTAAAAGAGAGAGTTTAAATGTTAAAACCATGAGCTTTGAGGTTTACGCATCACATGCCTGCAACAGCCAAGGATAGGACCCGCCATAGCCAGGGCCAGAAATTCCATCTGGGTCCTGGTGTGGATGGCAGGGGCCCAGACACTTGAATTGTCATTCAGTGACTCCCAAAAGTGCATTTGCAGGAGGCTGATCAGAAGTGCAATAGTAGGCCTCAAATTAGCACTCTGATATGACTGCAGGAATCCCAAGCAGCAGCTTAATACACAGAGCCACAGTACCCATTCCCATAAACATTTTTAAAAAGACATTTTTATTTTATTTTGAAAGATTTATTTATTTTTAATGGAAAGGCAGATTTATAGAGAGAAGGAGAGAGAAAAATCTTCCATTCACTGATGCACTCCCTGAGTGGCTGTAAAAGGTGGCGCTGAACCTATTTGAAGCCAGTGCCAGGAACAACTGCTGGGTCTCCCACATGGATACGGGGTTCCAAGGCTTTGGCCCATCCTTTACTGCTCTTCCAGGCCACAAGCAGGGAGCTGATGGGATGTGGGGCAGATAGGAGAAGAACCAGCGCCCATATGGGATCCTGGTGCTTGCAAGGGCAGGATTTAGCCACTGAACCATAGAGCCAGAGCCCATTTTTCTTTATTTTAAATGACTGATAAAATGATAAATGATGTCAGACCCTTATCAGAATTGTGAATCTCTTAATTTTTAATTATATTTTCCAGGTTTGTATCCTTATAATATGCTTAGAACATGGTAAATTCTGTCTCCATTTTACAATGAGAAAAATAATATTTAATGAAGCAACTTGGCCAGTGTCAGGGAACATTTGAATCTAGAAATCACACCTCCTGTTTTTAAGTCTGGTGCTTTTTTTTTTCTCTTAAACTATACCATATTATAGCATTTGTTTTACTTTGACATGTCTACAGCTTTTGGAAGACAGATTGTCCTGATATCAATACATAAGACCCAAGTTTCCAAGCACATTGAGAACACTTGGTCAGGCCAACATCTGTAAGAAGATTGGCTTAATAGAGGAGAGATCATTTACAGTAGAACAGAACTGAACGATTTGTGCTTAGACTGAATCTTCTCTCCTTGAAGTCCTACTGTGGTCACAGAGCTCTAGGTGGAGAAAGGAATACTGTTTTTCTTGTTATATTTGAACATATGTAGGATCCAGATGCTGGTTTTGCCTTCTGGGCAGGGGTAGAGACCTCACATGAAAACTTGTTTTCATTCTTAGCCTTCTTGAAAGTCTTGCTCGTTTCCGAGGGAAAAAGGTAGAATTTTGTGGCATGTGCCCTCAGAAAAGCAAGTACTGACCTAAATTGCATGATTTATGACTGTGCTGTACTTTGGGCTGGAAGACTAAGGGATGGATTTGGGCTTCAAGCAGGAACTGGAATCTGAACCTCTATTGTGATGGGCTGGTTTCTTTAGCGTGACTACTTTAGGTGGGTACAGGCTATGTAGTAATAGACTGCTTATCACAGCCTATCTTGGTCTCTTACCTGTATTCAGGAGTTACTAGGTAATTAGGTATAGCAACAAGACACAAATAATATTGACAAATCATGATGCATAAATGATTCCCATGTCTGGGATTTGAGGTCTTAAATAGACAAGTGGAGCATGATTAGGCAGGCAGGAGAAGAAAGTGCTCAGAGAGCTGTGGGTGGTTGTAGGTGCTTGGTGGTATCTAGGATATGGGTTCCCATGGTCTGCAGTCTGTCTGCCACGGAAGCAAGAGGTCAACGCTTTTTCATTTCCAGTTAGCTTGTTCATTACCCTACCTCCTGGGCTTCAACATCTCTGCAGTGAACTGTCAGAGAGTTGATTATTAGCTATATAAGGCCAGGGATGCTTAAGGAAGCAGATGGGAAGTGGTTTGGCTGTTGCAGCCAGGCTGATTAAAGATTCCTTGGCAGTTCTACAAACGTGTCTTTGGAAATGTACCATCAAAGTGACTGTGAAACCTGCAGACTTCAGAAAGTTGATTTTTTGACAAGTCACCTGGTAGAAAGTAGTACTTGTGAAAACCCTTTCCCTATCCAAAATAGGATAGGGGCTTTCTAAAACAACATTAGAGCTATGAAAGATTGATCTTCAGGATGCTTGTTTGCATGGTTAGTTTTCTGGCAGGGAGAGAACTTTTTATTTATTTTATGTTTGTATTGGTTTTGTTTTTTATTGCTTTTGTTTAAAGAACTTAGAAACTTTTTGACATTTTATTGGGAAGGCAGATTTATAGAGAGGAGAGACTTTTTGATGGTACATTAATGGAATTGTAGATGAGAAAAAGGCCCTGGATATGTCGAGTAATCCTGTCACATGCAGGCTAATCTTATGTAGTTGCTTGACAGGTGATTATGCTTTTTCTGCTCACTTTCAGTGGTAATGGCGTGGCCTCCTTAAATATGGTGGGTCATTGCTGGGAACCTTACGTAATTTAATTTTTTCCTGAGTTAAACATCTGTCTTTCTGTAATTTCTACTCACGGATCTCATTTCTGTTCTCACCATTAAAGAATAGCTTTCTCTTTGCCACACTGCAACAACCATGTATTTGAGTCTGACCAGCCTGACTCCCTTCAGTGTTCTCCTTTCCAGACTAAGGAATCCTTGTTTCTAAGACCTTCCTTCTCAGGAATTGGCCTTCCAGTTTTTTATTGTATAGTATTATTTCATTTGTCCAATGAATAGCTCACTTAAGATGTAGAAATGAATACAAACCATCAGTTGCTTCATCTCCAGCTCCCTTTTCAGAAGAAACTTTAAAAACATGGCAGAAATATTATGTGCTTACTAGAAAAAACCAACCAGAGAAACCAAAACAACAATTTGTTATCCTCTGTAAAATTGCAACAAAGAATTTGAGCAAGTGGTGTTTTTATAATTTAGGTCTTTTCTTTTTTTTTTTTCCTTGGTGTCAAACATGAACTGTTAAGCTACAGTATTATTATAAAGCCGTGATTTGCCTCACATTTTTTTCAGGAACATTTTGTATATCTTAGGTTTCCAGATTACAAAATTTACTTAGTATTTGCATTTATAAAACTACCTAAGTTTATGCTACATTGAACTATTTTTATTTTTTACTTTAGACAGTTCTTTTTTTTTTTTTAAGATTTATTTATTTATTGGAAAGTCAGATATACAGAGAGGAGGAGAGACAGAGAGGAAGATCTTCCGTCTGATGATTCACTCCCCAAGTGTGCGCAACGGCCGATGCTGTGCTGATTCAAAGCCAGGATCCAGGAACTTCTTCCAGGTATCCCACACGGGTGCAGGGTCCCAAGGCTTTGGGCCATCCTCAACTGCTTTCCCAGGCCACAAACAGGGAGCTGCCGGGATTATAACCGGCGCCCATATGGGATCCCGGGGCATTCAAGGCGAGGACTTAAGCTGCTAGGCCACATTGCCAGGCCCACTTTAGACAGTTCTTAAAAAGTAAGATGGATATGTATTATTCTTAGATAACTAAAAGTAATATTTTTATCAATAATGACTAGGCTCAGTATAAGACTCTTGACTATAAACATCTTTCTTCAGAATTCTATAGAATTTGATTCTGTTACCAATTTATAGTGCAGAGCAGGGGCTGGCACCATGGCAACTAGTAGGCAAATTTTGTGCCCTCATATTGGCATCTCATATGGGTACCAGTTCATGTCCTGGCTGATATTCTCCTCATCCAGCTTTCTGCTTATGATCTGGGAAAGCAGCAGAGAATGACTCAAGTCCTTGGGACTCTGGACCCATGTAGGAGACCTAGAAGAAGCTCGTGCCTTCTGGTTATAGATCAGCTCATTTCTGGCCATTATGGCCATTTGTGGAGTGAGCCAGCAGATGGAAGACCTCTTTTTCTGTCTCTCCTACTCTCTGTTAAGTCTTTAAAAAAAAGAAAAAGAAAGAAACTTTAAAAAAATATTACAGAGTCATCTGAAGTTGGCTCAGTTTTTGTCCTCTAATTTAAAAATGTTGACAGAGCTTGGGAAAATTTGGCTTTTTTAGTTATTTTGCTGAAGGCCTGGTGTGATGGCTCAATTGGCTAATCTTCTACCTACTGGGATCCTATATGAGTGCCAGTTCATGTTCTGGCTGCCCCGCTTCCCATCCAGCTCCCTGCTTGTGGCCTGGGAAAGCAATAGAGGACAGCCCAAAGCCTTGGGGCCCTTTACCCACGTGGGAGACCCGGAAGAAGTTTCTGGTTTTGGATCAGCTCAGCTCTGGCTATTGTGGTCACTTGGGGAGTCAACCAGAAGATTGAAGATCTGTCTCTCCTCTCTGTAAATCTGTCTTTCTAATAAAATATAAATCTTAAAAAAAATTGTTTTGCCGAAAATTTAGTGAATCTTTGCATTTGCATGTAAGATCTTTACTCAGCTTAAGATGTTATTCATTTAGTATGTCTATGATAGGTTACCTTCTATTTGTTCTAATGGTATTCAGTACTTTCTCTTTATTTCATTATTTTCTTTTCACTTTCCTTTTTCTTTGCATTTTGGAAAAAGATCTTCCATTTTCTTGTACTTCACTGATTCATTTTTCACAGTTAAATTCTTTTTTTTTTTTTTATTATTTTTTTTTCTTTTATTGGAAAGGTGGATATACAGAGAGGAGAGACAGAGAGGAAGATCTTCCGTCCGATGATTCACTCCCCAAGTGAGCGCAACGGGCCGATACTATGCCGATCCGAAGCCAGGAGCCTCTTCCGGGTCTCCCACGCGGGTGCAGGGTCCCAAAGCTTTGGGCCGTCCTTGACTGCTTTCCCGGGCCACAGGCAGGGAGCTGGAAGGGAAGCGGGGCTGCCGGGATTAGAACCGGCGCCCATATGGGATCCTGGGCGTGCAAGGCGAGGACCTTTAACCACTTGCGCCACCGCGCCGGGCCCCACAGTTAAAATCTTGTGCTTTTTGGATTTATGTCTGATTTTTAATTGATGCGGCATTTTTGTTATCTCTGCATTTTCTGTTTTTTGAAACTGTTATATGCTTTTGCTGTTTTAAAGGATCTATCTCTTTGTTTCAGCCTGTTACTTTTTTAATGCTGTGTCTTCGTTATTGGCATATTTTGGCAGTGTAGTAGTGGTGGAGCACTAAAATTGTTATTTCGTTGATATTATAATTTATATATTTATTTGGAAGGTAGAGTAACAGAACAAAAGTTCTGTTTTTAATTAAATTTTTAATTTGCTGGTTGCTTTACTCCCTAAATGGCAGTAGCAGCCAATATTAGGCCAAGCTGAAGTCAGAAGCCAAGGAACCTGAACTCCATCCAGGTTTCCCACATGAATGACAGGAGCTCAGGTACTTCAGCCATCACCTGCTGTCTTCCAGGCTCATGCAGAGGAAGCTAGATCAGGGCTCACTGTGGTGGTCTAGTGGCTAAAGTCCTCATCTTGAATGTTCTGGGATCCCATATGGGTGCTGGGTTCTAATCCTGGCAGCCCCGCTTCCCATCCAGCTCCCTGCTTGTGGCCCGGGAAAGCAGTAGAAGATGGGTCAAAGCTTTGGGACCCTGCACTCGCGTGGGAGACCTGGAAGAGGCTCCTGGTTCCAGCTCTTGCGGCCACTTGGGAAGATCTTTCTCTCTGTGTCTCCTCTGTGTATATCTGATTTTGCCATAAAAATAAAGAATTTTTTTTTTAAAGTAAGCTAGATCAGAGGCACTAAGTAGTCAGGACTTGAACTGGCACTCCCATGTGTGATGCTGGTGGTTCAAGCAGCAACTTAACCCACTGCATCAGAAGCTGTCTCTTTTAATATGTTTCAATGTTTTCCTTTATTTCTCCAAAGAGTCTCTTTAGTTATCATCTTATTTTCTAGAGGAAAGTCTTTTGAATCTAAGGAATGTCTTGTATTTTTAAGGATAAATAACTTGGTATTATTCTGATGACTGAATTATGTGCTGCTGACAGTGGGGCCCTGAAGGTTGTTGTTTAGCCTTAGGTTAAAGTGGGTTATGCTCTAAGCCTAGCTACAATTGCAAGACTGCATAGGTGATAAATTATAATGTGGAGAAGAATTGTGCTGTAATAATTCTCTATAGTGGAGATTCAGTTTTCATTCCCTTTGCCCAAAATGCCCTCTCAACTCCATGTTCCACAGCCTTATTTGCTGTTTTATTTGCTGTTATAGTTCCAGCACCTAATTTACTGTCTGGCACATGGTGGACAAGAAATAAATTTCAAGTGAATAAACACCTACTACACTATTCTTTCTTGGAGGCCAAATCTTCTTGTGTAGTGTTGAGAATTCCAAACAGTTTACTTGAAATTTCTTCCAAATCCTAGATCATTTTCAAAGGTACCATCTCTGCCTCTTTAGGATTATGTTTCCTTTGTGGATGACATTTTTGGGGGTTCATTTTTCCCCTGCACATACTTTTTGCTAATCATTTATGAAGTATCTGTGTGACTTGACATCTGCTAATAAACAGTGGTTGGTGTAGTTGATAGGAAGCT
This sequence comes from Ochotona curzoniae, assembly GCF_017591425.1. Lineage (NCBI taxonomy): Eukaryota > Metazoa > Chordata > Mammalia > Lagomorpha > Ochotonidae > Ochotona > Ochotona curzoniae. Next base: position 68,624,124 of record NW_024467122.1, read on the forward strand.
TTCTACTTGGGAAATGGATGTATTTTACTTTCAGGTCTCCAGCTAAATGGCCGATTAATGTGCATACCTCTCAAATATCACATTGCTAGCAAACATTCATCTGGTACAGCTCTTTTCTCCTAGGATGACATCTTTTCTTGCCCCTGCACTCTGGTTGCAGGTGAAAAAGTACTGTGTTAGCACTGTCCTAGCTGTAGCGTTTACCTGTTAGATATCCACTTTGCAGGATACATTGTGACACCACTGCTTGGTTGTCCACCCAGTTACCTTAAGGGTTATTCTCTAAATGGATGTAGAAAGATGATGGATAGAGGGATAAGCAAGGATGAAATTTAACATTTTCATAAGAAATCCCTGATTGGTGGATGTAGACTGCCTACTTTTCTAGATGCTAAAGCCCGTGGGCCTTCTGAGTCAGGAGACAGTGGGCTAATATAAATTGCCCTTTAATACCCTCCTCTCTTTCTCCTTTTTAAGTTAATCTCTGTTTTTGTGAGGCACTGATAGTCATCAATACAGTGCCATTAATCTTATATAAGTGCAGGAGACGGGACTGTGCCCTTGCTTTCTTGCTCTTTCACTCTGCCTTCACTGATGAATTAATTAAATAAAAACAAGCTGAAAAGAGTAGGTAGTTACCCCCACATCCAGGTGTTAGGGTTTTTGGTAAACATTCTTTTCCTTTTCTATGTTCATATTCAAGTGGAAAGAGGCAAAAGGCCAGACATAATTTGAAGCCTGGAGTTTGATAAGGCTGACTTAGCTAAGTTTTTATGACTCGAACTGGTTGCTTGAGTCCTGTCTCAGAGCTGTCTTCTTTGGTTGCAGGCTTTGCCCCTTCTCCCAAAGCTACATTTCTCTCAATTCTGTTTGCTTTTCTCTCTCACTCTTCTTTAACCATAACAGGACTGCCCTCCCCCATCCCATAGTAGAATGGCTAGGAAGACTTTACTCTTTAATAAGGTCAGACCCTTGTTTGAAGACTTTAAAACCTTTTGCTAGATTATGTTCTGAGTTTCTGATAATCAAGAAGCAAAGAGAAAGAGGGGTTGAGTGAAATTGTGCTAGAACTTGAACCTGTGAAACACCAAGGCCTGTTCCAATATGAGAGGGTTGCCAGCTGGCAATGGTAGTAGAAATTAGTCTCTAGAAGGGGAAGCTAACTGTAGAGTACTCATAGTTAAGACTTAACCACAGAATATCTGGGCTGTTGGAAAAATTGTTTCCCTCCCCCCTCCATGTCCTCCTCCCTCCCCCTGTTGGTGATGGAGTGGGAATTTAACATTTCCCTAGGTCCAATGTGGCTTGTTTAGAGATATAATTGAACCTGTTTGTCTTGTCCATTGTGATGTGATAGCTGCATAGGAAGGGTCTGTGTTGTGTGGGAGTTTGTTTCAGGCTGTGTCCTTGCCTGTATTGTTTCCTTTAACAGTTTTTTAAATTTTCTTTTTCCAGCAATGATGTTGTCCACTGGGCATGTACTGACCAATGTGGCAGGTCTGAGAACATAGCTGAAGCTGAAAATAGGAAAGCTGGGGGCAAGGAAGAGCCTTGAATCTTGAGGTGGGACGTTGACTCTAAGATGTCCTTGAGCAGTGGAGCCTCCGGAGGGAAAGGAGTGGATGCAAACCCGGTTGAGACATACGACAGTGGGGATGAATGGGACATTGGAGTAGGGAATCTCATCATTGACCTGGACGCCGATCTGGAAAAGGACCAGCAGAAACTGGAAATGTCAGGCTCAAAGGAGGTGGGGATACCAGCTCCCAATGCTGTGGCCACACTACCAGACAACATCAAGTTTGTGACCCCAGTGCCAGGCCCTCAAGGGAAGGAAGGCAAATCAAAATCCAAAAGGAATAAGAGTGGCAAAGACACTAGCAAACCCACTCCAGGGACTTCCTTGTTCACTCCAAGTGAGGGGGCAGCTAGCAAGAAAGAGGTGCAGGGGCGCTCAGCAGACGGTGCCAATGCAGGAGGCTTGGTTGCTGCCATTGCTCCCAAGGGCTCAGAGAAGGCGACTAAGGCATCTCGCAGTGTAGCTGGCTCCAAAAAGGAGAAGGAGAACAGTTCGTCTAAGAGCAAGAAGGAGAGAAGCGAAGGAGTGGGGACTTGTTCAGAAAAGGATCCTGGGGTCCTGCAGCCCGTTCCATTAGGAGGACGGGTTGGTCAGTATGATGGAAGTGCAGGGGTGGACACAGGCGCTGTGGAGCCACTTGGGAGTATAGCTATTGAGCCTGGGGCAGCGCTCAATCCTTTGGGAGCTAAACCGGAGCCAGAGGAAGGGGAGAATGAGTGTCGCCCGCTAAAGAAAGTGAAGTCTGAAAAGGTAAGAGGTGGCCAGATCTGGCTGCCCATTGCTAGTCAGAACTGCTTTGGACTAACCACCAAATGCTGTGTGTACTCTGTGGGAGGCTCATTAGTTTGTGGGTAATGACCAATTACAAGGTCAGAGCAGCTGGTAATGATAATGTGGTTTTGTTCCAAATTAGAGGATTCCCTGCTGACTCATTTGCAGCAGGCCTGGACATTTTGGAAAAGAATATCTGTTGTTGGGGGCAGCTACTTGGGAGAAGGTATTTTTTGAATTCTGAATTGAGGTACTCCCATTTTGTCTTTGTCCCACCTCAGGCATGTATTGCTAGAAGCTGGCATGAAATCTTTATGCGATTCACAGTTTGATTGGCATTTTGTCATCACAGTCAATGGTTGATAAACTTATTAAGCTTTTGGTTAAATGTATAGGTTGTACGTTGTTGTTAATGGGATAAATGGTGCTGCTGGTTCTCTGGTAAAAGAGGTTAATTAAGATTCATGGGGTATATCTTAAATATTCTCTTGGTGATTACTAGGAACAAAGGGCCACAGGTAAGCAAGGAGCAGTAGGTCATACCTGTACTGTGAGGTGCTGAAACAGACTTTAGGAATTATGTTTTGGCTATGAAGATTTCGCCTAGAAAGAGATTCTTTGACCACTAAAGTTGCAGCACTTTGGCAGATATCTTCTGCAGCTGTTGGGAATCAGAGTTCTCTCATGGTTCTATTGCTGCCAAATAATGTAATAGTACTTTACCTTCTGCTCAACTTGGAAGGATGGGTACCTGTAGTCCCCCTACGGGGACATTGCTGAGTCCCCTGCTCTGGGAACACGGTAGGTGATGCCTCAGGAAATAGAGCTAACAGGCCTGGAACAAATAGATGTGCTTTTATGGTCAGCTCATGTTTTCTTAAACTTTAAGTTTACAGTTTCCTACAAGGCTACTGTCCTGATGATGAGCTATTCATCGGCTCTTGATTTTCTACTCTGTGCTCTGCCTGCCCTATACTTTCAGCTGATCCCAGCAGATGCAGCCTAAATTGATTTCTTCATAATTACATCAGCTGCAGCAGGGAATACCAATTTCCATGTATAAGTGTTAATAATAAATAAAGACTGGATGTGTATGTTTGGGTGGGGATATCCTCTTAGTGCCTGGATTTTAGTGGTAGCCTCTGGCACTTCTGTAGCTTTTAGTAATATCTAGGCTTCTCCTAGTAACAGAGCTGTGAATTTCTTTCACTAATAACACAGTGGCTCATTCCCATTTCCCAGTAGCAGCTGCCAGAGAGGCAGCCTGTGTTTAGGTGGCAGATGCTATAGTCCACCTCAGCAGAGTCAAGTTCCAGCTGGTACTGGCATGGTTCATCCTGTGCTGGCTGTGATTTGCCATTTTCTCTGGGGTACAGATGGATAATACTGTTTTAAAGAGGCCTAGGAGTCCTAGAAGTCCTTGCTTCTGTTCCACGCCTATTAGACTGTTCCCTACATCTGGCTGCAGGAATTGTGTCATATATCTGTGCCCATAATTATTCTTCCTATTCTGAAAAACGCTTCTGAGGGTGGCCTTCATTTTCTTTTCTGTTTAGAGTACTTCCCTCATGTTGCAACCCTCCAAGCCTAGTAGCTGGTGAGTGAAAGGATTAATATTGCTTGGCCTCATGTTGGATTTAAGTCTAAATGTTCACGATTGTCTCCAACAGAGAAACAAATGAAAGCCGTTTCCACTCAGATGGGTGCAGGGACTTGTTGGGTGATTTCCCTTCAGATTATAATTGGACTGAAAGATGTAGTGTATTTAGCTAAGAATATACCTTAGAGCCAAGGAATCTTGCCCCCTAATAATAGGATTTTGCTGTGAGACTTGCTTCCTAGGGAGACAGAGAATAGGGCAGTTGAGTGAGAACAGAATGAGTGTGCTTCAGTTTTTGAAAGAGTGATGAATTGCTAAGAACTTTTAGCAGCAGAGAATGTGCTGTGCAGTATGATGTTCCAAAGAGCCTGCTTTTTCAGTTCCTTCTCCTGTGCCCTCAACCCTTTTGGAAAGTCTAGTTCTTGGGGTGACTTACCATACTGCCTTTGGCCAGTGAAATAAATAACTATTTAAGTGTTTGGAAGTTGCTAGGAGATGAAAACACTCTTTAGGGAGAGAGCATTCTGGAAGTGAAGGAGGGGAACATGCAAATTAAAGAGTCAGGAGCCTGTTAGTGGAGCAGATACTAAGAAACAAGAACCAAAAGAGTTGGGGTAATAGGTGTTCAGACAGTGTTTGACAATTGGTACTATGATTTATAGGCAAAGTCTTTGAAAACCTTTTGAGATTTTGTTTCTGAGATACTGGCTTGCCTATGGCCTAACTGGTTTGGAATGTTCCTTCTGTGTAAGGACAACCAGCAAAACCAAAACAGCAAAACAGATGTTTTGATATGATCTAGGAATTGCATTACTCTAAGCTGGGAACTGTCATGTAAAGGGAAAACTCATAAAGTTTGAAAGTATCTTAACTGGAGTCATTCCCCCCACTCACTCCTTTGGAAATAGGGCAGAAGACCATGGTGTCTGTGGTTCCGGGCAGGATTCTTACATGTAGAGTATCAGCTAATGAAAGCGATTGGAGTATTCATGTAATCTGCTTTATGGCCTTCTCTCTCTGCTAGGTACACACCTCAGGCTGTGGCTGATGGAATTTTCTATAAGCCAAGGAGCCAAAGATATGAATTTCTGTCCGTGGGATCCCACTTTTATTCCTCTGCATCTCTGGCAGGATGCCCTGTGTTGTTTCCCAGAGTTGTAGGAGAGACTAGAGATGGCTCTTAGCAAACGCAGCTGCCCCAGAGTTGTAGCAGAACACTCCTGCCTTATGCTTCCTGCCGCTGAAGAGATGGGGGAGGGCACGTTGAGGAATAAACAAGACAGAGCTTTCCGGCTCCTGTCTGTTCCCTTGCCTTTGGTTTGATTGATAGGTTGTTAAGTTAAGGATGGAAAGGGAGGGAGTGCGTCCGTCTGAGTGTCCTGAGTTTAGTGCTTGTGTCGCCACTCTGACAGGCAAGAAAAGAGGAATTTACAAATCACAGATGGCAGTGATCCATCTGTGCTGACTCTGTCACAGCCTATGACCAGCTGTTTAAGGGGAGATTCTCTTTTTCTCTTTTCCAAGTCATGGATGGTGACCAGTAGGCTCTAATGGTCCAAGAATCTAGGAATTTGCAACCAGAAGTTCCTGGTTTCTCTTTAGCTGTTGTTTTGATCTTGCAAGTTAGGGGCATTCAGCCTTTGCCATGTTTGTGTCAGCTCTATTCCTTTCAGAATGCTCCCTATGTTTACTACTTCTGCTTTAGTTTAGAATACAAAGAGAACAATTGAATGTATTCTTTGCTTTCTGGCCTTCTGATCATGTGTGTTATCATGTCATGTGTCCTCAGAGCATCTTCCTTTGCCCTTGGTTATGTGTTCGTGTCCTACTTTATGCCTTCCAGCTCATTTTTCTTGTGTTGCAATTTCTCATTGCCCAACCAAGGTTAGTTCTCTTTTATTCCTTCACATCCAAGGCTCTTTTTCTTCATGCTGTCCTTTCTCAGCTATTGGTGACACAGAAGTCAGTCTTGCTTTCTAAAGCCAAATATCCTCAAGCATTTTCCTTTATGGAAAAAATAACACAAGTTGATATTTATATGGGACGGAGTCACGTTCTCTAATTGAAAACTTAAACTATTTTTTAATTCAGCAGTTCTATTTTCCTGCTGTGTACTGCAATCCAAAGAAGGTCCAGAAAAAGATTTGTCTAATTTCCTCATTTTTAAAAAAAAGATTTATTGATTTTTCTTGGAAAGTCAGATATACAGAGAGGAAGATCTTCCATCTGATGGTTTACTCCCCAAGTGACCGTAATGGCTGAAACTGAGCCAACCTGAAGCCAGGAACCAGGAGCTCTTCTGGGTCTCCCATGTGGGTGCAGAGTCTCAGAGCTTTGGGCCATCCTCAACTGCTTTCCCAGGCCACAAGCAGGAAGCTGGATGGGAAGCAGGGCCACTGGGATTACAACTGGTGCCCATATGGGATCCCGGGCATGCAAGGTGAGGACTTTAACCACTACGCTATTGCGCCGGGCCCATTTCCTCATTTTTTCAATGGCAGAAATTTAAGACCAAGAAGATCATGTGTCTTTCTCAGAATCTTATAGATAGTTGCAAAGCCAAGTTCAGAAATCAGGTTTCTGGATGTCCAATTTTTTTTTTTAATACTTATCTTTATTCTAAAGGTGAAGTTCTGGAGAGAGAGACAGAAAGAGTTCTTCTATCTAGCTGAGGCCAGGCTAGGCTGAAGCCAATAGAATAAATGTCCACCTGAGTCTCCCATATGAATGGGTGGCAGGGACCTGAGTACTAAGGCCTGCATCCATTGTTTTCCTCTGTGCGTTATAATGCTGGAACGTGGAGCAGAAGTGGAGCATCTGGGCCTGCTGAGGAGATGATGATGCTACAGTTAGCTGCCTGGCCCTGTGTACCACAATGGGCCTGGACATTCAGTTCTTAACAACATGCTGTTACTCTGGGATTTTTTTTCCCCTTTTAGTAATACACTCTTTTTACTATTTTATTTTGTTCATTTGAAAAGAATATATATGCAATAAAATATGTTAAAATTCATACAATAAATGATATTTTATTATTTGAGAGAAGAGAGATCAAAAAAGATCTCCCATCCCCCATTCAGTTTACTCTCCAGATTTCTGCATCAGCCAAGGTTGGCCCAGGCTGAAGCCAGGAGTCAGGAATTTGGTTCTGGGATCCCAACTACATATTGCAGTTTAACCATTGTGGCACTTGTACCTGCTCCCATTTACTTCTTTCATTATTATTTATTTGAAAAGCAGAGACAGAGAAGGATTGCCCATCTACTAATTTACTACCCTGCGATAGCCAGGCTTTGGCTTTGAAGCCAGAATTCAGAGCTAAATTTGGGTCTGCCACGTAGTAGAATCCCAGTTGCTTGGTAAATATTGCCCAGCGTATATATTAGTAGGAAGCTGGATTGGTGAACAGAGCTGGAACTCAAATCCAGGCACTCTGTTATAGAATATGGGTGTTTTGACCTTTTCCCTCCACTTCCTACCTTCTCTATTTAATGCTTTCAATGAAAGCTTTTTAGATTTCAGTATTGTACTTGATGCTGGGTTTACACATTGGTAAGTAAAATAGAAACCATCCCTGCTTTTTAAGGAACTCTTGCATTTATAGGCCATAGCAGCTTCTGAAAATACGTTCCATAAAATCATCATGTCATCTGAATATCAAGAGTAAGGGTCCTTGGGCTCTACCCTAGATCTCCTAAGTAAGTTTTTTGGGATAAAGGCTCAGAAAATCTGTACTTCAGAAGTCTCTTTAGTTGATATATTCATTAAAGTTAATTTCTTTTATAAAGTAGGCTTTGAGAGGCCACTTCTAAGTTAAAACACCAGCCTTCTGGGCTTAAATGTCACATCAGTTCTTATGGATGATTTATTGATTAAGGATATACATTCTGGATCCAGACTGTCTGGATTCGCATCCCAGCTCTGCCATTTGTTAACTGAATGGTGTTGACCAAGTTACTTAACTGCTTCGCCTTGTTTTTCTCATCTGTAGAATGATGACAATAGTACATATGCAAGGTTATTGTGGGATTAAATTACTTGTAAGTGCCATGCATATAGGAATCATCAAATAAATATTAGAAGAGAATGATTTGAGTTGAAATATGTTTCATTCTGCCCTAGGCAATTATGAACTGATATAACAGCATGCAGGAAGCCCAATATCAGTAGATGAACAGGTTGGCTAAGACTTTCATTATTGTGCTCAGAAGTCATTCCAAAGCTGGGGTGGGAAATTTGCATGCGGGTGATGCCTCCCCAATACTTAAGTTGGAGGGGGGAGAAAAGACTAGGAATTGGTTTCAGGGGATATTGAAGGGGCTGTTGGATTTCAGATTTAATATGAATTGAATTTTTCTTCCTGGCCGCATCCCTGGTGTGAGGCTGGGTATGTTGGATGGATGTTATCTGGGGTTTGCCAGTATTTGCAATCTTGTGGATGCTGGAAGAGCACTAAGTGTTTTTGTATCTACACAAGAGTGCATGGAAAACGAAGTCCTGGTCTTTAATCTTCCTCTCCCAGCGTGAACTTGTGTTTTTGCCATTTGGGTATAAGAGCTTTCACCAGCAGAGCTTATCCAGGGAGGCAGCAGGGCTTGGGCTTAAGGCTGGAGGTGGCAGTAACATACACAGCTGAGATCCTGCCACTGCTGGCTGGCTGAGCCCTCCTCTCTGTGGTTTTCACTCTTCAAGCCATGCTTGAGTAACCCGCCTCCAGAGCTGCTGACAGGGCTGTGTTCAGAGGCCTTGGAAATTACACTGTTCATTTCCTTATCATCCCCTGACCTGCAGTGCAGAGCCTTCTGGTGCGGGAACAAGGCAGAAAAAAATCCAGACGGCTCCCAGCCAGCATGTGTCAAGAGCTACAAAGAAGGAAATTGGACTTGCTCACTTGAAAACCATGGGGTTAGGCTTTGATTTTTGGTTCCTGCAGAGTTATTTGTGTGTGTGAACATGTTCTGTCTCTGTATATGTATAGAATGAGACTGTGCATGGCAAAGATGTGGAGGAGGAGCATGTGGAAGTAAAGAGCAGAGGGAAGATTGCTTTTCTCTTCAGTTAATTTCCCAGTTGTGCCGTTGGGATGGGCCTGGATGCATTAGCATCAGGAAGGTGCCAGACCATATTAATATTTTAAAATATATTTCTCTCGGTGCAGTTTAGTCATGGTTGAGAGCACCCACACAAGAAGCTTCCCTGGGCTGGCCGAGGAGACTTTTTTTTAAAACAAATCCTATTCCCTGAAGTAATTCATCCTAGATGATATTTGACATAGTCGATATTTAAGCTGCCTAGGAAAATGTAGATTTTGGGTGAGTCTTGAGTAAGAGAAGTAGCTCTTTTGAGATGGAGCCTAGGATAACAAAAGAGAGATTGGAGAAATTTAGAGCATTTTGATATTTTTATGTAGATGGAAAAATTTATTCTAAGAGTCTATATTTGGGTGGGATTAATATTACAAAACAATCTATTATTTTCTTTTCACCTATCTCTTTCACGGGGAAGCCCAAAGGAAAACCTTTTCTGGCCAAGGAAACAAAATATAGAGGTTTGGGGGATAAAATTTGTAATATTTTGTTCATAATTTTCCTTAGATCTCCACTCTATTTGTATTACTGGTGCCATTGGACCCTTTGTGAAATAGAGTAGTGGAGTTGGGGAGGGGAAAATTGCTTAGCTTTCAGACCCTGGAGGTGTTTTTAAACTGTCTTTCATGTTGAAAGTGTTTTCTGAAGTGATAGCTAAAGCAAGAAAGGATTGCTGTCTTTCTTCCCTTCTTATAAAGCAGTGGGTCCTATTGCGGCAACAAGAGCAGTTTTTGAGAACTTGTTTAGAATGCTCATCTCAGAGCTCATCCTGGGCTTCAGAATTAAAAAATCTGGGGGGTTTGAGACCTAGAAATGAGGATTTCAACCGAAGTGCTTTTATCACTATACACACTGAGGTTTGCAAAGGTTAAAGAATGTAACAGGCACATGTTTGTACCTGTGCCTTTTTACCATGAAAGTGAATTTTTTTTTTAAAGATTTATTTATTTTTTTATTACAAAGTCAGATATACAGAGAGGAGGAGAGACAGAGAGGAAGATCTTCCATCCGATGATTCACTCCCCAAGTGAGCTCAACGGCCGGTGCTGCACCAGTCCAAAGCTGGGATCTAGGAACTTCCTCCAGGTCTCCACATGGGTGCAGGGTCCCAAAGCTTTGGGCCATCCTCCACTGCTTTCCCAGGCCACAAGCAGGAAGCTGGATGGGAAGCGGAGCAGCTAGACCAGTGCCCATATGGGATCCTGGGCGTTCAAGGCGAGGACTTTAGCTGGTAGGCCACGGTGCCGGCCCGTGAAAGTGAAATTTACCAAAAACTTCTAAAAAATAACCCTAGACAGAAGGTATGATTGTTTTTCTTTGAGTGGTATTTGAATAAATCTTTTGTCTTTGTGGACAAGCAAAAGGGAACCTCAGGGTTTGAACTTTGAGAACAGAAGTGGCATTAAATTAGTTAACCTTCCTGAGGTTAACTTTTCTTCTCTACAATGTGTAAATAAATAATAGTACAGACTCATAGGGTTATTGTGAAGACTAAGTAAGATAACGAAGGTTAAACAGTCAGCACAGTGCCCAGCATATCGTTAGTACTCAGTAAATGTCAGCAGTTACTGGTGCTGTTGTTCTTAGCTGGGAGGTACAAGGGCATTGTGAGATGAAGGAGGAGTATGTCCGTAGAGATTCTGAAGATGATAAGCCACCAGACACTTTGGAATATAATAAATTTATGATAGCTAATATTCTGGCTTCTACTGATTTCCAGAAATGCTTGAGAGATTGATTCAGAGCCTTTGGAGCCATTGAAGTTTGCAGTCTCAGTGTTTGATTGATTAGCTAGTTTGGGAGCGTTTGATGGACTCCATTTGGTAGAAGACTGTTCTCAGGTTAAAGAACCACAAGCTTTGCTTAACTGTTTTCTATTAAAGTCAGTTTCTACAGTATTTAACCATCTCCTTCAGAATTATTTTCCTAAGAATTGAAATGAAGATAACATGATTGTTTTACTTTAGAAAGGGTTTTTTTCTTCTTCCCTTCTTTGCTAATCCTTGTAGAGGGGAGGATTTAGTGTTTTGAAGGGATTAGCAACTGTAACCTGAACTGTCAGAAGAATGAGGATTAGATAGTGTGTGTGAATTTGTCACTAGCTGCTGGAAGAAAAAAGACAGTTCTTAGATTTTTTTGGAGGTGACCAATTTTCAAATAAAAGTTTATTGTCTATTGGGGGGATGCAGTTTGACTGTGTGCCTGTGCCTGAAAAATTGAGACCTCTGAGTTGTAGCCATAGTATCAAATACTAGAAAATATTTTCAGACCTGGGCATTAAATCCTTTCTGCGACTCTGTTTAGTAATGGTTTTTTCATTGTAAGAAATTATGCAGAGATAATGGAATTCACCCAACTTAAAATTATTACTTTGTTCCTGGTTGATACCTACCTACCTACCTACTTACCTACCTACCTATATTTCTCTCTCTCTCTTTCTCTTTTTCTTTCTCTCTTTCTTTCTCTCTTTCTCTCTCTTTCTTTCTTTCTTTCTTTCTTTCTTTCTTTCTTTCTTTCTTTCTTTCTTTCTTTCTTTCTTTCTTTCTTTCTTTCTTTCTTTCTTTCTTTCCTTTCTCTCTCTCTCTCTCTTTCTCTCCCTCTCCCTCCCTCCCTCCCTTCCTTCGTTCCTCTCTCTCCCTCCCTCCCTCCCTTTCTCTCTCTCTCTCTCTCTCTCTTTCTCTGATATATTTATTTTTATTGGAAACTCAGATTTACAGAGAAAGATTTTCTGCCCACCCCAAGTGGACTCAATGGCTGGAGGTTAGCCAATCTGAAGCCAGGAGCCTCTTCCGGGTCTCCCACGTGGGTGCAGGGTCCAAAGGCTTTGGGCCATCCTCCGTGGCTTTTCCAGTCCACAGGCAAAGAGTTGAATGGGAGGTGGAGTAGCCAGGGTAGGAACCAGCACCCAAATGGGATCCCCAATTGGGCGCATGCAAGACTACCACTAGGTTATTGAGCTGTGCTTGATGCATTTTTTAAAAAGATTTATTCATTTTTATTGCAAAGTCAGTTATACAGAGAGGAGGAAAGACAGAGAGGAAGATCTTCCATCTGATGAATCACTCCCCAAGTGACCACAACAGACGGTACTGTGCCAGTCCGAAGCCAGGAGCTAGAAACTTCCTCCAGGTCTCCTGCAGGGTGCAGGATTCCAAGGCTTTGAGCCATCCTCCACTGCTTTCCCAGGCCTCACGCTTCCTAACTGGATGGGAAGTGAGGCTGCTGGGATTAGAACTGGTGACCATATGAGATTCTGGTGAGTTCTAGGCAAGAACTTTAGCCACTAGGCCACTGCGCCAGGCCTGGTGCATTGCTTTAAAAGTCAGATACTTGGCGCTGCACTGAGTCAAACAATAGTGAAAGGTGCAAAGATTGCTCTAGAAAGGCCTATAGTCATCAGACTCACACCAGGACAAGTAGCAGTAGACACATTAGCATCCAGTGCCTTTCTTGGCACTGAGACTTTTCAGCTTGAGATGCTTTTAAGAATCACTTTCCCTCAGTTCTCAGTCTTTTGGTTAAGATCATGTGAAGGAAGAATTATTTCCTAAGCTTTGACAAAGCACCAGTGCCCAACTTTGGTAAAATCTGTGAGACTGGGCATCCCAAGTAGCTTTGCTTTGTTTTGCTTTTCTCTTCTCTTCTCTTCTCTTCTCTTCTCTTCTCTTCTCTTCTCTTCTCTTCTCTTCTCTTCTCTTCTTTCTTCTAAGCTTATCTGTTGTGAGTAGACATTTAACATAGTACTTGGGCCTGGCACAGTAGCCTAGTGGCTGAAGTCCTCACCTTGCATGTGCTGGGATACCATATGAGTGCTGATTCCTACCCTGGCTGCTCCACTTCCCATCCAGCTCTTTACCTGTGGCCTGAGAAAGCAGTCGATGACAGCCCACAGCTTTGGAACCCTGCACCTGCGTGGGAGACCCAGAAGAAGCAGCTTCTGACTCCTGGCTTCAGAGCAGCTCAGCTCCAGCTGATACAGCTGCTTGTGGAGTGAATCAGCAGATATAAGATCTTTCTGTTTCTCCTCTCTGTAAATCTGACTTCGCAATAAAAATAAATAAATCTTTTTTAAAAATAGCAGTTAAGATGCTCCTTGAGATAGCTGCATTTCACATTGGTGTCCCTGAGTTCAAATCCTAACTTGTTTCCATCTGCCTATCAGTATGCATGCTTGGTGGCAGCAGGTGATAGCCCAAGCAATTAGGAACTTAGTTGGGCTAATCTCCTACAGGGATATTGGGGTTGAATTCCTGGCTTCTGGCTTTGTCCTGGCTTTACGTTGGTTCCAACTACTATGGGCATTTGAGGAGTGAAGCAGCAAATGGGAGATTTTTCTTTCTCTCTTTCAGTACCTCTTAATTCAACATGTAGTTGTAATATTCCTCTTGGTTAAAAATTATTGCTGTGGGTAAAGACTGCCACTTGGAATGCTCATTGCTACCTTAGCCAGCAGACTTTTGAAGTTGTCTGGTTTTTGCCCATCCTGAGCTATGCCTTGCCCATGGATGAAATGTGATTTGTAAGTATCTCATATGGCATACTCAAGATTAATCTGCTTCCTTGCTCAATCTACAGGATGCTTATGCTGGAGTCATTAATTTAGGAATACAACTACAGTGAATCTTCTCAATTTCAAGTAAATTTGAAGGAATAATTACTGAATTTCTCTGACAGTAGTAATCCTTTATGATGTAGAAACTATATTCGTGTTTTAAAATTTTTAAGGGCGAGCCCTATGTGGCAGACTACTGGCTAAAGGCCTAATCTTGCACGCGACGGGATCCCATATGAATGCTGGTTCGTGTACTGGCTGTTCCACTTTGCTTTCAGCTGGTTTATGAATGCATTTTTCTGCTTATATTAGCTACTGAGTGTTCCTAATTTTCTGGGAATTCATGATATAACAAGATAAAGCAGTTTATCTATACAAAAAAAGGGAACGGGGCTTTATTCCCAAGTCTACTTCTGGATGTTACCCAAATTAAGCATACTTATTTTAGGAAAAAAAAAGCATTACCCTACAGTAATAGTAGAAATCTCTTAGTTCATTTTTTCTCCAGTAATCACATTATCTTTGAAGTAAAAAGAAATTATTTTAGGGGAAGTGAGCATACCCTACTAGTTATGTCTATATCACACAGCAAAATGCCTGGGTTCATTTCCTGGCTATGACTCCTGACTCCAGCTTAGCAGTGCAGACCCTGAGAATCATCAGTGATGGCTCAGTTCCACCCATGTGGGAGCTCTAGACTGCCTCATTCCCAGTGCCTGTTTCTGGCTCCGACCCCAGCCTCAGCCCCAGCTTCATTGGGCGTTTGGTAGTATACAAGTAAATGGGAGTTCTGTTTCCCTGACTTCCTGTATATGTGTGAATGTGTATGTCTGTCATCTCTTTTTCTCTCCCATAAGAAATAATAGACCAACATTTTACAAAATGGATCAGGTCATAAAATATTTCCCTGCTGGAATCTGAAGTCTCATGTTTATGGGAGAGTAATTGGAATGCTAAACTGTTACCAGAGATACATAGCTGGATATAATATGAACTATCAGCTCGGCCAAAATTATGATTATATAGCTTTAAATTCTAATATAATGAAATTTGAAGTATAATTTTTAGTATAATTTTTTGGTACAAATATGACTCTTGTTCTCATATTTTATATTAATTTGCACTTAAAATGGATCTTTTTGTAGACTGTAGAATATCTCAAAAGCATACACCACTGAGTAGGAAGAGCAAAAATTGGCAAATGTAGAGAAAAAGTCATCATACAAAATGACTGCACATTTGTACATACCATATTAGACTAGATCTTAATTCTGTCACTATGCAGATTCCTAAACATCTGGTAGAATATCTGTTTTAGATAAAATATGCCATAAGGCATTTTCATTTTGCTTGTACATATGTGCTTGGATTGAAGATATAGGCATTTGAAATCAAACAAGATGGTTTCAGACACAGGCTGAGTTGTTTGCTGTGGCCCTTGTCCTTTTCTATCCTCTTATAAAGATCATGATCTGAAGTCAGGATGTGAGAATTGAAATGAAGAGAATGTGATTGTTTTTAAATGAAGGTAATATGAGGCACTAGGTCAGACATTACCTTTCAGTTTTATATTTATTTAAAAAATAAATTTCAATTAAATGTTTATTTCAAGTAAAAAATGTACTTGAAAGAGTTAGAGAGAAAGAGACACAGCTCTTCCACATGGTGGTTCACTCTCCAAGTGGCTACAGTGGTCAGAGTTTGGAGCCAGGAGCTTCTTTCAGGTCTCCCATGTTGGTACAAGGACCGTCCTCTGCTACTTTCCTAGGCCATTAGCAGTGAGCTGGATCAGAAGAAAAGTAGCTGGGACTAGAACTTGCACCCATATTGGGTGCCAGCACCACAAGAAGAGGGTTGGCTGGTAAGGCCACCACGCCAGCCCCAAGAAACTACCCTGCACAATTAAGATACTGCTGTATTGGGAGCTTCAAATCACACAGCCAATTTTTCTCCAGCCTTGAAACACACTATCCTTTCTTCATTTGAGGTCGCTATGTAAGGGATGACTCATGTTAAGAATTGGAATTATATTTAAGAAATTTATATTTATAAATGTTAGAATTATTCTAAACCTCATGAGATAGCACATGCTTTTGAGAGGCACATGTGAGTATCACACAGATTAGATAAGCAGTCATAGGTAAGTCATTAGGTGAACCACGTGCCTGGGGGATCCAGACACCTGCCTGCTGCTCAGATGTACCTGGACTCCATCAATAAGTAAACCTTTGAAAAAAAAAGAAAAAAGTGGAGCAGCAGGAACAGGGACGTGAACTGACACTTCAATATAGAATACCAACATCTTAGGCAGCTGCTTACCTTGCTATGCCACAACACCACAGACGTCTAGGCTGTTTTTAAAGGAGTTGATTTATTATTATTATTTTTTTCAATTATTTTACTTTGGTAAACTTTACATAGTTAATTAGGGCACAAAGGGTCAAGGGCTACTGGAAAGTGGGTAAGACCATTGTTTTCACATTAATATTCTTTTTTTTTTTTCTGTTTCTGGGGTAAGGGAAGAGATAAAGGGAAAAGCCCCACCCAGTCTGATACCCAGCCCAGGTCCCCGAAGTGGGGCATGCACCGAGGGTCCTGCTCATGCAGTTTTGATAGTTCAACAGTTCTGATTGCTGCCAATCTCGCCATTCCAATCACAATGAAATCTATTCAGAATCCACTGGCTGACATAGTCTCTTCATGGTTGGGGTTCAGAGATCCACAGTTCAGTTGGAGGGATCTCCAAAGAAACTTCTGATGTGATCCCAGACCTGATTCTTGTGTGTGGTTGTCAGCACGGGGTCCTGCACAGTCTGTCACCCCAATCAGCTTATGAACATGCTGGTCGTTGCAATTGCTGGGTCAGTTCTGTTTCCAGCCCTGTCTTCTACCCAAACCAATGGATGTTGTAGTCAAGTCTGATCCTGCCCACCACGCTCTCGGCCCTTACACAAACCAGTGGGGGCTGCAGCCTAGTCGGAGCGACCCACAATAACCCCCACCAGACCTGCCCCCTGCCCTGGTTCCCATGCTTGCTACTATGTTCAGCAGACTGGTCCAGTCTGTCCCACATCACATTCAGCTCTCATACATGTCAGTGGACATTAAAACCTAGTTCAACCCAACCAGCCCCACTATATAGCCCACAGACATGCTGGCGGGCACCATTCTGTCTAGCCATCCCTGCCCCTGTCCTGGTTTTCATGCTCTCCAGTAGGAGTGGTAACCCAAGACAGGGCTGCCTAGTATTTCCCTACAGGCCACTCCCACTACTCGATCCACTCTCCAGGCAGTTCTGCAGTTTCACTTGGCAGAATTAGCCCTCAGTGCCATCCTGTGCCAGCTGATGCTTCAGTAAAGTCCAACTAACCCTCACCCACTCTGATCTATGCTTGCACCAGGTGGAGCAGTCAATCCTGCCTTGCTTTTCCCTGATCCAGCTCACATGAGGCCCACAGGTGTTGTAGTCTGCTTCATTTCTACTCATGCTCTCCAGTGGGAGTGGCGGTCCAGCAGGGAAGTCCTGCATATTCCCCCTATCAGCTAATTTTTTTTTTTTTTTAGTTCTCTGAAAGGCTGCTGGGTCAGTCCTCAAATGTCTGTAATAACTGGACCAGGCAAAAGTCAGGAACTTGGAACTAGACCCTGCTGTATAAAAGTTTTGTTTTTTTTTCCCACTAGATTCAGTAAGAATCTAAACCATGCTTCTTTTTCCTGTTTTTATTTGATGTTATTTCTGACGCTCACTTTGATATTTTTTCTTGGTCCTAACTTAACCAGGCGGGATTATCTTGTTATGTGGATTTAGGACAAGGTCCTCCTTTCTCAACTGAAAAAAAAGTTAGGCCTCCTCCTGTGGTGCCAGCATCCCGTCTTGACATCAGCTCAAGTCCCAACTGTCCCACTTATTATCCAGCTGCTTGCTGTGGCAGCAGCAGATGACCCAAGTGTTTGGGCCATTCATATGTGTGGAGGCTGAGAGGAGGCTCCTGGCTTCAGACTGGCCCAACTCTGGTTGTTGCAGCCATTTGGTCAGCAAACCAGTGGATTGATGATGTGTCTCTCCTATTTCTGTAACTGCCTTTCAAATAAAAATAACTCTTAAAAAAGGTGTTATTAAAAACAAAATAAGGTGCTGCTTAGGACTTCCATCTCCCATCCTGGAGTGACAGGGGTCAAGTTCCTGCTCTATTTGCAATTCCAGCTTCTGCTGACCCTTAATTGGGAAGCCAGTGGAAAGCAGTATACAATGGCTCAAGTACCCAGGTCTCTGCTGCCCATGTGAAAAACTTGGAATTCAGTTCCTGGGTCCTTGTTTTAGTGTCTCTTTCTCTTCCTTTCAAATAAAGTGAAAATAAGCAATAAGTTTTACATGTTTCTTTAAAAAAAAAAAAAAAGAAAAGGAACAACAGATATGTGAAACAAAACAGATTTTACTAGGGAAAGCTAGTTATAACCTGGGAACAGCACTGTCAAAATCAAGAAAATCATTGTGCTAGTTCTAACAGTGAAAATAGTTGAAACTTGCTGTTAGCTGCTTCACAATGATACTGCTATGAATAGTATTCCTTAGTTTATTTGGTGCCCTTTTTTTTTTTAAGATTTATTTATCTTTATTGCAAAGTCAGATATACAGAGAGGAGGAGAGACAGAGAGGAAGATCTTCCATCTGATGATTCATTCCCCAAGTGACCACAACAGCCAGTGCTGCACTGGCCCGAAGCCAGGAGCCAGGAACTTCCTCTAGGTATCCCATGAAGGTTCAGGATCCCAAGACTTTGGGCTATCCTCGCCTGCTTTCCCAGGCCACAAGAAGGAAGCTGAATGGAAGTGAGGCTGCTGGGAATAGAATGCACATACGGGAACCTGGTGCTTGCAAGGCAAGGATTTTAGCTGCTAGGCCACCGCACTGGGCCCAAAGACTTTTTCATGTTAAAGAGCTGAATAAAAATGACCTTGGATATAGACCAGTACAGCATCATTGGAGAAGACGACTGGCCAGGGCAAAGCTGGCCAGAAACGGAAAGTCTGTGCTTCCAAATGTGAGAACACATTTTTTTCCCCCAGCCTTTGTGAAATGGAGCTCTTTGTAATAAGCAGGAGGGATAGAACAGAGAAAACTTAATAGTTTAATGACTTAAAATGCTGTTATGTTCTCATTCTCTAACTAACCAGTTAGAACTAAACAGGTATATGTCCTCCTGTAGCAGGGTGGATTGTTAGGTAGGGCTGTCTCTAGTTTTTGCTTAGATAGCAAATGAAGGTGACATGTAGGGAACAAAAGTATGGGAAGATGCTAAGCCAGGCCCGATGCGGTAGCCTGATGGCTAAAATCCTTGCCTTGTACATGCTGGGATCCCATATGTGTGCTGGTTAATTTTGTGGTGGTCCTGCTTCCATTCCAGTTCCCTACTTGTGACCTGGGAAAGCAGTAGAGGATGGCCCAGGGTCTTGGGACCTTTCATCCTGTGGGAGACCCAGAAGCAGCTCCTGGATTCGAATTGGTTCAGCTTTGTCCTTGCAGCCATTTGGGGAATGAATCAGCAGATGGAAGATCTTCGCTTCTGTCTCTCCTCCTCTCTGTATATTTGACTGCGTGGTGGCCTAGTAGCTAAAATCCTCACCTTGAAAGCACCGGGATCCCATATGGGCACCGGTTCTAATTCTGGCAGCCTTGCTTCTCATCCAGCTCCCTGCTTGTGGCCTGGGAAAGCAGTCGAGGACAGCCCAAAGCCTGGGGACCCTGCACCCACGTGGGAGACCTGGAAGAGTTCCTGTTGATTCTGGCTTCAGATCAGTGCAGCACTGACTGTTGTGGTCACTTGGGGAGTGAATCATCAGATGGAAGATCTTTTTGTCTGTCTCTCCTCCTCTCTTTATATCTGACTTTGCGATAAAAATAAATCTTAAAAAAAAAAAAGAAAAAGTGAAACAGCTTGGGCATGAACCTGTGCTCCTATGGAGTGCAGTTGTTACAGGCAGTGGCTTTACGCACTGGCACTTCTTTGTTTTTATTTCTTGGTCACAGTTTTACCGTCTTTCCTACTTAATAACCTAGAGTAAGAGAGAAAGGACTAACAAAATCAATTTTAAACCCTCTCATTTGGACCCCAACCATTGCAGGCATTTGGGGAGTGAAATCTGACTCTCTTCCCTGTTTCTCTGCCTCTCAAATCTAGAGTAAGATCTTATTTCTCTGAGAGGCATAGAAAGAATAAAGAGAATGCGCCTGTCTGCTGACACAGTGGTCAGGACCAGGCTGAGACCAAAGCTTAGAAGCAGAAACCCATCCAGGTCTCTCACATTTGTAGCAGAAACCCAATTACGTGAGCTTAAAATTTGCCTTTCCCCACCCCCCTTGAGGTAGAACACATGCTCTGATACTCAAGTTACTCCCCCAAACCCACAATGAGTCTGGCCCAGGCTGAAGCCAGGAGCAGGGAATTTAGCCTTAATCTCCTAAGTGAGAACCCAGTTACTTGAGCTGTGCTCTCTGTCTCTCAGTGTGCACATTAACAGGGTTATCAGGAGTCATATCAGGTCCTGGAAATGAGGGGTTCTCTCTGCTGGTATCTTAACTGCTAAGCCTGAAGCCTGCCCTTCAACGATTTTAAGTCTACTTCAAGAGCTTGTAGAACTTGAATGTTGCTGTAGGAAAGCTAAGTTTTACTGGATTGAGGCATATTTTAAGGAAAAGTTCCCTTTCAAGGCTACTTGTGGATATTAAAAGTAATCTGCTTTTTATATCAACCTCCTCTCTTTTCTGCTTTTCTCTGCCTAGCCTCCACATCACTCAACTTGCACAGTATGTAAAGGGAATGAGTTATATATATATAGTGCATACAGGTTTTGGCTCTTTGAAAAAAAATATTTATTTATTTGAGAGGCAGAGATACAGAGAGCAGGAAAGCCAGAGGAATCATTCATGTGCTGGTTTACTCCCTGGAGCCTTCACCCAGGGAGCCTTGAATGCAGGGACCCAAGTGCCCGGGCCATTCTCTGCTGTCCCTCTCGGGTGCATTAGCATGGATCTAGATCGAAAGTGGAGCAACTAGGACTTAAACTGATATCCTTAATGCATTAGAGGCAACAGAGTAAGTTGCTAGGCCACAACTCCAGCCCTCAAATTACATCCATAAGTTTTGAAGGATATAATGATAGTTGCTACTCACCTTTCCCTGCATTGTTCCCATCCTGTGTGTGGGAGCTTCTGTAAATTACCTCTGTATATTTCTTCTTAGATTTTATATGAATTAAAACACCCAAAAGTAAATGTACAGAATATGCTGATTTAGTAGTTGTATTTCAGGTGTGTTTGTTCTGTTTGCCTTTCTCCTGGCAGCCCCTCTTGTTTTTCCAGGCAGGTGAGTTTTCATCTGTCATCACATTTTCTATATACCACCTCTTCATGGCAGAATGTAACAGCAGCTTTTCTACCAGAGTAAAAACATCTTGTGTTTTACTAATAAAAGAAGAAATAACAGAGGGAGTTCTGGGCTATTGCAATTTGGGTTTTTCAACAATGGCACTGTTATTTGGGGCTGGCTAATTGCTTGTGGTCAGATGTGCAGCAGCATCTGTATCTTTATACACTAGATGTTGGTATCATTCCCTCAACATTGAGACCACCAAAATATCCGGACATTGCCAGATATCTGCTGAAGGGCAAAGTTGCTTGAAAGCTATCTGCTAACATCCTGTTTCTTTGTGTGAGTGAGTGCTGTTTTTATGCTAAGTTTATAAAAGTGTGGAATTTCATGTGTATGATGTATGTAGTTTTCTGTTGTGAATGTTCTATTTCTGCAGAAGATAGAAAACCAAAGGCAGTAGACATGAAGTCTGGTTTGTCATTCTCTGAATCCCTAAAAAGTGAGGTGGATTTAAGAGGTGAAAGTGGTTCATGGTAGGGTGAAAGCCAGCAGAAAAAAAACCTTGAGAATGTGACTTTCTGATGTCTATTCAACTCCAGGCCCGAAGTACATGCAATTCAACCGAGGCAATTTTTGTTGTAGCATTTAGGATGCTCTAGGTGCCCTATAGAATGACAGCAAAGAGAACCACCTGGTATTTATGAGGTTTTTTTTTTCCTTTTCTTTCTTTTTTAAAGATTTATTTATTTTTATTTGAAGGGCAGATTTACAGAGAGGGATCTTCCATCTGCAGTTCACTCCCTAAATGGTCACACTGGCTAGAGCTAAGCCGGTCTGAAGCTAGGAGCCAGGAGCTTTTTCCGAGTCTTCCCACATTGGATATAAGGTCCCAAGGTTTTTGGCTGTCCTCCACTGCTTTCCCAAGCAACAAACAGGGAGCTGGATGGGAAGTGGAGCAGTCAGGATGCAAACAAGTGCCCATGTGGGATGCTGGTGCCTTGCAGGTAGAGGATTAGCCAGTTGAGCCATTGTTGTCAGCCCCAACTCTTTTTTTTTTTTTTAAATGATAAGTTCCATAGGCTCTGGGATTTCTACCACTCCCTCCACAAATTCTTCCCACTCACCCCCCACTGATTTCCCTTATATTATTACAATAATATAGTCCTTCAAAAACAGCCCTAAGTCCATCATTCTGCTATTTAAGTATATCCCCACATTGTAGCTATGGACAATGGCAGAGCTGACTTAGTGTTTTTTAATGGTTGCTAAAGTGACTTCTGAAAGGGTTTGCTTTTACCTCTAATGGGAAATCTTTCAGTTGTGTGGCTGTGAAGTCCTTCCACAGTAGATGCTGTTAATTGCTCCCTGACAATGTAGTCTTGCGAAGTTCTTGGATAGGGATCAAGCTGGAAGCAAGATGTTAAATAACCCGCCTTAATGTCTTGAGAGGAATCCAAGAAAGGATCCGGTTTTGAAGTTTGAACGATCCTGTAAAGAGAGGGCAGGCCTTGGGCCAGGCAGCCTTTGAGGTGGTAACCAGTTCCTAAACAAGAACTGGCATGTGCCAACAAACTCTGTCATCCTGGCTCCAGAGTTAGCTTATAAGAGAAATATGTGGAAAGCTCTCTGAGTTTTGAGGATTGTTCTTGGCTTGAACTGTTGTGTGTCTGGGAATGGAATAAGGAAGGAGCTTGGACCTGGTCCTTGGGGTCTGGGCATTGCCCCGAGTGAGAGGAATTTTTTTTTCTTTGTTTTACTTTTGCTCTACCTTCTCTCTCTAGTATTAACACTTCAAGGTAAAGGAAATGTCTGCCTATTGAGTACTTTCCAAATTAATATTCTGGTCTGCCAAGACCAAGGCCAGAAGGGATTTACCCAGACAGTATCACAGCTCATAACCTTTGTGAGAAGATCCTATGCACAGAATCTTTAAGGTATTTGGAAGTGTTTGAGCTTTAATAAGATCTGACCATGGCCAGCATGGTTTTTAAAGGGAGTAGAATGCCCCATTGGCTGAATCAAGGAGCCTGATAAGACCTGGAGTTGGCAACAAGGTTAGTCATCTGGGGGAAAAGGAAAGGGGTGGGGCGGAGCAAGAGTGTGGGAAAGAGGTTCAGATATGCCTCTGGACCCCTGTCCTCTCATTATTCATTACTGGCATTGGCACTTGTCAAAGTTTGCTCAATGGAGTTGTGGGCTCAGAGGATTTCTTAATCCCTGAATAGGAGTACTGAGCTCCAGCTGTGTTATCTAGGCTCTGGACCCCTGGCACTTGGCTAACTGGTGCTGGGGCATCTGGTGACTTTAGACAAAAGCCTGTTTTGTCAGAGAGAAGACTGGGGCAAAGTACAAGCATTGTTATCTCTGATGCCTTCAGGGCAAACTGTCTGCCTGGCAAGTGGGAATTCCTTGACCTTGTAAGTTTATAGCAACCTGTCGCATCCATTGAGTTTTGTTTTTTTCGATAAATTTCTATTAATAAATTTTCAGCGTTTAGGCATTGAAACCTGCTACTAATTTTTTAAGATTTTAGCTACCATAAAAGTGTAAGTGCTTTATTTTGAAAAATTTGAAATATGTAAAAAGATAAAAGGAAAAAAATATATACTTCATTCAAACATTCTTTTTCTTAACAGAGGAATTCCTTTAATGTAAAACTGGGTGAAATTATTGGTTCTGGACTGGCTTGGGCATGATCTATACCTCATGAATCTCAACTGTGTTCCTTTAAGCATCTCTAATTTTCCCATTATAGAACTGACCTAGTTTGGCCCTACTTGGCCAGATTTTATTACATTTGATGAGATCGCACCCTGGAGTATGAAACTCATCTTCTGTATTTAAGTTTTTATAACTTGTCTCATTCAACTTTTAAAATCTCACCTGTGATTGTCTTTACAAGTCTGTGTTTGTTTTTAAACTGGTGGTAGCTAGTGAGTGTGTAAGAGAGTGGTTTGTTTATTTCTAAAGACTTAATGTTGACCTGCTATTTCTTCTTTGGAAAGAGGTATCTGTTTATCAACACAATAATTTGCTTTTTACCTGTGGCAGAGTAAGCTGCCACACACAGTGCCTATATCCTATGTGGGCATCTTTTCAAGTCCTAGCTGCTTCACTTTCAGTGGACGTTGGAGTCTAACTCAGCCTGACCAACCAAACTCATACCACACTCATGAGTATCCAGCTCATACTCATGTTGGCCAGTGCCACTGCTTGTCTGTTCACCCTGGTCTGCCCCTATCCCTGGTTCCCATGCTTACCCCGGGGAGCTGCAACCTATCAGAGGGTTGCCCACAATTTTCCTACTAGGCCTACTTTCAGCCCCCGACCTTGCACTTTCCAGGTGGTTTTGCAGTCTAGCCTGACAGGACTTGCCCTTAATCTCAGCACCTGCCAGCTAATGTTGCGGTAAAGCCTGACAAGGCTGCACATACTCTAGTTCATGCATATACCAGTGGATATGGTTGCTTAGCTCAGCCTGACCCTTCCCCTTAACCAGCTCTCATGCAGACCAGTGGATTTAGTACCTCTGCCCAGCGTTGTCTGCCCCAATCCCAGCTCTCATGCTCACCAGCAGGAGCTGTGGTCCAGCAGGAGCAGTGGTCACAGCACCCTTACCAGGTTTGCCACCCGTTCTGGGTTTTACGTGTGGTGGTAGATGCTGTAGACCAGACCGGCATTTCTTGTCTCACCTTGGCATTCAATGACAGGTTCTGCATCCTGGCTTAGCCTTGTGTGCCCCGAGTCCCAGTCCCAGCTCATGCTGGTAGGTGATACGGTCTAGCCCAGCCCACCCCAGCCAGTCCCCAGTAGCAGCCCTAAGGAAGACTGGCTGGTGTTATGGTCCAATCTAGCCTGCTGGTGGTTGCTGCAGCCTGGCCTGGCCTGGCCTGCCCTCAATCCCAATTTTCACTGGTGGGTGCTGTAGCATAGTCCTGCCCAATCTGCCCCCATCCCTGCCTTTTATGCCAACCAATAGGTGTGATAGCCTAGCCTTACCTAGCATGGCCCACACCCCATCCTGGCTCCCACACATGCCATTGTACTACACTTTGGCCTACCTCTGCTTGGTCCATCCCCACCCACCCACAGCCAACCCACACACCTGCCAACAAGTGAAACAGATCAGCCCAGCCTGACAAACACCCAGCCAATTCACGTGATCATAAGCAGGAGCTATGGGCCACCAAGGGAGTTCCCCAAGTTCCCCCACCAGGTCCACCTCCAGATCTCACATATGCCAGTGAGTGTTAGGCCCTTACCTGGCACAGCATATTTTGCCCCCAGCGTTGGCTAATGGATATCGTGACCCATTCTGCCTCATACTCAATTCTTGGGTGTGTCTGTGGGTGCTGCATCCTGGCCCTGCCCAGCCTGTTCTCAGACCCAGTACCTGAGTATTATTGTTGAGCTCCATGGTCATGTAAAGCTCAGCCTGTCACCACTCCCAGCCCTCAAGCAAACCATCAGATATTGCAGTTCCACAGGGGTGAGCACATGATCCCCCACAGAATCTGATTTCCCACACCTGGTTTTCTTGCATGCTGGTTAGTGTCATGGCCCAGCCGGTTGTGGTCCATTCCCTGTGGTGACACTGCCAGGCAGGCCTCCCATCCCACCCCCAGGCATGGCATTTAAGTACACTGGTAAATGTTAGTTGATACCAAAAAGTCCAGCTCAGGACTCCCATTTGGGCAGGTGTATTGGTCTGGTCCTGCAAAGTCCTCAGTTTTCCTCCTCTAAGCCGCAAGGTCTCAGCCTTCTCGTTTACCACTAAGTTCAGTAGCCTGGTTTGTGGAACTGCCCCAGCCTCTCCTCACCTGTCACATTTTCTCTCCACAGTCCTCCCCCGAGATTTCCTTCTCTGAACAATCCTCAGCTCTCCATGCCTGTGGGCATATAGATCCCCAAGCCAGGTGTTGTGTCCTGCCATTCCGGGGCCTTTCCCTCCTGTCTGGGTCCCATGCATGCTTGGGTGTAGTCCTTAGACCACTTCTGCTAGTGTGTTGGTGTCTGCCCCACATATCTTTAAAAAAAAAAGCTGTTATAGTTAACCAAATTTGCATTAACCATGCCCAGAATGCATG
The DNA here is from genome assembly GCF_017591425.1 of Ochotona curzoniae. Lineage (NCBI taxonomy): Eukaryota > Metazoa > Chordata > Mammalia > Lagomorpha > Ochotonidae > Ochotona > Ochotona curzoniae. Next base: position 68,650,170 of record NW_024467122.1, read on the forward strand.
CCAACTGTTAGCTGCTTTTCTCCCGGCAGTATAATACTTGTGAAGGTCAACCCAAGCAGTTACCTATAGCTGGGGCCTTTCATGGACTCTTAGGGCAATCTGATCCATGGTACTTATTCTTTTCTCCTGCAGTAACATTTATGTAAGGAAATTGCATTGAGGCAAATCTCCTTGTCTTGTTGGTATTATTTCCTATATGAGTTTATATGTTGCCCACCGTAGAGTTTCTACTTATTAGATGTCCACATGAATATTTACACTTACGTTTAATAGTTATATGGTAAGAAAAGAAGAATTTTGGCCCAGTATAGGATCATATTTTGCTTTTATTTACTTATTATCATTTTAAACTTACAGTAAAGTAAGTGAACATTTTATATACTGACCTACCTGCTCAAATGCTTGCAGTGGCAGCGAGGGGGCTGTCTGCCAGGGGACAGACAGGCGACAGTGGGAGATGTGAATTCAATCCAGGTCTCTCATGTGGGCAGCAGTAATCCAGGCATTGCTACATCCCATGGCTCTCCCTAGCAGAAAATGAGATGGAAGCCAAAGCAAGGAGCTGAAACCCAGGTGTTCTGATGTGGGATGTGGGTGTCCTAAAGCATGTTTCAACACCTGCGCCAGATGCTTGCTCTCCTTTTTATGATTAAAATATGGTAGGATTACAGTACTTTCAGACAGTATACAGTGTATAAAGTACTCTGACATTTATATTATTAGGTATAGTAATTTCTAAAAGAGATCTTCATGTGTATGCTGTTATGATCTTTTGAACACAAAAGGAGAGATGCTTTCAGGGTATACTTTATATTCTCTGTATTGTGATGGACTGTCATATATTGTTTTCATTTGTCAGTCACTGTATAAATGGGAAGAGGGAGTTTCCAATTAATTATGTTAGCAGCTCTGCGTTTGCTCTTTGGAACTACTGTTAGCACTATGGTTTGAAGCAATCAAATCAGAATTAACTACATAGGCTTTGTTCAAGAGCCTGGCATAATAATTTAAGGAAATCTAGGAAAATCTTTGAAAATCTTGCATGTTATTAACTTAACTTTCATATGATTGGAAGAGTAAGAATTGGTGTCTGGTAGCTTAAGCTCTAGGTGGAATCTTAGCTTTATTTATGTTTATCACTTGGCTTTAATGTTCTGTGTGTTCTTGGTTATTATCAAAAAGTAGAAAAAACTCTTCTTCCAGAACCCATTAATGACAGATAGATGCAAAACTTTTTGGAAAATATAGTCTGTGCAGATTATATGGGGCATTTTCCTAATAGAATTATTTTGAACATTTAGATAGAACTCACATTTCCTTTTTAAAAATACATAATTAATTGTTTTAAGCTATATTCATAAAACTGTATAACAATCACCATTTTGACTCCAGAATATTTTTATCAACCCAGAAGGCAATTCTTTTTTATTTACTTTTTAAATATATATATACATATAAAATATATATTATATATATTTAAAATAATGATCACATGGTTGATCAGGTTGAGAAAGATCAAGATTTAAGAAAAATTGGGTGAACTCATTGCTTCCAAATTTGCTACTTCTTCTTGTTGTTCTGGAATAAGGGGAGAAACAAAGAGGAAAATCACTCATGACTTTCCACACATCCCAGTACCCAGGGATGAGGAACTCGGTGTGTACATATCAACTCAGTGTGTACATATTCTGAGGGTTCTGTCTGAGATGCTGCCAATTTCACCTATCCAAGGTTGATGTCATCCTCCCAATGTCCATTGGCTCCATTCACTGAAATTTTTTACTGTCTTCGTTTGTTTGGGGTTGCTGTCCAGTTAGTTCTTTTCTTCTACTACAGCACCAAATGTGCTGCCTCATTCTCCTTTTACAATAGGGCCTGTGTCCACTACTCCACCTTTTTCATTAAGTAGGGCATGTCTTTGTAGGCGAGTCCAAGTGGTTGGGCCAGGTGCCCCAAACATCACCAAATCCCACTGCTCTGGGGCTCACAAACCTGGCACCCACCTAATAGGAGGCCCCTGATACCCAGGCCAGGAGACCCAAGCCCCACCAGATCCACCATCCCTGACAACAACCTAGTATGTGATCCCTGAAACCTGGTCCAGGAGACCCAAGTCCCCACCCCGGGGTTCATGAAACCAACATCCACCTACAGGCAGGTCCCAGGATCTGGGCCAGGTGACCCACACTTCACCAATTCCCCAATCTGCCATGGCTCAGGAACCCACCACATATGTGGGCCCCATGGCCTGAGCCAATTTACCCAAGCCCTGTCAGATCCCCTGTCCCAGGGATTCACATACTTGGCCCTCGCTTGGTCCAGGCTGGCACGACTTGCCTCACCTGAGCGGTCTTATTGTGCTGCCTGGCCTAGTCTAGTCTCCCCCTGTTCCAGCTCCTGCTGGCGGGTGTTGGAACCTATCCCAGTCCAGCCTGATTGCTGTCCCAGTCCTAATGTGAACTGGCTGATGTTGTGGCCCAATCTGGCTCCTCCTGCCCCCTGCCATTCTTCTTCTTTTTTTTTTTTTGTTAAGATTTATTTTTATTACAAGGTCAGATATACAGAGAGGAGGAGAGATGATATACAGAGAGGAGGAGAGACAGAGAGGAAGATCTTCCGTCCGATGATTTACTCCCCAAGTGAGCGTGATGGCCAGTACTGTGCCAATCCGAAGCCGGGAACCTAGAACCTCTTCCAGGTCTCCCACACAGGTGCAGGAACCCAAAGCTCTGGGTCGTCCTCAACTGCCCTCCCAGCCCACAAGCAGGGAGCTGGATGGGAAGTGGGGCCACCAGGATAGAACTGGCACCCATATGGGATCCTGGCGTGCCCAAGGCGAGGGCTTTAGCCACTAGGCCATGCTGCCAGGCCCCAGAAGGCAATTCTAACAGTTATCCTACTCCCTGGCAATCTACTGGAAATTTTTTCTTAATTTTTTGTATTTTTGAGTGGCAAGTGAAGGGACTATGGAGAAGGTGGGGGGAAATCCTTGAGTCTATAGAACTATATAACAACAAAAAAAAAGGCAAATGAGAACACCCCAGTCTATTGATTCATTCTCTATATGCCTGCCATGGTGTGGGTCAGAAGAAGTTGAAGCTGGGAGATGGGAACCCAGCCACTTGAGCTATCAATACTGCAACCCAGGGTCTGCATTGACCAGAAGTTGGAGTCAGAAGCCCATGTTGAATGTCAAAGCCAGGCAGTTTGACTCAGGTCATCTTAATACCCATCCCTTTCAAAATTTCTTAGAATTATACACTGTGCAGTCTTGTATGGGGTCTCTTGCTTAGCATAAAACTTTCAAGGTTCAAACATGTGGTAACGTATGTCAACACCTCATTCTTTTATTGATAGGTAATTTTCCATCATGTGGATAAAGCATGTTTGTTTATCTGTTAATCAGTTGATGGATATTTGGATTGTTTCCATGTTTTGACTGTTATGAATAATGCTTTTACAAACATTCAGGTACAAGTTATTGTTGGGTTATATACTTAGGAGTGGAATTGCTGGGTCAATAGAGGTTAACTATGTTTAACTTCTTGAGGAACAGCCAAATATGTCCTGAAATATACATGATTATGCCATTCTATATTTCCTTCAGGGATGTGCAAGGATTCCCATTTTCCAACAGTTGTTACTGTTCTTTTTTATGATAGCCATCTAAGTAGTGGGTATGGAGTGTTTTTACTGTGATTTTTTTATTTGTACTTTCCTAATAAGGAATACTTCAATATCTTTTCATTGCCTGTTGGTCATTTGTATGTCTTCTTTGGAGAGATGCCCTTCTGATTCATTGTATTTTGATATTTTCATTGTTGAGTTGCAAGAATTTCAACATTTGACTACTAGTCAGTAGGTGACTATTTCTGTGGGTTATCTTTTCCCTTTTTTGATAGTGTTTTTTTAAACAATTTAAAAAAAATTTTTTTTCTTTTTATTGGAAAGTCAGATGTACAGAGAGGAGGAGAGACAGTGTTGTGGGGTGCAAGCGAGGTCACACCAGACAAGTTTAGGAGTTATTATTATTTTTTAAAAAATTTATATATTTTTTTATTGGAAAGGCAGATATACAGAGGAGGAGAGACAGAGAGGAAGATCTTCCGTCCGATGATTCAACTCCCCAAGTGAGCGTAACGGCCAATGCTATGCCGATCTGAAGCCAGGAGCCTCTTCCGGGTCTCCCACGCGGGTGCAGGGTCCCAAAGCTTTGGGCCGTCCTCGACTGCTTTCCCAGGCCACAGGCAGGGAGCTGGATGGGAAGCGGGGCTGCCGGGATTAGAACTGGCGCCCATATGGGATCCCGGGCAATGCAAGGCGAGGACCTTAACCACTGCGCCATCGTGCTGGGTCCAAGTCTAGGAGTTATTAAGAAGTCTTTAGTAACCAAATTTGAGAAATAGCAAATCACAAGTCCATATAATCGAAACCCCAAGAGGAACAAATGGTCATTACCCTGAAGTCCATCCATTAAACTGAAGAGTTATGTCCCAGCTTCCCCAGGAATATAAGTTATCCTAAGAGACATACAGCAAACAACCTGGGCATACTTCCAAAGTTGCAGACATTCACCTTTTGCTAGCTTCTCTGCCCACATATCATTACTGCTGGGCCTCTCCTCTCCTGGAACCCTTCAAAGTACACAAATTAGAAATACAAAGCATCTTAGCACTAACATCTTCACTGTTCTGCCCAAGCAGCAAACAGGTGAGGAATACAGATATGCAGGGTCCATACTCAGGGGCTACTTGTCCTTGCAGTCTGTGGATGGGAAGCTAGAGAGCAAGCAGGTACTGGGGAGGCCAAAAGTTGAAATGCCAGAGTTCAGAAGCACAAGACCAAGAGAGCCAAGCCCTTCCTTATCATGAGCCTTTATGAGAGCTTGTGAGGGGAGTGGTTAGACAACAGTGGAATACTGCCCCCACTCAGGCTCTAGATGATGATAGGTGAGCGGAAAGGTGGTGGTGAGGAAGTGACTTCCAAGCTTGTGACCCTGAACTAGCTGCCTATTCCACAACAAGAGGAAGATATTCCATTCTCTGGTTCACTCCTCAAGTGGCTGCGATGGCCAGACTTGATCTGAATCCAGGAGCCAGGAGCTTCTTCTTGGTCTCCCATGCAGGTGCAGGGTCCTTAGGCCTTGGGTTGTCCTCTGTTACTTTCTCAGACCACAAACAGGGTGCTGGAAGGGAATTGGAGCATCCAGGATATGAGCTGGTACCCAGATGGGACCTCTGCACATGTAAGGCAAGGACTTTAGGTCATTAGGCTACCGCACCAGGCCCACAAATTTTGTTTTGAAATTTTGTTTCTATTTGAAAGGCTGGGTTACAAAGCAAGGAAAAAAGAAATCTTGCATCAGAGGGTTCACTGCCCACATTGCCACAGCAGCCAGAGCTAAGCTAATCTGAAACTAGAAGCTACTTCTGGGTCTTCTACATGGATGCAGGGTGTTTGGGCCATCATCTGCTGCTTTTCCAGGCTCATTAGCCAGGACATTAACTTCTGATCTGTATCTGGATCAAAAGTGGAGTAGCTCTATCACGAACTGGCACCTGCATGGGTTGCTGCTGCTACAGGCAGAAACTTAGTCTACTAAGTTATAACATTGGCCCCATAACAAAGATTTTAATTTAGGTGTTGTTGAACTTATTTTTTTCTCTGGTTTCTTTGTGGTTTTAGTGTCATCTTTGGCAAACTGTCACCTGATCCACGGTCATGAAGATTTATACCTGTGCTTTTTTCCATAAGCCTTATGCTTTTGGCTTCTATATTAAAATCTTTGACCATTTTGTTGTACCTTTTAAATATACATTGTAATTGTACATGTTTATGGGTACAAAAGGTGATGTGTCTTTTAAAGACACAGTTTTTTTTTTTTTTTTTACAAAGCAGGATTTAGGGACAAAGGGCTCCTGCCAGAGTGGGCAGGAGAGAGTCCCATGCCTTGAGGAAAAAAACCCACCGTAATGGTAAAAATGCTCTTTTATGCACCATTTCAGGGGAGTCACTGAAAAGACAAAAAGAAAAAAAGTCTCATTCACAATTAGCAGGAATGTAAATCACCTGCTCCAGAGCTGAAGCACATCAGAAGGGTGGGGCTGATTAACTTCCTCCTCCCATTCTGATGACAAGCTGAATACTCTGGCCCCATCTCTTTGACAGTGACTCTGAGAAGATTAGGTGGACAAACTCTCCTGGCTTTTGTTAGGACAACAACTCTGAGATGGGGAATTGATATGTTAATTCTGCCCCTTTTTTTCCTCCCTCAAGGGAAGAAATGGGAAGAAATACAATTTTATATTTTTAAAAAGTAATTTCACCAGGTACCAAAAGCCCTAACTGCCTACTATCCCATCTGACTCCTCACACATTCCCTCCCCTAGAAGAAGGAACCCTAGCTGCTGTTAGGGACAGTGAGGCTTTAGTTGATTCAAGCTGAACAAGTACATTGTTGAAATAAGAAATAGAGAGTTCTTCAGAACTCATGAGATCATGCCAGACATGTCTAAGGTTTATTAAGGAGTCTTGATTTTATTAACCAAGCTTGGGATAACAGGGACCACTAAAATAGCAAATCACAAGTCCATATCACAATCCAGTCAATCGTAACCCCAAGAGGAACAAATGGTTGTTACCCTGAAGTCCATCTGTTAAACTGAAGACATATGTCCCAGCTTCCCCAACAATATGAGTTATCCTAAGAGACATGCAACGAATCACCTGGACACACTTTCAAAGCTGCAGACATTCACTTTTCCCTGGCTTCTCTGCCCACATTTCACTACTGCTAGGCCTCACCTCTCCTGGAACTCCCGATAGTATACAAATTAGAAATGCAAAGCATCTTAACATTGCTGTCTTCATTGACCTGCCCAAGCAGTAAAGAGAGGGTGAGGAATACAGACAGATGCCATGCTCAGGGGCTACCTGACCTCAGAGGTACTGGGGAGGCCAAGAGTCAGAGTGATGGAAGCACATGACCAAGAGAGAACCCCTCCTTATCATGAGCCTTTATGGGGGCCTGTAAGGGGAATGGTTACACAACAATGCAATACCACCCTCTCTGAGGTGCCAGGTGATGACAGATGAGCATTACAGATGAGTAGGAGGGAACAACTAGGTGATGGTGGGGGAGTGGCTTCCAAGCTTGTGACCCTGAACAAGCTACGTACCTCACTACACTGAAAACTCTAGTTTGCAAATCAGGGTTTATTTAAAAGTCAGATATACAAGGGTTTATTGGAAAGTCGGAGAGACAGACAGGAAGATCTTCCATCCTTTGATTCACTCCCCAAGCAGCCACAATGGCTGGATTGCATTTTAAAAATTTTGTGGGAGGCCAGCACTATGGCACAGCAGGTGAAACACTGTCCTGCTGCTTCACTTCTGATGTACCCCCCTACTAATGCCCCCTGGGAAAGCAGCATAAGATGACCTAAGTACTTAGGACCCTACACCCACCAGTGAAGCTCTTTGCTTCAACCTGGCGCAGTCCTGGCCCTTGACACTATTTGTGGACCGAACCAGCAGATGAAAGATCACCCATCTCAGTGTGTGTCTCTGTAACTCTGCCTTTCATATAAATTAATTTTTTTCATTTTTTAAAATTTCGAAGATAGAACAAAACTTCCATCTGATGGTTTACTGCGTCTACATCAGCTGGAACTGGATTAGGTGAAAACTAGAAGGACTGGAGTATAGAACTCAGTCCAGATTTCCTACTTGGTGACTGGAACCAACACTTTAGCCATCATCTGCTGCCTCCCGGATGCACAGCAGTAGAAAGTTGAAATCAGAAGTACAGTAGGAACTCAAAAACCAAGGCCTCCAGTATAGAATGCTATATTCCAAGTGGTGCCTTAACCATGGCACGAAATGCCTACCCCAGTGTGATGATTCTGTAATATTCAAAGTGTGTAATAAACAAATCAAAGTACTTAGTATTTTCATTTCATTTAATAATTATAATTTTGATTCATTTATTTTTACATGAAAGCATTACAGATAGACAACATGTCAGCAGGTTCAACAGTCTTGCCCGACCTAGCTTTCTCAGACTGGCTCACCCCCAGTGCCAGCTCTGATGCTCACCAGTGGAAGCAGCAGCTCAGAAAGGGAATCCCCAAAGTTTGTCTACTAGGTCTGCTCCTAGCCCTGGGTCTTGCCCGTGGCAACATGTACTGTGCCCCAGTCTGATATGGTTCACCACTTCCAGACTCAGCATTCAGCAGCAGGTGCCACAGCCTGGCTCAGCCCAACCTGCCCCTAGTCAGTTCTAGCTGTTGCAGGTGGATTCAGCATCCTAGCCTAAACTGGCCTACCCTGGCCCTCATGTGAACTGGTGGGTGCTGTGGTCCAATCTGGCCTGTCCTGTACCCTGTCCTGGCTTTTCACTCATTCCTTTGTGTACTGTTGACTAGCTCTGCCCAATGTACCTCCAGATGCAGCTTACACATATGCCAGCAGGTGCTGCAGCCAAACCTGGTCTAGCCTGCTCCTAGCCCCAGTTCTCCTGCTTACCAGGGGGAACTGCAGCCAAGCAAGGTAGTTCCTCAAGTTACCCTACCTGCTCATCTTCCAGCAATGGATGTCATGTGTGCGGGCAGATGCTGCTACCCTCAGTGACATGGCAACCAGTCTTGACACTAACCAGTGGTTGCTGCATGCTGAGCCTCCTGGCCTGCACTCATTCTGCCTCTTACTGATAGGTGCAACCCCAGGCACATGCCATGACCTAGTCTTGCCTGTTTACTAACTGTTTTTTTTGTTTATTTGTTTTCTGTAAGATATATTTTATTGGAAAAGCAGAGTTACATAGAAGGAAGGACAGAGAAATCATCCATCTGCTGGTTCACTTCCCACATGGCCGCAATAGCCAATGATGGGCCAGTCCGAAGCTGGGAGCCAGTTAGCTTCTGGATTTCCCATGTAGATGCAGAGGCTCAAGCACTTGGGCAATCTGCTACTGCTTTTCCAGGATATAAGTACGGAGCTGGATTGAAAGCAGGACTCAAATTGCTGCTCAAACTGATGCTGGCACTGTTTGTGAAGAAATAACATTCTGTGCCACTGCACTGGTCCTGTTTGTTAAATGTATATTAACATTCTGTTTGCTATGTATTTTAATCATGTGTTTTTATTTTGTTTTGTTTTAGTCTTATTTGTTTTTATTGGAAAGGCAGTTTTACAGAGAGGAGAGGCAGAGAGAAAGATCATCCATTTGCTGGTTCACTCCCCAAGTGGCTACAATGGCCGGAGCTGAGCCGATCCGAAGCCAGGAGCCAGGAGCTTTTTCTGGGTCTCCCACAAGGGTGCAGGGTCCCAAGGGTTTGAGCTTTCCCATAATGGATCCTGGTGTGTGCAAGGCAAGGATTTAGCTAGTTTTTGGTTTGTTTTTGTTGTTTGTTTTGTTATCTGTAAAGATGAAACTGTTTGGAAGTGTTAATTTTGAAGGTCAGTGTGGTCTCAGTGTTTAGACTGCTCTCATATAATATTGTACCAGTGCTACCATGTGTCTGATTCCTATATGCCTATTATTTGAAACTACTGTTATTAAAGTAGTGAGTTCCAAATATATGTCCCTGGAGGTGGCCTTGTGGAACAGCAATTTAAATCACATGGGCCACAGTTGGAAACCCAAAGAAAGCTCCTGGTTGCAGCCATTTGCACTCACTGTCTGTATAACTGCCTTTTTGTTTTTTAAAGACTTATTTATTTTTATTGGAAAGTCAGATATACAGAGAGAAGGAGAGACAGAGAGGAAGATCTTCCGTCTGATAGTTCACTCCCCAAGTGACCACAATGGCTGGAGCTGATCCAAACCAAAGCCAGGGGCCAGGAGGTTTTTCTGGATCTCCCATGCAGGTACAGGATCCCAAGGCTTTGGGCTGTCTTCTACTGCTTTCCCAGACCACAAGCAGGGAGCTGGATGGGAAGCGGGGCCACCAGGTTTAGAACTGGCACCTATATGGGATCCTGGGTGTGTGCAAGGCAAGGACTTTAACTACTACACTATTGAGCTGGACCCTCTAACTGCCTTTAAAAAAAAAAAAGATTTATTTTATTTTTATTGGAAAGTCAGATACACAGAGAGGAGGAGAGACAGAAAGATCTTCCATCTGATGATTCACTCCCCAAGTGACCGCCAACGGCCGGTGCTACACTGATCTGGAGCTAGGAGCCAGGAACTTTCTCTAGGTCTCCCACATGGGTGCAGAGTCTCAAGGCTTTGGGCCATCCTCAACTGCTTTCCCAGGCTACAAGCAGGGAGCTGGATGAGAATCAGGGCTGCTGGGATTAGAACCGGGACCCACATGGGATCCTGGCGTGTTCAAGGTGAGGACTTTGGCTGCTAGGCCATCCCACCGGGCTCTATAACTGCCTTTTAAAAGAAATTAGTCTTGGGGGTGAGGGAAAATAACTACCCTGACTTCTTTCATTAATTTCACCTTAAAACAAACAAAATTTTTTCAAACTCAGAAAGGGCAAAAGAAAAAACAACTTTTTTTGTCCCTGAAGTCCATCTCTGTTTTCTGTGGCTTTTTCTAGGACTTACTTGTCAATTTCAATAACAGGAATACTTCCCAGTCACCCAGACTAGAATGTTCTAAGTGATCTTTGACATTTATTTCTCACTGCTCACATCTAGCTTATCACAAATGCTTCTGGAGAGTCTGTCTTCATACACCTCTTGTTAATCCTCCTCGTTTTTTATTTTTTAAAGACTTATTTATTTATTGGAAAGTCAGATTTACAGGGAAGAGAGACAGAAAGATCTTCCATTTACTGGTTCACTCCCCAAGTGGCCACAATGACCATAGCTGAGCTGATCCAAAGCCAGGAGCCAGGAACTTCTTCTGGGTTTGCCATGCAGTGCAGGGTTCCAAGTCTTTGGGCTGTTCTCTACTGCTTTCCCAGGCCACAAGCAGGGAGCTGGAAGGGAAGTGTAGCAATATGGATCCAAACCAGTGCCCATATGGGATCCCAGTGCATGCAAGGTGAGGGCTTTAGCCATTAGGCTACCATGCTTAGCCTTATTCCTCCTCTTCTTGAAGCTTGTTACTCTTTTCATGATTCTGACCCTCATTATATTTTACCTGAACCAAATTTTATTCTTTTCTCCTTTGTTTCCCACTTGCTGTGAAGATTTAGCTTAAGTGTTAATTCTTCTTTGTAGTATATTCTTGTTAACCAATTCCTTTGTCTTCCAAATGAAATTAAGCGTTTATATTACTGTTTTGAACAAATTCAATGTGATATGCAGGTTAGTAGCACAAAACTTAGAATCCAAATGATTTGAACCCTGGCTGTTTGTAGCTCTGTGACCTTAAGCATGTTGCTCAGGTTTTGTGAGCCTTACTTTCCTCATCTGTAAACTAAACCTAGTAACTATTTCATGGAAGTGAAGATTAAATACAGTTTTGAGGCTAATAATTATAATAATCATGGCCAAAATATATTGAGCTTATATAATTTGCCAAGTACTAGGCTAATTATAGCATTTGATGTATTACTTATGAAATACAGAAGTGGTTGGCTTAGTGCCCAATGCATGGCATTCAGTAAACGAAATTCCTGTTTGTCCATCTTTTTCTTTCTTTCCTTCTTTCTTTTCTTTGTTTCTTTCTTTTTATTATTTTTATTTTTTAAGATAGATTTATCTGAGAGGCTGAGTTTCAGAGAAGGGGGGGAAAAAGCAAGAGAAAGATTTCCATCTGCTGGTTCACTCTCTAAATGACCACAGCAGGTGAGGCTAGACCAACATCCCCGAACTTTATCCTGGTCTCTCTCATGGGGACAGGGCCTAAGTGTCTGGGTCATGTATCTTCCACTGCTTATGCAGACTCATTACCAGGGAGCCGGATTAGGAACGGAGAATCAGGGATCTGGCCAGTGCTCATATGGAATGCTGACTTTGTAGGTGGCAGCTTAATCCCCTGCTCCAAATTCCAGTTCCCAAAGCATCTATTTTGAACATGGTATTCATCTACTAGCATATGTTAGGGACAAGAACCATGTTTTCAAGGATGGTCCTGGGTGTGGTGAGCAAAGCCAGTCCCCACAAAGGTGCACATTTGAGTCTCAGCTGCTCTACTTTCTACCCAGTTTCCTGCTTATGTGCCTGGGAAAACTGAGGATGACTCAAGTGCTTGGGCCCCTGTACCAACCAGGGAGCCTGGCTGAGTTTCCTGGTTTCTGTCCAGCCCAGCTCTGGCTGTTGATCTCTCTTTTCTTTCTGTACCTCTGCCTTTCAAATAAATTTTGTGTTGGGTAGGGGGTGAGGGAGCATGTTTGAATCTTGATCAACAATATAATAGATCATCAGCAAGAAAATTGCTCAACTGGCCATCTTTATTTTCAAGTGCCAGACCCATATAGGTGCCAGTTTATGTCTAAGCTGTTCCACTCTATGTATATCTCCCTGCATGTGGCCTGGGAAAGCACTGGAGGATGATCCTAAGCTGTAGGACCCTGCATCTACATGGGAGACCCAGAAGAAGCTCCTGGCTCCTGGCTTCGGATTGGCTCAGTTTCAGCCATTGTGGCCACTTGGGGAGTGAACCAGCGATTGAAGATCTTTTTCTCTGTCTTTTCTTCTCCCTATACACCTGCCTTTCCAATAAACAAAATTGGACCTGGCTCAATAGCTTAGTGGCTAAATCCTTGCTGTGCATGCCCAGGATCCCATATGGGTGCTTATTCATATCTTATCTGCTCTACTTCTCATGCAGCTCCTTGTTTGTGGCCTGGGAAGGCAGAGGATGGCCCAAAGCCTTTAGACCCCAAAGCCTTGAGACCCCACACCCACATGGGAGACCCAAAAGAAGCTCCTGGCTCCTGGTTTCTGATTAGCTCAGTTCCAGCCATTGTGACGACTTGTGGCGTGAACAGCCAGATGGAAGATCTTTCTCTTTATCTCTCCTTCTCTTTGTAGGACTGCATTTCCAAAGATAAATAAATTAATTAAAAGAATTCTTAAATTAAGCAGATATTTATTTAAGTTTGGAATTATTTAGTGTGAGCTTTTTTAAAGACAGAGGCAAAAGAAAGAATTTCTTATCACTGGTTTATTCCCCAAATGGCTGCAGCAGGCTGAGTTAGTCAAAAACCATGAGCCTGGGCCCGGCGGCATGGCCTAGCGGCCAAAGTCCTCGCCTTGAACGCGCCAGGATCCTATATGGTCCCTGGTTCTAATCCTGGCAGCTCCACTTCCTATCCAGCTCCATGTTTGTGGCCTGGGAAAGCAGTTGAGGATGGCCCAAAACTTTGGGACCCTGCATCCACATGGGAGACCTCGAAGAAGTTCCTGGCTCCTAGCTCCAGATTGGCGCAGCACCTACTGCTCACTTGGGGAGTGAATCATCAGACGAAAGATCTTCCTCTCTGTCTCTTCTCCTCTCTGTATATCTGACTTTTCAATAAATAAATCTTCAAAAAAAAAAAAAAAACAACTATGAGCCAGGATCTTCATTTGTGTCTTCTACATGGGTGCATGGGCTCAGCGGCTTGGGTTATATGGGATGCTCTCATTATAGTTGAGTATTTAACCCATCACACCACCACACCAACCCTATTTAGTGTGATTTCAGGAAATGTGAGTGGTGTTCCTCAAAACAATTATTTCTTGCTGCTAACTTGGTTACAATTCATTTGGGATTTGAAGGTTTTGAGTTTCCTATTAAAGTCTACATAACCCTGGAGAGTGCTAACACTTTGATCTATTATCAGCATCCATCTTATGGGAATTAGTTGTTTGTCAACTGCTTTTTGTCTGAGAAATACCTTGCAAGAGATTTAGATCAGAAAGAAGGGGGAGGAAAAGAGACATAAGCACACAATATCATTGGAAACAAAATTGCTTTTTCCCATTTGCCTCAAAATTATGGATTAAAAAAATTAATTTGTTAAGTATACTGCTCCACTTGTCATACGTGGGCTGCTCTGTTGTGGAACATAGGATTAGATCGTGCAGAAGTGAATACTTTTCATTACTTTAAGGTCTGATTTTGTTTTGTTATTTAGCACTTTGTGATATAATCATGGTGATAGATTTGCTGCCTGTATAGATCAGAGCTTTATGTTGAATACTTATTTCACTAGTTTTGGCTACTAGCAGCATGGCCAATCTTACATCCTTTTCAAGGGTTTATTCAAATGCCATTGAAATTACAACTAAAAACTACCTCTGCATTGCCTTTATCCCCGCTTAAGGCACTCATCTTCTGTTTGTTCAATGTGCAGTTTGTTATGCTTATTGTTTGTTGTCTGACTCACGTCTGGATTGTAGCCTACCAGAGCAGAGAGTTTATTTGTGCCCAATGTAGTACCTTGTCCAGTAAATATTTATTAAACATGTAGGTGAACTGTGCGGTGTTCTAGGTGCTCATTTCATTTCAGCTCATAAGTGCCACAGTTGGCTCATTTATGAAATACCAGCTCTAATCTCTCTCTCTCTCTTTTTAAAGATTTATTTTATTTATTTGAAAGGCAGTGTTAGAGAGAGGGTGAGAGAGAGAAAGAAATCTTACATGCATTGGTTCACTCCCCAGATGGCTACAATGGTGGAGGGAGGTGGCAAGGGAAAGGCCAAAGTCAGGTCAGGAAATCTGCCCTTGTCTTCTGTGTGATTGCAGGGTCCCTAGTCCTTGAGCTGTCCTTTGCTGTTTTCCCAGGCACGATAGCAGGGATAGGGTTTGAAGTGGAGGGGTTGGGGCACGGAACAGTGTGCATATGGGATGTTGGCATTATAGACAGCAGTTTAGCTCAGTACCCCAAAATGCCAGTCCTTGGTCTCTTTTATGTTAGAGGCTGCCAAATGTGGCAACAGCCTGGACTAGGATGAGTGGGAGGGCACTGAGCACTTGGGCCACCATTTGCTACCTCCAGGATGCTTTTAGCAGGAAGCCAGAACTGAATTAGAAGGGCTGGGTGAAACAAGAACTCTAGTATGGGATGTGGGCCTTCTAGATGTGGCTTAATGTGCTGTACCACAGCACCTGCTGTACCATTTTACATTCCTACCAGTAATGCAATTACTAGGTGTCCTTGCCAGTATTTAATGTTACTGTGGAGTTTTTTTTTTTTTAAAGCCATTCTGATATGTGTGTGGTCGTAGCTTTCTGTCTGTGAGGCAGAGACAAGAGAGAGATTCCATCTGCTGGTTACTTCCCAAAGGCCTGGAATGACTGAGGCTGGGGCTAAGCACTGGCCAGAGCTATGGTGAAAAAATGCAGTTCCAGTTTCCTTCAAGTATGGCACGAACCCCATTACTTGGGCCATACTGCTGCCTTCTAGGAGCTGTGTTCTAGGGAAGCTGGAAGTGGGGACTGGGGCCAGCAGTCAATCTGCGTCATATATGGGACCAAGCATCCTTACCAGTAGACTGAGTTCCCACTGCAGCCTTTCTTTTTTTTTTAAAGATTTATTTTTATTATTATTTTTTTTTATTGGAAAGGCGGATATACAGAGAGGAGAGACAGAGAGGAAGATCTTCCGTCCGATGATTCACTCCCCAAGTGAGCGCAACGGGCCGATACTATGCCGATCCGAAGCCAGGAGCCTCTTCCGGGTCTCCCATGCGGGTGCAGGTTCTCGCCTTTCTTTTTTTTAAATTTCTGCATATCATACCTAATTTTAATAGGGCCTCTTCTCATGAGATTATAAAAATATTAACTTGTGGGGCCCAGTGTGGTGGCGCATGTGGTTAAGGTCCTCACCTTGCACACCCGGGATCCCATATGGGCGCCGGTTCTAATCCCAGCAGCCCCGCTTCCCTTCCAGCTCCCTGCCTGTGGCCTGGGAAAGCAGTCGAGGACGGCCCAAAGCCTGGGGACCCTGCACCCACATGGGAGACCCGAAAGAGGCTCCTGGCTTCAGATTGGCATAGTATCGGCCGTTGTGCTCACTTGGGGAGTGATTCATTGGATGGAAGATCTTCCTCTCTGTCTCTCCTCTCTGTATATCCGCCTTTCCAATAAAAAAATGATAAAAATAAATGTTTAAAAAAATATTATCTTGTGATGTCTTTCTTTATTTTAAATTTCTTAATTTTACATTTAGTTATTTAAACCATCTGGAATTTATGTTGGTGTACTAGAGAAATCAATCACCTTTTTCAACAAACAGAATCTAGTGTGATCACTTCTCTTATCATTTACTGAATGTTCTCAAACTTTTTTTTATTGATTTGAGATACCATCTTTATCAAATTTTAAAATCTCATATTTGGATAATTTGGGGCCCTTTTTTTTCAGTTAATTCACCTATTACATCATACCACAGATTTTAATGATGTTATGGCCCTGTGAGACATTGTAATTAATGTCTAGGAGATAGACAGCATAGATCGTTAAGAGCTTAACTTTGGGTCAGATTGTTTTGTTCCCAGAATTTGCTGGGCAGGTGATTTTTAGTGCAAGTTATTTAAATTCTCCAAACCTCTGATCTGAAAAATGAGGATTAAACTACTGTATATGTATATGAATATATAATAAATTATTGTAAAGATTAAATTCATTAATATATGTAAAACTCTAAGTCTGGAACAAAGAAAGTACTATGTTAAAATTAGGCTATTGGAGCCCAGTACAGTGGCCTAACAGCTAAAGTCCTTGCCTTGAACACGTCGTGATCCCACATGGGCACCAGTTCTAATCCCGGCTGCTCCACTTCCCATTCAGCTCCCTGCTTGTGGCCTGGGAAAGTAGTCGAGGACGGCCCAAAGCCTTGGGATCCTGCACCCGTGTGGAGACCTGGAGGAAGTTCTTGGATCCTGACTTCAGATTGGTGCAGCACCGGCCGTTGCAGTCACTTGGGGAGTGAATCATCAGACGGAAGATGTTCCTCTCTATCTCCTCTCCTCTGACTTTGCAATAAAAATAAAATAAATTTTTTAGAAAAATTAGGCTATTTTAAGAAGGCAAAGTTGTCTTCATGTTTCCTAGAAAAATGAACTTTTTAAAAAATTTATTTTTTTTAATATTCCTTCCCAAATTCAGCTAAGTTGTTGTTGGAAATTATATTGATTCTATAAGTTTAATTTGAGCGAGATATGTTCTTTTAGTATATGCAGTAACTATTAATATTGGTTTACCACCTAAGAACATAGTTCTCTTTATTTACCCAAGTCTAAGGTCTTGTTTAGACATTCTAGGCTTAACACATTAAAAAGTTGTTTTCTGTTCCCTTCCAATTCCAATACACAAATGGAGAGAGTTAGTGGGACTTCTGAGTGTGATGACATTGGCTTGTCTAAAATAGCATAGGAAGGCATAATTCAACAGACTACATCATTAAGTGCCATATAGGTCTTTTGTACTCTCTTGTGGCTTAAGCAGGTCTTCTCAGAGCTGTCTCACATTTCCGAACTCCAAAATACAAGAAGCATTTGAAGGAATAAAGCAGAGAAACTCAGTGAGTGGTCATCTTTGCAGGTGGGCGTTTTGGCATAGCTCGTTTAGCCATTGCTTAGCTCTCCCATGTTTCATGTTGGAGTGCTAGGTTCAAGTCCCTAGTTGTTGTGCTTCTGATCCAGCTTCCTGTTAATGCACCTGGGAAGCAGTAGATGATGGCTGACGTACTTTTCCTGCCACTCTCATAGGAGACCTGGGTAGAGTTCCTGTCTCCTGGCTTTGACCTGGCCCAGCCCAAACCCCACCTGTTAATCCCATATGAGGAGTGAACCAATGGGTGAAAACTTTGTCTCTGCCCCCCTCCTCTTAAGTAAATAAATAAATAAGTAAATAAGTAAGTAGATGAATACATGTTTTCAAAATGACAACCTTTGGAAAGTTAGTAATAAAGCTCAGAATATTGCTAGAGTGAATATATGGAAATCAAATGTGAAAATGCAGTTAGTTCTTTTGTATATGGCCACTGGTATTTTCCTAAGGGAGAGCCTTCCAAGATATCCCCTGCTGTAGAAGGAAATGCTGGTTTTTCTAAGACAGTATGCTCAGCTTGTTTTTCCATCATTGTCTTCTTTTATCTCCTCAGGTTTTTTATGATTTGCCTGAGAATTCTAGGTAGATTTTTTTTTTTAAAGCTTGTCCAGGTTTGTATTTTTTTTAAATTTTTATTACAAAGTGAGATATACACAGAGGAGGAGAGATAGATCTTCCATCCAGTGATTCACTCCCCAAGTGAGCGCAATGGCCGGTGCTGCGCCTATCCGAAGCCGGGAACCGGGAACCTCTTGCGGGTCTCCCACATGGGTGCAGGGTCCCAAAGCTTTGGGCTGTCCTCACCTGCTTTCCCAGGCCACAAGCAGGGAGCTGGATGGGAAGTGGAGCAGCTGGGATTAGAACTGGCGCCCATATGGGATCCAGGGCGTTCAAGGTGAGGACTTAAGCCGCTAGGCCACGCCACCAGGCCATCTAGGTAGATTTTTTTTTTTAATTTATTTTTATTGGAAGGCAGACTTACAGAGAAGGACAGAGAGAAAGATCTGTCTGCTGGTTCACTCTCCAAGTGACCGCATTGGCCAGAGCTGAGCTGATTTGAAGCCAGTTCAAGGAGCTTCTTCTGGGTGTCCCACATTGGTACAGGATCCCAAGGCTTTGGGCTGTCTTCTACTGCCTTTCCAGGCCACAAGCAGGGAGCTGGATGGGAAGTGGACTAGCCGGACACAAACTGGTGCCCATATGGGATCCTGGTGCATGCAACATGAGAACTTTAGCCATTAGGCTACTGCGTCAGTCCCCTCTGCGTAGATTTTGAAGCGTATTTTATATTACTCATTAATAAAGGAAAAATTAGTGTGATTGTATTCAGATGAGCTACTTAAAATCCATCACATACTCAGCCTGCGTACATCAAATGACTGTTTCAAGAAAATAGCAAATACAGGTACAGATTCTTTGATTCCAGTTAAAGATACAGGAGTTGTCATTTGCCCATACTTTTAAACCATACTTGTTCCTGATTTCTGAATATTTTCCCCCATGAATTGTTTGGTTTCATAGGTGAAAATGTTCACCCTAGGAAGGAAGGTAGATTAAGAGTCTAAAAAGGAAAAGTATAAATTATGAAGTATTATTGAGCTGAAAAAGCAGTGGGCATAGTCAAAGCATTAAATGTATTTTACATTTATATTTTTGTATGTATTTGAAGATTTTATTAGCATTGTGGGAATGTAGTAATATGAATGAATGGGGCTGATCATTGTAACTTTTATAGAGTACATGCTTCCAGAAATGTCTAAGTAATCATGCAGGCAGTACGTAGTTGTAAGTGTATAGCTAACAAATTTGAACTCACCTTTGTCACTCAAGTCAAGAAACAGAAGATTTCTAGTCCCTGGAAGCTTTCATGTCCCCTCTTCCAGTCAGTGTCCAGACTTAGTTTTGTGTGTGTTTTATAGTAATAGTATTTTATATTTTATCTGAGCATATGAGAGTCATACATACAGTTGTAAGTAATTGTACTTTCTTCACTCTCATTGTGAGAGTATACCACAATTTATTTAGCCATTCTGCTGTTAGCAAATTTTCTTTTTTTAAAGATTTATTTTGTATTGGAAGGACAGATTTACAGAGGGAAGGAGACACAGAGAAAGATCTTTAGTTTGCTGATTCATTCCCCAAGTGGCTGCAACAGCTAGAGCTAAGCTGATTCAAAGCTTCCTCTGTGTCTTCTGGTGGATTCAGATCGCAATGCTTTGGGCCATCCTCTACTCACCCAGGCCACAAACAGGAGCTCGATGGGAAGTGGAGCTTCTAGAACACAAACCAGTACCCGGGCCCAGCACAGTAGCCTAGTGGCTAAACTGCATGCACTGGGATTCCATTAAAAAAAAAAAAACACCACAGTGCCCATATGAGATCCTGATGTGTGCATGATGAAGATTTAACAAACAAGCTTGCCCCTATTAGCAAATTTTTGAGCATTAATACATTTCAAAATATACCTTACCTTTAAATAAAAATGCAGATGCTAAGAACATTTTCCAAAATGTGTTCTTGAGAAAATCTTTTTTTTTTTTTTAAGATTTATGTTATTATTTTTTTTTATTGGAAAGTCAGATATACAGAGAAGAAGAGAGACAGAGGAAGATCTTTCATCCATTGAGTCACTCCCCAAGTGACCGCAGTGGCTGGTGCTGTGTCGATCTGAAGCCAGGAGCCTAGAGCTTCTTTGGGGTCTCCCACTCAGGTACAGGGTCCCAAGGCTTTGGGTCATCCTCTACTACTTTCCCAGGCCACAAGCAAGGAGCTGGATGGGGAGTGAGCTGCTGGGATTAGAACTGATATCCATATGGGATCCTGGTGCGTGCAAGGTGAGGACTTCAGCCGCTAGGCCACCGTGCTGGGCCCTTGATAAAATCTTAAAATTCTTATTTATAAGTTCTCTGTGGGTAATTGACTTTTTTTTTTTTAAATAGAAACTTGCTTCTTTGCAAATGTGCCACACCACAGTTGGCTTTTCTGTGTAGTAAAGCATGCTGCTTATGTCTTGTAATGTTATTTATTTATCTTATGATTTTAAAGGTCAGCAATTCAGGCTGGGCAAAACTACTTGGTTCTGCGGATATGTACCATACTTGACGTACCCTGGTTGACAACTGGTCTGCCATCCTTTGGCAGGCTATCTCAGAGTTACTGACCTGCTCATTTCCCCTTCTAAGACAAAGTATTGGAGGTATTAAGGCATTCCAAATCAAAGCAAAGCATGAACTTAACTTTGTGTTACTTTCTGTTGACCAAAGCCAAGTCAGATGAGTATCACAGACTCTAGAAGTAGAATTACATTTCTTGGTGAGATGATTCCAAGTGTGAGGATCCAGAAATGGGAAAATATTATGACTTTTTTCTCATATATAAATTGTGCCACATATGTATTTTGTATTTGCTTCGAAAAATAAAATAAGCCCAGTGGATCCAACTTGTTTGGAATTTCCTTTTGTACTTGGTATGTACTTGTGTATTTTTACCCTTATTTTTTTTAAAGATTTATTTATTTATTGGAAAGTCAGATATACAGAGAGGAGGAGAAACGGAGAGGAAGATCTTCCATCCGATGATTCACTCCCCAAGTGAGCGCAATGGGTCGATACTATGCCGATCCGAAGCCAGGAGCCTCTTCCGGGTCTCCCACGCGGGTGCAGGTTCCCAAAGCTTTGGGCCGTCCTCCACTGCTTTCCCGGGCCACAGGCAGGGAGCTGGAAGGGAAGCGGGGCTTCCGGGATTAGAACCGGCGCCCATATGGGATCCCGGGCGTGCAAGGCGAGGACCTTTAACCACTTGCGCCACCGCGCCGGGCCCTTCACGCCTATTTTTAAACAATGTTTTGGATGATAGAACCAGTGCTCTCTTTTAATAAAGTGACACTATAATTTGGTTTTTGGCCTGTTTAATTTGTCATTGTGGAAGCTTAAAAGGAGAGGCTCAGAAGATATAGCTTTGAATGCCTGAATAGGGTATGGCTGTACTTTGAGTCCACCCTTAGAAGGCCTTGGTGATGTCTCAAGTAATTGGGTCCACATGGGTGTCATGGATTGAGTTCTCAGGTTCTGGTTTATACCAGACCCTTTCTGTTTGTTTGTTTGTTTGTTTGTTTAATATTTATTTATTTTTCTCAGAAAGCCAGTTAGAAACTAGAGGACAGATGCTTTCTCTGGGTCTCCCAGGTGTGTGCTGGGTCCTAAGGTCCGAAGGTCCTGGGCCATCTTTCACTGCTTTTCCAAGCTACAAGGATGGAGCTGGATGGGAAGTAGAACAGCTGGGACACAAACGGCTGTGCATATGCGATCCCAGTGCTTGCAAGGTGAGGATTTAGCCACTGAGCTATTGCGCTGGGCCCCAGGCTCTGTCTTAACTATTGAGGGCACTGGGAAAGTGATTCAGCATATAGGAGCTATCTCTCTGTCTCTCTTTCTCTCTCTCTCTCTCTCAAATGTATTTAAAATATAAGTTAAAAAAACTTTTCTAGGGCCCGGCGCGGTGGCGCAAGTGGTTAAAGGTCCTCGCCTTGCACGCCCGGGATCCCATATGGGCGCCGGTTCTAATCCCGGCAGCCCTGCTTCCCTTCCAGCTCCCTGCCTGTGGCCTGGGAAAGCAGTCGAGGACAGCCCAAAGCCTGGGGACCCTGCACCCGTGTGGGAGACCCGGAAGAGGCTCCTGGCTTCAGATCGGCATAGCATCGGCCCGTTGCGCTCACTTGGGGAGTGAATCATCGGACGGAAGATCTTCCTCTCTGTCTCTCCTCTCTGTATATCCGCCTTTCCAATGAAAAAATAATAAAAATAAATCTTAAAAAAAAAAAACAAAACTTTTCTAACTTTATATCTTTCCATCTCAGCAACCCACTGTATTCCCACCCTGGAGTCTTTTCTTTGAATCCCAGTGGGAGCATTTCGTTAACTGTAATGTTTCATTGTGTTCAGTTTCTTTTATACCTACTTTTGTTACTAGATTCTAAGGTTCTGTGTATATCTTCAGTGTCTGATGAGGGTATCTTTTCAAATGGTAAATGAAACTTGTATGAAAGCAGCTTTCCTTTTCTTTTTAAATGTTTATTGAAACTACTCATGCCTCCCATGTACTTTAACAGGAAGATGGGTATGAAGTACAGAATTCTAGTAGGGAGTGCTGGTGTTGGAATCTGTGTGCTGATCTACTGTGCCAGTTGGGCCCACCTGTGTTGTTTGATTAAATGGGATTTTTCAATTCTCCTAGGATCTTGTTATTTTAGTTGTAGTGTAGCATTTTACATAGATGTATCTTGAATGTTTTTGAAAATGAAATGATTGAATACAAGTAATTAACATACATCTTTTTTTCTTCCTCTATTTCCTTCTTCCAATGACCTGCCCTCTCTGCCCTTTGTGGGAATTCCACACCACAAAAAATCTAAGTACCAGCTGCTTCCTTTCCCATCTTTGCCAAATTCACCACCTTTATCATCCCTGACACTGAGTCAATCCCTGATGCCTTGGACAGTGGAGCATTGTTTATAGTGGTGGCAGGGACACTGTCATCCAATCTCGGCAGTTCAGCAGTGGAGGCATCAGTATCTTCAGCAGACTGATTGTATGACATGGTTTTTGAGAAGCTTCTGACTTGTTTTTTCTTGTTTCTGAGACTTTCTGATAATCCTGTGAATCACCTACTAGCATAATTCAGCCAGGGTTGATTTCTGTAAGCACCTTGGCAGCCTGAATGATTATGTTTCTGAATTTTGAAAATAGGAACCAAAGTGTTATTTAAGCAGTTATCTTTAATAACCACTGTTATCTTGGAGACTAGGCTCATGAAATAATAGAACCGTTACACAGAAATGGAATAGCTTATACAGCACAGATTGTAAATGATATAAAGAAAAAGGAAATCAGCAGCTACAGTATTTAGAATCAGTTTATAGAAAAAAGATTTATATAATTTGGTTAGAAGGAGTAGTGTTTCCAGGTCCTGGTATTGTGACACAGCGATTTAAGCCACTGCTGGTGACAGTGTCCTGTATGAGTGGCAGTTTGAGTCCTGACTTCTCTGCTTCTCATCCAGCTCCCTGCTAATGCAAATTGAAAAAGATAAAAATTACCCAAGTTCTTGGGCAACTGCCACACTCATGGGAGTCCCACATGGAGTTCCAGGTTCCTGGCTGTTGTGGCTGTTGGGGGAATGAAATACCAGGTGGAAGATTTTCTCTCTCTCTCTCTCTCTCTCTCTCTCTCTCTCCCCCCCGCCCCTTTTCTCTCTCTCTGTCAGTCCATCTCTCTGTAATCTATCTGCCTTTCATATAAATAAATAATCCTCTTTAAAAGAATTAAAAAATATTATTTGGGGACCTGGCATGGTGGCCTAGTGACTAAATCCTTGCGTTGAGCGAGCCGGGATCCCATATGGGCGCTGGTTCTAATCATTCCCCACTTCCCATCCAGCTCCCTGCTTGTGTCCTGGGAGAGCAGTCAAGGTCGGCCTGAAGCCTAGGGTTTCTGTACCCACGTGGGAGACCTGGAGGAAGTTCCTGGCTCCTAGCTTCGGATTGGCACAACTCCAGCTGTTGCAGTTGTTGGGGAAGTAAATCAATGAACGGAAGATCTTCCTCTCTGTCTCTCCTCCTCTGTATATCTGACTGTGCAATAAAAAAATAAAATAAATCTTTTAAAACTATATATATGTATTATTTGGAAATCAGTTGCAAAGAGAGAAAAGGACAGAAACATCTTCATTTACTAGTTTATTCTACAAATGGATACAACTTCTGAGGCTGGGCAGGCTAAAGCCGGGCGCTTCACCCAGGTGTCCTACGTGAGTGCAGGAACCCAAGCACTTGGCCATCTTCTGCTAATTTTCCTGTCATATTATCAGGGATGCCAACGCTGTAGGCAGCTGCTTACCTTGCTGTGCTACAGCACTGGTGCCTAAGTAAGCCTTTAAAAAAACTGCAAGAAGGATGTTTCTATATTGTGTGAGACCTTTTGGCAGAACACAAACTGTAGTAATAATTTTATTTTTGACCTTTTATTGGAAATGCATGTTCTAGGATAGTGTTCTAGTTAGGTTGTTTTTGCATTGCATTTTTTTTTTCAAATGGGCTGGATTTCCTTTAGAAATGTCTCTAGTGGTGACATATTCAAACAGTACATTGAGACTGTGTTATCTGTAAGTCAGATATTTACAGTTACTATCCTGGCATTTTGAGAAATCAAAAGTAGTTCTTTACTTGAATGTTAGAGGCTTTGCTTTAGTTCATAGATTGGTTCAGTATATAGTATATTAGTAAATTTGACTCATCATATACTGTTTTAACAAATATCTTATAGGCAGTGGCCGAAGAGTATAATTTTTCCAATTGTGTTTTTAGTGAGGATTTTTCATTGCCAGATGGATTATGATGTTACCTTTCTACATTATGTTCTATATCTCATAATATATTAAGAGTGAGTTTTCTTCTTTCCATTTCCTCCCTCATCTTTTTTCCCCCAAACCATATATTCTTGCAGGGAGAAACAAAAACAAAAACAAGTAGGTAAAACGTTGTGAAGGTTCGGGGCCCGGCACAGTAGTGTAGTGGTTAAGGTCCTTGTCTTGAATGCGCCAGGATGCCATGTGGGCGCCAGTTCTAATCCTGGCAGCTCCACTTCCCATCCATCTCCCTGCTTGTGGCCTGGGAAAGCAGTCGAGGTCGGCCCAGAGCATTGGGACCCTGCATTCATATGGGAGACCTGGAAGGAAGTTCCTGGCTCCTGGCTTCGGATCAGCACAGCACCGTCTGTTGCGGTCACTTGGGGAGTGAATCATTGGATGGAGGATCTTCCTCTCTGTCTCTTCTCTCTGTACATCTACCTTTCCAATAAACATAAATACTTCTTTAAAAAAAAAAAGTTGTAAAGGTTTGAAAGTAGAGGAGAGAAAAGAGGCTGGTCAAACAGGAGACCCAGTGTCTGAAGCTGTGGTTTAGCTTCAGTTGCCTACTTGATACCAGCCAGCATCCCACATCAGAGTGTTGGTTGGAGTCAGATAATCCATGCTTGCAATCCAGCTTCCTGTGACTACACCTGGGAGGCAACAGTACTCAGGTTCCTGCCATCCAGTTGAGACACCTGAGTGACATTCCTGGTTACTGGGACTTCCTCCTGGGCCAGCCAAGCCACTGCCCAGGATGCACCTTAGCGGGAAGCTGAAGTTGGAGATGGAATTAAACGCAAGCATTATAGCATGAGATATAGGCACCCTAAGCTGTGACTTAACAAGAGATGACTTGAGTGGATAGGCTGCTGCACTCATGTGGGAGACTCAGATGAACTGCCTGGCTCCTGGCTTCAGCGCCAGCACAGCCCCAGCCATTGCAGCCATCTGGAAAGTGAAGCAGTGGATGAGAAATCTCGCCTGTCTCCCTCTCTCTTTGTAAGATAGAAGGATAGATAGATTGATTCATAACCACCAATCAACCAAATGAAGTCCATTTTAGCCCTGTTCCTCTTCCATACCAAATAGACTACATGGAAAAGCAGAAAAGAGTTTACGTTTCCCTGAAAGAATGTCCAACTGATTGAAATATTTGTAAATGAATTGTGCTCGGGCTATGTAACTGACAATAGAAAAATAATTTTTATCCAGGTGAAATACCTTCTCTTGCTCTGTCTTATGGGTCTTGCTATTTATTTAACTGAAAATTTTCTTCTGGGGCTCTTTTCTTTTTTAAAAATAGAACCCAGAACTTGCTTCCCAGTATATTTTTCTGTGCTTAGAGAGGTGTAGGACATAATTTAAAACCAATCTTTTTCAAGCTTTGTATCTTTATTACAATATTTATGATCCACGTGGGCAAAACTAAAAACACAATTTTGGCTGAATTGGTTTGGATTGTTTTTAAACTAACCACATTATTATTATTATTATTATTATTAATGCAAAGTTACAGAGAGGATGGTGGGAGAGTTTTCCATCTGCTGGTTCACTCCCTCTAAATAACAACGAAGTCTGAAACCAGGCCAGGGCAAAGCCAGAAGCCAAGAGTTTTAACCAGGTCTCCCAGGTGGATGTAGGGGCCCAAGTGCCATGCTATGCTGCTCTCCCAGGCACATGAACAGGGAGCGGGATCAGGAGCAGAGCAGCTGAGATTTGAACCAGTGCCCATATGGAATGTTGGCATTGCAGACAGTGGTTTAACCCATTATGCCACAGTGCCAGCCCCTGGATTTATTTCATAGGTAGTTACTTAATGGGTAGGAAATAGAAAAGAACCTCTTCAGATCTAGATGCTTTTTTTCAGACTTCTTTCTGATGTTATCTTTCTGTTATTTTCTCTCATCAAGAAATGGAGCTTTTGCTCTGGGATCAGGATTGTCAACTTGCATATGTAAAACAGTTCATATCTTTTTTGCCTGTACCTGATTGTCTTGGTATTTCATATCTTGGTAATGTTGAGTGCACTATCCACACCAGTTTTCATGGATCCAGAAATCAAAAGACCTGTGGATGAAGATTCCTCTTTTATCTTCTAGGAGGTCCGGGGACAACATTTGGCCTCACAGTAAGATGCTTGGTTTCAGATGCCTGCAACCTCTAATGAGGCTCTGCTCCTAATTCCGGAGTCAAGCTCTTGTGAATCCTGGGTGGTAGATTATAATGCATCCAGCTCTGGCTGCAGGTAGCAAAGATCGTGAAAGGACTTTGGGGCCTGTTGTAATAGAGTTTCATGTGCTTTATATGTGACCAGTTTTTCAGTAACTAAATTCATGCTGAATATGATGAAGGTAGTTTTTTGGCTCTAAGTGTCAGTGAGAAAAATTATGCTTAGGTGGGTTCTTCTCAATCTGTGTTTTCTTTTGCATTGAAATCGCAAGTAGCATTCTTTTTAGCTTATAATGAAAACCTGATTTCTCCTTTAGCCTCATCTGAAATCCCTTTCCAAGACTAGAGGTCACTGTCAGACTTTGTTCAGAATTCTTTTAACAGCAAAATCAGGACTAATCCCTTCTTCTAAATCCTCTAAGCTGTTAGCAAACAAACCTGTTCTTACCAGTCTGGCATAAAAGCCACGAGTTGGGAATACAAGGCAGGTGCTTTGGCTGTTAAAGGGCATTTGGTCTCTGGATGGTTAGTTAGTGCTTTTCTCCTGCGCTATCAGTCCATCAAGTTGTACATATTCTGTGTATTTTAAGGTGGCTCATAAAGGTGGAACAATTACAGAAAACTCTGGTGCTGGACATTCTTATTAGCAGGTGAAAGAGATTAAGACTGGCCACTTACTAAGATTAAATGAGACTAGAAATATTCCTGTTTTGGTGTCTCTCCTAGTTGTACCTTCAGCCCTTTACTCCTCTGGTCTTGATAAAAGATAGTGAAAATAAGTTTATTTTCGTTTAAAAAAAATAATTTTATTTTCGTGTAGAAAAAGGTGGCTCTTTTAATATGAGGGGTTCTTCAAAAAGTTCACAGAAAATATCATTTTAAAACTGTGCATGTGCATGAAATTTTAAAATTTTGTGCCCGAGTTACATTTTTAAAAATTGCTTTGGAGACAGAGTACTTGTTAAAAGATTATTTATTTGAAAGCAAATATACTGAGAAAGACCTCTTCCATCTACTAGTTTACCTCTTGAATGGCTACAACAGCCCTGGCTGGGCTGATTTGGTTGAAGTCTGGAGCCTGCAGTTACATCTGGGTCACCTATACTAATGGCAGGGATCCAAGCACTTGCACCTGGACCTTTCTCTTGTCTTCCAAGGCACATTAGTAAGGAGCTGAAACCCAAGTGGAGCAACTAGAACTCAAGTTAGCATCCAAATGGGATACTGATGTCGCAAGTGGTGTCTTAATCTGTACAATACCAGCCTCAGAGACCAAGTACTTTTGTCTGCTAGCTCACTTCTGCAATGCACCCGTTGGTCCGAGCCAAACCATCTCTGCTGCTTGCCTGAGTGTGCATTGGCAGCAAGTTAGGACGTCCATGCATTCCAATGCAGGATATTCGCATTTTATGTAGCAACCTAACCACTGAGACATATATCTTTAATATTAATGTAATAATTAATTTAATATCTAATATTTTTCCCCAAAGCAGAAATAGAGAGCTTTTATCTCCTGACTGACCCACCATTTGGCACAGAGTTCAGGATTGGTCCTGGGTGGAAACCCAGGGATGGGAACTCTCTCTGGGTCTCTAATGTGAGTGCAAGGAACCCAGTTACTTGAATCATCATTGCTTCCTCCCATTGGCTGTATTGGCAGGTAGCTGGAGTCTCGGGCTGGAATTCGGTATTGAGCCTAGGTGCTCCAGAATAGGATACTGATTTAAACCAGTACCTTAACCACTAAACCAAATATCTGCTGCCTTTAAATTCCATCTTCCATGAACCTTTTGAAGAGTTCATGGAGTTCATAAGAGTTTTAAAACATCCATTTATTGCATATATATCCATTTAATGAAGTTATAAAAAATTTTTAACGAGAAATATAAAGGACAACAGAGTTGGACAGAACCACCGTCCACTGGTTGACTCCCACAGAGGCCCTTGTAATGGCCTGGACTTGGACTAGGGCCAGGAATCCAGCACAGACACTCAGGCACAGGTTGTCATAGCACCATGCTGAATACCTTCCCCCCGTCCCCCCAGCATTCACAGAGTTTAAGTACACTGACTAATGACTTGACAAATGGATGTAACCTGTTTAGCCACCACTTGAACCAAGACGCAGAATATTTTAATTTCCCCAGAAAGTTTTTTGTGTCCCTTTGCAGTCAGCCTTCTGCCCATCCCCATTGTAATCAGCCACTAATCTGAGCCAGCAGATGAAAGATTTTTTCCTCTGTAAATCTGCCTTTCCAATAATAAATAGATCTTTAAAAAAATCATAGTGTATACTTTGTGTCTAGCTTCTTCTCAGTATAACATCCTTGAAAATGGTCCATGTTACTGCATATAACGGTTTTCTTTTTATTGCTCTGCATGTTTCATTGTGTAGTTGTTTATAGATGGATAGAAAGTGTAATTATTTTGAGTGTTGAGCTTTTACAAGTGAAGATTAATTGATTGGTTAGAAAGGCAGAGTGGCAGACATTTTCTGCTTGCCTGTTCACTCCCCAGATGGTTTACAGGTCTCAGCCAGTCAGAAGACAGGAGACAAGAACCTTCGTCCTGGTCTCTCACACTGATGGCTGAGGCCCAAGTACTTGGGCCATTTTCACTGCCCTCCCAGATGCATTGCCAGGAAGTTGGATCAGATGTGGAGTAGCAAGAACTTCAGCCTGTACTGTAATATGGGATACAGGGTAGCTTAATCTACTACACCACAATGGTGACTGCAAGTCCTAGCCAACGTGTGTTATATATGTTATTTTGTTATATATGTTATTTTGTTCTATCTTGTTCTAGAAGTGGAATCTCATTGTGGTTTTAATTTTCCATATTTTTAATGCTGCTTTAAATGTTATTTAAAAATTATAATTTATTCACACCTAGTATATATGGAAATATGGTTTATTTTATGTGTGTGTAGTTGTGTAAGTGTGCTTCAAAAGCTCACGGAAAATTTTCATCAAAAGGAAATTTTCCATCCTCTGACTTAATCCCAAAATGGCCGTAATGGCATGGACCTGAGACTGTGTCTGGGCCTACCATGTAGGTGGCATAGTATTGATACTGCACTTAGGCGGTGATGATAGGGTTCACATAACCTAGATATTTGAGACTTGTTTGGTTTTTCTAGATATTTGAAAAAATTTTTGCATACATACAATGACATAATTGAAGTGAAATCAATGTGTATGAAATGGATGACTATATTTATATTAGTCACATGAAGAAGTGATAAGGTAGATGGTAAACATGGCTGTTTTGTCCTAGGCTTTTGATAGTTTAGAATGTGTGTCCTCTGTTCTAAAGAATTATAAAATTGGGCTATCAGTCAGAAGTAGTTGGGTTCCTGCTACCCATGTTTATGTATTTTGATTTATTTTATAAACAAATACAGAGAAAAGTCCCTGTGCTGATTCACTTTCCAAAAACTGCAACAGCCAGTACTGGGCAGGGCTAAAACTGAGAGCAGGGAGCTCGATCTAGTTCCGCATGTGCTGGTAGAAGCCCAATTACTTGAACCATCACCCGCTGCCTTCCAGGATTTGCATTAGCATGAAGCTAGAATTGGGAGTCAGAGCCTAGAATAAAATATTTAAACAGTCTCAACTACTAATGCTGTTTTGCTTTTGTTTAGGAATTTATTTATTTGAAAGGCAGAGTTACAGAGAGGGGAGGAGAGAGACAGAGAAAGAACTCCCATCTGCTGGCTCATTCACCAAATGGCCGCAATGGCCACAACTGGGCCAGATTGCAACCAGGAGCAAGAGCTCTATCTAAGTCTTTCATGTGATTCATGAATGGAAGGGGCCCAAGTACTTGGGATCTGCATTGGAAGTAGAACAGCCAGGACTCAAATTGGTTCCCACATGGGATGCTGACTCTCAAGCAAAGGCTTAATCTGATAAACCACAATGCTGGCCCCAACGTTTGCTTGCTTGCTTTTCTTTCTTTTTTTTTCTTTATTTTTAAAAATTTTTATTTATTGTTATTGGAAAGTCACATATACAGAGTAAAGGCAAGACAGAGAGAAAAGTCTTCCATCTTCTGGCTCACTCCCCAAGTGGCTGCAACAGTCAATGCAGAGCCAATCAGAAGCCAGGAGCCAGAAGCTTCTTCCAGGTCTCCCACGCAGCTGCAGGGTCCCAAGGCCTTGGGCTGTCCTCATCTGTTTTCCCTGGCTACAAGCAGGGAGCTGGATGAGAAGTGGAGTACCAGGACATGAATTGGTGCCCATATGTGATCCTGGGCATGCAAGGTGAGGACTGTAGTGCCACTAGGCTACCGTGCCAGGCCCCCCAATGTTTTATTTACTTTATATGAGAGACAGAGTGACAGTTGGCACAAAGAGACAGTGTGCTGTCATCTGATAGTTCACTCCTCAAGTGCCTATGACAGCCCACACAGTC
This sequence comes from Ochotona curzoniae, assembly GCF_017591425.1. Lineage (NCBI taxonomy): Eukaryota > Metazoa > Chordata > Mammalia > Lagomorpha > Ochotonidae > Ochotona > Ochotona curzoniae. The sequence goes on from NW_024467122.1 coordinate 68,681,605, forward strand.
ACAAATAAAGTTTATGTTTGTGGGTGTTGGGAACTCAATTATGCACTGTTCACATAGTTGCAGGAACCCGGGCACTTGGGCCACCACCAGTGCAGGAAGTTGGAGTCAGAGATGTAAATGAAACACATTTACTTTTGTGGGATACCTGGGCATTAACCAGAATCTTTTTTTGGGGGGTGGGAGAGGCTGTGATTTTTGTTGTTTGAAAGACGTAGCAACAGAGGCAGAAACTGAAATCTTTCATCTGGTGGCTTATTCCCAAAATGTCAACAACAGCCAGACATGAATGATGCTGACCAAGAGCCTGGAATTACTTCCAAGTATTAACCAGAAACTGAATCAGAAGCAGAAACAGGGCTCAAACTAGGTTCATATATGGGTATCCCTTTGGGCCTGGTGCAGTAGCCAGGCAGCTAAAGCCGTCACTTTGCATGCGCCGGAATCCCGTATGGGTGCCGGTTTTAACTCTGGCAGCCCTGCTTCCCATCCAGTTCCCTGCTTCTGGCCTGGGGAAGCAGTGGAGGGCAGCCCAAAGCCTTGAGTCTCAGCTCCTGGCTCCTGGCTCCTGGCTTTGGATCGGTCATTGGAAGATCTTCCTGGGTCCGGCGCCGTAGCCTAGCGGCTAAAGTACTCACCTTGAACACGCCGGGATCCCATGTGGGCGCCAGTTCTAATCCCGGCAGCTCTGCTTCCCATTCAGCTTCCTGCTTGTGGCCCGGGAAAGCAGTCAAGGATGGCCCAGTGCTTTGGGACCCTGCACCTGTGTGTGGAAGAACTGGAAGAGATTCCTGGTTCCCAGTTTCGGATCCGCGCAGCTCCAGCCGTTGTGGTCACTTGGGGAGTGAATCATCCAATGGAAGATCTTCCTCCCTGTTTCTCCTCCTCTCTGTATATCTGACTTTGTAATAAAAAAAAAATTCTTAAAATAGAAAAAAAATCTTCCTTTCTGTCTCTCCTCCTGTGTATCTGATTTTCCAATAAAAATAAAATAAATCTTTAAAAAAAATGATTTCTAAATGTGGCTTAACCTGCTGTATGACAATGCCTGCTCCCTTAGACAGCATTTCTACTGTTAGGCTGAATGCTTGCCTGCTTTCCCAGAGCTCTGTGCCTGTATTTCTCTATTTATTATGCCGTTGCTTATTCTTCCTTTACCATCTCTTCCCATCTCCCCTCCTCACTCTTGATTAAGGGAGGCCTCTAAATGCCTAATTATAAATCCTGGCTGTTGCCCCTTCTTAGCTGTGTGACTTTAGCAATCTCTCAATACTTCAGTTTTCTGTATAATGTGATGATAATAGTTCCTGCTTTATATGGTGCTTAGGAGAATTAATTTTTCAGTATATGGAACACTTGTAAACTGATGATTAAAAAAGCTTTGTATATCTATATAGATATATTTATATATGTATGTGGAGAGATAAATATCTATGTTGGTTCACTTCCCAAGTGGCCGCAACAGCTGGAGCTGAGCCAATCAGGAACCAGGAGCTTTTTCTGGGTCTCCCACGCAAGTGCAGGGGCCAAATGCTTTGGGCCATCTTTCAGTGCTTTGCAAGCCACAAGCAAGGAGCTAGAAGGGAAATAGAGCAACTGGGATATGAACTGGCACCCATGGGGGACCCCAACACATGCAAGGCAAGGACTTCAGCCACTAGGCTACCAAGCCAGGCCCCTGAGAAGTCTTTTCTAACCAAAGCTGAGTTAGATATTCTTTTGTGTCCCCATAGACTCCTATACTTCTCTTACCATCTTGTAATATCATTGCCTAGTTGTTTGCCTGGCATTTACTTAATCAATAAATATTTGTTGTCTAACATACAATTTAAAAAGACTTAAATTGATATTTGCTTTTTGATACAGATTATCAATATTTATTTCAAAGGATTTAATTTTGCTGTTTTCTTTGTATAACTTTGCAACTCTAAAATCTGCACTTTTTTCTAACCTGTCATTTACTCAGCAAGCCTTTCATCTGGAGCTTGACCCAATAAGTCATGATTTTACTGATTATTGTACTGTCCATCCCCTGCTCTGAAATTGAGCTCTCACATTAAGTGACCTATTTAGCGTGTGGATCCCTTCTGCCCCCACATTTGCTGCTAAATTCACCACTTTAGCCTTGGCTATAATATGAAGAAATAGCCAGAGAAGATAGACGATTCTCAGGTCATTCTCTAACATTGTGAACCATTTGAACACGAGGCCTCAAATTTGTAAATTTTTCCTTTTAGATGAAAGAGATGCTTATTCTGCTTTAATTGCAATTATCAAGGAGATAAAGAGGGGAGAAGAAGTTTGTCAAAGGCTGACTGTCTTGGTTAGAAAACAAGAGATGTGATGGGGGAAAACCTGAACAATTAAAAGTAGCTGTTGGAAGCTGCTCAAAGAAGGGGTGAAGATGAAGTTAGTAAGAAAAAAAAGAGGCCTCTGGTGAGTCTGGACCTGAGAAGCCTTTTGTATGACATCTTCACAGTGCTGACAGTTATTTATCACCCGCCGTGTGCCAGGTCATGTCATTTTTGTTTGAGGGAACTAAAAAGTGATGTGACTTCCTAGAGACTCTCAGTGCTTGGTAGGAAAGCTGTGCACATAATAGTTATGTTAATATTATAGTAATGACTTGGACTACATCTAAAGATGGAAGCTCTCTGGTCCTATAAACCATGTCTGTTTTGTGTAACATATATATGAGAATAATTCAGAATTCTTATAGGAGGCTGGCATCGTGGTGCAGTAGATTGGGTTTCTGCTCATGATGCTGGCAGTTCATAGCTTGGCTGCTCCTCTTTCAATCTAGCTTCCACTAAAGCTTCTGGGTAGGGAGGAGATGGTAGTCTGGGTAACCAGACCCTCCTGCCCATGTGGGTTTATATGGAGTTCTTGGCTTCTGGCTTCAGCCTGGCCCAATCCTGGCTGGAACAGCTGTTTAGTAGAATGGAAAATCTCTCATTTTTTCTCTCTTTCTCTTGCTCTTTCAAGTAAATGAAACTTAAAAAGACAATGGGGGTGGGGGAAAACCTTTGCAAGGAAATGTAGATTTTGAAGAAAAGCTGTTATGGATTTCAAAATCTTTTTCACCAAAATAAGCTTAGTTTTTAATTCCATTTCCACAGACTTTTTGAAATACCCAACAAATATTCAACAAATAAATTTGTCTAACCATTTCCAATTTAGTCTATATACATTTACATATAACTCATATGTTTATGCTAACCCCCTTTGGGATATAAGCAAAATGAATGATATTTATAGTATGATATAACACAAAACAAAATAAACTGAGTTAAAGTTCAAACAACAAATAAAGGAGCCAGGCATTGTGGTATACCAGTTTAAACCACCACTTGGAATGCCCATATCCCCCATCAGAGTGTGTTGCAGCTACTCAGTTTCCAGTCCAGCTCCCTGCTAATGTTCCTGGGAGGCAGCAGAGGATAGCCTAAGGGCTTGAATTCCTGCTACCCACATGGGAGGCCCAGAAAGAGAATAGAAGATAGAGCTGTGGTAGCCACATTTTGCACTAAATGAATGTCCTAGATCTGGAATAACGACATACTTTTGTTCACTTGTTGTTGTCTCCCTGGTGTTTTTTGGGAGAGATGGGGTGATTTGAACAGAGGTTTCTTTGGCATGTTACAATACATCAAGTATTGTACAGTTCATTTCTTGTTCATATTCATCTCTTATGAAAGGAATTCCTTATTTTCTATTCCTGAAAATGGAATACTCTCTCGTGCTCATTATTTAGCTTTTAACATAGAAAGCCCAAGCACCTCTCTTTCAACAGGGTTGTCTCTTAAGTTTTCTGCCCATCTGTGTACATTCATTTATATGAGCTTGTTTTTTGGCAGAGATGCAGAAAAAGAGCAGAGATTTAAAAAAAAAATTTCCTGTAAGTCGGATATTTGGCAAAAGCAATATATGGATGACAGTTGTGAACAGGAACTTGGCAGAACTTCCCATCTGACTAGGGCAACAAAAACTACAGAAATAGGTTGGAGATAACTGAAGTCCATAGGGTATGTTTATGTTTATATTTTTTACTTGAAATTACTTGTTGAATTTTTTTAAGATTATTGATTTTTTTTTACCTGAGAGAGAAGGAGAGACAGCAAGAGAGATTTGTCTACTGGATAACCCGCCTCCCCAAAAATGGCCATAAGGTCAGAGCTGAGCTGGTCCAAAGTTGGAATTGGGTGTTTCCTTTGGATCTCCAATGTGGGTGCCTGGACCCAAGGCTTTGGGCCATCCTGTGTTTCATTTCCAGGCTATTAGCAAGGAGTTGGATCAGAAGTGAAACAGGACTCATACATGCATCTATATGAGATTCCAGTGCCGCAGTGGAGGATTAGCTTGCTACACTACCATGCCATCCCCAGGTATCTATTTTAAGTGCAAAATTTCCTGTATACATTTTCATGGACTCTGAAAGATTTTTTGACATTGTATGGTCTTTGGCAGGGAAACATCATTTTTAGATTTTGAGCAAGCTCAGTGTCTAATTCTGCCTATGTGTCTTCTCAAGTCTCACTAAATTAAAATAGAGTCTCAATTCTCCCATCCAAGTACTAACCAGGCCCGACCCTGTTTAGCCTCTGAGATCAGACGAGATCGGGTGCATTCAGGGTGGTATGGCTGTAAAGTCTCAGTTCTTCACCAAGGACCCAAAGTTACCTCCTATTTGATATCACAGCTTTGTCTCAAAATTTTTGCACTTGCTGATTCTTCACCTTAATTGTTCTGCTCTAGTACCTGGCAGCTTTAGCTATCACTTTTTTCGGACTTATTTCTTTTTAATTTTTTTTTAAATTGTTTATTGGAAAGGCAGATTTATAGAGAGAAGGAGAGACAGAAAGAGAAAGGTCTTCCATCCACTGATCCATTCCCCAACTTACCTCAGCCTCCGGAGCTGAGCTGATCTGAGGCCAGAGATTTTTCCAGGTCTCACAACAGGTACAGGATCCCAAGGCTTTGGGCCATCCTCCACTGCTTTCCCAGGCCACAATCAGGGAGCTGGATGGGAAGTGGAGCAGTTAGGACAAAAACCAACGATTACATGAGACGCCAGCACCCACAGCCAAAGGATTACCCAATTGAGCCATCACCCCAGTCCCTGTTTAATTTTTTGAAAGATTTATTGTTCGTTTGTTTGAAGGGTAGAGTGAGGCAGGTAGGGGAAGTGGAGAGAGAAAATTTTCCATCTACTGGTTCACTCCCAAAGTTAGGCCTAAATGGCTGAAACGGAGGCAAGCCAACGGCAGGAGCCTGGAACTTCAGGTCTCCCACATTGGTGGCAGGGACCACTTAGTTTATCTGTCATTGTCTTCTCAGATACAGTAGCAGGGAGCTCAGTAGGAAATAGAATATCTGGAACTGTAGCCAGTGCTTGATGTGGGTTGCTGGCATTGTAGGTGGTGAAACACTGTATCACCTGTTATACCACATGGCCAGCTCCTTGACTTGTTTATCGGAAAGGATACTCCCAGTGACTTGTAATCTAACTTGTTACTTTGTTTTGTTTTTATAATAGGATTTACTACTTCCTGAAAACATCTCCCTCTTCTTTCTCTTTTAGAGAAAAGTCTTTGCGAGGCCATATTCCTGGCTCTTCCCTGATTGTTCTTCATTAATTTAAGTTTCATTGCCCAGTTATCTACTGTGTCATTTAAAAAAAAAAAAAACCTTTATCTCAAGATAGAGTTCCCTTATACTCTACATCCAGTCTCCCCTGTTGTATCATAGGCTTTTTTTTTAAAGATTTATTACACTTGATCTTAGCCAAAAGGCCGAGAAGCGATTTATTTATTTTTATCGGAAAGGCAGACATACACAGAGGAGGAGAGACGGAGAGGAAGATCTTCCGTCATATGATTCACTCACCAAGTGACCACAATGGCTGGTGCTGTACTGATCTAAAGCAAGGAGCCAGGAACTTCCTCCAGGTCTCCCACATGGGTGCAGGATCCCAAGGGCTTGAGCACAAGCAGAGAGCTTCAGGAAAGTGGAGCCACTGGGATTAGAACCGGCACCCATGTGGGACCCTGGCGCCTTCGAGGCTAGGACTTTAGCCATTAGGCCTTCGCGCTGGGCTGTATTATAGGCTGATATCTTCCACAATAGGTTGACACAATAGGTTAAGCTGCTACTTGCAATGTCAGCATCCCGTATGTATCTAAATGCCAGTTCCAGTCCTGGCTGTGCTTCTAATCCAGTTGCTTACTAATGCATCTCCAAAGGCAACAAAAGATGGATCAAGCACTTGGGCTCCTGCCACCTGTTCAAAAACCTATTCTAGACAACAGAACAAGTGTTAACACTGTTTCCTGTTCTCTGAGAACCTGGAATGAAATATTGTTGTGTTTGGGTATTGTGAGGATGAAAGTGATTTCAGTTATTTTTCAGAACAGGCTTAATACATGCAACTTTGTTAAACTACCTTGAGAGCTGCAGTTTTTATTCCTTTTAGTGAGATAAGAGTAGACCCAATGCCTGTATTAATTTAATACTGTGTTTTATAATATATTGTCTCAAATCCAAAGTACATTTTAAAATATACATTGATTGGTTGATTAATTTGAGGAGTAAAATCAGTATTCCACTAGTTTTTCCAGTGTCTTCAACAGCTAGGGCTAGGCCAGATCAGGCTAATGGCAGGAGTCCCCAAGGACTTGGACCATCCTCCATTGTCTTAGCATTACCATGGAGCTGTATTTTAAGCACGGATTAACCAGATACTAATAGATGATGCAGGCATCCCAAGCAGCAGCTTAACTTGCTATGCAGCAATCCCACCCCCCTAAATTATCTTTGAATTTACAAATCTCCAAACTAGTAGATCTTAATATAAAGCCTACTATTTTCAGCTGCATCCTTTTATTCCTCTAGGCCTACTTTTTATTTTGTTAAATAGCCTGTTTCTCAGTTTGGCATAGTATCAGGGATATTGAGGAATAGGTCTCTAAATAAATGGCAAAATTTTGGTTCTTTTAAAGGTATTGTAATTAGTGACTACAGTTACCATTTAAGTACCATCAGAAGTACGTGGGAAAAGTCTCATTTTACATTTGAAACAACTTTGGCTTAGAAATTTAGCATCCCCAAGAGCACACTAAAACAGGACAAAAGTTGATTTATCACTTGGTTCTGGCTACCTGTATCATTTCGTGTGACAGAGAAACTAATAGGGCACCCATACTGAGTTCCTATGTTACTCATCTTTCTATATCCAGCTGGCACGAATGCTTTTGAGTTTCTGCTTGAGATAAGTGTGTATAATTATATTAAACTTCTGAATTCTAACTAATTGTGCTAGACAAATGGGAAGGAAATTTTGCAGTCTTTGTTTATTTGCAATAATTTCATGATTGTCATAATTAAACTGTACTGGAGTATAAAATTCAAAAGCAGGAGCCAGCAGATTTTTTAATCATTAAAAACAGCTTCGTGTGTGTGTGTGTGTGTGTGTGTGTGTGTGTGTGTGTAGAGAGACAGAGAACACTATGCAAAATAAGTGATGAGGTCACTGCTGAAGTCTTAAAAAAAAGAAGATGGGTATCTATACTTACATAAAAATATAAGAAGATAACTAACTATACAAAACAGTGTAACAGTCAGACAAATGATACGGTAATTATTCCAGTAGCTCAGAGAAATGAGAATCATTGCAGTCAGAAAGGCTGTTCTTGCAATATAATTCACATTATCACAGAATAATCAAACAGGAACTCTGTATGTACTGGATGTGATACTGTTTTCTGATCTTGTTTAAGTTGGGTGAGCCTTCCAAAGTGGAGTTTAAGATTTGGAGATTGAGAGGAAACAGAATTTATTTTGACTTCATTATACCACTTGAAATAAAAACCAGATTACTTTGTTTTGAAATTGAGTCCCCATGGATATTTTTGCGCGGATAGGGTCATACACACAAGAGAAACTATGGTCTGTGTTTCTCTCAGGAAGGTGAAGAAAAAGAACCCATTTTGATGTGGCTTCACTTTGTATGATGTAGGGTTAATTAAATTGACTATGTATAAGAGCATATCAAACTAAAGCTTCCTCCTTTTAATCACTTAGAATACAATAAGTAACAATAACACCATGGATCCATTGGTAGACATATTGTTCATTAATGTTATTTTGCTTGTCTTCAGTGCTTATTCCTTTACTGTGATAAAGTTAGTACATGATAATTACAAATTTAAAATGTTTAAATTTAAAAATTTTTTAATCTTCATTTTATTTGAAAGTAATAAAGATCCTTGATCTGCTGGTTCACCAGCAGATGAAACTTAAATATGGACTCTCCAGGCCTGGATACCAGTGTTACAGGTGACTGCTGAACCCCCTGTGCCAGCAATACCCACCCCAGTTAAGGTGTTCTGAATGTGCCTCCTGTAGAAGCCATGGAAAAAGGACTCAGGATGATTAGTCAGTGGCTGTATTTGAACTGAAAGGATGACAGACTTGATTTTATAGGAACTTTTTTTAAAAAGATTTACTTTTATTGGAAAGGCAAATTTACAGAGAGAAGGAGAGACAGAAAAAGATCTTCCATCTGCCTGGTTCACTCTACAAGTGGCTGTAATAGCCAGAACTAAACCAATATGAAGCCAGAAGCCAGGAGATTCCTCTGGGTTTCCCAGTGTGGGGTCCCAAGGTCTTGGACACTTTAATGCTTTCCCAGGCCACATGCAGGGAGCTGGATGGGAAGTGGAGCACTGGGACACAAACCAGGGCCTATATGGGATGCTGGTGCTTACAAGGCAGCCACGAGGCTACAGTGTAGGTGGATAACCTTAAAATATGTGTAAAAGAACTATGTTTCAGAAGAGGTGAATATGGTATAGTTTAAAGAAATTGCAAGAGACAGAAATTCTAATAATTTTTCTTTTTTAAAATGGGCAGTTTTTCCTCTTTAAATATTATTTTGTTTTTAAAGATTTGTTTGTTTATTTATTTAAAATGAGAGATAAAAGAGAGGAGGAAGAAGAAAGAGAGAAAGATAGAGAGCTCTTCTATCCATTGCTTCCTTCTCCAAAATACCAAAATAGTCAGAGCTTGGGCAGACTGAAGCTGGGGACTAGGAATTCTGTCTGAGTCTCTCAAATGAATGACAGGGGCCAATACACATGAACCATCATCTGCTGCTTTCCAAGGCACATTAACAGGGAGCTGAATCAGAAGTAAAGTAGCCGGGACCAGAGCCATTCTCTTCATATGGGATACCAGCATTAAAAAGAAGAGTGTTGGGCCTGGCATGATAGCCTAGCGGCTAAAGTCCTCGCCTTGAATGCACTGGGACACCATATGGGCGCCAGTTCTAATCCCGGCAGCCCCACTTCCCATCCAGCTCCCTGCTTGTGGCCTGGGAAAGCAGTCAAGGATGGCCCAATGCCTTGGAACCCTGCACCCATGTGGGAGACCTGGAGGAAGTTCCTGGCTCCTGGCTTCGGATTGACATAGCACCAGCTGTTGGTGGTCACTTGGGGAGTGAATCATCGGATGGAAGATCTTCCCCTCTCTGTAAAATAAAATAAAATAAATAAAATAAAAATAAATGTTTAAAAAAAGAAAAAGAGTGTTTCACTGGCCCTGTGTTTCATTTTGTTTCATTCAGAGGTAGAGAATGAGAGAGAGAGAAAGAGTTAAATGGGAAACAGTTCACCCATATTCTGGTTTGTTATCCAAATGACCACAAAGTCCAGGGCTGAAGCCTGACACTTAGGTTTCCCACATGTGTTGGAGGAACCCAGTCACTGGGTTCATCATCACTGCTCCCAGGATCTACAGAGCTAGTGGAAACCTGGTGTAAGGAACTAGAGATAAGCATCTGTCCTAGGCACACTTAAGTGGGGTTGGGGGAGGTTTATGTCTGGAGGATGCTCAGCAGCAAACAGAGGGAGTGATGAGACAGTGTCATGTACTTCCCAGTTCACCTTGGGTTGACCTAATCACAGCTCACTGGTTCTGAGCTCTCCTGAGAATAATGGACTAATGGAGAGAAATTTTACTGCATCTTAGCTTGTAACTCTGTTCTGCTGGGCCACCTTTGCCGTCCAGGTCATGGCTGCTGTCTCTCAGAGCACTAAGAGGTGAGGCCTGCTTCACGGCAGTCAGCCTTCAACTGCTAATAGCACAGAAGCCTGCGCTGGTAAACTGGCAGAAATCTGAGCTCCCAGAAGGAGTGAAATGTCAGAAACTCTGTGGAGCATGTGTGTGTTTCACCTATCCAGGAACTAAAGAGCTGAAAAGGGACTGGCTGTAGAGTTGAGAGAAAATATTTATAAGCAGACTTCAAATATCTTAGCAGCAGGATTTCATTTTATACACTTTCATGGGACTAGTAAGAGCTGGTATCTCCTGAAAGAGCCTGGAATTTCATCTCAAAAAATAAATCAAGAAGACAGTTTTGTAAGCATGGTGAATTGATTATATTGTGGCCGGATAATTTCCTCTTCCTAATCTTTTATTATGAACTGTCTTAAAATTTTTTAATTATGTAACATGCATGGGGAAAGAGAACTCTTCCATTGTTCACTCCCACCGTAGACAGGAATGGCTTGGCTGAAGCCAGAAGTTGGATAGTGAATCCCAGTCTCCTATGTAGGAAGCAAGAACTCAGTTGTTTGAGTCAGCACCGTTACCTCCAAAGCTCTGTGTTAGCAGGAAGCTGGAGTCGGAGTGAGAACGAGCTATCAAGCCCAGTTACTCTGATATGGGACACAGCGTTTTAACCTTTATGTCAAGTTCTCACTCCTATGAGCAATTTAAAAGAAAAACTTCATGTCTTTTAAAAATGTATTATGTGTTTATGTATGTTTATTTATGTTTGCAAGAACAAGAGAGAAGAAGAAATCTTCCATCTGTTGGTTCACCCCCAAAATACCCACAAGAATCAGGGTCGGGCCAGATCCAGGCCAGGAACCCCAAACTTAATCTGAATCTCCCATGTGAGTGCCAGTGACATAGATCTGGTGCTTTCCAGGATACAGATTAGCAGGAGCTAGACCTTCTGAACAATTTTGAAGTAAAATGATTACCCACTTTAGCTGCTAGGCCATGGTGCTGGGCCCCCTTTCTTTCTCTTGTATACTTTTCTTTTCATGTCACATTAGCATTTCTTCCAAATCATATTTCTTCCCTCTTAGACCATTTAAAACTTCTTTCTTTAGATCTAACTAACATTTTGTTTCCACTTTTCATGTTCTTCTGTGATGGGTTGAAAAATGGTGTGTCAAAAGATAATTATGTTTCAATCACTGGAACCTATGAATTCTATGCTGTATGTGAAAAGCATCTTTGTAGATGTGATTCAGTTAGGATTCTTGAACTGGAGATTATTTTCTATTATCTAAGTCGGCTCTAAATACTATCAAATACATTATCACAACAAAAAGTCAGGAGTTTTAAATATACATTGGAGAAAAATGATGTAAAGATAGAGAGGTTTGAAGACACTGGACTCAAATGATTAGAGTGAAATAGCCACAACTCAAGAAATGCTTGTGGCCACCAAAAGCAGGAAGAACCAAGGAATTGATCCTCTCCTAAAAACACCAGAGTAAGCATGACCCTTTTGACAGTTGATCTTCAGCTCAGTAAATCTGATTTTAGCATTCTTTCTTTCCATAGCTATGAGAATAAATTTCTGTTTGTATCCACCCAGTTTGTGGGAATTTATTACAGCAGTCACACTGTCTTATTTGTGTTTTGTTGCTATACACGAAAGAAATGTATTTAGCTCACAGTTCTTGAAGTTGAAGTCCAAGTTTGGGTCCAAGTATCTGGTAATGGTATCATGCTATGTAACCTGGCAGGAACACATGCAGAAACATGTATGACCAACAGTCATTAGCATAAGAGGAGAGTAATGCTTTACAGCACAATTCTAGGTCTCTAATCCTGTTCCATGGGAGCCAGAACTTTTCTCTAAAGAAGCAGTAATCTGCATATGAGAGCTGTGTCTGTGACCCGTATGTTCACCCCAGTAGACCCTACCTCCCAATACTGCCACATTGAGGAATTAGAAACCTCAGTGTGAGGTTTGGTGGGGACAAATCTTATTGAGACCATAGCCTGCATCTTTAAGTTAGTCAGCATTTCTGTGTACAGTATGTTGAACTGATTTTTTGGTGCTGAAGGTGTAAGAGGTACATTTACCTCTAAGCAAAGTTCTCTTTTGTTAGACTGCCTACCTGCAGGAGATAAGGAGAAAATATAACTGAACTAGTTATTCACCCATTCATATACATTCAGTGTCTTTTAAAATAATTTTATTGGTATATTTGAAGGAAAGAGAGAGATTGAGAGACTGAGATTTTCTCTTTGCTGATTCATTTCTCAAATGACCACAGCAGCCAAACCTGGGCCAGGCACAAGCCAGGAACTAGAAACTTCATCTGGGTTTCCTGTGTAGGTACAGGAGCACAAATATTGGGCCCCTTTCCCTTCTTTTTCGAGAGCATTAACAGGAAGCTGGATTAGAAGTGCAGCAGCTAGGACTCAACAGGGTGCAGTTATGGGATGTTGGCATAGCAGGCAACAGCTTACCACACTATGCCACAACACTAGTGCCTCAATAAATTTGTGAGACTTTAATATTCAAGAAGTACCAAGCATTGTTTTCATGATTAAATAGCTCTCAAACAAGGCATCCACTGATACGTTAATTGTTGTGTTTATTAGTTATAATTCATTAATGTTTAGGCAAAGTAATTTGTAATTCAAGCTATTTCCTTCCCCTCTCTTTTCATCCTTATTTGAAAATAGAAGCAAACTAAATGTCTTAGTTCCGTTTTTCATCTTAGCTCACTTTTGCTATAACTGTCTACTGCAGGACTGGGTGATTTCTAAAAAAGAAAAGCTTATCCAGCTCATGCTTTTAAAGAGTGGGAAGTCCAGGCTTGAGGGGCTGTATTGGAGAAGGCCTTCTTGCTGGTAGGGACCTCCTGCAGGGTTAGATGTTCAGGACATCACCCGAGACAGACAAAGTGTGCTAGAAAGGGCTCACTTCTATGACAAAGCCATTGTCGTAGTAATTCAGCGAACCGTTCATGGGACTATACCAATCATTTACCACAGGTCCCACCTCAGCAATGAGGCCAAGTTTCCAACTTGCGTATTTTGAGCGATATAATCAAACCATCTGATGGACCTTGTTAGAGACACAGATTAAGAACACTGTTGCTGATCCTAAAATGATAGATTATTCTGTTCTGTGCTTGGCCTCAAATCCTAGATTATTAATATTGAAAAAGATCTTAGACATTATTAGCCTAACTCCCATTTTCCAGATGTGGGAAGGAACCAAGGAATCACATTCTCAAGAGGAAAAGTGATTTTTCTGATACCTAGAAACAATGGCAGAACTAAAATTTAATTCTTCTTTATTTCTCAGTCCATGGGCAGAATCAATACTAAAAGTTGGCCTTAAAAATTCATACCTAATTGGCCCAACATGGTAGCCTAGTGGCTAAAGCCCTTGCCTTGCATGTGCTGGGATTCCGTGTGGGGCCAGTTCATGTCCCAGCTGCCCCAATTCCAGTCCAGCTCCCTGCTTGTGGCCTGGGAAGGCTAATGAGGATGACCCAAATTCTTGGAGTCTTGTACCCATGTGGGAGACCCAGAGGAAGCTCCTGGCTCCTGTTTTCGGTTCAGCTCAGCTTCAGCTTTGGATTGGCTCCAGCTGTTGCAGCCACTTAGGGAGTGAACCAGTAGCCAGGAAACTGGCCCCTATGTTTAAATTTTATGATTTTTCACCAGTGAACCTTCCTCCTAAATGGAGAACTTATTTCTGTGCAATTTTATAGTATCAGCTACTGTACAAATTAAAATTTTACTTATTTATTTGATGGAGAGACAGAGATATCTTCCTCAAGTGGCTGCGTTGGCCAGAGCTGCTACAGTCCATATCCAGGAGCCTAGAGCTGCATGTAGGTCTCCGACAGGAGATAGGGGACCAAGCACATCTTTCACTGCTTTCCAAGGTGCATTAGCAGAGAGCTGGATGAGAAGCAGAGGAGCAGAAAGTATTCCAACATGCACTGAAACAAGATGCCTGTATTGCACTGTACCACTATGCAAATACTTAACTCCTCTGAAATAAACCCCATTGCTTTTCTTTAAAAAAAAGTTCATTTTTACGTAAAAGTCAGATTGTAGAAGGAAAAAGAGATTTTTCATCCTCTGGTTTACTTCCCAAATGGCTGCAACAGCTGGAGCCAGGAGCTTCTTAGCTTCTCATGCCTGTGAAGGGGCCCATGGACTTGGGCCATCCTTCACTGTTTTCCCAGGCCATAAACAGAGAACTGAATTGTAAATGAAACAGCTGGAACACAAATAGTACCCATATGGGATGCCAGTGATAGCAGGTGGAGGATTAGCCCGCTGCCCCACTGGATTGCTTTTCAAATTTAAATCTGCTTAGCATTCCTATGACTTTCCAAATTGTAAGTTTGTTTTGGACTGTATCTCTTTCTTCCCCCTCCGTCCCTCTTCCCCCCCTTTCTAGAACTAGGATGTTAGACTGGGGAGAGACCTCCATGCTGAATTAATTCATTTTCTTTATTTTGCAATGACCACTTGGAACAGCTAGTTCTGTGGAGTAATGGGAAAAGCATACGGTTGGGAGATGGGAAATTCTGGTTCCAGATCTGTAATGATTGAACTATGTATGGAAAGTTGATACATAACTCCCTCTCTCTGAACCTCATTTTTATACTTTGTAAAATAAGACTGACCTGAATAACCTGTGCCTTCTGTGAGTCACTGAATCCAGGGCATTTGGAATCTCAGTGCCATACTGCTTTACTGAATTACTTGCCCTTCAGTGACCTTTCTGCGTGAGATTCGTAAGGGCTGTCGTGTCTTATTCAAAGTCCATGCTAATGCCAGGAATGGGAGATGACTGCTCGGAGTGCTAATGTTGATACATAAATTCCTTCTGCATAGGGTTTATTCTATAAGAGCAAACAAGGAAGTTTTCAATACACATCTTCAGTGGGACAGAAAGGCAAAGAGGGTGTAGAGATCTCAAAATAACTGATGGTAAGAATGACAGGAAACATTTACTAAGTGCTGAAGACAGTTCTTAGGGTTTTAAATGACTGGATTTAATGGGTTAAAACATGTAGAACATATAAATAATGCCTGGTATGTGGTATGAGCTATATAAAAAGCAAATGCTATCATCATTTTTGCTATTACATATTATTGGGGTAGTTGTAATTAATCTTCAGGGCAGCCCTGTAAGTTAGGGTTGCTTTCCAAAGGGCTGCGGCTCCACATCTGGCCATGCAGTTTAGCTAGCAGAGCATGACCTGGATTGCAGCCTGCTCTTGCCTCCTTAGCCAATTATACAAGACATAATTGAGCAACCATTACGTGGCAACCCCAGCTGCATCCAGAGTACCTAGTACTGTGCCAACATGTAGCAGGCACTGAATAAATATTTGTTGAATGATGAAATAAATTCAAATGAGAGGCAATAGCAGCTATGAGATGACAAGCTAGGCAAAACTAGGTCTGGTAAAGATTGCTGAGGAGTTTGATTTTTTCTTTTTCCTCAGTCGCAGTCAGCTGTGAAGTCCCACGGATTGTTTTTCATTGAACCATGGTTTCTTTGCATATTTTAGTAAGTTATAGAAATAATTCTGTTGTAGAATGAGTCATAGACCAAGTTGTTTAACTTTCAAGAAATTTTTTTTGGACTTGAATTTGGAGATCTACATCCTGCTTATTGCTTCATCATTGTCTATTTGGCTTTTCATTTTGCTTGCATATGTTGGTTCGCTATGTTTTTGTTTTTTGTTTTTTGTTTTTTCTATGTGAGGCATGGTTTAAAAAAAGAATATTTAAAAAAATTTTTTTTTATTTTAACAATCGTTACATGGTTAATTTGGGCGAAGGGTCAAGGGCTACAGGAAAGTGGGTAAGACTATTATTTCCAAATTGTTTCCTTCATATACCTGAGGTAGAGGGGGATATTGAGGGAGAAGCGCCACCTGGTTTCCCACCCACCCCAAGTCCCGCATGTGGGGCATACTCCGAGATACTCGTTGAAGTGGTTTCAATAGGTCACCAGTTTTGAAATTGCTGCCAATCTTGCCTCTCCAAACACGATGAGGTTGTTGAAAAATCCATTAATTGACATTGTCCGTCATAGCGTCTCTATTTGCTCGGTATTTTGTTGCCAACCTATAGCTGAGGTGGTTGATTAACTTGTTCCATCTTCTGTCCCTTCATGTTTGGGTTCTGGGTCTGGCATTTCAATTGGGGAGATCACCAAAGAAACTTCGCCTGAGGTGTTCCCAGGCCAGATACTTGCATGCACCAGCAAGCACAGGGCCCAGCATAGTCCATCATCCGGTCAACTGGTAGTTGCAATTGCTGGGTTGGTTCTGTTTTCAGCCCCGCCTTCTACTGGAACCAATGGGTGTTGCAGTCCAGCCTGGTTCTGCACAGCACATACTCGGTCTTCACCGAAACCAGTGGGAGCTGCATCCTGATGAGAGCGGCCCACAATAACCCCCACCAGGCCAACCCCCTACCCTGGTTTGCCAATATGTGTGGCAGACCAGTCCAATCTGACCCACACCCCCCCTGGTTCTCGTACATGGCAAATGGCTTTGAAGCTTGGATCCATCTAACCAGCTCAACAGTCAAGCCTTCATGGGTGTGGTTGAGTGCCTCTCTGTCTAGCTACCCCAGCCCCCATCCTAATTCTCGTGCCCTCCCGTGGCAGTGGTAACCCAAGAGGGGGGAACACACTACTTCCCTCCCAGGTCTTTCACTCCCGGATTGTGCACTTTCCAGGTGGTTCTGCAGTTTAACTTGACAGGATTAGCCCCCAGTGCCAGTTTCTGCCAGCTGATGCTACGGCTATGCCCAAACAGCCCTCTCCCATTCTAATTGTAGGTTGCACCCATAGGAACAATCAACCCATCCTTGCTTTTCCCTGGTCTAGTCCTCATGAGGCACACAGGTGTTGTAGCCCTGCTTAGTCTGGTCTGCCCCCATCCCAGTTCATGCTCTCCAGTGGGAGTAGCTGTCCAGCAGGGGAACCACCCCTTATTCCCCCGCTGGCTCTGCCCCCTCCCTTCCTGTTTCTCACGTGTGCTGGATGGGCACTGCAGTCACATCCAGCACAGTCAACCTCATCCTGGAATTCTGTAGTGTGGACTGGTTTTTATCGCAACCAAACCTGGCTCGACCCACGCTCTGTTCTGGTGCTCGGATTTGCCAGTGTTGATGTTAACTGATTAGCCTGGTCTGTCCCCAATCCATGCCTAATGTATGCCAGTGGGAAACTTCTTGTGGCCTGCTCTGGGCTGTTTCCATTCATGCTTCTTGCGCTTACCAGTGTGGTCTGTGTCCTGCCAGAGGAGTTGCCCAGGCTCCTCCATCAGAACCTCTCCCAGTGCCGGATTTTGCGCATGCCAGTGGGTCCATGAGCCAGCCCTAGCCCAGTTCCTGACTAGCTTTCGACCCAAGCTGGTTCTTGTTGTTGGATATTTCAGCCCAGCCATGGCTCGTCTAGTCCATTCCCACATACGGCTTACACATGGTTCAGTAGGGGTTGTGACCTAGCCTAATCCGTCCCACTTCTATCCTGGTCCTCCAGGAGCACCAGACAGTGCTGGGGTCTGGTCCAGCCTGGTGCGTCCAGTCCCTGTCCACACTTGTGCCAAGGGGGATTTCACTGTTACCTGATCAGAACGCAGCCCCCATTTCAGCCCACGTGCTCCTTGGCGGTAGCCTTAATCCAGTTAGTGTGTCTACTGGACAAGACCCGTGCCAAAGCTTTAGCAGGAACTGGTATTTGGTGGTGAGCATTGCTAAGTGGTAATGCATTCTTTAAAGGAAGAGGAACTGTCATTGGGAAACTTTAGGATGTATTCACCTCGCCAAAACACATCGGGTTCAACGTGGAGCCACATAAGCAGCAATTCAAACCACCAAAATCCCAGAGCTCCCCTGCCGGGCAGCCAGCAAACAAAGCCTGGCACCAAATGGTGCCCTGGCCGCCCAAGCCCGGCTCACCATGTGCCCATGATGGTGGGCATATGGGATCCGGGCATGAGACGCCCTGTCCCGGGACCCACCCGCTGCCGAGAGGCGACGGGGACGGTTTGCTATGTTTTAGAAAGCAAGCAATATGTGGGTTGCTTTGAGATGAACTTTGTATTAATTGATCATATATTTTTTCAGTCCCAAATCCAGATTCAGTAGGGGTGGACTTTTTTTTTTTCTTTTTAAAGGATTTAAACAATTTATCTGATCCAGAGCCCATTGTGACTTGTGAAAATTTCCCAGCCTTTGTTTTTCATCACCTTGAAACTTTTGAAAGTAATAATCAGGTACTTTACAGAATGATCCTCAATGGGTATTTCTCTGATACTTTTTTCTTTCCTTCTTCTTCATCTTTTTTTTTTTTAAGATCTATTTATTTTTCTTGGAAAGTCAGATTCCCAGAAAGAAGGAGAGAGAAAGATCTTCCATCCTCTGGTTCGTTCCCCACATGGTTGCAATGACCTGAGCTGAGCCAGTCCAAAACCAGGAGCCAGGAGCTTGGAAAGTCAGATTTACAGAGAAAAGGAGATACAAAGAGAATGATCTGTCTGCTGATTCACTCCCTAAGTGATTGCAACAGCTGGAGCTGACCAGTCCAAAGCCAGGAGCCAGGAGCTTGTTCTAGGTCTCCAATGCAGGTTCAGTGTCCCAAGGCTTTGGGCCATCCTCGACTGCTTTCCCAGGCCACAATCAGGGAGCTGGATGGAAAGTGGAGCAACCAGTACACGAACCAGCACCCATATGGGATCCCAGTGCATGCAAGGCAAGGACTTTAGTCATTATGCCATCCCAGGGGTAGGGTTTTTATCAGCATTATTAAAGAAATCTAGTAGCTTAGGTCTTTGTGACTGAATGGTGAATTTAGGGGAAAATAAAAGCACTGAAACATTATTCTGTTTAAGAATTTCCTGTATGAATTAGTCACGATCATCTCATTTTTCACTTACTGGTACTCTCCCCTCTCTCCCGAAAGGAAACAGCAACCTTCTCTGATAATTGTGATTTAGGGTTCCTTTTCACCAAGGAGATGACAGCTGGACTCTTGGCAATAAATTTTTGTTTGAGCTTTTGTTTCTCTTTCATGCTGATGTTTTCTTGGCACCCACGGCCACATTTGAGAATTCACTTTCTCTCAAAGAGGTTTTTGTTGGCAGTTTTCATCTGATTGCCTTTCTCTTGCATGATAGGATAAGGATACTGTTTGAAAAAGGAGGAACCTGCAGGGCTCCATTGATGGAGTTCTGTCCCCCCATGCCCTTGGCCTGGTTCATGCAGGCCTCTGATGAATCACTGCTGTTACTGCTTGCTGTTTACTGATGCTCATAGCCCAGGATTGGGCAAAGCACAGAATCTGCCCGAGGGACTTAATAGCTAAATCACTCACTTACTCAGTTGGCTTTTCCCCCTCCCTCACCTTCATTGTTGGCTACAGGAAAGAATATAGTGTATATAACATTGTAAGCACAAGGAAATTTAGAGTATGCAGCTTTGTTGCTGCCTGAAGTGGCCTGGGAGTTCAGATGCAAGGATCTGATGCTTTGTGCAGCTGCCATAAATAACTTGCTCTCTTTGGAGTGAAGATGAAGCATTTCCACATGATTGCTCAAGTCCCTTTCTGCAGTGCCCTGATGCTCCCTCCCTCTTTCTTTCATTAATTGCTTAGCAGTTGCTGATGCAATTAAAATGAGATGTGTCTGCAGCCTCTGTGGTTTGCTGTCAGGGTCCTCTCTCTAAGGTCTTCATCTTGCTGCTAGGGATGGGTGAACATCTGATTTTGAAGCAAGAGGAAAGGGGGACCTGTGGCTGTAGTTACATTTTTCTAAAAGCAGCAGCTTGTAGAGTTGAATTTCTCCTGACACTCTAATCATTTTACCAAGCCAAGATTTGGTCCCTTGTGCTGTTCATTAATAGGGCTTGTATTTGGCAAAGCAGTATGTAGAAATGAAACCTCCTGAATTGCTTTTGTTAGTGATAAGAAAAGTA
This sequence comes from Ochotona curzoniae, assembly GCF_017591425.1. NCBI lineage: Eukaryota > Metazoa > Chordata > Mammalia > Lagomorpha > Ochotonidae > Ochotona > Ochotona curzoniae. The sequence goes on from NW_024467122.1 coordinate 68,701,660, forward strand.
TCTTTTTGTTTTTTAAGTAAGAAAGGATAAGAAGGAAATTGCAATTTTGAAACTCAGGAGCATCAAATCCAAACCCAGCAATTTCTATGGAAATGATCTGATTGATAGCAGGCTGGACTGAAGCATGCAAATCCTGAGTGAGTGCTAAGGTGGCCAGGCCCAGGACTCCACTCTGAAGAGTTCTGGCCGAGGGATAATGCCAACCAACCAGGACTCACCATACTTGGTGCCTTAATTTCTGATGGATAGTCTTAGGACGTGACAGACTTCAAAGATTTTTTTTCTTGGTTTTTAATTAGTTTAAAGCGAAGCTAGACTAGTAGAATTAACCTGAAATTTTCTTTAAGGATTTATTTTTATCAAAAAGGCAGATCGAGTTACTGAGAGGAGAGAGAGAAAGATCTTTCATACACTGGTTTATTCCCCGCATGGCCTCAACAGCTGGGGATAAGGAGCCAGGAGCTTCTGCTGGATCTCCCATCCAGGTGCAGGGTCCCAAGTCTTTGGGCCATCCTCCTCTGCTTTCTCAGGCCACAATCAGGGAACTGGTTTGGAAGTAGAACATCTGAGACACAAACCAGCACCTATATGAGATCCCAGTACTTCCAACTTAGCCAACTGAGCCATCATGCCAAATCCAAATCTAAATATTTACATTGAACTATCCCACAATTCTTTTGTCAGATTATGTTAGGATACTTGATTCTGATACACAAATGTATACTTACTTTGAAATAAATGACTTTACTTTTATGATCAGGCAGTTGATGTTCGTTTGGGCTCCAAATTTTTTTATTTAAGTAGGAGGAAGTGTGCAGTACTACCCTGTTTTGCTGAAACCCCATTCTGATCTGGGGCTGGGGTTTATTATCTTTTGTTTGTTTCTTTAAGGTAGACTTTGCTTTTAGATTTACAAGAAAGTTGAGAAGATAGTGTGGTTCTATGTGTATCTATGTATATCTCACACCCAATTTTCTCTGTTGTTAGCATTACCTATTGGTATAATTTGTTACAATCAGTGAACGAGTATTTATGTGTTAAGAATTCCATAGCTCATTTATATTAACCCAATTTCCCTTTTCTACACACCCTTAATGTACATTGCCAGTGTGTACATGTATGCTAATGTTGTTGTTTGGATACTTGCTTAATCCCTAGCGGTATAAGGTGCTGGAGACTCATCTGATACAGTTCCTGTCCTGGTCCTGTTATCAGCCATTTCTCTGCTTGGAGCCCTGGTTCCTTGTATTACAGAAAGGTATTGAAAAATATGATCTTGGAGGCTGGTATCAGGTTAAACTGCTGCTTGCAACACCTGCTTCCCATATCAGAGTGCCAATGTCAGTCCCAGCAGCTCTGCTTCTGATACAGAAGTTAACGCATCCTAAGAAGCAGTGGATGATGACTCATGTGTGTAGGCTTCTAACTTTATCACGGCCCAACCTTGGTTATTGTGATCATTTAAGTAATGAACCAGTAGATGAAAGATCTTTCTTGTCTCCCCTCCAGCCTCTCCATCACCCTGCCTTTCAAGTCACTTAAATACGTAAATAAGATCTGGGTACTAAGCGTACTCCTTACTACTGTGGTGTGGTTATTATTTATAAAATAGAAGTATCTTTCTATTGTCTTATATTTTTAGTAGTATTTAGTAAATTGATTTGCTGTTGGTATTAATCCGAAAAAATTGTAGTTATTACAGATATGGAGGCCATGTTGTATATTGATCCTTCAAGTGCTTGTTAATATTTTAGATATCTTTATGTAGTTATGTAAAATTAAAGCAGATTTTCCTGAGCCGTTTTTTTAAATCCCTGCTCTGATCCCTTTTCTTCCCATCCAAGTACTAACCAGGCCCAGCCCTGCTTAGCTTCCAAGATCAGATGAGATCAGTCACGTTCAGGGTGGTATGGCCGTAGACTGATCCCTTTTCCTAATACTGAGGTTTGACAATTCTGTTTGAGAATGCCAAATTATGGCCTGGCGCGATAGCATAGTGGTTCATGTCCTCACCTCAAACACACAGGGATCCCATGTGGGCAACATTTCTAATCCCAGCCACTCAGCTTCCCATCCAGCTCCCTGCTTGTGGGTTAGGAAAAGCAGTCGAGGACAGCCTAAAGCTTTAGGATCCTGCACCCGCGTGTGAGACCTGGAAGAGTTCCTGACTTCAGATTAGCTCAGCTCCAGCCATTGCGGCCGCCTGGGGAGTGAATCATCGGATGGAAGCTCTTCCTCTCTGTCTCTTCTCCTCTCTGTATATCTGCCTTGCCAATAAAGATAAATAAATCTTTTAAAAAAAGAGAGAGAGAGAGAATGCTAAATTAAGGTAATGCTGAGCAATAAGACTTCAGGAAACTAAAAAGAAAATTAGACTGTTCCCTATCAACTGATTTTTATTGCAAGGAAAGAAGAGATTTTACCTTTGAACAGCAGTGTATTGAATATTGACTCCCACAAATTGGATGTAGAAAATGGAAGAGAACAAAGATTACCTGTGAGAGAAAGCATTTTGGGCCGGGTGCAGTAGACTAGTGGCTAAAGTCCTCACCTTGCCAGGATCCCATATGGGCACCAGTTCTATTCCCAGCAGCCCTGCTTCCACTCCAGCTCCCTGCTTGTGGCCTGGGAAGGCAGAGGAAGATGGCCCAAAGCCTTGGGACACTGCACCCACATGGGAGACGTGGAAGAGGCTCCTGGCTCCTGGCTTCACATCGACTCAGCTCTAGCTGTTACAGCCACTTGGGGGATGAATGATGGGATGAAAGCTCTTTCTGTCTCTCCTCCTCTCTGTATATCTGAATTTGGAAGAAAAATAAATAAATAAGAAAGAAAGAAAGGAAAGCAAGCAAGCAAGCATTTTGCATCTAAGATTTTAGGCAATGCCAATACTTTGGGTACAGATTGGGAATAATGGTCATACAGAACTTTTGTTTTTTTCAGAGAGGTTAACATCTTTGTTTTTCTTTTGATACTATATTTCCTTATTCAGTGTTCTTCTCTGGTGCTGATTAAATAAACTAAGAAAATCATAGGAAGTACAGATGTATGTGTTTATAATATGCATATGTATTTACAAAAAGAAAATTCTGAAATTTTAGCAAGGTAAAATTTGAGGTATAGAAAGGTGACTTTTTAGGGACTGGCACCATGGCTAAGTGAAGGCTAAGCCTCCAGCTACAGCATTAGCATCCCACATGTGTGTCATTTAGAGTCCTGGCTGCTCCTGTTCCGATCCTGATTCCTGCTAATGTACCTAGGAAAGCAGTGGAGGATGACCCAAGTGCTTGGGCCCTTGTACCCATGTACAGGAAGAAGCGCCTGGCTTCAGACTATCCTAGCTGCAGCCACTGCAACCATCTAGGTAGTAAACCAGCATAAAAAAAGTTTTTTTTATAACAATCCTTACAACTGCTGAGCTACCAAAGAGAACTGTCAGGATATGTGGAGCAGTAACAATATCTCCAAGTACAGTATGTGATGAAGGACAAAGTTTCAGAGAATTCTGTTTCTGGATTTCAGGAGGGCAGAATAAAGTAATGGAAATGTGTTAGGAAGTGATGCACACTTCCAGAAATGAAAGATTTTCCCTCTACTGAGGATCACATCATTAAGAACCATTCAATAAGTAATCTTTCTAGGTCCCTGCCAATCCTTTTCCACTGATTGAAATATTTTTACAGAACTTCTTTTTTTAAGATTTATTTATTTTTATTACAAAGTCAGATATACAAAGAGGAGGAGAGACAGAGAGGAATATCTTCCGTCCAATGATTCACTCCCCAAGTGACCACAACGGCTGGTGCTGTGCTGATCTGGAGCCCGGAGCCAGGAACCTCCTTCAGGTCTCCCGCACGGGTGCAGGATTCCAAAGCATTGGGCTGTCCTCCACTGTTTTCCAAGGCCACAAGCAGGGAGCTGGATGGGAAGTGGGGCTGCCAGGATTAGAACCGGCGCCTATATGGGATCCTGGCGTGTTCAAGGTGAGGACTTTAGCTGCTAGGCCACACTGCCTGGCCCTTTACAAAACTTCTAATATCATCCACTCATTGGAAGCCTATAGATGAAGTGATGTAGCATCCCTCAAAACTGATCACTCTGAACAGAAAAAAAAAAATTGCAATGGCAAAGGTTAGGGTCCTTGCCACTTGAGGTTTCCCTTGCCTCACTGTGATGCACTGGAGAGTATGGATAGCAAAGCACTGTTTCGAGTTAATTCCATTTCACAAAGCATACTCCTTCCTTTGGCATCAATAGTTTTGTTAGAAAGGAAACAGGATCTGTACTCTTGTGAACTAGCAGATAAAGCTCTGGCTGTGAAGCTAAGACCCAGTATTGGTGCTGCAGTTCTAATCCAGCTCCCTGCTAATGCACCTGAGGTAGCAGCACCTTAAGTACTTGGATCTTATACCTGAGTGGGAAATGTAGAAGAAGCTCCAGATCCCTGGTTATGGCCTGGGCCAGCTCTAGTCACTATAGCCATTTAGGGACTGAACCGATGGATGAAAGATACCTCATTCTCTCTCTGTGTCTGTCTCTGCCTCTCTCTCTCTCTCCCCCGGCTTTCCTCTTCTTCTCTTCCCTCTCCCCTTCTCCTTGTCCTTTTTCTGTCTCCTCCTCTCCCTCCATCTCTCTCTTTCTTTTCTTCTAACTGTATATCAAATAAAAATGTAATGTTAAGAAATGACTTGCCAAGGTTTGGGACTTAAATTCCAACTAGGCAAGCTGTTTTAAGCCAACTGAGGAAATAATAAATATAAAAAAATTATCCAAGGAGCTGGTTTAGCGTAAGACAGTAGCCCTTGCTTAGGGTTTGGATTTGTTTTGATGACTTCTGATAAAGATTTTTTTACTTATTTGAAAGAACTAGAGAGAGAAAGGTCTTTCTTTCTTTGGTTTACTCCCCAAATGGCTGCCATGGACAGTGCTGATCCAAAGCCAGGATACAGGAAGTTCTCTTGGGTCTCTCAGTGGGTGGCAGGGCCAAAGTACATTAGGCTATCTTCCACTCCTTTCCCAGATACATTAGCAGGAAACAGGATCTGAAGTGGAGCAGCCAGAACTTGAACCTGCTCCCATATTGGGTTCTAACATTCCAGGAAGTGACTTTACCTTGCCACCCCACCACCACCCCAAGGGTGTTCTTTAAACACTAATATTGACTCTAGACTTATATAAATATATTGTAAAATCTGATAAACTCTCTAGTTGTGTGCCTTCAGCTGCTACATCAATTCAGAATTCATTGTCAGATTTTGTTCTAGAGATTAAAAAGAAAGTACAAGTCAGTGTTAGAAGGTGTTTCATAGAATGAAGCTACAAAAAAATGTGGCAGTGGCTCAAAGAATTTACCTCCCACATAGCATTCTAGGGAACTACTGGAAAATATTCCCTACAAAATGAGGATATGAACCAGGAACGAGTAACACTTTGGGAGAGGAAACAAGAAATCCAATAGATAAGAATGACTAAGGGAGTCCTCAAACACTGAGTGGAGATTTCAAGAAAACAACTGGTAGTCAGTATGGGTTGGAAAAGGTCAAAAATCTCCAAGGTAGACTTTACAAAAGTGAAAGAATACTGGATGCATCTGAATCTTTTCATCTAAAAACTTTGGGGAGGAAACTGTTGGTAAAATGTAGAAACCTAAGCAAGTGAGTAGGAACAGTAATACAACTTTACAGGAAAAATAGTTGTTGTAAGGAAGGAAAAGGAAATACAGTTTACTACATGACTCAGATGAGAACAGGCTTACACGGGCTTGTAATAATGAACTGTTCAAAATTACAATGTCATTATAAAGTGTGTGAGCAGAGGTAGAAAGGATCAGGTGTATTACAGTATAATAGGAGAAAAAGAGATCTAAATCATCATCTTCCAAAGTGGAAAATCAATAAATAATTCCCCAAACTAGAAAATCAAGAGCTAATAACACTAGCATATAATTTAGAAACCTAGAGATCAATTCTAGCATAATCAGATGGGCAAACGTTCTGCCTCTGTGGAATACAAGTGGGGTGGCGACAGAGGTGAGAGCTTTCATTTTTCTTAATAAACTTTGTAGGAGTCTTACTCTTCAAACTGTATATGTGTTTGACTGTTAAGTAATAATTGTGGGCATGAGAGGAAAATGCTACCAAAAAAGGGCTCAATTTAAAATATTGTCAGTTTTATGTTCTAAGATGCACTTAGGATGCACATTCCACAGCATCCAGTATGAAGTGCCTGATTTGTGTCCTGATTCCTCCACTTCTGATCTAGCTTCCTGCTGATATTCTATTTTACATTCCCACCAGCAGTGTACAAGAATTCCAGTTTTTCCAAGTCCATAACAACATTTATTGTCCATTTTTATGGCTTTGAGGTGGCAATTGGATTTGCATTTTCTTAACAACTAATGGTTAGTATCATCTTTTCAAGTGCTTATTGGCTATTTGTATGCCTTTGGGAAAATACCTGCTCAGAACCTTTGTCTATTTTTAAATAGGTTGGTTTGTTTTTCACTGTTGGATTTGGAATGTAAATCCTTTATCAGATGTGTGATTCTCCCACATTTTCCCCAATTGTCTCTCACTTCTTTAGTAGTTCTCAGTTCTGTTTATTTGGTCTTTCAGCAAATTTGATTACTGTTTCCACTATATATTTTCTTCACTTCCGGAATTCCACATTCTCCTGATTTTTTTCCCTGCACCTTTCAATTCCACCTCCTTGGCTGCCTGCCTGCCTGCCTTTTTTCTTTCCTTCCTTTTTTCTTTCTCTCCTTCCTTCTTATCTTCCTTCCTTCCTTTCTCTTGAATTTATGTATCAGATTTGAGTTAGCTCACAGTTCAAGGGGATGGAAGGTCTTAAGAACATTGCAATGGCATCTGTTAAGGGTCTTCTTGCTGCATCATAATGAGGTGAAGGGTTTTCCATGGCAAGACAGAGCATCTGTGTTCTCCCGTGCTCCCGCCACCAAACACTGAAACGCCCTAGGGCTCAGTTCTCACACTACTTATTCTGTCATAACCATCTTTGTTATCTTTTCTGCTCTCATTTATATGCTGACAACTTCAAATTTACTGTCTAATATATTCATCTGCCTACTTGACATTTCCACTTAGGTATCTGGTAAGCATTGCAAACTTATTATGTCCAAAACCAGACTGCTGACCTTCCCTCCCCCACCAAACCTAATCCTCCTTCAATCCATTTTTCTAATTGTTTGAGTCAGGAGTCATCCTTGAGTCCTCATTCTCTCTCTTTCCATATCCAGTTTACCATCAAATCCTACTGGCTTTGTGTTTAACATATTTTCTGTGCAACATCTTCTCAGCATCTCCACTGCTACCAGCATAGTCTAAACCATTATTTAGCCTCTTGGATTATTCTAATAGCTCCTTATTGGTCTCCCTGTCGTTAGTCCCCTGTAGCCTTTTCTCAGTACAGCAGCCAGAGTGATCTTTTTAAAGCATGTCAGATTATTTTACCACTCTGCTTAAAACTGTTGTGGCTTCCGGTGTCATTCAGAAAAATTCAAAGTCCTTCCAGTCACATCATCTAGTGCCTATTTGCATTCTGTCCTCATTTACTCTCTTCTCAACCTCTCTCAGTCTTATCCTGTCACACTAGTTTCCTTAAAGAGTTCTAAAACACTCAAGACATTCTTATCTGGAAGCCTTTGTGAATATTCTTCTTCCTGCCTTCTGTGCCTGCTCATCATTCATCCCCATGCCTTCCAAATAGTGCCATGCAGAATCACACTGAAAATAATATTGCTTATTGTAGATTTATTTCTGCATTAATTTTGTTAAAAAAAATCGTACATGGAGATATTATTTATAATGATTACTGAATTTTTTGGTGTCTGCTTAAATTTTACACCAAGGTAAGTGTGCCTTACTTGTCCCATTTGCTCAGCCTGCTGAGAAAACTGGAGAGGAAGGGAAGCCCTGTCTGATAAATGTTAATCTATCATGAAATCATGTCCAGTGGTGAAAAAGGCAAAGCTTTTGTCATAACATACGATCAAAATAAGGATCTCCTCTCTCACCATTTCTATTCATCATTGCACTGAAGGTGCATTGGTTTGTTATTAGCTTCTCCTAATTTTTGATTTCGGTAACTCTGGAGTGCATTCGAAGATCACACAGTGTAAGCCTCCCAGCTTTGTTCTTTTTGTTCAAGATTGCTTTTCCTATTTGAGATCTTTTGGGGTTCCCTGTGAATTTTGGAATTTTATTTTGTATGTGTGGAAAATTTCATTGTGATTGTGATAGGGCTTACACTGAATATATTGATTACTTCTGTCAATGTAGACATGTTTACACTGTCATTTCTTTCATCAGTGTTTCACAGTATTTTCTTTATTTGTTGTTATTTTATAAAAATGCTATTGTTTACAAAAAAGATTTATATATTTATTTATTAGAAGGAGAGAGAGAGACTGAAATCTTCCCTCTATTGGTGTGCTCCCCAAATAGCCAAAACAATTGGGGCCGGTCCTGGCCAAAGACAGAATGTTGACATTCTGTTCAGGTCTCCCACATGGGTACCTGGGGCCCAAGTAGTGAGTGATACTATACTGTCTTCCCAGGCTCATAAACAGAGAGCAGAATTGGAAGAGGAACAGCCAGGATTCAAACTGGCAGTTCAGTATGGAATGCTGGAGGAACAGGTGGCAGTTTAGCTCACTGCACCATAATGACAGCCCACGGGAGGCAAATGCCCACAATTGCTCCATGACTGGATTCTGCTGGAGCTAGGAATCAGGAATATAAGACAGGTCTTCCACGTGGGTGACGGGAACCCAATTAGTTCAGACACCAGTGCTGCTTTCTCAGGCCAGGCATGGGCAGGAAGGTGGAGTCAGACGCTGAAGCTGGGAGTCACAGCCAGGCATGCCAATGTGGGATGCAGACATTTTAATCACTACTTGAAATGCTGCTCCAGTTGGTCTTTAGGAGTTTCTGTGTATAACATCATGATTCAGGGATGGCACAGTAGGTTAGTTACCGCTTGAAATGTCCAAATCCCATATTAGAATGCCAGTTTGAGTTTCAGTTCAAACTTCTGATCAAGCTTCCTGCTAATGCGCCATGGAAATGGAGATCCAAATGGAGTTCCAGGTCTTTGCTTTAACTTAGCCTCTCCGTGGGGGTTGCTGGCATTTGAGGAGTGAGCAAGCATATGGAAGGCTCTCTTACTCTCCTTAATGCTCTTCTGTTCAAGTATTGAAATAAATATTAAGAAAAGAAAAAAGATTGTCTTCTACAAATAGAAACAATTTAACCTTTTTATTTATTATTTGGGTAGTAATTGTTTTTTCTAAGAAAACAATTTGGAATAGAATACTGAAGTTCCAGAAATCAGCTTAATCACATTCATTTTATTTTGGTTTTATTAGTCATATTGTATTTACTTAGGGGAAAACTATACTCATTAAACTTACAAGTTGCTCATATTAATTTAATTAGATTTAGTGATGGGATATCTGAATGTTTAGTTTTAAAGTCATTTATTTAGATGACTTTCCAAAGGGTTTTACATACTGTTGAGAAAGGGTTTTACATGCAGATTACATTTTGAAAATATGTTTAATTTAGCATTCTGTCTCAGACTACTTATTAAAGTATCTGAATATACTTTGACAAGTTAAAATTGCAAATTGAGTCCAATGCCCTATTCCTCCTCACTCTAGCTTCTTGCTTTGCAGAGACACTTTCAAATCTTTCAGTGGTTTCTTCTGCTATTTTACAATTTTATTTACTTTACATGAAAGGCAGAATTAGAGAGAGAGAGAGAATAAATGAATCTTCTATCTGCTAATTCACTTCCCAGATGGGTCATCGTTGCAGTCTCACAGGGTCTGCTGAAGTCAGGAGCTAGGTTCAGTAAATCCAGGCACTCTGATACCAGGAACACAGGTATCGTAACCAGCATCTTAACTTTTTTTTTTAATATTTATTTTTATTGGAAAATGAAGTATACAGAGGAGAGACAGAGGAAGATCTGTGTTTTTTTTAAGATTTATTTATTTTTATTACAAAATCAGATATACACAGAAAAGGAGAGACAGAGATGAAGATCTTCTGTCCGATGATTCATTCTCCAAGTGACCACAATGGGCAGTGCTGTGCTGATCCGAAGCCAAGAGCCAAGAACTTCCTCCAGGTCTCCCACACGGATGCAGGGTCCCAAGGCTTTGGGCCGTCCTTGACTGCTTTTCCAGGCCACAAGCAGGGAGGGAGCTGGCTGGGAAGTGGGGTCACTGGGATTAGAACCAGTGCCCATATGGAACCCTGGTGTATTCAAAACGAGGACTTCAGCCGCCAGGCCATGGCACCGGGCCCAAGAGGAAGATCTTCCGTTGTATGATTCACTCCCCAAGTGAGCGCAACAGCCAGTGCTGCACCAATCCGAAGCCAGGAACCAGGAAATTCTTCTAGGTCTCCCATGCGGGTGCAGAGTCCCAAGGCTTTGGGCCGTCCTTGATTGCTTTCCCAGGCCACAAGCAGGGAGCTGGATGGGAAGTGGAGCTGCCGAGACACAAACTGGTGCCCATATGGGATCCAGGCATGTACAAGGCAAGAACTTTAGGCAGTAGGTTATCATGCTGCACCCTAATCTTTTTTTTTTTTTTTTTTTAAGAATTCCTTAAATTTACTTTATTTTGCCAAAAACCATTGTTTATTAGATAAGACATTAGCATTTAGAATGATGAAGTAATTCAGTCATACTTGAATTTACTGAGTAAGATTGGCAAAGGTTTCAATGAGGCCGAAAGTAAAGAAACACCAATTAAGGTTACTGAATACTCCACTGGGTGTGAGGTAACTATGATGGGAAACTAGCTGCAAAGATTTAAAAACAAAACTAATTTATGTACTCAGTGGAGGATGTGTGGGAATTTTAGCCTCAAAAGTGGGTAGTTTAACCAATTAGAAACCATTCATCACTTGCTACAGAATTCAGAAGAATAAGAATCGAATCAGAATGTCAGAATGTCAGAATGTCAGATTCAAGATACTACCTAATGAAAATAGTTATAAATATATTCTGGGCCTCTGACTACTACCAGAATAAGGCCTGCCTCCAGACTAATTGTGCTGAAGGTTTTGTGAGCCAACCTCAGGTTGGATTTCAAGCCTTCACTTCAAATTTCCTCAGCAGGTTACTCCCCTTTAAGTGGGGTACAATTGAAGGTGATTTGTTCTACTTACACCTTTCCCTCCTGTCTTCCAAAATGTCATCAAAATAAAACTGAATGAAGAGAAAAATAAGCATAGTTCTGTAGGGTAAAGAGAGTAAAAGATGTAACAACAGCAGACAGGAGATATAAAGAAAACATTTTTGTAGGTGGAACGGAGAGAAACGGATTGACCAGCAGACCAAGACCTGCTGAAACATAAGTCTATAAGAGATTGGTAGAGGTGCAGGAACTGTAAACTTTCCAATCCAAAAGATCTCAGCAGTTAATGACAGCAGAGACTTTAAAAGAATGTAGGCTCAAAGCAGGAAAATTCAGAGCACTAAATCATCTCTACTACCCAATGAAACCTGCCACTGCCATCCTAGCCACCCTTACCCCATGATCCTGGCATCTGAATATGTTGCACAGACAGGCTCTGTATTCAGAGGATATACAGCGAGGAGCAGGGATGAAGTGCAGCACTGACAGCAACAAACTCCAAGAAAGCAGACAAAAACAAAACAAACAGAAGATTGATTCTTCTGAGGAAAAAATGACTTGCCCAAGACAAAAGACCTACAGATTCTGACAGGTGGGTGACCTAAATAGTCACTCATCCCTACAGTTACTGCTACCAGTTGACAAGCTGCACCGATGAGAAGAGCTTTTAAGAAGGGACTGCAGAGTCACACCTTTAATATAAGTGGACAGTCAAGGATGACAAGATAAGTTTTCTAATGTAAGTCTACTAAACAAAGAGACAGTAAACAGAGATCATGCAAGAAGCAGGAATAAAACCGAAATTAGATGATGTACCTACAAACATGGACAAAAGATTATTTTTAAAAATCACAGTATCAGGGAGCCCAGGACATTAACCTAGCACCTAAAGTCCTCGCCTTGAACATGCTGGGATCCCATACGGGCACCAGTTCGAATCCTGGCAATCCTGCCTCCCATCCAGCTCCCTGCATGTTGGCCTGAGAAAGCAGCTGAGAACAGCCCAAGGCTTTGGGACCCTGCGCCCTGAAGGGAGACCCAGAAGAAGCTCCTAGCTTTGGATTGGCACAGCTCTTTCTGATGTGGCCACTTGGGAAGTGAACCAGTGGATGGAAGATCTTCCTCTCTGTCTCTCAGCTTCTCTGTATATCTGCCTTCCCAATAAAAATAGACAAATATTTTTTTTAAAAAAAATCACAGTATCAGAAGGGAATTGTTGGAATTTGAAATATTGCTGCAAGAAATTAGAAACAAAGTCCGTTAGGAAATCTGAGGATAGAGATATAAAAAAAGACAATCAAGAAAAAGGAACAAGCAAGTGTTTAGCAAAGAAGTTAAGATCCTGCTGGTCCCAAGACATTGGGCCATCCTTGACTGATTTCCCAGACCACAGGCAGGGAGCTAGGTGGGAAGCAGGGCTGCCAGGATTAGAACCAGCATGCATATGGGATCCTGGGACTTGGGTACTTTAGCCACTAGGTTGTCATGCCAAGGCTCCAGGAATTCTTAAAGGTATATTTTTAACTGAGATAATACACAAAAGGAAATATGCCCTATGAATACAAATTGCCAGTAATTTAAATTTCCAAGAAGTTAAAAAAAAATTCTAAGAAGTAAGTTAGTTTCATAGAAAGATGACTGATGAAGAATTCATGTTGAAGGATGCTAATCGTTTTCTTCATATCCTACCTAATTCAACCACAACCACAACTGTCTTTGTTTTTTTTTTTTTTAATTTTTAGGTTGGTTTAAGGGAGGGAAAGGAGAGAGAACTAAATGTGTATTTATTATGAGCTGATAAAAGGTGTTAGCAGTATTTTCTACTGCAAGCTTAAAACGAATACTTTAGAGTAATCATAGTTACCTCATTATCATGAATGGACAGTGTTGGGACAGAATGAAAGACAACAGGAGTCTTTAGGGAAGCAAAGTAGTTCTGAAGGTTATAAGACTTGATGTTTATGCTATTCACTAGTTATCTGTAGTTTTAACCTTTCTCATATTATAGATGGAGAGATAGCTATGATGTGGTAAAATGTGGCTCTTGCTTCTCCAGAATAGTGATTTTTGTTGATGCAGCTCTTTTTCCTCTGACTGATTTCTGCTGTTGCTTTCTACAGAAAAATCCAAAAGAAAACTACTTTGCTATTCAATATTTTAGGAGAGACTATTCTACAGAACAAGAAATGATAAAATTTAACCTGCTGGATGCCAAAGACTAAAATAATTACTACTTCTTTCAGAGCTGGTTGAAGGACTAAGTTAATCTTCCTGCTTGCCATTTGATATAATTTCAATTTGGGGTGTAATGTGGGGTGTCCTATCTTATCTTCTCCCTTTGTACATGGAGTGCCTACCCTGTGGATAACTAAAAGCTGTTTCAGCTTAGATTTTTCAAAACATATTCTTTTATTCATTTAAATATATTTGTTGTTTGCTTAACATGATCATGTGCTAGATCATTGGGTGGAGTATTAAAAGTGACATGACAGTTCTAGTTTATTGTAGAATGGAGACATAACAAATAGCTATTTTCCATTAGATATATGCTTCAGAGGAAACTGAGTCGCTGCGAGTTTGTGGATGTGGTCCCTAATTTAATTTTCTGTAAACTAATATGAATGGTAAAATCCCTAAAGAGATTGTCAGAAAATTTAGCATGTTTTTGATCATGGTAGCCATGTGTTAGCAGTAGACATTAAAGAATATTGTGCCTCGGGCCCGGCGCGGTGGCGCAAGTGGTTAAAGGTCCTCGCCTTGCACGCCCGGGATCCCGTATGGGCGCCGGTTCTAATCCCGTCAGCCCCGCTTCCCTTCCAGCTCCCTGCCTGTGGCCTGGGAAAGCAGTGGAGGACGGCCCAAAGCTTTGGGACCCTGCACCCATGTGGGAGACCCGGAAGAGGCTCCTGGCTTCGGATCGGCATAGTATCGGCCCGTTGCGCTCACTTGGGAAGTGAATCATTGGACGGAAGATCTTCCTCTCTGTCTCTCCTCTCTGTATATCCGCCTTTCCAATAAACAAAATAATAAAAATCAAAATCAAAAAAAAAAAAAAAGAATATTGTGCCTCAAAGTATATTTGTCTTTCTCTTGGTTTTCTTTTCTTTCTTTCTTCCATCCTTCCTTTTTTCTTTTTCTTTTCTTTTCTTTTCTTTTAGATTTTTATTTATTTTTATTACAAAGTCAGATATACAGAGAGGAGGAGAAAAGACAGAGAGGAAGATCTTCCATCCGATGATTCACTCCCCAGGTGAGCACGACAGCCGATGCTATGCCGATCCGAAGCCAGGAGCCAGGAACCTCTTCCGTGTCTCCCACACAGGTGCAGGGTCCCAAAGCCTTGGGCCATCCTCGACTGCTTTCCCAGGCCACTGGCAGGGAGCTGGAAGGGAAGTGGAGCTGCCGGGATTAGAACCGGCACCCATATGGGATCCCGGGGCGTTCAAGGCGAGGACTTTAGCCACCAGGCCACACTACCAAGTCCATTTTTTCTTTTTCTTTTTGTGGATTTATTTTTGTTGCAAAGACAGTTCAGAGTTATGGAGAGCAGAGCCAGAAAGCTCTTCCACCCACTGGTTAACTCCCCAAATGGCCACAACGGTCAGAGCTGAGCTGATCTAGAGCCAGGAGCCAGGAACTTCCAGGTCTCCCTTGCTGGTGCAGGGACCCAAGACTTTATGCTGTCCTCTACTGCTTTCCCAGGCCATAAGCAGGGAGCAGGGTGGGAAGTGGAGCAGCTGGGATAAGAACCAGTGCCCTTAGGGGATCCTGTCACTTGCAGTGTGAGGATTGGGCTGTTGAGCCATTGCGCTGACCACTTTCCATTCTTTCTCTTTCCTTCCTCCTTAACTCACAACCTTCCTTTCACTGATGTTTTATATTAATCATTCATTTCATCTGTCCACATTTTTCTATTTGTCTACATTTCTATTTTTCTTATTTTTGTCTGATTTTTATCTTTATTTAAATAGTCTCAATACCATGTCTTTTTGTAGGGGGATATGATTGTTTTATGTTCTTTTTTTTTTTTTTAGAGAGATTTATTTCATTTTTTTATTGCAAAGTCAGATATACAGAGAGGAGGAGAGACAGAGATGAAGGTCTTCCGTCTGATGGTTCACTCCCCAAGTGACCGCCAACAGCCGGTGCTGTGCCAATCCGAATCCAACATCCAGGAACTTCTTCCAGGTCTCCCACAATGGTGCAGAGTCCCAAGGCTTTGGGCTGTCGTCGACTGCTTTTCCAGGCCATAGGGAGCTGAATGGGAAGTGGAACTGCTGGGATTAGAACCGGCGCCCCTATGGGATCCTGGGGCGTTAAAGGCTAGGACTTTGGCCGCTAGGCCACTGTGCCGGACCCCGTGTTTTACTTTTCATATTGATATGTATTGTATAGTTCATTTATTTTCACAGTTCTTAGTGTTCCACTCTTCGAGTATATGGAATTATGTTTTGGTCAATCTGTTGATGGACATTTTGTTTCTTTTTAGAGATATTAATGATGTGAATATTGCTCTTTGTGTCTCCTGGTACACATGTGTAATATTTTTGTACAGTGCAAACCTGGAGCAGAGTTGCTAGAGTGAAGGGCGTGCATGTGTTTTCCTTTGCTGCATGCATTTGTGAAAGTGCTTATCCCAGTTTAAACTTCTTCTACCAACTTTGCTTCAACACTACGTGTTATTATCAACTTTCAAAAGTTTGCCAGTATGATGGCTGCATAATGCTATCTTAAATACGACCAAAACTTTGATTAAGGACAGTATGTTCATCTGTCAGTCTATCTTTGCTTTCTCTTACTCTCATTCTTCAAGAAACTAATCCAAAAAAGGAATACAAATATGAGAGTATGGACATTCCTAGGTTTTCTGTTAATGTTTCTAAGACACAAAGTATAACTTCTGAGGGCGTGCATTAAGGACAGGGTACTTATGAGAATATCCCTCATGAATGTCTATGTACAGGCTTTCTCTCTGAATGGAGAATCTGATCTTGTTAGGATGATAATAAAATAACTTGATATTTTGCTGCCTGGCTTGCAATACTATATATATTGAAATGAGATCTTGGAATATAAATTCTTTTTTTTCTTGCTTTTCTGTGGGAGATTAAAAATTCTTTTATTTATAGTTAGGAAAAACATCAACTTGAAAGAATAAAATATATCTGTATTAGGTCCGTTATTATCATAGTGAAAATTTACTAGGAGTTTGCCTTTACAGTGGGTAGAATTAACAACAATGACATTTAAAAGCATGTGTTTATGTCACCTCAACTGGTAGAAATTTATAAGTAATATCTGTTTTATATTAGTTTCTCCACTCTCCCCACCCCCGCCCTGTTGTTGTAGTTGTGACCATTCATTTTCTTCTGATTTGTGCATATGTCTGCTCGCTTTTTCACTCTTTTACTCACCCAGACCAATGCAGCTTTGTAGCTAGAAATCCATAGAATCTCTTGCAGCAAGGTTAACAAAACCCATGAAGTAGGAGGGAGAAAAACAAATCCAGAATGAGGAAATGTGAAAATCATACTAAAACGGGCCAGTTTAATATTACATGGACTGAAAGAAGATACCTCATTGCCTGAGGGATAAATGCAACTGAACTATCTCAGCAATACACATACCTCTGTAGAGCTCAACGATTGTGATTCTTCAAACTCGTCATGCTAAGTCCAGAGCTGTTGGCTTTAGCTCCTGCTGTCATCTCATTCGTATTATTTTTAAGGGGCTCCTGATTAGCAATGTATTATTTTTGTGCTGAAGATGTTTGTTTGAGTGTGGAGATTTTCTCCTTGATGAATACACTTGTAAGAGAGTTAAAGATAACAGTGATATTGAAGATAGCTGCCCCAGACAGTCAGACCATTTGAATTTACACCAGTTAGAGAATACAGGCCTACATTTTCACTAATCTTGTAAGGCATTGAAGCCAAGAGGTTTCAGTGGCCACAGCTAATGTTACAGATCTTGAGAATGCTAGGGGGAAGAAGGGAAACTGTTTAACGGAAGCCAGGAAAGCTTCCTTTATAGAATTAAAGTCTGCTGGTTGTAGAGTTGGGAAGGGACAGATTGAGAGAGATCTCCTATATCTTTTTTCTATTATTATTATTTTTTAATATGAAAGGCAGATATACAAAGAGGAAGAGAGACAGGAAGATCTTTTGTCTTATGGTTCATTTCCCAAGCGGCCGCAAAGGCTGGAGCTGAGCCAAATCTGATGCCAGGAGCCAGGAGCTTCTGGTCTCCCACGCAGTGCAGGGTCTCAAAGCTTTGGGCCGTTCTCAGCTGCATTCCCAGGCCACACGAAGCTATCCCACTGATTTGTTTTTCCAGAGATTCCTTCTCAGACAAGTGATTAGGAAAATGCCTCATTACAGTGAAGATTGTTTTCTTTCTAACTCTTTAGATAATTACAAGATTAGTACCAACTTGTCACCTACTGGCCAATCTTATCTGTAACAAAGACAATGTTTCAGCTACCTCAGTGCATAGCAGAATGTTAACTTGGGGCTTTGTCCTGGATCTGTTCTCAGTCTGCTCAGATGAACATTGACAAGCACTATTTTAGCTCTTCTGGTAGAACCCAAAGTAGAGTAGAACAAATATGGTGCAAGCTCATCCTGTTTCTGTTGCTCACATACCGTCTCCACCAAACAAGGTCGTGAAAAGCCAGAAAAAAAGGAAAACTCTAATTTCATTTTTACAACTAATACTGTAGTATCAAGTTGTTGACCTATGATTTTTTCAAAAGGGCTTTCTGTTAGGATGCAGGACTTTTTTGAACTGACCCTCATATGCTTTTGTCACAGTCAGTGGCTTAACGCACTGCACTATAACACCAGCCCCAGAATCCAGAACCTTCTGATCTTTGAGATACAGGTTAGTGTGTGCAGCCTCTCTGGAGGCCCATGTAAATAATCAAGCCTGTTGCAGCAGCATTTAACATCTATTAGACCATATGACAGCAACAATACTAAATGCTTTTTACATATTTCATTTAATTCTTGGACCAGCTCTATGAAATATATACTTGTGCAATTTTCATTTTACTAATGAGAAAGCTGTAGCTTAATGCAGTTAAATAACTTCCCTGAAGTTATGCAAGCAGTTGTAAGACCTGTCTGAACTAAAGTTGGCTTTGTCCTTGCAGTGTTCTTTCTGATTGTCTCCTCCTACTCATCTTCTACTTTTACTTCTTTTAGAAGAGATCTTTTCCCCATCATCTCATCGATTCCTAAACCAAAACCCTTCTCTATTCCTTCCTGTAACAGTCCACCTCTATGGAGCTTTATCCCTCCACAGGGTTTAATGAAGTTAAAATTACATGAACCAAATAAATTATGGTTTATTTAAAAGAATTCTATTCAAACATTTATGTTATGTTTACATATTATGGCTAGTGTGGGATAGGAATGGCACAGTGTCTTAAGTTGTCCGCTTGGGATACCTGCATCCAATTTGGAATGCCAGTTTCTGTCCCAGCCACTCCAACTTGTGATCCATCTTGCTGTAATGCATCTTCAAGGGCAGCAGATGATGGCCCAGGACTTGCGTTCCTGCCACCCATGTGGGAAGCCTCCTTTGAGTTCTAGGCCACTGGGTTTGAGCTGGCCAACCTCTGGCTATTGTGTACATTTGAAGAGTGAACCAGCTGATGGGAAATCTGTGTCTGTCTGTCTTTCCCTCTTTCTGTGTTACTTTTCATTTTCAAACAAATAATAGCTAGGTAGCACAAAAATATTCAATGAAATTCTGATAATTTGACCTATTGTAATCTGAAAACCAGTTATTCTTGAGGAAAATGTTAATACTTTTATAGTAGAATTCCTTAACTATCATTCAAATATTATGTTTGAAGAAGATGCAGAAATGCAATACTTTGATGAATAGGGAACATTTGAAGAGTTGTATATCATGAACACTCAGCAAAGCTCTGCTCTCAAAAAATTAATGTCTTGTTTTAGAATAATCAGGAGGAATAAGTCTGATGCAGAACCCCCATTCCTAGCTGAAAAGGCTGTGTTTACTGTGCATGTCACTAGGAATCCATGGACTGGAACTGCAGTTCTCTACATAAAAGAATAAACATGGGCAGACAAAACCAAAACTTAATACTGTGCTTGGCTGGTTGGTTACTTGAGGGACAGAAGCAGAGTTCTCATCTGCTAGTTCACTCCCTAGCAGGGGCTGAGGCTAAGAACCAAGAATGCAATCCAGGGACACTGATTGGAGATTGTAGGCTTCTTACCCGCTAGCTAACACCCAGCCATGCACTGTAGGTTTTTTCAATTAAAACCTGAAACAGGTTCCTGGCCTGATAGCCTAGTGGGTAAAGTCCTCTAGGATCCCATTGTGGGCACCAGTTCATGTTCTGGCTGCTCCACTGTCCTTTCAGCTCCCTGCTTGTGGCCTGGGAAAGCAGTTGAAGACAGCCCAAAGCCTTGGGACCCTGCACCTGCATTGGAGACCTGGAAGAAACTCCTAGCTTATGATTGGCTCTGCTCCAGCCATTGGACCCACTTGGGATAGTGAACCAGCAAATGGGAGATCTTTCTCTGTGTTTCCTCTCTCTATTTCTGCCTTTCCAGTAAGAATAAATAAATCTTATTTAAAAAAAAAAAAAAGCCTGAAATGGGGCCCGGCGGCATGGCCTAGCAGCCTAAGTCCTCGCCTTGAAGGCGCCCGGATCTCATATGGGCGCCGGTTCTAATCCCGGCAGCTCCACTTCCCATCAAGCTCCCTGCTTGTGGCCTGGGAAAGCAGTCGAGGACGGCCCAAGGCCTTGGGACCCTGCACCCATGTGGGAGACCTGGAAGAAGTTCCTGGCTCCTGGCTTCGGATCAGCATAGCATCGGCTGTCGTGCTCACTTGGGGAGTGAATCATCGGACGGAAGATCTTCCTCTCTGTCTCTCCTCCTCTCTGTATATCTGACTTTCCAATAAATAAATAAATCTTTAAAAAAAAAAAAAAAGGCCCGAAATGGCTGTTTGTGGCTACATGGTGCGATATTTTAATTGCAGCTTAGGATTCCCACATCCCATTTGGACTCTTTCAATTCACAGCTACTGAACTTCTCACCCTGCATTCCTGCTAATGTGCACCCAAGTTGGCAGCTGTTGCTTGGGTCTTTGTCAGTCAGGTGGATTACTCTGTTGAAGTTGTGGGCTGTTGGCTCCCAGCTGGGCTAGCCCCAGCTTTTCAGGATATCTAGGAAGTAAACCACAAAGTGCAAGATCTTTATCCATCTTTGTCTCTCTGTGTCTCTGCCTTTCAAATAAGAGAGAAAGGTTAAAAAACAGTAGAAGATTAAAAAGAAAAAATGGGGCCAGTACTGGGGCATAACGGATAAATTACTCCCCTACTGATATGCCTTGGAAAGCACCTGGAAATGCTCTTAGGACCCGGCACAATGGCCTACTGGCTTAAGTCCTTGCCTTGTACTCACCAGGATCCTAAATGGGCACCGGTTCTAATCCCGGCAGCTCCGCTTCCCATCCAGCTCCCTGCTTGTTGCCTGGGAAAGCAGTCGAGGACGGCCCAAAGCCTTGGGACCCTGCACCTGTGAGGGAGACCTGGAGGAGGTTCCTGGCTGTTGGCTTTGGACCAGTGCAGCACCGGCTGTTGGCGGTCACTTGGCGAGTGAATCATGGGACGAAAGATCTTCCTCTCTGTCTCTCCTCCTCTATGTCTGACTTTGCAATAAAAAAAAAAAATAATAATAATAGTAAAACTTTTTTAAAAAAAAGAAAATGCTTCAAGGTCTTGGGTCCCTTTACCCGTGTGGAATACCCAGAAGAATCCCCTGACTTCAGCTTGACCGAGCTCCAGCTGTTGCAGCCATTGTGGAGTGAACCAGCAAATGAAGAATCTTTTTTTGTCTCACTCTGTTTCCTTGTTTCTCCCTTTCTCACTCTGTAACTTTATAATATATAAAGATTTTTAGGAGCATTGGCTTTTAATCTCCAAATTGCTCCAGTCAGAATAAATTTAAGGAATTTATTAGTGGGGGAGTTGTATCAGAAGCGGGGCAGCTGGATCACAAAAGCTGTGTTCGCTTTGGCAGCACATATACTAAAATCACCAAAGCTAGCACCTAAATGAGGGATGCTGGCACCTCAGGCAGGGGATTAGCCTGGTACACTACTATACTGGGCCCCAAGTTAATTTCTTTTTCTTTATCTATTAATAGTTTTGTAGATACAGGAATTTTTCCTTTCCTATTTTCCCCTCCTATCATTCCCCCCTCCTCAATCCCACTATTATAACAGTAGTTTAATCCTTTTTTTTGGAAGATTTAGTTATTTTTATTGGAAAGGCAGACAAACTCAGAGGAGGAGAGACAGAGAGGATGATCTTCCGTCCAATGGTTCACTCCCCAAGTGGCTGAAACGGCTGGAGCTGACCCAATCCGAAGCCAGGAGCCAGGAGCTCTTCTGGGTCTCCCACACAGGTGCAGGCTCCCAAGGCCTTGTGCCATCCTTGACTGCTTTCTCAGGCCACAAGCAGGGTGGGAAGTGGAACTGTTGAGATTAGAACTGGCACTCGTATGGGATCCTGGAGTGTTCAGGACGAGGACTTTAACCACTAGGCTATCGCGCTGGGTCCACAGTAATTAAATCTGTTAGTAACAGTTACATGTTTCACTTTCTGCTATTTAAGTGTTTCTTGGCATTGTAGGCATATAAGCCAAGGTAGAACATATAGTATCATACTGCCAAGGTATGTTTAAGTGTTTCTTTGGGAGTCCTACTTCTGTTTGAGAGTACAGATAAATGCGTCCTGCAACGTCCTTACTTCCCAGTATACTAGTCGCTGTTACACAGTTCATCCATGAGAGTTTATGTATGTGTTTACCTGTATGTCTGTTTGCTTTGTACTTTGCGTGAAAGCTGTCTTGTATCAGAGGGAACGTATATATTTGTCCTTTTGGGACCAAGTTCTTTGGAGAAGTAACCTGCCTAAGGTTTTGTAACTAAATGTTGGGCATCTGGGGCTGACCTGCCTCTGCCAGCTGCTCTATAAGCTCAGTACTGCAGTATAAATCATTTTAAGTGGGTTTGGGATAAAGTCTGTGTGTGGAGGTTTGCGGATGCCTGCTAATGGAAGTCAGCCCTACTCCTCTGTGAAGTGTCTTTTTGGAGTAGAAGTGAGCTATTTGCAGAGCACAGCAGCTTCCTGATTGATTCCATAGCTCAGTCATTGAACTCTGGAGATATTGGCTAGATGTTTTAATGTTTCCCATTCCCTGGCCCTCCTAAATTTTTAGAATCAGCAGACTTATTTTCCATGAGGTGTGTCTAGTAATATGAAATGAAATACAGATCCCAAATATATGCCGGGCTTTCTCCTGCCTTAGGGGTATGCCTACGCTATTCCATACTCTGAGTGCAAACACCCTGTCCCTTTATGTAAATGGCTCCTTCTCATCTGCTGGGTCTCAGTGTAAATCCAACCTCCTCAGCATTGCCATCCCTGAAGACCCCAGGTAGGGATGTAGGTGTGTAATGCAGAACTTGAAAAACAAAATGCAGGAGCTACATGTAGAGGGTATATAATAATTGGCTAAATGATTGCGAAATGGTTGAATTTAATGTGTCCAGGGCCTGAAAAACAGTAAAAAGCTGTTAGCTGTTTGGCCCTTCCCCCAACCCTCTTCCAACAAGTACCTTAATTGCCCTCACACCTCTATGTGCCACAGAAAGAGGAAACCAAATCTGTGCGTAACAGCAATGCTGAGAGCCGTGTCAGGCAGTTTAATATTTTATTATCTCTATTCCTCAGCTTGTCATGCCTTGTTGTTGTTTTCTTTTCTCTGTGACTTCTCACCTGCCCACTTGACTGTGACTCAGATTGTGCCTGCTGAAAGGGTGTGTCTGAGAAGTGAGATGGCCCTGAGAGCAGGGGAGGAAGGGTGGTGTGACAAGGGCTGGCAGAAATCTCTTTCAGGACTCTAATCGCGCTGAGGTCACAGTTGGAGAGTCAAGAATGAGAGGAGCTTGGAGTGCCTCTTTTTCTTGCTCAGGGCCCTGAGCTTGAGTGCTTAGCTGGCAGGCAGGCACCTTCTCCTCCTCAGTTACTGTCAGAGCAACATGAAGGTCAGGCAGAAAGAGACAAATGAGAGCAGCTCAGGGAAAGGAGGTTACCACGGTAACAAGCAGGCGGGACTGCTATTTGGAAACAGGCCTAATCTTCCTCCTCCTTCTCCCTCCTTCTCTGCACAGGAAGATGGGTATTGTTTAGCTGACCTGCATCCTTGGGGTGGGAGCCATAATCCCTTTCTGACAGTTCCCAGTGACACTGGAGTGAGCTGCTTTGCATTTTAATTTGATAAGCAGCAGCCACAGTTTTCTCAGAAGTGCAGGAAACATGGCTTTTTCTGGCCCTGTTCCAGGTAGAATTCTGGTTGCCACAGAGAGGGATTTGAGATTATTGTGATTTTTTTTCCAACAAAGATGCTTCTTATTTGCATATGCGTGAAAGATACCCTTTGGTTCTAGATGCTAGAATTGAATGAATACAAGCTGTTCTTGGGCTATGAATGTATTCTGTTTGAAGGTCACTGATATTGCCCAAGCACCAGCTCTTAGGAACCACCCAGCTGTCTGAGGCAGTCTTGTCCAGCTGACCCCTGCAGAGGAGGTTCTGACGTCACGTCCTTACTCCCCTGCCTCCTGCCTACTGCTGTATACACTATGCATTCTTCCTCTGCCTGTCCATTTCCTATCAATGTTGGTTCCTTCTTGTAATAAACTTTTTTCTTGAAAAATAAAAATAGCTTTTTAACTAGAATAATTACAGTTGCAATCTAATGAAAAACCAAATGCCAAAAATGTGAGAGACTAAAATCATCGTGAATCTCACTAACAAGAAGTAACTGCTAGAACATCTTTTTGGATATTAACCTCTAATTTTATATTTCAAGCTGCACATTGTGTAAGATACTTACGTATAAATCAGTTTGACAGGCTAACATAACACATGCTGTGTTTCTTTTCTTTAGCTATTAAGAACAGTATTGAAGCAAACTGTATACGATGAGTGTGTACTTATCCTATTGTCGTCTTGGTATAAATCTGAGAAATTGAACTTTAAGACAAAAGAACATGTACGTTTTGTATTGTAATACTTACTGCCAAACTGTCCTCTCTAGAGGGCACCACGAAATACTTGAGAATGCCTGCTTTTTTTTTTTGTATACTCTAACCCTAACCCTTTCGTCTTTGCCAGTAAAATAAAAGGAAAATTCTATTTTATGCTTATTTATACATTTTTCTCTAGTTCTTTAAAATACTCAGATGCCTCTTCACATTATTTATCAGGAAACTATTTACTTCTTTACCTAATGTATTTCTACCTAGCTTTTCCTATGATGATGACAACTGGATAACTAAAAAATGACAACTAAAAGAATTGATTTTATTTTTAAAGATTTATTTATTGAGAAGTCAAGAGTGAGTGAAAGAGACTCTTTACCTGCTGGTACATTCTCCAGGTGGCTGCAGTAGCCAGTGGCTGTGCAAGGCCAAAGCCAGGAGCCTCATCCGAGTCTGTGACGTGAGTAGCAGGAGCCTAAACACTTGGGATAGCTTTCCCAGGCTATTACAAGAGAACTGAGTCAGGAGCAGAACAGCTGGAACATGAAGCAGCCCCTACGTAGGATACCCCGGCAGCCTGGCCTGCTACGCCATAATCTTGATCCTTAAAAGATTTTTAAGGCACCTAATCACAACCATGTTTTCTCTGTAGCCTCCCTTCCCCAAACCAAATCTAAAGCCTACTTTAATCTTTTTATTCCATTAATGAAACACCATTCACTCAAATTTATGCTTCAGACACCGAGGCTGGCATTTTTTTAAAAGGATTATTGATTTTTATTGGAAATGCAGATGTGCTGAAAGAAGGCAATGCAGAGAGAAAGATCTGTCTGTTGATTCATTCCCCAAGTAACTGCAAAGGCTAGAGCTGAATCGACCAGAAGCCAGGAGCCAGGAGCTTCTTCTGGGCATCCCTTGCAGGTGCAGGATCCCAAGGCTTTGAACCATCTTCTGTTGCTTTCCCAGGCCACAAGCAGGGAGCTGGATGGCAAATGGAGCAGCTGAAACATGAGCCTTTGCCCACATGGGATCCCAGTGCATGCAAGGCGGGCTCCTTAGCCACTAGGCCATCACACCGGGTCCTGGGGCTGACATTTTTAAGATACATTTGTTTGAAGCCGATATATATGTTCCATCTGCTGATTTACACTCCAGATACCTGTAACAGCCAAGACTGGGTCAGGTCAAAACTAGGAGCCTAGAAGTACAACTGGATCTCCCAGGTAGGTGTCAGGAACTCAAGAACTTGGGCCATTATCCACTGTCTTTCCAAGTTCATTAGCAAGAAACGGTATGGGAAGCAGAGTAGCTGGGACTCAGCCGGCACTCCAGTTTGGAATATAGATATCCTAAGAAATAGTTTAAACCAGAGTGCCACAACACTCCCATTGTGGACTTTTTGTTTTGATTCGGTTTTTGTGGGGTTTTGTTTGTTTGTTTTGTCCGTAGCTGTATCTTCAGTAGCTATCACCATGCCTGCCATGTATTAGGTGCTCAGTAAATACTTATGGAGTGAGTCTGCTCCTGGTGATCTGATTCCTTTAGTGATTATTTCCTTTTACCTTTATTGATGTCTCACAAAACAAAATTGCTGCATAGGTCTTAAATCCTCTTGAGTGGGGCTAGTGCTGTAGCATAGGGGGAGAGACAGATTTCTTCCAAGTCTCCCACGCGGATGCAGGGTCCCAAGGCTTTGGGTCATCTTCTATTGTTTTCCCAGGCCACAAGCAGGGAGCTGGAAGGGAAATGGAACAGCTGGAACATAAACCAGCACTCATATGGGATCCTGGCGCGTGCAAGGCAAGGACTTTAGCCACTAGACTACCACGCCAGGCCTGCCGCTGTTTTTTTATATCTCCTGTCTGAGATAATGACACCAGAAACCGGAGTCAACTGAGGCTTTTCTTACCTTCTTGACATTGGGTCCAGCATTGAGTACTATAAATGCTTCCCCTAAATCATTCCTTTCCTTCCTTTACAACTATATCTTACTTCAATCAAGGCATCATCGTATCTTACATGGGTTAATCTCTCTCAAACCTAAAGTGAAAGTTGGAAAAGCCTGCTGGATCATGTCACCATCCTGCTTACAACTCCACAGTGACTTCTTTCCCATGACATGTCACCTCCTGTCACTCTCCAGCCCCCCATACCAAACTGTTGTGACTCCTTTGACCATATATTTGGTATTAACTCTGGACCAAAAGAAAAAAAATTTTCCCCTTATCCTGTTAGTTGTAGTCTCTGAGGTTCAGCTGACATGTCACTTGTCTCCAAAATAGACATAAATGATTCTTCCCCTTTTACTTCCTTTATT
Source organism: Ochotona curzoniae (assembly GCF_017591425.1). Classification (NCBI taxonomy): domain Eukaryota; kingdom Metazoa; phylum Chordata; class Mammalia; order Lagomorpha; family Ochotonidae; genus Ochotona; species Ochotona curzoniae. Next base: position 68,728,245 of record NW_024467122.1, read on the forward strand.
ATATTCATCACGTACAGTCTAGTGTCAAGACCGAAATAGGCATTTAACTTTGCTGAATGAAGAAATGAATGAATGCTTATTAGGAACCAAATGAAGTTCTAAAGCAAGGCATGCTAAATGACTTTCTCGCCTTCCTCTTTCTCCTCCCGATAGAGTTGTTAGGTGGGTGAATGAGAGTGCCTTGATTTCATCAGGGTTATTTTAAAAAGTCTTTTCTGATATCCTTGGTGACATGTTGATGAAATGTGGACTGGGTGGTGACACAGTTGGCTGGTTTTTATAGCTGGCTGAAGAGCCATATTTAAAGAGAATAGATTACTAGATGTTTCTTAGCTGGGATGAAGGTGATGTAACTACAAGATACTCAGCCTTTGGTTCAGTCTTGTTCAACATTTTTATTACAGCCTCATATGAAAGGTATGCATTTAAATTTGTTGGCTACATAGTGGTTAGGATTTTACCAGTTATAAGAGAAATCTAGCTTGAGGTAGTTTAAGCAAATAAAAACTGTGTGGATTCCCAGGATTGGAGTTTATTAGAGGCAGGCCATGGAATCACATCGTATTGCTAGAATTCTTTCCACTCATCTTTCTGTTCTGCTTTTCCTTGAATTGGCTTTGTTCTTAGGCAGACCTTCTTCCTGTATAAGACAAAGTAGTCCCTGGCAGCTCCAGATAAAATTAGTCTTCTAGTTTAACATACCACGGGAAGAGAATCTCTTTAACCTCTGGAGAACCTATTCGGTTAAGTTATGGGCTATCTGGGCGTACTCCTGAAGTGCAGTGAGGTCAGGGGGTTCAGCTTCCCACAGGAAATTGATTGTTCTACAAGAAGATTGTACTGCCGTGAACCACTAGAAAGGAACTGCTGAACCACTGAATGAATGGAGGTGGAAAATATCACAAGATAATGGAAAGATGGAATTAAATTAACTAGATATTATTTCTATTATTGGCTAATATTTATTGAGCTTTTACTGAGTGTAAGAGGGCATTGTATACTGAACACTTTATATTCAGTTAATTGCCACAATGTATCTTATAAAATGAAAGTACTTTTTAAAAAATATTTATTTTCATTTGAAAGGAAGACTTTTTTTAATTGAAAGGCAGATTTACAGTGAGACAAAGATAAATCTCCTGTCTACTGGTACACTCCCCAAAGGGCCATGCTGACCAGCACTGAACTGAAGCAAGGAGCTTCCTTCAGGTCTCCCACATGGGCACAGGGACATAGAACTTGAGGAACTTTGGGCCATCTTCTGCTGCTTTCTCAGGCCATAAGCAGGGAACTGGAACCTAAGTATAACAGCTGGGACATGAGTGCCCACATGAGATCCTGGCACTGCAGAGGGAGGATTAGCCGATATGCCACAATGCCAGCCCCAAAACCTAAGTACTTTTGATGTTTTCATTTTATATAGCAACAAACCGAAACTCAGAAAGCTTGCATAATATATCTTTGGTCCCATAGCAATTAAATAATATACTTGGGATTTCAACCAAGCTGTCTTTAGAAAGATGAACATTTTAAGTTTAAAATGGTTGCTTTTATTTTTGTCACTTGAACAAATGAGGTGTGGAACAGTGTAAATTGTATATTGTCATTCATATAAAATAATAAAGGGAAACTATATTTCAGCAAACAAATATTTATGTTACGATTTTTCTCCCTAACAAACGATGGCAGAGACTCCTGTCACTGCATATAGTTTGCTACTATATTAGTTAAAAGTCATAAACTATACATGTACAGAAATTTCATTGATTAAAAATTTGGATAGAAAGCAATGGGGCCAGCACTGCGTTCTGATGTAGCATCCAACTAGGCACTGGTTTGTGTTCCAGCTACATCATTTTCTATCCAGCTTTCTGCAAATAGCCTGAGAACGCAATAAAGAATGATGACTCAAGTTCTTGGGTCTCTGTACCCACTTGGGAGACCCAGAAGAAGCTACTGGCTCTCAACTTTGTATTAGTTCAGCTCTTGCTGTTGAGTCCTTTAAAGGAGTGAATCTGTGGATGGAAGACCTCTCTCTCTTTCTGTCGTTCCTTCTCTCTATATAAAATCAAATTTTGAAAATCAAATAAAAAACCTTTTTTAAAAGAGAGGGGAGAAAAAAATCTTGGACAATGTAGTCAATATAAAAGCTCATATGTACTTTCAAGAGTGGCCATCATGTAAAATTGCTAGAATATTGCAGACACGCTGTTAGGCACTCGAAATATGTTGCAGAATTTAATTTTTTTTCAGTCACACAAATAAAATAATTTTCTCTACCTACACAGGTAGATGCTGGTGTAGTTCAAATAGATGTAACATGAGACTTACCTATTGTATGACTAATCCTTGAGCTTGGTTAGATGACCTTTAAGGTCCTTCTACACTGTGACACTATGCTACTGCTTGATCAGACTTTTTTTTTAATGAAATGCTCAGGGAACTTTTTAAAAGATTTACTTATTTTTTTTAAGATTTATGTATTTTTATTGGAAAGGCAGATATACATAGAGGAGGAGAGATAGAGAGGAAGATCTTCCATCCGTTGATTCACTCTCCAAGTGAGCGCAACAGCTGGAGCGGAGTCATTCCGAAGCCAGGAGCCAGGAGCTTCTTCCAGATCTCCCACGAGGGTGCAGGGTCTCCAAGGCCTTGGGCAATCCTCATCTGCATTCCCAGGCCACAAGCAGAAAGCTGGAAGGGGAAATGGAGCAGCCAGAATTTGAACTAACATCCATATCAGATCTCAGCACTTGCAGGGAGAGGATTAGCCAGTTGAGCTATCGTGCCAGGCTCTTGAGAGTATTCTATTAGAAACAAATATGCTCTTTAAAAAACACAAATGGGGCCCGGCGCGGTGGCACAGTGGCTAGGGTCCTCACCTTGCACGCCCAGGATCCCATATGGGTGCCAGTTCTAATCCCGGCAGCCCCGCTTCCCTCCCAGCTCCCTGCCTGTGGCCCGGGAAAGCAGTCGAGGACGGCCCAAAGCTTTGGGACCCTGCACCCACGTGGGAGACCCGGAAGAGGCTCCTGGCTCCAGATTGGCTCAGCACCAGCCGTTAGCATCACTTGGGGAGTGAACCATTGTATGAAAGATCTTCCTCTGTGTATATCTACCTTTAATAAAAATAAATGAATCTTTAAAAAGGAAAAAAAGAAGTGCAGCGTTAAGCATCCCATTTTGAGTTTGAATTTGGGAGGAATGTGCGAGCCCACCCATTGGAAGCTTGTATGGCATCTCAACTTGGACTTTTTATTAAACTATCAATGTGACTGGGGTTCAGATTCTTCAGTTCCATTTGGTCCAGACATGGTATCAATTAAGTAAGCCTGTTTTGCCTTATTTATTCCCTTATTTATTTGAAAGGCAAAGTAGAATGAGATAAAGATAGATCACTTCCACTTGTGGGTCACTTCCTAAATGGTGGCAACAGCCAGGTCTGGGCTAGGCCAAAGCCAAGAGCCAGGAACTCCATCCTAGTCTCACAAATGAGTGGCAGGGGCCCAAGTACAAGGGCAGTGGTCCACTACCTTCCTGGGCACGTTAGCCAGGAAGGAGGATAGGAAATGGAGCAGGTAGGACTCTTAACATTATAATATGGAATACCAGCATCTCAAGCAGTGACTTAAGCTAACATGGATTAATAAGAGAAAAATGACACACTCCCACTCTGACATATTAGAAGATGAGTATGTGAAAGGAGGTTAAAGTGGTATGTTTAGGAGAGGAAGTAATAGCAGCCAAAGAATGAAGTTTTCTCAAATTCCTTGTTCTTGGGAAGCAAATCTTAGTACTTCCCTTGGAATGGAAGAGATCATGAGCTTCTGTGATAAAAGCGGTCTGCTTCAGAGGTAGCACTTAGGTCCTTGTCATCACTTGTCAGCTGCAAGGCTAAATTGCTTTTCTGACCAAAAAAATGTGAATTTCAAGCAGACAGAGGGTAGTAGACTGGGAAAACTTAAAAGAAGAGAAGCTTTATTCAGCAAACACTTGTCACAAATGCCAGATGATCCATGTTATGCATTGCTTTTGCTTCTGATATTTTTTTCCCTTTTGTTAAGTTGCAGTTGTAATTTAGCCATTCCACACACTGGACAATCTTGGATATTAGGATTTTCTTTTTCCTTATCTTTACCAGAAGAGATCAAGGGTATGGGCTTCAGATTATATAGAGATCGCTGCAAGAGAATTCCCCATGGCAAGTCTGTGGTCTCAATTATGTGTTTGCTGCACTTGGATTTCCCAGTGCAATGGCCTTCACTGCTGGCCTCGATCGGGTGCTGGTGATTTAAAACTAAACACCTAAGAAAGTCTTAAATGTGAATAATGGAAGAGTAACTTATAATAGTTACTTATGTGCGATTATAGTACCAGCTGCTAGGGTTTTGTTTGTTTTTTCCTTTTTCAATCTTGCCTTCTGGAATTAGACATATTGGAAGTTAATCAGTTACAATTGAATTGTTTTTCAAAATAACCCAAATGAAGTCTGGAAGTTCAACAGACCAGAAACCTCTGTATTTGTTCTTTCTTTTAAAAAGATAGAGTCCAAAAAGGGTTTGTAAACGAAGGTTTGCATAGCACATAAAGCCACTAACAGGGACAGTGTTATGTCCTGAATGGGCACCAGTTTGTGTCCCAGCTGCTCCACTTTGATCCAGCTCCATGCTGCTAATGGCCTGGGAAAAGCAGCAAAAGATGATGCAAGTGTTTGGGTCCCCCCTGCCCACTGCAGACTTGGGTGAAGCTTCTAGCTTCTGCCTGGCCCAACCATTGGAACCAACTGAGGAATGAAAGAGCAGATGTAAGATCTCTCTCTTCCTTTCAAATAAATAAATCTTTTTTTAAAAAAAAAAAAAGAGTAAAGTAAAAGCTGAATTTCCTTTTCTAATAGTTCTTGGTTTTGCTTTTGGGATTTATCTAAGATACTGTGTTCCATTCTGACGAGCTTTAGAATCTTCTCTTCATTCTGTCTTTATATGATTTTTACCTGTTAGCTTCTCATAACAAGCAGCTGCTGACTTTTTCAGACTTAAGTAAAACTAATTTTCGATTATGAAAACAAGTAAGTAAGTTGCTTTTGTTCAAAATTCTAGTAGATATAAAGTGGTTGAAGTAATTCAGGGCTTTTTTCTACATATCTTAGTTTGAGAGACCAAAATAAAGAACATGATAAGCAAGTTGAATTTTTACATTATTCTTTTTTAAAAAACAGAAGATATATTTATTTTTATTGCAAAGTCAGATATATGGAGAGGAGGGGAGACAGAGAGAAAGATCTTCCGTCCGTTGATTCAATCCCCCAAGTGGCCACAATGGAAGGAGCTGTGCCAATCAGAAGCCAGAAGCTTCTTCTGGATCTCCCACGAGGGTGCAGGGTCCCAAGGCTTTGGGCCTTCCTCTACTGCTTTCCCAAGCCACAAGCGGCGAGTTGGTTGGGGAGCCAGGCTGCCAGGGTTAGAACTGGTGCCAATATGGGATCCCGGCATGTGTAAGGTGAGAACTTTAGCCACTAGGCTACTGCACCGGGCCTGAGATTATACCTTTTTTTTTTTTCCTTAAGCAACAAAATAATGTGAGCAAATTAATGTTGTCCAGGGAAAGTTTTCATATGTTTGTCCATTAATGAGTAAGTATGTGTTTTAATCATTCTCTACTTTTCTTCTGTGTAACTTTTTGTACTACCAATACTAAATCCTGCAGGCACTATGGATTACTTAAGAAAGATGCCATTTAAAAATAATTAATTAATTAATTAATTAAAAAGAAAGATGCCTTTTTAAAATTTAAATGTTTTTAGTACTTGATGACACTCAGCTTTCTGCACAATCATCTGATAATTCTGGGCATTCCTTCAACCATTATTCCTGGTTATCTTCTCATTCTTGCATTAAAATCTTTCTTATTTATTTACTTATTTATTTAGTGAAAGAGCTTCTGAGAGCAATTGTAGTTATCAGTAAAACTAACTTTTTGCTTTCTGACAATGAAGTAAACCTATCAGACTTGTTGTGAAAGGGAGAACAAAGAAGTTGTCCCAAATATTTCCTTAGGGTCTGGTGTGATGGCTCTGTGGCTAAATCTTCATCTTGTATGCCCGGGATCCCATATGGGCACCAGTCCGTGTCCTGGCTGTTCTACTCCCCATCTAGCTCCTTGCTTGTGGCCTGGGAAAGCAGTAGAGAATGACTTGAAAGCTTGGGACCCTATGCCCACATGGGAGACCTAGAAGAAGCTCCTGGCATGTGGTTTCAGAACAGCTCAGCTCCGGGCATTGCGGCCACTTGGGGAGTGAACCCACAGAGGGAAGATCTTTCTGTCTCTCTTTTCTGTAAATTTGCCTTTCCAATAAAAATAAATAGATATTAAAAAGAAAATCAAATATTTCCTCAATGAATTTTCTACCTCAGAAATTATGTCACAGCCTTGAACCCTTTTCTCAATGGTTGCCTGTCCTTTGTGGAAGGCATTAAAGTCAGTATGTGATTGTTTCTGGCCCCTCGTTTTTCTTCCCTCCTCTTCACGTTGTTTCCCCTGTCTGTATGCACTCAGATCCTTAATGAGTGTTATTACACTGATATCTAAAAGTGAATTGAAAAGATATGAACTGTTAGAAGCTTCAGAGATTTCCTTTTGTAATTCTCTTAAGTCTTTTTTTGAGGCTTCTGTTATTTGTTTGGCTCTCAGTATGGAGGAGTAAAATAGCAACTGAAACTTGGCCCAACTTGATGTTTTTAAAGATTGATTTATTTTCATTGGAAAGGCAGATTTCATAGAGAGGAGAAACAGAAAGATCTTCCATCCTCTGTTTGACTCCCCAAATGGCCACAAAGACCAGAACTAAGCTGATCCAAAACCAGGAGCCTGAAGCCAGGTGCCAGGAGTTTCTTCTGGGTCTCCCACACAGGCACAGTGCCTCAAGGCTTTTGGCCATCATCCACTGCCTTCTCAGGCCATAAGCAGGGAGCTGAATGGAAAGTGGAGAAGCAGTGAAACAATATAAGATGCCACTGCTTATAGGTAGAAGATTAGACAGTTGAGCCATTGTGTGCTTGCTCCCTCCTCCCCCCTTTTTAAAAGGATTTAATTTGATTGAAATCTCTCATTCACTAGTTCATTCCCCAAAGTCATGTAGCAACTGGGGTTGGGCCAGGCCAAATTTGGAAGCCAAGAACTTAATCTGAGTCTCGCAGGTGTGGGGCAGGGACACAAGTACTTGCCATCACACACTTCTTTCCAGTGTGCCCATTAGCAGGAAGCTGGAATTGGAAACAATCAAGCACTCTGATTTAGGATGCAGGAGGTCTTAGCAGCCTCTTGACGACTCATGCAAACACCTACCCCCAACATTAGCTTTTCTCTATTCCTGTTCCTTAGTTTCCCCTTTGGCAACGGTCTTCTGACAGTCCATGCCACTGTGAGCTTGTTCTATGAGAAAGAGGGCAAAATGCGTCCTGTCCTGATGTTTATTCTCTCCTGGCATGTTTATCCCAGTGAATACTAGAATATGAAAATCCTATAAAGCCAACTAGGTTATTAGCTCGATATCACAGAACTGCTTATTATGCACTATGACTTAATGTAGATTATAGATGAGACCAAATGATAATTAGTAGAGCTGGTGCTGTAATTAAACATTCTTGTCCTGCTCTTTGATCCCTCCCTAGATTTCTGTTGCAAAGTGGAAGGAAACTGAATACTTCCAAACCAAAGGTGGATTTCTTCACTTCTCTCTGTCTCCAAACACCTCTTTTAATTAATTAAGTAATGAGATAAAGTTATCCTCAAACCAACAGAAATTCTGGCCTCTACTTAGTATTCCTCTGGTCTATAAGGGTAGTTTGATGAATATACATTTATCATTAAATTCCTCATGTAATCAGTCATTTCTGTTATTCGTGCTCAATTTGGCTGATGTTTCTTCCTTTCTACCTTTATGGGTACCAGTTCAAGTCCCAGCTGCTCCACTTCTGATTCTGTTCCCTGCTAATGACTGGGAAAGCAGCGGAGATTGGCCCAAGTGTTTGGGCCGTTACACCCTAGCCCCTGGCTTCAGCCTGACCCAGTCTCAGCCATAGCAGCCATTTGGGGAGTGAACCAGCAAATGGAAGATCTCTTTTTTTCTGTGTCTTTCTGATTTTCAAATAAAAATGGATAAATTTTAAAAAGGGTTTATTTACATGAAAGGAAGAGTGACAAAAAAGAGAGTCAGATCTTTCTGCTGGTTCATTCTACAAAAGCCTGCAAGAGCTAGGGTTGAGTCAGGTGACATCCAAGAACACAGAACTTAATATGGTATCCATATGTGTGGCACAAACTCTGGTCTTTGACCTGTCACCTTTGCTTCCCAGAGTGCACACTAGCAGGAAACTGGAGTCAGGAATAGAACCCAGACTGTGGGTATCCCAAGCAGCCTTCTAACCATTGCACAAACATCTGCCCTCTTATATAACATTCCTGAAGAGCCTGAGGATTAGAGCGAGATTCTAGCACTACAGAGTAGTAGGAGTAAGGTTCCAGTTTACTTTCTCTGTATTGTTTCTTACCTTTAGATCCAGTTATAGACATTTTAAAGGGCCTTTCCAGGACCTACCTCACTGCAAGGATTAATTGTTGAATTGAATTGTAAATGCCTAATTTTCATAACACCAAAACATTTTCTTTGTCATTAACCATAAATGTAGAAGTCCCAGTACACAAATTTCCATTTCATTTGATGAAAAAATTATTAGGGAAGTGCAGAGTGAATGAGTGAGGATGTTTTACCTACTCTTAATCAACCCAGTGTGTGAGTATCCTGTGATCTGTGACAGTGATGATCTGCAAATAGCGGTGTCTTTCTAAGCCAAGAAGTCAGAGCCAACTGCAGAGATGCACTATCCAGACTTTGGCTTCTGGACTACTTTTCAAGGCCAGAATGACTGAGTGTGTGTGTGTGTGTGTGTGTGTGTGTGTGTGTGTGTGTGTTTGTCTTTTGGAGGGAGGAAGATGGATTGTAGATAGAGTTGTGGTCATGCAGTAAATTATCCCAAAACCACAGTTGTATTGCAGAACTGTCCAGCAGCTTAGAGTAGGAAGGTATGATTGTCTTTCTGAATGTCTCTATTCAAGGACTATTTTTCAGCTGGGCTGAAAAGTCTTTTACAAGGAGAAACAGCTACTAATTCATGACTCTCATTTCTGTATCTGCTAATCAGTGTCATAATCTTTTGAGGAAATTGGTTAGTGTGTATCTTAACTGCCTTTGTATATGCTCAATTAGGATTTGGGCACTATAAGTTTGTTCAATAGTTGGCACTTTGTCAACTTGATAAATCCTAATTTAATGAGTTGCTATCATAAGTCTATATTATGAGTTTTATATTACCTCTAGGTTCTTCTTGGAATTTAAGTAGTTACACTGTTCACAGGAGCTAAGTTAGAGGTAGATGACTGGTGTTTGACTTTCTGTATATGTGTGCATAATCTTAAATCTTCAGAATATTGTGGGTTGTTGCGAATTGGCTTTTCTGTTATAGATAACTTGATATTAGGGTCATACTAACATTCTGTTTTTGTTAAGTCTGTCCTACTCACTTTTAAAATCTGAATGTTAGAAACCCCCGACAAGCTATTTCCAGATGATGTTTAACTAGCTTTTAAGTAAATTTCTTTCTAGCTAAAGAGTTATTGAAGCTCCTAGGGATGAGTCTTTGGAATTGTGGTATTTCTAAACCTAAATATTTCTCCCTCTGTATCCCACATATTTTCATGGATTTTTATCCTGACTAATGTACCATTCCTTGAATGTTAAATTGGTAAGAAACACGGTGGTGGTCGTAGGACATGCCTTAGAAGCTAAGCCTTTTTGTTAGTAATAATTAGGGGAGAAAAAAAAAAGATTTATTTGGGACCCTACTGTGAATGGGTTGAGCTAGTGCCTGCAATGTCAGGTGAGGAAAGATCTTCCACATCGGTGTTCCCACCTTTTTTAAAAAAAAAATATTTTTATTGCAAAATCAGGTATACAGAGAAGAGGAGAAACAGAGAGGAAGTTCCGTACGATGGTTCACTCCCCAAGTGACCGCAACGGCTGGTGCTGAGCCAATCCGAAGCCAGGAGCCAGGAAATTCTTCCAGGCCTCCCGTGCGGGTGCAGGGTCCCTAGCCTTGGGCCGTCCTCAACTGCTTTCCCAGGCCACAAGGAGGGAGCTGATGGGAAGTGGGGCTGTCGGGATTAGAACCGGCGCCCATATGGCATTCCGGTGCATTCAAGGCAAGGACTTTAGCCAATAGGCCACTGTGCTGGGCCCATGTATTCCCATCTTAAATGTCTTGTCAGTCTATGTTCTATTACTAATGAAATCTGGCTCTGATTTGCAACTTCTCCTATCATAGGGTGCTCTCAATGAAACCACTAGATCTGTAGCAGGATCATGAGCTAGAACTTGAAAGACAAAGGTCTTATATTTAGATTTCTTGGTACTCCGACAGGAAGGAATATAAAATTTAAATACGGAAAAAGTATTTCCTCTAAATGTTCTTCCTGCAACTTAGCTACTTCTTTCCGTTCCCTCACAGATGGAGTCCCCTGTCTCCACACCAGCGGTGCTACCACTCCACCTTTTGGTGCCAGTTGTCAATAATGACATATCATCTCCCTGTGAGCAGATCATGGTTCGTACCCGATCAGTTGGAGTCAATACATGTGATGTGGCTCTAGCCACAGAGCCCGAGTGCTTGGGCCCCTGCGAACCTGGAACCAGTGTCAACCTTGAAGGCATAGTGTGGCAAGAAACGGAAGATGGTAAGTACTTTGTATGGCTTTCCATTCCTTTTCAACCTGCTTGTGCTGAGTAACTGAAAGGAGCTTACTGTTGTAAATACTGCCAAGTATTTGTGAAGCATCTCAGGGATTTACAAGCTGATGGGGATACCCACACAGCAGACAACAGCAAAACCTTCTAGAGGTTACCAATGCCAGGGTTTTTTTAGGTTCATTTTCTCCCATTTATAATTATTTAACATTGTTGCTTCTAATTTGAGTCATTTAATAGGCACTATCCAGATTAATTCCAACTGTGTCCACATTCTCCATATTTCTGCTCTCATTTTTTAATGGGAAACTTAGACTATAGATAAAATGTGGGTACATGGTCAAAAAATTTAAAAAAAGGTAGCTAAGGGAACCGAGGAAATGGAGAACAGAAACCTTTTTTTTTTAGTTTGGAAAGGAATAATAGTTTTCGGATGAGTGTCAGCTATTGCCATTTTACTGTTTTGTTTTTTTTTAAGATTGATTTTATTTTTATTGGGAAATCAAATATACAGAGAGGAGCAGAGACAGAGAGGAAGTTCTTCCACCCGTTGATTCACTCCACTAGCAGCTGCAACGGCCAAAGCTGAGCCTATCAGAAGCCAGGAGCCAGGAGCTTCTTCCAGGTCTCCCATGTGGGTGCAGGATCTCAAGGCCTTAGGTCATCCTCAGCTGCTTTCTCAGGCCACAAGGAGGGAGCTGGATGGGAAGCGGGGCTGCCAGGATAAGAACTGGTACCCATATGGGATCCTGGTGCGTGCAAGGCAAGGACTTTAACCGCTAGGCTACTGAGCCGGGCCTGAGAACACTCTTAAATTGACTTCATGTTGGCTCATTATGCTGCTCTTGCCTTTTCTAACACCTGGAAGGGTAGCCTGCTCCTTCCTCCCACTGCTTGCCGCATTGCCCAGCCACCTACACCACTTCATGCATCTGTCACTTGGTACAGATTTTATAGGCCTAGTCAACACGGAAATGTTTGCATGGTCTTGTTTTCAGGCATCCACTGAGCAGCTGGCTCACTGTAGGCTGCTGCTGCCCAAGGCTAACATCCAAACTTCTTGCATATTCTGTTTGCCTCTAAAAGCAGAATCTCTTCTGTTTTAAAAATTAATAAACATGGAGAGGGGGAAAAAAAGGCACAGAATTTAAGTACAGAGATTCTTTACCAGATATTTCAGATCCCTTGGTGATATCTGGCAATAATGTGATTTTAACCATTCAGTCCAGGTTGGGTGTTTAGCCTGGCAGTGAAGGTGCCTGTGTCTCACATCAGAGTGCTTGGGTTTTTTTTTTTAAAGATTTATTTTTATTATTTTTTCATTGGAAAGGCAGATATATAGAGAGGAGAGACAAAGAAAAAGATCTTCCGTCCGATGATTCACTCCCCAAGTGAGCGCAACGGGCCGATACTATGCCGATCCGAAGCCAGGAGCTTCTTCCGGGTCTTCCACGCGGGTGCAGGTTCCCAAAGCTTTGGGCCGTCCTCGACCACTTTCCCAGGCCACAGGCAGGGAGCTGGAAGGGAAGCGGGGCTGCCGGGATTAGAACCGGCACCCATATGGGATCCCGGGCGTGCAAGGCGAGGACCTTTAACCACTTGCACCACTGCACTGGGCCTGAGTGCTTGGGTTTTATACCCAGTTCTGGCTCCTGGCTCCTTCTTCCTAGGACTGCAGACTGTAAGAGGCAGCATTGAGGTCTCAAATAGACCTGTCACTACCACCCACTGGAAGGCCTGGCTTAGTTCCCAGCTTTAGCTCTGCCCATTGTAGGCATCCAAGGACTAAGCCAACAATAGGAAACCTCTTTTTCTTTCTCTCTCTCAAAAGACAGGTTTTTAAAAAGGAATCATCCAAGTTCTTATCATATGCATAGATTATGTTATGGTTAGAAAGGCTGAGCCTCAGTCTCTTCGTGTGTCTTTATCATAATCAGACTGTTAAAGCATGCTCAGCCAGGATTTTAGAGGTCTAGAGGGGCACAGCTAATCATCTCTGACATCACAAAGCTGTGTTGTCAGTTGGCCTGTGGACAATGAGGCATTTCATCCTTGTACCCTAATACAAGTCTGTTTCCCTATGTGTACGTATATGTATATCTCTATATAGGTAATAGTTATGTTCATGATTTAAATTCCACCATGCAGTAGGTGCTGATATGTGACAAGTTAAGAACCCTGTGTTCTTGGCTGTCACATTGGGAAGATAGTAACTCTTCACCTTTTGAAGTGATGCTGCTGAGAAGATTTTATTGTATACCTGAGACCATAATACAGGCAAAGAAATTATGTTAGAAACTGATGTCACTAACGTAGCAAGAAATTTTGATTCAAACGGTTGAGTCAAGGACAGTGTAGTGTTGCATCAAGTTGAACCACCTCTCACCACTCTGGACACGTGTTCATGTCTCAGCTGCTCCATTCCCAATCCTAACTTCTTGGAAGGCAGCAGATGATTCTCTATGTAGGAGAATCAACTGGATCTCCTGCCTTCTGGCTTTGACCTAGACTACCCTTGACTGTTGTAGCCATTTGAGGAATAAAGCAACAGATAGAAGATTTCTTGCTCCCTGTTTCTCCTTTCTCTGTCACTCTGCATTTTAAATAAATGAATGAATAAATCTGTTTTAAAAAGAAATTTAGTGGGTATGTAATATGAGAGTGCTTCAAAAAGTTCAAGGAGGGCCCAGCACAGTAGCCTTGTGGCTTGCTTAGGGCCTGGGAAAGCATTGACGTGGGACACCTGGAAGAGGCTCCTGGCTTCTGGCTTTGGATTGGATCTGCCCTGCTCATTGCGGCCACTTAGGGAGTGAATCAGCAGACAGAAGATCTTTCTGTCTTTCCTCCTCTCTGTATATCTGATTTTCCAATTAAAATTTTTTTCAAGGAAAATGGCATTAAAAGATGTTTATTTTTCTATAAGAAATTTTTAAATCCATGTAGTTTTTTCCCTCTTAATATTTGTGTGCCATAAACATTTTGAAGATCTCTTGTGCAATACGAAAATCACAGAATGGTTATCTGAGTTTTAAAATCTCAGGGCAGGGGCCTGGCATGATAGCCTAGTGGCTAAAATCCTTGCCTTACATGCGCCAGTATCCCATATGGGTGCCAGCTCATATCCCAGTTGCTCCACTTCCCTTCCAGCTCCATGCTTGTGGCTTGGGAAAGCAGTTGAGGATGGCCCAAAACCTGGGACCCCACACCTGCATGGGAGATCTAGAAGAGGCTCCTGGCTCCTGGCTTCAGATTGACACAGCTGTGCCATTGTGGCCGCTTAGGAAGTAAACCTGCAGATGGAAGGTCTTTCTCTTTGTTTCTCTTCTCTCTGTAAATGTGACTTCAAAAAAATCAATAAATCTTTAAAAATATATATCAGGGCAAGTGTTTGTCACATGGTTAAAACATCACTTTGGATGGCCATATTCCATATTAAAGTAGATTAGCTTCCCAGTTCTATTCCCTATTCCAGGGTCGGATTAATGTATTCTCTAGAACATTGGAGGTGATGATTCAAATTTGCTTCCTGCCACTCACATGAGATACCTGAGTAGCATTCCCTGCTCCTTGGTTCGGCCTCCCCCAAATTCAGCTATTACGGGCTCTTGAGGAATAAAGCAGCAGATGGGAGTCTCTTTCTCTGTCCTCCTCCTTGCCTACCTACCTATAAAATGTAGATTAATTCTTTGTATGTTGAGGCAGAAGTTTGATGTAACAATTGAGATGCCACTTGAGATGCCTGCATCCCATGTTAGAGTGTGTGGTTTCAAGTCCATCTCTGCTTTCAATTCCAGCTTCTTGCTAATGCATGCCTGGGAGGCAGCAGGTGATGTGTGATACACTTGGGCCCCTGCTTCCTACCTAAGAGACCCACATTAAACTTCAGGTTTTTGGCTTCAGCCGAACCCAGCCTCAATTGTGCTGGAATATAGGAATAGAATCAACAGGTGGAAGATTTTTCTGTGTCGCTGTTTCTGTCTCTCTGACTTTCAAATAAAATCAAAGTTAGTAAAGAAATAAAAAATATTTTTAAATGTCATCTGCCTATGGCCAAGCATTTAAACAGCTACAGATTTTGCAAGAATGACAAAATATCTGGGCCCCATTTCTACCACCAAGCAATCCTCGGGGCCCTTGGTGTCACCATACTGAAGACAGAGTGCACCAGTTTCCTGTCAGTCCATTCTGTTCATCTTGGCAATGCTGACTTTTCTCCCAAAACGAGTTTCAATTATATGAACCTGACAAAAACGTCTCAGCAGTGAGGCTCACCCTTAAGTTTCCGAAGGACAGCGAATACCTAATTTCCTTTCCTGCCAAGAGCATGTTAACACAAATTCATTTTACTTATTTGTTTATTTTGGCAAATCATTTGTTTGAAAGGCTCTTTGGTCCTCGGTTTGTCATTGGCAGTCCAATACCAATTTCCCATATTATGCACTCTTCACATACACTATTTCACAGCATTTACTATAGATTGTAATTTTGTTTATGATTGTATGATTTTTTTCTTATTGATATCTTTCTCTTCCACTGTTCTAAGAAGCCCTATAAACTAGGAACTGTTTTGTTCACTATTATATCTTTAGCGTTTATCACCTAGCCCCTATGGTAGGTTCTCAGAAAGAATGTTTATTTGTTTATTTTTATTGGAAAGGATGATCAGATTTACAGAGAGAAGCAGAGACAGAGAGAATGATGTTCATCCACTGTTTCACTCCCCACATGGCCACAATGGCTGGAACTGAACTGAGCCAATCCAAAGCCAGGAGCCAGGAGCTTCTTCCAGGTCTCCCACACTGATGCAGGGTCCCAAGGCTTTGGGCTGCCCTCTGCCACTTTCTCAGGCCGTAAGCAGGGAGCTGAATGGAAGGTGGATTGGCCGGGACATGAACTTGTACCCATATGGGATCCTGGTGCTTGCAAGGTGAAGATTTTGCCAAGATTTTGCACCAGGCCAAAATATGTTTAAATAAATGAATACTCATATCCACACCATTGTCATTTCTAAGTCTCTCTTAATGTGAGCCTGTCTATCAGATACCGAAGTGCTGCTTTGAAGTTAGGAATCATGTCAAAATATTTGCCAAAAACTACTCAAACTTACACTGCTTTCATCAAGTCTGAGATCATTCTGATCTATCTGTAAGATTTTTAGTTCTACTTTTGATCACAAATTTTCTCACGATGTTTTAAGATTTAATACCTCTTCATTTCCTTCTTCTGCCTCTTTCTTTGTTTCTTCTTTCAGGCCACCCCCTTCACCTGAGCTATCATTTGGCAAAGATCTGAATTAGAATCAGAGTTGGTTCACATTCTTTTTCATCTGAGGCAATGAAATTTCTTTTAAAAATCATTCTAGATCTATAGGATATAAAGTATTGAATCTTTCCTCAAGTTAATAATCCATAAGTACAGTGCACATACTTAAATATTCTTCCAAGTCTCTAGGCTTTTTATACTTCTATCTCTTTGCCCAGAAAACTACTATGTTCAAATAGAAAAGCTCCCAGATTGGAAAGAAGCCATGAATGCCTGGTATCTGATAGGATTGGAAGATTCACAGTCCCTGTAGAGGGACTCAGAAACAGCTATGTGAGGGTCATGGAGTCAATTATTCTTGGTTTCTTTGCCTTTCCGTCCTAACGTATTGCTGCTTTCCTCCTTTCTCCCTATCTCTCATCACTTTAAAGCTTGCTTGGAGGCATTTTGAAATTCTATAGATTCCATCTTGTTTTAGGCTACTTATAATTCAGCCGGCACTGCAAAGATCCTTCTTGACTAGGTTTCTCCTTGGGACTGTTAAGACTCAAGTACAACTTGGAATGTTTTCCTTGTGGGATTTTGTTTGTTTTGTTTTTTAGGGGGGATTTATTCTCAGTGTTTATACAAGAGTCTCATTTTACCTGATTTCATTATCTGACTTCATTTCAAATCCAAATAGCTCTAGCAAAGTCTGTTCGAGATTTAGAAGGCTTCAGCTTAACCCAGGGTTGCAACCCCATGTGTAAGAAGCCTTAAAGCAGGCCACATGCTTTTACTGAGGGAAAATGACTTACTGGTATCCATGTTATTTTTAAGAAAAGCAAGGAACTCCAAAAGATGCTGTAGTTTCTCTTTTGGACAGCAGTACTAAGCCAAAGGCCAACAACAGTAATATAGTTTACTTTGGCAAATGTGCTTTATGGAGGAAATTGTGGTATACTGAAAGGAGCAATAAAAAGAAATTCAGAAGATTTCTGTGTTTCTGCCACTGTCATTGTGGTCTTGGCCAAATCCCTTAATTCCTCTGGGCCTTAGTTACTTCCTCTCTTAAGTAGAGTTGAACTAAGTGACCAGTTAGCATATCCACTCTTACATTATAAAGATCCATGACTTAAACCATGGAGTCAACATGAATGTAGTAGTAATTGACTATGGCAACTTGAAAATGAATAAGTTCGGGTCTAGCACAATAGCGTAGTGGTTAAAGTCCTCGCCTTGCATGCACTGGGATCCCATATGGGTGCCGGTTCTAATCCCGGTGGCCCTGATTCCCATCCAGCTCCCTGCTTGTGGCCTGAGAAAGCAGTCCAGGACGGCCCAAATCCTTGGGATCCTGCACCCACATGGGAGACCCGGAAGAGCTCCTGGCTTCTAGCTTTGGATTGGCTCAGCTCCAGCCATTGCAGCCACTTGGGGAGTGAACCAGTGGACGGAAAATCTTCCTCTCTGCCTTTCCTCCTCTCTTGTATATCTGCCTTTCCAATAAAAATAAATAAATATGGCTCTTGTGCACACCTGTCGGTACTGTGGCTAGCTCAGCCTGTCCCATGCCCAGACCTGGCTCTCAAGTTATGCTGACAGATGCCACCTCCTTGTCCAGGCTGGCCCTCCCCAGCTGTAGTTCTTGGATTCATCAGAGTACGTCCTAGCAAGAGAGCGCCCACAGTTTTCCTGCCAGTTATAATCCTAGCCCCATATCCTATGCTTTCTGAGTGTACTGCAGTCCAGCTGGACATTCACACAGTCCTGACATTTACCAGCTGGTGCTGTGGGCTAACTCAGTTGGTCTACTTCAGCCTGGCCTGCCCCCAGTCCCAGCTCTCATACTCACCCGTGGAATTCTTGGCCCAGCAGGGGAGTCCCAGACCTTTCCCTACTAGGCCTATTCCCAGCACTATGTTTTGTGTGTGTCAGCCTCTGCTGTAGCGCAGTCTGAGAAGGCCCATCACTAGTCTCATTTACTAGCAGGTGCTATCGTCTGAGTCAGCTTGGCCTGCCCCCAATCCAGCACTCATAGTAAATACAACAACTTAGCCTCAGTCACTCCCAGCACCAGCCCTCACTTGAATTGGTGGGTGTTACAGTCCAACCTGAGCTGGCCGGCATACCTTCATGGCTCTTTGTCATGCCAGTGTGTCCTGTAGCCCAGCCCAGCCCAGCCCAAACCTCCCCCAGACCTGGCCTACATGTGTGCTAATGGATGCTGCAACCTAGCCTGACCTTGTCTGCCTCCAGCTCTGGCTCTTGTGCTCACCAGTGGCACATATGGCCTAGCAGAGGAGTTCCCCAAATTGTCCCATCAGGCCCACTCAAAGAAATGTATCTCATGTGTGCCAGTGAGTGCTGCTGCCCAGACTGACATGGCTGGGCCCCAGTCCTCATGCTCATCTGTGGGTACTACGGCCAGCCCAACTGACTTGCACTCATTTTGGTTCTCACCAACGGGTGCTCAGCCTAACCCAGTCTAGCCCACCCCAAAACCCAGCTTCTGTGTGACCTGGCAGGTGCCACAGCCTAGCCTGGCCTGTCTAACACCCATTCTGAGTCTCACAAGCACCAGCAAGTACTAGAACCCAGCCCAGTTTGGCCCACTCTAAGACCCAGCCCACATGCAAGCCACTGGCTGGTGCAGCCTTGTCCAGCCATGTCCAACCACAGCTCCAGCTTTCACATTCACCAGTGGGGGTTGTAGCCCAGCAGGAGAATCCCTGCATTCCCCTCCCAGCCCTAGGTCTTGCGCTTGCTGGTAGGTTTTGCAGCCTACACCAACTGTGCATTGCCAAAACCCTGTCCTGGCTCTGATGCATGCCAGCCAGTGTTGTGACCTATCCCTCTCCCAACCCAGTCTCTTGTGCTCCCCAGTGGAAGCTGTGGCCTAGTATGGGAGTTTCTCAAGTCCACCTACCAGGCTTTCTCCCAGTCCCAGATCCTACACATACTGATGGGTACAGTGGCCCTGCTTGTTGCAGTCTGCTCTCAGTCCCAACCTTGCATGTGCTAGTGGGTGCTGCAGTTTGACCCCGCCTAGCCTCCTCCCAGCCCCGGTTCCCTCAAGTATCAGATGGATTCCTGTCAGGTAAGTTCTGTGGTCCAGCCTGGCTTTGGCCCATCACCACCCCCTCTCCACACAACCTACCAGCGCTGCAGTCACACAGACGTGAACCAACAAGTCCCTCCAAATCTAGTTATTTCACATTCTAGTGGATGCTGCAGACCAGTCTGCTGTGGCCCAACAGCTGTCTGACACTTGCAGCTGGATACTGTGGCCTAGCCCAGCCAGGCATGCTTTCCAGCTCCACATGTGCCCGCAGGCTGTGGGCAATGCCCAGCTCAGCCCAGGTCTCCCACATGGTCAGATGCCTTGGCCTGACCCTGATGTGCCCTGCAGTTTTCCCTCTCTAAACCACACCATCTCAGCTCCCTCACCTACCTGCAAGTGCAATGGCCCAGTCCACAGAATTCCCCAAAGTCACTCCTCCCTGTGAAATGCCCTCAGTGGCCTTCACTCTAAACCTTCCCAGATTGTCTTTCCTGAGGAGTCTGCAGGCCTCAGCCTAGAGGCTGGGGTGGTGTGTTCCAGACTGGCATGTCTTACCTTCTGCACTTAGCAACCATGCTGGTTGCTGGTATAGTTAAGACAAGTTTGATGTTAGCCATGTTCAGAATGCCTGCCAGCTACTGACTCCTTTTCTCCTAGCACTGTAACAGTTAAACTAGGTACAAGGCAACCTACAGCTAGGGGTAATTCTGCTTTTCATATTAACAAACCTTTTTTTTTTTCTTAAAGATTTGTTTTATTTTTATTGCAAAGTCAGATATATAAAAAGAGGAGGAGAGACAGAGAGGAAGATCTTCCATCCGATGGTTCACTCCCCAAGTGACCACAATGGCCGGTGCTGCGCCGATCTGAGGCCAGGATCCAGGAACTTCTTCCAGGTCTCCCACGCGGGTACAGGGTCCCAAAGCTTTGGGCCATCCTCAATTTCATTCCCAGGCTACAAGCAGGAAGCTGGTTGGGAAGTGGAGCTGCCTGAACTAGAACCAGTGCCCATATGAGTTTTGGCACATTCAAGACAAGGACTTTAGCCGCTAGGCCACGCCGCTGGGCCGAACATTGAATTTAGAATAGCATTTGGGGCTGGTTTTGTGGCATAGCTGGTAAAACTGCTGCCCCCGATGTCAGCATCCCATTTGGGCACAGTTCAAGTTTTAGCTGCTCCCCTTTCCATCTAGCCTTGTGTTTATGACCTAGGAAAAGCTGAAGCAAAAGATAGCCCAAGTGTTTGGGCTCCTTCTACCTACCTAGGGGACCCAGCGGAAGCACCAAATCCCTGGCTTCAGCCTGGATCAGCCCTAGTTATTACAGCCATCTACGGAGTGAATCGGCAGGTGAAAGATCTCTCTGTGTGTCTCTACCCCTCTCTGTTTCTCATTCAAGTAAATAAACCAAAATTGAAACTTAAAAAAAAATTAATTACAGTAATGATTTAATATAAGAAACTCTGGGGAGAAATAAGTACTTTATGGTTGATATGATGGTTTCGGTGTACTAGGCTTCTGGGACCGACACTATGGCAAAGCGCATGAAGCTGCCCCATTTAGCAGGCATCCCATCTGGGCACTGGTTAGAGTTCCAGCTCTCCTAGGTGAAACACTTGGGAAAGCAGTGGAAGCTCTTATCCTGTACCCACAAGGCAGATCCAGACAACACTCCTGGTTTGGGCCCAGCTCTGGCTGTTGTGAACATTTCAGGAATGAACCAGCAGATGTAAGGTCTTTCTCTTTTTCCCTCTCTCTCTATGCAACTCTGTTTTTCAAATATATACTGCTCTCCTTAAAGTTACTTCTTTATTACAAAACAGCTACTTAGTTTGCAGCCATTATGTTCACTTTCTCGACTTGAAAAAAGAATGATGGAAAAAGGAAACGAAGCATCTGTCACTCTTCTTTTCTTTTCTTTTCTTTTTTTTTTTTAAGATTTATTTTTGGGCCCGGCATGATAGCTTCAGATTGGCCCAGCTCCGGCCGTTGCTTGGCGAGTGAACCATCAGATGGAAGATCTTCCTCTCTGTCTATCCTCCTATCCATCCTTTCGGATATTCAGAAAGGAGAAGAGACAGAGACAGGGAGCTGGATGGGAATCAGGGCCCTGGGATTAAAACTGGCGCCTGTATGGGATCCTGACTCACACGAGGCAAGGACTTCAAGCACAGGTTAAAGTGCTGGGCTTTTTTTTTTTTTTTTAAGGCAGGATTAGAAAGGGAAATACAGAGATAAAGAGATCTTTTATCTGCTGGCTCACTGTTGAAATGGTCACAGCAATCACAACGCGGCTGTGTCTCTTTCATTTAAGATTTATTTGATTTATTTAAAAGGCAAAGTTAGAGAGCAAAGGAGAAAGCGCTTCCTTGTGTGTGGTCACTCTCCCAAATAGCCTCAATAGCCAGAGCTGGGCCAAAGCCAGGAGCCAAGAGCTTTATCTGGTCTCCCATTTGAGTGGCAGTGGCCCAAGCTCTGGGACTGTCTTCCACTGCTTTCCCAGATGCATCAGCAGAGAACAGGCTCAGAAATGGAAAAGCCAGGACTTAAATCGATGCACATATAGAAAGCCAGTGTCACAGACTACGATTTAAGGTGCTACTACTTAACAGCAGCTTCCTCTCCCAGCCCCCTCCCTTTTTTTTTCTAATAAGTTTATTTATTTGAAAGACAGAATTACAGAGAAAGAGGATAGAGGTTTTCTCTTTTGTTCATTTTTTAAAAGATTTATTTGTTTTTATTGCAAAGTCAGATATATACAGAGAGGAGAGACAGAGAAATATCTTCTGCCCGATAATTCACTCCCCAAAGTGACTGCAATGGCCAGTGCTGTGCCAATCCAAAACCAGGAGCCAGGAACTTCTTCCAGGTCTCCCACACATAGGTGCAGGGTCCCAAGGCCTTGGGCCATCCTCGACTGCTTTCCCGGGCCACAAGCAGGGAGCTGGATGAGAAGCGGGACTGCCAGGATTAGAACCGGCACCCATATGGGATCCTGGCAAGTTCAAGGTAATGACTTTAGGTGCTAGGCCACTGTGCTGGGTCCAAGGCTTTCTCTTTTTTTTTTTTAGATTTATTTTTATTATTTTTTCATTGGAAAGGCGGATATACAGAGAGGAGAGACAGAGAGGAAGATCTTCCATCCGATGATTCACTCCCCAAGTGAGCGCAACGGGCCGATACCATGCCGATCCGAAGCCAGGAGCCTCTTCCGGGTCTCCCACGCGGGTGCAGGTTCCCAAAGCCTTGGGCTGTCCTCGACTGCTTTCCCAGGCCACAGGCAGGGAGCTGGAAGGGAAGCAGGGCTGCCGGGATTAGAACCGGCGCCCATATGGGATCCTGGGCGTGCAAGGCGAGGACCTTTAACCACTTGCGCCACCGCGCCGGGCCCAAGGCTTTCTCTTTTGAAGAGCTTTTTCTTACATTTCACTTGTTACCCCATCTGCAAGAAAGGCAAGGTAATTTAGCTTTTTAATTGGTCACATTGCTTCCCCTACAAAATAAGGGCTCTTACTGAGGATAAAGAAGCAGTGAGCAGAGTCTTCTGTTCTGTATTGCCTTCATGTATCATAACTCCAAAAGCTGTTCCCTTCAGCAGCCTCCTTTTTAAATTGCTCTCTATATATGTTTATGACTTCAGCTGTCTCCTTTGTTTGAACAATATCTAAAACTTCATCTATCATATGACCCTTTGCGTAACACCATTCTAAACGGCTAATTTGAACATCACCAGAGGCTAAGCTGATTTCTGAAATTCAAATTGGCTAAGAAAGAAAAGCCATCTTTTTCCTGAAAAATCTGTTCCTCTTTCCTTCTTATTTCTCTTCAATGTATTGTCATCCTACCTGTTTAAGGTATTCAAAACTTCCCTAGTTATCACTCACCCTTCATCTTCTGTATAGTTTTTAAAGCAGTTTCTCATGGGATTAAGTTGACTTAAAATTAGCAGTGGGGGAAGTGAGGTGGCACCATGGCATAGTGGACTAAGCTTCCCTTAAATCAAGTGGTGCCTACATCCAATATGGACACTGGTTTAAATTCTAATTGCTCCACTTGTGGTTCAACTACCCTGTTTTCTTGGTTTTTGTTTTTTGTTTTTTAATGGCCTGGGAAATCAGTGGAGAATGGCTAAGGTCTTTGGGCCCCTGCACACATATGGGAGACATGGAGGAAGCTCCTGGCTTCTGTCTTTAGACAAGCCCAGCTTTGCTGTGGCAGCCATCTGTGAACCAGCGGGCAAACATCTCTGTCTCTTCTCTCCCTCAGTGATTCTGACTAAACCAAAATAAATACATCTTTAAAAATAGTAATGATTGTAGTAGTTGAACAAATGAAAACAAAAATATTTGTGAGGCATGAAAATTATTTAGAATTCAAATTTCACTACTCCTGAGTAAAGTTTCCTTGGAACACAGCCACACTTGTTTTGTGTATTTCAGCCACTTTTGTGCTTTAGTAGCATAGATGAGTAGTTGTAAAAGAGACCATGTGGCCTATAAGCAAAAAACGTTTATCCATCTAGTCTACTAAAAACAATTTGCTAATAATTGGCCTTGTATATTTTATCCAATACTTTGAAAACTCCAGCACAAAAATAATTTTTTTTTAAGTTTTTATTTATTTGCAATACAAAGAGAGTCTCTCCAGATGGTGACAGGAAAGCAATTGCTGAACCATTGCCACTGCCTCTCGGGGTACACATTAACAAAAAGGTAAACACAGGAGCTAGAACCCAGCAGTGAATGCAGGCATTCCAGTTGCAGACAGAGTGACACAGGTGTCTCAATTGGTATCTCTATTACTAGACTAAATGCCTGGACGACTATACCTGCTCCCATCAGGAAAAAATGTTGATTAACCCTTTCAACCGTCAGATTTATGTAAAGACTTTAAGGGACTACTTCATTACATTTACCCAAGATATTGTTTTTTTAAGATTTATTAATTTTTATTGCAAAGTCAGATACACAGAGAGAAGGAGAGACAGAGAGACAGAGAGAAAGATCTTCCATCGATGATTCACTCCCCAAGTGAGCGCATCGGCCAATACTGCGCCAATCCAAAGCCAGGAGCCAGGAGCTCTTCCGGGTCTCTCACTTGACTGTAGGGTCCCAAGGTTTTCGGCCGTCATAGACTGCCCCGCTAGGCCACAAGCAGGGAGCTGAATGGGAAGTGGGGCCACTGGAATTAGAACCAGGGACCATATGGGATCCCAACGTGTTCAAGGTGAGGACTTTAGTGGCTAGGCCACCATGCTGGACCCATCCCAGATATTTAACTTTTGTATTGCTTTTCCTTTGTGATGCTCCAAAAGTCCATCTGTTGTTTCCCTCAAGTGCATCCTTTATTTATTTATAAGGTAGAGAGAGACAGGGACAGAGTGCTTCCATCCACTGACTTTCTCCCCAAGTAACTGAATATCCAGATCTGGGGCCAGGCTGAAGTCAGGAACAAGGGACTTCATTCTGGTTTCCCATGTCAGTGGCAGGAACACAGGGACTTGGGTCATTCTCTGCTGCCTTCCCAGGTACATTAGCAGGAACTAGACTGGAAATAGAGTAACACAATCCAGCATTCTGATGTGGAATACTGGTATCACAAGCAGCAACCTAATGTGCTATACCACCAAGCCCACCCCTATAAAGAAAACCTTCATTCCTAAAGGATATTTTTTCTGGTTATTAAATTTTGGGTGTGTGTTTCTTTCAACACCTTCAAAATGCTTTTTGCTTTAGTTTCTGGTTTCTAGTGAGAACAGTCGCTTGAATCATTGTTCCAATGCAGAACACCATTTTTCCTTTGGTTGCTATCAAAATTTTTGCTGTTTTCAGCAGTTTGATTATAATGTATAATACATCTAGCATAGGTTTCTTTGGATTTCTTCTGTTTAACTTCCGGAAATCTGATAACCCTTTTTCAAATTCCAGACATCTTCAGCTATTACATATTCATACTTTTTTTTTTCTTGCTCCCTTTAGGACTACAGTTTCATAATCTTTTTAGTTTAGTTTTTTTTTTTTTTTTTAAGTTTTATTTATTTTTGTTGGAAAGGTAGATATGCACTGAGGAGAGGCAGAGACAACGATCTTCTGTCCACTGATTCACTCCCCAGGTGGCCACAACGGCCAGAGCTGAGCCAATCTGAAGCCAGGAGCTCCTTCCAGGTCTCCCACACAGTGCAGGGTCCCAAGGATTTGAGTCATGCTTAACTGCTTTCCCAGGCCACAAACAGGAAGTAGGATAGAAAGTGGAGCAACTGGGACATCAGCCGACACCGTAATGGGATTCTGGCACTTGCAAGGTGAGAACTTTAGCCACTAGGCTTACCACACCAGGCCCCAGTTTCATAACTTTTAAGCCTGTACTTACTTGTTTCCACATAGGAATTCTCTGTCTTTTCTTCTTTATTAGACTAATCCTGAGAAATTGTATTTTACACATCATCTTATTTTTCTAAGAACAAGTTCCAATTTTTACATGAAAAAAATCAGTAAATATTTGATTAATGAAATTGTGCCTTGAACCCAAGGCTCAAGACATATAAGTAAAAATGATAATTTTATAACCTGTGTGCTTTGCTGTATGTATTGATTATAAGTAGTATGAGATTTTGCATTCATACTTTCTTTAAAAATTAAAAAACAAAACACATCTTTTGAGATTATTTTTTTAAAAAAAAAAAGAACCTTCAGGTGTTTTTAGAGTTAGTAGGGGTTTTTGTAGGGTTGGAGAGGAGGTATGGCTGTGGTATCTCAGACTCGACTCTGGCTCAATCTTCTTGATACGTGGCCCTTAAGTTTATACCCAGCTTCATGTTCTGCACAGGTGCAGTTGGTTCTTTTGCATGTAAACTGCTCAAAACTTGGTGCTGCTGGCTCCTGGTTCTCCAGGAGAGTCCTGTATCTGTGGAACTAGGCTATTCTGGGCATCTGTCTGCATGTGTTTGTCTCTAAGTGACCGTAGGGGATCTTTTGTGGCTAGGGTGTGGATGTTCTCTACTCCTCCTTGGTTTGGAGCCCGCTGGAACAATTTGTGGAGGGAGAGTAATATAGACTTGGGTGTGTACATGGTCTGGTTGGGAAAGGCTCTTGTTTCCATCCTGAGTGAGAGCAAACATAGGAGTGCTGTACAGCCCTGTCTCTACCTTGGAGTATGCATTTCTGTTCTACCATCTAGGAATATCTGCGATTGTTTGAAAAATAGCTGTTTCAAAGAATAAAACCACCATACATATGTAGTAGCATGATACAAATATCTGAACTAGAGTTGGGTTCCAGAAAACATTGTATCTTTAGCTCCACTTGATGCTGAATAACTTTTAATGCCTCCTGTC
The DNA here is from genome assembly GCF_017591425.1 of Ochotona curzoniae. Lineage (NCBI taxonomy): Eukaryota > Metazoa > Chordata > Mammalia > Lagomorpha > Ochotonidae > Ochotona > Ochotona curzoniae. Next base: position 68,754,677 of record NW_024467122.1, read on the forward strand.
CTTAGATTTCTGATTTATAAAAAGAAGGGCTTGCATTAGATCTGTACTCCTCTTTAGAACCTTTTGTGATGGAGGTGCTTTCTTCAAAATGGTAGCCTGCCAAAATGCCAAAATGGTAGTGTGTATTATTGAGCACCTGAGATGTGACGAATAGAACTGAGGAACTGACTTTTTTTTAACTTGATTTAATTTACATACCCATCTGTGATGACTTGAGTAGTGTGTATGTGTGCCTACTTGGAGGTGGAAAGAAGGGTGATTCTGTGGGAGGATGAAGAGGGAGGGGGGTAAGTAACTGACATCTGTACAGACCCAGGGTGATGGCTGTGTACTTTAGCCGCTGTTACCCTGGAGAACATTTGGCCCTGCTTCAAACGCTGTGGTTGAACACTGTGCTTTGGTCTGTGGGTTGCAGTTTTCTCATTATCAGAGTAATAGGCAGTGGTTTTGCTTAGCAGGAAGTTAGTTTGCCTGTGGTAGCTTCGCTGAGAACCTGCCCCAGTGATTCTTCATCCTCATCTGATTGCAGATGCCGACTGTGGGTCTTTATCCTTCTCTCTAAAGGGAAGGGACTGTCCATTAATCTTCTTTCATGGAAATGGTAACCTTGGCAGTTACCCTTGTTTTATTCTGTGTGATTCTGATGTAGGGATAATATGTGTGTGAACCACGAAATGTATAATTTTAGATTTTGCACTGGAGCAGTAAGGTGTTACTTAGCTACTAGTTTTTCTTTCTCATGGTCTATAATTAATGCCCTTTCACCTCAGTCTGCCCCAGGCAGCACTCACCTGGAGAGAGAGGGTGCACAGTGACCAAGCACTCTCTGCTGCTTGGCCAATTACATACTAGCCCGACTCCCACAGAAATAGCTCTGCCAATAGCACAGTCCTAAAGAGCCTAGCAGCCATTGTCTGGCACCACAAATCGTAGCAACAGACCACCACATGGCAACAGCAGCCACACAAAGGAAACATTAGGGAAATCAATACTTACTTTCTCCCAGCCTCCCCCCACTGAAAACAAGCTAACACACTATTGCCACCTAGCAGCTTACTCCCCGGGGATGCTTTAGGGCAGTGAAGTGTTTATATGCCCTTGTGGAATGTATTATCTGTCCACTGTCACATATTTAAATCCTGTAGCCCTAAGGAAAAAAATTCAGTCCCAGGCATGTGTGAGTTTGGTTTTTGTAAATTGCAAAGTGGACTAATCTCCAGGAGAGAAGTCCCCTTTTTTGTGCACTCTCCCCTTCTCTCCCCTCCCTTCCCTCCCCCACCAGGAAAGGCAGTGCAGACTGAAGTGCTGGGAGCTTGCCAGATAGGTAAAGGTTGTTTCAAAAGGAGAGTCTGAATACTTAAGTAGCAAAATCCTCTTGAATGGTCTCAAACACAGGCCCATTTGCTATTAATACCAGCCTTTAGTTCTTGATACTTAAGTATAAAACACAAATGAGTGATACTCAGAAAATAGATGTAGTTCTGACATAACCCAGAACTAATCATTACTCGAACTTAATTAGTTTTGAAGTATGATTCCAAGAGGAAAAGACTGAGTTTGAAAGCCTTGGTATTTTCATGCCCTGTGAAGATCATTTAAACTGGTCTGGCTTTCGTTTCCCCATTTGCAAATCATTCTGTGATCATTGTATGGGACCAAAGAGGAGATTGTTTTTGTTAGTTGGTGATAAGATCTACTGGAAGATGTGATTGAACCCTATGGTCTCAGTGCTTACACTGCTAAAAACAGGTCCTGGCCCTGCCCTGGTTGATAAAGCCGCTGTAACAGTGATGGGCAGAAGCTATTAACAGACTTGGCATCTAGCCTTTTCTTTCACAGCAGTACTTTCAGGCCAGTTCAAGGCAGAACTTTGCTCCCAGGTGGCCAACACTAGAGTTGCTGCCGCCTCCTAATGCTGTCAGTGAAAACTAACTGTCTGTTTCTCTCTCTCTCTTTTTTTCTCACTCTCGCTGACTACTACCGAAGGAAGCAAGGGGCTGGTCTCTACCTCTTTTGAGATGCCATTATCCCATCTCCCTCAGGCCTTACAGAACAAAGAAATCTTAGGACATCAACTTTATAATTCCAGTAGCTAGAGATCATTTCCCCAGAATAGGGATGGGTAGGGAGCTAATTCCTCCTGGTGTGCGGCAGCATTGCTGAAGCGCCTGGTGTTTTGTCGGGCAGACATCGGCTTTGTTAGACCCATTCAAGCTTCTCTGTATTTGAGGTAAATTATAGTGGCAAACCAAACCCATGTACTTTCAGGGGGGTAGGGGTTAGAAACAACACAGAAAGTGTGTCATTTATAGGCCTTGCGACTTGCTAATTGCTCAAGAAATTTTTGTTTAATCCACCATCCTTAGGCTTACTCCTGCCAGATCCTTTATTTCCCTTAGTTGCTGCCTTCACAGCCTTCTCCATAGCAACAAGCTATATGACAAAAGAGCTGCAGTGAGAAACTGAGTGGCGCCCCCTCCCCCAAGTTGTACTCTGTTTTCCCTTTAGGATTTCTTTTAAAAAAAGCCAAGAAGACTACTGTCATTAATTTCCTACCTACCTCCATTGAACTCATAATCAAATGAAACATTTAACCCTGGACTAATTCATTGAAGATCTTGCCTTCTCTGTAGTTCCACATTTTGAAAAATTTCCCAGATCATTCCATTTATTTGAAACTCTCTCTATATTACCATTTACCAGCCTTTAACTTACTCCTTAGAATTATGTAGAATCTACTGGTATCAGCATGGAGAAAGAAGTGATAAATGATAAAGAAAGGGGAGCCCTCTCCTGCCCACCAGGGGCTGTTACAGGAGGTCCTAGATGGATCTGCCCTGACACTGGCCAGGCTGGCTAGCATCTCAGCTGATCTTCACACTGCCTGCTCTGTTGTCCCTTCTGCCACTAATCTACAGGAGTCACAAACTCAGAGGTTTTCTTTTGTATTGTAGTAATAAGTCTCACTGAACAATAATGGGAACATATACATGAGTCATAAGTGTGCAGATCATTTTCAAAGAAAATCAACAGGGCCCAGCGCTGTGGCCTAGTGGCTAAAGTCCTCACCTTGAACACGCCTGGGATCCCATATGGGCGCCAATTCTAATCCCGGCAGCTCCACTTCCCATCCGGCTCCCTGCCTGTGGCCTGGGAAAGCAGTCGAGGATGACCCAAAGCCTTGAGACCCTGAACCCACATGGGAGACCCAGAAAGAAGTTCCTGGCTCCTGGTTTTGGATCGGCGCAGCACCAGCCGTTGCAGCCACTTGGGGAGTAAATCATCGGATGAAAAATCTTCCTCTCTGTCTCTCCTCCTCTGTGTATATCTGCCTTTCCAATAAAAATAAATAAATCTTTAAAAAAAAAAATAAGTAAACCAACAGCATGTGGGAACTAGCACATAAACAAAGATTACCAAAATCCCAAGGCCCTTTTATTCCTTTTTTCCCCTTAGCTAAGCACCCACTCAAGGTTGATCAAACCAGATTGCTAACAGTATAGATTAGTATTACCCATTTTCAACTTTATGTAAGTAGAATCATTACAGTGTATACTTTTTGTGTTGACTGGCTCAACATCATGCCTAATGATTTAGCCGTGTTGTTCCATGTCATGGAGCTTTGTTTATTTTTATTATTTTATGACATCCTATTTATGTATTCTATTTATTTGTTTAGTTGTTGATTGGCATTTGTGTTATTTGTACTTTGAGGCTGTTTCAGAAATGCTGCCGATGGGGCCAGCGTTGTGGCACATACATTGCTTCAGCAATGTATGTGGGTTTGCTTCTGCACTTTTTTATGTTCTGCTCATCCATTTGCCTATTTTTTTTAAATATGTTTTAAAGAACTTTATTTATTTGTTTGAAAGGCAAAATTACAGAAAGAGACAGTGATCTTCTATCTACAATTTTTTTTTCCCATCTACTACTTTACTCCCCTCAAGAATGGCCACAATAACCAGGGTTGAATCAGGGCAAAACCAGAAGCCAGAAACTTCATCTGGGTCTCCCAGGCGGATGGCAGGAGTCCAAGGCCTTGAATCATCTTCCTCTGCTTTTCCAACACATAAACAGGAAACCAGACAGTAAGTGGAGCTGCCAGGACTACAATCAGCAGTCACCCAGAATGATGACACAATAGTCCCTAGAATAATTTTTTTTTTCTTTAGAATTTATTTGTCTATTTGAAAGGCTGAGTGACAGAGAAAAAGATCTTCTGTGCACTAGTTCACTCCCCAAATGCCCATAACAGCCAGGGCTAGATCAGGGTTGAACCCAGCAACCAGGAACTCCAACCAGGTCTTCCAAATCGGTGGCAGCAACTGAGGTATTTAGCTATCGTTTGTTGATTCTCAAGTGCATTAGCAGGAAGCTGGATTGGCTGCATGGGATAGCTGGAACACAAACTAGGCTCTCCAGTATGAGACACAGATACTACCAAGGTGCTCTCAGCCTGCTGCGCCACAACACCTGTCCATTTGCCTATTCTTGAGCCATTAATACCCCATCTTACTAACTATAGATTTTTAAGTCTTATTATCTAATAGTATAAACCTTCCAGATTTGTTATACTTCTTTAAGAATCCCTTGGAGGCCCAGCATGGTAGCCTAGTGGCTATAGTACTTGTCTTGCACACACCAGGATCCCATATGGGCACTGATTCATATACCAGCTTCCCATTTAGCCCTGCTTCTCATTTAGCTCCCTGTTTGTGGCCTGGGAAAGCAGTCGAGAACATCCCAAAGCTTTGGGACCTGCATCTGTGCGGGAGACCCAGAAGAAACTCCTGATTCCTGGCTTCCGATTGGCTCACACCGGCCAGCCATTGCAGGCACTTGGGAAGTGAACCAGTGGATGGAAGATCTTCCTCTCTGTTTTTCCTTCTCTCTGTAAATCTGAATTTCCAATTAAAAGTAAATAAATAAATAAATCTTTAACAACAACAACAGCAACAAAAAGAATGCATTGGATATTCTTGTCCATATAAATGTTTTTACTTTATTGTATATTCCCTATAAATTTTAGGACCAGCTTGTGAATTTTTCTGGAAAAAAAAACTGCCACAATTTTTATTAGGATTATGCTTATGAATCTTCAGATCCGTTTGCATAAGACCTAAAGGGTTTTTTTTTGTTTTTTAAAGATTTATTTATTTTTATTGCAAAGTCAGATATATAGAGAGAAGAGACAGAAAGTTCTTCCATCCGATGATTCACTCTCCAAGTGGCCGCAACAGCCGGTGCTGCACCTAAATGAAGCCAGGATCCAGAAATTTCTTCCAAGTCTCCCACGTGGGTGCAGGGTCCCAAGGCCTTGGGCCATCCTCGACTGCTTTCCCAGGCTACAAACAGGGAGCTTGATGGGAAGCAGGGCATCTTGGATTAGAACCAGTGTCTGTATGGAATTTTGCTGCAAAAGAGGATCTGGGCTCCTGGCTTCAGATTGGCGCAGCACCAGCCGTTGTGGTCACTTGGGGAGTGAATAATCATTGAACAGAAGATCTTCCTCTGTCTCTCCTCCTCTCTGTATATCAGACTTTACAATAAAAAAAAAAATAAATCTTAAAAGAGAGAGAGATTTATTTAGGGCTTAGTGTGGTAGCCTAGCAGCTAAAGTCCTCACCTTGTATGCACCGATATCCAATATGGGCACTGGTTCTAATCATGGCTGCCCCTCTTCCCATCCAGCTCCCTGCTTGTGGCCGGGAAAGCAGTCAAGGATGGCCCAAAGCCTTGGGACCCTTCACCTGCGTGGGAGATGTGAAAGAGGATCCGGGCTCCTGGCTTTGGTTCAGCACAGCTCCAGCCATTGCTGCTGCTTGGGGAGTAAATTAATGGATAGAAAAGCTTCCTCTCTGTCTCTCCTCTTCTCTGTATATCTGCTTTTCCAATAAAAATAAATAAATTTTTTTTTAAAGGGGAGGGGGCTAACATCCTCACTTTGTAAGCTCCAGGATTCCATATGGGCAGCCCTGCTTCCCATCCAGCTCCCTGCTTGTGGCCTATGAAGATAGTAGAAGATGGTCCAAAGCTCCTGGAACCCTGCACCAGTGTGGGAGACCTGGAAGAGGCTCCTGGTTCCTGGCTTCGAATTGGCTCAGCTCTGGTCATTGCAGCTGCTTGGGTAGTGAATCAACAGACGGAAGATCTTCCTCTCTATATATATCTGACTTTACAATAAAAACAAAATTCTTTAAAAAGTAAGACCAATAGCATCTCATTTAAAAAAAATATATTTATTCATTTTGTAAGTCAGAGAAAGCAGTCTTCCATCTGCTGGTTTACTCCCCACATAGCCACAATAACCAGTGCTGACCAGGGCAAACCCAGGAACTTCTTCTTGGTTTCCTATATGGGTATCAGGGACCCAAGCACGTGGACCATCTTCCATTGCTTTTCCAGGCCATTAGAAGGTAACTGCATCAGAAGTGGAGCAGCTGGAACTCAAAGCAGTGCCCATATGTGATTCTGGATTGCAGGTGGCAGCTTTGGACACTCTGCCATAATGGCAGTCCCCAGAACTAGAATTTGAGCTAAGATACTTGAAGTATACACAGCTTCTTAATGCTACATTAAATTCACACTCTTCTTCCCATCCTGAATCAGCAGCTTCAGCTAGAGCAGGTTTATTGTTACAAAAAATTAAGTTGAAAATGAAAGAAAACACTTTAAAATTTTGTTTTATTTGTAAGAGAGAAGAGAGATCTTTAATAAGCTAATTTGTGTCCCCAAATGCCCATAAAAGCGAGTTCTAGGTCAAAATGTCCCGTGTGAGTGACAGGGACCCAAGGTCTGCTGCTGTCCAGTGAAGGAGCCAGAATTCAAAGCAAGCACTTTGCTAGGGGATGGGGATATTCCAAGCATTGCCTTCGCTGCGACACCAGACACTTTCCCCAAAATCTAAAATGTATTTTCTCACAGTTCTGGAGGCTCGAAGTCTGAAATAACTCTACTACTGCTGTAAAAGCTCAGAGTCCAAATAAGGTGACATTCTGAGTTTGTGAGTGTTGCGACTTCAACGATATCTTTTCGGGGGTGGGGGAAAGTGATACAATTTAACTCATAGCAGGGGCTGATGGAAATTAAGAGTGATGTTTGTCATAAGCTCACATGAGGAAGACTATCTAGAACAGTGTGATAATGAGGCATTGCTTTCCAAAGCCAGAAAAGCATCTGCCCCCTGACCTCAACTGGTACTGAGTTCCTCTCTCTCCATTACCTATTTCCCTTCCTTGGCACTAAGACCCAAGGAGGTGGTTCATTTCTCCTCTCTTAAGCCCATAACCTGCCAAGTGGAGGAAATCAAAAGGAAAAATAGGTTTTGGCAGTTGGCAGTACCTCTTAGCCTCTGGCTGAAAAATGCTGTAAGGAAAACTGCGTCATGTAAGCCAACCCTAACCATGTTCTTAGACTAGTTCTTCCTGCTATGTCATAAAGTGTTGAAACTGTGGGGGTGATTCCTGGGCAGAAATTTTGCTAAGTGGCCCCAGTGAGGTGATACGATCCTTTCTGTTCCTAATGGTTTTCAGTTAAGGACTCCAGCTAGACCTGATGACCTCCCAAGCTGCCTCCTGCAGTCATGGCTCCAGACTGTGGCTACCTCAGCAAAAGGAAAGGGAGGATGTGTGATTTCAGGGTGTGGTGAGCCAGCCCTTGTTGCACTATACCAAGTTTCCATGGTGCAAGAACTTGTAGAGGGGAGGCGGAACTGTGTCAGATCTTCAGTGATCTTACACAGCCACCCTGTCCCCACTGGCTGCAGGTGGAGTGCTTTTTTTTAAAGATTTATTTTTATTATTTTTTTTATTGGAAAGGCAGATATACAGAGAGGAGAGACAGAGAGGAAGATCTTCCGTCCCATGATTCACTCCCCAGGCGGCCACAACAGCTGGAGCTGAGCCAATCCGAAGCCAGGAGCCTCTTCCGGGTCTCCCACACGGGTGCAGGGTCCCAAAGCTTTGGGCCGTCCTCGACTGCCTTCCTGGGCCACAGGCAGGGAGCTGGAAGGGAAGCGGGGCTGCCGGGGTAGAACCGGCGCCCACATGGGATCCTGGGCGTACAAAGCGAGGACCTTAACCACTGTGCCACCACGCTGGGCCCTCCTTGCCTAGTTTTAACAGTACCAGATCTACTCCCACCATTCCTCAGGATGGGATTTGCTTGCAAATTATTTCAACTGGTTTATTGTATTTCTTCTTTAAATTCTGTGTAGACAGAGTACCATGGCTGTATGAAAATTGTTCGCAGATAATGGGTATTCATTGCCTTGTGCTTTCTTTGGCCCATAAAGCCCTGAATGATCTAAGATCCTTGTGTTTGGGTTTCTCCCAATTAAATTAAATCAGAATGTCTATAGATAGAAACCAGGTACCAGTTTTTTCTTTGGAAGATTCCGAGGTGCTTGCATTGTGCAGCCCGCAGCGTAGCTGCATGAGCCCCCAGCGTTCCACACTGTTCCGTTGGAACACCTCATGGAGTTAAACTCTCACTTGGCATGTAAATAAAGGACTCCTGGTCAATGCAGGGTCTCTTTGGAAGTGTCCTCTCTATAGGAATAATGTGCTTCTGCCTTTCAGTTTTTGGCTTTGGAAGACTCATGTATAATTTGAGCTTTCCCTGCAGTCAGATCCATGATTTGGAGCTGAATGGACTGCTAGGACAAGTAAGATAAAGGCCTGGAGATGCAGTTAAACTGATTCAGGGTTCTGCCTTACATGAGGTTTGGTAGGTTATAAGAATTTATAGCATGGGTCCTGGTGCAGTGGCTCAGTACTAAATCCTTACCTTTTAAGTACCAGGATTCCATATGGGCACCAGTTCATGTCCAAGCTGTTCCATTTTCCATCCTGCTCCCTGTTTATGGCCTGGGAACACTGTAGAGGATGGCCCAAAGCCTTTGGACCCTGCATCCATATAGGAAATCCAGAAGAAGCTCCTGGATCCTGGCTTTGAATTGGCTCAACTCCAGCTGTTATGGCCATTTGGGGAGTGGCCTCTTCCAGGTCTCCCACAAGGGTGCAGGGTCCCAAAGCTTTGGAACGTCCTCGACTTCCTTCCCAGGCCACAAGCAGGGAGCTAGATGGGAAGTGGAGCTGCCGGGATTAGAACCAGCACCCATATGGGATCCTGGCGCGCTCAAGGCAAGAACTTTAGCCGCTAGGCCACGGTGCCGGGCCCGAAAAAGGATTTTCTAATAATTTTCATTGTAATAGGTAAATTTGGGACCAAGGTTTTTCCTGACATGGTACTTTTTACCAAAGTTCCAGATATTACCTCATGACAAACCTGTAAAAAGAGAATGATTTTCACGTAATAACCGTGAACCTATACCCAATTTAGGATGAAAATGTTAACCAGTATTCCAACCACAAAAGATCATAATTTTCCCTAGTCTCTTCATTTCTAAAGGCTATTCCAAGAGCATCAACTGGTCCACATGAGCGCCAGGTCTGGAGGTGAGCCAGGCTGGGCTAGGCTGGGCTAGGCTGTAGCACCTACTGGTGAGAGCCGGATACAGGCTAGTCAGGTTGGGGCACAGCACCCATCAGCACATGTGAGATCCAAGGCTGGGAGTGGGCCTGGAAGAAAAAATTGGGAAACTTCCATGCTAGGCTGCATCTCCCATTGGTGAGTGTAAGACCCAGGACTGGAAGCAGGCCAGGCCAGACTGGACTGCATCACCCTTCACCATATGTGTGAGCTCTGTGTGGGGCAGGTTGGGCGAGTTGGGTGAGTTGGACCCAGCCATACACTGTCATGACCAAGAACCAGGACAGGTACAAGCCAGACTGGGTTGGACTGCAACACCTGTCAATTGTTATGAGGGCTGCAGGTAGGCCAGGCTGACCCAGGCTGACCCAGGCTGACCCAGGCTGACCCAGGCTGACCCAGGCTGTAGCACCTGTGAATGCTGAGTATGAAGGCCAGCCATCTCAGACTAGACCACAGCACATGCTGGCACTGACTTCCTAGGTTTGTTAGCAGGAAGCTGGCTCAGACAGAGTAGCCAGTATTTGAACTGACACTCTGATATGGGATGTCAGCCAGGGTGAAGTAGCAGCAGCAGCTTAACCCACTGTGCCAAATGGCCCTTGTTTTGTTTTTGACAAATTGGCACCCCTCTCTATGTATTTTATAACCTCTGTTTAGAGGAGTATGCTCTGATAGTTTCTCCATAATATTAAGTGGTATCTTGTTACATTTGAAACACGGTACTCCACATATCCTGACTCAATTATTATATCCTCTCTTTTTTTACGATTTAAAAAAAATGCACTTCTCCCTGTGGCTCTCTTTAAATCTAGCTCCATGCTAATGGCCTGGAAAGGCAGCAGAGGCGGGCCCAAGTGTTTAGGCCCCTGCACCCATGTGGGACACTCAGAAGAAATTCCTGGAACATGATTTCAGACGACCCCAGCTCCAGGCAATGTGGCCATTTGGACAGTGAGCCAACAGATGGAAGAACTAACTCCGTCTCTCTTTCTCTTGTTCTTTCTCTGTAACTCTGCCTTTCAAATAAAAATAAATATATCTCTTTTTTTTTTCAATATACTTCTGAAACTTTCCACCTATTCAAGAACTGAACTTTTTTTCTTCTATCAACAATAAGGTACCTCACACACCAAGGGAATATTATTATGTTTCATAATAATAACTTAGCAGACCTATTGCAATAGCCTAGTGACAAAATCCTCTCCTTGCATGCTCTGGAATTCCACATGGGCACCGGTTCATGCCCTGGCTGCTCCACTTCCCATCCAGTTTGTTGCCAGAGAAATCAATAGAGGATGTCCCAAAGCCTTAGGACCCTGCACCTGAGTGGGAGACCCAGAAGAAGCTCCTGGCTCCTGGCTTTGGATTGGCTCAGCTCTATCCACTGCAGCCACTTGTGGAGTGAACCAGAGGATGGAAGATCTTTCTGTCTCTGTGTCTTCTTTCTGTATATCTGCCTTTCCAATTAAAAGAAAGAAATCTTTAAAAAAAAAAAATCCTTGTAATGTTGGAGTTTTGAGTTTCTGTTCTAATCCTTTTCCTCTTTATATCTTCTTGCTGCAGTTTGCTTACTTTTACAATTTTGCTTTCTTCCTGCCTGCTATTTTTGCATGAAGATTTTTTTTTTTTTACTGCTCTGTTCCTCTTCTGGTAAAGAAAAGTCAAACATAAAATCAATAATCCACTCCTCATCCAAAAATAAACCTACAGGTGTTGATGTCTTTCACCTAGTCCACAGTTTTATTCTGACGTGTAATACATAGACCACTTTGTGTTTTACACCTGGAAATGTGAGCTCCTAAGAACCAAGCATTCTGCTCTTGAGAGGCAGCATAATTAGGCTACAGTTCAGAGTCAGACTGCTTAAAATTCAGTTCTGCTCTGCACCCTATTTAGCCTATATCATGGAAACAAATTACTCCGAGCTTCTGTTTCCTCATCTGTAAATTGGGAATGATAATACTATTTGGAAGTTATTCAGAGGATTAAATATGAGCTAATATATAGAAAATTCTACAGTGCAATAAGTGGTAACTGCTGGGGCTGCTGTTGTGTCACACGGTACATTAATCTGCTACCTGCAGTGCTAGTGTCCCCTATGAACACAGGTTCAGATCCCAGCTGTTCCGTTTCCAATCCTGTTCCTTGAGAATGTGCCTGGAAAAGCAGCAGATGTCCCACATGCCTGGGTCCCTGTACCAAAATGGGAGATTCAGATGGAGTTCAGACTCCTGCCTTTTGTCTAGCCCCAACCATTGTGACCATTTGAGGAACAAACCACTGATGGAAGATTCAGAGATCTCTCTCTCTGTCTCATCCTTTCAGTCTGTGATACTGCCTTTCCAATAAACAAAAAATAAATTCTTTTTTTAAAATGGTAGCTGTTATCAGAAATTTATTTTTACTACCATCACTCAAAAATTTTTTGGACTCATTTATCTGGTGCTGAGCATCTTTTTGTATAATTAGGAATTAGGAGACTTCTTTCATGACTTGGTGGGATTTTATTGGAGTTAATTGAGTCAAATTCAGCTTTTGAAAGTAATTATAGTCTGGACTGCCTCTAACAGGTCATCTCATAAGTGCAGGAGGAAGAATTGCAAAACCTACAGCAACTTCTTATTTGTCTGGAAGGACATAAATAAAAATCCAGAATGTGAACCACTGTGCCCAGTTCAGTAGCCTAGTGCCTAAATTCTTGCCTTGCATGCATCGGGATCCCATATGGGCACTGATTCATGTCCCGGCTGCTGCATTTCCCTTCCAGCTCCCTGCTTGTGGCCTAGAAAGCAGTGGAGGATGGCCCAAAGCCTTGGGACCCTGCACCTGCATGGGAGACTCAGAAGAAGCTTCAAATCAGCTCAGCCCCAGCTATTGCTGCGACCTGGGGAGTGAATTAACAGATGGAATATCTTTATCTCTCCTTCTCTCTATAAATTTGCCTTTCCAATAAAACTAAATACCTTAAAAAAAGAAAAGAATGTGAAACCCACTCCACCTTTGGTTGGACAAATTTAGACTTTTTTTTAAAAGAATTATTTTATTTTTATTGGAAAGGCGAATATACAGAGAGGAAGATCTTCCGTCCCATGATTCACTCCCCAGGCGGCCACAACAGCTGGAGCTGAGCCAATGTGAAGCCAGGAGCCTCTTCCGGGTCTCCCACACGGGTGCAGGGTCCCAAAGCTTTGGGCTGTCCTCGACTGCTTTCCTGGGCCACAGTCAGGGAGCTGGATGGGAAGTGGGGCATCTTGGATTAGAACTGGCACCAGTATGGGATCCTGGGTGTGCAAGGCAAGGACCTTAACCACTGCGCCATTGCGCCGGGCCCTAGACTTTTTTTTTTAAGATTTATTTATTTTTATTGGAAAGGCAGATGGATATGCAGAGAGGAGGAGAGACAGAGAGGAAGATCCAATGGTTTATTCCCCAAGCGGCCGCAAAGGCTGGAGCTGAGCCAATCCGATGTGAGGAACTTCCTTCCGGGTCTCCACACAGTTGCAGGGTCCCAAGGCTTTGGGCCATTCTCTGCTGCTTTCTCAGGCCTCAAGCAGGGAGCTGGAGGGGACGCGGGGCCACCAGGATTAGAACCAGTGCCCACATAGGATCCCAGCGCATGCAACGCCAGGACTTGAACCACTACGCTATCGTGCCGGGCCCTAGACATTTATTTTTAAATGTATACCTAATTAGGTAAAATATATATGATGGGTTAGGACTTTGTGGTTACTCTGATCCTGTAAATGAAGTATAGAAACGAAAGCAAATGAATGTACCTTGAATAAAGCATCAAAAATACTGAAGAAATCATAGAACATTGAGAAGAATTTTGTGTAGAGTTTACACCTTTAGCCAAGAATGGGAAAAACTAACATATTGTAAAATGGAATACTTATTTGGTGTTTATTATGCATGTTTGAGAGTAAAGGGCTAATTGTTGAAAACCAGTGTAAAGCTGTTGAATTACCACTTGGTACTAACCTAGTAGAATCTTCTAAGCAATCCAGGAGCATGTTCTAATTCATAGACAGACCAATAAATGTGGTAAGGATTTCAATAACAGATGTTGGGAAAACCCTCTCCGTGAGGAAGGAAAATTAATTTAGAAGCCCACCTAAAAGTGTCTAAAAATAGGTATAAACAGGTATACATATATGCACAAATATCATTAAGATTTATTGAAAGGAAAGGTGTTAGTATACAAGTGAATATGTTGATTTCTTCTTTTTTTTAATGTGTTTATTTGAAAGGCAGAATGATAGAGAAAAAGAGATCGACCTTCTGGCCATTTGTCACTCCTCAGTGGCTACACAATGGACAGTGCTGGCCCATGCAAAAAAAGCCAGGAACCTGAAACTCCTCTGGGCTTCCCACATGGGTGGCAGTGGCGCAAATTCCTGGGCTTGCTTCAGCTGCCTTCCCAGGCGCTTTAGCAGGAAGCTGAAGAAGTGGAGCAGTCAGAACTTGAATTTGCATCCCTGTCACAATGTGGCATCCTACCTACCCCCACTGTGCTACAATGCCAACCCCCATATCCTGATGTCTAAAACAGAAAAGGCTATCTAAACACAAAAATAATGGAATAAATGACACACAAAAAGATTTCATTATTATGTCAAAACACATCTTCACCTTGTCTAACACTACTGCTTACTTCTGAAATAGGGAGAATTAAAAGAAATTGCACCCTGTCACATTTTGGCTGTATTATGCCAAATAGGGAGCTTTGCTCCCTGAAACTTGTAGGGTGATTTTTCTCATTTACTTTGTATATGGGAGCTCATTTTCAGAAAGTTTTATAGCCAAGGCATCCTTAAATATGTGCAAATAATACCACCAACTAGTGTATCATAAGAGGCTTATTAATTATACAATCAGCAGATTTCATGTACCACTCCTGAAAAGATCACTTGGGGTAAAAGGTAGTTGGCAACTAGAGCAGCTCTTCTGCAATCTGCTTGTTTGTTACTAAGAAGGCAGACCATCTCTATAGGTGCCTGCTTCTGTATGGGATTGTATAGGAGCAGCAAGCCATCACTCAGTTCCTATTTAATATAGGGATTCCTCAGCCAGTTGATCCTCTAGCATTGGAGGAGAAAGAGTGTACTCTCAAGTACTTTGCAAGCAAGAAGCACCCTTGAGACAACAAGACATAAGGTAACCTGCAGGTTTGGAAGTTGTTCTGGCAATGATGGCCAATGGAGAGGACCTGGTAGAAGTTTCTCACAGGTGTTCTCCCTATCCTAATGCTGTAATTTTGTGCAGAGCACTCCCCTCTTGGGAAGGAAGTCAAAGGTGTTTGGTTTCTGTTTATATGGTACATATTTCCTCTCTGATCTTAACGACTGGTCACCACTATCCTCAACTGTCTATGTATCAAAAGTTCAGTTATTCAGAAGTTTAAAAACAAAACAACTCATAGAGGCCAACATTCTGGCACAACTGGTTAAGCTACCACTTGTGAAACTGGCACCCATTTTGGAGTGCTGGTTCAAGTCCCAGCTGTTTCACTTCTGATCCAGTACCCTGCTAATGGACCTGAGAAGACAGAGGAAGGTGGTCTGAGTACTTGGGCCCCTACCACCCATGTGGTAAACCCACATGGAGTTCTTGGTCTCGATTTTGGCCTGGCCCAACCTTGGCTGTTCTGACCATTTGGGGAGAAAATTAGCACTTTGCCTTTAAAAATAATAAATAAATAAACAAACAAATAATATTTTTTTTTAAATGAAGCCTTAGAGCCCATTTTATACTTTCAAATCATTTTACTGTATCATGTAAGTCTGTACAGAGTGTACAGTAGGGCTCTTCCTGGATAGGCCCTCCAGTTCTGTACCTTTTTGGAGAACAAGGCTTATGGAGTATGCCCAGAGCTCAGTGCTGTGGCATAGGGAGTAAAGCTGATACCTACACTGTGGCATCCACTTCATGTCCAGGCTGTATCACGTCCCATTCAGCTCCCTGCTACTGATCTGAGAAAAGCAACAGAAGATGGCATAAGTGCTTAGGCAGGGGAGATCTGCATGAAACTCCTGGCTTCACCCTGCCCAGCTCCAGCCATCGCAGTCATTTGGAGTGTGAATCAGAGGATGAAAGAATTCTCTGTGTCTTTCTCCCTCTCTTTGTAATTCTGCCTTTCAAATTATCAAATTAATCCTAAATAAATGAATAAATGTCCTTAGAAATAAGTATTTAATTTTAGACTTTAAAAAAAAATTTTAAAGGAAAATATATAGAGAAAAGGACAGAGAGAAACAGAGAGAAAGAGAGATCTTCCAGCCACAGGTTCACTTCTCAAATGCTGCAGTGGCCAGAGCTGAGCTAACCCAAAGCCAAGAGCTGCTTTCAGGTATTGCGCATGGGTACAGGGGCCCAAGGATTTGAGCCATCCTCTTCTGCCTTCCAAGCCATCAGCAAGGAGTTGGATCAGAAATGGAACAGCCGAGACAGGAATTGGTACCCAAAAAGGATGCTGGTGCTTGCAGGTAGAGGATTGGACTGTCAAACCACAGAGCCAGACCCTAAAAATAAATATTTTTTAAATAAAGTTTGTCATGAAGGAAACAATGTGGAAATAATAGTCTTACCCACTTTCCTATAGCCCTTGAACCTTTTTACCCCAATTAACTATGTGAAGATTGTCAAAAATATAATAAAAAATAAATAAAGTTTGTCTAACAGAAATTTAATTAAAAAAAAAAAAAAAGACAGGATAGAGAGAAAGAAATCAGATAGCTGCAATAACCAGGCAAGGCCAAAAAATGATGCGCTTTTCACTCCATTCGGTCTCCCATATGGGCAGCAGGATTCAAGTACTTGAATCATCTGCTTTCCTAGGTGAATTAGCAGGAAGCTAGATCAGCAGGACTTGAACCCATGATGTAATAAGTTTCATGTAGGGACTTAACATACTGAGTCAGAACACCAGTCCCTAAACATGTTTTAAAACATATTATTAGTCTCTTTTAAGTTTTTAGTTTTGATATTATTTATTTGAAAGTCACAGAGAGGGAGAGCGACGTTCATCTGATGTTTCACTAACCAAATAGCCACAGTGGAGCTTCCTGGTCTCCCATTCGCATGCAGGGTCCCAAGGCTTTGGGCCATTTTCTACTGATTTCCCAGGCCACAAGCAGGGAGCTGAATGGGAAATGGAGCAGCTGAGACACAAATATGGGATTCCAGAACCCATGTGGGATCCCAGCATCTACCAAGTGAGTATTTAGCCACTGAACCATCACGCCAAACCTTGTACTTGCTTTATGTTCAAGTTTCGTTCCCTTCATTTTAAATTGTAAAGAGCCAATAAATTCCCCACTCTCTCACCTGCAAACACATACAGATACATCATCCCTGGTTTAGTGACTCTTTGTAGATTGAATGATAAGCTACGAGGATTACATTTTCTATGATTTCAATTTCTTGACAGTGTCCAGAATTTCACACTTGCCTACACTTGTAGCCAGAGGGCTATAAAGTTGATAGCACAGCTATCAATTTGCTAATGAGTCATAAATTACCTCTTACTCTTGTTCAAGGAAACTTGAGTTACAAAGGACAATATGGTTGTTTCAGCACCATCTAGAGGAAAGTCTAGAAATATATAAATGCTGTTTCGCTATTGTCAATAGTTTATTTTTTAAAGGTGTATTTATTTTCACTTGAAGGGCAGATTTTACAGAGAGAAAAGGTGAGATAGAGAGAAGACCTTTTTTTGTATTAGTTTACTCCCCAAATGGCCACAGCAGCTAGAGCTAAGCTGAGCTGATCAGAGGCCAGGAGCTTCTTCAGGGTGTGCTATGCAGGGTCCCAAGGCTTTGGACCATCCTCCACTGCTTTCCCAGCCCACAAGCAAGGATCTGGATGGGAAATGGAGCAGCTGGGACATGAACTGGCATCCATGTGGTATCCTGGCACTTGAAGGGATAGGATTAGCTTTCTAGCCACCACACTAGCCCCTCAATTATTTATTTAAATCCAGACTTCACCCTTCCTATGTTTTTGTTTTTTTTCACTAAATATGTCATGATATGATATGTCAAAATTTCATTCACTTGGCCATTCAACCAAACTATTTTTATTTGCTGCCTAATAGCATGTTTTCATTTTATGTATTTATCCCTTTGGACTGTAAGATACATATAAATGAATTGGGACTAATTTTATGTATCTTTATACCCTTACCTACTAATAGAAACTCAGAAATAGGTATAGACATTACAGCCAACTTTAATGGGTTAAATATCCTATAGCCATACAGGTAGCTCCTGAGAAATATTAAAGAGTGGTATCTTTAACACAATACTAAGTAAATTAAAATATGTTAAATCAAAATAATACACATAATAAATATAAGAAAAATGTGAACAAAAATGTACACATCAAACATAGAATGGCTCTCAGGAGGAGAGCATTTAGCTGCTGTTTTGAGGGTGACATTATTGTGGTACAAGGGACTCAGCTGCATCTTGCAGTACTGGCATGCTATCTCAGAGCACCAGTGTGAGTCCTGACTGCCCTGCTGATGCACCTGGCAGAGCAGCAGATGATGACCTGAGTGCTTGGACCCTTGCCATACATGTGGGAGAGCTGGATGGAGTCTCAGGCTCCGGGCTTCAGTTTGGCTCAGTCCTGGTTCTTGTGGCCATTTGGAGAGTGAATCAGGCAATGGAAGTCCTCTGTGTCTCTTCATCTCTGTCATTCTGCTTTTCAAACAAATAAATCTTACATATTGCTTAGAATGTCCCCAACCCTTACAAAATACCTGTATATGGTCCCTGGTTCCATTTCTAATTCCAACTTGCTGCTTTAAGCACACCCTGCGAGACAGCAGGCGATGGCTCAAGTCCTTGTGTACCTGCCATTCATGTGGAAGACCCAGGTTGAGTTCTGTGCTCCTGGCTTCAGCCTGGTCAGCTCTTGGCTATTTCAGATATTTGACTAATGAAACAATGCTGAGGGCCCGGCGCGGTGGCGCAAGTGGTTAAAGGTCCTCGCCTTGCACGCCCGGGATCCCATATGGGCGCCGGTTCTAATCCCGGCAGCCCCGTTTCCCTTCCAGTTCTCTGCCTGTGGCCTGGGAAAGCAGTCGAGGACGGCCCAAAGCTTTGGGAACCTGCACCCGCGTGGGAGACCCGGAAGAGGCTCCGAAGTATCGGCCCGTTGCGGTCACTTGGGGAGTGAATCATCAGACGGAAGATCTTCCTCTCTGTTTCTCCTCTCTGTATATCCGCCTTTCCAATGAAAAAATAATTAAAAAAATAAATCTTTAAAAAAAAAAAAAAGAAACAATGCTGAGATATCTCTGCCCATCTCTCCCCCTCTCTGGCTTTCAAGTAAATAAGAATAGAATGGGTCGAAGTGGTCAGCTACAGCATAATTCTCTAAAATTGGGTAAATAATTGAATAACAAAACTAAACTAAAAACAAGAACCTCTCTGTTCTTACCAGATTCAGAAAACAGCATGTCTGAATAGCAGCTGTTGGAAGATAGTAAATGAAGCAGCCTAACACAAAACCAGAAGTATTTTTAATTGCATTTAATTCATGTTTTTGTTTAACTTGCGAACACTGACACACATATGCAAAAATAAATCCTCTTTTGCAACCCAGAATTCATTAATCAATATGGGTTTTGATACATTCAAGCAGTAATTGAAAAAATAAATTATTTAAAAATTATTACTATTATTATTATAAAGAAATACAGGGGAGAGTGGAAGAGGGCAAAGAGAGAAGAGAAGAGCTTTCATCTACTGGTTAACTCTCCAAATGGCTGCAGTGGCCTAGGGTTGGATCAGGTCAAAGCCGGAACCCGGAACTCCACCTGGGTTTCCCATGGGGGGGTGGTCCAAGTGCTTGGGGCATTTTCCACTGCTTTCCTAGGTGTGTTAGCAGAGAGTTGCATCTAAAGTGGAAAATCTAGGATTCAAGTGTAGCAAGGGACAACTTAACCCAGTGCTCCACAACAACAGCCTAAGTAGAAGTTTTTATCCTATTTTCTGTAACTTATTTTACTACGCTAACCCACCAATTATGACAGTCAACAAATATTTGCCTTTTATTTATTTGAAAGACACAGTGCAGAGACATTGGGAGATCTTTCTAGCCCTTGGGTTATTCCCCCAAGTTCCTGCAACAGCTAAGCCAGGCCAAAGCCAGGAACCCAAAGCTCAATCCAGATCTTCCGTGTGACAAGGACCTAAATATTGGAACTATCACCTGCTTCCTCCCAGGATCT
Source organism: Ochotona curzoniae (assembly GCF_017591425.1). NCBI lineage: Eukaryota > Metazoa > Chordata > Mammalia > Lagomorpha > Ochotonidae > Ochotona > Ochotona curzoniae. The sequence continues at coordinate 68,774,412 of NW_024467122.1, forward strand.
ACATTAGCCGGAAGCTGGAACTGGAGTCAACCAGGAGTCACACAGGCGTTTCACTTGGGATTCCATCCCAAGCATCATCTTAGCCACTGCCCCCAAAAGTGCTTATCTAGCATCAATTATGAAACCAACTTCTCAACACAAGCTGTTCTCTGACACACAGCCTCAGCTTATCATCTCAGGGAGTTACTGTTAGGTATGATGTTCATCCCAGGTCCTTGTAGGATTTACAACATCCTCTATTCTTTCTCTGACATCTCATACTTCAGGCTATCCCACAACATACAATCCAAGTGGCAACTTAACCATCTGAGCCACAGCACTCATCCCCACCCATTTTTTCATTAAGATTTATTTATTTTTATTGGAAAGGCAGATTTACAGAGAGAACAGACAGAAAGATCTTCCTTCCTCTAGCTCACTGCCCTAATGGCCTCAACAGCTGGAGTGTGGTACCATTTCCGGGTTCCCCATGCAGCTGCAGGGTCCCAAGGTTTTGGGCCATCCTCTAGTTTTCCCAGGCTACAAGCAGGGAGCTGGATGGGAAGTGGAGCAGCTGGGAGATGAACTAGTGCACGTAGGGAATCCTGGTGCTTGCAAGGTAAGGATTTAGCCACTAGGCTATCGCTCCAGACACTGTCTTCCCTCCTTCTGTCCCCAAAGTAACTTTTAACAAATACTAGCTCCCAGCCCAGGAACTATGGATCTTCATACCTTTTCTTTCTTTTTTTTTTTTTAAATCTCAGTGTTTATTACAACAGTAATAAAAGTCTGACAAGTAATAGTAAATAAGTTAAATGAATCTTCATCCACACAAGACAGACACTGTTCCATTTGATCAGCTGTTAAGGAACAATTTATCCTAAAACAGATTTTCTGAAAGTACCCTTGTACACAGTGACTGTAGGTGAGAAATTCATAAGTGGTGGTCTGTCTCAGGATCTCCCATGTGGTTGCCATCAGTTGGCTATAGCTGCATTCATCTAAAAGCTTGTTTGGGGCAAGAAAATCATCTGCAGTATGGGTTCATACATCGTTATTGGCAAGAAGCCGCAATTCCTGGCCATGGAGACCTCTCTGGGACTGCTTAAGTGTACTCACAGCGTGGCAGCAGGTTCATTCACAGGAAAAGCCAAGGAGGACTCTACAATAATGCCACTGTCTTTTGTCACCTAGTCTCATCATTTCTACCATGTTCTGTTTGTTAGAATCAAGTTGCTAATAGCAGCCCATGGGAATCAGGCAAGCGTGTGAAAGCATTTATAGATGTATTTGTAACTACCACAGTCAGGCACCCTGAGACTCTGAGTTGAATAAACACACTACCCCCTGGAGAAAGTAAGAGAGGATTTCAGAGCAGTGGTTATCTTGCCACTGGTATTCCTCCTTAAAACTTTAATAATGGCTGTACTCTTGATTAAAAGAAATGTTTTTCTTTTTAAGATTTATTTTATTTTTATTGCAAAGTCAGATATATAGAGAGGAAGATCTTCCATACATTGATTCATTCCCCAAGTGGCCACAACAGCTGGAGCTGAGCCAATCCAAAGCCAGGAATCAAGAGCTTCTTCTAGGTCTCCCACACAGGTGCAGGGCCCCAAGGCTTTGGGCTATCCTTGACTGCTTTCCCAGGCCACAAGCAGGGAGCTTGTGGTCCCTGGGATAGGAAGCAGGGCTGCCAGGTTTAGAACCAGTGCCCATATGACGTGTGCAAGGCAAGTACTTTAGCTGCTAGGCTAACGCTACAAACTTAAAAAAAAAAAAAACTAGTGAAATAGGTCCCAGTGCGATGGCTCAACTTCTGCCTACAAGCACCCACATCCAATGTGAATGCCAGTTCGTGTCCTGAAAGCTCTGCTTCCCTTCCAGCTCCCTATTTGGGGCCTGAGAAAGCAGTAGAGGATGGCCAGAAGCCTTGGGACCCTGCATGGAAAACCTGGAAGGAGCTCCTAGCTCCTGGCTTTGGATCAGCTCAACTTTAGCCATTGCAGCCTCTTGGGAAGTGAACCAGTGGGTATAAAAGCTCTCTCTTTCTCCCCTTCTCTGTATAAAGCTGCCTTTCCAATAAAAATAAATAAATGTTTTATCTTTAAAAAAAGAAAATGTTTTAGTTTTTAGTACTTTCTCTCTAGCTTCTGTGTTATATTTAGGTCAGAGAAAGATTAAGTCTAAAAACAAATTAGGATGTATATTGAGGTAGTCCATGAGCCTGTGGAGTGGTAGAAGTGGAGATACAGTCAAAATCTAGATGCCTTTTGAAGGTTGAGCCAACAAGTTTTTTTTTGTTTTGCTTTAAAGATTTACTTATTTTTGTTGGAAAGGCAGATTTACAGAAAGGAGAAGAGACAGAGAGGAAGATCTTCCATCATTTGATTCACTCCCCAAGTGGCGACAATAGCCAGAGCTAAGCTGATCCAAAGCCAGTAGCTTTTTCCAGGTCTCCCACCTGGGTGCAGGCTCCCAAGGTTTTGGTTTGTCCTCGACTGTTTTCCCAGGTCACAGGCAGGAAGCTGGATGGGAAGAGGGACGGCCAGGACAGGAACCAGCATCTATATGGGATCCTGGTGCATACACTGGAAGTCTGAGGTCTCTTGTTCAGACATAGAATGGCAATGTCAAATTTGCAATTAGATATGTGCACCTCTAATTGGGGAGAATGATTGAGGCTAGCGATGTAAGTTTGTCTCAAGCACACATGTAGTGACTACAAAAGACCCTCACAAATAGCTAGGATCAGGGAGAAAAACAGGCAGATGTTGTGTCCTGGAAGCCAAGTGAAAGAATTATTCCAGGAGGTCGTGATCAGCTACACAGTTAGGTACTAACAGAGACAGTAACGAGGGGCTCTTAGACCTGGATCAGTCTGAATACAGGAAGGATTAAGGTTTCCGATGTCCTCTGCAGCAAAGCAGTACTGCTTTAGAACTGGGTTTGTGTCTGCATTGTAGCCGCCTGTGAATACTTCCCATACAAGTTTGTAAACCATACTTGCAGACCTCACTTCCAAACTGGTCGCCTGTAAAAAGACTAGTCAGCACTCCAAAACCTCATGATGATTAATGAAATTACGTGCTTAGAACTTGATGAACATGCAGGTAACCAGCTAGTGAAACACAAAGCACTAGTCATTCCTGCTATAATTTTTTTTTAAGATTTATTTTATTTTTATTGGAAAGTCAGAATTACAGAAAGGACAGACAGAGAGGAAGATCTTCCAGTCGATGATTCACTCCCCAGGTGGCCACAACAGCTGGAGCTGAGCCAATCTGAAGCCAGGAGCCTCTTCCAGGTCTCCCACGCAGGTACAGGGTCCCAAGGCTTTGGGCTGTCCTCGACTGATTTCCCAGGCCACAAGCAGGGAGCTTGATGGGAAGTGGGACTGCCGGGATTAGAACCAGCACCATATGGGATCCTGGTGCATGCAAGGCAAAGATTTTTAGCCACAAGGCTACTGCTCCGGGCCCTTGTTTTATTTATTTATTTTTTATCTTCAACCTATTTGCTGCCCTAAAGCTAGTCCCTAGTAGAGAAACTAGGTCTGTTAAGTAATATGTTCTGCTTTGCCTCCCTATCCTCTTATTCTCCCAGCTGTCTTAACTCAGAACCTTTGTAGGAAGCATGTTACACTTCAGCAAAATGTGTTCCCTTTGACATTTAAACAATCCTCCATTTTGTCTTTCCATATTAGACTCTTTCCCTTTCCCTTTCACATTTCCAGCACTCTGAGCTGTCTTCTTTTTCCTCATTCACTGTTGCTAAGGTTTGCAGATTACACCAGAAGAAGCCAGATTTATAAACATGTGTTCCTACCCAGCTGTTTCAAGAATAGGAGTAACATTCATCTTCAGAGTGTATGTCTGCTCTCTCTGATCTCCTCTGATAAATGAGGTGCCTATCTCCTAAGTCCTACCTTGTCTGCAAATAAATGGAGTCTTAGGCTACTTAAATTGACAAAGCAAGGAACAGACATTCAGTATAGCCCCATCAGAGTGCCTGGGTTCTGTCCCCAGCTCTGCTGGATCCTGAGTCCAGCAGGTATGGGAGGTAACAGGTAAGGGCTCAAGATCTTCCATCCACCGGTTGCAGTCCTGAAATGCCCACATTAGACAGCGCTGGGCCTGGTCGGAGTCTAGAGTTCCCCCCAGATCTTCTACAGAGTGACAAGGCTCCCAGAGTGTGCAGTACAAGAAAGCTGGCTCAGAAGCAAAGTTGTAGGCATCACAGTATGGGATGTAGGCAACCCAGCACCCTTCTTCATATTGAAAATACAGTAACAACAAGTCCCATTGATACTGCAAGAATTGAAGTAGCCTTAACTGGAGGGAGACATTTACTTGAAATCCTTGAGCTAGTAGCCAGAAAAAAATTTAGTCTAATTATGTCTTAGGAGATAATGCCATTTCCTTAAGATTGCTAGCACCCTGGAAAAGGGTACAAATTCTGCCCTTTCTCCCATCTGGATGCTCCCCTGCAATTCTTTATATGCCTTTTATCTAAGGTGAAGGTAAAAGGACATTCTAGGGAAACGGAATGAAAGAGCTAGAGAATCCATTAGAGATAGCTATGTCACGCCTTACAGTCTGAAAGATGTGAACTCTAATTATGAGACCTTCAGTAAATTACTTACCATTTATGAACTTTCATGGCCTCATTTGCAAAGTAGTTTTAACAGTCTTCCAATGACAGAATTATTGGGAGGATTGTGCTTCCTCTTTGTAACCTACCTTGTTCAGAAAATGATTAGTCAGTAAGTATTTGGGGCCCAGCATGATGGCTCAGTGATTAAATCCTTGCCTTGCATGCATTGGGATCCCATATGAGTACTGGCTTATGTTTCCACTGCTCTGCTTCCCATCCAGCTCCCTGCTTGTGGCCCGGGAAAGCAGTCAAGGATGGCCCAAAGCCTTGGGACCCTGCACCCACAATGAGAGACCTGAGAGATGCTCCTGGCTTCAGATCAGCTCAGCTCCAGCCATTGTGGCCACTTGGAGAGTGGACCATAAATGAAAGACCTTTCTGTCTCTCCTCTTGTAAATCCACCTTCCCAATATAAATAATAAATGAATCTGAAGAAAAATAACCGCGCCGGGCCCAAGATAGTATAATATGAGAAATATGTAGCATATAATAGATCCATAAATGTTTGAAGCGTAATCAAACTGACTAAACCAAAGGTTTTTCCTGATCTGATTTCATTCAAATGAGACTTTCTGGTAGGGTAATCCTGCTCTCTATCCCCCTGATTTTATTGTATGATATATCGTCCTAAGTTCTATTGCCAAAGAGAATTAAGGACTGAATCTGTCTTATTTAAAGCTATGCCCAAGAATTTCATGTAGTTTCATGTAAGTACACCCTTTATGTTGGTTTGTTGAAAGCCTACCAAGAGCCAGTTGTCTTAACAATCTTATTGTTTCTTTTTATTTTTAAAATTGTCATGGTTATTATTTACGTATTTGAAAGCAGAGCAACAAAAAGAGGGACAGAAGCAGGAGTAAAGAGTTCTTCATCCACTGGTTCACTCCTTTAAAGGAGTTGAAACAGCAAGGGATGGACCAGGCTGAAGCAGGAAGTTGGAACACCATCCCGAGCCCTCACTTGGGTGACAGAGGTCCGAGCATCTGGGCCATATTCTCCCTTCCCAAGCACATTAGCAGCTAGAGGGACCCAACCTCACACTCAGTTTACAATGCTGCGTTCCAAGTGGTGGCATAACCCATTTCCCTACAATGCCAGCCCTTTTTCTATTTGTTTATTTGAAAGGTAGAGTAGAGGTAAAGGGAGAGACAGATCTTTTGCTCCTTGTTTCACATGGTCACAATAGTTAGGACTGGGGCAGACCTAAACCAGAATCCTTGCACTCCATCTGGGTCTCCCATATGCGTACAGAGAACCCAGCTCTTGGGCCATTTTATACTGTGTTCCCAGGCTCATTAGCAGGGATCTGATTTGGAAATGAAGCAGAAGGAACTCAAATTGGCATTCCAGTATGGGATAACAGAGTTGCAGGCTATCAGCAACCAGCCTATAGACTTATAATCTTGATACAGTATATAGAAAATGTGTCTTGGATGGGCTGATGCAATGGCTCAACTGGCTAATCCTCCACCTGCCAGAACTAAATCCCTTATGGGCACCAGTTCATGTTCCAGCTGCTGTACTTCCTATCCAGCCACCTGCTTATGGCCTGGGAAAGCAGCAGAGGATGGCCCAAGTCCTTGAGACCCTGTACTCACATGGCTTTGGATCAGCTCAACTTTAGCCATTGAGTCACTTGGGAAGTGAACCAGCAGATGGAAGATCATTCATTCATTCTCTCTCTCTCTCTCTCTCCTCTCCTCCCTCCCTCCCTCCCTCCTTTTCTCTGTAAACCTGCTTTCCCAATGAAAACAAAAATCTTCAACATTTGTTTTAATGTGCTTGGAATTTTCAATCAAGATGACAGTGGGGCTCAAACTTTTGACATTCCCCTGTTCCAAAAGAAATAGCAAAAAGTAATGTTTAAAAAAAAAGGAGAGGGCCCGGGGCGGTGGCGCAAGTGGTTAAAGGTCCTCGCCTTGCACGCCCGGGATCCCATATGGGCGCCGGTTCTAATCCCGGCAGCCCCGCTTCCCTTCCAGCTCCCTGCTTGTGGCCTGGGAAAGCAGTCGAGGACGGCCCAAGGCTTTGGGAACCTGCACCCGCGTGGGAGACCCGGAGGAGGCTCCTGGCTTCGGATCGGCGTAGTATCGACCCGTTGCGCTCACTTGGGGAGTGAATCATCGGATGGAAGATCTTCCTCTCTGTCTCTCCTCTCTGTATATCCGCCTTTCCAATAACAAAATAATAAAAATAAATCTTTAACAAAAAAAAAAGGAGAAAATTGAAGAATATGCTAGGCTAAAACCAAAATAATCATCTCCATAGACCGAAACTAGGAAAGAAAAGTCGCCAAGTAAAACTGTAGTTGTGGGCTTGCTGACCAAGTGAGACTAAAGAATGCCCCCTTAAGGAGATTAGATCTTGGAGCCAGGGAAGTGAAAAGTCAATCCAAAACCAGCCTTATGAAAGAAGGCTTTTCCAAGTTAATTTGGCATAACTATTAGGGTGATTAGGACACCATTTGTGGGACCTCACTTGAATGTCCATCCTCCATCAAAGTGATTGGCTTGAGTCCTACTTACTTTGCTTCTCATGCAGCTTCCTGTCCTTGGGAGGCAGCAGATGATGGCCCAACTAGTCAGGTCCCTGCCACCAACACAAGAGACATGACTGGAGTGTCTGGTCCCGGGCTTCAGCCTGGCCAAGCCCCCAACTATTGCAGGCATTTGGGGAGTGAACTAGGGGATGGAATATCTTTTTCCTTTCTGTTTTTCTGTCTTCCAAAAAATAATTGTTCTTATTTTCAGATTTTATGATTATCTATATTCCCAATGAATCTGATTTTTTAAAGATTTACTTATTTTTATTTGAAAGACAAATCTACAGAAAGAGAGAAGCAAAGAGCTTGTATCCACTGGTTTACTTCCCAAATGGCCACAACATCTGAAGCTGAGCTCATCCAGAGCCAGGAGCCACAACTTCTTTGGGTCTGCCACATGGGTGCAAGGGTCCAAGGACTTGGATCATCCTCTACTGCTCTCCCTGTGCAATAGGAAGCTGGATCAGAAGAATAGGCAGGACAAGAACTGGCACCCACATGGAATGCTAGTGCTTACAAGAGGAAGATTAGCCTGTTGAGCCACTGTGCTGGCCCTAAATAAATCTATTTTAAAAACTCAGAATGAATTAGTTCAGCTAGATTAACAAAATATGTAATTAGTTTGTCTTCTACAATAGCTATTGACATTTATATTTTATGTTTTAATTTAATGTTACTTTTTATATTATTTACATAGTTCAAAATGATGCATGCTCATGTGGGTATCTGATTAGGGTGGGTAGGGTCAAGGTATGGAGGAAGATGGGTGGGATAATTTTTTTTTCTCTTGTGCCCAAAGAGGGGTACAGGGAGGATACCATTTCTTGCTGTCAAACTACATTAGCATCCAGGGATAGAGAGGATGGTTTTTTGATGACACCTTGGAGACATGTGTGAGGAAGTGTTCTGAGGGTGTTACTAAAGTGATTTTAATATTTCTGGGATGTTGTCAGTTTGTTGCACCAGGGTTGAAAAATTTTTCCAAGTTCTATTGGCTGATCCAGGAATATGTTGCAAAGCTTGGCCTGGGGAGTTGTCCAACTTGTTCAGTTTTCCATCCTCTGATGGAGCACTTCATGTCCCCTGCTGACCTAGGTGAGCTGGCTGTCATGTCCTCCATGTACATCTGGACGTGCTGTCTACTGCACAGGCATCAGCAACTGAGGGGGCCCAGTCCCAATATACACACTCCAAGGTCATACCACATACTTTGTGATACTGAGGGGTTTGAGTTTAGCAATCTAGTTGGGGAGTCCTCCAAGAAACCTCACCTTGGGTGACCTCAGACTCCTGTGTGTGCCAGCCAGTCAAGATACATACTGGTTGGTAGATGGCAGCTGCCTGTTCAATTCCAGCCCGATAGATGCTGCAGCTCAGCCCAGTCAGCCCACCACAGGCCCAGTCTTCATGCACACTGATAGATGCCATGGCTTAATCAGGGCATTCCTGATTATCCCCACCAAGCCCACCCCTAACCCCAGTTTTTTCACAAATTGTAAGACTCAACAAAGTGAAGATGTCAGTTTTCCTCAAATTCATATAGCGGCTTAATGGAATTCCTATCAACATTTCAGTGTGATATTTTATACATATAGACAAGATTATTCTAAAATTTATATGAAAAAACAAAGGACTGAAATGCTAAAAGAGGTTTTGAAAATGCAGAGTAAATGAGAAAACTCAAGACCCCTCAGTTAATTTGACTTTATGTAGCTATAGTAGTCAAGATTGTAACTTTCTAATGGGGCAGGCACATAGATGATGAAGTAGAACAAAGCTGAGAAGTAGATTCACATAAATGTACCCAGTTGAATTTGGGCAAATGTGCAAAAGCAAGACCTGGCACGGTGACCTAGCTGCTAAAGTCCTCGCCTTGAACATGCTAGCATCCCATATGGGCGCCGGTTCTAATCCCAGCCGCCCCACTTCCCATCCAGCTCCCTGCTTGTGGTCTGGGAAAGCAGTCAAGGACGGCCCAAAACCTTGGGACCCTGCACCTGTGTGAGAGACCTGTAGAAAGTTCCTGGCTCCTGGCTTTGGATCGGCTCAGCACCGGCTGCTGCGGTCTCTTGGGGCATGAATCATTGGACTGAAGATCTTTTTTCTGTCCTTCCTCCTCTGTATATATATCCCTGACTTTGCAATAAAAATAAATAAATCTTTTTAAAAATGTGCAGAAGCAGCTCTTCATTTGAATTCTTGCTATAATCCTTTGGAACAAGTGAACATCAAGTCTCATAAAAATTGACTTAAAATGGGATCAGACTCCTTTTCAGAAAACAGAAACAGAAACCTTTTCAGTCAAAAAATGCAAAAAAAATCTTTAGTGTCTAGGTCTACACAAAATTCTTTAGAAATAAAAAAAAAGATTTATTTTTATTGGAAGATCAGATGTACAGAGAGGAAGAGGGACAAAGAGGATTTCCTGTCTGCTGATTCACTCCCCAAATAGCCACAATGGCCAGAAATGAGCTGATCTAAACCCAGGAGCCAGGAGCTTCCTCTGGCTCTCCCACACAGGTGCAGAATCCCAAGGCTTTGGGCCGTCCTCACCTGCTTTCCCAGGCCACAAGCAGGGAGCTGGATGGGAAGCAAGGCCACCAGAACACGAACCGACGCCCCTGTGGGATCCCAGTGCATGCAAGGTGAGGACTAGGTTACTGCACTAGGCCCCTAACTACACAGAATTCTTAAAATTGACACCAAAAATATCATCTGTAACATCATAAATTGGTTAATTAGATTTCATCTCAATTTTAGATGTTCTGCGGCAAACCCTGTTAAGATGATATAGATGAAGTATGAGAAAATACCTAACAAAGGTCTATTATCTGTGATATTTAAAGAACTCTTAAACCTCAGCAGTAAAAAGCAAATCAGAAAATGCACAAAAGACATGAACAGATATTTCACTGGAGGCTGTACATAAGACAAATACGTTCAGGAAAAGATAAGCAACATCATCAGCACAGCACCAGCAGTTGTGCTCACTTGGGGAGTGAATCATCGGACGAAGATCTTATTTTCTGTTTCTCCTCCTCTCTGTATATCTGACTTTGTAATAAAAATAAATAAGTCTTTTTAAAAGGAGGGGGAGGGTATGACTGCTCTGGAAAAGAATTTTTTTAAAAACTGAACTTGTGGCAACAATAGGACCCAGCAATTGCACAATGAGGCATCTATCCCAAAGAGATGAAAACTTATGTTTACACAAAGACATGCATACATCTGAGTGTATGTGGTACGTTCATTCATAATAAACAACCCAGATACCTTCAACAGGTGAATGGTAAAATAAACTATGGCACATCCGTAGGATATTGCTCATAAATATAAATGAATGAATTATTGATACATACTTTAAATTGAATGATTCTCCTGATAATTACAGATTGACAAATAGCCAATCCTAACAGGTCATATATTGTATTATCCTATCTAGATCCCATTCTTTTTTTTTTTTTAAGATTTATTTATTTATTGGAAAGACGGATATACATAGAGGAGGAGACACAGAGAGGAGGATCTTCCGTCCATTGATTCACTCCCCAAGTGAGCGCAACGGCTGGAGTGGAGTCATTCCGAAGCCAGGAGCCAGGAACTTCTTTCCGGTTCTCCCACATGGGTGCAGGATCCCAAAGCCTTGGGCCATCCTTGACTGCTTTCCTAGGCCACAGCAGGGAGCTGGATGGGAAGTGGAGCTGCCGGGATTAGAACCGGCACCCATATGGGATCCTGGCATGTTTAAGGCAAGGACTTTAGCTGCTAGGCCACGCCGCCGGGCATTAGATCCCATTCTTGAGATCACAAAATTGGAGAAAGGCTGCCAGGGGCTAATGCCGGGTAAGGTAAGAGATGGTAGAAACATTATTACCTTTACTGATTCAATGTTCATTTCATAGTTATGATGTTGTTCTCCAGTTTTATAAAAATGTTACCTTTGGAGGGCCCAGCAGTGTGGCCTAGTGGCTAGGCTAAAGACCTCACCTTGAACTCACCAGGATCCCTTATGGGCGCTGGTTCTAATCCCGCAGTCCCACTTCCCATCCAGCTCCCTGCTTGTGGCCTGGGAAAGCAGTCAAGGATGGCCTAAAGCATGTGTGGGGGTTATTGTGAGTCACTCTAGCTAGGCTACAGCTCCACTGGTTTATGTGAGTGCCGAGTGTGTTTTGGGCAGAACCAGGCTAGACTGCAACACCCATTGGTTCCAGTGGAAGTCGGGGCTGAAAACAGAACCAACCCAGCAATTGCAACTACCAGCTGATGGGGGCGATGGACTGTGCCGGGCCCTGTACTTGCTAGTACATACAAGAATCTGGTTTGAGAACACCTCAGATAAAGTTTCTTTGGGGGTCTCCCCAATCGAAATGCCAGACTCAGAACCCTAACCAAGAAAAGACACAAGACAGAACAGGTCAATCAACCATCTCAGCTATATGTTGGCAGCAAAATACTGGACAAACAGAGACTCTATGATGGACTATGTCAGTCAGTGGATTCTTCAATGACCTATAGTGCTTGGAGTGGCGAGACTGGCAGCAATTCATAACTGGTGAACTATCAAAACCACTTAAGCAAGGATCTCAGAGCATGCCCCACATCCAGGACCTGGGGTGGGTGGGAAACTGGGTGGGGTTTCTCCCTCAATATCCCTTTTTACCTTAGATACATGAAGGAAACAATATGGAAATAATAATGGAAATATTAATAATAATAATATGGAAATAATAAAATAATAAATAATAAAATAATAATAAATAATAAAATAATATGGAAATAATAATCTTACCCACTTTCCTATAGCCCTTGAACCTTTTTACCCTAATTAGCTATGTAAAGATTGTCAAAAATATAATTTAAAAAAATGAAAAAAAAAAGATCTTTCTCTGTCTCTCCTCCTCTCTGTATATCTGACTTTGTGATGAAAATTTAAAAAATCAAACATAGGATACTCTTCTCAGTGGCCAACAAATTTTGTCTTGCTTATATCAATGTCATCATGTTTTTCAGGGATGTTGGTCGTGAATGTGACGTGGAGGAACAAGACCTACGTGGGTACGCTTCTGGACTGCACACGGCATGACTGGGCACCCCCAAGGTGAGCACTTAGCTGCTCAGTTTATGTTAGAATGACCTGCTCCAATCAGTGAAACCTTGTATCAGCTTCCTACCAGGGTTATACATCCAGCTTTGAAAGGATGTTACAGTACAGAGACAAGGGAAGGCTGGTATTCATGTAATAGGAAGAATACCATGTAAATTATAGACTAAAGTGTTGGGAGTGTGGAGTATGGTGTGAGTTAGAGAACAGGGAGGAAATCCTATTTAATGCTTTATCTGAAACTGTTAAATTCTGGCTTCTTGCTGATGTAACCTTCAGACCAAGATCATAAAGTCTCAACTACAGGTGAACAAGTGTTTGGTCCATATTGATAGTGGTAGTAGTTATTTCTCAGAACATTAAATTTAGGAACATTTTCAATTTTACAAATTTTACTAGACCAGATAGGCTTCATAAGGACCTCTTCAAGTTGTAGTTTGACCTTAAAATGGACATTCAATCAGAGGGACCTTACAGCTTTTACTAATGCTAATACACAGTTTGTTAGGGTTTGGGGAACCCAAATATTAGGGAATAATTTGCCATCAGCATAAAACTGGTATCCTAGGAACTCACCATTTAATGCAATTTCCACATGCATAAGTTTCTTTTAAAAATTATGTTCTTGAGCCTGACATGATGGTTCAGTGGTTAAATCTTTGCCTTGCACGCCTCTGGAATCCCATATAGGTGCCAGTTCGTGTCCCAGCTGCTCCACTTCGCATCCTATTCCCTATTTGTGGCAGGGAAGGCAGTAGACAATGGTCCAATACTTTGGGACCCTGCAACCATCTGGGAGATGTGGAGGAGACTCCTGGCTCTTGACTTTGCATCAACTCAATTCTGGTCATTTTGGCCACTTGGGGAGTAATCCAGCAGATGGAAAATCTTTCTGTCTGTCTCTCCTTCTCTCTGTAAATATGCCTTTCCAATAAAAATAAAATAAATATTTTTAAAATTTAATTATTATTTTATGATACAGTTCCATAGGTTCAGGGATATCCCTTCCCTTCTCCTTGAGTCTCTTCACCCCCTCTGATTTTCCTTATATTATTACAATAGTACAGTCCTTCATAAAGAGTCATAAGTCCATCAGTCTGCTATTTAAGTATATCCTGACATTGTAGGAATGGACAATGGCAGAGAGTCCAACATCCTATTGTCAAGATCTATTTAACAGTTTCATTGGGAGTCCATCTATGATTTGGAAGTAGAGATGCATGCTGCATTGTATCTTTACATCTGGTATGATAATCTCTATTACACAGTTACTATACATCCCCTCAAATGAAAAGCCATAAAACAAAATCACCAACAGGAAGAAAAATAGAAGACTTACAGCAACATGAAGTTACTGTACATGCTACTGAATGATCAATGTGTCGCCCAAGAAATTAGAAAGAAAATAAAAAACCTTCTTGAAGTAAACAATACTGTGGTATGACCTATGAGTCAGTGAAGAAATTAACAAGAAAAAAAAATTTTTTGAAGAAATTAAAAATATCAAAACCCATGAGATGTAGCAAAAAATAGTATTGAATTTGAAAGGGCTATTGATCTTGTGTTTTGCATATATAAGATTGCCAGAGAACATATATTTGTGCTTTGGGGATTGACTTATTTTACTGATCATAATGGTTGCTATTTGGGACAATTTGGTTGCTAATGGTAGAATTCCATTCTTGTTAATGGAATAGGTGTACCCATGGGGGAAAAATCATATTCAGGGCCTGATGATGTGGCTCAATGGCTAAATCCTTACCTTGCAAGCATTGGGATCTTACATGGGCACTGGATTGTGTCATGGCTGCTGTACTTCCCATCCATCTCTTTTCTTGTGGCCTGGGAAAGCAGTTGAGGACAGCCAAAAATCTTGGGGCCCTGTACCCACATAGAAGACCTGGAAGAAGCTCCTGGCTCCTTGCTCGGATTGGCTCAGCTTTAGTCATTGCAGCCACTTGGGGAATGAACCAGAGGATGGAAGATCTTTCTGTCTCTTTCTCTCTGTAAATCTGCCTTTCTAATAAAAATAAATAAATCTTTTAAAATATCTATACATTCAAAATGGTAGCTAACTTTTTTTTTTTAAAGATTATTCATTTTTGGAGAATCAAGATCGCGGAATAGGGTAAGGACACATTTAAGCAGACGGAAAACATTTAATCGGGGTGAAGCACAGAGGACACATTCCAGGAAATAGGAAAGGACAGAACAACAGCAGAGGGGTTCCTGGAGACTGACAGGCACAGGAAAGCAGCGGGCACATCAGTGTGGTGTTGCAGTGACTGATTCTCCAGCAGCATTCAGCTAACAGTGATCTGAACTCCACCAGCAACCAGAACTCCACCAGCAACCAAGTGGGAAGGGACTTTCACTGGGAGCTTGGGAGGTAAACCCAGACAAAGAACTGTCCTGCTGGTCTGTTTGATTTGACCAGGAGCAGAGACAGAGCAGCAGATCCCAGACAGGCGATGTGAGAACAGGGAGGATTTCATAGCCCCATCAGCCCCCTAGAGCTGAATTGGGCGCCATTTTGCGTAAAGAAGAAAGGACAAGGGAAAGACTGAGTATGTGCTAAGCAAGAGTGAGCTCATTTCTGACTCAGTGAACTGCAACGACATGGAATTCCATGGGTTCCACCAGGGGCAGGTCTGGGTAGCCCTCAGATCTGACGGCCAGCAGATTAATAACAGTAGTGGTGGTATGTCAGGCGCCATTTTGTGCACTGAGGCAATAGCTTTGGGATTGCAGGGGACAACAGTGAAATGTGCATGTGTTGAGCTCACGAGAACTCACTGAGGTCCGTGTATTGCACCGGTCCCACAAGAAAATAATACTGACTGTGGCATCATACAGGTCAAACTAGGTCTGTGTGGCACCCAGGCCTAATGGCAAACAAGTTCCAACAAGATCAGCACCACCAACAACCTAATTATATTGGCTACCTGGTGTCTCTCTAATCCTGGGACCTGCTGTAACCAGAAGTGGGAGAAAGGTTGCAGAGACAACGGAGCAGCCTCAGCACGGTATCATAGGAGGTGGAGAGTGGTGAGCCAGGAGCTGGGGCTGTGGAGGCCATGGTGGAAATCTGACATAAGAACCCAGACCTGGAACTCACTGGAGGTTGTGGCACAATTGGCTGCAAGCAAAAAGTTGTGTACCAACTGCAGTAAGTAAAATTGCATTGTAGACCTGTGGGTGACACAGCTTAGAAACCTGCCAGAAGAAGACTCTGCTAACCAGAAGTACAATGATCAAGAGCAAAAGAAGAGACAAAGGCACAATGAATATTACCAAAAACTCGTCTGCAAAGGAGCAAAACCCTTTGCCAACCTCAGAGTTAACTGAGGGAGACATCGAGAAAATAGGGGACACAAAATCCATAAGACTCATTTTAAAGATTCTGATCAAAACTGAGAAGCTCATGCAAGAGTTCAAAGAATTTAAGGAAGCAAGAAAGCAAATCAAGGCTGGTTTATCAGAAATTAAGAACACAGTAGAGCAAATGAAAAGTACAGTGGAGAGTCTCCAAAATAGAATGAAGCAAGCAAAAGAATCCCAGAATTGGAAGATATTTCCTGTCACCAGGGGGAAGCAAACAAAAAGCTGGAAGTAGAGCTGGATCTGGCCAAGAAAAAGTATTCAAGAATTGAAAGACACTAGTAAGAGGCCAAATATAAGAGTTATGGGAGTCCCGGAAGGTGCAGAAAGAGAAGCCGAGTTTGCAAATGTATTTAATGAAATAATAAGGGAAATTTTCCCTAATCTGGAGAAAGAATTAGGAAACAAGATCCAGGAGGGGCACAGAACTCCCAACAGGCTTGATCAAAAGCGGTCTTCACCACGACATATGATTATCAAGCTCTCTTCAATTGAACATAAGGAAAAGATCTTTAAATGTGCACATGAAAAAAATCAATTGACATATAAGGGAATGCCAATTAAACTCACAGAAGATCTCTCACAGGAAACTCTACAGGCCAGAAAAGAATGGAGTAACATATTCCAGAGTCTAAAAGAAAAAAATTATCGGCCTAGAATAACATACCCCGCAAAGCTTTCTTTCGTCTTTGAAAATGAAATAAAATTCTTCCAGAGTAAAGAAAGTTAAAAGAATTTGCTTCTTTCAAACCTGCCTTACAAATGATACTTCAAGATATTCTCTTGTCAGAAGAGGAATAGCGCCTACCAAAACCAAAGGTAAATGGGAAGAACATCCCAGTAAAATGACAACAGGAGACTAAAACAATGAACAACCCATTCCTAAAATGACAGGACCAAAGTACCACTATATCACATGGATTTTGTTGTTCTCTGTTGGTTTCATCTCTTCAAAACACTTTCTTCTGACTAAATCATTCAGTGACTCGTAGCTCATGCAGTGGCATCAGTTTCTTCAAGAAGGTTCTTGATTTTCATTTCTTCAGCTACACGTTAGTCATTTAATAGCAAGTTATTTAACTTTTTGGTGTTGTTAATTTCTTTTTTCTCCCTGATACTGATTTTGTTTTGTGGCTCTTCATTTAAGGGAATGTATAGTAGCTGTGAAATGGAGACTGTCATATCTAGTAACATGTCATTTAACTTCATGGTATTGTAAATTTCTATTTTTCTTTCTATTATTGATTTTGTATCATGACTTTTCATTTAAGGGAATGTACAGTAGCTGTGAAATGCAGACTAACATCCAGATGTGAGGATGCAGTGTAGTATGCATTTCTGCTTCCGGACAATGAAACTATTTACTATATCTTGACAATAGGCTGCTGGACTCTCTGCCATTGTCCATGCCTGCAATGATGGACATATGACTGAGTATGAAGAACTATATGTTAGTAATGATATAGAGGAACTAGGTAGGGGGAAGGAATTGGGAGGGGATAAGGGAATATGGAACTGTATATTAAAATTAAAATAAAATGTAAAAAAAAAGATTATTCATTTTTATTGAAAAGTCAGATTCACTGAGAGGAGAGACAAAAAGATCTTCTGTCCACTGGCTCACTCCCAAAATGGCCACAACTGAGCCAATCTGAAGCCAGGAGCCAGGAGCTTCCTATGGGTCTCCCACATAGATGCAGAATCCCAACGTTTTAGGCCATAAGCAGGGAGCCGGACAAGAAGTAGAGCACCCAGGCTTAGAACCGGTACCCATGGGATCCTGACACATGCCAGGTGAGGGCGTTAGCCACTAGGCTACTGCACCAGGTCCAGTTAACATTCTTTTTGAAAATTTAGTTACTTGGGAGTCAGAATCATATATAGAGAGAAAGCAGGCAAAGACAGAAATCTTCTATCTGCTGGTTCACTCCCCAAAAGACTGCAATGACTGGAGCTGAGCCAGTCTAAAAGCCAGGAGCCAGAAGCTTCTTCCGGGTTTCCCATGCAGGTGCAGGATCCCAAGGCATTGGGCAGTCTTCCACTGCTTCCACTGTCACCAGCAGTAGCTAGATGGGAAATAAAACAGCTAAAAAACAAACCAGTGCTCATATGAGATGCGAGCTCTGCAGATGGAAGTTTGGCTTCCTATGTTAATATGCCAGGCCCCAACATTTTATTTATTTATTTATTTTGGTTTATTTATTTGAAAGGAAAGACAAAGGAGACATCTTCCATCTGCTGGTTCACTCCCTGGATGACTACAGTGGCTGGAGCTTGGCCAATCCCAAGCTAGGAGCTAGGAGTTTGGAGCTTCTTCTGGGTCTCCCACGTGGGTACAGGGTCCCAAACACTTTGGCCATCCTCTGCTGCTTTCCCAAGTACATTAGCCAGGGAGCTGAATCAGAGGTTGAGCAACCAGGGCATAAACCATCATCCATATGAAATGCTGGTAGTGGCCTAACCTGTACTTTACTAATAAACTCAGGAGTTACCATTTTAGGAAATTTTTCAAAAAATTATTGATGGGGGAGGGGTATTGTAGTGTATTGGGTTGAGGTACCGCCTGTGATGCCAACATCCCAACTGGGCACCAGCTGGAATCCAGCTACTTCTCCAGTCCAGCTGCCTGCTAGTGCATGTGGAGTCACAGCAGAACATGGTCCAAGCACTTAGACCCCTGCACCCAATTGGGAGACCAGGTTTATGCTACTGGCTTTCCGCATTTGGCCTGTCCCATCCCTGGTTATTGCAACATTTGAAGAGTGAACCAGCAGATGGAAGATGTCTGACTCTGTAGTCTGACTTTCAAATAAATAAATAAATCTTTTTTTTTAAGAGAATTAATTTTTTTAGAAAAGATATTGTTTGTTGGTACGGCGGTTACAGAGAGGGAAAGATATTGATTTTTCATCTACTGGTTTACTGCCCAAAGGCTGCAAGGCCCAGGGCTGGTCCCAGCTGAAGCCAGGAACCAGGGACTCCATCGGATTTTCCCATGTCAGTGACAGGGGGCCAAGTACTTGAGCCATCTTTTAAGCCATTACATCAGCAAGGAGTTAGATTAGAAGCAGAACAGTTGGGAATCAAAGTACTCAATACTATGTTGTAGAATAACCCCCATTTTAGAAACATTTTTAAGCCTTTTACCTTGGGGCAGGTGTTTGACCTAGCAACTAAAACTCCAATTGAAACAACTGTATCTCATAGCATAGTGCCTGGGTTCAAGTCCCAGGATTCCACCTTCTTCTGCCAACCCTGTAAGGCAGGATCAATGGTTCTGATAGCTGGATCTCTCCCATATATGTGGGAAACCTGGGTTTGGTTCCTGGATCTCAGACCTCAAGCCTTCACCATTGCAACATCTGGGGAGTGAACCAGCAGATAGGAGCTGCTGTCTGTCTGCCTCTCAGAAGGAGATACATACATGTATGCGTACATGCTTACATAGATCAGCAAGAACCCCTTAACTGCTCATTATTCCCATGAATCCAATAAAAGCAGAAAGATCCCAAGGAAAAACAGTGTAAAGTCCTTGATTCCACACCACTTGCTCTTTCAAGGTATGATTATGGTAATGCCTCCTGGTTTTAACAGATTGTGAACTTGGTTTCTTGAAACTTGGAGTATTTTGAGACTATGTTCAGTACATTCACAAGCAGGAATCCTGCTAAGAGTCGAAAACAGATGAACTAAGACCAGTTCTTTTCATTCTATCCTTGGATTTCTGAAAAATTCACTTCTGTTTGACAATCTGAGAATCCAGAGATATCAGAACTGGAATGCCCAGGTAGTAACAGGGAAATACTAAATTCCATGAGGGGCTCAAAGGAGATATTTGATGAAATTTACCGTTTTTCTACCATGGCTATGGCTCCCATCCCTTTAAAAAAAGTTGCCCCAGGAGTTCCAGTTGCCCCTGGGACAAGAGAGTCAGATCTACAAGGGAACCACCTTTAGCATGGGTTAATCCTGAATAGTAATTTGAGCTCCAGGAAAAGTGACTCTGGAGCCAGTGAGGCATGACCCCTAGGGGCAGACCTCCAGACATGCAAAGAGCTCCCGTACTAGTGTCCCTGTCTTGCTCAGGACTCATCTAGGGGCCCCTTAAGTATGGGTGCTGTGTTCTACCTATCTCCCTTTGTAGTAAATTGTGCAGAGTAAAACGTGTTGAGCTAGATTTTGGTCATGTGCTGTCATTAATCAACACTGTGACCTTGGGCAAATCATTTAGCTTGGCTGGCCTCAATTTCCTGGTTAGTTAATAATGTCCTTTCTGGAACCATGACTGGGGCTGTATATAAAAAACACAGGCATGACTGCTCTGTGTCTTCTAGAACGAGCTCCGCATGACTTGAGTTGTGTATCTGGAAATAACTGACACCTAGCACACAGCCTCCTAGGAGCTCACCACTTCATGCCGTCCCCACACAGTCAAAGTCTTTTAATAAGCCGTGTTCATGGAAAATGATAGTTGCCATCTGGAGGGGTCATCTAGAGGCTACAACTAAACTGATTGGAAGGTATTTCCTCTTCTTACTAATCCCTGTTGTGCTTGTCCTTTGCCAAGGTTTTGTGACTCCCCCACCAGTGACTTGGAAATGCGCAATGGGCGGGGTAGAGGCAAACGCATGCGTCCCAACAGCAACACGCCTGTCAACGAGACGACCGCCACTTCGGACAGCAAAGGGACCAGCAGCAGCAGCAAAACCCGGGCTGGAGCCAACAGCAAAGGCCGTCGGGGCAGCCAGAATTCTTCAGAGCACCGCCCCACTGCTACCAGCGCCTCCGAGGATGTCAAAGCCAGCCCTTCCTCAGCAAATAAGCGCAAAAATAAGCCCCTTTCAGACATGGAACTGAATTCAAGCTCAGAGGACTCCAAAGGGAGCAAGCGTGTCCGTACTAATTCCATGGGCTCAGCCTCTGGGCCCCTTCCTGGGACCAAAGTAGAACCCACTGTTCTGGACAGAAACTGTCCCTCCCCTGTTCTGATTGACTGTCCCCACCCCAACTGCAACAAGAAGTATAAGCACATCAATGGGCTTAAGTACCACCAGGCTCATGCCCACACAGATGACGACAGCAAGCCGGAAGCAGATGGAGACAGCGAGTATGGGGAGGAGCCAGGCCTCCATGCAGACCTCACTGGCTGCAACGGTGCTGCCAGCTCTCAGAAAGGCTCCTTGTCCCCTGCCCGCTCAGCCACCCCCAAAGTCCGGCTCGTGGAGCCCCATAGCCCTTCTCCTTCAAGCAAATTCAGCACAAAAGGTCTCTGTAAGAAAAAGTTGAGCGGGGAAGGGGATACGGACCTTGGGGCTTTATCCAATGACGGCTCTGATGACGGGCCCTCGGTGATGGATGAAACAAGCAATGATGCCTTTGACTCTTTGGAGAGGAAGTGTGTAGACAAAGAAAAATGCAAAAAACCCTCTGGTTTGAAGCCAGAGAAGGTTCCTTCCAAGAGCTTGAAATCAGCCCGGCCCATCGCCCCTGCCCTCCCACCACAGCCCATCTACACCCTGCAGACGGCCACCTTCACGGCCGCCAGCCCAGGCTCCTCAGCAGGCCTGGCCACAACCGTGGTGCATGCCATGCCCAACAGCCCCCAACTCAAGCCCATCCAGCCCAAGCCCACTGTCATGGGAGAACCATTCACAGTGAACCCTGCCTTGACCCCGGCCAAGGACAAGAAAAAGAAAGACAAAAAAAAGAAGGACTCCTCCAAGGACCTTGAAAGTCCTCTGACCCCTGGGAAGGTGTGCCGAGCAGAAGATGGCAAAAGCCCCTTCCGGGAATCCTCTGGAGACGGGATGAAAATGGAGGGCCTCCTAAATGGCTCCTCTGACCCCCACCAGAGCCGCCTGGCCAGCATCAAGGCAGAAGCTGACAAGATCTACAGCTTCACGGACAATGCTCCCAGCCCCTCCATCGGGGGTGGCAGCCGCCTGGAGAGCACGACCCCCACCCAGCCCCTCACACCCTTACACGTGGTAACACAGAATGGAGCTGAAGCCAGCTCTGTCAAAACCAACAGCCCCGCGTACTCAGACATCTCTGACGCAGGGGAGGACGGGGAGGGCAAGGTGGACAGTGTCAAGTCAAAGGACTCTGAGCAGTTGGTTAAGGAAGGGGCCAAGAAAACTCTCTTCCCCCCTCAGCCACAGAGCAAAGAGTCTCCCTATTACCAAGGCTTTGAGAGTTACTACTCTCCAAGCTACGCCCAGTCCAGCCCTGGGGCTTTGAACACCAGCAGCCAGGCCGGAGTGGAGAGCCAGACTTTGAAGGCCAAAAAGGATGAAGAACCCGAGAGCCTAGAGGGCAAGGTGAAGAATGACGTGTGCGAGGAGAAAAAGGCAGAGCTGAGCGCCTCTGGCCAGCAGCCCTCAGTCATCCAGCAGCGGCCCAACATGTACATGCAGTCGCTCTACTACAACCAGTATGCCTACGTGCCCCCCTACGGCTACAGCGACCAGAGCTACCACGCACACCTGCTGAGCACCAACAGCGCCTACCGACAGCAGTACGAAGAGCAGCAGAAACGACAGAGCCTGGAGCAGCCGCCACCACCACCACAGCAGCGGGGGCTGGACAAGAAGGCTGAGCTGGGTCTCAAGGAGCGGGAGGCGTCCCTCAAGGAGGAGTGGAAGCCAAAGCCATCAGTCCCACCGACTCTCACCAAGGCCCCCAGCCTGACAGACCTGGTCAAGTCGGGGCCCACCAAGGCCAAGGAGCCGGGCGCCGACCCTGCCAAGTCAGTCATCATCCCCAAGATGGACGACTCTGCAAAACTCCCCAGCCAGGCCCCCGACAGCCTCAAAGGGAAGCTGAGCGAGGCCAGCCACCTCGGCAAGGAGGCCTCCGAGGCTAAGCCAGGTGTTGACTGTGGCCGACAGGCCGAGGTGGATCCGATACTCTGGTACCGACAGGTAACCGTGGCCCTGGGAGGAAGCAGAGCTGCTCTTGGCTAAGCTTCCTGCCTCCTTCCCAGCCAGGGCTGTGCTTAGGTGGGACTTCCACAGAGCTCAGATGAAGCAAGTGAGGGGCACAAGTTTAGTTATTCTGGATTTTTGTAACCCATTTTAATGTTTGTGGATTTTTTTTTAAGACTTATCCTTTATTTGAAAAAATGGTTAGAGAGCAAGAGAAACAAAGAATCTCCCATCTGCTGGTTCATTACCCAGACGGATGCAAATACCAGGGTGGGGTCAGGCTGAAGCCAGAAGCCAGGAGCTTCTTCCAGGTCTCCCAAGTCAGTGCAGGTGCCTAAACACATGGGCCATTCCCCACTGCCATCCAGGGTATTTTAGCAGCAAGGTGCAGCATCCATGTGGGATGCTGGTGCTGCAGGCAAAGGCCTAGTCCACTACACCACAGTGCCTGCCCTCAGAAAGGATTTTGCTGATAGAGTTAGAACTAAGAACTTGAGAGACTCATGTCGTGCTCTGTTAATGAGACTTAGAATGGCTTTTGTTCTCTGGGGCTGCAGTTACACCTCCCTCTGACTTCGGGGACAGCTTTCTACCCCCTGAGCTTGCTCTACAGTAATGAACTTACCAAGCCTTGGGAAGGGCCAGGCGCCTCGTCCCAGGAGTCACTGCCCCAGCATATTTGTCCTAGCCCATGAACATAACATCCTGGTGGATTTCCCTTCTCTCTCTTGCTGGTCTCCTGTGTGTGGGGGAGGGCCCAAGCACTGGGATTTCCCTTCTCTCTCCCAGCATCCCTTGGAGAGGAGAGCGAAGTTTTGCTTTGCTTAAGACTTATTTGAAGAGATCTTCCACACACAGGTTTATTCCCCATGTAGTCACAACAGCCAAAGCTGAGCCAGGCCAAAGCCAAGAACCTGAAGCCTCTTGCTGGTCTCCTGTGTGTGGGGGAGGGCCCAAGCACTGGGCCATCTTTCGCTGCTTTCCCAGAGCATTAACAGGAAGCTAGGTGGATCAGAAGTGAAGCAGCCGGGACATGAACCAGCACCCATATGGGATGCCAGCATTGGAGGTGACAGCTTTATCTCCTATGCCACAATGCCATGGCAGAACCTTTTTTCCTTCCAAATAAGCTTTTCTTTTTATTTATTTATTAGATATTTATTTATTAAGGGCCAGAGGTAGATTGTAGCCAAAGATCAATAGAGACAAGATCCTTTTCTGCCCCTGGGCAGTACCCACTGTGGTGTTTCTGCTGGGGCTTTGGGCTGGAAATGCATCCCTGGGTTATCTGTGCATCGCTCAGTCCTCACTCTGTGATTGCTGTAGGAGGCAGAGCCCCGGATGTGGACGTATGTCTATCCTGCCAAGTACTCCGACATCAAGTCAGAGGATGAACGGTGGAAGGAGGAGCGGGACCGCAAGTTGAAGGAGGAAAGGAGTCGGAGTAAGGACTCTGTCCCCAAGGAGGATGGGAAGGAAAGCACAAGTAGTGACTGCAAGCTGCCCACGTCTGAGGAGTCCCGCCTTGGGAGCAAGGAGCCCCGGCCAAGTGTCCATGTGCCTGTGTCCTCCCCCCTCACCCAGCACCAGTCCTACATTCCCTACATGCACGGCTACTCCTACAGCCAGTCCTATGACCCCAACCACCCCAGCTACCGGGGCATGCCTGCTGTGATGATGCAGAACTACCCAGGTACAGCACCCCAGGGCCAGCTGCCGTTCTGTTCACTGGGAAGGGAGACAAAGCGCAGAGTTTAAAGCCAGAGGTCTTTGCTCAGCCCTCAAGGGCTTGCGCTGAGGACAGCCCTGTTTGTTCATGTCCATGTGTGGATTGGTCTGCTTGAGCCCATAGCTCCTTCAGTGCCCCCTAGTCTGTGTGTGGGACCACCTCTCTCTCCCTCATTCAAGCTGCTTGTATAATGCATTGTGATTGGTAACTGAAGGTAAAGCGCTGCCCCTCCCAGGCCTTGTGCGTTTTGCACTCTGCTAGGCACTGTGTGCAATACAGCAGAGGCAGGGAAGATCTGCTCCCTTCATGCAAGGAGCTCACAGTGTGTAGCAGGGAAGACGTGGGGAACAGATAAAAGTCAGACCAGTGCAACATCCCGTTCAGCTGCAGGATCAGAAACCAGGCAGAGAGGGGGCACAACATATGAGGCGACGAGGGGAGCCCAGCCAGAGTTTCCTTAGGAGAGAGAGTCGCTCTTCCTGCTGCTACTGCCTTTGGAGGGGGAAGTATGTAAGCTGCTTTGAGGGTGGCGAGACATTTCCTGAACCCATGCCTCGCAGCAGCCTTGATGGTGACATCATTGTAAGGCAGACTCTGAGTAGAGTGACATGGGAAATGGCCTAACCCTCAAGATACCACTTTCTCTGTTGTTACTTGCCCCGTCTGTAGAAAAATCACTGCCCCGTTTGTTGTGGGAGTGCTTGCTGTGTCTCAGACACTGTCCTGGGTGATTTGTGCACTGTCTTCTTTAATTGTCCTCATCACCTTGTAAAATAAATATTGGTACTTTTACTTTGATGATGGAGAAGTGGAAGCTCAAAATGGCCAAAGGTTTCCCAGCTTCTGTGTCTCAGAGGTAATCGTGAGGCCATCTGGCTCCCAATTCTCTGATCTTCCCACATCGTTGTGACCCCTCTCCAAGACAGATCACCTGAGACTGTTTCCAGGTTCCTAGGGGATCTGGGATAGCTGGCTGCAGGAATGGGGAAGTGGGGCGAGTTCCCAACAGCCCTCAGAGAACCTCCCTGCAGCTCTCAGTGACAAAAGCACGAACCACTCCCCTCAGCCCAGTTAGCCTAAGCCAGGAATGCCAACACCCGCCTAACCACGCTCACACAGCCAACTGCCCACCTCACCTGTCCTGTGACCACTTTGTTTCTCCTTCTCCAGGTTCTTATTTGCCTTCCAGCTACTCTTTCTCCCCATACGGCAGCAAGGTTTCAGGTGGCGAAGATGCTGAGAAGGCACGGGCCAGCCCCAGTGTCAGCTGTAAAGCCAGCTCTGAGTCCAAAGCCCTGGACATCCTGCAGCAGCATGCCAGTCACTACAAGAGCAAGTCTCCCACGGTAAGGGAAGCACAGGTATGGGCACGCTGGCTGGTAGGCAGAGCGCAGTAAGAGCAGAGCTGAGGTCTGGGAGAAGGTGGGCAAGTTGACATTCAGAGCACAGTGCAGCTTAGCTGGCCGAGGAGGACCCAACAGGGCGGCGCCTAGATTCATTCATGTTCTTAATGTTAGCATCATAATGCAAGATGCAGGCATCTCGCTGTGGGGTGGGTGTGTCTCACTCACTGCAGTGCTTTTGTGTGTCTGCTTTCCTTTCCAGATAAGTGATAAAACTTCTCAGGAGAGAGATCGGGGAGGCTGTGGGGTGGTTGGGGGCGGTAGCAGCTGTAGCAGCGTCGGGGGAGCAGGCGGGGGTGAACGCAGCGTCGACCGGCCCCGCACTTCTCCTTCCCAGCGCCTGATGTCCACACACCACCACCACCACCACTTGGGGTACTCGCTGCTCCCAGCACAGTACAACCTCCCCTATGCAGCAGGTAAGCCAGTCTGCCTACCTCCTAGCTTTGTCCCCCATGTCCCTCCCTGGCCCCAGGAATATCTCCACCAGCTCTCCCTGCAAAAATTTTAGTTGTTTGAGTGTCTAATGGCCCAGCCCAGTGTCTTAATCTCCTGTGATCAGTCAGTAAACTCTGTTATGTTTATTTCTTCCTTTGGAGCTTCAGGTCTCTAAAAGGCCTTCCTAACATTCGCTTTGATCTTCAGAATAAAGAGCAGGTGTTCCCACAGCCAGAAAAATTAGAACAACAACAAAAAAATCCAGCCTTGTCATCTATCCTCAGCCTCTGTAAATGTCCAAGTCCCAACATTTGTGTCAGCACCCTGCATCTCAGCAGAGGTGGGGATTAAGGAGAAACTCCTACCCATGCCTGGCTCCCAGGGCCCCCTGGGGCAGGGGCTGGGGGGGATGGGTGGCAAGTGCTAAGAGTGGCAAGCTTCTGTGAGTGTGCACTAACACGTTCTCCTGCCCACCCAGGGCTCTCTTCCACAGCCATTGTTGCCAGCCAGCAAGGCTCCGCTCCCTCCCTCTACCCGCCCCCCAGGAGGTGAGAATGGTAAGTAGCTTTTGTTCCTGTGGGGCAACACAGAGCAGAGAGTTGCTCCCTGGGTCACAGCATCCCTGTGAAGTCAGTGAGGGAGAGCAGTGTGGGGTCTGTGATCTGAAAACAGCAACCCTGGCCAAGCCTCTTAAACCGAGAGTCTCCCGGGGCACATCTGTGTCCAGCACTGGCCTCCCCTGCGGTTCCTTTCTCATAGAGCACCACCTTGTGGTTGCTGCGGCAGCAGGCCAAGTGCCTGGCTATCTATGCGTGTCTCTCTTGTAGGACACCCAGTGCCCGGAAAAAATCGGCTTTACGGCCCGGACTGGCTCACCCCAGGAGGTGCTGGAGGTGCCACTTAGACATCAGTTAGATGGCGTGGATCATCCTGTTTGCCGTTTCCACCATGCCTGAAGGGAGACCCCTGGACTCCATGACTCTCTTCCTCGGGAGCTGGCAAGCTGGTACTTAGCGAAAATATTTATTCTCTGGGCCACAACCAAGACTGTCGTGGCCTCCGTGGAGATGATGGCACAGGGAGCAGCCAGGGGAGCACGGCCTCAGCCCAGAGAAAGTCACTGCTCTGTTCCCCTAGCCCCTGGTCTGCTGCCAGGGCAGTGCTCCCTGGCCCCAGCCCAAGGAGGGTCCTGCAAGCACTGGGTAAGGGCTGAAGACAGCACAGCAGCCATACCCCACTCCCCGTCATCACCACCATCCCCAGTTCCTGCAGCTCCCCAGGGGTGTGGGCCCTGGGCATTGGCAGCAAGTGGAGGAATTAGAATCTCAGGAAAGAAATGGGGGGATTGTTTTCCCTATTGTGAAAACAAGGTCTTTGAACCTGGAGAAATCTCCCTCTCACATGAGCACACAGAAGCGCTCAGAGCCTGGCCTGGGAAGGCCAACCGGGGCCCTCGCCCACCCTGGCCTCGGGCTGCCTCTCCCTGTCAGGCAGAGGGCAGGGGCTCCGGCCGCAGCATGGCACTGGAGCGTGGAGGCTGTGAAACGGAACCTGCACCCCCCCCACCCCCCCACCCCCGGTCCTGCTGCTTCTTACCCCAACTCATGGCCCCTTTCTCCTTTCTCTTCATCCCTGGATGCCTCTTCCAGGGAGATACCCACACTGCTCTCACCTCTTCTTTTCTGTTGCTCAGCCCTTAAGACTCAGGCAGGTAAACTAGTCTTTCCTCCCCGCCAGCACGGGGAACCTCAGTCTGCTTGGTCACTGGAGGGCAAGGCCCAGGAGACAGGCCCTGCCTGCCCACAGTGGTCCTTGGTGATGTCCTGTCCATTCCACCCTCTGAGTGTCTTCCTCATTTAGGGCCGCAGATACATATATATACACATATGTAATCCAATTCCTGTCCATAAATACGTTTTATATAGCCCAGTCTGTAACCTCTATATGTGCCGATATAAGCTGTGTTTTAACACACGTGTTTGGTATAAGGGCCACTGGCCCTAGGAGGTTATCTATTCCTTAGGTCTGGGAACGCATCCTCCAAGCACTGCTCGTAGCGTGGTGTGGCATGGCGTGGCATACTGAGCTTGGGGTGGCAAGCAGTTCTCCGCCCTCCAAAACACAGTATCCCAGTCCCAGCTTGTCGCCTGTGTCCTGGAGTCGCTTCCTCCCCAGGATGAGCAGCCCTTGCTCCTCTTGCACGTTAGAGGACTCGGCCCTTTTTTCTCCTCTTGTCTTCCTGACCCTCTGATTAAGACAGACCAAGAATGACCACAGACCCGAGCCCAAGCTGAAGGGTGTTTTCATGAGCAGACAGCCAAAAGTGACGAGGAGCTCGACTCCCCTTCATTCTGGAGAACAGTGTGCTGGGGGACAGTAAGCACAATGCCCAGGAGAGGGTGGCTCCTAAGACCCCTGACCCTACTCATAGAGAAGCCTAGGGACGTTTTTTCCAAGGGGAACCCCTCTTGCCCACAGCCCTTACCCTAGGCTTCCGGGTCCTTGTTCTCGTTTGAGTCATGTTCTGAATCCTCCCAGACAACCCATTGTTTTAGACCTCTCCCCCGACATGCCATCGGCCCCTCTGCCTGCTGCCCCCCGTGGGCAGTGCTGAGCAGTGACTTCCTTTCATCCAAGGAAGTGGCAGGTGTGGACACCTTCACCTCACCTCACCTGAGTCAGCCCCCGCCGAGAGGGTAGCTGAATTCGGTCCAGTGAACCCCAGGCTGCTCCGGGGCGGAGACAAAGGCCCAGCTATGTTGCCGTTTGTTTTTAGATAATGCTGTGTGTTTTGTATTATCTGTGGCACTGGTCTAAGGTGTGCTCTGTACATACTGTAAAGAAAGAAACTGTTGGAGGAAATGGTCTTTCTTGCTGGGCAGGGGTAGTCCCACCTTCCTGCCCTTTCCACTTCATTCTGTAACACAGAGAGGAGGAACTTCTGTATTAGCAAGGGCAGCCTTGGGTTCTGCAGAAGGGACAGCTTTTATCTTTTTTTTCCCCTTTAAAAACCATCTGGCTCTTTGATCCTTATGTCTAAGTCTCGCAATAGGGCAGGCAGAAGCCACAGCGGCAGAGTTGGCACTGCCTTCCAGCCCCTGATCCCTGCCTTTCCCTGGGATCGCAGCACTCCGGGGATCCTAGATGATTTCTGAGATTGGCCATACTCTCCCAGGCTCTCTCTGTGGCACCTTACACCTACCCAGTCACCAGAGTCATGGGGCATTCACCAGGGCTCCCTGCCCCATGAGCCAGCTCTGCACAGATTTGCTGCTAAGGGCCCAGACCACCAGACCCAGCCTCTCTCCAAGCCACACCTGCTGCTCCCCGGGCTCCCCAGGGAGAAGCGGCTAAGGAAAAGTAGCCTCACCCCCAGGTGAGATTGCCAAGGCCCGGATCGGCGCTTTTCCGGATTCATGGCAACTTGGCCCTCACTGAAGGTGCGCCAGTTCCTCTGGTCCCCTTCCCCTGCCTCGCACATGGCAATGTATAGTTATGAAATGTCCCTTCCCCCTTCTCTCCAAACACCTCAAGATTAAAAGACCCACAGAGAAGGGTAAGAGGTGACCCTGTGAAATCCAGTAGTGATTTCTTCAGTCTCTTCTCTCCAGGTTCCAGAGTAAAGGGGAGGGAGGACTTATCTAGGGAGTTAGGAGATAAGGGTGCAGAAGGGCTAGAGAATTCTTACACATGGGCATTGAGGCCACCCTTGTCACTTACTAACCCACATACCCTTTTCACCACCCACATGTCTACTCTGATGCCCCCAAGTTAACTGGGCAGCTAGCTGGCCCCCTAATTCTGGGGCTGTATTGTTTTATTACCAGGGCATCCCAGCAAGCTTTCCAATGACCCCCTGGGTGGGCCCCCTGGGATCAAGCCCCTCCCAGACCCTGTCCCCAGCCCCTCCTGCCCCAGCCCACCCGCTTGCCTTGGTGCTCAGCCCTCCCACTGGGAGCAGGTTGGGGCGAGCTGGAGGCCCGGGCTGGAGGGGCAGTGTTGTTCATAGCTTTTGTTCCATTGGTGTTGCTCTGTTGGATTTCATTTCAGTCTTCCTGATTCTTCCCTTCTGTAAAGTGTACATTACCAAGTTCCTTGTTTTTTTATATATATATATAAATATATATATATACAAACTGTACTCTTTTTGCCTTTGTACATTCAGGCAAGAAGAGAAAATAAATCTTTTTAAGAGACAATCAAAAATCTGTGAGGGCTGCTGGTTATTTCTCCTGAAGTTTGCTGCTGAGCTGCCACCTCCTTCTCCCCAACTCTTCTTCCTCCCAAGCTCCCAGACTTCCCCGGGCTCGCTCCACACACGTCCTCGCTTACCCCCCTGGCTAACAGCGAGGCCCGACTACTGCCCTGTAGCCCTTTCCTGCCCACCAGTTTTCTGGCTTAGTCCAGGAGCTTGACCCTGTGACCTGACCTCTCCTCACCTTTAGATCCCATTCACCAAAGTGGCTTAGGACCCTTGGCAGCTCTGGGACCCATCTCCCAGAGGCCCTGGCTTTGGACACACCTGTGAAACTATGCAGCTGGGAGCTCTCTGCCCAAGAGTTTGCACTATTGAAACCTGCCTGGCAGATGAGGATGAGCAGGAAACAGCCTCCCGAGTGCCCGGGGGGATTGAGCATTTGGAGTTGGTAGGCTACTGGAGTGACCCCATGAAAACAAGGGCTAAGGGTTAATGGGTCAAGAGCATTTGATCAGAATTACCAGAATTTCAAAGGGCAGTACATTCTGAAAAGCCCGACCATTGTTCAGCCTCTCCTTTCCTTGTCTGTGTTTCCCTTTCTCACTACTCCTTTTCTTAATTGGCTTTGGAATTGAAGTATATTTTTAAATTATTTGCTGTATTTATTGAATAAAGTTTTTAATGTCCCTGTTCTTAAATTTTAGATTTAGTTTGCCTTTCACGTACCTCTCCTGTCCAGCTCCACCCCTCTGCCCCATAAAATATTGAGTTGCTTTTTAGTTGGAGTGCAGCCTCTGGGTATTTGGGTATGCCTTCCTGCCGGCCGGCCTTCAACAGAGAAAGGTTTTGGAGAGGGAAGACTGGGGACGCAGCGTCTCATTCAACTCCTGCTCTACTGAAGAGGAACCACCAGCAGATGGCAGCAGAGCCTCAGGCATGTTTCTCATCCACTCAGGGTTTGGGGAGAAAGGATTGAGTTTTGTTTAAGATATATGTATTACTTCAGAGTTAGAGAGGGAAGGGGAGACAGTGAAAGAAATCTTTTTGCCGATTCACTCCCTAGATGACAATTGCCAGTCAATTGGGTCAAGTGGAAATCGGGAGCTTCCCTGGGATGTCCCACACGGATGCAAAAACCCCGGCATTTGAGCCATCCTAAACTACTTTGAAGCCAGTGGCCAGACCGTGCAAGTTCACCTGCGTATCTTTAGCCCACAGGTATCCATGGAGTCAGGGTGTTGCACTCACATCTTTCACCACGGTAAAGACAAACGCCATGAGAAAACACGTGACAGTAGGCCAAAGACCTGGAGACAGATCAAAAGCCAACAGGCAATGTCCGGAAAGCTGTAAGAGGTAGAAAAATATGCCCTTCACTTGGAAAAGGGAAAATACTAGCTAGTGCCAGAGAGAGGTGAGTCTTCAGGCTGATGTCACAGGGACACTGGCTCCAAAAGGAAAAAAAAAAAAAAAAACAGAAGATGGGAGCTCCTGGATGGCCGAACCCTCTAGATGCAACAGGTAAGAATGCTTTCACTGCTGGCTAGTCTCTGGTCCAAAGAAAGCTGTTTGTACACACTGTCTCTCCTGGGGCTCTGGCGATGTATCCCAGACTCCTAGCAACCCCTCTTGGTCTTAGTGTAAAGCAGCCCCAGGGATTGTAACCTGAAAGTTCTTCTGCATTGCCAGGCTCCCGTGTTTTCCTCAGGGCTGAGTGAGGGCCCACATCCTAATAAGCTAGGCTCTGGACTTGAAAAACATTAGTGAGAGGAAGTTGGTCCCAATTTGGGAGTAATAAAGAACAGAACCACCACAACTTTAAATCAGTTTATTGACACAGTTAACACAACACACTGGCCTCCCTGACACCCCCACCCCGGCCCAAACTAGAGCTCTCCCCCTTCCTCTCCCCTTAGAACAAGCTGTTGGGTGAAAACAGTAAAGGGTGGCCCACTTCTGCAAGCCCAGGTCGCAGGCACTACTCACAGCCCAACTGGGGAGGCAGCCGGCATGGCGCTCAGCCAGCCAGAGGCAGTCAGGCCCTAGCAACATGTTCCCCCCCACAATCCCCAGGCCCTGAGTTGCTCCTCTTCCTCTGTTCTGCTCGTCGTGACCCTGGCACAGGAGCAAGAACTTGTGGTGGTGATGTAAGAACTGGAGTTTGGCTAGTGTTTTATAAGTCCCAGACATCTAAAAAAAACCCTGGTTGGGGAGGTGAACTTCAACGCCTCTATTTCAAATGCACTGATAACATGGAACAGATTAAGCCGGCTTAACCAAATGCCAGAATAACACTAAGCTGAAAAGAAGGGGTGGTCAGACCCACTTGCTCCAGGCCAGACAAACTGCACAGAGAAGCCCAGGCAGGTCAGGAAACAGCTCCGGGATACTGCCCAGGGGCAGGGAAAGCCTACACTCAGGAGCCCCTGGGGCAACAAAAAGCAAAGAAAGAAAACAAGTAAGTCTTAAAAACCAAACACCACCATAACAGCAGGAGGGGCACCTGAGGCTGCCAGTCCTGGCCAGCGACCCTCCAGGTCTGGCCCCTGGCACTCCCTCCCCAGCTAGGCAAAGTCCTCCCCTAGGCTAGATAGAGCACACACAGCGCAGTTAAAAAGCTTCTAATGCCAGTTCATAAACATCTTCATTTACTATTGGTGATTACATGTGAATAATATGTTTATACTGTTCTTTATGGGAAACAACTTCAACGCGTCAATCCCGAGGACACAGGCGGCAGCCCTCACCCCGAGCCCCTCAGCGTCCTGCCCAACAGTGGGGAGGCCTCCGCTCTGCCCCAGGGCTGCCTAACTACCCCCTCATCCCCCACTGGTGCTCTTGGGCAAAGCATCCCCACTAGTCCTCTTCGGACAAGTTCTGGTCCAGAGGGTAAACCATGAACATCACATCTGGCCGAGAGGGGACACAGGGATGGCCTGGACGTACAATCTCAAAGCCCAAGAAGCTAAAGGTCTTCAGGAGTGGAGCTGCAGAGGAAAGAAGATAAAAAAGGGTTCCGATGAGAACAGAATGGAACCAGCCCTGATGAAGGCCCCAGGAAGCTGGAGGTGGCCTGTACCATCCCGTGTAGCTGCACCACAGCCCGCCCCATCCTCCCCAGCCCCCAGTGCTCCTCACCTCTGTCTTCACGGCCCTTCCTGAAGCAGATGAAGACATAGTTCACTTTCATCTTCTCTTCAGCAAACTCGAGCAGTGCTAACAATCTGTGGGGAGCACAAACTACTCAGCCATCACCTCCCTGGCCCTACCCCTGGGCCCACTCCCACCCTAACCCC
Organism: Ochotona curzoniae; assembly: GCF_017591425.1. Classification (NCBI taxonomy): domain Eukaryota; kingdom Metazoa; phylum Chordata; class Mammalia; order Lagomorpha; family Ochotonidae; genus Ochotona; species Ochotona curzoniae. The sequence goes on from NW_024467122.1 coordinate 68,808,061, forward strand.
TGGAGGCAAAAAAAAACCCAGGCTGTTCTGGGGCTAACAGCCAGCAGTATCAGATGTTCTGGGGAGACCCCAGGAGTTAGGGGAAGATGGAATCCACTGCTGACAAGGAATCTTAGGTTCTTCGTCTAAAAATAACACTGTCTCCGTTTAACACTCTTACTTGGCATTGTTTTCATTCTAGTACTGGGCAACACTTCACTCTGTAAAATATACTGAGTGTTCCAACACTATCTGAAGTAATACAGCTCAAAGATAGTGCGGAGCATAGAAACTGATCCTCCAAGATCACCTGCCACAGAGAGGGACACCCTGGACCTGCATGCTCCTGAGCTTGGGGCCAGTGCAGAGAACTACACACACACACACACACACAGGGCCACTGCAGAGAACTACACACACACACACACACACACACACACACACACAGGGCCACTGCAGAGAACTACACACACACACACACACACACACACACACACACACACAGGGCTGCCCAAAGGGTCCTGCCTGATCCGTTGGCCATCCCTCTCTCTCTCGGCTTTGGAGCTGCACCACTGCAGGGCCCAACAGAAACCTGGTTTCTGCTGGAAATTGGGCACTACAGGATGATGCAGTGTCAGGATTCTGGTTACTGTGACAGTGTTGTGCTGTGACTCTAACCTATGTGTTCCACACTGCTGGCCGCCTGGGCAGTCTGCTGCTGAGAGCGAGTCCCCTCCAAATCCCCAATCAGCCCAGACCCTCCTCTGCAGCGGCCTCTCCTTCCACGTGTGCTCCTTACCCTTCTTTGCTCCCATCAGCTAATAATCCATCTGGGATCTCGACAAACAGACTCTGGCTGGACAGGACTGCATCCCAGGAAGAGACTTTCACTTCGGTGACCTCATACCGGAAGTGGACGATGTGAGGCTTTCCATCGTTCACAGGGAGGTCCTGGGTCACAGTGAGCTTCTCGTCCTGGAAAGGGAAGCAAGACAGCAGATCAGTCCCCCTGCTGCTTCCAGCCACCACCACCACCCGCTCCCTAACTGAAGTGGCACGAGGCGGCCTCTCGGGCCAATCTCAGGTTAGCAGGATACTAAGCTCTGCTGATGCAGGGGCTGTCCACCCCACCAGCCCCATGCCGAGCCCTGGAGCATTAGCTCCATTTTAAAAACCAGACAGCAAGGCCCCTGCCATAAGCAGCTGGCTCAAGGCTCCACGGGTCAGCTGCAGAGTTGAGGGTCCATCACTAGCCCCCCTGCCCGGCACCGACTCGGAAGCCCATGCTTTTCCCAAAACGCCTTTTTCTTCCCCATGAAGCACAAATGAGAAAATGTGTGTGGCTGGAGTCTCAATAACCCAGGCCTGTCCCTGGTGGAAGGTGGAGCCCACTGCAGTCTCCAGGGCTCCAGTTTTAGCTTGCTGGCTAACCTTCCATCCTAGGCTTAAGGAAACCTGAAACCAACTGTGGGCTCCAACCACATCAGTGAGCAGGTAGCAAGAGGTGTTGCTCCCGTCCTCTGAAGAGCCATTTAGCAGCCTTGATTCAGACTCCCTCCAGGTCCCTCCCCAACACCAGGCCTTGAGCACAGCCCCAGGGGGCCCTGGGTCGCAGGGTCCTCCTTACCTTATATATTAGAGCTGAGAGAGAAGGATCCCTGCCACCCCCTCGCCCACCGGGGATCTTCGACAGTGGGTGAGGGGCATCAGGAGCACCACAGAGGCCCTGGAACAATGTGCCTGCAGCACTGGAGCTGGGGACAGTTACTCAAAGGCAAAATACTACTGCAAGAGAGAAAGAGGGCGAGTGTCAGCAGCAACACTTGAAGATTCTACTTTACACCCAGCCCAATCCCTATCTTCACTCTCCCTAAACAGGTGTTCTAGCAGAACGCTTGTCTCCTCAGCTTTAGCTTCTATTGCCCGTATCAAGGGAACCCACCGACACAGAGGTGTAATGGATCCTGGGGGGCCATGGAAGTCCAGCAGCATGTGACTGACCAGAGAAGTGGCTAGCAGACATCTGGAAAAACACCTGGCGCTGGGTGGGCACACCTTGGGAGGACCCAGGTCCCAGCGTGCCTGCTTGAGTTGTCTCTCTCCCTATTCCATTAAAGCCTCAACAGCCCACGTGGCAGAATCCCCCCATTCACAGCAGGCCCAAGAGGAGCACATGGGGCCTCAGGAAGTCAGGTGGCAGGGTCCTGTGTCCCTGAAGTCCTGTGTTCCTCAGCATTCCTTCCCAGGACTGGCCTCCAGCCCCCATCTCAACAAAGGAATGGGAATGAGGAAGGATTTGCCCAGATGCCTGACTAAGAACTAAAAGCAGGGATTTTGGCCCGGCACAGCAGACTAGTATAGCGAAAGTCCTCCCCTTGCACATGCCAGCATCCCATATGGACACAGGTTCGTATCCTGGTTGCTCCACTTCCCATCCAGCTCCCTGCTGTGGCCTGGGAAAGCAGTAGAGGATGGCCCAAAGTCTTGGGACCCTGCACTTGCATGGGCGACCCAGAAGAAGCTCCTGACTCCTGGCTTTGGATTGGCTCAGCTCCAGCTGTTGTGATCACATGGAGAATGAACCAACAGATGAAAGATCTTTATCTCTCCTTCTCTCTAAATATACTTTTTCAATAAAAAAAAATTTTTTAAAGGGGAAAAAAAAAGAGCAAAGATTTGACTGCCAGAGCAGAGGTGCACAATGGCACAGCATCTGGGTTGGTCCCCAGTGTGCCAATTTTTGCTGGTCCCATCCCAATCTGAGCGTGGGAATTCAGGAAACACTGATGTGGTCAGAATAGGTCTGTGGGGAAGGTGGCGGCGAGGAGAGCTGCCAACAGGAGTTATACAGGCTGTACCCTGGACAACAGACAATAACTGAAGGGGGCAAGAACACAAGTTTGTGCCTTATGCCCTGGGATACCAAACAGGGAATCTGCCACCAGCAGCTTAACTTACACAGCATTTCCAAAGGCCATTCTAACCTGCCCCCACCCCAGTCTCTGCATTTGCTTGTCCCCAGGGAACAAAACCTACTAAAAGTTGAAATGTCTTGGGTCCTGGCTCATTCCTCCATTTTCTTGGAATTCCCCCATACCTAGGAATACCCCTCAAAGGCCCCAAACTATAAAAAAAACCCAGCCTGCTGGAAGACTGGGCCCCTGCCATGTAGTCACTCCATCTACACAGGCAGTCGGTCACCCTCAGTGTATTTTTCTCTTTGATAATAAATCTCACTTGGCTGTGAACTCCTGCCCATCTCTGGTCCTCTCTGTTCTGTGTCTGTTTCCTGGCAGCTGCAGGCCTTACAGACATAGAGGGGATGCAGCAGGGGTGTGCTGGAGTCAGCCGATAACTGCGCATGTCCCTTTCGCATCTCTGTGCCGAGTATTTTATGTTGGTAGCCTAAATCTGCTGAGAAGGATGTGGGTATTTAAACCACAGAAATCAGCAAATAAGGCCTTTTCTCTCCCCCTGAAAACCAACTGTAAAACCATATGAGACAACTACTCTTCACCCTGTCGTCTGCTTTATATAAAATGAAGAGTCAGAAGCTCTTCTAAGTGGACAGCAACAGAACTGAACCTGCCCCTTACATGGACAATGGTGTGATAACCAAAGGGGTAGTCTGCTCAGACCCTCTCACCCAGAAGCCCAAACGCAGCACTGCTCAGCTTCTGGGTTTTCCCTCAAGGATTCAACAGGAAGCATGAGAGTACACTTGGAAGTGTCTTGGGCCCTAGGTTTCCAGGGAAGTGGCCATGGGCCTGGAGCCACATGACATCTAATAACCAAACTCACCTCCTCCAAAGGCCCGCAGGCCTTGTCCACACCTGCTACCAGCAAGGGCAAGACAGAGGACTATGCCACAGACTGCTGTCACAGACAGGAGTTATTTTCTCCCAATAACTGGGCAAGACAGATGAGGACAGATGGAAGGGACGCTGCCTTTCCTACTATGAGAACCGCTTGGGTTCATAAAACAACTACATCACTGAGACCCAGCAGAATTCTAGAATTCTGGTGACAGACACCTACTTCCAAGGGAATTATTCTTCAGATGGTCTTTAGGTGACTGAATTACTCAGCCTCTGCCATGTGTTCCAGCCACCACCTTGCATCTTGGCTAGTTTTCACCAGCAAACAGCAGAAGCACTGGGGTCAAACCACTGGACTGAGCAGGATGAAGTGAGATGCTGGTTTTTGTTTTTTTTTTTTTTTTAAAATATAAGACACAGAATCTCTTTGTCTTCCTAGAAATAACCCATGGAGCATGCTCTGTGTCTAGCACTAATCTATAAACTTGCAGTATTTCTGGCTTCCTGATATCTCTCTTCAAATGCATGCAAAAAGATGCCAGGGTAACAAACCACTTCCCTACTCTCAGACACGAGGATCCTGGTGACACTCTACCCCTGCCTCGTGAGGTCTGCGAAAGGCAGCAAGTGAGCAAGTGGCTGGGGGAGGGAAGGTGCCATGCCAGCGGAGTGTTTCAGGAGCCAGTTCCAGTTCCCTAAGAGAAACAGCTGGGGCTTGCAATAAGCTTAATAGAGAGTAGATCTCAATAATTATCTTCATTCATTATAAACCACCTGTTATTACTTGCTGTGAATGACCAAACTGCCTTTTTCAAAACACCTGTCATTTCTGAAGAACGAAAGGGAGATGGGTATGTGTGTAGTAGTTAAACTAAAGGGCACGGACTTGCCCAGGACTGAATGGCCTCCTCTAATGCCAGTGGTTAATGATCAGATGGTATTGTGGCAAGGTATGCCACCAGCCTCATTAGAAGTAGTGAAATCTACGCGAATGTAAGCCCAGGAGACACTGGTTTCTAAGTACCAGTCATCTCATCACAAGATCCACATCACATTTGGTCTCACACTCAGCACATATCCTGGTCAGTGGGGGTGGATGGGCAGGCATGGTTAATCACCACTATCAAAAGGATGATTTGGGGGGCGAGCTGTCCTGGTAGGCTAAGCCTCCGCCTGTGGGTGCCGCCCTCCCATATCATGTCTGGGCTGCTCCACCTCCAGTCCAGCTCTCTGCTTATGGCCTGGGCAAGTAGAAGATTGTCCAAGTCATTAAGACCCTTCATCCTAATGGGCAACTCAGAGGAAGCTTCTGGCTTCAAATCTGCTCAGCTCCAGCTGTTGCAAACATTTCAAGAATGGACCAGCGGATGCAAGATCTCTCTCCCTCCTCTCCCTAACTCTGCCTAACTCAGCCCCAATCCAGAAACTAAAAAAGCTCAGGCTGATTAAGGAGAATCAAATGTATCACACTGAACCTGAACATCCAGCTGGGCTGGACCTGCTTTGGGAGAAGAAAAAAATTTACCACACTGGAGATCAGGGTGTCAGGAATTCAGCATGCAGAGTGAGTGTGCAGATCCGTTAGCACCTGTCATCTCTCTGCTGTTTCAGGGAGCACCCCCGGATCTGCGAGTGCTCCCAGCACAGCACACGCTGCTGTCCTAGAGACAGGAAGCGGCTGTCTGAACCGCCCCTAGCAGGTTGTCATTCCACACAGTGGCTACGGACAGGGAGTGCATTGACAGGTCTATTCCTGGGAAATTCTGGTGCGAAAAAAAAGAGTTTAAATGTATCTGAAAGGCAAACAGATCAAGAAAGAATTTCCATCTGCTGGTTCATTCCTCCACAAATGGCCCTATGAGCCAGGGCTGGACAGGGCCCAAAGCCTGGAACTTAGAATTTCATTCAGGTCTCCCATGTTGTGCGACGGGGCCCAAGCACCTGGGCCATCTTCTGTTGCTTTTCCAAGGAGCATTAGCAAGGAACTGGACGGCAACAGACAGGATTCAAAACAGCACTCTCATATGACGGAACATCAGATAAACAGTAACCAGTTTAATCCACTGCACCACAATGCCAGCCCTGTAGCAAATGTTTGTCATTCAAATCCTATCTTCAAATGTCTCCTATTTATGGGAAGGGGCCTGGTGCGGTAGCCCAGTGGCTAAATCCTTGCCTTACATGTGACGGGATCACATATGGGAACCGGTTTGTACCATGGCTGCTCTACTTCCCAATCAGCTCCCTGCTTGTGGCCTGGGAAAGCAGTTGAAGCAGCCGAGGACAGCCCAAGGCCTTGGGACCCTGCACCCACATGGGAGACCGGAGGAGAGGCTCCTGGCTTCGGATTGGCTCAGCCTCAGTGAGGCCACTTGGGAAATGAACCAGCAAATAGAAGATGTTTCTGTCTCTTCTCCACTTTGTATATCTGCCTTTCCAAAAAAAATAAGTCTTTAAAAAATAAAATAAATAAGAGAATGGAAAAGACAGGTATTGTGGTACAATAGCTAAAATGCCCATTATGGGAGTACCCAGTTTAAACTCTGCCTGTTCCACTTAATCCAGCTGCCTTCCAGTGCACACAAGCGGGGCAGCAGCTCACAGCTCAAGTGACAGACCCTGCCGCACACCTGGGGCGTGAACCAGAAGATGGAAGATCTCACTATTGCTTTGCCTTTCAAATAAATAAAACTTTAAAAGAATTAACCATAAATTTCTTAATAAAAAGAAGTTCTATTGTAGGATCACTTTCAGCTGACTTTGTTAGTTTTTAAGTTTTTTGTTCTTTTGCTTAAAGCAGGGCGCAGCCTACTAGAGTAGGGATTTAATATAAAAGCACGTCCGTGCCCAACTTCCATTTAACTACATCTAACAAAATAGCTGACTTCCAATTCGCTTTGATAGACTTTTGATCATGTTTCCCTTAAATCAGCGCCTCCTCGGCTCATTCAAGCCCACACCCTTTCTCTCTGGTTTCCAACACCTGCCAGGAAGGGTCAGACGGCCTTGGTATCACCTGTCTTTTTGGTATCAAATACAAAGATACGAAAACCACATTCCCAGTATTCTGTATTCATCTGCCTGTTTCAACCTCTTCTGCCCTATCCATGCCTCGGGCCCGACTCCACACAACACCTGGGTGTCCCTCTCCCTGCCCTCGCACGGAGAACGGCGTCAGTCATGACTAATGCCTGCGCACAGGGGGACCACCTGGGGGCCACCATCACACAAAGTGAAAAGAAAAAGGAAGAGAGGTGGGAGGTGGTGGCCACCTCCAGTCTAGTGTGGCTGTAGAGGCTAATTTTCAGTGCCAAGTCCCCTTCCATCTGAGAAAGGCGCCCTGGCACATGCCAGGCCTAAGTCATTTTTGTCACTGGCGCTATTTTGTGTTTCAAAGGGAGTCTAATTGCTAAGCACCATTATAGGAAAAAATGACATCACCATTCTGAATCACAGACTGAAAGCGAAACTGATTTTTGGTTGATTCTCCCAAGATACACACTTTCAATGGTAGCTAAAAGACCTGTGTCCCTGAGGCACAGAGTGTGCCCACGGCTGCCACGGCGCGTGTGCTGTCAAAGCCACAGCCACTGAACGCGCCCAGTGGTGGCTTGACATCTTACTTTTGAAATAACTCAATCTGGCTTATAAAGTAAGCTCACCATACAGTTCCACCTCTTTTCCCAAGATAGAATTACATCACTGTTTATGCCCGTTAAAGACCTCAGACATGTTCTGAAGGCTCATCTTCCACAGAGCAGTTTGTGTTCCGGCTGCTGCCCAACAGGAAACAACCTGTTTCGCTCACCTCCAGGAAGGAATGCCGCTCACCTAGGCCCTTTCTGCTCTGCGGCAGTCAGATCTGCTGCACAGCCCTGCAAATCGGGGCGCCGGCTGCAATGGACACTCCATAGTCACAAAGTGGTACATTACTCATTTAAATTTTTTAGAAATGTACATTTGTAACATTCCTCTCTACCTCACTCCTCAACCCTTTTCTTGCATTTCTCAGCAGTTCTGAGGTTAAATTTGAATTTTTTTTGGCAGGATTAGAAATTTCTATTAGTCCACACTGCTTGCTGAGGCATGTCTCCATTTTGGGGTAATTCCTGACTATAGTAGGAATCTCTCTCTGTCTCCATCTCAAGAAAACCAGCTCTCCCCACCTCGTGCTCCACAAGCCATAGTGCCAATCATTACCAAAACCTCCAGGACAGACAGAAATGCCACCTCCCAGGAAACCATTTGGTGGAGGGCTCCGCTGTGCACCTGGACCCTAACCACATCCCCAAGTCACAAAACACACCCACCTGTAGGGCCCAACGCTTCTCCTCAAAGTCCATCAGCATCCTGTTCAATTACACTGTGGCCATGGACCAGAGCTAGCTCTTCTCTAAATCCCGTACTGTCACAAGGTGAACCCAAGGCTGTCCTCCCCACCCCCACAAATCCAGGTAGAAAAAGGCTATGGAATTTGAATTCCATGGATGAAAATCTCATTAAGAAAAAAAAGAAAGACCTAGCTAGTGTGTTTGTAGTGGTGTCTTCCTCTCCCTGGCCACACCAGCAGGGAGTTTGACAGTTCAGTTCAGTTGATTAGAGCCCCAATAACTAAAAGGGAAGAGCCTTGTTTGCAAAACACACTGTTTTCAAACTTTGGGCTGAGTATGGCTTCCAGGAAACCCAGCCTCCGCCTCCCAAGTTTCTCACTGCAGCCGGGGAAGCTGCAAGTCCCATCCCCCACCCAATGGGAGCACAGCTCCCCGCTTGGCGGCGGATACTAAACACCAAGAACACTGAGAAGAACATCCGGCTCTTATCAGAATCCCTAGTCAGGGCTCCACTGGGATTCCTTTCAGAAAGTTAGGAGCAGGCTGCCCCTGGAAGGCTGGGAAACACGCTGTGGAAACAGACACCCTGCACACACCACCCCACCCCCTGGCTAAAGTGAGGAGCCTAATCCAGGGCCTCCTGCCGGCTCCTGCCTGGGGCCCTGGCAGCCCGGCTGGCTCCTCCGGCCACCTGACTTTGACACAGCCAAGCCCCTCAAATTACCAGGGCACTAAGCAAGAGGGCCCTGGAGACCAGCAAGCCTGTTTTGCCACCTTAGGAAGCTGGCAGGAAATCTGCATACTAACCCAACCCGCATGCAGCCAGAACTAGAGCTCAACCTCACCATCAGTGTAGACCTTTACAATGTTGTTTCCAACACTGGGCCTGCAAAGAGTCCATCACGCACCTACTCTGGACCTGCTTGGCCCAGAGGGCTCTGGGAAGGACCGCAACCCCGTTCTCCAAGCCCCCATTGCAGACAGTCACCCCACAGAATACCCTCCCACCTTGAGTGGATTTTGCTCTGGCCTTCTCAGCTTTCCTCCACCCCTGCCCTATATCCTCAACACTCCCAGTCTCCTGCCCCATGAGGGGCACCTTCAGCATCCCTGCCCATCCAAGCACACACCCACCTCCACCTCCTCAGCGCCAGAGGGACCCAATCAGCAAAGACAGTGTATAAAAGTGGGCAGGCAAGGGTGGGTGGAAATGAAGAACTACAGAAAAGGGAAACTTAAGGGCAGAATGAAACCGAAGGAAAAAGTCGATGGACCAGAATGGACACTAGCCCTGAAAATGGGTAAACTTGCTTTCTGTGTGTTGGCAAGAAATGGAAGCAGAGGGACAACACAGGAATCTGAGAATTGAAAGAAAAAAAAAAATGGCTAATGGCCAAGAACAGAGTGAACTACAGGCAGAGTCCAGCAAGTTGGATGACTTGCACGTGGTACCTAAGAGCAAAGGGTTAAGATACCCATGCTGGAGATGAGGCCCTTGTCAGCACAGAACTGTCTTCACCAGAGGAAAAGGAGGGGACAGACTGGGGCCTGTGGACCAGAGAGCCCAGGGTGTCAGTCCTGGCTGCAGAGCCAAGTTACCCCGGGAGCTTCGAGAAGAAATGCTCACGTTTCCACCTGGCTCGCTCTATCTGCAAAGGGGCTGCCCAGGTTCAAATGGGTGTGCAGCCAGAGCGAGGAAACACAGGTGGGGGGGAGGAGTTGGAAAAAAAGCTGAGAAGCCAGCAGCGATGTGGAAGGGTGTGCAATTAAACCAGCGGGAAACACAAAGTTAAAGCCCAGTACAGTGAGAAAGGAGCACTGGCCAAGAAGCTGGAAGAAAGGCCGAGTGGCTTAGAGAAACTCGAGGCTGTTTTTTGGATAAAGCACAACACAATCTAAGATTTACAGCAAACGGATCTGCAGGCAAATCAGAGGACCCAAGTGAAGTGCAAGGGCCGCGTGGAGGGACAGCATTCTCTGGGAGGGGGGACCTCAAGATCTTCAGCTCAGAACTGGGAGGGGGCAGATGCCAGTCTGGGGGGGACGAAGGAATGAAGCCAAGCAAATGAGAACTACTGTGATGTCTGAGACGTGAGAGAGTGGAGACCAGGAGAGGATGGGACAATTCACCAAGAGTGTCTGGGGGCGCCCTGAGGGGTGTGTGTGATACAGTTGGGCAGGAAGGACCACACACGGGGCCATGAAGCCTGCCTGGAGCAGGCCGGGAGAGCGGGGCTGCCTCGCTCTCCCCAGTGCCTCGCTCTCCCCAGGAGAGCTGCCAGGGTTCGGGAGAGGAAACCAGCAAAGGCCCAAACCAGAGGGCCTGATGTGCAAAGGCAGGACAGCCCCCGGGCCTTCGCTGGGGAGGGGGATGCGGACTTCACCTGAAGACCCCAAGGTGGGGAGGGGGTGTCAGTCAAGATGAGAAGGGGAGGGGAAAGATGAGTTCCAGATCTGAGGAAGTTTTGGAGGTGGGGGGACATGTGGAGGAGGACAAGAATCAAGTCCAAAGTTTGAGAAAGAAATAAAGAAATGACGGAATGACGTCGGGAGCCAGGGAAAATGGGAGAGGGGTGCCGGCGGGGGAAGGACGAGGCGAGGGCCTGGCCTGGCTGGAAAGAGCATTAGGGCCCAGGAGAGTGGGGGAGGGGAGAGCTGGGGGATGCAGGCTGCGGGGGGAGGGGGCAGCCAGCCTGGGGAGCGCTGCTCAGGAGGGGATGCACGGCCAGGGAGATGAAGAAAGATCTGGGAAAAATAAGAATTTGGGGGATCTGGACGCGGGAGGAAGCCCAATTTGGGGAAATGAGCGAGCCTCCGTTCGGCGGGGTTGAAGCTGGGGGGGGGGGGGACCGAATGGAAGGTCGAGTTCGGTCTTGGGTGGGAGGGGGCTTTAGGGGACAGGGAAGGCCAAGAAGGGGGGGAATGGGCCCTGCTGGAGGGAGGGGGGTAAAGGACGGAAGGAGGCCCGGTGGCGGGGTTGACGTTCGGACTGAGCTGGCTCAAGTGGGGAAAGGGGACCCGTGCCGCGGGCGGGACGGGCCCCCCAGGATGGCGGCCAGGGCCGGCTGGACGTCGGGGGAGGCCCGCTGTAGCCACAGGGGGTGGAGGGTGGGGGCGGGGAGCCAGGGCCGGGCCGTTACCTGTCCTGGGTGTTTATCATCCTCGGCGGCTCTGCTCAGGGTGGGAGGAGGCGGCGCAGGGAGTGGGTAGGTGGATGAGTGGGTGGGTGTGGGTCGCGCGCGCGGGGCCGATCTCTGCAGGCTAAGTCCCTGTCAGGCCGCGGGCCGAGCGCCCTCCTCCTGCCTCAGCGAGTGCCTGCCTCCAACTGACCCTCCCCGGCCGCCGCAGCCGCCGCAACCGCCCCGCCCCCGAGGGCCTCATCTGCATAGCCCCACCCAAGAGCCGCGCGGTGTCCTGGGAAACTGGGGCCCACAACAAAGGGCCAAGCCCCGCCCCGCGTCCGCGCAGGCGCACCGGGAGGAGGCCGGCGGGGTCGGGTGGGGGCGGGGGTGTGGGGATGAAGGGCAGCCTTTGTGGGGCGGCCGTGCTAGAGGCCGTGCTCACGTCGGTGCTGGCCATAGCGAGGCTCAAAACAGGCGTTATGTTTCATGGAGAGTTTTCTGAGGATTGACTATAGCCTAGTGCTCGTCCCCGAGCAGGGCTACGCCGTTTGTGGCTTCTTGGAGGAGTGTCTGATGGAACAAGACTAAATCGGAAATCTGAGAGGACCCCACGCCTCTCAGCCCTATCCCGAATCCAGGCCCACAGATCTCGGTTACCTCGGCCAGGTCTCTGCGTCTCGCAGACATATCCCAGGCCAGTGGTCACCCCAAGGCTCGCGGCTCAGGTGGCTATCTGTGTGGGTGTCACCTCATCGACTTCTTCACAGTCCCGGTGGAGGGTGCTGCCACCCCTCACGCAAGGGTCCGATTTCCCAATCCTTTCCATTTGCTACCTCTGCTGGCCCCTAGTACAGATGAGTGCTAAAAATTCACGGTGCCGAGCGCCCCGACCTCTCAGGTCCCGCACTTGGATCCTACAACCTCCATTCCCTGTGTAGTCACTCCAGGCTGCCGTGGGGAGAGAGCACATTATCCCGGATCGGCAATCCACCGCCCCCTCAAGCCACATCCACTCGTTTACTTCACAAGAGTTAACTGAGCAAAGACCCACTATGTGCTTGGGGCACGTGTGAGCATTCAGTCCCGTCAGAGGGAGCCACACACAGAGAAACTGTCACAATAGGAAGTGAGTGGCAGTTCTGTCGGAGGCCCCAGCGAAGGCCCCAGGGAAGCAGGGCAGCTCCAGAGGGCCAGTCACTGCGGCCTCTCATTCCGGACCTTCTCAGGACACTGCTTCAGGGAGGGTCAGAGCTGCCAAATAAAAGCTTTTGCAGAATAATAATCATCATAATAATTTCCCCCTAGCTTGGGAGGGACCATCGACATTGACACAGCACCAGCGGCCCACATCCCAGCTCAGCGTTGGGTTTGCTGTGTCCTGCGGCTCAGCTTCTAATCCATCTCCCTGCTAACACATCCTGGGAGGCAGCAGTGATGGCTCACGAACTTGACTGCCCACTCCTCCTTCCCCAGCGGGGAGACCCACACTGAGTTCCAGCCTCCTGATTTCCAGCCTTAACCCCAACTGTTGCTGGGGAATTAATGGCAAGATTTCTCCCAGGGCGATGTGGAGGTGAGAAGGATGCATGCCTATGTTTATGTGTATCTTTCTCTGCCTTTCAAATCAATTTAAAAAAAAAAAAAAAACTTTTAAAAGATTCTCCAGCTTCTCTTCTACCCTTAACTATTCCTGGCTCCTCTTTCAAGTTCAAAGCCAGGAGTAGGGCCCGGCACAGTGGCCTAGCGGCTAAAGTCCTCACCTTGAACTCGCCGGGATCCTATATGGACGCCGGTTCTAATCCCGGCGGCTCCGCTTCCCATCCAGCTCCCTGCTTGTGGCCTGGGATGGGAGACCTGGAAGAAGCTCCAGGCTCCTGACTTCAGATCGGCACAACTCTGACTGTTGCAGTCACTTGGGGAGTGAATCATCGGATGGATGATCTTCCTTTCTGTCTCTTCTTCTCTCTGTATGTCTAACTTTGCAATAAAAGTAAATCTTCTTAAAAAAAAAAAAAAAAGCCAGGAGCATTCTACAACACAACAGGACAAAGCCAGCCCTGACCGAACCCATCTTGGAGCCCCAGAAAACAAGGGCAATCCTCCAAGACAGCTGCGATAGCTCTCTTTCCATCAATTAGCAATGCTGAGAACTTTCTAAGTCACAGCAACCACTTGTTGGGCATTGTACTAAAGCAACAGTTTTCACGCAGCCCCAACCTATATTTCAGATGAAGAACACTGAACCTCAGAGATGTACTCTTTGGATTTTGTTTTTTCAAGCACAGAGTGACAGAGAGAGAGCTTCCATCTGCTGGTTCACTCCCCAAATGGCTCCAACAGCTCAAGCTGAGCTGGCTCAAAGCCAGGAACTTCTTCTGAGTCTCCCACGCATGTGCAGAAGCCCAAGCACTTGAGCCATCCTCTGCTGCTTTCCCAGTCCACAAGCAAGAAGACGGATCAGAAGTAGAGCAGCCAGGACACAAGCCGGTGCCCATAAGGGATGCCAGCACTGCAAGATGAAGGTTGAACCTGAGAGCTTGGCATCAAGTCTCCTTACGGCCTCTAGTTCAGCTTCCAGCAGGTGCACACCCTGACCGACAGCACACAATGGCTCCAGGCCTGAGTCCTTGTCACTCACTCCTTTGCTAATACTCCTGTCTTCAGCCAACTCCAGTCCCACCCACTGAGAGCATCTGGGGAGTAATTCAGTGATTAGAAGGAAGATCTTGATTTCTCTTCCTAATTAAGTAATACAAATTTTAAAACACCCTGCCAAGTTCAATAGTTCAATTGGCTGATCCTGCACTCCACCTTCAAGCACTGGCATCTCAAAGGGTGCTGGTTTGCGTCCCAGCTGTTCCACTTCCCTTCCAGCTCCCAGATTATGGCCTTGGAAGCAGCAAAGGATGGCCCAAAGCCTTGGAACCCCACATCCATGTGGGAGACTTGGAATAAATTCCTGGCTCCTGGCTTCGGGTCAGCTAAGTTCTGGCTATTGCGGCCAAAAAAGATCTTCTGTCCGATGGTTCACTTCCCAAGTGAGCACAACAGCCAGAACTGAGCCAATCCGAAGCCAGCAGCCAGGAACTTCCTTCAGGTCTCCCACGCGGGTGCAAGGTCCCAAGGCTTTGGGCCGTCCTAGACTGCTTTCCCAGGCCACAAGCAGGGAGCTAGATGAGAAGTGGAGCTGCCAGAATTAGAACCAGTGCCCGTATGGGATGCTGGCATGTTCAAGGCAAGAACTTTAGCTGCTAGACCACCATGCCAGACCCTACATTCCCATTCTCTTAACAAGACCTTTAACATTGGTCTCTCTGGACAGCCTGTACCCCTTCCATCCTAGCTGATGGTCTGGCCTTTGATGGTCCTGAGGAAACAGAAACAAAGGCGAACCCTCGTATTCCTTCCACAACCCCATCTGCATCTCCCCCTCCTGGATCTCATTGCTTCTGGGGTCTGAGATGTGAGCTGGCGCCAGCAAACCCCAGCCAATTCCTCCACCGGAGCCAGGGAGCCCCTCACCACCCTGCTCTTTAGGCCCTGACCCCTGTGATCTAAGTTTTCCCTTACTCATACAAACAAGCTCACCAGGCTTTGAAAGATAATAACATAGTTCCCTCTGGAAAAGTTTGGCGGTTTCTTAGAAAACTAAACATGCAACAAAGAGATGACCCAGAAACTGTTCTCCTAAGTGTGCCACAGAAACCAAGACTTCTGTTCCCATAAATGCCTGTGTGCTCGTGAAAGCTTTATCTGAACGACCGCAAACTAGGAGCTCAAGTCCTCCAACAGGAGAATGGTTACCCAGCCACACTATGTACCCCTGAGCGATGAAAGAAAACAAACTGGGGCTGGTATCAGATCAACTGGCTAGTCCTCCGCCTCCAAGCACGGGCATCCCATACCGGAACTGGTTCATCCCCTGGCTGCTCCTCTTCCCATCCAGCTCCCTGCTTGTGGCCTGGGAAAACAGCAGAGGATGGCCAAAGCCTTGGCTCCCTGAGCCCATGTGGGAGACCCCGAGGAGGCTCCTAGCTTCAGATAAACACGGCTCTGGTCACTGTAGCCATCTGGGAAGTGAACCAGAAGATAGATTTCCTCTCTGTCTCTTGTAAATCTGTCTTTCCAATGTAAATAAACAAACAAAAAAATCTTAAAAGAAAAGAAAGAGAACAGACTATTGGTGTGTGCAACAACGTGGAGGCGTCTGCAGAAAGTCCCACCGATTGGAACTCTTATATGACTCTACTTACAGGATAGTTCTGAAATACAGGTTAGATTAGCAGGTACTGGGGCAGGGAGGATGTGGTGATGAAAGGGCAACACGGAGGGATCCTTGTACGGATGGAACTAGTCCATGGTGGTGGACACATACGCCTGTTCCTGTGATACACCTGTACCCAAACTGCAGGCCAGTGCCGTGGTGCCGCAGGTTAAGCCAATGCCTGTGACACCAGCATCCCATTCTGCAGCAACAGTTCGAGCACCAGCTGCTCCATTTAGTATAGAGCTCCCAGCTGCTGTGTCTGGGAAAGCAAATCCACGTACCCCACAAAAGACCCAGATGGAGTTCCTGGCTCCTGGCTTCAGCTTGGCACATCCCTAGCCTTTGGGAAGATGCCTTCAACAACAGAAGAGGCTATCACTAGGGTTCCAGGGCGGTAAACCTAGGAACAGCTCTTACAAGGGTAGGGGAGGGGATGACAGCTTGAGGGAACAAAAATGGTGAAGCAGGAGGAGTGTATTTGATATGAGGTAAATAGACATCGGAAGGGTAAACACGCACCCTACCCAGAGGCTCATTATCTATAGAATCTTGTGCAGGAAAGCTGTACGGAGGGGCCAGTATGGTGGCTTATAGGATAAGTGTGTGATGCTGGAATCGCATATGGGTGCCGGTTCATGTCTGGCTGCTACATTTCCCAACCAGCCCCGCTCCTGTGACCTGGAAAAGCCATGAAAGATGGCTTCACTCCCTGGGATCCCGCACCCACCTGGGAGACATGGAAAAAGCGCCTGGCTTCAGTTTGGCTCCGCTCCAGCCCTGTGGCCATTTGGGGAGTGAACAAGTAGGTGGGAGCCCTCCACGTCTTCCTTTTCCGGCTGTAAATTGGCCTCTTGGATAAAAATAAACCTTAAAAAGAAAAAGAAACAAAATCTCAATGGTACCACATGAATCACACAAACCTGAGCTTGACCTTGTTCTAGTCACAGGGCTCTGAAGGGCCTGTCTTGCCTCCTGTTAAAAGCAGGGGCCAAGGCTCCACTGTCAAAGACTCCGGGGTGAATTAATTCAAATAGTTTGTGAAAGCACTGAGTCCAGGGTCCAGAAGATGGTCCACAAATGCAAATGCAGCCACACTGGTTTCTGTGTACAAAGTCACTTTCCAGGGGGTATCAAGACTACAGGCTAAACCTTCACGCGCTACGCCAATATCCCATATAGGCATCAGTCCATGTTCTGACTGCTCCATTTTTTAAAAGATTTATTTTTACTGGAAAGACGGAGACACAGAGAAAAGGAGACAGAGAGAGAAAGATCTTCCATCCACTGGCTCACTCCCCAAGAGGCCACAATGGCCAGAGCTGAGCTGAAGCCAGGAACTTCTTCCACATCTCCCACGCGGGTGCAGGGTCCCAAGGCTTTGGGCCAGCCTCGACTGCCTTCTCACGCCACAGACAGGGAGCTGGATGGGAAGTGGAGCTGCCAGGGTCCGAACTGGCATCCATATGGGATTCCAGGTATGCAAGGTGAGGGTTTAGCCACTAGGCCATGGAGCAGGCCCCTGCTCCACTTCTGATCCAGCTCCCTGCTAATGGCAAAACTGAGGTCGGGAGCTGGGCAGCGAGCCCCAGCAGCCGTTTGTGTTCCCCAGCGCAGAGATGCGTGAAGGTCACACAGCTCTGCCTCACTTGAGGCGCATTCCACCTGTGCCACGTTCCCGCCAAAACCCGGAGCCCGAACTCAGCAAACCTTCACGGTGCTACAGCTTATGGGGAGAAAACGCAGATGAAACTGGTGAAATGCCAGAGACGCAGTCAGCTAAACCCAAATGTAGAAAACTTATTAAAGTTTCTTTGAAAGACAGTTACAACAGAGACAAAGAGATTGAGCTTAATACTCACAACAGCTGGGATGGGACCAGGCCAAAGCCAGGAGCCCTAACCCGGTACAGGTCTCCCACATCAGGGCAGGGAACCACTGCTTAAGCCGCCCAGGGTTCACACTAACAGGAAGCTGGATTGGAAGCAAAGCAATAATGATATTACCACAATAACGGTATTATTTTAAATGGAATTTCTGGGGTACAGGCATTTGGCTGACCCAGCATTCAGGAAGTTAACATCCTATGTCAAAGTGCCTGGAACCAGCGGACATTTCTCCCAGATCAAGCCTCCTGCAAACGTGCGACTTGGGAGGAAGCAGCGGCGGTCTCACCCCTGCCACCTGGTGGAACATCTGGATTGCACTTGGGCTTCCGCTTCCACTGTCACAGGCTTGTGTGGGGCGAACCAGTAGTTGGAGCTTGCTCCCTCTTTCTGGTTTTGTCTCTCTCCGTCTCTCAAATATTTTGGGGGACTAATGCTGAGGTATTGTTGGCTATACCTCCAAGAGGGGTGCCAGCATCTGATATGGACACCAGCTCACATCCTTCCTGACAGTCCTACTTCTAATCCAGCTCTCTGCTTGTGGCCCAGGAAAGCAGAGGAGGGTGGTCCAGGTTGTTGGGACCCTGTACCCCCTTGGGACATCCAGAAGCTCCTGGATTCTGGCCTAGGATCTGTTTAGATCTCCTCTGTGGTCATTTGGGGGAGTAAAGCAGTAGATAAAAAATTCTCTAGGGCCCAGCACAGTAGCCTGGTGGATAAAGTACTCACCTTGCATGCACCAGCATCCTATGTTGGCATCAGTTCGGATCCTGGCTGCTCCACTTCCCTTCCAGCTCCCTGCTTGTGGCCTGAGAAAGCAGTAGAGGATGGCCCAAAGCCTTGAGACCCTGCACCAGCACGGGCAGCCTGAAGGAGGCTCTTGGCTTCAGACTTGCTCAGCTCTGGCCATTGTTGCTGCTTGGGGATTGAACCAGCGATGGAAGATCTTTCTCTTAAATCTCTAAAAAAAAAAAAAAAGTCTCAAATGAATAGATCTGCAATACAGCTTATAAAGTGAGAACTATAATTATTAAAAAAAATTGTCTTTCCTTCTCTTTGTAATTCTCCTTTTCAAATAAAATATCTTAAACATAAAATGAAATTTTAAAAATGTATCATTACTGTTCAATGACACATACTGCAATATTTATAGATGGATTTATAGATGGAAATGAGCTACCTGTGATTAGCTATACACACACACACACACACAAAAAGACCAAATGGGGATGAAAATCTGGATAGTCACTTACCCTGAGTTGGTTACTGAGTCATACTTTTTTTTCTTAAGGTTTATTTTTGGGGGCCTGGCGCAATAGCATAATGGTTAAGGTCCTTGACTTGAACGCTCTGGGATCCCATAGGGGAGCTGGTTCTAATCCCGGCCGCTCCACTTCCCATCCAGTTCCCTGCTTGTGTACATCTGCCTTTCCAATAAAAATAAATAAATCTTTAAAAAAAAAAAAATTCTTTTGGGGGTCTGGTGCAGTAGCCTAGTAGCAAAAGTCCTCGCCTTGCACACACCGGGATCCCATATGGGTGCTGGTTCATGTCCCAGCAGCTCCCTGCCTGTGGCCTGGGAAAGCAGTAGAGGACGGCCCAAAGCCTTGGGACCCTGAACTCACGTTGGAGACCCGGAAAAGGCTCCTGGCTCCTGATCGGCTCGGTTCTGGCTGTTGCAGCCACTTAGGCAGTGAACCACAGATGAAGATCTTCCTTTGTCTCCTCCTCTGTGTATATTTGATTTTCCAATAAAAATAAATCTTAAAAAAAAACATTTTAATCTATTTGAAAGGCAGAATGATGGAAAGACTCCTCATCCTCTGGTTCTCTCCCCAAATGCCCACAACAACTTAGGCTACACTGGGCTGAAGCCAAGATTCAGAATTCCATGTGAATCTCCCACACGGGTGGCAGGGACCCAAGGCCTTGGGCCATACCCTGCTGCCTGCCAACGTGTGGCATGAGCACACTGGTTGGGAGGCGAAGCGGGATTTGATGCCAGGCACTCTATTGGGAGGGTACCGGTGTCCACACCACAGCACCTGCCCCAAGAGACTCAGTGACCAGCATCTGAATACAGTCAGCATCTGCTTACAAATATTCCCCCGGGGGGTGGGGCAGCTTGGAGAGGTGTGACTTGTGACTTACATGTACACAACAACCAGAAAGCTAAAGGAGGTGGTTTAATTGGCACTGAAGTGGGCAGCTCAGCTTGTGAGGGCAGGAAAGGGTTAGAAAAATTAGCATCAGCTTTTAGCTGAGAACAAAGACAACTCCAATGCCTCTTTTTCAAGGTGAAAACTGAGCCAGAAACACTGAGAAAGGAGATAAAAAATAAGATGATTGTGAAAGGCCCAGGAAAGGGGGTGGGGATGCTGAGCCCCAGGGCCTGCACAGGCTTCAGCCAGAGCATCACTGAGCCCCAGGGGATGCACTGCCGGATGGCACCACCAGGAGCCAGAGCTCCAGGCTTCCTCCTGCATCCTGTGGGACTCTTGGTACCCGTTCCTCATCTGAAATCTGAATAAATGGAGAGAAACGAGGAGGAGGAGGCCGACGTTGTACCAACAGCTGCTCCTGCAAGGCTGGCATCCCAGGCTGGAGACCAATTGGAGTTCCAGGTACTCTGCTTCCGATCCAGCTCCCTTTAATGCACATGCGAAGGCAGCAGCCGATGGCCCAAGTGCTCAGGCCGCTGCCACCCGCGGGAGCCAGCCAGAGGCAGTTCCTGACTCCGGCCTTGGTCCTGGTCTCAACACAGATGTTGTATCATCGGCCTCTTGGAGAGTTGAACCCATGAATGAAAGATTTCTCTCTCTCTCCCTACCTCCATTACTCTGCCTTTCAATCAAATAAATAAATCTTTAAAAAACATTTGGAGAATCAGCGAGAACTGTCTATTTTTTACAACTATCTCTGTGACTTTTACGTATTTATATCCGAGTGACAGAGTTCACCCATCTGCTGGTTCTAGCCCCATGTTTGCCCAAAACAAAGAAATTAATCTGGGGCTCCCAGGTAGATAATGGGGACCCTGTCACTTGAACCATCACCTGCGTTTCTCCAAGGTGTGCCTTAACAGGAAGATGGGATGGAATGGAGTGAAGGTTCAAATCCAGACTCCAGGCAATGCGGGTTGGGGTGGGGGCTTCCCTTGCAGCATCTCGGCCAGGGCCTCACACACCAGCCACAGTGTGTCTCTGCGGATGGCGGAGCTGCGGATGGCGGAGCTGAGTCCAGCGGGCTTCCCATGCCTGCCGTCACCTAGCCGGTGAGCCACCTCGCATGGCCGAGCTGGGAGCTCAATGCCACACCTGGGACAGAATCCGTGGGAGCGGAGGAAGGGGGCAGTGCCCCTTGTAGAGGTGGCAAAAAAAAAAAAAAGAAAAAGAAACGTGGGAAGCACGCTGGCCCGGGCTCCCAGGGGCAGGAAGTGCCTGGCGGAAGGTGAGGCGTACAAAGCAGCTTGGCCTGGGGTGGAGGGTTCCGGTTCCAGCCGGCACATTATTTTAGAACGACAGGAAAAACAGAGGCAGTGGTTCCCACCGACCGCCCCGCCCCGGGAAGCAGGGGAGGACGGGCCATCCCTGCCAGCTCCTTTGCGTTGGCCCCACAGCCCAGGGCACACTTCCCTGGGGTGCACAGGGATTGTGGGGTGAGGCTGAGGGGTAGCGGAGAGGGGGAAGGAGGCCACAGCCTGTGACCCCCGGAAGGGGCAGGAAACCGCCAGCTAGGGCAAGGGGCCCTGGGAAGGACCAAAGACCTGGGGAAGGCCACCTTGGGGGCCACACAGCCCTCACGGCCTGTGGAGGCCCAGGGCTCCGGGCTCAGTGCCCACTCTCTGATCCGCCACATTGTTCAGCCATTTCCTTCTCTGGAAGCATTAAAAGGGGTGCTGTGAGGGCCAGAGACCGGCAGGGCCAGGAGTACAAGCAGAAGGGCGGGGGGACCCAGGGCTACGTGGGAAAAGGTCTTGGGAATCCCAGGGACAGAATAGGGACAGGGTGTGCGAGGTACCGCACACGCGCGCACACACCCCAGCATGCGCGTTTCCATTTGTGTCTGGCTGCCTTGCTTGGCTTCAGTCACAGGACCCAGCCCTCGGGGACAGTCCCCAGGTCCAGCCGTGGCCTGGGAGAGGGTGAAGAACCGCCTCCATGCCTGAGAAAGCAGCAGGCAATTCCCCGGAGAGGCCTAGTCCATCTGACTTGGCTGACTTCCTTCGATTTAAAGGGATGATTCTAGAACCTTCGGCTAAGCTCCCAACTTCCAGGCAAGGCTCTACTTCTTACCAACAAGACGCTGGCAAACACGTGGGAACCAGACGTGGGCAGTGAAGTCAGCCATTCCCACAGCCTCTATTTAAAAAGCCCAGAATCACTTGCAGCCACTTAGATCTCGGAGCCAAAGAGCATGCAGAGTTCACCCAGTGGTTCAGCGCTCCTCCTGCTCCAGAACAGACTGCAGCCAGCAGCCCCTGGGCAGGAGGCAGCGTGTGTGGACACAGGCACACGCACGCACACACACACCTCGCTGGTCCAAACTAGCACCAAAGAAACTTTTGTGCCAATCCTCAGGACTTCCATGGCCAAACCCCAATTTCCAGTCTCTGGAAACAAGGCCAGAAAGTAAGAGCTACCCAGGAGGCCTGTGCTCCAGAATGGTGGGCAAAAGGAATGAGGAGCCACTGCCCACGCTGCCCCAGTGTGCACCACCCTCATGACCCCCACTCCAAAGGGCAGTGCCAGCTCTGTGGCTCACCAAGGGGACATGATGCACGTGGAGTGTTTTATGCCCTGCTCTTAATCAGAAGAGGAGACACAAAAGGACCCAAGAGGAACATTCTTAGTACTTCTGCTAAGCCAGGTGCACCTGCAAGCCAAGAAAGATGTGGTTCGGTCCCCCTGACCTCCTGCACCCCACCACCTGCCGGGGCAAGGTGTTTCATGCCACCTGCTTCCCATTTGGGAAATAACCAGCAGATGGAAAATTACTCCAACTCTGCCTTTCAAGTAAATCTTTTTTAAAAAGCTATAATCTTCAAATTATTTAGCTCTTACACACTCTATACATTTTAAATTACATATATCCCTTAATAAAGCTCATTTTTAAATTAAAATCTTGAATTCTCTTCAAAATTTTCAGTAATCCATAAGTTTCTTAAGAATATTTATTTTTATTGGAAACATGAATCTGATTTACAGAGAAGGAGACAAATTTTCCATTCACTGGTTCACTCCCCAAGTGGCCACACATGTCAGAGCTGAACTGATCTGAAGCCAGGAGCCAGGAGCTTCTTCCAGGTCTCCCATGGAAGTACAGGGTCCCAAGGCTTTGGGTCAGCTTCTGCTGCGTTCCCAGGCCACAAACAAGAAACTGATAGGACGTGGGTCAATTGGGATGCGAGCTGGCATCCATACAGGATCCCGGCGCATTCAAGCAAGAATTTAGCTACTGAACCATTGTGCCAGGCCAGAGAGCATATTTTTTCAAAATAAACAAAATTTCTTTATAGTGCCTTGTTATAATCATTAGTTCCCTGCTGATTAAAACCTATTACAAATGCTGATACTGATTCAAGCATAACAATTCCTACTGAAACAGCTGCTGGGGTTGGCACAATAGCGCAGCAAGCACCAGCACCCCATATGGGCGCTAATTCCAATCCTGGCTACTCCACTTCCCATCCAGCTCCCTGTTAAGGGCCTGGGAAAGTACTGGAGAATGACTGAACTCCTTGGGTCCCTGTATCAGCGTAGGAGACCCAAAAGCAGTTGCTGGCTCCTGGATTTAGATTGGCTCAATTCAGGACATTACAGCCATTTGGGGAGTGAACCAGTGGATGGAGGATTTCGCTCTTTCCTTTTCTCTCTGTAACTTGCCTTTCAAGTAAATAAAAGACAGAGGTGTTCCCTTCCTAGAACAAGCCACACCAGAGGCCAACCTCAGCTCTGTCTCACTGTTCCCCATCTAGCTCACGCTCAGGAGCCTGGTGCGCAGGCCAGCTGACCGCTGAGCACGGACAGCCACCGGCTTGTTCCCCACCGCCTTCAGCCTTAAAGCTTTCACAAAAGGGATTTATGACCCGGTCATTCAGAGTTCTTGGATTCCTAAATGTTGAAATCCCTCTGTTGAACAGACCCTGGAGTCTTCACCCCCTCAAGCCAGCATGCCAGAGACAGACTGAAGATGGTCTTGTCATTGTAAAGTACAGGCTAAAACACGCCACAGTAATCAACACTGCCACAGCTCCACTACTCAAGCCAACACAACCCTCCTACCCCCTACTCGCGCCAGCTGTCTGCTGCAGGTCAGCTGGGCATCCTACATGCCATAGGCACCCCAGGGTCCCTGGCAATGGCACCCCAGGGTCCAGACTCTGCCATCTGAAAAGTCCCTGGCAATGGCACCATGGTGGTCACCATGGCAATGAGCAGGCAAGACAGCAACCAAAGATGGACAAGCGTACTCTGGCTGGTAATCTCTTTATCTGTCTGGTCTAGACACCCGGGGGCCATGCTTCACTGCCAAGCCAATCACACCTAACTTCCAACAGCAGGGACATGACCAGGAGGAAGAGGAAGGTATCATGGTGCCACCAACCAAGGGAGACCCAGATGGAGCTCCTGGCTCCTGCCTGTGCCAGGCGTTTGGGGGAATGAACGAGTAGATCAAAGATCCCCCCCTCTCTCCAGCTCTGTCAATTTGTCTATGAAATAAATAAATCTTATTCAAAACTATTTATGGGGGGAAAAAAAGTGAGCTCCTGGAATTTGATTGCTTAAACATAGCCCCACACACCCGACCTCAGAAAAGGCTTTTGCACCCCAAGGGGGCCCCTGCTTGGAGGTCCCTGCAGGAGCCAGTCTCCAAAGTTCCCACTGCTGCGAATGTGGCTCCCTCTCTGTTTGGGAACTGCTGGGGTGAGTGACCCTTCCCTATGTGTGTTATCCTAACTGCTGCTGTCCCTTGGAGCGTGGGAACCACAGCTGCCCGTCTTACATCCTCCGCACTGCCCAGCAAGGTCACGCAGTGCAGATTCAGTTTCTGGTTGATGGCACAGTCGGTCGTTTTTTTCTGTGTTTCCGTCTGTAAAGCTGAGATATCAGGCTGGCACTCACTACAACCGAGATGAAAAAAGGAAAAACAGGTCCAGCTCCTCCGCCTATAGCAGGCGTCAGCGTGCCCGAGGTTCCACTGTGAACATGGAGATGGGCAGCATGCACGCAGGGAAGAGCTGCTGGGACATCAGTGACCACTGGAGTGCGGCGTTAGAGGCTGGAGACCCAGGGACAAGGCCAGGAAAGGGCACGCAATCCAGTGTGAGTTATACCTGATTCAAGGGCACCCAATGGGCCACGGCGGAGGGTAAAGCCACACCACGCCCCCAGTGTGCAAAACAAAGATTCCCGCCTCCTCTCCGCCCCAGGCCAAAAGTAAGTGCTTTCGGTGCCTGGCCCTGCCCCCTGGTGGCCAGGGGCAATACTGCAGCCTAAGGAAGCACAGTCTGGTTCATCCTGGAGATGATTCACGTGGGAAGGGGAAGATGTTCAGATCAGTCTTTCTGCCTGTAGAAAAAGGAACCATGGGGCGAGAAGGGCATAAATACAGAGTACTTCGCCCTTTTTGTGGAAAATAACGATTTTGGTGCAAAAAAACCCCCAAGGGTCAGCACCGTGATGCAACAGGTAAAGCCACTGCCTGAGCCAACGCCTTCCCACAGGGACCCTAGTTTTGAGTTCTGGCTGCTCCACTTCCAAGCCAGCTCCCTGCTAATGCACCTGGGAGAACAGTAGGGAATGGCCTAAGCACTGGGCCACATGGGAGCCCTCCAAGAAGTTCCTGACTCCTAGCTTCAGCCTGGCCCAGTGCTGGCCACTGTGGTCATTTGGAAAGCAAGATGAAAAGTTCTCTCCTTCTCTCTCCATAGCTGTGTCTTTTCAATACATAACCCCAGGGCCAACCCATATCAGGCACCCCAGGTGCCCAGGAACCAGCAAGGTGCACGCAGATGACATCAGAGCTTGGCAGTGCTAAGACAGTGACACTCAGGGCCAGCATGCCGAGAGGGGGAAGTCCAGAGAGGAGTTCCCATGCCAGCTGTGAGAAATTGGAAATGTGAGCCCTGTGGTTACTCGGCTCACTGCCCTTTTTAAAGATTTATTTATTTTTATTGGAAAGGCAGATATACAGAGAGAAGAGACAGAAAGATCTTCCAGTCATTCATTCACTGCCTAAGTGGCTGCAACCACTGGAGCTGAGCCTATGTAAGGCCAAGAGCTGGGAGCCTTCCCCAGGTCTCTCACGTGGGTGCAGCATCCCAAGGCCTTGGGCCATCCTCTACTGTTTTTCTAGGCCACATGTGGGGAGCTGGGTGGGAGCAGCTGGAACACAAACTTAAGCCTATATGGGATCCCAATGGTTGCAAGGTGAGGATTTAGCCACTAGGCTATCACACTGGGCCAAGTTCACTGCCATTCTAGGACCACAAGCACTGGACATCCAGGGGTATGACCTAGGACCTCGAGCTGGATGCTCAGTCTGTACACAGGTCCCTGGGCAAATCCCTTTGCCTCCCAGGGCTGAGCCAACACTTCCTACATCCCTGGTAGTGGGGGAGGCTTGCTACATGCGAATCCCACATTCAGCAGGTGTTCCATCCCTGTTTGCCATTGACTGTTCTATCCCATCTCTGTCCAGACTCAACCCACCTCCTAGCACCTAAGAGGCTCGAAGCCGTCTTCAGCCACAAGAGGGCGCCCAAGCTCCCACTTGGCCCATTCTGTCCCTGTGAAGTGGTGCGTGCCAGTGAGCAGAGACCCCACCAGGTCACACAGCTACAAACCTGCCATCGTGGGATTTTCGCACAATTCATGCAGTGCTGTGGACAGGACAGACCCAGCACAAGCCAGTGCACAGGGTCAGAGCCAGCCTAGGCTGACTATGGCCCAGGGCCCCTGGGTGCTCCACTCAAGACACAGGCTGGTCCTTAGGGCACCATTGTAGGTTCCAGAAATGAAGACCTGGGCCCGTGTTGAGACACCTAGAATATGACACTACTGCTACCACACTGTCCTGCTCTGGGGTCACCTTGTGTAGGGAAATGAGGGTATCTCCCCCTCATCACCTACCCTGTCAGGTACCCATGCAGCACACAGTAGGGGTCCACACTCCTGGGGACAGTGGCCAGTAGGACAGCAGGCAGAAGGAATAAAGGGAAACTGAGGCACATGGCATTGCCAACTTTCAACTTTTCCACGTTCCTGGCTGCTACAGACTTGAGCAGCTCCACAACCCAAACCTTCCCCTTCATCCCCTAACAACAGAACCTAACTAAGCCTTCCCCTGTCCCTGGCACCCAACACATGCCAGGGTGGAGAGCAGGTGCACAGCTAACAGGTGCTGAAAAGATGAACAACCAGAAGAGAGAAGCAGGATGGCTAAGTCTGTGAGTCCTTTCCCTTCGGCTCAGCCCATCACAGCCCAACACTAACCTCTGAACTTGGACTCCCAGGAGGTGACCGGTCCTAAGTAGCCTCCCCAGGGCCATTTCCAAGATGAGAGATGTGGCACTATGGGGCTCCCCTTCTCAGATTCATTCCATAATGCTGAGTTTCTGAGTAGAATCAACTTGAATCACCCCGGATTCATCGTTTTGGGGGGTTTTGCTCTCTGTAGATCTGCCCTTCCAACAACAACAACAAAAAAATAAGAATTGCTCAGTCGGGAAGGGGGACAGACACAGAATCTCTGCCTTTCCTGTCACCTTGGCACAGGCTCTGACAGGCAGCAGGCACACAGTGAGGGTGGCCTTGCCCTTGTATGAGGAGAGCCCAGGGCTCCACCCCTGGGGACCAGCCCCCACCTTCCTGCCCTTTCACACACCTGCAGAGGTCTGCAGAGACTTGGGGTGCTGTTTTGGTTCTTGAGTGCACTGTGAGTCGCCTGGATCCCGTAGGCTCAACAACCCGACCTTCTGGCTTCAAAAGCTGGAGAATCACATATGATGGGGTTGACGCCAGGAAAACCAGCCATGTAGCTCATCCCTTAACCTGAGAGCAGGACCCAGCATCTCAGGGCCAAGTCATATCCAGCTGGCCCAAGAGGAGCCAACAGAAAGCCAGGGGAGAGATGGTGGTAGTGGTCAGCAGACCCAGGTCGTGGTCCTGGCTTCAAGAGCCATAGGGCAAGACCTGGACGGCTGGGGCATCCTGTGTGCATGGCTCCAGCATGGGTGAGTTGGGCACCAGTAGGAAAATTGGACAGAGCATCAGGAAACAAAGCTGAGAGTGTGACGGCTGAGGTCTTTCTCTATCCTCAGGACCAAAAAGGCCCACCTGGGAGCTTGGGGAACAGGTGCCACGGGGCAGGGCAGGAAGGTAGCCAGAATGATGTCTGGGCTCCACCCTCCTGGGACCTAGAGGTCGCTCTCCTGCTGATCTTGCTGGCTTGTCCCTGGAAGATGCTGGCTTAGTCTGGGTACAGCGGCAATGCATCTGCCGCAGGTGTAGCTGCTGTAGCTGGCACAGGGCACTAGGGGCTCCCCAGGACCTGAGGGATGGTGCTGGGTTGCACCCCTTCCACCTTGCAGATGCTGAGGCTGCTGGAAAGACCCCTGGTTCCTCCCAGATACCTGAGACCTTCTCAGGAAGGGATGCAGCTTTCCCACTGCAGCCGGAGACCAGGATGATGCGTCTTCTGCTAAGGGCCTTACTGGGGAGGGAAGTCAGGAGGGCCCAGCTGCTTTTGACCCTGGTCTTCCTGCAGGGCCCAACTCAAGTTCAAGGCAAACAGGGGCATCCACCAAGGTTTTTCTGCAGGTCCCCATCCCCACCCCAGCAAAGCCTCCACCATGGCTGGAGTGGCTGTAAGGCCTTCCCCTTGCCCTGCTCCCAGGCCTAGGATCTGTTCTCTGGTGTGTGCAGGAGGGCCCCAAGGGAAGCCAGCGGGCAGGGGTAAGTGCAGGGAGCAGCACTCAGAAAGGCACAAGCGCCTCAGCTAAATAATTCATCACCTCAGGATAGCCTAGTGCTTCCAGAGGCAAGGAAGTAGGTCAGGTGGCAGCTGGGCCCTGGGCCTGGCTGTGGGGTTCCCAGCAGCTGCCCCTCCCTCTGACTGCGAGGGCTGCAGGTGTCTGGCCCCTTGCCCTCACCCCTCACCTGGCAACACCAGCCCAGGAATCAGAGTTCATCCCCCAGCCTGGCGACTTCACTTAATCCTTTCAGGGGCAAGCCCCCTCCCCATCCAGCTTGGCCTCCCAAGGCGGCCCCGACCCCACTCCTCTCCTAGATGGCCCGGGAAGGCCAGAGGCCTCCAAGTGTGAAAGCCAAGAGCGTCCCAAGGACACCTTTGGGTGCTCGCCCGGGTGCGGAAAGGAGGTGCGTTATAAAGCCAAGGAGGGCAGGCTCTGTGGCCTACCTACCTAGCCCCCTTTAAGGTTACCATCTCTGGTGTTCCCCCGACCCTTGGGGAGCCCACACTCCATGCCAGGAGGAAGCGCAGGGCAGAGTGCAGTGGCTTTGGAGACTTTTATTCTGTTTCGTATATTATCCAGTTTCACATTCTCACAGAATCTATCCTCACCGCCCCGGCTCCCGAGGCGCAGCCGCAGCTCCGGGATGCTTGGACAGGTTCACAAAAAAAAAAAAGAAAGAAAAGAAAAGAAAAAAAAAAAAAACAGAACCACATGGTGCAGGTGTCCTGCCTTTCGTCCTTAGCCTGGCGCCTGACAGAAAAGGCACGTGGCCACAGAACGTAAACCTTTTCCCTTCTTCACAGCTCCAAACTCAAAACCCCTCTGATGGGCGAGCTCGGGCTCTTCCATAATTCATGGCACACACACGAAACGTCCTTTACGAGGCATAAATATTTTGTTACGCAGGGTACAAAAATACTTCTCATGTTCTGGTTGGTCTTGAGGTCTGGAGAGTGAGGAGTGGCGGTGGGGAGGTGGACAAGGTGGGCACACAAGGAAGGGGGACGTCTGATCGTCTTTGGCCCGGCTGAGCAAGGGGGCACAGAGGACCCGGCGAGACATGACGGTGACTGCTGGAGACTCGTGGGGGTGCTGGGGACTGCTGGACTGGGAAGTGGGAGGTGGAATGGGGAGTGGGGTGGATGGGTGGGGGGGACTGCGCATGATGACCCATTGGTGGCCAGGGCCAGTTGCTGTGGCAACGCAGTGGGAGAGCAAAGTGTGCGCTGGCAGACATCACAGACACACGTGGTAAAGTGTCGAATTCCGTGCCAGAAAACATGCAAAACCAAAACACCGTGTTTTCCTCTAGGGGGAGGGTGGCTGGGGCCTAGAGAGGCCTCCTCACCCTCCTGGGAGGCCCGGAGGGGCAGGGCAAGGCTGAGGAAGAGGAGGGGCAGCAACCAGGAGGCAGTCCACTGAGGCAGGCTCAAGATTCACAGTCTCTGGAGGCACGCAGCGGCTCTGCGCCGGCCGCCCGGGGCGCGCGGGGGCTCATGGCACCTGTGCGGGCCCCCCACACGGGTGCCCAGAACCAGCTCCCCGGTGCCGAGACCTGGAGGGGCGGGAGGGGATGGCCATGAGTGGAGGTGCACGGCAGGGGTCGGAGCGGGAGGAGCAGAGCAACACCGGGCAAAGCCCCCAGTGAGCAGGGAAGGGTCGGGAGGGGGGCTCTGCAGCCAGCACTTACGGAGGCGTTAACAGAACTGGCGATACTTCCATCCTTGCTGGGCCGGGTCAGAGGAAGGGTACCAGCGCACCTGCAAGAGAAGCTGAGAGTCAGCAGGCAGCTGCACGGTCCCTGCCCCTCAGGGGAGTCCCAACACACAGCCACCAACGTCCCCTCTCTGTATATCCGACTTTGCAATAAAAATAAATAAATCTTAAAAAAATGTTTTCTTTAAGATGATTTACTCCCCAAGTGGCCGCAATGGCTGGGGCTGAGCCGATCCGAAGCCAGGAGCCTGGAGCATCTTCCAGGTCTCCCACGTGGGTGCAGGGTCCCAAGGCTTTGGACCGTCCTCGACTGCTTTCCCAGGCCACAAGCAGGGAGCTGAATGGGAAGTGGAGCTGCCAGGATTAGAACCGGCGCCCATATGGGATCCCGGCACATGCAAAGCAAGGACTTTAAACACTATGCTATCGTGCCGGGCCCAAAAACGATTTTTTTTTAAAGGTTTATTTATTGGAAAGGCAGATGTTCAGAGAGGCAGAGAGACAGAGAGGAAGATCTTCCATCTGATGATTCACTCTCCAAGCGGCTGCAATGGCTGGAGCTGCACCAATCCGAAGCCAGGAGCCAGGAACTTCTTTCTGGGTCTCCCACACTGGGTGCAGGGTCCCAATGCTCTGGGCCATTCTTGACTGCTTTCCCAGGCCACAAGCAGGGAGCTGGATGGGAAGTGGAGCTGCCGGGATTAGAACCGGCGCCCATATGGGATCCCAGTGTGTTCAAGGTGAGGAGTTGAACCGCTACACTATTGCGCTAAGCCCCAATTTTTTTTAAATAATAAAAACAAGACAGGTACCCTGATAAGTGTGACTAAGGGCGCCACCTACAGGAGAGTCCACCAGCACCCCACACTGTATGAATCCAAAATTCACCATGGAGGGCCTGACACAGCGACACAGCTAGGCACCAGCCAGGAACCTACCAAGAAAGAGGAACGCTCCAGTCCCAAGTATGAAAAAGATGAACTACCAACAACACTACTGGTAAAGCATGCACCGGTGCAGATATACTAGCACCTCCACTTAGCCACCTACCAGATCTAGAAACTATCAAAGTAAGGTTTTGTCTGGAGAAATGAGATGATCAGACAACAAAAAACATAAACAAAACCCTGCCCACTTTCCTCCTGAATGCCTAGGGCTTAGACGCCCTTGCCGGGCACCACATGCTGTTCATTTCACACAGCAGAATCACGAAGTCTACGCTACTACAGTCTCCATTTCACAGTTACGAAAGGAGAAGCATGGGAGTGCACGCCACCATAACGTGACGGGTACGTGCCAGAGCCAGTTCAAAGTGGAACAGGAAACGCTTAAGGCCCTCCATCTCCTCAGGTTAAAATGGACAATGAGGGCCCCGCACTAGGATGTAGCAGGCAAAGCCACCAGGTGTGATAGCAGGATCCCATTTGGGTGCTGGTTCAAATCCCAGATGCTTCAATCCCAACCCCTGGGAAAGCAGTGAAGGGGCCGTGCACCCACGTGGGAGATCTTGATGGAGTTCTGGCTTTGGTGTGGCTTCTGGGGCCACTTGGTGTATCCAGCAAAAGGAAGACCATTCTCTTTCTCTGTCCCTCTACCTTTCAAATTAAAAAAAAAAAAAAAAAAAAAGCAGAAAAGCAGAAATAAGACCCAGACTGGGAATGGAAAGTCCTCGATTATGGGTGCCTAGCCCCACTGTGCCCAAGCCACACAGGCCTATTGCAGTGGCCCTGAAAGACAGAGACTTGATTGAGAGGATCAGGAATTGGCGAGGTGGCCCAGCACACTCCCAACCCTCGCAGGTTCCACACTGAGGCAGAGGGCAGGTGCCTGGGGCAAGGAGAGGAGGAACAGCCTCACCTGCGCATGTCTGCAGGCTGCTGCCCCAGTCACCTCCTTGCCCCCAGGCTCAGAACAGAGCCCACACCCATATTCAGCCACTTTCAGCCCAGGCTCTGGAAAAGCCACCAGGGGGCTAGAGGAGTCACAGGAGGAAAAATGGCAGACACCTCTCTCACCAGGACTCAGCCACAGTGGCCAAGAGTCTGCTAGGCATGAATGACTCCCCCATCCGACCTTCACCACCTGGGTGAGCCCCATCCCTAAGCTCCTTCAGGATCTGTGATGTGATGTGGACTCCGCCCTCGGATGGCGCCCCAGGCCTTGTCACCGGGATCAGCTCTCGGGCCCTCGGCTGAGCAGGGGCACAGGTGGGCTCAGGATGCCCTGCCCTGCCAAGGGCCAGGATCTGACCATCTGCCTGCCCACTGAGAACCTCCTGCCTGGTTCTGAGCTCCCCTCAGCTCTCCTCAGGCTGTTCCTGCTCCCTGCTTCCTGCCACAGGCTGGGCAGCCGTGCAGGGCATAGGGGCTGGAAGAAAACAAGAGTAGGCACTTGGCGAGTTCTGCTAACGCCTCGGGGTGGTCCTGGCCCTCCTGCGCACTCACCCAGCCCTCACCCCAGCATCCCCACCCCAGTTCCCAAGGCAAGGAAATCTTGAGCTCAGTGAATGGGAGCAGAGACATGAGGAGGGGAGATGGGGCAGGAGCTCGGGTTCTGGGCCCACACTCTGACAATGCCTCGGGCTGTCTGTCCAGCACAGGCCAAATACAAGTAGGCCCCACGAGGCCCTTTCTCCCTGCCACCACCTCCACTTCTGCCCCCAACAACCCAATGAGAGCTCAAGTCCAGGCGCAGAAATCAGCCTGGAAGAGTGCAGATCACCCGTGTCCTGTGGTCAGCACACAGCCCTCCTCCTCCTCTGACGCCGAGTCGGGGCTCACCTGGGCGTGCAGGGCGGCGGCTGCAGCAGCGGTGGCAGCTGGGTAGGTGAACGCAGTGTGTGAGATGGCTGGGGTCAGCTCTGTGGTGTAGAGAGGGTAAGGGGCCCAGGCCTCTGGGGATGCAGGGATCAGAGCGGCCCCCATCAGGTCATCTACAACAGGAGACAACAGCCTCCGTCGTCAGCATGGCAGCCTCCCCGCCTAACCAACCCCCTTCCAAACAATACTTGGGCCAGAAGTTGTCCCACTCCCACCGGGGACTCTAAACCCCAAGGAGAGAAACTGTTTGCCTGCGGTGCCCTGGTGAGCGCCAGCATGAGCCTCAGCCCACGTGAACCCAGACTTAAGGGGAGGAGATGGCCACGAGGTGTCAGAAGCCGGCTCTCACGCGAGCAGCCTCCTGACTGGTGCTGGACACAGCCCCACACCCAGGCCTGCCGGCCAAGGGCACCACTCACAGGGGTCCCGCGCGATGAGGTGTGCGCCGAGGGCAGGATGGATGCTGCTGGGATTGGGTGTTGCCAGGAGCTTGCTTTTGGCCATCTTGGTGTTTGCTTTGGCAAACTCTAGTCTCAGGGTATGTGGGTTCTCAGGATCAAAGCGAACACCCTGGATGGGAAAGAGAGGGCGCACTGAGTGTCCAGGAGCCACACTGCTGGGAGGGGTTGGGGCACGGCAGGAGACATGGGGGTTCCAAGCCAAGAGGGCATCTCCGCAGGGCACAGGGCGGAGGAAGGCTGCAAAGAACCCGGGGGCTGTGGGTTCCAAGACTCGCCCTCTCCACCTACTCACGTTCAGTGCGTTCTTGGCCACTTCTGCTCCTGCCCGACTGTCAAAGATCACAAAGCCAACAGGCTAGCAGGAAGAAGAGAGAAGACCCTGGCACCTCTCCTGGTGTCACAGTCGCTCCCTCCCACACACAGCCCCCGTCTTGTCCAGTAGTGGGGAGAAGACCAGGAAATGCCCACGCTCAGCTAGAGTGGCAGGAGGCTGACATGCACCAACAACTCCCGTCCCGGTGCCACCCTGGCAAAGGAGGAGAGTGGTGCTCTCTGCCTCCATGCTCAACGTTACCCTCCCAGTAACTCGGGGGTCTTCCCCAGGTAAAAAGGGGGAGGGTGGCACTCATGCATTAAGGATGTGCTTCCAAGGACCAACCCAGACAGATGGTGAGGAACAGAGGGACCAGGACAGGCTGCCTCTCCCGTCGGCCAGAGACAGAAACAGACGATATAAGTCAAGACGGTCTCCATGGCCAGAGACCACAAGATGGGCATGCGCTAGCACCCCCCCACCTGGTGTGCCAGTTGAACTAGGCTGAGAGGAGAGAAGTGGTTACCTGTCTGGAGGTGAGCTTGATCAGGGAGCCTTCGTACCCCTGTGGGGAGAAGCAGCCATTATTGGGGACAGGCTGGTACCCGTATGTGGTGCTGATGTAGCACAGCCTGGCCAGCCACCACCCCTGCGTCACCCCCGTGAGCCCAGTCCCCATTGCTCCTGGGATCCTGGCCACGGGGCCTAGCACCAGGGGTGGGTGGCCTGACATATTCGCTGTCACATCTGGCAGAAATTCCCTCTTGCTGCACTAACTTGCAATCTAGGAGCTCATACTTTTACCTATTAGGTTTTCTCATCTGCACACTGAAAAAGCCACAATCTCCAAGATTCCTTACACAGCAGCGGCAGTTACAGCTCCCTACTGCTTCCACTTTACGGATGAGGAGGCAGGAGCAGAAGAGCTGGGCCAGTGAAGGCAGGAACCACGGCAGTGAGCAGAACCAGGACATGCAGCTCGCCCGCCATCACTCTGATTCTCAGGGCCGTGCGCTGTGGCAAGTTAAGTTGCTGCCTGTGTTGCTGGTATGCCACAACAGAACACCAGTTCAAACCATAGTTGGTCTACTTCTGACCCAACCTCCTGCTAATAATAGACCTGGGAAAGCAGTAGAAGATGGGCCTGGGGCCCCTGCCACCACATGGGAGACCCAGATGGCTTTTAGCCTGGCTCAGTCCTGGCTGCTACAGCCACGTGGAAAAGTGTACCAGCAGCTGGGTCTCTATCACACTAGTCAAATGAATGAATGATTAAATTTATTTAAACAATTCCTGAGTCTCCTAGGTCCCTCCCCTGCCCAATCCACATAACTCCTTCCTTCATTCATTCATTCATGCATTCACTGCTGCTGCTTCTCCCCGGTCTCGGGCCTCTGCGCCATGGACAGCTAGGTGCTGACTCACCTTGAACGGCCGGAAGAGCAGGTAGAGTTCTCTGGGCTTAACGTCCACAGGGAGGCCACTGACGAACAGTGTTCGAACCTGGGGACAGAGACGGGGTGGCTGTGAGGGCCAGGGAGCACGGGGAGTGTGTTGCACATGGGGAGCCTGAAGAGAAATGCGACACTTCCTGGGACTCAGCTGGACAGAGACCAATCAACCCAGGTGTCACAGCACGACGTGTCAAACCTCATCTGTACACCCTGCTCACTCTGGCTCAGAGGATGTCCCAAACCTGGGAACCCTGCACTCATATAGGAGACCTGAAGCAGCTCCTGGCTTTTGTTTTTTTAATTTTGTTTTTTTTTTTTCCTGAAAGTCAGATTTACAGAGAGGAGATGGAAAGGAAGATCTTCTATCTGCTGGTTTATTCCCCAAGTAGCCGCAACAGCCAGAGCTGCGCCAATCAGAAGCCAGGAGCGTCTTCTGGGTCTCCTACACGGGTGCAGGGTCCCAAGGCTGTAGGCTGCCCTCAACTGCTTTCCCAGGCCACAAGCAGGGAGCTGGATGGGAAGCGGGGCAGCCAGAACATGAAACAGGGCAATTATGCCAGGTCTCAAAATACGCGTAGGATCTTAGCAGATGATCACTGTGAGAGCCTTGCCCGCCACATGGCAGCAATGCCAGGTCTCAACACAAGCTGCCCACCCCGACTCTAGCTGAACTTGACTTTCTGAACTAAAGGGTGGTCTGTGAGAACTGTTACTAACTTTACCACTGCTATTTATTTTCTTTTGTTTTATCTGAAAGGCAGGAGAGAGGAGGAGATGAAACGACAGTTATTTCCCATCCACTGGTTTACTTCCCAGATGTCTGCAATGGCCGGACTGAAGCCAGGAGTGTGGGGCTCCATCTGGTGGATCTCCCACAAGGGCAACAACCTACACCCCTGACACGGCTCCCCCAGAAGCACTGGAGGACCCCGGGATGGGTTACACAGGCCATCCCCACACCCAGATGCTGCAGCCCTTCTGCCCTCACACGGCAGGGCCTTCCATCTCCCCCTCTCCTTACTCCGAGACTGGGGGACCTGCCCAAGGCATGCAGCACTGCCAGGGCCCCAGCATCTTCACCTTCTCTCCACGCATCCAGCCTGGCAGAGAAGGGACCCGCTACTGTAGGCCAGCAAAGGCCAAGAGGCCTGAGCACTTGGCTCCAGGGGAGCCCAAGGGGCTAGCCACCTCTCAGCAACAGCACTCAAGGCCCTGCCAGACAGACCTGATCAGCAATGTCCCCCATCCCGGACAGTGGGACATGGCTTGGGTCAGCCAAGAGCCATTCACAGCAATCTCTGCCCCCATTTTCCCTGGAGGCCATGGTCTCACTCAGCAGGACTAATTTTAAATGCTCCCTCCAGTGGCTCCTCTCCAGCCAAAGTTCCTCAGAGGTCCCCTTGAAATAGCAAGTTTCCCAGCACAAGATGGTGTGGGGTGGGGGCCACAACTCCAGCTCAATTCCCACTTCCAACATTTCCCTGGGATATACTCAGACCTTCCCTCCAGTTTCTGTCTCTTAGGTCCTCCCATCCCACCCCTGAGGTTGGGGGGGTCATAGCCAACACTGACTGGGGGACAGGTCCCACCTCCCAGAAGGCCAAGTCACTGGCAAGGTCTAAACTGAATGCTTAGGTCTGACTTGGGTCAAGTCACTCAAATGATGTCCTCCTACCCGCTCCCATTGTACAGGGAGGAAAACTGAGGCCCAGAGAGACTTGCCCTTCAGGCCCATGCAGCTTGGTTTACCAAGCAGCAGAATAAGACCCTGACTCTGCTGTCAGTGCCCCAGCACCTGTGTAGGGTGACAGCAAGGCCAGAAACAAAGCCAGCTGGTAAAGCAGAGGGAGGGGGTGTCCTGTCCGCAAGCTGGGCAGCTGGTGGAGAGGGTTAGCGCCCACCCCCCAGCCCTATCCACTATCACCAAGGCCAGCCTTTCCCACCATTCAACTCTAGATCCGCCCCCTCCCATCCACAGCCCTTCCTCACTGTGCACCTGAGGCGCACACATCCTCCAGGGTCCCCAGTCCTCGCCCTTCCTGCCTTCCCAAGTCCCACAACAACACTGAGCCATCTCTCTCCTGGACTCCACAAAGCCAAGCCACTAACCCCCGACACTGGAGACCTGACCTCGCCTGGCCCCGTGTACCTCAGTCCTTCCGGATGTGGCTCAGCCTAACACAAGCAAGAACGGGCTTCACTCAGCCCAGAGTTGGCTCGGACTGGGCCATCACTGTGTATTTCAGAGCCATTTGTCTACACAACGCAGCACTACCCGTCCCCCAGCCGGAGAGCTCGCCCTGCTCTACGCCCTACATGTGCGAGAGGCTCAAGGGACCCACTGGGAGTTGTGGGCGAAGCAACTCAAGGCAACAAAGGGAATCTTCAGGTCATGATGGAGATGGTAGCTGCCCTACCTGGCTTACTCTGTTTTAGAGGGAGAAACTGGAGCTCAGAACCGAGAGCGAGTGAGTGGCAGGGGCCGACTCCTCAAAGGCCTGGCCTTGTGGCACAGTAGGTTGAACTGCCACCTATGATTATCGGCACTCCCTAGGAGTACTGGTTTGAGTCCTGGCTGCTCCACGTCAAAGCCAGCTCCCTGCTAACACCTGGGACAACAGGAGAAGATAGTCCAATTCCCTGAGCCCTTACAATTCACCTGGAGACTCCGGGTGGAGCCCTTGGCTTCAGCCTTGCCTAGTTCCAGCCGCTGCAGCTATTTGAAGAATGGCAAGTAAAAGCTTCATCTTTCCCTTTCCTGTCTTTCAACTAAACTAATCTTAAAATCAGACACGGCTTGGAGCGCCTGCATCCCATATGAGGGCCTGGCTTCGGGTCCCAACTCTGCTTCCAGTTCAGCTTCCTGCCGAGGCACATCCTGCAGCAGGTACCAGGTAGTTGGCTTCCTGGATTCAGCGTTGAGCTTCAGCTCCAGCCTGGCCCAGCCTCAGCTGTTGCAGTCATTTCGGGAGCGAACCAGCTGATGAAAGATTTCTTAGTGTGCTTCCGTCTTTGTAACTTGAAAATAAATAATAAAAAGAATCTAACATAAAAATGCTTAAAAGTAAAGGGTGGCTTATGCCCTCCTGAAATTCCTTCACTTGGGTCCTTACTTAATTATTTATTTATAAAGATCTAATTATTTATTTGAAAGGCAAAATTAGAGAAAGGGAGTGAGAGAGAAATCTTCCATTTGCTGCTTTACTTCCAGATGGCCGCAAAGGCTACGGCTGGGTCGTGTTGGAGCCAGGAGCTTCATCTGGGTCTCCTGTGTCGGTGGCAGGGGCCCAAACAGCTGAGCCATCCCCTGCTGCCTTCCCAGGCCGTTAAAAGGGAGTTGGATCAGAAGTGGGGCAGCTGGGACTCGATTTGGTACTCACATGGGATGTTGGCAGCGCAGCCAGCAGCTTTACCCAAAGCACAACATAGGCCACAGGCCCCTCTCCTTCCCAGAAGCACCCACAAAACCCAAGGGACTCTTCCTGCTGGTCTAGACTGTGATGGACAAGTACAGCCCTTCTCAAATGGTCATCTTCATGGCGGGCTGGGGCAGTCACGTCCTTGCACTCAAGATTCTATGTCTGCAGTCCGAGGGAGCCATGGGGGAAGGGCAGCAAGGCCTCAGTGTTCGGGGAAAGACGACAGGTGCTGCAGGACAGTTCCCCCAGAGGAACCTGTGGAGGTCCCAGGTTCCACATGGACCAAGGCCACAACCAGATGGGGAGAGGCAAACCCGGGTTCGCAGGGCCCAGCCCAGCCCAGGCATGCCCACGAGAATGGACACAACCACATCCGGCACAGGCAGCTCTAGGGGTGCCCACAGCCAAGCCCCATGGTCTTTCAAGTCCCTGGGGAGGGAGCGGTTCCATCGCATCTGCTAGATCCACCCCTGGGGTTATCACAGGCTGGCACACTTCCTGAGCCACCACCACCCCCCACCCCCGGTCTTTGTGGTCCATTGTTAATGACCTTGCCACTCTCAGAGAGGAAGGGCCTGGGCTCTCTCCCTGCAGGCTCCCCATCTCTTCTCATCCCCTCCATCAAGACTCCGGCAGGGGCCCAATCAGGGCCAGAGTCCCAAAGATCACCTAAGAGTCACCCAGGAAGGGGAGAAGGTAACAGCCAGGTGGTACAGGAAGTGGCAGCTCCCCCAGCCTTGGGGAGACTCCCCAGGCCCCAAAACAGATTCATCAGGGATGTCACCATCATGTTATCCACCCCTGGGCTGCCGGGGCGGGGTGGGGGGCAGGATCCCCAGGACAGAAGCAGGGAGCTTGAATGTTGGGCCTATGTTTCTTCAACAATGTTTTGCAAAAAGACTGCGGATTCAGGAGCTTGGTGACAGTGCATGGACAGGAAGGCTGGACCAGGCGGATACCTCTTTCGGCCCTGGACACCCACGGGCAGGGCAGTCATTCAGGGCCCTCAGTAGCAGCTATGCGCTTCTCTCTCCCAGGGGCAGACCCAGGATGCATTTTACTGGGAGAGGGGACTGCAATAAAGGACCTGGACAGGGAAGAGGAGGGTTGGCCCTGCACACAGAGGCAAAGAGCCGAGAACAGGCTTCCCAAAGGGTGTGCACCAGATCGGGGCTAACAATGGGCCATGGCTATAGTTACGGCCCCTCCCTCTCCAGTGACCATGCTAGGGCAGGGATGTGGCTGGGCTCGGGTATTCACCAGGTGCAGAGCCTCCTCTGCCAACAGAGGGGCAGGCGGACACGGAGCGTTACCTCCCCAAGCCGTATTTTACTTTGAAAGGCAGAGTTAACAGATGCCCCCCTCTTCTGGTTCACCACCCGCCACAGCCAGGGCTAGGCCAGGCCAAAACCAGAAACTTTGCACTTCATCTGGGATCCCATGTGGGTGGCAGGAACACCAGTATTTCAGTCCTCACCAGTCACTGCCTCCTAGGTGCATTAGCAAGAAGCTGGACAGATGTAAGTGCCCCGAGAGGAACTGGAGCCAGTGTCATCCCAGCTGCTCCGCTTCGATCCAGCCCCTGCTAATGGGCCTAGGAGAGCAACGGAAGATGGTCCAAGTGCTTGCATCCCTGCACTCACGTGGCAAACCCAGATGATGCTCCAGGTTCCTGGCTTTGGCTCGGGCCCAACCGAGTGAACCAATCAGGTAGACAATCTCACTTCTAACTCTTCAAAATAAAAAACAGTTAAGTCTTTAAAACAGTCAGTGTGGAAAAGGGCACGTGTCTGCCACTTGCTCTACTGAATAGGTCAGGCAATGTCCTGGTTTCAGTCCCCACCCACTCACTGCTCAGTGAGCTCTCCTGGGGTGCTTTGCATGGAAACTGCGGGTGGGGGAGGGGG
Source organism: Ochotona curzoniae (assembly GCF_017591425.1). Taxonomy (NCBI): domain Eukaryota; kingdom Metazoa; phylum Chordata; class Mammalia; order Lagomorpha; family Ochotonidae; genus Ochotona; species Ochotona curzoniae. The sequence goes on from NW_024467122.1 coordinate 68,848,528, forward strand.
AAGGGAAAGGATGGATTCCAAACAGGGAAAAACAAGCTCTTTCTAAGCCCCTCCCACACCCATCCCCAAGGCCCAGGCCTCAGCAGCAACCCAAATACAGAGCATGACAACTGGAAGAAAAAAATCTTATTTTTAGATGAGGAAACCAGGGCCCCAGAGTGCACTAAACTGCTCACAGTCGTTGAGCATCGGCCCTCACAGCTACAGGGTCCCACAGGCTCACATCACAAGGCTTCATTTCTTTGCAGACCGTCACCCCCACCCCTCTACTCAGGCCCCAGGCAGGGTCAAGTCCAGAAACAGCCTCTGACAACAGCATGCGGTGCTGTCCTAGGGCTGCGGATGGGAAAGTCCCATGTGACAAGGCTGGGGTCAACCCTAACCACCAAAGCAAACACAGATGACGCCAACTCCCACCACTCCAGGCCGTCCACGGACTGTTGTCTACTTCCCATGAATTTACGGCCTTCTTGACAGTAAGATACGGAAGGGCCTCTTGGCACTCAGACCGGGCCAGGTGCTGACTTGTGGCTGAGTCACCTGTCTGGGGTGTCCCCCACCTGAATGCCCTGGGTTCAACACAACAGCTGATGGCTTTGGCAGTTGGGACAAGAGAGACCCAGACTGCACTCCAGGGTTCTCAGTTTGGCCCAACCCAGACCCAGCCATCATGGATATCTGCAGAATGAACCAGGGAGCTTTAGCCCTCAAATTGTGGGGACAAGGGGAACATGTGCACCGAGTTATCATATGCCCTCCCCTCCCCTCTCACTAACAACCAAGACACTGGGCCCAGACTGAGCCACAGGCTCTGAAGGCACCTGCTGTCAGGGAGGATGGCCCAGCCTTGGGTGGCTCCAGGATAGTCTCTTCCTGGAATGGAACGGTGGAAGGTGACCAAAGGCCCTAGAAGGACCTGGTCACCGCTCTCCATCTGTTCCAAGCACCAGTGCTGCCTTCCGCTCCCGAGAGGTGATAGAAGAGGGGAACAAGCGACGGAGAAGCGATGGGACAAAAAGAGCAGAAAACCAGAAAACCGGGGCTGGGGGAGCTGGGCTGCAGGGAGGAGAGGGTGTCTGCTGGGGCAACACAGGAGGCCCCTTGAGCCACTGTGTTGTCGGGTCACGTTTTCTTCCTTTCTCTGGGTGGTGGCCGGGCCTGGGCTTTGTCCAGCCGGATCCCCGGTTTTGGCTTGGCACTGCAGGCTATTCTCACCCCTCCCAAGGGAGAGCAGGTCCACGGAGCGGGGCCACTTGACGCGAGGTGGATGGAATGTAGCGACAGGGCTTACAGACCCGGGACTTATAAGGAGCTGAGCAGGGTACCGAGAAGAGAGCAGGCAGCACAGAAGCAGCCCAAAGATGTGAACCCAGACTCGTCCAGAGCCCCTGGTGCTCTTGGCACCTGTGGCGCTTGCGTCCTGCAACTGCTCAGAGCACCTTCCACGCAGCCCCCCACCCAGAGGAAACTTTCCCCAGAGCTTCTCAGCCTCAACACAGCCTGACCTGTGGGGGTATGGAGGGGGATTGCTCTAGTGTTAGTCCTGCCTCTGCTAACTCCAGCCTCATATGGCAGGTCTGAGGGCTTGGCCGGGAGCCCCCATCACAGGCCTCACTTTGTAGCTGTTACACTTTTACACCAACCACAGGCCGGTAAGCCTGACAGTCCTTTGATGGAACAGGTAGAACAGGTGCAGGGACCCATTTTCAGGTGCCTGCCTGGCTGGCTGGCAGCAATGCTAGGGGTTAAGCCCCAGCTGCCTGGAAGTGGGCAGTTCTTCCCCTATTTTCTGAAATAGGTCTCGGAGTTCTGAATGGGGCAGGATGGGGGAGAGGGAGGCACAACAGCTAAGGGGGACCTTGCTGGAATGGTAGGAAGCTTTCTAAAGGGACGCAAAAGGGGGTTGGGCATGCATAAAGTAGGAAGGCCTCAGACCTCACAGCCCCAGGACCAGTCAGAGTCTGTCTGCTATGTACAAAGACTCACTGAACACAGCTCACTGGCAGGAGCAAGCTGCCCTGCTTTCCACTTGGCTCCAGACTGAGCCCCCACACAGAGGCCTGCCCGGTCTACCCCTGCTCTCTCCTCTGGGCACTGCTTGGTCAGTTCACATCATAACTGCCCATGTGCCCCACAAGGGCTGCAGGTGTCACCACTGCCATACACTATCCCAAACAGGGACTAGAATCAAGGCACCGGGGCCCAGTGTGACGGCTCAGTGGTCAAATCCTTGCCTTGCATGTGCTGGGATTTCATACAGGCACTGCCTCATGTCCTGGATGCTCCCTGCTTGTGGCCTGGAAGAGCAGTCGAGGACGGCCCAAAGCCTTGGGACCCTGCACACGCGTGGGAGACCCAGAAGTTCCTGGCTCCTGGCTTCAGATCGGCCTAGCATCAGCCATTGCGCTCACTTGGGGAGTGAATCATCGGACAGAAGATCTTCCTCTCTGTCTCTCTTCCTCTCTATCTGACTTTGTAATGAAAATAAAATAAATCTTTTAAAAAAAGCACCTGGGCAGAACCCTCGGAGCGTGTGCCACATCGGGACCCTGGATTGATGTTCCCCATCCCCAGGTACTGGGGACGACGGGGGCCGACGGGGGCCGACGGGGGGCCGACGGGGGGCCGACGGGGGGGCTGGGGATGACTTCTTCCCCTATTTCCTCCCTCCCTCCAGAAACAAAAGAAATAGAAAATTTGAAAACAATGATCACACCCACTTTTCCCTATCCCTCAGTCCTTCCTACTCTGATCAACTATGTAAACATCATCAAAATTTAAAAAGAGTCAAAGCATTGGGCTACCCAGAATCCCACACACCACCCCTCCAGCTCCAAAATCAATGTGTCTAACCCCTTCAACCACATGTCATGCCAGTGTGAGCACACAGCGCCAAGTCCACTGCACCTGTCCATCACCAGCCAGAGGCCAAGGAAGCCTGATAGGAAAGATGGTTCCTGACACTGCTCCTGGACTGGGTGATCCCCTGTCAGCACATGTTAGCATGTTAGGATCTGTCCAGCTCAACCTCCTGGGGACAGCCACAGCTATATATCTAGAACAGATGGCAGTCAGCACAGAAGCTAAGGGGGTACAGGGCCTCTGGCACACCCAAGGCTCCCAAAGCCCTCTCTTGGGGGCACGTGTGACCTTGCTGCTGTTTGCAATGCCTATATCTTGCAGGGGAGAGTCAGGGAGGGACCCAGGCAGTTGGGGCTTCCCATCCAACTTCCCCCTCATGCAGAGCTGGGCTTCTATACCACCCTTAGCTGTCATGGGCATTTGGGAAGCGAACCAGCAGACAGAAGGCTTCTGTATCACTCTTTCAAATAAGAATCTTTCCTACAAAGCAGACTCAGGTCTGACAGTTTAGGACCCCACCGCCCCCAAACCCACCCTCAAATAAAGGCACCCATATGTGCAAGAGCCCGTGACTAAATACCCTAGGCACCAACACCACAGCCCACATGAGGCCTGCAAGGTGGGGGATGGGGGAACAGAGGCAGACTTGGGTTAAAAGTGAAGACACCGTCACCCTACACGGGAGGAGCTGGGTTACAGGCCCAGGTCTAGCTCCTGACTGCAGCTGCCTGCAGATCTGAGAAGGCAGTGGTGATGAACAGCTGTGGAAGGCATCTGGGGAGTGAAAAGGGATGGCAGTGCTCTAATGAATATATTTTATGTATATGCATTATATTTTCTTACAATCACGGAGGCAGAGACACACACAGAGAATCTTCCATGTGCTGGTTCACTCCACAGGTGGCTACAACAGCCAGAGCTGGCTCACGTGAAGCCAGAATCTTTAGCAGGGTCTCCCTTGTGGATGGCAGAGGCCCAAGTCCTTGTGCCTTCTGCCACTTTTCCCAGGCCATTAGCCCAGAGCTGAATCAGAAGCTGGATACTTGGGAGCTTGAACCAGCACCCATATGGATGTTATCATCACAGCTGGCAGCTTGAGCAGCCAGCTCCAAAAGTATGTATTTTCAAAGATGGTGTTGGCAGTAGCGGACAGACATTAAGGCAGAGCACGTTAAACCACTGCTTGGGGTGCCCCACATCCCACATGGGAATGCCTGGGTTGGAGTCCTCACTCCTCTTCCAATCCAGCTTCCTGCCTGTGCACTCCTTGGAAGGCAGCAGACACCTCAAGTATTATCATCTTACAGAACCCAAGTTCAAAGTTCCTGGCTTCTGGCTTCAGCCTGTTGCAGCCCTAGCAACTCTAGGTATTTGGAGAATACCAGCTGATGGAAGCTCTGTCTCCTCTGCGCTCTGCCTTTTCAAATAAATACACGAGTCTCTGCCCAGCTGGCACCTTCCACCCCTCCCACTCCTGCTGCCATCTACCACAAGCGCCAAACATCCTCCCTACACGGGAGACGCAAGGCCCCTCTAGCCTTGGGGCATCGCACAGGACCAGGGTGGCATGGAGAAGCAAGGGGCCTTGCTGGTGGCCAGCAGCGTGCCAGAGCATGTGGAGCCTTGCCAGCTGTCCACAGCTTCCACCTCACAGCAGCACAGGTGACAAATGGCCGTTGCCCCAGGAGGGCCCAGACCCCTCAGGGCAGCCTCAGCGAGGGGATGACACAGCACCGAGTCCCACTGCTGCCCTATACCAATAGCAGAGTGAGGATGGCTGGTGAGTGGCTGGCGTTAACACCTGGTACTGGAGCTCAGCCCTGTAGCACTCAGATGGGACAGACCAGCCCAAAGCCCAGCTCTACTTCAAACACCTGCCAGGGACCCTGGGGACAGGAGACCCAGGAAGAGGGCCACCAGGGCGCCCACAGCAGTATCTGGAGAGGGTCCTGCGCAAACAGCCAGCCTAGGCATAGGCAGCAAGGGGGTCTGCAAGAGAGCGGAGGGTAAAATAGGCTGGGCCTATGTGTCATAAACCCCTTGGGGCAGCTGTCCGCCCAGGGGGAAAGAACCTGGAGTCATTCTCCGGGGTTTTGCTCAGCCCTCAGAACCTTCACTTCCCTCCACAACCCGCCACCAAAGCCTAAAACAGAACAGCAGGTACAGTGTTGTCAGGAGCAAACAGGAGGTTCGAATACCAAGTACCCAACTTAACAGCTCCTGTAAAGGCTTCTTAACCTATCTTATTTCAGTTCCCACATTGATAAAACTATGATAAATTCACCAGTTCATACTGCTGTTGTGTAGACTCAACAAGTTAACACGGTGAAGGAGGGCCCAGCCCGGCAGCCTAGTGGCTAAAGTCCTCGCCTAGAACGTGCTTGGATCCCATATGGGTGCTGGTTCTAATCCCAGCAGACCCGCTTCCCATCCAGCTCCCTGCTTATGGTGTGGGAAAGCAATGGAGGATGGCCCAAAGCCTTGGGACCCTGTACCTGCATGGGAGACCTGAAAATTCTTGACTCCTGGCTTTGGATTGGCACAGCACTGACTGTTGAAGTCACTTGAGGAGTGAATCATTGGACAGAAGATCTTCCTCTCTGTCTAGACCCGTGTGGGAGACCTGGAGGAAGTTCCTGGCTCCTGGCTTTGGATCAGCACAGCACCGGCCGTTGTGGTCACTCTGAATCATCGGATGGAAGATCTTCCTCTCTGTCTCTCCTCCTCTCTGTATATCTGAATTTCCAATAATGTATCTGTCCACCTATAGTTTTCACTTTTTTTTTTAACATTTATTTATTTTTATTGCAAAGTCAGATAGACAGAGAGGAATATCTTCCATCTGCTGGTACTCCGCAACAGCCAGAGCTGAGGTGATATGAAGCTAGGAATTTCTTCCGGGTCTCCCACATGGGTGCAGGGTCCCAAGGCTTTGGGCTGTCCTAGACTGCTTTCCCAGGTCACAAGCAGGGAGGTGGAAGGGAAGTAGATCAGCCAGGATACAAACTGGCACCCATATGGGACCCTGGTACATGCAAGACAAGCATTGTAGCCATGAGGCTATCACCAGGCCCTAAAACCTTTTTTAAAAATATTTTCAGGGCCTGGTGCAGTGGTCTAGGAGCTAAAGCCTTCACCTAGAATGCTCTGGGATCCTGTATGGGAGCCGGTTCTAATCCCAGCATCCCTGCCTGTGGCCTGGGAGAGTAGTCAAGGATGGCCCAAAGCCTTGGGACCCTGCACCCGCATGGGAGACCCATAAGAAGCTCCTGGCTCCTGGCTGCTGTGGTCATCTAGGGAGTAAACCAATGAATGGTAAGGCCTTCTCAATCTGTCTCTCCTCTCTGTGACTGTCCTTCAAATAAATAAACCTTTAAAAAAAAAAGGTCCTGGCGCAGTAGCCTAGCAGTTAAAGACCTTGGCTTGCGCACACTGGGATCCTACATGGGCACCAGTTCTAATCCCGGAGGCCCCCACTTCCCATCCAGCTCCCTGCCTGTGGCCTTGGGAATGCAGCAGAGGACAGACCAAAGCCTTGTGACCCTGCACCCACGTGGGAGACCTGGAAGAAGCTCCTGGCTTCGGATTGGCTCAGCTCAGGTTGCTGTGGTCACTCAGGGAATCATCGGATGATCTTACTTTCTGTCTCTCCTCCTTTGATCTTCCTCTCTGTATGTGTGGCTTTCCAATAAATATAAATCTTAAGGAAAAAAAAAAAAACCAGCAGCTGCATCAAGCTTCTTTACTATGCATAAAACAGTGAACATGCAGAAACACCCGTTAAACCAGACATCTTGCACCTGTAGGAACTGAGGGGCTCGGGGATGTGTGTTAAACATTTACTTATTATTGTAAAGAGACAGAGAGAAAAACAGATATGCATGCATCTCCTGGTTCACTCCCCAAGTGGCCACGACAGCTGGAGCTGAGTGGATCCGAAGCCAGGAGCTTCTTCTGGGTCTGTCGCACGGGTGCAGGGTCCCAACGCTTTGGGGGCCATCTTCCGCTGCTTTCCCAAGCCACAAGCAGGGAGCTGGATGGGAAGTAGAGCAGCTGGGCCACTTGAACCAGTGCCCATATGGGATGCTGGTGCTTGGAGGCCGAGGATTAGCCAGCCGAGCCAATGTGCTGGACCCAGAACTGAGGTTGTAGGCCAGTTACTGGCTGTCTTGTTTCTTCAGCTTGCTCTAGCTGACCTCTCACAGTTCACTGGGAAGGGCCACCACAAGTGAATCAGCAGTTAGTGCAGTGTCCCTGACTTCCCAGGGGGCACGCACAGTCAAGGAAGGAGTCCCACCCTCAGCCCCCGGGGGGGGGGGGTCCCAGAAGGGGAGGGGACTATTCTTTGCTCTGATCAGACATACTGAACTTTTACCAAGCAAGACAACAGCCGGGGTGCACAAGCCCTGTCAACGGCCCATGCAGATCCCTGGCTTTGCAGCTCCCCACTTTTTGAAGATCTCTCTCTCCCTCCCTCCCTCCTTCCCAGAAAAGGCACTTGGAGACCAAAACCACCCAGGCTTGTTTGCAAGACTTCAGCTGGTCCACAGGGCTCATCCTTCCTCCCTTACACAGCTGTGCAGTCTGAGGCCAGGCCAGACCCAGCCCGGCAGGTGGACAAAATCCTGCTGGAGCCACACAGTGGGGTTCTGGGGGCAGCCAACTTCCCAGGAGACACTGCCCTTTCCCTACCACCACCACAGCAAAAACCCAGTCCCCCACCCTCAGAGGGAGATACTGAACAACCAAGCAGAACCAAGATGCTTGTGAACAAGCAGGCCCAGGCCTTCCCCAACAAACAGGAGCCGCACACAAGGGCCAGAGCCACTGTAGCGCAGAGGAGGCACTCTGCTGCCCTGGGGCTGGGGAAGGAGGCAGCTTCTCTTCCCTGCCCCCCATCATGAGCTGGACCGCACCACACCACAGCTGGACCACTGCAGGCAGCTCCCAGCCCCAGTGGCAGCCAATCGCCACTTCCAATGCCTGCGCATGGTGATGGCAAAGCTAGGTCCAGTGAGGGACTCTGTGGCCTTTTCCCATCCGCCCCCCGACCTAGGGGAAGGGACTCAGCGTGGATAACCCACTGTGGTTTCCTGGGCGAGATCGTGCTATGGGCGGGGCAGGAAGGATCCTTCAGCCCTGAAGTGACACAGCACAGACAAGAGCCCTCCACCCCGACCCCCAGCCAGTACATGCCCACCAGGTCGTTTCTCTGAGGTCCCCAGCCCTCCCACCTCCGCTCCACCCCCACTCCAGGTCCAGGTCCCCAATTCATGGATAACTCCGCGGTTTTATCTTCCACCTGATGTCACACACACGTCCCACCCACCACACCGCCGCGGGCTACTCCACCAAAGCAACCTCACATTCCCATCTTTTTAGCACACGGCTGGTGGACGAGACAGTGTCGCCTCTCCCGCCCCCACACCCCGACAGACACGCATGGGACCGGTCTGGGGTCCTGGTTAGGTAGGTTACCCAGAATGCGGAACCGAGGGTCTCTGGCCATCCGCTACCCCAACTTCTATTAAATTAACCAGCTCACCGACGCCAAAGGCCAGGTTCTGGGGCTGCCAAGAAAACCCGCCCGCCTCCCGCGACTACAGCTTGAGGTGCCGGGCGGCCAGCCCCGGCCTCCAAGGTCACGGGGAGAGGTCAGAGTGGAGAGGGTAAGGGAGTGAGGGTGCGGCCCGGCGCCGGGATAGCCCCATTCAGCCCCCCTTGAGGCGAGGCGGGGGTACCGGGCCACACGGGGAAACGAACCTCCGGCCCGGGCAGCTGGCGCCGCTCGCGCCCTCCGCCCCGGACGGACGACCCACCGCGAGCCCCGGAGGGCGGAGAGACAATGCCCGCCGGCGGGGCAGCCCAGGCCGCACTCGGCCGGACGCTGCAGTTCCTCCCCGGGCCCAGGGCAGTGGCGGGAAGGCGCTGGGCGCAAGGGCCGGACCGGCGCCCTCCCCGCGCCCACCTCGGCGTGCGCTTCGCCGGCCAGTGCGGAGCCGCAGACCCACCTCCTCCTCCAAAGCGGAGCCGGAGCCCGCGCCCGTGCCTTGCTCGCCGTCCGGCTTCAGGTTGCTCATGGTGCGGGGGGCGGCGACGAGGGGAAGAGGGAAACGCGGCGCTCGGCCCCGCGGGGAGGTGGGCAGGGCGCGGGGAGCGTGCGCTCCGGGCGGCGCGGGCAGTGCGAGAGGGGCGGTCGCGGCGTCGGGCTGGGGTGGGTCACATCAAGTTTGGCGGGTGCGGGAGGCGGGCAGGGGACCGGGAACCCGAGCCGAGCTCGCACGGCCGCCGCCTCCGCCTTTTCACTGCGACCAGCCAGTGCGCCCGCGGCGGCGGCGGGGGGCGGGCGCCGGAACCGGCCTCAGCTGGGGCGCGGCCAGCCCCCTCCCCGGCGCCCGCCCCCCGCGCGCGGCCTCGGGGGAGCGCGCAGCCAATCCCCGGCGCCCCTCGCGGGCTGCGCCCCGGCCGGAGCACGCCGCGCCGGCCCCGCCGGGCCTGTGCCCCTCGGCCCGCTCGCTCCCTCTCCGCTCCTCGCCCGCCGCGATCCCCCACGACAAGTTTTTAAACTTCGGTGAACTCTGCCGGAGAACTTTCTTAAAGGGGCCGCGCGCTGTCCGGCCTTCGGGACGCGTAAGCCCAGAGTCTGGCGACCTCCCCTGCCCCAATCGGGTGCCCGTGCATCCGCGCTCAGGGCGCCCGCGTCGAGGCTCCCGAGTCACCGATCCTCTTTGTATTCTGGGTCCAGGGCTGGGGTGTCGCGTCCTCCTTGGCGACCCCTCAAACCCCGGTCGGGGTCCGCGCTCTCCTCCCCCAGCGGGGGGGCGGGGTTCTGGGAGCGCTGAGGGGAAGGGGACGGACACCTGGGCTTTAGCCCCGGCCGGGTGTTGCAGCCTCGTTTTGCGTCGTGACCTTGAGGAAATCTCTTCCCTTCTCTGGCCTCAGGCTCCCAGCCCTGAGGGTGGAACTTGGGATCTCAAACTTTAGCTGGGAAGACCAGTCTTCACGACCCTGAACGGTGTTTGCCCCGCTGCAGATCCGTCGAACAGCCAAGAAAGTTCCGTCCGCCCGCTCGCACCTGCCCTGTTTTGGGGTCTTCTTACCCCTACCCTCCCTTCCCAGCTGAAGTTAACCCACACCCGACTTTCCGGTCTGTCTTTGGGGGGAAGAGGGAGCAGCTTCGCGACGACTCCTGCATTCAGGGAGCGAGGGCGCAGCCCCCGGCTCAGTTTTCTCCATTAAAATCCGCACCGCCGAGGGCTGCCCCGGGCCCCTTGCGGCCACCGCCAGCGCCGGCAGAGCGTCCGGCCGCCCTCCTACCCTACTCCGGCTGCTCCCGGGGACCCCGGCTCTAGAAGCGCCATCTGGCCGCGAAGAGCCACAACCCCGAGGTGAGAGGAACCGCCCGCGCCGGCGTCACCCTGCGCGACCGACGCCCGCCCGGCGCCTGGTTTCTGTCCTAACTTAACCCGCCAAGTTAAGTCTTAGCACCTGCGCTGAGAGCGACGAGCGGTGGCAGCGACCTCGGAAAACCCGGGTGAGCATCCCAGACCCTGGACGAGTGCGCAGCCTCCGTGTGTCCAGCACCTGCTTGGTAAGGTTCGAGCGCGCCAACCACTGCAGCACCCTAGTGTGCGGGCGCGGCTGAGTTTCCAGCCAGCCTTCTCACAGGTGAGTAAATCGAGTAGAAGGGTGGACAGGATTTCTTCCTAAGGGCACATTGATTTATTTAGTAAAATTAATTATCACCTACTGCTGTAGTGGACCGCGGGACTGCCCTGAGCAGGTGGTCTGACTGGAGAAGCCTGGGCTCCCATCGTGCCCCACGCCCCTTGCCGGTACTTGTTTTGGACCTAGTGTGAGGACAGCCAGCCAGCCCCTGGTAGGCACTAAACTAGATCTCGAGTTTTTGAGGTACTTTCAGCTTCCAGGTAGATGCAACCTTGTGAACCCACTGACCAATCTGGCTTTATCTAATCCACACACCCCTAGAATACGTTCTCCCCTCCCACACTGTCTCCAGCTTTGGCCCCAGAATATTCTTCTCCTTGGCTGTTTTGCTATCTTGGCTTGAAAGGAACTCCCTGCTGTCTCCCTACATAAATCCGAAACTCCACTTTCCTTAAGATCCTGTCCCAGGAGGAACAGCTTGGCCAATTTTCGAGACTGTGGTCAATTTGAATTGTTCAAGGAAAGAGCTTTTGAAGTTCTGAAAGCTGAAGCTCAGAGGGAACAGTGACCCAGGGGCAGCAATGACAGGAAGTAGATGATCCTTTTTTTTTTTTTTTTTTGCAAAGTCAGATCTGCCGAGAGGAGGAGAGACAGAGAGGAAGAGCTTCTGTCCGATGCCTGGATTAGAACTGGTGCCATATGGGATCCCGGCTCACTCAAGGCGAGGACTTTAGCCATTAAGCCACCATGTCTGGCATAGTTATTAATTTTTTTTGCAAAGTTAAACATACAAGAGGAGGAGAGAAACAGAGGAAGATCCTCCATCTGATGGTTCACTCCCAAAGTGACTGCAATGGCTGGTGCTGCGCCAAGCCGAAGCCAGGGGCCAGGAGCCTCTTCTGGGTCCTCCACGTGCCTACAGGGTCCCAAGATATTGGGCCATCCTTGACCGCTTTCCCAGTTTGTGGCTTTCCCAGGCCACAAGCAGGGAGCTGGATGGGAAGCAGGGCCACCGGGAGTAGAACCAGCTCCTGTGTGGGATCCCAGTGTGTGCAAGGTCTTTAGCTGCAAGGCTACTGCGCCAGGAAACTTTTTTAAGATTGTATCAGGTATCTGAAAAGCAGAATGACAACAAGAAAGACAGAAAGAAAGCGATTATCTACTAGTTCATTTCCCGAATGTCTCCTGGCTCCAGGGCTAGGCTAGGCTAACTAGGAGCCAGGAAGATGGTCCCATCTCCTATATGAGTGACAGGAAACCCAAGCATTTGGGCCAGCCACCACTGCTTTCCAGGTGCACTAGCAGGGGGCTGGATTGGAAGGGAAACCTCTGAGACCTGAATCAGAACCAGCACTGGGATATATGGGAAGCTAACATCAAAAGCAACATCCTGAGCAACTGCATGCAATGGGATCCCCGCACTTCCAAGATTAGGATTTAGTCATTAAGCCAACATGCTGGATCAAAGGCATTTTTTTTTAATTGGTGCTTACATGTTGGAGTTGCCCTGGGGTGGGGGGAACAGATCTCAGAAGGGAGACCCCCACCCCATCCTACCTCCCATTATGAATGCACTTTCTCCCTCATCTTCCTGTTGCCCCTGCTATCCAAGGTTCCTACGTATTAGGGCAGCTTCCCCCAGCCACTATTAGATGTCCCAGTGGTGGGGCAGCTGGATATAGCCCTGTAGCAGGATACTAGTCTCTAGGCCACGGTGGGTAAGGTGGGGACCCACTGGGTGGGAGCTCGCAGTGGGCTCTTGGGGCCTACGATGACCACCATCCCACCTGGAGCCAGTTGCGAGCTCCTGATCAGAGACTGGGCCGTTGCAGCCTGGAGTCCCTGAGCTCTTGCCTTCTCTCGCCTCTCTCTGAGCCACTTTGTAAACCTGGATCCCAGGTTCAAATCCAAGACAGTGCTTCCCAGGTAGTCTGTGTCCAGGTGACCATGGCAACTTGCATGACCACCTGCAGGTCAGGTGACCTTGCAAAGGCTTTGTGTGAAACCACAGACACTTTACAGGCTTGGTGTGTTAAATGAGATTCTGACTCAGCAAATGTCTTTGATGGGCTTCAAAGCTGCCGTGTACCAAGGCGGGGAGAGTGTAAAAGAACCTGACTTCAGACCTGGCCTTCCTGAGACATGGGGTGTGTGCCCCCCTCCCCCGCCCCGAGGAATTTCAGCTGCTCCCAGCACATGGCTGAAATTGAGCAGAGGCCACTGAAGATTAGCACTGTGTCTGCTGTTCATCTTTTTAAGAATTATTTTTTATTTGGAAGGCAGAGTTACAGAAAGGAGAGAGATCTTCATTCACTGGTTCACTCCCCAAGGGACCACACAGCCAGAGCTACGCCAATCTAAAGCCAGGAACCAGGTGCTTCTTCTGGGTCTCCCACATGGGTGCAGGGTTCCAAGGACTTGGGCCATCCTCCGGTGCTTTCCCAGGCCACAGGCCGGGAGCTGGATTGGAAGTGGAGCAGCCAGGATTAGGAGTAGTGCTCCTATCAGATACAGGTGCTGCAGATAGAGGATTAGCCTGTGAGCCAGTTAGGCCAGGCTCAGCTGTTCATCTTTGAAGCCTTGGTTGCCCTCCCAGCAAAGGGGGCTCAGTGGTGAGTGCTGAACGATGGAAAAGCTGGAGTTCTACCATAGTAAAGTCCCTGAGAAAAAAAGGTGTTACACTAATTGCTTTAACCTTCTTTCCCAACATTGGGGGTGGGAGGGCGGGACGGGGAGAGCAGAGTAGCCAGAAGCTGAAAGTGGACAGTGGCTGAAAAACAACACACCCAATCCCAAAAGGCGTCTCCACTAACCAAAGGTTGCGGGGTGGACTCTGAGCCCGCCATGTACCCTGCCCTGTCCTGCCCCACTGCCAGTGTCTGTGCTCACACGCAGCCTTCACAGACAGGGCAGCTGAGCTTCCAAGGCTAAAGTCACCAGCCAAGGGAGCTGGTCTCCTACAGTGTCTCATGGATGGGGCTGTGTGTGAATGTACCCCGGCAAAAAGTGTGCTGGAAGCTTGCCATGTGTGTTAGTGGTATTTGGAAGAGGTCTTTGAGGGTGGGGCTGCTGGGGTGACATTCTGGCCTTGTAAGAAGAGGAAGAGGGACCTGTATGGTGGCACTGTAGGTAACTTTTGCCTATGGGCACACACAGGTATGCCTGTTCGAGTCCTGGCATGATGGCTCAGTGGCTAAAATCCTCACCTTGCACATGCCTAATGATGAACAGGTGGGATTTTTGGCACCATGGTTAAGACACCCGTATCTCATGTCAGGGAGCACCTCCAGCTGCTCCCCATTCCAGCTTCCTGCTAATGCTCACCCTGGGAAGGAGCAGGTGACAGCTCAAGGTCCCTCTGGCATTCATGTGGGAGACCCAGATGAAGTTCTTGGCTCCTGGCTTCTGCCTGTTGGAGCCACTAGGGGAGTGAATCGACCACCAACAGGTGGAAGTGGATGATTGCCTGTTAGTCTTTTAAATATGGTAAATACTGAGGACTTTGTATTTGCCCTGAGAGACTAACCCACCCCTGAAGTGCAGTAAGTAGGCCTTGGGCATTCTGGGACACATGGAATGACCTGTGGCAAAGGTCTGGGAAACAGGCCTGGAACCAGGGACTTCCTGCATTACAGGACTCCAGGCTGGGACCGGGGCCAAAGGGGCTGGCTGATAGGAAGCCACTAGCCTCCTGAGCGCGTGGGCTGAGCTCCAGACCCCTGGCTTCCCAGGGAAACCTGCCCTGATTGGCCCTTGAGCGACTTCCTTCCCCTGGGGAGTCCACTGAGGGTGAGGGGAGGAACTTGAGCGAACTCTTGGCTGGTGTCAGCTGGGCTACCATACCTGCTCTGTGCTTGACCCTACATTGAGAGATCTCTTTCATGCTTCTGACTAGATACTGGAGCAACCTGTAGCACACAGCACTGTGCCCAGGGGGAAGCAGAGCCCTTGGGTAGCCTTCAACTCTGCCAGCTCTCTCCAAGAACCCCGCGAGGCCCAAACCCGGGGCTGGCTGGTCAAGGCTGTTCTGGACTGAAGGTGTGGTAGGGGCAACTGAGCAGACAGGAGTGGGAGCCCCACCAAGGGACAGGCAAAAATACAGGGCCTGGAGGTCAGGACTGGGCAGAAAATGGAGGTGGTCATTTTGGATATGTGTGAGAGTAGCAAGCTGGAGCTGGAGATAGATTAGGGCAGGGTAGCCAGAGCAAAATGGCCACCTTCCCAGAAGGGGGTGGATCTGGTGGGTGCTGTGCAAAGTAAGCTCGGGGTTGGGTAGGGGGGCTCAGTTCCTGTTTTGCCACCTGTCTGCTGTGGTGTCCTGCGGCATTAGCATGAGAAAGGCTCTGGGGAAACCTGGACTAAAGAGCCCGGTTTAGCACTGTCCCACCCGCTGTTCCTCATTGTCTGTTGGTGGCCAAATTTGGTTACAGTGAGTTTAGTCCCAAGGCTCAACAGGTTAAGCTGCTGCTTCAGGAACCTACATCCTCCTCGCTACCCACCTAGAAGCCCAGGATAATGGATTTCCAGTCTAGGCTTAGGCCTGGCCCTACCCCAGCTGTTGCAGTTTTTGAAGGAGATCTTTTTTAATGATAAGAGGTCTTTTTTTTTCAAATAAATAATCTTTTCAGGGCCAGTGTTGTATCTCACAAGCACACCCCCCTTAGGGCCAGGCTGCAATCCCCCTGTTTGTCTTTCAGATGAGCAACCCCTTTCTGAAGGTACCTGGGGGTGGCCAGCCACCTGCTAGCCCATTAGCATACAAAAATACCCTCTTCAGTTGAGACCTAGTTGGGAGATTGCCAGGGTTTTAGGAGTTCTTCCACTTGGGAAAGGGACTGGAGAGCCAACATTGTCCCCCTCCTTCCCAGCTGCTGGGGGCTTGGCCTCCAGACACTAGTTCCTCTGGATATCCAACCAGTGATGGTGGACAGGTACTGGGGTACCCTACTTAAAGGGGCTTGGTATTTGCATATAACCCATACACATCTTCCCCTCCCTCCCATATGCTTTAATTTTATTTATTTATGAAGAGTTATTTATTTATTTGAAAGAATTACAAAGAGAAGAGGAACAGAGACCTTCCATCCACTGTTGTATTCCCCAAATAGCTGCAATGACCAGGGCTGAGCCAGCCAGAAGCCAGGAGCTGGGAAGGAGCTTCTGGGTCTCCCTTTTGAGTGCAGGGAACCAAACTTTCCTTGGGCCATCATCCTCTGCTTTCCCAAGTGCATTAGCACAGAGCTTTAGCAAGGATCAGAAGTGGAACAGCTGTGACTTGAACCATGTACAATCCCTCCCCATTGCAGATGGCAGCTTAACACACTACACCATAGCGCCAACATCTACTCTTTAATCTATTTGAGAGGCAGATTCTTGGATTCACTCCCCAGATGCCCACCACAGCATGGGCCAGGCAGGCCAAAGCTGGAAGCCAGGAAACCAACTGTCCCATATGGATGGCAGGAACCCAATTGAACCATCACCCGCTGCCTCCCAGGGTGTACAGTAACAGGAAGTTGGCATCAGCTTGACAGCCAGGCACTTGGATATAGGACAAAGTTATCCTAAGGTGTCAGCTTTAACTCCTGCACCAGACACCCGCTCCCTCCCATAGGCCTCAATCGTCTCTATGTTGCTTAGGTACCTAATAACAATGTGAGTGTTCTATAAATATTGCTAGCTATTCTGTTATTCAGGGAATCATAAAGAAGGAAAAACAGGTCTGCATATGCTTATTACAGATGCAAACCTTTCCCCCCATGAATTTTCAGGATCAGTTGGATCTACAGTTGCAGAATTTACGGCTAGAGAGAGCGCGCTGTGTATTTCACAGGCACAGGTACGTGTTCATCAACTCTGGGGCTTGTTAAGCTCTGAGGTCTGTAGATGTTTGTGAGACCATTCATGTCCACAAACCATGGGTCTCCTCTGGCCCAGCTCTTCCCTGAGCTGTGCCAACCCATCTGCACCTTCTCCCCACACACGCCCACCTCCTGTCTTCAGCCACTGAGTCACTCTAATTCATATTTTCTGTAATTTGATTCAAACAGAACCACAAGATACACTTTTTGTTTTTCAGTCAGCATAATTGTTTTTGAGATTCAACCAGGTTGTACGTGTTCACTAATGTGTACTTTCTACTGCTGAGTAATGAGGAAGGCTTACTGTGATTTGTGTGTAGTTCACGTGTTAATGACCATTTGGGCTATTTGTCTATACTTTGATATCTTGTGGGCTTCTAACAGCAAAATGATGGAGTCATGCTGGCAGGTGTGTGTCTCAAACACCTGCCAGACTGGGGCTGACCAATGGGCCCAGTAGTTAAAGACATACCCCTCCCCCTACCCCTGTGTCCCAAAGCTTGCTCTGCCTCCCAGTTCCCACCTCCTGCTAAGGCAGGCTTCAGGGGCAGTGATGATGGCTCAGGAGTGGGCTTCCTGGCACCTGTATGGAAGATGTCAATTAGGCACCTGTGCCAGGCCCCATCTGGAGCCCTGGAAGGCATTTGAGGAATAGTAAACTAGCAGACGGGAGTTATCTGCCTCTCAAATACTTAAATAAAAATTAAAATAGCAAACAAAATGTCAAACTGCTTTCCAAAGTGGCTCTGGTGTTTTCCATTCCCATAACAGTAGCCTCCGGTTCTGGGGTGGAGCAGGTGAAACCACCGCATGAAATACCTACCTTGAAAAACAAAACAAAACAAAAAACAAAAAAAAAAAAAAGAAATACCTACCTTGGCATCAATCCTAGTGCCTCCAGATTGCCAGTCAGTAGAAAGTCAGGTATACAGAGTGAACCAAATGGATATGAATCAGCCTTTCAAATAAAAATAAATTTAAAAATTACTTTTTTAAAAAATAAAAAAAGAACAGACGTGATATTCTGGCAGCATCTACTGCTTCCCAAGGTGATCAGCAAGGAGCTGGGTTAGAAATGGAGCATCCAAGGACGGGAACCAGTGCCCATGTGGGATGCTGGCATAGCAGACAGGCTTTACTCCCCTAAGCCACAGAGCCAGCCCCTGTCCGTGGGTTTGTACTGTGAAAGCTTTCCAATGTGTTTCCCTTGAAACAGACTTCCTGTCCCCTCATTTAAGTTCTTGTCTCACAGTTTGCAGAGCCATGGGTCAGAAGCGGAGCCAGAGTTTGGGCCCAGCCTTTCTCTGCCCATGATCTTCCTCTCTCACGCCCTACACCACTGCCACGCATTGTCCTCACCCAAAGCCAAAGCAGTGTGGCCCCTTGAACTTTGAACTGAACCTCCAACACTGTGTGCTAAATAAACCCTTTTTCTCTTTATAAAGTTGGCTCAGGCATGTCCTGAAATTAGTGAACATGTAACTCTATCAGATTGTTTTTTAGTTTTTTCTTCTTTGTTTTATTTTGGATCCTTTCTATTACTGAGTCTCTAAGTTCACTGAGTCCCTACCATCACTACTGTTCCATTTATCCAGTGTATTTTTCATCTGTAAAATTGGGGTCTTTTTTTTTTTTTAAGATTTATTTATTTTTATTGGAACATCATATACAGAGAGAGAAGGAGGAGAGAGAATGAGAAGATCTTCCTTCAGCTAATTCACTCCCCAAGTGTCCAGAGCTGTGCCAATCTGAAGCCAGGAGCCAGGAGCTTCTTCCGGGTCTCTCACTCAGATGCAGGGGTCCATACACTTGGGTCATCTTCCACTGCCCTCCTAGATGCATTAGCAGTGAACTGAATCACAAATGGTTCCATTTGTGACTCAAACTGGCTCCCAATTGGGATGTGGGTGCCTCAGGCAGTGGTATTACCCACTATGTCACAGCACCAACCCCAGCTCCTTAAAAGTTTTTAAAAACATTACTTACTTGGGCCTGGCGCAGTGGCCTAGCAGCTAAAGTCCTCGCCTTCAATGCTCTGGGATCCTATATGGACGCCGGATCTAATCGTGTCAGCTCCACTTCCCATCCAGCTCCCTGCTTGTGGCCTGGGAGAACAGTCAAGGACTGCCCTAAGCCTTGGGTTCCTGCACCCACGTGGGAGACCTGAAAGAAGCTCCTGGCTTCTGGCTTCGGATCAGCTTAGCACTGGCCGTTGCGGTCACTTGGGGATCTTCCTCTCTGTATATATGACTTTACAATAATAATAAAAAAAAAAATCTTTTAAAGGTAATAATAAAGAAAAGGTTTGGATTTAAAAAAATCAAAAATAAAACATTACTTACATTAAAGGGCAGAAGAGTGCTCTGTGTTTATTCACTCCTTAAATGCCCACAATGGCCGAGGGCGGGGACTGGGTAGGAGGAGGGATGGCCCAAGCCAGAAAGCAGAAGTGCAGTCCTGGTGCTCTCTTCCCTCTCTGCTGATTCTTAGGAAGAAGCAGGAATCAGGAGGTGGAGCTGGTTATCCTGCTCTGATAGGAACATCCCGCCCAGACCGCCCTTTGTGGTCCCTGAGGGTGGCCCTTCACCCTGCCCTCCAGCCCTCCAGCCCTCGTGAAGGGGACCTGGCTGTGGAGATGAAGGGTGTCTCTCTAGGCAGCTCGCAGCTCTTGGCCCTCGCCCCTTTGGCTTCCCACTGCCAAGGGCATGCAGCCTAGCTGTCCTATACCCGGGCACCTTCTGCCACTCGGTGGCTTTCCTTTCCTGTGTCTCCTCAATCACTGTTTTCCATAGTGTGATCTTCGGTCTCTTGAAAATTGTTGCTTCCTCTGCTTCGGGGAGTATATGCATTCTTTTTCCCAATATAAAACTAAGCCATCTTGGCTGCGAGCACACATCTTGATGGCCATCTGTAACTTTTTCAACATGTGTTTATTGAGGGCCTGCCTGTTTAGCTTGGGCTTTTGCCTCTTCCAGGTGCAAGAGATTTTCCTCTTCAAATGCCCTCATGAAAACCCTCTCAGCTCGGGCCTTCTCTGACTACTCTGCAAAGTGAATCTCTTTTCTTTGCCATCCCTTTTCTGCATTCTTTTGCAGCTTCTTTGGCTAGAACATAGGCAGAAATTTGTATCTGATTCCCTGGAGTCCACTCAGGGTCAGACAACGTTGTACATTTGATAAATATTTATCAAAGAAAGGAAGCAGTAAATGAGGACTCTACATACTTCTTAGAGCCTGTCATATAGCAGTGACCAGTCAAGTGAGGGCAGGGGCGGGCATAGGTCTTGGCTGAGTGGAGTGCAGCACACTGCCCTGAACTTCCCAGCAGGGATGGGAAGTTGGGCGTCTGCCCTGAGGCCATGTCGTCCGGCTCAGCCCACAGCCACTGCGTGATAACCCAAGGCCCCTGCATGCTAGCAGGGAACGTTGACAGGTGGGGCTGATGAGTTCCAGGCCCAGGCCCTGGCCCAGCGCAGCCCTTAGAACCGGATGCCGGGCAGAGGTCAGAGCCAAGCTTCCATGACGTTGTTGTTGCTTTCAAAGGCTTGCCCCCTTCCCGGCCCCTTAGTGACCTTCAAGGCTTGTCCAGCCTTCTGGGAAACTGCCATTGGACTCAGACAAGACAGATGGAGGTGTAAGGAGTTGGGTTGGGGTCCTGGCTAAAGTCCTCACCTAGAACACACTGGGATCCCATATGGGCGCCGGTTCTAATCCCAGCAGCTGCACCCGCGTGGGAGACCTGAAGAAATCCTGGCTTCAGATCGGCACAGCACCAGCTGTTGCGGCCACTTGGGGAGTGAATCATCTTACAGAAGATCTTCCCTTCTGTCTCTCCTCCACTCTGTATTATCTGACTTTACAATAAAAATAAAATAAATCTTTTTTTAAAAAAAGTCTACAGCCTGCTTGCCCAGAGGGTGTTTTTTTTGTTTGTTTAGCAAGACAAAAGTGTCCTCCCACCCTTTTGCCTTTCTAGTTTTATCATGAGAATGGAAAGAAACTACCCAGCACACCCTTCCAGATGGCTTTTTGTTTTATGCTGAGCTGGTTGCACAGGACTGCAGTTCTGGACTTCTGGCGGGTTATGGTTGAGTGAGAGTTGTGGTTGATTCTTGCCTGTCCTGCTCACCTGAGTTGTGCTGCGAGACACCACCTCCACCATCTTCTCTTTTGAAATCCTTCCCACATGCTGCGGCTTCCCTGGGTCGGGTCCTTGCCACGGACAGCCGTCTAAGCACAGAACTGAAGGGTGAGAAGCAGCCTGTGAGCATCAAGGTCCACACACACTAACTAAGAAGCATTCGGGAAACTCCTATTCCAAACCCGTTTCTGACAGAGGAAGGGAGAGATGTATTTATTTTAAAAGGGATTTTAAAACATTTATTTTATTTATTTTGAAAAGCACAGTGAGGGAGAAACCTAGATCTTATGTATACTGACTCACTCCCCAAATGGCTGCTTCAACCAAGACTGGGCAACGTTGAAGCCAGGAGCCAGGAACACCGTCTGTTTCCCACAGGTGTGGCAGGACCCACATTGCACTTGGCCATCCTCTGCTGCTTGCCCAGACATACTAGGAGGGAGCTGGAGTTGAAGTGGAGCAACCAGAACTTAAAGACAAAGATCTCATTTACTGAAGACACAAAGAGATTGAGACAGAGAAAAACCTTCCATCTGCTAGTTCATTTGCCCAAAGGACTGCAATGACTGAGGCTGGGTCAAGCTGAAGCCAGGAACCTGGAACTCCATGCTGGTCTCTCACGCGGGTGGTAAGGTCCAAGCACTGGGTCACCCTCCACCGGCTCCCCAGGCTCGCTAACAGGAAGCTGGAGAAGAAAGGAGCAGCCAGGGACTGGTGCGTTGGCCCAATAGGCTAATCCTCCACCTTGCAGTGCCTGCAACCTATATGGAAGCCAGTTTGTGTTCCAACTGCTCCACTTTCCATCCAGCTCCCTGCCTATGACCTAGGAAAGCAACAGAGGATGACCCAGAACCTTGGGCTCCGCTACCCATGTGGAAGACATGGAAGAAAATGGCTTCTGGCTTCAGATCAACTTGGCTCTGGCCATGAGAGAGAACCAGCAGATAGAAGGTCTTTCTCTCCTTCTTTGTATAAAAATCTGCCTTTCCAATCAAAATAAGTCTTAAAAAAAAAAAAAAACAAGAAGGGCCCAGTGCAATAGCATAGCAGTTCAAGTCCTCACCTTGAACGCTCTGGGATCCCATATGGGTGCTGGTTCTAATCCCGGTGGCTCCACTTCCCATCCAGCTCCCTGCTTGTGGCCTGGAAAAGCAGTTTAGGACAGCCCAAAGCCTTGGGACCCTGCACCCGTGTGGGAGACCCGGAAGAGGCTCTTGGCTTCAGATTGGCTCAGCTCAGCCGTTGTGGCCACTTCAGTAGTGAAACATCGGATGGAATATCTTCCTCTCTGTCTCTCCTCCTCTCTGTATATCTGCCTTTCCAATAAAAATAAATTAATCTTTAAAAATTAAAATAATAAATCTTTTTAAAAAATAGAAAAAAGTGGGTGGTGGGGGAGCAGCCAAAACTCAAAACCTCAAACCGGCATTCCCATACAGGATACAAGCATTGTAAGTACACGCTTAGCTTGCTGTGCCACAAAGCTGGCCCTCTCATCCTCTGGTTCACTTCCAGAATGTCTACAACAGCCAGGACAAGGACAGTGGCTGGCCAGAAGCTCAGAACTCCATCTGCATTTCCCACATGGGCAGCAGGGCCTCGTTGCCTGCTCCCTCTCCTGCTGCCTGTTCCCAGGAAACAATCAGAAGTGAAGCCTGAGCTGAAACCCAGAGACTCTGATAAGACGCTGGGGAGGTACTCTCCAGGCAGCATTTTAAAAAGATTTATTTCATTTATTTGAAGGCATAGAGAGAGAGAGAGGATCTTCCATCCTGTGGTTTTCCCCAAAATAGCTGCAATGGCTGGGCCTGGCCAGGCTGGGGCCAGGAGTTTATCTGGGGCACTCATGTGGGTGTAAGAGTCTAAGCATGTAGGCCACCCCCCCCGCTGCCTTCCCAGGGGCACTAGCAGGGGGCTGGGTGGGAAGTGGCCAACCTGACCACAGAGAGGCTGGGCTGCATTGCACATCTGTAACCAGCCTCCTCCCAGTGGTGGGAAGTGAGCCCCTGGACTGCAGGAGGCACCTGTGCGGCGTGTCTGTCCAACTGAATGTGAGCCCTGCAATGGGGCCTGGCTGTGCTGAAATGGCAGTGGAGGACAGGGAGGAGGGGAGCTGGAAGGGGGTGGGGGAGTGAGGACCTCTCTGGGAACCATGCAGGCTGAGGCAGGAGGCTTTGCTGCCTGACCCCTGATAAGGGCCACAATGTCCCCAGAGAGAGGACCTGGCAGGGAAGCAGTGAGGCATGGACGCCAAGGGCTGCCCTCATCCGGTGGCCTTAGGAAGTCTCTCGGCCTCACTGACCACCAAAGGACAGTTGTGAAGTCAGAGGCTAGCCCTGGCCCTGTCCCTCCCACTGCCCTGGTTGGTCATGTGACACCCTCTCTTTCTTCCCTCTCTGTGTTCTGGATTGAGCTCCCTCTCAGAGAAGAGGATCCTAGCCAGGGCTGGGGGTGAGGGGAGGGAGGCAAAGATTTTCCCAGGAGGCTCCAAGGCCTGAGAGGGTATTCCGAGCTCCCCTCCCTTTTCCCTTAGATCAGACCTGGCCAGCCTGCAGCACCAGGAGATGAGAAGATTTGCCTTAAATAGGCATGGAGGTCTGAGCGGGGCTGGGGGGGATGGGGAACAGGACCGCTTTGGATGGAAGAAAGGCATGAAGCCCAAAGGAGGTGGACTCCGCAGCTGCCCAGGGGCAGTCCAAGAGAAGGATAGCCTAGTGGCTAAGGACCTCACCTTGCATGCGCACCAGGGTCCCATATGAACTCCAGTTCTAACAGTGGCGGCCCCACTTCCCATCCAGCTCCCTGCCTGTGGCCTGGGAAAGCAGTGGAGGATGGCCCAAAGCCTTGGGACCCTGCACCTGCGTGGGAGACCTGGAGGAAGCTCCTGGCTCCTGGCTTCAGATCAGCGCAGCATCGGCCGTTGCGGTTACTTGGGGAGTGAATCATTGGATGGAAGATCTTCCTCTCTGTCTCTCCTTTCTGTATATCTGACTTTGTAATAAAAATAAAATAAATTTTTCAAAAGAAGAAGAAGAAGAAGAGCAGGGAGGAGGAGCAAGGAGTCCAAGTGCCCAGCCACAGGTCACCCCCGGCAAGGGTCTCTGGGGGACATGGAGCTTCCTCCTGATACCTGCCCCTCCCTTAGTCCCCAGGTTGCCCCTGCCTGTGCTCCCAGCCCTGGCTGTAACCAGACGCCCTCCTCACTCAGCACCTGCCCAGGTGAGCTAGGCTCTGCTTACTGAACCCAACACCAGCCGGGGGAGGGGAGCAGGGGGCACTGGGGCACAGAGTCCCAGAGTGGGACGGATGCTGCGTCTCACACAGACACTTGGATGACACACTCAACACATAATACACACTCAAGTTACACACACTCACACCCCACTTATACAACACATTTAACACACTTGTATAATACATATGTAGTTATATAACATGCACACACTTACGTAAGGTATTCACTGTCACATACATAACACATACTTCTGTAACACACATTTAACTGGTATATTTATACAGCACATTCATACTAACCCTGCAAGGCTTGTCTGGCACTTGGGGCTCCACCCTCCTCTTCAGGGTCTCCCCAGGCCCCCCTTTCCCTCCTGCCCTGCTCTTTATGTCTCAGCAGGTGATGAAAGTGGCCCTGTTTGGGGGGTTCCAGGGACAAGAGAAGGCTCAGGCACCTGGGTGCCCATCTGGGCCCTGCCATTTAAGGAGCTGGGATCTTAGGCCATTGGCCTTTCGTGAAATAACACCCCCTGCTCTGTAAGCCAGGCTTAGCGATCTTCAGAGGATGGCGGAAGCCACCAGGATAATAGGTAGGTGGGCCAGCGGGGGCAGGTGCTGTGGCCAAGGATACCCACATCTGGTACCCTGTCCTGGCTACCCTGTTTCCCATTCAGCTCTCTGTTAGTGTGCAGCAGTCTGCATCGCAAAGTGGCTCAGGTTGCTTGGGCCCTTGCCACTCATGTGGGAGACCCAGATGGAGTTCCTGGCTCCTAGCTTAAGCCTTACTCAGCCCTTACTTCATTCATTTTAGGAAATGAACTAGCAGATGGAAGATCTCTCTGTTAACTCTGCCCTTTCAAATAAATAAAAAAGGACCTCTTAAAAGCACCCAGGACCACCCTACAGGTGGGACTTGGATTTCAGACCCAGCTGGGAGTATGGCCTTGGCCAAGTCCCCTATCAGGAGATTAGAGCGCTGTGTCCCGCCTCCTCTCTAGGTTGTGGGAAATGTGCTGGCAAAGCACAAGGCCCCCAGTGGAAGCTCCACGAAGGAGCCCCACTCCTGCCCCAGGCCCGCAGACAAAGGATCCCAGGATCCCCGAGAACAGACGCTGTGACCTCTTGGCGCCACCTGGTGGTACACGGTGCGTGGTGCTTCGGGAACTGGTCAAACGGCTTCTGGCATTAGGGTGTGTGACCGTGGCCACGTGGGGGTAGAGAAATACACCACCACCCAGGAAAAGACAGGATCGTGCCCATGACAGCTGAGTGCGGACCCCACCTGTCCTGCCACCTCAGGCTCTCTGAGTTCCTTCCACTCATCTCACACAGGGAGGGTTCAGTTTCAGTTCTGCCACTAGTAGCCCTGGAAATGGGAGTAAATAACCCATTTTGGCACCTATGTGCTCCCTGCCTTGTTTCCTTTGTCAGAGTGTCTATTTTTCCACCCCAGAGCCAGGAGCCGGGCACTCAGAGTTTCCCACGTGGATAACAGGAGCCCAGTTAATTGCCCCATCATTGATGCCTCCCAGGAGGTTAGACTTGGGGTGGGGAGGGAACTGAAATCAGGAATTAAAGCAGATACTACATTATAGGATATACACTACAAAGAGAACAGATTTGGCCCAGGCTCAGTGACTCAACTGGCTAATCCTCCCTCTCCAAGCATCAGTATCCCATATGGGCACCGGTTCATGTCCCGGCTGTTCCACTTCCCACCCAGCTCCCCGAATGTGGCCTGGGAAGGCAGTAGAGGATGGCCCAAAGCCTTGGGACCCTGCTGCCATGTGGGAGATCCAAAGGAAACTCCTGGCTCTGTGACAGTCCAGACAATGGAAAATGGTGACAGCAAGGCTAGGTCTTCTGAAACGTTTCTAGGATATGTCCATAACTGACCCTTGCCATCACCTTGGGTTCTTAGAAAGTCCCGAAAGAGGAGTGAGGGTGCTTACCGTACGGCAATGTCTCATCCCAGGATGAGATCTTTCTTGCTTTGGTCTCTGTACACGCAAGGACCTGTTTGCCTGGTTCTGTTGTTCGCTCCTAGGTGGGATGCAATTCTTACTGGTTGGATAGCTTAGAGTGCATGCTGCTTAAACTAATTGGGTATCTGTGTCCCATGCCACTGCAGTTGACTGGATAGTTTGTAGTGTGCGTCAGTGTAAGCTGAGTGAATGAATGATTCCCATCAAGTACCAGGGCTCTGTTAGTTGATTGGATGACTGTCGCTTAAAAACCCCTTAACAGGGCCCAGTGCAGTAGCCTCATGACTAAGTCCTTGTCTTGCACACACTGGGATTCCGTATGGGCACCAGTTCGTGTTTTGGCTGCTCTACTTGTGGCCTAGGAAAGCAGTAGAGAATGGCCTTGGGACCCTGCACCCACATGGGGGACCTGGAAGAAGTTCTTGGCTCCTGGTTTGGATCGGCTCAACCCTGACCATCACAGCCATCCAGGAAGTGAATAGGTAGATGGAAGAAAAAGAAGGAACTGCGTCATCGCCAGGAACCTGACGTCTATAACAGCCTGCCTCAGGGGCTGATGAAAAATGCATCTCCAGGCTTTGGTCCCTGGGACACGTGGATGGCACATTCAGGCTCTTGCCAGTGAGACCACCAACAAAATGACTGCCCTCTAGGGCTGCAGTCGGGGGGCTGGGACAAGAACATTTTTGCTGTGTACATGAGGCACAGCTGGGCTGTTCCCACCAGGGGTCCCAGTCTCCCTGCTCCTCGGTGTGGTCTGCACGGTGTCACAGCTTCCTGCCATCATCCTCTCCAGCTCAAAGTTATCCTTAGTTTCAGCTTTTTCCATCTAAGAATTCCAGCAAGATGCAGAGCTATTAGGAAACAGGATGAGCCATAGTTTCCCAAACTGTGTGTTACATGGAATAAAAAGTAAAGGAAGCAAGGGGCTCACACCCAGACCCTGGACAAGGACTGTGCTGTGGGCACATGGAGCCTCCCCAAGCCCAGACATGGAAACTAGCCCTCCCAGACAGCCGCTGTCATGGTACAGTGGGTTCAGCCATCATTAGTGCTGCCAGCCCCTGCTGGGTCCACTACTTCCCATCCAGCTTCCTGCAAAGGTGCCTGGAAAGGCAGGGGCAGGTGACTCACGTACTTGGTGGATCCCTGTCACGCAGGTGGGAAACCTGGATTGAGTCCTGGCTCTTGTCTTGGGCCTCACTGCTCCTGCCATCTGGGGAGTGAACCAGCAGATGAAAGATTGCCACTCTGCCTGTCACTGCTCTTCACACCCGCCGTGCAGCGGGTAGCTTTCTGCGGACAGGGGTTTGTGGCTTGGAGCACCCAGATTTCGTGTCCCCCAGCAGTGAGCATTATTCTGACTTCCTCCACCCTGGGCATCTCACCTGTAAGCAGCCGTGACTCTTGCCGATCTGACACATCTACTGTGCCTATTATCACCATACTAGAGCCCAGACTGATTATCCAGAATCACAATACTTTTCACTCACAAGCACGGAGCCTTAAATTTCCACCAGGCTCTCTCCTTTTTTCTTTCTTTGGTGATTTGATTTTAACAAATTTGAGATTTATCTTTATTGGAAAGACAGATTTACAGAGAGAAGAGACAGAACTCCCATATGCTGGTTCACTCCTCAGATGGCCACAACAGCCAGAGCTGAGCTGATCTGATCTAAAGCCAGGAATCAGGAGATTCTTCGGGGTCTCCCACATGGTTGTAGGGGTCTAAGTCTTTGGGCCATTCTCTGCTGCTTCCCCAGGTCATAAGCAAAGAACTGGATTGGAAGTGGAGTAGCCAGGACATGAACCAGCGCCCATATGGGATCATGGCACTTGAAGATAGAGGAATAGCCAATTGAGCCATTGTGTGGGTCCTATTCTTTTTTTTTTTATTTGAATGACAGATAGGGACACAAATCTTCCATTCACTGGGTCACTCCTGAAAGTGGCTACAACAGCCAGCGCTGGGCCAGGCCTTCCATGTGGATGTTAGGGGCCTACTCACTCCCTTGAGTCATCAGCACAGCACATTAGCAGGAAGCTGGAGTCAGGAGCCTGAGCCAGGGTACCTCGGTGTGGGACACAGGCTGTTTAACCCCAAGGCTAAGTACCTGGCACCCTAGCAAGCTTTGGGAGAAACTTGGGCGAGTTCGCTGATGAACCCTTCTTGTCAGAACCTCCAAGCTGGAGTCCAAGGGAGACTGAACCCAGAGAGCTTCCAGCATCCTCTGACCTGGGCTTCTGTGTGAATTTTATAGCATGCCCTTGTCTGAACATTTAGCTATAGTGACTTACTGGTCATTTCATCACTAGTCTTAAACAACTCAGCTTTCCAAGTGGCCAGTGACACTACCAGAGCCTCCCATAAGGGAGCTGGGACTTCTGCCGTCACAGCCTCCACACCTGCGTGCAGGTGCACAGGGGACAGGGAGCCGAGTAGGCAGGCAGGTGGCGTGCTTCTTACTCAGTTCCCAGCTTTTTTTTTTTAAAGATTTATTTATTGGAAAGTCAGATATACAGAGAGGAGGAGAGACAAAAAGGAAGATCTTCCGTCCGATGATTCACTCCCTAAGTGGCTGCAACAGCCGGTGCTGCACCAATCTGAAGCCAGGAGCTTCCTCCAGGTCTCTCACACGGGTGCAGGGTCCCAAGGCTTTGGGCCATCCTCCACTGCTTTCCCAGGCCACAGGCAGGGAGCTGGATGGGAAGTGGAGCCACCGGGATTAGAACCGGGACCCATATGGGATCCTGGCACGTTCAAGGCGAGGACTTTAGCCACTAGACCACCGCGCCAGGCCCACATCCCAGATTTATTAGTCCTAAATAAATAAGTGTGAAAACATCAATGTCCATACTCCCAGACACCATTTTTCTCCTCTTCGTTTCTCCCCCACATGCAGTTTAAGCCACAGGTGCACCTATTCAGTCACTGTCTGAAGGCTGGGCTGCAACCACGCCATGTCCTGGGCTGTGCGCAGCGGCACCCAGCTACGCGGGTACTGTCAACCTCTATTCTTTGCTTCAGGGGCCCAACCTGAATTCCCCTGGGGACCCCTATCAGAGCGGCCCTGAGGCTACTGCTGGGCCCTTAGCTTCTCTGCTTGTCCCTCTGCAGTCACAAGGGAGTGAGTGGCCATTGGGACTCAGCAGCTCCATGTCCAGCCCTTGGGAAGAGCTTCATCCTGTGACGCTTGGTGCTGTGTGAGGCCCATTTCCCACCTGGCACAGAAAGGGCTCACGTCTTCCCCTGCCAACAGTTCACCCACTGCCTAGGGGAGAAACTGAGGCACTGCTGGATCCTTTACACTGTCAGGACCTCATGGAGGAGGCGGGGTCATTGTCTCCTTCCCTTTTACTTGGTCGTCTTGGCAGCCGAGGCTCAGGGTTTGGGTCTGCATTCTCCTGATCAGAAGTGGCCTCGTCATCACTTGGGAATTCCTGCACAGAGCCAGAGAAACCCAGGCATGAGACTGCGCTGTCCTCAAGGCCCTGGTCTGGGGGACAGCAGTGTCAACTATGCAATGGCTGCCGCATGCCCCCCAGGAGATTCAGTAAGGGCTCTGGTCCCCTCCCCCCATCCTCCCTTCCCTGTGCTCTCTCCGCACCTCCCCGCTCTGGGCCAAGGTCCTCCTGGGCCTTCCCTTTGTTCCAGCTCCACTCAGCCAGTCAAAGGTGACTCTTACCGGCCTGAGACCCTGACCCCGCCGCAGGGTGGCGTAGAAGTGCAGCACACGAGGGTCACAGCGAACCACCATGGGGTCGAAGTCCAGGACGCGCAGGCCCTGCAAGTTGCGGGCCCGGGAGAGGGCCACGTATGCTTGGCCGGGGGCAAACACGCGGCCCAGGGAGATCTCCACACAGTCCAGGGACATTCCCTGCGGACAGAGGTACAGAGACGGGGCCAGGTCAGTGCACAGTTCTTGGCACTCCAGAACCAGCCCTGGATCTCCTTGCTAAGCCCAGACAGCCTTGAAGCACAGGGAGTGTGCGAGGAGAATAGCAGAAGACAGACTGGGATCCCAGTTGAGGGATGGGGTGGTCAGGTAGGTGCAGATCCTGCCTCTGCCACTTACTAATGGAAGGCTGAATTGATTCCTGCTCTGCAGAAGCTTAACCTCCCAAAGCCTCAGCATCTCCCCTGCTCCCTCCCCCTCAGATGTGTCCCTTCCTCCCTGTCCCCCAGCTGCTGGCCCAGTCCTGCCTGCAGCACTGGTGTTCACCTGGCTCTTGTGGATGGACAGTGCCCAGGCCAGCTGGAGGGGCAGCTGCTTCCGGCTGAGGATCTGGCCCCCAGTGGCATGCACCGTCCAGCGGTCTGCACGGATGACCTCGGTGACTCCGCACAGGAACCGCACCTGGGGCAGCCCTGTGAACGGCAGGAAGAGGGCCGAGGTCTCAGTGCTGCTTGTGGCTGAGAAGTGGGGGCTAGGGCCTTTGGGGCTTCCCCTCCTGGTTGTTTTCTCCCCTTAGGCACCCCACAGGGTCTTGCTGCAAACTCCAGCAGTAGGACCATCCCCTTCTACCATCACTCACCTCTCCCTTCATCCTGGAACCCAACGACCACGCCCCGGGCACCATTCACCAGGCCTCGGGACACAGCCAAGTTCTTCACCAGCATCACCTGCCAGGGAGAGTGGAGGGGCGGACTGGGCAGGAACCCAGCAGTGGCTGAAGGTGGGGGCTGTCGTGGAGGGTACTGAGTTCCCAGTCTTTAGCTCTGTTGTCCATGGGCTGGGGAAAGCTGCCCTGGTTTCCGGGGAAATGAAGGGTTCAGTTTGTCTCAAAAGGAGGTGCTCAGATCAACAGGGTGACACAAATCACAGGGACTTGAAAAGAATGCGATCCAGTCCTGCCTTCTCCCTGTCCCCCAGCCACACTATGCTGTCTGCATGAATTTTTGTTTATCTGAAAAATGGGGAGACAGGGACAGAGAGATGGGGAGAGAAAAAGAGGGAAAATGAAGAGATCTTCCACCTTCTGGTTCATTCTGCAAATATTCCCCACAGTCAGGGCCCAAGCAGGACCCAGGTACTCCATCTAGGTAACCTACATGAATGGCGGGGACCCAAGGACTTGGCCCAGCCCTGTTGCCTCCCAAGTAGAAGCTGGAGTTGGAAGTGCAGCAGGGGGACTAAAATCAGGAACTGAATGTAGGATGCAGGGAGCCCAAACAGTATCTTCCCAGCTATAAACACTTCATCCTCCTGCCCCATTTTAAAGATCGCAGTGGGGGGAGAAGTGTCATTGTGTCAGAGTATGATAAACACTCACATCCCACATGGGTGTAGGTTTGAGTCCCAGCTGCTGCACCTCTGATCCAGCTCCCTGCCTATGGTCTAGGAAAACAGCGGAAGATGGCCCAAGTTCTTTGGCCTCTATACCCACTCTTCTTTTGGGGAGACCCAAAAGAAGCTCCTGGGGGCTTGGTGCGGTTACCTAGTGACTAAAGTCCTCACCTTGCACCCACTGGGAATCCATGTATATAGGTGCCGCTTTATGTCCCAGCTGCTCCACTTCCCATCCAGCTCCCTGCTTGTGGCCTGGGAAAGCAGTGGAGGACGGCCCAGAGCATTGGGACCCTGCACCCGTGTGGTAGATCTGGAGGAAGCTCCTGGCTTTGGGTCTGCTTAGCTCTGGCTGTTGGGGCCACTTCAGAAGTGAACCAGCAGATGGAAGATCTTTCTCTTTGTATCTACCTTTCCAATAAAAATAAATAAATCATAATAACAAAAGAAGCTCCTGGCTCTTTGCAGTTTCAGCCATTTAGGGAGTGAACCAGCAGATAAGAGATCTTTATCTCTCCCTCTCTCTGTGACTTTGCCTTTCAAAGAAATAAGATAAATCCTCAAAAAAAAAAAAAAGAGAGAGAGAAGGGGGGTGATGAGGTGAATGTGACCAAGGGAAAGGGACTTGACCAGAGCAACACTTGGAAAAGTGCAGGGGTAGGAAGAAATGGCCAAGAGAAAGCCAGGAGGGTGGTGTGGTCATGGCTCGACCCGTGGGCAGCAGGCTGCCCTGGGCAGAGGACGCAAGCCCAGGATCCCAGGGTGTAGATCTTGCTTCCTACCCACCTGGGCCCCCAGCTTCAGCTGGAGAAGCCGGCTGACAGGACACTGGGCATCCAGGATGTGGGCAAGTTCGGGGTCACTGTCCAGAGCCTCAAAGCTGTGCATCTCCCCTGGAAAGAGTTGCAGAAACAGATCCCACATCACTGCCTTGTGGTTCTGTTCCCAAAACCACCAAAGAGATGGGGCTGCAAATCAGCTCATCGCATCTCTCAGAGCCACGGTGACTCCTAGGAACCTAAGAGCCTCCATGGGCACAGAGGTTGCGTCTGGGGCTGCCTAATGGGCATGCCCCGCTTCGGCTCGCGGCTCACCTGGCAGCTCCTGCAGCCGCTTCTCGTTGGTGAGGGCTACGTCATCCTGGTGTGTGCACAATCTTGTGGCCACAATCCCATCCCGCCCCACCTTGTGGGTGGCTGTGGCCCGCAGCTGACGGGTCACCACATCGGAGCACCTGTGGGAGCTGGGCTGTCAGGATAGGGTCCCACCTGAATACCAGGGAAAGTGGGGAGGGAAGAAGGTAGAGGGCAGTGGAGGAAGCAGGGCCCAAGCAGCAGGCTATGGGTCAGGCCTTGGGATGGGATGAGCTGGGCCCCAGGCTGGCCAATCCGTCTTTGACACAGAGAGACTGAGGCTGCGGTGGGGAGTGGGAACAGGTCACCCCAGTATGCTCCTGCAGAGGCCAAAGATTTGCAAGACCAGCCCAGGAGCAGATAGGGATGCAACGCTGGCCGCCCTGAGCTCACATCACTTTGGGACATACTCTTGTCACCTGCCTACTGCCGCAGGCCAGGGGTTCTCTTTCCCAACCCCCCCACCCCCCCACCCCGTCTCAAACTTCCTCCAGGGACACGCACTGTCCATTAGCCCATCTTTGCTTCCCTGAGCCATACTCTGTGCCAACTCTGAGGGAGCTGGTTCTCTCCAATCACTTCCATGGGGGCCATGCCTCTCCTGGGTTGCCCGGGGTCCCAGCCTCTGCCTGTACCATTTGTTGTTCTGGAACACCTCTCCTCTCTGATCCCCTTCCCTGGATCCCTGGGCCCAACAGGGACAATACAGCCCAGGCCTGTATTCTTGTCCCATGGCCTCGTCTCTGTTCCTGCGGCCCACCTGCCCAGCCTCACAGCCTGCAGCAGGGAAATGAAAGCCTGGTCCGTCTGCCTCCATACTTCCGTCAGCTCCAGGGTCACGGGCACACAGCGCCTCCAGCTTTTGGCCTGTTGGAGACAGGATTGGGAGGGTGGGTCAGATTTGGCTTGAGTGGCATCTGTCTGATGGGGGGAAGGGCTGGGCAGGCCCGGGGAGCAAGTGGTACCTGGAAACAGAAGCGTGGGGCCTGGGAGCCCTTGGTCACTGGTGGGAGCTGCAGGAAGTCCCCACAGATGATGAGCTGGATTCCTCCAAATGGCTTGTCCTGTTTCCGCACAGCCCTGCCAGGAGGCCCCAAGGGATTTAGGGACTGGGGTGGGCGAGAACCAGACCCTCCCCCACCAACCCACCGCCTGGCACCACCACCACCACCACTCCTTCCACCTCTCTGCCCTGCCTTCCTGCACTGGCTGCACACAGACTAACCTGGCCACAGCCTCCAGCTTGTCAAACAGGTCCGCCTCCACCATGGAGACCTCATCAATGACCAGCCGTTGGCAGCTCAGCCAGCCCTGCCGCACCCCCGGCCGCTGGGCCAGGGCCACACACTGGTCCAGGGGAGCTTGGCCAGAGCCAATACCTGCAGGGGATACTTTTTAGCCCAGGCAACAGAGACCCCAGCCTCCCATTCTCCCTGCTTCTCACCCAGGCTTGGTCTCCCCACTCACCTGCAAAGGCATGGAGGGTGGTCCCACCAATATGGCAGGCCGCCACCCCGGTGCTGGCCGTGGCCACGGTGCCTGTCGGGGGCAGGGAGCCCAGGATGCGCTTTAGCAGGTACGACTTCCCTGTGCCTGTGCCAGGGAGCAAGATCAGGAATTGCCTGTCCCTCCAGTAGGCCCCGCCCACCACCGCTCTAGTACCTGGCCCCGCTACTACCTGCACTCCCGGTGAAGAAGATACTATGGCCTTTGAGCACCGCGGCCAGCACGGCGGCCTGCTCTTCGGAAAGCTGTGGCTTGGCAGGGGGCAGGTGCAGCTTCTTCACGGGCAGGGGCCACTTTGGGGTTTCCTGGGGAGACAGGCCTGAATTAGGGCCCTCCTGAAGTCCCCCTCCCTTCTGGGCCTGTGTGGATCGCAGGCCTATTAGCCCTTTGTCCTTTTGGAACTCGTGGGTTACTCTGGTTCACGAAGTAGCAACCCTGGGCCCTGATCCCCCACAGAGCGCATCTGCATCCTCCGTCAGCTCCCTCCTCAGGCTCCCTAACCCTTCTTGCCTTGCCACCCAACTTTCCTTCTCACTTCTCTTTCTAGTTTAACTCTGTCCCTGTCACCTCAAAACACTCAAGCCGGGGGCCCAACACTGTGACAAATCAAGTTAAGCCACCAACACGGTTGCTGGTCGGAGTCCTGACTGCTCTACTTCTGCTAAAGCTCCCTGCCAATGTTCCTGGGAAAGCAATGGAAGACGGCTCGAGTGCTTGGCCTCCTGCACCCACTTGGGAGACTGGAGTTCCTTAGGGAGTGAACCAGATGGAAAATTTGTGTCTCTCCCTGTCTGCCTTTCACATAAGTAAATAACATCCAAAACAACAGCCCACTCAAGCCCAATCCTGCCTAGCCAGGCCCTCTTCTTGTCCCATATTCTCATCAGCTTGGTCTCCAACACCCCTTGTGGTCCTGAATCCACCTGTCCTATTGGAGATATTGTCATTCCTTTCCCTGTGGCCCTATCTGATTGGATGCTGGCTGCCCCGGCACTGCTCACCCCCTCATTTCTATTTAAGGCCTCTCTCTTCCCTGGCCTGCACTCTCCTGCTTTTCTTGCGTCTTTCCAGGGTCCCTTCACTTCCTCATTTAAAATAATAAGAAGAATAATTTTTGATGTTATTTACATAGTTGACAAGAATGCATGCCCCCTGAGGACCACTGCACAGGATGGGGAGGGTCGAGGTGTGGGGAAAGGTAGGTGGTGCAAATGCTTCCAATCTTCCTTTCTCTTTTCTGCTTTATCTTTGTGGGTCGGAGGGGGCAGGGTGGACACACACTGCTCCCAGCTGCCGAACTACATCCCTACTCCGAGATGGGAATGTCCACTTGATGTCATGCTAGAAATCCCAAAGTGACGATTCTCCAGGTTCTCGTGGCCTGCATCTCCTTCCTTCCTCTCTTTCCCACTAGCAGGCTCAATTCCCACATCCCTGTCACACCCAGATGTCCCGGGACGCGCGCGCGCACACACACACACACACACACACACACACACACACACACACACACGGCGATTCTTGCATTCAGAGGGCAGTACACACACTCACCGTGCTGGACCCCCCGCCTTCGCCCGATTCCGAGGGCTGTTTCACGAGCGTGGTGTTGGGGGCCCGGGAGGTCGCCACGCGCTGCAGCTCCTCCGGCTGCACCGGACTGACGGTGACAAAGTCGCGGGGCCGCGGGCCGAGCAGCTGCGCGCGGGCAGAGGGAGGTCCGGGTCCGGGGGCGGCGGCCAGCTTGAGGCGCAGCGTGCGCAGGAAGCGGCGCAGGCGCTCGGGCGGACAGTCCGACAGCAGCAGCTGCACGGCGCCCGGGCGCGGGGCGCAGGCAGCCGGCAGCCGCAACGTGGAGCGCCCGGAGGCGGCGAAGCGCGTGAAAAGGCGCGCTGCGCGCAGTGGGAAGCAGCGTGGCCGCCCCGCGGGCCCCGGAGCCTGCAGGCGCAGCATGAGCTCTCGGCGCTCGTTACGTCCCAGGCTCAGCTCTGCGGTGCGCAGGGCCTGGCGCCTGCGGGGCTGGCCGCCTGGGCTCAGCTCCTCCACCGCTACCCGGCACCGCAGCTCCGCGTCGCTGCATCCGGCAGCCACCGTTGGGGTGTCCGAGAGCATCACCTCCGCCTTTCGCTGGGTTGTGGAGAGACCCGAGCGCGGGGATCGCGGGGGTTTTCGGGGAGGAGGGTGCGGGACGGGGAGCAAGGCGTCTCTGGGTCACGGAGGCTATCCTGAGACGGCCAAAGGTCTGGGGGTTCACCGAAAAGATGTTCTGAGAAATGAAATCGGTTGCACAATATCCAGAGCTGGGTCTGAACAGCAGCGTGGGGTGCCTCCAGGCCTGGGGAGCTTCGAGACCTACAAGGGGGTGTGCAAGAACAAGCCCGACTGCAAGAACGCCAGAATCTCCCACCGTCCTCCAACCCCCAACGAGACAGATACACCTAGGAGTATGCGAAAGGGCCTGACAGGTTCTGGGCGCCCTCGGCCTGTCCTCCAGGCGCGCTCGTTGGTTAAAACACAGCCAGGTCGGCTGCACCGTGACCAGAGTGGAAAAGAAGCCAGGGGGGATGAAGGAGTCCAGGCCGGGGTGATGCCCTAGCTCCCAAGGTGGCGATCGGGTGGCTTGGGTGCGTGTTTGCCCGGAGAGGTGTCCTCCCGGCTGACCCACCCAGCGGGGGACCCCCAGGGGAACCAGGCTGCCGCGGGGGAGACACTCACTCGTGCCGGCACGCAGAGGAACACGCTGATTCAAGTCGTCCGGGTAGACTAGGAGCCTGGAGCGAAACTTTCAAATAGTAAGGATTTTAAAAATCGCCCTATCACCGGCCGGGGCTTTAAATGCTCCAGCCAGTCACAGTCAGGGGCGTGGCGGTGGGTGTGCCTTCAGTTGGGTGTCTCCGCCTGGGCTTTACCGATCGCACAGGATGACGGGGCTTGGGGCAGACAAGAAGCAGCAGAGGACAGGGCGTCCGTCACCCACCCTGGCTGTCCAGCTGCTGCCCACCCGGCGCCTGGATTGGTCCCCAAGGAAGAGCTGCCTCCGTCTGGCCCGGCACACCCCATTCCCACTCGCACCGTTGTCCACTCCTGAGCCGGCTTACCCCATTCTTTCCTCCCTTGCTTGCCTTTTGTAAGGGTGGATCAGGCTGAGCCCCTTGTGAGGAACTCAGACCCGTGCCAGCTGCATAAAGGGCTCAAGGAAAGGGTCTGAGAGGCTCTCCTCAGGGAATTCTTACTTATCATCTTGCACTGGATGCCCAGAAAATTAATTTATTTAAGAGGGTGAGACAGAAATTTTCCATCCACTACTTCACTCCTCTGCAAATGGCTGCAATGGGGCCAGATGGGAGCCAGGATCCGCCAGCTCCACATGAGTCTCCCACACAGATGCAGGGGATCAAACACTTGGGCCATTTTGCTGCCTTCCCAGGAGCGTTAGCAAGGAGCTAGATCGGAAGTGGAGCAGCTGGGATTCCAACCGTGGCTCACATAAGATGTGGACACAGTTGGCCTGGCTTAATTCTGTGCACCACCATATAGCCCTAAAAACTTATTTGTTTTTATTTTTAAGAGATCTATATTATTTTTATTGGAAAGTCAGATATACAGAGAGGACGATTTTCCATTCATTGATGCACTCCCCAAGTGGCCACAAAGGCTGGAGCTAGGCCAATCCAAAGCCAGGAACCTGGAGACTCTTCCGGGTCTCCCACACGGGTGCAGGGTCCCAAGGCTTTGGGCCGTCCTCGACTGCTTTTCCAGGCCACAAGCAGGGAGCTGGACGGGAAGTGGGGTTGCCTGGATTAGAACCGGCACCCATATGGGACCCCAATGCATGCAAGGTGGGAACTTTAGCCGCTAGGTTACCGCGCTGGGCCCAGAATTTGTTTTTCAAGAAATTAAAAACAAGTTATTTTAGAACTAAGTACACAGACTGAATGCAAGAAATGTTTTTAGCCTAAACACTCCCAAAAAACATGGTACAGGCTCCATGTTATTGACTATGTCAGTGACATTCAGTATATAGAAATTAAATAACTTGGGATCCTATATGCCCGCCATCATGGGCACATGGTGAACCGGGCTTGGGCCTGCCTGCCGGAGTTCCAGGGCTGCTTCCTTCCTTGGGGTGAGTGCACCGA
Source organism: Ochotona curzoniae (assembly GCF_017591425.1). Lineage (NCBI taxonomy): Eukaryota > Metazoa > Chordata > Mammalia > Lagomorpha > Ochotonidae > Ochotona > Ochotona curzoniae. The sequence continues at coordinate 68,886,338 of NW_024467122.1, forward strand.
CCGAGGGGGGAGGTCTCTGGAGCCAGGCTAGGCAGGCCCACCCGCCGCTCTCATTGGGCGGCGGACGGGATTGGGCTGGGGCGCGACCTTGCACCTGGGAGCTTGCACCTCCCATTGCTTCTCGGCAGCGGGTGGGTCCCGGGACAGGGCGTCTCATGTCCGGATCCTATATGCCCGCCATCATGGGCACATGGTGAACCGGGCTTGGGCGGCCAGGGCGCCACTTGGTGCCAGGCTTTGCCTCCTGGCCGCCCAGCAGGGGAGCCCTGGGATTTTGGTGGTTTGAATTGCTGCTTATGTCACTCCACTTTGAATCCGATGTGTTTCTGTGAGTTGGAGTTGAATACATCCTAAAGTTTCCCAATGACAGTTCCTCTTCCTTTAAAGAAGGGGTACCACTTAGCAATGCTGACCACCAAATACCAGTTCATGCTAAAGCTTTGGCATGTGTCTTGTCCAGTAGACACACTAACTGGATTAAGGCTACCGCCAAGGAGCACGTGGGCTGGAATGGGGGCTGTGTTCTGCTCCGGTAACAGTGAAATCCCCCTTGGCACAAGTGTGGACTGGGACTGGACGCACCAGGCTGGACCAGACCCCAGTACTGTCTGGTGCTCCTGGAGGACCAGGATAGAAGTGGGGCGGATTATGCTAGGTCGCAACCCCTAATGAACCATGTGTGAGCCGTATGTGGGAATGGACTAGACGAGCCATGGCTGGGCTGAAATATCCAACAAGAACCAGATTGGGTCAAAAGCTAGTCAGGAACTGGGCTAGGGCTGGCTCATGGACCCACTGGCATGCGCAAAATCCGGCACTGGGAGAGGTTCTGATGGAGGAGCCTGGGCAACTCCTCTGGCAGGACACAGACCCCACTGGTAAGCGCAAGAAGCATGAATGGAAACAGCCCAGAGCAGGCCACAAGAAGTTTCCCACTGGCAAACATTAGGCATGGATTGGGGGCAGACCAGGCTAATCAGTTAACATCATCACTGGCAAATCCGAGCACCAGAATAGAGTAAGGGTCGAACCAGGTTTGGTTGCGATAAAAACCAGTCCACACTACAGAATGCCAGGATGAGGTTGACTGTGCCGGATGTGACTGCAGTGCCCATCCAGCACACGTGAGAAACAGGAGGGGAGGGGACAGAGCCAGCGGGGGAATAAGCGGAGGTTCCCCTGCTGGACAGCTACTCCCACTGGAGAGCATGAACTGGGATGGGGGCAGACCAGACTAAGCAGGGCTACAACACCTGTGTGCCTCATGTGGACTAGACCAGGGAAAAGCCAGGATGGGTTGATTGTTCCTTGGGTGCAACCTACAATTAGAATGGGAGAGGGCTGTTTGGGCATAGCCGTAGCATCAGCTGGCAGAAACTGGCACTGGGAGCTAATCCTGTCAAGTTAAACTGCAGAACCACCTGGAAAGTGCACAATCCGGGAGTGAGAGACTTGGGAGGGAAATAGTGGGTTCCCCCCTCTTGGGTTACCACTGCCACGGGAAGGCACGAGAACTAGGACAGGGGCTGGGGTAGCTAGACAGAGAGGCACACCCGTGAAGGCTTGACTGTTGAGCTGGGTAGATGGATCCAAGCTTCAATGCCATTTGCCATGTACGACAACCAGGGGGATGTGGGTCAGATTGGACTGGTCTGCCACACATATTGGCAAACCAGGGTAGGGGGTTGGCCTGGTGGGGGTTATTGTGGGCCGCTCTCATCAGGATGCAGCTCCCACTGGTTTAGGTGAAGACCAAGTATGTGCTGTACAGAACCAGGCTGGACTGCAACACCCATTGGTTCCAGTAGAAGGTGGGGCTGAAAACAGAAGCAACCTAGCACTTGCAACTACCAGCTGACCGGGTGATGGACTGTGCTGGGCCCGGTGCTTGCTGGTGCATATGAGTATCTGGCCTGGGAACACCTCATACGAAGTTTCTTTGGTGATCTGCCCAATTGAAATGCCAGACTCAGAACACAAACCATGAAGGGACAGAAGATGGAACAAGTTAATCAACCACCTCAGCAACAAAATACTGGGCAAATAGAGACGCTATGATGGACAATGTCAATTAATGGATTTTTCAACAACCTCATCGTGTTTGGAGAGGCAAGATTGGCAGCAATTTCAAAACTGGTGACCTATTGAAACCACTTCAACAAGTATCTCGGAGCATGCCCCACATGCGGGACTTGGGGTGGGTGGGAAATCGGGTGGGGCTTCTCCCTCAATATCCCCCTCTACCTCAGATATATGAAGGAAACCATATGGAAATAATAGTCTTACCCACTTTCCTGTAGCCCTTGACCCTTTATGCACAAATTAACCATGTAAAGATTGTTAAAATTAAAAAAAAAAAAGAAATTAAATAACTTAAAAGACATCTGGGAGTGGCTCTGTTGTGTAGCAGTTAAAGCTGCTGCCTGTGACACCAGTCTCCCACATGGAAGCCGTTATGAGTTCTGGCTGCTCCACTTCTTACCCTGGCCCCTGCTAATGGACCCAGGAAAGCAGCAGAAGATGATACAAGGTTTTGGGCTCCTGCATCCACTTGGAAGATCTGGAAGAAGCTCTTGGCTCAGATCAGCCCCACTCTGGTCATTGTGGTCACTTGGAGAGTGAGCTAGCAGCTGAAACATTCTCTCTGTAATTCTGACTTTCAAATAAATATGTAGATAAATAAATATATATACATTTATATAAAAATAAATATAAATCCAAGCATAAAAAAGTCAAATGGAATGGAACCCACAGTGTGGAGTAGCGGGTAAAGCTTCTGCCTTCAATGTGCAAATCCCAAAGGAGCATCCCATAAAAGCAGCGAAAGATGGCAGATTTAGATTTGAAATGAGCAATAATCCCATTCTTTGCTTTAGAACAATACACAAAACGTCTCATTGTCCTCCCAGCACATAACTGTTCATTTTTCTTCTAAAAAATTTTGGATCAGGGCCCGGCACGATGACGCAAGTGGTTAAGGTCCTCGCCTTGCACGCCCGGGATCCCATATGGGCGCCGGTTCTAATCCCGGCAGCCCCGCTTCCCATCCAGCTCCCTGCCTGTGGCCCAGGAGAGCAGTCGAGGACGGCCCAAGGCTTTGGGACCCTGCACCCACATGGGAGACCCAGAAGAGTCTCCTGGCTTCGGATTGGCATAGCATCAGCTGTTGCGCTCACTTGGGGAGTGAATCATCGGATGGAAAACCTTCCTCTCTGTCTCTCCTCTCTGTATATCCGCCTTTCCAATAAAAATAAATCTTTAAAAATTAATTTTTTTTGGATCAAAAGAATCAACATTATATAGTCAAATTAATAGCTCCTCAGCCTCTTGGCTAACTAAGACCAAGTGTATTGGCAACATTGGAACCTATATAGTGATCGCTTCTCGGCCTTTTGGCTAAGATCAAGTGTAGAACCTATATAGTGCCCGGCGCAGTGGCCTAGCGGCTAAAGTCCCTGCCTTGAACGCACCAGGATCCCATATGGGTGCCGGTTCTAACCCCAGCAGCTGCACTTCCCATCCAGCTCCCTGCTTGTGGCCTGGGAAAGCACCCTTGTGGGAGACCCGGAAGAGGATCTGAGCTCCTGGATTCGGAGCTGCGCAGCACCAGTCATTGCACCCATTAGGGGAGTGAACCATCGGATGGAGGATCTTCTTCTTTGTCTCTCTTTCTCTGTATATCTGCTTTTCCAATAAAAATAAATAAAATGTTAAAGGGTTTTGTGTGTGTGTGTGTGTGTGTGTGTGTGTGTGTGTGCTAAATTGCCCCCCATCATTCAAATGAGGAACAGCAGGGCTCCACAGGGTTTTATCCAGGTTTATACTGCTTGAGGACAACCAAAAACAAGCCTAGAATGCAAGGCAGCTGCTTGCCCACCCACTGCACCTGCCCGGCTACCTTGGCACTGCTGCCATGTGACCTGCCAAGCTGGGGAAGGGAGTGCTGCAGAAGGCGCCTGAGTTCTCAGCCCTGGACAGTCACTGCCGCAGCCAGCCCGCACGGACGTGAGACTGAGCGAGTGGTCTTAGAGCCTTGAGCAGTGTAAGATGGGAAAAAGAAGAAACTGTTCTAAAAATGATTGTGTTGAGAGTGGTACGGTTCTGTGAAGCTCCTGAAAGCCACCTGGGGCAGGTGTCTGGTGTAAAATCCCCACTTGGGACACCCACATCTCACTACTCCTGTTTCTGACCCTGCTTCCTGCTAAGCTGCACCCTGAGTTGTACCTGTTACTGTCTCAACCACCTGGTTCCACGCCATCCCACGTAGGACACCCAGACTGAGTTCCAGGATCGCAGCTCAGACTTGTCCATGGTGTTAAGGAAAAAAATCTTAAACTCATTGTGGTGGGTAGACTAATGGTCCCTTTCCCTGCAAACTTTTTCATATACGAATCCCTGGCATTTGTGGCTGTTGCCATCAAATGGCCTAAAAGGCTTTGCAGATATGGTCTCATTAATGATTGTGAGGTAAGATAATCTTGGGTTATCTGTGCGGCCCTATGTATTTACAAGGGTTATTTTATTATTTTATTTTCTATTGTTAACGAGCTTTATTTTATTTTTAAATTTGTATTCTTATTAGAAAGGCAGATATACAGAGAGGAGGAGAGACACAGAAGATCTTCCATCTGATGATTCACTCCCCATGTGGCCACAAAGCCAGAGCTGAGCTGATCCGATGCCAGGAGCCAGGAGTTTGTCCAGCTCCCCCATGCAGGTACAAGGTCCCAAGGCTTTGAGCGGGCCTTGACTGCTTTCCCAGGCCACAAGGAGGGAGCTGAATGGAAAGTGGGGCTGCCCGGATTAGAACCAGTGCCCATATCGGATCCCGACGTGCCCAAGGGGAGGACTTTAGCTGCTAGGCTACCATGCCAGACCTAAAAGGGTAATCTTAAAAACAGAAAGAAGTCTTTCACCTTTTGGTTCACTCCCCAAGTGGTCGCAATGGCAGTAGCTGAGCAGATTCGAAGCCAGAGGCCAGGAACTTCTTCCAGGTCTGCCACGTGGGTCTAGGGTCCAGGGTTTTGGGTCATCCTGTACTGCTTTCCCAGGCAATAAGCAGGGAGCTGATGGGAAGTGGAGCAGCCGGGACATGAACTGGCGTCCATATGGGATCCTAGCGCTTGCAAGGTGAGGACTTAGCCATTGAGCCATCGCGGTGGGCACCCCCAATTACCAGACTCTTTACGAAAGTGCAGGTACGTCCACTCAGCCTTTTTCATGAACCACAACTTGCCTCTTGTGGCGACTGGAAGCCAAAGCCTCAGCGCACCGCGCGGCCTGGCTGACGGTCCCGGGTCTCCTCCCACCAGCGCGCCGGCGCGGCCAGCTGGGCCCTGATTGGCCGGTGGGGGAGAGAGGCGGAGCCCGGAGTCCTCGCAGGAGGGGCACTTCCTGCCTTACGCTCCCGGCTCCGCGGTGCTCTGCTCACTGCTGCCGCCTTGAGGTTGGTTCGGAGAGAGACGCCACTCGGCTTCACCCGCTGCAGCGTTTTACATAGTTTTAAAAGACTTACTTTATTTGTATTGAAAAGGCAGATTTACAGAGAAGGAGAGACAGAGAGAAAGGTGTTCCATCCGCTGGTTTACTGCTCAAATGGTCGCAACGGTCGGAGCTGAGCCGATCCGATGCCCAGAGCCGGGGGCTTCTGCCTGGCTTCCCACATGGGTGCAGGATCCCAAGGCTTTGGACCATCCTCGACTGCTTTCCCAGGCCGCAAGCAGGGAGCTGGATGGGATTGGGAACTGCCGGGATTAGAACCGGCGTCCATATGGGATGTTGGCATGTTCAAGGTGAGGACTTTAGCCGCTAGGCTACTGTACTAGGCCCCCAAAGCAGACAGAGCTTTTGGGGCAGGCCTTATGGTGCAGTTGGGGGGGGGGGGCAAGCCACTGTTTGTAACGCCCGCGTCCCAGTTAGAATGTTTTAAATTTAACTCCCTGCTAATGCATACTCTGAAAAGGCAGTGGAAGATGGCTCAAATACCTCGCTTCGGGCCCGGCACAGTGGCCTAGAGGCTAAAGTGTTCGCCTTGAATGAGCAGAGATCCCATATGGATGCCGGTTCTAATCCCAGCAGCTCCATTTCCCATCCAGCTCCCTGCTTGTGGCCTGGGAAAGCAGTGGAGGACGGCCCAAAGCCTTGGGACCCTGCACCCATGTCGGAGACCTGGAAGAGTTCCTGGCTTCGAATCAGCTCAGCACCAGCCATTATAGCTCACTTGGGAAGTGAATCATCGGATGGAAGATCTTCCTCTCTGTCTCTCCTCCTTGCTATATATATCTACCTTGCCAATAAAAATAAATAAATCTTTTTTTAAAAAGTACCTGTCACATGGGTGACCCTGATGGATTTCTGACCTGGCGCAGTCCCGCCTCCAACTGTTGTAGGAATTTGAGGAGTAAATCATCTCTGTGTCACTCTGCCTCAGGCTTCAGTGGGCCCTTGCTTCGTACAAGAGGACGACCCGGTCCTTGAGGTTGGCATTCAAGGCTTTTCCTGACTTGTCCCCTGACTCCACTCAAGGCATCTTAGACTTCCACCGTTCCTTGCACCTGTGTCCCACACAGCTGATCATTCAAAGCCTGTGTGCAGTCCCCCTAATGAGTTAGGGTACTCTACAAGTTCCTAAGTTTGTGAAATGTTCCCTTATCCTAAACGCCCCCTGCTTCCCGTCTACCCCACTCAGTTCAGCCTCGTATCCCTCACCACACCCCAGGAGGCAGCTCCCAACACACCTGTCTTCCTTCACCCAAGTCCCCTACTGACTTGTCAGTTCTCGGGGGGCAGAGTCTGCCTTTTGGTGACCTGGTCACACCAGGCTGCCAAGACCAGACAGGTAGGACAAGCTGGGACGCTGGAGTCTGGCCGAGTGAGTGGGCTCCACCTGGCCTTTTTATTTCTTTGAGCCTCAGATCCTTGGAAGTGTAGAGGGAGGGTGGCAGCGGAGACCACCACAGGTAAGCACCTACAGTGGGGGAAGATGAAATGAGCTGAGGGGGAAGCGCCGAGGACAGGAAACAGATTCCAGAGCCTTCCCAGGCTGCTCTGAGTGAACGGACAACTCCAGGACGGCCTAGGAGAGAGCACTCTTGCCGAAGAGGCACTCAATGAACGCCGCCGATTGACTCAATGATGTGCGTGCCAAATGGACTTTGCCACTTCCGGAGCCAAAAGCCTGCCATGAATTCCCATTGTCCTGAGGTTAGAATGTGGCTTCAGCACAACCCACCAGTCTCTCCATGCTGAGCTCTGCTTCTCCAGTGTGAGCGCTTTCTCCACATCTCACACCATTGCTCACACTCTCTTTGCTGCCTAGAACACATGTCCCCCGGCCTACGTCTTTGTCTTGGTTTCAGTACCCTTCCCTGTGCATGAGCCGTCTTAGATAACACAGACTCCTCTCTGTTTCCAGGCCTTTCTCTCCCAGAGCAGACAGGGACCCTGAACCCAGCCCTATCTCCCAGGCATTTAGTGGTGTAGGACCTGAAGGACAACGAAAGCGAGGGAAAAAAAAATACTTATATTTTATTTTATTTTTATTGGAACGTCAGATATACAGAGAGAAGAGACTGAGAGGAAGATCTTCCACCCAATAATTCACTCCCCAAGTGACCGCAACAGCCAGAGCTGCGCCAATCAAAAGCCAGGAGCAAGGAACTTCTTCCATGCCTCCCACCCAAGTGCAGGATCCCAAGGCTTTGGGCTGTCCTTGCCTGCCCTCCCAGGCCACAGGGAGATGGATGGGAAATGGGGCCGCTGGGATTAGAACCGGTGCCCATATGGGATTCTGGCATATGCAAGGTGAGGGCTTTAGCTGCTAGGCTAACGTGTGAAGCCTTACCATATATATATAAAGATTTATTTCTTTTTATTGGAAAGGCAGATCAGAGTTACGAGGAAAAGGAGAGACGGAGAGAGAAGAGAAAGATCTTTCATTCACTGGTTCACTCCCCCAAAGGGTCCCAACGGCCAGAGCTAAGTCGATCTGAAGCCAGGAGCCTGGAGACTCTTCTGGGTCTCCCACGTGGGTGCAGGGTCCCAAGGCTTTGGGCCGTCCTCGGCTGCTTTCCCAGGGCACAAACAAGGAGCTGGAAGGGAAGTGGAGCAGCTGAGAAATGAACAGTCGTTCTTTTGAGATGCTGGCTCTTGGAGGTGAAGGATTAGTCACGTGAGATATTGTGCCGTCCCCCTTTATAAACACGGATGCAAGTGGACTGGGAGATTGGCAAAACGCAGTGGAAGTGGGGTTTGCTCAACCAGCACATTGGAGCTATGGCCGCTAGAGTCACAGGTCACCACTGATGCTGCACCAAGTTAATTCCCTGAGCCCTGGCATGAAGCAGGGCTGACCAGGAGAGCAGAAGGGAGGGGACAGCGCTCAAGGCTGGGATCTCTCTCCGGGTCTCCTGGTCTCGGCTGCTCCCAAGGAGGAGGCAAGGAGCGTGGTGAGGATGAGTCACTCCTAGATAGAAGTGGGGGAGGCGGCCCTCGGATCTGGGCCCAGAGAAGGGCAGGAGAGCATTGCGCATGAGGCCCCCACTAGAACCAAGGGGCAGCCCCCCACCTCCCCGATCCGCAAAGGACCCAGGGTCCAGACTGCCAGCCCCAGGAGCTCGCGTTACACGATCCTCTGGACACAGATCTAAGTTCGGGGCCGGACTCCGCCCAAGGGCCCCGGGTTCGGGGAAGAGCCGTGAGGAGGCCGCATGTGTGGGTCCATGCTGGTCCCGCATCCCCCGGCCCCTGGCAGGCCGCATGTGTGGGTCCATGCTGGTCCCGCATCCCCCGGCCCCTGGCAGGCCGCATGTGTGGGTCCATGCTGGTCCCGCATCCCCCGGCCCCTGGCAGGCAGCATGTGTGGGTCCATGCTGGTCCCGCATCCCCCGGCCCCTGGCAGCCTCCTCCACCGCAGCCTTCCATGCGACCCCGCCCGGCCCCGCCCGCGCTCGCGCCTCGGACACAGGGCCGGAAGCCTCGGCCCCCGCCCTAGCCGCGTCGTGGGCAGCCAATACTCAGGCGCAGCCTTGTCCCCTCCGGCGCTGCCTTCTCTCCCCAGCCCGCTCCGCCCGGCTCTTTCCCCGCCCGGCTCCCTTCCCCGCCCAGCCCCGGTGGAGCTCCGCTCGGTCTCCGCTATCCCGACACACGCCCGGCCCCGCCCCAGCAAGCCCCGCCCCGGCGCGGCCCCGCCCACAGCTCCCGCCCCGGCGCGGCCCCGCCCACAGCTCCGGCCCCGCCCCGCCGCGGCCCCGCCCACAGCTCCGGTCCCGTTCCGCTCAGACTCCGCCTCACCACGCCCCTCCCAGAGTGACTCCGCCCACACGCCTCAGGCCCGCCCCCCGCTCAGGCTCCATCCTCGACCCGCCCCAATCCCTGTCCTTGGCTCGGGGTCTCGGTCCGGTCCCGCCCGGCGTAGGCCCCGCCCCGGAGTAGGCCCCGCCCCAGTTCTGGTCCCGCCCTTGCCCCGCCCTCAGCCATACCCGGTCCCTCTGATTCTCGAACCTGCCCAGTTGGTGTCCCCTTTTCTGCCCGGGCTCCGCCCCTGGCCCCCGGAAGCCTCTCCCCGCCCCCGGCCCCGCCCTCCCGAAGTTTCTTGGGCCCCGGGCGGCCGGCGGGACAGAGCGCCGGGAGCCGCCGCCCGGCGGGGCGTGAAGAACACAAGCAGAGCCCTCGGGGCGCCGGGAGTGAGCAGCCGAGCTGCCGAGCTGGGCGGACTCTCCATGGAGGAGGAGGTGAGGGCCGGGCGGGGAGCTGCGTTGGGGTCCCGGGAAGGCCTTCCTCGTTCCTGCCCGCTCCCCTGCTCCTCTGTAGGCAGATGAGGCAGGGGCGAGGTACGGACTGCCTGCTCCTTCATGATGTCTTGGCTCTCAGCGACCGTGGGCATCGGAGCTGTTATTGTTCCCATTGGATTGACTGGGAGACTGAGGCTTCAGCCACTTTGATGAGTTACTGGCTGTGGCCTGGGTTAGTTTTGACTCCCTGCTCCTGCCAGGTCGGATTCTGGGTGGGTGGGGGGCGGACTTGTGTATCTGTGTGTAGAGTTCTGTAGCAAAGATATGCCTAATGGTAAGAGTGTCTGAGAAGCCGGTGATGCCACTTTTATACCTACCCTGTCCCCTGCCCAACATCCCATCCCTGGGAGCTCACACTAGCTGAGACTCCCACCCATGCTGGGGTGGGGAGGCTAGGGGCTGCACCTGCAATACCTTGAGCATCCCTCTACCTGCTCTTGACACTCTAGTTCTGGGCAGGAGCTGGGCACTCTGACCCCGGCTCTTGGCTTGCAAACTCATCCTGCCCCCCTTGCCACCATCGTCCAAATATCTAGTACTTAATGTATGCCCACGGAGTGAATAAATACATCAAGAGGGGCCCACAGCCTCTAGCAGGAAGTGACTTTGCTTCTCATCCCGTGGGTGCGTGTGTGTGTGTGTGGGGGGGGGGTCCCAGCTGCTTCCCCTCCCAGCCCAAGGCAAGGGGATGATGTATCTGTCTAGGGGAGGAGGGATGTTAGGAGATGAAACTTTCTCTCCTGGGGCAGGGGAAGGGGCAGGCTGCTGCAGTCTCTGGGTCCCACCTCCCTGTTTTCTGGGCCACTGTCCAGGAACAGCCTGGCTGTTTGTCGTAGGGGCTCCCTCCTGGGCTGGGCCTTGCGATTCTGTGGGGTGGTAGATAAGTCACTTCCCCTCCCGGCCTGCGTTTCCTCTTCTATAAAACCCGAGGCTTAGCCTCCTCCCCCGAGGGCTTGATGATGTGATTGTGGCCCCCTCTCCTACTGAGTGGGTGGAGGAGGGGGCAAGGACAGGCCAGTGTGTTTTTGCTGTGGTTTCTTGCTCACTGTCCCGGGTGGGGCTGCTGGCTGTGAGGGCTGGGCTCCTGCTCCTCGCTCGGCCTCTCCCCTGCTCCTGGAGGATGTGGCTCGAGATTGCTCCATCTCCTGATCAGGCTCTGCTCCCCTCCAGTTATAGGAAGTTCTCCTGGGCTCTGCCCAGTCCCCTGTGCCTTCTGGCCCCGAGTCTTTAACACTGTGCCTCTCTGACTGTCAGATGCCTCCAGTCTTGAATACACCAGGACTCTGGTTTGGTTTCCCTAAAATGTCTCTTAGATCAACATCACTTGCTGTACCCCAAGAGCCCAGGCCACCTGCATCACCTAGATTCCTCATGTCTGCTCTGGGCGTCTTCTGTCTTGCGTCCTGACCATCCTCTGTCTCAATGACCACCAGTGTGTGCAGTGGGCTGGTAGTCCCCATCCTGGCTGGGGCTTGGGAAAGAGGTACTGACCTGGCTGCTAAGTGTCTGTGTGCTGTGTTCCCTGGGCCTTGGTGTGCACATCTGTACAATGAGAGTGTGCTGGTCAGCCATGGGGTCGTGTGTGTGTCTGTGTGTGTGTGTGCAACAGATCTGAGAGCTGCAGATGTTGGGGGGAGGATCCCACTGCTGCCACTGGTACCAGGTTGGGAACCCCAGATCCAGGTTTTCCTGTCTCCGCCCTGTGGCTTTGCCCCTGCCCGCCTGTAGTCGGGGCCTCTCTGGCTTGGCCTCCGTCAGCTCCTGGCTGTCTGCTTGCTTTTGCCCGTTGAAGACACACAGGGCACCCAGCTCATCTCTGGCCTTTTCTAGGCTGTGCTGTCTGGAGACACCCTTCCTAAAGGGCTTGGTAGAGTTTTGCTATCTCTTTTTTTTTTTTTTTCTTTTTCTTTCTGCTCTAAACTCTGCTGCCTGCAGGGACTTTCCAGAGTAACCCCGAGCTCTTCCCCCCAGCACCCCTACAGGCTGGAGTCCTCTCAAGCAGGGGATCCCACTCCATCTCCTAAAGACTTCCTTAAGTGGAACCCTTCTGTGTCCCCCCAGGCACAGCCTGAGCCTCCCAGCTCTGTGACTCGCTGGGTTCTTAGAGAGTTGGTCGGAGCATCACCGGGCAAAGACTGTTAAAAGCTGCCAGTCTTGTGAGACAGCGGCTGATCTTTTCTGTCCTCTGCTCTGTGGCTTTCCATCTGTCTCCACTGTGTATGGGGACCTGACTTAAAACACACATACACATGCACACACACACACACACACACACACACACACACACGAGAGAGAGAGAGAGAGAGAGAGAGAGAGAGAGAGAGAAAGAGAGAGAGAGAGAGAGAGAGAGAGAGAGAGATCCAGAGACTGCCCCATGGCAGAGCAAAAGGGAGCCAAGCTTGTGCCTAGGGGAGCACTAGGAGCTGCTCCTAGCAGGCAGGGGGAGGCCTAGGGAGGACGGCTGGGAGGGAAAGAGGCAAAACAGGAAGAAGAGCAGTCCGCTGGGCACTAAGCGGACAGGAGGGCCGAGAAACTGGGCTGAGCAGGACAAAACCTCCCCTGTGAACTCTGCCAAGGGGTGGGCCCCTTATTAAAACTTCTGGGACACAGCCAGGCCCCCTGGCGGGAGGAGGTCTGAGGGGGTAAGTTTGGAGGCCAGTGGGACCTTGGCCTCTGGCCAGGCCTCCAGTAGGATAGCCTGGCTGTGGTTCACACCATCTGTACCCCCTCGCATGTTCTTTCCCCTCTCCTCCCAAAGTGTAGTGCTGCTCAGTCCCACCCTGTTGAGTGCTCATCCGTGCAAGGGCCTGGCCTTGGAAGGTGTGTTGCACACAGACTACAAGCAGGGCTACAGCTCTCCAGTCTGTGGGCTACGGGAGAGGTGGGCAGGGGTCCCTGGGTAAAGGATGTTCAGAAAGATTGCACTCACATGGTGGTGGTGGGGGTGGACCCCCTGAAAATCAAAGGCTGAGATTAAGGTTCAGAGATGGAAGATCTGGCAGCAACTACACCCCCACCTCTGTCCCTTTGCAGTTCCTCATGCCTTGTTTTCTCAGGCCAGAGCCAGGAGCCAGATAGCAGGAAGTTGGACTAAAAATGGAGGAGCCAGGACTCGAACTAGCAGTCTCCCATGCTTGGGATGCCAGTGTCGTGAATGACAGTGCCTTACCCACATTGCATTATTTCCCCAGTCTTTGTTTCCGGAAGACTAAGTCTCCCCTTCTGCTTGGAGGCCTAGGCGGTGGCCAACGACTACAGCTGCTAATAGGAAGGGTGTGAATGTGTGAAACGTGGGGTGGGGGCACCACTTGCCTAGTTCCTCTCTTGAAGCCCTGGCCTGTGACAGGCTACAGGGGCCACCTAATATATGGTCGCAGTAGCTGTGAGGGGAGGTGCAGTTGAATGCGAGATGGGCTGGAGGTACCTGCTGCTTGCTGGAGGGCACTGGTGTCCCCTCTTGCCCTGGACAGGGTGATCAGCCTCTATTTTCCTCTTTCCGCTCTATCTAGGAGGACCATCCAGAACTTCCTGCACCCTCATTTCTCTTACTGTCTGTAAGTTAGGGAGAGGTCCCATATTTCCAGACATCTGAAGCTACCAGCTGCAGTCCAGAAGGGCCTCACCTTGAATTAGGAATTAAACCTGGAAAGGGGGGGTCCCTGAGAGCCAGAGGGGATACCAGTGAACACATTTATTGAGCAATTACTGTGTGCTGGGCACTGTATAGGCACCATAGTGAACAAAAGTCTCTGCCTTTAAGAAATTCTATTCTTTACAACTTCTGTCAGTGTTTCCATTTCACAGATGGAGAAACTGAGGCTTGGCGAGGTTAAGTGGCTTGCGTCTGCTCTGCCTGAGTTGGGCTCCAAAGCTTAGACCCTCTACCACCAGGGTGTGCCATGTCATGAAGGGGTGAAACCCTGGCCTCTAGGTCTGGGCTTGTCCTGCCAGAGGCAGCTGTGGCCTTGGAGTGTCCCTGGGGAGGGGTGTGTCTCTTTTTCAGGCCCCCTTTTTTGGAGTTTTATGTAAATGACAGCACAGTCAAAATTAGTCAGTGCCGATTTCCTTCTGGCAGCTTCTAGAGTCTGTCTTACTCTTGGCGGTTGCTCTTCCACTCTCTGCTCCGAGTTCACTCCATAGCAGTTGATTACAAAGCAGTTGGGTGCGTCTTTATTTTCAGTTCATAGCTATTTCTTGAGTGTTAATACTGTATACAAGAACAAGGCAGGGGGCCCAGAGATGAACTGACACCATCTGATAGGCAGGTACCTGCTACCCAGGAACCCAGGCAGGTCGTGGGTCTTGGATGGGAACAAGACAGGGTCTGCAGGGCTCCTCTCTGCTCCCTGATTGTGTCCTCCGCAGCACTGCCCACTGGGTCACGTGTGCACGTGTCTGTGTGTTCACCTCCTCCCTCTCCCCACCACGAGGGCAAGGGCTGTGTGATTTTATTTTTCCACCACATTACAAGTGCCCAGTCCCCTCGCTGACCGTAGGGTGGAGCGGGAAAATGCAGGGGTGGAGATCTGTGCTGAATCAGGACTCTGTCCCTTCAGCCCATCGGTTCTCCATTCTGAGCCATCTCACTTTGCCATGGCATGTGGGTGACAACCTTGCTACCTTGGAGGTGGTTACAACAGTTTAAATGAGATGATGGAAGGTGGTTTTTGGCCTGATGGTTAAGGCCCTGGTTATGTTACCGCATTCCAGAGCTAGTGCCTAGGTTTGAATTCCAGATCCAGCTCCAGATTGCAACTTCCTGCTAGTGTGCACCCTGGGAGGCAGTGGTGATGACTCAAGTACTTGTGTCCCTGCCACCCAAGTGGGATAATTGGTACTGTAATTCTTGACTCTGGGCCTCAACCTGGCCCAGCCCTGGCTGTGGCAGGCATTTCAGGGGAGTGAAGCAGCTCGTGGAGCCATCTCTCTGTTCATCTGTTTGTGTGTCTTTCTGCCTCCTGAATAGATACAACTTTTAAAAAACAAGACTGCTTGTGCAAAAATGTCATACAGTGACTCAGTGCAAGGTGCCTGCTGCTGTTATCACTACAGCTGCTGTTGGTACTGTCATTATTTCTGACATAGGATTAGCAAAATCTGCCTTGGGGATTGTGGGGACGCTCATAAACCATGATGTCATTAGGTGCTTATCCTATGGCCACATCCCTTGTATAGCACATGAACCGTGTAGCCACGTGGTAGCAGTTCTCCTAGCATGTCCTGGTACTGTTTTCCAGGGCACGAAGGATGGGGGCGAGAAGCCTCAGAGTACACGGACTGCGGACAAGGCTGGTTGGATCAAGAAGAGCAGCGGAGGCCTCCTGGGGCTCTGGAAAGACCGCTACCTGCTTCTCTGCCAGGCCCAGCTGCTGGTCTATGAGAATGAGGTGAGCACCTGCTTGGCTGTGAGTTTGAGATGTTAAGGGGGCAAACGGACAAAGATGAGGACAGCCTAGGTCAGCAGGAGGAGTCAGCCTGGGATTGAAGACCTGATCCACTTGGTACGCTCTGTGCCCCTTGCACCAGGGCCTAACCTGTGGATCTCTGTGCCCTAGGGTGGGAACGCAGTTCACTAAACCATTGAACTAGATGTGCATCTGGTTTGTGTCTCATTAGTTGTCTACCCATCCTCTGTTAACTTCTTGTCCTAGAGCAAGGTGCCCTGCGACTGATGTCCAGGGCTGAAGCCTGCTCTGTGTTGCCCTAGCGTTAGGAGCAGCAGTTGGGACTCACACTTGTTGGCAACTCTTACATCCCTTGCTTAAGGCATTGGCAGGGATCACACAAGAGTGGATGACATGCTGTATCTTACCCAAGAGGATGCTGAAGTTCCCAACGGCCAGTAATTGTTCAGCATCTTACATCAAGCGGGGGAGTCAGGCCAAGCAAGATACGTTTTTGGTGGAAATGCTCAAATATGTCAAATGCTCTCTGCCGTCTTCGACAGAGGATTTTAGCCTGAATGGACTTTGCCCTGGTGGCTCCGAGTCACTTGTCAGGCTGTCCTGTCCCACCAGACTGACCTTTCCCCTGTTCTCAGTCCATTTACATCTAACTCCCAGTGGGCACTTCTACCCTTGGGCCTCCATATATTACTGGTCTCTTCTCACATCAGGTCTTGAGCGCCTTCTGGTGTCAGCAGACTTGGCATTTGACAACCAGGCCCACTTGCATTGCATCTAAGAGAGAGTAACATTCCAGGCGAGGGCTTAGGCACAAAAGTAGCTTCTCCTTGAGGATGCTGTTTGTTATGGGCTTGGGGACTGTGTCACTCTGTGCCTTTGACAGATGAAATGTATGAGGAAGAGCTGGTCCCGGGGAGAGAAAGGGGCAGGAGGAGGAGCCAGCCTCTTCCTCCTGCTTCAGGGCATCTTGGCCAGGACAGTGTAGTCCCAGGCCAAAAAAGATTGGGCAGTTTGGAAAGATTCCGAGCTGCCTTTCTGAAGCACCTTGATCTTTCCTGCTAGATTTGGGGAACTTGTCAAGTTGGGGGGGGGGGGGTCAGAGAAACGATGGCAGGAGTACCAGGGATGTGGGTGGGGGAGACAGACTATCCCCAGATGCTTCATCCTGCTGCTCTGGCCAAATTAGGATATGCCACAGCTGCAAACGTGGCAGGAGGAGGATATTTTTATCAATAAAGGGGGGTTGTCACAGCTTCCCCCAGTGCCAGCTGCCACAAGAGTTGAGTGACAGGCCATCAGCTTTCAGCTCGCCAGGCTCTGCCCGATGTGTGCTGGACTGCCTCACCACATCTGGCTGCTGCTGGGAAGCAGCAGTGTGTCCAGATCAGGCTTGAGAAGACAAAAAAAACAAAAAGAGGTCATCCTGAGAAACCTAAATGCCATTTCAAGAACTCAGCTGTCAGTGGTGGGGCGCCTGGCTGGAGTCGGAGTTGAGCAACCTCTGTTAGCACAATTCTTTCTGCTGTACGGAGTGAGTGAGAGAAGGTTCTGGACTGTGATGTTCCCAAGATGTTTCCCCGGCTCAGCCTCTGAACTACCGGAGCGCCAGGATGATTCAGCGTTTCGGGTAGAGTTAGGGGGGCGGCAGATGATGACCCGGGATCTGCAGCTATGGGGAGCTAGGCAGGCTGTGGTGCCCTGGGGCCAGTGCTGGTTTAGTTGGGTAGGCCATGGACCTGACGCAGGTGAGCTACCTGCCCTGGATGCTCTCACTGTGTGTGTGTGTGTGTGTGTGTGTGTGTGTGTGTGTGTGTGTGTGTGTGTGTGGAGAGAGATGCGCTTTTCCCGCAGGCTGTGTCCCTTGGCACCCTGGTGGGTGTCTATATCCTGCAGGTGTTCTAGAAGTTTTTGTCTGTCCCCAGCAGGGAACAGTGGGGGCCTGAAGAAGTTAGAGTGTCCAGGCACAGAATGCAGGAAAGTTTCCTACTACGGATGGGTTTTCCTAGCCGTTGTGTTGAATGGAGGAACCCAGAGGGGCTGGAAGGCTAAAGGTTGGAAAAAGACACGTACAAGTGAAAATGGTTGAAAAGATAAGTGATTGAACCTGGATGGGAGACCTGAGCCTGCTTTGGTTTTCGGAGCCCTTTGTACCGGGGGCTAGTGTCCGTCAGGGGTTACCCACCTTGGCCACAAAGTATCGGCCTCCCACTCTAGAGAGCCTGATGTAATGGGTGTTGAAGTTGAAGTTGCCTAGGCTTTTGTTTTTTTTTTTTTTCCTTATTTGTTTTAAGATTTATTTATTTTTATTGGAGAGGCAGAACAGATTTATAGCACTTCAAAGAGAAGATTTAACCATTGAACCAACATGCAGGGCTCAAATCTTGCTTTTTTTGGGGGGGAATTTTTTTATTTATTGGAAAGTTACATATACAGAGAGGAGAGAGAACGAGGAAGATCTTCTGTCCATTGATTCCCCAAGTGGCTGCAACAGTTGGAGCTGAGGTGATCAGAAGCCAGGAACCTGGAGCCTCTTCTAGGTCTCCCATGCAGGTGTAGGGTCCCAAGGCTCATCCTTGACTGCTTTGCCAGGCCTCAAGCAGGGAGCTGGATGCTGGGATTAAAACTGGCTCCCATATGAAATCGTGGTGTGCATGCAAGGTGAGGACTTTTGCTACTAGGTTACCATGCCGGGCCCAGGTCTTGGAGTTGTTTTTTTTTTTTAAGAGTTATTTATTTTTATTGGAAAGTCAGATATATACAGAGAGGAGGAGAGACAGAGAGGAAGATATTCTGTTTAATGATTCACTCCCGAAGTGACCACAATGGCTGGTGCTGAGCCAATCTGAAGCCAGGAGTCAGGAACTTCCTCCATGGGTGCAGGATCCTAAGGCTTCGAGCTGTCCTTGACTGCTTTCCCAGGCCACAAGCAGGGAGCTGGATGGTAATCGGAACTGCTGGGATTAGAACCAGCACCCATATGGGATCTTGGCACGTTCAATGTAAAAACTTTAGCTGCTAGGCCACCGTGCTGGGCACAGGGATTCCGATTACTTTAAGATTTATTTCTTTGGAAGTTAGAATTGTAGAGAGACAGAAAGACACATAAAGAGCTTCCATTTGCTGGTTCACCCCCCCCCCCAATGGCTGCAACAGCTCAGGGCTTAGGCCAGGCTGAAGCCAGAAGCCAGGAGCTTCATCTGGGTCTCCCACATGGGTGGTAGGGATGCAAGCACTTGTTCCTTCTTCCATTGCTTTTCCCAGGCTGTTAGCAGGAAGCTGGATTGGAAATGAAGCAGCTGGGACATAAACTAGCACCCATATTGGATGCTGTCATCTGAAGCAGTGGCTTTACCTTGCTACACTACGGCTGCGTCCCTAAGAATTTGCAGTCGTTAACAGGTTTCTCAGCTGTTGTTAGTGCTGCTGGCTGCTGACTACGGCTGCACAGAGCAAGCTGTGGAGGAGTCAGTGCTCAAGCCCGTGATGAGGGTGTCTGTGATGGGCTGGGCAGGGGCCCAGCACATGGAGTCAGTGGGTGATAGTATCAATTGGGCTCTGGCCCTTGTCTTGAGGTCTGTGCCCCTAGAGCAGATCACGTCACCAGGAACCCCATTCTCTCTGTCCAGAAAAGGAGGTAGAGGTTGAGGGTCTAGGCTCTCCAGGAGAAATCAAGACCATCCAAGCAATAGGTTGCTTGCTGTGGGACACCTGCTAACCAGTCTCCAGGGCTGTTACTGTTTTCACTTCCTTGCACTCCCATTGCCCAGGATGGATAAGTCTGAGCCACGCCAGGAAGTTGTTCCCGCTCCTGTAGATTTCCCCTGAAGAGGACCCAGTGGGCTACCATCATCCCGGCCAGCTTCAGAAGAGGCCCCTGCTTGGCAGAGCCTAGGGTTCAGGGCTGGGAGGAAGCTGTGTTCTGTCCTGACCACTGGGTAGGCCAGGTGCCTCATCTGGAGTCTTGCAGGCTGCCCTCCACTGGGTACCTCCTGGACACTCTGCACTTCCAGCCTCTGAATATAACCTCTTGCTGCTGGATCGGTAGTCTGGGGTCTTCCCTCTGACTGAGAGGTCCTCACCAAATGGGATCCAGGTCTGGGCTCAAGGGTCTGGATGGGTCTGGTTGTGACTGGTTCAAGTCCTTCCTGTCTCTTGTTCCCCAGGACGAGCAGAAGTGTGTGGAGACGGTGGAGCTGGGCAGCTATGAGAAATGCCAGGACCTCCGTGCCCTTCTCAAGCGGAAGCACCGCTTCATCCTGCTACGATCGCCAGGGAACAAGGTAGGCAGGTGCCTGCTGCTGCTGCCTGACCTTTCTGTAGGCCTTGGGCCCCTTGCGAAGATGACCCTACCCGCAGAAGGCAGAGCCAGGTCACACCCCTGGACCTGCCTGTTGGAGTGCAGCTGAGGCTGGGTGGTTGCCATAGGGCGGACCTTTCATTCATTTTGCCTTGGAAACATCCCTCTGCCAAACTCCACCAGGAACTGGCTGGTGGGGAGTGAGAAGAGGGTTCCTGTCTCCTTTCCCTTCCAGATGTGGCCCTCCCCTCTGGGGCTGTGGTTGGACAATAGCCTTTGGGAAGTTGGGCCTTTAGCCTTCCCCACATCCCAGATGCAGGAGGCTCAGGACTGAAGCTAACAAAGATATGTGTGTGGTTTCCACCTCCTCAGCTCCTGACAGTCTGATGGAGTCTAGGCCAAAGGAGAAAGATGCGGCCTCTCCCACCCCAAGCCTTCCGGATGGACTGCCTCTGTTTGCCTTTGCCCTGGGCTCAGCATTAGGAAGCGCACCCCAACTTCCCTCTCCTTGCATTTTTCTTTTGTGGCCATAGCCAGGTTGGGAGAATCTTCCTCAGGCCCGGCTTCATGAGTAGGTGCAGCCTTTCTTGGGTCAGGGTCTGGTAGGTGTCACCACACGGTTGCCTTCACAAATGTCAAGAAGGCTTTCAGGTTGGAGGCCAGTGGCTATAGCACCTCGCGCCAGCTGTCGCCACACCTCACCCCAAGCGCTGCCTGTCATGTGCAGCGTAGCAGAGCGGGGCTGAGTCACAGAGGCTGGGGGCTGGGGAACAGGTCTGGTCTGGGCCTGTTGGAGGCTGTTCCGCTTCTCCCCAGCTTTAACAGCTAGGACCTCAGTGTCCTGTAGTCCCTGTGCTCCTGGGCCCTGGAGATCCTAATTTTTTTTTTTAAGGCGCCACCATCTCCGCCAGGTAAGTATGTGGCCCCAAAAGATGGCGGCATGACAGAGACTGTAATGTTTTGAACCCTGTGTCCTGCTCTGCAGTGTGTTGAGACCAGCAAGGTACCAGGCCAGTGATGGGGAGCTGGAGGATGTGTCCCAGGGTCCAACAGGGGTCTAGGCTTTGCTTGTGATCTGCTGTGGCAGGTCCCCATTTGATTTTCTAGGCCTTGGAGCCCCTAACTGGTCCCAGAGACTTGTTTCTTTTCTGAGTGCAAGCTGAGTGTGTGAATGTGTGTTTGGGAGAGAGATTCTACGCAGGGGTCTGGCTCTTGTGTATGTACTGCCTGTGCAGGTGCCGGGGCCTGGCTGGGCGTGTGGCTCTCAGGGTGTGTAAGTGGTGCCCTTGCTGCTGCATGATTACCTCTTTCCCTCGCTCTGAGAATCAGCTGGTGGTGGGGAGGTGGCCCGAGCCAGCCTAGGGTGGAACAGCTCCTTGTCAGCAGTGTCAGCCAGCACTCTCCCCTTCCCCTAACTCTCCTGAGAGTCCAGGCTGGCTCTGGGGTGATGCTGGGAGCAACCAGTGGGGAAGTGAGGCTGGAGGCAGGTAGTAGGGACCTCCGGTGGAACAGCTGACCCTGGTGCTGGGTGTCTGTCCGTTACAGTCCCAGAAGCTCACACAGGAAGAGAGAGGCCCAGAAGGGAGATGTGGACCAGGCCCAGGGACCCACGTCCCCCACTGCCTCTTGCTGTCCTCTGCCTTTCCCATCGGCCTGGGTGTTCCCCATCTTCAGTGAGGCAGGCCAGTGTGGAGGTCATGTGACCTTGACTGTCTGCTCCTAAGGCTGCCTTTTTTTTCCTCCCCACTTCTAATCAAATAAACAAAGACTCCAGTGTCTTGCCTGCCTCCTCCCCCTGCCTCTCCATCCCCACACCCCTGGCCATGAGGTCACAGGCAGACGCTGCCAGGAAGCAGGGTGGCCGCTGCTGGGCCCTGCTGTCCTGCTGGTCTTGGCCAGCTTGGCCCTTTCCTGTCTCCTTCCCCTCCCCCCTTTTCCTCCCTGGCATCTTGTCCTTCTCCCTTTCCCAGGCTCGCTCTGTGGCCAGTCCTGTGAGCCTCTCAGCTCCTCGCAGGGCCTATGTCCCTGGAGCTCTTAGAAGGGATCTGTGAGGCCTGTGGACCTATGGGACACAACTTGTTGATGTCCCAGTTGTTCCTATTCTGAGCATCCATGGGGATGTCAGACTCCTTCAACCCAGGATGACAGGGCACCCTCAACTAGAGCTGGGTCCCTTACAGCCTTGCCTTTCTTCTTGCCGGGACTCTTTGCTATACACTATGTCTTCTAGGGCAGGGTAGGTGTTCGGGAGCCCACACCTTCCCAGTTACTGCCCTCAGGTGGGCTGGGCTTGTGGAGAAGGGACAGGTCTTGTCAGTTGGATCCAGTAATCCTATTTTTGTCCCTTTGAGGCTTCACAGGAGAACTGGTGCATCTGACCATTGGGAGCTGCCCTCTTGAGCTTGCTCAGTACTTCTCAAGCTCTCTGGGATGTCAGTTCCTTCCCCACACAGGCGCCCCAGCAAGCCAAAAGCCTGGAGCAGGAGCAGCAGCTGGGGTCAGAGGGACCAGCCCTGTGACCCATGTCACATGGCTGGGTAGCCTTGGTAGCCCCCAGATGTGGTGTGGCCCCTCCCTGAGAGCCCCCAGTGGGTCCAATGGCTGGTCCTAGAGGCAGTTGCCACGGCACCCTGGAGTTTCCTGACTTCACTGTGGATCTGCAGCCAGGATTGAGTTTACCCTGGTCATGCAAATGAACACTTGGCTGTGGCCCGGCCTGGGGGAGTGGGTGGGACCCTGGGCCCTGGAGGAGGAGGCTGGCAGCCAGGAGGAAGTTATATAATGAAGATGCTGAGGGGGCCAGGCTGACCCAGGGGTGTTACATAACCGGGAGAGTGGCGGGAGCAAGGCGCCATCTAACACCAGCCTGGGGGCTGGGCAGGCTGGCCACCACCGACAAAGAACTAGGGCATGTTGAGGTCAGAGAGTAGGCAGCCAGCCCAAAGAAAGTGAGGAGAGGGGGGCAGGGAACTTGGGAACCAGTTCATTCATTCATTGGCTCATTCATTCAGTGACTGTTTCTTGAGTGCCTACTGTGTGCTAGGCCCTGGATTGCATGGTTGTGCTTCCCCAGCCTTGCTTTGTAGGAGGTGGATTTACCAGTTTTCATAAAGGCAAGTTTCTGGGATTCCTGTTCCTTAGTGTCACTCTGCCCAGCTCCACGCAGCACTCTAGACACCTTATTGTTTTCCCCAATTTTTACTTCATATTATTGATTTAAGTATATATTTTAAAGATTTTATTTACTTATTCAAAAGAGTTACAAAAAGAGATGGAGACACACACACACATACACAGAGAGAGAATGAGATCTTTCATCTCTTGATTCACTTCCCAGATGACCACAATGGCAAAGACTGGGCCAGGCTAAAGCCAGGAGCCAGAAGCTTCTTCCAGGTCTCCCATGTGGGTGACAAGAGCTCTAGCACTTGAGCTGTCCTCTATTGTTTTTTCCCAGGCACGTTAGCAGGGGTTTGATTGGAAGTGGAACAGCCAAGGAAGTGATTGGAAGTGGAAGAGCCAGCACCCATATGGGATGCCTGCATTACAGGTGGCAGCTTTTCATGCTATACCACAACACCAGCCCTCACCCCAATTTTTACAAATTGTGGTCAGGAATAGATATTTGGCCTAGTGGTTAAGATACCAGTTCAAGGTGCCTGCATCCTACAAGGATTGCCTAGCTTCTAGTCTTAGCTCTTTTGCTAATGCGCACCCCGGGAGTGCAGCCAGTAATTGTTCAAGGGGTTGGGTCCCTGCTGTCCATATGGGAAATCCACATAGAGGTTCAAGCTCCTGGCCTCAGCCTGGCCCAGTTTTGGCTGCTGCAGGCATTTTGGAAGTAAACCAGCAGATGGGAACTCTGCCTGTCTGTCTCTCTTTGAATTAAATAAATAATACAAATCACAGGCAGATGTTTGTAGCATAAAATTCACCATGGTGATTGTCTTTAAGTGCTGTTTCATAGGGCTGTACAACTAGTACCACCATCCATTTCCACGGATCTTGCTGTCTTATAAAAGTGAAACTGTACCCATTGAAAAATGATACATCGTTTCCTCTCCCCTGAGGCCATGGCAGCCAGCAGTTCTGCTTCCAGTCTGTGAGTTCTGACTGCTAGGTCCCACCTCTAGGTGGAATCACAGGGTCTTCATTTTTCTGTGCTTGTTCTTTTTTTTTTTTGCTCAGCCTGCTGTTTTCAGTTTGTCTGTGTTGTAACATTGGTCAGAATTTCCCAACCTTTTTAGGCTCTGTTACATGGAGAGTCTGCATCTTGTTTCTCTGTTCATCCATAAATGGACACTTGGGTCATTTAGCTGCTGTGAATATTGCCACTGTGAGGGTGATTGTAAGAGTGAGAGGCTTATTTATTTTTTTAAATGATCTTCCTGGCTCTAAGCGGGTCAAGGTGGAGGCCTCACTGCTCTGACTGCCTTGCAGGTGGCCCCCACACATGCTCAGAGCCCCAGCTGAGTGGGTGTGGGAGGGGTGGAGAGTCAGGAGTCGCAAGCTCTGTCTTAGACTACCTTGACCGAATAGCCTCCCATTTTTGTATATAAGGTGGGGTGGATTGCAGCTGAGCCCAGTGCGTGAATCAAGGCCAGAGAGGGGATGATGGAACATTAGGCATCCAGGCCTATTTTCCAGCCTTGCTTAGGGCTAGGTATGAGCTTGTCCCTGTGGGCCTCCCCAGTGGACACTCCTGGTGCCTGTGACCTCTGTTGTTAAACTCAGCCTTGTGCTGCAGTCAGCCGGGAACTTCCCAGAAGGGAGGCAGCTGACCTGAGGTGAGGGTGAGCCTGGATCTGGGCCCTTCCTACAGGGTGGGGCCAAGTTCACTCTGAGCCACTGCGAGCTGCTGCAAAGGGAGGTCTCCCTGTGCCAGGTCTTTCTCCTTTGTCTTCAGTCCCTGGTGTGGAGGGTGGAGGAACGATGGGTGTCATTTTGATTGAACTTTGGGATCTTGGGGGGGAAGCTTTGTAAGATCTCCAGTGCTGTTAAACATCTGCTTTCCACCTTACCTGGTTCTCCTGCAGGTCAGCGACATCAAATTCCAGGCCCCCAGTGGGGAGGAGAAGGAATCCTGGATCAAAGCCCTCAATGAAGGGATCAACCGGGGCAAGAACAAGGCTTTTGATGAGGTGTGTTGCCATACCACCATAGCTGGTGTCATTGTGCTGGTGCCCATGGTGATGGTCAGAGAGGCTCAGGGCAGGCAGGTGTCTCATGAGATTAGGATCTTCTAGGGGGATTTTGTCCTTAATTGCTTAGACTTTTAGCTGTTTGGGCTAAAGTGGACCCCGGGGGCAGCATTGTAGAATGCTGACACCCAAGGACAACCAGTGTGTCCCAGCAAGTGCCCTCTGAATATCCAGGGACACTGACTCCTAACACTATGTCCCCTTCTATGTGACATGATTGGGTGAAGGCACAGAAATAGAGTCCTACTCCTTCTCTGAGGAACAGATGATGTGTCTCCCTGGAACTACCTACCCCCGATCATACATAGCCTCATGGAAATAGGTCCTGTAGGGTTCAGCATCCAGGGATTCCCAGTTATACGTGCCCCCTTCTACTTATTCTACCAAATGCCCAAGTTCAAGGGGCCAGATGCTACCTTTTCCTGGGATGGTCCCAGGGGGACACAGAAGGGTAGCAGAGGAGGCCAGGTCCCAGGAAGAAGCTCATGGCCTTGCCTTCCTTCCATGGCTAAGCCCCAAAGTGTCCCCAGGTCTATTGGAAGCTAGTGGGCCAATTGAGGTGACCAGGGCGGCTATAGGGACCCAGAGCACCATGCGGGGATGCAGAAGACTGCAGCAGTCAGTGGGGGCAATGACCCTGTTTCTGTATCAGCTCAATGCCAGAGTGTTACCCCCATAAGCCTGGGGGTGCTGACCTGGCCCCTCTCTTTCCAGGTGAAAGTAGACAAGAGCTGTGCCCTGGAACATGTGACGCGTGACCGGGTGCGAGGAGGCCAGAGGCGCCGGCCACCAACCAGAGTCCACCTAAAGGAGGTGAGGCCATGCAGCTTGGATAGGGGGAGGTTAGTTCATCCAGGGACCCCAGCTGTTTAGGGTGGCAACTGGCCTCAGGGACTCCTCCCCCACCCACCCCCCGACTTTTTTTTTCCTGAGGCCATGCAGAGATGGGTTTTTCTAAATGGTAGTTAGGAAGTGTGATGGAGACAAATGTTTTTCAAGGATACATGAAAAAGTTCATGGAAAATGTAATAAAAATCAAAGCTTATTTTATTGCAAGCATTTTTTGAAATGCATGCTTTCTTTTTTTTTCCCCCCTCTTATTTTCACATTAGGCATTTTCTATAATGTTTTTGAAGTGCAGGTGCAGGTTTCACTGTCCCTGAGCTCATAGCCTTCTCATGTGTTGGATGCTTTGCCCTTGGCCAGAGCTGGTACCAGAGGGAAGCAGGCCCAGAAGGCTGGTCCCTGGCCTTCAGAGCTCAGCTTCCAGCTGGCTGATTGACCTGCCCACAGACCGCTCCAGGCCATGCTGTGCTGCATCTCTGTATGGAGGAGGACTTATCAGGGCAGGAGGGACCATGGAGCCACGGGCATCTGGGCTGACCTGGAAGGGCAGGAGGACTTCAGGGGGCACACTGGGAGCGAGGGGACTCCCGCGTGGGATGATGGGAGGCTGAGACAGCTCAAGGAGTGCCCAGTAGGCTGTGTGGCCCGAGAGTCTGCTTGGGAGCTGTGGGTGGAGGATAGGATGTTGTGGAAGTTTGTGGTATAGGAGCTGGGGTTGGTGCATTCCAGGGATCAGTTTGTGGCTCTGGCTGGAGTGGCAGGGTTAAGGGCCTCCCACCCTAGTGGGAGGACCATGAAGGAATGGGGAGAAGTAGCCCTTCTCTGCCCCAGGAGGCAGTGCAAGGGAGGTCCCCCCAGGGAGTCACTCAGCTGGTTAAATGCATCAGGAGCTTCTCAAGTCTATGGAATAGACAACGGGAGGCCCTGGGAATAGAGAATTTGGGAGACCATGTGGGCAAGGGGTAAGAACAGGAGGCCTGATGACAGAACTGAGATTTTGGAGGCCAGAAAAGAGCCTCAGCAAGTGCTGCGGTGGGGGCGCTGGAAGGAAGCCAGTGGGGAGTTCCGGAAGAGGAAGCCAGGGAGAGAGGGCACTTCAGAGAGAAACAGGTACAGGACTTGCAGGTCATAAATCAGGTTGGCAGCTGCAAATTCCCCGTGCAGGGCTTTGGAAAAGGCAGTTAACTGCAAGTGCAACTTGTTTTCTAAGAGTTGAAGTCAGCTTAAGGCTGAGGTAGGGTCCAGAGTTGGGGGTGCCCTGGGGGAAGGCATGGGGCAAGAAGACCCCAGAGCAGTGGAGAGTATATTTCTGAGATATGGCAACCTGTTCCTGGAGCCTGCACAGAGTGGCTGAGGGAGCCAGAGAAGAGGGAGGTCTGACTGCCTGACAAGAGATGGCAGCCTTGGAGGGAGACAGCAGTGTGTGTGTGTGTGTGTGTGTGTGTGTGTGTGTGTGCGCGCGCGCGCACACGCACACATGTGTGATGTGCACACACATGTGTGAGTTTGTGAGTGTATGCTTTGTATAAACTTGCATGAGTGTACTTATGTTTGTATGTGCGAGCATGAGCATGTATGAGTGTCTGCATGATGATTATGCATGTATATATTTGTGTGCATATATGTGTGTATTTGTATGAAGATGTGTGTGTGCATGTGCTGGGGGGGGGGCTCTGTGGTGGTACCCAGTTCTTGAGAGCATGTGTGGGCCAGAACACATGGGCCTAAAGGGGAGTCAAGGTCCCACCCAAGACCCTTGCCATCTCAAAGACCAGGGGAAAGGCCAGCTGCCCAGCTGCCCAGCTCTGCTGCAGGGTCTCCGAGGCTCCCTGAGAGAGGGTCTCCATGATCACAGGGCTGGCTGCACAGAGCCCGGTGGAAGCAGCTGCTTGCTGGTGCCATGTTCTCCACTGACAGTTGGTGATGGTCGGGGAGCAGTTACATTGGCAGATAGGACGGGTCTCCAGGAAGGCTGAGCAGAAGGGACTGAGTGTAGGTGATTGAGGGTCCTATAACTGAGTCCTGGTCCCTCACCAGCTGGCTGGGCATGGTGGTGGGCAGAATGACTGCAAAGAAGGGACCCAGCAGAGGATCATCCCCTGCCACTAGAGGTGTCATGCTGGCTGGCAGGTACCAGGCTAGGCCTCTGAGAGAGGACACCCTGGCACCACCTACCTGCCCAGTGCGTCCCAAACAGAGAATTCTTCGGAGAGAAGAGAGGATTTATGGGGAAATAATTTTAGCTTCTAATCACTAAGCCTTGGAAGCAGAAGCAGAGGGTGTGGGGCTGGGGCTGGGACACCTATGGGAGGGCTGGGAGACACTTCCTTGAGGAAGGTGGTGCCCACTCACTGTCCTCACCCCTAGGTCGCCAGTGCAGCTTCTGATGGGCTTTTGCGCCTGGACCTCGATGTTCCGGACAGCAGGCCTACGGGATTTGCCCCAAGCAATGATGTCAGCACGACCCAGCCCCGGGAGAAACCCCGGCCCCCCATGCCTCCCACCAAGCCTTCCTCAGCACCCGAGACCAGCAGCCTCGAGGATGCGGTGGAGATTTCTGCCTCAGAGAGAGCCCCCACCCCCAATTTAGCCAGCACCGAGTTCAAGCCTGAGAGCCAGCAGGACCCAGAGACCCCAAAATCTGAAGATGAAGGCCCTAAGCAGCTGCTCAGCAGCGTCTTGCCTGACAAACTGACTGTGAGCTGGGAGAACCCTAGCCCCGAGCAGCCCTCCACCCCAGAGAGTGCACAGACAGCCCAGGGGCCCTGCTCTGAAACCTCTGAGGCCCTTCCCAAGGAGCGTGGGGAACCCCCAGCACCCCCACCCAAGAATCTTTCGGAGAAACTGAAAGCCTGCATGAGTAGGTCCCCAGCTTCTGGGCCAGTTCACAGTCCTGGGACTCCTGCCTTGGGCCCAGAGAAGATCTCTGTGAATGGTGTGGATGATGGTCCTGAACCTACCAGCCCCTCCCAGGCCCTGGGCACCACCGGAACTCTCCAAAAGGGTACAGCAGCATCCACGGCACCGCACCCCTGGGACCTACCACCTCAGTCCCATCTGCGCTGCTCATCTCTCGGCGACCTGCTCGGGGATGGCCCACAGCGTCCAAGGCAACCTGGGGAGCGGCTGTACCGGGCCCAGCTGGAGGTGAAGGTGGCCTCAGAAGAGACAGAGAAACTGCTGAACAAAATGCTGAGCAGCGAGCCGACGCCCCCGAGTGCCGAGGCCTTGCTCAGCCAGGCTGTGGAGCAGCTGAGGCAGGCCACCCAGGTCCTGCAAGAGATGCGAGATTTGGGGGCACTGGGCCAAGAGGCCCCAGCAGCAGGACTGAAAGAGAAACGGAAGGAGCTGGTGACCCTCTACAGGAGAAGTGCACCTTAGGGCCTGCCAACTGCCCTGTTCCATCCATTTGGGCCCAGCCCTGCTGGGAATGGGCTTTTGCTTAGGCTGCCAAGGGGCCCTCAGGCCAGGTGGAAGAGACTCCTCATGTTCTTACTGTCCTGGCCGCTGGTGCCAGGCACCACCTGAGGTGGGGGCCTCATTCTGGCCATCCAACCTTTGAGCTCTGTGTGGCTGCCCTGTCCTAGGCCTTGGGCACAGTGTTAGGGGTTCCTGGGTGTCGTGTCATCTCCTTGCCTCGGCCCCAGTAGTTGATGTTCCTTGAAACTGGCCCTGTTCTGAGAAGCCACGGCGGCCTTGGGCTTTGTTGGTTCATCCCTCTCTGAGCCTGTGGTCTTCTCTGCAAAGCAAGGGTTTTCCCTGCAGTCTCTCACACCCGGAAACATCCCTTAGTCTCATTTGTGCCTTGGGCCCAGCTTGTAGCAGCCTTGCACATTCCTGCAAATGAGCCCTAGCGTGGCCCAACCTCAGTAAAACCGGTAGGTGGCCACGAGGAGTCTGCCCTCAGGTGGATTTGTTTGAGTCCCCAAAGCACCTCCTCAGCCTGAACAGGTCCAGGATCCTGGTAGTTTCTTCACATAATGATATAAGCACATTGGAGCAGGAAACCACATCCCGTTCACCCTTCCCGCACCACGTGGGCTACTCCTTGGCAGAAGAGGTATTTTCTCCTTTCCTTCCTGGTCCTTCTGGATACCTGCTCCTCCCCCAGCTCCTCCCTGCTCCGTATTATCCCCCCTCTACCTGTGCTGCAGGACCATGTCCCATCTTCATTCTGCTGTCACGGCCGGTCCGAGGGCAGAGCTTGTAGGTGCAGAGGTCCTGTAGGTCTGAGGGGCTGTGCCTGGTTCCCCAGGCCTTGCCATTCTGCTCGGGATGTGGAGGCAGGGTGGAGGAGTGAGTGGGAGCAGCTTCCGGCAGGAGATTCCTGCTTGTGCACTTTTGTTTACGGAAAGGGAAGGGAGGGTCGCAGCAACCATGCCCTGGTCTTTCTGCCCACTGCCGCCTGCCTGCCCTCCCCTGGCTACCATTTGTGCCCACTGGGGCCCACCCATGCAGGCCTGCGCCTTTGTTGCTGATCTGTCACTTTGTTCTTGGGGGTATTGGGCAGCAATCAAGAGGTACAGACAATCCACCCTGTGGCCCTCCTTGGCAGGGTCGAAGCAAGCCGTCCTTGGACCAAGTGGTTTCCATTCCACTGTCTGCGCCCTTCTCTACTGTCTCTAGCACTGATCAAGTGCCCACAGTCACGTGATTGCCTTGTCCCCATGGGGAGCAGCCAGGCTGGATGAAGCTTTAGCCAGGCCACCTGCTTCCAGGACGTGGAGGCCGCATTTCCTCCTGTGTCAGGTGACTAGTGGGCGACACTGCCTGGTTCCTATGAGCTGGGCAGCCTGGGCCCTGGGGCGGGGGAGGAGGAGCAGGAATCTATAGGGGAGCTGTCCAGGGAGGAGGGCGGTACCCAGTGTCTTCTGCCTCAAACCTGTCTTGAAGTTTGGCAATAAATCTCTTTTTATGGAACTCCTCTGCCCCAGGCCTGTCTGTGGAGTGGGGGTCAGCTCTAGGAAGCAAAGGGTAAGGCGGCTAAATGCAGCCAGCCAGACTGAGCTGGGTTTCATGGCCAGTTCCCTCCCTCTGCTTGTTTCCACAGGCTGGGGCCAGGGTCAAAGAGAATGGTGCTTTCGACAGTTTTTCTAAATGTTTTATTTGGAAGTAATTGCAAACTTAGAGTGAAGTCTCAGGAATTGGAGTAGCACAAAGAACACAGTATTGGTTTGCTCTGCCGGGCATTTCCTCTCCTTTACATGTGCACATAGTTTTTTCCTGAATCACTGGAAAGTTAGTTATCATGGTCCTTGATCCCTAAATACTTCAGGGTGTCATTTCCTAAAAAGAAGGCGTGTTCTCTCCTAGAACCGTGATGCATTCAGCCATATTAGTACAGTTCACACCGATACAAACCGTGTATTGTTTTTATTCCAGTGTTGCCATCTGACCCCATTCCATCCTCCCCCCCACCCTCCTCAGGAATCCCACACAACTGTCATCCTTGTTTAGTCTCTAGTCTGCAACCTTTGCACAGTCTCTTTCATGACACTTTTTTAAAAGTTGCTTTTATTTGTTTTTATTTTATTTGAGATGTAGAAAAAGAAATTTTCCATCTGCTGATTTATTTCCCAAATCAAGCTAACGGCCAGGGCTAGGGTAGACTAAGCCAGGCTGAAGCTGAGAGCCTGGAATGCAGTCCAGGTCTCCCATGTGAGTGGCAAGAACCCAAGCTCTATGAGCCATCACTTACTGCCTCTCGGGGTGCACGTTAGCTGGAAAGCTGGGTAACTTGGGACTCAAACCAGGCACTCCAATATGGGATATGGTTTCCCAAGTGGTGTTTGAAGCCACTGCTCCAGATCCCCATCCTGACACATGTATGGAGGACACAGGGCTCACTGCCCCACTTGCCCTTCCTCACCTGAAGGTTGCCTGAGGTTTTCTCATGCTGAGGTGGGAATCCTGGCTTCTCCGTATCACTTCTGGGGACAGCGTGCGCACCTGGGAATGTTCACTTTGATCACTTGGGGTGATGTCTGACTATGTCTGTACTATTTTCTTGTCTTGGAACTCATAAACGATTCGCGGGAGACATCTTAGGGCTGTGCATAAACGTGGCAAATCGCCACACACTCCCCAAGTGTAGGTGTCCTTTGGTCGTGCTTGCTGAAATGGTGCTTCCTGTAATAGTTCCAAAAGGGTCCAAAATGATGATTCCAGTTGGTGTTTTACATTCAGGCTGGGCCCTGCCTGTGTCTCTCCCCTCCCCCACCCCGTGTAGCTCAGCAGTTCCTCAGGGCTTCATGGGCACATCTTAAGATTCTGGGTGAGTCTTAACCTCGGGTGCCTCAGTCTTCTCACCCATAGGAGAAATGGAATCCCAGTGTCCTTGTGCTCCCACTCAGGGCTGACTCCCTTCCTTCTCCTCTGCAAGAGTTGCTGGTCAGACCTGGCGGTCAACATAACAGGAAGCACCTGACCCCGGGCCGACCAGCTGTGGCTGCGACCCTTGCCTCCCTCCAGAATTCCCCTGCTGGCTCGGCTGTGACCCCATGCCAGTGGCCTGCCAGAACCCGATGGGGGCGGTCCTCAGGGGAATCCCATCACCCCCTTGGCCCTCCCACCTCCTCCTATGCAGGTCACAGAGAGGTGTGGAACAGTGGAAGGGAACAGTGGCAGAGAAGGGGAGGGTGTTGGTGGCCAGCACTGGGCCGAGGAAGGATGTGGTGAGAAGGCGCTTTCCCTCTGCCTGCCTTTGGAGCCCAGGCTGCACCAGCTCAGGGGCCTAGACTCTTGTGGGTGGTTGCAGAACAAGAGTTTTGCAAACCACACAGTGGCTGTCTTTAGACCAGCCCCAGGACCCACAGAGAGGACCTGGTGGGGAGAGACTGACTGTGACCCCTTTCTCTGTCCTCACCCAAGGCTGGGCCCTTGGCGGCATCCTGTGTCCTATGTGTCTGGAGCCTCTGGCTTTGTGCCTCCTTTAAGTCCCGTCTGCTGTCTTCCCTACCCCTGACAAACGGGGCTGTCAGGTTGAGTGACCCGGAAGGGTGGAGGGCAGACATTCCTCTCTGCTGTCCTAAAAATTCTTTCAAAAATATTCCTGCAGGAAATGGAAACATGATGTTAGACTTGGAGTCATGCACAACCTGCATAGCCTCAGGTGCACTGGGCCTCTCTTTTCCCTGTCTGTGAAATGGACTATTTCCGCTCTCCCTCATAGGGTTGCCCCGGAGCACTTAGCCCATGGCCTGCCTCATAGGAAAGGCTCAAGGAACTTGGCTTTCTGCCCATGGATCTCTCATTGTCAGCACAGTGGCCTCACTTGGGAAACTGAGACTTAAGCAAATTGTCCCCAGGCAGGGCAAGGTGGGGGACTGAAAGTTAGTGTCAGAATTTGGATACCCTGAAGTGCTGGCTGGGGCTGTGACTGAGTGCTTCCTGCTATTTGCAGGGTCTGTGACTTTAGGTGGATGTTCAGCTCAGGGGACCTAGGGTACATCCACCTGCCTGTCACCCAGGTGCTGAGAAGACTCCCTGAGGCCCTGGCCTGCTCCCTGCCAGCTAGCCCTAGCCTCAGGGAGAGGCTCAGCAGGGGCCCTTCCCTTATAAGGATAACTCAGCAACACGACCCAGCCAGCCGGGGAGGATGGGGGAAGGGAAGTGACTGCAGTGGCTGCAGCGGCAGCGGCTGTGCGGCTACAGCTGGAACCTATGACACTGTGCTTCTCCATTTCCTCTGGCAGAGTTCAGCTGGGCTTCCCAGAGGGTCCCACTGGTAGAAGCAGGAGGGGATGGCAGGGCCTGAGAGGCCAAAGGAGGTGCCGCATGGAAGGGAGGATGCATAAACCGAGGCCACGAGGGGGGCCAGGATCCCTCCAACTGGGTCTGGCTGCCTGGCTGCAGCCCACGCCTGGCCGGGCAGGTTATTGGAGGGTCCAGGGGAGTGTTCCCTTTCTTCCTTTGGACAAGTCAGAGAGGGTGGGGCTGGGGCAGGTCAGCCTGCAGTGACATCATGTCCTGAACTGGCAATGGCCTGGGTCCCTGGGATACTGGCCTCCCCAGTAAGTTCAGCCGCCCACTCTCTGAGAAATCCACCAGGGAAATCATCAGGCGGTGGATGGGCCTGATCAGGATCTCTGAGCCCGTCTAGTGTCGCCTGTTGGTTTTAGAGAGGAGGAAGGAACACTCACAGGGGACTTTAACTGTTTTAGACTGGGGGGGGGGGGGGGATAGTGTATGTGTGTGTTTTGTTTGGTTTCCTTTTAAAGTTCCTTTAAAAAGGAACTTTAATCCTGACTTGGCGGGGCGGGGGGGTGGTGGGGGGGGTATAACTCAATTGGCTAATTCTCCCATTGCAAGTGCTGGGATCCCATATGGCCACTGGTTCATGTCCCAGCTGCTCCACTTCCCATCCAGCTGCCTGTTCGTGCCCTGGGAAGGCAGTCAAGGATGGCACAAAGACTTGAGACCCTGCACCTGTGTGGGAGACCTGGAGGAGGCTCCTGGCTTCGGATCAGCTCAGCTTCAGCTGTTGCAGGCCACTTTGGGGGAGTGAACCAGTGGATGGAAGATCTGTCTCCCCTTCTTGCTATGAGTCTGCCTTTCTAATAGCAATGAGTAAATCTTTAGGCAATGCTAACTTGTTCACTGAATAAAAAGCCCAAAAGACTTTCTCTACACCTGGGCCTGGTTAGTTCTGAGACCACATGTGGGATTGGCAGCCAGAAGAGTCCAAATCCTAAGGGAGCACTAGATGTGGCGGGGAGAAAGCGGGTTTCATGCTCTGTGTAGAAGCGGTGTGACCTGGAACAGACATTCAACCTCTGTGAGTCTCAGTTCCTCTCCAAAGGGAGAAAATCTCTTCTGGCAGGTGGGGGTGGGGAGTGGAGGATGAAATGAGGCGACTTAGAGAAAGTATTCAAGGGTTGGCATTGCGGCCTAGAGGCCTCAGCCGCTGCTTCAATGCCAGTTTCTCTGCTGCTCCGTTTCCAACCCAGCCCCTTGCTAATGCTCCTGAACAAAACAGCAATGACCCCTGCAACCTACGTGGGAGACAAGGAGGAAGCTCCAGCCTGGCCTTCAGCATTGGTCATGACAGCTGTTAGCTTTTTTTCTCCACAAACCCAGGACACCAAGCACTTCAAACGAGCCACAGGAGATGATCTTTATGTCAGCAAGAAGTGCAGCCATGGGGCAGAGAAAAGTAGGAGCAGAAAGAGTGCAGAGAGGGGAAGAGAGAGAAAAAACAAAGGAGGTGAGGGAGCAAAGAGCAGAGCAGAGTGCAGAGACAGTGTGGAGCAGAGGAGAACCAAGGGGAAAGGCCCCTATATAGCCCAGAGGTGGGCATGGGGTGAGGGCGGTCAGGGACTGGCAGAAGCAGCTGAAAGTGGACACCAGGAGTAAATGCCTCCGAGGATCAGTGGAGTGGGGAGTCAGAAAGTACAGGGATTGGTGGAGAACGCAGTTCAAACCAAAAGGGCACAAAATTTACACAAGTGAGGCCCTAAGGAGGTTGAGACCTAGGGAAGCAGGAATTTAGGGTGGTGCCGGGTTTAAGGCTGTGTGTCAGTCTTCAGGGCCACTGTTCATGCACATCTCCGAAGCAAACCAGCAGATACAAGATCTCTCCCTCTCATTCTGCCTTTTGATTAAATATTTTCTTTCTTTCTTTCTTTCTTTTTTTTTTTTTTTGTTTGAAGACAGAAACAACTCTTCTACATTCCCCAAATCTCCTCTCTCTTTATTTCCAGTGACTGGGGATAAATATCATTCTAGCATCATCAGTTTCTTTTGCCGATTTTGAGCTTTACTTCAATGGAGTGACACGGTATGCATCCTTTTGAAACTGACTTCGTTGGCTTAGCATGTATGTGAACTTCAGCTGTCATTCCATGTCGCAGGCCACCGTTCATCTTTAGCTGAAGAGGACCCACATGTTCAGGCCCCTGCCACCCATATAGCAGACTGGAAGTAGCTCCTGGCTTTGGACTGGCTCAGGCCTGACTGATGTGGCCATTTAGGGAATGAACCAGTGGGTGGAAGATCTCTGCTCTCTGTAACTTTGCTTTTCAAATAAATAATAGATCTTAAAAAAAAAAAAAAGATTTTTCCTAGGTCTTGCCCTCATGCCTCACGCAAAAGCAGAGGCACTATGCTTGTGTTTATTTTCTTTATTTCTTTCTCTTTCTCTTTTTTGTTTTTGTTTTTTTGATGGTCAATACCCAATGTTTATTAACAGCCCCAGACATTTTTGTCTCTCTCTTTTTTCTTTTTAAAGATTTATTTTTATTTACTTGAAAGACATAGTTATAGAAATAGCAAGAGACAGAGTGAGCTGTCCCATCTGCTGGTTCAACTCCTTAAATGGCCAAAACAGCTGGAACTGAGTCAATCTGAAACCAGGAGCTTTTTCTGGAACGCCCACACGGGTGTAGGGCTCCAAGGATTGGGCCATCCTCTGCTGCTTTCCCAGGCACATCAGCAGGGAGCTGAATTGGAAGTAGAAGCAGTTGGGACATAAACCAACATCTCTATGGGATGCTGGTGTCACAGGTAGTGGCTTTATCTGCTATGTCACAACACCAGCTGCCAATTCGTGCACTTTTACTTATTTAAAACACAAAGTAATAGAGAGAGAGGGAGAAATAGAGAGAGATCGATCTCCCACCTACTTACTGGTTCACTCCTCAAATGGTCCTAACAACCGTGGCTGGGCCAGGCTAAAGCCAGGACTCAAAAACATTACCGGAGTAGGGAGACCTACTTATTGCTTTCCAAAGTGTGCATTACCAGGAAACTGGCATGGGGATCCAAAGCAAGATTAGAACCCGGGCACCCCAAGCAGACATCTTAATCACTGTGCCAAATGCCTGTCTCTAAAGATAAAGCTTTACTTTGGCCGTGGCTGCTGGTAAGAGCACAAGGGGCTAGGGTCGGCCTTGTCCCACTCCAGCCTCTTGGCTGCCAGACAGTGCTGCGTGGCCAAGGTGAGGCCCTTGGGGCCCTGAGCCTGCAGAGATGCCAGGGCCTCTTGGCTGCCTCTACCCAGAGGCTGGGCTGGGTCCTCCGGGCTTCCTCCCTATGCAGCCTTCCAGTCAAGTCAGCAACCTGGCCCTGCCCACTGCGCTTCCTTCCTGCCCCGTGGCCTGGGTCTGAAGGGAAGCAGGCCATGCTGAGTCTCTGGGATGGGTCTGGCTGAGCTGGCTGAACCTGCTGTGTACAGCTCTGTTCCTGGGGACTGGATGAGGGGAGCAGCCTGCAAGCCACAGTAAGCTGTCTGGATTGCTACAGGAGGTCTCCCCAAGCCAAACCTGCTCTTCCTGGGCCGGGCTCAGCTCCTGGATGTAGCGGATCTGGGATGCAGGTTGTCTGTGTGAGTTCAGATGGATCCTGGCATTTTCCAGTCCTTTTCAACTATTTGAGTTCTTCAACAGGGCTTTGTAAGGGTGGCATTGACCTTGAGTCCCCATGATCTGCTTCTTGGTTTCCTCATCTATTAAACAAGCAGAATGGGAGGTGAGGGAGGGAAGGATGTGGTTGCCAGTGGGTGGCAGCCAGGGGTCACGTGACTGGCAGGGCTCCTGAGTGCCCAGCCAGACCCAGGCCTTGGGGGTGCAGCTGTAACAATGAGAACAAAGACTTGGACTGGCACCATCTTCCATCCCCAGGGCAAGGGAACAGCACAGGGACATGGGCTGGGCAAGGCCATGCAGTGCCCACTTGTCTGCACTGAGCAGAAGCCTGGCCCGTTGGAAGAAAAGAGCTGCCAGCACTACCTGCTCTTGCCAACTGGCTGCACCAAATTCTGGCCAGTGAGTCCCTGTCCTCCCCCAACCTAGCAGTGCTCTCTAGGGTAGCTGTTGATGCCAGCTGGGATACTTTCTCACATCCATATGGATGTCAGAGAAGAGCCAGTTGTGCTTGGGTGTTTGGGATCCCATGAAGAGAAGGGCCCCTGGACAATTCTTGTCCTCTCTTCACCCTGCCAGGGAGTGTCTAGAGCAAGAGAGTTAAACCCGTGTGGGACCTACTTCAAAGCCCCGGATGGGGCTGCAGGGGGCCAATTGGCTGGTCCTGACAGTCCCTGGGCCAGTGGAGGCAGCCCTACAGAGGAGAGTGTGGGGTGGAGGCAGGAGGGGAATGCCTTCCCATCCTCTGTCTTGGCTTGAGATCCACTCCTGACTTGCTGCTCACTCACATGGCCCTTCATCCACATTGGGCTTTGTTAACCAGGGTCTGGCTTGAATGAGTGAATTGAGTCTATATTTCTAGCAAAACAATAAACTGAAAGGGGAGATTCATGTCCACTTGAGTATTAGTGGTGGAGAGGACCACGCCTGAGCAACAGTGGACAAGGCTGGGCAATGTGGCCTGCAGAAGGTCCCTGGACAAGCAGTGGCTGCTGTTGTCATGGCTGCATCATGGCCTTCTCTCTCAGGAACTTTCCAGAATTTCTTCCCTGGAGCCACCCCTCTGTAATTTATCAGAGAAAATCTAAAGAGCAGAGAAGCCTAGGGAACCTGCAATTTAGATACAGAGAGGCAGGGAAGGGTCTGGCCCTGGAGCCACACACATACACACAGAAGCCTGAATCCTCTGGCACCTCCCACTTCTTACTGTTTAGGAACTGGGCCCAGACCCAATGTTGGTACTACTGCTGGGAAGAGACCAAGATGCCGAAACACTGTTTTCCTTCTTTCCTCTACCGAGTTGATTCCTGGAATCAGGAAGTAGGGTACTAAGAACGGACCTAGTTCATGCTTTGTCAGGTAGAGGGGGAGCCCTCTCAGGCCAGGCTTCCTGAAATACAGCTAAGCAGCATTCTCAGGATTTGGCAGAATATTCAGCGTTGAGTAAAGAAAGATCTGTTGGGAATAGGGTGAGACAGGAGAAGAGATGGGCCTATCAGGGTCAGGTTTTGAAAGGCAGAGCAGAGCCCAGCTTGCTAGCCTAAGTCCTTGCCTTGCATGTTATGGATCCCATATGGGCACCAGTTCGTGTCCGGCTGCTACATTTCCCTTCCAGCTTCCTGCTTGTGACCTAGGAAAGCAGTAGAGGATTACCCAAAGCCTTGGGGCCATGTATTCACATGGGAGAACCAGAGGAATCTCCTGGCTTTGGATCGGCTCAGCTCTAGCCCTTGTGGCCATTTGGGGAGTGAACCAGTGAGTAGAAGATCTTTCTCTCTGTCTCTCTTGCTGTAACTCTGCCTTTCAAATAATAAATCAATAAATAAACGAACCTTAAAAAAAGGAAAGACAATCCACTATGTAGGTTAATTCAGAATAAATTAGAAATTTGAATTGAAGACCCAAACTATAATATTCCTAGAAGAAAACAATGAGAATGGGGGGGGGGGTAACTACAATGAGATATAACTTTAGCCCAGTCAGAATGGCTAAAATCCAATACAGAGAGAATTTCAAATGCTAGCAAAGATGTGGAGAAAGGGAAACACTTATACCTTGTTGGGAACATAAATTAGTGCAGCACCAGAAAACAGTGTGGAGATTTCTCAAAAAACTAAAATACACTGACAATATGATCCAGCCATCTCACTACTGGGTATGCTCAAAGGACTTGAACACACTGAACCAAAGGGATACTTTACACTATGTTACAGCAGCACTGGTCAGAATAGCCAAAACTTGGACTCAACCAAGGTGCCCATGATTAGATGAATGGATAAAGACAATGTGGCCTCTATATGCAATAGAATATTATTTAGCTATAAAGAATGGAATTCTACCATTTGCAGCAAAATGAATGCAACTGGAGGACATGATGTTGAGTGAAACAAGCTGGACCCACAAACACAAATATCGCATGTTCTCTCTTGTAAGTGGGAGCTAAACTTAAATAAACAAAAAAAGAAATGTTTCTGTGTATCAGTATTGCTGAAAATTTATTTTTTTAAAGATTCATTTTTAATTTTTATTGCAAAGTCAGATATACAGAGAGGAGAAGAGACAGAGAGGAAGATCTTCAGTCCGATGATTTACTCTCCAAGTGACTGCAACAGCCAGTGCTGCGCCAATTTGAAGCCAGGCGCCAGGAACCTGCTCCAGGTTTCCCTCATGGGGCCAGGATTCCAAGGCCTTGGGCCGTCCTCGAGTGCCTTCGCAGGCCACAAGCAGGGAGCTGAATGCGAAGTGAAGCTGTCTGGATTAGAACCGGTGTCCATATGGAATCACAGCGTGTGCAAGGTGAGGACTTTAGCCACTCAGCTACCATGCCAGGCCCTGAAATAAATAATTTTTAAAAATTCAAGTATAAATGGATCAATAACTCGAAAAACTGGTTAATATTGTACTGATATTCCTCATTAAAACTAGGGAATACCAGGGTTGGTACCTTGGTTTATTAGGCTAAGCCCCTGCCTACAGCACCAGCATCCCATATTGATGCCAGTTCAAGTCCAGGTGGCTCAACTTTAATCCAGCTCCCTGCTTATGGCCTGGGAAGCAGTGGAGAACGGCTCAAGTCCTTGGGTCCCTGCTGCCATGCGGGAGACCCAGAAGAAGGTCTAGGCTCCTGGTTTCTGACAGGCTCAGTTCTAGCCATTGAGGCCACTTGGGAAGTGTGTGGAAAATCTCTCTCTGCCTCTATTTTTTAAATCTTTCCTTTTCTCTCTGTAACTCTGCCTTTCAAATAAAAATAAGAATATTCTTAAAAGAATATACAGAAAAATGCACAGAGAAAACTTGTATAAATCAATTAACAAGAAGAAAAGCAGTGCAGTAGAAAAATAATAAAAAGATAGGAACGGGGTAGGCTAAGGACAAGCTCAGCCGCCTCTGCCTTGAGGCAAATGCAAATTCTCCACACAGTGACTATCATTTTACATTCATTTAACTGGCAAAGTTAAAATGTTTGACAATACCAAGGTGAAAGATACGGATCATGAGATGTCTCATAGCGCTTGAGTAAAAATTGCATATGTCTCATAGCATAGAGTAAAAATTGACACAACCATGTTAGAAAACAGTTGGGCATGTCCTTGTGGAGCCAAGAGTACTCTCTGGTTGCATTATTATTGCTGATTTAAAAATGGGCAAACAGAGGCACAGAGTGATGGTGAAGGGACCAGCCCAAGGTTACTGCTAGTGAACTTCAAGGCTTGGAGTTGCATGGCACTGCTGGTCTCCAAGAAGGATACAGGGCCCAGATCAGAGTCCCAGACCTGAGGCCACCACTGGTGAGGCTGGAGTTTTCTGGGACTTCGTAGATAAAAATTAAGAGGAATATTTGAAGGTGGCACAAAGAAAGACACAGAGTCACAACCTTGTAGGGAGAAAGACATTTTCCTGGGCTTCTGTGCCACAGAGTGAGTTCTGGAATAATCATTCAGGTGCATGATCCTCCTCCCCTCCAAACCAACTACTGCCCTGCAAAGGCCCACAGGGACCCTGTCCTGCGAGAGTGCAGGGAGAAGGCACTGTGTCCTTTGCAGGGGTCAGCCCTGTGACAGAGGCACACAGGAGGCCGGGACAGGTTCCTTGGGTGGATGGCAGCACAGGCACTGACCCCTCACCCCATCTCAGGCATATCTGGAACCCACAGGTCCTCCTAAGACCCAGCTGAGCTGGGGATTAGTGCAGCTTTACAACAGACAGAAGTGTGGGCATAAAGCCTGGGGGAGGTAGAACAGGCTGTGGAATCCAGGCTTCCTGCAGGAATGTGGCAGGTCACACACTGGGCCCCCAAGCTCACCTCCGGTGGGGGGGGGCCCTGCCTGCAGAGGCACATCCACCTCCACAGCTTTCTTCCTCCGAGATCCCCTTGGCTGCCCTCTGGGTATTCTGCACCAACCTAAGGCTTTGCCAGGCAGGTTTCTAGGTTGGACTCATGGCAGGTTTCCAACTGCCAGCCAGATTCAAGAGGAGATGCTACCTATAGGAGTGTGTTTTTGGGGAAGGATGGTGACAGGAGGTAAGACCCTCTGTGTAGATGGATCACTACACCTGCTTGAAACATCAACATTCAAGCCACCACAGAGGGGTCCTGAGAACTGGAGCACATGTAAACCATGGGTCCTACATCACTCCTGGCTTCCTGGCTGTTTGAAAACACATGCTCGTGTTTGGTTATCTGTGCTTATCCTTTCTGCGTTAAGGCACAGTATGATTTAATCCTCTCATGCAACTGGACTTTCGTACCTATCCACCAATTCTTCTGGATTCCCAATCTTTCCCAACTCCTGTTCCCATTTTATCAACATTTTTAGGTTCCATATTGAGAGAGAACAAGCAGGACTGGTCTCTGTGCTTGGCTTATATCAGCCGTCATGATGTCTTCTAGTTCTGTACAAGGTGCTGCAAATGGGAGGACCGCATATTTTCATGCAACAGTGCATTTTAAAAAGATTCATTTATTTTTATTTGAAAGGCAGATTTTTTTTTTTACAGGAAAAAGGAGAGGTCTTTAATTTACTGGTTCACTCCCTAAATGGCTACACTGGCTGGAGCTGAGCTGATCTGAAGCCAGGAGCCAGGAGCTTCTTCTGGGTCTCCCACTTGGGTGCAGGGTCCCAAGGCTTTGGACCATCCTTCACCTCTTTCTCAGGCTATGAGCAGGGAGCTGGAAGGGAAATGGAACAGCCAGGATGTGAATTGGCACCCATATGGGATGTCAGCATTTGCAGGAGGAGGATTATCTTGCTTTACCACAAGCTGGTCTTCAACAG
The DNA here is from genome assembly GCF_017591425.1 of Ochotona curzoniae. Classification (NCBI taxonomy): domain Eukaryota; kingdom Metazoa; phylum Chordata; class Mammalia; order Lagomorpha; family Ochotonidae; genus Ochotona; species Ochotona curzoniae. Next base: position 68,928,514 of record NW_024467122.1, read on the forward strand.
TGCATTTTTTTAAAAAAAAGATTTATTTTATTTTTATTGGAAAGGCAGATATACAGAGAGGAGAGGTTGAGAGGAAGATCTTCCATCTAATGATTCACTCCCCAAGTGGCTGCAATGGCTGGAACTGAGCCAATTCGAAGCCAGGAGCCAGGAGCTTCTTCAAGGTGCAGGGTCCCAAGGCTTTGGGCCATCCTCGACTGCCTTCCCAGGCCACAAGCAGGGAGCTGGATGGGAAGTGGAGCTGCCTGGATTAGAACCGGCACCATATGGGATCCCGGTGCGCTCAAGGTGAGAACCTTAACTCTACACTATCGCGCCGGGCCCAAGAGTGCAATTTTTATGACTGCCATTGTGTTTACTACATTTTCATTTTCTATTCATCCAGCAATAGATACCCAGGTTGATTTCACATCTTGGCAGTGACGATGGTGTTGTGGTAAACGTGGGAGTGCAGGTATTTCTCAGGCTACTGAACTCCATTTCTTTAGATACATGCTCAGTATTGAGATTGCTGGGTTATATGGTAGGTCTATTTTTAGTTTTTTTTTTTTTTTTTTTGAGGAACCTCCTTGCTGTTTTTCATCATGGATATACTAATTTGTGTTCCTATCAACAGTGTAGAAAAGTTCCTCTTTTTCTGCCAGTGTCTGCTTTTTTTTTTTTTTTCCATTTTCCTCCTAAGATTTTATTTTACTTATTTGAAAGGCAGAAGTACAGAGAGGCAGAGAGACAGAAAGATCTGTCTGCTGGTTCACTCCCTCAAACAGCTGTATTATCAGTGGCTGGGCCAGCCCAAAGCTGAGAGCCTGGAGCTCAGCATCTAAGTCTCCCAGTGTAGACGACTTGAGCCATCATGTATTACTGCCCTGTATGCATTCGCAGGGGACTGAGTGGGAAACAGAGCAGCCAGGACACACACCTGTTCTCTGACACAAGCTGCCAGCTGGTGATGCTAACTTGCTGAGCCACTAAGCCCGCGGTCATTTTCTCTTTTTGATGACATTTTAGCTATGGAGTGAGATGATACCTCCCAGGGGTGAACATGTTTGGGATCTTGCTAACAGCTGTGCAGGGCAGGGACTTAAACGAGTCTCCGGAATAGATGAGGTCATGGAGAGGGCCCGGGGCAGGCAGAGGACTTCCAAGCTAAGCAGAGCCCACACTTGGATACAGATCTTTCCACTCCAGATTCCAGCCTGCTGGGGGTTGCCTGGATGGGCGGGGATGGAGGGAACCCATTGACTGGAGGAGGGGAATGGGCCTGGAGCAGATGCCTGGGAGGGGTGGGGAGTGGGGGGGGGGGTTTGTGGGAGAGGGCCACCTGAGGGAGGAGCTCTGGGGGTGGGGGAGGGTATTTCTCCTGTGTTTGCTTTCTGGTCTCTGAGGGCGTCCCAGCTTTGCCTCCTCAGCTCCCTCCCAGACACCAGCCAGGCACTCGGCACATCTTGTGAGCTTGTCAGGGCTGACCCAGTCACGAGGCTCCTGACCGTGACCATGTTCCTCGCGCAACCTCTGATGAGTCAGGAGAGGAAGCGGACGCCAAGGGTTTCTGGGGAGTCTCTGGATGCTGCAGGCAGCTCAGGGCCTAGGGGGAGGGAGACCTCTGGGTACCCTGGAGGCTGGGGCTCCAACGACCTGGGCTGTGGGACCACCTGATCAAAACGTCCTCAAACTGAATGTGACTTACTCCCCATAGCGGGGCACCAGCAAGGTCACTGAGGGCACGAGGAGGCCTGGCCCAGTGCCAAGCAGGCCCTGGAGTTGCTAGAAGAACGTGATGGAAACCACAGTAAGAGCCAGTCCTGGTCCAGATACCTCCCCACCCCATCACAGAGACCTTTCTCTGTCACCGCCCTCCCCCCCCTTTTTTTTCTCTTTTATAAACTCAGATTCTGGAAATTGCATTCAATACGATTACATCAGTGTGCTATCAAAGAAAACCAGATCAGGAATCACTAATCTTAAAATCCCCAAAGAATTCAAAGAATCTAAACATTTGGAAGAGAAAGAAATATATTATTATTTTCACCAACTTCCGCCTGGCTTTCCTTTTTAATGACCAATTTTGGCAGCAAGCCTTAACTGTATTAGCAGGAACTTGATGGTGTAGTCACTTTAAAATCATGTTTCAGTTTCTGGAGATATTTCAAAATGTGGTTTATGCTCATAGCTGTTTCACAACTGCAACTGTTGCTGGATCTTGATGTTTCATGCATTAATTATAAACCAGTATTACAAGCACTGGTGCCGTGGTATAGTAGGTTAAGCCTCTACCTGTGGCACCAGCATCCCATATGGGTGCTGGTTCAAGTCCCGGCTCTGCTCCAAACTAGATTCCTATGGCCTGGGAAAGAAATGAAAGATGTCTCTTTTGTTTGGGCTCTTGCCAGCCATGTGGGAGACCCAGAAGACTATCTTGGCTCCTGGCTTCGGACTGACCCAACTCTGGTTGAGTTCTGCCCTAGCTCCAGCTGTTGTGGCCATCTGGGGAGTGAACCAGCAGATGGAAGATCTCTGTCTTCCTCTGTGTCTGTCTCTATATAGAAAAAATATATAAAAACCTGAACTTATCAAGAAATTATTCATAAATTCTGGAAAAAAACATTATTACTACATGAATCTTTTTTCTTTTCTTTTTTGAAAATTGTCAAGTACATTTTGGTATACTTGACTTTCTTTGTGAGCCTAATGCTCTGATTTGAATATCCCCTCCAAAACTCAGGTGAATTTTAATTGCTGATTAAAAAGAATGATGCATACCTTTGAGAGACAGAGAAATTCATTGCCCCAGTGTTTGCCACAGGCAAGGAGCTGAATTCAGGAGTCAGGAATACAAGCCGAGTCTCCCACAGGGATGCCAGGAACCTAAAGCATCTGAACTGGAGCCACTGTGTGCAAACATCTGCATCATCAGCAAGCTAGAGTCTGGAGCTGAGTAGGGAACCCAGGTACTCCCCTGCAGGATATGGCATCTCACCTAGCAGCTAGGTTATAAGCCCATCCCAAAGTGAGGGCCTCACTGGAAAAAGTGACAGAGGTGGGCACCTTTAAAAAGCAGTCATTAGTTCACGGACAGTGCCCTCATGAAGAGAGAGTGGCTTCTAATAGTTGAACCGTCTCCCAAACAGGCATACACAGAGTCTAACTTAACAGTCCATCTGCGATGCCGGCATCTCATATGGGCACCAGTTCATGTCCTGTCTGCTCCAGTTCTGACCCAGCTCCTACATAATGTGCCTGGGAAATCAGCAGAGGATGGTGCTTAAGCCGCTGCACCCACATAGGAGATCCAGAAGAAACTCTGGGCTCCTGGCTTCAGCCTGGCCCAACCCCAGCTGTTGTAGCCATTTACAGAGTGAATCAGCAGAAGGAAGATCTCTCTGTCTCACTCTGTCACTTTGTCCTTCAAATAAAATTAAAATACAATTTTCAAGCTTGCTCTAGTTAACAAAACTGATGCTTTGTCTTAGTAATGTGAAGTTTTAAAAAATGTGCTCTGGGAGAAAACTTGAGAGTGCGAGACTGATGGTGTGGATGGAGAGGCATGGCCACAGGCTAGTGGCAAAGGGAAGTGACTAGTGGCACTAGTGGCTAGTGGCACAGGTGGCAAAGGGAAGTCAGAGCCCTTCTTGGTTTCCTGCCCCCAACAGGGCTTCCACTGGTGGAATGATGTCCTGAAGGTCTTTGCTTGTTTTTATTTTTTTAAATTTTAATCCTTTTTTAAAAAAAAGATTTATTTTTATTTGAAAGTCTGAATTACAGAGAGAAGGAGAGACAGAGAAAAAGATCTTCCATTTGCTGGTTCCCTCCTTAAGTGGCCCCAATGGCAGGAGCTGAGCTGATCCGAAGCCAGGAGCTTCTTCTGGGTCTCCCACATGAGTGCAAGGTCCCAAGGCTTTGGGCCATCCTCTGCTACTTTCCCAGGCCACAAGCAGGGAGCTGGATGGGAAACAAAACAGTCAGGACATGAACCCATGCCCACATGGAGTCCCAGAGTTTGCAAGGTGAGGATTTAGTCATTGAGCCAATGCATGAGGCCCTAAATTTTCATTTTATTTGAAAGAAGGGAGAGAGAGAGATAAATTAAGCTTCTATGTGCTGGTTCATGGCCACAACTGCCAGTTCTGGGCCAGAGACAAAGGCAAGAACCCAGAACTCTCTCCAGGTCTCCCATATAGGTGACAAGGGTCCAAACACCTGAACCACCACTGCACTCAGGGTATGCATTGGCCAGAAACGGAGCTGGGATTTGAACTCAGGCACTTGTGATATGGGACATAAGTATTCTAAGCAGCCTCTGAACTGCTGTGCCAAACTCCAGCCCCAGGAGACTCTTCTTGTGTCAGGTCTTGGAGTGGGTGTGCACTTGACCTCCTTAACAGATGGCCTGAACTCTGAGGCTGACCCCAGACTGTAGGGTGAGTTGACCTTGCCCTGTTTGAGCTCTGCGGCCTCCCTTGGTCCCCTGGGTCTGGTAGGTGGGCAGGCTGCCAAGCCTACTGCTCAAGTGCATGGAACTGGCTTTGTGGGTGAGTCTGGAGACCCAGGACTGGAGCTGCTTCCTCCTGCTGATGGCTCCTCCATGAGCAAGGCTGAAACCAAGCCAGATGGAGAACAGGAAACAGGACTCAGAACACCAAGTCAAAATTGAGAAGGGAAGGGGAAGCCAGGCCAGCTACTTTCTAGCTGTGGGACTCTGGCCCTCTTCAGAGCTGGGCCCATGCACCCACGGGTCTGTCCTCCCTCTTCCTGCCCCTTTCCACCCTAGATGCCAGCAGTTCAGCTCCCAGCTCTGGGGTTAGCAGAAATGAAACGGCCCCCATCACAGCTATGGCTGTGTGAGGATTATGCAGGCAGAGCCCATCCAGGAGTCCCTCTGTGTTTGCCAGCCATGGTGGCCAGAAAGAGGCTCATATGTTTGGTCTCTGACCAGGAAGTTCCAGTATGTTAGGAAAGCTTCAGGCAGGGACTGGTGTTAGGGTGCAGTCGGTTAAGTTACTGCTAGCAATACTTATATCCCATATCGGATTGGCAGCTCGAGTCCCAGCTGCTCTACTTCTGATGCAGCTCCTTCTAATGCAAATGGGAAGATGGTGGAAGGTGGCTCAAGTGCTTGGGCCCCTGCACCCACACTGGAGACCTGCATAAAACTTCTGGCTGCTGGCTTCAGCCTGGTATAGCCTGGTTTTGGACATCTGAGGAGTGAATGAGCAGAGGAAGATCTCTTTTGCTCTCTCTGTCAAATAAATAAATAAACCAAGAACAACAACAACAACAGTAAAGCTTTAGCCATTCAAGCTTCACTTTTCAGATCTGTTTTCCTTGCTCTTTCATCTGTCATCTTAATATTTTCCTTTAAATCAACTCCTTTTCAAACAACTCTGGGGTCTGTGGTGTTGTGGCATAGCAAGGAAGGCAGCTGCCTAAGATGCTGGTAGTCCATACTGAAGTGTCAGTTCACATCCCAGCTGCTCTACTTTTGTTGTTGTTAAGATTTATTCATTGATGGAGTCCAGGTACGTCTAAGCAGTGGACAGGTGTCTGGATCCCCTAACCACATGGCTGTGCCTGGGGGATCCTGTGCCAGGCCAGGTTTCCTGCTGGGGATTCTGGCTCCCCATCCACAGTTGCTGGGTTTGGGAGGGTCTTGGGTTTGTGGGCAGCCAGAGTGCCAACTGGCACTGGGCTGCAACCGCTGGCCACTTGGCGGCGAGCTCTGGGGTCTTGGGGATATGGAATTACTGCCTAGGGACATCCATGGGTAATGCCACTGTACATGTAGGTGAGGATTGAGTCCTTAGGGACACCCAGCAACAGGGTACTGTACTTGAGGTAAGTGAGGGGATTGAGACCTGGTGGTTTGGAGGGAAGAGACCTGAAGATCTTTATGGGTCAGACTGATGTATCAGCTCATATGGGAGTCCTGGGTTGGGCTTGTTACCATGGAACATTGCTGACCACCACATGCCAGTGAACACACAAGCTCTGGCTAGGGGCCTGTCTGGCAGGGCTAGATCCTAGTACCTGACACTGAGTGTTGGATCAGGGAATGGGTCGCATTAGATTCGGCCATGACATCAACCAACAAGCAAGAGAACCAGGTCCAGGATTGAATTCTGTGGGAGATATGTGGGCCCAACTCTAAGGAACTACAAGTCCCACTTGTGTGTTAGCTTGGGAGTTGGGATGGGTTATGGGCTGAGCTGGGCGTGACCATGGAAGTCACTGATACTCACCGGTACTGGGGCTGGGAACAAGTGGACAGGTCTAGGCTGCACCACCCACATGAGCACCCTAAAACAGGGTGAAGGGTGAGCTGGGCTGCACCATCTCATACAAAGGCTGGGACAGGTGGGGCAGGCCATGTTGAGTAAGGGCCAAGCACCTGCTGGTGTGGGTGAGATCTAGGTCTGGGAGTGGCCTGAGCAGGGGAACCTGGGAAACTCTCCTAGTGGGTCACAACTCCCACTGATGAACACATGGTCCAGACCTTGGGGTTGGGCAGGCTGGACAAGGTAACTCCCTCTGTTGGCAAGTGTGTGAGTTGGATTTGGAAGGGGACAAACCAGGCAGGGCCAAGCAAACCATAGCCCACTGGCAAGTGCAGAAAACAGGATGGAGTGCAGGTCATGTCGGGCTAGACTGCCACACCTACTGATTTTGCATGAGCCAGGGATGAGAGCAGACTGAACAGGGCCCAAGTTGTGGCACCTGTCAGTGAGAGCTAGGACTGGGGGCTGGCTGGGTTGTACCAGGTTGCAGCATCTGAAGGCAAAGGTCAAGAGAGAGGAGGGGCTATGCCAAACTGGGTCAGAGCAACCACTGGCACATGGGAAGTCTGTGGCTGGGATCAGGCCTGGTTGAAAAGCTAAGGGGATGTCCTTGCTGGGTTGTGGGTCCCACTGGTGAGTGTGGGGGCCAGAATGGGGGTTGTAGTCTGATCTGGACATGGATGCCGTCTCCCTCGGCATGGGTGTGGACTGGGCCTGGGATGTGCAAGACTAGGCTAGACCCTAGCACCTATTGGAGCTCACGAGAACCAGGATGGGTGTTGGCTGGGCTGGGCTGGACTAAGTCTTTGTACCTGCTGAGCCATGCGTGAGCTATGTCTGGGTATGGATCAGGTTTGGCTGGGCTGTAGCATCCAACAGTAAGAACTGGAATTTATACAATTTTTTAAAAAAAGGGTGAGGGGGAAGGAAATAAAAAAGATTTATTTATTGGGCCCAGCTGCTCCACTTTCAATTTATTTGTATTGGAAATTCAGATTTACAGAGAGAAAGAGAGTCAGAGAGGATCTTCTATCTGCTGGTTCACTCTCCAAGTAGCCCCAACAGCCGAAACTGAGCTGACCTGAAGCCAGGAGTTTCTTCTGGGTCTCCTACATGAGTGCAGGGTCCCAAGGCTTTGGACCATACTCTAATACTTTCCCAGACTATAATCAGGGAGCTGGGAAGGAAGTAGAGCAGGTGAGATACGAATCGACACCCATATGGGATCCTCGTACATGCAAGGTGAGGACTTTAGCAGCTAGGCTATTGCACTGGGCCCAGTTTCTTTCTTTCTTTCTTTCTTTCTTTCTTTCTTTCTTTCTTTCTTTCTTTCTTTCTTTCTTTCTTTCTTTCTTTCTTTCTTTCTTTCTTTCTTTCTTTCATTCTTTCCTTCTTTCTGTCTTCTTTCTTTCTTTCTTTCTTCCCTTCTTTATTTCTTTTTTAAACATTTATTTATTTTTATTGAAAAGTCAGATATACACAGAAGACGAGAGATAGAGATCTTCCATCTGATGATTCACTCCCCAAGAGATCACAAAGGCCAGAGCTGAGCTGATCTGAAGCCAGGAGCCAGGAGCTTCCTCCAGGTCTCCCAGACGGGCCCACATATCCCCCACAGAATCCACATGATGGCTCAGTGGAAGCTGGTACACGCACTGGGTGCCCGTGTGGGATCCCAGCACTTGCAAGATGAAGATTTAGCCATTGAGCCATGGGTGTAGAGACCCAAGGACTTGAGACCCTCCCTCCTGGCGGGCACTCTGCCCACGGGAAGAAGTTTGTCGGGGTCAGGCTGGTTCCTGGCACAGCCAGGATCATTCACTGTTGCACCGTGTGCCCTTGAATGAACGAACACTTGACCATCTCTGGGCATGAGTCTTCTCGCTGCGAAAGGAAGAGTCACGGCCTGTGAACCCAGCTCTTTCTCCCACTTCCTCCCGGGAGTGCAGAGGAGGTGGGTGGAACAACGAGGCGTTCCTGCCTTTTCTATTGAGCAACTGAGTTTTGTTTCTCTTCTGGTTGAGGATGTGGGAAACAGGAGGGTAGGATGAGGGTGGAGAGGAAGCTACTGGTGGGAGGTGGGAGAGCGGCTGCCACCAAGCCCCTCCCCACGGGAAATCCCCTCCACTGCCCCTCCTCCAGTCAGCCATGGGAAACGTTTGCGCAAGGACACGGGTCAGGGCTATGGCTGTGCCTGCCTCTGGAACCCTCATCCTGAATGCTGACCTGGGGCTCCAAGGGGGAGTGGGTGTGGACAGAGATCACAAAGCCGCCCCGCCCACCTCTGGGTTTCCCAGAAAGGGAACTGAGGCCCAGCGAGGCTTGGTGACTGGTAGGGGTCATGTAGTGGTTTGGTAGCAGAATGAGACAAGACCTTGGTCTCCTAAGCTCTGCTCCTGCGACTCTTAGCAAAAAAAAGTTCAAATTGGAAGATGCTGTAGCCACACCGCTACTAAAGTGCCTGAGTTTGAGTGCCAGCTCTGCTTCCAGTACCATCCCATTAATGTGCACCCTGACAGGCAGCAGGTGATGGCCCAAGCACTTGGGTCCCAGTTACCTATGTGGGAGACCCACATGGAGCTTCTGTTCTGGTTCCTGGCTTTCGTGTGCTCTGCTGTCCTGGCTGTTGAGAGCATTGGGGGAGTAAATCAAATCTGTCAAGTAAGTGGAAAAAAAAGTTCCAATTCATTTTTTGGAAGATTAATTAATTAATTTATTTTTGGAAAATCAGATTTATAGAAAAAGGAGAGACAGAGAGAACGATCTTCCACCCACTGGTTCCCTCCCAAGTGGCCACAACGGCCGAAACTGAGCCAATCCGAAGCCAGGAGCTTCTTCTGGATCTCCAACAGGGATGCAGGGTGCCAAGGATTGGGGCCATCCTCTGTTTCTTTCCCAGGCCACAGGCAGGGAGCTGGATGGAAACGGAGCAGCTGAGACATGAACCACTGCCCATATGGGATCCTGGTGTGTGTGAGGCGAGGAATTAGCCACTGAGCCACCAAGCTGGACCCTCTAATTCACTCTTTTTGTTTGTTTAAAGATTTATTTATTTCTTATTGGAAAGTCAAATACAGAGAGGAAGAGAGACAGAAAGATCTTCCATCCACTGATTCGCTCCCCAAGTGGCTACAACGGCCAGAGCTGAGTCAATCCAAAGCCAGGAGCCAAGAGCCTCCTCCAGGTTTCCTACATGGGTACAGGGTCCTAAGGCTTTGGGCCGTCCTTGACTGCTTTTCCAGGCCACAAGCAGGGAGCTGGAAAGGAAGTGAAGCTGCCAGAATTAGAACCGGCACCCAGATAGGATCCTGGTGTGTATAAGGGGAGGACTTTAGCCACTAGGCTACTCTGTTGGGCCCCTCTAATTCGTTCTTAACAGGAAGTGTGGGCACTTTTGTTCTGACAACCACAGCTGCTACACACACACACCTTGGCACTCAGTTACTGCACTGACAGAGAGCCATCTGTTTGCACTCTGTGTCTGTAGTCTGGATGCCATCCAGTCTGAGGCTCCCACTTTGCATTATCTGCATGCCTTGCATTTTCTTTCTCTCCTTTTTTCTTTGTTTCTTTCTTTAAATATTTATTTATTTTAATTGGAAAGGAAGATAAGATTTACGGAAAGAAGGAAAGACAGAGAGAAAGATCTACCAACCACTGATTTACTTTCCAAAGGGTCACAGTGGCACAACGGCCGGAGCTGGGCCAGTCTGAAGCCAGGAGCCAGGAGCTTCTGGATCTCCTACATGTGCAGGGTCCCGAGGCTTTGGGAATTAGAGCAGCTGGGACTTGAACTGGCTTTCATATGGGGTCTTACCACTTGCAAGGGGAGGATTAGCCATTGAGCCATCGGGCTGCACCCATGGCTTATATGTTGACAGCAGAAGGCAACTTTGAAGCGATGGAGCTGAGACAGGGAAGAGTTGGGTGATGGGGAAGACCAGGAGGGGCCTGCATTCTTGGAGCCACACCCTAGCGGGTCAGTGGCCGACATCGATTGGGCTCATGGCTGATGCCATCATTCTAGGGCCTGGAAGAGCTGCTCCTGGTCCAAGGGGCCAAATTGACAGACACACTGCACATCTGCCATGGGGGCCATTCGGCATACAAGGGACACCTGTACACCTTCGTGCTTCCCGGCCCCTTGTTGGAGCCTCAGAATACCCAGACTGGGAACCCTAATTTTCACCACTGAAGCAGTGGGGCTCAGAGGGGTTAACTGACTTGCTCATAGTGGCCCAACATGAAACAGGCAATTTTTCCTGAACCGTCACTGCGATCGTGTTGATAGGCTTAGCCTGGTCATAGTTGCAAGGGAGGCTAGGTGAGGGAGGGTCTGAGTGAAAGCTGTTTTTTTCCCAAGGAGTGGAAAATTGCCTTGAGTGGGAAGGGGTGTGGTTTCAATACAAAGGACAAATGCCTACCCTATTACCTTGTGGGGATGTTAGTAAGAATAAAATGGCTGAGTCTTTCTAAATGTGTTTGGCACCCACCTCCCGCAAAGAAAATGCTCAGTAGCCATCAACTTTCATTCCACTCAAACTGTAAGTTCCTCATGGAAGTGGGTCTGATTTTCGCTCTCCACTGTATCCCCAGGGTCAATGCCACCGTAGGCGCTTGACATGTTTCCTAAGGGACACGAGTGGCTTGCCCCTCACATCTGTGCTCTTGTCACTCTTTTCTGACCTGCCCGTGGCCATGGCGTTTTTCAAGGAGGAGCCCTGTGAGGGGCAGGAGCATGCTGTGGAAGGAGTCAGGGACCTGCAGGGAGGTTCTCACATATGCTGGCTGCGTGGGCTTAGTCGAGTCACCTCCATCTCGGTTTGCACACCTGCAGAGTGGGTCCGACGACCTTAGCTGCCCTGAGCTTGTGGTGTGAAGAACAAGTGAGAAACTGGTTGCACAGCTGCGAGAAGCCTTGAACCCCAGAGCCAACCAGGAAGAGGTTGATAAAGACCCCACCCGAAGACTGGCCTTTGGAGAGGGACCCGAGGCCATGCACGAGGGGAAGTGGCCTTCCTGTCCCCTTCAGGGGACAAGGCTGTGCTCGTGTATCTGCGAGCCGAAGCTATTTTTACGCGGTACAACTGCGATGATGATGACGGGGCCTCTTCCTGAAAGGGAAGGGCGGCGAGCGGAGGCCTGAGTCATCAGCGGGGCGGTGAGGTTGCACAGGCTGCCGCAAGGCTGTGTGTGGCAAGCGGGCTTGCCCGCAAAACGACTACCTCCTCCTGTAGTGGCTCCTGGGAGGCGGTGGGGTGAATAATCCACACCAGGAAGAACTAGGTCAGACATTGGTCCTAGGGCCTGTCAATCATTTGATTGTCTAATGAGTGGTGAGCAGGCTTCTGGAAAGAACTGGAATACTAAATAGCTGGGAAAGGCGACTGGTGCCTTCTGGGTCTGTACGGTGTTGGCCGACAGGAGTTTAGGTGTCAGTTTAGGGCTTGGGGACATGTCCATGTGCTCGACACTGGATGTTGGGCAGTTGTCCCAGCTGACTGAAGCCTGGTAGCCCCCGTGATAGACAAGATCTCTGTCCGTTTTACCCAGAGGACACTGGGACTGGCTGAGGGGATGTGATGGCGTGGCCTCCACAGAAAACCTGTCAGGGCTCCTCAGTCCTGGGCCGAGAGATTCTGATCTTTACTGGAACGGCAAAAGAAGGCTTCCCAAAGACAGCTCTGTGTGAGCAGGGCCCTCACAGATGGACAGGATTGGCGTTCTTGAGGAGAAATTAGGTCACATGACATGGAGTGGCTCCAACATGGCTGGCTGGGACTGGTCAAGCTTGGGGGGTGCCAAGTAACTGAGGGTGGCTGGCAGGATGGGCACAGGGAGCTCTTTGGGGTCTCCCAGAGCTGTGCAGGCCCTGGGCAACCTCCCCAAGGTACAGTCATAGGATGGGGAGGAGAACTGGGGTGGGGGTAGGGAGCAGAGGGTGACCCATCTGGCGCAGAGGAAACCCGGGGCGTCTTCCTGCTGTTCCCTCTTCCGGAGGCTGAGCTGAGCAGGAGCTGAGTCCTTTCTGTAACCCACTTGGCCAGTGGCACACAGTTTCCTAAGTTGAACTGGAGTTTGGGAGGCTTCTTTGAGGGACGGACTCCAGCAAGCAAGAGAGGCTGATGAGCCCCCTCTGTGGTCCTTGGTCGGACCCCAAGCCAGTCTTTCTGTCCAAGCCTCAGTTTCCCCAACTGTAACACACAGAGTGGATACCACGGTCTCTAAGGGACCCTGCTGTGCTGGGAGGCCAATGGTTATAGCTGGGTACAGACCTCAGGGTTCCCTCTATTCTCAAGGAAGGAGGGTATCCCTGGTCATTCCCTGAGCAGGGCTAAGGCCGAGAAGCAGGAAGCGTTGCTTTTGCCCTTATTCCATGGCAGGTGGCTTGATGGCTCAAATGGGCACTCCCTCCTCCTCTGCTTTCTGGCCCAGGTCCTGGCACCTGTGATGGGGTCTGTAAGGACAAGAGGGGCCTTTGGATTGTCAGAAAAAACAGACCTTTTTTTTATACTTCTGCTATTGAGAGGCAAAGAGAATGAGTGAGAGAGCGCTCAGTTCTGTGCTGTTCACTCCTCAAAGGCCTGTGCTGGCTGGGACTTGGTCTGGTCAAGGCCAGAAACTCCATCCAGGTCTTCCGTGTGGGCGGCAGGGACCAAGTCCTTGAATCACCAGTGCCTGCTGGGGTCTGGAGTTAGAAAGCAGTTGTGGGTATTGAACCCAGGCCCTGTGAGGTGGGACATGGCATGTCTTAGCTGCTCCGCTCCCTGCTGCTGCTTGCTCACATGGTTTGGGTCAGCAGGAAGAGCAGGATCTTGTTTTGATAACACCATGGTTGCATCTGCCCAGAACTGCCCCTCAGCGTCTCGGATGCCAAGCTCTGGCCTTGTGTGGGCCTGCCTTTCCCGCTAACTCCAGATGAAACTTTTGGTTTCAGTTTCTGAAAGAGAAACTTCTGCTTGTCCGGACTCATGTATCTGTGTGGACAGATGACACACCTGGGAGGTCGGGGCAGCTGGCATCTGTGTGCCCAGGATGGTGGAAACCCTAGTTCCCAACTAAATCCCAGAACACATGGAGGAAACTGGAATTTTACAACTCGCCTGAGTGTGTGATGGGTGTGGTAACACTGGGTTCTTGGGGATCATTTGATACGCTGAGAGAGAGTGTTCACCCCTGGCTTCTCCATTCCTGGGCTGATGCCTAACGAGGCTGGCAAACGTGGGGCAAGTACGGGGTGGGTTCGGGTGGAATCTGAGTATAGGGACAACCAGGCATGCACTGGTTTCCAGGCCGGGGACAAGTTGCATTCCTGAGCCTGTGTCTTCTTCCACGGCGGAAGGGGTGATTTATGTAGCTGATTTGTATTGGGCCTGCAGCCAGGTGTTGTGTGAGGCTTGCTGTGTGTTTATTCAGAAAAGTATGGATAAAGGGCTCCAGTGTGCTAGGGACGCTGTGAGGTCAAAGGAGGACATGGACCTGGAGGAAGTGAGGTGAGGAAGACTGAGGAAAGCCAAGGTCAGATGCAGGGGCCTGGTGAGGCCGTAGTGTAAGCTGGCTCTTGGAGGCAGCACTCTGGCACAGGCCAGCCTAGGGAAGCACTCTGCGGCAGTGCTGTTTATTTTTTTTTTTCCTTAAAGATATATTTATTTTTATTGGAAAGGCAGATATGCAGAGAGGAATATCCTCTGTCTGATGATTCACTCCCCAAGTGGCTGTAATGGCCAGAGCTGAGCCAATCCTGAAGCCAGGAGCCAGGAGCATCCTCCAGGTCTCCCACGTAGGTGCAGGGTCCCAAGGCTTTGGGCTGTCCTTGAGTGCTTTCGCAGGCCACGAACAAGAAGCTGGGTGGGAAGTGGGGCTGCCAGGATCAGAACCGGTGCCCATATGGGATCCCGGGTGTGCAAGGCAAGGACTTGAACCACTATGCTATCGCGCCGGGCCCGGCAGTGCTGCTTTCAATGGAAGTCAGTCCTGGCTGGCCAGGAAAGAGCTTCTGACCTAAACTCGGAGTCCTTGGGTGGTGAGAGTACAGCCAAAGAGCCACCCTCCCACACAGGATGCCGTGGAGAAAGGCTCTTCCCACTGGGGTTCTGGGAGCTCATATCCAGCAGGAGGGGCCGTGGGGCAGGGACTGTCCTCTCCCCACCTGGCAGGCTCTGTCTTCATGTGCAGCTGCCAAGGCCCCCACTAAGGGCTACCACCCAAGAAGAAACCAGTCACGGTCAGATCTGGCTGAACCACAGGGCTCAGGCTGAAAGACATGGGTCAGTGAGTGAAAGCGGGCCATGTGCTAGGGCCTCCCTTTCCAGTGCCCCAAAGGCTGCAATGACAACCCACCCTGCCCATTGAGCAGCAGCAGGGCCCGCATGCTTGCTTTCTTTCAAAATGTTTATTTCTTGTACTTTTCATCTATTTGCAAGGCAGAATGATAGAGAAACAGAGATTGTTCATTCTCTAGTTCACACCCCAGATGCCTGGGGTACCCACAGTTGGGCCAGGTCAAAACCAGGTGCCCACAACTAATTTAGATGTCCTCTGTGGGTGGCAGGGTCGCCAGTACTTGAGCTATGATTGCCCGCTGCTTCCCAGGGTGTGTGTTAGCAGGAAGCTGGGTTGGAAATCCAGGAGCCAGCATTGCAATCAGGCACTGAGAGAGCATGCGGGTGAGCCGGGGTCACATGCATGCCCCCAAACAGGCTGATGCTGTTTTCTTCTCCCCTTCACCCCGCACCTATAACCCAATTTCCTTTCATATCCGCTTCCTCTGTCCACGACGCTCTTCCCTTAGATACCTGATGGCAGACCCACCTTACTGCCTTCCAGCTTGCTCCAATAGCTTGTCTTTTCCTGGCATTCTGGCAGAGTACAGCACTCCAGTTGGGGTTATCTCCAGGATGGAAGAAGACCTGCAAGACTGTGCAGTGTCCAGGTCCCGCAGCAAGGGACACCTGCAGTATTCCCAAGCTTGGCTGGTGGGGAGCAGGAACCAGGAAGAAAGCTGTGAGAGGGCCACCTGCTGGGAGGGCATCAGAAGGATGACCTCTCTGCCTGCAGTTCTGTGGCCTTCCCACCTCCATCCCAAAGTCCTCTTCCCTTGCTCTATTTACACCTCCTGCATCTCTGCGTCCTCAGGATTGCTACCTATATTGACTATAAGCACCAGGAGGGCAAGAATTTTCATGTTTTTGTTTTTTCCTACATCTCAAATACTTAGAACACTGGCATGATTAGGCACTTGCAGTAGGCATTCAATAAATAATTGCTGGACACAGCGTGATGGCTCAGTGGTTAAATCCTTGCCTTGAATGCATCAAGATCCCATAATGGTGCCGGTTCATGTCCTGGCAGCTCCGTTTTCCATCTAGCTCCCTGCTTGTGGCCTGGGAAAGCAATCAAGAATGACCCAAAGCCTTGGGACCCTGCACCTACGTGGGAGACCTGGAAGAGGTTCCTGGCAACTGGCTTCCGGATGGCTCAGCTCTGGCCATTGCAGCCACTTGGGGAGTGAATCAGCAGATGGAAGATCTTTTTCTGTGTTTCTCATTCTTTCTGTAAATCTGCCTTGCCAAAAAAAAAAAAAAAAAATTGTATAAATCTTATAAAAAATAAAAATAAATTTAAAAAGAAATAATTGCTGAATAACTGAATACCACTCAGTCGCTTGGGGTACCTTAAAGAAAGCCTTTGTGACTCAACTAGGCCCCTGCCTGGGGAAGGAGCGGATGGCTCCTGTGGTCTGGGGGTGTTGGAGCAGGGGTAGGACAGCAGAGCCCTGGCTGGGAAGGGAGGAAGCCTGCAGGACTGAGGCCACTGCAGCCTCCAGACCCTGCAGTTCCTGCAGCACGTTCTGCCCGAGGCTGCGACTTAGGGATGTACTTGGCAAAGGCATCCATGTACTTGGTCTCTGCCACCGGGCCTGGCTCTGTGAAATCTCCCTGCTGAATCAGCTCCTTCTGTGCCCCTCCGCGGGGCTCCATAGAGTGCTTTCTTCAAGGACTCGCTGTGCAGCCGGAAGCCCAGGAACTGCAGGCTGGCGGAGGGAGACAGGGTTTCAGGCCTCCATGGGCCGCTCCAGTTTGCAGCAGCAGGGGCTGCTTGGAACCAGCCTGATCCCAGGGCTACCACTGGTGCATTCTTGGGCTCCTTCCTCCACAGGTGCCCGGAATGCTTGGCTCTCCATGAGACAGCTTTGTCCCTCTAAACTTCCATGTCCTATGAGAGAGAATACTCACACTAAGACGTAGCCTCATCCTCCAGTCGTCAGCTTGTGCACTTTCTCCTGTGAGTCTGTAAGCTGAAAGCAATGTCAATTGTAACACCAAGATTTGGGGTGAGAACCCTGGAAAATAAATTCATTTTCATCTGGAAAAAAATCAGTATTTGAGACCACCAGCTAATGATGAATAAAACAAAACAACATACTATACAAAACTCAAATGTCTTAAAGACTGATCACTCCAACATACAAAAAGTAAAAAACCTAAATTAAGAAAAGGTTAAAAAAAAAGGTCAAATGACCACATACCACCCACTGCAAAAAAAAAAAAAAGTACTTGCAATGAGTTATCAAAGGTTAATCTTCTTAAAAATATTTATTTTATTATTACTTTTTAATTGGAAAGACAGATAAACAGAGAAAAGGAGAGATAGAGAAAAAGATCTTCTGTCCGCTGGTTTACTTCCCAAGTGGCTGCAATGGTCGGAGCTGAGCTGCTCCGAAGCCAGGAGCCGGAACTTTCTTCTGGGTCTCCCAAACCAGTGCAGGGTCCCAAGGCCATCCTCTTCATCCCACGGCCTGTTTTCCCAGACCACAAGCAGGGAGCTGGATGGGAAGTGGAGCAGCTGGGACATGAGCAATGCCCATATAGGATGCTGGTGCAAGAAAGACAAGCATCTAGCCTCTAGGCTATTGTACTGGGCCCAGACAAAGGCTAATCTTAACGTACACATTTTATAGATCAATATGGAAATAAAAAGGGTAAGTACATTAAAAAATGGGCAAAGTGTATAAACAGAAACAAGGAAAGGGAATTCAATAATGGACAGCAGATGCATGAAAAAAAAATGCTCTGCATTCATAATTAAAGAAATGCAAAAGAAAACAGCAAAGAAACACCCTTTCCAACTATCAGAGCGACACCCCTGAAAATGTGTCATGGTGTGCAGTGTTGGTGAGGGTGTGGCGGGAAACATGACCGTGGTCAGTTTGGAAATAGCTGCTGTGGAGGGGTACCAGAGCCGCCACTTCTTTGATGCCTTTTCTGTGGAGAGCTGAGGTCTGTACACCCTCCCTTTGAATTTGTGTTGCACTGTGTTACCTAGCTAATAAAATGTAGCGAAAATCACATTGTCCTAGTTTCAAGTGTGATCCTTAAGCTGCCCAGTAGGTTCTATCTCTTGCCTCTTAGATATCAACTACAGGTTACCTATATCATCTGGCACATTTCTTTTTTTAAGATTTGTTATATTTTTATTGGAAAGTCAAATTTACAAAATGAAAGAAAGACAGAGAGAAAAATCTTCCATCTACTGGTTCATTCCCCAAGTGGCCACAATTGCCAGAACTAAGCTGACCTGAGCTGATGCTGAGCCGATCTGAGGCCAGGAGGCAGGATTCTCTTCTGGGTCTCCCACACAGGTACAGGGTCCCAAGACTTTGTGCCGTCCTCGACTGCTTTCCAAGTCCACAAGCAAAGAGCTGGAAGTAGAGCAGACAGGACCCGAACCGGTGCCATATGTGATTCTGGCATGGGCAAAGTGAGAAAAGTGAGAATTTTAGTCACTAGGTTACCACATGGGGCTTTCATGTAGCAATCTTATGCTGTGGATGTGATTACGTGGAGTCAGAGGATAAGGAGAAGGAGGCCCCATCATGTGGGTGATAAAGACACCTTGGAAGAAAATAGAAAATGAACCGACCATCTGAGCCCTTCCTGAAATCCTGAACAAAATGATAGCTTTAAACACAACACTCTGGGGTGGCTTGGTACATATAACAGGTGTCTGGCACAGCCATCAAACTGAAATGAACTCCTTGTCCCAGCGATTGCACGTCTATAAATCTAGTCTGCTGGGATGCTTGCAGAATGCATCAAACCAACCCGGCACAGAAGTGGATTACTGTATTGTTTCTAACAGCACCAGACTGGGAATCATCTGTATGTCTGTCGTTGGGAAAATGGGTTAAAATAACTCCAGTATATCCAGTTAATGCTAACGAGGTACAATGGCCAACATTCCGAGACAGTTGTCCCACTGGTGGTCCTGTGAAAATCGGGGATGTGAAAGAACGGTTATGAGAATGGACTCTGCTGTTTGTGATCTGTGTGACTTTGAGAAAATTGTTTAACTGCTTCTATACCACAATTTCTTTATTTGTAAAGTGGGGTGTTAATCCGGGTACCTGCCTCCGAGGGCTGTGGTAAGAAGTAAATAAGTTCCTGCAACCACATGGTATGTGTCTATGCTGTGCGTATTTTGAAGATGCAGAGTTTTGGGTTTTAGATTGGGTTGGATCACACTTTTATATCTTTTTAAAAAAGATTTTATTTACTTATTTGAAAGGCAGAGTAACAGTGGGGAATACCTAGAGAAAAAGAGATCTTCCATCTGCTGGTTCACTATCCAAATGTCTGCCAAGAGCAGGGGCCGGACCAGGGCAAAGCCAGGAGCCAGGAACTCCGTCTGAGTCCCCCCCATGGCTGACAGGGACTGGAATACTTGGCCCATCATCTGCTGCTCCAAGAGGCATTATCAGCAAAGGACTGTGGAGCAGGTGGGACTCCAACCACTGAGCTGATGTGGAATGTGGAGGTTGGCTAGGCCACAATGCCCAGCCCACATTTTTTTTAACTCCATTGGTTTATTTTTTTAATTCATACACAGAAAACAAAAAGTCAGAATTTTTAAAAATACGTATACAATACCTATTCCACATTAGGAATGCAACTAAAGGAAATCATTCAATGTCTATCTAGCTCACATTTAATACCTCTTTAAAAATATTAACTTCTTTTTATTGGAAAGACAGCTATACAGAGAGGAACAGAGACAGAGAAAAAGATCTTCCATCTGCTGATTCACTCCTCAAGTGGTGGCAACAGCTGGAGCTGAGCTGATCCGAAGTCAGGGGCTTCTTCCGGGTCTCCCACACTGGTGCAGGGTCCCAAGGCTTTGAGCCGTCCTCCACTGCTTCCCCAGGCCACAAGCAGGGAGCTGGATGGGAAGCAGAGCTGCTGGGATACGAACCAGTGCCCAAATGGCATCCTGGCACATGCGAAGTGAGAGCACTTTAGCCCTTAGGCTACTGTGCCGGGCCTCACATTCAGTATTTAGTCCGCCAGGCTTGCGTTGTAGGACAGAGAGGGGAGACTGACAAACACAGCTTTGAAGAGAGACGGAGCCCCATTTTGGACTCTTGCTACCTCCTAGGAATTCTTCTTACCTTAGCGCTTACAGAACCAATCATTCCTTTTCAACAACTGCTCAGCGTTGTGTTGTGCGACCCCAGCACATTTCTTCCCCTGTCCCCTAGTGGTGGACCCCTGAGTCACTTCCAGTTCCTTACTCACAGTTACAAAAAGCATGCCAGCATCCTTGCACATTCGCTTGTCTCTGCTCAGTTAGTATTCTTCCTGCAGTGTGGGTTCTTAGAAATGGAGCTATTGGCATTAAGGATACTTAAATTTTTAGATAGACTCTTTGCTATCTCTTCTTGTAGGTTTATTTCTGTTTTTAGATTAACTTTAATATTTTGCCAAGTCTTATCACCCAGGCTGTGGGTTTCAATGAATACACAGATGAGTCAGCCACCATGTCTGCTTTATAGAGGTCGCAGGCTGCCTGGGACTGGCCTGGACGAGATGGGGTATGGGAGGCAGGGATGGCAGTAACCAGAACTGCATTTTGGGTTTGGAGCGATCACTTCTCCAAAAGGGGGTTTCCTGGTGCTTGTACTAGTTGCAGAGTACTTCCTGGAACCGTGACTCATCCGACTCTCACAGCGGCCCTTGGTATCCGGCAGTGCTGTCATCGCCACCTTCCAGATGGGCCTGAAGGACCAAGGCCTCGCCCAAATCCAACCTCCCAGCTCTTAACTCCTCCTCACCTTGCCATTGGCTTTACTTACCCAGAATCACCCCCCCCCCCAACCCCAACTTCTTGTCCCCTACTGTGAGTTGCATTGGCTGAGCTGGCTGTTCCTTGGGCACTGGCTGAGGAAGCTGCACACACTGTGCCACCTTCTCACAGAAGCCTGGGGTCTGGAACCCACGTGCCCTGGGTCACTGCATCCTGACCCGGACCCAGCTCCGGGATCCAGATAACAGACGCTGCAGCTCGCTCCCCACCATCCCGGACCTCCAGCTCAGCCCACCTTCTCCTCCACCTGCTTGACCCACTGGGAAACCAGGCCTTTCCAGGTTAACTCGGGTTAGGCACTGCACCTCTCCTGCAGCTTTTGAGGACGCACGTTCCTCTGGCAAGAAGCCACAGTAATTCCCAAATTGTCCGTGTGGATCAAGTTATTATTTTTCCGGGCTCTCTGGGAGGTCTGAGGAGGACAGGGAAGGAAGGGTAACACATGAAGTCTGCAGTGAATCCCACACTTGCCAACATCCTCGCCGCCTCCGCCGCGGAGGGCAGGGGGCGGGGAGCAGGGGCCTCTCCCGCCTTCCCTCTGCTCCCTCCAAGGTCCACATCCAGTCCTCTCACTGGCAAGTTTGGGGAAAACTTCGGATGACAGCGCAGCCAGAAGCTCGGAGGGCACGCGTGTCTCCTCCACCGGCAGGTCCAGCCCACTTGGGCTGACATTTGAACCCTCATCCCGCAGCCGCTCCCCGGCGCCCCACCCTGGCGATGTCCGCGCAGAGCCCGCCTTTGGATCAACAACCTGCGTGCGCACATCTGGAGGAATTACGGTAACGCCGACTGCGGCGCTTCGCTGGCTCTAGCTCCCCCGCGCGTCCACAGCGAGGATTGCAACGTTTGGGGGAGGGTTGGAACCCAGCGGGCTCCGCCCACTCCTGGAGGGGAGCCGGGGAGCGAGGCCCTGCCTTAAATTACTTTTCATTCCTGCCAGAGTCGCCTCCTGGACTCCCAGTGGCTCGAGTCTCCCGTGGCCACGGGTCCTGGACACCACTGAATTAATTTTGGAAGACAGGCACGCACAGAACCGCCCTGACAAATCCAAGCCTTGCTGTGTGTCCCTGGGTGAAGTATTACCCTCTCTGAGCTTCACTTTACTCCACTAGCGTTTGCCTAAGATGATGAACTGGGGGCCTGGCACGATAGCCTAATGGCTAAATCCTCGCCTTGCATGTACCGGGGATCCTACATGGGTGTCAGTTCATGTTCCAGCTGCTCCACTTCCCAACCAGCTCCCTGCTTGTGACCTGGGAAAGCAGTCAAGGATGGACCAAAGCCTTGGGTCCTTGCACCCAAAAGTGGGAAATGCAGAAGAAGCTCCTGGCTTCGGACTAGTTCAGTTCTGGCCATTGCAGCCACTTGGGGAGTGAACCAGTGGATGGAAGATCTCTGTCTCTCCTTCTCTCTGAAAATCTGACTTTCCAATAAAAATAAAAATAATTCTTAAAAAACAACAACAACAAAACAAAAGGATGAGCTGGAATGGCACAGGTCTTCACCCACTCACTATGTGCTGGGGCCATCCAGGGGGGATTTGCATGGGACCACACAGATGGAGGGGCAGAGCTAGGCCTGGCCTTGGGATCACAGGTTCACAAGTGCTTCAGGACAGGGCGTGCAGTGCAGGCTCTGTGGATGGAAGGGGTGTCCAGGGACCTTCCTGAAAAGTCACCTCTTCTGATGGGGCCTTCATCCCTCCTGATGGCCTGCTCGAGTGGGCAGGGAGCCCATAAGAACACCCAGGGCTTTTGTGGAGAGAACAGGAGAGACTTGTCCAGGCCACACAGCTGGGCGGTGAGGACCTGGCTGGGAGCCCGGTGCTCATGCTGCGGCCTCCTCTGCCTTTGGGTGAGCAGTTCTCAGGTGGGCGTGGGAGGCTCTGTACTGATGACTTCCCTCCTGGCACCCCTCCAGGGGGCTCCCTGCTGGCCACCACTGTCCTCAACGGGCTGGAACCTTCTGTTGCCTGCCGCTCCTTGGGGAATCCCTCCTCCAGCCCAACAGATGCCATAAACAGAGAGACCAGTGGGGCACGGACTTCCAAGGGCAAGTGCAAGACCAGCAGACATTTTCCCTTTCTCGGTGTATGAACAACTTTTTTAAAAAGATGTTTATTTTTATTAGAAAGTCAGATATACAGAGAGGAGGAGAGACAGAGAGGAAGATCTTCCAGCCAATGATTCACTCCCTAAGCAGTCTCAATGGCTGAAGCTGAGCCAATCCGAAGCCAGTAACCTCTTCCAGGTTTCCCACGTGGGTGCAGGGTCCCAAAGCTTTGGGCCATCCTTGACTGCTTTCCCAAGTCACAAGCAGGGAGCTGGATGGGAAGCAGAGCTGCCGGGATTAGAACTGAAGCGCGTATGGGATCCTGACATGTGTAAGGTGAGGACTTTAGCCGCTAGGCTATCGTGCCAGGCCCTATGCACAACTTCTGTGTGTTATGGAACATACATAGTGAGTGACATCATTCAGTAGATGAATTGTGGATACTTTTTCCTTTGTCATGGCGTAGTTCTTTTGGTAGTGAACATAATTAAAAAGACAAGATATTAGAAAAGTTATTTTAAGATTCTCCTCCATTTTTTTTAAAGATGTACTTATTTTTTTTATTGGAAAGGCAGATTTACAGAGGAGAGACAGACAGATTCATCCTCTGATTTACTCCCCAAGCGGCCGACACGGCCGGGGCTGAACCAATCCGAAGCCAGGAGCCAGGAACTTCTAGGTCTCCCACACAGGTACAGGGTCCTAAGGCTTTGAGCCATGTTCTATTGCTTTCCCAGGTTACTAGCAGGGAGCTGCTAGTAAAGCATAAAAAAAATAACAAAAAAAAAGCATAACAAAACTTCTGTATCTTAGATCAATCAAATGTGACAAAATATGTGGGAAGGTTCAACTTTTGTACATCTGAAAGTTTTCTAAATGAAACATCAGTGGGACCTAGCGCTGTGGCCTAGCGGCTAAAGTCCTTGCCTTGAATGCTCTGGGATCCCATATGGGTGCCAGTTCTAGTCCCAGCAGCTCCACTTCCCATCCAGCTCCCTGCTTGTGACCTGAGAAAGCAGTGGAGGACGGCCCAAAGCCTTGGGACCCTGCATCCGAGTGGGAGACCCAGAAGAGCTCCTGGCTCCTGGCTTCGGATTGGCTCAGCACCAGCCGTTGTGGTCACTTGGGGAGTGAATCATCAGGTGGAAGATCTTCCTCTCTGTTTCTCCTCCTCTGTGTATATCTGACTTTGCAATAAAAATAAAATAAATATTAAAAAAAAAGAGAGAAAGAAACATTGGGGAAGAAGATTTTCAATCTCCCTCCCACGGGCCACGGGTCTCACAGCCCATCAGGCTCAGGGGCCTGGCAAGGAGCAGCCCCAGATTCCAGCAGGTGTGTACCTGACAATAACACCCAGGTCCCCTCCAAACGATGCCTGTGTGCCTGGGACCTCAGACCTACATGGCTGGGGCTCCCTCTAACCTGGAATCCCCCAAACCTACACAGCCAGAGCTCCCTTTAACCTCAGGACCTCAGACCCCCACAGCCAGGGCTCCCTTTAACCTGGGGAGTTTGGGCCCCTTTCAGTCTCCCTTCCTCCCACCCCTTCTCTGGGGCTCTCGTGATGAACAAAAGAGCTTAAAGGGAAAGGGGGTGGATAGCCAGCAAGCAGGTACACAAGCATGGGGGAAGTTCAACAATATTGAGGTGGGAGTCTTCAGGAGCAGATACCCTGTGGACAGTGGGGCCGATGGACGTGGTCCTGGGAGTACAAGGGCAATGAGGCTGGGTGGAGGATGCGGGCTGTCACAGGAGTGTGCAGCTACAAACGGCAGTGGTGAAGCAGCAGCCCTGTGTCCCAGGTGGCAGCTGGCCGCTGTGCCAGCCTGCTGCTCCCTGGCTCCTGCGTTCTTGCCCTTTGGGGTGGTGCCATCCTCTGCTCACCTGGTCTCAATCAGCATCCTGTCCACCTGCCACTGCTCCTGCAGGAGTTCTTGAAAATCAGACCACCTGGACCCGGAGTGATGACTCCATTGGCTAATGCTTCCCTTGTGTTTGCTGGGATCCCATATGGGCACTGGTTTTTGTCCTGGCTGCTCCACTTCCCATCCAGCTCCCTGCTTCTGGCCTGCGAAAGCACTCAAGGACGGCCCAAAACCTTGGAACCCTGCACCTATGTGGGAGACCCGGAAGAAGCTCCTGGCTTCGGATTGGCTCAGCTCCGACTGTTGTGCTCACTTGGGGAGTGAATCATCAGACAGAAGACCTTCCTCTCTCTCTCTCCTCCTCTATGTATATCTGACTTTCCAATAAAAATAAATAAATCTTTTTTATTTTTATTATTTTTTCATTGGAAAGGCGGATATACAGAGAGGAGAGACAGAGAGGAAGACCTTCCGTCCGATGATTCACTCCCCAAGTGAGCGCAACGGGCCGATACTATGCCAATCCGAAGCCAGGAGCCTCTTCCGGGTCTCCCACGCGGGTGCAGGGTCCCAAAGCTTTGGGCCGTCCTCGACTGCTTTCCCGGGCCACAGGCAGGGAGCTGGAAGGGAAGCGGGGCTGCTGGGATTAGAACTGGCGCCCATATGGGATCCCGGGCGTGCAAGGCGAGGACCTTTAACCACTTGCGCCACTGCGCCGGGCCCAAAAATAAATAAATCTTAAAAAAAAATAGGAAAGCAAATTAGGCTGTTTGTGCTAGATCCTTAGCCTGCTGGGTCAGCAGCAGGAGGTAAGGACAGTTACTGACCCTCTCTGACCTTACACCCTCCTCTATAAATTGGTGCCCACAGTGTCCGTTTCATTGGGCAGTCAAACATGATAATCTATACAAAATGCTCAGGCCTGGCATTTTGTATAGGAACCATGTCGGGGGGATGAAGGAGCTGATGGGGAGGAGGGTGAACGTCAGGGCCAGAAACCACGTGCATGCTGGGCTCCTCCGCATCCGGGCACCATGACAGCACCACAGTGCCATGTGGCCATGCAGGGGGATCTACTCCTGGAGCTGGGGCCAGCGCAGGTGGCCGGGGAGGGGAACTCAGGCTCTGTCCTTTGTCTTAGGGTTTCTGAGACCTGCAGGGGTTTGGGGTCTGGCCCAAGGGTACAGGGAAGTCTGGGATATGGAGCTAGTCCCTGCCAATTGCTCAGAGTAAGATCTCAGTGTTCCTCCATTCCCATGCTCACTATGGCCCATCTCAGAGGGCCCCCAGGAAGGAGAGTTTAAAGCCAGGAGAGCAGGGGTCAGAGGTCGGAGGTCAGCAAGCCAAAGCTGGAGTGGTATCTGTGCTCAGGTGTCCAGGTAAGGAGCACAGATGGAGTGTGCAGGAAACAGTGTCCCAGGCAGAGTGAAAAATGTGGCAGAAATCCTGACAAAGGGAGAACAGTTGGGTCCAGCAAGGCACCATCGCTCGCCTGAGACCTCAGAGCAAGCGCTCCCCTTCCTTGCCAATCGCAGGCTGACAATGACAGAGGACAGGAGTGAGCAAGAGAAGGGAGGCTGCCCGCCCCCAGGTCTGTTCCGAGGAGCTCGGGGCAGCATGCCAGGGAGTGTACTTCCACCGTGGTGGGCAGTCAAACCCTTCAGCCCCTCACCTCCAGGAATGAACAGCAAGCACAAAGGCTTTGAGGTGGAAAATTCAGGGCTTTTCTGAGAAGCAATGTGGAGTGAGGGTGGGTAATAAGGGAGGTGGTTGGGGGCCTGGGGTTGGCAGGCCGGCCGAGAGCAGCGGGAAGCGGGCAAGAACTCTTGGTGGGGGACAGATGGAGCCAGTCTGCACTGCATTTGCTTCTGCAGCTGCCATGTGTAGGATGAGAAGAGGGAGCTAGACTGGGGCTGGGTCCCCAGCCAGCTGGCCACCAGTGCCTGCAGAAGGCCCTCTGGCCTACAGACCAGCTGTCCTAGTGGGGAGGGCAGCGAGGCAGGCCTGGTGGCAGTGACCGGATCCTTGCCTCTCCTGGCAGGTGGGCAGAGTGGCTCTGCACTGGGCTGCAGGCACGGGGCACGAGCAGGCAGTGAGGCTGCTCCTGGAGCATGAAGCGCTGGTGGACGATGCAGATGTGGTACGGGGCCCCTCGCAGGGACATGTTGGTGTGTGTGTCTGCTTGTCTGTCTGTCTCCGGGGTTGGGGCAGGGTCTGGTGGGGGAGCAGGGGCAGGGATGGTGGTCAGTTATGATCCCTCTGGGTCTGGGAGCTGGCTCTCGTTGCTGAGACTGGCACAGGTGGGTGGGAGCACTTTGTGTTCCCATTTTCGGTCTGTCCGTGTGTTTCAGCTGCACCGGCACAGCCAGGAGGGCAGGATGAAAACCCACTCAGCAGGGTCACCAGGACAAAGAGCTCCAGCAGAAACTGCTAGCACTTGAGCCAAGAATTGCATGAAGTTTGACAGTCATGCTGAGTTGTAGGGCAGGTATTCACTGCTGAGACAGAGGGAGAGAGAGAGAGGAGAGAGAGACAGGGAGAGAGGAAAACTTATGGGGTTTTCTGTAAGTTTGGGAGGAATGCCCAATGACCAACAATAACAATGACTTTTCATAAGGATTCACTTAGAATCTAAAAAAGCACAAAACTTGAAACTTCCCTGCAGTGCCAACACACTTTTTTTTTTTTGTCCTGGCTTCTCTGCTCCCAGGAAGGGGGCTTGATTAGGAGTTGGGGTCAGGATCCCTGTAGGGGGGCAACCTCACCCCCTCCTCTTGCTGTCTCACCCCATCTGCTCCCTGGACCTTCGTTAGAGGTAGGCTAAGGGTGGAACAGGGAGGGGAGTGTTGTCTTGGGTGCCTAGTACAGATGCGTTGGTGAAACCTTGCAACGTCTTGCGTGGCTCTTTTTCCACCAGGTCTTCTGCTAGGACCTGAGCCTTGTGAGAGAAGGTCTAGGGAGAACAGGGAGGGGAATCCTACTCCCCGTGCAGACAGCAATGAATACATCCTGTGATGTAACCAGATGGGCACGCAGACTTCAGTTATAGGCATGTAGAGGAAGTATCTCAGTCAGTTTTCTTTATTATTATTGTTTACAAATATTTATTTATTCATTTGAAAGGCAGAGTTACACGGACAGAGGGTGAGACAGAGAGAGCTTCCATCTGTTACTTTATTCTCTGAATATCTGCAATGGCTAGAGTAGGCCAGACCAGACTAAAGCAAAGACTTCATATAGGTGCCAGAGCCCAAACACTTGAGCCATCCTTTGTTGCTTTGCCAGGCCCATCGGTAGGGAGCTGGATTGGAAATGGAACAGCTGGGACATGAACTGGTGCCCATATGGGATGGCAGCATTGCAGATGGTGGATTTATCTGGCCCCCATTTTTTAATTTGAAGAGAGAAATAGTTTCTATCAGCAAATGTTCATAACAATAGGCATTGGGCCAAGCTGAAGCATGGAGCTGGGGAACTCAGACATATAAGTGACAGAGACCCAAGTACCTGAGCCATCCCCGCTTCCTCTCAGGGTCTGTATTAGCAGGAAGTTGAAGCCAGGACTCCAACTCTGGTGCCCCAATGTGGAAAGTGAATATATTTTTTTAAAGATTTATTCATTTTATTTGAAATGCAAAGTCATGTGGGGAGAGATATCTGTCTGCTGGTTCACTCATCTAATGGTCACAATGGCCAGAGCTGTGCTGGTCTGAAACCAGAAGTGATGGGCTTCTTCCGGGTTTACCACGTAGGTACAGGGGCCCAAGCACCTGGGCCATCCCCTGCTTCTTCCCCAGGCCATTAATCGTGGAGCATCTGGGAAATGAACCAGTGCCCATAGGGAGTGCTGGTGCTGCAGGCAGAGGCTTAGCCTGATATGCTATGTGCCAATGCCTAGTGTGGACATCTTAACTGGCATTGCCTCCATCAGGCCAAGCACCTGCCCTCTTATCTGTTTTCCTCTGAGCTAACTGAACACCACAGGTGGGTAATTTGTAAGAAAAAGCAGCTTATTGGTCCCACAGTTTGGAAGCTGGAACGTTCAAGGTCTGGCAGCTGTGAGTGTGAGCTCCTTGCTGGTGGGGACTGTCCATGCACATGGTATCCTGTTATAAAGCCACAGTCAGGCCCAGTACAATGGCTTAGTGGCTAGATCCTTACTTTGAACACACTGGGATCCCATATGAATGCCAGTTTGTGTCCCACCTGCTCCACTTCCCATCCAGCTTGCTGCTGGTAGCCTTTGAAAGCAGCAGAGGACAGCCCAAAGCCTTGGGATCCTGCACTTGCGTGGGAGACCTGGAAGAAGCTTCTTGCTCCTGAGTTCAGATCAGCTCAGCTTTGGCCATTGCAGCTATCTGGGGAGTGAACACTGGATGGAAGATCTTTGTCTTTTCTTCTCTCTGTAAATCTCCCTTTTCAATAAAAATAAATAAATCTAAAAAGAATGAATAAAGTCAGTCCTTTGGATGAGGACCCAAGCCTTATGGCCTCATTTAATCATTAATATCTCCCAAAATTCCCACCTCCAAATACTATAATCAGATTAAGTCTGCACTCTCTTCCTTGTTCACAAAGAAGATTATGTTTTAATGTGGGTTTTGGTGGAGATGCTCAAAGCTTAATGGGGAGACATTTCAGCAGGAAAATACTGGGGAGGAAGCTAGGTGTCTAGTGATATGCCACTGGGCTGTGTCCTGGACAGCTCCTGGGGATCAATGCTGGTGTGAGACAGTGAAGTGTCCCTGGTGCCCCCCCATCCTGTTCCCAGGGCTCTCCCTGCCCCATTCCTGACACTTCACACCTCATACTCCCCAGCCTCCAGGGGCTTTTCCCTCTGGAACACGCCCAGTGTGAGCACACCCTTCCAGTGCTGGCTCTCTTAATAGCTTCAGCCCAGACCAGTATCCTAACCCTGAACCTAACCCTAACCCCTCTGTGGCAGGGCCAGTCCCTTCTGCAAGATTCCAAGAGGATAAGCTTACATTCTTGTGGTCCCTGCTGGCTCTCGTGGCTTCTGCTCCTGCTGGCCATTCTCTTGAAGGTTTGCAAATAGTCGTCCACCTGCCATTGACCTAGCATGGCTCTCAGTCCTTGTCCCTGATTCCCATAGAGCCTCCCTGAACCTGAGGACTGGGGTGTGGGATGAGCTTCCACCTGCAGAGGGAGGGTGCTTTGCTCACACAGGACAGCAGAGTCAGGAGCAGCGAGACGCCCCTGTCTGCAATCTGTCTAGACCTTTCTATGTGCTGTGCCCAGCCTCTGCCACTACCACGTGTCTGCACCAGCACCTCCCTTCCCCCAGACTCCTGTAGGGCAGTGCCCCTTGTTTGGGAAGCTTAGAGTCTGCTGCTCGCTCAGCTGCCACTGGACTTCCATGCCCACTATGGCCAAGGTGCTCAACCTATCCAGCTCCCCTTTCCCCAGAAGAGGAGTTCTGGTGCCTCCCCGCCCCAAGACCCCTTTCTTGGCACCTCTCACACACAAGGCTCCTTGTGGGGTCATACCCATCCCCACAGGGGACCGAGTCCAGGGGGAGGGTGAAGGGTGAAAGACTCTGGGGGCACAAGCGTAGTGCCTTCCCCAGATGCAGAACTGAAGCTGTGCCATGTGGGGCTGGTGTTCTGGCTGCCCCAGAGGCTGCTGGCGTGGGAACTGCAGGGCGGCAGGTCTGGGTACATCATTGTAAATTTCCCATTGGGCATGATGTTTGATACTTCCCCTCCCCCAAGGCCTTGTCAGTGCAGTCCTAGTCGTCTGCCTGCGCAGGATGCTGAGGTCTCTAATCACAGCAAGTCAGAAGGCAAGTAGAGCGCATTTTCCTCTTGAAGCTGTGATTATGAATATCTCTCAGACTGCTTTCTTTTTTTTTTTTTTTTAAAGATTGGTTTTACTTTTATTGCAAAGTCAGATACACAGAGATGAGGCAAGACAGAGAGGAGTCTCTTCTGTCTGATGATTCACTCCCCAAGTGACTGCAACAGTCTGAGCTGTGCCAATCTGAAGCCAGGAGCCAGGAACTTCCTCCTGATCTCCCACGAGGATGCAGGGTCCCAAAGCTTTGGGCTGTCCTTGACTGCTTTCCCAGGCCATAAGCAGGGAGCTGGATGGGAAGCAGCCCCCATAAGGGATCCTGGCGCATTCAAGGCGAGGAGTTTAGCTGCTAGGCCACCGCGCTGGGCCCAGATTGGGTTTTTGAGGAGTGTGAGATACAGGCTGATCCTTGCCTGTTGACGCTGGGATTCCATTTGTGCACTGGTTCATGACCTGGCTACTCCACTTCCCATCCAGCAATACTGCTTAGGACTTGGGAAAGCAACAGAGGATGGCCCAAGTGCTTGGGACCCTGCATGCATGTGGGAGACCCAGAGAAATCTTCTTGCTCCTGGTTTCAGACCAGACAAGCTCTGGCTGCTGCAGCCAGCTGGGGAGTAAACCAGCAGATTTCTCTCTGTAACTCTGATTTTCCAAGCCAAAAAAAAAAATTTTTTTTTTTGGTGGGGGTAGTGGACATTTAGTTTAAATGGTTAGGAAGCCCTTGCCCCACATCTAGGGTGTGGATGGGCTAATTTGAAACTCAGGTCCAGGTCCTGACTGCAGCTTCCTGCCAGTGCAAACGCTGAGCTCAGGCAATTGGGTCGCGGCCAGCATGTGTGAGACTCGGATTTCTTCCCCAGCTCCTGACTCTAGCTCTAGCTGCTGGGGAATGAACCAACAGACGGGAGATCTTTTTTATTGGAAAGGCGGATATACAGAGAAAAGGACAGAGAGGACAGAGAGGAAGATCTTCCATCCGATGATTCACTCCCCAAGCGGCTGAGACAATCTGAAACCGTCCTGCTTTTCCAGGCCACAAGCAGGGAGCTGGATGGGAAGTGGGGCTGCCAGGATTAGAACCGGCAACCATATGGGATCCTGGTGCGTTCGAGGCGAGGACTTTAACTGCTACACTATCGAGCTGGGCCCAGGAGATCTTTTTTTGTCTTTCAAAAATAAAATAAAATAAAATAAAATTATCTCTTATGAACTGATGATGGGGGTAGATGGAAACTGTTTTATTTTTAGGTTTCATTTAGAGGGGACTAAAAGCTTGCAATAATATATCCACAAAACAAAACAAAAACACCTCCTGTTTTTTAAATTCCTAAAGCTGGGAGCTCTGTGGCCTGGGAGGCTCTTAAGGTTGCTAATGCCAAGTGGACACGGGGCCAGGTGCACAGCCACGCCCCCTCACCTGGTTCTCCTCACCTCCCTGTGTCCTCTCCCCTAGTTTGGGGTGAACGCACTCCTCCTGTCTGCCTGGTTCCGTCACCTGCGGATCGTGCAAATCCTGGTCAGCTTCGGGGCGAAGGTCCACTGTGAGAACAAGGTGAGGCTTTGGCTGGAGTCTTCCCTGTCCCCCCCTTGCTAGGGGCCTCTGCCTCTCAGCCTGAAGGTACACAGGTCTCTCCATCTCTGCTCCCACTGCCCTCTGCCCGCTGCCTACCTCTGCCTGACCCCTAGACCCCATCCCCTGAGAACCTTCTGGAAGCCCAGGCTGACACCAGTGCTGTGATGCTGGGACTCGCAGCTGTTTTCATTGAGGTTTGGGAGAAGGTCTGAGTGTGGCCAGGGAGTGTGAATGTGGTGGCAGATATATGCATGTGGTGGTGGTGGGGTGGGGGATGGCACCCTTGCCCTCCCTGCCTGTCCTAGCTCCCAGGGGTGGCTGTGATGGGGTAGAAGGAACAGAAATCCATTCACCAGTTTTGGCACCTTGGGTAAACCTTGGTTTTCTCCTCTGGGAATGGGGAAGTGGCCCATCTTGGAGCAGGGGGACAGCTCTGTCAGAAGAGGACCAGCAGCTCAGGGAACCTGGTATCTGTTCCCCAGGTTGTGTGTGGTTGGTTGGAGGGAGGGAGTGAGTGAGGGCGTGCTCCGGCCAGTGACACGCACAGAGCACTCTGTTCCTGGCTTCTTCGTTAGTGACTGGATCAGAAGTAATGTCTGGGACCTGTTTGCCCGTTCCGTGGGGGATGTTCTGGGGACAGCTGGTGATCAATGACCTCAGTGTCTGTCTTTGAGTCATTTTGCAGCTTATGATGTTTCTACTGTAAGTGCCCTCTTCTCCCCAAGCTCAGGGGTTACCTTCCTGACCCCTGTGACGATGCAAGCTCAGAGAGGCAGGTATCATTGGTCCCCGACCACACAACCAAATCTGAGTGGCTTGTCCTGTGGGCCCACTTGTTGTTGGCAGCGTTGTTCCTCGCGGGGAGGGGTGGCTATGTCTGGGAGACAGGCAGTGTGTGACAGGGGCCTCCCTTCGCATATCACCGGGGCCGCCTGGGCTTATTTGCAGGACGTCCTGACCTTACTGCACTGTGCTGCCCAGAAAGGCCACGTGCCAGTGCTGGTGTACATGATGGAGGACCTGGAGGATGTGGCCCTGGACCAGGCAGATAAGGTGAGAGCCACCTCATCGTTAGCTGGCCCCTGAGGCCCCTGGTGCTCACCAGGCTTCCTGCTTTCCTGAAGGTCCCCTCTAAGACAGGGACCCACTGGACTCTCAACCAGGGGAGCTGTTGGTCCGGAAGAGGGCTGGGCACGAATGGGCAGGGCTCAGGCAGAACATGTTCAGGTGGCTGTCAACCCTGACCATGGACCAGACAGGTGGGAGAAGGGAGCGCCTGCTCTTGGCTTCCTGGAAGAGGTGGTGTTTGCTGACTCACCTGGTTTGGGAGTACCATTGGGAAAAAAGGGGTGTTGGGGTGCGAGCAAACAGAGGAGGGAGCATCTACTGAGCTTCAGAGGGCGTCAAGGGCCCTCGGTGTGTGAATCCTGTGGGGGCTGGAACCGTGGGTGGGCAGGCTGGAGGGGGAACCTGCAGCTGCAGCCCCAGGGATCTGTCGTTTACTCAATGGGCAGTGGGGAGAGACCCCACAAAAAGGCATTGGGTGGCAAATAGGATCTGGGCTTTCCAGGGTAGGTGCATTTGGCCAGGGGAGGCACGAGGACAAGCTGCTGCAGGCCCAGAGTGGCTGGCAAGCAGAGCCACTTGGGCAGGCTGAGGAAGCCTGGCTCCTGTCTTTCTGGCCAGCTGGGCAGGACAGCGTTTCACAGGGCTGCTGAGCACGGGCAACTGGAGGCTCTGGACTTCCTCGTGGGCTCTGGATGTGACCAAGGCGTCAAGGACAAGGTACAGTGCCCGTGAGCCTCTGGGCTCCCTGCCAGGTTGCAGAGCCCCTACCCCATTTGCAAGTGCTGCCCCCTCACCTGTGCCCACCTGACTCTACCTGTACTCTTGGAAGGGCCCAGGGAGCAGGGCCTGGCTCCTGCCCATCCTGCAGGCATATTGCAGCCTACACCCGGGGCGAGCCCTGAGTTACAGTTTCTGGCTGCAGGAGATGCGTGCCATAGCCCTCAGGAAGAAGCTGTGATTAGCCGTGGTCAGGTGGCCTGGTGGCCTGATGGCTTGGCTATCTCTGGGGACAGGGGCTGTCTGTTGGTGGAGGTGTTGGGAAAAGCCTCATCCCTACCACTGGCTATGCTGTATGCTATGGTAACAGGTGGATGGGTGTCAACTCTCAGGGTAGAGAGTTGAAGCTCAGGGTTTTGCTCATCTGAGGAAGGGTGAGGGTGGGGGAGTGGAGGAGATGGCCCTGCAGGTGACTGCATCATGAAAGGTGTGGTAGCACATTCTAGACCATGCTTCTAACCAAGGCAGTGCCTCCCTCATTAACCCTTGCATTGGCGGGGACTGAGGTGGTGACAGTGAGCTCCCCAGACAGAGGCACCACAAGTGCCAGACCAGGAAGTGTGGTCACCAAGCGTTAGTTCTGTCTTCTCTTAGCTGGGGAAGATAAGGCCTAGAGATGGGGGTACTCTGGCTAAGGGCACACAACACGATAAAGGGAGGGCCGAGTGCAGGACCAGCACAACCCTGGTTCCTGGTGCTGAATCCTGAGTTCCTTGCCCTCCAGGGGCACTGAGCCCTGTGAAGGCTGCAACAAATCCGTCCACACTCATCCTCACAGGACCCCACAGCTCAGAGCAGCCCTAGCTCCTTCCTTCTGGAAACATGGACTGAGAAGGTTCTGGGAGTGCCAAGAGTGACACACCCAGGACAGCCCCTCACCAGGACAGGCTGATGGAAGGGGACAAAAATGACCGTCCCTTAGCAACTCAAGGAGAGCGGGAGCAGCAAACACAGAGGAGAGAAATGTGGGTGGTATGCAGGCGAGTCTTGCCATCAGAAAGTCAAGAGAGAGAAGTTTTGAAGCTTGCACCTCCCTCCTGAACTCTGCTTTCTGCTTAAGGATGGAGGGGTAGTGTACTGCATGCTAGTGAGGAATGTGGGTCAGGCCCTCCAGCTTCCTGAAGATCCCCTGGACACAGCCACTCCCCACCATGGCTGCCTTTCTTAATAGCCCCTGGCTCACAGCAGTGGCTGTGTGCGTGCCTACACAGGCAGAGGGCACGCAGAGGGAGCAGGGCGGAGCTAAGGATGGGGGGATTGCTATTCATTCATGTGGTATTCCAATGCTCATAAAGAAAGCCCAAGAGTTTCCTCTTGATCCCTTGTGAATGTGACTGTCCACTTATATGTGTGCAGCTTGACCAAGGGGTGGTGGACATTTCTCATTTTGAGTTGAAGTCCAAGTGCCTACTCCGTTACACGCTGGTGAGCGGCCATTGCTTGTCCCTGCCTTTTCTAGCCCTCTGCTTCCTCAGTAAGGATGTTCTTGTTTCTGGTTGTTCTTTCTGGAAGATCGATTTATTTATTTGAAAGACAGAGTTACAGAGGTGAGGGTGGAGGGGAGGGATGGAGCTTTATTTACCCTGCTTGTTCACTCTCAAAAATGGTTGGAGTTGCATTGGGCAGGAGCCAGGAGTTCTGTCTGGGTTTCCCAATAGGCTGCAGGGGTTCAAGCATTTGGGCCATCTTCTGCTGCTTTCCCAGGCACGTTAACGGGGAGCTGGATCAGAAGTGGAGCAGCCAGCACTGGAACTGGCACTCATAGGGGATACCTGCTACACCACAGGGCCCCGCCCCTCCCACCTAGTTCTTCAAGTATTGGGTCTGTTTTGAAAATATAAGGGAGGGCCCGGCGCGGTGGCGCAAGTGGTTAAAGGTCCTCGCCTTGCACGCCCGGGATCCCATATGGGCGCCGGTTCTAATCCCGGCAGCCCCGCTTCCCTTCCAGCTCCCTGCCTGTGGCCTGGGAAAGCAGTCGAGGACAGCCCAAAGCCTTGGGACCCTGCACCCGCGTGGGAGACCCGGAAGAGGCTCCTGGCTTCGGATCGGCATAGTATCGACCCGTTGCGCTCACTTGGGGAGTGAATCAATGGACGGAAGATCTTCCTCTCTGTCTCTCCTCTCTGTATATCCGCCTTTCCAATAAAAAAATAATAAAAATAAATCTTTAAAAAAAATAAAAAAAGAAAATATAAGGGAAGTGAGAACTTAGTTTGAGTTTTGGTTCTGCATGGCCTTGGCCCTGCTGACAGAGCAGCAGCTTGTCACATACTTGTGACAATCCCTCTCTAGGATTCCGGGGCGGTAAAGTAAGCGGGCGACCTCAGCGGGGCGCGGGGCTGTGTGCGAGGTCGTGTCCTTCCCCTGCAGGAGGGAAACACAGCGCTTCACCTGGCTGCCGGCCGCGGCCACTTGGCGGTGCTGCAGCGGCTGGTGCACCTGGGGCTGGATCTGGAGGAGAGGAACGCGGTGAGTTGTCCCTTGTGGAAGGCACAGAGATGAGTCCGGCCCCCCAGGCGTGCAGGAGCACGGGCTCTGGTGGTTCCCTCATGCCGGGAAGTGATGAGCCTAGCGTGCGTCCCCGGAAAGCTGCTGTGGCTCACAGCAGGGTGGTCAGCGGCAGAGGCACTGGACTAGCACGGAGGCTGAGAACAACTCCTACTGAGAGGGCGTAGCGAGCACGTCCAAGGACAGGGGTCTGGCAGTGCCCAAGGGCTTGGTCCTGTCGCCCCCCTTCCCCACTGCCACCTGCACCCCCTTGCCCTGTGTTTCAGGAGGGGCTGACCGCCCTGCACGCCGCTGTGGAAGGTGCCCATGCTGACTGCGTACAGCTCCTCCTCGACGCCGGCAGCGACGCCAACGCCCTCACCCAGGTAGCCATTTCCCGCTGGTTTTCCAGGTGCATTAGCTGGGCAGCTGGATCGCAAGAGGAGCAGTTCAGATTCAAACGAGCGCCCATGTAGGATGCTGGTATACACAACTAGGTCACGATGCCAACACCTTGGAGTGTTGTTTGGGTTTCTTGGGAGCTTACAAAGCCTCTGTGATAATAACGATTACCTCAGAAGCACATCACCCATTTTACAAAGAAGAAAATGGAGACTTACAGATTATCTTAGTTCATTTTCTTTTCTTTTTTTTCTTTCTCCTCTCCTGTCTTCAGTTGCTTTGTTGCGGTGTATGTTGCAGACCCCTCATTTAGGTGTTGCAGACCCCTCATTTAGGTGCACAGCTCCATGGTACCCACAGTCATGTTCCCATTCCTGTCATTTTCTTTCTAATATTTGCTAGGCTATTTTTATTTATGTTTAGGGCAAAGCAAAACAGGAAAAGGGAGGGGCGAGAGGACAGAGAGAGACAGAGGGAGAATATCTTCCATCTGCTGGTTTACTTTCCAAATGTCTGCGGCATCTAGGGCTACACCAGGCGGAAGCCCAGCGTTAGCAGGCAGCTGGATCAGATGCGGAGGCATGGCTCAACCCCAGGTACTCTGGGATGCGAGAGAGAGAGAGAGAGAGAGAGAGAGAGAGAGAGAGAGAGAGAGAGAGAGAAAGGAGCTTCCATCCACTAGTTGGGTCCCCAAATGCCCACAACAGTTGGAGCTGGGTGGGTGGTGAGGGCAGAGCTAGGAGCTGAGAACTCAATCCAGGCTTCCGCGTGTGTGCGTGGCAGGTACCCAGGTAACTTGGTCCACCAGCACTATTGTCTCCCGGGATCTGCATTAGCAAGGAAGCTGAGATCAGGGGCTGGAGCCAGGACTCAAACCCAAGCATCCTGTGGTGGGTCCCCGGGGACTTAGCCCCAAGGCTAAACACCTGCTTCCAAGAAGTAGGTTTTCTGTTGCTGACAACCTAACAGACATCACTGACTGGGCAGGTTGTTAAGAAGAGAGGTTCTTTCCTTTACAGCTGTGGTTGGAGGTCTGGGGGCTGCAGCTGCCTGGGTAGGGGCAGAGTCCTGAGGCAGTGCAGGGTATGCTATGGTGGGAGACAGGAGTGCATCTGGCTGTTGATCTCTTCTCTCTTTTAAAGCCACTGTGACTGTCACGGGGCGGGGGGGGGGTCTCCACCCGGTGACTGCTTCTCCTCTTGGTCACCTCCCTAAGGCCTCATCACTACGTACCAGGTTTGGATTAAGCTGCTGTCCTAGGCAGACCTCACAAGTGGGATTAAGCATCCTGAGTTTCCGAGGGGACAGACTGTATTTAAACTGCTACCGAGAGGTCTGTCACTTTGTCAGCAGCAAAGCTGAGGCTTAGCAGCCTGCTTGCCCATTGCTCCCCAGCATGGTTGGGGGTGCCCCCTGCTGTGGAGCTCCACCTGGGCTAGAGCCCTCCCAGCTCAGTCCTGGAGCCTGCTGCATGACCCTGGCCCAGGCCACCTCTTTCCCTCACTCTCTGTTGTACACAAGTCTGCGCTGAAAAATTCTCTCTGACTAGGAGAGGCAGCTGCATGGCCCCTCTCCAGACAGGGAGTTTGTGGTTTTGTTTCTTGTTTTGTTTTGCTTTTTGTGTTTAGATCAGCGACAAATTGATTTTATTATTCTTTTTAAAAGTCTTTATTTTATTTTCATTGGAAAGTCAGATATACAGAGAGGAAGGTCTTCTGTCTGTTGATTCATTCCCCAAGTGGCTGCAACGACTGGAGCTGAGCTGATCCAAAGCCAGGATCCCTGAGTCTCTTCTGGATGCAGGGTCCTAAGGCTTTGGGCCATCCTTTACTGCTTTCCCAGGCCACAAACAGGGAGCTGGATGAGAAATGGGGCTGCTGGAATTAGAACTGGCACCCATATGGGATCTTGGTACCTGCAAGAAGATGAGGAGTTTAGCTGCTCGGCTACAGCACCAGGCCCCGATTTTTTTTTTTTTTTTTAAGATTTATTTTTATTGGAAAGGCAGGTTTACAGAGTGAAGGAGGAGAGACAGAGAAGAAGATCCTTCATCCTCTAATTAATTCCCCAAATGGCTGCAATGGCCAGAACTGAAACCAGGAGCCAGGAGCTTCTTCCGGGTCCTCCTGCCTGGATGTAGGGTCCCAAGGCTTTGGGCCAGCCTCCACTGCTTTCTTGGGCCACAAACAGGGAGCTGAATGTAAGTGGAGTACCAGGCACATGAACAGGCGCCCATATGGAATCTTGGCATTTCAAGCTGAGGATTTAGCCACTAAACTATTGTGCTGGGCCCCAAATCTGTTCTCTTAGCTGGTTCAGTTCCTTCAGGATCTGGAATTGTCTGTTCTAAATTTCAATCATGTTGTGCAATCAGAAATCAAAATACACATGGTAACAATAATAATACATGATAAAACTGTTCGAAAATAGAGGAATTAAGATGGTCTGCTTTAGAGATTATTTGGAGCTGGTGTTGTAGTCTTCCTCTAGGTAGCCACCTGCTCAGGGCCTGCCACCTGCTTGTTCTTGCCGGACAAGGAATTGCATGGACTTGGCTCTATGCCGCCGCCAGGGTTTGTGATGGGAGTAAGGAAGAAGCAGAGACCCCCCCACAAGCAGCTTTTACTGATCCCCATCCCTGGGCAAGTCATTCAATTTGCCAGCCTCAAGGTTTCATGGAGATAAGAGGCCCCTGTGGGGGGTGGAGGGTGGGTTGAGACCTAAATGGAACAATGAAGCCTAAAGTGCGTTGTCAGTGGTGCTGTGAGGGCTGCTGTCACTCTGCTTTTCTTCTAGAAAAAGCTGAGCTGCCTGCACTATGCGGCCCTCAGGGGCTGCGAGGACGTGGCCAGGGCGCTCATCCGAGCAGGAGGCTGCACCCAAGTGGCAGATCACGTAAGTGTGGGGCCTGTTTGGAGGGAGTCCTCATCATGGCCCAACCTGTGGCCACAGCAGGTGGAAAGGGGGCACTTTGGACCCTTGGAGACTGCCAGGACTAGAGGAGCCAGATCTTGTTCCGGTGGGATCAGGGTTAGAAACCCAGTTTGCCCTGAACTATTTACTGCTGTTCTCCCCCCCATGTGCGCACTGCGTCTAAGTGAGAATCTTTCACGTTTCTGACCGTAGCTTCTTAGCTGGTGTGTGTGTGTGTGTGTGTGTGTGTGTGTGTGTGTGTGTGTGTGTGTGTGTTTCCTTGGTTGGCTTTGAGGCCTGGCAGTACCACCATTTAAAAACTGAATAACTTTGGGGTGAGCTACTTCACCCTCCCTGGTCCTCTGTCTTCTCATCTGTCTATAGTTTCTTAGGACTCCATTTTGTCAATGAGGAGATAACTTCATTAGGTTGAAGATAGTTTCAATAGGAAGCTTTATTAGGAAACTAAAATAGCTTCTATATTTGCAATGACTGCATAAAAGACAGAGAAGAAAGGCAGATTTACTTATTTGTATTTGAAAGGCAGATTTACAGAGAGGAAGAGACAGAGAGCTATATTATTGTGGCTGGTACACCTTCAAAATGGCCACAATGGCTAGAGCTTGGCTGGTCTAAAGCCAGGAGCCAGGAGTTTCTTCCAGGTCTCCCACATGGGTGCAGGAGTCCAAGCACTTGGGCTGTCCTCTACTGCTCTCCCAAGCCACCAGCAGGTAGCTGGATCAGAAGTAGAGCAGCTGGAATGTAAACTGGTGCCCTTTTGGGATGCCAGTGCCACCGATGGAGGCTCAACCTGCTATGCTACACTGCTGGTCCCTATTATAACCTTTTTGTAATTAATAACTGAGGGTTTTTCTGACAACAAATGTGAATTTATACCATCAATGCTTGGCATTGATCCACAGTCTGTGATACTGTATCATCTACAGAGTGCGATGCTGTGGCAGTAAATCCACGTTGTCATTTAGATGGGGCCACAGACCCCCTCTGGTGGGCATAGAATTCTGCAACCTTGAGAGACCTTGGGTAAGCACTGATCCTTCATCTCATACAGAAGCACTGACCTGCTCCCTACATGCCAGTGGATGGAGAGGCCCAGAGCCACGGGCCCTCTTAGCCATGTGATGAGAACAGCACCCCTGATACTTATTAGGTGGCTGAATGTTTGAGAAGCTAGAAGGTTCCAAACCCACAAGCACTGAGTCCCACCCAGAGCTGGGGAGGACCCCTAACTGACAAATGTGCCCCCTTCCACAGCGGGGCACCTCTCCAATGCACCTGGCTGTGAGACACAACCGCCCCGCCCTGGTCCAGCTCCTCATTGATGCCCACAGTGACCTGGATGCCACTGACCATGTAAGTAACTGCAGGAAACCTCGGGCCCCTCCCGGGGGGGGGGCAGGGCCGGGCACTGGTCACCTAGCATGACCCCAGAGTTGAAGGGCTGTTGTTTTAGGTCCCAGAGGTTGAAGATGGCATCATTTTCATGTTCACATGTTGAGTACTTTAGAGGTTTTGTCCAGAGCCACACAGTACGGGAGTAAACATGTCCCTACAGTCAGCTGTCCTTGGGCGTCTTCCCTTGGTCTGGGTCTGTCTGGGAGCCTGCTGTCCCTGGGTGATTTTTTCCAGCTTGGCTTCCTGGCCACTTGCTTTTTCCCCAGAGGCAGCAAACGCCCCTGCACCTCGCCGCCGAACACGCCTGTCAGGAGGCGGCGGAGCTGCTCCTGGTCATGGGGGTCGACTTAAACCTGACAGATAAGGTACCTGTGCTTGCCACCCATCTGCCTTTCAAGATGTCCATGCCTCCCTCTTTGCTACCAACACCTCCTCCTTATTCTCCTTCAGGCTGTCCAAGCCTCAAAATACAGCAGTTCAAAAGCAGCCACTTTCAGGCAGCCTTCCCACCCTTCTGCTACCTTCACCTCTCTCCTCTTGGTCCATCAACCCCCTTCTCCCTGTTCCGTGGCTGCCTTTCCTTCTTTCGTGCTCCCCATAAGACTGCGAGTCACCTGGTGGGGAGTGGGAGGAGTGGAATAAGTGCCTCATTGCTGCCCTCCTACCCTCTACATGGGACCAGACTTGGGAGGACCTCGCAGCTCTCACTGTGCTCTGTGTGGCTACCTCTTGGGGTGGCTTCAGAAGAGCCTGGGTGGGCGGGGGGACTGGGGTAAGGTTGGGAGGTCACAGGCTCAAGAAGGAATGGGCACTTGTGCATGTAACCCAGCAAGGCCAGTCTGGGATGCGGAAGGCGAGGCTGCCTGAGGTTGCACCTGTGGGAGGGGACTGACTCTCTGTTTGGAGCTGGGCCAGGGCCAGTGGCTGGATGGGAGGAGCCGCTTCCTGTGTCACAGCTGGAGCCAAGGGCCTGGGGTCTGGTGGGAGACAGGCAGATGTCACAGGATGTGCCCACATCCCCTCCTCTGACCACGTGTGGGCCTGTCTCTGACCACAGGAGTGGTGGTCCCTGCCTGTGATGAAGAGGAGTTTCATCAGGTCCAAGGCTTTCTAAATAAATGCAAGAGTTGCCGGAATTATTACCATTGCCTTTAAAATTCTTCTTAATTTTTGAAATTATTTTTCAGTTGTAACTTACTATTCACCTCTGCCTTACAGCAGGGGAAGACTGCCCTGGCTGTGGCTGCCCGTGGCAACCATGTCAGCTTGGTGGACATGATCATAAAAGCAGATCGTTTCTACAGGTGGAAGAAGGTATGGAGGCCCACACGTGCTTTCTCTGTGTTGGAAAGGGGCCAGTCATGGCTCCGGCTGGAGATGGCTTTCAATCCCAGTTTTGACTGGAGGGTGTTAATGCTGGTCTCGGGCACCACTACGAGTAGCTGGATGAGCTTCCAGACACACTGACTCACACAAGTGGACAGAGGGGACAGTGCCGGTGTAGAGGGGCCTGGCTGTAGCTCCTGGCTGACAAGTGCATAAATGCATGCCTGTGCGGGTACCATCTCACAGCCATCCCCAGGGACTCGGACACGTTGTGTTCTGAGCTCTGAGGAAAATGTGCTGGGATGGATTAGTGATTCTGCGGTGGGCTTGGAAGAGGAGAATGGCAGAGTGCAGGGGACTTGTGGTATCCCCAACACAAACTAAGACAGGCTCTGTTGTCCTTGCTATAAAAAAAAAGTTATGATACAAATCTTTTTTTGCATTTTCTTCAGTTTTCACAATTAGTATACTATATAAGTTGCATATTGCAAAAATTAGTTTTCTTTAAATGCTTTCATTTATTTTACAAACCCTTTTATTTTGCTTATATCACTAGTAAGTTTTAACACTTCTAAGGAAGCCTTTCATTAATACCTGGACCCAAGTTTAAGCTGAGTCAATTAAATAACCTTAGATATTCTAAACTAAAATTTGTGGGATAGACTTTCTTTTTGAAGTGCTTCAACTGCTTCCCAAGATCTTTAAAATTATCTCAGTAAATCCAGTAAATTAAACCAAAAAAATCCAAGCACATAATGTACACCAGTGTTTTGGTCAATGAACGAAGGCTGTATAGATGAGGGTGCCTGGAAAAGCTTGTGGAAACTGGAAGAGTTGCTTTTTTTTAAAAGAGATTTATTTATCTTTATTGGAAAGGCAGATTTACAGAGAGAAGGAAAAAGAGAGAGAAATATTTTCCATTTGCTGTTTCACTTTCCAAGTAGCCGCAACAGCCAGAGCTAAGCTGATCTGAAGCCAGGATCCAGGTGCTTCATCTGCGTCCCCCACGTGGGTGCAGGCTGCCCTCAACTGCTTTCCCAGGCCACAAGCAGGGAGCTGGGTGGAAAGTGGAGCAGCTGGGATACGAACCAGTGCCCATATGGGATTCCAGCTCATGCAAGACAAGAACTTTAGTTATTAGGTTACTAAGCCCTGCCTAGATTTTCTTTATTTTTATTGGAAATGCAGAACTACAGAGAGAGAGATGGAAAGATAGATTGCCCTTCTATTAGTTCACTCTCCAGATAGCCACATTGGCTGGAGCTGAGCCAGTCTGAAATCAGGAGCCAGGAGCTTCTTTTGGGCCTCCCACGAGGGTGCAGGGGTCCAATGCCTTGGGTTGGCCTTTGCTGCTTTTCCAGGCCACAAGCAGGGAGCTGGTTTGGAAATGGAACAACCTGGATATGAACCGGTGCCCATAAGGGATGCCAGTGCTACAGGCATCTTTGCCAGCTATACCACTGTGCCAGGTCCCCAAGAGCTAAGTTTATTTTGGTGCAAAACAATCTGAAATCTTCATGAAGCATTTAAGGGATCTTTTGAAAAGTCCATGGAATTTGAGTATTGCAAAAGAAACAAAAACAAAAAAACCCCCACATCTGCACGGAGAGCCTGGTGGGG
Organism: Ochotona curzoniae; assembly: GCF_017591425.1. Taxonomy (NCBI): domain Eukaryota; kingdom Metazoa; phylum Chordata; class Mammalia; order Lagomorpha; family Ochotonidae; genus Ochotona; species Ochotona curzoniae. The sequence continues at coordinate 68,972,247 of NW_024467122.1, forward strand.
TGTGACCGCTCAGCTTCTGTTCTCGGGATCTATCTCCGCAGGACCACCTTTCCTGCAGGGACTCCCACGACCATGCTACAAAGAGCCTGACCTTTAAGCAGGACCACCGGCAGGAGACCCGGCAGCTCCGCTCCATTCTGTGGCGCCTGGCCTCCAGGCACCTGCGCCCCCATGAGTGGAAGAGGCTGGCGTACTCCTGGGAGTTCACCGAGGCCCACGTGGCTGCCATTGAGCAACAGTGGACAGGTACCACCTCGCCCTGCCCACATCGGCGGGCAGAGTGCTGGGGACGTCTGGGGTATGATTCTGGGAACCGAGCCTGTGCCACCCATAGCCCAGCCCCACACTGCTTCCAGCTGCCATTTGTCCGCCTCACTGCACAGGCTGGGTCTCTGCCTCCCAGGGAACCTGTGAATTTCACTCTGCCCACCAACCCACCTGATCCATTTACTCCATCTAAACTGCTAAACTCAAGCACTCCTGGTAGAAAGAAGTGAGTCCCTGCTGTGGAAGCTGCTCAACCTCTATTTGGAAACACTGACCCTGGCACTAAGACATGAAAAGGAAATAAAAATAAGGTGTATAGATATCAGGAAGGAAGACAGCAGTGTTCATTTCAGATGCGTGTGAAACTAGGAAACATAGTCTTATAAACTGAAAAACATTTGGAATTAACCAAGTAATTCAATGAAACAGCTAAGAATGTGATAAAATAGACACCATGGTGTGTACCATCAGTTGGGAAGGTACATAGTACTGCCTTCCTTCCTTCCTCTCTCCCTCCCTCCCTTCCTTTCTTTCTTCATCTTTATTTTTCTTCCTTTCTCTTTCTTTCCATTCTCTTTCTGTCGCTCTCTCTGAGAGAGAGAGAGAGAGAGACAGACAGACAGACAGACAGACAGAGATTGACCAAACTTCTATCCCTTCCATGTGAGTACAAGGTCCCAAGCACCTGGGCCATCCTTTGCTTCCCTCCTAGGTGCATTAGCAGGAAGCTGGATAGGAGATGGAGCAGCCAGGGTTTAAACTGGTGCTCATATGGGATACCAGGTACCACAGGTAGCAGCCTAATGCACTATGCCACAGCATTGGCCTTTTAAAGTTGATCTTTTTTAAAAGATTAATTTTATTTATTTGAAAGGCAAAGCAACATAGAGAAAGGGTAAGACACAGAGAGACATTCCATTTACAGGATTGTTCCCCAAATTGCTGCAATGGCCAAGGCCAGGCCAGAACCTACATCCAGGAGCAGCACTCTGATAATGAAGGCAACTGGCTTAACTGCTGCACTACAATGCCAGCCCCTAAAACAGGCTTCTGTTTACAATAGTGTGTGTGTCTCATTTGATAAAGAGAAACATGATTGACACAAGTAAACAGTGACAACTGACCAGGAACCGGCATGTGGAAAGCAGCTAAGTTGCCTTTCATATGCTTGCACCCCATATCGGAGTGCTGGTTTAGCCCTGATCCAGGTTCCTGCTAATGCAGCCTGGGAGACAGCAGGTGATAGTTCAAGTGCTTGGATTCCTGCCACCCACACAGGAGATCAGGGTGGAGTTTTGGGCTCCTAGCCTCAGCCTGGTCCAGCCCTGGTTTCTGGTGGATCATAACACGGAAAACCGGTGGATGGAAGATCTCCTGTCATTTGTCTCTGTCTTCCAAACACCGAAAAGAACTGCTTAACGGGTTAAAGGTGGCGCCACGTCAAGCAGAACTGTGGCCGAACACTCACAGCTATCCCCTGGGTTAAATGACGCATAGTCCTCACCCACCACCTCCAAATCTGGCTATAGACAGGAGGCACCTGGGCAGCTGTGACAACCCCAATGCCCAGGCTGCCCCAGGAGAGGGTAGAATCTTTTGTGGGTGTCAGGGTGGAGGCGCTGGATTCTGAGATTTCCTAGGAATATTCAGGGAGCTGCTTAAAGTGGGCCTTTGCGTGCAAAGCAACCAGCAAGGTAAGTGCCCCAGCATGCATCCTGGTTGACCGCAATGTCTTCCAAATGCCCATCTGTGGGCATCAGGTGAGGTCTAGGGGCCCAAGACACCAACCCAACTGTGCAGCCAGAGCAGTAAAGGGCCTGGAGAGGAGGAGCCAGGATTGAGAGTCTCATCCTAGGGCTGGGGTTAGGGCGGCCTGATTGGCTACACTCCTCCTCCCCTCTCCTCACTGCCTCTTCAGGCACCAGGAGCTACCAGGAGCATGGCCATCGAATGCTTCTCATCTGGCTGCACGGTGTGGCTGTCGCCGGCGAGAACCTGGGCAGAGCGCTGTTTGAGGGCCTTGTGGCCATTGGCAGGAGAGACCTGGCAGGTACACACCCCTAGATGGGACCAGGGAGGGATGCGGCAGAGCCCCAAACCAGTTGCGCAGGCCTGTGGCACTAAGGTGCATCGCTACTCCCATCAATGCCGTCTTCCCAGACCTCCCCTTCTCAGTGGGCCCGGGGTTCCCCATCAGTGCAACTAAAGTGTTAGCCCAAAGGAACGCTATACCCGCCACTATCATCTCAGTCTTGGCAGTTACATTTTTTTTTTCCACTTTATAGTAAGAATGGGATTGTTTGTCCCATCAAATATTAAGATATAGAAACCCAGACTGGCTTAACACAAGCTGTTTGGTGGCCTATCCCAAAACCTGATTTCCAGGTAGGGAAGGGTGTCTTGTGGAACCATCAGGCAAGCAGAACTAAAGGTTCCAGAACTTAATTCTATCAAAAGCAAAGTCAGCTCATGATCCCTTCCCCCCCAAAATAAACAACCCTGACACTGATATGTGTTGGCAGGTGCACTAGGTGGGGCAATCACAGGATCGGGAAGGTGGTTGGGAAGAACATGTTAGCTAAGATGCAGCAGAAACAAGCTCTGGTCCCTGTGTCTCTCCTGACTGCTTACACTCAGGCAAGGTGGAAGAAGAGCAAGGAAGCATCTCTGGGTGGAAGAATTAGGGACTTTTGTTTGTTTGTTTTTAATGTGTCAAAATGCTCTTAAATATAATCGCTGTATCTTCAGTTAGCACAAACTCTGGCAGGTGAGGAAGGCATGGTACTGACCCCAGGAGGCAGAGCCGAGACACTGTGAGGTCACAGGAGTCTTTTCTTTTTGCAGAAAGCATCAGGAAGAAAGCAAATGCAGAGCCCAGTGGCCCCCGGGGGTGCACGACCATGTGACTGGAGGAGCCAGACTTCCAGGCCTGGAACTGCCCAAACAGAAGAGGGCCACCACGTAAGGCCTTTTATGTGGCCACTGTTAACAGAGTCCAGCTGTGGAGGAGTCCAGCAGGCAAATGGCCAATGCTCGGTTTGTCACGAGGCTTGGTCCAGAGCCTGCGTGGTGGTCGGGAAGTCATCCTTCCCCATGGCTGTTGTCCTAGGAGTCCTGGGCGCACCTTCACCTCTGGTGTCCGGCAGCCTCCCGGAAGCGCAGTGAGCCATGTACACAGGGTACAGCATGGCCCAAGGTGCAAAAAAAAGTCTCCTAGGCCACACTCGTCATCTGGTGCTGGGGTCAGGTGCCAAACCCAGCCATCCTTCTTCCTTGACACAAGTGCTGTTAAAACCCCTTCCAGAATGGATTGCCTTGACTTCTCCGCTGGATTTTTTTTTTTTTTCCTTTTTTGGATCAAAAGTAGAGGAGTTGGGATATGAACCGGCGTCCATAAGGGATGCCAGCACTGCAAGCCTGTTGAGCTACTGCACCAGCCTGCCTTTGCTGCCTCACTCCACAGCTGTTAGCTCTTACAGATTATTTGTACAGTTTGATAGCCCTCATTTTTCCCTCTGGTATTACAGTCAGTAAAACTTCTAAAACTCTCAAAATCACTTCCCTTTATAAAAGTAGCTGCAGAAATATACAAAGAGTTTCTGAGTGTTCCTCCTACGACTTCCTCAAATACTGACATCTTACATAATTTGGGGGTAACTTTTTAAACCAGGAAATTAACACTGGTACATGGTTTATATATATATACATTTTAAAAGATTTATTTATTTTTATTGGAAAGGCAGATATACAGAGAAGAAGAGAGACAGAAAGGAAGATCTTCAGCTGCAACGGTCAGTGCTGTGCCGATCCGAAGCCAGGAGCCAGTAACTTCCTCTAGGTCTCCTACGCAGGTGCAGGGTCTCAAGGCTTTGGGCTGTCCTCAACTGCTTTCCCAGGACATAAGCAGGGAGCTGGATGGGAAGTGGGGCTGCTGGGATTAGAACTGTCACCCATACGGGATCCCAGTGCATTCAAGGCGAGGACTTTAGCCGCTAGGCCACTGTGCTGGGCCCAAATGATGCTATTTGTTACCATGTCCTTTGGGAAAAGAAACAACTGGAAGCAAACCCAGGGATCATCTCCAGGGGTCTGGAGACAGGAAGCCTGGTCTACTACCCACATGGTGGCCACCGCTTGCCACCCTCACCAGTTGCTGTAGTGTGCATAGGGCCTGGTACCCCTAGATCCCAGAGGCATCAGCTAATGTTGACAGCATGGAAATTTGGCTCATTTGTGGGGTTCAGAAGGTCTTTAGATGCCTGGGGGTGTGTCCTAGGGAGGCAGTTCTCCAAGGAAAGGGTTATTAAAAACCCAGGCTCTGACCTAGCCACTGTGTATCCTCTTTCCTCCCCATGTGATCCTTCCTTTGAGGCTGGACCAATGGACTAAATAAATTTGGGAGCTAAATTAACCTTTTCATTTCATAAAACTCACAGTGCCGGGTAGTTCACTGTGCTAACACACACACACACACACACACACACACACACACACACCCCCAAAGATCTCCCATCACTGATTCATTCTCCAAATACCTGCAGCAGCCACTGCCAAAGCCAGCAGTCAGAAGCTGGAAAACCCAGCTCTTCCAGGTGGATGGCAAGCATAAGAGCAGCCACTGCCTGCTGCCCCCCAGGGTCTGCATTAGCAGGAAACTGAAATTGGGAGTGAACCAGGCCTCAAACCAGGCACTCCGATCCATGCAGTTGCCCTTGAGTGGCAGGTGAGCCTCAGAGCCAAATGCTTTGAAGGACAACCCATCTATTTGCCTTTTGGGAAAGGTATTCTGTACCACTGCGTGTTTACAAATTGTGCTGTTTTCTGAGATGACAAAGCAAGTTCTTAAATAAAACTGAAATACTGAAATATACATCTCAAAAGGCAACACTTGATTCTCTTATGTAGGGATTCTTGAGCCAAACTTCAAAGTCGGATGAGCTGTCACACGTCAGCTCTGTAAACATCATCACTAAGCACAGGGGGGAAATGTTTATCTGAGTCTCCTGGGCCAGGCAGTCAGCGGCGGTGGTGAGGGGATGAGATGCCTGCCCTGAGAGGCTTAGGGACTGGTGGGGAGAGAGGCGTGGCCACCCACAAGTGTTACATCATTCTGTTGGTGCTATAACTCATGGGGTGCAAACAGTGTAGGATTTGGGGCAGCTGTCTGGCTTAGTATCTAATATTGAAGTGCCTGGGTTTGAGGACTGGCTCTGTTCCTGATTTTAGCTTTGTTGTATTAGGTAGGTGATGGTTGGATTCTGAACTTTCTACTTTGACCTGGCCTAGCCCTAGCTGTTGCAGGCATTTGGGGGAGAAGGAGGGTGGGAAATTGTGTTTAACTTTTAAACAGTTGTAGGGTCCAGCGTGGTAGCTTAGCAGCTAAACTCATTGCCTTGCACATGCAGGGATCCCTTATGGGCACCGGTTCGTATTCCAGCAGCTCTGCTTCCCATCCAGTTCCCTGCCTGTGGCCCGGGAAAGCAGTCGAGGACAGCCCAAAGCCTTGGGACCCTGCACCCGTGTGGGAGACCTGGAAGAGGCTCTGGGCTCCAGGCTTCGGATTGGCTCAGCTCTTGCTGTTGCGCCTGCTTGGGAAGTGCATCATCGGATGGAAGATTCACTTTTGATTCACATTTGGTTCACTTCCTCTCTGTCTCCTCCTCTCTGTATATCTGACTTTGCAATAAAAAGAAATAGATCTTTAAAAAACCCTTTTAAACAGTTGTAGTTAATCCCACTTTTTTTTTTTTTAAGCTACAAGATTGCTTTCTCAACGAAGGTGTGGGGAGAGGGTCATACCACTCCAAATGTGTCTAGTCTTGTCTGATCTTGGAAGCTAAGCAGGGCTGCGACTGGTTAGTACCTGAATGGGAAACATGGACACAGCCAGGCTGGGCAGAGACTGCAGTAAGAGGCAGGAAGAATTGGGGGGAGGTAGGGACAGGGAGTGTGAAGGGCATGTGGGAAACTCACAGTCCATGCTGCGATCCAGGCTTTGATGCCCACACTGCAGGGTAACTGCTGGACAGAACAGGGCCCCTCTTTTTTTAACTTAAAGATTTATTTACTTTTATTTGATAGACAGATTCAGAGAGAGAAAGAGACCTTCCATCTGCTGGTTCACTCCTCAAGTGGCCACAATGGCTGGAGCTGAGCCCATCTGATACTAGGAGCCAGGAGTTTCTTCTGGATCTCCCTTGTGGGGGTATGAGCCCAAGCGCTTAGGCCATCCTCTACTGCTTTCCCAGGCCATAAGCAGATAGCTGGATCAGGAGTGGAGCAGCCAGGACACAAACCAGCTCCCTGCAGGCAGCCAATTAGCTTCCTATGCCACGGTGCCGGCCCCTAGCAGGGCCCCTTTTTGGAAGGGCAATCTGTTTCTGTTTCTGTAGCATTCTTTACCTCACTGTATGTGACTCACTTGTATTTTATTTTTATAAAAGGTTGATCTAAAAGAAACTGCAAGGGCCCAGCACGATGGCACAGTGGCTAAAGGCCTCACCTTGCACGCCCGGGATCCCATATGGGCGCCGGTTCTAATCCCAGCAGCCCCGCTTCCCTTCCAGCTCCCTGCCTGTGGCCTGGGAAGGCAGTTGAGGATGGCCCAAAGCCATGGGACCTTGCATCCACGTGGGAGACCCGGAAGAGGTTCCTGGCTTTGGATCGGCATAGCATCGGCCGTTGTGCTCACTTGGGAAATGAATCACTGGATGGAAGATCTTCCTCTCTGTCTTTGCTCTCTGTATATCCACCTTTCTAATAAAAATAAAATAAATCTTAAAATAAAATAAATAAAAGAGACTGCAAGAGAGATCTTATATCTACCTGCATGGAAGACCTGGAAGAGGCTCCTGGCTTGGGATCAGCTCAGCTCTGGTTGTTGTGGCCATTTACGGAGTGAACCAAGATATTTTTCTCTGTCTCTCCTCTCTGTAGATGTGATTTGCCTTTCCAAGAAAAAAAAATAAATCTTAAAAAAAAAATAAATAAAGGATGAACTTATCCTAGAAAAAGAGAAATTTGTAATCCATGCTTTTGCAGAATCTTTCAAAATTAATGCACAAGGCTGGTGCAGTGACAGAATGTATGAAACCACCAAAAACCACATCACCTGTTTCTCAAAGATCCTATCTGAGCAGGCCAACTGGGTGCCAACAATGATTACAAAAGACACTGGTTGAAATTGAAGTTTTATTCCAAATGACTGTAATGGTCTAGAAAGACAATAGCTGACACTCAAAACAATGTGCTGAACTGTAAAATAAAAGTAGTTGATTTGTAGGAGAGCAAGCCATGAGGTGTGAGCCGTGATACTGACAATGGTTATACCCAAGAAAGCCCGAGAGTACCCAATGTCCTTCTGACAGATTCTGATGTGCAGTATTTACTGGAAACAACACAGAAAGCAAGAAAAAGCAACGATGGAGAAAGAAAAGGAAAGGATCGACAAAAATCCACAAAATCCTCAATCCCAGGAATTAACATTCACTTTTGGTAGCAAAGTCATTACAATTCTTCAAATGGGAGGCTTCAAAAGTATTTCCTGAAATTCCAAAGCTCAAAAACAACAAACAAACAAACAAACAAACCAAAAAACCCCTAAGGGGAACAGTTGTGCTGGCTTAGTGGCACTGCTGTCCTGTGGTGACAGTCAGTCCTGCTTTCTGAACACAGTGAGAACCGTGAGCTGGCTGCACCCAGAGGCCGATCGTGCAGGGGTACGCTGGGTCACCTCGTCTCCCACAGCCAGGACCACCGCTACTGCTCCTCCTGGGTGATGCTGAGGTTGCCCTTCTGTACCTCCAGCTCCTCGGCACTGACCATTGCTGGGTCGATGGCTGAGTACTTGGTGCCATGGAACTGCAGCAGGTGTATCTGCAGGGACACAGGGTGGTCATTGTGAGCCTCCCGGAGCAACGTGCACACTGCCTCAGACAGCTCTGGAGGGAGATGCCCCTGCTGTGAACACATGCTTCATGTTGGAAATTACGAGCTAATGAGCATACACTAACTAGACAAAAACTGGCAAATACAGACTAGTCAAGAGAGATTTTTAAGGTTTCATGAGGTGCAATCTTTACTCCCAGAGGGTTTGGCCTGTGCTGGGTCTCTCCTATGATATGGCCGCACACTGCCCTATGGGAAGATGCCCATGGCCCATCCAAGGCTGGGAGCTGCGTCATTCCAGGCTTCTGGCTCTGGGATTAATGGTGTGAGGAAGATGTCTGCACACCAAGCTTTCCCATGTTTGGGATTCTTTCCTTAGGGTCTATTTCCACAAGAGGATGACAGGATTTAGGCATGCGGGTTTTTTAAAAAAGTCTTTTGCCAAATTGCTATTCCAGCATGAGCAGAAGGCTGGGCACATGTTTTGAGAAACATCATTAGGTAAGCTCATTTCTGCGTGAACATCTTAGTGTATTTAGGAGATGTGATGTGATCATATGGGACCCCATCAGACAGGCAGTCCAAAATGTCATTATGCAAGCATGTGGCTGTACCCATCAGATGAAGAAATAGGCTATGACTCATGGGTGGAGACAGGGGAGTGGGTTTTATGCATTAAAGTTAGAGGGCAAAAGGCACAGCGTGGACCTCAGGCTGCCCCCACTTGGGTCTGGTGTCCTGCTCTGACTGCACTGTGACCATGAGTAAGGACATAGATTAGGTCATAGCCTACCAGTGGCTACCTCTACAGGAGGATGTACGCTTGCTGTTCTAGAAAAGGGATAGTGGGCAGAGTCACCCAGGGGCCACCTATGCACCCCACTGAATTTTCCCCTAAATTGTTGTGTCTGAAGTTAATGCCTCATTCCTTTGGGGAATTCTTTAGCTCTCTGTCCCCTGCTAACAAAATAAAATAAAATAAAATTTTATGTTATAAACCTTGCCTTTTGGGTTCAAAGGGCTTGCAATCCATGCTGGAGCTTACCTGCACATAGAGGTTCACCTCGGCACTTCGGCACAGGTATGGGAAATTGCCTCCGGTTTTAAGGTGAGCTCTCCGGGCATTAGGATACAGTTTGTACATTTCTTCCTTAGCTTCAGTGGAAAGTGCACTCTGGTCGAACACCTTTAAAAGAAACCCAAGGCTGAAACCTGCTGGTATTTTAACACGTTCTTTTCACAATATGGAAAGTACCACTCCATGCTAACGATGACACAACGCTGAACCCTTGAGCCACTGCCTAGTGCACTTCAAACTCCAATAAAGACATCAGCTGTAGCTTGTGCCTCCTGCCTCCTTCGGGGAAGGAAAAAGGGGCACTAAATTCTGTGAATTACCTTCTCCCTCAGACGTGGCTAATTCAATGAACAAGATATTTACACATACTTTTTGTTAAAGATTTCTTATTTATTTGAAAGTCACTGTGATGGAAGAGAGGGAGAGGTAAAGTTGGAACAGCCCAAATGTGTGTTGACAGATGAACGGATAAACAAGATGTAGTATATAGGGAAAATGACACATTAACCAGCTTTAAAAAGGAATGACGGGGGGGAAATCCCAGTCTACATGGAAAAAAAAAGAGAGAAAGAAAGAAAGAAAGAAAGAAAGGAATGACATTCTGATGCATATGATAGCCTTGGATGAATCATGGAAATATCATACTACATAAAATAAGTGAGACACAAAAGATAACTAACATATCAATTTAGTTACATGAGTACTTAGAGTCTGCAAAGTCACAGAGATGGGAAGGAGATTGCTGGTTGCCACGGGTTAGGGGAGAAGAAAGTAAGGAATCAGTGGTTTCTGGGCATAGAGTTTCTATTTGGGATGCTGAGAAAGTTCTGAAAATGGATGGTGGTGATGATTTACAACACTGAATGTGCTTACTGCCACTGAACTGTGCCCTTAAAAACTGTTGACCTTCTCTGGGCCCAGCGCGATAGTGTAGTAGTTAAAATCCCTGCCTTGCACACGCTGGGATCCCATATGGGTGCTGGTTCTAATCCCAGCAGCCCCGCTTCCCATCCAGCTCCCTGCTTGTAGTCTGGGAAAGCAGTTGAGGACTGCCCAAAGCTTTGGGACCCTGCACCCACATGGGAGACCAGGAAGAGCTCCTGGCTCCTGGCTTCGGATTGGCTCAGCACCAGCTGTTGCGGCCACTTGAGGAATAAACCATCAGACAGATGGAAGATCTTCCTCTCTGCCTCTCCTCTGCTCTGTATATCTGCCTTTCCAATAAAGAAAAAAAATCTCTTAAAAAAAAAAACCCTGTTTATATTTTCTTATGTATATTTCATCAAAGTAAAAAAGGACACTTTTGTGCTAATGAGGATTTATGGATCCTTTACATCTTTGTTCTTGTAGGCACCTTCTGTTTTGTATGCGATCCTGTTGATGTGAAAGCAAAGATACCCAAAACAGATCAACTATCCCTTATGTCCACTGACATTTTGATTTCCAGCCAGGAAAAATTTAGGACAAGCAATAACGGAAACCAGGAGAGCTGAGGGATACAACAACAAAAGCCTGTGTGGCACTTGAAGACTCACACCGGAAGCATACAACCATTACAAGGAGCTTACATCCATGATGGTCACAGGGATGTCCCGAATCTTATGAGGTTCCACATAAGAATTTTGACAATTCAGGGTAAGTCTGGAAGCCAGTTCACTCTGGCCCAAACTTTCCAGCTGCAAGAAGAAACACATGTCATATACTTGAAGTCATTTTATTTCTCATACTTACTTTAAATCTGCAGATAATATTTACAGTGATATTATGAATTGTGGGGCTGGAAAAGTCACCAACAAGGAAACACAAAGTATCTGCCACCCCTATGTGCCTCTCAGGCAGTGGCCCCAGCACTGGAGACAGCATTTGCTACTATCCAGGTTCACAAAGAGGAAGCTACCTCAGAAGTGCAGGAGGAGCCAGGGCTTGAACCAGGTACTCTGATATGGGATGCAGGTGTCCCAAGCAGCAGTTAACTCAATGTACCTCAATGGCCTCCCCAGAATCCTTTCCCTCTTTTAATTTACTTCTTTGAGGGACATAAAGGTAGAGCATGAGAGTAAGTAACTGTCTGCTGGTTCACTATCCACTGTCTGCAACAGTAGGCTGGGTCAGGGCTGAAGCGGGGAGCCATGAACACAATCCAGGCCTCCCAAATCCTTGAGCCACCACCACTGCCTCCCAGGGTCTTCGTTCACAGGAAGTGGAAGTTGAATCTGGGGTCAGATACTGAACTTACATAGCTCAGTGTGGGTTGTGGGATGTGGGGTGATGGCATCTTTACCATTGGGCTAAGTGCCTGCACTTGGGCAAGCTGTCAAGTTCAAATCTTCCCATGGAACAATGCAGCCAAACCCTCCACAGCAGTTCAGATGAAGTAAGAGTTAATAAGAAAAACTGCTTAACAATGACCTCCAACACTACTCAATGAGATGACAGATCTTTAGGAACTAAGTGGCCATGAAACCTTATGTGAGCTGTGGTCTTCACTTACCCTGTCCACCATGAAGTCAATTGCGTTCGCCATCATAGGGTCCACTGGACCAGAAGAGAAGTTTCCAAGAACTATTTTTTTGAGCATAAATGCTGGCATCAGCCAAAAGCTGTAAAACAAAGACCTGATAATTTAAGCTTCTATGATTAAACATGTGAGAGATTCAACATGGCTACTCTGTCACAGCTAGCTGCTCGGATTCCAGAGAGGAAAAGACCTCTGTTCTTCCTACAAGAAGCTCAGCATCCACTTCTACACTTTATCAAGCTTCCCAAAGAGTTAACATGTAATTAAATTTTAAGAATTTAGAATAACTATCAGCAATATTTCCAGAGGCTTTACCAAGATAGATATTCTCATGATCCTAAGATTTTTTTTTTTCTGTCTTATTTTCAATGGTTAAACTATTTCCTTTGGAAAACTCAGCATCAAAACAAGTATTTCTTCTTTCTGGTTGATAACATCTTTTGATTTCAAAATACCAAAATGGAAATCACCATGCCTCCCAAATTTTGCTACCTAACACTGTGTTCAATGAGTCTAATTCAAGGCATTTTCATCTTCATAAATTTCTATATATGATCTTTAACTGGTACTTCTACTAATTTTGAAAATTAAGAGGCATTATAGATGGCAAATGCTAATTTCCCTAAATTATGCTGGAAATTATTTGCAAAAGGTAGAGACCAATTTCTGATACTTATTCTCATTAGAATTGCTTTGTTGGAAGTATAGCTTCCCTCCAAAAGATTGTTGAGCCATCTTCCAGTTAAGTTCTCTTCCACCCCCACCACTTCCCTGCCTGTGGCCTGGGAAAGCAGTAGAGGATGGCCCAAAGCCTTGGGATCCTGCAACCGCAGGGAAGATCTGGTAATAGCTCCTGACTCTTGGCTTTGGATTGTGTAAGCTTTGGCTGTTGTGGCCACTTATGGAGTGAACCAGTGGATGGAAGATCTTTCTGTCTCTCCTCTCTATCTGTCTTTCAAATGAAAATAAACAAATCTTAAAAAAAAAAAAAAAAGAAAAGAAAAAAAAGAAAAGAAAGATGTGGCAGCAGAGTGCTAAGAAAATCAACTACCAAGATACCATCAGGACAAGTTCTAAAAACACCAGGGTGGAGTGGGCATTTGCCTTAATGATTAAGATGCTGATTAAAATCTCCATGTCCCACACTGGAGTTCCTGGGTTTGATTCCGGGCTCTGCCTCCCAATTCAAGCTTCCTACCCATGCAGACTTTGGTAGCTGGTAGTGATGGTTCAGACAGCTGAACTCCTGCCGCGCATGTGGGAGACCTGGATTGTTTCAGTTCTTTGCTCTGGCTTCAGGACTGTGTGAGCATTTAGGGAGTGAATCAGCCACTGGAAGCTCTATTCGTGCTTCTCTGTCTTTTTCTATTTGCTTCTCAAATTGTTAGATTAAATAATTTCTTAAAAATAAAAATAAAAGTTGGGCCCGGCGCGGTGGCGCAAGTGGTTAAGATCCTCGCCTTGCACGCCCAGGATCCCATATGGGCGCCGGTTCTATCCCGGCAGCCCCGCTTCCCTTCCAGCTCCCTGCCTGTGGCCTGGGAAAGCAGTCGAGGACGGCCCAAAGCTTTGGGACCCTGCACCCGCGTGGGAGACCCAGAAGAGGCTCCTGGCTTCAGATCGGCATAGCATCAGCCATTGCGCTCACTTGGGGAGTGAATCATCGCACGGAAGATCTTCCTCTCTGTCTCTCCTCTCTGTATAGCTGCCTTTCCAATAAAAAAAAATAATAAAAATAAATCTTAAAAAAAATAAAAAATATTAAAACTCCAATGCTGTATAAATGTGAAAGCAATGTCTGCCTATAACATTATTTTAAAATTAACCAGCCCGCACAGATGCATTGTAACACTGGGCTTTTTAAAGGCGGAGCTGAGCCTTGGTGGCAGCATAAGAAGCTCACAGAAATGGATCAGCTTCAATGTACATGCTGACATGCATGAAGCTGATTTAAAGGCTAAAGCCAAGGCAAGAGCAGCCCTTCTGGCTGCGCCCACAGCACCCGCACCTTTCTGAAGCACAGACGGACATCAAGCGTCATGCCGTATGGCACAGTTGAGGGACAGTGTGCTTCTACCTTTAGTTTGGGAAAAAGTATCTCAAAGAGATAACCCGGTAAAAAGCAGAAACAAGAATTTGTACAAGATTTATGGCAGCACATGATGAAACACTGGGAAAAGCCACATGCATGGAAAATTGTGTCAGGTAATACACAACAGTTTACACAAGAAATTGTAAACTGCACAGGCAGACCGCCCATCAGTTTTACAGCCAAAGACGGTAGAGGCGATGAGTGTGTATTAAACCATCCCTCAGAATAACAGATAGAACTGAATTTAGAATTCCCACAGTATTCTTTCTGAAAGGAGGTTGTTTCTCATTGTAAAATCCAGAGAAGTTTCAGAAGGCACATGTTGATAAAAAGTTCTCCCTCTCTCCTGTACCCAGAAATTCACATCTTCAAAGTTCCACTGGATGAAACAACAAGCATTTGTGGCCTGATGTTTAGTTCCTCACCTGTTTGCGGTCCAAGTCTGGTTAAAGATGGAGGTATCACTGAAGGCATTGCAGAGGATGAGGGAGTGGACTCTGGGAGACTTGTGGGTATATTCAGCAAATTTCTGGGCCAAAAAACCTCCCAAAGAAGCCCCAAAGAGATGAACCTAATTACAAACAAATATTAGGCAGATCCTAAAATGTTGATCAATCTTGAATATGAATATGTAAAAGGAACTGTTTCAATTATTACAAACCACAGGTTTTACAATACAATTGCTACACTGAAAGTCACATGTAAGTAATTAATATCAGAGTACTCACTTTATCCAACTGTAAATGATCCAAAAGTTTCCTGAATCCATCACAAAATTCAAGATGGTCCCAATACACCGGATACTGCAGCTGAAATAATGTTTTCAAATTTATTGTAAAAACTGCAAAGGTGCAATGCAATTCATATATACACGAAAAATTTAGGATTTGCACATAGCATTTCTTACTTGCTCATGCTCTGTTCCTTACTCCAAGTATATTAAAATAAGCTCTCACTTTCTACCAAACTTCATAATTCACATTTTATCTAACAGATGAAAATTTAAGAAAAGACCAAAAGTTAAGCACACCCTAGCAATATTATGTGAATAATAATTTCAATTAGTATCAACTTCCTTTCCAAATAACTGAAAAAGTCTGAGGTTCAAGAGTAAATAGAGGGCCTGGCGCGGTGGCGCAAGTGGTTAAGGTCCTCGCCTTGCACGCCCAGGATCCCATATGGGCGCCGGTTCTATCCCGGCAGCCCCGCTTCCCTTCCAGCTCCCTGCCTGTGGCCCAGGAAAGCAGTCGAGGAAAGACCAAAGCTTTGGGACCCTGCACCCACGTGGGAGACCCGGAAGAGGCTCCTGGCTTCGGATCGGCATAGCATCGGCCGTTGCGCTCACTTGGGGAATGAATCATCAGACAGAAGATCTTCCTCTCTGTCTCTCCTCTCTGTATAGCTGCCTTTCCAATAAAAAAATAATAATAAAAATAAATCTTAAAAAAAAAAGAGTAAATAGAGCACAACTCATGCAAGTGAAGAAATAGCTTTTCCTTTAAATCCAATTTCATATTGAATTATGGCTCAGGAAAAGTAGAAATAAAATCTATACTAGAGAGCTCTTTCTTTGGAAGCACAGCTATAAGGAGGTATTCAACAGAGCTGTTTTTCCTTTAACTGACTTAGTCATTTGATTTGACTTCTTGTACTTTTATCTGTGCCCCCACAGAAGTATAGCTCTTGATCTTTCGTAGCCTATTTCTTTTTAGACAGATTTTTCTCTTTTTTTTTTTTTTTTTTTTTTTACCTGAAAGGGAGCTATAGTGACACACACACATGCACACTCCATCTGTTGGTTTATTCCCCAAATGGGCACAACAGCTGGGGCTGGGCCAGGCTGAAGACAGAAGCGAGAACTCCATCCAGCTTTCTCACATGGTGGCAGGTGCCTAAGGCCTTGGGTGATCTTGCACTGATTTGGTGTATCAGCATAGAGCAGGATCAGGAGTGGAGCAGCCATGACTTGAAATGACAGCATATGAGATGCCAGCCTCACAGGTGATATGTTACTATGCTGCACCACATGCATACCCCCAGGGAATGAGTTTTTCATGAAGCCTTTAATTAAAAAATATCCATGCCCTAAACAGGTGGTAAAATGTATGCAGCTTGGTATACATATGCATGTGCATACACATGTACACACACAACTGGATGCAAGTAAACTAGGAAAATCTGAAGAAGGCTGCAGATTTTAATAGTATCCATATCCTGGTTGTTACACCATATATAATTTTAAGTTTCAATTTATTTCTAAATGTTTGTTACATAGGCGAGGGGACTAACTCATGCAGGTCTGGTGGGGATGGGAAGGGATGGAGACAGGAAGGTGAGTAAAAAAAAATCTCTCCCATGCTTCTGTGACCACAGGTGGGGGGATCGGGACAGAGGTTGCCCTGCTTCTTGCTACCAAGACCACATCAGCGCCAGGGGACAGAGATGGTCTCCTGATTTTTGTCCCAGGGACCCTAATGTGGGAGTGGGGGAGAATGTCCTGATGGTGTTACTTGAATAATCTCAATTTTTCTGAGACGGTGTTGGCTTCATTGTGCATTGTATATAATTTTGTAACTTGTTCTCATTTAAAGAAGCTGGGCAAAGTACATAGGAGATAGTTCTATGTATTATTCTGAACAAATGCATGTGACTCTACAACAATACCAAACACAACTTTAAATAAGAAAAGATCCATAACCAATATCTAGTGAATTTAAAAACTCCACGGGGGTGGGTGGGTCCCAGGTCAAACTTTACAGGATCCTCTGGATTCTGACCTTTTCCTGGGCATCCAGTGAATGAAACCAGAAAAGCTCACATCAAGAAGCCTAGGATAAGGAAGAAATACCCAGCAGAGAGCCAGAGCTCCTGAGACGTGCTAGCAAGGAGTGAGCAACACCCTCTCTGCAAGCCAAAGTGCTCTGCAGAAGGAAGTTAAACCTGAGGGTGGCTGCACGTCCCCTTCCTGGTTGCAGAGACCTGGGACAAGAAAAGGCACAAGCCTGCTCTTCTAGAATATGCTGTCCAAGAATACCTGCAAACCTAGAAGACAAGAGACTTATGCTGCAGAGATTCAAAGTCACAGAGGAATAAAGAAACTAGAGGCCATAAGCCACAGAAGACCTGCGGGAAGGCAGCAGGGCAGACCAATTTCTCAGAAGCTGGTGAGTCAGAAAGAGGGGAAACTGGATGTTTTGCATGGCCCACTGTTTGTGGTAACCCCAGTAGAATCTCTTCAAGAGAAGAGCCCTGACCCACTTCTCTCCTTTAGACAGTAAATAAAATGTCTAGCAGCAACACCCCACAGGGAATACTGTTTACATGTCAACATGTCAGGTTTTGGCAGCTCCACAGCTAGACTCTCCTTCCTTGGAAATGGGAAACCAACCTATACAAAGTCACACAGCAGGGACAAGCAAGGACATTTATCTTAAACATCAGCACCTTCCCCCAGTTCACCTTTTTCCCTAAAGGAGATTCCAGGATGACCAGTGGGAAACTAAATTTAGACCACACTCAGCTATGGAATTGGAAACAAAAAACTTCCTAACCAAGGGTTAAGGATAGGAGCTAATTCATGTCTCTCATCACAAACCACAAATGGCAATTAACCTACAAAGTCGACCTTGGTTCTGCTAGAACCAAGAAACAAAGACAAAAATGCTTCCAATCATTCAGAGCTGTGGGGAGAGGGTCAGGAGAAAATGCACGTGGGAGGCAGGTGCTGAGAAGACTGCCGACACAGGCCTGGCCCCTGCAAGCCTCTGTGCCCATATGTCTGGGTGCACACTGTCAGGAGCCGTGTACTATAGCCACACTGAAGCCATTTTGAATATAGAACTACAGGCCAGTGGAGAACCCCTGGTTGGCTCGATGCTTGGGAAAGAGGTTATGAAGCTGATCACACACTTAGATTCAATTATTTCTAGCAGCTGTTTCAGAATGTGATTTATGCTGTACCTGCCAACATCTTGTTACTTGTTACCTACAATATTGTTGATATGGTGGTTGCTCAAGAACAATCGGTCTTGAGACCATGGCTTACATCCCAGTTTCTCCTTTCCTCCAAGAGCCTTAGTTACTGAAAATATAAAAAGCCTCAATTGAAAATAATAAAGTGTCAGCTTGATCAGACATACTGTCTTGCTGTCCATTCTTTTTGTCTCTTGCCCCCATTCTCTCCTAGGTTGGTTGTGACCCTTGTTGACTGTCCTGCAGGACGGAACAGCACACAGCAGCTGCTCTGCAAAGGCTTCATCTTAATTACAAAAAAAAAAAAAAAATCCCATGACTACAGCTGATCAAAAACAAAAGCAGGGTCAGCACTCTGGCCAGGGAAGCTGCCAACTACAAAGCCGGCAGCATTCCATTTTCTCATCTGGGAAGTGGGCATGTGGGTGTCAGTTCAAGTCCTGGCTGATCCACCTCCCAGTCAGCTTCCTGCTAATATGCCTGGGAAAGCAACATAAAATGGCCTAAATCCCTGGGTCCCTACCATCTATGTGGGACACTGGAAATAGCTTTTGGCTCCTGGCTTCAATCTGGCCCAATCCTGGCTTTGTAGTCATCAGGAAGTGAACCAGCAGATGAAAGATCTCTCTCCTTCTGTAATCATGTTTTTTAAATAAAACATCAAAAATTTAAAGCAAAGGAAAAAATTCACAAAATATGGATCTCAATTTTAATATTGAAATAATGATACTTACAGCTATAACCCGGTAGCCCCATCCGGTCAAAGCCAAAATCTGCCGGAAAAACACATCGGCAGTCCCGCTGACAGGGGGAAGGAAGATGAGAGGACACCTGATGCTTCTAGGACCCGCATCATAGAGTGACCAAATCTTACTGTCATCATCATCTACTATAATCTGGAGGGAGAGCGAGAAGGAAAACATGGAGGCCCTTTAGGATTTGGTTCAGATGTTGTCATTTTACATCACAGTTTCATACTGACAATTTTAATATAAAGTGGCAAAAGGGTCACACCAGGTAAGCAGGTAAAATAAACAGCTTTGGTCTCTTTTCTTCAATGTAATCATATCCCACAGAATCATTTTATAGTCTTCAAAGACCTGTTTTTTTCTGTTTTAACTTTTTTTTCTATCTATAATAAGAATAAGTCAATTTTTTTTTTTTTATCACAAAACAGTAAACTCTGCACACAGCATTTCTTCCCTATACTTCAGGTGGTGTGTGTGTGTGTGTGTGTGTGTGTGTGTGTGTTACACACAAGGAGGATGGTTTGCAGTGACTGTGCAGTGCTGGCCCTGTGGACTGCCTGGGGTCAGCAGGGTCAGAGCACGAACAGGGGAGGCGAGGGGAGACTTGGCTCCAGGGAGAAGCTAGGTAGAGATGGCACTAGCTAGGAGATGCTTCAGGAACTGACGTAGCCCAGGCCCGGGAGGCAGGAGGACATGTACTACTGAGGCCGGCCAGGCAGGTGTCCGTCAGTCAGGTTACTTCAACCCAGTCAGGGCTAGGGAGGGAGTGCAGGGAACACCTGGCTTCGGTGGAAGACGTAGGACAGGGAGGAAGGTAACCAGAAACCTTCCTGTCCTTAAGCCAACAGACAGAAAAGATGAACAAGGATGAGCTGATGCGAGGCCAGTGCTGACAGAGCTCAGCAGACATTCAGGGGTCACTAGGTGCTGGCCATTATTACTATTCTCTGCATGAACACTTGCCAATGCAAGTCAGGATTTACCCTACTTTTTACTGAAAAATTTCAAAGCCTCCAAGTTCTTTTTTCCTGAGTGCTCCCCGCTGGCAGGGCTCTGAACTCTCCGGCATCACTCTGGGGCTGGCAGTACGCCAACCACTGTGACTAGCATCACCGGGAGCAAGTGGAGCTAGGCAAAGTCCAGAGAGATTTCCAATTCCCTTTCAGGCTGGCGGAGGTCGCAGTCATGATAAACTTCTGTTTCTGCCCTTTGTAGTTTGCCCATTTGCGTTTTTGCTTTTTGTATTCCTCTCTTACTGTGACGATGACTCAAAAAACCTCTCCACAACCTTCGACAGTGTATCTCACACTACCGACTCTTGTAAGCAAATCACGTAAGACATTCCTCTCTCTCAAACTTTCCGGGATCAATGGTCACATGTGGAAGAAAGCCACACAAATACGCTCTGGAGAGTTCAGCGGGGGATACTTCCAACAGAATCTGTAAATATTGAAATGTGTTGAGCACTGTGACTCTTCAGAGTTCCCTGCAGGATAGTTTTGTCCTTCAGAAAACATAGTTTCTGTGTGACCACTTATCAGGACCTTTGAACTGAATTAACCTGACACTGTAGAACATTCCATCAATGAAACTATTTCCTCAGCTGCAGGAAACAGCCCCAGGGCTCCTGGCTTAGAAGCAGGATTCACCTGATTCTACCAGGCTGTGTGACGTGTGACCTTTAACTCCATGAGCTGCGGTGCTTTTTCTCATCTAGGAAGTGGGCACAGAATATCCACCTTGGGGAACTGTTGAAAGAACTAAATGTCTGGGGGGTTCCCACAACAGTGCCAGGTAGATGGGAGTTAAGCTTTCCACTAAGTGACAAAGAAGAGAATACAAATACCTGCTTGTTTGCACATCTAAAAGCAGTTGTAAACGGTGAGTGGAGTTATACCCACTTTTATTCTCGGGTGAGTCTCCACAGTTCACTGCATGCAACAAAGGACCCACAGCCACGATATCTGATAATAACCTGTCCTCTCAAACATTATGAAAGCATATCACCTAAGTCATACACAGAAACAATACAATATTTGACAAATAAAAAAAGTAGTAAAACCATACATACCTTTTTCAGAGGAACTGTACTTCTAAACCAGTTATAGTCAGGAGAGATTTTAATCTCTCCCATGATTGGCTAAAATGGTGGGTAATCCTGAAATGAAAGCATGTGATGTTTCATGTCAAGAATCCAAGTGTAAAAATAATAATAATAATAATAATAATAATAATAATAAAATAATCCATGTGCATATCAGAACTGACTGTACAGTCTGGTCTAGTCAATACCTATACCATTTTCAAACGAAGGCCACTTTTCCTTATTGGCATGTACTTAAAATGACAGAAAGCAATTTGGTGAGAGGGAACCAAGACAGGCACCCCTTGAGTCCCTCCAGAGGAGGAACCTTGCCTAGAAAATTTTGAACACTTTTCCAAGATGCCCATCAATGCTGTGCAGCTGGATGCAGACATCTGCCTGTGCCAATCAAGTAACGCTTCCCTACAGCAGCAGCCCCTATCACTGACAGCATCTTAAGAATACATTTTAGGGCCCAACGCGGTGCCTAGTAGCTGAAGTCCTCTCCTTGCACTTGCTGGAATCTCATATGGACATGGGTTCATGTCCTGGTGCCCTGCTTTCCATCCAGTTCCCTGCCTGTGGCCTGGGAAAGCACTGAGGACAGCCTAAAGACTTGGGACCCTGTACCCACGTGGGAGATCTAGAAGAAGCTCCTGGATCCTGGCTTGGGATCAGTTCAGCTCTGGCTGTTGCGGCCACTTGGGGAGTGAACCATCAGACGGAAGATCTTCTCTCTCCTCTTCTCTGTATATCTGATTCTCCAATAAAAATAAATAAATCTTAAAAAAAATGAATTTTAGTAAAGATGTTCCTGTTTGATTACAGGAAACAGCCCATATTAGAAAAAGTAAGTGTTAATAAATTCACACACAACTTCAGAAGCTCATATGAAACTCTTAATGCAAAACACAGGAACACAGGCAAACCTGCCATTCACATGAAAGAAAGAAGTGTGGCCTTTTGTTTTAAGTTTAGTTATGTCTATTTTTTAAAATTTTTTAAATTATTATTAGTAAGCCAGATATACAGAGAGGAGAGAGAGAGAGGAAGATCTTCTGTCCATTGATTCACACCCCAAGGGGCCGCAATGGCCTGAGCTGAGCAAATCCAAAGCCAGGAGCCCAGAGTTTCTTCTGGGTCTCCGACATGGGTGCAGGTCCCAAGGCTTTGGATCATCCTCGACTGCTTTCCCAGACCACAAGCAGGGAGCTGGATGGGAAGCGGGGATGCCAGGATTAGAACCACCGGTGACCACATGGGAATCCAGCACATGTGGAAGGCAGGACTTTAGCTACTAGGCTACCATGCTGGGCCCATCTCCAGGTTTTAGAAGGTTTTGCCACCTGGGGGCTAAGTCATGGCTGTCTTTGAGTCTGCTTTCTCTACTTCACCATGGTACTCCCCAAAAGCCTAGAACAGTGCTTGGTATGGAGCAGGCATTGTCTGCCAAGCAAGGGAATGGCTACACCCTAAGGAAAACAAATGAGGTCATCCTAGAGTTCCTCCCAATTTTGGTGCCTGTGACCTTCGGGCTGGCTAAGCACCTTCAGTCTTGCTCAAATGTCTGTGTTATGTTGGAAGAGGAACCTGGGATGATAGTTCCCTGCTGCAGACTCTCACTGCCAAGGGCGGGACTGTTGCTCATCTGTTTCGAAGACTTCACATGCCTGCTTCTGCACCATCTCCTCTACCCCAGGCGCAAGCTTTGGCAACCAGAGCTGTCACTTTAGTGAGCATTATCTGGGATGGCAAGGTGCATGGGCATCCTAAAGTCCATGGAGCTCCCCAGATCTGCAGTCTCTCTTATTACCTTGGGGAGCTTCTAATGTGAACCCCAAGGACACAGCATACATTCCAATATTATACTCTATTTTTTTAATTGGAAAGTCATATATACAGAAAGGAGGAGAGACAGAAAGATCTTCAACTGCTGATTCACTGCCCAAGTGGCTGCAACTTCTAGAACTGAGCTGATCTGAAGCCAGGAGCCTGGAGCTGCTTCTGTGTCTCCCGTGTGGGTGCAGGGTCCCAAGGCTTTGGGTCATCCTTGACTGCTTTCCCAGGCCACAAGAAGGGAGCTGGATGGGAAGTGGGGCCACCAGGACATGAACTGGTGCTCATGTGGGATCCTGGGACATGCAAAGTGAAGACTTTAGCCATTAGGCTACTGCACCGGGCCTTATACTCTAGCTACGTTACACCCTAGACACCAGAATAACAGTCTGTTCATCAAAGCTAACATGGCACATGCAGAAAACTGTTAAAATGGAAATTTGCTTAAACCACCAGGAAACTGTCAGTCTTATGCTGAAAGTCAGTGTGTAGATGTAATTATTCACACTGAAATGAAGGAAATCATTTTATGCTATCTTAAATGTTAAAAAAAAATCTAGGGGCGGGTGTTTGGGCTAGTGGTTAGGACACCCACATCCCCCCATCATAGTCCCCAAGTTCATTTCCTAGCTCACACCAATGAACATCCGGGGAGGTGGTGGGCAGCAGTAAGGGCTCAAGGAACTGGGTTACTGCCATCCATGTGGGAGATCTGGATTGAGTGGCTCCAGACTTCACCTTGGCCCAGCCCCAGCCATGTGGCGGCATTTGGAAAGTTAGCCAGTGCATGCGAGCTCTCTCTCTCTCTCTCTGCCTCTCAGACAGACAAAATCTAAGCCACTTTCACTATTGCCTTCCTCGATGCTGGTTATCACTTTTAATGAAAAACAAACCCATGATAGTCACTGCCAGATACTTTCCTGCTTGGGCAGGCCTGTCGCATTCTCACATCACCTAAACACTTCACTGTTTAGTACCGCATTATTAGAAAGAATGGTTCTATTCTACAGGACAGCACATAAAAAAATTTACGGAGCAAACTGCAATAGACTTGTAAGTTACATCTTAGAAATTAAAACCAGAAAGATGGTCATTCATCACGAAACCAGGGATACAAGATTATTCCAAGTGTCAGAGCCAGTGACTGCACAACCCACACCACCTCATGGATACACATAAATTCATGCAGAGGCCTGCCGCTTTATTCACACACCTCCTTCCCACAATAATAGGTAGAAAGCTGTACCTGGCCAACAGTCCTCAGTAACATTCACAGCCACCTCAGTCCTCTAGCACAGCATAACTAATCTTGTTAGATGCAGGGGTTGCGCTTAGCTAGGACTAAATGTTTGTAGTGACAAATGGCTTTAACACTTGCGCTAGTTTGGCAGCACATGAAAGGTGACACCAAAGGCTCCATCTGAGTAAAAAAACAGCAGACTGTTGCAAGTGCGCAGCAGCTGAGCAGGAAGAAAAGGCAGGCCTGTTCCTCTGGCTCTCCTTCACCCATTCCAGCCATACTTCTTTTTTTTTCCCCCAAGTCACAAGACACACATTGTGTACACGGCCAAGGAGGTTAACTGAGATTGTGACCAGGTGGACCAGGATTAAACAAGAAAGAATGTGGATGGTGAACCCAACAGGGATGCAATCGCTCATGATCCAAATTCTCACGAAAACCAAAGCAGCTGTTCTCGCTGTCAGGAAAAGGGCCACAGAGAGGCCAGTCTTCCTCTGCACTGAGGGGAACCCCTTCTCTAGGTGTGCTGGGGCACTCCATCCTCACTGGCCCTGACCCATCCTCGGTTTGAGCCTGTCTTTCAGGATTCCAACAGCATCGGCCAGTGGATTTCGCTCGACGACACTGCCTTGACACATGTTGAAATCACAGAACCAGACCTACCAGGCTGAGGTTTCTGATCCTTTATCTCAGTCTACTGCTACTCTATACGTGGGCCACGTGTCCTTACTAAGCCCAGAAAAAACAAGAGTTACAAACTAGAGTTCTAACAGGGGGGATGAGGCCTTTTACACACATCTCCATCCCTCACCTCATCAGCACCCGGCTATGGCTATTATTTTCTCAGATCTATACGTTTCTTCAGGAGCCTCTTCCATTATCTCCAAGCCCCATGAGAGGAAACACTGCCTTTGGGACATCTCTCCTGTCACACTTCTGGTGCTCTTGCCTTAAAAGCTTTGGGACATTCAGACACAGCTGTTAAACCGTCCCTGTGAGCCAACAGGAGCTGGACCATTACAGGAGACAAAGCAGCCGCTGAAGTGTCTTCCTCGTAACCCCCTCAGGAACAGGACGAAGGCCCTGTGACTCCTCACTCGCCCTCTACCTGGCTCCTGTCAGAAGTGACAAAGACACAAATGCCACTTTCAGGCTGCCGTGCAATGGACAAAATAACTGTCCTTTGTTTCAGAGTTCCTAAAAGTTGACTGAAAAGACAAAACCTAAAAAACTAATGTTCCTGGGCTCAGCGGCATTGCCCCGGGATGGGCTTGCGGGTGGCTATCATAGCTTTCTGTGCTCCTCCGTGCCTCCCCACTCCACAGCCCCCCGACCGGTGACAGCCACACACAGACATGGTCACCCCAGCCTTGGCCACCCCACAGACACCTCCCTCTTCCCCGTCCCCCACACACGGGTTTGCGATCACGTGCGTGGTCACATGGACCGGCCCACCCAGGACCACACTCACACAGTCACATCCGGCCGAAACAGCAGTGCACGCCACCCACCATGCGACATACCCCCAAAGCCGCAGCCCCCTGCCCGGGGCCCTGCGCGCCCTCACCTGCCGTGGCCGCCCCCACGTCCCTGGCCCTCCTCCTCTCGGCAGTGCTGGGTTCCAGTCCTGAGGCGGGCCGGGCCGTGGAGGCGGCTGGGCCCGGGACGCGG
This sequence comes from Ochotona curzoniae, assembly GCF_017591425.1. Classification (NCBI taxonomy): domain Eukaryota; kingdom Metazoa; phylum Chordata; class Mammalia; order Lagomorpha; family Ochotonidae; genus Ochotona; species Ochotona curzoniae. The sequence goes on from NW_024467122.1 coordinate 68,997,640, forward strand.
GCCGGAAGCCGGAGCGCTCAGGTCCTCCGGGGGCCGCGGGCTGTCGGGGCGCGCGGGAGGCCGGCCTCCCAGGGGCGGGGCGTGCGGCCCGGCGAGCTCGGCCCGGCGCGTCCCCTCCTCCGGAACCGGGCTCCGCCGGCCTCCCGCTTCCGGGTTCGGGGTGGGCGGGGCCACGTCGCGGGGAAGGGCGGGCCGTCACCATGGCGACGGGGCGTGGCGTGGGAGGCCGCCGGCGCGTTCCGTTCTTCAGGATGTAGGGCAGCCAGGAACCGGTGCAGCGGGCGGGGGTGGAGGCACGAATTTCCCCTGGGTCAGGTCTGGGTCATCTGTGTGACGTGGGCATCCGGGAGGAAGTGGGAGGAAGGGGGCGCCTGGCCCCTGCCTTAGGGTGTGATGGGCGTGCGTTCTCGTAAAGCTTTGAGGACGTTTGTTTGGGTTCCAAATTTTGGGGAACTGGGCTGTGCACAAGCTTGGCAGGTTTTGTTTATTTTACAAGCCACGCCTCCAGCCTCGTGCTCCTGTTTGAGAGCATTTCTGGAAGCAAACTCCTCATCCAGCCGTCCCGTCAGCAGTTTCCTTGAAAGATGGCTTTATAAAGATGAGTTTACAATCATTGTTCACAGGCGGCCCGACTCCTTTCCTGTTAAACATCTCCAGGTTTGCACCAGAGTAGTGTACGGCAAGGTTGAATAAACGTGTTGGTCTTGCTGGCAGCTTTTAAGGGATTCTCCCATCAGGTCCTAACATGTCCCTCTTTCATAAGTTGTAGGGAAACCCTGTTCCCTAGTGGCCCGTGGTCTGTGTCCTTACCCAGGCATTAAGGTCAGGGAAGACTCCAGTTAAAGTGCATTCTTAGTAACGACCTCTGTCCTCTGGCTTGGGAACCTGGGTTCCATGCCAGGTTTTGGCCAGCCTCCCTTGGCCTTTCCCAAGACCTGGTGACACACCTCCTGCCTTTCCAACTCCCCTCGTTGGTGGTAATGGCCAGCCACAGGAACTGATGATTTACTGTAAGCCTCACACTGGTGTGTACAGCATATTTCCACAGAAGGTTTCAAAACCGTGGGGGACTTCCCTGAGAATTCTGGAATGGTTTAATGAGGAGACTAAGTGGCAAGCCCCAAGCTGCATGGACAACTTATGCTGGGCACTGGTTTCCATTTCTCTTGCTGGACTGGGACCTCTGCCTGCAGCTGAGAAACCAGTGCCTTCCACGAACAGCTCCTTGCCAGCACGCAGGGAAGCCTCTTAAAACAAATACTTGTCCACTATGACAAGACCTAAGTTTAGAGAACAGGATCTGGGGTTTCTTTTCTTTATATATATATATATATATTTACATATATATATAAAATTATTATATTTTTGACAATCTTTACATAGTTAATTAGGGTAAAAAGGTTCAAGGACTATAAGAAAGTGGGTAAGACTATTATTTCCATGTTGTTTCCTTCATGTTTATAGGGGGATATTAAGGGAGAAGGCCCACCCAATTTCCCACCCTCCCCAGGTCCCGGATGTAGGGTATGCTCCGAGGTTCTTGCTCAAGTGGTTTTGATAGTTCAACAGTTATGAATCGCTGCCAATCTTGCCACTCCAAGCACTATGAGGTCTTTGAAGAATCCACTGAGTGACATAGTCCATCATAGAGTCTCTGTTTGCCCTGTATTTCGCTGCCAACAAATAGCTGAGATGGTTGATTGACCTGTTCTGTGTTCTCTTTTCTTGGTTAGGGTTCTGAGTCCAGCATTTCAATTGGGGAGATCTCCAAAGAAACTTTGAGGTGTTCTCAGATAAAATTCTTGAATGTACTAGCAAGTACAGGGCCCGGCACAGTCCATGGCCCTGATCAGCTGGTGGTTACAACTGCTGGGTTGGTTCTGTTTTCAGCCCCAACTTCCACTGGAACCAATGGGTGTTGCAGTCCAGCCTGGTTCTGCCCAGCACATACTTGGCCCTCTCATAAACCAGTGGGAGCTGCAGCCTAGTTGGAGCGACCCACAATAACCCCACCAGGCCCTCCCCCTACCCTGGATTGCCAGTATGTGTAGCAGACTAGTCCAGTCTGTCCCACACCCCATTCCACCCCAGCCCCTGTCCTGGTTTTCGTGCCCTCCTGTAGAAGTGGTAACCCAAGAGGGAGGAGCCCACTATTTCCCTCCCAGGCCTCTCCCACTCCTGGATTGTGCTCTCTGTAGTTCTGTGATTTGACTTGACAGAACTAGGCCCCAGTGCCACCTTCTGCCAGCTGATGCTGTGGCTAAGCCAAAACAACCCTCACCCACTCTAATTTTGTTTGCACCAGTAGGAATAATCAGCCCAGTCTGGCTTTTCCCGGATCTAGTCCACCTGAGGCGTAAAGGTTTGTAGCCCTGCTTAGTCTGGTCTGTCCTGATCCCAGCTCACGCTCTCCAGTGGGAGTAGCTAGAAAGGGATCCACTAAGACTGCCCCCAGCCTTCACGGGGCTACTACCTTTGTTCCTTGGCAGCAACACGGTAAGACATAGATCCCCCTAGACTGCAAGACCTCAGGAGCTTGGCCACGCTGATTGTACCATTTAGTTTCTCTTTCTCTCACTTAAAAGTGAAAGCTCACTTCTACTCTCACCCTTGTGTCTGATCTCATAAACTGTCACAGAGACCAGGACATGAACCTGGACTCATCTCACCGGTTTTCTGTAATAGTGATCTGGCCTGTCATCCTTGGGCACTAAGGATATACTGAGTGTATTCATGCGTGAATGAATCGAGCAGTGTGTATTCAGCAAACTGCAATTCTCCCACATCCCTAAACCTCACTTTAGCAATAGCTTTAATGAGATCTAAGCTTGAGGGTATCCCCGTGTATATTAGAAGCCCTTGTTCTGTTAGTGTGTGAGATTTTTTAATTTGACTGCTGATAATAGAAAAACCTATAATTTATGTAACTATAGTTCACAACCTACCTACTTTCATTATTTTGTAAAAGATCAAAAGTGAACATAATGGAAGGTTTTGTTTCCCTTAGAAAAGAACCCACTCAGTTGTTCTGTAACAAATGGCAAGCACATTGTCAGTCCCCTTAATCCCAACAAGGAACATTGAATATCTGTGAATTCCAGCTGTCCTGTAAGGCACAACTGTAGGCAGCACACTGTTGACCCCCACTGGCGACAGGGCAGGCAGGCCTGGTGGATGGGCTGCAGGCACTTGCAGCTGTCCTGGCTGGCACGGGCCCCATGGTTCCCACGGTACCACTCCCTGTGTGAGGATCTCATCGAGAAACTGGAATGCTCATGCAACAGGTTGTGAACATCAAGTAAACAGATGGCCAGTAGGCTCTCAGAATTGCCCAGACCCACGCTCTGTCCCTCTTACTGATCTTTTGACAGGATAGTATTTTAGAACTCACCTTCACCATAACCCTAGATATATCATTGTGCATATATACAATAAAACAATGCACTTCTTAAGTTTCAAGGTTTGACCATGGAGTGCATGTGTCAAAGCTGATGAGCTGCCTCAGTGGCTTAGACGGAGCAGTGGACGACATATCCAGGTGCACATGGAGAATATGGCAGTCCATTGGAGCCTGCAGAGGACACCTGGTCCTGTACCATAGGATGGAGGACAGAACAAATCGATCCACTATCCCAGCCAAGAGTTGGCAGTGAAAACCTGGGCAAATGGAGACTCTAAGGTGGACTATGTCAACCAATGGAGTCTGGAGATTTCATCGTGCTTGGAATGGTGAGATTGGCAGCAATTCAGAACTGTTGAACTATCAAAACCACTTGAGCAGTGCTCTCAGAGCATGCCCCACATCGGAGACCCTGGGATGGTTGGGAGGCTGGGGGGGGGTTTCTCCTCTTATCTCTCCCCTTTCCTCAGGTATAGGAAGGAAAAAAGAGAATGTGGAAACAATGGTCTTACCCACTTTGCTGTAGCCCTTGACCCTTTTTGCCCTAATCAACTATGTAAAGATTATCAAAATAAAAATAAGAATAATAAAAATGCACGTTCAGATCTGGCGTGATAGCGTAGTGGTTAAGGTCCTCTCCTTGCACACTCTGGGATCCCATATGGGTCCCGGTTTTAATCCCCACAGCTGCGCTTCCCATCCAGCTCCCTGCTTGTGGCCTGGGAAAGCAATCGAGGATGGCCCAAGGCTTTGGGACCCTGCACCCGCGTGGGAGACCCGGAAGAAGCTCCTGGCTCCTGGCTTTGGATTGGGTCAGCCCCCGCCATTGCGGCTGCCTGGGGAATGAATCATCGGACGGAAGATCTTCCTCTCTGTCTCTCCTCTGTATATTTGCCTTTCCAATAAAAATTTTAAAAAATCTTTAAAAAAGAAAATGTACTTTCTGAATGTGGATAAAGACCCATGCCAAATAGCGTAGTGGCCACCTTGGAGAAGTGGGGATGGAAGGAAGCAGGGGCAGTAAAGGAAAGCTTTGGCTTTGGATTTAGTATTTGAGCTTATGTAAGCATGTATTCAAGTATTTGACAAAAACTAAAAGCAGCTACATCCATGTGACCCCTTGCTGTGAATCCTTTACTAACTCCCCATTGCCTTGCAGCTCAAATTCCAAGTTACACAGCTGAGAGCAGGTCTGGCTTTCCACTCTGTGTGAGACCAAAGTGCTCCCTACTGCTCCAAAGGCCTCTCGTCCCAAACCCCATGATGCCTCAGTCCTCCAGGCTTCGGTACAGGCTCTTCCCTGTGCTTGGGGGCCTCCCACTGGAGGGAATGTCCCTTCTTCACCCCAGGGACTATGCAAGTGTAGCAAAGTGAAAGGGACCTAAGCACTTGACTTTTTAGACCAGTGCCAATGCTTGGAATAGCATCCTTTGGAGCTTCCCAGAGCACAACTCCCTGCAGTGTTGGACATGAGATCACGCTGGGAGCCAGGATCGGGAAATGAATGCTGCTACCCATAGGCAGATCAAGTTCGTGTCAAGTGCACACTGCAGGGGATTACAGAGATCAGGCAGAGTGGGACTGGAACTGCCTGAGAAAGATGCCAACGTGTCTGTTCTGTGGCTTGATATCCGAAAGTTTTATCAAATAGATTATAGATTACTTGTGATTAATAGTTTATTGTCATCTGGGACTCAAACCTGAGTTCTGTCTTTGGGCAAGACACTGCTCCGTGTTGTTTCCTTCTTTAAAATGTAAGTCCAACTTTGGACTAAATGAGCTATAAGTTCTTGGCAATTTTGGTATTTTGGACTCTATAAATACGAGATGCAAGTTGAAACTTCATATAGCCTTTGCCCAGAGCTACTCTTCTCTGGTCATATTTCCCCTTCTTCTTGCTCTCAATGATATTTTTTAAGAAGATCCATTTAAATAATGGAAGTAAATTAAAAAAAACTTATTTTTATTGGAAAGACAGATCAGATTTGTGGAAAGGAGACAGATCTTCCATGCACTGGTTCACTCCCCAAATGGCCCTAACGGCTGGAGATGAGCTGATCCAAAGCCAGGAGCCCCTCCAGGTCTCCCACACAGGTGCAGGCCACAAGCAAGGAGCTGAATCCAAGTGGAGCAGGCAGGACATGAACTGGCATCTATATGGGATCATGATGCGTGTAAGGTGAGGATTTAGCTACTGAGCCATCACTCCAGGCCCTCATTACTACCTTTTAAAAACAAAAATTCCTAAGCAAAGATACCCCATCTTGTGTATCATTTGCCAATGTAAGCAATCAAGGATAGTGAGCTCCCCAGTTTACCTGTCAAAAGCCTGCAGTAGCCAGGAATAGGCTTGGCTAAAGCTGGGGGCTGGGAACTCGATCCAGGTCTCCACGTGGGTGGCAGAATCCAATGACTTGAGCCTGTTCTGCTGTCTCCGAGTCTGCAGCAGCGGGAAGCTGGTGCCAAGAAGCCAGAACTCAGTATGAACCTCAGGTATTCCAACATGGGGTGTGAGAGCCTCAGCCGGCACAGTAGCTCTGTGCCGAATACCTGCCCTGATGAATTGACCTTCTGGAAGAACAGCAGTAACTGAAACTTGGGAAAAAAAAAAGAGTTGTATTATTTTATCCTCTCAAATAGCCGTTTATTTCTGTAGAGTTCTACAGTCTATCTGGATATAGTGGGTCCTCAGTTAACATGCCCTGTCCTTGGGCTGGCATAGTGCCACAGGGGCTGCCATAATGTAGCAGGCTAATCCTTTGACTATGGTGCTGGCATCCCATGTGGCCACTGGTTCGAGTCTCTGCAGTTTCACTTCCAATCCAGCTCCCTAATGGCCTGGGCGAGCAGCAGAGAATGACCTGAAGCCTTCGGCTCCTGCACCGCTATGGGAAACCTGGAAGAAGCTCCTAGCTCCTGGCTTTGGACTGACCCAGCTCCAGCCATTGTAGCCACCTGGGGAATGAACAGTTGGATAAAAGATTCTCTGTCTCTCCTCTCTATAACGCTGCCTTTCAAATAAAATCTTTAAACAAACAAAAACGAAACAGTTCATGTCCTTCCATTTCTTCATTTCTGAGCACCAAGGCCTAATAGCCGATGTTCTTTAATCAAGGGCAAAAATGTTGGCAAATAAGACACTTGGAGTCAGATGACAGGAGTGTGGATTCTGGCTCAACCTAGAAGCGGTTACTTAACCTTCTGGAAAGATGAGACCCAGTAATAGTACCTATTTCATAATGCTATTGCAGAGATAAAATTAGGTAGTTCGGGTAAAGTCCTTAGACCCGAGCCTGGCACATCACATGTGTGAGCCCACACTAATGACATTGAGAACCTGCGTTCCAGGCGCTGGCTAGCTGTGCTGTTTCTGTTCCTCATAACATGCCTGGCAAAGGAGATGCAGGTTGTCACTTGGCGGCCACAGAGCAGCCTGGGGCTGCAGTTAGCGGCGGTGTGGGGTGCAGGCTGGGTTTGTGGACTCTCTGAGTGCCCGTCAATGGAAAACTGTATTTTTGCCTAGAGGCTATTTGATGAAAATAGACTGTAAAGATCAAGTATAAAAGCAATAAACATCCTTCTGGCTGCTGTTCTCTTGAATTTAATTTTATGCTCAAACATTTTTATTGTCCTCTAAACCAGAATAAGACCCCCCTTTTTTCCCCTCACATGAAGTCCATCGTCCTCTTTAGGTTCTTAATCCTGGAGTTGTCACTAGGCAGCAGGTCCCGGTTTCTCTATTTCTAAACTGACATCTGGAATTACACAGATCTGCTTCCTGACCTCAAACTTTCTTCCTACTGTGGCTCTAAGGCAGCTCCTTCAGATGCTACTGCCACCCAGAGGAGCAGATGAAGTTGCAGGCCCAGATGAGGGATGAGAGCAGCTGGATCATGGTGGTGTATCAGTCAGGAGTCTCCAGAGAAAGAGTCAGCTAGCTGTGTACACGAGGATATTCAAAAGCACGGGTCTGGCATGGTAGCCTAGAGGCTAAAGGCTAAAGTCCTCGTCTTGCACACACCAGGATCCCATATGGGCTCCAGTTCTAATCCCAGCAGATCTGCTTCCTATCCAGCTCCCTGCTTGTGGCCTGGAAAAGTGGTTGAGGACAGCCCAAAGCCTTGAGACCCTGCACCTGCATGGGAGACCCGGAGGAGGCTCCGGGCTCTTGGCTTCGTATCGGCACAGCTCTGGATATTGTGGCTGCTTGGAGAGTGAATCAATGGATGGAAGATCTTCCTCTCTGTCTCTGCTCCTCTTTGTATGTCTTTCTTATAATAATAATAAAAATAAAAATAAAAAAATAAAATTACTTTGAGCCCAGTGCAATGGCTCAATTAGCTAATCCTCCCCTTGCCAAGTGTTGGGATCCCATATGGTTATCAGTTCATATCCTGGCTGCTCTATTTTTCATTCAGCTCCCTGCTTGTGGCCTGGGAAAGCAGTGGAGGCCGACCCAAAGCCTTGGGACCCTGCACCCATGAGGGAGACCTGGAAGAAGCTCCTGGCTCTTGACTTCAGATCAGCTCAGCTTTGGCCATCTCGGGAATGAAGCAGAGGATTTAAGATCTTTTTCTTTCTCTCCCATTCTCTGTAAAATCTGATCTGTCTCCATTCTCCCCCTCTAAAAACAAACAAACAAACAAACAAACAAATTAACCCCTCCTTTCAAAATCCATATACATACCAATCAGTTGCCCTTGCTTTTAGGGCCAGATACAATCTCCTTGAGTTTGACATAAATCCAAATTTTATTTAAACGTCTTGTTATACAAGTAGAAAAGGTTGCTTTCAACTTTCTTGACACAAACAGAAGAAAGGGCGGCAGTCCATCTTCTCTTTCTCCAACTGTATCATCTTTAGAAATCAAGGCAATTCTTTATAAATAAGGCTTTTTGTAAGTGACAAATACGTAATAGGTTCCTGTCCATCTTCTTCCTACTTAATACACTGTTGCATAGCAACAATTTTTTTCTCCAGCTTCTTCTTAGCTGTTAGTCTGAGAGTCTGAAATCTGCACTGGCTTGGTTGAGCTTGGGAATGTTTTTGGTACCAAGGGTGTAAATATCCATTGTAGAAGTCAGTGGCTGTCAGAGTTTTTTTAAGCATTACTGATCGGACACCAATCCAGCCATCCTAAAACAGTGCAAGAGACAAACAGTGAGTAGGCAGTGGTGGCAGAACTGAAAAAAACTAACTACACTTTAGCTCATGACTTATTTATTTTGGACGCAAACCGTTACAACATGCCAAGCTGCAAAAAGCACTGTGGTAGGTCGCATGCGCCATTCCTTGGCTCTGAAGGCTGACTACCAGAGGGAGAGCGAAACCCATCTAACCTAACCCATCTAACCTAACCCATCTAACCTAACGGGGGCAGAACAAGGGGGCGCCATTGGCGGGGTGTTCTTCCATGGCTTTCTGAGTATGTCCACCTGCCCTGCTGTGACTGGACAATGTGACATCATCAACAGGTAGGCAGAACCAGTTTCCTCTTCATCTCTGAAGGCAAAACTGATGCCCAGAGAGGGTGGGTGATTTGTTGAAAGTAGCACAACCCGGTGAGACTCAAACCCACGTGTGCCCACAGTCCCAGCTCTGAGGGCAAACTGCAGGCACGTGGTGTGCGATCACCAGACAGAGGCGTCCAGCCATGCTCCAGAACCCACTGGGCAGATGAAGAGGGGCTGCTGGGGGCGGATGGGCGAAGGGGCTCTGCATCCACAGTCTGTGTAGGCCATGTCAACTCATCACTCTTCTTGAACATTTACAAGACAGCAAGTCGGGGGAGGCAGAATATTTTTCAGGAATATGTCTTGTTACAGCTCAAGTCATTGCACACAGTTCAATGTCTCTCCAAGAACTGCTGGGCAACCAAAGCAGGAGGACTTTTACCCCGTAGTCATTCAGCAGGACACTGGATGTGACTATCTTTTATGTTACCAAACACAACAGCCTGTTAGCTAGACTGCATTACTGAAACAAATTTACAGACACAAATTTTCTTTTAAGAAAGGATTTAAGTTCCTTAACCATCTTTTTTTTTTTAAGATTTTTGAAAAATTTATTTTTATTGGAAAGTGAGATATACACAGAGGAGGAGAGACAGAGAGGAAGATCTTCTACATGCTGATTCACTCCTCAAGTGACCGCAACGGCCGGTGCTGCACTAGTGCGAAGCCAGGAGCCTCTTCCAGGTTTCTCCCACGTGGGTGCAGGGTCCCAAGGCTTTGGGCCGTCCTCCACTGCTTTCCCAGGCCATAAGCTGGATGGGAAGCGGGGCCACCAGAATTAGAACTGGCACCCATATGGGATCCTAGCGTGTTTAAGGCAAGGACTTTAGCCTCTAGGCTACTGCACTGGGCCCTCCTCAATCTTCTTTCCCTGACCAAGTGACAATAAGGCCTTGGCACAATAGCAAGAGAATCTCACAAAGCTTTGCTAAGGATTTCAGTATTTCTTAAGAAAAGTAAGCTGTCTACTGCCCAATCAGAAGGACAAGCAGCAATTACGTGAAGCCTGAACTAGATAATGATACAAATGATAAATTCAGGGTCCAGCATGGTAGCCTAGTAGCTAAAGTCCTTGGAGCCTTGCATGTACCGGGATTCCATATAGGTGCCAGTTCATATCCTGCCTGTTGCATTTCTCTTCCATCCCCCTTCATGTGGCCTGGGAAAGCAGCAGAGGACAGCTCAAAGCCTTGGGACTCTGCACCTACATGGGAGACCCAGAAGAAGCTCCTGGCTTTGGATCAGCTCAGTTTGGGCCATTTTGGCAACTTGGGGAGTGAGCCAGCAGATGGAAGATGTTTCTATCTCTCCTTCTCTCTGTAAATCTGAGTTTTCAATAAAAACAAATCTTTACAAAAAATGATAAAATCAGTAAAAATCAGTATGGTAATTTCAAACTAAAGGAAAATGTACCTTGCAACAAACCAGCAACATCTGTGACTGCTTGTGGTATATAACGGAACCTGGAGTAACAGTCTGTTCTGTTAGTTTGGGATCTGAAGAATGAGGGCGCGGGGAGAGAGAATGAAAAATAATAATTATGCAATTTCTTGGTATTTTCTCAAAAAAGAAAAAGGTAACATTTTGAGAAGCAGTGTGTTCATACTGGAAAGGATGTATTTGCTGATCTCCTACTTTATAATCATGCTTTAAAAAAAAAATTATTTCCGGGGCCAGCACATTGACTTAACTGGTTACTCCTCCTTCTGCAAGAACTGGGATACCTTATTATGGGTACTGCTTTGAGTCCCAACTGTTCCACTTCCCATCCAGCTCTCTGCTTATGACTTGGCAAAGTAGTAGAGATGACCCAAGACCTCGGGACCCTGTGGCCACATGGGAGACCTGGAAGAAGCCCCTGGTTTCTGATCAGCTCAGCTCCACCCATTGTGCTCATTTATGGAGTGAACCAGCAGATAGAAGATCTTTCTATCTTTCCTTCTCTCTACAAACCCGCCTTTCCAATGAAAACATTGGGAACACAGAATTCAGAGAGCCATGCAGTTCCCTGGCCTAGATTCTCACTGAGCTGCCTGAACATTTTCATCGTGATATTTATCAGAAAGAAACTAACCGAGTCAGTTTTTACTCCCTGAACACATTACTGTACCACATCACAGACTTTAAACAGAAGCGAATTCGGCCTGCCTCCTAGGTTCCAATGATGATTACGACAGTTCATGTGAATAGACTTTGTAAGGAGCAAGAGAAGTGAATGTAAACTATTATCATCACTGAACAGAATTAAAAATAATTCGTATCTTTTTTTTAAGTAAATGTATAAAATGAACACAATTTTAAATAGATGGCAGTGAGAACATCTTCAACGTTAGTTATTCAGTTAGTACCAGCAAGGACCGAACTGTCCACTTCTACCAAATCCAGAAGTTTAATGGTGTTTTCCATCCAGAGTGTCTGCAACGGAATCTGCAAATAAAATACACGAAGGGTTCATAATGGAGTATTTTCAATCTGTAAGTCTTGCTATTTTGTGTTAATCTGGTCTGACTTTTCTCCCAGTTACAGAGGAACTGGGAACTTGGTCGTTAAACTTACGACACACAACATAAGCATGGTCCTCTCTCAGTTTCTCCAGGGTTTATAAGACCTTAAACATTATTTTTAAAACAGTGTTTTAAAAACACTTTATTAATATTTCCAATTTAAATATATATTTATAAAAAATTCAAGCACTACAGCACTGATGTTAAAAACCATCTCTTAGAAAGTGATATTCTGTAACCAATATTTTGAATATTATTACAAAAATCTATAACAAAGTTTTACAAAGATCTTATACTTTACATTGGCCACAGACAATTTTTCATTACTTCTTTCTATTTCACTCTGTATATGCAGTATATATTTCAGTTTTTTAAGATGCATATTCCAGTTTTTTTTTCAATTTCTTGATATTATAAAGTGTTACTGATCGGTTTTTTAGATGTATCTTTGAGCACTATGCATTTCTGGAAAATAGTTTTTGTGTGTGGTTTTAGGTGGAATGTCTGGGTTACAGACTTACATAAGGAATCTATTGCTGACTATTAGTGAGGCAAGTCAACTTGTCACATATCTTGAAGATTTACTTATTTATTTTGCTTTATCAGCTGATATATTTCTTTGATTTTATTTAATTGTATACGTGAAGACCAAGGGTGTTTTCTTAGTTATAAAGCAATCTTAAAAAAACCCCTCTATTCAACCAAAACACTATGTCTTGTCATGTTTCATAAACAGTCTAGTAAATACTAACAGGTTTCTTGTACATATTATTCCAGCTCTGGAATAGTCTGATCACATTTTCATAACTAGCCAGTCAATTCACTTTTACCAACCACAAAAATTAAAAAGACATGCTGTCTGTAAATTCATTTGCTATCTTAAAGCTTTCAAATCAAAGAGAAAATATTTACATCTCAAGCACAAAATCAAAAATTGTTGGCCTCTAAAAATCAATGACTTATATGATCATGAATTTTTCTTTCTTTCCTTCTTTTTTTTTAACCAATTCATTATATCTATTCAACATGTGCATCACTGGTACTTACTAAACCTTATCAATGCTTGCATGTTCTGTTGGGTTCATTTTGCTTTGTTGCTTCTTAAGAAGTTACCTGAATCTGTTCTCAGAAAAGGATCAGGATTTTTGGAAAACCAACGCAGCTACAGTGTTTCCAGATCTGCCACCAAAGCTGAAGGTAGGGGTTGGCAGTCCTTCAACAAGTTCAAATCCTTCGCTGAATTCACTACGTAACTATTCCTTGGTCCAATTACAGAGTTTATTAGGAAAAAGCCTTTTGCTTCTAACACCCTGGAGAAGGAGTTCACAAGTTCACAAATTGCTTCCTCTTGTCAACTGCATTGTCAGGATTAAGGCTTATGGCATCAAAAGTCCCTTTGTTGATACAAATTTGAAATCCAGACAGCTTTGTGGAAAGATTCAAAAAGTCTTCCACCTTTAATTTGATGTTAGATAACCCTTCTTTCTCTAGGATATTTATAGAAAGCTGAACTGCCAAGGGAGAGTAATCAATTCCAGTAATATTACTGAAACCAAATTTTGCAAGTTCAACCAGGAAGACACCATTTCCAGTTCCAACATCCAGCACTGAAGCATCCAATAGAACCTTCCGTTTCTGCATCCACCTTAGCAGTCGGTCATGCTCTCTTCTCCAAAGCAGATTTCTCCTGTATCCCCACATTCCCGGAAAGTCTGTAGTTCTCTCTCAGACAGCATCCCAATGCTCTCTGGTCTCCAAAGCGGACAGGCCGAAGCCATCCTCAGTGGGACTGTGTGCCCCAGCCCGCGCCGTGGCCTCCCCGCTGCCGCTGCCATCGTCAGCACCCCAACTCATCTCCAAGAGTTATTTATTTTTATTGGAAAGGCAGATTTGCAGAGAGAAGGAGGGACAGGGAGAAAGATTCAACAAACAGTGGCTCACTCCTCAAGTGGTTACAACAGCCAGAGTTGAGCCAATCTGAAGCAAGGAGCTTCTTCCGGGTCACCCATTGCAAGTGCAGGGTCCCAAGGCTTTGGGCCATCTTTGACTGCTTTCCCAGGCTACAGGCAGGGAGCTGCATGGGACGTTTAGCAGCTGGGACATGAACTGGTGCCTATATGGGATCCTGGCACATGCAAGGTAAGGATTTAGCCAATGAGCCATCGTGTCAGGCCCACCCTTTGCATATATCTTACCAACTTTTTCATATCTTAATAATTTGCAAAGATCTTTTTATATTTAAGATAGTAGCTTTTTAACTCATGTATGTGTTATGAATATTTTTCCTAATCTGTTGACTTAATTTTAGTGTCAGTCATTCATTTCCATGTTTAAATTTTTTTCCTTTTTTTTTAAAAGATATATTTATTTAGTTCTTTAAGAGGCAGAGGGAATGAGAGATAAACACAGAGAGGGAGATCTTCCATCTCTGGTTCATTCCAAAGCTAGGATCTGCCAAAGCTAGGAGCCAGGTACTCCGTCATGGTCTCCTACACAGGAGGCAGTGACTGAAGTACCTGGGCCATTAGCCACTAGCTTCCCAAGTGCGTTAGCAGGAAGCTAGATTGAAAGTGGAGCAGCTAGGACTGGAATGGACATTTCCATATGGAATATAGGCATCTCAACTGGTACCTCAACCTGCTGTGCCACATACCAACCCCTTCAAAAGATCCTGGAATGGTGTGGACCAAAAAAGCCACATATTTTTAACTGAGAATAGTAAGTATGCAGAACACACATTCAGAACATGCAGCTCTCGTGCTTGAGTGGGGATCCCACGTGCTCATCAGAGCATTCAGAAAGGAAGATGATGGCAAGGACTTAATGTCAGTGTGCACCATCAGTACTGCTATGCCTGCGTGGACTTAAATATCTCCTTTGATCCTGGCAGCCGAGAACACGGCTAGTGACCCCACGGGAGAGGTGTGAGAACATACAGAGAACACGGAGGGCTTGCCGAGCAGCCCTGGGAATCAGTCCCCACCCTGTCTCTCAGAGCAGCGCTCCCAGTCTCCAACAGCACAGAGTGCTTCTTGCCCAACAGGAAAGTGGAGCTGCAGAAGACAGAGATGTGGAGAGGCCCCTGAGCTGTGGCCTGCACTGCATCTCAGGACGCTGCCCACTATCTCCGCATGGAAGTCTTCCAAGTGTCTCAAACACAACATGGCTCAAATCCCATGAGCTTAAGCATCAGCCTGTCCCCACACCTAAGACAACCTCCAGTTTATCTATCGTGTTATTCTATTTTCATTTTCATCAAAGAACGTTCACTTTTTTTTCTTCTTCATTGGCTTATTTGTCGTCTGTCTTCCCACACCACCTCTATCTGCAGTCCCTACTGTACTAGCTGACACATTAACAGGCTGTCAGCACCAGTTCTGCTTCTGAAAAGATGAATAACAAACAGCAGCTGTCACTGAATGCGTGCTTGCGCTCCACCAGATATCACAGGAGCTGCTTCAGGCATACTCCCCCAGCCCTTATCTTCCCACCAACAGACTCAAGCTCAGGGGTCAAGTACCTTGCCCGAGTTCCCCAAGTCACAAAGTCCCCAGAGGGGCAGAGACAAGAGGGAACCCCACCCTGTCTGCCTCGGAAGTCCCTGTTTCCTGATGCCACTTGGCTGTCGCCAGAAAAGTACACCATTTGCTCTCAGACACGTCTTGTTCAAAGCTGACTCTGACTCAGTACCTAGCAATGGGACCTTGAGCACAACTTGGTAATAGTTCACGGAGTATCTGTGTCAGGCCTCAACTTATCCAACTTTAAAACTGGATAACAACAACATGTGCCTGGCCTGACAGCGTAGTTGTTAAAGTCCTCGCCTTGCACGCACCGGGATCCCATATGGGTGCCGGTTCTAATCCCAACAGCCCTGTTTCCAATCCAGCTCCCTGCTTGTGGCCTAGGAAAGCAGTTGAGGACGGCCCAAAGACTTGGGACCCTGCACCCGTGTGGGAGACCCGGAAGAGGCTCCTGGCTTCGGATTGGCAATTATCGGCTGTTGAGGTCACTCGGGGAGTGAATCATCGGACGGAAGATCTTTCTCTCTGTCTCTCCTCCTCTTTGTATATCCGCCTTTCCAATAAAAGTAAATAAATCTTAAAAAAAAAATAAAATAACAACAACATGAGGCTGCACTAAAGAATCTGGTATGGTGAGGATATCCCAAAGCAATCTCCTATTTTACCCAACATCAGTGTAAGAAGTTAGTTATGCATTAAAAAACACGTTTAGTAAACCCAGAGTGTCAATAGCATAAGCTACCAAAATGAAAAATTCCTACAAACTTATCAATGAAACGAGAATTTATCTTTGATATTTTAACCAGCTATTATGTTTATTTTGTGTGTCATATGTGGATATCAATTAATTGGGAATCTGACTATAAAAAATTGCCCAGGGGCCTGACACGGTAGCCTAGTGGCTAAAAGTACTTGCCTTGCATGTGCCAGGATCCCATATGGGTGCAAGTTCGTGTCCTGGAAGCCTCCCTTCCCTTCCAGCTCCCTGCTTGTGGCCTGGGAAGGTGGTGGAGGACAGCCCAAAGACTTGGGGGACCTGCACCCATGTGGGAGATCTGGAAGAGGCTCCTGGCTCCTGGCTCATCTCCGGCTGGTGCAGCCACTTGGGGAGTGAACCAGTGGATGGAAGATCTTCCTCTCTGTCTCTCTGTAAGTCTGACTTTCAAAGAAAAAGAAATAAATCTTTTCCAAAAAATGGCTAAAGGCAGAAAGACATACTGCAAAAAGCTTTGGATTAGGAGTTGGGAAACTTAACATTTGTTACTTAGTGACTGGGTACTCCTAAGTTAGTAACCTCATTTCTATTTCCCTGGTCTATGAAATGGGATAATTAAACGAGGTTATATATAACTGAAGATATGAACTCAAAGGCTGCTATAAAAATTAAAGTTTAGACAATATGTAAAAGAAAAAAAACCTTGATGTTTTCTAGGTTTGATTCACAAGATTCATCCCCAAACACATTCAAAAAGCAAATAAAATGCAAATAAAATCCAGTAAGATAAAACTATAACCTGAATCTTCCAACTTACTATGTTTCCAATGGCACGGTAAAGTCTGAATACTTGCGCTGAAGTTTGTTCTTCCCATTTGACACAGCTGGTGCCAGCAGATACCTTAGGAGCTAGAAGACAAAGCCATGAGTGAGGATGACCATCAGGTTCAATGCCATGAACTGATAAAAACTGATGCTCAGTAAGAGACTCAAGAGAATTTAATATTCTTCCATTGAACACATATGTTCAAAACTTTCCATAATATAAAAATAAACCGAATAAGCACTAAAAGAAAACATGAGTAGAAATTGCCCTTCTAACTATGACTGAAGGCCAAGAAACAATTAAAGATGGATATTTTGTACAGCATAAAAATCAACTTTCTTAAAAAGAATATATGCATTTGTTTGAAAGGCAGAATTAGAGAGACAGAGAGATCTTTCATCTGCTGGTTCATTCTGCTGGCTACAATGGGGAGAGCTGGGCCAGGCCAAGGCCAGGAGTCTGATACTCCATCCAGGTCTCAAGCAGGTGGCAAGGACCCAACGCTCTGCTGCTTTCCCAGGCACATTACCAGGGAGACGGATCAGAAATGGAGCAGCTGGGATACAAAGCGGCACCCACTTGGGATGCTGGCATCACAGGCAGCAGCTTAACCTACAGAATCACAATGCTGGCCCCCAAATATACTTTTTAATAAGACAAAAGGAAAGTTAGATTTCAAATTTCAATTTGTATCACAGAAGGCTAATTTTTCTACTATATAAACTAATCCTAGAAACTGAGAAGA
The DNA here is from genome assembly GCF_017591425.1 of Ochotona curzoniae. NCBI lineage: Eukaryota > Metazoa > Chordata > Mammalia > Lagomorpha > Ochotonidae > Ochotona > Ochotona curzoniae. The sequence continues at coordinate 69,014,867 of NW_024467122.1, forward strand.
TCAAAACCCAACAGAAAACCGGGCAAAAGATATCACACTTCTGGAAGAGAAAGAAATGTAAATAGTCTTTAAACACAGGAAAGGATCCTATACATCCTCCACAGGAGTAGCACTCTTTAGAACTACTCTAAAGATACAAGCTCTTACTTACAAATTAGGAAACAGCATATGCAAAAAATTATTTCTAGAATTATTTTCTGAAGTAGCAAAAGATAGGAAACAACCCAATGCTTATCAGTGGGGCCCTGCAGGGGCACAGCTGGCTAGGCTGCCACCTGCAGTGCCAGCATCCCATAACAGAGCTGGTTCCAGTCCTGCTGCTCCACTTCTGATACAACTTCCTGCTAATGTGCCTCGAGGGCAGTGGATGACTGTCCAAGGACTCAGGCCCCTGCTGCCCAAGTCTGGGACACAGTTCCTGACGCCTAGTTTCTGCCTGGCTCAGCCTTGAGTTTGTGGGTATTGGGGAGTGATCAGGTGGATGAAAGATCTCTGTCTCTTCCCATCACTCTTCTTTCCACATTAAATAAATCTTTTTGAAAGAAATAGAGGCCCTGTTAAACAAATCCATATCATCCACATCACTAAGAACTGTGCTACCACGAAAAAGGAAAGAACAGGGTCTGGCACAATGGCTCAAATTAGTCAATTCTCCCCTTGCAAGCACTGAAATCCTGTATGGGTGTCAATTTGTGTTCTAACTGCTCCCCTTCCCACCCAGCTCCCTGCTGTGGCCTGGGAAAGCAGTAGAGGATGGCCAAGGTCCTTGAGATCCTATAACCACAAGAGAGACCTGGAAGAAGCTTCTGGTTCCTGTCTTTAGATTGGCTCAACTCCGGCTATTGTGGACATTTGGAGAATGAACTAACATGTGGAGAATATTTTTCTCTGTAGATCTGTCTTTCCAATAAAATAAATAAATCTTTTTTTTTTTCTTTAGAAGGAAATAATAGGGCCCGGCGCGGTGGCACAGTGGTTAAGGTCCTCGCCTTGCACGCCCGGGATCCCATATGGGCGCCGGTTCTAATCCCGGCAGCCCCGCTTCCCTTCCAGCTCCCTGCCTGTGGCCCGGGAAAGCAGTGGAGGACGGCCCAAAGCTTTGGGACCCTGCACCCACGTGGGAGACCCGGAAAAGGCTCCTGGCTTCGGATCGGCATAGCATCGACCGTTGCGCTCACTTGGGGAGTGAATCATTGGACGGTAGATCTTCCTCTCTGTCTCTCCTCTCAGTATATCTGCCTTTCCAATAAAAATAAATAAATCTTTAAAAAAAAAAAAAAGAAGGAAATAATAAACTCTTTCCATGAACTGGACATGACCTTCAAGACAAACTGTTGAGTGTAGCGGAAAAGGTGAAGAATAAATTGTATGGTAGCTTTTGTAAAAAAAAAAAAAAAAAAAAAGGAAAAATAAAGATATATGTATTTTTGCTTATTCTGGAAAAAGTGAACACAGCAAACTAAATGCAAAACTAATAAAAACGGTGTCCTATGACATGCAGGGATGTGGGACTGGATGAGACAGGGATGGAAGCAGGACCTCCAGGCTTTTGTAAATGCTTTGAACTTCAAAACACTTATGCGCTTTATACGGTCAAAAAGTAAAAAATCAATCAGGAAATACAGCAATCATCAAAACAGAAAACAAACTGAAACAAAGTTAACTCTGTATCAAACTAGGTAACTGAGCTACAAGGAAACAATAATTATGGCTATAAACTGTAAACATTGTAACCTTACTGTGTGACCTTGGTAGTACAGATCTTAAGGTCCAAAACCAAAGAACAATAAGCAAGCAACCAAAAAAACATCAAGGAAATTCTAAATCTTTTCGGTGGTTTTTTTTTGTGCTGTATTATAATACAGTATTATAATGCTGTATAGAACTAAAATATTGAAGCTATTTTATGCATAGCAAATAAACAGGGATATCTGCACAATGCCAAAGTGTTACCTCATGGGTTACCTGCTAATTGCAAAAGAGAAAACGGGTCTCTTTATACTGGATGAGATGGTGACCGCCATCTCAACGAAGGGATCAAATTCAGCTTCACTAGCTTTGGTGCAAGCTGGTATTGTGGTCTACTATTACGTCACCCTAAGACCGGAGGGGATAGAGGTGAGAGCTCTCTCAATATATCTTTTAAAACAATTTTAGCTTTTGAATCATCATATAGTTTATCTATTCAAGAAGCAAAATTAGTGATCCATGCTGTGATAAAATAGGCACTCTCTAGCTGTGGTGCTGGCATCCGAAATGGCAGCTGGTTCGTGCTTTAGCTGTTCCACCTTCAGTCCAGCTCCCTGCTCATGTGCCTGGGATAGCAGCAGCAGGTGGCCCAATCCTTGGGGTCCTGCTTCTCTGCAGGAGATCCAGATGAAGCTCCTGGCTCCTAGTCTCAAACAGCCCAGCTCTGGCTGTGGATAGCCACCTGGGGAGTGAACAAGTGATGGAAGATCTCTCTCCACCTGTCTTTCCTTCTCTCTGTAAATCTGCCTTTCAAATAAAAACAAATCTTGAAAAATTGAAAGCAAGGTTAAATTATAAAGAAAAAAAATTTAAAACACCCATGGAAATTAAGACCCAAGCTAAACCACACTGGCAAAGTATCAGCTAACCAAGTATCTGGCCTGGATTCTTCAAAAAGTCAGCAACAGAGGGAAAAAAACAGTGGAGGGATTACGCTAAAGAGGCTGAAGAAATAAAACAACTCTTAAACAGTGCAAGCCCCATTCTTTTTTTCAAACCCTAAAGCAGATTTTGACAGGAAAACTTAAATAGGAGCTAGATATTGAACGCTATTAGGAAATTCATTTTTCTTAGAAATGCATGCTAATGTACTTAGAGGCGAGAGGCTGTGATCTCCTCTAAAGGAGAAAGTTAAGCTTACTGCAAACACTAAACAGAGAGAGAGAGAGAGAGAGAGAACAGGGCCAAATTTTGTTAACTGTTGACTTGGCTGAAACTGGTATTTACTACACTAGCCTGTCTAAAGCTCTGCAGGGCACACGTTAAGAGGGAGAGGATGACTCACCAGTCAGTCCCTGGGAAAGGACATACGAGTGGGCGCTCTGTCTTTAGTCAAAACGCAGGGGAAGGGACAGCCAAGGCCCGGCTGTTTGGCCCATCCCCGAGACATCAGCCTGTCTGTGGCCTTCACTCACCGTGTGTCACCCCCTCAGCAGGCTGCTGCCGGCCCTGCTGCAGACTCTCAGGCAGAGTCCTCAGAACTGACAGGAGCTACAGGAAAACGAGATACGTTTAAGGCGAATCGAACAACAGGAGCAGAAATACATTGTAGGTCTGTACTATGAGATGCCCTGTAACTTTAAACAGAGCTGTGGGGCACATTCCGGGGGCAGTAAATCGGCTCTAGGTAAGAGACCCTGGGCCTGCTGCGTGAGCCTTGAGTCACCGCTATGCCTTCCGAGAATGCTGGGCTCCGCCTGGCTGGGAAGACCTGGGTTCGATTGCTCACTTCCCACAGCCCCTCCGTGCAGGAAGGTAGGCAATGAAGCTTTGCAGATGGAGACTGTACTCTATATATAGTCTTGGGGCTCGGGGTTCAAATCCCAGGTCTGCAACCTACCAGCTGTGTCACTGTGAAAAGTTATTTAATTTCTCTTTGGCTTTCTGTGTCATAAATCTGTGAAACAGATGCTAGCAATAACATCTCAAAGGCTAGCTGAGAAGACCAAACAAACAAACAAAAAAACAAAATAAACAGGGTTGGCACACAAGTCAATACCCAATAAAGAGCGGACACTATTGTAAGACCGCTGCCAGGATGAATGGTCAGAATAGAAAGTGCCATACACAATATTTGAGACAATGTTTTTCTGCTGTGTATAAGATCAGTTAGTGTATAGGGAAACATACTATTTTAGTCATTAAGTATTTGTCCAGATCCCACTGTTAGATTCAGTGTGCTGTACACAGCCATGGAGAGAACAAAGATTATCTATAAGGTGGGGTCATTAGCAGAATTCCAGGACACAGAGATGCGAATGCTGGAACCCAGGCATGGAGAGGAGGGGAAAGCTAACAGTCACTCAGGAGCCAGCTGTGGTGCTGTCTGACGGGCAGCCAGTGAGCCCCGGAGGTGTGACCTAACACACCTCACCCCCAAAGGTGACAGCTGCCGGATGGGAAACCTGCCCTGCCCAGAACTCTCCCAAATGCACATGTAATTCCAGACAGTGGCTGAAGTTTTAGGAAGTCAGGGATGAAAACTCCATTCCTCATAGATTTTTTTTTTTTAAGAAGCTTAAAATTTAAGTCCTAGAACTGTTTGCCAAAACTCTGGGGAGGTCTATGAAGCAACTGAAGAGAGGAGGGATGCGGCGGAACCATACCATGCTGGCACCCAGTCTTGACAACACCACTTCTAACTCCTTCGCAGTGCTTTTGGGGGGCACAGGCACAGTTTCCTGCTTGATAATGGGGCCCACGTCAAACCTGGCAAAGAAATCAAAATGTGGGTAATAGCACGATCACTGTTTCTGAGGACAGATGTATCTGTCTACCCACCATAAAGACAGTTCAGTACTGCCCACTAGTGGCGATGCTAGCCATTAGCAACAAGAAATGTGTCAAAGAGGAGCAAAGTATGTCCTGTACTTAGATTTCAAATTACTTTTTTTCCTAGGGTTGCAATCAGAGGTTTAATTACAATTACAAGTAATTCTACCAATAGGTATTATTTTTAAAATCTCTCTTTGTACACAGAAAAAAATATATTTTCTGGGCCAGGCACAGTAGCCTAGTGGCTAAAGTCCTTGCCTTGAACATACCAGATCCCATATAGATGCTGGTTCCTGTCCCAGATGCTCTGCTTCCCACCCAGCTCCCTGCTTGTGGCCTGGGAAAGCAGGAGGGACGGCCTAAAGCCTTGGGATCCTGCACCCACATGGGAGACCGGGAAGAACCTGGCTTTGGCTCAGCTCCGACTGTTATGGCCACTTGGGGAGTCAACCAGCAAATGGAAGATCTTTCTGTCTCTCCTCTACGTAAATTTGTCTTTCCAATAAAAATAAATCTTTACAGAAAAAACAATAGGTATGGCAGAAAAAATGTTTTAGACAATTTATGACCCAGTGACACAAAATATATTCCTTCAAATTTTGGGGGCCATCATTTAAAAACCAAGGCAAAGGGCCAGTGCCATGGCTCAACAGGCTAATTGCTGACATCCCATAGGGGCCCTGCCTGCTCCACTTTCTAGCGCCCTGCTTACGGCCTGGGAAAGCAACAGAGCATGGCCTAAGTCCTTGGGATTCCGCATCTATGCGGGAGACCCTGGCTCCTGGCTTTGGATGGGCTCAGCTCTGGCCATTTTGGCCATCTGGAGAGTGAACCAACGAATGGAAGATCTTTCTCTGTCTCTCTTGCTTTATGTAAATCTGCCTTTCCAATATAAATAAGTAAATCTTGGAGCCCAAGGCCAGCAGAACTGAGATCCCCAACAACCAATACAGAGATTCCTGTCTTGGTTCGGCATCTGGCCCAGTAGTTAAGATGCTGATGAAGACACTTGGGAATTACATCAGAGCCTTGCCCTGAGTCCTACCTCTGGCCCTGGAGGCCAGCTTCCCACAGATGCAGGTGTTGGCTCAAAAAGCTGGATCCTTTCACCCACGTGGGAGACCCGTGTTGAGTCTGCAGCTATTATGGGTATTCGGGGAGGGAACTAGTGGATTAGAGCTTTCTCTGTGTGTCTTCTCTCTCCCTTTATGGCTTTCAAAACAGAAAAAAATAAAACCATCTCATACTTAAGCAGTATTTTTAAGAAAAATACAGATGTGAATATAACTTCAATTAACAAGTTAAAATTTTCACAAGGGCTTTTTCACATGTAAAAAAACTTTTCATATAATTTTACTTATCTGAAAGGCAGAGAAAGAGAGAGAAAAACAGAAAGAGAGAAAGAGAGAGAGATATCTCCCATTTGCTGGTTCATTCCTCAAATGTTTGCAATAGTCGGGGCTGGGTCAGATCGAAGCCAGGAGCCAGGGGACTGGGTCGCCTATATGGGTGTCAGGAACTCAGCTACTTGGACTCTCGCCTGCTAACACAAGACACGGGGCTTATGTCAGAAACCGGGGTGGGAGGGGTTGGGGGGGGTTAGGGGGGATGCATTACAAAAAGCCACGAAGCAGTATGTAGTTGCAGAAGTAAGCACCCCTCCCACTTTTCTCCTGAGATTGCTATCAACATTTAAAATTCCCTCCTCCAAATTCCCAAGAAGACACCCAGTACCTCTTGGGTCTGATCTGCATGATGGTGACTCCGGTGAGTGCGTCTCCGTGAAGCACCGTGTGGATGATAGGGGCTGGCCCCCGCCACCTCGGCAGGCAGCTGGGGTGCACGTTCAGCATGCCGCTGAGGGAGGAAATGCAGAGGTTAGTCAGCCAGCTGCCTTCCCCATTGAGTCCCCGCCACCTCAGCTAACGAGCTGCTTTGCATCATTAGACTTTTCCCCCACATGGCCCAAGGACTGACCACTTCAATCTAATCCAGATCACCCAAAAGGAGAAAGTCAAAGGTCGGCTCAAGGTCTACTCTTTCATCCTAAGAAACCAATGAAACTTAGAAAAAGCTGTTCCACAACAGCTCATGACTTCCAGGGGTTCTTACTCTACAATGCACCTTACAAACGCAGACCGTGCTTAGGGCCACATGATCACCCTCAGTTCACTGAGCTCACATAGAGCATTCTTTTTTTTTTTAGCATTTAATTTTTTTTTAATTTTGACAATCTTTACATAGTTAATTAGGGTAAAAAGGTTCAAGGACTACAGGACAGTGGATAAGACTAGTATTTTTTCCATATTGTTTCCTTCATGTTTAAAGGGGGGTATTTAAGGGAGAAGCCCACCCAATTTCCCACCCTCCCCAGGTCCCGGATGTAGGGCATGCTCTGAGGATCTTGCTCAAGTGGTTTTGATATTTCAACAGTTATGAATCGCTGCCAATCTTGCCACTCCACGCACTATGAGGTCTTCAAAAATCCATTGATCGACATAGTCCATCATAACTGAGATGGTTGGTTGACCTGTTCTGTCTTCTCTCTTTTCTTGGTAAGGGTTCTGAGTCCGGCATTTAGATTAGGAAGATCTCCAAAGAAACTTTGTCTGAGGTGCACATAGAGCATTTTTAAAGTAAGCTTCTAGAATCCCATCTAGCTCCACTCACCTTTGCTGCTTTTCCTAACACACCTCTCTAAGTGTTTTAAATACTAATCTGTACTTAGTTTAACAGTGTCTCTCCACCAGTACAACTAAGCAAATCAGCTGTGTAACACAGGAGCCCCCTGTGTGCAGGGGGCTGTGGACAGAGAAGCAGGCTGGGGATAACAGGTGGGAGGCAAGGTTAAGGTAGAACAGGTAGCCAATGTGGCCCAGCCCAAGTGTGGCCAGAGCCCCAAGTTCATGCAGGCCAACAACAAAGGTCTTTGCCTTTTTCTAAGTGAGATGAAGCAGCAGAGGTTTCCAAGAGGAGGGGTGGGGACCAACTTAGGCTGAGAGGGACTGCTTTGCCGGTGGGCTGGGTAAAAGACTGAGAACAGAAGCCGAGACGCGTTAGCTGGCCATCGCAGGGACACAGGTCGGGGTGACAGCAGTGAAAACCACCAGAGGTTCCAGGCAGGTCCTGATGGCAGAGCCAATCGTTATTTCCTGATGGGCTGGCTGGGTCATGGGATGCATCTAGGGTTTGGAGTTTGGGGCCTACGCAGCTAGAAGCAAGGATGAAGTGTCCCTTCTTGAGATAAGGAGTGAAGGAGGAGCAGATGCTGGGCAGAGGTCAAGAATATAGTCTTGGGTACCTCGGACAGAAGGGGTCTAGGGAATCATCCCAGCAGAGCCAGGAGGGGGCAGCAGGTGGTAGGCAGCTGCAGTCAGAGGAGGTGGGCAGCAGGGACAACCCATCCATGGCATTTAAATACCAGGCCACAGAGAGCCACCAGGAACTTGCGTCAATTCATGCCACAAAGGCACACTTTTATTTTAAAAAAAAAAATGATCACTCAGGTTCAGATTATGACATGGTAAATGCCAGATTCCTTTATCAAAACCCAAGGTCACCCATCTGTATTTCCTCAGAACGCAAACTTACTAGGGAAATTTAAGAATAAGAGCCTCACTCAAAAGTCGGCCAAATGAAGCGACGACTCCCACATCGTAGTCCCCGGAGCCCACGTCCGGCCACTCGTGCACCTGCAGCTGAGTCTGCAGGGCAAACTGCTTCACTGGCAGGCCTCGGGGCGACGGCGAGGGCACCGTGACTACCTCCAGCTTGTCGATGAGGCCTTCCTCCTTGTTCTCCCTAAGTCAGAAAAATCAGGAGAAAAAAAAAAAAAGAGGAACAGCATGAAGGCAAGGACCCAACTTTACGCACTACTATTGAATTATCTTTGGGATGAACTCATGAAGGATTTGGGACCAAATGATTACAACAAACATGGAGGTGGCCATGTGGGCTAGTGGTTAAGATATTTGTATCTTAGGCCAAGAGTACCTGGATTCAAGGGACACTTTTGGCTCCTGACTCCAGTTTCCAGCTAAGGTGCACAAGGGTAGGGTGACAGTCCCAGGAGCTAGGACGCTGCCACCCAAGTGGGAGGCCTGGATTGAGTTCCCAGCCCCAGCCATTGTAGGCATTTGAGGATGCAATCAGTGGATGGGAAATTTTCCTGTCCCTCTCTCATTGCCAATGGAAAACACACACAAGTGGAAGCTTATTTAACCAACTTGAAAAGCCAGGTGCGGCGAGTGGCTACCATTCTAGAGAACTCTAGAAACACAAATGGCATGGACATTTTACACAAGAATAGTACATATACTATTTTGCTTTTTTTTCTTTCCACCTATTAGTGCTACATATATTATTGCAGGAGTCTTTTTTTTGAAAAGATTTATTTATTTTCATTAGAAAGTCAGATATACAGAGAGGAGGAGAGACAGAGAAGATCTTCTGTCCATTGATTTATTCCCCAAGCAGCCACCGATCTGTAACCAGGAGCCCGGAGCCTCTTCCAGGTCTCCCATGTGAATGCAGGGTCCCAAGGTTTTGGGCCGTCCTCGGTCCTCGACTGCTTTCCCAGGCCACAAACAGGGAGCTGGATGGGAAGCAGGGCTGCCGGGACACTAACTGGTGCCCATATGGGATCCTGGTGCATGCAGAGAGGACTTCAGCCTTAAGGCTACCGTGCCAGGCCCAGGAGACTTCTTAAAAAATGGGCAAAACAGGGCTGGTACAGTGCCTCAATAGGCTAATTCTCTCTGTGGTGCCATTATCCCATATGGGCAACAGTTCATGTCCCGCCTCATGGCCTGGGAAAGCAGCAGAAAGAAGACAGCCCAGGTCCTTGGGACCCTGCACCTGCGTGGGAGACTCAGAAAATGTTCCTGGATCCTAGCTTTGGATTTGCTCAGCTCTGGTCATTGCAGCCATTTGGGGAGCAAACCAGCGGATGGAAGATCTTTCTCTCAGTCTTTCCTTTTCTCTGTAAATCTGCTTTTCCGATAAAAATGTTTTTAACAACACTTCTTAAAAGCAAAAACAGAACTACCTTACTTTTTTTTATAACCACAATTGCATAGTATTCAACACACCTTTTGAGGAGCTAGGAGAAATGCAATTCAGGATGGGCCTGCTGGCAAAGCTGCCGCCAACATCAGTCCCTATCCGCCACACCAGTTCTGCAACGACTAAATGTGTACCTAAGATGTCTGCTGTGTACCTTCATTTATTTGAAAACAGCTCTGGTGCCGACCGTGTCCTTTCCACCTCGCACAGTGGACAACACGAAGGAGACACGACCGTCCGTGCAGAACCGAAAGCCCAAAGGGTCCAAACTTGGAGGAGGATCGGAAGTCAGGAGGGAAAGGAAAGCGAGGTCCCACCCTGCTGTGCTGACGACCTTGGGCGGGGTGGCACGGGGTGCAGCCCCGCGGCCCTGCGCTGCACCTGCCGGGGGACCCGACCCGGCGCCCGGCCAGCCCGGCCAGCCCGGCCCAGGTACCTGGCGGCGTGCAGCGCCCGCAGCGTCTCGCGGGCGAAGTGGTCTGTGCCGAAGAACAGCACCCGCCAGGGCGGCTTCTCGCGGACACGAGCTTCCCGGCGGTCTTCTCCGCCGACCCCGGCCAGCGCTCGCCACGGGGGCCGCGGCCTCCGGCTCGCCACTCCGCTGGCCAGGCCGGGCCCCCAGCAGCTCCGCGCCAGGACCCTCATGGCCGCGGCCGGCCACGGCCCACCCCGCGCAGGCGCGCTGCGCCGCTTGAAGTCGCCGGAAGAGAAGGGCGGGGCCCGAGGCCATTGGGGGCGGAGTCACGTCAGGGCGGGAGGGGGTCGCCCGCCTGACTGATCGGAGGCGTGTTCCCGCTGTGTTGCAGCTGGTGAAACAAATTCGCATCTTGTAGAGTGGAAGAACTCCTGCTTGTCGCCTGGGAGGCAGCGCCACAGACGACCTGGGGAGGTCGGCCAGACCCAGGCCTCGGCGCCGCGTGCCAGGGGCAAGGACCGAGGCCGGGGCAGCTGTGAGCAAGCTGTGGGCAAGCTGTTTCCGGGGTCCCGCCACTGCAGGGAGTGCCAGTCCGGGCCCGTCCGCGAGAGGACGCTGCGCACCAGCCTTTTTGGAAAAAAAAAAAAAAACATGCATGCATAAATGAATGAATTCTGCTGTCCGAGGCGTTACCGCCCAGTGCGGGTTCAGTGGATGACCATTGGGCTGGGTGGCCACAGGTGACCCTCTCTTCCACCTGCAGGTTCACTCCCCGAATGGCTGCATCCAGAGCCGAGCTGCTCTGCAGCCAGGAGCTTCTTCCAGGTGACCCACATGGGCAAAGGTTCCAAAGCTTTGGGCCACTTGACGAGTAGACCAGGGGATGGAAGATCTTTCTGTCTCTCTTTCTCTCTGTAAATCTGCCTTTCCAATAATAATAAATAAATCTTTAAAAATGTTACTGCAAGTATCTTGTATTGGTTTACGTTTAAAAAAAAAAATGCTGTGGGACCAGTGCAATGGTTCAACTGGCTAATTCTCCACCTTCAGCCACCAGGATCCCATATGGCTGCTGGTTGGTGTCCTGGCTGCTCCCTTGCCATCCAGCTCCCTGCTTGTGGCCTGGGAAAGCAACAGAGGATGGCCCAAAGCCTTGGGACCCTGCACCCACGTGGAAGACTTGGAAGATGCTCCTAGCCCCTGGCTTCAGGTCCTGGCTCAGCTCTGACATTGCAGTCACTTGAGGAGTGAACCAACAGATGGAAGGGTTTTCTGTCTCTCCTTCTTTCTGTAAATCTGCCTTTCCAATAAAAATAAACAAACCTTTTTAAAAAATCTAGGCTAACAACATTCATCAAAAATGAATTTCCAATGTGAGACTACTTGTGTAGCCTTTCCCCTTACAGTTAGATTGTAATGAAATTTGGAGTAATTCCCAAGTTATGATGGGGTTATCCAACATGTCCTGATTACTACTGGGGCCAATGCTGTGCCTCATGTCCTGTCCCCCTGACTCTGACCCCTCAAGAATGTGCGGGTTGGGATTAGGTGTGCACAGTTCAACACCCAATGCTGACTTGCCAGATTCTTGGGCATTCCTCAGACACATCACTGAGCAGTTTATCCTGAGAATGAAACTCCAGGGAGTGACATTTATGAAAAGGACTACGCTGCAAACAGCTCAGAGAGCCGCAGGGAAAGGCCATAGACTTTGATTTTATTCTACTGTTGGACTCTGATTTGTTGAGTGACTAAAGCAGATATTTAGTTACACTGTAACCAGGAGCAAAGGGTCAAAGACACTGAGAGAATTAAGGATTGTACATAAAGGTCAATGACATCAAAAGTCTCCAGGGCTGAGGGTAGAAGGCGGACGATGCCGGTAATGGCTGCAGAAAGTTCTGGCAAAGACTACTTGCTTTGCCTTGTGTCACATCACTTCCCACCCAAAGTCAATACACTAATATGTTTCCAGCAAAATAGCTGTCTGTTGGAAAGTGTCTGAGAGTGACAATGACTCCCTTTGAACGCCTGGCATCCAAACTACTACAGGATAGAGACCTCAAGGCCCTACTGAAATGAAATGCCAATAACTTTTTACTTACTTACCCTACTTTTTAAAAATTATTATTTTGTATTGAAAAGGCAGATTTACAGAGAGCAGGAGACACAGAAAGATCTTCCATCTACTGGTTCACTCACAAAGGGACTGCAATGGCTGAAACTGAACCAATCTGAAGCCAGGAGCTAGCAGCTGTTTCTGGGTCTCCCACATGGACATAGGATCCCAAGGCCTTAGGCCATCCTCTGCTTTCAGAGGCCACAAGCAGGGAGCTGGGTGTGAAGTGGAATAGCTGGGACTCCAACCGGTGCCCGTATGGGATCCTGACTCTTGCAAAGTGAGGATTTCCCACTGAGCCATCATGCTGGGCCCTTATCCTACTTTTTTTTTTTTTTTTCAAAAAATTTCCTACCTAGTCCCAGCATCTTATGTTTCCTTGCTCTGGTTTTAACACAAAAGCAAGCCCCCAATGCTGGGCATTTATTGCAGCAGTTAAAATGTCATGTGGGGGCCCGGTGCGGTGGCGCAAGTGGTTAAAGGTCCTCGCCTTGCACGCCTGGGATCCCATATGGGCGCCGGTTCTAATCCTGGCAGCCCCGCTTCCCTTCCAGCTCCCTGCTTGTGGCCTGGGAAAGCAGTCGAGGACGGCCCAAAACTTTGGGAACCTGCACCCGCGTGGGAAACCCGGAAGAGGCTCCTGGCTTCGGATCGGCATAGTATCGACCCGTTGCGCTCACTTGGGGAGTGAATCATCGGACGGAAGATCTTCCTCTCTGTCTCTCCTCTCTGTATATCCGCCTTTCCAATAAATAAATAAATAAAATGTCATGTGGGGGGATGGAGGGTGGGGGCTGTAGTGACTCAATGGGGCTAATCCTCTGCTTTGAAGCACCAGCATCCCAATGGGCACTGGTTCATGTCCTGGCTGAGCCACTTGTGATCTCTGCTTCTGGCCTGGAGAAGCAGCAGGGATGGTCCAAAGCCTTAGGACCCTGCACCTGAGTGGGAGACACATGAAGACAGACTCCTGGCTCCTGGCTTTGGATTGGCTTAGCTCCAGCCATTGCAGCCCTTTGGGCAGTGAACTAGTGGATGTAAGATCTCTCTCTTTCATGTAAATCTGCCTTTCAAATAATAGTAATCATAATAAACACTAAATAAAATATCCTTTGGGACACCTGCACCCCATATTGAAGTATCTGACCTTGAGTCCTGGCTGCTTTGCCAGTTCCAGTTTCCTGCTGATGTGCGCCCAGGGAGGCAGCAGTGATAATTCAAGCGTTTGGGACCCTGCCACCCAGAGTAGTACCTGCACCGAGTGCCCCAGTTCCCAACTGCTGCGGGCATTTAGAGAGTGAATCAGCAGGTGTAAGCTTTCTCCATCTTTTTTTTTTTTTTTGCCTCTCCAGTTTGTTAAAAATAATAATAATAATAATAATAATAACAAAACCCTTAGAAGAAACTGATGATTTTGGCCACCAGTCCTGGTGTCAGCTGAGGAGGGATGGCCTGTCCCCAGGGGTGGAACAGCTTGTCTTGGAAATGCAGAGCAGTCAGCTCTCTCTAGAGGTCCTGGCTGGCTGACTGCCTGGCTTGCCTGCATCTGCTGCCTGGGGGTGGAGTTGGTGGGGGGAGATAGGGAAGCAGGAAGAGTCTTGCTGGTTGCCCCCAAGCTCAGGGAGGAACCCTACTTGAGCCCTGAACTCAGAGCTTAAAGTCAGGGGCCAGGACCCCAGACATTCGGTGGGTATTCTCTACTTTTCATCACCCCCACTTCTTTCAGAAAAGAGCTCTCTCTCTTCTCTCCTCTCTTTAACCTTATCTGGTAGAAGAGCTAAGACTGGCTGACCACAGATGAAAATCCACCACGTTTGAAGGGCTTGGCCTTTGTCATGACACACCGGCCCCTCCAGATGATCACTTCTAAAATGCTTTCCCTTTTGACTCCTTTGAGAACCTGTGCGCCTTGACAGGAAGTTTAAGTCTCAAGCTCAAGGGCACACACTGGAGCAGCAGCAAGAACGGGCAGGACCAGTAGCTGGTTCTGCCGCTGGGTTATTCACTTCCATCCAATGACTTGTCACCCAGCATCAGTCACAGCGCAAGTTCTGTTTCTGTAATAAACAGATGCCCCGGTGTTTCTCGTAGCATTCCAGAAGCAGACAGGAAGGCGGTCCATGAGAGGCCATTGGGGGTCCCCGATTCCTTGCACCTTGTGGTTGGGACTAGCAAACATTTGCTGTGAAGGACCAAAGAGGCTTTGAGATCCATGTACCCATTGTCACCGCTCCTGCATTGTGCTGCGGCAGCCACAGATCACATGGAACCAGCACAGTGTGTCCTTTCAAGCTTTTATTTACCAAGAACAGATCAGAGGCTAGCCCAGGCCCAGGGGCCAGCCCTTTAACAAGTCTGCTTACTCCCTAACACCTTTTCCATTGATGTCTTTTTCAAAACTAAACTGCGCAGGTGGAAGTCAGACTATCTTATGGAGAGGGTGACCAGAGGGGACATAACAAGATGGGTGGTTCTGGCAATGTTCCATTTCTCTTTAAAGTTTTTGCTTGTTTGAGATACACAGGGAGAGAGAGCAAAAGAAAGCAAAAAATAAGATAGAGACATCTTCCACCCACTGCTTTCCTCCCCAAGTGGCCACAGCAGCCACATCTGGCCAGTGGAGCCACTACTTGAGCCATCATTCACTGCTTTCCCAGGAGTACTAGCAGGAAGCTGGATTGGAAGCAGAATAGCCTAGACTCAAACTGGTACTCCAATGTGGAATGTGGACTTCCCAAGCAGCAGTTTTACCCACTGCACCATAATACCAGCCCCAAAGCACACTTCTTAAATAATATAGGAGACCCCCTTGGGTGAGGGCATTTAAGCTGAAGCCAGAAGTATTATGAGGAGGCAGATACTCAAATACCAGGGTGGGGAATAAAAAGCCCCCTCACACTCCTCTCTCCTGCTGGCTGTCCTCCTCTCCATTTGCTAGGCAGGGAAATTAGGGACTGAAGAAGTCAGGAAAGTGGGTCTGAAGGAAGGATCGATTGATCCAGAAGTGAGATTTGAAGCAACGAGGCAGGGAGGCTTGGTGGTGAGCGTTCCTCTCTCTGTGTACATTTCCCTCATGGCACTGCTGTCCTGATGATTGGCGCTTGTGGTGCACAGTCTGGCCCCATGGTGTCAGGGATCAGACCTGGGGCTGCTCCTCAGCAGCAGAAACCTGGCCCAGAATGTCCATGGGGCGATGGTGACTGGATGAGCCATGGCGGACAGCAAGAATGAGGAGGCGGAGAGGATCCTGTGTATGGAGGGTCCCAGAGCACCTCCCTTCCATGGCAGACAGGGCGGACTGTGGTAAGGTGAGAGTGGCTCTCCAGATCGCAGCACTACCTCCCCAGAGGCTGTGCGCGGGATGTCCACAGCACTGCAACCCTGTGTCCCATCCAGCCATCATGATTGACCCAAAACGTGAGTAACATGATTCAAGATAGGTCCACTAGAATCCTGTCCCAGGAATATTCAAATGACCAGATAACTCCCTTCTTTCTGCTTCTATGAGTGGGAGCTTGGACTTCCCACAGCCAGGGCCAGCTTCTGGGAGAGGACACCCAAGGAGAAGCTGGGAGAGAGCCAGAGAGAGAACGCACTGAAGATTTTCAAGGCCATGGTTGAGCATCCCCAGCCAAGGTTAATTCTACCCTGAGAACTCACAAATGTCTTCTGTGGCTGAGAAGATTCCTATTGAATTCCTCTTTCATGAAGTCTATCATTTCTCTTGCTCCCCAAAACGTGTTCTGGCTCTGACTGCCTCTCTCACATCTCCACCACCTTCAGCCTGCTCCAGCCACCCGCGTCTCTTGCCTGCCTGGAGGAATGCCCACAGCCTCCCAGGGATCTTTCTGTTCCTCTCGTGCTCCCCTAAATTGTACTCTCCACCCGGCAGGCCAATGACCTTGGACAGACATCGTCTCTGGCCACTTCCTGGCCTCAAACCTGCCGGTGGCTTTGCATGACACATAGGGCAAGATAGCCACACGTTACTCTGCTTCCCACCCCCTCACCCCCGTCTTCCATGCCGGCTCCCCTCATTGCTAGGCTTCAACCGTATGGGCTGCCGTTTAGCTCCTCGTTGTAGCTGCTGTCTCAGGCCTTCTCAGAGCTGGTGCCTCGCTGCTCATGTTTTAGTTCAGAGACACAGCAGTCTTAATCACCATGTTGTTTCAGCTGTTCACAGAAATGACTGTCAGGTGCAGTTATTTGGTTTTTTATTTGTTTATTTGAAAGGCAATGTTACAGAGAAAAAGAGAGAGAAAGAACTTCTGTCCACTGCTTCTTTTTTTTTTTTTTAAGATTTACTTATTCTTATTGCAAAGTCAGATATACAGAGAGAAGGAGAGACAGAGAAGAAGATCTCCCATCCACTGATTCACTCCCTAAGTGGCCACAATGGTCTGAGCTGAGCTGATCTGAAGCCAGGAGCTTCTTCCAGGTCTCCTGCAGGGGTGGAGGGTCCCAAGGCTTTGGGACATCCTCTACTGCTTTCCCAGACCACAAGCAGGGAGATGGATAGGACGCGGGGCCCCCAGGACATGAACTGGTGCCCATATGGGATCCCGGAGCATGCAAGGTGAGGACTTTAACCACTAGGCTACCGTGCCAGACCTTGTCCACTGTTTCAATCCCCAAATAACTGCAATGGCTAAAGCTGGGCTGCCCTGAAGCCAGGAACCAGGAGCTGCTTCTGGGTCTTCCAGGTGGGAGCAGGTGCCCAAGTCCTTGAACCATCCTCTGCTGTTTCCCCAGTGCATTAGCAAAGAGTCAGATTGAAAGTGCAGCATCCAGGACATGAACCTGCGCCTGTAAGTGATGTCAGCACTGCAGACTGCAACATTGCCAGCCACACCACACCTATTGTGCCAATCCCCCGGTTATTTATTGCTTTTATGCTTTTCTGTTGCTTCCCTCCCAAGGAGGACAGGCTCCTCACTTGTCCTGCTCTTTCCGCACCTACACATAAGATGATATTGGATGAGCGAATGAATGCTTGACAGCGTGGTAAGGAACTGCACTTCCAGGCAGCTCCCAGGTTGCCTACTAGAACTCTCCCTCCCTGTACCGTGCTGTCATTCACACTGGTCACCAAGGCTCAACTCCCAGAGGAACGTGGGCTTGATATTCATCCTCACCAATGGGAGCCTCACCCCTTGCTGAGTCAACTTTAGGGGTTTCTAGGCTGCAAGGAGTCAGCATGTAAAAATACATCCAAACTGAATGGCACTGATCTGGTTGGGTCGGTGGGGAACACCTCCCGTCTTCCTGCTCATCAAGGTGCCTGACTCAGCCTGCTTCCTCCTGTCCGCTTACTGGTGCTCTGTAACCTCCCCCCAGCCCAGCCCTGCCCTGCCAAGGCTTATTTTACAGCTCCTTGCGAGGTATTCACACAAAGCCATGACCTTCACCATGAGAAAGCATGGGCTATAAAAGTCAGCCTTGATTTTCTCACTCTGTGGTTAAATATTGATAATAAGGAGAAACCAAGGGTCAGAGAGAGCATTCCAGCCTCCTACACATACCTTGGCAGGGCAGTGGGGAGACCCATATTGCCCATGTCCTCTGTAAGTCCCTGCCCTGGAGCTGGCAAGAGGGGGCTGGCACACAGGGACAGCATTAAGCTCCCGGTTCCTGCAGATTGTGAAATCGGGTGACGCCTGCTTACCCTCTGAGGTCTCTCATTCAAGAGGTCATTGACCCCAGTGAGGCAGAGAAGGCTGCCAGTTAGAGCGTGTACCGCGGGCAGAACCACTACAAGGATCTGGCTGCCACGGGCTGTGCTGGCACTGACCACGGTGACAGCTACATCTGCCCAGGACAGCTCAAGTGTACCAACTGTGCTCCCGGGAAGAGGAGGAAGAGGAACAGCCAGAAATCAGTGCTGCTCCCCACAGCGGATCAAGGCGAGCTCCAGCGTGAGTGTCCACCACCGGCCCCGGGGGATGGGTGGCTCCAGGGCTCCTGTGCGAGTCACAGGAAGCTGTGGTGATTTCTGAGAGGGAGCTTAAGGAGATGTGACAACCGGGTGGCAAATGGCATCTGGGAGGGATCCTGGACTAGGAAAAGGACACAGAGGAAAGCCAAAGAGATGATGATTTCTAGCTTTCTTAGACTGAAATGGTAATAGGGTGCTCCGTCCGGAAGCCCACTGGCTAAGTGCCCTGGCAGACAGGTGTGCTCTGGGTCTGTGGCATCTAGCACAGCAGGCGGGGTTGCCTCTCGGCTCTGGGCTTGTGGATGTCTTGTCATTCTTTCACGTTTTACTTTTATTTGAAAGGCAGAGAGTGACATCTTCCACCTGTTGGTCCACTCCGCCACTGCCTGCAATAGCCAGGATCTCCGTTCTGCTCTCCCATGTGGGTGGCAGTGGCTCAAGTCCTGGAGCCATCACCTGCTGCCTGCCAGGGTGCACAGGAGCAGAAAGCCGGGCAGCCAGTGCAGACAGGACTCTGTCTCAGAGGATGTGTGTGTCCTAAGCAGTGGCTCAGCACACTGCACCGTAACACATGCTCCATCATTTTAGGTTTATTTGGTTGGTTGGTGTTTATTATAATAATGTAGGTATCGAAGATACACACTTGGAGTTGACATTGTGGCATAGCAGGTAAAAGCTTCTGCCTGCAACGCAGGCATCCCATATCTGTGCTTATTCGAGTCCCAGCTGCTGCACTTCCAGCTCCCTGCTAACAGCCTGGCAAAGCAGTGGAGGATGGCTCAAGTGCTTGGGACCCTGAACTCATGTGGGAGACCCGGAAAAATCTCCTGGCTTCCGCTTGATCCAGCCCTGATGGTTTCATCCATCTGGGAAGTGAGCCAGCAGATGGAAGATATTTCTCATTTCTCTCTCTGCCTTTCAAATAAATAAATAAATAAACACATACATGCTCCACTGTGAATATTAGCCCACAGACATTTTGTACACTTATCTGATTAGCTCTGCCAAGTAAACAACCCAAATTGGAGTTGTACTTTTTAATTATTTATTTTTATTTTAAAAGCAGATTTACAGAGAGAAGGGAAGATAGAAAGATCTTTCATCCACTGGTTCACTCCCCAAATGGCCGCAACGACTAGAGCTGAGCTGAGCCAAACTGAAGCCAGGAGCCAGGAGCTTCTTCTGGGTCTCCCATGTAGGTACAAGGTCCCAAGGCTTTGAGCCATCCTTGACTGCTTTGCCAGGCTGTTAGCAGGGAGCTGGATGGAGAGTGGAGCAGCTGAGACATGAACCAGCACCCACAGGGGATGACAGCACTTGTAGGTGGGAGATCTAGTCAATTGAGCCATCACACTGGCTCTGGAGTTGTTTTCTCATATAAAATCACAATGTATGCATGATTTGAAATGAAGGCAATGATCCTGAAATAATCATATAGTGAAAAAAATAATTACAGATGCTGTTTTCATGAAGGCAGTGGGTGTGTATCCATAGGGAATCTACACATTGCAGAAGCATTCATGTGACTGTCCTTCCACGTAGGAGACCCAGAGTGAATCAGGGGATGGAGACCTCTGTCTCTGCCTCTCTCTCTGTCAATCTGCCTTTCAAATAAAGCCTTAAAAAACAAACATAATGAAAACAAAACCAGAATTTCAGGATTGTCTCCGCGGTTATTTTCTGATGTTCCTAGACCGGCGGCCAAAGTCTCCTTGGGGCTGTATCTCAGCATGCCTTCCTCCTCCACCCACTCGTGGCGCCTCCTTCTCGCTTGACCTTTCGCGTTCCTCCTGATGCCCCAAGACATTTTCCCTACGCTCCGGACAGAACTCGTCTCTTGGTTCGTTCTCTCTCTCTCTCTCTCTCTCTCTCTCTCTCTCTTTCCTTCCCCCCAGTCCGGTCCCCTGACTGCTCCTCCAGCAGAGACTGCTATCATCTCGCGTCTGTTGTATGTCTTTTCAAAGAAGATGTGTTCTTGTGAAATGCGTGCTGCGTTGTGTGCCCGTGTTTGGGTTTTCATAAAGGCGGGGGCATGCTTCCCTCACTACCCGCCAGGAGGATTTCCTCAGGATGTAGTCTGAGGAGAGGGCTGCTGCGTCCTGGGGCGCGCACTCTCAATCTGACGCCAGATCAGGCCTCTAGACGGCCACCTCCGCCTGCACTCCGTCTTTCAGTCCAGGAGGTGGCAGCTGCAGACGCTGGCCCATGCGCTGAGTCATCTACTCTCAGAGGAGGAGACCGATCTGGGGTGGGTACTGGACACAGACAGTAGTCATTGCTTGGGACCCCCCTGACTTTTGGGGGGATTTTGAGCAGGGACCCAGTGCCTATCTGGCTTCCAAATTAAAAAAAGAAGAAGAAAAGAAAACAACAACAACAACAAAAAGCCAATCTAATAAACACTAGGTGGTGTCTCGTTTTTTGCTTTACTTTTCATCTTTTCAATGACCAAGGAGTTGCATTGCTTAATCTTTTTGTCCACCTATAGGTCTCATGTTTCTTTTTTCTTTTCTTTGTTAAGATTTATTTATTTTCATTGTAAAGTCAGATATACAGAGAGGAGAAGAGACAGAGAGGAAGATCTCCCATCCGCTAATTCATTCCCCAAGTGACCACAACGGCCGGAGCTGAGCCAATCCGAAGCCAAGAGCCCAGAGTCTCTTCTGGGGCTTCCACACAGGTGCAGGGTTCCAAGGCTTTGGGCCATCCTTGACTGCTTTCCTAGGCCACAAGCAGGGAGCTGGATGGGAAACAGGGCTGCCAGGATTAGAACCAATGCCCATATGGGATCCTGGTGTGTGCAAGGCGAGGACTTAAGCCGCTAGGCTACCACACTGGACATGGGTCTCATGCTTCTTAAAATGCTCATTTATCTCCTCTGTCTACTCACCTATTGAGATCTTTTCTCTTGGTCATTTGACAGAGCTCTTTGTATGTTTTAGATACTATTTTTGCTTTTGCTTTAAGCATTGTGAGAATCTTAGCCCAATCCTTATTATTTTTTTTTTAGGGATTTATTCATTTAAAATAGTTGAGGGAGAGAGGGAGGGAAGGAGGGAAGGAGACAAAGAGAGAGAGAGAAGAGAGAGAACATTTATTCATCTGCTGGTTCTCTCCCCAAATGGCCACAATGACCAGGGCTGGTCCAGGCTGAATCCAGTACTCAGTCCCAAGCACTAAGACCCCTTCTGCTGCCTTTCCAGCTGCATTAGCAGGGAGCAGAAAGGGAAGTGGAGCACCAGAACTCAAACCAGTGCCCATACAAGATGCCAGCGTTGCAGGCAGTGGACCTAACCTCCCTCTGTCATTTTTTCAATTCATCTGCTGGTTCACTTCCCAAATACTTGTAATAGTCAGGACCTGGCAGGGCCAATGCCAGAAGCCCAGAACTTGGTCTGTGTCGTCCATGGGAGTGACAGGGATCCAACTGCTTGAGCCAACACTTGCTGTCTCCCAAGATGCATAGCAGCAGGCAGCCGGGTCAGAAGTAGAGTGAAGCTTCACACCCAGGCTTCCAACATGGGCTGTGGGTGACTTAATCATTGCACCGAACACCTGCCCCCAAGACACTTTTTTAAATTACTTGTGACAAACTCACGTAACAAATTTAGTCCAGTATGCGGCTCTGTGGTAATGAGCATGTTCACCTTCTGGTGCAACTGAACTCTTTTTGCCTGGCAAAATTTCAACTCCATACCCAGTAAGCAGTAACTCTTCACCCTCCTGTCTCCTGCTGTAGGGCTTTTATATATTGCCTTCATTATATTTAAGCAGTTTCATTCTACTTCTAATTTATTAGGAGCTTTTGAAATCTTACATGTGCTTTTTCTGTTTTAGTGTATTAATGTGCACTGATGTCATTTCTTTTACATGTATGTATATGTAAGTTCTAATGTCAAAATTTCATTTCTGGCCTCAAATTGACTTGACCATTATGTGACATTTTCTTAATACTTTTGGTGAGTTTGCTCAACTAGTACTTTACAAAGGAGATTTGGGTCTGTTTTCATAAGTGAATGGAGCTATTACTTTCTTTTCAGGTATCGTTTGTGCTCCTTGTCTGATTTGGGACACAGCTTTTTCAAAATTAAGTACTTATGCAAAGTTTATTAAAACTCATGATTAAAGTCATCAGATGTGGGCTTTATATTTGAAAGTCTCTCCTTCCCTATGACTTCTTTAAACAAATAAATAAACCTTCTAAGAAAAGAAAAAAAAAAAAGGAGCAACACAGAAAGATCTTCCACATGTTGGTTCACTCCCCAAATGGTCATGCTACTCAGGACTGGAGCCAGGAACTCCATCCCAGTTTTCCATGTGGGTACCAAGCATTCAGGCCATCTTCTGTTCTCTTTCTAGGCACACCAGCAGGGAGCTGGATCAGAAGCGGTGTAGCTAGGATTAATGTAATGTATTGCAATGCTGGCATTCTGTATGGGTTGGTTTGTGTTCTGATTGCTCCATTTCTGACCCAGCTCTCTGCTTATGGCCTGGGGAAAGCAGTGGAGAATGGCCCAAATATGTGGACCCTGTACCCACATGGAAGACCAGGGTGGAGTTCCTGGCTCCTGTCTCATATGAGAAGCTGGTAAGGCAGGCAATGAATTTATTCACTATGCCGCAGTGCTGGACCCAATCTTTACTATTTCTTCTTTAGTTTTTAGAAAGACTCAAAGAGGAGAAATCCATCTAACTTCTGTGAGGTAGAAGCAGGATGGGTAGAAGCATGGTGGCTCCTCAGGTCTGAGACTCGGGCCACTTCTCCGGTCCTGCCTCCCTTAGACCAGGAGCCCAGGCAAAGCAGACACCTGCGGCCACCTGTTGGCTGTGGGCAGAGGAAGTATGAACCAGGACCACCGGCCAAGTTTGACCATTCAGCCGTTGAAATGTGGCTTGTCAGAATTGAGATATGCAATAAGTTAAAATGTACAGGTAATTTTAATGGTTGGTATCCCAAATTATAAGCTCAGTAAATTTTCAGATAAATTAAAGGATACTATTAGACCCACTGGCTTACACTGAACATGCTGTCTACCTTAGCTTTCTTTATTCTTTTCTTAATATGGAGGCTGGCCAGTGGTGTCATACGCAGTAGCAGAATGACTGTACTCGCACACACCGATGTGTGCACCGACGAGATCTGAGGTTTGGGGGACACAGGTTGCTTAACTGGCTTCATTTTGTGGGGACGAGAGTCAGGTAGGGACTCAGCAAGCGATTTCTCTAAGTAAAATGAGTTCTGGTTCTTCCCTAAGAAGCCACAGGCAGCAATTCAGGAAACTAGTCCTCACAAAAGGGGGTCCTCAAAGAATTCTTGGGGGCGGCACCGAGGAGCCAGGGAGACCCAGCCTCCATCACGTGAGAGGAGGCACTGGTTCGTGATTGGCTACTGCGTGAAACCCGAGGGTATAGGGTGTGACATTTAGCAAAGCCAAGCAGGCTGGGGGAGACCTCTGCAGGTGATTCCTAGAGCAATGTCCCCCCAAACTCCCAAATAAAGACTTGAGGCCCTTCTACTCTGACAGGCAGTGTCAGCTTCTCCAGGCCCCACTGCGTCTGGGTTTGGGGCTGTGCTTCGTCGCCTAAGTGCAACAGAGGAGCTCACAGTCCTGGGCGCCACAGCAGCTCCTGCTCTTCTTGGCTTCCTTTCCAGGGATCTTCCGGGATTGGCTGTCCAGGGACTGGGAGCTTGCAGGCCTGGAGGGTAGCTGAGTCAAGAAGCCAGAAAGGGGTCCCAAGCAGGAGGCAGGTCATGGACCCCACCGAGGTGGCTCTGACAGCCCCACCTGGCACTGCAGTGCCCCAGGAGCTGCTGGCTGAAATGCTTTGGTTTTTCCGCATGGAAGATGGTGAGTGGCAGAGGGCTGCGGTGGGGATGGAGTGCATTCCCTGGACAACCCCTCTGCTCTGGATACCCATCGCCCCCACCCGCCCAAGGCAGGGACAGACTGGGCGGCAGGGGCTCACACTGCGGCCACTTTTTACCTATGGGATGCTCACTCATTTACTCAGTCCCCCAATCATTATTGTGGCTACTTATTAAGCTTCTACTATGTACCAGGCAGTGTTCTCTGCGTGGGGGAATAAAATTTCAAAACAAAAAACAAAACAAAACAAAAAGCAACAACCCCCCCTCCCATTTCTGCCCTCCCAGAGGAGAGAAGAGGCACCAAAATAAGTGACTGAAGTACATGGGGAGTGATCCCAAGTAAGGGAGAAAAATCCACCAGAGGAGGAGGAGGAAGTGTGAAGCAAGGGCTGATGGTGGGAGAAAATGTCCTTTAACAGACTGGCAGGATGTGAAGGTGCAAGTCTCCTAGATTAGCTGGGGGACAAACATTTGTGGCAGAGGGGCCAGCCAAGGCCAAAGCCCCACGGCCAGCCTCTGCTGCAATCCAGGGAGATGTGGCCAAGTCTTCAGGAGCCAAATCCAGACCGCCTGCGTTCACTCGGGCAGTTATTTAGCCAGCTTTGGAGCGGCCACCTCCCTCCCAGCCTCCCTCTCTCTCCAACCCCTGTGGCTGGCTCTGAAACTGAAGATTGTGACTTTTGTCTTGACCCGCCTTGTCCCTTCCCACTCCTGCCTTCTCTTCCCATGGTTACCCCACTGCCCCGTCAGATAAGGACCTCTCCGGGGCCAAGATCCTGTCTTCCCCTCTCCCACCCCCAACATCCCTTTCCATCTAGAAGTTCCTCAAGGCCCAGGGGCTCCTCTCCACCTTGTTTGGGGTCTTCACAGCAGGGGACAGCTGAAGGAGGCTAGTGGCTCAGACTCAAGGCCCTGTTCTGTATGTCCCTCCCCAGCAACCCCTTGGAATTACTCCATCCTCGCCCTGACAGTGGTGGTGGTGGGGCTAAGCATGTTCCTCCTCATAAGAAACATCCAGGGCAACAGGTAAGGAGCTGGCCTGGCGGCGGGGTACGAATGGGTAAGTGGGGTGGGGGACCTGCCTTCCCAGAAGGAAATATAGGGAGGTGCTGTTCAAGAACTTGGCTCTCCACTCTTTGGGGGCAGCAATATACAGCTTCAGAATCCCAAAGCTGTTTAAAAATGCAGCAACTGGGCATCCACCCATCCAGCCCTGGCTGGCAAGCTGGAGTATAGCTGTTGAAAACATGGTCCTTGCCCCTCACAGTGTTCAGCAGATATCCCCTCCAGCAGGTGAATTCAAGGATGAGGTGGCTGTCCTGTGGCACAGCAGACACTGATCTGTTCCCTCTGTGGTCCATGCAGGTCCTCTGAGCAGCCAGCTCTTCCTGAGCTGAGTACCCTAGGTACCTCGAGAAAAACCAATGTGGAAAGAGGATAGGCAATGTGGGAGGAACAAGAAGCAGTGCCGAGCTGAGGACGTGGGCTGTGGGGGTCACTGATGTGATGCGTGCAGGTTAGGGTTGGAGAGGCGAAGCTGGGGTTGTGTGCAGGCTGGCCTGGGGAGGCCATATTGCTAGTTAGGAGTTTCCTACACAGATCGCAGGTAGTGGAGACAGTGTTGGGGACCAGAGATTATTGTAGTTTGGTGAGAAGAACCCAGGATTCAGAGTCAGGAGACTTAAGTGTCTGTCCCATTTAAGTGTCTGTGCTTCTTTGGTTTCCTGAGCCCCCTTCGGTCACCTGTCAGGGGAGAGCAGTGCTACGGATAGCATGAGCCACTGCACATGTGGTTGCAACATCCAGCTCTCCCTGTGGCTCCTCTCGTGGCTCCCAGATTGTGGAGGACTCCCCAAGAAACCCTCTAACTCCCTGGGGAGACCCGGTCCCACACCAACCACAAGATCTCCCTCCTGCCCTGCTCCCCTCAACCCTGCCCAGGAACCGAAAGATGCAGCAGCTGGAAAAAGCAGCTCCGGAAGCCCTGTACTTAAAAGAGGTCAAATCTAAAGATGGCAAGAACAGGAACAACCTTAGAGAGTCTCTGCTCTCAGAAAACCTCAACTGGGCCCCAGGGGAAATGGAATTTAAAGACAGCACTGAACCACCAGGCTTTCTTCGAGACTCAGTGGAAACGGCCAGCTGAGGGGCGTACAGAGAACATCCGGGTCCCAATCAGGAGTGAATTCAGCTTGGCGGCTCCTAACTCCCCAGGCCTTACAGCCTTCCCAAGCACCCAAGTGCTTCTGTGAGCAGCCTGGAATTAACACAAAATTCTGTTATTTAAAAAAAGAATCTTTTATTAAAATGTTTCTGGCAGTGCACAGTTCGAGTTGCATAATTTGTTCAACTGGTGGTGGCATGCGCGTGTGCACACACACACACACCCGTGGTTTGGCGCACAAGTGCACAACCTCCTGACCTGGCCTTGTGCGGGTTAGAAAGCCTGGTCGGCATTCAGCATAGGTGGTGAGGATCCCCCACCTTTGACCTCAGCCTTTCCATCTATAAAATGGGATGGAAGGCTACGTGAGAAATGTTTTCAGTGCAGGCTCCTGAGGTGGTGGTGGTGGAAAGGAGTAAGACTCTGAGCTCAGAATCTTCCCTCAGAGCTCTCTCCTGCACCTGCTGATTTGCTCATAATCTATGAGACATTTCCTGTGGACTAGGTTCATAGTAAACAAAGTTAGAAAACTATGGCTTCCCCTGCCTGTCGCAGCCTTCTGCCAACATTGGGCTCCTAGGGTAGAGTGTAGGGGTGTGTCTTGGCCCCAAACCTAGAGCCAGGCTGCTGGGACATAAACCGTGATTAAAAAATGTGCTGTATTGGCCCCAAATGCTTTAGGTTCGATCTTACAAAAGTAGGTATTGAGCACTGGAACCTATGACCAAGGGCACTACATCCTGCCCAGTCAGACCACAAACAGGTAGGGTGTGTTTCTGCCTACAAGTGGGCAGGTTCAGTGTACACACAACAGCGGAGTCACCATCACCGGAGAGAGAACAAGGCTTTTCTGCAGCTCCTCAGGGTCCACGGACAGTCTCCTCCTTCTCTCCTAGGAGGCAAACTTCCAGAACTACACCTGCCCTGGACATAAGACCCATCCGGCAGTCAGGTGGCTGTTACGTTACTGTAAGCAGATTTTCCTTAGAAAAACTGCCATCTGCAAGCTGCCCTGTCTTTCATGTCCAAACGGTGGCGCTATGACACCAAGGCCGAGCTCAGGAGCCAAGCCCAAGTGCACGCGGCTCTGAAGGTCTCGACCACCGTGAGCTGGGGCCCCTGAGGAACCACCAGGCTGGAGCTGGAGCAGCAGGAGGTCATAGCGGCAGGAAGGACACTGCCTTTCGCTTCCTTTCGCTCAAGGCTGACCCCAGCTCTCTGGGTTGCAGCAGGGGCTATTTCCCTGCAGAATTTCAGAGGGAGCAGCTGTTCCCACGCTGACCAAGGGCGAGGGATCAGCGCCTCTGTTTGTCCCCGCGGTTCACACAGTGACCTGTGGGTAGGACGCTGCTGATGGCTCTGCTGGGTGCTGGAGGCTGGCTCAGCTGTCGTCCAAAGGCCAGGCGCTGAGCCAGCCTCCCGGCCCTGCAGTCCCTTGCAGGTTCCCACCAGCTCCTGGAGAGGAGTGTTCAGAAGATCTTAAAGCCCTTCAGGAGGGTCAGGGTGGGAGCCTTGCGCTTGCTCTGGGCGCGGGACGACTTGACTGTGACCAGCTTGGCCTGGGCCACGGCGGGCATCTCCTTCAGGCTGACGGTGGACAGAGTGTTGAGCGTGCAGCTGGCCAGCCCGTGCCGGGCGGTGAGCGGGGCCTGGTGAGGGAGCAGCGCCCGCTCCTCCGAGATGAAGAGGGGCCGGGCTGGGGCGTTCTTCTCCAGCTCCCTCCTTGCCTCCCGTACCGCTTCGTGGAAGACGTGCTGCACATGCTCGAAGTCCAGGCAGGCGGAAACCTCGAAAAACAGGCATCCGAACCTGCCGGCCAGGGCTGCGCCCTCCGCCTGGGTGACCTGCCTGGGGTGGGGTGGAGCGGGGAGGCAGAGCATCAGGGCTAAGCTGTCCGCACTCCTGGCGGATCCTGCCCTGCGCCTGACTCCCCACTCACTAGCTGGGTGGCCTGGCACCCTGGTCATCTCTCTGAATCCCAGTTTTCTCATTAGAGCAATGGCACAATGACACCTGTCTCTTGGGATTGGCTGAATTAAGACAATTTGTGCACCTGCAGAACACAGCAGGTGGTCCTTGACTCCAAAAGGCCCCTGTGGCTAAAGGAAGAATGCCTTGCTAGCCCATGCCTCCTCTGACAATGCGGATTTACCCTGGCTAGTGGGATCAGCCCTATAGAGAAAGACAGGGATGTGACAGATCGTGTGTGCCTCAGGCTTGTGGGTGGCAGAGTGCTCATGGGAGGGCCAGGATGGGCAGGCTAACAGCATGGACTGGTCAGAGTGGGGTGACTGAGGAGGAAGGAGCCAACAACACCTGCTTCAGGTAGGTCCACACCGCCTCCTGGGATGCGGGATTGAATATGGGGGTTCCTGGCCCTTGGAGGAGAAGGAAGAGGAAAGAGAAGAAGGAGGAGGAGGTTGACTTGCGGGTATGGCAGCTTCTAGAAGGGAGAGGAAGGTCGCCAGGGTCTTGAAGTTCCATTGGTTGAATCTTCCTCATCACCACCCTCCACCATTCTTTGGGGAGGGGCGGGTACGGCACGGCTGGTGAGTTAGGACAATGGCACCAAGGGTGGGAAAGGTGCAGGAGGCTGGAGTTGGGCTAGCTGCCCAGGCTACTGCTCCATGCAGGTGGAATGAGATGCGGGCATGGAGGTGGTGGGAGTATCCGAGGGAGCCAGATATGTGGGGAAAGGGACCTCACAATCTGCTGTTAGAGCAGTTTGAATCTGCAGCCCTGTCACGGTGGGAACGTGGTGATCTTTCAGCAGTGAGGCAGCTGAGCATGCCGGCACTGTGAGAGTGGGTGCGTGGGCCAGTAACACTGTCCCGCTCCTAATTTCGCTGCAGCCTAGTGAGCCTCGGACTTGTGGCTTAGGAACCACTACTCTCACTTGCCTTTCGCCTTCTTAGCTCTAGGTGCTCATGGAGGTCATGGCCTGTGCTTGGCTAAAACATACACTGTGTGTATCCTCAAATCCCACCCCAGGAATCAGGATGTTGCCCAGAAGGAAGCTGGCAACTGGGCAGCTCCTGTGGTTTCGTCTGAGCCCTCATCATCATAGCTATTTGTCCCTACACCACTTGGGAGTGATCCCTTTTGGAAAGACTTGGGTTAGAACAGGGGTTTGTGGTTTCTCTCTGTCTCTGAGGTTGACTTGCTCACAACCCAGGCTCAGTATGTCCTCAGAGCCCATCTCCCGTGGCTTTAACCCCATTCTGCTCCCCGCATTTGCTGAAAGATGGCTTGTCTACACACCCAATGGCTTGGGAGGTCCCATCCTGTGGTCTTTTCTCACGGGACCACCTCACCCTCCCTTGCTAGATAAAGGATCCCACCAAAGGAAGAGTCTTGGCTATCCCAGTCAAGAGGCCTTTAGGGGCCAGGGAAAGCCATAAGCAAGTGGACTGGCTGCCCAGAAAGTGGGTTCAGGGCTGCAGGGTCTGCCAAGGGCAGACAGCAGTCTCAAATGTCTGAGGACCAGGCTGGCCACTGGAACGCATGGACAGGCTGGAGTGGAGTGGCCTTCAAGGCAAGGTCTGAGGTCAGCTGGAAGAAGCAAGCCCTACCTCACAGCATTCTAGTTTCAGATCTTTTCAGGCACTGTGATCCAGCCACTCTTCTCTGAGCTCCCCTCTGGCCTAGTCTGTGACTGCTGCCTCAAGTCCAACCCTTCACTCAGCACAGCCAGCGGTGGGAGGGAGCTGGGGGGCAGAGTTTGAGTGTTGATTGGACTCGCACAGACACCAGACCCAAGGAGCCAATCAGAGCCTCTCTCTGGAATTAGAATTGAACATGAGAGGAGTGAGTCCCTAGTGGGCCTGGAAGGTCAGGGAGACCCAAGCCAGAAAGTACAAGGCCATGAGAGATCACAGAGTAATCTTGCTCTTGACTTTCAAGATCCAGCCCCCCAGGTAGCTCAAATTCCCTTTCCTTCCTCTCTATGTTCCTCTCCTACCTACAAGGGCATTCTAGTTTGGAGCAGGAGGCAGTCCCTGCAGTCCCCCGACCCCTGAGAGATCGCATGCTCACCGGTACTGGGCCATGTCCAGCTTGTTGCCCAGCAGCAGGGCGGGGAAGCCACGCTGTGTCTCCTTGGCGTGCAGGGCCAGCAGCTCCAGGTAGCCGCTGCTGCCCTCGAAGCTCTGGCGGCTGTCCACGCTGTACACCACCAGGAAGGCATGAGCCCAGTTCAGGTAGCGTTCGCAGTTCCTGGGGGTGTCCTGGGTGAAGAAGAGAAGCCCCTCGCAGGGGCAGGGAAGGGGGTAAAGGCCTTCACCTGAGCTGCACTCCCACCCTCCCACTCCCACGTCTGCCAGCTGCTTGCTTCCCCAGGATCTTTGTATATTGTCCTCACAGAGCCCTTCTCAAAGGAGCACTTGACTGTGGCTCTGGACTGGCATGAAAGGAGACTTTGTCTCATGAGTCATCCCCCCCACCCACCATCCATCCAGAACCTTGAAGACCTTGACCCCTTGCGCACAGAGCCAGAGCTCCTGGCATTGCTGCCACAGAGACCTGGTAGCTGTCCCTGATACTGCTGGTTTCAGGTCAAGTTCACGCTGCCCTCTTTGACTTCTGAGAATCACAGCCACTGCCCCCGCCCACCACCTCCGTTTGGCAGGGGATGGCAAGGAGATGTGGGTGCTAGGCTTTCAGGAGAAGGGGCTTGTCCCAGGACAGGTATATACACCTGTCCCCACGTGTGCATAAGTATGAATCAGCCCGTCCCACAGGATCTCAGAGCTGATCCAGAAACCGCCAGATATCCCCAGCCCCCTGCCCCATAGACAATCTTTTCCTTTGGCAAATGAAGGATTCAGGCCCAAGGGGGCACAGCGTCCCCTCAGGATCACACAACAAATTGCAGCTTAAAGGGAATCCAAATTCCATCCCCCAACCCCAGGCCTGGGTTAGGACTCCTCAGGGGGCTACACTGGCTCTCGGCCATCTGTGTGGAGCAGGTGATGTTACCGGGTCTGCAGTATCCATGACCCTCAGGTGGATGGGTTGGTGGTCCACAGTCTCCTCCGAGCTGTAGGTATCCTCTGTAACACAAACAGGCAGCTGGGTCAGAGGTTTCAGCTCTCACCCTCATGGGGGATGCGGCAGGACCTTCCACCTGCAGGACTCAGAGCACCAGAGCCACTCAGCATGGCCCCAGGATACAGAACCACAGGGACAATCACTCTATCCCCAGCCCTCTCCTATGCAATGGCCTCTGAGTAAACCTGACCCTCAGCCTTCCCCAGAGGCCCTTGGCCCCTGGTCACCTCACTGAGCAGAAATGGGGTACTCTCTGCCTTTTCTGGTAGCACCCATGTGAGCAGGCAAACCCAGGTCTGGACATAATGCCAGCAGGGGTGGGCCACATGGAGGTGTAGGAGCTGCACTCCCAGCCTCCCCAAGCCCAGGGCTCTTCCACCTGTTGCTCCCTGGACCACAGAACCTCCCACCCCCCAAGGGCACGTGCCACATGATGATGGGAGGGGAAGTCAGACAGTCCCCAAGTTTCCCCAAGGTTTTGCAAGCACTTCTTGCCCTTGGGACAGTGCAGCATATCAGAGATGTGGAATTCAAGCAGCTGAGCGACTCATCAGCTGCATAGCTTGACTAAGTCGCCTGGGCTATGAGAGGCCACTTCCTCGTTTTAAAACACGAATAGGATGGCAACATGGGCCTGTGACAGGTGAGTGCTGAATGTTTGCTCCTACATTAATTAACTCACTGGAAGGTCCAGCTCTCAGGGCTGTGTGAAGACCTGGTGGGCCCTGGGCATATAGCCAAGTCCACTGTCAAGGCCTGGAAAAGTCTGCCATGTGTTTGGTGCTTCCTAGTCAACAGGGCAGCTTCAAACTCCTGTATGATTTTTTTTTTTTTACAACTTTTTATTCTGGAATACCTTTAGATACACATTGAAGCTGCAAAATAGTAAAGGATTTGCTATGCACTTTTACTTGGCTTCCTCCAAAGCAGATGTCCTATATAATCACAGTACAATCAGCAAAGCCAGAAATGGAGCTGGCTAGCATACCATGAGCTAAATGAGGGACCTTATTTGGACTTTGTGAGCCATGGCTATGTTGTTTTTTCCAAATCTTAAGATATCCAACCTGAGAAAGCAGGAGGTGGCCAGGAGACAGGCCAAGAGGACCTCATCAGCACCCTGACAACCATTCTCCCTGCTGCCACCTTTCACCTGTGCCATGTGCCCACATGCATGAGGGTACTTGGTCCTTGCCTTTTCTCTGAGGTTCTCTCTATTCCATGTTACTCACCTCCTGGGCAAACCTGGGCATGTTCTCTGCCTTCCCAGCAGCACCCATTGGGATGGGAGCAGCCTCACAGCCAGCCAAGTTCACAGTCAAACTCTCTCCTCCGAGGGCCACTAGCCGCCAAGCCAGGCCCTGGATGCCCTCCAGATCCGCTAGCCTCCAGCATGAATCACAGACAGGCTCTCATCCCCAGTCCCTTTGGGGACTTGGATAAATAGCTGCTCTTATGCAAAGACAAAAAAAAAAAAAAAAAACCCTAATGGAAAGTATGCCCCAAATGTTGAACTATATTTGGTCCAAGAAGAGCTGCCCCTAGATGTCTCCATCTTGTTCAGATTTGTCTTTGTTTCCCTGCCAAGGCTGGCTGAGCTCCCTTATACTTGCTTCCCTCCAGAGGTGCAGGGTCCTGGCCAGCCAGGCTCCAGGGTCCTGCCACATCTTCTGGCACCATGGCCCCTTCTGTTGCCATCGGTTCCTTGGCCGAGAGAACAAGGCAAGGCCCAGAGCACAAGGGAACCCATCCCAGGCCACTCAGCACCCTACCAGGCAGAGGATCACCTGGGTAGGCTGATACCCCCTGAGGACTCCCTTCTGCAGGAGCCCCAGTGAGATCAGTGGGTCTCCCGATTCCTCCACTCCCCCGCATGGAGGGAGAGGGAAGGGCAGGAGCACTCATTCCTCCTGGGGATTGGAATACGGACAACAGGCTGGAAGGAGCCACAGAGATCATCCTGGCCAGCCTCCCCTCCCACACCAAAGCTTCAGAGTCTGGGGCTAAGGGCATCCTGTCCATTACAATAGTGACCCAGCTTCCCATCACTGGCCCCACCTCACGGTACTGCTGAAGGGCTTCCTTACTTCTCCTTCTAGTTAATACTCTGTGCACTTGCATGGGAAAAGAGTGGCTTCCCATGTTCTTTATGGTAATAATAATGTTTTAAGGTACCAAACATCTCATATCAGAGTGCTGGGTTCAAGTACCGGTTGCTCTACTTTTAATCCAACTCCCTGCTAATGCATCTGGGAAGGTAGAGGAAGATAGTCCAAATCCTTGGGCCCTTGTCATCCATGTGGGAGACCTAGAACAAGTTCCTGGCTAATGACTTTGGCCTGACCCAGCCCCAGCTATTACAGCCATTTGGGGAGTAATTCAGTAGATGGAAGAGCTCTCCCTCTCTCTCTCTCTCTCTGTATCTCTCTTTCCCCACAACCTTTCTGACTTTCAAGGAAGTAAACAAAGAAATCATTTCATTTGTTTATTTCAAGGAAGCTCTGCTCTGACAGTGTGATGCCTCAAACATGTTGTCTCCTTAGTTAAGAGGAATGAGGGCAAGAGAGGTGAAAGCTGGAGTTTCTCCCAGCCACGCCAGGAGAGATGCTTCCAGTCCTTGTGCGAGAAGACAGCATCCTCTGGGAGCCTCCACCCTCTCCCCAGGTGCTCAGCACAGACCAAGCCCCACAGACCAGGCATGGATCTCTCAGTCTTTATAATGAATTTTATAGCACAAAGATGAACGGCTCTGTTTCCCCAGTCCCCCTGAAGCTTGCAACTGCTGTGGGGAGGGGAACCCTCCCTGATGGTGGGATGCAACCTCTGAGACATGACCTAGTCTCCCAAAGCATCCAAGGGAAGGGTCTAGCGGACTTCCTAGGTCATATCCTCTCAGGGTGGAATCAGAGATCAGCAGCCATGGTGACTAAGCCCCCCAAGGGGTGGTTCTCTTCCCCCACAACACTCACCCACCCATTCCATGGCAAGGCCACCATTCAAAAATGACTCAATCAGGAAGCTCAACCTATGGCATGGGTTCAGCTGGTGGGACTCTGTGTCAAGGAGAGACACTGGGTGCAGGGAAGAAGGAACTGGAGCCAAGAGATGCCAAGAGGATGCCAGGTCCAAACTTGAGGACCAAGGGACCCTTTCCAGTGCACGCCTGGCCCGTGCAACACTGGATGCCACTGTCCGTGTCCCTTCCCATACATTCCAGCCCATAGCTGCCTACCCACCTCACCCCTGTCCTTAACTCCTCCATTCCAAGTCTGGTACCCACTGTGACTTTACACTACTGCATCCTGTGTCCTGCTATCTGGGGAGGCAGCCTCTGCTCCTCGCAGGGACTCCCCTCAAACCGCTGTGCACTCTTGGCCCAGAGGCCTCATCAGGTGGTGAACAGAGCCAAGGTGCAGGTGTGGAACAAACCACTTGGGGGCTGTTAGCTAGGCACCTCCCCACTCCGTACCTGGCATTTCATTTAAGGTTGCCTTGGAGAAGGGGATTCTGTTACTTTAGGAAAGAAATGCATTTTTAAGGGTCTATTTCCATTGTAAGATTTGCTACTTTTATCTCTAAATCAGTTATTTCTTTGAGAAGCAGACACTTAGAGAGAAGAGAGCCTACTCCCACCCATGGGCTCATTTTCCAAACACCTTTCAATGGCCAATGTCAAAGCCAGGAACCCAGAACTCCAGCTAGACCTCCCACATGGGTAGCAGGGGCCCAATCCCTCAAGTCATCACCATTACCTCCCCAAGTCAGCATTAGCTGGAATCTAGGGTTAACAGAGCTGAAGCTCCACCCCAGTTATTCTAATGTGGGACACAGTGGTCTTAACGGGCATCTTAAATGCTAGACTAAACTCCCGCCCAAGAAGCAGCATTTTTACACCACAAGCCTCAGTATCTTTGGGGATCTCTGCCCCAACACAGTGTTCAACATCTGACTCTGAGTAGAACTGAGGGACCAACAGGCACCACAGGTGACGGGGCGCCTTCCTCCAGATGTGCTGGTGGCATTCCACCTGGGGCCTGCCACAGTGGGGGCAGCCTCCGACTCAGGTCAGAGTCCTGGGTTTCCTTGGAGGGTCACTGGGAGAAAGTTGTTGTGAATTTGAGGGAAAAAGGAACCCAAGGGTACAACATCTTTTATTCAAAGAGCAAGCTGATTCAGAGGCCCCTTCCTCGGTCTTACTCATAACCAAGCTGGGTTCCAGCATGAGCCACAGGTGCTCATCCAATTTTGCTTCTATTCACTTTCAATGTGAGGGTTCCATGGCAGAGGTTTTTAAGGAAAAGGTCTTGCTGCTTAAGAATAATTTTTATAAACACTGATCTGGCTCATCTAAGGGGTTTTCAGCCACCACACACCGGAAGCCAGCTGAGAGAAAGAAAAGTCAACATGCATTGAGTGTCTACTGTGACCAAACCTTCTGCCTCTGATAATTCCTTACATCCTCATGGTCATTGGCTGAAGTCTCTTCTAGCCATTTCACAGGTGCTAACAAATAGCTCAAAGAGGTTAGCTGAGTGGCATTAGAGTTATACAGTCAATATTTGGTACAGTTAAGAGTTATATTCAGCTCTGATCAGCACCAAAGCACGTGTTTCCCAAAGGACCATGATACAGCTAAAAAAACAAAAAGAAAAAAAAAAAAACCCCTGTACGTCTCAAACATGGGACACAGAAGCCAACACTGGAGACCTCCCCAAATGTCTGGCCCAGCATTCCTGGAAAAGAACGCTGAGTGGCTGCATGCAGAACACCACCTATTTGGAGGTGGGCGTCTAGCTTTGCCTGGTTTTCCTATTTTCACCATCAGATCTCATCCATCTTATGTGTTGGGTCAACATGCATCTCTCAATTCTCTGAATCGAGCCACGTCCAGGTGATCTCGAGCAGCCTGTGGAGGGGTATTTACAGCCCTTAAAACATTTTCCCAGGGCAAGCATTTGGTACCACAGTGAGCATTACCGCTCAGGAGCCCTGCCTCCTATATGTCAGCGCCTGGGCTCAAGTCTTGGCTCTGTTCCTGATTCCAGGCTCCTATGGATGCCCTGGTGTCGGCCCAAGCATCTGGGTCTCTGTCAACCACATGGGAAACTTGGACCAAGCTTCCAGATCTTGGCTTAATCCTGGATCGACTGTTGCAGGCATTTGGGGAGTGAACCACCAGATAAAAGATCTCTCTCCCTCTCTACCTTTCAAATACACTTATCAACAAATACATTAAAAAAAATTTTTTTTCCCTCCATGGGCAAGGTCACCCCTGGTTGCTGCTCCCTTCTGGTTAGCCCTGAGGTGCCCCACGTAGGGCCCAGGCAGGTCCCAGAAGTGGTTACTTACCCAAGTTGGGGTCATACTCGCTGATGAACCTCTTGGTCAGAAACTTCACTGTCAAGGCTGCAAGAAACAGAGAGCTGTTGGCTGAGTCTCTCCAGGGCACCCCAGGCAGCTGGCCCCTGGACCCGCCCCGCTCATGTTTACCAGGCCTTTCTTAGTTTGCAGGTTCCCAAAGCTGACACCAAGCTCAGCTCTTTGAGGAAATAAAGTGGGGTGGCTGAGAAGTCGGTTTGAAGGACCCCAATGACGTCAGGTGACTGCAGAGCCGAGTCCTTATAGGTGTACTCTGGTTTGACTGGTTTCTGTTTTTCTCATGGCAAGAAAATCAGTGAGACATAAACTTAAGGGGTGTCTGTGAACTTGTACTTGGGGGTCAGTCCAGACTCAGGGAGCCAGTTAGGATCAACCTGGCAAGAGTCCAGCAAAACAAACAAACAAACAAACAAACAAAAACAAATAAACAAAACAAAACAAAAAAACCCAGCCTGGACAAGCCTGGTGGGATTCTGATGAGGGGGCAGGGGCAGGATCCAGCCAGATAGGTCGGTGTCCCGGGGCAACATGCCCTGGGCCCCCTGCTCCACATCTCCAGTCTTGGCGTTCTCCGAGGCCTCTGCTCTGGCCATGGGGCCCCAGCAGAGTGCTGGCCTTTAGAACAAAGTCCTTCCTGTGGAATGCTCTGATTTTTTTGGTCTAGGGTTTGAGCAGAGGAGGGCAAGGGCTAGCTGACCATCCCGGCACTCTTTCCGTGTCAGGCAACATAGTCAGGCAAATCCTTAAAATTCTTTCCTAGGATTCCTAACAAGGTCGGTTTGCAAAGTAACACCCAGGGAATACATATTTTAGAACTGAAATTTCTCCATTTAAAGTAGTCGCTGGCTTCACAGAGCTACGAAGTGCAAGTTGATTTCCACTGGGAAGGGGGCAAATCTTTTAGGTAGGAAAATCCAGGATTGCAGAGTCCCTCCTCTGAAACAAGGGAACCCTCCAACCTTTCCCAGGGAGAGGCACAAAGTATTCCCCCCAGCCTGGGGTGGGGAGGATGGACTGCAGGAAACCCCTAGCCAAAGGAACCCCCTATGTCCGCCAGCTGTTAGAGACCCTGCATGGCAGGTGGGTGGGCAGACCCTTGTTTCTGGCTTCTCTGCCTATAGGGACAATGTCCCTTCTCCACCCCTGGGTGACAGCTGCCAGGAGCAGGGAAGGCAGCGGTCAGTGTTGGCAGAAGGCATCTTAGCATTGGAAGCCCTGAGAGTCTGATCCACTAAGGACAAGTTGGAGCCACCTCTGCATCCAGGATGGCAAAAAGAGTGTGTGTGTGTGTGTGTAGGGGGGGGTGCCTTGAAGCATCTGATTAAAGCTAGGTGGTGTGCTCAGAGTCCCAAGAGATGTGGGGACAAGAGGTGGGAGGAGTGGGGCTGCACCTTTGGGTGGGGGGTTGATTCCAAACATTTGTGGCCTCTCATCAGTCATCCCACCCACCTCTCATCCCTGCACCGGATTCTCAGGGAATATAATTCCAAGGCTCCAAGAGGCTCCCAGCAGGGTCGTTGGTGCCAGGAGGCGGGGTGGGGTGAAGGTGGTGGAGGCAGGAGAGAGGAGCAGAGAATTGGGGGGTGAAGGGGACAGAGAAGGGGAGAGAGGTGCGGGGGTCCCAGGCACAAGGGGCAGCAGACAGTCGGGGGAGCAGAAAAGAGATCCCAATGATGGAGAAACTGAGGCAGAGGAGCTAACCACGGCTCCCCCGAGACCCATCTAGTGAAAAGTGCAGGAGAGGACCCGATCCCCGCCGTCCCCTGCCCCAGTGCCCAGACTTCAGTCCCCTCTCACCCCCGACCGTGCCACTCACCGGACTTGCCGGCCCCTCGGCGCCCCAGGATGGCCAAGTTGACTTCAAGGGGCGCGCTGTGCGCCGCGCTACCCGCGCGGGGCTTCCCGAACACGGAGGTCATAGCGACGCGGCGGCAACGACCCGCGTCCCCAGCCCCCCGAGAAACGCACGCGGGATCCCCTGCGCTGGCGGACCCCAGGAGCCGAGCGCCCAGGCGGCCGCGCCCCCGCTGCCCCGGCCGAGCGGCGGGAGGAGGAGGAGCAGCCGGCCGGCGGGCGGGGCGGCGCGGGGCTCCGCCGGCAGAACTCCTTGTAAGGGCCGCGGGGGCCGCCCGGCGCCGGCATGCTCCTCCCGGGCCCTGCCGGCCAGCAGCGTCCCCGCCTCGGGGCTGGGCCTCGCACACCACGCTGGGCTCTTCCAGCCCCTCTGGGAAGAGCCAGACACTGTGAGTCCCGGGCGGTAACGGTGGGAGGTAGAGGGAAGTCGTTCCCGACTTGACCAAAGAACATCCACTCAATCTCTTCCCACCAGCAGGAAACTTACCCCTCTGCTTTCCCACCAAGCCTGCCTCCTCCTCCAGGAAGCTTCCAGGGTTCATATTCTGCCTTGCCCTCTCTGGGCGCTGGTGTGGGGTATCACTGCAGAACTTCAGCTTGTTGGAGGACTGTGCGGAGGGCCCCTCACTAGGATTTCCTAGCCAGCGCAGGTTCACTTTAGACCAACCCGTGCTGG
Source organism: Ochotona curzoniae (assembly GCF_017591425.1). Lineage (NCBI taxonomy): Eukaryota > Metazoa > Chordata > Mammalia > Lagomorpha > Ochotonidae > Ochotona > Ochotona curzoniae. The sequence continues at coordinate 69,053,915 of NW_024467122.1, forward strand.
CGGGGTGCCTGCCATTTCTTCCTGAGGGAGTTCCCTTAGTGGCAAATGTTTGTGGCTTGTTGTATAGATGGGGTGTTGATTTTGAAACCCACCCACCCTCAACCCCCGCTTGCCTACAAGTGTTCCCTGTAAGCCTGACAGGACTCACCTACTCACATCCCTTGGGTTGAACACAGTTGTGCCGGAGACAGGGCAAGGGCCTCCCCTCCTGCTGCCCAGTCTCCTAGGATCTGGTACCTTCCTTGAGGTATCAGTGTGCTTGTGTACAGGAAGGACAGGTGGGTCTTGTCGCTGCTTGGGACCCAGCTCCCTGATAATGAACACCCTGGTTGGTAGCAGAAAAAGTACTTGGGTCCCTGCCACCCATGTAGAAAACCTGGATGGAGTTCTGGGCTCCTGATTTTAGCCCGCCTCAGCCCCAGTTGTCACAAGCAAGTGGAAACCGAACCAGTGGAAGACAGATCATTATGTATCTTTTTATAAAAAAAAAATTATTTGCTTTTATTGGAAAGATAGATTTTTGCAGAAAGATCTTGCACCTGTTGGTTTGCTCCCCAAATGGCAGCAATGGCCAGAGTTGAACTGATCTGAAGCCAGGAGCCAGGAGCTTCTTCCAGATCTCCCACATGGATACAAGTTCCTAAGGCTTTGGGCCATCTTCCACTGCTTTCTCAGGCCAGTAGCACGGAGCTAGCTGGGACATGAACCATAGCCCATATGGGATGCCAGTGCTTATAGAATAAGCCAGTTGAGCCATCACACCAGCCCCTCTATCTTTCAAATAAGTACAAAAAGATTGATGTGGACAGAAGGTAAAAGGAAACGTGAAAGTCCATGATGTGACTCGGGCCTGGTAGAAAGACAGCATCAGCCCTTCGCCCCATGCCTCACCACCTTCTAGGACCTAGCACGCCTTACTTTTGGAATGCATGTCAGGCTCAAGCAGGGAGGGGTACGGGAGCCTCAGAACCCCTCTTTGCATCCTTTCCCTCCTCTTTCCCACCCACTTATCCCCAAGAGAAGCCAAGGAAGTTCAGCCCAGCAGGCAGAAGTTCAGGGTCAGGACTGGACAGTATCGTCCCACTGAGCAAGAAGGGAAGCAGGGTGGGTGCTTCTGGGAGAGCATGATAAAACCACAGTTTTAGGAAAACTCTGGGTCCGGGTGGGGGGGTGGGGTGGCGGGGGTGGGATAAGCTTAAATGGCGCCCTCAGGCCAGAAGCCCTCACACAACAGCTAACAGCCTCTGGTTTTCTTTAAGAGAAAGTGGGAGCCAAGTTTTAGCCACTTCCTGGTGCTGGCCCTGGGAAGAGAGTCTGGACAGAGTGTGCAGAAGAACAAAGCTTGTTGGAGTACGGCTGGAGGGAGGGCGAGCCGGGGACCTGCACAGGTTCAGCTGCGGAAATCTGACCTGGCCACATCCTGGTGTGTGTGCTGATGGGGACAGGGGGTTGTCAGCACCTGCTTGTTCTCGGGGTCCTCGTCTTCCCAACCCAGGCCAGGCCGGTGTTCAGCATGGTGGGTGAGATGCCTCTTGGACAGCCCACATCCCGTATCCAGATGTTTGAGTCCTGCTTCCGGCTAATGCATAACCCAGGGGTGGGGGCAGCAGGTGATGGCTCAAGTGCTTGGATCCTGGCCACCTACATAGGGATACCAGACTGGAAGAAAAAAAATTATTGATTTATTTGTCAGAGTTACATAGAGAGGAGATACAGAGAGACTCTGTCATCTGGTGGTTTGCTCTCCAGGAGCCTACAATAGCTGGAGCTGGACCAGGCCAGAGTGTGGAACCGTGGCCTTTCATATGGGTGGCAGAGGCCTAAGGATCTGGGCCTTCTTTTGCTGCTTTTCCCAGGCCATCAGTAGGGAGCTGGATGGGAAGTTGTATGAGATGCCAGTATCACAGGCTGCTGCTGCTTTTTATTTATTTATTTATTTTAAAATTTCTTTATTTTTATTTGAATTGGCAGGCACACACAAGAATCAGGTCTGGGATTACCTTAGATGAAGTTTCTTTGGCCTAGTCTCAGCTGCTGCAGGCATTTGGGGAGTCAACCAACAGAAGTAGGATCTGTGCCTCTTTCTTTTTCTCCACCTTTCAAATAAATTTTAAAAGTAAATAAATAAATAGGCATACTATTAAGGATTAGATATGAAACTGTCTCACATGCAGATTGTCCCACAACTCAAAAAAGCAAATGCTCGCCCCCCACTCCTGCAGACATGAATGGCACATACTCCACACACCCTGACAGAGGAATTTGGGCCCTCATGCTCAATTTTTTAAAAATATTATTTATTTTTTATTTTACTGCAGCGCTGGACTCAGACCCCAGCTACAGGGAAAAATCACAGGGGGACATGACAGGCAGCTCAAGTAGGTCAGCAAGGACTGTCTACTGTCTACTGGGCTACTGGTACTGCAGTTAGAGGATGGAAAGCAAAGCAGGTTGGACAACTCTTTGTAGCGAAGCTTTGCAATAGGTTCCTAGGTTTGTGGATGCACTGAGGTGGACTTTGTCAACCAATAGACCTTGGAAAGATTTTCTCAATCCTGGTGCAACAAAGTCAACAATGTCTCAAATAACACCCTCAGAACACTTTTTAACACTCTTTCCCACTTTAGGGTGTCTAAGGCATCATCAATTGACTGTCTCCTAACCCGAGGTGCTGATGTAGTTTGACAGCAAGGAGTGGCTCTCTCCCTCTCCTCTCCTGCAGATACAGGAGAAAAACAAGAATAACAAACAAACATCTGTCCCACCATCTTCTGTTATACCTGACCCTCTTCACCCTAATCAGAGGCTCCCATGGGTGTGCATTCCTCTCAATTAAATAGGCAATATTCAAAAGAAAATTGGGCTTGATGTGATGGCCCAGTGGCTAAATCTTCACCTTGCAACTACTGGGATTACATACGGGTGCCAATTCTTGCCCCGGATGCTCCACTTCCCACCCAGCTCCCTGTCTGTGGCCTGGGAAAGCAGTAGAGGATGGCCCAAAGTCTTGGGACTTTGCACCCATGTGAGAAACCCAAAGAAGTTCCTGGCTCTTGGCTTTGGATCAGTTCAGCTCTGGCCATTGTGGTCACTTGGGGAATGAACCAATGGATGAAAGATCTTTGCCTCTCCTTCTCTCTGTAAAATGCCTTTCCAATAAACTTAATTAAATAGTTAAAAAGAAAAGTAAAAGTTAAAAAAAAAAATAAAGGCAGAATCACATAAAGAGAATGAGCAAAAGAAAGATCTACTCTGGTTCACTCCTCAAATGGCTACAATGGCCAGGCCTGGCTGGTCCAAAATCAGCAGCCAGGAGCTTCTGGCCCTAGTGCTCAGTTCTTCTGACTTCAACACAAGGCTCTTATGAGGGCAGAGGCACAGCACTGAGCCCTACAGTGGGAGCATGCAGCAGGTGCTCAACAGCTGTCCTGGAATGATCAGGTGGGACATGTACAAGTCTAGACATGGAGGGCCAATGAGGTGCTCCAGGAGCCACTCCACAGGAAGCCAGGTTTCTGGAAAGTCTTAGTTAAGTTGATGGCTTCCCTAGAGAGCCATTGTGAAATCATGTCTGTGGGCTTGCAATGTGAAGTGCAGATGTCAAAGCGAAACAGAACCTAACTCCACAGCCTTCTAAGTGAACAAACGAGGTTTGGCAAGGTTGGCTCACTTTTGCAAGTGAGTGTGGTACCGGCGTTCAAAGCACACACAGCCATCTGGACTCCTAGCCCAGTGCTCTTCCTCAGGTCCAGGCAGCGCAAGTGACTGTCCAGCCTATCAGTGCCTGTGGGAACACCACTGAGGATGGAAAGAGCAACCAGTCTCCCAGGGCAAGGGCTGGGTCTCTCCTGGCAATGTTAGGACTCTTACACTTACTTACTTGTCTTACTCTTACACTTGACAGATTCCTGCTGTTGCCTGTCATTGTGGTTGGGCTGGGGTGGTGCTCCAGAGAGCTGCAGTCTGAGCTGACTCCTCCCCTGGTTCCTACTCCCAGCCCGGAACGGAGTGGGAGGCTGATGTGGGGTCGGCCAGGGCCTGGGAAACTCTGTGGGCTGCCCACAGGCAGGCTAGTTCCTTGTCTTCTCCAAGTCCCAGAGGGACACTCAGCCTCCAGGAAGAGGAAGCTCTCACCGCAGGCAGCCTCCGGCTAGGCCTGGGGGTACTTAGCCTAGCCTCAGAACCACAGTCCCACCGGAGGACCCTTCCCCACCGCCCAGCTGCTGGAGATGGAAAGTGGGCGGTGCACGAGCCCCAGCCAACTCAGGCCAGGGCTGGACTTGGGGAAAATCTGAGAGCTCAGGAACCAATAAGCAAGTGAGCTTCAGTGGGGGAGTGGTTTACATTCTTTGTGCCTCTTGCTATGGAATGGTTCCATCTGGATGTGCCTGCTAGCTGCTAGGTGTCTGGGACACCCTGCTTGGGAGGCACCTGTGTTTCCAACACTTGTGCTGTAGCCCCATATCCTGGAATTCAGCTCCTAAGCATCTTTGCCCTTACCTGAGCCCCAGAGGAAACAGCTGAGGCAAGGCCAGGGCAAGAGAGGGGCAGGTAGGCTGGTGTCAAAGAGCAGGGCCTGGGGTTAACAGGTAGGGTTTAATCCATTCTCACATCCTGGTTCATGAGTGAGGACAAGTCCATCAGACTTCCAAGCCTTGCTTTTTTTTTTTTTTTTTTAACCTCTGAAATGTGAAGGCAAATATCCCCTCCCCTGCTACCACTTGGGTCACCAGGAAGGGTATGGTCAGGAGCTGGCATTGCAGAGAGAGGGACTGACACGCCTGCTGCCTGGGCATTTCAGGACCTTTCGGGCAAGCAGAGCAGCTGGCACCATGCCTGGGACAGTATTTGTGGGGACTTTCACTCACCCACTCTGCCTCCCCCTCCTCCCCTTCCGGTACTGCCCCGGGGTTGAGTGCAGGTATTTCTGGCTGCCTCCCCCAGGCCGCTGGCTTCCCAGGCTCACACTGTGGTCCCCACATCCAAGCCTGGCTTTGAGGAAGCAAACTGGGTGGATGTTTCCTACTAGAGCAGGCTCCTCTGTGTGGCTCTGCAGATTCGCACCTATGTTTCCTAATGGGATGAAAGTTTCCCTGCCTTCCTCTTGTTTCCTGCTTGGTCACTGGCTGGGGAACATGCCAGAAGTCGTCTTGTAGGTGAGGACAGGTGCCTGAACTTCTCCTTGAGTGGCAAATACAGTCCCACTCAAATCTGGGCCTCAGTTTGCTCACTTGCAGAGTAAGGAAGCAGAGAAGAAAGAAGAGATTCATTAAACTTCCTCCCATTCGACAAGTAGTAGTTGGCTACCCAGGAAAATTCTGGCTAGTTGGAAGTGTTAAAAAGTGCCCTGGGGCGGTCAGCACGAGACCTGGAGGCTCCCAGTCTCAAGCTGTAAGACATTCTGTTAGGTTAGCCGCCTCTTTGCTCTCAGTTGTCCACTCTGTACATGGAAGTGCTGAACCATCTGTGCTTGATGTTGCTTCCAACTGGGACCTCCTGACCAGAGCCTGCCTAGCATTGGCAGCACAAGAGGCAGCAGAGCACAGCGGTTAGGGGCACACGCCCCAGGTCAGACTCGCTGCTTGCAGGTGGTGGCTCTGCCACTCTCTGGCCATATGACTAGACCTCTGGGTGCCTCTGTCTGTCTCTTTATCTATGAAATGGGGCCATTCTAGGCATGGTGTTGCTAGAAGCAATCCATGGAGAGTGTTTATTAGATGGGGGGAATGTGGATACTTCAGAAAGTTTGTAGAAATGAAATTAAAAGTTTGTTTTGGTACTAAAAAAGGAGAAAACTATGCATAGATCTCTCATAATAGGCATTGTCCATGAACTTTTAAAATTTACTTATTTCAAAGACACACACACAAAAGCACACACTTCCATCTGCTTGTCCACTCCCCCAAAATATGTAACAGCTGAGGCCTGACTTCAGGTCTCCCATCAGGATGTAAGGAGGCAGGAGAGCAGTTAGTTGTGCTTCCTCCAGGGTCTGCATTGGCACAAGGTTGGGGTCAGGGGCGGCCCGACAGAACCCCAGACACTTCCATATGGGACACTGGCATCTGAACTAGCCGACTGAATGCCTGCTCCTCAAGAAGTTTTTAAAGATGCTTCTTAGTAAGACTGTGGCAAGAGCTATAGTAGCCAAGTGCTTACTACTGGGATGTCTCCACTTAATGCAATACAAGAGTTAACTATTATTACAGCAAGAAGCCCCTCTTCTCTTCCACGGGGGTCTGATCACCTCAACAGCCCCTCTGCTTTTCCCCACCCCCAGGCATGGAGGAAATGGGCACCTACAGGGCTTTTATTGGCCACTCATCCGCCCTGCAGGGATGTTGCTTTCTCCAAGTGACAGAGGAGAAAGTGGAGACCCAGAGAGACAGGGCTAGCCCAGGCCTGTGGGCTGAAGTCTCTTCTGCCTCCTTCTCTGGCCGTGGTGTCACCGGCTCAGAGCTAATGCTCATTTCCCAGCTGAATGACTTTAACAAATCCCCTAAGCCTTGTGCACTTCAGTCGGAATGCTTTACGGCCGTTGTCCCAATACTGTGAAACAGGTGTTATTGTGGGCCCCATTTCAAAGACCGAGTCCCGGGAGGAATTTGGGTACTCACACAAGGGCACACAGGTGGTGTTGGTGTGCGTTCTACAGGTCCTGCTTGTGAGCAGCCCCTCGCAGTACCCTGCAACGTGGCAGTAGCTACGAAAAGCAGTTGAACACACAGGTCTGTAGGTGGCCTATGGGCCCGCAGCCACCCCGCCTGCGGGCGACCACATCACATGAGCTGCACTATCTTTAGCCGGGACGATATTTATATCCCCGGGGGAAGCATTTTCCGCAAACCGGGAGGCCCCAGCGTCTGCATTGGCCTCCACCCCCGCCTCTTGCTCACCATGCCGCGGGGTGCAGAGGCTGCAGTGCAGATTTGGGTGGGCGGCCAGCTCTTCGAGGCTGAGCAGGCCCTGCTGGTAGAGCACTGTGACTTTTTCCGCGGCCTCTTTCGCTCGGGCATGCGGGAGGCGCGCGCAGCCGAGGTGCGTCTGGGCGTATTGAGCGCTGGCGGCTTCTGCACAACGCTGCAGGTGCTGCGCGGCCAGAGGCCCGCGCTGGAGGCTCCCGACGAGCTGCTGCAGGCCGTGGAGTGCGCCGCGTTCCTGCAGGCGCCGGCGCTGGCACGCTTCTTGGAGCACAGCATCACGTCGGACAACTGCACGTTGCTGTGCGATGCGGCCGCTGCCTTTGGCCTGCACGACGTGTTCCACAGCGCCGCGCTCTTTATTCGCGACGGCGCGCACGAGCTGGCGGCCGAGCTGGTGCTGCCCGAGGCCCGCGCCTACGTGGCTGCCCTGCGGCCCAGCAGCTATGTGGCCGTGAGCACGCACACACCTGCACCCGGCTTCCTGGAGGACGCATCGCGGACGCTCTGCTACCTAGATGAGGAGGAGGACGCGTGGCGCACGCTGGCTGCGCTGCCCCTGGAGGCCAGCACGCTGCTGGCAGGTGTAGCCACGCTGGGCAACAAGTTGTACATCGTAGGCGGTGTGCGTGGGGCCAGCAAGGAAGTGGTAGAACTGGGCTTCTGCTACGATCCCGACGGCGGCACGTGGCGCCAGTTCCCCAGCCCGCACCAGCCGCGCTATGACACGGCGCTGGCCGGCTTCGACGGCTGCCTCTACGCCATCGGCGGCGAGTTCCAGAGGACGGCCATGAGCTCCGTGGAGCGCTATGACCCGGCGGCGCGCTGCTGGAGCTTCGTGGCCGACCTGCCGCAGCCAGCCGCCGGAGTGCCCTGCGCCCAGGCGCGCGGCCGCCTTTTCGTGTGCCTGTGGCGTCCGGCAGACACTACGGCCGTGGTGGAGTACACGGCGCGGGCAGACACTTGGCTGCCGGTAGCCGAGCTGCGGCGACCACAGAGCTATGGTCACTGCATGGTGGCCCACCGCGACAGCCTCTACGTTGTGCGCAACGGGCCTTCCGACGACTTCCTGCACTGTGCCATCGACTGCCTCAACTTGGCCACGGGTCAGTGGACTGCGCTGCCCGGCCAGTTCGTCAACAGCAAGGGCGCGCTCTTCACAGCCGTGGTGCGCGGAGACACGGTCTACACCGTGAACCGAGTCTTCACCGTGCTTTATGCAATCGAAGGCGGCACCTGGCGGCTGCTCCGAGAGAAAGCCGGCTTCCCCCGGCCGGGCTCCTTGCAAACCTTTCTCCTGAGGCTGCCCCTGGGCGCTGCTGGACCTGTGGCCTCCACGACACCAGAGCTGTGATCGCCCCCTCCTCCCTCTGTATCCCTCTGGCGGTGCGGAGTGGGGTGGGTGGGAGACTTTACAAGGAGCTGGTCTGATTTCTCCCTGAGCTGTGACAGAGTATGAGGGCGGCCTTAGGGACTTCCAGGAACTTAGCTCCCTGTTGAGACCCTGGGCTCTCAAGCCTTCTGGTGTGAATGGTACAAGAGGCCCTGGGGCTGGATGGTGGGGTGGGACGGGTCTCAGTGTCAGTGAGTGAGGGGGGTGTTGGTATTTGAAGAACCCAGGTTGGTACTTGAGTGGTCATGGAGCACAAACAGGCATAGGTTAAACAAAACTGCCCCAACTGCCAATCAGCAGGCAAAAAATAGGCATCTGCTGTGTACCTGACACAGTGCTGAGCCCAAAGAGAGTTATTGCTAGAAAGTTTTGTGAGACTTAGATTCTCGATCTCCAGAGTTACAGGACAAGACAGTTTGCCCACACTTCCTTGATGCAAAAGGGTTCAAGACAACATGCAAGGTCTTTAAAAAATAATAAGAATCCATCTATGGGGGCCAGCACTGTGGCTCAACAGACTAACCCTCCACCTGCAGGTGCCAGCATAACATATGGGCTCCAGTTCTAGTCCATGCTGTTCCGTTTCTGATTCAGCTCCCTGCTCATGGCCTGGGAAAACAGAAAAGGATGACCCCAGGTCCTTGGACCCCGGCAACCACATAGGAGATGCAGATGAAGCTCTTGGCTTCAGATCGGCTCCGCTCCAACCGTTGAGACTATTTGGGGAGTGAACCAGTGTAGGGAAGATATTTCTGTCTCTTCTGCTCTCTCTGTAAATCTGTCTTTCTAATAAAAATAATCTTTTAAAAATAATCCATCTATGCTATTATTAAAGAAGGTACTGAAGAAATCAGGCCAATGGGACAATAGAGGAAAACTGTGTCACTTTAGGGAATGAGGTGTCTACAGGCAGGACCCGGTTAACTACTTAGCTTCTAGAAGCACAGGTTGTGACTTCACAGACTAACGGCTCAGGGGGTGTTGGGAGTGGGGGAACAGGTGGAAGAGGGTCTCTGAGCCCAGTCTGGAGGGAAAGCAGCCATGGCTGGAGACACTCCAAGAGGGCTGTGGCCAGCTGAAATAGCACAAATCCAAGGTCAGCTCGGAGTGAGATCCCAGGGTGAGAGGAAGAGTCCCCACAACTTCTCCAGGAATGTGCAGCCTCAGGGGAGCACCTAGAGTTGTTCATCTCCCCTTTGGCTAGGGAAGTAGACTGACTACCTGGCTTGAGGGTACTCAAGAAATTGCCCACTGCTGCCTCATCTTTGCCCCCTCCTAGCCTCTGCTCCCACGCTGCTCTGTCCCCACCTCGGCACAGCACAGACTGATGCAGTTCCTCAGCGTCCGCACTGCTCATCGGCCCATTGGCTGTGACCACCATGAATGTGTATGTGCTTGTGGGAGCATGTGCACATGTGTGGCCTTGCACGTATGCAGGTGGTAACAGTGAGCTTCTGTGCTGGTAGCCAAGCAGGAACACTTCCCCACCTGCAGGATAAAGTGATGAAATTCTGCAAGTAGTTGTGGGGGCTCAACCCCCACATCTAGACCTCTGCTGCTGGATGGGGCAACTACTCCCTCCAGTAAGGTTCTCTGACCCTGGCCCCCTACCTCCCAGCCTTTCCATGGTCCTGGGTGGTCGCCATCCTTCAGGAGCTCAGCAGAAGTGGAGAATGTAGCATCAAAACAAGGCACTTCCTGGTCATGGAGACGGGTGTCAAGGCTACCCCTTCTGGCCTGTGTCCTGAGAATAAAACAAGGAAAATTAACTGTAAGGTTTGATTGAGCTCTTCCAGCTCTGGAGGTGCCTAGGCAGAAGAGTCCCAGCAATAAACTCTGGTTTTCACATCCTTGATTCTGGGCATGCTACTTTCACTTCCCTTGGCCTCTATAGGCCGCCACAGTCCCTGGGAGCTAGACACCCCCCCCCCCCCGTTGAAAGGCAGAGTTTTCACATGGGATTCTGTTGAAGAGTAAATTTTTTTTAAAGATTTACTTTTATTGGAAAGGCAGGTCAGATTTAGGGAGAGAAGTAGAGACAGAAAGATCTTCCATCTGCTGGTTCACTCCCCAAGCAGCTGCAATGTCTGGAGCTGCATTAAAACCAGGAGCCTAGAGCCTCGGAACAGGTTTTAGGCCATCCTCGATTACTTTCCCAGGCCACAAGCAGGGAGCTGGATGGAAAGCAGGGCCGCCGGGATTAGAACCGGCGCCCACATGGGGTCCCGGAGTGTGCAAGGTGAGGACTTTAGCATGTGTCAGTGATGACTTGCTAGTTACAAAGCCTATGGAAAACGGCATCTGCAAGAAACTGGACTGCAGTGCAATGGCTCATTGGCTACCTGCTCACCTTTCAAGTGCCGAGATCTCCTATGGGTGCCAGTTCATGTTCTGGTTGCTCCACCTCCTATCCTGATCCCTGCGTATGGCCTGGGAAAACAGTAGAGGATGGCTCAAAACCTTGGGACCCTGTGCCCATGTGGGAAACCTGGAAGAAGCGCCTGGCTCCTGGCTTCTATTGACTCATTTCTAGCTGTTGAAGTTATTTGGGGAGTGAACCATCAGATGGAAGATCCTTCTCTGTCTCTCTTCTTAAATCTGACCTACTTTCCCAATTAAAAAACATAAATATTTTTTTTAAAGAGATTTGACTATTTAGTTGGGAAGGACATACTGATAGCGAAGTTGGCCAAGTTAAAAGTGAAGCCAGTTCATGTCTTCTTGGACAATAACACCATACATTTTGTGGTTCTCTTGCTGGGAAAAAAAAAGCCCTTCTCATCTTCACATGTGGGAATGTGTATATCTATGCCTACATCTCCAAGTGAGGCCAGAGGTTCCCAAAGCCTGGGCCCCAATTGGTAGCAGATTGTATAGCCACAGCACATTCCCTTGGAAAAATAAGTCTTTGCTCGCTGTCCACTGCCGCCATAGCACGACATTGCAAGGCCACTGAAGCCTCCTTTTGCTTTACTTGCGAGTCCTGGATAACTTGTTCTTACCAGCACAAAGGCTTGCCTCCTGGCTCTCCTTCCTGACCAGTGCTGAGTACCTGATGGCCAAGAGATCCGTGACATTGAGCACGGGATCTTGTAGTCGGTGGAACTTGGAGCTTGGCTGTCCTTGGGGCTGCTCAGACAGAGCCTGCTGGCTCCTGCTATGTGCTTGTTCCTTCACCCTGAGTGCCCGATCTGAAATAGCTTTGATGCCTAATAACATAGCACTCCCAGCCAACTCTCCTGCTGTTGGCTTATTTATGCTTTTAAGGATTGTAGAACTCCTCCTTCCTCCTCTTAAGGAAAAGCAAAAATCAAAACCATCCCAAGATCACACAATTGGAAGAGCTAGGAAGTGGCAGAACCTGATTTTGAAGGCACCACCATTTGCTTGTGTTCTATGCCAAGTTCCTGCTTGGCTGGTGTCCAAGGTGGGGACAGTGTCAGACCCCTCCCTCTGCCCTGCCCTCTGCATCCTCACTTGTTGGAGGGATTCATAGGCCTCTTGGAACCCATAGGAAAATGAACTAACTATCCCGAATCCTCTTAGGCTGTAGTGGATAGACTCCTGGCCACCTGGGTGGTAAGGACAGAGTAAGATGCTGAGGGACTTGCACTTTCACAGACAATCCCTGCCTCCCAGGACAGGAGGGAAGGCATTCACAACCCAGCCACGCTAGCCCTGAGGGTCCTCACGGTGATGGCTCTGTCATGCTTCTCCCAGCACAGCAGAAGGGGAGCAGGGCCCCCCACACTCCAGCAGGGCTGTGTTTCTGACTTTCCTGCCTTCACCATCTTCACCAGGGTCCTGTGAATGAAACTCGAGTCGGTCAGACTGATGCGTTGCTCTTCCACTCAGCAGCAACAGGGGCTCCTTGCCTCCTCGAGGGAAAGCCTGAGTCCTCTCCGGGTCTTCTGGCCCATTTCCTCCCTGACTCTCTCTGACCACATTCCCCAGGCATCACTGCTGTTCATAGACATGCCAGTTGTCCCAGCTCAGGGGCTCTGAACCCCAGCCCTCTGCTTGGCTCTGGTGTCTGTGAATCACTCCCCTCCCCTGGGGACCCATGCCCAGAAGCCACTTCCATTCAGAGGCCTTTCCTGACATATGTAAAATCTACCTTCCCCTCCGCTGTATGTCTCACTCCTCTCGCCTGTCTTATTTCCTTCCATAACATTTGGTATCACCTTCCATGTTGTATTGCATCCATTAAAATTTGAACTCCATGATAACAGAGGTTTTTGTCTGTTTTCACAGCAGAATCCTTAGCACCTAGAACCATGTCTAGAATGCAAGAGGAATTTAATAGACAGTTTTAAAAATAAATTCATTTATTTGAAACACAGAGTGCCAAAGAGACCTTCCATCCACTGATTGACTTCCCAAATGCTTGCAATATCCAGGACTGAGCCACACTGAAGCCAGGAACCTGGAACTCCATGCGGATCTCCACCATTGGGTGGTAGGGGCCCAGGTACTTGAGCCATCATCTGCTGCCTTTCCAGGCACATTAGCTGGATGCTGGATTGGGTGCAGAGCAGCCAGATTTGTAACTAGCACTATGATGTAGTGTGCCAATAGCAATGCTGGCCTCTTCAATAAACATTTATTGAATGAATGAATGATGCTTATCTATTGACAGACAAATGAATGCATGGATCAACCAGTCCTGGGGAAACCCAGGGCAGAGCTCCAGAGAAGGGCCCTGGGGTTTCAGAGGCGAGGCTGTCACTTCTGGTGGGACCACGGGGAGGTGATGAGCCATGGCGTCTGGGATGCACCCTGGGAAGAGAGCAGTCTGGGGACGGCTGCAGCCCAGGAGCCACTGCACTCCCTTCCAGGCGGGGAAGGTGGGGAGGCTGGGGTTGGAAACACTCATTGTCTCATGAAGGATGGCTTCTCTTGGCCGTGGAATACACACAGGGCCCGACTGTTTATTTTCCTTTGGCCCCAAGCAGCTGGGCCTCTTCACCCTCAATGCTTTGAAGCAAAGTGGCTGCCACTTGCCAGGAACAGGCAAATGAACTGTGCTACGGGAGACACAGCTGTGGCCAGCCATCACCTCTGCGCCTGGTGATGGAGGAATGGAGTAATTTTGGCCCAGCAGGAGGTGGAGGTTGGAGGGGGTTACAAAAAAGGGACTGTGCACTGTCACCCCAGCAACTAAGAAGGGCAGGGACGAACATCTAGTCCACCTCCTGTCATTATACAGACACAGGATGCCCCCTGGGCTGTTGGTTCCACACACCCTGTTCCAGGACAGCTAGCTGCCTTGTCCTCATGGTGTCACCATACTCTAGCTTCTTCCAGAAACTGGGAATTGAGGAGCGTGACTCTAAACACACACTTCCTGCAGGCTGCCTTGGGCCAAGCTTTCTTCCTCCTCTGGTTCTGGGGAGTGGCCTTGCACTCCCTTGCAGGGGCCTTTGTCTGGTGAAGGCGAACCTCCTGGCCTGGCCAGCTTTCCTCTGGCACCCCCTGTGTGTGCCCTCCCACCTGCAGCTCACTGAGCTTCTGCCCTCAAGCACAGGCTCAGCTTAGGTGCAAATAAAAGCCATAGGAAATGGAAATATCCATCTTGATGCCTTGGCCTGGCTACCCAGTGTTGGGGAATGAAGCAAATGACTGACAGGCACAATGGGGCTCCTCCAAAGCCACTTGACACTGAGGGGCAAAATGACTTTCGGAAGTTGAGGGGTAGCTGTGAACAGCACAGGATTAGTCATAGGTGCCTGGAGTGCACAGCCCCTGCCCTGCCCAAGTGTGGGTACACACGGACCTGTAGCCCTACATCTAAGTAGGGCCTGGCTCTCTGCTGCCCGTGCCAGTCATGACCATCACCAGATTAACCAAGGGATCTGTGGGTGCTTATCCTGCACCTCCCGTGTGTTCAAGATATTTTCACTTCTGCCTTCCACATTAAACCCCAAAATATCTCTGCCCTGCCCTGATCTGTCCTGCCACTAGGCCACCTGCCTCTCCTGACCTGGGGGTCATGGGACAAAGCAGGGCTTCTGGTTCTAGTGACAGGAGCCACGTCTTCCTTGCCTGGCTGCCGCTCAGCCTGCTCCATCACTCAGTGTGGTATTTACTTCCATCCTGCCCAGGGACAGTAGCCCCCAACCCAGGTGTCTCAGTCCCTGGTCACACTCCAGGGCTCACTCCTGTCTTCCTCCTCATTCAGCATAGACGCCTGGGCATCTCACCTAACCAGGGTGGCCATGCCCTGGTGAAAGGTCCATTCTGGGTCCAGGCGTCATAGTGGAGGAGGCAACAGCTCCACCAGCATTGTCGGGAGCCCCAGGGAAGTGTCCTGGGCAGAAAGCATCCCTCTTCAGGGAGGGGGGGGACTTCAGGCCTCCTGCTGGCATACAGACTCAGCTGAGCTGTGCTTCATCCGGCTTCCCACTCTGAGGTCATGGCGGGTGGACAGGATGTGTTCCCTTCATGCCAGTTCTCACTGCATCCAGCAGGCAGCTGTGGGTGTCTGCAAGGGAAACACAGCTGTGGCTAAGTCAAGGAGAATAGCATCTATGGGAAAATGGGGGGTGAAGAGCTCAGGGGTCCCAGACAAGGGCCAAGTTTAATAGGGGCCTTAGAGAAATTAAGTGTCTGAAATTACAAGGTTCAGGCCCTGGGTGCATGATAGCTGGGTGGCAGATGAGTGGCAGGTGGACGACAGATGCCTACTCCTTTCCAGGGTAGGCAGGGCACTCTGGCAACAGGCTAAGATGACTCACATCAGGGGAAGCAGTTATTCTCAAGGACGTGGAGTGTCACTTAAGAGTCTAGCAGCTAAAGTCCTTGCCTTGCATGCACCGGGAGCCCATTCAGATGTCGTTTTATGTCCCAGCGGCCAAACTTCCCTTCCAGCTCCTTGCTTGTGGCCTGGGAAAGCAGTCAAGGATGACCCAAAGCTTGAGACCCTGCACCTACATGGGAGATCCAGAAGAAGCTCCTGGCTTCCGGCTTTGGATCAGCTTAGCTCCGGCTATTGTGCCTGCTTGGGTGGTGAACCAGCGGGCGGAAGATCTTTCTTTCTGTATCTCCTTCTCTCTGTATATCTGCCTTTCCAATAATCTATATGTTATTGTGTGTGTATATATATATATAATATACTATATATATACATATATTATGTGTGTATACATATACATATGTATATGCATAAATCTTTAAATTAAAAAAAAAGAAAAGAAAGCATGATGGGACGTGATGTGCCCAGCACCTGTTGGAGTTGATAGAGATGTTGACTGCTGGAGGTATATGGGCCCCACCATGCAGTGGTGGACCACACCATGCAAGCTACCATGGGCTGGTCTGGCTGCGGTTCTTGGTATCCTCATGCCCTTGCTTGGCATCCACTGAATGTCCCTGCATGACCTGGGGTGACTTTCTTTATGCGAAGAAAAAAAAAAAAGGAGAAAATCAGCCTTAGGTTAAAAATCTTGAGCAATCAAACAGCACATGACGTTGTGTGGGTAGCTGCCAGAGGGCAGAGAACACACGTCTCCTGCCGGGGTGGCCTTATAAGGGGAGGTTTAGGAGGAGGCTGGGTAGGAAGGGGCCCCCCGCCAGGAGACTGGGAGGCTGAGCCAGCTTGGGTGCACCAGCATGGTGCTGGGCCTGGCGCCACAGGGGGAGCTGGCAGAGGCCCTAGCTGAGACAGAGCCTGCCTGTGGTCCCCCTGTGCCACTGTCATCGTTGCCTCCTGTGAGATCAGCCCAGTCCCGTGGGCCCCCTGCTTTGGGGCAGAGGCCCTTTCCCCTTGTGGGCCCCGCAGACCTGGCACCAGCTGGTCTGGGAAGCAGCACAGGCTGCAGGTAGAAGACTTGTCCATGAGTGGTTGTTGGGCAGCTGCCGGGCTCATTGCCTGGGCCGCAGTGTGCCTGGGACATGGGATTGTGGCTTTTCTTCTGCGAGGAGGTGGCACAGAGCTGAGCAGGCTCCTCACACAGATGGGTAGGGTGTTGAGTGGTCCCTGCCCTGGACTCGAGGACTTGGTTCTCGCCCAAATTGGGATCACCCTTGTCCTCAGTAGGGAGGGACATATCCTGAACTGTCTCCAAAAGGGGGCTAGGACAGAAATGTGTGTGTGTGTGTGTGTGTGTGTGTGTGTGTGTGCATATGTATGCATGTATATGTAAGACTAGGAGATACTTGGTTGTCCAAGCCTTCCTGTGACCTGTCATGTCCAGGAACAAACCCTAGTCTTAGCACCTAAGAGTAAGTAGAGCTGGATACCTGGAGGTTCCACACAGGGGTGGGGGACTCTAGACGGAAATGTTCTTTCCCAAACCCCACAAGACCCCATGTCACCCCGGTGGCGCATGCTACATGAAGACACAGGGATGGTCCAAGAGAAAAGGGTTATGAGGTTGTCCCTTCCAGCTGCTAGCCGTGGCTATGCCTAAAACCCCAGCACTCAGGGGCCATTATTCAACTGTGGTCAACTTCAAAGGCAGAGTGTTCCCTGCACAGATCAACAAAGGAATTCGCTCATCACCAGAGAAGATAGGCCAGAAAGAAGCCAGCCTGGGGGTTGGTGGGGAGACTCAGCGTGTGGAAGGAAGAGCTGAGAGTGGAGGAGGGGCCTGGAAGAGCCCAGGGGAAGGGTCCTGACTGTGACCTTAGGGTGTATCCTCTTTGCTGTCCCTAGTCTAGAAGGATCAGAGCCCAGGGGTCAGCTGGCGATGCTGCAGGTGCCAGGGGGTCCATGCTGTCAGCCACAAAAGCAGATACAAATGGAGGCAAGACGAGCAGAAGCAGCTGGCTGAGGTGAGGAGGAACAGGGCCAACTGTGCCAAGCTGAGCTGTGGCAAAGGCCCAGTTAAATTCTATAGCATGGTCCGCTGCTGTGGTCTAGTGGCTGAAGTCCTAGCCTTAAGCATGCCAGGATCCCATTTGGGCACCAGTTCTAATCCTGGCAGCTCCACTTCCCATCCAGCTCCCTGTGTCTAGTCTGGGAAAGCAATTGAGGACGGGCCAAAGCCTTGGAAGCCTGCACCTGCATTGGAGACCCAGAAGAGCTCCTGGCTCCTGGCTTCGGATCAGCTCAGCTCCAGCCATTGCGGTCACTTGGGGAATGAATCATCAGATGAAGATCTTCCTCTCTGTCTCTCCTCATCTTATTATATATCTGATCTTGCAATAAAATAAATGAATAAATCTTTAAATCCTACGGCAGAAAAAAAAACCTAGTTGGTGTGATTGGTCAGCTTTGATTACTGCGGTGGGGCCTGAGGGTCCCAGCAAGAAAGAGTTCAATTGGTTAGGGGGACAGTGTGCATATTTCCCTAGAATGGGGACATTTCCCTGGAGCTGACAGCCAGAAATGGTGGATGAACTCTCGCTGCTGTCAAAGGGAGGTTCCCTCCAACTTATCAGCAGTGCAACTCATAGCACAGAGGGACAGGGAACACCAAGAATGTGCAGAAGTTGCTTACATCTGCACACTGAAAGCCTGGGCTCAGCTATTCCCCTAGCCTTCTCTCCAGAGAATCATCTTGTCCGAGACCCTGCTCCCAGGGCTTACAAGGAGCCACCAACACTGCCACCTGACCCTCAGCATTAACATACAGACTGCCGTTTGTCCAGCAGCAACCACTTATTTATTGATTGATGTTTATTTGAAAGATGAGTTGGAAGAGGAGGCAGAGCTCTTCCATCTGTTAGTTCACTCCCTAAATGTCCACAACAGCTGGGGCTGGGCCAGGCTGAAGCCAGTTGCCAAAAATTTCCCCCCAGTCTTCCATGTGGGAGTCAGGGATATTG
Organism: Ochotona curzoniae; assembly: GCF_017591425.1. Classification (NCBI taxonomy): domain Eukaryota; kingdom Metazoa; phylum Chordata; class Mammalia; order Lagomorpha; family Ochotonidae; genus Ochotona; species Ochotona curzoniae. The sequence continues at coordinate 69,071,999 of NW_024467122.1, forward strand.
TGCTGGCATCCCATGTGAATGCTAGTTCGAGTCCCTGCTCTTCCACTTGTGATCCAGTTTCCTATTTTGTGCCTGGGAAAGCATCAAAAGATGGCCTAAGTGCTTGTGCCCCTGTCATCCACATGAGAGACTGGAAGGGAATTCCGGGCTCCTGGCTTTGGCCTGGCCCAGTCCTGGCTGTTGTGACCATTTGGTTAGTAAACCCGCAGATGGAACATCTCTCTCTCTCTCTCTCTCTCTCATTCCCTCTCTGTCTGTGACACTGCCTTTCAAATAAATAAATCTTTTTAGAAAAAAAAAAGTGCTTCCGCCCAGTGAGGCTGTCACTGGGGACAAGGTTCTTCCAGGTTTCCGAGTCTGATTGTGAAGGCTGGAGGTCTGCTGTCCATAGCAATGCGATCGGGAGGATCTGAGTGCAGGCAGTAGTGCCTGTGGGAGGACAAAGGGTGCTGCCGTGGATAGGTAAGCAGCTGTCAGTGACCTTGCCACAAGCTTTCTGTGCACCTTCTGCTCCACTCTCACCACTGCCAAGTGTCAGGATTGACCTTTTATAGATGAAAAACTGAAGCTCAGAGAGGCTGTGTGACTTCTAAAAGCAAACCAGATCTGCCAAGGCTCTAGATCTGACTTTAGCATCTGGGTTTCTAACTACCATACAGTTTTTTTTATTATTATTATTAGTAGTAGCAGTAGTAGTAGTAAGATTTATTTATTTTCAGGGTCCGGCACTGTGGCCCAGGGGCTTAAGTCCTCACCTTGAAAGCACTGGGATCTCATATAGGCGCTGGTTCTAATCCCGGCAACCCCACTTCCCACCCAGGTGTCTGCTTGTGGCCTGGGAAAGCAGTCAAGGACAGCCCAAAGCCTTGGGACCCTGAACCTGTGTGGAAGACCTGGAAGAAACTCCTGACTTCTGGCTTCGGGTTGGCATAGCACCGGCCGTTGTGCTCACTTGGGGGAGTGAATCATCGGAAGGAAGCTCTTCTCTGTCTCTCCTCCTCTCTGAATATCTGACTTTGCAGATGCACAGATAGAATGAGACAAAAAGATTTTTTCCCATCTGCTGGCTTATTTCCCAAATGCCTGCAATGGCTGGAATTGAGCCGATCCAAAGCCAGGGGCCAGGAACTGGGAGCTTTTTCTGGGTCTCCCATGAAAATACAGGTTCTCACAGCATTGGGCCATCCTCCACTGCTTTGCCTTGCCATAGGCAGGGAGCTGGGAGGGAAGTGGAGCAGCAGGGACATGGATTGGCCCCCAATGGCATGACAGTGTTTGCAGGTAGAGGATCAGGCAGTTTAGCCATTATGCTGGTCCTAAAAATGTTACAAACTAACAGTTTGCCCCTTGAGGTACCATTTTTAAATTAAGCAACAGCTTTCTATAGCTGAAGAGATTTTGGGGAAGGTGAGAGAGGGATGGTAGGAGAAAGAAGGGCAGGGGTGGGGAGAATGAGTAGGGAACCTGTTAGTAGCCTCTGGTGAGGGAATTTAACAGAGTGGCAGCTGGAAGCCAGATGATCTTATCAGAACATGTAGATGGTTTCAGACCCAATGATGCAGCTTAGAAATGGACTTGACCTTAGCCAGAAGGCTAAGAGGTGATAGAAATGGAGCTCTAACATTAACAGTCTTTTTCAAGCATACTTTCATTTTTGGCAACACATAACTAACTTTATGCCATTTTGATTGTTTCCTCAAATAGCTTTTTTGTGGCAAGTTTCAAGGCCCAACCATATTTTTAATGTGATCTCACCTTGGCAGGCACCGACGCTCAGAGGAAAGTCCCAAGGGCCTAGCTGGGCCTCAGGAAACTGAGGTTCTAGCCCCAAATTTGTCCTGGGCCTGCAGAAACCCACATCCCATTCAAGCAAGGAATCTGTGGCTGAGGCTCCAAGGAATGGACAGTCTGTGTTTTTGCCAGGCCTCAGCCTCAGGGTCAGCCATGTCTGTGATCACTGCTCCAAGTCTTTGCCCAGAGTCGGGGGCAAGGACAGGCTCAATCCTGAGGGGCGCTTCTAAAGGCAAGGTGGCTGGTAATGGAAGACAACCTGGTCCTAACCTCCCCATCCCTGGAAATGGAGAATCTTAGATTGTCAGAGCAGAGGGGAGTCCAGACAGGCAGTTTCCCGAGGGAGACACGCTGGCCATGAGCTTATGACATTGTACAGAGTCCCCAGGGAACTTCCTCCTTAACAAGGATTCCCAAGGGTGCCGCCAAACTGTGCTTTCAACAGCAGAGCAGCCACACACTGGAGCTGGTATGGACAGTAGCCAGGTCTGGAAAATTCTTGACATTTTACAATTATTATTTTTTTAAATTTTATTATCCTATTTTATGCAGTTGAAAGATTTTCCATCTTCCCACTCACTCTGTAAATACCCATGACAGTTGGGACTAGGCAAGGCTGAAGCCAGGGACCAGGAACTCAATCCAGGTCTCCCACGTAGGTGGTAGGGGCCTACCACTGTCCCCTAGAGTGCACAGTAATAGGAAATTGGAAGCCAAAACTTGAATTCAAGTTCACTGATATGGGATGTGGGCATGTGCTTTCTGTTTGCTTGTTTTATTTACTTTCATTTGAAAGGTAGAGCAGAGAGGAAGAGAGATTTTCCATCTATTGATTTACTCCTCAAATGCCTGCCACAGCTAGTGCTGGGTCAGAGCCAGGAACCCCATCTAGGTCCCCCACATGGGAAGCAGGGACCCGAGCACTTGAGCCATCACCTGCTTGCTGCCTCCCAGGGTGCACTTTACAGGAAACTGGATTGGAGATACAGGCAGCATCCTAAGTAGCAGCTTAGCCCTGGAGCCACAGTGCTCATCCCAGGTAGTGGTCATCTTAACGTCTCCCCTGAAGAGAACCTGTGACCTCATCAAGTCTCCCCATATTTTTTCTGGAAGGACTGAAGCCCACAGAGGCCTGGAGCTAGACATCAACAGAATCCAAACCAGGCGCCAGGCCTCCACAGTGAACGTGAGCTTTCCACAGCAGGACTCGGGAGAGCATCTTGTCATTTATTTGTTTTCATTTCCTGAAGATCAAGGTTACTGCCTCACACAGCTGAAGGGGACAGATGCAGGTGCTTTTGACAAGGCTTGTGGAGAAGATGGTGGTTCACAGCTGGGCCCCGCTCTCTCAGTTGGTTTTGTGTTGTCAGTTGCTTTGTTAGTCCAGCTTGACTTGGATAACTCAGTTGGGTTAGCCTCATTACAGGGGCCTCAGCAGTTCCAGGCAAGCAGGTTGGCGCAGTCACGGGGCACAAGCCACCAGCTCCTCTAGAGCTTGCTCCCGATGGTTGCCGTGGACCAGCAGCACCTCCTTTATGCGGTCATGCTGGAAGCCCATGTCGCTGAACTGCTCCCAAAGGCGCAGGAACTCCCCCGCCTGGAGAACAGGAAGCAGCAAGGGCACTAGGGGCTCTGCCCAGGCCCACCATGCCTCCTCCACCCCAGGCCAGGTGAACTTGGTCCTGGGCACTGGTACCTCTGGGGGGGTCTCCCCTTTCCTCCCTCTACTGGTTCCCCTCCCATCATCACTGCTCCTCCATATCCTCCTCCATTTCACTCCTCCTCTGCCCCCCATCCCATCCCACACCTGCTCCTCCTCTCCAGGCCCGCTCCTCCCTGGAGCCCAGGGTCCCTGCTGACCTGGCTCTCTGAGAACTGGAACATCTCCATGGCCTCCTCCACCAGGCCCTCCTCGTAGCCCTGGCGCAGCAGCCGGTCACAGGCGCTGAGGTAGCTGAGAAACTAGGACAGAAGTGAGCAGACAGGGCAAGGTGATGGTAAGAGGGGTGCCAGGGGCAACAGACAATGTGGGTGTGGCAGGTACCCAAGGGCCTTACTGAGGCCTGAGCTCAGGGACAAGTGGCCGGAACAACCTCTGATTAAATTGGTGTGGCACTGAGGGCCAACCAGGAGGAACAGAGACCTCCTCTGAAGACCTGAGGGCAGGTGGACAGTAGGTCCAGTTATCCCAGGCAGAGACTGGAGGCCTGGAGTAGGGCTGTGAGTCCCCATCAAAGTGTATGCAAAACCCAGGCAGGGAGCTGACCAGGCTATGCACCCCAGTGTCTCTCCAGCTTGCCCCAGACAACCCTACATATATGGCAGTATCTGTTAGTTCCTTGCACGCTGGTGAGGGCCCACGTTGTCATGGGAAAGTACACCCCTACCCCAGTCTTTTTTGAGCCCCTATTGTGCTGGGGGCCACACAGGAAGCTCCCATGGGTAAGAGCCCCTATTCAAGTCACTTCCTGCTTGTGATCACTTTCCCCAGGGGCTGATAAGCCTCCCTCTGCACCTCCCAGTTCCAGAACTCAGCCCTGAGCCAGCCTTTCCCTGTTCCTAGGAAGCTGTTCTGGGCCTTGGGCTTCTGGGAGCCCCATGCTTCCCCTGGTACAGTACACACATGGCTTGGGAATCACCTCCCTTCATCCTTCTCATCTCTTAATCACGAACTTCCCACTCCAAGAGGCAGGGGCTGCATCAGCCTCACCGTGTCCGAAGCACAGTGGTGGGCTGCAGGAACTCAATGAAGGCATGCCTGTGTTTATGGAAGAATTAAGCATGACCTGGCTTTGCTGGGGAGATAAACAGATCCAGGGTCATAGTGCCAGGGAAATCACAGCAGGATTTAAGCCTCTAGTCTGGGAGAACGAGGAGTCTGTGTGGATGGGGCTGAGTAGGAAGCACCTGCCCATTTGGGTTATCAGTCTTCCAAATAATTTAGCTCCTACACCGCAGCTTCCAACACAAGCAGTTTCAGTGCAGAAACAGGCTCAGTTTGGAGCTGTTCCGAGGAAACTGGGGAGGGGCCCATGTGAGGCCAGGGATCTGCTTGGAGATCTTCCTGGCACCCCCCAGCTTTGCTCTGAATATATCTTGAAAACCACTCAACTGTGCCCTCCTCTCCCAGGTGAGGACAGTGAAGTGTAGGCAGGGAAGGTGACTCAGCATCCCAGGATTAGTGCTTTGCCTCCCCAAGGGTGCCAGGGGGCACCGTGAGCTGGCTCTACAGCACACAGGAGGAGGGCAAGGGCAGCAAGCAGATATTGTCCTAACCTTGTGGCTCGACACCTACTTGTCCACAGTGGTTCATCCCCAACTCCCCTGCAATGGCTCACGATCTCAAGGATGCTCATTACCACTGTCCTCAAGAGCTTCAAAGAGCAACTGGTACCTGGGCCTCAACTGGAAGCTCTGACATCACAGTCCTGGGATGTGGCCTTGGCAATAGGACTTCTTTTCATGGCTCCCTAGGGCGCTCTGATGTGTAGTCAAATTGAGAATCACTGGGTCAAGGGATGGTTGGTTCTGATCCATGCCAGCTCAGGCTGTATGCTGGAACCTTCCGCAGACCAGTTATGATAACGGGTGGGGGAGGGCCCTTCTAAACAGGGCCTGGGAATCTGCATTTGTAAAGAGTTAGCTGCCCTGTCATCTTTTGGGTCTGTGGGACTGCAGGAACAACCAGGCATGCTCCGAGCCACAGGGCAGTTGAAGACATGATGGCCCCTTTAGGCTGGGGCCTCCAGAAATGACTGTTTCCAAAAACACAGAGCCTGGCTGAGGAGCCCTTCCATGTGCCACGCAGCAGAAACCAAGCCTTGTGGTAGGAATGAAGGATGCACAAGGCTTGCGGCGCCTCCTTTCTTCTCTCTGACTGTCTCTCACCAGTTGTCCTCCTCCACCCTACCCCAGCCCTGGGTCATCTGTCTTACCTCAGACGAGGACTGGCTGCAGCATGCATCTCTGTGGGGGCGGGTGGGGGTTTATGCCATCTGAACTCATAGGCATTGCTTGTTTTAGGGCAGAACTTCACAAAACAGTGGGAGGACACTTAGTGTGGCAGGATGACAGAAGCCATGCTAAGCCCTTCCCCAACCCCAGGGCCTGGCCTCTAACTTCCTGCTGGGGAAAAAGGTCACCAGCTCATCAGGGGCCAGGCAGCTGGTCAGTGGATGTCTCAGGATGCAACGTTCCCAATGTAATGGGTTCTCCTACAGCCCACCCACCAGGAGTCAGGAGCTCAGTACTGGCCTTGGGTCAACTCCAGATAGCCCACAGCAATGGCCTGAGGCCTCAGTCAGGCTCAGGGCCTGGAGGGACTGAGGCAGGATGGCAATGCCAGTGGCTCTGGCCCTGCGCAGCTCTCCTGGCCAGATTCTTAGCCAAGGCCCTGGCTTTTCAGTGGCAGTTGCAGGCTGGGAGAGGCTTTCAACGTATGCTTCAACTGCAAGTGAACCTGGGATGCTCAGAGCAGCAGTGCTGCCACCAACTGGCGACTGTCCCCATGGGCCTCCCTGGGCTTGGAGGCCTCAGCTGAATGGAAATCAGAAAAGCTCACCAGAAATATTCGGGACTGAGGAGCTGGTGCAGGCAAAATGTGTAGTAACCGTTAGCAGCTCGCCCTTCTTTGGGGGAGGCACCACATGGGAAGGCTTCCTCCAGCACAGGGAAGGGGCTGGCATATTCAGAGGAAAGTAGAAGCAGCAGAAGAGGCACAGGGAAGGGGGGAGACCCTCCAGGCTAGAACATGACAGCAAGTTTGAGTTCCAGCTCTGGTCCAAGGATTATTCACTGGACTTTCTCTGCAACCCAGCACTCAACCACTATCAGAAATTGCAGCTTTGCCATTACAGTGTCCGCTAGATTGGAGGTGGGCGGTGGTAGTCCCTCTGTGCTTCCTTTGGCCAAATGGGTCACCTGACCAGCAGTCAACCCAGGGATCAAAGTTCCTTTTCTGTCTTTATCTCCCTCTAGCCTGCCTCATACTCTTTCTCCTCCACCAAGACAGGTCACTTAAGAGCCTTCCCAATCCTTCCTTCCAGTCTCCACTCCTGAGTCCAACCTGTCCCTCCAGCTGGGAGTACCACTTAGGTCTTCTCTGTGACGTCCAGCTCAGCACTCGGCACCTTCTCGTGCCTGCTGGCTATTTACTGCATTGGACAACACAAAGCTCCTCTTGCATCACGGAAAGTCATATTGTATAGCCATTTACTGCTCCAAAATGCAGCTCCCTGAACCAACTGGGGACAGTGACCAATCCAGGAGCAGAGGATGGCGGCTCCTCAAACGGGCATGGCAGGGTAGGGGTGGGGTTGGGTAGGAGTGGAGAGGTCCCTGATAACATCTGACACAGGAGGTAAGAGGCAGCAGGGTCTGAAACTTGCTCAAAAGTCCCCCCCGCCACCGCCCCGCCAAAAATCACACCACCATTCTGTGGTTCTGTGGTTCTCTAAAGAGAAGGAAGCAAAGCTTTTCCAAGTTCAAGTCTACCTGGTTACAGCTCCTCAGCTTTGGAGCTGACTCACCTGGCTCAGGCTCTGCCTCCCAGTCTTCTGCAGAGCCACGATGGCCCGTCCCAGGGGGTATCCCAGGGCGACCACTGGCCCAATGAGGTCTTGCTCCTCCTGGCTCAGGGCGGACAGCAGATCAGCCGTAGAATCGGGTTGTGACCTGTGGTGGTGGAGAGGCTGTGGTGCCCCCCCAAGAGGTGGCAGACAGGTGTATGGGCTGAGAGACTGAAATACAGGTAGGCTAGACGTGTCAGTTTCTGTAATGGGAGGTGACAGCTGGCTAGGACAGTCACTGCACACAGTGTCATTACCTTGCTAGAGTGTCGGCGTTGGGAGAGTGGAGGGCTTAGAGAACTGCAGACCCTAGCTGCCCACGGAGTTTCCTCCAAGAAGCCAACGCACAGGGGTGTTATGAGGTGTGAGATGGTGTGAGAACACAAATCAGCAAAAGACCTGACTTACAGGAACTCAGTTAATGCTAAAGTTCCACCTGTTGCTTAGAATCACGATAACTGCAATGCAACCTCTTGTCTGAGCCAAAATCCAGATGGTAATAACCTTGAAAGCAACACATGTTTGGGACCTGAACCCCTCCGTTCAAAGCTCTCCTTAGTGAGGGCAGTATAGAGATGGGGTGTTTCTTGGCCAGCTTCTTGTGATTGGCTGGGCTGCTGCTCGGCAGGGCAGGCAGCAGGTGGGTACCATGGTCCTGCAAGACCCCAAACAGACCCTGGACCAGGAGTCTGGCAGGAGGGCATTTCAGCTGGTTTGGCTGCCATCACCCCTACCCATAGTTCATGAGGAAGTACTGGTCCCAAGAAACTACTCTACCTCTCCTCCCAAGGACAGCCTGCCTGGGATGCATCCTGGTCCCTGCGACTGAGGGTGGGTGTATGGGTGAGGAGATGGGGAGAGCTATGACTCCCTGCCCATTGTCATCTTCTGGGAGGGTGATGAGTGCCCGCCATCACTGCACCCCAGGGTCTCCCCTCACTTTCCTGGTGGAAAATACCCACGTTGCAGGAGTTGAGTCTACCCTGGTGTCCTCAGCTCCTCTCTGCCTTGGCCTCCTGCCCCACCTGCCCCACTGCACTATTGGAACAGATCAGAAAGAGCAAGCCTGGCATCGGCATCTGGTCTCCAAGGTGAGCATGGCCCACCTGCCTCACAGGCCCTCAGCTCCCCCTCTGTGTCTGCTCTAAGCCACCACGTGCAGGGTCACTGGGCCTGCTCCAGGGGCATGAAGACCAGTAGCTTAGTGACTTGCCTAAGGTCACGCATCAGAGAGCAGGTCTCAGGCTGGGCTTTCAGGTCGACTCTCTCAGCTTTACTCTGCAGCCTGTGTGGGGCTGCCAGTCCCGACCCAGCCCACCTGCTCTGAGTGCAGATCTGTGTGTGCAATCTGAAACTTTCTTGACCCAGAGGGGACCTTTCAGAGGCAAGGGATACAAAGCAGTGGATAAAACCTCAGGTGCAAGGCCTCTGGAGGGATAAGGTGGGAGGCCTGAAGTCGACTTTATCCAACCTTACTGTACACTCACTCCTGCTGGGTGTTCTCTCTGGGTCATCACCACCATCCTGAAGCCTGTGCAGCTTGTAGCATCCTGGCCCTACTCTTTCAACACCTGACCCTCCCCATATGGTGCTAGGGCCTGGTCCCATTACCCTTCGACCAATCCTTCTTGTCTGCTGGGCTTGGCTTTCTCTCTCTCCACCGGGGTGGGGCAGGGGGAGCAGATGCAGCGAGGGTACTACAGGGAGTCACTGCAGGGATAAAACCCTCTGCAAAGCCAGCCTCATGGAGAGCCCCAGATTTTTCACTTGGACATTTGCTGAGCATCCCCTATGGGTCAAATCGAATGCGAGGCTCTCTGGAAACAGAAACACCACCTGGTTCCTGCCTGGGGAACTCACCATCGTATAGGAGAGGGACAAGGGGTGGGTCTTGGCCATTAGTGGACTTAGTGCCCCCGCAGAGGCAAAGCAAACACAGCGGGAAAAGGGGTGCGGGAGGAAGGGCTGAGAGGGCTGAGGGCCTGGGAGGGCTTGGGGCAGGGGACATCCTAGGGTCCAGGCAAAGGGAGTAGGTAGGAGCAGACAAGACAGAGCTGGCAGCCCCAGCGGGTCAGAGTTCTTACCGCGGCTGTGGGCTTGTGGCTGCGCAGCGGAGGCACAGCGCCGGCCGTGGAGGGTCGGGGTGGCAAGGGGCTCGAGCAGCAGAGGCTCAGAGCACGGTGGCCACGGGGACGGGGCAGTGATGTGCTGGGCCGGGCTGCTAGCCTGCCCTCCGAGAGCCGCCTGCAGATACCTGCTGCCGGCTCCAAGCACATGCTGCACAGCACGCCCACCGAATCCTGGTGAGGGTCGTGTGGACCTGGATCCTCCTCACTGCCGGAGGAGAGCTCTTCTTCATTCTCTTCCTTCACCTCTTCCTCCTCCTCCACTTCCGGCCACTCCTGGCTTTGGCCGGCAGCAGGTGCAGGCTCCAGCAGGTATTCCGGGCTCAACAGCAAGAGCCAGGCCGGAGGTGCCGATGCTGTCCCTGGGTCCTCATGCTGGGGCGGGCAGGGTCCTGGGATGATGGCTTCCACCCAAAAGAGGACCTTCCTTTCCAGGCTGAAGTTATGCTTTTCAGAGAGAAGGCAACATGAGGTCTGTTTCCAACTCCTGGTTTCAGGGACACCAGACAACCCCCCTGCCCTCTACACTGATCATAGCACACCTTCACCCTGGGAGGTAACCTATACCGGGGTCCAGAGATATCCATAACAGTTGGATACCAAAACTCTGCCATGAAAGACAACGGGACTTCAGGATGTCCAAGCCCCTTGGCTCCCCAATCCCGCCCCCCCGCCCCCCGCAATGTGTCCTTGAACAATGAGTGTTCAAAAACTTCCTCAGACTGTCTATTCCCAACCAGGAGGCTTTTGCCTGAGTGCCACTCCTTTGCCACTACCCCGAGATCTGTGTCTGCGCCCACCCCCCCCCCCGCAAACGTACCTCCTCCTGCTGGGGGATCCCTCTCCCAGCCCCCACCACCTCTGAGCGGTCCCCAGAAATGTAGTCATGGCTAATCTCAGCTGAACTCTACTTAGTGGGTTCTGGTGTAACTCCTAGTCCCAGATAATGAATAAGGATCATTGCATTTCATGGGGACAGATGGTGGCACAGTGGGTGGCTGGGCTGGTTTGTCCCTGTCCTCTGCTTTCTCCCAAAGACAGAACCAGGGAGCAGGAGTTTAGTCCGGCACCATGTACCTGGTCCCTTTTCCAGTTCTCCACTCTGGCTTCAGCATCCGTGACTTTGGAAACTAGTGGTGATAGCTCAGATAATCAGGTTCCTGCCACCCTCATGGCAGACCTGAATTGCATTCCTGGCTCCAGCCCTGGTTTACTCCAGGAGCGAACCAGCCAATGGAAGCTCCCTGTGTCTCAGTCTCCCTGCCTCTTCCATTTTAGAAACTCAACTGGAACCCATGTAAAAAATCCAATGTAATAATTTATAAATGAACTACAACTGAATATCCTCATCACCTACCTTTAAAATTAACAAGGGGGTATGCACTTGGCTTTATGGCTGAGATGACTACATTCCACATCAGAATGCCTGGGTTCAATATGTGTATCTGGCTTCCGATTCCAGCTTTGCTCATGCAGACCCTGGGGGTTGTGGTGATAGCCCAGGAAACTGAGTCCTGCTATGCTGGGAGACCTGGCTTCAGCATAGCCCAGGCCTGGCCACTGTGGGCATTTGGATATTGAATCAGAAGATGGGAGAATATTTCCTATCTATCCATCCTTTTTTTGTCCGTCTCTCAATTAATTTTTTAAGAAGACTTTTTAAATTATTTATTTATTTATTTATTATTGCAAAGTCAGATATATATAGAGAGGAGAGACAGAGACAAAGATCTTCCGTCCGATGATTCACTCTCCAAGTGACCACAACGGCTGGAGCTGTACCAATCAGAAGACAGGAGCCAGGAGTCAGGAGCTCTTCGGGGTCTCCCACACAGGTGCAGGACCCAAGGCTTTGGGCCGTTCTCTACTGCTTTTCCAGGCCACAAGCGGGGAGCTGGATGGGAAGTGGGGCTGCCAGGATTAGAACCAGTGCCAACATGGGATCCAATTCATACAAGGAAAAGACTTCAGCTGCTAGGCCACCATGTGGGGCCCTCTCAATTAAATTAAAAATTCCAAAAGTATCAAAGCTTCAAATATATGCTATGAACCTATCAAAGTACTAAAAAAACAGGAGAGAATTCCTTTTCACAATCTCGGGCAGACAAAGCCTTTTTTTTGCCTTAGATCAAAATCCTGAAGCCAGGACAGACATGTGCCTTGGCAGCTAAGACACTGCTCGGAGTCGTCACATCCTGACTGACTGGCCTCAAGTCCTGGCTCTGCTCTGGATTCCAGCTGCCTGGTCATGGGACCCTGGGAGAGAGTGGGTGATGGGTCAAGGACTCGGGTCTCTGTCACCCATGGGAGGGATCTGGATGGAGCTCCAGGTCCCTGATTTCAGCTTACCCCAGCCCAACTCATATGGAAATGAACAAGTGAATGGATGATCCTTTTCCCTTTCTCATGAAACTTTTAAAAAGTCCAAAAGATAATTCTACCACACAAACACAGAAATTTTGCAAGGCCAATATGCCCTGTAAACAAAGTTAAAAGACCAATGAGAAACTTAGTGATGGTGGGGTGGGGGGCAGCTCTCATATCACAGACAGAGAATGCCTAGAAATGGATGAGGAAAGGCCACAAACCTAACAGAAAAATGGGCAAAAGTAATCCACAAACAAGAAAACACAAATGGCTGTTAAGCATATGAACAGCTGTTGGCCCTCACTGCTCGTAAGAGAAAGACAAATTACAACTCTGCCAATATGTCACCTGCCTGATCCTGGACAATTCCAGTTGGGCAGGGGAGACTGGGAGGAAAAGACTTGCCAAACTATGGGGCCCAGCGTCATGGCCTAGCGGCAGAAGTCCTTGCCTTGAACACGCCAGGATCACATATGGGCGCCGGTTCTGGTCCTAGCAGCCCTGTCCCGCATCCAGCTCCCTGCTTGTGGCCTGGGAAAGCAGTCAAGGACAACACAAAGCCTTGGGACCCTGTACCTGTGTGGGAGACCCAGAAGAGGATCTGGGCTTCTGGCTTTGGATGGGCGTAACACCGGCCATTTCAGTCAATCATCGGACAGAAGATCTTTCTGTCTTTCCTCCTCTCTATCTCACTTTGCAATAAAAATAACTAAATCTTAAAAAAAAAAAAAAAGACTTGCCAAAAATGTGGGCTGGAGTGTAGGTCAATAGCTCAGGGGAGAGCAATCTGGCTTTACATCAAACACTCTTGGACATGTGCTTGTAATTCCCTCCAGCGTTATTTGCAATGGTGAGAGAACCACCCGAACTGTTCATTCAGGGGGGCCTGGCTCAACAGTGTGACACAGCCATGTGGTGTGCAATAAAGACACTGTTGAAGGAGTTTCCCACAAACTGATACAGAAAGATCTTAAATATATAATTAAGTGAAGAAAAAAAAAAGCCCAAGAGGAATTGTCAAGGAGGAAATTGTATTTTCTTGCATATAAACCTAAAGACTCTCAGGAAGAATACATTTAAAAACGAGTAACAGGGACTGATATTATGGAATACAGGGTTAAAGCACCACTTGCTATGTCCATATCCGATACTGAAACACTAGCTCCAGTCCCAGCTGCTTTACTTCAGATTCAGCTTCCTGCTAATGTTCCAAGAAAGTGGCAGATAATGGCCATCTGCGTACTTGGGTCCCTGCTGCCTATATGGAAGGTGGTATTCTGGTCTCCTTGCTTTCAGCCCAGCCATGTCTGTTACAGAGTGAATCACTCTCTCTCACCCTTTCTAGATTACTCTGTTTTCAAATAAGTAAATGTATCTTTCTTTTTAAAAATGAATAATAGAAGTTATCAATGAGGGGGCAGAGAGGGAATAGGGCAGACAAAAAGGTGTCAGAGGCAGGCCTGACACAATAGCCTAGTGGCTGAAGTCCTCGCTTTGCAAACACGGGATTTCATATGGGCACTGGTTTGTGTTCCAGCTGTTCCACTTCCCATCCAGCTCCCTGCTTGTGGCCTGGGAAAGAAGTTGAAGACAGCCCAAAGCCTTGGGACCCTGCACCCAAGTGGGAGACCCGGAAGAAGCTCCTGGCTCTTGGTTCCAGATCAGTTCAGCTCTGGCTGTTTCTCCTCTCTGTAGATCTGCCTTTCCAACAAAAATAAATAAATCTTTAAAAAAAAATGTTAAGGGTAGGTGGACTGATTGTGAGTCTATTTTTATGAATTAAGTTTGATTATAACACGACTAAGGTCACGTCTAATGGTTATATTGTCTTCGGATCTTTCTTTTTTTTTTAAGATTTATTTATTTTTATTGCAAAGTCAGATATACAGAGAAGAGGAGAGACAGAGAAGATCTTCTGTCCGATGATTCCTTCTGATGATTTTTCCATATCATTGTATCATATAGCTATGTATTATACATAAAATATATCTCCACTCATTTTAAAACCACATGAATGTATTTTCTCTTAAAAGACAGGAAAACAGGCCTGGCATGGTGGCCTAGAACGTGCCAGGATGCCATGTGGGCACAGGTTCTAATCCCGGCAACCCCAGTTCCCATCCAGCTTCCTGCTTGTGGCCTGGAAAAGCAGTCAAGGATGACCCAAAGCCTTGGGACCCTGCACCTGTGTGGGAGACCCGGAAGAGGATCTGGGCTCCTGGCTTCAGATTGGCGCAGCTCTGGCTGTTGTGATCACTTGGGGAATGAATCATCAGACTGATATTCTTCTCTGTCTCTCCTCCTCTCTATATATCTGACTTTGCAATAAAAACAAAATATATCTTTTTTTAAAAATTAAAAAGGGCAAGAAATTAAAGCAAAACTAAATCAAAATTGCCTTGTTGAGGCGCTCACTGTGGAAGAGAGGTCTCCATGGAAGGCAGCAGGGTGGAGGGATTGGATGTGATTTGCGGTCTGGCAGACTTTGTCAGAAACATTGCTGTGTCCCTTGGAAGCTGTGTGGCTTGGCACTCACATGAGTGGAAAATTTATTTTCCTGTGCCATGGTACAGGAATACTCATCTGCTAAAATGTCCTCCAAAAGAATTAAAGAGGGGTGGGCATTTGAAGCAGTTGCTAAGATGCCATTTGGGATGCCTGCACCACACATCAGAGGACCTGGGTTTAAGTTCTGGCTTCTCTTGCAATTAGAAGGAAGTATGTGATGGTTAAATACTTGGGCCCCTGCCATGCATGTGGGAGACCAAGATGGAGAGCCTGGCTCCTGGCATCAGTCTGGTCTAGCCCTGGCTGATGTGGCTATTTGGGGAGTAGACCACAGGGCTGATTTTGAAGCATAAAGGATTAATGCTGGCATCCCATATGAGTGCTGGTTCCTATAATGTGTCTGGGAAAGCAGCGGAGGATGGTCCAAGTTCTTGGGATCCTGCAGCCACATAAGAAACTCAGATGAAGTTCTCAGCTACTGGCTTCAGCCCTGTCCCCACTGTAGCCAGGGATCTGTAGCAGCAGATCTGTTCCCTCAAACCACTCAAGATCCTGCCTGACCCTTGCAAATGCCTCCTTTTCTGATTGTGTGCTCTGCGCCTCACTTCCCCAGCCCACCCCTTGCCACACACACTTCCATTTCTGCCTTTAAAGCTTCCAGTCCTATTCTTAGCTCTGACATGACCTGGCCAGACTGAGGACCTGAATTTCTGGCTTATCATTGACACTAAAATGGGATATAATCCTTTCCCTTCTCTGGATTCCACATTCCTTGCATACAAAAGGAGTGAGAGTAGAGCCAGATGCCCATACTTCTCCATGAAGTGCCCTCAGGTGGTGGAGCAGGAACACAAAAAGGCCTAGAACACACAAGGCCAGCCTCATAATTCTTGGCAATCTTAGCTTTAATTTTTTTTTTTTTTAATTCACAGAATTTTGCAACCTATCCCTGACATAGCTGTGTTCCATTTAAAAATGCAACAGGGGCCTGGCGGCATGGCCTAGTGGCTAAAGTCCTCGCCTTGAACGCACCAGGATTCCATATGGGTACTGGTTCTAATCCCAGCAGCTCCACTCCCCATCCAGCTCCCTGCTTGTGGCCTGGGAAAGCAGTTGAGAATGGCCCAAAGCCTTGGGACCCTGCAACTGTATGGGACACCCGGAAAAGGTTCCTGGTTCCCAGCTTCGGATCGGCATAGCACTGGCCGTTGTGCTCACTTGGGGAGTGAATCATCGGATGGAAGATCTTTCTGTCTCTCCTCCTCTCTGTATATCTGACTTTGCAATAAAAATAAATACATCTTTAAAAAAAATGCAATAGTTTGGCCTGCTCGGATCTTGAAGTAAACTTAACTCTCCAGGAAGTTGACACTTGAGGCTACATGGAATATCAGCACTCACACCTGTCAGCAGAGCGAGCCATGGGACATAATGGAGTTACTCCGAGGTCACCTGTGGTCATATGTGCTGTTCGCATCCCTGCCTCTTGGTGTGTCCTACATAACTGCCCCTTCACAGAGGACTCTGAAAACTGCATCTTAGCCTGACCAAGTGATTCCAATGATGGAATGTCAGCTGCAGTAGGCTGACAGGGAAGAGAGGAACTGGAGCATTCTGACAGTAACTCTCATACACATCACACAGGCAGCCTCCAGTTACCCCAAAATTTAAAGCAAGACTTGCTCAAGTAATCTTCAATGCCCAGCCACCAGCATGCCTTTTCCTCTGCTGGATTATTCTCAAACTCCTTGGATTATACAATAGCCAAGCTGCCCTTTACTTATTTTTAAGAGTTATTTATTTTTATTGGAAAAGTGGATATACAGAGAGGAGGTGAGACAGACAGGAAGATCTTCTGTCTTATGGTTCACTCCGCGCAAGTGGCCTCAATGGCTGGAGATGAGTCAATCCAAAGCCGGGAGCCTGAAGACTTCCTGGTCTCCCACTTGGGTGCAGGGTCCCAAGGCTTTGAGCTGTCCTTGACTGCTTTCCCAGGCCACAAGCAGGGAGCTGGATGGGAAGCAGGGCCGCTGGGATTAGAACTGACATCCATATGGGATCCCGGTGCATGCAAGACAAGGACTTTAACCACTACACTATCGTGCCTGGCCCCCTTTACTTATTTTTAACTATTTGTCTATTCATTTGCTAGGCAGAGAGAGGCTAAGTACTGTCTTACTTCCCAAATGCTCCCAACAGCTGGGACTGAGTGGAAACTATAGCCAGGTGCTAAGAACTCAGTCTGGCTTTCTCATAGGGGTGGGAATATTTATGCTCTCACTACTGCCTCCCAGGATCTGAATTAGCCTGGAATTAGGAGCAGGAGCCAAAGAGCAAATCCATCCACTCCTAACCACTAGGCTAAAGGCCTTCCCCCAAACTGCCCCTTACAAACCAGGAAGAAGACTCCTTTGGACTGAGCCCCAGACCCAGAGATGAGTAGAGAGACAGGCAGAGACACACACTTACCATAGAACCCAGCAGGAGCTCCCTGCAGTCTGGGACACTGAGCTCTGGCCCAGGGACAGGCTCTGTGTCTGTCACAAAGCCACTGGGGACCTTGAAGGGGACACCATCGAGGGCATTCATCCTGTCTGAGAAGAGTGGAGATGGCTTAGCAGGGCTGGGGCACGCCTCCTGGTGACAGGCAGAGACTTCCAAGTCCTGAGGACCAGGCACAGGCCTCAGACGGCTTCACCACTTCCCTCTGTGGTTGCTTGACTGAGCCCCACACAACTGGAAAGGAAGAGGCGAGGTGATGAGTTCTGCAACAGGAGGAGGTAAATGGAAGCAAGAGCATACACATGGGCAGGGCTGACTATTTCATATTCCAAACCATATTAGTTTTTCTTCAAAAGAATGATCCACAATACTTAACTCCAAAACATTTCATTCAGAGTTGTAACCCGAATGTTTAAGGGAGAAATTACATCAGTTACACAAACTCTTCCCTAGAAGAAGCATGAAATACCTGTAACTTGTTTTGATTCGAGCATAACCTTGATACCAAACAATAAGAAAACTAGAAGCCAATCTCTCATGAACCATAGATGCAAAACTTTATACAATACCACCAAGTTGAGTTTATTCCATTAGTGATAGATTGGCTTCACGTTTCAAAATCACTAAATGAGAATAAATGTGAAAAATTCTGTATCTCCATAGATGTGGAAAAATTCTTGATAAAATTAACATCTATTGCAACAAACCTTTGACAACAAGAGAATAACCTCAACCCAACAATGAATATCTCCCAAACATCTGTAGCAAATATCCCACCTAACGGCAAATATTTAAATATACCCCCAAGAGTGGCAATGTGACAAGAATAGCCCCAGCATTTCTTTGAGTCAACATCTGGAGGTACTAGCTTGTGCAAAAAGACAAGGAAATAATACAAGTATAAGGATTTCAACAGGCAGCTTAATGCACTGTGCCACAATAAGAAAGGAAGGAAGGAAGCAAGCAAATAAGCAAGCAAGCAAGGAAGGATGAAAGAAGGAAGGAAAGAGGGAAGGAAATAAATGGAAAAATAACCATTGCTTGTAGGTAATATAATTATGTGAGGAAAATACTGAATAATCTTTGAATAAAAGTCTTATGATTAGTAAGCAAATTTACCAGAGGCATTGGATAAAAGGTCAATGTGCAGAAATCAGCTATCTCTTTACACTTTATTTATGTCACATCTTCTGGGAAAAACTGGTATGATAATCTAAAATGAAATGAAATGAAAAGGGCCAATAACAGTCATGAGAACCTTAAATTAGTAAAAAGGTAGATTTATGCCATCAGGATTTTGGACAAACTTCCTTCAAAATAACAGTAATTCCAAACAGTATGGTAGTGACATGAGATCAATAGAACAGAAAGTCCAGAAACAGATTTATACCCATGTGGATCCTTGATTTATGACAAAATTGACCTCAAAAAGCCTCTGAATCAACTAAATATTTTAAATAAATATTGATATCACAACATTTATACACAAAAAATCAATTCCAAGTAGACTGTAGATCTAAATGTGAAAAGTAAAATACAAAAGCTTGAAAATAAGAGACTATATTCATGGTCTTGGAATGGACAAACCTTGCTTAAACAAATTGCCCAAAAAAGTCTACTGATAGTGGAAAATATTGATGAATTTGAATGGTTAAGAACTTCAATTCATCACAATACACAATTAAGGAAGCAAAAGTAAAAAGTCACACCGGGAGAGGTATTTGCCACACATCCATCTGATAAAGGATTCATATCTGACAGAACTTTCACAAGCAGTAATAAATGAGAAATTTCCATGGAAGCTACACAAAAGGGCATATCCAAATAGCCAATAAACATCCAACTTGTCTAACTTTGCTAACCACCATAAGAATGCTAAATGAATCAGTGGGATTTTGTGTATCACATACACAAAGCTATGAATGATTAAAATCAAACAGCCTGATGTCATCAAGTGTTGAGAATACAGAATCCCTATGTCCTGTTGGTAAGAAAGCCTATTAACATTGACTAACAGTATTTACTATAGCTCGAATTGAAGAACTATAAACTCATTCACATATCACTGCTTGCCTTTGGCTAAGATCAAGCGTAGTATCTGTCCTCATGTAGCATTTACAGCAGCCAAGGATTTGAATTTTTGATGCATTTAAACCTTGTTAAATATGGAGTGACACAGAATTTAAACTCATGACTGCCTACAATATAAATCTAGACTCCTGACCAGAGTCCAGCATTTTTGCAAAACAAGCAGAGCTTACCAAGGGAGTGTGCATCAGGAAGACCTCTGGCTCCACACAAGCTGTCAGTTCTGCCAGGATGATGCAGAAGCCTTGCTTCTTAGGGTCACTGTGTTGTCAACCTCCCGCCGTGTGTCCCTGAGCCCCCATTTGTGAGCACGTCATGTAGAGAGGGAGGGTGAGTCATCTCAGTGCAGAGCAGTCAAATGAAGGCAAGTAGGCAAATCCCTTAATTCCCTCCTCTCCTCCCCCACCTGTCCACTCCCATCAGCATCTTCCCCGTGGGACTCAGCAGGCTTCTCCACCCTGCGCCTGCAGCCTGTCTCTCAGCACGTCAGGATGTGGCTCTGACGCAGCTCCCAGGATACAGCCTCTGGCAGCAGCTGGTCAACAAATTGCCCCTTCAGTGAAATCTTACAAAGCACTTTTGAAGCCTAAGACTTAGTTATAGGACTGAGGTGTGTTAACCAAGTTTTGATAGCCTCAGGCTCATTACTTACATTGTCAGCCATTGTTCGAATTTTGAGCTATTTGGGAAGGTCACAGTTCCACTTAGATTCGAGTGTGAACTGCTTGCTATCCCACCTTCAACCCAGCACCTACCTCCTGAAGGTGCTATATACTCAGCCTGACACTTGCTTCTTGGGAAATTTCAGTTTGAGGATTCTGCCAATCACTTTAAGTCTTTAAGATGTATTTGAAACTGTATTAAACACTAAGTCACAGAGAATTTAAGCTCGCAATAGCCTATTTTGCACACACACAATTTTGTGACTCAATTGGTAAGTGTTTCAGGGTAAGATGTGATCTGCTTAAAATAGCTCTTAAATTCGGGGTTCCCTTGCTATGTACAAAATGAGAGGTACAGATCAGTAATAATGTTCCCCAGAGGAAAGAGAATGGTCTGCTCCTTCTGGTGTTTTGAAAACAGATGGGGCCTCACTGAGAACTTGGAGGCTGGGAGAACAGCCTGTGAGTGGGGAAAGGGTTTGCTGGAGAGCAAGATTCCAGGGAACAGCTGGATCAAGTCAGAGGTAGGGAATCCAGCATTGTGGCACAGTGGCCTAAGCTGCTGTCTGTGACATCAGTATTCCATACGGCACTGGTTCAAGTCCTGGGCATCCTACTTCTGATCCTGCTCCCCACTAATGTGCCTGGGAAATCAGCAGGCACTCTGGATGCCCCAGGTACTCCTGTGGAAGACCCAGATGAAGCCCTTGGCTTCTGGCTTTGACCTGGCCCAGACCTGATCCTTATGGCAATTCAGGGGAGCGAACCAGTGGATGAAAGCTCTCTGTCTCTCTCGTTCCCTGAATAACTGCCTTTCAAATAAATGAATAAACCTTAAACAAATGAGCAGAGGTAGGAGGAACAAGTGTTGGATGCACAAGCTGCCTGACTAAAGCTTTCACTATAAGATGTAATGGACAGTAAGATGTAAAAGTTGGGAGGCTTTTGAACTTCAGGCTGAGTGCTGACTCCATGCAGGTGGTGGTGAGAAAAAAAAAAAATCCCCAGAGGAGCCAGGAGGGGAGACTGCAGGAAGGCCAGACTGGGTAGGCTTTAGCAAAAGACAGGACTGTAGTCCAGCACCTCTCAATACCAGTCCGTGGCCCTGTGGTCACTGGCTGTACCTGCCTGCTCATAGGGTCGAGTGGGTAGAGGTTGCAGAAATCGGTCTGGGTGGGGCCCACACAAGGACAGCATTGTTTTGACAGCTCTCTACTGTCTCTTCTAAATGACTTCATCCTTACCCATAGCTCTAATCACCATTCAAAGAATCACGAATTCAATTTTCCAGGTCTCAGATGAGACCAAATTCATACACACAGCTGCCTGCAAGATTTCTCAAACACACTTCAAATGCAACAAAGTGAATTCCTGGTTCTCTCTGTCCTAGACCCACCTCTTCCCCGGTTCCTCCTCTCAGTGCTCAAACAGCAATATCCAGTCAAGGGCGCGAGGACTCAGTCCTGAAGCTGTCTTCCTCCTTTCTACCACTAACCTACCCACGCATCAGGTCAAGTCTCTGAGATCCAGCCAGTGGGAATCCATCTCACAATATCTTGCACTTGCACATATGGCCTCTCATGCTTTATTACTGTAACTCTGCTCCATAACATACAGAGGCCAAAGTTATCATTTCAAAACACATACCAAAGTCAGTCTTGTGTTGAAACTCTTCAGTGTTCCCAGCTGCTTTCAGAAGTGGAACGGAAGCCTCTCTAAAGCCTTGTCAAGTCTAGCCTCTGATCCATCTCCTTGCACCTTACTTTAGCCATGATCGTTTTCAACGTAGCACTTGCTATTCAGAAAGCCATCG
The DNA here is from genome assembly GCF_017591425.1 of Ochotona curzoniae. Taxonomy (NCBI): domain Eukaryota; kingdom Metazoa; phylum Chordata; class Mammalia; order Lagomorpha; family Ochotonidae; genus Ochotona; species Ochotona curzoniae. The sequence goes on from NW_024467122.1 coordinate 69,093,423, forward strand.
TCCTTATTTCCTCTCCACAATTAATTAAAAGTTTCATATTATTATTATTTTTTCAGAGTTCAACAGAAATGCCATTTCTTCAAAAAAGTTTTTTCTTGACTAGGGACTGGCATTGTCGCATAGCCAGTAACGCCGTTGCCTGTGACAACAGGCATCCTGTATAGGTGCTGGTTTGAGTCCCAGCTGCTCTACTTCTGATTCAGTTCCTTGCTAATGGTCTGGCGGTGCAGTGGAAGGTGATCCAAATACTTGGACTCCTGCCACTCATGGGAGAGACTTAGATGAAGCTAATAGCTTCTGGCCTCAGCCTGGCCCAGCTCCAATTGTTACAGTCATCTATGGAGTGAATTAGAGGATGAAAGATCTTTCTGTTTCTATCACTCTATAATTCTTTCAAACCCATACATACATATTTTAAAAAGTTTTCTTTGGGGCCCAGTGCAGTGGCCTAGTGGCTAAAGTCCTTGCCTTGAATGGGCCGGGATGCCATATGGGTGCTGGTTCTAATCTCTGCAGCTCTACTTCCCATCCAGCTCCCTGCTTGTGGCCTGGGAAAGCAGTCAAGGATGGCCCAAAGCCTTGGGACCCTGCACCCACGTGGGAGACCTGGAGGAAGTTCCTAGTTCCTGGCTTCGGATCAGAGCAACACTGGCCATTACAGTCACTTGGCGAGTGAATCATTGGACAGAAGATCTTTCTGTCTCTCCTCTTCTCTGTATATCTGATTTTGCAATAAAAAAATAAATAAATCTTTTTAAAAAAGTTTTCTTTGATCCCCAACTTTGGTTAGGTTTACCTAGTACAGTAGCTTTTAAGATTGTTTTTGATGGTGTCCCATAGTATATTTTGTGACCTAGCACAAACATATAAATGGAATAATTTTCACCATGACTACATGATACAAATATCACCTTTTATTTCCCCCTACTGTACTATAGAAGTCTGTCTGGGGGAGAAAAAAAAAAGCTGATAGATCTATGCATAGAGAATACTTAGTATTCTGCTTAGCCTCAATAAACATTTAATAAATATTTGGACAACAAAAACTATACATCATTGTTATACTTTGTTATAACAATTTTAACTAATTACTTTATTTGTATACATTTCTCTACTTGAGACTCAAAAACAAAGAAGGCAGGAATCTTATTTGTTTCTTTTACAAATTTCTAACAGGGCACCTAAAACATGGCATTTAAAAAAATCATCTAGGGCCCGGCGCAGTGGCGCAAGTGGTTAAAGGTCCTTGCCTTGCACGCCCGGGATCCCATATGGGCGCCGGTTCTAATCCCGGCAGCCCCGCTTCCCTTCCAGCTCCCTGCCTGTGGCCTGGGAAAGCAGTCGAGGACAGCCCAAAGCTTTGGGAACCTGCACCCGCGTGGGAGACCCGGAAGAGGCTCCTGGCTTCGGATCGGCATAGTATCGGCCCGTTGCGGCTCACTTGGGGAGTGAATCATCGGATGGAAGATCTTCCTCTCTGTCTCTCCTCTCTGTATATCCACCTTTCCAATGAAAAAAAAAAAAATCATCTAAGAACACAGTTCAAATCCTGGTGCTCCGAATTTAGCAAGCAGGAGCAAGCTGAGAAAAATGCTGCTCTGCAAAGTAACTCATTCAAACACCGCTTGCCTCAAAAATTTGAGATCTTTGCTTCAGAATTTAGCACTACTGGCAAATAGAATCTGTATTAGAAACATTCTTCTCGAGTGGGCAGATGTCACAGGGTAGGACTTGCTGTGTGGAGTCACACAATAGTAAACACTGTATGGGAATAATCAGATTTTCTCTAAGTATTGAAACATTTAGCTGGAAATGCCTCAGTCTGGGTTCACGAACATGAATTGTTCTGCGTGTATTTCATAGCTTTCATTCAGGACTTACTGAAATGGAACAAGACTCACTTTGTACTTACCCTGTAATCCCCAGCTTTCCTAGGGGGGCCGGACACACACAAGTGAACTGCTAGAACAGATGGTAGAATCCCTGCTAAGCTTCTTGCTACGAAAGTCACATGCACCTAGGAACATGAATGGCTTTAGAGGGATGAAATTGGTTGGGTTGTGGCCACAAATCCTTTGACAAGATAAACTCAAGTCACTTGGAATGACTATACACAGAACTAACATATAACCAATCTTTTTCTCACCCTCTCCCAATCTTTCCAGTACTTATCTAATTCTTGAAAAAAATACATATTAAATTTTTTTTAAAGGGGGCAGGCAACATTTAGCTTATTAAACTGCAGGTTGGGATGCCCGTATCCCATAGCAGAGCACCTGGGCTTGAGGCCTGTAGCGCCTCCTGATTCCAGCTTCCTGCAAATATGCTCTCTAGGAAACATCAGGTAATGGCTCAAGCACTTGTGTCTCTGCCACCCCATGTGAAAGGTTATCAACTGGGTCTGGTGTGACAGCCTAGTGGCTAATGTCCTCACCTTGCAAGCGCCAGGATTTCATATGGGCACTGGGTCGTGTTCCAGCTGCTCCACTTCCCATCCAGCTCCCTGCTCATGGCTTGGGAAAGCAATAGAGAATGGCCCAAAGCCTTGGGATCCTGTATCCATGTGGGAGGCCCAGAAGCTCCTGGTTCCTGGCTTCGGCTGTTGCAGCCACTCAGGGACTGAACCAGAGGATGGAGAATCTTTCTCTGTCTCTCCTTTTCTGTGTAAATCTGACTTTGCAATAAAAATATTTAGGGCCCGGCGCGGTGGCGCAATGGTTAAGGTCCTCGCCTTGAACGCCCGGGATCCCATATCGGCGCCGGTTCTATCCCGGCAGCCCCGCTTCCCTTCCAGCTCCCTGCCTGTGGCCCGGGATGTCGCGCCCACCGACCACCGACCCGCAGTGATGAGCAGACACGATTGAAGCCTTCCGCAGCAGTCTTTATTGTGCACACCAAGATTGAGAAAGAGGAAGCCCCGACCCACCTTTTGCTCTCACTATTATAGAAGGCAGCTCCGCCCTACCGGCTGTTCATAGGCCAGCCTTCTGATGATGTATTGATCATGCCTCTGGAGAGACTTACGGATAGGGCAAGGGCTTAGTCCACGCGCCGATCACGGGCCTGCCCATGTGCTGTATTACTGCGCCTGCGCAGGCGTCTGCGCAATTCAGCCAGGGGTGCGTGACTAACGTCACTACTGCTGACGTGCTCTCTCCCGCCAGGCGCCATCTTAAGGCCTCGCTGGACTTGAGCCAAAGGCAGGTCAAGTACAGGTCAAGTACAAGGCTCACAGCGGCTCACCACATCTCCCCCTTTCTTCTTTATAAGAGACGCCTGTCTTAGGTTGTGACAGGACAACTCCGAAGCCCGTCCGGAAGGATCATTGTTGCGCACCAATGACCTCCTGTCTTAGGCCGGATGATTGTCTGTCCCCTTACCCGTCATTGGCTGTCAATTATAAAGGCAAAAGCATTGGTTTAACCAGCCGGCCGCCCTACTGTGTGCAATGGGAGAGACCCCGACAGTGTGCAAGGGCCGGCCTCGAAGGAGACATAGTACACCCACTTAACTCGGTGCAATGCCACAAGGGCTCGAGGTGCTAAAGCTGAGTGCTAGTCTTCCTTCGAAAGCATGGTCAACCATGCCATAGGAGACGCGCCCTCTTGTAAGGCTAATAGCGCCTGGTGGATGATGACTCGATCTCGCGCAGCCCTCTTTCTCATACGCCAAAGGCAAAAAAGGGCTAGAGCTAATCCTCCACACAACAGTGAGAGCAAAACCCCCACTCCCGCCCATTCCTTCACAGGGGCTGCGATGGTCTTGATCCAGTCTGTCATGGAGTGTGCTATTGAAGGATCGACTCTGGTGGAATTAATCTGCACGATCGCGATCCTTAGATCTTGTTGAAGCTCGTCGAACTCTTTGGTCCAATTTCCTAAAAGATAACTAGACAGTTGTCTGGACAAATTAGCAGCATGTGAGCCATTAACAAAAGGAACCGATGTCACACATAGGCCAGGAAGACGCCATTGACAGCCTAATTGTGCTACTTCCCACAGGGTGTCGACCTGGTCTTGAACCAGATCGACTCTCTGATTCAAGACCATCAGGCCCCCTTTTAGGTGGCTATTAATGTGGGCCTGATTTTGTAAGGCTTGGGCTGTAGCAGCAGAAATGTTATTTAAGGCAGTGGCTGTCTGTACAGTGGTGGAAAGGGCCACGGCCGCCGTAGCGGAGGCTGCAAGAGCTACGGTAATAGCGGCTATCAGAGCAGCCGTTATCCCAAAATCCCTCTTCTGACGATATAGGGTCAGAGCAGTGGGGGTGTCCACGGGCCAGGGAAGCCATCTCGGGATGTGCATCACAACAGCTCCATCCCAGCCATCAGTGGCATTCCAGTATTGTGCCAATTTGCATCATTTCTCAGAACAATTCAAAGACGACACTGGTTGGCCCGTAGATTTAAACAGCAGAAACAAAAACGGAGGAATCACACAAACTGGAGTGGAAACAAAACTCTCTGTCCTAAATTCTTTGGTAACATTTAACGAGGTCTCAAAAGGTTCCGTAAAATTCCAGGTAACATTGGCAAGCATTATCTTGCCTCCTCTCAACATTGAAAATGGTTGCAAATCTGTACAAGATCCATTAATTCCACAAAGAAGCCACTGATGCCAGGGATTCACAAAAATAGATTGTACTGGATTTTGATATGTATAATTAAGGCCACTATAGGAGTTATTGCGCCAGGTACCCATAGCAGGAGAAAAAGTATATTGGCCTCGTCTGGCCCACATAACCATGGGGGACTGACAGGAGGTCCATGGTTTCAAAAGTTTTGATGAATAGGGCGTGGAACAACGGGGCATCCATTTTGGCTGTGATGGAATCGTCAGATTTCTATTAAGATGGCGGAGTGGCATAGCCCCGAAAATTATGGTGGCATTGGCAAAAGGAGCGGCCTCAGTAGATGGCGACTGTGTGGACAACAAAGTTTGCCTAAGCCATTGATCTAGCTTCTGTGTCCAGGTTAATTCTGGCTGATCTATTCATGTAGTTGCCTGTGGAGAAAAGTAATACAAGAATAATCCTCGCTGGCAGAGCCACTCTAAAACTGAAAACACAGGGAGCCACTCAGATCCAAATTATAGCTTGTAACATTGGCCTCTTCTAAATCTATAGGCAAATATGGCAAATCAAGGGTCTCATTTGTGGTAAAAAAGCGAGGAAACACAGCCGCTGTATGGGTGACCGGCAGGGGCCGTGGAAAGGCAGTTAGAATGCCCCAACGATGCTCAGTCATGGCTAAGCTGGATAGAAGCAGCACCCCAACTGGCACTAACAGGGTATTACCCCGAAAGGGATTCACGATTCTCATCCTTGGCAGCGTCCTCTTCGTCCTCTTGCGAAGGCGCTGCTTCAATCGGGCCTGGACAGCTGCGGGTCAATCGTGACGGAACCCAAATCGGGACTGGAGCATCCTGTGGAAACACACAAATAGCTCCTCGAGCTTGTCTTATTACCGGGTCTGGACCTTTCTATTTAGTTTCTAATACATCCTTCCATTTGACCCATGACTGTTCTTTAGTAGAGGGAAGGGAATGCCGATCGGCGGCGCTCAGGCCTTTCTCATCCAGCTGTAAAAAATTAATGGTAAAAAGGGCCAGGGCCAAAATGGCCCGAGGGCTATGGCTAGTGAGGCCAAATGAGTCCCAGGCGGTTCTCTGTTTTTGTATGTATTCTTTAATGGTGCGATGAGCACGTTCAATTATTCCTTGTCCTTGTGGATTATATGGGATACCAGTAATTAATTTCACACCCATCTGTTTGCAAAAGGCGTGAAATTTCACCGAAGTATAGGCAGGGCCGTTATCGGTTTTGAGACATTCAGGTTTACCCCACGCGGCCCATGCTTCTAAGCAATGTTGAATTACATGAATAGCCTTTTCCCCAGGTAGTACTGATGCAGAAAGTATGCCTGAAAAGGAATCAACAGATACATGAACAAATTGATTTTTCCCAAAGGAAGGGATGTGAGTCACGTCCATCTGTCATAGTTGATTAGGCCTCAATCCTCTGGGGTTAACCCCTTCATGCGGGACAGGCCTAAATTCGCAGCAGGCAGGGCAATCAAGAACAATCTGGCGTGCCTCTTTTCTAGTAATCCCAAATCGAAGTCTAAGGGTCTGGGCTGAAACATGAAACTGTGAATGGAATTGGCGGGCCTTCTCCTCTGAGGACGGTGGAGACACGAGCATCATCATAACCTGAGTCCTGGTGGCGGCGTCTGCAAGAGCATTTCCTCTAGTTAGTGGTCCCGGTAGACCTGAATGGGCTCGAATATGGGTTATATAAAAGGGGTGGTTCCTATGCCAAATGGCCTGTTGAATTTGTTTAAAAAGATCTGCCACCGGGCCGGACCCTGAAATAGAGCATAGAGCCAGCGGCCTCCAAAACATTCACCGCATTCACCACATATAGGGAATCAGAAACAATATTTAAAGGCTCTAAAAAGGTTTGTAAAGCAAAAAGCACCATGTGACATTCCACTCTCTGAGGAGAGGCCGTTGGAAAGGACTTAGTTATTACCCTCTCTTCGACAACCAGGGCTCCAGCTCCTGTTGAGGAGCCGTCAGTAAAAACTGTCAAAGCACCAGAGAGAGGATGAGAGCTGGTTTTCTCTGGAAAAACCATAGGATGTCGCTGTAAAAATTGTAATAATGGGTGTCTTGGAAGATGATTATCAAAAACTCCCTGATAAATAAACATTAAAATGGACCACTCATTATTGCATGCACTCAAAATTTGTAACTGTTGAACAGTATAGGGAACTACTACGCGGTCTGGATAGCGCCCAAAATGACACAAAGCTAACTTTAACCCTTTAAGTACTATGGACGCGACCGCAGATGGATACCATTGAATAGATTTAATCTGAGAAACCTGAGAATGGACCCAAAGTAATGGGCCTTGTTGCCATAGCACAGCAGTGGGAAAAACCTCTGTAGCTAACACACATAATTCAAAAGGCTGATCTTGATCTAGCCGAACTAATTGAGCCTTCTCTATGGCCTCTTGAACTTTCACTAAGACCTGTTGTGCTTCAGGGGTAAGTGTACGTCGGGAGGCAAGATCAGAATCGCCTTCAAGTAAGGCGAACAGGGGCTTTAATTCCTGAGAAGAAATCTTAAGAAAGGGTCGTAACCAATTAATATCCCCCGCTAATTTTTGAAAATCATTCAGTGTTCGCAAATGAGAAATTTTAAGACTTATCTTTTGAGGCCTGACATATGTTTCTGTGATTAAAGATCCTAAGAAGGCTTTTACCTGTTGCATTTGAACCTTCTCGGCTGAAACTATAAGGCCATAATTCTGTAGAGCCCGCTTCAAATCAACATAAATTTGTAATAACTGGTCTTGGTTTTGGGCACAAATTAGAATATCATCCATATAGTGGACAATACGAGCTGTTGGAAACCGGTCTCGTACCGGCTGTAACACTTGGGCAACATAAAGTTGGCACATGGTGGGGCTATTAGCCATTCCCTGGGGCAATACTTTCCATTGATAGCGCTTATCCGGCTCTTCATGATTAACAGAAGGAATAGTAAAAGCAAACCTCTCCCTATCTTGCAATGCTAATGGTATAGAAAAAAAGCAATCCTTTAAATCAATTACTAATAACGGCCAATATTTAGGGAGGGACGACAAAACTGGGAGGCCCCGTTGAACGGGACCAAAACATTGCATCTGTGCATTCACAGCTCTTAAATCATGCAAAAGACGCCACTTTCCTGATTTCTTTTTAATAACAAAAATAGGAGTATTCCAAGGAGAAACAGAGGGCTCTAAATGTCCCAAATGTAATTGTTCCTGGACTAATTGTTGAGCAGCTTGGCATTTCTCAGAGGATAGCGGCCATTGGGGAACCCAAACCGGTTCGACTGTTTTCTACGGTATGGGCAGCTGCATACCAATGGCTGCTATTAAAAACCCAGGGGGGTGCTGAAGGCGCCGTAGACGGAGGGACGGTCACTAAAGGCGCCACGGATGGGGGGGAAAGCGTCGCCGTGACCCTCTCCCCCTTCTTTCTTCTCTGCCTGTTTCTTTCTAGTTTACTTCCTCTCTTGGTGTCTGACGTCTCAGAATCCGAGGAGGAGGAGGAGGCTACTTTTAGTTTCTCTAGTTCCGCTGCTGGGTAAAGGGAACGTTTTTCTTCTGAGTTAACTCTCTCTGGACTCTCACCTTTTTCTTTAACTTTGGTACCAATTCTTTCTCCCCGCTCTGTTTCTGAGAGGCTATCTTGGGCTAATTGAAGGCAATCTCGACCCTGAGTCACAGCTTCTTTGCACCGGTCATCTTCTAAGCATGCACGAATTAATCTCCATAGTGGCATAACTCCCGGACTCAAACGGTCACGCTCCTTAGCCCTCTGTAAATCTTTACCGAGTTTCTCCCAGGACCGCGGAGTTAGTGATCCGGAAACCACATACCAGGGCGCATGACGGTCTACTTCTTTGATAAAGCCCTCTAGTGTACGTTCACTAACCTTTAATTTACGTGCTTTCAAAAGTGCCTGTAAAGGCTTAATCAAGGAAGTCTGTGCTCCCATATCTCAGGGTTAAATTTCTCAAGCCCAGTAACGCCTCCCTCTCAGAGCTCCTTACTTTTTATGGCTGCGGTTCTGACTTCGTCCCGTCCAGGACGGGAGGCTCCTCTGGGTCCGAAGAATTCCCGGGTTTCGGCACCAACTGTCGCGCCCACCGACCACCGACCCGCAGTGATGAGCAGACACGATTGAAGCCTTCCGCAGCAGTCTTTATTGTGCACACCAAGATTGAGAAAGAGGAAGCCCCGACCCACCTTTTGCTCTCACTATTATAGAAGGCAGCTCCGCCCTACCGGCTGTTCATAGGCCAGCCTTCTGATGATGTATTGATCATGCCTCTGGAGAGACTTACGGATAGGGCAAGGGCTTAGTCCACGCGCCGATCACGGGCCTGCCCATGTGCTGTATTACTGCGCCTGCGCAGGCGTCTGCGCAATTCAGCCAGGGGTGCGTGACTAACGTCACTACTGCTGACGTGCTCTCTCCCGCCAGGCGCCATCTTAAGGCCTCGCTGGACTTGAGCCAAAGGCAGGTCAAGTACAGGTCAAGTACAAGGCTCACAGCGGCTCACCACACCGGGAGAGCAGTCGAGGATGGCCCAAAGCTTTGGGACCCTGCACCCGCGTGGGAGACCCAGAAGAGGCTCCTGGCTTCGGATCGGCATAGTATCGGCCGTGGCGCTCACTTGGGGAGTGAATCATCGGATGGAAGATCTTCCTCTCTGTCTCTCCTCTCTGTATATCCGCCTTTCCAATAATAAATAAATAAATGAATAAATGAATAAATAAATAAATAAATATTTAGGGCCTGGCGGCATGGCCTAGCAGCTAAAGTCCTCGCCTTGAACGCACCAGGATCCCATATGGGCACCAGTTCATGTCCCGGTAGCTCCACCTCCCATCCAGCTCCCTGCTTGTGGCCTGGGAAAACAGTCGAGGACGGCCCAAGGCCTTGGGACTCTGCACCACGTGGGAGACCTGGAAGAGGTTCCTGGATCCTGGCTTCGGATCGGCATAGCACTGGCCGTTGCAGTCACTTTGGGAGTGAATCATCTGACGGAAGATCTTCCTCTCTGTCACTCCTCCTCTCTGTATATCTGACTTTCCATCAAAAATAAAATAAATCTGTAAAAAAAATTTTTTAAATAAATCTTAAAAAAAAAAAGAAAGAAAAAGGAAGGTTACCAATTGATTTCAATTTTTTGGCCTTGGCCTGGCCCAGCCGCAGTCACTGTGGGTATCTGGGGTGTACACCAGTCGATGGTTTCCAAGTAAGTACAAATTTAAAAATCAATTGATTAATAAATGTTGTCATTTTTTTCATAAATTCAGGGCTTCCTTTCCAGGAAATAAAATATTCTTGCATAAATTTCATCATGCATAGTCCTGCATGATGAAGTAACAAAAAACAAGTTACCTTGTCAGTTTCTATATGATCTCTAATTTTCATTCATTCATGTTTAAAATGTGGACTATTACTTTATTTACACTTAAAAAGACATGACTTGGAAAGAGGCTAAAGGTTCAAAGAAATGATGACTCCCTGTTCTGCTGACTGAAAAGGACAAGAAATGCCCATCAGTGAGCAGCAACGCGTACCAGGCAGGATCCAGGGTGAATGGTGGGGGTCAACAGGGCTGGCCATGAAGGCATAATTATTTCAAGTTAGATGATGGGTATGTGAAAAAATAATCATACTATTCTCTACTTTTAAATATATTTGAGAATTTCTGGGGCCAGCACTGTGGCATAATAGGCTAAGTTTCTGCCTGTGGCATTGGTATCCCATATGGATATCAGTTTGTGTCCTGGCTATTCCACTTTTGATCCAGCTCTCTGCTAATGTGTGGAAAGGCAGTGCAAAATGGTCCAAGTCCTTGAGCTCTGCATCCAGTTGGGAGGCCTGGAGGCCCCCAGCTCCTAGATTCAAATCAGCTCAGCTTGGCTGTTGTAGCCATTTCGGGAGTAGACCAGCAGATGGAAGACTTCTCTCTCTGTCTTTCCTTCTCTCTTAACTCTGCCTTTCAAATAAAAATAAATTCAATCTTAAAAAATAATAAGTACTAGGACCAATGGTTGCTGCGAACACCACTATACATAGGTATTAAATGAGGACGACCATTAAACAAAAACCAAAACAATAAAAATAACGTTCATTTCATTAAAACATTGCATGAGCTGGGGCCCAGCGCAGTGGCCTAGTGGCTAAAGTCCTTGCCTTGAACACCCGGGATCCCATATGGACGCCGGTTCTAATCCTAGCAGCTCCACTTCCCATCCAGCTCCCTGATTGTGGCCTGGGAAAGTGGTCGAGGACAGCCCAAAGCTTTGGGACCCTGCACCTGCGCGGGACACCCGGAAAAGGTTCCTGGTTCCCAGCTTCGGATCGGCATAGCACCAGCCGTTGTGCTCACTTGGGGAGTGAATCATCGGACGGAAGATCTTCCTCTCTGTCTCTCCTCCTCTCTGTATATCTGACTTTGTAATAAAAATAAATAAATCTTTAAAAAAAAAATTGCATGAGCCAAATGAGGAAAGAGGGATTTTTTTTTTTTTTGTCTATCTGTGGTTTAATGCCACCTTCTCACTAAGTTTTTCTGAGTTTCTCACATCCCCACTGTCTGCCCCCATCATCACAGATCCTCAGTGAGAAGGCTGTCCGGACACCAAACATACATTGCACAATTCATCCTTCATTTCTATTTCCACATCTCACTGGTGAGCAACTAACAGTACAAAGGCACACAGGCACGTGGGCATTCACGAGGCAAATCGCATGTGGGGACGTGTGTTGCTGCTGCCTATGTGTTAACTCTGTAATGCACGATATATAAACTGAACAATGCAAACTGAACAACAGAAAAGAGACAAACACATTGCTAACCTGCACTTAAGAGCGTCAAGCTACATAGCACCATTTCCAAGGCTGGTAGTGTCCTTTCTAACTTATCCAGAATTGGGATCTTACGAAGTTGAGTATGTTGAGAATCACTTTCCTACAGCAAATGTCTATTTAACATTTTTGAATTTTGCAGTGAAAATTTTGGCAAGGTAGAAGCATATGTTAGGTGATTTGTGAGGCAACAAATTGGTGGCAAAGGCTCAAAGTGAAAAATGAAACGAGGTTTATTTAGATTTTTAAAAATATATATATAAATAACAAAATAACTGTGAAAACTGAAACAAAAACTGGTGTTATGTGATTAACCACTTCCAAGCACATTTAACTGTTAATATAAAAAATAAACTCTATCATTTTTACTTGCCTTTTCTCCAGCTTTGACTACAGGAATGTTTTTGGAAGCCTGAGGTCCTAGGAAAATTTCACAGCTATGAGGGTTACAGCCCATTCCCATGGGGAAAGACATTTTCTAATCTTGGGAGTTCTTAACAACTAGAACCCTCGGACCTCTCGTTAGGATCGTCACATGCGGCCAGTGCAGCCATCGCACATTCAAACACATTCCAACTCCAGTACGAGCAGTCTTCAGGCCTCTTCTGGCAGCCTGGCCTTGCAGTCACTGCTATCTTCCTAACAAGTAGCCTCCTGAGCTGCGGCGACACTGTGATTAGCAAAGCCAAAGTCACAGCATGTCGGACCTTTCCTCCTAGATGTGAGATGGTTGCTGGGGAGTGGGAGGATTTGCATCAAGCTCTTGTTCACGCTCAGGGTTGGTGGAAGGGCTGCCACCTGGCAGACACGTGGGCTCAGTGCTGGAGTGAACTGAGTGTACTTACCCAACACCACACAAGGAAGTTCGAGTAAATTAACAAGTCCCTCTGAACCAAGCCCCTCAAAACAGAGGCAAATTTGGTGAGACAAGCTCACTGCTGAGGCCATGACCTTGGTTCACCTGGTCCTTTCCTGAAGAACCATGTCCATTTCCTGATTCAAGAGGCACCTCTGGCAAGGACAGAGCACAGAGGGGAAACTGAACTTCATGTAAGGCCATGCCACGTGGGATTCAGAAGTTGCAGCTGAGTCTACGGCATAAGAAGATGGCAAGCTTAGTAAGCATCCAGAGCTGGAATGAGCCAGGGCTGGACCACACTCCTGGAGCATCTTGACTAGGGCAGCTTAACGGCTGTTGCCCAGATGTCGTTGCTGGGGAGCGGGGGCAGGACCCATCCTTGGGGAACAGAGTGGCCTTTGGGATGGTCGGACGGCACCAAGTACTGATCCCAATCGTGCCTGAACAAGAACATTGTACAACAACTGTTTATTTCTGGCTCATACCAAGCAAGGTGTTTAGCAATTAATTCTGTTTCTGGGACTTAGCTTTCAAATCACTGATACACAAATCTGTCACAGAACTTGGCTTCTAGGAATTAGGCAAAAGAGCACTATTCCTTAACTGTACTCATATAACTGGAGAAAAATGTAAAGAACCGCTAGCTAGCACTGTGGATAACCAAATATGAATATAAACATGACTCTCACTATTGCTAGATTCTGCAGCTTTGCCTGCTCACTGGAATGTGTTAGTGCCCACAAGATTACCCCTCCAGGCTCTTTCATAGATACCTGCAGACATACACACACAGTGGCAACAAATCCGAGTCATCAACATGCAATCTGTCCCACCCGAGATCACAACAAGGTCATATTTGCACTTATTTTCAGCACTTAGGACAAGGCTGTGATGTGCCTTGTGGAGAAACTGTTATGGAAGTTTCAATCAGGCATGAGTTGTAGCGCCATTAACAAGTTCCATGTTCATCAGTCAACAATACGCATTCGTTATATGTCTTTACCAGAAACACACATAAAATAAGGCATTGATTGGAGGAGAATGACACACTGTCAGATTTTCAGAGGGGATCTCGGAGATCACCTAGTTCGGTGACTTTCAGACCATAAGCCTCAAGGCAGATGTTCTGGGGGAGGTCTGAAAACAACAAAGTGCTTCCTGGCAATGCCAATCCATTTACCTTACATGGCGATTTATCAAAAGACAGCTGAGTTTGAGGGCCATATTCTAGCTCACTGCCTTCATTTCATAACTAAGTGAGACCCTGAAGACCTTACCCAGCTCATCAGTAGCTGTAGATTTCAGTAAGATACCTGGCTCCTAGCTCTCTAGGCCTTGGCTTATTGGGAGCTCGATGCCCGCCTGGGTCTTAAGCAGTCTCTACAAACAAGAACACAGGCTCTTTCTTCCTGTTAGGCACCAGAAGAGAATTGGGAAAGCCAGCCCATGCTTTAAATCAGCATTAATAGCTACACAAAATGGCAAGTTGCCACTTGAATTTCAGGTCCTTCAACTGTTAAAATAGGAGCATTACTGCTAGTGATACATGAGGACTAAAGAAAGACATGGGTCTGGCATTCTTGAAAATTGGAACCACAAACCCATAAGCAAGAAGACACAGTAGGGCCAGGCATGGTGGCCTAGTAAAAGTCCTCTCCTTGTAGGCGCCTGGATCCCATATGGGCACCAGTTCTAATCCAGGAGGCCCCGCCTCCCATCCAACTCTCTGCTTGTGGCCGAGAAAAGCAGTTGAGGATGGCCCAAAGCCTTGGGACCCTGCACCCTTGTGGGAGACCCGGAAAAAGCTCCGGGCTCCTGGCTTCAGATCAGCTCAGCTCTGGCTGTTGCAGCCACTTAGGAAGTGAATCATCGGACATCATCGGATGGAAGCTCTTCCACTCTGTCTCTCCTTTTCTTTCTGTATATCTGACTTTCCAATAAAAGTAAATAAAAAGTCTAAAAGAAAAAGATACAGTGGTGGACCCCACCGACACAAATGCTTTATCAAGTTGAGAACTCAGAGGACGACACCGCGGAGCTTGCCCTGACCTGATCCGGATGAGAGCCGGGAGGGAGTGCTCAGCCTGGAGGTAATATTGTCGGAAAGGCTGCAGCAGGTGAGCCAGCGGGAACTCGTCTGGAAGGAAAAAGGCACAGTGCATCATCATCAGAAAAGGCGCCTCTGGGGTCTGCTTCTCAAGGTGAGCTGACGGGGCCTACAAGTGTCACGGTGTGATCCAGTGTATCTCTTCTGTACCTCTGATTCCACAACAGGGCCCAGAAGCTCAAGTCCGGAAGGTGTCACCTATCGCTACTTCTTTTGCACTAATTTGAAATCACCAACGATGAAACAGCTGTGAACCTAGTCTCCTTCTCTCCACTGGCTACAAGGGAAACTTACCCGGATCCCCAAACAACTTGGACTCAATTTCACGTCTTTGAAGCAAAATCTTCTCTTTTTCTTTCCTTTGTTTCTTTTCCAATTCTCTTTTCCTCTCTTCTTCTTGCTCTCCCTCCAGCATAACTCTGAGGGCTCTCTCTTCAGCCTCATAGAGCTCAGAGCGTTTCTTGATGAGTTTTCTCAGGCGCTGAAGATGATGTTCAAAAGCCTCATCTGCTGAGGCTGGCGGGCACACTCCTGGGCAAAAAGAACAAAAACACATTCTTTCTTGTTTAAATTTTTTATTGGAAAGACAGATATGGCAGGGAGAAGGAAAGACAGACACAAAAATCCACTGGTTCAGTCCCCAAGTGGCCACAATGGTCACAGCTGAGCTGATCCAAAGCCAGGAGCCAGGAGCCTCTTCCAGGTCTCCTGAGGCTTTGGGTCGTCCTCTACTGCTTTCCCAGGCCACAAGTAGGAAGTTGAAAGGGAAATGGAACAGACTGGATATAAACCAGCACCCATATGGGATCCTGGTGCATGCAAGGCAAGGACTTTACCCACCAGGCTATTGCACTGGGCCCTATTTATTTTTAAAAACTTATTTCTTATTTATTTGAAAGACACAGAGACAGAGGCTGAGCCAGAAATAACTTCTGTGAGCTGGAGTCTCGTCTGGGAGTCAGTTTCCCATCTAGGTGGCAGGAACTCAAGTACCTGAATTATCCTCTGTTGCGTCCCAGGCACATTAGCAGGAAGCTGCATCAGAGCAGGTAGGGCCTGAACCAGGCACTTCAATATGGTATATACATTCCAAGCAGCAGCTTAACCCATGCTACCATGACATTGCCCCTCAAACAGCATTTTAGATGCCAACTTTTTCTAGTCCCCAAATCCATGTACTAATGAACAGCCTCAAATTCCAATCTACAATATAAATTTGCTTAGAATTTGAAGATTTTTCGAAGTTCTATCTTCAAAGGTTCAGTTTCATCTTTTTCAGTCTCCAATTGCTCTGACTGTACCCTGATTACTTTCTCCAATTCCTCCCTCTGGATCATGCCACTTAACTTTTGGTTTTTACTATTTCTACCGGTTTTGACCTTCCAATTGGGATAATGAGAAGTCTTAATCTTCATTGTTCATGGGGTTCTTTTACTGTCAACTCTCAATTCTATCTGTTGAGAGCACATTTAAAAGGTGAGAAAAAAGGCACACCTAACTGATCTCATGGTCTGTGCCAACTATGGAGTGACCAGCTGTTTGGGTTTACCTGCTGTTAGTGCTGAAAACCTCACATCCCGGAAAACCTCTCCTCCAGTAACAACTGGGATCATTGTCAACCGGACATAACTACGGGATCAGTGCAGTCAATACAGCTAATGCCACAACCAGGGACTTATGGTTACAGACTGGATACTAGGTGACATTAAAGAATTACTAGCAATACTTTTAGCATTATAAAGTCATCATAGTTGATGACAGGCAGTTAGGTGTTCTATGCACATGTGTAAAATTTTCCATAAGAAACAAATTTTAAGAATCCTAGAGTAGATCGAAGTTGTGTGCTCACTATTATAATCTCTTAATTCCATTTACTCAGAACTTAAAAAAAAATTCTAAAGATGTGTTTATTTGAAAAGCAGAGTTATATAGAGAAAGAGAGAGAGGTCTTCCATCTGCTGATTCACTCCCCATGTGGCTACAGGGTCAGGCTGGTCCAGGCTGAAACCAGAAGCCAAGAGCTCCATCTACTCTTCCATGTGGTTGGCAGGGTTCTGCCACCTTCCCAGGTGCATTAGCAGGGAGTTGGATCAGAAGTGGAGTTCAAATTCATCTACTAAGTTGCCAGAATAATATTTCCCAAGTTAAAATCCTATGCACTGAGAAATTTAAGCTGTCACCATGATGTTCTGCAATAATTTCATAGCTTCTTTAATTTTTCTTGAAAGGTCAGAGACTAAATGTTAAAAGCTTTGGAGCTGGCATGGTAGTGTAGCCAGCCAATCCTTTACTTTCAGTTCTGGTGTTCCATGTAAGTGCCAGATCATGTCTTGGTGACTCCACTTCCCATCTAGTTTCCTGGCTTATGGCCTAGGGGTTAGTGGAGATTGCCTTGGGACCAGGTACCCAAATAGGGGAAGCAGAAGAAGCTCCTGGCATAGATAAGCTAAGCTCTGGCCACTGCAGCCACTTGGGAAGTGGACTGTCTTGCATTCTCTGTGTAAATCTGGAAGATTAGCCAGATGAGTCGATGCACCAGCCCCTCATACTCTGTTTATTCGCATTATATATATATATCTGTATATATATATATATCTAATTTTAATTACATACAATTAAAAATATATATTTAAAAGATGTATTTCTTTATTTGAAAGACAGAGGTACACAAGAAGATCTTCCATCTGCTGGTTCATTCTACAATGGCCAGAGCTGTGCTGATTTGAAGCCTGGAGCTTCTTCCAGGTCTCCCACATGTGTGCAGGAGTCCAAACACCTGGGCATCCTTCACAGCTTTCCCAGGTTCATTAGCAAGGGGCTGGACTGGTGGAACAGCCAAGACTCAAACCAGTGCCACAGGCAGTGGCTTTACTTGCAATACCACAGTGCTGGCCCTTTATTATTTTTAAATTTATTTACTGCTTCCAACTCACTTCCATACTATCCACCTTTGTCCAGTCAACAGTTTTTCCTGTCTCTTTCCCTCTTAGATGTTTTCAACCTCTCTCAGCTCTGGCACTGAACTCTGTCTTAAGATCTTTGAGTAGGGCCCTACGTAGCCTAGTGGCTAAAGTCCTCTCCTTGCATGCACCAGAATCCCATATGGGTGTTGGTTTATATCCAGTCTCCTCCACTTCCCATCCAGCTCCTTGCCTGTGACCTGGGAAAGCAGTAGAGGACGGCCCAGAACCTTGGGACCCTGCACCCTCCTGTGGGAGACCTCAAATAAGCTCCTGGCTTTGGATTGGCTCAGCTCTGGTCACTGCGGCTATTTGGGGACTGAACCAACAGATGGAGGATCATTGTCTTTCCTCTCTGTAAATCTGAATTTCCAATAAAAAAAAAAGTTAGAATAAAACTTAAAATTAACCACATGTTTAAGTCAGGTTAGAATCCCAGGCCGTGAGGCAGCCCTGCTCAGAGGACCAGCTTCATCTACCAGCATTTCCTCGAGGGGGTCTGCACATCGTGTGGACAGGCGCTAGAAAAGTGCTCCATCTCTACTGTAAGAACACAGTGCTGGTTAGCAAATCATTTCCTATTTGAGTCTGTTCACTCCCCAGAGGTCTATTCTTCTGATAGCTCATAATTCTTTCTTCCTGGACCAAAGTGAGAAAGGCAGATATTGAAAAACTTTGTTGGTTAATTCGCTTGGTTAGAGTTTACCGAGTCCCCGCCTCATGGGAGATCTGGGGCAGGGAGATATTCAACAGCAGCTTGTAGGCTTTGCTTTCTAGCAAAGAAGAGAAATGGTTGGGTGACACGGCAGATGCTATCTTTCCTCTGACCCCCAAGTCTCCTGGAGACAAAGGAATCATCTAACTCCGAGAGCCAGAGGGGAACTGACCACTCTGAAAGCTGTCATACCGCTTAGACGGTGAGCAAGTCACATTGGATGCACAGGGGTCCCACCCCAACACAACCTACTTGGGGTCTAAGGAAGCTGTGGTTTTTGTTCCTATGAGGGTACTTCAAAATGCCTACACTAAATGAATTTCACAGTTTATTGTGAGGGAAGGTACGTAACACAGTGATTAAATTGCTGCTTGGGAAGCCCACATTCTGTACTGGGTGCCTGGTTCAAGTCCTGGCTACTTTGCTTCTGATTCAGCTTCCTGCTAATGTGCAACCAAGGGGGCAGCAGATGACTGTTGAAGTAACTTGAGACCCTGAAATCGAGGTGGGCGACCAGGACTGAGTTCCTGCCTTCTGACTTCAGTCTGGCTTAGCCCCGTGGGTCACAGGCATTTGAAGACTGAGCCAGCCATGGAAGAACTCTTTCCACATGCTTCTTTCTCATTCTCCCCCTGTGCCTCTCAAACAAAAATGAAAATAAATAAAGAGCTTGGAAAGTTAATTTTGCTACAAAAAATTGAAAAACTCACATATACAAGAGGTTTCAAAATGTTCACGAGAATGATTATTTAAAAATAGGTATTGATCTCAATTTCTGCATAAAATAAAACTTACCTTGGGCCCAACACTATAGCATAGTGGTTAAAGTCCTTATCTTGAATGCGCCGGGATCCCATATGGGTGCCGGTTCTAATCCCTGTGGCCCTGCTTCCCATCCAGCTCCCTGCTTGTGACCTGGGAAAGCAGTTGATAACGGCCCAAAGCCTTGGGACCCTGCATACATATGGGAGATCCGGAAGAAGCTCCTGGCTTCGGATTGGCTCAGCTCCAGCTGTTGCGGCCACCATAAGATGGAAGATCTTCCCCTCTGTCTCTCCTCCTCTCTGTATATCTTTGATAAAAATTTATTTATTTAAATAAAGATTTATTTTTGATAAAAATAAATCTTAAAAAAAAATACAACTTATCTTAATTCCTTTCTTCCACTATCATTTTGAGGTACCCTCACATTTTAACAAAGGAAACCATCTGCAACAACAGTCCCTACTAATCTGTATACTTTGAAATATCCCTGGCCTACAAACTACTAAGTAAGGCAGCCCGGTCCAATCCAAGTGCACATGAAGTCAGGGGTCACTGCAGCCCGGTCAAGGCAGGCACATCAGTACTTATCGCATCAGTGTTCGGTTTTGAAGCACAGGGAGATCTTCAAATGGTGAAGACGGGGTCAACGCCTTTGTAGACAAATGGGCCAGTAAGAACACATATCCAGACACACAAATGGAAGGCACCGACGGCATTCCTAGGACAACCTTTGCTGAAGGTACTTGGATTGCTTGGCACTCCCTCCAGAGGCAAAAGACACACCTTTTGGGGCACCAAATAAGGGCAGGACAGCTTTCATCTTGGCAGACACGTCCCAGCCATGACAAGCCCATTCTGAAAAGTGTAGCCAGCAATACCTGGGGTAGGAAGACTGAGTCATGGGATTGCCACGCCCATCTCAGTTTTCAACCTTGGCTTCCCAGGGCTCAAGAGCCTGTGAGGCTTTCTGCTCCCAAGGTTCTGAAGCTATAGCTAACAAGCCTAGTGACTCTTCCAAAAACTATTTTGGGTGAGAAGCCAGAAGTGTTAAAAAAAAAAAAAAAAAAAGCAAAGTCCTGGTTACCTTTCCTGGCTGCGGCCTCCTTCCTCAGTTTCCTCAGCTTTTCCAAAGCCCGGAGAATATCCACCATCCTCTTGGTGTCTGCTTGTTTCTTCCTCACTTCAGATAAGACGCCATCAGCAGCAGCTTTGAGTTCCTGCTCCTGTGGGAGGAATGGTGCCATGAGACCCAGGGCCAGGAACATCCCAGTAGGTAAGATGTGGCATGATCCCGCAGTCCCCGGGCTCAAGACTGCTGAACCATTTCCTAGGCCTGATCCAACTTCCCTCTACAGCGTACCCCGACCACCACTGCAAACATCTAAAGACCACTATTCTATTCTTCCCAAATTGGTTCCCCTGCGAGTTAAACCACCCCAGTTCCCTGAGCCATTCCTCAGGCTCTGATATACAGTGGACAGCTGGAAGGACACAATGGCCTAGTGCTTGCCTGCAGTCAACAAGTGCCCTGTTGAGCAAATCACTGCCAACTCCAACCAGGCTACTTTGCTCCTTGCCTGCAGCTGCACCTGTTGCTTTCATCTGGCTCTGACCTTCCATTCCAGGATCATCTCAGATTTCATTACCTTATCTAGAAAGCCTCCCCTAAGCAATAAACACCCTGGGCTCCTGCAGCATCCCTCACCATGCTGTACTGACATGTTCCCTCAAGGGGGTTCTGTCCCATTCCTATTCACATTGACATCTGTCCTGCAGCTGGCATAGCACAGACCCTCCTTCACTGCCTGCCGAACAGTCACTGCCCATGGTGCATTTCACAGTGAGCTCACCCCACGGAAGGTGAAGACTGGAGGCATGGGAGCTGGGAACCCCAAAGGCACTTGAAGGTTGTGAAATATGCTAAGCAACTATTTGACTGATTTCCAGTTTAAGGTCTTCAGAGCAACAGACTTGGTAATCAGGCCACCTGGGCTCGGATCTGGGGTAGAAATGGTCATAACCCCGTTGCATGACCGCTGACAAGTGAACCTCTCTCTGCCTCGGATTCCTACCTGTAAAACTGGGTTAATTCCCCCTATCCCTCAGGGCTGTGAGAGTCAAGATCTGGTGTCTTCTAACATACAAACACATGCTCACAGTGAACCTGGTGACATACCATTTACCAGTTGTAAACTTGGGGAAGTCATTAGTGACCCAGCGGTCCATGAGGACGGGATGTGCCTTGCGGTAAAGCCCCAAGTTCTCTGTATTTTATTTGTCCTGCAAGTCATCGAGGGACAGTCCCGGACCCATGGTCTTGAACGCTAGCAAGTGTGGAGAAGTTGGAGCTTGGGACAGGTGAGATACCACGGTGTCATCACATACCTTGTGTTCACAGGACTATGTAAATTTTATGTACTACACATCAGGGACACAGATGTATAAGGTGGAATGAGGCGGGAGGACTATCTTTTACTTTACGGTTCAAGAATGAGGGTTTAGGCCGAAGAAAAACAGCAACTTTTGAGCCTCAGGCTGCTTCAGGTTTCACCACCCAGTTAACCCCGCGCGTGTCTGCAGCTCTCTCACCCGCTTCTTCTCTTCCACCTCCTGCACGCACTTGACTCTCCAGCGATCAATCTCCTGCTCGCGTTCCGCTGCTCGGGCGGCCTCGGCCTCCCGCTCGGCCTCGCGCTCCCGGGTCTTCTCGCGAAGCCGCAGCCGGCGGCGCCTCACCCTCTCCAGCCTCCGCAGCGCCTCACCCACGTAGGCGGGCTGGGTCAGCGGTTGCAGCTGCTCGGTTAGCTGGGCGCGCAGGGGCGCGGCCTGGACGTGCAGCAGGGCCCAGGCTGAGCCGTCGGCTTCGGCCTCGCGCAGGGCTTGCCCCAGCTCCCGCAGCCGCCGCACCAGGCGCAGAGCCCCGCGCAACCTCCCGCGCACTTCGCCGAGGCTGGGGCCGGGGGCCGAGCGTTGGGGCAGCGGGCAGCTGGTCCGCCGCGGGGTCCCGAACACCGCCTCGAGCCACTGCCGGTCGCGCAGACGCTGCAGCACCACGTCCCCGAGCACGTCGGGCGGCGGCGGCGCCTCGGGCCAGCGCAGGCTCCAGGGCGGCCCCGGACCTGCTGCCGGTGGCCCCGGCCGCTCGCTGGCCTCGGTGCCCGCGAAGGGCCGGCACTGGGACGGCGGCGGCGGGAGCGGCGGCGGTGGCACCGGGTAGAAGGCACCACTGCCGCCGCTGCTGCTGCCGCCGCCGCCACTGCGGGAGATGTCCCCGGGACCCCGGGGCTGCAAAGCCAGGGGAGGCTGGAGGAAAGGGGCAGAGGCTCCCGGAAAAGGGCCGGGCCGCTGGGGCAGAGGCGGCGGGAAAGCCGGGGAAGGCAGCGGCGGTGGCGGGCAGCCGAACGGCGCAGGAGGCGGCTGCTGCGGAGGAGGCGGGCCCGGGCGGCCCGGGGCGAAGAAGGGCGGCAGGGCCATGCTGGCCACGGAGATGCTCAAGTGACAGGAGTTGTTTCCAGGGTGAGTCTTCCGGGCGGAAGTGACGTCCTCGGACGCGCGACGCCGGCGCGCCGAGTTCCCCCGGAAAGTCTGGCAAGGGGGTGGTCTTCGTTCCGCCTTCTAGCTTTTGGTTTGTAATTACTGTCGGTATTGAGCGTGGTTCCAGAAGC
Organism: Ochotona curzoniae; assembly: GCF_017591425.1. Taxonomy (NCBI): domain Eukaryota; kingdom Metazoa; phylum Chordata; class Mammalia; order Lagomorpha; family Ochotonidae; genus Ochotona; species Ochotona curzoniae. The sequence continues at coordinate 69,115,937 of NW_024467122.1, forward strand.
GCTCCCCACAGTGAGACCGAGCTGTTCGTCTTCTGTGGACTAGTAATGAAGAACCTTAGTTAAGTCCCTCCATCTTGGATGGGGCGCCATTTTGTCAGTTACGTGAATTTGTTTCGATTAATAAAAACCCTGCGCCGTTCTGCCTCGGGGCTCACAATCCTGAACCGATCGCTTCGTCGGGGACGACTGGGGCCCAGGCTCGCGCCTGAATAAACTGCCCTCGTGCGCTTGCATCGGACTCGGCCTCCTCTGCTGGTCTGGGGAACTTTGAGATCTGGGCATAACGTTTGCGGATGCTGGTTACCACGGTAACCGGAGGAGGGCGGAGTTTGCTTCCAACCCGGAACTGACGGCGGAATTCTGGCGGGCCGCTTGTGCTGTGAAACCACCGTTGCACCCAAGAGGGACACGAACCCACCCGCACCAAATAGAGGTCGAGGCGACCCCCGTCTCGGCTTCCGTGTCAAGGGGAGTTGAAAAAGTGCTGCACGTGTCTCCCTGGCTCTTGTTCCTCTGTAGCCGTCTCCCTCGCGTTCCTGCTACGCGGGGAAGGGAAGCCCGTGACCGCGGTTCCTTGGAATAAAGGCCATCTAACTTCCTTTTACGAATTCGGCCGAGTTATTCTTTCCCTGGTGGTCAGCGAATCTAACGGGCTCGTCTGGAATCCCCAAGGTCTCCAGGACCTCCAACCCTAAGGGCAGCAGTGGTGAGTCTTTCCTTTTGTTTTTGGTTTGTTGTGCTTTTGGAATTAAAAGACTAAGGGTCAAGGGGGATGCGCTGGGGGCTCATCAGTCAGGGGTCCCAGGAACCGTCCTGGTTCCACTTCTTTGACAAGGGAAGTTAAAGGCCTGAAATAGGGTCCTCTCTGAGTATTGGAGAGAATTAGAAGATCTGAAATAGGATCCTTTCTTCATTTTGGTTTTTCTCTTGAAAAATTGGTGTTTGTTTTTGAGTGTGTGTGCTTGCCTGACGACGATATGGGACAGATATTGACTAATCCCCTTTTCCTTTTTTACCAATAATTTTAAGAAAGTAAAGGCCAGGGCACATAATTTGAGTTTAGATATTAAAAAGGCAAGTTAATTTTTGTTCAACAGCGTGGCCCACGTTTAATGTAGGCTGGCCACCGAAGGCACATTTGATTTGTTTACTGTACAAGCTGATCTTATTCGCCCCCCGAACGGGACACCCTGATCAGGCGGCCTGCATAGTCATCTGGGAAGATTTAGTTAAGAATCCACCCGTAACGGTAAAGCCATTTTTGCCTCCACAAAAATAACTCCCAAAGTCTGTGCTAGCGGTTGGAGAACACCAAGTGACAAAGTTAAACCAAACCCTCAGCGCCCTCTTACCCGATCCTCCAAGGGCAAGGTAGATGAAGAATTGATTTTCCTTCCCCTCTATCAGTTCTCTACTCTAGCCAGCCCAGCACTCAGATTTGGCCAGTAGAGTGGAGGGGCTGGCAGTGAGCCCCTAGAGCAGGGCACAGCAATCGGCATGGACATCTCCAGGACTGGTTGATTAAACCGTTAGGACCCCCTGATGGGGCAGGGAATTAGCTCCATTACTGCTGGCCCTTTGCTACCAGAGACTTGCACAATTGGAAAATGCCAAGTTTCTGATAATCCTAGGGAATTGATTGACCTTTTAGATTCTCTTTTGCTTACCCATTTGCCAACCTGGGACGACTGTCAGCAGCTCCTACAGAAACTACTTACTACCAGAGTGTGTGAAAGGATCCAGGCAGAGGCTCGAACACTGGTCCAGCCTAATGGAGAACCCACTGCTAACCAGATGTCATTAATGAATCTTTTCCTCTTTCTCACCTGACATGGGATTTCAACACGGCTGAAGGTAAGGAGAGACTCCTGGTCTTTCGCCAGACTCTGTTGGGGGGGTCTCAAAGTGGCTGCTCGCAAGCCCACTAATTTGGCCAAGGTAGGCGATATACAACAGGGCAGAGAGGAGAGCCCAGCTGCGTTTTTAGAAAGGATAATGGAGGCCTTCAGACAGTATACACCCATGGACCCTGAGGCTCCAGAGACCAAAGCAGCTGTGGTCATGACTTTTGTTAATCAAGCAGATCCAGACATTAAACGGAAGCTACAGAGAGTAGAAAGGATAGAAAAAAAAGAATATTCAGGATTTAATGGCAGTCGCTGAGAAAGTTTTTAACAATGGGAAGAGCCCAGAAGAAAAACAGCTTAAGGCTAGCAACTGGCATTGCCCTAGACATCAAAACCTGACACCCCCATAGCCAGGGGGAATACTGTGGCTGACAGGGTGGCAAAGCGGGCAGCCTTACCAACAACTTCCTCCACACTGGTCTTCAGTCTACCAGATTCTGGGAGCACTTGCTTGCCTGAGAAACCTAAGTGTACCCAGGAAGGTATAGATTGGATAGAAAACCTACCCACGGTCCAATGCATAAATGATTGGTATCGATTTTTGGACTGTAAGATTATTCTTCCAGAGAAATTGGGCAGTGCAATTCCTCATAAAATGCATAACACCACTCACATGGGCACCCAAAAAATTCAAGATTTGATGAGACATGCCCAAATTAAAATCAGGGATGCATGCTCAAAAATTGAATAAATTGTTGCCAATTCCAAGGCCTGCCAGCTGACCAATGCTTTTAAGAGCCCAGCCAATCCAGACTGCAAGGAGATAAGCCAGGGACATATTGGGAGGTAGACTTCTGAGGTCAAGCCTGGCAAATATGGATATAAATATTTAATAGTTTTTGTAGATACTTTCTCAGGATGGGTGGAGGCCTACCCCACTACACATGAGACAGCCCAGCTTGTGGCTAAGAAATTATTGGAAGACATCTTGCCAAGGTATGGATTTCCTGTACTGATAGGATCGGATAATGGGCCTGCATTTGTATCCAAGGTAATTCAATCCTTAACATCTGTTCTTGGGATAAACTGGAAATTACATTGTGCATTTAGACTCCAGAGCTCAGGACAGGTAGAAAGAAAGAATAGTACTCTAAAAGAGACCCTAATGAAATTAACCATAGAGACTGGCGGTAACTGGGTGTCCCTCCTTCCCTATGACCTTTCTAGGGTACACAATTCACCCTATATATTAGGATTAACCCCCTTTGAAATTATGTTTGGAAGACCATCCCCATGATCCCCAATTTATGAGTGGATGTAATAACTAGATTTGATGATCATAATTTCCTCTGCTCTCTCCAAGCTCTACAGTGGGCCCATGTCTAGCAGAGACTGAAGACTTTTTATGAGACTGGACCACCCCCCGAGCCTCACGGCTATTGACCGTTGGGTGTTCGCCTGCCGCCACAGACACAAAAACCTTGAACCTTGTTGGAAAGGGCCTTTTGTTGTCATCCTGACCACTTCCACCACTCTCAAAGTCGATGAAATTGCTACGTGGGTCCACAATACACACGTCCATCCCGCAGATCCCTTCCCTGCACAAGAAGACTAACTGCCAGAATGGAAGGCCGTCAAGGACAACAGCCCCCTCAAACTAAGATTTCAGTGCATCTAATCATATGCCTCACATTTGTTATGATTTCTGCTTGCAGGGGTTTGGGGTCCCCTGAGCCACTGAACCTTCATCAGACTTACAGGTGGGAATTGGTCCGGTGGGAAGATTGGACTAAAGTAGGAGAATTTGTGGGATCACTGGAAAGTGATACTCCTCATTTTGTAACCACCTTGTGTAAGCTTGTACCTCGCGAACCTTGCCTCAATTCCATCGGGTTTTATATGTGTCCTGCTGAGGGACCCAGTGATTGTAATTATACCAATCATTATTACTGTGCATACTGGGGATGTGAGACAGTGGCCAGTTCATGGGAACTAGACCCACAGGCCAAAGACAAAGATGTGAAAGTCGATTGGTGGCCCCCTAACTGCCGCCCATATAGAGGAATAGTTGCGGAAGCTGGGGGAAGTTTCTGTGAACAAATCAACATAAACATCACTGACCCAAAGGATCCTAAGTGGACTGTAGGAAAAGTATGGGGCCTCAGATACTATGAAGAGGGGCCCGACCAAGGCGGACTATTCACCATCCAGAGATTCCCAGTATTGGCCACCCCTACTTCAGCCTTGGGCCTAAACCAGACAATAGCACCTGGCCTAGATTTTAACACACTCTCCAACTCCTCAAGGCCAGATGGAGTTACTGACATGACTCCAATTTCCAAGCCCATGCCATCTGGCAATGCCCCCCAAAACTTTCTGTGAGAACTCATGCGGAGTACCTGGGCGGTTCTTAATGCTTCCCATCCAAACTTGACACAGTCATGCTGGTTGTGCTATGATGTTAGACCCCTCCCCCCCATTATGAGAGAATAGCAACACAAGAGAAATATAACAGTTCTTCTGATAGTAGTGCCTACAGCTGACAACAGAAAAACAATGTTAAACTTACCTTAAAATCTGTGGCCGGACAAGAATTATGCCTAGGTCAATTGTCCCAACCCCATGGCCAGCTTTGTAACGAAACAGGTGCCATTCTTTCTTTCTTTTTTTTTTTTTTTATTGTTGCTTACATTGTATTATGTAGTACAGTTTTATAGGCGCTGGGGATTCCCCCCAGGTGCCATTATTTCTGCTTTTAACTACTTGATTCCCCCTGAAAATGGGTAGTGGGCCTGCTCCTCTGGGCTTTCCCCATGTGTTCGTGGCCAAGTCCTGGCCAAGAACAAGGAATACTGTGTAGTAGTATAATCAGTAAGTCCCTAGGATATATTATCACCCAGACCAACAAATTTCTCAGAGACTAGATAGCTAAATGATAAGTAGCAAGAGAGCCCCTCACAGCCATCACATTTGCAGTTCTCCTAGGATTAGGCTTGACTGGGGCAGAAACTGGAGAGTCATCTTTGATCCTTCAGAACCAAACGTGTCATGGGTTACAACAGGCCATTGCTGTGGACATAGAAAGATGAGAGACCTCAACATCTCACCTACAGGAATCCTTAACATCCTTAGCAGAAGTTGTCCTTCAGAACCACAGAGGATTAGATCTTTATCTTCAACAAAGAGGATCGTATGCAGCACTCGGTGAAGAATGCTGTTTTTATATAGATCACTCAGGAGTATAAAAGAATCTATGGCCAAAGTTTGAAAAGGCCTCGCTAAGAGAAAGCGAGAACCATCAGAAGGATGGTTTGTATCTGGTTTAATACTTCCCCCTGGTTAACTATCCTGATTTCCACTCTATTAGTCTCTTGTTCATCTTGGTATTGTTGCTTACTTTTGGCCCCTGTATTCTCAATAGATTAGTCTCCTTCATCAGAGAACAGAGTACAACTGATGGTATGAATATCCCAATATTGCCCCCTACAAGAGGGAGCCATGACTGGATCCCCTAGTCACAAGAAAAGGGGAGAATGAAGAATCTTGGCATAAGTCTTGCAGTCTTGGATGGGGGCACCATTTTGTCAGTTGAAGTTTCATTTGTAAAACATCGCAAATAACCGGTCAGCAGATGATAGCCTATAAGAAAACAACAGGAAATTCCCCAAGTTCCCCTGCCTGAGATAAGGTCCACTTGCTTCAGACCCACCAATGAGTGAATGCCAACTTGTATTTTTTTAAATGTCAACCAATCACAAGTGAATACCTGCAATTCCCCTTGGACTATATGAGCTGTAATAACACTGTGCTGTTCGGCCTCAGGGCTCACAATCCTGAACCACTGTGTCGGTGACAACTGGTGCCCAGGCTTGAGCTTAAATAAACTGCCCTTGTGTGCTTGCACTGGACTCAGTCTCCTAGTAGTCTTTGGGAACTTTGAGATCTGGACGTAACAGTAACACCTTGATCAAGCAGCAATGAAATTTGACTCCATCGAAGTCGTTTGGGAAGTTTGCTCCAAGGACTTGGGCCTTATCTGCAATCTAAAGGAGAAATAGGAGATATACGGGGGGTGGGGGGGGGAGCATAGTCTCCAACAACAGCAGCAGGCAAGTATATGTCTAGTTTGGACACTTATGGAAAATTTAAACATAATGGGAAACCACTGACTTGAAACAGAAGGTAAAAAGGTCATGCAACATGGTTGTATAAACTATTTAGAGATAATTGTGGATTGTCTCAAAATATGTGCATGCTTTGATGCTGGTGGTAACTTCTTGAAGAACTATAGTGCAGTATCGCAATGGGAATATTGATGAGGATTCAGTATTTACCTTTACCATACCCTCTTCTGTTTCTCCCCCCACTTTCTCAACCCCTGACATCTGTTGTCTATTTCCATGTATTTTTGGTCCTTAAGAAGTTTGTTTCCTTCCCCCACTACTAGTGCTCTTAATTTTGATGAAGTTCAACTTAAGATTTTTTTTTCTCCCAGAACTGTGTTTTTCACATCAAGTCTCATCTCTGGGCCTTCGATTCTTAAGAATTTCTCTTTTGTGTTTTTTTCGAAGCTTTATAATCACACTTACTATACCCTCTTTTGATTAGTTTTTGAGATTTGGCCAATGGACATTCTTTTTCCTTTTGCCTACGGTCCAGTTACTTAAACATCATGATTAAATCTATTTCAGAGTATGTTTCTCTGAGCAAAGTAACTAAATAATGGATGCCTCCTTATTTTCATAAAACATTTATTTATATATAATTTCCATGACAGGAGCTGATGAGAAAGACATGAGTTAGAAGTTTGCTCTCTGGGTCAGTGTTGTGACACAGCACATTAAGCCTCTACCTGTGACACCAGCATTGCATAAGTGCATCAGTTAAGTCCTGGCTGCTCCACTTCCAATCCAGTTTCCTGCTAGTGCGCCTGGGAAAGCAGCTGAAGATGATCCAAGTGCTTGGGCCTCTGCACCCATGTGGGGGACCTGGAAGAATCTTCTGGCTGCTGTTTTTGGATTAGGTCCAGCTTTGGCCATAGCAGCCATTTGGGGAGTGAATTAGGAGACTGAAGTTCTTTATTCCTTTCAAATAATAATAAATCCTTTAAAAAGTTACATTAAGTTTCTCAGAGGTTTTTATTTGAAGAGGAGAGACAAAGAGAGGATCTTTCATTCACTGATTCACTCCCCAAATAGCCACGATGACCAGAGTTGAGCTGATTAGGAATCAGGAGCTTTTTCCAAATTTCCCACGTGGATGTAGGGGCCCAAGGACTTAAGCCATCCTCCCCTGCTTTCCCAGGTCATAAGCAGGGAACTGGATCAGGACTAGAGCAGCCGGTAGATGAACCTGCACCCATATGGGATGCCATCGCTAAAGGCAGATGATCGGCCAGATATACCACCACACTAGGCCCCAAGAAGTAATGAGGTTTGATCTGTAGTGCACTAAATTTTTAAAAAGGGAGCAGCGGGCCCGGCGCGGTGGCGCAAGTGGTTAAAGGTCCTCACCTCGCACGCCCGGGATCCCATATGGGCGCCGGTTCTATCCCGGCAGCCCCGCTTCCCTTCCAGCTCCCTGCCTGTGGCCTGGGAAAGCAGTCGAGGACGGCCCAAAGCTTTGGGAACCTGCACCCGCGTGGGAGACCCGGAAGAGGCTCCTGGCTTCAGATCGGCATAGTATCGGCCCGTTGCGCTCACTTGGGGAGTGAATCATCGGACGGAAGATCTTCCTCTCTGTCTCTCCTCTCTGTATATCCGCCTTTCCAATGAAAAAATAATAAAAAATAAATCTTTAAAAAAAAAAAAAAAAAAAGGGAGCAGCTGCTTACCTTCAGGGGCAACGGCTTTTTGGGTCATATCATAAGAACCAGAGCTTGACTCCATTTGCCAAGGCTCTCTCAAGACTTAAGTGGCTGGCTTACTTTGCAAGGTTTAACTGTATTTTTCAAATGATTAGCCAGTCAACAGTTCCGTTGAATAGTATACCTTTTCCTAACTTGAAAGACCACTGTATTATTCAATTTATTTGGATTTATTTTCCATTGTTTTCCCTGTTCACTTCTACACTGTTACATACATGTGTTTTTTTAATAAAGATTTATTTTTATTATTTTTTTATTGGAAAGGCAGATTATACAGAGAGGAGAGACAGAGAGGAAGATCTTCCGTCTGATGATTCACTCCCCAAGTGAGCGTGCAACGGCCGATGCTATGCTGATCCGAAGCCAGGAGCTTCTTCCGGGTCTCCCACGCGGGTGCAGGTTCATCTACCAGCTGCTCTAGTCCTGATCCAGCAATTTTAAGATGTATAGAACCCGGTTGTATGTAAACTAAAATTGAAATGTCAATAAAGTAGTCACAGGATGTGGTTAAGAACTTGTATTTTTTTGTTAACATATTGGTTACTCAATACTATGTAAATTAATTCCATAACATTATAAATTGTTGCTGATGTTATGTTGGGGCTTTTAATTAATCGGGATGATACTTGGCTGGCTCTACCTTCAGACCAGGGAAGGTCTCCTCAACAAGCCACTGAACTTATCTGGACAATAAGATGCTGGGCTCTATGCTTGGTATATGCTTGCAATGAAAGAATCTCAACTGAACTTGAACTGTGGCAATGCAGCAAGGTGGAGGAATCCACCATGGGGGGAGGGCTAGGGGAAGGGTGGGGAGAATCCTAGTACCTATAAAACTCTGTCATATATTACAATGTAATTCATAAAAAAAGAAAAAAATATATATATATACATAAAAACAGAAGCAGCAGCACAATCTGAGTGTGAATTATCATTTTTCTTGTTTGTTTCCATATAGACTTTAGAATCAAGTTTGTAAGCAAGCATAAAGTTTCTTAACTAGAAGACCAACTGGGACTGTGCATTTGGCCTAGTGGTTAAAATAGCGGACAAGGTACCTGTGTTACACATCAGTGACTGGGTTGGATACAGGCCCTGGCTCCTGACAGTGTGCTACTAATGCAGATCCCGAGAGGCAGCAGTGATGGCTCAAGTAACTGGGATCCCGCCATGCATGTAGGAGACTTGAATGTCCTAGCCTCCACTCTAATCCCAGCTCAGCCCTGGCCTCTGCAGGCATTTGGGGAGAAAATGAATGGGAGTTGTCTCTGTCTCTAAGCTGAACAGACATCCCAACAGCTTCCATCTCTGAATCAAAGATTTTAAATGAACTGGAGGGCCCCGTGTGGTGGCCCAGTGGCTAAATCCTTGCCTTGCATGTGCTGGGATCCCATATGGGCACCAGTTTGTGTCCCAGCTGCTCCACTGCAATCCAGTTCCCTGCTAGATGGCCCAATGCCTTGGGAGGACCCTGCTCCCATGTGGGAGACCCAGAAAAGGCTCCTGGCCTCAAATTGGTTCAGCTCCGGTGGTTGTAGCCACTTGAACCAGCGGATGCAAGATCTATCTCTGTTTCTCCTTCTCTCTGTAAATCTGCCTTTCCAATAAAAATAAATGGAAGGAAGGAAAGAAGCAAGGGAGGGAGGCAGAGAGAGAGAGAGACAAAGAGAAAAAAACTGGAAAAAGTAAGATCAATTTTTAGTTCTGCTGTGGCAGGGGTGTGGACTTGTTTACTGATGAAAACTGATTTGAAAAAGAGGAAACTGATGAAATCAAGAAGTACTGGATAAATGTTCAGTCGTGTTTCCTTCCGTTAATTTTCTGCAGGGCTTGTTTTCCCAACAATCTAAAATGTACATCCAGGGGCAGGTGTTTTGTTTAGCCGTCAGTAAGGATGCCAATGTTCCATATCTGAATAGTTGGGATTGAATCATGGCTCCACTTCCAATTCTACTTCCCTGCTTATGTACTCCCTGCCTGGGAGGCGGTGGGTGAGCTGGATTCCTGTGACTGACATGGAAAGACCTAGATTGAGTTCCTAACTTTGGTTCAGGTCAACATTGACCATTGCAGGCATTTGAGGAGTGAACCACCAGATGGAACTTCTGTGTATCTGTCCCTCAAGTTAATAAAATTGCCCATGTAATCATTCCCTCCCCAGTGGCTGCAACCAACTTTTAATAATGTCCCAATGCTTCTATAAAAATGTAAAATCTACACTGGCATATAAATTATCCTGTGTTTAATCATTTATAAGCTGGGCCTTGGCTAAAGTTCCCCGCCTTACATGTGTCGGGATCCCACATGGGCACCAGGTCATATCCTGCTGCTCCACTTCCCATCCAGCTCCCTGCTTGTGGCCTGGGAAAGCAGTACAGGACGGCCCAAAGCCTCGGGACCCTGCACCTGCGTGGGAGACCTGGAAGAAGCTCTCAGCTCTAACCACTGTGGCCACTTGGGGAGCGAACCAGTAGATGGAAGATCTTTCTGTATCTCCTTCTCTCTGTATATCTTACTTTCTGATAAAAATAAATAAATCTTTAAAAAAAATTATAAGCCAGCAACTTTAAAAAGCACCACAGTAAGTGTTTTTCTTTTTTTTTTTTTTAAGTGTTGTTATCGTTAACAAAACAGGATTGGTCTTCACACCAGTGGAAATTAAGGTGTAGCTGGAAAGGCAAACAAAATGAATAAAAATCTGACAATTCGATACAGGACAGGAAATAAAAGGCAGTGAATAGATGTCTCTGAGAATGAACCAGGAGGAAGGATAATGTAAGTAGAGACAATAACAAAAAAGCTAAAGGCCTAAAGAAATCAGAAGGAATGAGGAACTCAGGCACATACATGGTGACTGAGCTTTGGTTAGACGGACCCTTTAGTTTTATCTAGGCAGACTGGATGATATACTGCAGGCAGATTTATAGAGGGAGGTGAAAAATCCCATCTGACAGTTTGTCAAACACAAGAGCTAAGTGGTCTTCAGCTAGATGCAGAGGGGAGGGGACATAGTAACAGAAGTCATAGCTGTCTCCTATTTCTTTTTTAAGCCTTTCTAGTTGCTGTTTCCTATCTCTGAACTTTTAAATACTCATTATCCTTCTCTGGTAACTTCCTGCTTGTTCTTCCAGACCCAGCATGGCTACGATCTTCTGTGCCATCACACCGGGCACCTATCTCACCTCCACTAGTACAAATCACTGAGGTTTGTGCTTGCCTAACCTCCAAGGGCAGTAAGCTTGAAAAGCAGAGTGCCGGTTCCGTGCAGGGCTTGTTAAAGACTGGAGCAAGGATTTTCACCAATTTTCAATGTAATCTTCACTGAAACTTCGTGCAAAGCTACAATGAGAACTGACCAGAGGGATACCGGACAGCCACGGATTAGCCAATTTGCAGAATGAAGCAACGCACTTGTCATTCCTGCTCTTTTAAAAACGGCGCTGTCCAGACTGTAATTGTAGTCAATGGAAAGTACCCCTGCACTGCTATAGAGTATGGACATACCACCACTTGGGCTTTCATTTCGTCCTTTTGTTTTATTGAAATGCCAAAACATTAAGTTCCAAAATACAAACTGTAATTATATTTAGCTGTGTTTGGGTTAAAAACATTGATTATGCTTGATCAACAACTTTCAAAACTCAGTGTAAGCAGCTGTGACTAAACGTCTCCCAGCCCATTTCTGGAAAATCACCGTTATATACTTAAAAACTACTCCCAACTTCCACTCTACAAAAAGGAAAATGATGCTGTATGAGAAGAGAGCGGGCAAAGTTATCACCTGAAAGACTTCCTGAGAAGAATCTGGAACCATCACTAAGGACTCCTGTTTTCTATTCCAGTCTACACCCGACAGGCTTAAACACTTACAAAAATGCAATTCTGGTTTTTCCAACCATAAACAGGCACCTCACATCCCTTTTATTACATTATAGAAAATGCAATATCTTATCAATAGGATTTACAGTCAATTCATAGTTTAAGGCTCATAAAGAAAAAAGGAAAACTCAGAACTCCTGAAACATGAAAACAAGTATTTAAGGGTGTGCTGACTTGAACAGTATCAAATGAGATTCAAGTGAATGAATAATGCAGAAGCTTGCATCATTATAGTAGAAAAAAAGCTTAAAAGATACTAAAATATATTAATATTTATGGAATTAAGTGATATGTTTTTAAATTCAAAAATCTCCCTCTCAGTTTTAGTTTTGCTAAGTAATGAAAGTTAGTAACTTCTGCTTAGTGTGAGCACATTCACACTGGCTGATAGCAAAACAAAGACGTCAACGTTCTATTAAGTTAAACCAGCCCTGCACCCTACCCCCACCTAGACAAAAACAAAAAGCCCACAAACAACAACAACAACAACAACAAAACCCGAGTGTACAACAGAACACTCACTCATTTAGCTGAGCACCTGGCTGTCACTGTGATTGACAGAATTAGATGGGTCGTTCTTTACTGAAGATGTAAGCCAGGTTTCAGTTTGTCCACTCACCTACAGTGCTAATATGGAGCAAAGATGGCAAATGATCAAAAACAAAATGACCTTTTAAAAAGTGCCAGCTGGGAAGTAAGTGTCATGCATTAGCAGTTTAGACTAAGATTATAGCTAAAATCACTGAAATATAGCTTCTTAGGGTGTTTTTCCATGAAATTTTTAACTATTTGGAAACATCTGACCTTTATGATGACTAAAATTCTTGTATTTTCTGGAGGTAAATGTGAGTAGAAAAAGGTAACACTAAAGAATAGTATGCCAATATTTAATTTTAAAGAATTTATTTTTCCATTTGTAGAGTATCATTATTGTAAAATCCATAGTTATTGCAATACCTGCATTGCTTCAAAGAACTCCAAAGAATTTTGTTGAAGCATATTTTTTAAAAAATGGAACCAAAATAATGTACATTTTATCTCTAAACACTGTGTTATTAGAGTCCACGTAATGTTCTCTGTATAAATCAATGTGATGTTACTATAATATACATGATCTGATTCTTATCCTAAAGGCTTCTGACCATGTATGATATCCAAGACAGATCCAATGCCTTTAATGTCAGACTGCAGAAACAGTTACGGCCCTAAACAACGGAAGGAAGAGCTGGATATACAGGAGGGTCTGACGGTTTAGCTATTGGCAGCATCTGCTTGGCGAGGCCATCCTTCCTCTTCAACTCCAGAGTCGTACTCCTCTTCAGGGGATTCTTTTGTTGGAGCCCTACAACACAAAGCCATGTCTGTTTGTTTTTCAGAGATAAAAATTAGAGGAGTTATTCCCAAAATAGATTAGTTTCCCTAGCTTAAAAAAAAATCTGCAAAATCAAAAAACATCAAGAATACTTTTAACATTTTGGTTACTTAGAGGTGAAAACTTACATTTAAGCATATGTGTATGGTAAATAAACTGACTACCTCTGACCAAAACTATTTCAAATTAGTCAAAATTAACACATAAGCCACCATAATTCATTTAAAATGACCTACCAATACCATTAAACAATAAAAATAAAAAACTGCTGCTAAATAACTAAGTCTGTACAAAAATATCATGGAAAAAAATGACTAAAAAATTGAAAAATAATTAAGGTTGTTCAAAACCAATCAACTTAAACCGTAAAACTAACATACTTGGTGACTGAGTTTACTGGAAGACTAACCTTTGCTGAGCACTGAAAAGAAATGCTGAATAATTTAGAGATCAATACACTATAGCTTACAAGACAAATTCAGCTCCTTGTCTACTTGTGTTAAGGCAGATGTACTGGAATTCAAACAAGCTCCACCCCTCACACACTGGCTGCTTTCCCCCTCTGAGCGCAGTGTCCCTGCAGAGCACACAGCTCATAGGTATTTATCCAGCACTTAAGGCAGCTGGCCCCCGACATAAACAAAGCAGGGAATGTCAAGCAGTGGATCAAATCTGTTAACTGGTGTTACTACTGAGAAGAAACATTATGAAACAAAAATTTTGGTATTATGTATGAGAGCTGAATGGGATGTGAGACAGACTGAACTAGTTTGCTGCACATACTGGCAAACTAGGATAGGGGGCGAGCCTAGTGGGGGTTATTTTGGGTTGCTCCGACGGGGCTGCAGCTCCCACTGGTTTATGTGAGGGCCAAGTGTGTCCTGGGCAGAACCAGGATGGACTGCAACACCCAACGGTTCACGTGGAGGACAGCGCTGGAAACGGAGCTGACCCAGCAGTTCCATCCATCAGCTGATCGGGGCAATGGACTGTGCCAGGCCCTATACTTCTAGTACATACAGGAATCTGGTCTAGGAACATCTCAGACAAAGTCTCTTTGGGGAGCTCCTCAATCAAACTGCCAGACTCAGAGCCCTAACCATGAAAAGACAGAGGACAGAACAAGTCAATCAAACACCCCAGCCATATGTTGGCAGTGAAAAACTGGGCAAACGGAGACTCTATGATGGACTATGTCAATCAGTGGATTCTTCAACAACCTCATCGTGAATGGCAAGACTGGCAGCAATTAATAACTGGTGAACTATCACAACCACTTGAGCAAGTATCTCAGAGCATGTCCCACATCAGGGACCTGGGGTGGGTGGGAAACTGGGTGGGGCTTCTCTCATTATCTCTCCCTTTACCCCAGAGATGTGAAGCAAACAATGTGGAAATGATAGTCTTACCCACTTTTCCTGTAACCCTTGAACGTTTTTACCCTAATTAACTATGTAATGATTGTCAAAAATATAATTAAAAAATGGAAAAAAAAATTTGGTCTTAAGAAAGATATGAAAAAAAGGTCATTTGTTAATTATATCAACTTTCAAAATGAGGAGCCAGCATCATGATAACTCCATGTTAAGCCTCCACCTGCAATGCAGCATCCCATGTGGGAGCTGGTTTGAGTCCCTACTGCTCCACTTCCAGTCCAGCTCTCTGCTAACATGTTCAGGAAAGCAGCAGAGATGGCTCAAGTGCGTGAGCCCTACCAACTGCGAAGAAGCTACAGGCTACTGCTTTGGTTTGGCATAGTCATGGCCAATATGGCAAATTGGGGTATGAAAAAGTGGATGAAAGATTCTCCTTTCTCTGTCTCTTTCCTTTTTTCTCTGTAACTATGCATTTCAAGTAAATAAAAAATAAATCTCTAAAAGACTCAAAAATAATATTTTATAAACTGAAAACTTCTACAGAAAATCCGAGTACTGCTTTTCTTATCAATATAAGCACTGTTATTCTATATGAAAGAACAATAAATCACAACACAAAGGACCAATAAGAATCTTAAATTTTTGATCTGTTCTGGTTTGAAAATACACTTTACCGAATGTATCCTGGTTCCTTTTTTCCTTCTACTACTTCTTTGTCAACTTCCACACAGACAATATCAGAATTAGGGACTTCAAACATCGGTTCTAGTAACAGTTTTTCCTAGAGAGGTAAAAAATAATAAACCACATGGAAAACAGATCAATTGCATACAAAATTCTATAAGCTAAACATTGAATATTGCTCACTGAAGAAATACAATTGCATGTCTATGATACATCAAAATTCAATGTTAAAGTCACCATAGAAGCTTTCATATTCTTTATGTTAAAGCAGCTTCTAGTTTAATTTTTTCATTCTCTAAGGCAGGGCTACTTGTCTGCAGTTCTGCCTATTTAGGGACATGCAGCTGTTACTCAGAAGCCTATCTGGCATTACGTGATGGAGAGAGACAGTCAACTGGTAATTTTTACTTTGAAAATAGTTCAACCTTAAATCATCTCTACTAAACTCTTCAATTTGAAACTGCGACTTCAAATGAGCATTTTTCTCAAATGTTGTAGCAGAAATAAAAGTTATTTACTATAGGAACCCAGCTTTACCTACAGTTAAGGGCTAAATTATATTCCTTCCAAAGGAAGGGAGTCGAGCGAGCATATTAAATTCCCTAAAAAATGTGAACTGTATCACCCACTCTTGTAATCTCATGGTTATAAATCTGTCTTTAACACTTAAGTCCAGACCTCTATCAGAGGGTATAATTCCAGGTTTATCTGTGACAAAGGCACTGTTCTAATCAAGTCTTACTGAGATGAGAGAAGTGAGAGTTAACAGTGAAATCTTTAAAAGCTATAGGTGCTTTCTTGCAAACATGTAACAAAATAGTAGCCCATTATATAGCCAGACATGGAGGGCAGGTGAGAGAACTCTAGGGATTAGAGTGGGTGTTGTTAGGATCTGTAACAAGAAATAAGTTCATACCATCATCAAGAAATTGAGGATAAAATGTCATGGTATCTACATCTTACAAACAAGTGAAAAAAATGTTCAATAGGCTTAAAAAATGATTGTGGGCTTATTAAAAAAGACCCATGCAGAATGTCCTGAAATTCTCCTTTCCACAATCCTTTGTTCATTAATCATAATATATACATGTGCTTTATTCTGACCATCTTAGTTTCTTTTGGAAAAAGGAAAAAGCAAAGAAAGCAAAATACATTCCGGACCACTGAGTCTTTCGCGGCTGTTTTTATTACAGAAAAACTCAATCTTCTAGATATATTCCCAAAAGAAAAATAGGTTAAGTTTAATACTCTCAAAACTCAGACCAAGAAACTGCTGGGGTCTGTGCAGTAGGTGTGGATGACACGAAGGTGTGAAGAGCACAGCTCCCTGTTTGGCAGGGCCCAGGGGAGCTTCCGGCTGTTAGGCAAGGCCTGGCGGAAGTCTCTCTGACCACCTTGATGCTGTTTCGCCCCTTGGTTGCATGGACACTCAAGCACCTGACTAAAAATTCTGTAATCTATTGATGCACTGTTGTTTGCCCCTGTGAGACAGTTTTTGTAACCGATGTGAGCTTGAGTTAATGTCACTGATAATGTCTTGGTGAGTGGGCCTTTGACAATTTACACACAGGAGCACAATTAAGCCCATGTCATTTCTGGATACCTTATTGTGTAATTTTGCCATTGCCTCAGAATCTGGCCCAGACATGTAGCACAACTTCTGGGACAGGGCTTGATATATATCCTAAATATTAATGCAAATGATGGGAGTGAGAGCTGAAACTGCTATGGCAATAAATATAATTATTGTTATCTCAAAGGCTAGTCTGTCTTTGCAATTTTTTTGGAGCGTAGAAAATGTAATTATTTTAGCTGCTTTTATAATTTTTAGCTAGAGGAATTAAGGATGCTTTTATTAAGGAAATATGCTCTTGTTGTTTTATTGTTTATGGGGTTGTAGAAACTATAGTTGTAGGAGGATTTAATATTTGAAACTTCTGTCTTGGATTTTATGTTTTTTCTCTTGTAACCTATTTTTCCTTTAAATAATGGGTAAATTGTAGAAATAGAAATGTGGTAGGAATGTAATACTGATTAACAGGTAATCACATGTGCGTTGGCCTTGGAGTCCTGGCTGTCGCTCCATGGCTACTGCTGAAGAATGAATAATGGCTTGCTTTGAAGAATAATGAGACAGTATTTTGCAGAATGATCTTTAGGGTCACCTGCTTAGCCCTGAAGCGCAGACGGAATGACCAAATGTCTGTACATGCCCCCTTAGTCTTGAAGTAAAAATAGAACAATTAGTTGTGTAGAGGCTTGCAATGTGTCTGAGTAAATAAAAAGGACAGCTTCTTCTTGAGCTGCAGCGAGAGCGCATGAAGTGACAGTGTCTGTGTCTTTCTTTATCGCCGACTCCATGCACCCTTCCCGAGCTCCGAACTTGGCTGGAGCTGGACTCCGGGAGAAACTATCTTTTTTGTAGCATAACTTGACTTACCATTATGGACCGAAGGCCTCGTGCACCTGTTTTTCGTTCTAGTGCCAATCTGGCTATGGCTTTCAAAGCATCCTCAGTAACATTGAGTTCACACTAAAAACACATGAAAGATAAATCAGAATTTAAATAATTATTGTAACATTTCCTAATTACACAGCATTTGTTCTATTAACTGTCACTACCTGCCACTTTTGTTAATCTTAGAATCACAGTATTTTAGAACCAAACGAAACTAAAGCCCTTACTTCACAGATAGCCAAGTTCCAGAAGGTTAACTAAATTAATTCAAAGTCAGAAGCTACATGTGGCTACAATGGCTGAGCTGAGCTGATCCGAAACCAGGAGCCAAGAGCTTCCGCAGGGTCTCCCATGTGGGTGCAGGGTCCCAAGACCTTGAACAATTCTCTACTGCTTTCTCAGGCTACAAGCAGGGAGCTGGATGGAAAGTGGAGCAGCTGGGACACGAATCAGCATCCATATGGGATCCCAGTGTGTGCAAGGTGAGGATTCTAGCCACTAGGCTTTTGCACCAGGCCCTTCTAACATTTATAGACCATTGAATGCACATGGTGCTAAGGAAGCACCGCAGACTACGGGGCCACTGAAGAATCTGAAGCAAGCGAGTAAAACTATTAGCCCAACTAGTAAAATAAATATTTAAAAACATATTTGGTGGGCAATGAGCTCAATGAAAATACGATCCACTTGGGAGCAGAGTAGAAAACAATTGATCCAAACATGGATCAAAGGCAAAAATGACAAAAGGGCTTAACTTTGAGTTAGTCAAAAAGAGACTGCTATTTTCAGAGAGTTCAAAAATCCATTCTGTGTCAAAGCATGTCTTAGCCACTGCTTCTAACCCAACTACTCTCTAGCGTGCCTGGGAAAGCAGCAGATGGCCTGCTTGGTTCCTGCCAGCCAGTTGGGAAACATGGATACAGTTGCTAACCCCAGCCATTAAGGCCATTTGGGGAGTGAACAAGCAGATGCAAGATCTCTCTCTGCCTGTCATTTTGCCTTTCAGAACAAAGTAAAACTTTAAAAACAAAGTAAAACTTTATATAACAAAGGTATGTGTGAGGTCTTTGAAAAGCTCATGATTATGGTGTTTATTTTTCCTTATTAAGTTATTTGTAAGAGAATCAGAGAGAAGAGAGACAAACATTTTCCATCTGCTGATTCACTACTCCCTTGGCTGCAATAGCCAGGTCTGGGCCCAGCCACAGCCAGAAACTCCACCCTATCTTCCACATGTTGTCAGGGGCTCAAGCTCTTGGGCTGCCATCTCCCCTGCCTTCCCATCACCAGGAAGCTGGATGGAAATCAGAGCAGCTGGGACTCAAACTTATGCTCTGATAGTGGATAATGATGTCATAAGCAGCAGTCCAACAACCCAAGCATCACAATGCTGGCCTCACAATACATATTTTTTGAAGACTTCACTTACTGAGAAGTCAGAATTACAGAAACACACACAGAAAGAGATTTTCATCCACTGGTTTACTTCCCAGACGTCTCTGTACCCGACAGGGTTTAGGCAGGCCAAGGCCAGGAGCTTCATCAGGGTCTCCCATGTGGGTAGCAGAGGTCCTAACACATGGCCTGACCTTCACTGCTTTTCACAGGCACACTACCAGGGACCTGAATTAAAGTGGAGCAGCTGGGACACAAATAAGAACCCATATCAGATGCTAACGTTGCAGATAGCAGCTTTTACCACAATGCCGGACCCCATGATATCTTCAAGTCAAATTCAAGTTCTTCCCTAGATTTCTGAGAAAAGCTCCTATGAAAGTTTATACAGTAATGTAATTTAGAATATATTCATTATATCAAGGACAAAAGAACAATCCCACGTGTCTGACTTGAAGACATTTCTTTCTATATCCTTGAGATTTATTCGACAATGATGATTTTAATTTTTTTTAAAGGAGGCCAACTATGACAGATCTAATGTAGCAATGTATCTTCCTTCATTTTTAGATTCAACATTCAGTAAGGAATAGGCTGATTATCACAGATGAGCAGGATTTATTTTTAATCTGCTGCAACAGTTTGTACAGAATTTCAATAGCAAGAAAATCAGATTGATGAAAAATTAAAATCTGACCTTATCCATGCTGAATAGAGCCTGATACTGAGGGATAACAGCATTCCGTGGCTCGGTTAGTATTTGTACAAGTGTTTTCTCATCTAGGCTGTGTAAAGGAACCACCACAGGCAAGCGTCCCACAAACTCAGGAATCATGCCAAATTCAATGAGATCCCTGGCTTCCACATGTCGTAAGAGCCGGTCTTTTTCTTCAATGTCTTGGTGAGTATTTGACTCCCCACTTCGATTAGCAAGGTCTGCAGCAGCTGCAGCTCTTCTGCCTTTTCCTAGGTTAGATGGTGTTCCAAATCCAAGATACTGTCAAAGAAATTATACATATTATTAATATGGATCAAGATGCCTATCTCACATGATCTTTGCAACAATTCTACAAGGAAGGTTCTATTATCATTCACACAAAGGAAAAACAGACCAAATAAATAACTTGTCCAAGGTCTTGTTACTATAAATGTTGAAGCTGACAAATTTTTTTTCTTTAGAGATTTATTAATTGAAAAGTGGTGTTACAAAGAGGGAGAGCCAGGAAAAGGGAGAGAAAAAGGGGGAGGGAGAAAGAGATAGAGGTAGTTAGATCCCATCTGCTGGTTTAATACCCAAATGGTCACAATGGCCAGGGTTGGGCCAAACCAAAGCAAACAGCCTGGAATGGAACTCCATCAAGGTCACTCAAGTGAGTAGCAGGGGCCCAAGCACTTGAGCCATCTTTCACTGTTTTCCCAGGTGTATTAAGCAGGGAGCTGCACTGCAAGTGGAACAGCTGGGACTTGAACCAGCACTCCTAAGGGATACCACTGTCATTGGCAGTGACACACTCTGCACCACAATGTCTGCCCTAAACCCAGGATTTGAATTCAGATCTGTCTGTTTTCATAACTGAGAACCTAATCTTTATTAAATAACCAACTCTCAAATAATAAATTTTTTCATTTAAATTTTTTATTTGAAAGCTGGAGTTGTATATATGGAGAGTCTTCTATCTGCTTAGGGAGTGAATCATCAGATGGGAGATCTTCCTCTCTGTTTCTTCTCCTCTCTGTATATCTCACATTCCAATAAGAAAAAATAGGTCTTTAAAAAAATTTAAGAAAATGTATATCGTAGCCTTTTGTAACTAAAGCTAATTTTGCAATATTATAAACTAGAGTAGTACCTATACAATAAGCATTTTAAATAATTATCAACAAATCTCTTAAGTCGCTATTAAGCACTCTATTATAATTACCATTAAGAGCTATACACATTAACCTGTAAGTTAGAATTATTTAGATTTTATAAACAATAGAGGTAGATGGCACTTTGGTACAACAGGCTGGACTGCCACTTGTAACACTGGTATTCCATACTGGAGTCAGGTTCAACTGCCTGCTCTTAGCTTCCAATCCAGCTCCCTGCTAATGTACCTTGAAAGGCACCAGAAGACTGCTCATGTTCTTGGGTCACTGCAATCCACATGGGAGACCTGGGAGGAATTCTGGACTCCTCATTTCAGCCATTATGGCCCTTTGGGAGAGGAATAGGAGTTTGGAAAATCTCCTATGGCACTCTGCCTTTCAAAAAAGTGAGTAAAAATTAAAAAACAAAATGCTCAATAGAGATGATATTTAGGAATCTTCAATGTGCTAGTCATAAATTTTAAAAGCTAAGAAAATCCAATTTCTAAAAATCCCTTATAACCGACAGACAGGTTAAAAACCAAGTACATATTTTAACTTTAAATGCTATCAGTTCCTCTAGAAACTCCTCAGGAAAACTTACCTTTTCATTTTTCCTCCTGCTGATAATTCTGTCTAAACCATTGAAAGCGCCAGATGCAACAAACAGGATGTTTGTTGTATCAACTTGTACTGTTTCTCCACGCAGCTTTCGGGAATTCTTTTCTGGAACATTGACTATTGTGCCCTCTAGTAGTTTTAGTAAGCCCTAAATAAAGAACAAATGATTTATACCATCACCATGTAAGTATATCCTTTATTATATTTTATATAATGGGATTTGATAGGGAAAATTAATGTTTATGGTCAATGAGCATAAGTAATGAAAACTCCTCACTTTTACAGCTAACATGGAAATCTATAATGTGCACATCACATGAATAATTCATTCAAAATGGCTACACGACTCCTGATGCATTATAACTGAAGAACCATCAACCTAAGAGGTTGTTCTTGATGATAAAGACATAACATTGACATAAAGACAGAACCTGGACTATAAAACAGTTCCTTCCAAATCATGGTGGGAAACTTAAATTAGAAAATAGTTGAAAAACTGCCTTTCAAATAAATAGAAATTTTATTCACTCCTAGTGCTAAACTTTGAGGATACCTGTATTTTGAGATACTGTTACATATATTTTTTTTAAAAGTATCTAGCATAATCACTGTGATTTTACCTATATCTGTGTCAAAAAAAAAAAAAGCAAAAAACCTGCAATTTCCCTCACTCACATAACCAGTTAACATTAAAAGGTCAAAGGAGCCAATAAATCACCATGATCTCAATTATGATTCAGAGAAATTAAACACCACTTCATATATAAAACTATCTTCTACTAAGTAAAAGGAATAGGAAACATGGAAATAGTTTAGAAATCTCATCAAGTGTCTTCTAGAAATGGTTCTTTCCACTAAGCCTTTGAGGAATAAAAATAACAAACTTCTGTCTTTTCAGTTCTTCAAAATATGTTTAATTTCCCAAGAAAAAAAAATTTGGTACTTAAAATCATCAACAACAACTTTCTTTCAGGTCTGGATCTGAACTACCGAAAGTGATATGTGGAGTTTGGGGTGGGAGAGAGAAACACAATAGAATCTAATCGAACGTGAAACCAAACGTACAATATTTGGGAGGTTGATGTGTTCCCTTCCTTTTAGTGGGCTTGAACAAAATATTCAACTGCTTACTTGCTGAACGCCTTCTCCACCTACATCCCGTAACTGATGAATGCCTGGCACACTGCCAATCTTATCTACTTCATCCAGAAAGACAATTCCTATAATTCAAAGAAGATTCCACTTAACATAAAAAAATACACACAAAATAGTCTCAGTTTTAAAAGACTAAACAGTTGGAGAGCAAGTTACTCAATCTTTTATCCTTAACATACTCAATGGCTTCTCATGATAAAAATGCACTGCCATCTCTCTACTACTTTATCATCTCTACTATTTTATCATCCTCTACTATTTTGTGCAACTATTTGGGATTAAACAGGCTACTATTTGAGTACAATAACTAAATGTCTTTGACAATAATCATCTTCCTACTATGTATTTATGGTCTTTATAATGGGAAATTGAGAGTGTGGAACCATGAGAAAACCATGAGCAAACTGTTAGCTCACCCTTTCCCCACCTATATTCTTATCTGAAAGGAATTTCAGCAGATGCTGTCAAGCTCTTCATGTCAATAAGGACAGAAAACAGAAAGGAGAAATGTAGCATGTATGATCAATAGGTTAAACTGTTTCTAGATGCATCCTGCACTTTCCTGCCTTTGCCCCTGACACTACCTCTGCCCTGATCCCAACAGCAGGAGTCTGATCTAACGATGAGACTAAGGATATACTACTACCTTGACCTGTCTGCAACCTAACATTACCCTGTCTGCAACCTACTAGGCATCTTGGTAACAGCAAAGCAAACCAAACTTTGTGGTCTTTATAATCAGTTGCTAAAAGCTATGCAATATTAACTTCTAAATCATAAAAATTTTAGTTACTGACTTAAAATAAGAAATTATCTCCTAATTTTACACTGCTTCCCAAAAACACTATCTGGGGACAGAAAAACTATGCTATAAACATACCTTGTTGTGCTTTTTCTACATTATAATTGGCATCTTGGAGGAGTTTGGCGATCACAGATTCAATGTCTTCACCTACATATCCAGCCTGAGTCAAAGTTGTACAGTCACAGATGGCAAAAGGAACATCAAGGCATTTAGCTAGAGTTTGTGCCAGCAGGGTTTTACCTACAAAAATAAATAGTAACTAAAAGTTTATTAAAAATCTACTGGTACATAATTTTTCTACAAAAATACAAAATACATTTGAACCGTATTTAATGGAAAGCTGTTGAAAGTGACATCTCATTTCCACTGTTATTCTGTGCCCACTGCATATTATTTATTATTCCTGTGAAGATGTTAGGAATTGGCCTGAGGGCCATGCCCAGGCCTCTTGTTTAGCATGTTGTTCAGGAATCCTGATTATGGACTCAAGAAGACTAACCCAAGGCTGTGGGTGGATCCCAAGTAAGTCTGGGCTGGAGGCATGAGTGTTTACTCTCCCAACTGTGTAGTTACAGCTGGGGAACTCTGGCCAAGCCAGGCTGGAGGCTTGGGATCCATCCATGGCCATCATGCTGTGGGCAGATCTTAAGTGGGTCTGGGCATGCTCAGGATCTCAGCTCCACCCACTGCCATCATGCTGTGGGTGGATCCCAAGTCTGGCTGGCTGCAGCTGGGAGAACTCAGCCAGGCAGTCCATGTGCCAATGGTGCTGGGCATAGCCCTCAGCTCTCCCAGTAGTGCACTCTGGGGACTTGGGGGTGTGGAGTTACTTGGAGTCTGGGGGATGGCACAGGTAGGAAATGTGAGGAAAGACTTCTCTGGGAGGAATGACTTCTCTGGGGCTTCCATGGACAAGGCTACTCTACATGAAGGGTGAGAACATGGAACCCACCAGAGAGTGTCAGAAAAGGAGACAGATACTGTGAGGTTACATGAGTGAATCAGGTCTGGGAGTAGAATCTGTGGGGAAGTATGTGGGCTCACCAAAGTGGAACTGCAAACTCTATGGCTGGGGAACTAATGGGATGCCCCGGCTGGGCTGGAATTCCTACTCGTGAGCACGAGAGTCAGAATTGGGGCATTGTGCTAGGCTGGACATGACTGCAATCTCCCTTGGCATGGGTGTGGACTGGGTCTAGAGTGCGCCAGACTGGGCTAGACTCCAGCAACCACTGGTACTCGTGAGAGTCAGGGTAGGTGTAGAACAGGCTGGGCTAGGTCAAGGCTCCCGCTGAACAACTTGAGAACTGTGTTTGGGCATGGACCAGGTGTAGCTGGGCTGCAACACTCAACAGTAAGAACTGGAAAGAGTATGTATGAGCCAGTTGGGCAAGGACACTGTTCCAGCCAGAATAAGACGTGGACAAAGTCAACCTGGGCCAAGGACCCATCAGTATGCTAAAGATCTGCCATTGGGCGGAGACCAGATAGAGGAGTTTGGTAAATTCCTTTGTCAGGTTGCAGTCCCTGCAGGTAAGTGCAAGAACCAAGGCAAGGAACAGAACAAACAAGGCCAGGTTACAGTTCTCACCGACATACATATGGATCATGTCCGGAGGCAGGCCAGGCTGGGCCAGTTTATAACATCTACTGGCAGATTTGAGAATCAGGATGAAGTGCAGGAGGGACTGGGTTGGGCCGCATCACCAGTCAGTTCACATTGGGGCCAGGACAGAGGGTTGAAGCACCCATTGGTGGAAGCCGAAGTGAGATGAACCATGCCAGTCTGGAGATGGTGGGTGCCAGATCTGTGAGCTCCAAGTATGAAGGGGCCCTTCTGCTCATATGCTGGGTCCATGAGCCCCAAGAGTTGGGGGTCTGGTGGGACCTGGATTAGCTGGTCCAGGTCCTGGGGCCAACTCACATGGTGAGTGTCAAGTATGTGAGCCCTAGGAGTAGATATTTTGGCGGGGCCTGGGTCATATGGTCAGGAATTCGCAACCCACCTCTAAGGTAGGTACCGGATCTGTGAGCCCCAGGGGTGGGGGCGTCTAGAGAGGACTGGGTCTCTTGACCCAGGTCACTGGGTCCACCTGCATGGTGAGTGCCGGGTCCACAAGCCCAGGGGTGGGGGATCCGGTGGGTTCTGAGTTGCATGGTCCAGGGCCTTGGGCCCGCCTGCTTAGTGGGTGGAGATACCCATGAACCCCAGGGGTGGAGGGTTTGGCAGGTTCTGGGTCACATGGCTCAGGGCCTTGGGTTTGCCTGCATTGAGGGTGCCAGAGCCATGAGCCCTAGGTGTGGGTGTTCTTGTGGGGCCTGGGTTTTCTGGCCCAGGTCCATGAGCCCACCTATGAGAACTGGTCCTCCTAGGTATAAAGGATGGAATATTGGATGGCAGACCATGGTGTACATAGAGGATGTGGTAGCTCACTGGGGTCTGCAGAGGACATCTGGTACCATAGCAGAGAATGAAGAATAGAATATATAGACTACTACTACCTACCCCAGTCAAATGATGCCAGCAAATATGTAGGCAGTTAGCGGACACTGGAAGGAATTCCTCATCCACAGAATGACGAGATACACAGCACTTTGGAACTATCACACTCACCTGGGCAGAACCCTCGGAGCATGCGCCACATTGTGACCCTGGGTTGATACCAGGTTGCTTTTCTTTTAAAGATTTGTTTATTTTTATTGGAAAGGCAGATATACAGACAGGAGGAGAGACAGAGAATAAGATCTCCCATCTGATGGTTCACTCCCATCTGATGGTTTGCAACCGCTGGAGCTGAGCCAATCCGAAGCCAGAAGCCACGAGCTTCTTCCAGATCTCCTGCATGGGTGCAGGGTCCCAAGGCTCTGGGCCATCCTCAACTGCTTTCCCAGGCCACAAGCAGGGAGCTGGATGGGAAGCAGGGCTGCTGGGATTAGAACCGGCAACCATATGGCATCCCAGGCGTGCAAGGTGAGGACTTTAACTACTACACTACCGTGCCGGGCCCCAGGTTGCTTTTCCTCATCCTCTGGTACGGGGATAGTGGAGAGGCTGGAGAGGGCCTATTCCCTCATCTCCCTCCTTCCCCCAGAAATGGGAAGTAGAAATAGAAAGTTTGGAAACAGTGATCATACCCAATTGTCCCTAATCCTAGATACTTCCCACCATGATCAACTTTGTAAATATCATCTAAAAATAAATAAATAAAATCATAAAGACTGATAACTCAGAATTCCTCAATCACAAGAAAGAGGTCATAGAATCAGTCTATTGCTTAAAATCAGTCATAAATGTTTGCAAGAAGCTATTTACCTGACCCAGTTGGTCCAAGCAGCAGAATGTTACTTTTTTCAAGCTTTATGTCATCATGAGAAGAATCCAATACTTCACCTCCTCGTTTTTCCTGAGGTATTTGTTGATTCACCTGTTGCTGCATTGATGCTCCCAAAGCATTACCATGTGGGCTGATTCCAGCAATCTGCAGCAATTCTGAAATAAGGCCAAAACAATTACCAGAGAATCAATGGAATTCGTTTCTAAAAGCACCTCAATGAAATCCTACATCTAAAACCAAACACTGGGGGCTAGTGCTGTGGCACACTAAATTAAGCCACTGCCTGCAATGCTGCCATACGGGTAAACAGTTCAAATCCTGTCTACCCCATTTCTAATCCACTCTGCTAATGTGCCTGGAAAAGCAATGGGATGTGGCTCAGGTACTTGGGCCCCTGCATACATGTCGGAGACCTAGAAAAATCTCCTGACTCCTGCCAGGACCAGTCTCAGCCATTGCAGCCATCTGAGGATATCTCTGTCTTTCTTCCTCTCTCTCTCTGGCTCTGCCATGAAAATAAATAAATCTTTTCTAGATTCACCTCTAGAGGAATAGGTGTAAGCCACCAGAATGGTTATTCTTCTTTGATGTATTAGATCATTCCAAACCCTCCAGGAACCACCTGATGCTTACAGGGGCAATCCAGGGCTGGAACAATGAACGAGAGCTAATTCATAATTTGTAAGACTACAGTGTTTTATAAACACCAAAAAAGAGAATAATTTGTAGCAAAGAATAGTTAGAACATAATCCATCTCCATGTAAGTTCCTATCACAATAAGCCAACTGGTTGTAGTCTGACAAAAAATATGTAAAATAGTAAATTTTTACAAATATTTACTTATGTATTTGAAAAACAAAGTTAAAGACAGAGAGAAGGAGAGACAAACAATGAGAGATCTTCCATCCAATGGATCATTCCCCAAATGGTTACATTGGTTAGGCCTGTGCCAGGTCAAAACCAGGAGCCTGGAGCTTTTTCCTGGTCTCCCATATGGGTACAGAGCCCAGGTACATGGGACATTATCCAAAGCCTTCCCCGGTAGGCTAACAGGGAGCTGGATGGGAGGTAGAACAGCCAAGAATTAAACCAGTGCCCATATGGGATGCCGGCACTGAAGGCAGAGGCTCAACTTGCTATATCACTGTGCCAAGCCTCATAAATTACAGATATTTAAAAACATGATTCTTGATCATATGTCCATATTTATAAAGAAAAGCTATATAAAGTGTTTTGTATTTCCTAAGTTTTGCTTTAAGAAGTATCACCAGATGAGCACCATGGCACATCAAGCTAAGCCACTGCTTACAGTGCCAGCATTCCACATGTATACTGGTTCAAGTTCTGGCTGCTCCACTTCCAATCCAGCTCCCTGCTAATGCACCTGGAATGGTAGAGCATATATGTGGAAGATGTGGAAGATCTTTCTTTGTTATCACCTTTTCATTGCACATCTGCCTTTCCAATAAAAATAAACTTAAGAAAAAAAGATTTTGTTTTTGTTGAAACAACAGATTTACAGAGAGAAGGAGAGAAGGAAAGATCTTCCGTCCACTGGTTCACTCCCCAAATGGCCGCCAACAGCCGGAGCTGAGCCCATCTGAAGCCAGGAGCCTCTTCCAGGTCTCTCACATGTGTGCAGGGTCCCAAGACTTTAGGCCATCCTGTACTGCTTTCCTAGGCCTTAAATAGGAAGCTGGATGGTAAGTGGAGCAGCTGGGATACAGACCGGTGCCCATACAGGTTCCCGGTGCACGCAAGGTGAGGATTTAGCCATTGAGCCAACTTGCCAGGCCCAAAGACAAATAAGTCTTTTTTTAAAAAAAGTGTCATAACAGAAAAGATAAAATCAAATCTTAAATACCTGAAATAACTGAACATACACAAACTATACAAATTATGAAAAGCCTTCAAAATTGTGATATCTATAATAAAATCACTTGGATGTTTCTCACTAACATGCTGACATTACTATTACTGAGACACTTCATTGAGGTAAATCCCTAAAAGAACAATTACAGGAGAAACTGAGGCAAGGCCACTTACTTGTAAATCTGTATTCATCCTCCCGTCTTCGGATTTCTAACTCTGAGAAAGGATGAAAACGGCAACAAGAAAATATTACCTATTTGTTCAGCTTGGTAAAACAATGAGTATTCCACTCCCTAGTACTCTTCCAAATAATTCTAAAGGATTTACTCTTTAGTATTAATGATTATTATCCAGTTGCTAATATTCACATTTTCAAATAAAAATTGATACCTATTTTAAGAGCACAATTATATAAGTCTTTAGTAAGAGATAAAATCCCTCACATTAACAAATAACATACCCACTTGTTCTCCTACCACCTAGAACAGTTTACATATTAATGACCGAAAAAAACAGAAAAAATTTTGTTGCCTAACTAGGCAGGACTATTTGGGCCTTACGAAAAAGAACAATACAAGTCTTCCACCAGTTATGCCTTAAGCTTTCTAAAAATAAAATAACTGATATTACCACATAATTTCTTTGCAGTACATTCAGCAAGTTAACAGATTTCTGTACTGAAATTAGTTCCAGGGTCTGGCACTATGGCACAGAGAGTAAAGCTGCCAGCTGCACTGCCAGCATCCCATGTGGATACCAGTTCTAGTTCCAGCTAATGGTTCCAGCTACTCCACTTCTAATCCAGCACCTTTCTATTGCGTAGGAGAAAATAGCAGCGGTTGGATCAAGCGCTTGGGTCCCTGCACTCACATGGGAGATCAGGAAGAAGCCCCTGACTCCTGGCATCAGGATTAGTCCAGCTCCTGCCACTGAGATTATCTGGAGAGTGAACTAATGGATACAGGATATCTCTCTTTTCCTCTCCCTCCTCCCTTCTTTCTTCAATCTAACTCTGCCTTTCAAATAAATAAATATTTTTTAAATTCAGTTATATATTTAGCAGCTACTAAAGGTACTCAGATGAGACTATAGGTTGTAATTATGAAGAACGTCCTCAGATTGTACAATGATGACCATAAGAATCTAAAACATTGAATATATCAGAAATTAGTGTTCTCTGGCAAGACATAGCAAAATAATTTTCAAAATTATGTTTTATTCTATTCATATTTTTAAAAGATTTATTTATTATTTTATTGGAAAGGCAGATATACAGAGGGGAGGAAAGACAAAGAGGAAGATCTTCCATCCGATGATTCACTCCCCAAGCAGCTGCAACGGCCGGTGCTGCTCTGATCCGAAGCCAGGAGCCAGGAACATCCTCTAGGTTTCCCACGCAGGTGCAGGGTCCCAAGGCTTTGGGCCGTCCTCGACTGCTTTCCCAGGTCACAAGCAGGGAAGCTGGATGGGAAATGGAGCTGCCGAGATCAGAACCGGCGCCCATATGGAATCTCAGGCCATTCAGGACTATCGCACCAGGCTCTCATAATGTTTTAATAAAATCTTCAAACAGATAATGTATCTACATAATTTGAGATTACATAGTATATTGGTGTATTAAAGCCTATCGGTAGGGGCTGGCACAGTGTTATAGCACACCAGTCCTCTGCCTGTGGTAACAACATCCCATATGAGCATCAGTTCTAATCCCAGTTGTTCTACTTCCCATCCAGCTCCCTGCCCTGGAAAAGCAACACAGGATGGCCCAAAACCGTGGGCCCCTGCATCCTCCTAAAGACCCAGAAGAAGCTCTTGGCTTCCAGTTTTGGACTAGGTCACCTCTGGCCACTGCAGCCATTTTGGGGAGTGAACCAGCAGATGGAAGAGGTCTCTATCTCTCCCTCTTACTCTTACTCTTATAACTCTGACTTACAATTAGAATAAATAAATTAAAAAAAAAAACTATCATCAATAAAAAGATAGCACTTTAAATTAATC
Source organism: Ochotona curzoniae (assembly GCF_017591425.1). Lineage (NCBI taxonomy): Eukaryota > Metazoa > Chordata > Mammalia > Lagomorpha > Ochotonidae > Ochotona > Ochotona curzoniae. The sequence continues at coordinate 69,146,452 of NW_024467122.1, forward strand.
ATTTAAAATTTTAATTAGAATCACAATTTTATCCTAAATTTGCACTCTGGAGCTGGGGTCCAAAAAAAAAAAAAGAAGGTGAGATATGCTGTATACATATTAACAGTTATCATCTTCACTTATCTTTTTTTTTTAAGATTTATTAGAAAGGCAAATTTACAGAGAGAAGGAGAGATAGAGGAGAAAGATCTTTCATCTGCTGGTTCACTCCCCAAGTGGATGCAATGGCTGGAGCTGATCATCCTGTAGCCAGGAGCAGTGAGCTTTCTTAGGGTCTCCCACAGGGGTGCAGGGTCCCAGGGAATTAGGTCATCCTCTATTACTTTCCTAGGCCACAAGTAGAGAGCTGGAAGGGAAATGGAACAGCTGGGACACAAGCCTGCACCCACATGGGATTCCAGTGTGTGCAAGGCGAGTATTTAGCCACTGAGCCATCACACTGGGCCCTCCACTTATCTCTTAAATTAGGCAAATAAAATTCCATATACTGAACCCGAAAGACAAGACCTCAGAGTCATTTAGATTATTACAATGCTATGCTCAAGGGAACTAGTTGTGGTGAAGTCTACAATTCAAAGATAGTGTCTTAGTCTCTACCCACTGGCTTTTAAATATTTTTTAGAGACCCTCAATAAGAAACACATTTTATTTTTATGACTTGAGATCCATGTATAATTTTCAGAAACAAATCTTAACTACAAGTTATTGTAGTCCAGTATTTTCTATTCATCTATTAACCTAAAAAAGAAAATAAAAATTCTACAATGGAGAACCTACTGAAATGATTTCATTATCCACTAATGGGAATCAACCTGTACTTTGAAAAAAAAAATCTTAAAATTAGAGCAAAGAGTTACAAAGACAACTTCTAGGCATGGAAATCTCTATTGTGATCCGTATTGGAAACACTAACCTCTAGGTGTTAAGGATGTCTGCTTCTCAACCTCCGCCTGCTGTCTCAGATTGGCTGGGATATTATTATATATCCTCTTGTAATGATTATACACAGCAACTGAAAGCACCTTCTTTGCAAAAGACTGACCAACAACATACTTGTCGAGGTAGTTATAAATCTGGAAAATGATTAGGTGTGAATAATTTGCCATGAGCCACAATAAAGACACATGTTTCAATAAAAAGTTATGTAATGGGAATATTTGCTTAAAGTTTTTTTTTTTAATTGTTATTTAGGAGCAGGTGTTGTGATGCAACAGATTAAGTCACTTCTTGGGACACCTGCATCCCATATTGAAGTGCCAATTTAAGTCCTGACTGCTGATTCTGACCCAGCTTCCTGTTATCACATCTAGAAAAGTAGTGGATGATGGCCCAAGTACTTGGGTCTCTGCCACCCATGTGGGAGACATAGATGAACTCTAGCTTTGGCCAGGCCCAACCCCAGCTGTTATGGCCATTTATGGAAGTGAGCAATACACAGAAGAACTCTCTCGCTCTATATCTCCCTGTTTCTGTCACTCTGCCTTTTAAATAAACAAATCTTAAAAAAATTTTTTTTTATTTGTATTGAAAAGGCAGATCAGATTTACAGATAGGAGGAGAGAGAGAAAGATGTTCCATCCACTGTTTCACTCCCCAAGTGGCCACAACAGCCAGAGCTGAGCCTATCTGAAGTTAGGAGCCAGGAACTTCTTCTGCATCTCCCACGTGGGTGCAAGGTCCTAAGGCGTCCCAAGGTCATCCTCTACTGCTTTCCCAGGCTACAAGCAGGGAGCAAGATGGGAAGTAAAGCGGCCAGGAGATGAACTGAAGTCCATATGAGATCCTGGTGCTTACAAGGTAAGGATTTAGCCATTGAATTACACCGCCCTTCTCCACCCAATTCTTTTTTAAATGTATCCCAAAAGCAGAGAAAAGAGAAAGCTGCCATCCACTAGTTCACTCCCTAAATGCCTCTATGTCCAAGGCTGAACTGGAGCCAGGAATACAATCTCTGTCTCTTAAGTGAATGGCAGGAACCCAATTACTTGAGCCATCATCACTATCTCTCAGGGTCATCATTTAGCAAGAAGCTGAACCAGATCCAGGAAACTGAACCCAGGTACTCTGATATGGGACACAAGTACCATAACCATCAGGGTAAACACCCTCTCCTGCCTTAAATTTGAACAAAGACTTCCACTTAAAAAACCAAAATACAAAAGGCATGATGTATTGGCATGTAGGATTCAGATGCCTATTTCTTAAATGCACAAAACCACAATTCATTTGTTCTCCAGCTTTCCACCAATGTTATCCCAGTTTCTATATAAACAATGTGATTGATTCTAACCATTTGGGTTTGTTTTTTGTTTGTTTGTTTGCTTTAATTTGAGAAGTAGAAAGACATAACAGAGACTCCAATCATTTACTAAATATTCACTATGGCCAGGCTAACCTGGGGGCCAGGAACTAAATCCCAAGTCTCTCACAAGTGGCAGAATCTTAATTACTTGAGCCATCACCAATGCTTCCTATTAGAGGCAATCTATTAGAAGGTAACTTGATTCAAAAGCCAGAGCTATGTATTGAACCCATGTACTCTAGTATAGGACATGGATGTCTTAATTAGCATTTAACTGCTAGATAAAAATTTGCCTCAATCCTAAATTTTAAAAACAGCACAACATTAAAGTCACTTACACAGATCAGTAAGAGGGCACAGATTAAGCTGCCACCTGTGGCTCCTGTATCCCAAAAATAACAGTTTGGGTCTTGGCTGCTGCATTGCTGTTCCAACTCCCTGCTAAAAGTGCCTAGGAAAGCAGCAGATGCCCCAAGTACTTAAAAAACAAAAAGCCACTTTAATAAAATATGAACTCTTTACACAGATAGTATATTATAAAGCTACCCCATTCAGAAACCATTTTTATATAACCAAAAGATAGTGTACCACTATCTGTGTCTTAATACAAAGCATCTTTTTCATAGATACCAACTTTAAACTACTCACATTTTATCAACCTGGCAAGCTAATTTTTTTTAATTTATTTGAAAAGCAGGGCTGCAAAGATAGGCCATCACAGATGCCTTTCCAGGTATGTTAGCAACAAGCTGGATGGGAAGCAGAGCAGCTAGGAGCAGCCAGAGCTCAAACTGGTGCTCTGATGAGGAATGCAGTGGTGGCTTCACCCACAGAACCACAATGTTCTTAACATTCTTAATTGAAAATCAAGCTCTGTTCTACACTGGGGTATTGCCAACAACTAGAACCTAAGGTAAATTTCTTAAAATTTTAGTGAATAAAAATCACTCACTAATAATTTGGCATAGTGGTTAAAACACCAGTTAAGATGTCTATATTCCATATCAGACAGCCTGAGCTCAAGGCCCAGTTCATTTCTGATTCCAAACTCCCTGTTAACTTGGTTTTGGGAGGCAGCTGATGATGCTGCAAAAAGTTGTGTCCCTGCCGTCACTCTGGGAGACCTGGATTGAGTTCCCAGCTCCTGGCTTTCTACCTATGCAGCCCTTGTCCCCGCCCTGCCCACTGTAGGCGTTTGGGTATCAATCAATAGAGAACTGATTCTCAAAAATTAAATGTATATAATATATATATATATATTATATATGTATACTTAACAAACTTTCTATTTTTCCAGAACACTGACTCAGATGTCTAACATCTACACAAATTAAGGATATACACAGCTTACAGCTCTATTTTCTATAATTTCTTTTTTTAAAGGCTTATTTTATTTTTTATTTGAAACGCAGAGTAACAGAGAGGAGAGACAGAGCCAAGTCTCCCATCCTCTGGTTCACTCCCCAAATGGCCACAGTGGCTGCAGCTGAGCTGAGCTGATCCAAATCTGGTAGCAGGAGCTTCTTTTGGGTCTCCCTCATGGTTACAGGGTCCCAAAGACTTGGTTCACTCTTTCCTGCTTTTCCAGGCCAGAGCAGAGCTGGGGCAAAAGCAGAGTAACCATGGCACAAACCATGCCCATATGGGATACTGGTGCCTCAGGACAAAGTAACCTGCTACATCACTGCATTGGCCCTTACAATTTATTTCTATATGAGATTCTTTTATTGTTGAATATATAACACATAGTCTTTTAATGTATAAGTCTTTTAAATCTTCTTAAGTCCTCACATATTATACCCTTGATTTTTAAAATCTGCTACAGTACATTTGGAAATAGACACAAGTGCAACAATATCTAAACACAGCCTAAGAAAGATACACTGAGGGTGATAAATAACACAAATGTTCACAACTCTGAGACACAAGGATGGAATGTGGCATGGCAGTTAGCATGTGGAATGTCTGGCTGGTGCCATAGCCACCTTGCTTCCAATCCAACTTCCTGTTAATGTGTATCCTGGGAATCAGCAGATGATGACTCAAGTATTCAGTCCCTGCCCCTCAAGTGGGAGACTCAGGTTAAGTTCCTGGATCTAATCTTTAGCCTGGCTCAGACCTAGCTGTTGCGGATAATCGGGGAGTGAACTAAGGGATGGAAGATCATTTTGTCTTTCCTATCCTCCCTGTCTCCCTACTTTTCAAATAAAATAAAAAATAAAAAAATCTAAGAGTAAAAAGACAAGGGCTCCTAGTTCTCAAAAAGTACCACCCATGAATCCAGTGCAGCCGATAGCACCCTCTGCCGTGTTTCACAGGATCAAATCATACTCTGCCTGGGATTCTGCCAAACAGACCACACTACAAAAGCCAGTCTGTACAGGGCAGTCCTGGCACACTGTTGTCTGTGAGAAAATTACTTGTTTACAGCTGCTTTACCACAGACACATTTAAAGGACATCACTTCAGACCAGTACTATTTAGGGACCCAAATAAACACAAATAAATCAAAAGTTGCTCTATTGAAGGATATTATTTCAGATTAACTTGACATTTACACTAATTTAATAATTATACAACTATATTTCAAAGTTAATATAATAGTGATGACAGAGGAAAAAGCAATAGACTCCTTTCTTAAATACATTCAAAAAGCAATATCAATAGCTATCTAGCCACCTACAATGCATACTGGCACCTAAAAAACTTGTTTAGATACTAGTATTGGGATTCAGTATAAACTAGCGGAATGTTAACACATATTTTCAACATGAAATGCTTATAACACTGAGCTTAGCTGAATACCTTCTTGGGAGGAGGAGGTGGTTTCTGTTGGAATGCCAATTTAACAGCTTCTGCTGCTGATTCCGGCTCTTTGATTATGCTTTTCTTTGAGTCAGCTTCAGATAGCACAACAAAAAAATGATGACATTTTTCACACTTGACAAAACGGGTGGATGCTGTAAAAGAAAACAGAAGAGAGTAGGGAATATTAATAAATAATTCCAATAGTGTTTAAGGCTCACAGTAAAGGAAAGAAAGCTATGCACTGAACAAAACAAGAGCCACACAAGAAGCCTCATTCATGTCAACTTTTTACAAAGGTAGAGGGTGTCCAGTAACTTTAGATGAGTTCAGTAACTACCTTTAGTTAATTTCCATGATATTCTTTCATTTCATCATATACTTCATTAAGAGAATACTTGAGATTCTTTCGGTTTTCTTCTCTAAAGGCCACTATGAGAAAACGTTGGCTTTGTGGTGCAGCAAGTTAATCTGTCACTTGCAACACCAGCATCCTATATCAAAGTATCAGTTCAATCCGCTTAAGATCCAGCCCCCTGCTAATGCACCTGGAAAGGCAGTGGAAGATGCCCCAAGTACTTAGACCCCTGCCATGCACGTGAGAGACCAGGCTAGGGTTTCAGACTCCTGGCTTCAACCGGGTCCAGCACTTGCTTTTATGACCATTTTAGGAATGAACCAATGGATGAAAGCTGTCTCTTCCTTTCTACCACTCTAGCTTTCAAATAAATTAGTAAAAATAAAACAAAATCCACTTTGAGGGCCCAGCGGCTGTGGCCTAGTGGCTAAAGTCCTCGCCTTGAACGCACCGGGATCCCATATTGGGTGCCGATTCTAATTCTGGCAGCTCCACTTCCCATCCAGCTCCCTGCTTGTGGCCTGGGAAAGCAGTTGAGGACGGCCCAAAGACTTGGGACCCTGCACCTGTGTGGGATACCCGGAACAGGTTCCTGGATCCTGGCTTCGGACCGGCACAGCACTGGCCGTTGTGCTCACTTGGGGAGTGAATCATCGGATGGAAAATCTTCCTCTCTGTCTCTCCTCCTCTCTGTATATATGACTTTCCAATAAATAAATAAATCTTAAAAAAAAAAATCCACTTTGAAAATACTGAATAAAACACTGTCTTATTCTAACTACATGGAAAAGCAGATTGTAAGCACATTAATCTATTTTTCCAATATTTTATCATTAAAAATTTCAAACATATACAAAAGCTGAAAGATAGATCTACTTTAGTGGCGGATATTAGGTGGTGGGTTGAAATGCCAGCACTGTGTAACAAAGTGCCTAGGATCAAGTCCTGGCTATTCTGCTTCCAATTCAACTTCCTACTAATGTGCCTAATAACCAACAAAATACCATTCTCAGACATCGAATTCATAAACATGCATAAAAGTAACACAAGGGGCCATTAGGGGTAGCCCTGTGGCTAAAGTCGTCGCCTTGCATGCACCATATGGACTCCGGTGAGTATTCCAGCTGCTCGACTTGCCTTCCAGCTTCCTGCTTGTAGCCCAGCAAGCAGTAGAGGAAGGCCAAAAGCCTTGGGACGCTGTACCCACGAGGGAGACTCAGAAGAAGCTCCTGGCTCCTGGCTTCGGATCAGTTCAATTTTGGCCGTTGAAGGCCACTTGGGGAGTGAACCGACAGACAGATCTTTTTGTTTTTCATTCTCTCTGCAAATCTCATTTTCCAATAAAAATAAATAAGTCTTAAAAAAGTAACACAAGAAGGAGTTAATACTGCGATCCAAACGGTTAATCCACCACCAGTGCTTGGACCTCCGCACCCATACAGGAGATCTGGGCAGACTTCTTGGTTCTTGGCATTGGTCTGGGCTCAACCCTGGCTGTTGTGGCCATGTGGAAAAAAAACTAGCAGAAAGACCTCTCTGCTTCTCCCTCTAACTCTGTCCTTCAAATTAATTAATTAATTTCAAGAAAGTAACAAAAGGCCAGTTAAAAGTGAAGACAGGAGCAGTTTCTCAATTCTAAAGCATCAATTACAGAGTATCTTATGTTAAGATGATTGTTTTCCCCTTTCACCTCTCTTCCTTTTAATGGGGCTGAAGAATATGGGCATGGATAAATCCTTTTAACTTTCTCAAACTTAACCTTACTAGTAGTAGCCAGAGACCTAAGAAAGCAGCAGGATAGAGCATTTCATAGAAACATAATCAGCAGATACAAAGCTGGATGATCAAGTAATACATTTTTATATTATTTATGTATAAAATAATTAGATAAACAGAACTTCAGAGAAAAATAATATATATAAAAATAAGAATTTCTTTTTGGGAAAATTACAAATACATCTATTCACAGATTACCAGAAAGGCTAGAACATAAACCTACATCTTCCAAAAACAATCTAAATAGAAAACAAGAAAAAGACAATTCCACATCAAAAAGTAAATTTCATCAGTAACACAATTAGTCTAATATCTAAGTTGATGAGCACAAGACCAATTAAAAATGCTATCTGGGTAAACTCTAATAGCAAAAATTTAAGCTCCAAGAGAAGCCCATCACTTCTTTTATTTACTGATCACCTATAAATGCTTACCTAAAGACCAAGCTATTCCAAAAACCTGCAATTAACAAATATCCAAATATATAATCATTCTTTCCCTTCAATGAGAAACACAGTTTATTTTAAACTGAGGCACCAGTTTAACAGGGCAAGGATTAAAGAGCAGAGAAGCCTCTCCGATCCAGTCTGGGCTGTATGACAGGAAAATCCAGCTTGAGAACACAAGAACAAAATATTTCCCTTAGGAAATTAGGTCAAAGGAAAAGAGATTAAACACTAACATATCACATCCCTCTTTGCTTACTACTGAAGGGCTGATTAAATTTGCCTATTTCACACTATATTTGCAATACAATTTCATGCTGACACGTCCAGTATATATTCAAGTTCAAGAAAATAGATTCTAACAAATGTTGTTCTAGACAGGGTCTGGGTGGCACCAAACACAAAAGCATTGTAATATATTTTTTTCACTCTCAAAAACCAAAGGAAAAATTTAATTTTCTTATACTACCAGGATAAGCAAGCCTCTTTAAAAAAAAAAAGGTTAACTGTAGGGCCCGATGCAATAGCTCAATTGGCTAAATCCTCTCCTTGCACACACTGGGATTGGGCACCAGTGTCCCAGATGCTCTTCTTCCCATTCAGCTTCCTGCTTGTGGCCTGAGAAAAGCAGCAGAGAACGCCCCAAAGCCTTGGAACCCTGCACCCACATAAGAGACCCAGAGAAGCTCCTGGCTCCTGGCTTTGGATAGGCTCATGAACCAATAGATGAAAGATCTTTCCCTCTGTCTCCTTCAAGCTGCCTTTCCAATAAAAATAAATAAATCTTTAAAAAAAAAAAGTTACTGTTAGTCTTCTGCATCACTTTACATAAAATACATGCTTGTGGAGCCAGTGCAATGGCTTTGGATAGGCTCATGAACCAATAGATGAAAGATCTTTCCCTCTGTCTCCTTCAAGCTGCCTTTCCAATAAAAATAAATAAATCTTTAAAAAAAAAAAGTTACTGTTAGTCTTCTGCATCACTTTACATAAAATACATGCTTGTGGAGCCAGTGCAACTGGCTAATTCTCCACGTTCACGCACCAGCATACCATTTAGCAGAGCCTTGGGACCCTGCACCCTCATGGGAGACCTGGAAGAGGCTCCTGGCTCCTGCCTTCAGATCAGCACAGCACCAGCTGTGGCGCTCACTTGGGGTTAAATCATTGGATGAATGATCTTCCTCTCTGTCTTTCCTCTTCTCTGTATATCTGACTTTGTAATGAAAATAAAAATAAATCTTTAAAAAATTAAAAATAAAGATAAATATTTTAAAAGTGAGGAGGGGTCTCTAAGAAATTCATAGAAAACTATTATTTTAATTTTGCAGAGAGATAACTCCAATCCACTGATTCCCTCTCCAAATGCCAGCTATGGTTAGGAAGTAGGAGGTTAGCCAGGAGCAAAGAATTCAATGCCAATCCCCTCACTCACACAAGGGTTTTTCTAAAGTTCATGGATATGGGCCTGGCGCTGTGGCCTAGCGGCTAAAGTCCTCGCCTTGAACACCCGGGATCCCATATGGGTGCCAGTTCTAATCCCAGCAGCTCCACTTCCCATCCAGCCCCCTGCTTGTGGCCTGGGAAAACAGCTGAGGACAGCCCAATGCTTTGGGACTCTGCACCTGTGTGGGAGACCTGGTAGAAGTTCCTGGCTCCTGGCTTCGGACTGGCACAGCGCCGGCCGTTGCACTCACTTGGGGAGTGAATCATCGGACGGAGGATCTTCCTCTCTATCACTCCTCCTCTCTGTATATATGACTTTGTAATAAAAATAAATAAATCTATAAAAAAAATAAGCTGTATGAACTTTTGAAGATTCCTTCTCTCTTTCTCTGCCTTCCAAATAATTTTAAAAACTCAAAAAAATCCAAATTTGAAAGAAAGCATATAAGCAAAGACAAGGAAGCAAAATTTTTTCTTAAATTATGTCTTACACCATAGTGTAAAAGTATTATCAGTCCTAGGAACTTTCAATTTCTTTTTTCTTCTTTTTTTTTTTTTAATTTTTTGTGTTTTTGGATCTTTCAATTTCTAATGAACACTTGACAGGAATCATGTATGCTCAGGAAGACCACCTTTGACTTTTATAATACATATTTCTATACATCAAACATTTGTAGAAAAGAGAAGAACTCTAGAAGTAACACTTACACACGAAGGTCTCCACATGTGTGCACAAGTCTCCACATTTAGGACAGCGCAGCTGGTTGCCGCCTTTCCCAGAATTCCCAGAGCTTGATTTTTTACTGCTTCCCTCACTGACTGATTTCTAACGTTTGTGGAAGAAGAAAAAAAAAAAAGTGTCAATTTAAACAGCCATTTTATTTGTAACTTAAATGTAAACTATGTAATTTGTACTTTTACAATTTTAATGATTTTTAGAATGAAATTAGTGCAGTTTACATCTCTACTATCAACAGCATCAAGACGTATTTACCACAAAAGTCAAATCAATTCTTTCGTCAATTCTTACATACAGTTGTATTTGTCTGTAGTCCCTTACAAGATATATGCCACCATGTGGAATAAACAGCTTGCTTTCAATGGCTCATTGAGTACTACGAAAAAAGTTATTTTAAGTAAAAAAAAAAAACAAAAACCAAAAAACATGCATTTAATTTCGGTGAAATTAAATTAGGAGTTATTATCATGGCAGGTAATAACTCTTTAACAGTTTTGTAACTAAATTTTTTCTCTCTAAATCAGGAATAATTTCACCTACATCAGAGTTGTTGTTAGAACAATGTATGGATATAGAAGTTCCTACCCTTTTGTCTCTTATAATATTAACTCAAGCATCAATTAAATTCTCATAATGCAAAAAATTGACAATTCATCGACCCCCAACATAGTTACCAATCATATACTTGCCACCTAGAGTGCAGCTCAACACAAAGCAGTAACAGAAATCCAAGATTTTTAAAGAAGGAAATAGTTTATCCTGAGTTGTATGAAAGCAGAAAATGATAACTATTCCTAACTCAAGTTTATTGACTGACAACCTAGATTTTTTGGCAGTTCTCTACTACTTTGGGAATCTTAATTAGGGCTTACCAAGTGCAATGCTTATAAAAGCATTTTATGGTTCAAACTGAAATATAAAATAAAGTTGTTCTATTCTTCAGATCATTTTATACATCTCATACTTCCTACAAAAACATAAACACAATACCTCATTTAACTGCTCACAGCAGGGAACTCTAACACATGTAAGTACCAGTGAAAAGCCTTACCTTGTTTCCATCTCCAGAGCCATCTTTATTTGTCCCATCTTTCGAGGCAAAGTACGTGGGTGTTTCAGAGAAGGTCCTAAGAGGGGCCCTGCGCAGGATCTGAGTCTCAAAGGTCCCAAGCCTTCCTAAAACTGGCACATGAATGCGACCGCAAGAAATGCCTGCAAACAAAGCAAAATCTATCAGCCTACACATAAAATATTAACACAGGTCAAAAATTCCTCTGGAGACAAAACTTTAGCACACAGGAGGGTGAAGACAGCCAGTTTTCACAGCAGTAACATAAACTAGCTGAGAAAATAGTGGCAAGCATCAGAGGCAAAGTCCTCTCAAAAGCAAGCCGAGCCCAAACCTCTGGAAGATTCTACATAATTAAAGGTATTTATTTCTTGGGGCCAGTGCCACAGGTTAATCCTCCACTTTTGGGTGCTGGCATCCTATATGAGCACTGGTTCATGTCCCGGTTGCTCTACTCCCCATCTACCTCCCTGCCTGTGGCTTGAAAAAGCACTAAAAGATGGCAGAAAGCCTTGGGACCCTACACCCATGTATGGGACCCAGATGGAACTCCTGGTTTCAGATCAGCTCAGCTCTGGCCATTGTGGCCATTTGGGGGAATAAACCAATAGATGGAAGATCTTTCCCTCTGTGTCTCCTTTCCTCTTTAGATATGACTTAAAAAAAAATTCTTTCTATCCTTTGGAATACATCATAACAATGTGTGGTTCTCTCAAAGTTTGAGGAGTTTAACACCTGTTCACCTGTAAGGTTCTGAAAAAGGTTATTTATGTCCTATTATTTGTCTTATGCTACCTCTATCAATGAGAATAACCACCTGACAGTTCATTCCTGTTTATCTCTTTGGTTATGTTAGGACAACATCTGTAACTACTGGGTTCAAAAAGCTCTTAGAAATATTAGAATAAGTATATTTTAGGGCTAAGAACAGGAAAATTACTTAACTATATTTAACTTTCTATACCCAATCTTGAACTAAGTATCTTCCAAGAATGTTGTATACATGTACAACTGATTCAACTTAACAGATAAGCCAACCTATATTTTAGGAGTATAATGAAATTATTGGAAAAAATTTAAAACCATTATCAAATGCAGTGACAATATTTAAGTGATGAATCAGCTACTCAAATTAAAGGCTCACTTAAGCACCTGACAAATTGGGGGAAAAAAAAAACTGCCAAAACCTCACCAATAACACCAGTACCCCAATAGATATTACTTTTATTGATCTTTAAATGTAATTTCAAGGGCTTCATGAATTCTGAATACTTCTTAATGAAAGCAACATCATTCCAAAAATGTTTTAAAATGTTTGATGAGCATTTATTAAGACTAGTCTGCTTGTCTGAAGAGGAACATGTCAGGAAAAGTGAAATGCTGATTAAGAAATGTTCTGCAAATAAAAATGATTCATTGCTTATTTACTTTGCCTTATTTAATTTATGCTATATCTGACCATCAAAAAGAGGGAGAATTAAAATGCAACTAAAGGGGCCAGAATGTAGTAAATCAGCTAATCTGCTGCCAACAACACTGGCATCCCACATCCCACATCTATTCGAGTGCTGATTTCAGTCCCAACTGCCCTGCTTCCAACTCAGCTTCTTGTTAACAAGGCTAAGAAAGCAGTGGATCAAGACCAGCACAATAGCTCACCTAGCTAATCCTCCACCTGCAAGTGCCAGCATCCCATACAGGCACTGGTTCGTGTCTCAGCTGCTCCACTTCCGATTCTGCTCTCTTCTAGTGGCCTGGGAGATCAGTGAAGGATTGCCTAAAGCCTTGGGACCCTGCACCCATGTGGGAGACCAGGAAGAAGCTCCTGATTCTGGCTTTAGATCAGCTCAGTTCAGGCCACAGTGGGTTTGGGAGAGTGGCCCAGAGGATGGAAGATCTTTTTCAACTTTACTTTCTCTGTAAATATGCCTTTCCCATAAAAAAAAAAATCTTTTCTTTCTTTAAAAGGTACTGGATGGTGGCTCAAGTCTTTGGTCTCCTGCCACCATGAGACCCAAATGGAGCTCCTGCCCCCTGGCTTCAGGCTGGCCAAGCTTTCAGCTGCTGCAACATTTAGAGTGAATCACTGAATGATGAAGATTTGTATCACGCTGCCTTTCATGTTTAAGCTGTATTTTTCTTGGAAAGGCAGATTTACAGAGAGGAGATACAAAGAGAAAAATCTTCTATCCACTGGTTCACTCCACAAACGGCCACAATGGCCAAAGCTGAGCCGATCTGAAGCCAGGAGCTTCTTCAATCTTCAACAAAAATACATGGTCCTAAGGCTTTAGACCATCCTCTACTGCTTTCCCAGGCCACAAGCAGAGAGCTGGATGGGAAGTGGAGCATCTGGGACACAAACCAGTGCCCTTCTGGGATCCCAGTGCCTGCAGGTGGATGATTAAGCAATTGAGCCATTAAACCTCCCCCTGAAATAAATGCATCTTTGGGAAAAAAAAAAAAAAGTAAAATCTAGCTGAAAACTGTTAAGGTAAGCACATTACATAATGCTGTGGTAATTATGGGTGCCAACATGTCCGCGCATCTTTCCATCTTCCTTTATGAGGTGACACCATTGGAATACACAATAACTGAAGGCAGCGAGAGAATAAGGGAGTTAAAAACTTCCAGCCAAATTCAGACCAAGTACTATCATTCAGTAACTTCATATATGCAAAATACATTTAAAAATATGCAGCAGGAGTGTGTATTTGGCCAATGCTAAGCTGTGGCCTAAGATACCTGAATCCCATTTTGAAGTGGTTGGAGTTGACTTCCACCTCAGAACAAGCTTCCCGCTGATGAGAAAGGACCCTGCTGGTCATGGCTACAGTAGCTAGTGCCCTGCTGCCCACACAGGAGACCTGGGCTGGGATCCTGGCTCCCTGCTTGGCCCTACTCTAGTATTTGGGGAGTAAACTAGTGGGTGGAGAACAGTAGCAATGTGGTTAGAAGAAAAAGGACATTTTTAATGTCTGTTTTACTGTAGGTTTCGTGGTCAAAGAAAACAGTGAGGAAAATTAAATTGAATTTACAATTGATCAGAAGGAACACAGAGCCAGAATCAGCATGACAAAATAACTTTCAAATACATATTTAAAATCTTGAGGAATAACAGTTTTAAAAACTAGCACTGTATTTCAGAACAGTGAAAATTTCCCCTCTGTTCATAACTGTACACCTTCCCCACAACTTCTTGCTAGATCATACATATTTTGATGGGATTCTTAACTCTACTGTTTGCAAAAATAATAAACTAGCCAATCTTCAATTTTGACTTTTCTCCTTCCTCTCCCCAAGAATCTTAAAAACAACCCCCCTAACATTCTTTAAATCCTTATCTTCTTGTAGGCTCAAGTAACATTAGTCTTCCATGTAGAAAACACTTACATAAATAAGGCTTAGGAAAGTGCTGAGTACAAAACTTAGCTGTTTCATTGTAATGTAAAAAGGTAATTACAGAATGATACTGAAAATTGTCATATTTGAAGCTTAGTTGATTCCTTTATAGGAAAAGCAATGGTTCTGTATTTCTGAAAATCTCCAGCAAACTGGCCGACAAATGATTTAATAAATAAGTAAGTAGTAACTGTTAAATAAGGCATTCATTTGTGTAGCTACATTTAAATTTTAAAACAATGGTGGCTTGAAAGGAAAAAAATTGCTTATCCGTATGACTCACACATGCAGCTTTCAGGGACTCTTGGCAAGAAAGAACTTTCTCGAAGAACATCTGCTTGCCAAAGAGATCACACACACACTTGGTCCTCCTCTAGGGCACTGTCTACACCACTGAACTTAAACATCAGGGTTAGTATTCACCACTTGTACCCCTCACCAAATAAATACCAAATACATAGACTAAACAGGTCATCTTCAAGGCTTTGCAGATCACCTTTCCGAAACTGGTACTGCTACTTGTTGAAGTTCAACGAGGTTTCACTCACTCACTTACATTCTCCCTTACATTTATCTACTCTCTTTAATCCTTCCTGTGTGGTCAACACAAACTGGTAGCATATACATCTAGTAACCGACAAGGATTAGTAAGTAACCTAAAAATTAGAATTCAGCGGTCCTAAACTGGTACACCCCCCATGCCCCCCCCGAAAAACACATTTGTTAACAAGCTGGTGGATTCTAACAGGATTTTGCCTCACAGCCTAACAACTCCTAGGTTTGGGGAAAGAGAGTAGGGAAAAAAGAAATGGCTTTCTTTTCCGGAATCTCTTGGCTGCAGTGCCACTCTTTCACAGTTCCTGATAAACAGAGAGGAACGGTAAACACGCGCCACCTCTCAGGAAGAAAACGGTCTTCGATGCCAAGTTGGGAACGCCAACGAACTAGCGGACTGTTGACAGCCCTAACAGCTTCGACAACAATCCCTGCCAGCGTTTCCCCAAGGTCCCGGGCGGCTGTCCGGCGCGCCCCGAGCCTCTCCTGGCGCCGGCATCCTGCGCACCCCCTACCCTGCTTTTAGGTCTCCACGTCGAGGGGTGTCTCACAATGACAGTGACACCTGGTGCTCCAGGCGGCCAGCACCAGAACTGGCCAGCTGGACGGGCACCCACCACCAGGCCCTAAAGTGACAGCCCCAGGGAGCCCCTGGACCAGGCTCCCGGAGTGCTGTCTGGGGAAGGGGGAAAAGAGGAATCTTCTTAAAAGTCGCATTTTGCACCTTGAAAGGTTTCTGCCAAGTGGCCTCAGGTTCCTAAAAGTCAGTGTGCGGCCGAACCAGCACCAGGGCTCTGCCTTCAAATCCGACAGCCTCTCCAGTCGCGGCCGGGGCGAAGGAGAAGGGTGCCGGACGAAGCGCCATGCATCCCCTCACAACTCCTGGGAAGGGGTGCAGGCCTCGTGCCCTCCCCGGGGTCGCGCCCCCAGCCCTCACGTCGTCGGCCGCTTCACTCCCGCCAGGGCCGAAGGGGTCAGGCGCGGGGAGGACTGCTTGGTTACCTCTCTGCGCCGAGGCGAGCGAGGAGGTGAAGAGCCGGGCCGCCACCGCGCCGCAAGTACAAGCGCCGCAGCTGGACATCGCGGGGCCTAGGCCGGGGCTCAGCGGCCCGACTCCTACTCGCCGCGTGCCCTTCCCCGGTGCCGAGCCGCCCCCTCTCCGGTCCTAGAGTCGGTGTAGAGTTCACCCTCCTGGCAGCCTCGCGCACTTGATGCTCCACCACCGTCTCACCCGAAAGACACCTACTCTTCCTCCCTTCCCCCTCTCCTCCTCCCCTCCCTCCTCCCCTCCCTCCCCCGCCTACCGGGCCCGGGGAGCGTGCGCGCGCCTGCGTCCTAGGCCCAGGCTGGGGGCGTGGGCAGGCGTCGCCTGTACGTGCGTGAGACACCAACGTGGAGCGAGGGCGAGGGGGCGGTGACCTGGGCACCAATGAGCGCACTATGGCAAGCGGCTAGCCCCAAGTGGCGGGACTGCAGGGCCGGACGAGCAGTTTTTTCCGGAAGTTCCTCTAGCCCAGCCTGGAAAAGTTTTGGGGGGGCGGGGGAAGGGACCTGGGGTGTAAGGAAACTCGCGGAGAGATGCATGCCGGGAGTTGTAGTTTCTACATGATTGTCAGTGACTGGTCTGAAAGGTGGGACTGGTGGTTTAACTGGCTCCTGCGAGTGCCTATAATGACTTGGCAGCCTGTTCCTTCCCTCTTGTAACGTGGAAGTGGTATTTTTTTTTCACACAGTCCACCAAACACCCACTGTTGAGTGATGACAACTTTGCTTGTTCCTTCCAGCCTGGTGGCGATAAAGTTTTTGGCTGTGCCTGAATGCTGTCTTTTGAGTGGTCCTCTAGATTTAATCACGCCTCAGTCTTTAAAGTCCTTTCTTTAGAGTTCGTGCGCTTCTTGCTGGACCTGTTTGCCTCTTGTCACCTCAAGCCGACAGACCAGCTGCAGAAAAGGGAGGAGTCTGGTGATGAATCAGAACTTTGGTCCATTTGGCCTGGGACCAGGCTGGGTGTTTCTCTTGTTTAAAGTCCTTAGCAACTCTGAGCCCTGGACAAGTTGCTCGCTGAGCTTGACTGGCTTCTAAGCTTCCAGGGACTCAAGGAGGGCAGTAAACCTGGTTGGAGACCTAGTCAGATGAGTCAGGTAGTTCTTGCAGCCTCCCACCCTCGGCCTTTTCTTGGGACTCCCTCAGCTTAAAATGGCAGAAACCAGAAGAAAACCAGGGCCTCCCTTATCTGCCTCCATCAGGAGAATTTGCGGAGTGGGGGAGAAGTTATTCAATATTTTCAAATTATACCTTTAGAATCTGAGAAACTATAGACCCATAGTTAGGGTGCAGGAACAAACACATCTCCCAACCTCCTCTCCCAAGCCACTCCAAGGTCAAACACAGCAGCCCTACTTTTATCTTTTATTTATCTTTTATTGGGTTTTTTCTTTGAAGATAATGGAATTTATTGATTCAGAAACAAATCTCTCTTTTTAGAAATGAACTAAGGTCACAGGACCTAAAAGCCAATTTTAATTCTTTTTATCTCACTCCTGTCTTTTTTCAATTACATTCATGTTTTTTTCTTCTGGTTTCTTTGCTAAAATCTGTAGATGGATGTAAAGCAAGCTGAATGAAAAGTGTAGTCATGGCTCAGCTTGGAGCACACTCCAGGAAGCCTGTCTATGCAAAGGACTAGACTCCTCATTCATACACTCAACAAATATTTACTGAGTTCCAGTTACTTGCCAAGTACTGAGGAAGCAGCAACGACCTCAAGAAGTCCGTCCTCTTATGGAGCACCCATTCTGGAGACCATAAAATAAGCAAAATAAAAATATTTGCCAGCTATATGATGGCATGGAAATATCACTATATTGTTCTATAATGCTTCCTAGCGGCTAAAGTCCTCTCCCTGCACATGCTGGGATCCCATATGGGTGCTGGTTCTAATCCCAGTGGCATCTCTGTTTCCCATCCAGCTTCCTGCTTGTGGCCTGGGAAAGCAGTCAAGGATGGACCAAAGCTTTGGGACCCTGCACCCACATGGGAGACCTGGAACAGGCTCCTGGCTTCCGATAGGCTCAGCTCTGGCTGTTGCAGCCACTTGGGCAGTGAATCATCAGATGGAATATCTTCCTCTCTGTTTTTCCTCCTATCTATATATCTGCCTTTCCAATTTGTGTTTGGGCTGAATCCATAGTAGAAATTCTGTGAACATTTGATTATAAATGCTTGTCTTTCAGCAGTCCTTCTGCTTGGTAGAAATCTGGAATGATGTATTCATAAGATCTTATACATGAGTGGAACAAATGACGGTTTGCCATAATGACATGAATCCTACAAATTTATCCACTGGTAAATACAACTTGCCACATGTCTAGGGAAGAATTCCTGGGAGTTGTCTGACTAGCAGAGTATAGACTTTGCCCTAGAAAATCCAAAACAGAGGGAGTTGTACACAACTCGGGTTAACTTTCCCTCAGCCATGTGAACAAAGGTCATGTGGCTTTGGCATCAGGCCTAATTTCATCATAACAGCAACACAAATTGACTATTTTCAAGTCAATCCCCTCTGAAACTACATTCTGTGGGTCAGAATCTACCTGGAAAAATGGGACCAACACCCAACAAGCATGGATTGAAGCACTCAGCTGTGTGCTAGGCTCTTTCTGATACCATGTAAGCCTTATACTAGGGGTCAAAGTGGAGAACTTCAGTTGTGGGGGCAGGGATGAAACAAGACCTCCCAAGTTTAAATAACATCAATGTTAGGAATGTTTCAGATAGTAACGCTGATTTTATTATTTTTTTTAACTTGGCTGTTTGGCAACCAGAACATATTTCATTTTATGGATGTCCCTACCCTGATTTGAAATTCACAAGTTAGAACAATCCCTGTTTCAGGATGTGGCCGAGTACCTATGAGGTCGAGCAGAACTTGGGGTATGAATAGAGTGGGGAGCTCCAGAGGCCCACTTAGGATTTCTTATCAGCTCAACTGGTTAATACTCCACCTCCAAGAGCTTGGATGCCATATGTGCATTGATTGGTGTCCTGGCTGCTCCATCTCCCATCAGCTCCTTGCTTGTGGCCTGAGAAAGCAGTTGAGGACGGCTCAAAACCTTGGGACCCTGCACCTGTGTGGGAGACACAGAAGAAGCACCTGGCTTCAGGTTGGCTCAGTTCCAGCCACTGCAGCTACTGGGAGAGTGAACCAATGGACAAAGGATCCTTTTCCTTAGCCTAGCGGCTAGAGTCCTTGTCTTGCATTTGCTGGGATCCCATATGGGTGCTGGTTCTAATTTGGCAGCCCTGCTTCCCATCCAGCTCCCTGCTTGTGGCCTGGGAAAGCAGACAAGGACGGCCCAAAGCCTTGGGACCCTGCACCTGCATGGGAGACTCAGAAGTGCTCCTGGCTTCGGATTGGCTCAGCTTCAGCCGTTGTGGACGCTTGGGGAGTGAATCACCAGACAAAAGATCTTTCTCTCTGTCTCTTCTCTTTCCCAATTAAAAAAAAAAAAAGTCTTAAAAAAAAAATGAAAGTCTCGACTGTGCTCCACAGGGACTAACAATGGACCCCCAGAAGGATGTTCAGCCTCCCAAGCAGCAGCCTTTGATTTATATTTGTGGGGAATGTCACACTGAAAATGAGATAAAGTACAAGGATACAATCAGAAGCACAGAATATCGGTATAGAATGGCGTACAAGAAGACAACAAAAAGATGGATGGTTTTTGATGCTCGATGAAACATGCCAATTCAGAGAAATATTCTTATTTGTACTTGGTTTTGCTGTTAATTTTTCCTTCTCACTGTTGTATAGCTTCTGATGTAGCATACTTGTCTTTTTGAACTACATGTGATTTCCCTTCTAAAACCGTATTGTATTTAGGTATCTTTTAATATAAGGAAATACATGAATGTTAATTTTATTGTTTATGTAATCTGACACAAAATGAATGTTAAAATTATTTTCTCAAAACTAGCCTTACAATTAAAACCTAGAATCATGTGTGATTCTTGTGAAATATGCAGATGTTTTAGAGCCCTCTGAAAGTCTCATTTAATCAGTTCCTTGAAAATCACACACACACACACACACACACAGTCTCATCCTCCTCCTTCACCAGAAATTCTGGTAAGATTCTCAGTGAGCCATCTTCTGCTGAAAATCATTGAGTCTTTCTTTAAAGATTTATTCTGTTTTCTATGATTTTTTAAAAATTTATTTATTTTTATTGGAAAGGCAGATATACAGAGAGAAGAGACAGGAAGATCTTCATCCAAGGGTTCATTCCCTAAGTGGCTACAATGGCCAATGCTGAGCTGATTCAAAACCAAGAGCCAGGAGCTTCTTCTGGGTCTCCCATGCAAGTGCAGGATCCCAAGGCTCTGGATCATTCTCTACTGCTTTCCCAGGCCACAAGCAGGGAGCTGGATGGGAAGCAAGGCTACTGAGATTAGAACCAGCGTCCATATGGGATCCCAGCACATGCAAGGTGAGGACTTTTAACCACTATGCTATTGTGTCAGGACCCCGGATCTATTTTTCTTATTAGGATGCTGGAACCAGGAGGTGCCAATACTAATGAACAGAAATGGAAGATTTGGTCCAACTATGGGGACGGAAGCCTCTGGCTTTGTTTCTTGAGGTCTCTTTGAATTACCTCCAATTACCATCATTTTCTCCCTCTGGTAGTTTCTCACAAATCTTGGTATTGTGACAAGACGGAGAGGACTGCCAGGAGGTTCCCACCAGCTTCTTGTCCTGTCCTAGGAGCTGGCCAGTGAATTTTGCATTTGTTTCTGTCTTGTTCTTCACCTTGACATTTACCAGATGAACAGCAGGTGGCAGTGCCTCACCGTGACATCCCTCTGAATCCTTGGAGTCTGAGCCGGGACGGGGGTGGGGTTGTGAAATGGTTTTAGAAACTCAACTGATGGGACTCGCGCTGTTTCTTTCACATCTTCCAGCAAGAGCCAGAGAATACTTGCTGATATTCTCTAAGGGCATAGATGCCAAAGAGAGCATGATTGTATGGCTACCAGCTGAGTTGCTTTTCAGCTGTGTTAACTCCTGCCATGTTCCAGAAGTCTACTCTTCGGCCTTCTTCCTTCCCTACCCCACCTCCCTTTTTAAAGTATTTATTTGAAAGGCAGAGTAACTGAAGGAGAGAGATGGAGATACTCCATTCTCTGGTTCACATCCCAGAAGCTACCAAACAATGACTGCTGGGCCAGGCTTTAGGGAGGAGCCAGAACTAAACCAGGGTCTCCATCACCAGAATAGTGGGGGTGCACCTGTCCCGTGGTGTGCATCAGCAGGAAACAGGAAAGAGGAGTGACGCTGGGACTTGAAGAACCTAGGCAGTCTGATAGAGAATGTGGATGCCCCAAGTGGTGCACTAACGACTGCACCAAATAATAATAGTAGTGCTATTTGCGTAACGTTAGTAATTATTTGTTTCTTGCAAGCAATGTTTATTGATACTCAACCACCAACAGGGCTGTGGATGTGAAATAGTACCTAGGTAAACTTGGGCAATAAGTTTAAAATAAGGGGAAAAGGCTTCCAGCCGTGATAACTTGTTCATACAAGCCAGGCTGCAGAAGGTGGTGGTGTCCGCAGCAGTTGCTTGTAATTTTTTGCCTGCTGGGATTGTTGGGCCACCAGGGATAAATTAAGAGAACAGCATACACAGTCTGAAAGTGGAATGGGGACCTAATTATCCACCCCCCATCAGTGGAGTTATAACAAAAAATGTCATGGGAGCCAGCACTTTAGCTCAATTCTAATTGAGCCTAATCCTCCACCTGCAACAACGCCATCCTACATGGGCACTGATTAATTGAGACCATCCAGGCCTGCTGAGGTCTTGACCACATCTTCAGGTGGGCAGCACCAGCTTTGCCCACCCATTTTCTAACTAATTGAGAGACCATCAATGGGGAACATCTTGCCTGTAGGTTCCCTGCCCAACAAGGAGAGGTCAGGAAATGCTTAAAATTCCAAGACCCTTCCTCAAACCTTTGGTGTGTCTCCCTCTCCCTTTCAAGAAGCATCCCACCTTCTGGCTTTCACTCTGGAGGTGCTTTCCCCTTCCCTGCTCCCCTGGTCCCTTCACAAATAAACTTTTCTCTCTGCAACAGATTCCCGGCTTTTTATTTCTACACTAAGCTGAGGCAAGAACCCACCGGGCATTTCTGGAAACATGCATGTCCTCATTGCTGCACTTGTGAACCAGCTCCCTGCTTGTGGCCTGGGAAAGCAACAAAGGATGGTCCCAAAGCCTTGGGACCCTGCATCTATATGGGAGACCCAGAAGAGGCTCCTGGCTCCTGGTTTCAGATTGACTCAGCTCTGGCTATTGTGACCATTTGGGGAGTGAACCAGCAGATGAAAGATTCTCTCTCTCCTCCCTGTAAATCTTTTGAATAAAAATAAATTAATATTTTAGAAAATTACTATGAATGGAATAGATAGTTCCAGTGGAATGGCAGGTGCATTGAGCACACCAGTATTAGTGAAATGGTAAAATATACACTGCATTAAAGTTGCACTTCCAGAGTTAAAATAGCTAATGGTGAAAATATGAAGCTGCCACGGCCCCACCAGAAGGACAAAACACAATTAAGTTCGGCAGATCTCAAGCTTGTGTTAAATCAACATTCTGCTCACAGTAATGTATGGATTAAATAAAACAGTACAAAATACCCATACTTTCAGTGAGGAATTCCAGCTGGATATGTGACCTGGGTATTTATGAGGAGCTATTTAATATATGCACATCCATTATGTTTTCAGGTAAAAAGAGGAAAAATACAGCACAATTTTTCTCTCTCTTATTGAGGCACTATCATTTAAACATAAACCTAGAATGATCTGAGTAAGATTCAGGTTTACAAGACACAAGTATGGCAAGTGTCAGATGCCAGGGGAACCATGCGTTTTTGAAAAGAAGCGTGGCCCATGCTGTGGCATAGTAAGTTAAGCCTCCATCTGCGATGCTTATATCTCATATGGGTGCCAATTTAGTCCTGGTTGTTCCACTTCCAATCCAGCTCCTGCTAATATGCCTGAGAGATCAGTAGAGGATGACTCAAGTCCTTGGGTCCCTATAACCCATGTGGAAGATCCAGAAGATGCTCCATGCTCCTGACTTCAGACTGGCTCAGCTCCAGCCATTATGTGGCCATTTGAGGAGTGAAAAAGTGGGTGGAAGATCTTTCTCCCTGTCTCTCATTATGTAAATCTGCCTTTCAGATAAAAAAAAATGTCAAAATATTTTTTTAAACATTTATTTATTTATTGGAAAGTCAGATATACAGAGAGGAGGAGAGACAGAGAGGAAGATCTTCCATCCGATGATTCACTCCCCAAGTGACTGCAATGGCCGATGCTATGCCAATCCAAAGCCAGGATCCAGGAACCTCCCCTGGGTATCCCACACGGGTGCAGGGTCTCAAGTCTTTGGGCCATCCTTGACTGCTTTCCCAGGCCACAAGCAGGGAGCTGGATGGGACGTGGAGCTGCCAGAATTAGAACCGGCGCCCATATGGGATCCCGATGCGTTCAAGGTGAGGACTTTGGCCACTAGGCCACAGCCGCCAGGCCCCTCAAAATATTTTTGAAAAAACAGAAATGAAGCTCCAGAAAGACAAACAGGGAATGCTGGGCCCGGCGCGGTAGCCTAGTGGCTAAAGTCCTTGCCTTGCATGCACTGGGATGCCATATTGGGCACCAGTTCTAATCCTGGCAACCCCACTTCCCATCCAGCTCCCTGCTTGTGGCTTGGGAAATCAGTTGAGGACGGCCCAAAGCCCTGGGATCCTGCACCCACATGGGAGACCTAGAAGAAGCTGCAGGCTCCTGGCATCGGATCTGCGCAGCTCCAGTCACTGCGGCTGCTTGAGGAATGAATCGTTGGATGGAAGATATTCCTCTCTGTCTCTCCTCTCTGTATACCTGATTTTCCAACGAAAGTAAATAAATCTTAAACTGAAACGTCCAGAAGAGGCAAATCTGTACAAACAGAGGAGTTGCTAGGGACTCGGGACAAGAGGCATAAGCAGTGACTGCTGATGAGTGTAGGGTCACCTTCTGCGGTGAAAATGTCTGGAATGAGAAAGTGATATGGGAAACACAACATTGTGAATTTTAAAATACACTTCAAATAGTCATGTGAATTATATATCAATTTATTATTTTATTTTAAGAGAGAGAAAGAGAGCACAATATCACTCATAGGTTTATTCCTCAAATGTCCATAATGGCTGGGCAGGGCTGAAGAACCTCAGTTTCAAAATCCCAAGCATTTGCTCATGGCTCATTGCTACTAAGAAACTGTATGAGCTTGCAGGCCATAAGGCCTATGTGACCTTTAGTACTGATGGGTCCCAATTCTTATGAATCCAGGCTCACCTAAGCCTGGTTATCTCACAGGTGGCTCCAAGTAATCAAGTGGGTGCTGCCCTTAGTTGCTGGAGGCATGGGCCGTCCAGCCGAGATAGGTAGGGAATGTGTGCTGTTTCCCCTCACCTTGCAGACTATTGCGCATTTCCCCTTTTCAAGCTATTGTGGACTGCCGCTATAAAAACCCTATGAATGTGCTGTTTGGGGCCACAACCCTGGTGAGGGCTGTTGGTCCCAGCCTGCCAGCTGGCCAGTCGGTCAGAAAGCTGCCTGCTTTCAACCAAGAACCCAGGCTCGGATGTCCTGAGTTTAAATAAACCATCCTTGTGCACTTGGGTTGATTTCAGACTCCTGGTGATTTCTGGGGATCTCAAAATCTCAGCACAACAAGAGCCATGCCAGAGCTGGGAACTCAGTCCAGGTCGCCCATGTTGGTGGAAGGAACACAGTTACTGCCATGCTCACATCCACCCGCCAGGTCAACACCAGTAGAATCTGGAATCAGGGTCCAGATACAAGTATTGAACCCATGTCCTTGACATGAGCTGTGGGTCTATTTACTGTTGTCTGCCACAACACAAACTGCACAATTCTCCATCTCACTTTTCAAAATCTAGCAGTTCTGTCAACAATAGAGCTTTCATAAAATAATTTCTAAATACTGCCTTTAGGAAGCAGAAAAACAACCTTAAAGTCAAAATCTGAGATGTAAACTCGTAAATAAATGGAAGCAAACATTGAGACAGAGTAATGATTTTATTTATTTATTAATTTGAAGATTTACTTTTATTAGAAAGGAAGATATACAGAAAGATGAAGAGACAGAGGGAAAGATCTCCCATTTGTTGCTTCAACTTCACTACAGCTGAAGCTGAGCTGATCCGAAACCAGAAGCCAGGAGCTTCTTCCAGGTCTCCATGTAGGTTCAGGGTCCCAAGGACTGGGGATCCTCCACTGCTTTTCCAGTAAAAATAAATACTTTTTAAAAAGCTAAAACCGGGCCCGGCACGGTGGCGCAAGTGGTTAAGGTCCTTCACCTTGCACGCCCGGGATCCCATATGGGTGCCAGTTCTAATCCCGGCAGCCCCGTTTCCCTTCCAGCTCCCTGCTTGTGGCCCGGGAAAGCAGTCGAGGACGGCCCAAAGCTTTGGGACCCTGCACCCACGTGGGAGTCCCGGAAGAGTCTCCTGGCTTCGGATCGGCATAGCATCAGTCGTTGCGCTCACTTGGGGAGTGAATCATCGGACGGAGGATCTTCCTCTCTGTCTCTCCTCTCTGTATATCTGACTTTCCAATAAAAAAATAATAAAAATAAATCTTTTTTTTTTAAAAAAGCTAAAACCCTAACTAGATTCTGTCAATATACATAAGACAATAAAACTCAAGTGAAAACTCTAAAAGGAAAAATGTAAAACCTCCAAGTCAATACAAGAAAAAAAAAACTGGTAAAAGAAAAATATTATGCAATCTGAAAGTTGGCAAGAAGAAACAAAAAGAAAAAATGGAGAATACAAAGTATAATGGTAAAAACATTTTCAAATATGTGTATAATCACCAAATGTATTTACTTGAAGTTAATGGTTGAAAGACAGATTGCTAGATCTGACAAAATAGCTAAATTCCCACTGTAATGCTGTTTACCAGAAACCCCTCTTTTAAAAAACACAAAAGGGGGCCTGGCGCCATGGCCTGGCCGCTAAAGTCCTCGCCTTGAACGCCCTGGGATCCCATATGGGCACCGGTTCTAATCCTGGCAGTTCCACTTCCCACCCAGCCCCCTGCCTGCAGCCTGGGAAAGCAGATGAGAATGGCCCAAAGCTTTGGGACTCTGCACCCACGTGGGAGACCCGGAAGAGGTTCCTGGTTCCCGGCTTTGGATCTGTGCAGCATGGGCCACTGTGGTCACTTGGGGAGTAAGTCATCAGGTGGAAGATCTTCCTCTCTGTCTCTCCTCTCTGTATATCTGAGTTTGTAATAAGAATAATAAATCTTTAAAAAAAATGTTTTTCTTCTTAATTTTAAAGTCTTGTTGTTTTCTTTATTTGAGAGGCAGACATAGAGAACTCCATCTGCTGGCTACCTTCCCAAATGCTCTCAATAACTGGGGAGCTGAAACCAGAAGTTAGGGATTCACTGCCAGTCTCCCACATGGCCAGCAGGAACAAAACTACTGGAGCATCATAATTGCCGTCAGGGTCTGTGCCTTTGGAATCTGGAGTCAGGAGTTAGAGCTGGGAATCGAGCCCAGACACTGACATGGGATGCTAATTTTTAACTGGCAGACCAAACAACTACCCCAATATACTTAAAAAAAAAGATTTATTTTACTTCCATTGGAAAAACAGATTCTCAAAAAGAAGGAGATACAGAAAGAAAGACCCTCTGTCTGCTTGTTCACTCTGCAAGTGGCCACAATGCCCAGAGCTGAGTTGATCCAATCTGATGCCAGGAGCCTCTTCTAGGTCTGCCACACAGGTGGCTTCGGGCTATCCTCCACTGCTCTCTCAGGCCACAGACAGGAAACTGGCTGGCAAGTGGAGTAGCCAAGACACAAACTGGCACCCACATGGGATCCTAGCACATGCAAAGGCAAGGTCCTTGAGGTCACTTAGCCATCACGCCAGGCCCTCCAATATACTTTTCAAAATTTACTCTTTTTTTTTTTTAAGTTTTACTTTCTTGAAAGGCGGAGAACATTAAAGAAACGGCGATCATCCAGCTGCTGGCTCATTCTTCAAATGGCCTCCACAGCCAGCTCCCTACACAACCAAAGTCAGAAACACGAAACTCCATCCTGGCTCATTCCCCCTAAATGTTAATAACAGTCAGGGCTGGGCCAAGTTAAAGCTGGGAACCGGTAACTCAATTTAGTCTCCCATTGTGTAGCAGGTACTTAGGATGTTGGAATCAGGAACTGAGCAGCAACTTGAACCCAGGTACTCCAGTGAGGAATATTACCATCTCAAATGAAGTGTTACCTTCTGTGTCCAACATCTATTCCCAATAAGCTTTGTGTGTGTGTGTGTGTGTGTAATGTAATAACAAGTGGAAATAACAAAACAAAACAAACAAACAAAAAAAAAAAACAAGTACCAAGTCATGAAACAAAACAGATTTCAAAGAGTGGGTGTCCTAGAGATCTCATTTGATATACTTTAAATCTCTGTAAATTTGGAAATGAAAATCCTAAATTCTCAGTAACCCCTCACTACCCACTGAAGCATTCAACTATTAGGGCAGCTCCTCTACTCATAAAGACTCTCCTGAAACGGCCACGACTGTATACTGGACCTTCCCTTTACACTTCAGCTCCACCATGATCACAGTTGATCAAACTAGCGACAGAGCCCCAGTTCAAACTGGGCCGATCAGATTCAGGCTTTGAGATGGGACTCACACAAGGGCTGTAAATTGGATGCCATTTTCTTGCTGAATTTAGAGGAATGGGGTAAGCTATGCTGCTATGAGAAACCAAGGATTCCAGGCTAAGGAGTTGATTAGCCCTCGTTGGGCTGGGCAGGAACAGGAACTGGGCTTGTGGCTAAAAACACTTAGACTGATTGGACTCCTCTGTATCCAATATCCTGGCTAAATTAGGATGTGAGTGGAAGAGTATATAAGGAGAGGTGAAGCAGAAATAGAGACTTCATAGACATCTACCATCCCTGGTCTCCTGCTGGTGCTTCATCCCCAGATCCTCTCCCTATCCACATTACTGGTTGGATCAAGCCAGGCTGCAGCACCCGCTGGTGGATACCGAGGTGAGGCAAGTTATGACAGTCAGGGAAGGAGGGTGCTGGGTCATGAGCCCAGGTGTTGGCACATCTGGCAGGGCGCAGGTTGCTTAGCCTGGGTCTTTGGCCCACCTGTGAGATGGGTGCTGGGTCTGGGATCCCTGGGAGCAGGAGGTCCAGCAGGGCCTGGGTTGCCTGGCCTGGGTCCATGGCCTACCTACATGGTGGGTACTGGGCCTGTGAGCCTCAAGGGTGGGGGGTCCAGTGGGACTCTGGTCTCCTGGCCCGGGTCCCTAGCCTGCCTGCATGGTGAGTGCTGGTCCTTGAGCCTTGAGGGTGGCGAGTCCACCAGGGTCCAGGTCACCAGGCACGGATCCTTTGCCCACCTGCGAGATCTGGTCCTCCTCAGTGGAAAAGATGGAATAGTGGACAACTGGCCCAGATCCACATGGAAGATGTGGCAGCCCATTGAGCCTTTCAGGGGACATCTATACCAACCCAGAGGAAGAAGGACACAACAAATTAGACAACTACCCCAGTCAAACAATGACAGCAAATATCTGAGCAAATGGAGGCTCTGAGGTCAACTGTGTCAGCCAATGTACATTGAACAGGTTCCATCAACCTTGGATCAGCGAGATCGACAACAATTCAGAACTATCGAAACCACCTGGATAGAACCCTTGGAGTATATGCCACATTGGGACCCTGGCTTGATATCATGTGGCCATTCTTCATCCCTGGATACTGGAGCAGCTGGGAGACTGGGTATGGCTTCTCCCCTTATTCCTCCCCACTCCATCACCCCAGAAACAAGAAGGAGAAACAGAAAATTTGGAAACAAGGATCACACCCACTTTTCCCTAACCCTGATCCATCCCACTCTGATCAATTATGTTAACAACATCTAAAATTAAAAATAAGTTAAAAAGAAAAAAATGTCGACTCCTTCATTGGTTAGCAAGGAAACGGGCACAGGAGAAAGTCATCCAGCTAGCAAGGAGCCTGTCTGGCTTTGGAGGTGAGGCACTGAGGAGCTAGGTGTCTTGCACTCCACTTCACTTGTCTGCAGCAGTGGAAGGCATCTGCCTGCCTAGTTCTGCACAGACTTGGGCCCCTTATTCATGACTGCCACACCAGCAGCAAGCCAGCTCCTCATCATCCTGCCAACCTCAAATTAGATTCCCTATCCTCTAGGGAATCTCCCCTGGCCACAACCTGCTCTAAGCTGGGGGCCACCACATGTAGTATATTTGCTACTCTTTCATAAAGGCCTGTCTGTGGGCAACACATGACCCAGCATAAAGTTAGCTGTCGGTGAATATTTGGTCAGTGAGGAAGAATCAGGTGCCAGCTGTTGCCTGCTAGAGTGTGTTTATTCATGAGAGCAGCAACGGAAGGGTCTGGGGTGGGGGCCCTATGTGCGAGAGAGCTGGTGGTCAGGATGTAGCAGCTTGCATGACGGATTCTGAAGCAGCTGGGTGTCTGTGTTGCAGATGACTCTATCCTGACCCCCTCACGGGGGGGGGGGTAGCCAACCTCCCCCAACCCTGTCCCAGGTGCCCTGGGCCAGCTGTCAAAGAGAACTGTTCTCTGGAAACAGGGAGACAAAAGTTAAGTCTGGAAGTGGGTCAAGTTGCAACGGAAAGGCCACTAGGTCTCAGCCCTGCCTTTGCTCATTCTCTCAGCAGTCATGGGGATGGGGTGCTCAGCCAGAGAGATTCTTAATTGATTTCACACTGAATATTCCTGGGAGCCAGGCATATGCTGATCCAAGAATACAAATCCAGCCCTGGCCAGAGGAGGCCAAAAGGAACTGTCCTGGGCTGGCCAGGGGCTCAGAGGAAGCTTTCAGTTCTGATTGTAAACAATACCCTCTTCTCCTCCAACCCCCTCAGTCTCTGCCCAACAGATGCTGGAGTGACTGGGAGGGGGTAGTGAATGCATGATACCCGGCTCCACACCCCACCAATGGGACTGTCGATGTTGCCAAGGTTCCTCTGGCACCACCCCCTGTCCTCTGATTGTTTTAAACCAGATCTCTGTTCCCAAAGCAAAACCCTGTCCATTTGGTCCAGCTGTCTTTACCCCCAGGGACAGGGGGCTGTTACGCAGCAGAGAGTTGGGGTCTGGAAAGGCGAGGTGTCATATGAAGAGTTTTGCAGAGTAAGAAAAAGACCCATCACCTCTGAGAGAGCTCAGCTGGCCCTGCTGGAGAAGGCAGGCAGACTTCCCAAGCCAGAGGACATATTGGCCAGTTTGCCAGACCCTGGACCAAACAATTGTATAAGTGCTACAGTATTGGAAAAAAAGAAGGAAGGAAAACTGGGGCATGATTGTAGTCTTGCTCAGGAGTCCAGAACATGCTCACCACTCCAGGAATCTCTGCAAATGGAAACTATGATCCTTGACAACAAACTTGACTGATGTGGGGTGTGCCTAGATGCCCAGCCCTGTAACTTCGGAGACCTGGCTCCACACCACCTTGTGACTGCTTCCCAACACCCCCTCTGCTCCTCTGAGCACCTGGATCACTTTACTGGCAAACACAGACAGGACTGTAGCCTTAGAATCCAAGTATACAGAATGTCTACCTATTGGCATCTTTACCTTGGACTTCAAGTAAGGATAAAAGTAAACATTAAGAAATCAGCATCCCAGTGTAATTGTAGATGCTGGGTGTTCTTTCTAAACTTGGTAGGGGAACTATGGTTATCCTCTCCACTGGACACCTTGACTTTGAAGATACCCTATAGGTTATCTAAGATTTTTTTAAAGTTTTTTTAAAGCTATTTAAGTTTTGAGTAGAAATATTGTGACTTATTTCTTTATGATTGAACTGTGAATAGAGGGCTTGCTTATATCATGCAGACCAATGGCAAGAGAAACATTTTCGGGCCTGGTGGTGTGGCCTAGCGGCCAAAGTCCTCACCTTGAACGCGCCAGGATCCCATATGGGTGCCGGTTCTAATCCCAGATGCTCCACTTCCCATCCAGCTCCCTGCTTGTGGCCTGGGAAAGCAGTCAAGGACGGCCCAAAGCCTTGGGACCCTGCACCCGTGTGGGAGACCTGGAGGGAGTTCCTGGATCCTGGCTTCGGACAGGGACAGCTTAGGCCGTTGCGGTCACTTGGGGAGTGAATCATCAAATGGAAGATCTTCCTCTCTGTTTCTCCTCCCCTCTGTATATCTGATTTTGTAAAAAAATAAATAAAATCTTAAAAAAAGAGAGAGATACATTTTCAATTCATTATCTGATCCTCAGCACCAGATTAGCCTTATTGCAAAGATGGGCAAAACCATGCAGAACAACCAGGAAGTACTTCTGCATTAATGACACTACATAAAAGACAGGCCAAGCTGTAGAGGTTTACCAGTGGCCAATTTCTGTGTTCTTTAAAAAAAATGAAAATAAAATAAATAGCACAAATAGGCTTTATTTTGCTATGTAGGGGCATATCAGTATCATGGGATGAGGAGAATAAGTCAAAGGCATGAGCAAATAAACAAGCCAATTGTACCAAACCAGATGTGTTTAAATTAACCAAGTGACAGTTTGTGCCTCAGTGTCAGAACGACTGTCACACGAGGTGGGGTAGGAAGCACCGTAACATTTAGTTGCTCAGGGGTTGCTGAGCAGCCCCAGAGAACCTCCAGGGGGCTGCTCCCTCAGGCTGGCGCTGGCCACCCCTCCTGGCCCGCTGCTGCCTCCTCAAGGACACTCTTCCTCGGCCAGTGCCTGCAGCAGGGGTCCTGGCTGGGGTGCTCTGGAGGTACTGGAAAGCACTCTGACGGCCCACCTGCCTCTCCACACAGTTAAAGGTGAGCGCCACGCCCACATTGCTCTTCATGATTCTGGAAGAGCCGTCAGACGTGCCATCAAAGCACCTGCCAAGCGCTATCTCCTTGGCTGTGCGGGGATCCTGGTCAGTGACTGTGTAGATACCATAATTGTGGCCTAGCGGGTCCAGGGGTGCCAGCATAGTGTACTCGCTGCTGTCGTTGTTGACCGCCAAGGGTAGGTGGTTGACCAGGTACTCGTGCAGCATGGAGTTCACGCTGACTCGCTGGCAGCTGCCCTGGGGGATGACTTTGACCAGGGTGCGGTCCACGCGGTCCTGGTCGTAGAGCATCCCACTGCACTTGAACTCCAGACATGCTGATGAGACATTAGGCTGGTCCCTATCTCGAGTGCTCTTCACATCTCGGATCCCGTACAGCTTCCCCACTGTCTGTCTGTGGGTACCCCCCATGTTGCGAGATCGCACATTCACCTCCAGCGGTCCCACAATCTTCACCTTAATGTAGCAGGCCCTGAACTCCATTGGCTTGGGCCACCACGCTAAGTAATCTTCAGTCCAACCCATGGGGTCATCTTCATTGAAGGGGACCGTGTTGTAGTCATACCGATCTCCCTCAACCTGGTAGAACCGGAAGTGGGCTGCACTGGGAGGTGCCTCCTCACAGGCCCTAAGATTCTCAAAGGCATAGATGGGCCCATTGCTCTCCTCAGCTGAGTTGGGCCTTGGCTTGGCCATGCTGATCTGGAACGCTGTCTTTTTAACGCGTGGGTCCTCGTGGTCTGTCCGACGATACTTGAGCTTGTTGAGGTAGGGCTGGGGCACGCCAATTGCATTTGGATTAAATTTGGGAAAGGACTCTACTGCTTCCAATTCCTCCCCAGCCAGACTGGCCAAGACGTAGGCGGAATAGGCATCAGGGGACTGGTCGTCACAGAAGGCAGGCAGGCAGGCTCCATTGGGGCCTGTAATGACACTGTCGAAGCGGCCCCAAGCCCTAGGGTTGGATGAGAAGCCAGTTCTTGGCTCCAGGTTGATCACAGAGACCACGACCCCCTGGATCTGCTCGCTGGGCAGGAACCTCTCACTCCGATAGGCCCTCACCTTAACAAAGCACCTCCGGCTTTCAGGGACATCCAGGTTAAACAGCCTCCTCTCCCGGATCTCCAGGTTACCCACCAAGAACGTTCTCTGCTCCCTTTTGTTCCTCCCTGGGCTCTCCAACAGGAAATCACCTTCCTCCTCCCATAGCCCCGTGTCAGGGTTGAGTGACCAGAGTTTCATGGCAGACAGATGCTCTGGCATCTTGACCTGGGTCGAGTCAAGTCGGACTTTCACCTTGCCAGCATTAAGTGGCTTTGCCGTGGCCTCCTCTGTGAAGTCCACTGAGAACATACCGTATGTCCGAAGGGGCAAGGTATCTCCCTCATCATTGACAAAGTTCAGGTCACTCTGAGCGGCTGTGGCTGTGGAAACATCACGTGGATCCAGGAAGGTAACACTGGCCTTCACTTTACCAGCATAGGGCTCCCCGTTCTGCTGGAAGAAGCTGTTGGATGGGATCTCCAATTCGGCCATGGGATCTTCGCCATCCACTTCCCCCAGGGGGATGACGTTGGTCTCCGTGGCTTCCAGGATGATGGGCTCTTTCCGGCGAAGCATCTTAATCTCATGGAACACAGCACTCCCCTTCCTGTTAAAGGGCAACACTTTGGTGGTGTTGACAAACTTCTGCAGTCGGTCCACAAACGTGAGTACCAGCCTCTCTGTATCCTGAGGTACGTGCAGTGTGAAAGTGCCCTTGTAGCCAGTCATGCTTACACGGTGGCCCCCCAGGTATACATGGCCAAAGCGCATGGGCTCCCCGGTGTCCGCTGCACTGACGCGGCCCCGCACAATGCTCCTTGTCTCCGTGCATCGCTGGCAGCTGCACTCCGCAGCCACCTTGGTGGGCAGCGTGTACCCATTGCATTGGATTTCCCTCTCCTCAGTCTTGGAAATGCCACAGCAGTTCTCCACAGCATCCTGGCACCTGAGGCCGTGATCCTGCTGTCCGGCACAGGTCTTGACTGGGCAGCGGCCCACGTCATAGTAGAAGGAGTTGGTGGCATTCTGGAAGCAGTCATGGGGCAGCCTGATTAGATAGCTCTCAGGGACTGGGTTGCAAGGAGCCGCATCAGGCGCTGTGGAGGGAAATGGAATGTGTACTAAGATGTAAGTTCATGTTCTACTCAAAGGGCGCCTACTCTAGAATCACCTCTCTGCTTTTCAGAGACTATGGATGCTCACAGAGCTCTCAAGAAAGGGAGATGGAGCAGTTCCTGCTAAGCCTATTGAGTACTTATGGAAACAACACTGGTTTGCTAAGACCACTAGAGTGGTTCTCAATGACATGGTCTTGAGAAAATTTGGGGGTGTTTTAATGAGGGGTGCTGCTGGTATGGACTGGGGCCGTGGATGGTTCAGGTCCTACAACACCAGGCACTGTCCTGCCAGAAGAGTTTTCCTGTCACCTGCATGGCCTTCCCATTTATGTGGGAAGATATTTAGAGCCTGTTTAAGATGATCGGAGCCTAGCATATTTTACATGGCTTTAATTACACACTAATTTTTGAAAGGATGCGAGCTCCCCAAGTGAACCAAGTGAACTCCCCAAGTACCCACAACAGCCAGAGCTGTATCAATCTGAAGCCAGGAACCAGGAGCCTCCCCAAGTCTCCCATGCGAATGCAGGGTGCCAAGGCATTGGGCCATCCCCCACAGCCTCCCCAGGCCACAAACAGGGAGCTGGAAAGGAAGTGGAGCAGCTGGGATACGAACTGGTGCCCACATGGGATCTTGGTGCATGCAAGGCAAGGACTTTAGCCACTAGGCTACCATGCCTGGCCACATCCCCTTGCTTTCTAAGAACAAGTTCTTAGTTGGTTTTCAGTCTCAAGCTTCCCCTACCTCCAACTTTAAATTTCAATCAAGTCACTCTTTCTTTATAAGGCTTCCCTGCTTTCCCCACTCCTGTTCTTTTGCTCACATCAGTCCATGGCTACAAATCAGAACCTCGTGGGCAATTTTAAACCATGCAGGCTCAAACCATATCCCATGCAGGCCAATTACATCAGGCTCTCCAGGAGGCCAGATGGAGGCATCTATATTTAAAAACAAACAAACAAAAAAACCCCACTCAATCAATAGTGCTAATAGGCACCCCTGGCTGAGAACCATTATTTAAGGCCTAGTAGAAAAACTACCCCTTAGCACAGCCATCTATGGGCACTCCTTTCTGGTAGGTATCATTCTCTCATGCAGTTAAAAGTTTATGGTACTTTATCTCCTGTTTTAGCTGCATTTTTCCATCTTTATTTATATTACTTCACCCCCTCCTCAAAAGATGACTGTGATGGCAAGAATCAGGTTCCACCTATGTGTGCTGGAATGCACAGCAGACAAACCTAAGTTCTTACTGCTCAATTGTGTCCATTGGGCTGTGAGCCCCACTGCAGAGTCAGGACCCCTAGGAACTCAGACAGACTTACCTATGACCATCAGCTGGGCAACCCGGGATTTCACAGCCCCAGCATCGCTCTGAGCCTTACAGAAGTACTCCCCAGCCTGGTCCTGCTGCAGGTTCCTCATCACCAGCTTACTCTCATGCTTGTAGAGGGAGGGATCCAGCAAAGTGTTGTTGTGGTACCTGCCAGTAAAGAAGAGGTAGAGCCTGAATGGGCAATGGGGGAGCGGGCATCTCAAATGATGGTGCCAGGAGTAAGCAGCCAGGGACAGGCGGCTTGACAAGAAATGTTCTTATAGTTGCCAGTGCCACCTTGGATTCAGCTCATTCGAGAGCACTAATTGGCTTAAAGGGTTAAGTTCAAAGCCCAGCCCCAGTACATAACTGGCAATAGATCCTTGGACAAATCATTTCACCACCCCCTCTGATCCCTGAGCCTCAGCCTGCTGGACCATAAAGTGGGAGCAATAATTTGATCTCAGAAACATGATAGTGGCTGTAAAATGTTGGTAAAGAGTGAAGGACCCACAACCATTGGGGAAATACAGTGAAGGAAGCTTGGTCTGCTTTCTGGGGAGATACCAATCAAGACTCCAAGACCAGAGACGCTCTGGGAGACCCCTGCTTTCAGGGGTCTTACTGACTGTCTGAGCAGCCTCCATCACATTGGCTTCCACCTGTAAGTACCAGCCAGACTCCATATGGTGTCTTACTTGCAACTTGATCCTACTGACTAGTATGACTATTACTATTCATAAATCCAGACCCAACACAAGAAAGCTCTGGTCTCTGAGAGGGAAGCTGGGCCAGGTATCCAGCTGAAGACGTACCAGAAATACTTCTCTGGATTGGGCTTCCCCGTGGCCTTACAGCACAAGGACACACTCTGGCCAGCTCTCCGTGCTTTTGTCTGGGGACTTGTCACCATGTATGGAGTCTCTGTAGCAGAAGATAAAGAAGAATGTTCTACTTGTTCTGTGTGACAGGTTTCAGAGTGCCTTGCTTCCTCAGGGTCTTGGATGGCTTTTACATCGTATGGCTGTCCCCACCTCCACCCTGTCCACCACCAGCCCTGATACCTAAGCAAGCAGGTTTCAGACTGGAGGCTACCTCCTCTTCATCCTCAGCCTCCCAAGCAACACCCAAGAGGGAACCAAGGGGATTTTGTACCCACCAAGATTCCCAAGCACTCCCACTGGAACAGGACTGGCTGTTTGTGATAATGCAGTAGTCATGTTCTGCTGCCAACAGCAGAAATTTTTGGCGATTTGCTTTCCCCACCCCCACCCCTGCCACCAATAGTGTGCTTCTCTCTGTGACCTACAAACCTCACACCAAGGTGCTCAGGGAAGACCTCATGCATTGGATAGGGCAAATTATGCAGGTATCTGATGGACCAAAATAGAAAGCAGAGTCCATGGCATAAGTGCAAAGGCCCTGGGTGAGAGTTAGTGTGTTTGAGTGACAGTTGGGAAGACATGATGGCTGAAGGAGAGTAACCCAGTGTGGAGAGTGTATTAAAGGAGAAAAGAGAGGTAATGGCTCGGGTGGTGGGGGATCTGGAATCATGGCTTGCAACCATCATAAGGATTTGGAGTTTTACTGTAGAAAAGGTGGGGAAGCCAACTTTTGGCACCATGACCCTCTTATTGGATACTCTTACCCTCCTCACCAGCCCTACCCCAGAGCATGTGGTTACCTGCTCTCACGAACTCAGCATTGACGGTAGCTGCTTTCAGTCTAGTCTTAGGCATTGTGAGCATAATGGGAGCAAACTTGGTCTTTGTAATCTTCAAGACACTTTGACCATCAGGGCACAAACCAGGGACACGAAACCTCCCATTGCTGTCGGTCTGAGTCAGCAACTTAGGCTTCTTGGTCAGTAGGTAGACGGTAGCCCCTGGGGCTGGGGCACCGCCAGGGAGGGAGACAACTCCATGAAGTGTGAAGTCCTGGCACATGCAGGCATCGCAGTCAGCATTCACTTTCCCCATGGAGCAGGTCAGGTCACATGCTGCAGAACAAGGGACCACATCAGCAGGACTCACGTAGATCCCAGCTCTTCTGCAACCACAGTCCGACCTGCAGGTTCAAATGTGCTTCCCCTTACACTTTATGCCTTTGCTACTCTTCCTTCTCCACCTGCATCACTACCTCTTACTCATCCTTCAAGACTTAACCCAGGCTACCCCTTCTAGAAAGTGCCCCTGGAGAGACTGGTGTTGTGGCCCAGTGGATAAGACACTTCTTGTGTCACCGGCTCTGCTTCTTATCCAGCTCTCTGCTAATGGTCTGGGATGTCACAGACAGATGGATCAAGTACTTGAACCCTTTCTACTCAAATGGCAGATCTGAATGGAGTTCCTGATCCTACCCTGGTTGTTACAGCCATTTCGGGAGTAAACTAGCAGGTGGAAGATTCTCTCTCATCCACTTCGTTAGATAAATAGTTTTAAAAATAAATAGAAAGCTTTCCCTATTTCCTCAAGCTTTGATACTTGACCCTGCGCTGTGTTCCTAAATTATATCATATATTCCCATCAGAGCATGTAACAGATGCTCAGTTAACATTCAATGAGTGACTGATAAAATCCATCCCTGACAAGCCTTCTAACCCATCCATCTAGGCTGTGCCAGCAGAGGACAGTACCTGTACAAGCCTGGGACACACAGAGCCGGCCTTCCTCAGTGGCCTCGGTGCACAGTGACATTGTCTCTGCCAAGCAGGCACGTGTGCGGGTCTGCACGCCAGTCTGGCCACAAGCAGCTGAGCACTTGCTCCAGGCAGACCAGGAGCTCCAGATGCTCTCTGAGTCCCGGCGCAGGGACCCTGCAAAACACAGTCACAGACAGTCTGACCTTCCTCCCACAAGGGCCCTGTTAGGAAACTGATCCTGAGGCTCCTTCTGATGGGGTTGGGTCATCGATGTCATGGATGTTTGCATTTGCTGCAATGACTTTTTTTCAACAGACAGGAGTCACAGTTCTGGCACTCAAGGGTTAGTGGAGGCCTACACAGGGCTGGCAGCCAAGCACATGAACTTTGGCTTGCTACCCGAGGGTGTATACACGATCCCCACATTACTTCTCCATCTGTGGGGGAATTGCCACATATTCCTGCAGAAGTCAGGGCCTAGGATCTGTGGGGACTTGGACATCTAACATCCTTTGCTCACCTGCTCACCTCCAGTCTATCGTCCCAGACCTCATCCAGAAGACCAGCCTGAGTATTCCCTCCGTGTGACCACCACTGGCACTTGGCCTACCAAGTCAGGCTGTGTAGACGGGCAGGACCCCAGATGGGAGGGTGCCCATCTAAGCTCACCTGCCCCCACTCCATGTCTGTATTATCCAGTGTGTATGGGAGGGAGAAAAGGATGAGAAGAACATGATCTCTGAAAGCACAAAGGACCCACATCCCAGCTCTGCAACTCTCAGCCTGCAATCACAAAAAGTTACTCAACCTTTCTTAGCTTCATTTAACTTGTCAAGATGGAGATGCCTGAGGCCAGCATCGTGACACAGCAAATTAAACCTCCACCTGCAATGCCAGCATACCATAAGAACACAGGTTCCAGTACTAGACTTCACTTTAATTCCAGCTCCTTGCTAATGTGCCTGGGAAAGCAGCAGAAGATGGCCTAAGTGTTGGGCCCCTGTTACCTCGGTGAGAGACCCAGATGAAGCTCTGGCTTTGGTGTGGCCTAGCCCCAGCTGTTGCAGTCATTTGGGGAGTGAAGCAGCAGGTGGGAGATTCTCTCTCTCTCTCTCTCTCTCCCTGTGTGTGTTTGTGTGTCTATGTGTGTGTAACTCTGCCTTTCAAATAAAATAAATTAATTTTTAATTGAAATTTCAGATTTCTGAGAAGCCAATTGTAAAGGCTGAATAATATGGATAACTCAGGTGGATCTGTCATATCAGGACAGTGTAGAAACTTAACATTCCATCAGCATTTGCTCAGATCAAGCCCTTTGCATCAATTATCTCATTTAATCCTTATAAAAACTTCTAAAGAGATGCGTGATTCCTTATTCTGCACATGAGGAACCTGAGCCTAAGAGAATGTCAGGAAGTTTCTGGATGGAACATGGTCCACATGGTAGGTATAGGATTTAGTCCCAAGCAGCCTGACTCCAGAGCCAGGGGTCTTCACCACAGTGTCACTCAAACTCAACATGACAGGTTGCTCAGAGAACACCTAAAAATGTGGAACTCTATGGGAAAACTTCCAGCACTAACAGCATGGCATGACTCATTGTCCTGAGTTCCTGCCACCAGAGGCAGCCTCTGGCCTCTCCCTGTGCCATGGCTGATAGGAAGAAATGGTTGGGGACCACCTAGGCTCACCTGGTGGGCAGAGGAAGCGCACAGTGTAATTGGAGCAGTTACGGCCCTGCCGCTGTTCCTTGTTCAGGCACCAAAAGCCTTCGTGGGGGCTGCCATGGACCACCTGGCCATTGCTGCCCGCGGGCATCCAGTCAGTGGTCCGAGCCTCTAGCCTCAAGGGACGGGCACACACACGATCACCGTAGTAGAAACGAATGGCATCTAGCCGCTCATAGTCGCCCAGCCCACCTGGATGATCAATGTTGAACCATGTGGTCCACTCGCCACTGGGACCTGTGACAGAGACAGATTAGCAGGAGCCATCTCTTAGTGCCCCATGCGACTTCCAGCCACTTCCTGCTCAGCCCCTGGGCATCATCCCTGGGACCTCTTACACCCCTCACCCTGGGATTCCCCCCTCCTGGCTTCTCTATATCCCCACTGCCAAGATTTCTATTCAAGTTCTCATGGGCCTGGGTGAACCAGTCAGTAGCTTCCTGTCTGATCTGATCTCTGTGCTTCAAGGGTCGCCCTGTACCCCAGTGATGCCCCTTCCCGGCACAGTTGTCAGGGTGAGCTTGCTCCATGGATTGGGCCACACCACTCTTCAGCTAGCTACTGTCACCATGCCATCCTCATCTCCCCTGCTCCCTCCCTGCCAGGCTGTGCCCTGGCCCCAGGCAGCTGGGTATGACGCCTGCAATGGATTAGGCAGCTTCATGATTCTGAGATGTCTAATACACTAGGTCTCTCTTCCTGGGCAGATATATAGGCCAAATGTCATGTAAAAATGGACAAGCACTTGGCACCACAGAAGAGACACCATTTGGGATGCCCTCATCCAGTATCGGAGTGCCCTGGGCTCCGCCTCCACCCCAGCTTCCTGCACATCCAGGGATGCAGCTGGGAAGGCTCAAGGGATGGCTGCCAGTTCAAGCTCCAGGCTTCTGATTTGAGCCTTGCCCAACCTCAGGTATTGTGGGCATTTAAGAATTAAGCAATGGATAAAACAACTATCTCTCCAATTAGTAAATATATATATATATTTTTTTTTTTTTAATTAAACACACACACAATCTTTTGCAGTGGGATTGCAGAAAACCCTGAATTGTCTTAAGAATGACCTTCTCCCCCATCCCCCACCCTGTATTCTGCTCGTTGTGCTCTCCTCATTGCCCCACCACTCACTGTCTGGAGGGTTAGCAGGCTTGGCCAAGACACTGGGTGTCCTCTTCCCAGGCTGGACTCTTCTCACAGACTGGGTGAGCATCATCTGCCTCCCTGAGGGCAGAAGGAGAAGAAGTTGAACCATTAGTGGGGACCAGGATGAAAAGAAAGATACAGGGGCCTCATCCGGCAGGGGAGGTTCCTACTGGGATTCAAATCCTTCCTCCACCACTTACTGCTGTACAACCTTAAAAGACTTTTAGTCTTCAGAGCTCATTTCCTGGTAACATAAAGATGCATTTACAAGTTATTGTGAATGTAAAGGGACCTGGTATGTGGCACATGCTCAGAGAAAGAACATTGCCTTCCACTTGGTCCA
Source organism: Ochotona curzoniae (assembly GCF_017591425.1). Taxonomy (NCBI): domain Eukaryota; kingdom Metazoa; phylum Chordata; class Mammalia; order Lagomorpha; family Ochotonidae; genus Ochotona; species Ochotona curzoniae. Next base: position 69,187,663 of record NW_024467122.1, read on the forward strand.
GAAAACCCATCACAGATACTGGCACTGTTGCTGGCACTGTTGAGCACCCTCAGGCTGTGGCTCCCATGTCCGTGTCTGGACCTGTCCTTCTTGGCAAAATGGGGCCTCATTCTGTTCTTGATTCCCTTTTCCTGGGGATTGCCATGAGGCCTCAAGGAAATCAAAGGAAAACCTCTCTGAAATACATGAAGATTGAAAGTATGGTCTCTAGAAGCCCCATCCCTCCCTAACCGTGTGACCTGGAACAAGTGACTTAGCCCAGCTGACCTCGTGTTTTCTATCCAGCCATGAGGATGAGAACAGTTCCTACCATGGAGGACTGTTCACAAAGTTCACTTAGAGCAACACCTTACATGACGTGGACGCCGAGTGACATGTTAGTAACTCCTTTTAGCCCAGTGCTGTGCACAGAGCTGTACCAATTCCCTTCCTTTGGCAAAGTCCAGCTTTGTGACTCCACCCTCCCATGAAGGATGGGAATGGCCTCATTGAGAGAGTGTCCTCAATTTTCTGACCCTAGCTTGACTGGGTCTACCTAGGGATGGGTACAAGATCCTCAGGCTGCAGGAGGTCCCCCTCCTGTCTCACCCAAGGCTGGCTTGGGAGCTGCAGAATGGAAGTGGTGGGGGGAGGGAAAGCAGAGAGCTGCGAAAGCTGGGAGAGATGAACTCTCGTGGCAGGAACCAATTCATTATGCTGCTTGATTGGAATGATGGGAGTACTTTTTCATCAACCTAATCTGATTGCCTCTCATTTGGTTGCATGCTAATCATCTCCACACACAGCAGCTGGCACAATGGAAAGAGCCAGGCAGGGGGCTGAGCAGCTGGTGGCTTACACAGCCTCTATTCTGCATCTGTGGTCACAAAGCTCATGGGGACAGGCAATTAAAGCTCTAACCGAGTGTGTGGTTAGAAATCAGCAGGGAAGCGGAGGTGGGAGGGGGCGTCTAGGGCAGGGCTGAGAGCTTTGTCTGGAGGGTGAGCAGGTGCACTAGGCTGAGTCTCTCTACCTGGATGTCCCTTTCAGAGCTCAGGAACACCAAACAGGGACAGATCAGAGGGCAAGGAGATCAGCAGGAGTGTGGGCGAGGAGTCTGTGAAATTTGGCTGCATGATCCAAAGGACACGAAGCTTTAGGCCAGAAACATTTCCATGAAACTAAAAACAGACCAACACCCAAACCTTGCTTTGGAGAACCCAGCCAGCCCCTGCGATTCCCTCTAGCTTTGGCTGCCAAGAATGTCAGAGCTAAATTTAGTGTTCAGGGCCATCCACCCTCTTCCTTGCCTCCTCCCCTGCTCATCACTCTTGTCATTCAAGAGGTTTTCCATGGTGAGTTTTAATATTGGGAACTGTTTCTGTTTTTTTGCTTTTGTTTTTGTTTGTTTATTTTTAGGAGAAGCAGGCAGGGTGTGTGTTATTAGTAAATCCATAAAATGGCCTCAATTCCTAGGGCCATCATTATATGCTAAGGTAGATGCATGATTGGACCCCAGACCCGCTACGACTTCACTATAGCAAGTGGGAGACCTAGGAGCTGGCAGATACTTAGCCGGTACCCAGCACGGAGGTGATTTCCAGGAGCAGGAAGGAGAATATCCAGGCCTTGGTCCCTGCCATCTTTTCCCCAGGTCTTCTCAGGAATAGAACAGGAGACAAGGACAGTGCTTCATAGAAATGTGGTCCCCTGGGCAGGTTCTCAGATCCAGTGACCTGCAAAGAAAAACAGCTTCAGGTTCCCCATTTCTGAGTTGTCACCTCTTATGCATCAAGCAGAACTATTACTTGACCTGTCAAAGAAAGATCGTTGGAAGCATGGACAGAAGGAAGTCCTCAGGAGTGGCACTGGCCCAAGTTGTGATGATGGGTGGCTTCGGAGGGGCAGAGCCTCAGACTCCAAGTTTAACTGAGACAGAGCTTGGTTCTGGTCCTGAGTCCTGGCTCCAGGACTCCACAATAACATCAGGCACAGGGGAGAGCAGAAGTGAGAGAGAGAGCTTCAAAATGACGCACCCTGAGGTGCATCTGTTCCATCTCCCTTTGGTGGGGCTCACCTTCTACCCTTACAAAGGATCATACTGATTCTTTGTAGCCCTAGACCCCACCCTGATAGAGGAGGCAGTCTAGAGGGCCCACTGGCTCAGACACAGCACCTCCATGAACACATTCCCAGATGTGCATGTTGCAGCTGGAACACATTGCGGGGCTGCTTGTTTGGGGCCTGGTTGGGAGTCATGCAGCTAGGAACCAGCTGAGGAAGAGTGGAAGGGGGTGCACTGTTGAGGATCCAGAGCTCCCCAGTAACTGTGAGTACAGTTTAGGGGTGAGGGGCTGCAAGAATGGACAGAGGAAGACAGGCCTGGCAATGAGGGTGAGGAACTGAGGGGCACACATGGCCCAGACTCAGCAGAACATGTTTCTGTTTCGGCAGAGCTCTGGACGAATCCAAAGCTAGACAAATTCCAGGGGATTCCAAAGTGGTTCCTTCAATCTCCAAAGCTCAGGGCGTGGTAGGAAAAGGAAGATTCTTCCCCTCCAGAAGAAAAATCCAAAAGTACATGGATGTCCCAGGGGAAGAGAAAAGCAATTCTATGTAACAGATCTCCTAGTTAGAAAACCCGCTCCACTTCCCACCCCACCTGCTGCTCAGATAGGAATGGGTTCCGAGGTCTTAATTAATGCCTTCAAGTTTTATCTGAGCTCCTGAGACCCTGCAATATCATTCAGCCTGAGCCTGCTCCGGGGCCATCTGAGAGGCCAGGATGGCCGACAGTACCTTGTGGAAAAGCCATTTCCCATCTGGCAACCCACAGAGGTTGCTCAGTTCCCCACCTTCCCCCATTTCCTTGGCATTTTCCACGATGGCTAGGTCTCCCGGCCCACGCTCTTCAGAAGTCCTGGAAAAAGCAGACTGGCTGAACGCAGGACAAAGCTGGGTGCCCACAGGTAGAGAGACCCTCGGTGAAACCATTTGGGGTGCTGGGTGCTCCTGGCCTCACTTGGGGGAGGGAGGGAGAAGACTGGGAGGTGATGGAAGAGATGCAAGTAAGAAGGGGTGTCTTCTCTGTGGGAGATAATGGATCAGCCAGAAGTGAGGGGATGGGGGGCTCAGCGGAAGGTAGGAGGAACAGCAGAGCCAGAAAGCTGAGTGCAAGCAAGGGGCTGAGAGGAAAGGAGATGCAGCTCACCGGGTCTGGAACAGGACTTGGCAGCTGGGGGTCCGAGTATTCGCCTCCGCAGCCGTCCTGCCTCAGGCCCTTATATAGCACAGCTGGTGGCTCAGGCTGTGTGGCAGCCAGCCATGGGGAGCAGCAGCGAAACCAGATCTGAGCCTGGGCCTCCCCTCCCCTTGCCACATCCCCTGCAGTTCTCAGAGGCCAGGATTTCACATCCATAGCATTATGGGGAGATGCCGCAAAGCCTGGTGAGGGGCCAGGTGGGCTGCTGCCTGGGGCTCCTGGGGCCAGAGTCCAGAGACAGAGAGGTGGTCGGGAGGTACAGTGGGTGCTGGGAAAGAACCAAAGGGAATTCCACATCTGGGCAGTTATTTTGGGACTCTCACTGACCACCCGCCCCCAAACTTCCTTAGCCCTGGCACATGGCCAGTCTTAGCACAGCCCCCAAACAGATCCACAAGCGGCCTTAGCCACTCAGCTGGACATCAGCAACCAGAGTTGGGCCACTGCTGGGCACCTTGGGTCTCTGAGGCAAGCACTCAGTGAACTTCTGAAGGGAAGAGGGGCAGAGGAGTGGTGGGGGCACAGGAAGACACCTGGTGAGAACAGTTCTTTCTTACCTCTTCCTGGCACCTGCCTGTACACATGGGAACACCAGAGCTCCAGCAAGTGGACCCCTCTGACTTGCCAGACACTCTTGTCCTACCTGAAGCATCTTCCAAAAGTTAACAGAAAATGTGTATTTCAGAAAACCTAGGCAGGGATTCCAAATTTTTTGGCACCAAGATAACCTTAACTTTTAACGCATTCTCCATGAACTTTTTGAGGTCCCTTCACACATATACGCATATATGTGCGTACGTGTCTGACCTCCTGTCTGGGTGTCCCCCAGCCTGTGGCCAGCTGAACTTACAGGTGGTGTAAGCAGCTGCCTGTGTCTTGGGGCTCCATCAGCCCCACTCTCTACCCTAGGTGAGATTGCCTAGGATAATCTGCTGCTGCTGCTGCGACTTAGACAACTTTCTCAGAGTTGCTGATCACTAGGACAGAGCCCAGCTGGAAGCAGAAGATGAGGTAGGAGGGTTTTGGGGAGCACAGAGGGAGCTCTTCAGGCTCTGCTGTATATTCTTTGGCTCATCCAGCTTGGGCTGGGCTTCCTGCCTCATACCAGCACTGAGAGATGGAGGCCTGTTCCTGTGGCTGTCCACAGCAGGTAAACTCTTTCAACACACCTACACTGAACTCTTTCCCAGAGCAGGGAAAGTGAACTTTCCAGAGCAGGTTAAGGTGACCCTCATGGGCTGAGATTCCGGGTAGTTTGATGCGGGGGGAGCACCCTTTGTCTAGGTTGCTCTCCTCTCTGTCCCAGTTGACTGGGCCCAAGTGGGAACAGCCAAGGAATAGCCCAGCCAAACCACAGAATATTCAGAAACAGCTAATCATTATTGTGAGTCACATGGTGTCAGCGCAGTTTTATGCTGCAGCAGATAACTGATACACACACTAAGTCTCTTTCAGTTGCAAGTGATTGAATCTGTGGGGTGTAACAAACTAGTGTCATGCAAGCCACTAAGATGTAACGTGCTCTGTTACAGGTCACTGGTAACTGAACCAGAGGCCATTCCTGTGTAGTGCATTCCATTAGCTCCATGCATACTCCTTGACTAGTGTCCCCAATGGAGAGAATGTCTCTTTCTCAGTTGTTTCAGCAAAATTTCCTTGGGAAAGTTCTCATTGGCTCATTGTTGACCTAGCCCCTTTAAACTTGGAGAAGGAAAGCTCTGATCAACCCATTTCTGGAGCCAAGGGTAGATTAGAACCCATTGGGATCATGTGAACTGATTTTTTTTTTCCTCAAAAGAAAACTGTGATATAGCTACCAGAAATAAAAAGAATAGATTCTGCGAGGTGAATAATAATGCATTTGTACTGAATCCACAGCCACAAACCAAGTGCCTTCTTCCTAGAATGTCTGGTTTATTGACCTTGATATCAACAGTCAGGAGCTAGGTCTGGCACTATGGCATAGCGGGTAAAGCTTCCACCTGAGATTTCCACATCCCCTGTGGGTGCCAGTTCAAGTCAGTTGTTCCATTTTGAATCCAGTTCCCTGCTGAAAACAAGGTGCTGTGTATGAACACCATAGGGATGCAGAGGTAACCCTGTTTTAAGTCCGAGGAGCATTCTGTGGTAACCACATTAAGCAGAGGAAGGAGAGTTCTCCGGGGTATGTTGAGGGGGAGGTGCTGTGGCCCATGCGCTAAGAATCTGCTCTCCCCTGGCTTCGACTTGGCTCAACCCTGGCCATTGTGGTCATCAGGGGCGTAAACCATGGATGGAAGAGTTTTCTCTCTTTCTTTCTCTCCCTCCTGTTTTCTCTTTCCTCTGTTCTTCCCTCTTTTTCTATAACTCTGACTTTCAAATAAACACATCTTAATATATATAAAGTCAGATTTATAGAGAGGAGAGACAGAGAGGAATATCTTCCATCCACTCATTTACTCCCCAAGTGGCTGCAATGGCTGGAGCTGAGCTGATCTGAAACCAGTAGCCAGGAGCTTCTTCTGGGTCTCCCATATGGGTGCAAGGTCCCAAGGCTTTAGGCTGTCCTCTATTGCTTTCCCAGGCCACAAGCAGAAAGCTGGAAGGGAATTGAAGCAGCCAGGATATGAACTGATGCCCATATGGGATCCCAGCGCATGAAAGGTGAGGACCTTAGTCACTAGCCTACCATGCTGGGCCCATCAAATAAGTAAATCATGAAAAAAAAGGGTGAAAGGAGGATTTGCCTCCCAGTCTTCCTGGCCACTCTCTCCAGGGGTTTGCTAGCATGTTCAACAATCTCACTGTGCATCAGCCAGATTGTACTACTAGGCTTCCCATAACCCCAGATCTCTTCCCATGACCCCTAGACAGGGCCTCCACGGCTCTGAGTATGGGATGGCTTCAGCTCTGACCATGACAATGTTGGGAGTTCTGGGCAGTGTTGTGTGGGGATGAGGGGAGGTGGATGCTGGTGTGTGCTCTCCTTAGCTGTGTGTTCTTCATGTGTCTGTTATTGGCTAGAGCTGAAGAAAGCTGAGAGTGAGGAGCAGAGTGTTTTCCCACACAACATCTGGGTTGTATGACTTGGTTCCTTTCCAAGTTTACTATCAGCCCTATAGCAGGAAAGGCGAGCTGGAAAATAGAAGGGCTGGGCTGGCCCTTGGTGACAGTGCAGGACAGAGGGTTAGTGAGACATGGAAACCCTTAGAGACCATTCTTACTGGATTCCCTCTTTGTTCCCACAAACTAAGCACTATGTTCAGAAACTAGAACATTATCCATCCCCACAAGAGCAACAGCTTTGAGGGCAAATTGTTGGGCAGTGAGAGAGGGAGAAGTAATCTGAATCCCAAGCCCAATTGGCAAAATTAAAGTTATAATTCTCTACTGACTGAATAGTCCTAAAATGTTTGACAAACCCAAAGACTCATGTAAGCTCATTCACACTGAAAATATAAAATATTAGGGCGGTTACCCCAGTTATGGTGCAGTGGGTTAAGTAAGCTGGCACCTCCAACTCCAGCATACCATAGAGCATTTGAGCCCTGGCTATTCCACTTCCAGTTCAGCTCCCTGCTAATGCACCTGGGAAGGCAGCAGAGGATGGCTTGAGTGATTGAGTCCCTGCACCCATGTGGCAGATCTGGATAGTATTCCAGGTTCCTGGCTTCCATCTGGCCCAGCCCCCTTGCCGTTGCACCCATTTAGGGAGTGAATCAGAGGTAGAAAGCTCTCTTTTCACTCTCTCTCGTTGTAACTCTGCTTTTCAAATAAATGAAATAAACCTCACAAAAGATATAAAATATTTCTTGATTCACTTCACTTTGGAGATATCCTGTGTGATTAATGGTGCTCTGCATGCCCAGCTGCCAGCAACCATTGACATGCGTTCCTGGGATCCACACAGTATGAGCCCTTTGAGTCTGCTCTTAGCAGAAGCATCCATGTTGCTGTGTGTGTTACTTTTACAGCTCAGTGATATTGTATTGTGTTTGCACCCCTCTTTGACCTTTTACCAGTGGAAGGATATGAAGTTTACCTCCAAGTTTTAGCAGTTGTACTTTATTTTATTGTTACTGGAAAAGTAGACTTATTGAGAGGAAAGACAGAGAGAAAGATCTTCCATCCACTGGTTCACTCCCCAAATGGCCACAATAGCTGGAGCTGAGCTTATCTGAAGCTAAGAGCTAGGAGCCTCTTCCAGGTCTCCCACATGGGTGCAGGGTCCCAAGGCTTTAGGCCATGCTCTTATTCTTTCCCAGACCACAGCAGGGAGCTGGATGGGAAGTGAAGCAGTCAGGACATGAATTGACACCCGTAAGGGATATTTACAAGTAGAGGATCAGCCAGCTGAGCTATCATGCCAGCCCTAGCAGTTATATTTTAGCTATAAATATTTACATACATGTTTTTGTGTAAACATGGTTTTCATTTATTTGGGGTGGATGCCTAAAAGTGTGGTTTTTCTGTGGCAAGTATATGTTTAACTTCTCCAGAAATTGCTAAGCTCTTTTCCAGAGTAACTGACCATTTGACATTCCCAGTGGGCACAAGAGGTCTAGTTTCTCAGCATTCTTATCAACACCTGATCTTGGCAAGGTTTTGTTTCTGAGTAGATTTTTTTCAACCATTCTATTAGCTGTGCAGCATGATCTCACGGTGGTTTAATTTGTATTTCCCTAGCAGCCAGCGATGTTGAGCATGTTATTTACCATTCATACATCTTTCTTAGAAATCTATTTACTTATTTGTTTGAGAGGCAAAGAGACACAGAGAGACATTCAGACAGAGACCCTGCCCACCAGTCCAGTCCCCAAACACCAGCAATAGCTACACCGGAGCTGAGAGCTTAATCTGGATCTCCCATGTCAGTAGCAGGAGCCCCGTCAATTGAGCCATCACTTGCTGCCTCCCAGGGAGGGACTTAACGGGAAGATGGAATTGGGAGCAGAGCTGGAATTACAACCCCAGTTTCAAATGCTCATCCCTATTCATGTATCTTATTTAGTAATTTTTTTCTTCAAGTATTTTGCCCATTGTGTAATGGTTCCTTATTTTCTTCTGATTGAGTTTTTGTATACTTCATAACACTTGTATTCTACATATGAGTCCTTTATCATCTATACACAAATTTATTCTGAAATATCTTTCCCAGTTTATGGATTTTCTTTGTCCATCAATCTTTTTTTTAAAGGTTATTTTTTATTTGAAAGTCAGATATACAGACAGGAGAGGAAACAGAGAGGAATATTCTCCACCCATTGACTCACTCCCTAAGTGACCGCAATGGCCAGAGCTGTGCCAATTTGAAGCCGATTTGTAGCCTGGAGCCTTCTCTGGGTCTCCCATGTGGGCGCAGGGTCCCAAGGCCTTGGTCCATCCTTGACTGCTTTCCCAGGCCACAAGCAGAGAGCTGGATGGGAAGTGGGGCCTCCAGTATACAAACCGGTGCCCATGTGGGTTCCTGGCACATGCAAGGTGAGGACTTCTGCTGCTAGGCTACTGCACCAGGCCTGCCATTAATCTTTTATTTTCTGAACACTATTTTGCTGCTGGAACTGAGAAATTCACTGCCTAAGTCACAGTTGCAAAGAATTTCTCTGTATTCTCTGCAAGTTTTTATTTACCTTTAGATCCATGATTCATTTTGCTTGGTTTTAAGATTTACTTATTTATTTTTATTTGAAAGAGAGATTCACAGGGAGAAGGAAAGACAGAGAGAGAAAGATCGTCCATTTGCTGGTTCACTCCCTAAAAGGCCACAATGGCTGGAGTTGAGCTGATCCAAAGCCAGGAGCCAGGAACTTCTTCCAGGTCTCCCAGGGTGGTGCAGGATCCCAAGTACTTGGGCCATACTCCATTGTTTTCCCAGGCCATAAGTAGGAAACTATATGAGAAATGAGGCAACAGGGGCATGAACTGACACTCTTACAGGATGCTGGCACTTAAAGGTGGAGGATTACCCTGTTGAGCCATGATGCTAGCTCCCAACAATTCTTTTGGAACTACTTTTTGTATATAGTGTGAAGTACGGATCAAGGTTTTGTTGTTGTTTTTTGGTTTTTGCCATGGAATTGTCCAATGGTTCTGCTACTGTTTGTTGAAAAGACTGTACTTTTTCCTTTGACCAACTCTTCATACACACACACACACATCTATATACAAATATATATTTAGCACAATGGTTTTCTGTGACCTTGATCTGACCACCTTAAAGCCTTCTCCGTGCACAAATGTCAGTAGTGGGGGAAAATGTCTTTCTTTCATGAGCCTCAGACAGGACTGACAATGGCCAGATGGCACACAAAGCCCTTTGGGCTTTCACTTTCAGCCCCACTCCACACCCTCAAGGCACCTCATGACTCAGCCATGAGTCTCCTGAGGTCTACACCAACAAACTGCCAGGAATGTCCAGTACATTGTCAAGTATACCACCCCTCCCCACCCTGTTGACTTCCCCCTGCCCCTGCCGCCCAGGGAGGTTTGAATCCTACACTCAACCCATGAGCCTCCAACAGACAAAGGGAGAAGGCCTACCCCTTTCTGCTCTTTACCTTAAAAGTTCATTTTAGCCAGAGCCTGCTCATTCAACCTGAGCCTGGTCATAAAGAGAGAAAGCACCCAGCCCCAGGGGTCCCAAGCGTCCACCAAGACCTGGCTCCTATGGATGCTTGAAACTTAAATCTGTTCAAGTACCTTGTGTGTGTGCCTGGAACAGGCATGCATGTGATGGGGGCGGTGGCAAAGGGGAGTCAGCCCATTTGCCTGAGTCTCTGAAAGGGTCTCTTGCCCATACATAGTTAAGTCCCCAGAGTGTGTGCCCCGACACCAGTTTCATGCAAATACTTAAACTATTAGTCCAGCTACCACCTATTCTAGGCATCCTTCCTTGCCAGTCCCAGCTGAGCCAACCGTCCTTCTTGGGTAGTCCACACCACTGTTGATTCCTCCAACAGAGCATTTGGCCCATGCTAGTGACATTATTTTCTTGCTTTATCTCCCTCCTGTTTGCATCCCAGCATCCAGAATGTTTTGAAGCTGTGTGTGGCCTGGGCTGGCCTGGCTTCTCATGTTCCCCAGGAAGATGTCATATAGCCACAATGGCCCCATACTATATGCCTACGACCCTCTCAGGAGTAGGGGTAAACCAAATCCACCCACAGGGCTTTCCCTTTGAGGTCACCACCCTGGGTCCTTCCCGTGGCCTGGGAGGGGCTTGCTGTTACCCTGCTGAGGGAGGAAGACTGGGATACAGGGCGTGGGCGGCTCCTGGCTGACCCCACTGTGCCCGGGGCCCCACGGCAGAGCGTCCCTTCTCTTCTCTGTACTTTCTGGCCCTGACGTGAACCTTGTTGGCGCCAGTGGGCTTTTCATAGTTTCCTGGCCATTTTACAATATTTCACCTCAAAAATGCTTCCGCCTCCTCACCCACGGGTGCATCTTTCCAGCGAGAGGAACCAAGGCTGGGATAGGGCCGCCCACAGCATAGCTCTGCAGAAGGAAGTGACAGATGTGTCTTCCTGACACATAGAGGAAACTTCCAGGCCAGCTCTGACATCTTGGGGTCCCACAGGAATTCTGGATCTATGGCCACAAGGCAAGGGGTGACCTGTTCTGGCCCATCTGAGACCCCAGCCCCAGCCTGTGACTTTTTCTTCTCTGGAAACCCAAGGGCTGCTTGTACGGGGGGGAGGACAGCAGTGCTGGCTCCAAGGCTACGCCCTGGGGGCCTCCGGTTAGCATTTACCAAGCCTGTGCCCAGCTGGGGCTGGGCCTGGACCATGGATGTTTTTGAAGCTGTCTGTGTGATTCTCACACACACAGCTGGCCTCTTTCTGAAGTGACTTCATACATACTGGTATTGCTTTGATGATCCAGGTGCCATGCCACCCATTTCCCCTAAATACAACCCCAACCATGCCTGAAGCTCCATTGCTTCAAGAGGTGGGAAGGAAGGTGGGGTGATCACAGCTAAGCTCTGTGATGTAGAGCTGCCACAAGCAACCTTATACAACCCTGCCCACAAGTAACCTTGTCCCCATACAACTGCCCAGTTACCCCATTTTCTGGGCAGATAAGGTCCTCCCCAAAAGACACTCCATTGGTGGCTCACCTGCTACCTACCCCTGACAAGACGACAGAGTGTGGGGTCACCTGCTTCCATGTCATCCCTCCCTGGAGGCCTGCAGGGCACAGCTGACACCTGCCAGCCTCCACCTAAGGAGAGAGCATCTGCACATGGCTCCACAGCCCAGGGCAGGGACAGGGCTCAAGGTGCCAAGCTTCCTGCAGTACCCAGCTTCATTGTCCCAGAACGGTCCTGGATGGAGGGGCAGAGAGCAGCCCTCCTCAGGGAGGAAGTCCAGCTCCTGCCTGAAGACCTGTGCCTCAATCTCCTGGGTCAAGCTTCTCCAACAGGGCCTGGGCTAGAGACACCACACAAGGTGGCAGCCATAGCAGGAAATGATGTCTTCCTCTGGGGAGCTGCGGACGAGGCTCCATTCTTCTGAGATTCCCTCCCAGCACTGTGTGAGGAAGGAAAGGTGAAGGAGGGAGCCCCCCAGGGAGATAGGCTTCAAGGATATAGCAGCATGGCAGGCAGGCAGGAGGCAGGACAGCAGAGGGTGTGTCTGGAAGAGAGAAGGCCATGCCAGGACCCGGCACTATGGCCTGTCCACTGCCACCTACATACTTTTTTGCAGCTAAAGACACATTAGCAGGTGCAAATGCAAGGAAAGTCCCTAGCTGGAGTGCAGCCTCTGAGACAACGTCTACAACCTCAGCAAGCCCAGAGGGGAGAGGAAACCACCAAGCCAGAAGAAAACTTCAATCTCTACAAATCTGCCCTTCGCTCCACAGTCTCAGAGCTGGAAAAGGCACAGGCTGTGCAGCCAGACATTCTGAGGGTAACAGATCGCCTCCATCACACTTTAGCTGCATTTTGCTTACCCAGGCTACAAGTATTTTCAGCATCACATGCATTCCAGGTCCTAAGCTATGGACTGGGAGTGCAGAGAAGTACAGAACATGGTGCCTAGCTTGGAGAGATTTCCCTGTGTGGGGACTGGGGAGGAGGGTGTGGACTCACATGGAGCTCACAGACAGCACAGTAACAATCACATGCCTGAGTTTATGGTGAGAGATACAGTATCTGTTCTGGCAGTTCCTTCAGAGCATCATCTGAGAGCAGCTCTTAGGGAAAACTTCCTGCAGAAGATATTACTAAAAATGATAAATTTAGGGCCTGGATTGTGGTGTACCAGTTAAGCCACCAACAGTATCCTGTATGGGTTGGAGTCCCAGTTGTTCCACTTCCCATCCAGCTCCCTGCTGATGTGCCTAGGAAAACAGCGCAGTATTGGTCCAAATGGTTGGACCTCTGCACCCAGATGAGAAACTCAGAATAAGCTCCTGGCTTCATGTCAGCTCAGCTCTTGCCATCACAGCCATTTGAGGAGTGAACTAACTGATCGAAGACCTCTTTCTCTGTAAAATCTGCCTTTCAAATAAAAACAAATAAATCATTAAAACACACACACATAAATGACAGGAGGCAGCAGTGGGATGTAAGGGAGCACTGAGCCACATATCCTGCCATGCACTTCCCAGGCTAGTGAACAATACAGTCAGGGTGACTAACAGTGACCAGAGACACTGAAGGGTAAGATGTCTGCTTGCTCCCTCTTTGTGCAGACAAGAACACACACACACACACACACACACACACACACACACACACACACACACACTCCCAGAAATCCCTGTGAATGTTGCAGGGTTTTCCAAAAAGTGCTCGAGAGGTGGAAGACCACGTCTGGGAGAGAGAACTATAAATTGGATGAATGGTGAAAGTGGATACGGTTCATTTTGAGCAGGAAATAAAGGCTTGTGGACCAGAAAAAATGGACCCGAATGCCTCCGAAAGACCACCGTCTGGATTCTTCCTGTTCCGTTTGGAATTCAGCCCCAAGAACAAATCCACAAATGCTGGAATCTCCATTGAAGAGGTCAAAAAGCTGGGCAAGATGTGGGATAACGTGATGACAGTGACAAGCAGCCGCACATCACCAAGGACGCTGCTGACTCTAAGCCTAAAGGCAGGCTGGATGGCCCAAAGGGTCCTGCCAAGGTTGGCTGGAAAAAGCTAAGAGACAGATGAAGAAGGGAAGGAGGAAGAAGATGAACAAAAAACTATTCTGTTCTCTCTCTCCATGAATACCTCAACTTAAGGGAGCGCTGAGACCGGCATGTCTCTTCTCTGAGAGGTGTCTGTTGCCCTTATTGGGTCTAATTATGAAAATCCAATATGGATCACTATAATTTCTTTTTTCTTTTAAGGTTGTTTTGTTTGTTTGTTTCGGGAAAGGTAGATTTACAGAGAGAAGGAGAAACAAATATCTTCCATCTATTCCTTCACTCCAAAAGGCCCACTTCTATAGGGGTTCAGGGACCCAAGGTCTTGAGCCATCCTCCACTGCTTTCCCAGGCTAGAATCAGAAAGCTGGATCAAAAGCAGAGCAGTCAGGACATGAACCCATGTCCATATGAAATACTAGCACTTGCAGGCAGAAGATTAGCCTGTTGAGTCACCATACCAGCTTTAATTGCTATAGTTTCTCAAAGTACTTTAGAAATCAATGGTGGTTTACCCAACGTGTCTTGAGTTCCTGAGCACCCCTGAAACCATAGTGACATTGTACATATTTCCAGAGGTCTTTAAAAGGAAAAGGCACGCTCCTGTTTTCATTACTCTGTGCACATTGCTCTTGATGTGACAAGGCATTTCAGATGTTCCTGGCATTCTCATTCAATATGCAAGATGGTATTAATTCTGTGTTGTGCACTCTAGCTCCTGAGTTACCAACTGTGCCTGTCTATAGCTGTGTAAACAGAGCGAAACAACGGAGACAAACTACTAATGCTCCTTGTCTGGTATGGAGACTACGGGGAAAGGTCCTGTGCAAGGGCCCAAGCTCAGGGCGTGCGCTGCGAGGTTGGATTTGTTGACATGACAGTGGGTACCCATTTCACTTACGGTTGTCTTATTTTTGTGTATGGTGACGTAGCATTCTGCTGTCACTCAAGCTGTGGAAAAAGGCAGGGGATGGTGAGAGCAGCTGGCATGAGAAGGGTTCAAGTGTTTTGGGATTTTTATGCTTTATTTTTTGTTTTTTTATTGAAGTGCAGTAGTTTCTAAACTGTTTGCTTTTTAAACAAACTGTAGAACTCTTCAGTGTCAGCAAAGCCAAGAACCACTGCCATCCATGGAAAGGCAAGGACCTTCTGTACTTACACTTTGCCATGTTCTGTTGTTGTTTTTGCATGTTTACAAAGCTTGAATGTTTTTGAAGTTAAATAAACAGTACTTTAAAAATGAATGACAGATAGATGCAAAGAAGAAGGGAACTCCAGGGCAGAAATGGCAATGAGGCCAGCTGAGCAAGAGCAGCAAAGGCAGGGCAGCAGCATTTGGGAACTGCTAGAAGAGGAAGTGCATGGCCACATCTCTGTCAAGATTGTCAGTTGAAAGCAACAAAAGCCAACCATGCCTGGATTTTGCTTGGTTGGTTGATTGGTTGGATAGTGTTTTTGTTTGGTTTGGTTTGTTTTTTTGTTTGTTTGTTTGCTTTTGTTTTGGGGAGCAAGAGAGAGAGAGGAGAAGCGAGCTCTTGTCTGCTGGTTCCCTCTCCCAAAGCTCACAATGGCCAATACCGAGACCAGACCAAACAGAAGGCAAGAGCTGGGGACTCAGTGCAGCTCTGCCATGTCTCTGCTGCCTTCCGAGCATCTGCACTGGCGGAGAGCAGGAGGTGCAAGCTGGAGCTGGGAGTTGACCGCAAGCTCTCTGATGTGGAATGTGGGTATCTAAACAATATCTTTTTCTTTTTTTAATGCTTATTTTATTTGAAAGACAGATTTACAGAAAGAAAGGAGGACACAGAGAGAAAGAGCATCCATCTACTAGTTCACTCTCTAAATGACCACAACAGCAAGCACGGGCCAGGCCAAAGCCAGGAGCTTACAATCACATCCCCAACTCCCAGGGACCCAAGTACTTACACCATCTTCCCCTGGTTTCCTGGACACATTAACAGGGACTTGGATTGGAAGTTAAGCAGTCAGGAGTTGAATTGGTACTCCTATAGGATGTCAGGGTCACAGGCTTTACCCACTGTGCCACAGTACCAGCCCCAAGAAACATCTTTTTTTTTTTTAGATTTATTTTTATTATTTTCTCATTGGAAAGGCGGATATACAGAGAGGAGAGACAGAGAGGAAGATCTTCCGTCCGATTATTCACTCCCCAAGTGACCGCAACGGCCGATACTACGCCGATCCGAAGCCAGGAGCTCTTCCAGGTCTCCCACGTGGGTGCAGGGTCCCAAAGCCTTGGGCCATCCTCGACTGCTTTCCCGGGCCACAGACAGGGAGCTGGAAGGGAAGCGGGGCTGCCGGGATAGAACTGGCAACCATATGGGATTCCGGGCGCCACCACGCCGGGCCCCCAAGATTCATCTTAACAATGAAGTCAGATGCCTATCCCCAGCACTGCCTGGTTTACACAGAAAAGGAATTTACTAAATGGATCCTGGATCTCAGACTCTGGAAAATCCCAGTTCAGAACCTTGGAGCTAAACTCAAACACCATCAAAGGAAGCCACACAGAAACTCTCAACTCATGGCAAATTAGCTGTGGTGGATCCCAGAGGTTATTTTATCTGGACTTCTCAATCTTGAGTCTATGAAAGGCTTTCAGAACATAAACATAAATCCAATTTTTTTAGATGTGTTTATTAACTTGAAAGGCAGAGTTACAGAGAAAGGAATCTACATCTGCTCATTCACTCCCCCAATGGCTGCAAAGGCTGGGAATGCGCCAGGCCAAAGCAAGGACCCTGGAACTTCATCCGGGTCCAAGGTTGGCAAGGGCCCAACTAGTTGAACCATCCCCCACTTCTCTCCAGTTCTCAGGGAGCTGGATTGGAAGCAGAGCAGCTGGGACTCAAACTAGCACCCATATTGGATGCTGCTGTCACAAGCAGTGTCTTTTTTTTTTTTTAAGATTTATTTATTTATTTTTATTGGAAAGGCAGATATACAGAGAGGAAGAGACACAGAGGAAGATCTTCCATCCGATGATTCACTCCCCAAGTGACCGCAACGGCCAGTGCTGTGCCGACCCGGAGCCAGGAGCCAGGAGCTTTTCCAGGTCTCCCACATGGGTGCAGGGACCCAAGGCTTTGGGCCATCCTCGACTGCTTTCCCAGGCCACAAGCAGGGAGCTGGATGGAAAGCAGGGCCTGCCAGGATTAGAACTGGCGACCATATGGGATCCTGGCATGCAAGACAAGGACGTTAACCACTATGCTATCACGCCGGGCTCACAAGCAGTTTCTTAACACTCTGTGCCATATCGCCAGCCCCAGAAATGCCGCAGTTTGAATATCTGTTTGTGTATGCTTCTGGGATAGAGTCTGTCACTTTCATCAGATTTGCAACAGAATCCATGTAGTAGCTAATCCTCTGGTGGGCAACCCCGGAGGTGCAGGTGCAGGATAAGTTCCTTAAAGGACAGTTCCAGGGAAGGTAGCATAGAGAAAAGAGATTGATCAGGAAAGGATGCAATTGATGCAAAATCTCATACTCAGCCAATCCTCAAGGGAGCCCAGGAACATAAGCTGTCCTCAGAGCTGTCCCTTCTCCAGATACAGCAACTAGAACTTTGACCCCTACAGCAGCCTAGTATTGGTCATGGACCAGGTACCCTGCAGATTGACATGAAGCACAAATTCCCAGACATTTCTACCTTCTCTAAGGGACAGCAGGGCTCCAGCACCTGAGGTCAAAAGATAATGAAAGAATGAGTGCACAAGGCTGGTGAAATGAGGAGCGGGCATTTAGTGAAATGACTGAGATGGGAGTGCCCAGATTCAAGTTCCAGCTGCACCTCCAATCCCAGCTTCCTGCTTCACACGCACCCTGGGAAGCAGCAGGTGACCACCCAAGTGCTTGGATCCCTGACACCCTCTGGGAGGATGGTGTTCCTGCTCCTGGCCTTGGCCTGCCCTGCCCCATCTGTTATGGACACTTGAAGAGTAAACTGTTAGCCAGATGGAAGGCTTCTCTTTCCCTTTCAAATTAAGTAAGCTAATTTTAAACAAATTTAAGACACTGGCACTGTGGCTCAACAGGTTAAATCCTCTCCTTTCAAGTTTTGGTACTCATATGGTCATAACCCAGTTGCTCCAGTTCCCTTCCAGCTCCCTACTGTGGCCTAGAAAAGCAGCGGTGGATAAGGATAACCAAACTCCTTGATCCCCTGCACTCGTGTGGGAGACCTGGAAGAGGCTCCTGGCTCCTAGCTTCAGATCTGCTCATCTCTGGCTGTTACAGTCATCTGGGAGTAAACCAGCAGATGGAAGATGCCTCTCTCTCTATTTCTCCTTCTGTCTGTAAATATAACTTTTCAATAAAACAAATAAAGCATTACAAAATAAGGTAGCAAAAGTAATTCGAGGGGAGACCAAAGTGTCCAATAGGTTTATGTTCCAAAAAGAGTCAGGGATCACTTATCTAGACCAACCACTCTGCTCTGTGGAGTGCTCCTGATAGAATCATGGTCTGGATGTAATTATTTACCCTCCTTCTGAAGACAAATGCAAATGCTAAATAGAAGGACAAATTTTAACTGCACTGATTAGCTGGCAATGAAGTGAGGGAAAATCAGGCCAAAAAGAAGCAAAAGCTAGGATCCAAACAGAATAGCTGAGCCGTGAAATGAGCTTTGACCTTGAAGCTGTTGTTTGAACCTGGTGACCTTGAGCTTCAGTTTTTTAGCATGCAGAAATTACATAGTAGGAACTCCAAGCTTAAAACAACATGTAGCAGGGGAATTGGTACTACTTTGATGACAGTAGACTGAAGGCGACCTATTTCTCAGAGTTAGAGCTGGATATTTTCTCTAAGGATACAGCCAGTCAGAAGACAACAGGTGCCTGAACAAGGCTGGGCAGAGAGGAGATGCAGCTGACGGGTAGCTAAGCAATTAAGATGTCACCTTGTAGGGGCCAGCGTTGTGGCCCAGTGAGCTAAGCTGCCGCCTGCAATGTTGACATCCTATATCGGAGCACCAGTCTGAGTCATGGCTACTCAGCTTCTGATCCAGCCTCCTGTAAATGTGCTTGGAAAGCAGAAGAGGATGAGCCAGGTGCTTTGGTCCCTCCCACCTTCTTGGGAGATTCAGATGGAGTTTCAAACTACTGCCTTTGGCCTGGAGCGGTTCTGGCTCTTGTGCCATTTGGGAAATGAGCAGTGAATGGATGATTTTTCTATCTACCCCTTTTCATCACTCTGCTTTTCAAATCAATTAATCTTCTAAAAAAAGTTAGAAAAAAAGTCACTTTACAAGTCTTTATTCTTTTTTGCTTTAAGATTTTATTTTTTTATTGGAAAAGTAGAGTTACAGAGAGAGGAGGGACAATGGTAGGAGCCGGGCCAAGTCAAAGGAACCAGGTGCTTCTTATGGGTCTCCCACATGGGTGCAAGGGTCCAAGGACTTGGGTCAGCCTCCACTGCTGTCCCAAGCCATAAGAAGGAAATTAGACCAGAAAGAAATGGACCAGGGGCCAATGCAGCGGCTCAAAAGGCTAATTCTTTGCTTGCCAATACCAGCATCTCACATGGGCACTAGTTCATGATTCAGCTACTCCACTTTCCATCCAGCTCCCTGCTTGTGACCTGGGAAAGCAATAGAGAGGATGGCCCAAAGCTTTGGGCCTCTGCACTTGCGTGGGAGACCCAGAAGAGGCTCCGGGCTCCTGGCTTCAGATTGGGTCAGCTCTGGCCATTGTGACCACTTGAGGTGTGAATCAGTGGATGGAAGATTTTCCTCTGTGTCTCTCTTCCTCTCTATATGTCTGACTTTCCAGTAATAATAATAATAATAATAATAATAATAAAGATAACCCATATAGAAGAATAGACAATAGTGTTTAAAACAGAGGCTTGATATGTGAGATTCCTACAGAAAAGTGCCTTCTTCAAATTGTTTCTTCTCCCCAAGGCTCAGCCTTCTACATACAAATCAGAGTGCTTTTCTCTCCACAGATGAAATGACTAAGCACAGGAGAGGTACCTGGGGTGTGGCAGGTATTTGCAGAAGGGTGAAGGACAGTGAGTCACTTCCCTTCAGGGACCTCAGTTTCCCACTCCTTCCTGATCGTTTGTTTCATCTTTCAGTCACTAGGAGAGCTGCGTCAGCACTTGCCAGTGAGTTGTGAATTTATCTATATTTTGCTTTGCTTTCCTTGGTTTTTCCTTTTGCATTATGTGTTTGGAATCCATGTTGTGGAGTGTATGTAAATGCAGTATTGTTCCATCTTTCTAGTGAGTTAGATATTTTCTCATCATGAAGTGATCCTTTTGTCACAATGTTTTTTGCCATCAAGTTTTTGACTAAAATTGACATGGATACATCAGTTTTCTTTGGCTAGTGTTTGATTGATTTTCCCCCCACTCTTTTAGCATTGTTATGTTCTTATTTTATTTTATTTCATAGCCTTCATTATTATTATTATTATTATTATTATTATTTTATGATACAGTTCCATAGGCCCTGGGATTTCCCACACCTCCTCCCCAACTCCCTCCCCGCCCCCACTGAGTTCCCTTATATTACTACTATACTATAGTTCTTCATGAATAGTCCTATGTCCATCATTGCAGGCATGGATAGTGGCAGAGTCCAGCTTCCTATTGTCAAGATATAATAAACAGGGCCCAGCGGCGTAGTCTAGCAGCTAAAGTCCTCGCCTTGAACGCGCCAGGATCCCATATGGGCGCCGGTTCTAATTCTGGCAGCTCCACATCCCATCCAGCTCCCTGCTTGTGGCCTGGGAAAGCAGTCAAGGACAGCCCAAAGCCTTGGAACCCTGCACCCATGTGGGATACCAGGAAGAAGTTCCTGGATCCTGGCTTCGGATTGGCACAGCACCGGCCATTGCGGTCACTTGGGGAGTGAATCATCGGATGGAAGATCTTCCTCTCTGTCTCTCCTCCTCTCTGTAAATCTGACTTTCCAATAAATAAATAAATCTTTAAAATATATATATAATAAACAGTTTTATTGAGAGTTCATCTTTGGTCTGGAAGTAGAGATGCATACTGCATTGTATCCTCACATCTGGATATGACAGTCTCCATTACACATTTACTATATATCCCCTTAAATGAACAGCCACAAAACAAAATCGACAACAGGAAGAAAAAAGAAATTAACAATGCCATGAAGTTAAATAACATGCTGCTGAATGACTAATGCATCACTGAAGAAATGAAAAAGAAAATCAAGAACCTTCTTGAAGAAAATGATACTACTGTATGATCTATTTGAAGAGATTAAACTTAAAAAAAATCAAAATCCATGAGATAGAGTTTCTGCTGATCTTTGTTGGTGAGATATGTCTCCTGTAGACAACAAATAGATGGGTTTTGGGTTTGGGTTTTTTGTTTTGTTTCGTTTTGTTTTTTTGAACCCAGTTCACTAATCGATGACATTTGATTGATGAGTTTAAGCCATTTACATTCAGGGTTAATATGAATGGGTAGTAATTTTGTCCTGTCATTTTAGCAATGGGTTGTTCATTGATTTAGTCTTCTGTTGTTATTTTACTGGGATGTTCTTCACATTTGCCTTTTCTCTGTGGAGAATATCTTTAAGTACCATTTGTAGGGCAGGTCTGGAAGAGGCATATTCTTTTAACTTTTTTTACTCTGGGAGAATTTTATTTTATTTTCAAAGACAAAGGAAAGTTTTGCTGAGTACGTTATCCCAGGCCGACACTTTTTTGCTTTTAGAATCTGAAATATGTCACTCCTTTCTTTTCTGGCCTGTAGAGTTTTCTGTGAGAAGTTTACTGTAAGTTAATTGGCAATCCTTTATATGTCAATTGATTTTTTTCATGAGCACATTTAAGGATCTTTTCCTTATGTTCGGTTGAAGAGAGCTTGATGATCATGTGCATGGTGAAGATCGCTTTTTGTTAAGCTTGTTGGGAGTTCTGTACCCCTCCTGGAGGTGGTTTCCCAATTCTTTCTCTAGATTAGGGAAATTTTCCCCTATTATTTCATTGAATACACCTTTAATCCCAGTTTCTCTTTCTGCACCTTCTGGACTCCCATAACTCTTATATTTGGCCTTATAATAGTATCAATTCTTGAATACTATTTTTGGCCTGATTCAGCTCTGCTTCCAGTTTTTTCTTTGTTTCCTCCTGGTGACAGGAAATATCTTCTAATTCGGAGATTCTCTCTTCTGCCTCCTTCATTCTATTTTGGAGACTCTCCACTGTGCTATCAGTTTGCTCCACTGTATTCTTCATTTCTGATATATCAGCTTTCATTTGATTCACTGCTGTTATCCTGTGTAACATATTCCTTGAATGCCTGCTTCATGTACTTCTCATTGTTGATAAGAAGCTCTATAACAAATATTTTGAATTCTGTATCCCCCATTTTCTCAATGTCTTCCTTAATTAACTCTGAGGTTGGCAAAGGGTTTTGCTCCTTTGCAGGGGAGTCTTCAGTAATATTCTTTGTGCCACTGTCTCTTTTGCTCTTGGTCATCAGATTCTTCTCCTTGGGACAGGCTTCTAAGCTCTGTCACCCACAGGTCTACAGTTCAGTTTTACTTATTGCAATTGGTACCTGGTACTTTCTTTGCAGTCACTTGTGCCACTCCCTCCAGCAAGTTCCAGGTCTGGGTTCTTCTTATGTTAGACTTCCACCATGATCTCCACAGCCCCAAATCCTGACTCACCACTCTCCACCTCCTGTGATGTTGCACTGAGGCTGCACCGTTGTCTGTACAACCTTTCTCCTACTTCCAGTTGGAGCAGGTCCCAAGATTAGGGAGACACCAGGTGTCCTATATAGCTAAGTTGTTGTTGGTACTGATCTTGCCAGAACCTGTTGGCCATTAGGTCTGAGGGCCACATGGACCCATTTTGACCTGTACAATGCCAAAGTCAGTATTATTTTCCTGTGGGGCACCAGTGCAATGCACTGAGCTCAGTGAGTTTGCTCCCAGCTCAGCACATGTGTAGCACTGTTGTCCCCGCAGTCTTAAAGTTTTTCTCACCATATAAAATGGCACCAGATTTGGCTCTAGGGGGTGGACTGGGTTGTGAAATTCACCTTGTTCCCTGCACTGCCCATCTGGGACCTGCTGCTCTGTCTCTGTTCTTGGTCAAACCAAACAGACCAGCAGGACAGGCAGTTCTTTGTCCGAGTTTAGCTCCTGAGCTCCCAGTAAATGTCCCTTCCCACCCTGTTGCTGATGGAGTTCCGGTTGCCAGTGGAGTTTAGATAGTGGCTTGCTGAATGCCGCTGGAGTATCAGTTACTGCAACACCTCATCATTGTGTCTGCAGCTTTCTGGTGTTTATCACAGTTAGTGAATGTGTTCAAAGATACATGATCGTAAGGATGTGGTTATGGTCATCCTTGGATGCTGCTCAAAGTTAGCCACAAGCTTTCATGAGCCAAAAACATAAGACACAACAAGGAATCTTAGGAGGTTTATTCCAATGGGGCAGGAGTAGGATGGAGGTGGTGGGAGATCAGTGGGAAAAAAGGGAAGGAAGAGGTAGGTGGGGGGAAGCAGGAAAGATAAGAGAGATGTTCTTGTTTTAGATACACCTCTCATAAGATAGGAGCCAGTGTTGTGGCACAGTCAGTTAAGCTGTTGCGGATAGTGCAGTCATCCCAAATCAGAGCACCTGGCTGATGTGCTTCTGATCCAGCTCCTTGCTAATGCACCTGGGAAAGCAGCAGAAGATGGCCCAAGTGCTTATGCCCCTGCAGCTCACATAGGAGGCCTGGATGGTGTTCCAGGCCCCTGGCTTCAGGACAGCCCCGATCTAGCTGTCTGAGCCATTCAGGGAGTGAACCAGCAGATAGAAGAGCTCTTTCTCTGTCTTTTATTCTATGTAACTCTGCATTTCAAAAAAGTAAAATAAATTTTTAAAAGAAAAAGAGATAGCAGGGCCCAGCATTGTAGCCCAGTATCTAAATTCCTCACCTTGCATGCACCAGGATCCCATGTGGCTGCTGGTTCTGATCCCGGCTGCTCCACTTCCCATCCAGCTCCCTGCTTGTGACCTGAGAAAGTAATCAAAGATAGTCCAAGGCCTTGGGACCTTGCACCCATGTGGGAGATCCGTAGGAGGTTCCTGGCTCCTGGCTTCAGATCAGCTCAGCTCTGGCCATTACGGTCACCCGGGGAGTGAGCCAGTGAGCGGAAAATCTTTCTGTGTCTCCTCCTCTCTGCATCTCTGCCTTGCCTATAAAAATAAATGAATCTTGGGCCCAGTGGCATGGCCTAGCAGCTAAAGTCCTCGCCTTGAACGCGCCAGGATCCCATATGGGTGCCAGTTCTAATCCCGGCAGCTCCACTTCCCATCCAGCTCCCTGCTTGTGGCCTGGGAAAGCGGTCGAGGATGGCCCAATGCTTTGGGACCCTGCACCCATGTGGGAGACCTGGAGGAGGTTCCTTGGTCCTGGCTCCGGGTTGGCACAGCACCGGCCATTGCGGTCACTTGGGGAGTGAATCATTGGATGGAAGATCTTCCTCTCTGTCTCTCCTCCTCTCTGTATATCTGACTTTGTAATAAAAATGAATAAATCTTTTAAAAAAATAAATGAATCTTTAAAAAAAAGAGAGATAGCATTAACAGCTTATAACTAAATTTATTCGCTCATCTAGTCTAGTAATAATCTTCTTTTAACCAAAACATTTCACTCACTTACATTTATTAAAATATTGATATCCCAGGGTGCCCATATTTTATACATACCATATTACTTCATATTTTTTCATATTTTTAAGATTTCTTCTTGTAGCTTCCTTTTTATTTTTTCATATTCTACTTTCCTCCCTCCCTAGCTTGTATATTATATTCTTTTAGGCCATTTTAATTCTTAATATGCACATTTTGTCTAAGTCTAAAGTTAACAGCATTCTCAAATAATACAAAAGCCTTAGAATTAAGTTTAAACAGCCCTCACACAGGTTATATTCCATATTACTTTATGTATTTGAAATCTATCTTGTGGTTTTAGTTTTTTTAAAAGGATTTATTTGAAAGGCAGAATTATAGAAAGAAGGAGAGACAGATATCTTTTATGCACTGGTTCACTCCCTATATGGCCACAACAGCTGGGGCCAGGCCAGGTCAAAGCCAAGAGGCTAGAACTCCATCCAGGTCTCTAACCTGGGTGTAGCGGATCAAGGACTTGGGTCATCTTCTGCTGTTTTCCCAGAAGTGTTAGCAGAGAGCTAGCTCAGAAAATTAATCTGGGCCTGGCATGATGGCCTAGTGGTTAAAGTCTTTGCCTTGCATCCACCGGGATCCCATTTGGGTGCTGGTTTGTATCCTGGCTGTTCCACTTCCCTTCCAATTCCTTGCTTGTGGCCTGGGAGAGTAGTAGAGGACAGTCCAAAACCTTGGATGCTGCAACCACATGGAAGACCCTAAAGAAGCTCTTGGCTCCTGGCTTCAGATTGTTGTGGCCACTTGGCGAGTAAACTAACAGATGGAAAATCTTTTTCTCTGTCTCTCCTTCTCTCTGTGAAATCTAACTTTCCAATAAAAGGAAAGGAAAGGAAAGGAAAGGGAAGGAAAGGAAAGGGAAGGGAAGGGAAGGGAAGGGAAGGGAAGGGAAGGAAAGGAAAGGAGAGAAAGAAAAAGAAAGAAAGGAAAGGAAAGAAAGGAAAGAAAGGAAAGAAAGGAAAGAAAGGAAAGAAAAAGAAAGAAAGAAAGAAAGAAAGAAAGAAAGAAAGAAAGAAAGAAAGAAAGAAAGAAAGAAAGAAAGAAAGAGAAAAAGAAAAGGAAGGGAGGGAGCAAAGAAAGAAGGGAAGGAGGGGGAGGGAGGAAGGAAGAAAGAAGGGAAGGAGGGGGAGGGAGGAAGGAAGAAAGAAAGAAAATGGAGCTGCCAGGATTCAAACTAGCACCCATATGAAATGCCAGGACACAGGTGGCAGCTTAACTTACTGTGCTGCACAGCCAGTCCCAAATTCTATCTTTTGTTTTTTAGAATCCTTGGTATTACTGCTCATACGATATTTGTTAAGATTCACATGTATATGGATCCCTTTTTTTGCTCTGCACTTCTTCCTGTCTCTCAGTCCTGCCATCTGGGATCGCTTTCTTTTTGCCTGCAAGTGTCACACATAGTCTTTGTTTATTTCATTGTGTCATTATTTCTTCTTATTCTCAAAATATCTTCTCACTGGTTTTAGAATGCTTGCTTAACAGTCATTTTCTCTCAGCACATTGATGATATCATTCCTCTGTTTTCCAGCTATTGAGAAATCAGCTGTTTCAGTCTGATTGTCATCACTTTGAAAGCAATCTGTATTTAATACTTAGGTATTCTGCATTTTCACTAGGAGGTGACTAATTCAGAGTTTCTTTTCATTCCTCCTTTGGGAGGATTACTGGGTTTATTGGATGTATGGATGGCCAAGTCTGAATGAGTATGAACCACTGGTAAAATGTTAACTCTGTCCCATTCTCTCCTCTCCTGAAACCTCCAATTAAATGGATTGGGGGCATTCTCACTCCATCCTTCACATTGTTGAGTCATCTTTCATATTTTCCATATTTTTATTTGTGTTGCACTTAAAGATTTTTTCCCCAAAAACATTTATTTGATAAGCAAGGTATGAGAGAATGTGTGGCAGAGATATAGATACATCAGTGCCCAAATGGCCATAATGTCTGGGCCATACTAAGATGAAGCCAGGGGCTCTTTCAAATATTCCAAGGGGTCCAAGAACTTGAACCATCTTCTACCATCTTTCCAGGCACAGTAGCAGGGAGTAATAATGGAAGTGGAGAAGTCAGGAAGTGGGAGACCCATATGAGATGCTGAAGTGTCAGGAATCAGCTTAGTTCACTATGCCACCATTCCAGCCCCTTTAAAGAATGTACTTAGGGGGCCCGGCGCGGTGGCGCAAGTGGATCCCATATGGGTGCCAGTTCTAATCCCGGCAGCCCCGCTTCCCTTCCAGCTCCCTGCCCGTGGCCCGGGAAAGCAGTCGAGGACAGCCCAGGGCTTTGGGACCCTGCACCCACGTGGGAGACCCGGAAGAGGCTCCTGGCTTCGGATCGGCACAGTATCAGCCTGTTGCGCTCACTTGGGGAGTGAATCATCGGACAGAAGATCTTCCTCTCTGTCTCTCCTCTCTGTATATCCGCCTTTCCAATAAAAAAATAATAAAAATAAATCTTTTAAAAAAAAAAGAATGTACTTAGGTCTGCATACCAGTTTTAGCACCACTGATAACTTGAAATAGTCTATAAACAATAGATGTTCATTTGGTTTGTGATTTTGGGCTCCAGAAAGATTAAGATCAATGGACAGACAGACTCTGGTGAGAGCCTTCTTGCCTCACCCTAAGGAGGCAGAAGACATCGCATGGTGGAGGAGTAAAAGATCAGGCTACAGACTCACGTCCCTTTCTAATTAGTCCATGAGTTAGACGGGAGCCCTCATGACCCAATCTCCTCTTCTTAGGCCCTACTCTGTTACACTAAAGATTAAGTTTCCAGTGCAAGCTTTTTTGAACTCAAACCTTACCGCAGGAAAGAAAGATAGGGGTGCTTTGTTTTGTTGGAGAGCCCCTTAGTAGCACCTCACTAGTTCTCTCCAATCACCCGAGCCTCATGAGACCAAGACCACTCAAGCTCAAGTGTTATTGAATTAAAAAGATGATAATACTTTAGCTAGTCAGTATAAAAAAAGCACTTAATCCTGTATCGTACACTGAAAATAAAGAAGAGAAGGAGGAGGAGGAGGAAGAAGGAAGAGGAGGAGGAGGAGAAATATAAGTATCCTCAAGGCAGAAATCAGTTTCATCACTCAGTTTACATCTGGATGTCTGATTCTTGTGACCCAAGTATTCCTTACTTTCTTGCCAGCTCATTGGTATATTTTTTAAAAATATTTTCTTTTATCCTTGACTGTTTTCAAAAAGAGCTTCTTAAAGAGTATCTATCTGGTCTTATTACCAGAAACTGAACTATTCTGGGTTTCTTAGCTTAGGCATGCAGATAATTGGACTGGATCAGAAGTTCTTCACACTTTGGGGAACACACAGAAGTCAAAGCTTAGAGATTACCTCCCAAGAGCAATGCACACACATGCAGAGAAAACCAAGCTTTTGTTCCCCTGAAACCATTTGTGAGCCTTATATTAGGAACCTTCAAAGAATGTTTTCTGATTTCAGACCAGCATTGTGGCATAGTAGATAAAGCTGCCACCTGTGATGGCCAGCATCCTATGTAGGTGCCAGTTTGACTCCAGTTGCTCCACTTCCCCATGCAGCTCCCTGTTTATGTATCTGGGAAAGCAATAGATGATGGTCCAAGTGCGTGAGTTCTTGCTCCCACATGGGAGACCCAAAAAAAGTCCCTGGCTCCTGGCTTTGGCCTGTGTTATGGTCATTTAAGTAGTGGACAGAGGATGGAAGATCTCTCTGTCTTTCCCCGCCTCTCTCTGTGACTCTTCCAAATAATTAAACAAATATCTTTTTTTAATTATTGTTAATAACATTGTATTATGTGACACAGACAAATATCTTTTTTAAAAGGACTTATTTATTTTTTGTTGGGAAGACAGAATTATATATAGAGAGATACAGAGGGGATGATCTTCCATCTGTTGATTCATTCTCCAAATGGCTACAATGGCCAGAGCTGCGTTGATCCAAAGCTAGGAGCCAGGAGCTTCCTCCAGGTCTCCCAAATGGGTGCAGGGTCCCAAGGCTTTGGGCCATCCTCTACTGCTTTCCCCGGCCACAAGCAGAGAGCTGGATGGGAAGTGGAGCATCTAGGACACAAACTGGTACCCATATGGGATCCTAGCAGTTGCAAGCTAAGGACTTAGTCACTAAGCCATCATGCCAGGCCCAATAAATAAATCTTAAAACCTGTTACTTTTGACAATCTTGTCATGTTCCTTGCTCAAAAGAGAGGTACCAAGAGTCTCACTTTGAGTTCCTGAGTTGGAGCTCCAAGAATCTGCAGGGATCCCGTGGAAAGAGAAATGGAGAATGGTCAGCTGAAACTTGCTCAGGCCCAGGCAGTGCTCCTTCCAGCAGACCTCTCCGCACTTATACAGCCATCAAGTATTTATTGATGCCCACTCCTGCCACCTATTGCCATGAACCTTAGCATCCCCTACATTCTTGGCTCATGCACATTGTATCTCATGCTGAGCAGGAAAACTGGGTTCAGGGAGTTCCCACCTAGGGTCCCACAGGCTTGCCACCACATGGCAGCTTTCAGTGCATATAGGATCATTGATGCTGGCTGCAGGCGAGGCTGTCCATGAGTGCAGCCGAAACACCCACATGCAACCTCTCTCTAGGTACCCTGGACATCCTCACAGTGTGGCATCTGGGGTCTGAAAAAACATACCTAAAAACAGAGCTGGAGAAAGCCATTTTACCTTTTATGGCTGTGTCTCATATGTCTTTCGCCACATCCTGTTAATTGGCCACAAGTCAGTAGACTGGCATTTATTTACATTCTGTTAATTAGATGCAAATCATCAGACCGGCATGTGTTTATGGGAAGGTCAATTAGATCCTACTTCTTGATAGAAAAAAATATTTTAAAACTGCAGACATTTTAAATATTTATTTTTATCCTATTTGACAAGCAGAGACAAGGAGACAGATAATTTCCAGCTGCTGGTTCCATTGCCCAAATGCTTATAATAGCCAGGACTGGGCCAGACTGAAGCCAGGAGCCAAAAACTCAGTTTAGTTCCTCCACAATGGGTAGCAGAAACCCACATACTTGAGCCATCATCACCTGCTGCCTCTCAAGGTGCACCCCAGCAGGAAAGTGGAATCAGGATCCAAACCCAGACACTCTGGCCATCCATGTACCATCTCAACCACTGTGCCCAAAACTTGCCCCATGTGGACATGTTGAAAACCACCACATCTGTGTTCTGTGTGTCAGCACTGGACAAGGTATTTCAGATAGAGGGGAGAATAGGGAGAGCCTTCTCCATTGGCAGAGCTAAACATCAGTAAAATTACATTATAAACATCTACACAGTGATAACCTTTGATCGTACTAAGATGAGGATAGGGAGCCACAAGAATTCATGTTTTACATTTGTCTAGTCCAGGCCTGGCAATCCATGAAGAAATAGCTGAAAGAGAGACAACTGGGTTGAGACCTGAAGTGTCTGTGGATGCTAATGCAGTGAAACAAGTGGAAGAGCCTTCCAGACAGAGCAGACAGCTGGTCAAGGCGCAGAGCAGGGTCACAGTGGCCTGAGAGCAGACACATGGCATGGGGAGGGAACCAGAGAGCAGCAACAGAAAGTAAGAGACAAGAGCATGGAGGTGTGCTGGGGCCAGGCCCCCAAGGCTTTGTAAGGCCAAGTGAGGGTCCTGGTCACCCATCTAAAAGCTGTGGGACACTGTGGAAACGTCCCAGGATAGAGTGATAGGAGTAGATCTTTGGCTCCTGCCAGATGCTGAGTCAGGCCCAGGAGGGCTGGGAGATTCCTGTCTGTGGGACCTCCCCTCCCCAGGAGACCCTCCTACACCCACTCAAGCCAGCTGCAGCCTTGTTCTTGTACTTCTTAGCCTGGGACTCCAAGTTGGGCTCTCACATCCTACACTTGCCTACACTTGATCCCTCAGTCCTCTTCCCAGACACTGGAAGTTCTGTCGTCTTATCCAATTAATCACTCCTTCAGTCTGTCTGTGAGTTGATGTAATCGACTGACAGGTGCTGCCACTTTCGTGTATCATCCCCCAATTTAAAAAAAAAAAAGACACATCTGTCTCCACATTTTCCAATTCTACAAATGGAACCTTCTTTGGGAAATGGCTCACTGTGAATGTCATTAAGAACCACATGGGTTATCTGGGTAGAACCCTAAGTTCTATGACAAATGTCTGCTAAAGTCCCAGGCAGGGGAGAGATTTGACCCAGAGGAGGAGGAAATAACGTGACCATGGAAAAGAAGAGCAGCATGATGTGGCCACAAGCCCAAGAAAGCCAGCTGCCATCCAAGCTAGAAGAGGCAAGAAATAAAAATCTTCCCTGGAGCCTGGGAAGGGAGAATGGCCCTGCCGGCACCTTGACCTCAGTCCACTGCTCTGATGTTGAACTTCTGGCCTCAGCACTGTGAGAAGACAGCTTTCAGGTCATTGTAAACCCCTGTTTTGGCGTCATTTGTTGCAGCCACCACAGGAAATGAACTCTGACTACCTTTCCAGCTGTCCCCTTCCAAGGGGCTTCCTGGGTTCCCTCTTCTGCAGGGGACCTCAACTGCTGTGGTTGTTGGAATGTCCCAGCTCAGTCCTCAGCTGTCTTTGTTCTCTGTTCTTTCTCGCTTCATGATCTCATCCCTTTACTTGGCTTTAAACGACTGTTTGTTTGCTAATAGCCTCCACGCTTGATCTCCACCCAGGCCCTTCTCACGGAGCCCAGCTACCTCCAGAGGTAACTCCAGAGAAAACCATCATTCCACACCCAGTCTCATCCACAAAGCTGTTCCTGGCTCAGGCCTCCCCAGCTAGTACAGGCTCCAGCTGGAAATGTGGTAAGCGTCCCAGATTTCACCACTTCCCTCCTGCCTTATATCCAGGCTGCTGGCCAGTCTTGTGGGTGCAATCTCGAAATTTCTCTCAAATCAGCCCATTTCCCTTCCAGCTCCACCAGGATCTCTCTCATTTGGTTGACTAGGCCAGCCTCCTAATGACTCCCAGCTTCCATACACAGGCCCATTTTTCATAGTAGCCAGGGTGATTTACAAAATAACATGATAACAGGTTGTAGATTTCTTTTTAAATCTACTACTACAGACAGCAAAAGAGGTTTTTCCCCCCTCTTTATTATAAGTTTATTTGAAAGGCAAAAAAGAGAGCCAGAGAGAGATCCTCCATTTGCTGGTGTACTTTGCAATGGCTGGGGCTGGGCTGGTTTAAAATCAGATGCCAGGAATTTAATCCAGCTTCCCCCTCGCCCAACCAAGAAGGTGGCAGGGGCCCGATAACTGACACTGCCTCCCAGGGTGTGCATTAGCAAGAGGCTGCAATTGAAAGCACAGCTGAGATTCAAAGCCAGGCACTTGGGTATGATACAGGTGTCCCACTCAGCAGCTTAGCTGCTGTGAGGTCCCTGATAGCCAAGGAGCATGTTTGACATGGAAGAGATGTCTTCTAGGGGCTTCCATGGACTGAACCACTACACTTGCAGGTAGGCAAGGGAACTGAGACAGGTCAGTTTACAGAGGGGTGGTGACAAGCCAAGCCAGACTGGACCACAGAATTGATCTAACACTCTCAGGATCCAAGAAGGAGACCAGGCTGGGTCATACTATAGCACCTGGGGACTCAATGCAAAGGATGGACCTGAGGGTAGACCATACCAAGTAAATTCACAGTACCTACTGCCATGTGTGAGATCCAGGGTTGGGAGCAGTTCTGGTACGGGAATTTGCTAGGCTGTAGCTCCAGCTGGGGAGTACAAAAGCTGAGGCTCAAGGCAGGCCAGGCCAGGCTAGGCACGGCTGCAGTATTTCTCAGCATTTGTGTGAGCGAGGTCTGGCGGCAGGCCAGGCTGGACCAGGCCATAGCACCTGCTAGCATGCAGGAAAACTGGGCGACACTGCAACATCTGCCAGCAAAAGCTGAGACTGTGGGCAGACTATGCCAGGTTGGGTCAAAACACATCAGCATGGGTATGGACCAGTCTAGGCCAATCTACAGCACACATTTGGCACAAGCAAGAGCTAGGATGTGGTGCTGACAGGTCAGGTTGAACGTCCATATCCACCAGTTCACATGAAGACTGGAGCAGTGGGTAGGGCAGCCTGAGATAGGTTGCTTCACCTACTGGTGAATGCTGTGACGGGGGCAGACCATCTCAGACTGGGTTGTAGCACCTCCTAGAAAGCTCTGGTGATTCAGTACAAGTAATATCAGGCTGGACTGCAGTATCCCCTGGCAGGCACAAGATCCAGGGCTTGGAATGGTCCTGGCAGGGGAACTGTGGGCACTTTCCTGCTGGGCTGCAGCTACTACCAGTAAGCATGAGAGCCAGGGCTGGGGGTGGAATAGGATTAGATGGTAGCACCCTTGACATATGTGTGAGCCAGGTCTCTGGGGAAGGTCGGAATGAGCTAAGCCACAGCACTCATAGGTGTGTACAAGAACCAGATAGGAGATACAGGGCTAGACAGCAGGACATACCAGCACACAAAAACAGAGGCTGGGGACAGACCTGGTGGGAGTTGTTGGGGGTAGCCCCAACTTACCAAGGGCACCACTGGTATGCATAAGGGCAGGGTCTACGGTGGGCTGGCTGGGATTGGCCACAGCACCCATTAGTTCTTGTGACA
Source organism: Ochotona curzoniae (assembly GCF_017591425.1). Taxonomy (NCBI): domain Eukaryota; kingdom Metazoa; phylum Chordata; class Mammalia; order Lagomorpha; family Ochotonidae; genus Ochotona; species Ochotona curzoniae. The sequence goes on from NW_024467122.1 coordinate 69,220,324, forward strand.
GATGCAGGTGAGGGCAGAACTGACTGGGCAGCTGTATCTACCCATAGGTGTGGTCACTGGTTCACGTGATGGACCAAACCTGACCCTGCACTAGCTAACACACATAAGAGTCAAGTCTGAGGTCACCCCAGGTGAGGTTTTTAGAGGACTCCCCAGCTGGATCACTGAATTCAAACCCCAGCCACAGGGAAAATAATAATATGTGTGGTCCAACCTTGGAGTCCATGTGTTGGCACTGGATCTCCTCAGTTACTAATGTCTGTGTAGTAGACAGCATGACCGGATGCACATGGGGAATATGACAGCCAACTCATCTAGGACAGCAGAGGACACTGAGTGCCTTGTCAGAGGATGGAAAGCAGAACAAATTGGACAACTCTCCTGACTAAGCTTTGAAGCATGTTCCTGGCCCTGTAGATGCACTAAGGTGGACTATGTCAACCAGTAGACCTTGGGAAGATTTTCTCAACCCTCGTGCAATGAAGCCAACAACATCTCAAAACCATCAAAACCACTTAAGTAACATCCTTGGAACACTCTTCCCCACATCAGAGTCTCTAAGGCATCACCAAATGACCATCTCTCATCCCCAGGCACTGATATAGTTTGACTGCAAGGAGCAGTTCCCTTCCTTTCCCTCACCTCTGTGGATACAGGAGAAAAAAACTCAAACATGTGTCCCCCCCCACATTCCTCCACAGCTCAACCCTCCCACTCTACCTGGAGGCCCACATATAAACCATGTAAACGATATTTAAAAGTTTAAAAAGATATTACAGATATAAGTCCTTTGTTCTAATGGCACATTTTAGAGAGCAAAAGTTTTCAATGTCAATGAAATGGAGACAAGTATTAAGTTGGCACTTGCGATGCCCACGTCCCATATTAAAGTGCCTTACTTTAAGTCTTAGATCCTGTTAGATGATGACCACCGACCACCCACCTGCTGGTGGAATAATATCAGCAAGTTGTCCATAGTTGTAACGGAAGCTTTATTGGAAAATCTACTCCTGGGCCCCCTTTGCGCAGAGTGGAAGGAAGACAGAGGCATAAAGGGCAGCTGACATACATGTCCCGGAATTTTATACTCCTCTAGACATGCAGGCTGGCAAAGGGGCTGTCTGTGCCCCAATTATGTTAGGAAATGTCCATTCAGGTGTGCCACTGTTCGGCTGGAATCCCACCAGGCCGGTGACGTAACTGGCTCTTGTGGCCCCTCCTGTCCTGGGCTGAAGCCTGGAAGACATGCTGGGTCTGGAGCAGATCCAGCCCCTTCCCTCCAGTGCCCTGATAGCCATCAGATCCTATGCTGCTCTCTTTTTTTTTTTTTTTTTTAAGATCTATTTGTTTGGGGCATGGTGCAATAGCCTAGTAGCTGAAGTCCTCGCCTTGCCCGTGCCGGGAACCCATGTGGGCGCCAGTTCCTTTCCCAGAAGCTCTACTTCCTATCCAGCTCCCTGCTTGTGGCCTGGGAAAGCAGTCAAGGACGGCCCAAAGCCTTGGGACCCTGCACCTGTGTGGGATACCTGGAAGAAGTTCCTGGATCCTGGGTTCAGATTAGCTCAGCTCCGGCTATTGCAGCCACTTGAGGAATGAATTGTTGGACAGATCTTTCTCTCTGTCTCTCCTCCTCTGTATATCTGCCTATCCAATACAAATAAAGAATTTATTTATTTATTTATTTATGTTGGAAAGTCAGATCAGAATTAGAGAGAAAAGGAGAGACAGAGAAGAAGATCTTCCATCCACTGGTTCACTCCCTAAGTGGCTGCAACTGCCAGTACTGAGCTGATCCAAAGCCAGGAACCTCTTCCAGGTCTCCCACACAGGTGCAGGGTCCCAAGGCTTTGGGCTGTCCTCGACTGCTTTCCCAGGCCACAGGCAGGGAGCTGGATGGGAAGTGGAGCATCTGGGACACAAAGCAGTGCCTAAATGGGATCCCAGAGCTTGGAGAGTGAGGATTAGTTTCTGAGACATTGCACCAGGCCCAGCTCCTCTGCTTCTGATCTAGGTTCCTAACACATGCCCCAGGAAGCAGCAGTTGATCTCTCAAGAACCTGGGCACCTACCATCCACATGGGAAACCTAGATTGAGTTCCAGGCTCTTGGTTTAGGCCTGGCCCAGTCCTGGCTCTTACAGATATCTTAGAAATGAAAACAGTAGATGGAAGATCTCTTTACTCTGCCTTTCAAACAAAAATGAACATAAAAAGATAAAAAGGTTTTTTTTTAAATTTTAATGAAATTCAGTTTGTCAACTATTTGTTTTATTGTGAGTGCTTTTTGTACCACATATAAAAACTCATCGCTCAACCAAAGGTTATAAAATTTTTCTCCTTTGCTTTCTTTCATAAATTTCATACTTTCACTCTTACATTTAGGTTTGTGAACCATTTGATTAATGTATGCTACAAAATAAGGCAGAAACTTGTGTGTTTTTTCTACACAGATGTTCGATTGTTCCTGTACTGTTTGTTGAAAAGACCATATTTCCCCCAAGGCACTTCATCACCTTTTCTTTAAAGATTTATTTTTATCCTTATTTGAAAGACAAAGTTAGAGAAGGAGAGACAGATGGAGAAGGAATGATCTTCTATCTTCTGGTTCATTCCCCAAATGGCTGGAGCTGAACCAGGAGTTTCTTTTAGGTCACTGGTTCAGAAGTGGAGCAGCCAGGAGTAGAACCAGTGCCTATATGGGATGCTGGCAGTACAGGCAGAGACTTAGCCTACTATGCCAGGATCTGAACTCACATTTGAAAGGCAGAGTTACAGAGAGGGCAAGGGGGAAGACAGAGAGAGAGAGTTCCTGTCTGCTGGTTCACTCCTCAAAAGGCTGTAACAGCCAGACCTGGGCCAGTCCAAAGCCAGAGCCAGCTGCTGCTTCTGAATCTCCCATATGGGTGCAGTAGCTCAAGCACTTGGGTCATCCTCTGCTGCTTTCTCAGACACATTGGCAGAAAGCTAGATTTGAAATTGAACAGCTAGGACCCAAACTAGTGCCCATATGGAATGCCAGCACCACAAGCAAAGGCACAGCTATGCCATGGCATCAGCCCTGGCTTTGTCACCTCTATAAAACAAATCATTCCTATTTCTGGATCATTTTTGTTCCAGAGATCTATACATTTATCTTTACATAAGTACCACATTGTCTCAATTACTGTAGTTTTATAATGTTCCTTGAAATTGAGTTGATAACCCCTTCAATTTTATACTTCTTTTAAAAATATTTATTAATTTATTTGTTTACTTATTTGTTTGTTTGAAAGTCAGAGCTATATATATAGAGAGATATTCTATCCTCTGGGTCACTTTCCTGATGGTCATAATGGCCAGACCTGAGTCAGGCCAGAGCCAGGAGCCAGGAATTTCATCCGGGTTCCCCATGTGGGTGCAGAAGCCCAAATACTTGGGCCAACTTCTTCTGCTTTTTTAAGGACACTAGCATGGATTGGATGAAAGTGGGGCAGCCAGAAAAGAACTGAGAAACATAAGAGGTGCTGATACTGCAAGCAGCAGCTTAACGGGCAGCACCACAACACTGGATAAGAATGGACATGTCTCGTCTCACTCCAGCCTTTAGTACTTAATCATCAACGCTATTTGTGTGAGGGAAAAAGACTGACATTAGGGCTGAAAACAGAACCGACCCATCAACTGCAACCACCAGCTGATCGGGGCGATGGACTGAGCTGGGCCCTGTACTTGCTAGTACGTACAAGACTCTGGTCTGGGTTCACCTCAGACAAAGTTTCTTTAGGGATCCCCTCAATCGAACTGCCGGACTCAGATCCCTAACCACGAAAAGACAGAGGACAGAACAAGTCAATCAACTACCCCAGCCATATGTTGGCAGTGAAAAACTGGGCAAACGGAGACTCTAAGATGGACTATGTCAACCAGTGGATTCTTCAACGACCTCATGGTGCTTGAAATGGTGAGACTGGCAGCAATTCAGAACGGTTGAACTATCAAAACCACTTGAGCAAGACCCTCGGAGCATGCCCCACATCAGGGACTTGGGATGGGGTGGGAGACTGGGTGGGGCTTCTCCCTTTACCTCTCCCTTTACCCCAAATATAGAAAAAATATGCAGAAATTATATTCTTACCCATTTTCCTGTAGCCCTTGGACCTTTGTGCCCTGATTAACTATGTAAAGATTGTCAAAAAACATAATAAAAAATGGAAAAAAAAAGATTGACATCAGCTCATGCATGTCAAAGGGAAAGGAAGAGAAACTCATATGGGAAGGAAGATAGGTGTCTTCGAAGCAGCCCAATGCTTACACATCAAAATCGTGCCCAAGTCCAGTAATTTTGCAGGGGTTCCCAGCCCTCCTTCCAGGAGACATCCAAGAGAATCTTCCTGGCCCAGCTAGACAGGATACTCAGTTCTCTGCTGAGTTGCCCAAATAGCCTGCCACGTATATTGCTTCATGCAACTTTGCCAATTTACTTGCCTCCACTCTCTGTCTCATGTCTGAACTTCTCTTCCAGCCATCTCCGCTGACGTTAGCAGTGGGTGTTTTCTGGATGCCACTTTCCAAGCAGAGGAGTTCTCTTTTCTTACTTGGCTTGTTTTTTTTAAAGATTTATTTATTTTTATTTGAAAGGCAGATTTACAGAGACAGGGAGAGACACCGAAAGAGGCCATCTATCCTCTGATCCCAGATGACCGCAACAGCCAAAACTGAGCCAATCCAAAGCCAGGAACCAGGAGCTTCTTCTGGGTCTCCCACATGGGTGCAGGGTCCCAAGGACTTCAGCCATCCTTCACTGCTTTTCCAGGTGGATGAGTGGGGGCCAGAAGTGGAGGATCCGAAGTGAAGCAGCCAGGTCTCAAACATTTGTCCATGTGGGATGCTGGCACTGATAGAGGCTTAACCTAGAACAATACTGTGTCAGCCCAAGGGGGTTTTAAAGGGTTCCTTTTTTTTCTCTAACCAGGAATAAGTGTTGAATTTTGTCAAATGTTTTCCCTGCATCTATTAAGGTATAGATTTTTTTAAAAGATTTATTTATTTTTATTACAAAGTCGGATATACAGAGGAGGAGAGAGAGAGAGGAAGATCTTCTGTCCAATGATTCACTTCCCAAGTGAGCGCAACAGCTGGTGCTGCGCTGATCTGAAGCCGGGAACCAGGAACCTCTTCCAGGTCTCCCACGCAGGTGCAGGGTCCCAAGGCCTTGGGCCGTCCTCAACTGCTTTCCCAGGCCACAAGCAGGGAGCTGGATGGGAAGTGGGGCTGTCAGAATTAGAACCAGTGTCCATATGGGATCCCAGTGCATTCAAGGCAAGGACTTTAGAGGCTAAGCTACACCACCGGGTCCAAGGTATAGATTTTTTTTTAAGACGTTTTTATTATTGGAAAGTCAGATATACAGAAAGAAGGAGAAACAGAGAGGAAGAGCTTCCATTCGCTGATTCACTCCCCAAATGGTTGCAATGGCCGGAGCTGAGCCAACCCAAAGCCAGGAGCCAGGAACCTTTTTCAGGTCTCCCACACAGGTGCAGGGTCCCAAGGCTTTGGGCTGTCCTCAACTGCTTTCCCAGGCCACAAGCAGGGAGCTGGATTGGAAGCAGGGACGCTGGGATATGAACCAGCACCCATATGGGATCTCTGCATGTGCAAGGCGAGGACTTTAGCCAGTAGGCTACTGCATCAGGCCCTCTTATGCTTTTTAATGTGAGTTAAGTTAGCTGACTCAAAAATGTTGTTCCAACCGGGTGTCTTTGGGCGAAACTCATTTGTTTATAAAGAACTATGTTTTTATCCATTTCAGTTAGACTTGCTGGAATCTTGCTAAAGTTTTTTCTATTTATTTCATGAAGGATGTTGTCTGTAGGTTCCCCTCCCTCCTTGGCCTTTCTCTGGTTGTGGTATCGGAGATAGGGTAGTCTTCGCAGGAAAAGTTGGAAAGAATTCCTCTCTTTTCAAAGACCTGGAAGATTTTGTAAACATAGTACTGTTTCATCCTTAAATGTCTCATAGAGGGTCTGATGTTGCGGCACAATCAGTTATCACTTGCAAAATCAGCATCCCAGATGAGGACCACTTGCAACCTCAGCTGCCCCACTTCCAATCCAGATTCCTGCTAGTGCACATGGGAAAGCAGCAAAAGATGGCCTGAGTTCCTGGCCCCTGATACACGTGCAGGAGACCAGGATGAAGTTCCTGGTTTCAGCCAGGTCCAGCCCCTGCCATGTAGCCTTTCAGGGAGTGAACCAACTAAAAGAGATCTCCCTGTCTCTCCTCTCTATGTGCAAAATTAAAAGATAGTTTTTAAAATGCCTTTTAAAAAGAAAGAAAAAGCAGAAATCAGAGATCACCTTTGCCTTGTTCCCAGCCTCTGGATCTAGCACAAGATCTAGCACCCCTGAGGCAAGCACCGACACTTCATTAAAACAAACTCAGCAGCTGCTCAGCCAGGCTGCCCACCTGGAGTATGCCCCATGAGCCTGAGGTGGGCTGAGGTTTGTGGTCAGCCCAGAGTAGGTTTGCTGGCTCTGTGTGACTGACACGGCTCCCCGTATGCACACGTGGACAGAGGTGGGGGTGAAGAGGCTCCCGGCTCCCCACTCCTCAGTAGAAAGGGAAGTACGTGGGACGGCCACACTGTGGGGCCCAGGAGTCCTCTGGCAGTCACCACTGCAGTCTCTTCCAGCCTCATAAAAGCCTCACCTGGTGGCCGCAGTGACCAGGGAGAGCCTGTGGAGCAGGCATAGAGACAGCTCTGTGGCACCTTCCCTGCCTCCCGGCCTCCCCAACCTGGACTCTCATGGAAAAGTTCTCCACTGGGTCTGACCCCAGAAGACAGGCCAAGGCCAGCATGGCCAGCATATGCTTTCCAAGGGTCCCGGGCGGGGAGCTTGGATTCCTAGGGGCCCCATTTCATTAGACCAGGGGAAGGCCATGCCCTCCCAATGCAGGGGAGGCTTGGCATGGGCACCGGGGATGGGGACAGTTAATCCCAGCTTTCCCTGCAAGCGTGGCTGTGAGGTCCTGGCTGCGGCTGGGGTTCCGTGGTGGACTTCAGTGGAGGAGGATGTCAGAGCAGCCCCGGATGGGAAGCAGCTGTTTGCTAGCTCCAGGCAGCAGGGCGGCAACAATCACCCAGCCTCTGCTCATGATGACATCACCCACCTAACAGTGTGCTGCTGCTGTTGCTGCCGAGGGAAATGAGCTCAGGGCGGCCGTTGGAGGTGGCCTGTTTACTCATACAGCCCCTGGCCGTCAGCAGCTTCTTTGACCAGACAGCCCCTGTCCGGGCCAGCATGAAGCAGAAATTTCCTTAAACACATTACTTTGGCCCCAATCCACTGCTTGTTCCTTTGCTTTCATTTTTTTTTTTTTTTCAAGAGGAAAATTCCTAGTTATCATCCCAAATAGAACAGCCCACTGCTGGTAGAGGGGAGTCGTGGTGACCCCCGCAGGGGGCCTCTTGCACTTCAAGTGACTCCCACCTGCCTATTCATCCACGGAGCTGAGAGACCCCTAAAAGCAAACTCTCAATAAGCCTCGTGAATGGCATGAGTGTCAGAGGATTGGCCAGCCACGACCTCCGGGACAGACCCTCTTCTGGCTGGCTTTCGGGGCATTCCCCAGGCCGGCAGCCCTGGCTGCACCCTGGACCCCTCCCTCATTCCCTCCAGGTCAGAGATATTTCAGGAGGGCTTGAAAGCTGCCAGCTCTCACAGGCTCCAGGGGATTCCCAAGATGGTCACCCCCACCCACCTTGGCGGACAGTCCCCAGTCTGCAGCCACTCCCAGCTCAGCCATTCTAGAAGCCTCGAGGAGTACCAGGGGGTCACTGAGGTCTCCTCTCTGTCCCCAGTGCTCCAGGATCCTAAGACTGCCTCCAAAAAGCACAGAGTAGGGGTATCAATCATGGGCGACAGCTGCCCTGGCAGGATGTGTCCATTCTTGGGGCTGCCCAGGCAGGCATGGACATGCCGGGGAGCCTCCGCCCTGTGGCCTGACCTGACTGAGTTCAGCATGGCTCAGCACCTGGGAGAGGCTCAACTGCAGCCCACTCAGGGGGCCCTAAACCTGTGTTCATGGGAAACATGTCAAGGTCCCCATCAGAAAATGGGGTGCAGGGAGTGACTCACAATGGAATTAGAGACACTGAAGGGAGGGCCAAGAGTTCTCTCTCAAGTGACCTCACCACCTGCAAACACCATACCGCCAGATATCCCTAAATCTAAGGTTCACTTCGACAGATTGTCTCTTGGCAGCATACAAAACTGGAAAAATTTTTGCCTGTAGCTGTTTATTTGAAAGGCAGAGACAGCTCAAGGTCATCCATCCACCAGTTCAGTCCTCAGATGCCTGCAGCAGCCTGGGCTCCAAAGCCAGCAGCCAGGAACTCCACCTGGGTCTCCCATGTGGGTGGCAGGGGCCCAAGTACTTGACTGAGTGGACACCTGCTGCCTCCCAGAATGCACATTAGCAGAGAGTTGGAATCAGAGGAGGCCCCAAGACTTGAACCCTGATACTCCTCAGTAGTCGTGGGTGACCTAAGTTATTGTCTTTAACCTCTGTGACAAATGCCCACCCCTGGAAGGATTCAAACGAGACGGAAGGTAATCTTTGTCAAACATCCACAGTGTATCTGGCATCGTGCTTGATGCTTCAGACACCTCATTTCATTTTGTCCTCACAGCACTCCAGAGGGAGAGTAACTTGAAAAGATTCAAGAAGAACCTGGCAGAGTCAGGATTCAGGTTCAAGTTTCTATAGCTATGCAGCTCCCAACCTGACCTCTAAAAAGCGATGAACTCAGGAATGTATCCAATTCCTTCTGCAAACCAAACGAGGCCTGTAGACAGTTGACAGTGAGGTTCTCCAGCTCCGTCACTCTCTAGAGAAGGATCTGAGGCCACATCACAGAGTGTGGGTGAGCCGGACAGAAGGCCAGTTCCTGGACTGTTAGAGTGGTATCCTGCCAGTGCCCTGGCCTAGTTGCCATCCTAGTGAACCTAAGTGAGGTAGGCAATGGCAGGAAGTTTGTGAACCTGTCCTCCAGGAGAGCAGACAGACAACGTAACCAGAAAAACAAACCCTCACAAGTGTGCATATGGGCCAAGAAACACACACAGGCACCTGGACCCATGTGCTCATTGCATTGTTCCTATCCACTGTCCATACCACAGCCTTCCCTTCCATGAGAAAACAGGCCAGGAGGGCCCTGGGCCCAGCCCTCCCTTAACTTGATCTCCCTCTGGCTCTGCCCTGCTCACAGACACCTCTCTAAACCCAAGGGTCTGGTGTGGGGCCAGGCAGAGAGCAGGCCGTGAGTGGATGGGCAAACCACCTTCTGAATGAATCAGTGAATGAGTAAACGAATTAATGCTTCTGCACCACTGATACACAGTGGCCAGTATACCTTCAGAGGCTCAGCAACATATTACTAGCAAATAGGCACCTCCAAGGATATACACACTTAACTTACCAGCAATAAAAAGCCAGCTTGTATTCACACTGAAACTATCCCCACACGTCTACTCCCACAGACACACACAGACAGCTGAAGTCCAAGACTCAGGGCCCCATATTGTTACTCAAAGACATCTGCAGCCACCCACCAGCTTGTACAGCAGTGAAGTCGCTCAAAGCCAAGGACACACTTCCCAGGGCCCTGGGCCCAGCTCTCATAAGAAACACAGCCATCTGTGGGACACATCAGGGCAGCTGTACAAGCCTACACTGATAGACTCAGCTAGCCCACGGCAAAGCTGGCAACTCAGACAGACTGGGAAGGGGACATCTGTCCACAGAGCCTCCTCTGGACCTCCCAGGGCTCCCCTCAGCTGTCTGCCTTACTCCCCCTTCTGTCTCTAGGAATGCTTTTTGCAGAACGACTGGGACCCACTGTCTTCTCCCCAGCAGCCCCAGGCCAGAGAAGCAGATGGTGCGTGTTAGAGGATATGGGGAGAGGGTGCCCTCTTCCCAAGGACTCTGCCCTCTATCCTGTCTGCCACTCAGGCCTGGACCAGCCCCAGCTGGAGGCAGCTGGGTTCTGGGCAGTGGCAGAGCCTTGTGCAGCTCCAGCCAGAATGATTTAGGGGTGCCCATGGGCAGTGCTCTTCCAGAAGCTGGTTTCCTGAGGAAACAGCTCAGCCTTGAGCCTGATCTCCAAAACACACCCCAGGGTGCAAACGTCCCTGATCCTCTCCAAAGCTATGGGCAGCAACTCCTGTGTGGTGCCCCTGACATCACCCTAGCCACAGCATCTACAGCAATCCCAGCACAGCAGGAATTAAGGGGCTGTTTCTGCCTCTGCCTCAACTCTTCTATGTGCATGTCTGTGAAATGATCAGCTGGGATATGACGGCTTCAGATCTGGATAGAGGACAGCGGAAGCCTTAAATGGACTGGGCAGTGCCTGGACAAGGTGAAGGGACTTTTGAGTCCAGAGAGAGTGGCCAGCAGGGGCCTCTACTGACTTTACTGACAGTATGGCCAACACAGGGCTCGTGTTGCACCACCAGCAGCTGGTGACTGGAGTGCCTGGTGTAGGGGCAACATGCAGACTCAGGAGAGAATGTTCTGTCCAGCTTGGAGACAGACAGCGACCTAGCCTGTGCCCCCACCCACTTGCCAGGTCCGCCAGGCCTCTGCTGGAGGCCTGTGGCCCCACCCAGCCAGGCAGGCGGAGACAGGAATGCCATCCCGCACAGCTGGCTCTGTTTATTCTCTCTAGTCGGGAACATCTCAGACAATTAGGGGGATTTGGTTGCTGGCAGTCCCTGAATTCGAGGTCTCGAAGAATTCAATTTAATCAGAGTGTCTGATGGCTGCAGCCCCCAGCACAGGCAGCTGGGCCAGCCAGGAGGGGCCATCGTCTGCTTCTCTGAGATTGCCTCTGGAGTCTGCAGCAATGAAGAAATTGGAAAAGTGATCAGAGTTGAACTCAGCGCTCTGGTTGATAGGCTGGGTGTCAGGGGAGATTTCCTGTGAACTTCTGACACCCTAAGCAGCCCTACTTACAATACAGCAGCTCTCACCCCAAAATGGGAGTTCTTCCCTTCCATCTGTGAGGCCTGATATTGGCGCTGCAGGCTCCCTGGACCACCAGCCCCAAAGTCCCCTTGCTCAGACAGCCGCTCTAGCTGTGGCCTTGTGCCCACCTGCCTGCCTTGCTCTTGATTCCAGCTCTAGATAACTCTGGTTCGCCCTCTGGCCTTTGCACCTTGGTGATTCACCTCTCCTTGCCCCCTTCTCCTGGGAAATAAAGATACTAGTGTTTGCCTTGCAAGGCCCTTGTGTGAACCAAATACTTCCTCTATCACTCATCACAGGGCGGGGGCACTTGATACACAAGGTGCCTTCACCCCTCAGCTTGCTTACTACTGCTGCCCCAGCCTTGGGCCTTCCTGCACATCAGATCTTCCAACCTTGGCCACATCTGATTATTGCTGCTTCCACAGCACCATGGAAAAAGTTCAAGTTGATTCAAGGAGTTCCCTTGACCCTACGGTTACCAAAGACCCTAGAACAACCTGCTTCATCCGTCTCTCACTTTTGCACCAAAAAAAAAAATTTTTTTTTAATTTGAAACAAAGAGAGAAAGATCCCATCTACTGGCTCATTTCCCAAATGCCTCTAACAGCTAGGGCTGGGGAAGAGCCAACCTAGTAGCCAGGAACTCCAGTCAGGTCCCCCACATGGGTGGTAGGGACTCAGCACTTTAACACCACCCTGCCTCTAAAAAATCAACAAAAAAATTTATAAATATTGATACATACTTATTAATATAATTGAGGCACTATTTTAAAATCCCTACAGATCTCTAAGAGGTCATATGTTATAGACCCATGTTGGACAGCCTTCAGTTGTTCAAAACCGCGAAGGACTGGATAAAGAAACTATGGTTCATCTACTCTACGGAACACTACTCAGCTATTTTTTAAAAATGAAATACAATTGTTTATAGCCAAATGGGCCTAACTGGAGACCATTATGCTAAGGGAAATGAGCCAATCCCAAAAGGTCAGATATCATATGTTTGCCCTAATACAATATGATATCAAATAAAATTTTTTTAAAAAAGAATTGATGCCTCTTATTTTAAGGACTGCTGAATTCTTTCTGAAATTCCACAAAATTCTCACCCCTCTTCACTCAGCATTCAAACTAAGGGCTCTTGCCTAGCCCTGGTTCACTCCATTTCTCTAAGGGCAGAGGTGGTTTTGATTCATTCAACCACCTCCACCTCCCACACTGCTATTCCAGGGCCAGGGAACTCAGATGGCCTGAGTACAAACGCTCACACAGCTAGACTTTCTGGGTCAAATGCTATGAATTCTCGGTGGCTCGGGTGTCTGCTGAGACCCCTGCACCCTTGTTGGAGATCCAGAGCAAACTCCTGACTCCTGGCTTCAGACTAGCCCAGCCCTGGTCACTGCAGTCATTTGGGGGGTGAACCATTGGATATGAGATCTCTTTCATCTTTTCCTCTCTCTAGAACTCTGCCTTTCAAATAAATAAAATTTTAAGCAAATAAATCCAAAAGATTTTTTTAAATGCATCTTTACTTGTTTGAGCTTCATCTACTAATGTGATCTAAAATTTAAGCCATTAGTATTCTTTTTTAAAAGAATAAAGTTAAAAAAAAAAGTTTATGTGGTAGCAGGGGAGAAAGTCTGCAATTCATACTCCCAACTAATTTGGACTGGCCTTGTCACCTCCTTCCTGACCAATGTCACCAGTGCTGGCTGGAAGGGCCTGGCTGCATCAAATGTGCTTTTCTCTAGGGTCCTTGCTTGGCCAGATGGAGGCAGAATGAAATTTGACTGCAATGGCTTCACCCCATTACCAGATCAGAGCTCCCCTTGTCTTAAATCTCCAGTAATCTCTTTCATCACTTCTCCCCCCAACTCAGTTTTAAAGCCTGTGTTGGGGAAAGGCTTTGCTCTCAGCCATTTACATGTGTGTTTGAATAAATATCAAACCCTTGACTTCACCTCTCTCAGGAGCATTTGTATTTTAAACAAAACGGGGAGCTCTCTGCTGCCCACCCCACTTGTGGTGAAAGCAAATAGGACTTCCGAGGTCACACAATAAGGACCCAACTGTCAGACACCCTCACACGCTGGTCCCACACTTCAAGTCTCACTTGTGGGGCCATCCCACCATCACCATCTCCTGTGGCTAGGAAACATTTTGCTTCCTTTTATTCATTTTTTTTTTTCACTCAACAAACCTTTCTTGAGGGCCTACCACATCTTACTAACTTGGGGACACAATGATGATCCCAGTTCTACTTGCAAGCAGCTTTCTGTTGCATTTTAGTACAAGAAGCATCGACTTCACCGCCATGTTGCCCATACAAGTAGAGGCCAGTCCTATGGCTGGCAGGAAAGACTTGGTCCATAGCTGTTGTTTCCTGACTTAGCATGTGGACTCTGCAGTGAAACACTGGAAATTTTCAAGAAACCTTTTCCAGGTAGACGGGAGCGCCAGGCGGCAGGGGTGGAGACGGTGGTTTCTATCTTGCTTCGGAATGTCGTGATTTGTTTTGGATGTTCTAAATGTCAGGTTGGAGAGGCACGCAAAAGAGAGGGGGGCTTATTCTAACCAGATCAGGGCAAAGAGGCAGCCCAGGACACTGTCTCCATGGTGCACAACCCCAGACAGTCTGGAAACAAACAGAAACCCATCCAGAGGTTGGGGGGGGGGGGCGGTGGGAGGAGGGTGGTAGACAAAAGCAAAAACAAACAAAACTCACGAGATGGAAAACTCATGAGGTGGGGTGGTGGGGTAGGGTGTGGTAGAGAAGAGGAATGAGGAGATAGGTGGGGGCTATGGAGTGGGTACAAGGAGAGGCGTGTCCTGTTGTGGAATGAGGAGCTTCAGAGACTTCACAGCACCGGGGCAGATGCCTGCGCAAACCATATGCCAACACCAACCTGGGCTCCATGGTGGTGTGGGCACTGATGCGCTAGGACTAGGTTCTAAAGAAAACAGCCAAATCCGGCTCTTGCCATTTTCGCAAACACTCCACTCCTTCCTGGTTTTGTAAACGGTCAGCATACAATGAAATTGTCACAAATGATCTTGAATGGCATTCAAGATCCACAATTCTCTTGTATGTACCTGTGCACTTGTCTGAAACCACCTGACCACAGTCAGACTCCTGCTCTCTGTAGTGCAAACTGTTTCCTGGGATTCTGGGTGGCTCCCAGAAGCAGCTACCTCACCTGAAAGGGACCCACAGACCACATCTCCCAAAGCTGACCACGGCATTAGTGATCAAGGGCTGTAGGCAACTTCATACCTTCTGGTCTCATCTGTTATCCACTGCCCGGCAGGGCTCCTGGCCCAGTGGGCCACTGGGCTGCGAGAGGAGACTGGCCCTCCTGCCCTTCCAGAGGAGTGTGTGCTTGCAGCAGGAGTCTTACCTCTGCACCTCTTCACCCTGGAGCTGCCTGGCCTGTGCAAACCAGCCTCCAGCTGGGCACTAAGTAGAACTGGGAGTTTCACTGCAGCCTTACCTCTTTCCTGCTTGGACAGTGCCAGGCACCCAGAGGGTCTCACACTACCCACATCACCCTGGTCTAGAGCTGACTCATCCAGTGGACACAGCAGGCACAGTGCCCAAGGCTCACATTATGAAACTGTTTCATTTCCTTTTGAGACAAAAGGAAAAAATGAACTCTTAAGTGGAACAAAATGTTTTAGCACATAATACTCACATATTCATATTTTTACCAATACAGTCATAAAATCATTTTAAATACCTTTTTCACAGAGGGAAGGAAGCTCGCAAAGGCAAGTGCCCAGAGCCGTGGAAACCATCCTGCGGCCCTGCCTAGGTCCTTCCATCCACCCACCCACAAGGACCCTTGACTCCACAGTTTCCTTCCACCTTATCTAAACTCACCAGGGGGTGCGCAGCTGGCCTATCAGAAACACCAGCTAAGGTGCCCGTATGCCACGTCAGAGTGCTTGCACTTGAGTTCCAGCTCCACGTTCCATTCCAACTTCCTGCCGTTGCACAGCGTGGGAGTTAGCAGGGATGGTTCAAGTTCTTGGATTCCTGCCACCCACAAGGGAGATTTGGATTGAGTTCTCAGCTCCTGGCCTCAGCTTCACTCGACCCCAGCATCTAAGGAGCAAACCAGCAGATGGAAATAATCTTTCTGGGCCCAGCATGATAGTGTAGTGGTTAAAGTCCTCACCTTGCATGCTCCAGGATCCCATATGGGCACCGGTTCTAAGCCTAGCAGCCCCACTTCCCTTCCAGTTCCCTGCTCGTAGCCTTGGAAAGCAATTGAGGACAGCCCAAAGCCTTGGGACCCTGCACCCATGTGGGAGACCCGGAAGAGTTCCTGGCTCCTGTCTTTGGATTGGCTCAGCTCCAGCTGTTGTGGCTGCTTGGGGAAGATCTTTCTCGGACGGAAGATCTTTCTCTCTGTCTCTCCTCTCTGCATATCTGCCTTTCCAATAAAAATAAATAAATCTTTAACAAAAAAAGTAAAAAAATCTTAAAAAAAAAAAAAAAAGAAAGAATCTTTCTATATCTCTCTGCCTCCCAAACTAAATTTTATTTTCGAAATGTGCCTGGCAGTCAGGTTTTATGTATGTGTGTGTGTGTGTGTGTGTGTGTGTGTGCATATAAAGAATTGTGTTTTTTAAAAAAAAAAAGAATTACTTTACAGAGACGAATCTTCCAGATTCCAGATTCCAGCTCAGCAGAGCTCTTCCATCTCACCCTCACTGGCCAGAGCTGCACTGCCCAAAACACCTGTCAAAAACTTCTCAGCCTACAATCAATTCCCCCTCAGGTTCCAGGGAGCAAAAGACATGGGGTTGTCAATAATGACACTGAAACCAATTCACCAGATTCAATTCTGAGCTCGGGAATTTTCCAGCCGTATAACCTTGGGCAAAGCTACTTAACCCTAGGGACCCAGTTGCATGTCTGTTAAAAAGGATAAAGCCTGTCGAGGAGACTGAAACACTCATATACCCAACAAGGCTACGCAAGTCAGCTCTGAGTCTCCTAACCTAAGATCACACTAGGACTCATGGCCAAGTATTTCCCCAAAACTCCTTTTTAAATAAAATGTTGGGCCTGGTGTGATAGCCTAGCAGCTAAAGTCCTCCCCTTGAACATGCTCCAGGATCCCATATGGGCACTGGTTCTGATCCCAGGGGCCCTGCTTCCCATCCAGCTCCCTACTTGTGGCCTTGGAAAAGCAGTCAAGGACGGCCCAAAGCCTTGGGACCCTGCACCCACATGGGAGACAGGAAGAGGATATGGGCTCCTGGCTTTGGATTGTTTCAGCTCCAGCCATTGTGGTTGCTTGGGGAGTAAATCATCTGACGGAAGATATTCCTCCCTATCTTTCCTCCTCTCTGTATATCTGCCTTTCCAATATAAATAAATAAATAAATCATTATAAATAAATAAATGTTTGTTTGTTTGTTTTCATTAATTCAAAATGCACAGTGAGAGAAACACAAAGAGATCTTCCATTCAACAGCAGCCAATGCTGAGCCATGCCAAAGTCAGGTGCCAGATGCCAAGAATTCTAGCTGGGTTTCCCATGCAGGAGGCAGGGTATAGGCACTTGGGCTCCCGTCTGCTGCCTCCCAGCTGCATTAGCAGCGAGTTGGACCTGAAGTGGTAAAGACTGCCCCTCTGATATGGAATGTAGCCATCCCAAGTGTTAGCTTCACCTGCTGAACCACGACACCTGGCCCCCAAAACTCCTTCCTAAAATGCTTATTCCTCCCGCCCCATGGACTGTCAGCTCTCCAAGGACACAGGCATCTTGACATGGATCCTGCCTGATGACACTCTCCAGCTTAAGCTACCTGAATGAAGGAAGAAAAGCGAAGACAAGATGAATAGGGGCCAGCGCCAAAGCATTGTACGCTAAGCCTCTACCTGTGGCACCAGTATCCCGTATGGGCACTGGCTCATGGTTGCTCCACTTCCAATCCAGCTTCCTGCCTTAGGTCTAGGGAAGCAGTGGAGGAAGGTTCAAGTCCATGAGCCTATGTACCCACATGGGAGACCTGGAAGAAGCTCTTGGTTCCTGGCTCCAGATCTGCCCAACGTTAGCTATTACAGCCATTTAGGGAATGAAATAGTGAGTGGAAGATCTCTCTCTGTCTCTTCCTCTCTGTAATTCTGACTTGCAAGTAAAATAAATACATCTAAAAAAAAAACAGGAAAATGTGGTCATTAGGAAAATACTTTTATTATGTTTTAAATGCTCCAATATTCAATGTAAAATTCATTACAGTGGCTTTTGCACAACCTTACAAATTATAGAAAATTATTTCCCCCTTCATTACGGAAACTTCACCCAAAATCAAACAGGGCTCCACAGCAGCCAAAACTTCCCGGGAAGAAGGCAAAGAACTCAGTGAACAGGGCTGTGGCTCTCTGGGCAAGCAGGAGCTTCTCCTAACGCCCAAAGACCCAGGCCACAGAGTCCCTTGATCCGTGAGGACCTGTGGCACACCAAGCCAGGCCTCGTCTCAAAGTCCAGCAGCCTCTGAGGGCCTGCAACGTGGACACTAGGGCCACAGGCCACAGTCAAGGCAGCTTTGTGAGGACAAGAACAGGAGGCAAGCCTGTCACTCAAATCATCTCTCCAAGACACAGCCAGAAAGCAAACCATGGATGCTGGCCAGATGGAGCTCTCAGTTAAGCAATTTCCCCTTTTGCTTGGTTCACAAAGTTGTCATGTAGTGGTTGAAAAAAAAAAAAAAACCAAAATCAGCAAACATTGGATTCCATCTCAGCTGTAATTTGGTTGATTAATTTTTAGAAGACGATGGCGCCTCGAGTGGTTTGTGGCTGGGTCCCCTTCCTTGTGCCGTCCTCAGCTTGCATGAGAGGGAGCAGGCAACAGCTGCAGCAGGGGGCCATTTGTTGACTTGAGAAAAACCGTGAAAATGCTTTGCACTCACACACAAAAGGCTGATGGAATTCAAAACTAAGCCTGCTGTCTTTTATGAGAAACATGACTGTGGAGTCAAAACAAGGCAACTGCCCAGTGATTGATAGTCCCCACTACGCACTTTATACCTTCCAGAAAGCATTAGAGAAGGCCAGCCTCCTCCAGGAGCGATTGTAAACACGCCACTGACAGCCTGGACACACTGTTTTCCAAACGCAGCAGGACTTCTTCCTTCGGCCCTGGCTGAAAAGCAACTCCCTCAGACCATTTCAGAAGAAGCCAATGACAGGGCTCCCCCATGAAAACTCAGAGTGAGGGGCTGGCAGTTCCCAGCTGAGCATGGCTGGAGGCATGGTCAAAGCAAATGTCACTCAAAGATGGTCCTGTGTCCCGCCTTCCTAGAGGGGCTAGCCCCCCCAGGCTCTAACCTGGCTGGACGAGGGGAGGGGCAATCATTCTCAGTAAGGCACACGGTGGAGGTGGTCCCCGCAACGCCAGGCCCCAAGAGCTTATCTCTTGGAGCGATACCAGAAGTGCTGGAATGCCGAGGAGTTGATGATGCTCACTATGAGTAGCAGCAGCAGGTAAAGGGTTATCATCACCGTGAACCAATGGCTGGAAACCCAGGAGAGCTGGCTTGAAGCCCTGCTGATGGAGGGGGGAAAAAAGAGTGGTATTGGGCCAAAAAGAGAAAAAAACATCTTCTCTTGAAAGTGTAGGCAACAAGCTTTGGCTCAGGGAAGATGAAAGGATGAATTCCATCCTCTACATGAGCCATGACATGAAGCTTTGTGCTCCTTGGCCTGAGAAATCCAGGGCCGCTTGTCCTGGCACTGACGTGCCTTTCAACAGAACATTTTCTAGTTGCACAAAGACAGCTATGCAATGAGCTCAGCCCCTCTCTTTCCACTTCCCTCCCCCTGATACTTTCTGTATCCAGTCTTGTGTTATGCAAGACTTTACTGTCTGGAGGGCTGACCTAGCTCAGGGTCTTTGCCCAAATAGTGGCAGGTGACAGGTCCCCAAGGGGGAAAAAAAGTCTTTTTGCTTTCAGACACACAGACAGACAAAATTCCAAGCTGGCCCAGTAAGGAGCTGACCTCAACCATTCAAGTGTGCATCACACACAGACACCAGGGAAGAAGCAGGCAAGGAATGGAATTCCCAAGTTAGAAAATGCCAAATGACTTTAACCTAAGGGATAACACCACCATCCCCCCGCCCACACACACACCCATACTCATACTTGGCCAAGAATCCTTTATACATTTTCAAATTTGCGCAGTGAGGGGCTGATGTTTTGCTGGTCCATGAAACTCAGAAACAGAGAAGTGAGGATTATTAAATAACACCCTTCTGCTATCGCACCGGGCCACCTGCTGCCCATCCCCACTAGCATCCCTGACGTGGACTCCCACAGTACAGCAAGACCTCAAGGTGACCCTCCATTGTGAGAACCCCACTGTTCTTCGCTACCATGCTACCATGCTGCTGAGCTGGGACCAGCTCCAACTGTGGTTCCTGAGAGCTGCAGACCCTTACCTGCTGCTGGTGCAACACCCTGACCTTAGAGGTGATCTGAAGCAGCTTGGGACCAGAGAGGGGCAGATGCTGACTCAACAGCCCCTGCGGCCAGGGGTCCACCACTCCCTGCCTCTCAACCTGAACGTATCAATGGTTTTAGGACCATGGTCATGAGTCTTTTGGCTGAGTGGCACTTCTGTTAGGGGTGGTCTCCTATGCTACTGATGTTTACCAATCTCTCTTCTTCCCTAGAATATTCAGTCCTTAGCGGGTCAGGATCACATCTTCCCTGCCTCATACTCCCCAACAGTGTCTGGACAGCACTGTATACACTTTGCATAGTGCAGGCCTGAGGCTGATGGGAAAGCACGCTGACCATGCTGCATATATACGGTCTCCAGTCCTTCTTACCTCTTGGCCTGCTTCTGTGAGTACACCAGCAGGTACTTCACTCGCAGAAGCTGGTTATTGGTGACCACGAAGTACTTGGGTGGGATATCTCCCCCTTCACTGTGTTTGATCCTTGCCCTTCGGCGGTCTATCTCCTTGGTATCTGAATGAGGAGAGGGGAGGACACAATCACCAAAGAGGACCAGGATGACAAAGAAGGCAGCAAGCCTCCAGCCTCAAGGGTGAACAGGCCCTGCAGGCTGAAGAACAGGCTGTGCAGGCAATTTAAAATCAAATTCATGGAAAATGAACCTCAAACTTTATTTTGCTTTAAAAGCACAAAGATAGATGGAGAGAGATGTACTATGTACTGGTTCACTTCCCAAATGCTTCCTAATTTTAGCCAGGGTTGGGCCAGATGAAGCCAAGAGCCAGAAACTTAATCCGGGTCTCTCAGTGGTTGGCAGGGACTGAAGTACTTGAAGCCTCACCTGCTGCCTCCCCTGGTGTGCATCAGCAGGATGTTCAACTGCAAGCAGAGCTGGGACTTGAACCTGGGTCTCTACTCTGGGATGTAAGCATCCCAAGCAGGGCCTTACCCTGCCACACCAAATACCTGCTCCCATGGTTGGTTTAGAATACGTACTTTGCATGAACTTTCAGAAGATTCCTCAGATGTGACACAGCACTACTGCCAGGAGACCACAGCAGAAAGAAAAAAGGGAGGAAGAAAAAAATATCAGGAAAACAAAAGGGGCACAAAGAAAGGGGCACAGATGAGTGGAGGGAAAGCAGAGGGAAGAAGTCAATGAATTGCTCTGTGGCTAGAACCTAGGAACAGGCCTCACCTGGAAAAGACCCCTTCAGGTGGAGGTGCAAACCAACCACTCAGGATATGAGTTCCTGAGGACACTCACTTTCCACCCTTCCTACCAAGATTGCTTTAAAAATTAGAAAACCAGGGCTAATGTTGTAGTGTAGCAAGTTAAGCCTCTAACTGTGACACAAACATCCCAAAAGTGTACCTGTTTGAGTCCCAGTTGTTTCTCATCCTATCAATTCCCTTGCTCATGTGTCTGGGAAAGCACTGGAAAATGGCACAAATCGTTGGGCCACTGTACCCACATGGGAGACCTAGGAGAAGCTGCTGGCTCCTGGCTTTGGTTCAGTTTAGCTCTGGCCGTTGCAGTCATTTGGAAAGTGAACCAGTGGATGGAAGACCTTTCTCTATCTCTCCTTCTCTCTGTCTCTGTATTTTTGCCTCTCAAATAAAAATAAATAAATCTTAAAAACAAAACAAGGAACCCATAAAACCACAAAGGCTGAGGCTGCCTGCTTATGGCAGCAGGGGCAGCAAGACCTCCCTGGGCTGGCTCATCTCACAGTTTGCAAACCTCCTAAGGATACAGGCATCTGGCCCGGGAAGACGGTGCCAGACCTAGGCACTCGGGATGCCAAATTACTTTATAATAGAGGCTGTGCCAGGCAGCTTTCTACCTCCTCATCTCAGACTGACCAAGAGGCCTCCTCTGGAGACAGGATGTCGGATCTACAACTGTAGCAGCACAACAGGGAGCATGTGTCAGGGACACACAAGTGAGGTAGAGACAACATGGCCAGCTTTATCACCACTCCCTAGAGAGCCCAGCCTTGACTTCTCTGGCCTCAGCTTCTCCCCACGCCTCTGCCCCAGGGGCTCCAGCATGTGCCTGAGCAGCTCACAGCATCTCCACCAGTGTGTGTAGTGTTAGGCTGGCATCTACTGACTGACAAGTACATTCCAGACGCTTTCTCTGCTGAGACATCTGCTCCATTACTGGTTCTCTGGCTGCACACAGAGTCGCCTCTCCAGGGGCCTAAGACGAAATTCCACGCCCAAAGAAGCCCATGCTCTGGTCTCACCATCCCTGCCCATCATTTATTTATTTAAAGATTCATTTATATGAGTCCAGCATGATGGCTCAATTGGCTAATTCTCCCCTTGCAAACACCAGAATCCCATATAGGTGCTGGTTCCTGTCCTGGGTGCTCCACTTCCCATCCAGCTCCATGCTCATGGTCTAGGAAAGCATAAGAAGACAGCCCAAGTACTTGAGACCCTGCATCTACCTGGCGACCCAGAAGAAGCTCATGGCTTTGTATTGGTTCAGTTCTGGTTATTGTGAGCATTTAGGGAGAGAACCCAAATGGAAGATCTTTGTCTCTGTCTCTCCGCTCTGTACATCTGCCTTTCAAATCAAAATAAATAAATCTTTAATAAATAATTTAGAGGGAATTCAGAATTACAGAGGGAGAGGGAGAAACAGCGAAAGAAAAATCTTCTATCCACTGATTCACTCCTCACATGGCCAGAGTATCTGGGGTTGGGCCAAGCAGAAGTCAGAAACCAAAGTCTCCTATATGGGTGCACGGGTCCAAGCATTTGGACCATGTTCTGCTATATTCCCCAGGCAATTAGCATGAAGCTGGACTGAAAGTGGACTAGACAGGATATTAACTGGCACCCATATGGGATGCCAGTGTCCTAGGCAGTGGTTTTACCCACTAGGCCACAATGTCACTCTCCTGTTCATTACTGAACTCTTGCCTCCTCCCTACAGCTCTCCCTGACCACCCTGACCACACAAGATGGGTCCTTGCTCTGAATGATCCCCACAAACCTCACCAGCCTCTCCCCAGGCCCTCCCTACCCATCCAGTTGTTCTGTGGTCTTTCCTGTGGTGTGTTCAACCCCTGTGAAGACTCCCCTCCTGGAAGGCAGGCTCCTGTCCTCTTGTCCTGCACTGCTCTGACCTCACCCACCCTTGGGTACCAACAGGTGCTCCACCCAATGGCTGGGCTGTGCGCTCACTCACCCTTCTTCTTGGTTTGGCACTTAACATCCGGATGGTCAATGACCTCGCACACGGCCACACAGCTAAGGATGGGGCCGAGAAGGCTGCGCTGCCAGCCATGGCCATGGGGGCTGTAGATGAGGGCCAGGCTCAGGTCACTGGTGAGATAAGTCCCCTCTCCAAACAAGGATGTCTGAAATGGCAGAGGCCGACAGAGAAGAGACACAGCCAGGTGAATGGCGAGTACCAACACTACGAGAAGATTCCCACCAAGTTGTAAATAGAACAGTTCGACTCCTTTTTGTTCCCAACAAGATGTGGGTGCCAACAACCTGGGGCATCCTCATGGCACTCTTACTGAGTACATTCCCATCTGACAGTGGTTGGACTGACTATGCATTTGGCCACCTGGTCTGGCAAATTAGCAGTTCCCTGTGGTCAAGGCTGAATGGGAAAAACATAGGCATCATCATCCAAACAGGCCTCAGCTTCAATCCCACAGCTGGCAATTACATAAACCCTTGCTGGCTCAGGCTCTGCATCCACAAGAGAGGGGTAACAGTCTTTCCTTCCTAAGTCGTGGCCAAAGGTGACATGAGACATGGGCATAGGATATCCAGCAAGACTCTAGGCATGGTGCGCACGTGAGAGACAGGGTCTCTGTGTGAAATGATGCTGCAATTCTTGGGATGTGAATGGCACTGAGCACAGGGACAGGAACAGCTTTGCGTGCAGCGAGGGAGTTAACCCTTGTGAGAGAGAGGGACTCTGAGTCCTTCCTTGGAAAAGGCGTGAGTCAGAAGCAGACGCTGTAACTAAACAAGGGAGCGCTCTGCAAAAGGCAGGCTCTGTTTCACTCTTTGTGCTGGTGTTGACCAACAAAATGCTAAACCAGTATCCACCAAGTACTTGGTACCAACTTGATATTGCAACAAGTTGGCACAGGCCAACTTGGTACCCACCATGAAAAAGCATGTTATGGGCCAACACTGCAATGCAGCAAATTAAGCTCCACCTGCAATACCAGCATTTCACACTGGAGTGCCAGCTCCAGGCCCTGATTTTCAACATTCAGCTTCTGATCCAGCTTCCTGCTAACGTACCTGGGGAGGCTGCAGCAAATGGCCCAAGTACTTGGGCTCTTGCCCCCTATGCAGAAGACTTAGATGAGTCCCTGATCCTTTGCTTTAGCTTGGCACAGCTCTAGCAGTTGCAGCTATTTGGGGAGTGAAGCAGCAGATGGAATCTCTCCTGCTGCCTCCACCACCACCCCTATCTGCCTTGCAAGTAAATAAAGAAATTTTTTTCAAAGATTTTTATTGGAAAGTCAGATATTCTGAGAGGAGGAGAGACAGAGAGAAAAATCCTCCATCTGTTGATTCACTCCCCAAGTGGCTGTAATGGCCAAAGCTGCGTCAATCTGAAGCCAGGAGCCCAGAGCCTACCCCAAATCTCCCACATGGGTACAGAGTCCCAAGGCCTTGGGCTGTCCTCAACCACTCTCCCAGGCCACAAGCAGGGAGCTGGATGGGAAGCAGGGCCGCCAGGATTAAAATTAGCGCCCATATGGGATCCTGGGCGTGCAAGGTAAGGACTTCAGCCACTAGGCCAGGCCTAAGAAATCTTAATAGAAACAGAGAAGCGTGCAAGGTGAAGGAATTACAAGTGGAAACTACAGCAGGTGCAGCAACCACAGGCTTTGCTCATGGTAGACAACAACAATCACAGCAATGGCCAACGTTATCATATCAGTCACGTGGCACCTGGCCAAGCTGACACAGTGTCCTTCTCAACATAACATTTAGGCAGCTGCTGACAATGCCTGGGCTTTCCATTCAGTCTGAAATCAACCTTTAGCTCTAAGCAACAGTTCCAGTGTCTTGAAGTGATAAGTAAACTGGAAGAGCTCACCAAAGTACACCCTGTGTTGGGGTACTGACAACAGTCTCACTCATTGGCACCAGTTTCCACAATTCCATCACTTAACCTCTGGGAAGCTCCCTGCCAGGGGAGGTAGCACCCCCACCCCTCACCAGTTGACACAGACCTCTCCCAGGACACAGGGCTCCCTCTCTCCTGACCCCACATCCAAGCTCTGTGCCTGGGTCTGCCAGGTGTTCATCCCTCCCCAGACCCAGGCAATCTTGTGCAAGGTTATTGGTGGGACACATGGGCTGTCCACACCACGAGAACAAGATCACACCTTCAGAGATGCAGGTGGGATCCCTCTAATAAGCCTCCTCACCCGGCCCAGGGACCTGAAGGGGATGGGTGGCTCTTAGCAGATGCCAGGCTTCCTGAGGTGCCACAGTACAGACCAGGTACCCAACCCCATGAACTGCCTACAGCTGCCCCAGGCAACTTCAGGAGACATGGAGGTCCCTAGGTGTCAGCAGGCTGGCCATGGTAACAGCAAACTCCGATGAGATGTGGGGAAATGTCTCTCCCTGTGACCCCAGGATGGCACTAGCTACAACTGAGCCTAGGGCTCCGCTGGTCTCCTCCACAATATAAGCGAAGGCAGGCAGCCCTTCCACAGCTCCTGGATACCCTGGTCCACCCCTACCCCCAACAGCTGCCATGCCTCCGGTGGGCTCGGGTACACGAAGAAGCCTGTGCATACATGCTCCATTTCAAGCCTCCCACCACCACAGGGCAAGTCATGGCATCTTATTTTACAGATGAGGAAACTGAGGCTCACAGAGCTTAAGTCAACACGCCCGAGCCACAGAGTCATCTACATCTCTGCCACTCCACAGCCTGTCATCTTCCTTCCACATCTGACCCAGGGGTAAAGCAGTGTCAGCAGCAAGCAGGCGCTGGACAACCTGGATTCCTAAAACTGGGAGGAAAGCAGCTCAAGGGGGCCTAGGCTGTGGGGGAGGACCTCGCCCTGGGACCCCGATGTTGGACCCTGGAGCACTCCAATAGTGGAAGCTGCTCTGATGGCACCATGCATGTGAGCCTCCAGGAGTGGACTAGCGTGGGCCTGTGCATTCCTGACAAGCTCCCCAGGGACACGGGTGCCTCTGACAGGGAACTCCATTAGCAGCTTGGGCAAGTCATACACTGGGACTCCCTCCCCCACCGAAGGCAAAGTCACATCTGGGCCCCACTGCCAGGGAGACTCAGGCGGTCAGCCCGGCTGTCCTCTCACCCCCATCCTGGGTAGGATTTTTTTTTACTTCCCCATGGGATTCCACATGGACAGCCAAGGCTGGGACTGCTACTGAAATGGATGCTTCAAGGTCATGATGACCTTGGAATGACACAGGTTCTGGTTCAGGTCCAGGGTAAGCTAGGACACTGTGTTCTCAAGGCTCTAACTAATACCAGCCTGCTGGCCACACTGCAATGGCGAGGCCACTGTCAGCCTACCCACCCGCACCCTTCCCCGGCCTCTATCACCACCTCCATCACCATCCCCACCCTACCTTGTTCAGGTGGCAGTGCAGCCCATTGTGGATGATGGAATGGAAGTTTTCAAGGCGGCTGCCATGGAAGGCGTAGAACAGGTCTCGTTCTCCTTTGGTCTCATAAAATTTGGCATTGGCTGGGTCGAAGTACTCAATTTCAAACAGGAAGTCCGGGGCAGGGACAGGTGTGTGAGGGGCCCCAGTCAGCTTCTGGATCTTTTCAAACTTAAAAACGTAAAAGGAATCATTGTTTGACCTGAGCAGCTGGAAAATGTGTCACAAAAATGACCTCCCAGGCCCAGCATGATAGCCTAGCAGCTAAGGTCCTCGCTTGGCACATGTCAGGATCCCATATGGGAGCCACGTAAGTTCTAAACCCGGCAGCCCCGCTTCCCATCCAGCTCCCTGCTTGTGACCTGGGAAAGCAGTCAAAGACAGCCCAGGGCCTTGGGACCCTGCACCCACATGGGAAACCCGGAAGAGGCTATGGGTTCCTGGCTACTTTTCTGAGCAGCAACAGCCATTGCGGACACCTGGGGAGTGAATCAATGGACAGAAGATCTTCCTTCCTCTCCGTCTCTCCTCCTTTCTGTATATCTGACTTTGCAATAAAAATAAATAGATCTTTTTTTAAAAAGTTACATCCCAAAGCCCTGGACTAGTTCTCATGAGAACAGGTAACCATGGCAACATTAATGTATACGCAAGCTCACCGTTCATATTCCCAATACTTTCATCTATTTTCTGTATCCTACCTTTACAATGATCTCATGGGACAGGAAGGTGTGACAAAGTACAAAAATGGCCATAAATGCTGGCCTGAACTCCTGTCCATCAGGGCACATGTCACCAAGATTCCATCAACAGATGGCTGGTTTCTCCACTGCCTGAATCTGGGCTTGGCCAACATGACCTGACATCCACAACATGGCAGAGACCCAAAAATAAAAGATCCAGGGCTAGTGTTGTGGAAGAGTGGGTTAAGCCACCACTTGCGCCACAGGCATTTATTTGGGTGCCAGTTTAAGTCTTGTCTGCTCCACTTCTGATCCAGCTCCTTGCTTATGCACCTGAGAAAGCAGTGGGAAATGACCTAATTACTTGGGTCCCTGCCGCCCACATGAAAGATCCAGATGAAGTTCCAGGCTCCTGGCTTTGGCCTGGACCAGCCCTGACTATTGTGACCACATGAAGAGCAAACCAGTGGATCTGAGATCTCTATTTCTGTCACTGTGTTTTTCAAATGAACTTTAAAATCTTTTTAAAGGGCCTGGTGCGGTAGCCTAGTGGCTAAAGCCCTTGCTTTATAAGCACCAGGATCCCATATGAGCACCGGTTCTAATCCCAGCTGCTCCACTTCCCATTCAGCTCCCTGTTTGTGGCCTGGGAAAGCAGCAGAGGATGGCCCAAAGCCTTGGGACCCTGCACCCGCATGGGAGACCCAGAAGCAGCTCCTGGCTCCTGGCTCCTGGCTTCAGATCAGCTCAGCTCCAACCATTGCAGTCACTTGGGGAGTGAACCAGCAGGTAGAAGATCTTTCTCTCTGCCTCTCCTACTCTCTATCAATCTTTCCAATAAAAATAAATAAATCTTAAAAAAAAATTTAAGCAGCCATGGGGCTGGCACCTTGGCTCAACAGGCTAATCTTCCACTCTCAAATACCAGCATCCCATTTGGGCACCAGTTCGTGTCCTGGCTGCTCCACTTCCCATCCAGCTCCCTGCTTGTAACCTGGGACAGAAGCAGAGAATGGCTCTGGTTCTTGGGACCCTGAACATATGTGGGAGACTGAGAAGAAGTTCTTAGATCCTGGCTTTGGATCAGCTCAGCTCCAGCAGTTGTGGCCATTTGGGGAGTGAACCAGTGGACAGAAGCTCTCTCTCTCTCCTTCTCCCTCATGCATGCAATAACCTTCTTAAGAGGCATAACCCAGTTCTCAGAGTAAGGCCCAGAACTCAGCATTTTCAGCACTTGGGGCACATCTGGCACGGTCCCAGAACCCAGTCTCACCTCTGCCTTGCCGGCACTGTGGATCGTTAGGACCTTGGAGGACAAGATCCAGCTCACCAGGTCCCAGGCCCGCCTGTCATGGTCTCCCGAGGACTGCAGTAGTTCTTTCAGGTTGGGTAACCTGCTGGCATCTGCAAGCTGAAGCCAGGGGACAACCTCCATCAGTGAACATCCAAGTGATCATGGTGACCTGGTGCCCTCTGGTGGTGTGGTGATGAAGGCAACTTGCACTTTTCCCCAACAAATATTTTCCCAAAACATTCTGTTCATCACACCCACTCCGACTAACCCTTAATGCTAAAAACCAGAACTCTGAAAGGTTTATCTTGTAACTCATGTGGTACAGAACCTGGCTTGTGCCAACGTGAGGCTTGTTTAGTCTTCACTCAGCTACTTTCTGTAATGACCATGCATTTTCCACCCTCCTTGAGAAAAGTATTACCCATGATGACATGGTGGATGCACCTGTGGTTAAGGGCGAACTAAGCCCTTGTCTTCTGGCATGAGAAGCTGTTCATTTGCTGTTAACCATGCCCCTGGAGACGAGTAAGCCGGCTACACAGTGCATGGGAAATGTGCAACCTACCATCTAGCCTGGGAGGCATTGCACCTGCAGGGTGGTGGGGAGCTCAGGTTTACCCTGGCACCTGTGTGGTGATTACTTGGAACAGCCCAGCTCCTGGGGCAAATGGGGCTCTGGCACAGAGGCAGAGCAGCACCTCTCCTGCTGGAGGTATGTCCTCATCTCTAACTGAGCTGTCAGTTTTGAAGGCAAGGATTAGCAAGGACAGTCACAGAGACACCCATAATGGCCCTACCTCAGGCTGGAGTTTGCCCTGAGCCTTGTAACAGAGACAGATGCCCCTTGGGCCCGAGAGAGGCCTCTGCACAAGCTGGCTTCATCATGTTACCACAGCAGGTGAGAATCACTCTAAAATTGAAAAGAGGGGCCAGCAGTGTCACCTACTGAGTTAAGCCACCACTTGCTTGTGACACAAGTATCCTAGGAGTCCTGGCTACTCTGCTTCTGATCCAGCTCCCTGCCAAGGCATCTGGGAAGACAGTGGGTGATGGCCCAAGGATCCCTGACACCCATGTGGGACATGCGGATGGAGTTCCGGGCTACTGGCTTGAACCTGGATCAGATGTGGCTGTTTCTGCCATTTAGGGAGTGAGCCAGCAGATCTCCCTCTCTCTGTCACTCTGCCTTTCAAATAAATGAATATTCAAAAAATGAAATCAAGAAAGATCATCAGAATCCTGAGACTTATTTGGCACTAGGATATTTTCGAGGATTTATTTATTTGAAAGTTAGCATTACAGAAACGGAGAGAAAGATCTTTCATCTGTTGGTTCACTTCCAAAATGGTTGCAACAGCCATAGCTGGCCTTGTCTAAAGCCAAGAGTTTCTCCTGGGTCTCCCACATGGGTACAGGGCCCAAGCACATGGGCCATCCTTGCTGCTTTCCCAGGCACATTAGCAGGGAGCTCAATGGGGACTGGAACAGCCAGGACACAATGTGGTGCTCACACGGAATGATGACTTTACAAGCACTGGCTTAATCCACTATGCCACAATGCCAGCCCTGGCACTAGGATTTCTGATGAGGGACAGGAGAACTTAACTGATAATGATAATACATCTGCTGTTCAGGAGCGAACCCTGACAAGAGGAGACTGAGCCTCTCTAGCACAGCCCTGATGGCAGCTCTGGCCCCCTCCCCAGCAGATGGGTGCTGCCATGGATGTGACCTGTTGCACACCTTCACTCACTTGCTCCCCTGGATGCCCCAGGCCTCTTCCCTACCAACCCAGGATGCCCCAGCCCATGAGACCAGCCTCTCCTCTAAACCCCTGATGCCCACACCCCCAGGACTCAGTCCCCAGGACAGCCCGGCTCCTGGAGAACAAGACCTGGCTCGTGCTTCCCTAAGCCTCCTCTTTCCTGGATGTAGAAGGAGGAGCAGGCACTCTGCAGGCAGGCCTCTGTGTGTATCCTGCTCCTCCTCAGGTCAGACAGGGGCCTGAGTGACACCTGTCACTCTGACACAGGGATCCAGCACCTCCACGGGGAGTGTCAGGAAGACTAAGAAAGAGAATAGAATCCAGGGATGGCCTAGGCACGTCCATCATTTCTCAGACACCAGCACTCAATCCCTCCCTCTGTTCAGTCTGGCTCTAGCTCGTTGGCATTTGTTGAATACTGAGAGTTCTTTTCCAGTCTGCTGACTTTGGATTTTCTTAGCTCTGTGGTCAAAAATCAGAAACATTTCAGACTCACTTTAGTTCTGTGTTTCCAAAGACTCAATCAACAGACGCCTCTCTCTCCATGCTGGGTCTGAGGATCCAGTTAGGACACAAGTGAGTATCAAAGCTGCCCAGGGACCTGGGTTACTCAGGGATTGTTTACTGAGCCTCCATTCTGGGTCAGGCCCTGTGCTGGGTGGTTTAGAGACTGTGAAAAAGGTCCCCCAGGGGCCTGCGCTATGGGATAGTAGGTGCCACATGCCTGCAACATGGCATCCCATATGGGGACCAGTTCGAGTCTTGGCTGTTCCACTTGATAATGAACTTGTGAAAGCAGCAGGAAACAGTTCAAGTGCTTGTGCCCCTGCCACCCACATCCACATGGAAGACCACTAAGAAGTTCTTGGCTTCAACCTGGCTCAACCCTGGATGTTACAGCCATGTAGGAAATGAACAAGTGGATGGTTCTCTCTCTCTCTCTATGTAATTCTGCCTTGCAAATAAATAAAATCAATGTTTTGAAACATACATAAGTATGTGTGTACATATACATATATTTAGAAGGGCACCGATCAGGTGAAGAAGCAGAAAGATGTATAATTACAACTGAAAAGTATTCATTATCATGACAAAGAGACAAAATGATTTGTGTTGGGCCTCCGGATGGGCTTCACTGCGGAGCTGTTGGGGACCCAGTTTGTGTTACAGATACCTGGCAGTGGGGCCTGTGGCTAGGGAAGAGGGTGGTGTTGAGGTTAATCCTACAGACTTTCCTCCCAGGCAGCAGGATTCCCAGGGGCCCCTGCTGGCTGAGGGATGGGAGGGGCCTTCAAGGCTGTCTGACCTAAAGTCTGATGCCTGCAACACGTAATTGGGACAGCATTAGCAGCCACATCACAGAGTTCCTAACAAGGGTCCCCCAAGTCCAAGATGTAAAGTGCTCAAAGCAACAAGAAGGCATTGAGCACCTTCAACATAGGGTGACTGCCGATAAGACACCTGTATGGCTGGTGCCTGGGAGGAGGGGAGGCGTACCAGAAAAGTGAGGGACATGAGGTCAGCCTGCGCCGGGTCTAGTACTCCACACAGGAATCCTGGGTTCTGTTCAGTAGGGGACCCTCAAACAGCCACCCCTCTCCTCAGCATCCCTGGACACCTTTCAGTCTTGTTGCCCTTTCCTTTCCATTTCTGGTCTATGCTTGCTACCCTTGCTCTCTCTCTCTTACACCCTCATCTTTGAGCTGTGGCCCTTTGCAGTAGGCTAGACCCGGATGCAGAGACTCCCACTATTGCACGGTTGGCTGGGGAGGACCCTTGCAAGGACCTGACCTGGGCAGTGGGAGAGGCCCCACCCAGCTCTGAGCTGGCCCCTGGCCTCACCTGAGCTCCGCTATGGCGCCAGTCTCCTCAACTGCCTCACTGACTGTCCTTGCCCATCACCTGACCTGCCCGTGTCCTGTGTCACCTTCCATATTACTCTGCAAAGTCCACCTGCTCCAGCAAGTCCCCAGAACTTGTCCCCATATGCGCTTCAGCTGGTTCTTTTGCGAACCAAGCACACAAGGAAGGCTGCCAGATAAAGTATAGGCTGTCCCATTCCACTTACATTTCAAACACACAAAAGGGTTTTTTTTTTTTTTAAGTAGAACCCATGAAATGTTTGGGGCATTACACTAAAAAAAAAAAAAAAAAAAGTTATTTGCATTGCAGCTCATCAGAAATTCAAATAATTCAAATATAGGTGCTTCATCTCTGCTAAATGCAGTGACTCTGCCCTCAACAAGGTCCTGGGGTCTGGCCTCTGCCCATCAGGCCTCCTGTCACCCACTGTCACCCACTCCCTCCCCAGCCCCAGTGCTAGCTCCTGCTTGAGTTTCTACAGGTACCTAGAGGGACAATCCCCTCAGTCTTGGAGGCCAGCCTGAAGTCACCTCCACTGTGAAAGCCCTCCCTGCTCACCATGACCTCTGTGTTCAACAGCTGTGTTCTATGCTCATGACTACAGCATAGCTTCCTGTTGACACCTGACACTCCCTCTGGTGCCACCTCTGACCTGGTCAGGACAAACATACCCAACTGATCCTAGAGCCCCAGCAGCCAGCCAGGAGCCTGGCATGAAGTTCAGAACTTCTAGAGGCTGCCTGTGGACAAGGGATTGGCATAGCAGCTATCGCCACTTGGGATGCTTGCACCCATGATGGAGTGCCTTACTCCAGTCCTGGCTCTTACACTTACAATCCTGGCTCTTGCACTTACAATCAGCACTTCTGCTAACATACACTCTAGGAGACAGCAGGTGGTGGCTCAAGTAACTGGGTCCCTGCCACCCACGTCAGAGACTTATTGAGTTCTAGATTCCTAGTTTCTGCCTGGTCCAATCCCAACGACTGCAGGCAGCTGGAGCAGCCCATATGGGATGTGGGATGTGGCACCGCAGGTAGTGGTTTTACTTGCTGTGCCACAGCATCAACCTCTATTTTTTTTCCTTTTTTAAAGATTTATTTATTTTTATTGGAAAGGCAGATCTAGAGAGAAGGAGAAACAGAAAGGTCTTCCATCTGCTGGTTCACTCCCCAAGTGGCTGCAACAGCCAGAGCTGAGATGATCCGAACACAGCAGCCAGGAGCTTCTTCCAGGTTTCCCAGGCTGATGCAGGGTCCCAAAGCTTTGGGTCGTCCTCCACTGTTTCCCAGGCCACAAACAGGGAGCTGGATGAGAAGTGGGGCAGCCAGGACACAAACCAGTGACCATATGGGATCCCAGCACTTGCAAGGGGAGAATTAGCTAATGCAGCTGTTGTGTTAGGTCCCTGATTGTTAATTTTTATGAAGAAATCGGGAGCTAACCTTTAGCCTAGAGGAAAAGATGTCTTCATTCCACTTCCAAGCACCTGGTAACACCGAGC